>NW_028176821.1:0-2555000 GCF_949987555.1 Borostomias antarcticus
TGCTATGATGGGCGCGAAAGCCGGACTGGAAAAGGTGAAGGGTAGAACTTGTAGCTAGGAAATCATTAATCTGTTTGAAAATCATTAATCTGTTTGAAAACAATAGTTTCCAGAATTTTACTCAAAAAGGGAAGGTTGGAGATTGGTCTAAAATTGCTAAGAACTGAAGTGTCTAAGTTGTTTTTCTTCAGCACGGGTCTCACCAAAGCAGTTTTAAGTATTGGTGGGAAGACACCTGTAGATAGGGAGTCATTAACAATGGCTAAAATGTCATAGGATACAGAGTCAAAAATTGTTTTGAAAAAATCAGTGTGGATGGGATCCAGCAGGCTTGTGGAGGATTTGAGTTTGGATACTACTTTTCTCAACATTTCTGTGTCCACCAGTGTAAACAAGCTCATATGTCCATTACATGGAGGAAGAGGATCTGTGAACAGGATGCATGGCCTTTCCTGGGTGACTTTCCTCCTAATATTCATAATCTTATCTCTGAAGTAAGCTGCAAATTCCTCACATTTGGAGGTAGAGAGCAGGTTATCTGGTGTTTTTACGGCAGGGTTTATTAGGCTATCAATTGTTGAGAAGAGCACTCTTGAATTATTGCGGTTGATAGATATGAATTTTGAGAAGTGGTCTTTCCTTGCATTTCTTATTGCTTTATCAAAGGCAGCGAGATGTTCTTTGAGAATATCATGGTGGACCTGTAGCTTGGTCTTTCTCCATATACGCTCAGATCTTCTGCAGGTTCTCTTTAGTTGAATTGTTTCCTCATTTCGCCATGGAGCTTTATGATTGGCTGTGATCTTTTTCAGTTTAATAGGTGCTACAGAATCCAAGGCTGCCCCTACTCTGGTGTTAAAGGCGGATGCTAAGTCTTCAATAGTGCCTGACGGCCCCACTTCTGGAGTTGATAAATTGTTTGTGATCATTATTTCTCTAATACTATCGGATACTGCGGAGGTAAGATAACGTTTCTTGATAAAGCGCTAGTACTACTTTTGACTTTAGGAACCAATGCAGTGAAGAAGATACAGAAATGGTCAGAGAGAGCGAGGTCACTAATAGAGGAGACAGTGATAGTCAGGCCCTTAGTAATCACTAAATCAAGGGTGTCATAATTTGTATGGATGATGGACTGTTAAGGCTAGTTAGCTACGGGGCTCAAGTGCACGACACAGGAGGCAGGAAGCTCTTTGCCCAGCAGGGCGTTTATTGCTGGAGCTGGGAGGGAAGGTAGTGCCCGGATGGCTCAGGTTGGGAGCCTGGCAGGCTGGAGGTTGAGGCCGGTTGAGCAGCTGCAGTGGGTGGCGGGCAGAGTGATGGGCAGGCAAGCCGGATCACAGCACACCTGGTCGTTCTGTAGGGAACACGGAGAGACGAGTAAGCCTTGAGGTGCGGTGGTCCAGAGAGCACACAAACACACATATATATAAGCAGAAATACTTTGTTTAACAACTACGATACTTGCCAGGCGTTTCTTAGGGAAGATCTGGCGATGAATGGCTGGAGAAACCGGCTTCTTGTAGGTAGAGGGGGTTCATGAGAAGGTGGCAGCAGGTGTGCAGTGATCCGGCCATAAGCTCATTCGCCCATCAGCTCAACTCATTTCAGCTGTCGTTGGAGCGCCCTCAGTGCCCGTGCCGAGCTGCAGGGGGCGTGTGAGGTAGGCACAGAGGTGGAGGGTTGTGGAGAGGCGGAGGAGGGGGGCGTGTGTGGAGGTGAAACCGTAACAATGGACAGGAGTTCTGAATATTCGGTAGAGAAGGCAGGGCATTGTTTAGGAGGCCTATACACTGTTACTGCCAGAACTGGGGGCTGGCATTTTAAGAACATAGCGTGGTATTCAAAAGAGGTAAAATCATCAAAGGAGATGATCCTGCAGCTGAGGGCATCTGTATATAACATAGGTATTTTAGGAGCACTGTACTGTATCGTATTGATAGCAGTAGCCAGTGCACTGTGGCATCTTGTAAAACTGAAGTTACTATGTGTAGGAGTACTGTACATGATAGCAGTAGCCAGTGCACTGTGACATATTGTAGCCTACCTTTTAGCCATATTATCATCATATTGCTCAAATGTAACATGCTCCATCAAGTTAATAGCCAAGTTGAAATGAAATAAGACCTATTAGGGGACTGAGGGTATGCAGTGTATGCTGCCCGTGACAGAAATCATCAGCATTAGCCTACTATGTTCCCTGTACGCTCCAGATAGCCCACTTCACCATCTATGTTCAAGGGAGCCAAAGCGTAAAACTACGCTCTCTACTGGTTGGGTTCACACAACCGCCCCATCTTTTGCATAGGGAGAAAAACTTGAAATAATTATAAATCGATATCAATGGATTGACAAAGCCATAAACTAGGCTACTAACATTATCAAATTCCGCCGCAATAATGTGCGGTTTCTCAAAGGTACTTTTTATTTCTTTAATTTAGGTCTACGTTGTAGTTATTTTACAGAGAGAACTACAACGATCCCTCTATTGTATTTTAGATTGCTATTCTTGCACTTTGCCTTCAGCACTAGATTATGCTCTTAGTCACTTGTTTTAGAAAGGAGATGCACTTGTGAGTTCCGGCAAGTAGCCTAGTAGGCTAGTAGCCTACATTGGCTTTTCCTACGTTAAATGCAATTATTGTTAGTTGCTTTGGATAAACGCGTCTGCTAAATTACTGTAACACAATGAGATCTAGGCTACGGATCCGGGCATCTGTCGCGTTTTGAGAACTTCACTGGAGAGTGCAGCTGATCAGAGCACTATGTTGGTGTGCTTCGTAAACATGAGTCAATTGCTCTTGAATTATCTGTATGCCGAGATGAATCCAGGTTTGTCCACCTCTTGAAATTTGGTCGAATTTACTGACCGCTAGATCAGTGAAACCCGGGGCTGCCAAGTCTCAGACACGCATTGCAGCCTATTCTCACGCTCACTCGCCACGCTTCACAATTCTCACTCGGAGAAATGACCAACCTCAAAATAGCCTAGGCTACTACCAATTCAATGGCTATGGGACTCTTTTTTTTATTATTACTTGAACGAACGCTAATCTCGCCTCTCGGTCGTCCTTCGCGCTCAAAGAACGCTCCCCAAATCTACCTATCGGGGAGGACCCTACTAACACACGCAGGTTGCGCAAACGTTCGACATACGGCCGCTATAGGTGACGATTCGTGTGCGCCGCGTGCGGAAATTACGCGGCCATTTACGGAAACGCGAGATCTGCCGTTTAGTAGCCGCTACGTAAGAACGACACGTCATTCCGAAGTTGCGGCCGCGTGCAAAGAACGCACGTGATCACGTGGGCAGGAACCTCCGTTCTATTTCGTGGAGCTCCGCCCCACAGGGCTAGCTCCTATTGGCTAGCGAAACCCAGCTAGCTACATTGACTGAAGAAAAAAACATACACGCACCTGTGTCCAACCAGGTCCGGTGCACCACTGTATAAGCGGGCTACGCCCGCACATCTGCTCCTTCGAAATTTTCAGCTCGCATTGCTACTGGAGAAGATCAGAAGATGTCTACTCAGCGGACCCAAGCGGACCTGACGGCGTCCCTAGATGACCCCCTGCCGGTGCCGATGGATCCGCCGGATCGTTTCTGTGTCTGCGGCTCCCGCTACAGCGACGTGGGACACCACCTCTGCTTCCGCTGTCTGGGGCCGCAGCACGCCAGAGCGGGTCTGGCTCCGTCCCCCGCCTGCGAGATCTGCGCCCTCCTGGACCCCATGGAGAGGATGCTCCGGGCGCATTTCTTCGCTCCGCCGCCGCTGGAGACTGAAGGTCTGGTCCAGCTGGTCGGCGAGGACATCGGCGCGCCCCCGCAACAACCGGCGGCCCCGATTACCTCCCTCGCGCCTACGGATGATGAGGATGAGCTCTCCGGGGAAGACGAGGTTCTCTCTGCGTCGGAAGCCACTACGGCTAGTGGCGCCTCCTTCCCGGGGCGGGGTTCCTTCGATCGCGACCTGCCCCGGCTGCTGGAGAGAGCCGCGCATCACCTCGGTATCTCCGTCCCGGAGGCTGCTGCGACTACGGGGCTCCCACTGTGGAGCTCCGTCTGCTACGGGCGTCCCTCTCAGCCTGCTCCTCGTCTCCTGCCGGCTATGCCTGACCTGGAGGCGTTCGTCGAGGCTGAATGGGAGCGGCCGTTGGCCATCAGAGGTCCGCTTCGCCAGTTCAGCAGAGCTACGAGGGTAACCGGCTGGACTGACGTAGCAGCTATCGGCTCTCCTCCTCTGGAACCCGACATTGCAGCGGTCCTGGTGCCTGGTTCCTCCGCCTGGGGCTCGGCCAGGAAGCCTCTCATGCCGGACGTCAAAGACAAGACAACCCTGTCCTTGGCCGACAAAGGTTTTTCTCTGGCCGCGCAGGCCGTGGCTGCCTCCTCCTCCATTGCTATGCTGGCCATTTACATCGGCCAGCTAGCTACGGAGCAAACCCCCCCCTCTATGGATGAAGACAGGAGAGCGGAGATGGCCGAAGCCGCCGGAGCTGTGGCTCAGCTTGTGAGAATCTCCGCCTCCTGTCTGGGTGGAGTGATGGCCACGTCGGTGGTGCAGCAGCGCCACCTATGGCTCTCCCTGACCCGTCTGCGCGAGGAAAGCAAGAGTGTCCTCCTCAACTCACCGGTCAGTAGGGAGGGGTTGTTTGGGGCAGCTGTGTCTAAAATCCTGGAGCAGTGTCGCAGCCAGGAGCAGGACCGGCTCCTCCTCGCTCGCCACCTCGCGGCTCCGGGGGAGCGCAGTGTGCCGGCACGTCCGCGTGCTCCGGCTGATGCTGCCGCGACTGGGAGCAAGCGCCGGCGGACACACAAGACTAAACAACCTGCCACGGGGTCCCGCCCCGCTACGGCCCATGGACCGGCTCGCCCGGGCTCCTGGACTGCGCACGCGGCTCCTCCCCCGCGACCTCCCCCTGCCTACCCCGCCCAGGGTGCCGGGACCGGTCCGGCGTCTTCAAGCGCGCCCACCGCTCCGCCTCCGGCTTGGGGTAGGAAGAGGCGCACCTATTGACGGTGCGTGAAGATGCGTGACTGTGTTTTGCCCACACCACGCTCTGTTAAGAGCGGCGGTGAGCAAGTTTCCCTGTTCAATAAAACAAACACGATGCAACGTTATCAAGCTGGTTGTAATGTGCAGTCCGCATCTCCTCCCTTTTCAACTACTGTAATGTTCTCGGCTAGAGCCGCTGGGTCTTCTGTGAAAGAGTCAGAATTGACCACGGCAGGTCTCGCCGCAGCTGGGAGACCGGCTCGAGCCGCGGAGTCTTTTCCTGCTAAAGCAGACGTGACTCACGCGGGGCTCGCCGGCTCAGCTGATGTGATGTATTCGGCTAGAGCCACCGGGTCTTCCGTGAAAAAGTCGGAATTGACCATGGCAGGTCTCGCCGCAGCTGAAAAACCGACTCGAGCCGCGGAGTTTTTTCCTGCAAAGAGAGCAGACGTGACGCGCGCAGCTCTCGCCGGTTCAGCGAATGTAATATATTCGGCTAGAGCCGCCGGGTCCTCTGTGAGAAAGTCAGATTTGACCACGGCAGGTCTCGCCGCCCCTGTTCTAAACAGACCGGTTGGGTTTTTAACAGAGGGGATGTGTGCGCCCAGGCCAAGTGCTATGGCTGTACTGCCCTGTTCGGAGTTTTCTCGGGACCGACCGCTGGCGGGGTTTAGCGGCGAAAAAGATGCGCTAGACCCCCAGACGGCGTTCGTTCATTCGGGCCGAGCGTTCGAGCCTCTCCCTGTGTGTTCGACAGGTAGAGAGTTTTCACGCTCACCGGTCAGTGAGAATACTTCCGTGTTTACTGCCTCGGCTGGCTATTTAACACTGCCCGCCTCTCATGTCCCGTCTAGTCGGTCTGCGAAAGACGGCATCTTGCCAGATCATGCAAATGAGAAGGCGGGGCTTCCCGCATTGCAACACTCCGCCGTTTTCTCTCAATGGGATGAGCGACGGCGGCTTGTTAGCAATGCGGACGGTGTCGGCTCACTTCCTCTTTTTGTGAATGAAGTGCTTCTTGACAGGAATGCCATTCATTCTCGCGCTGTTCAGGGACATGGAACTCCCAATGGGGATTTTTCATCTCCCTTTCGAGGGTGGCCCGCCTTGGGCCAGGACAGCAGAGTTTCTCAGCTGTCCGGTGGCGGTCAGGGCCAAATTGAACTATGGCAGGTTCCTCGATCTGTTCCCGCGATCTCCGGCACAACCTCTTTCCAACCGCTTCACAGTCTGGCAGGAGAGATGTCTCCTGGACAGCTGGTTGCAGCGTGTTCTACGGGAAGGGTATCTCATTCAGTTTTGTTGCCCCCCACCGCCCTTCATGGGCGTAGTGGAGACAGTGATACCGCGTCCCGCTCAGGCTGCCGCTCTGTCAGCAGAGATTGCAGAACTGATGGCGAAGGGAGCGGTAACTGTGGTCCCGTCAGGCCAGAGGGACGAGGGATTTTATTCCCGCTACTTCCTCGTGCCAAAGAAGACGGGGGGCGTGAGGCCAATTTTGGACCTCCGCCTTTTCAACAAAACGGTGGCGAATCTGAAGTTCCATATGCTTACGGTGCGACAAATGCTGGAGGCATTCCTTCCCGGCGATTTTTGCACCAGCATAGACCTCAAGGACGCTTACTTCCACATACCGATAGCTCATCGGCATCGGAAGTTTTTGCGTTTCGCCTACCTGGGTGTGGCGTACGAATATACCAGACTCCCGTTTGGATATGCGCTCGCCCCCAGAACCTTCTCCAATTGTGTGGAGGCGGCGTTGAGGCCACTGCGCCGGCAGGGCATCAGGATCCTGGCGTACCTGGACGACCTGCTGGTACTGGCTCCGTCGCCTTTGTTGGCTCTGATGCATACCGCCACGGTGGTGCGGCATCTCACCGACCTGGGGTTTGCAATCAACTGGGAGAAGAGTGCTCTGTGGCCGGCCCGTCAGATTGTTTACCTAGGTATCAATCTGGACACGAGCGCCATGAGAGCACGGCTATCCGATTCAAGGAGGGAAACACTGGAGAAGAGTCTCAGTGTTTGCCGTCCTTCTCGAAAGATCGCGGTTCTGTCGATCATGCGCCTTCTGGGTCTCATGGCAGCCGCCCATGTGGTAGTGTCACTGGGCCTTCTTCACATGAGGTGCGTGCAGAGATGGTTCGCGCGGCTTCGTCTGGACCCTGTGAGGCACAGACGGCGCCTTGTGCGGATGCCGGGGTCGTTGTCAGCAGACCTCGACTATTGGAGGGACCGGCGCGTAATAGCGCACGGTGTTCCAATAGGCAGGGTGTCGGCTCACGTCGCTGTCTTCACAGACGCGTCTCTAAGCGGCTGGGGTGGTACATGTCTGTCCCAGGCCGTAGGTGGTTTGTGGGCCGTCGGAGAACGGCGCCACATCAACCTCCTGGAGTTGGAGACGGTGCTACTGACATTGCGCCACTTTGTACACCTGGTACAGGGGCGCGATGTGCTGGTGCGGTCAGACAACCAGACCACAGTAGCTTACATCAACCGACAAGGGGGAGTCCGCTCGCCAGCGCTTCACCGTCTGGCGGTAACGCTGTGGCGATGGGCTCATGTCAATCTCCGGTCACTGACAGCGCGGCACATTGCCGGCCGTCTGAACGTCGGGGCGGACCTGATGTCTCGGGGCGGGCCTCACCCGGACGAGTGGAGCCTACATCCTCAGGTAGTGGCTCAGCTCTGGACCCGGTTCGGCAGAGCAGGGGTGGATCTCTTTGCTTCGAGAGAGAACGCGAAGTGTCCCCTCTGGTTCTCTCTGAGACAGCAGGACCAGCCTCCGCTGGGCGTGGATGCGTTCGCGCATGCCCCCTGGCCGGGGGCGCTGCTGTATGCTTTCCCGCCGATGGGGCTGATTTTACCATTGTTGGCCAGGGTGCGGTCAGAGGGTGCATCAGTGATACTGATAGCGCCGGACCGCCACTGGGCGAGATGGTATGCAGAAGTGATGGCCATGACTACTGTAGAACCGTGGCACATCCCTCATTGGCCGAACGCTCTGTCCCAGGCGGAGGGCTCAATTTGCGCACCTCCAGTCTTGGGACGGCCGCTGGTGGCCTGGCTCTTGAACGGCGGAGATTGTCTGATAGGGGACTCTCTCCGGCCGTGATCTGTACAATTCAGAGCGCGCGCGCGGCTTCCACTGCCTTGGTTTACTCTGGCAAATGGGCTGCTTTTGCGCGTTGGTGTGAGGAAAGGGACTTCGCTCCCGAGTCATGCTCGGTCGAGGCGATTTTGGAATTCCTTCAGCACCTGATGGGTCATGGTGGCGGTTTGGCAGCATCCACTATCAAGGTGTATGCGTGTGCTATTTCCGCATGCCATGAGGGGTTCGCCAAAACTACGGTTTTCGGGCATCCCCTGGTTAAACGCTTCCTGGCCGGCGCGCGCCGTCTTCGCCCTGTGCGTAAGGCTGCGGCGCCGCCTTGGGATTTGCTCTTGGTTCTGGATGCGCTATGTAAAGCGCCGTTCGAACCAATGGAGCGGATATCTCTCAAGTGGCTGTCGATTAAGACCGCGCTGCTCCTTGCTCTGACGTCGGGCAAGCGGGTCAGTGATCTGAGGGCGTTGACAGTTTTTCTCATCACGGGTGATGGGAGCAAAGCTGTGTTGCGCACGGATCCATCTTTCGTTCCGAAGGTGGTCCGGGGCGCCTATAGGGCACGGGATTTGGAGCTGGGAGCCTTCTATCCTCCACCTCATGCGAGCGAGGAAGAGGCCCGCCTGCATTTGTTGTGTCCTGTGCGTGCGTTGATGTGTTACGTCCAGCGCACGGCTGCGGTCCGCTCCACCCCCCAGTTGTTGGTTTGCCACGGCCCAGGGAAGGTGGGTTCTCCGTTGTCGAAACAGCGTCTCTCCCATTGGATCTGTGAGGGCATCGCCCAGTCTTACGTGACTGCGGGTCGTCCTCTGCCTGGTGCTGTTCGGGCACACTCCACAAGGGGTGTGGCCACGTCAGTTGCCCTGTTCAATGGTGTGTCAGTGGAGGACATCTGTGCGGCGGCGACTTGGTCGTCCCCGTCTCCTTTTGTCCGTTATTACCTTTTATCCATGTCCTCTGTCTCTGTGGCGTCGTCTGTGCTAAACACAGCCGCCGGTGCGAGCCAGCGTTAGACAGGATTTTTTCATGTAGGTGTTCGGCTCGAGTCGCCGGGTCTTCTGTGAAAGAGTCAGAATTGACCATGGCAGGTCTCGCCGCTACTGGAGAACCGGTTTGAGCCGCGGGGTCTTTTCCTGCTAGGAAAGCAGACGTGACTCACTCAGGTCTCACCGGTTCAGCTAAGGTAGGAGCGGGCCCGTCTAGTGACGTTCCGTTCCTGTTTATGTGTGAGGCTGGGACGGGCTTGTTACGGAGTAACCGCTTTGGTCCAGCTCTCGCCCCACGTACCTCTCCTTGCCCTCGGCTGTGATAGACTGAGTGTGGCGGGGTGGGGCCAGTGCTTGGGTCGGATCAACTGTTAGTATGGTCTCGCCTTGGAGCCCTGGCTTGTGTCCTGACTGGTTTCCCTTACTGGGGCCAGCAAGAGTGTATGGTGCGGTCGTGTAGCTCCGCTTATGCCAATAGGAGCTAGCCCTGTGGGGCGGAGCTCCACGAAATAGAACGATGGTTACGTATTGTAACCCTAGTTCTATGAGTGGAGCGGAGCCCCACAGGGAACAGACTTGCTGCCCCGCAGTCTGCTCGCTGAAAATTTCGGTTAGGAGCAGATGTGCGGGCGTAGCCCGCTTATACAGTGGTGCACCGGACCTGGTTGGACACAGGTGCGTGTATGTTTTTTTCTTCAGTCAATGTAGCTAGCTGGGTTTCGCTAGCCAATAGGAGCTAGCCCTGTGGGGCTCCGCTCCACTCATAGAACTAGGGTTACAATACGTAACCATCGTTATAAACTCACCTGGCTGACACTAGATTAACAGGTATTTATATGACTTGGTCTGCACGTCTTTTTCGCACGGTGCAAATACGGTGCGGCCGCGTGCAAAAAACGTGGGCAGGAACTTCCGTAATAAACTCACTTGGCTGACACTAGATTTACAGGTATTTATATGACTTGGTCTGCACGTCTTTTTCGCACGGTGCAAATATGGTCACTTACTTACTAAACCCTGACCACTGGCTATATTTAGCATTTGCAGTACCACTGGCTATATTTAGCATTTACCAGTACAAAAACGAATTAATGCTATATGGGGATATAGCAGCAAGCATTATGATACAAACCAATATAAGACTGAACAGTTTAGAACATTTTATTACACAAAGTACATTACAAATTAAAAGTATACATATTTACAAGGATGAGGTTTACGGTCTGTCACATTACGCATAGCCAGAAAAGCAAAAAAAAGCATGTACAAGCTCTGGCTAGCAACCCATTATCTGACAATTGCAAAAGTTCTAAAAACAAAAATGAAACCAGACCGGGAACAGACCGTTGTATCCCACAAAAAAAAGGTTAAAATTTACAAAAACTATTTACAAAAAAGGCATCCATCCTGGCAGGCTGGAAAGGCAGGTTTAGGGAGACGGGCTGGGGGTCACCCACATCTGAATCGAGGGTCTGGGCAGAAGAGGTCATCCTCATCTGAATACTCCACTGTGGTCAGGGCTGGAGCTGCGGTCAGGGGCTGGGCTGGGGAGGTCAGCTGGGCTGGAGCAGATGCCTAAGGACATAATGAAATGGCTGTAAAAGCAAGTCGCATACGTTCATTGGAAGCGTGCCATGTCACTGGATACGAGACTGCCTGACATCACATACCTTTTTGCATCGAGCAGGGGCATGTTTCAGCATCTCCTGCAGCTGGGCAGACACCTCCGTCACAGTGGTGCTTGGCTTACAGGCCATAACTGCACCTTTTAACCAAAAAGGGAATGGTTTCAATGCACATGGCATGAAGCAAAGACAATGTATTATTTTGCGAAAATATGAACAATCCCTTACGTAAAATAACATTGTAGAGGGTCATATTCTTCAGAGGCTTCTTCCCCCTCTTCCCATGGACGCTGTAGACACACCACACTCTGTGTATGGCAATGGCTGACAGCACCCGCCGGACCACATCTGGCAGATCTTTGCCGCCAATGGAACTCAGATATCGTGTCTGCAAAACATAAAGACAATCATTTACTTTTACATTTCCTTAACACTTCTCTGCAAAAATAAGGAACAAAGTTCTGCCTTGAAGTTACTCACCATCTTCCTTTGATGATCCTTGTCCTTCAGCTGCTCCTCCAAGACCAGCAGCTCCTCCTCCGTTTTAGCAGGGTGCAGGTCATCCAGTACTGCTCCCCGATAGCTGTCTGCAGACTCGCCGGGCAGTCTCTGCTCCAGTCTCTGCTCCAGCCTCATCATTGTCTGTGCCATCTCCCTCAGACTCTGCATGACGCTGGAGAACTGCTGACACATCATCCTCTGGAAGTCTGGATATTAAACATAGATGTGGCTATAAGTAATTGTACGGTCCCATAATGGATATTCAGCTCAAAGTATATCCCTACATGCAGCATGAAGTAGTTCACAAAATTCAGCATACCAGCATCTGCAGAGCTTGATGGCAACACTGCTGGAGCTGTTGGTCTCACAGGCGATGGCATCAGAGAACTACCTGAAAACCAGAGGATAAAGGGATGAGCAGGAAACTATGGTGCTGGCGGCGTAGTGATTCTGGCATAAGGGGAAGAATCAACTCGACATGAGACATGTCAGACCCTGACCTGGCCGGGGTGCTAATCGCTGATGCATGCTGCTCGTGCCTGGACGTCTGAAGGGCTGAAGGGCCTGGGCTCACAGCGCCTTGGCTCAAAGGACCCGGGCGATGAACATCTACTGCCGAGTAGTGAGATGTGAGATGAGCGAATTAGTGAACTGAGTACATGAGTCTTCAGACAGTCCTGAGTTAACTGTAAGTGTGCAAATATGCATAGACATTTCACCAACACAAACATGCATGGATACCTGCATTGATAACTGGCAGAGCAGGCCTTCCGGCTCTGGCACCTGGCATAGCTGGTCTGGTGTGAGTTCTGCCGACCGGCTGCCTGGGCACTGGAACATATAGTAGAGGTAAATTAGCTCAGATTAGTCAACTCAAGTAGTACTCTTTTGGGACTGTTGAATGCACTTTATTATATTACCTTCGTCACTGGAGTCATAGCGTGTGTTGCGCTGTCTCTTCCTTGTGTCTTGGGAGTTAATCCATTGATGACTGCTGCTCAAACACCTTCGCCAAGGCACTGGCTACTTCATAATGCTCTGTGTGTTCCTCAGCAGAGACAGAGGTTGTCATGGCTCCTCTTGATGTGCTTGTGGAGGTAGATCTGGGAGGTATAGGAGAATGGGCACTCAGAGCAGGAGAACACCCAAGTCTTGCACAGCAATGAGAGAGACCATTAAAAAGGATTATCTCACCTGTAGTACAAGTTCAAATATAGAGTGATTATACGTCATTGTAAATGAGAGCTTACTCTCAATTGATTCACGAGGTTAAATAAAGATTGAATGAATATGTAGCTAGTGGGGGGTTACAACCACACAACTGTGGAGAGAGAATGAGACACTTGGTTCCCTCCTCTACTGGTGTTCATGGCCATGGCCACACACCTGGAATACTCCAACCCTGATTTAAAGGCATAAAGGTGGGGAACACATCCTGGCGTCAGTGATGCGTCTTATGAATCTCACATGTCTACCGCTAACTCAATATCAATATTCCCATTTGTTTATCCCGTCTTTGGAAACGTATGTGCATTTGTACTTACGTGTGCCTGCCTATATTGATGATCAGGTGTGTAATAGCCGAGTTATCCAAGGAACACGCAGAGACCAATAAGGCGAGTTGACTGTTTACTTCCACAGGAGTAGAGCACACCAAACAATTGACTGTGGCACCACCAACATGGCTGCTCAGAGAGCCCCCTATGAAACAGGAAGCACCTATATATAGTGTACAGATGAACCCTAGTGTCTCCATCTAGTGGACAGGTAAATACATTACAAGTCAAACCAGCCAGGATATTACACCCTTCCCCCCCTGATAAAGACAGTCTGAAAACAGCATTGAACAGAACCCTGAGAACAAAGTCCAACATATCCTACGGTCTAAAGTAATCTGGCGGTCGGGTCTCCCTGGTAGACCTCCTCAGTGCTGGTGGAGTGGACAAAGTCACAGGGGAGGTCGGCAGGGAAGGCTGGGACACATCTCTGTTGACCCCCAGCTCAGGTAGGCCGTACCCCACTACAGAGGGAACTGGGAGGGGCTCTGTTATGTCCATTTCAGGGACGGCAGACAGACACCGAGCCCGGGGAAGCTCCCTGGGAGTGTCTAGGCATGAGCCCCCTTCCCCGTTGGTAGGTGATGGGGAAACTGGACGATGCCGTACGTGGTCCACATGTCGTCTGACCCGCTGACCACTACCCAGCAGCACTGTGCATGACACCGGACCAGTCACGCACTCTACAGTGCCGGGTATCCAGGTGGGCCCAGAACTGAAGTTCTTGGTGTAGACTGGAGCCCCCTCCTGGAGACTCCTTGCTCTGGCGTGCTGATCGTGCTGTTCCTTCTGCTTCAGCTGTTTGTGTTGCACCCGCGACTGAAGATCTGGGTGCAGAAGATCCAGAGTTGACCGCAGTTTCCTGCCAAGCAGCAGCTCTGCAGGAGATTTGCCGGTGGTGGACTGAGGCGTAATCCTGTAACTGAACAAGGCACGTGACAGCTTTGTCTCAACCGACCCCCCTGCACTCTTCTTCAAGAGGGCCTTCAGTGTCTGCACCCCCCTCTCAGCCAGGCCGTTGGAAGCTGGATGCCAGGGGGCGGTGGTGACATGCTGGATACCATTCCGCACCATGAATTCCTGAAAGTCTCTACTAGTAAAGCAAGTCCCGTTGTCAGAGACCAGCATCTCTGGTAATCCAAACCGGCCGAAGCTGTTCCTCAGGCATTCAATGGTGGCCGCTGTAGTTGATGAGTGGAGAGGGTAGGCCTCCATCCACTTGGAGTGAGCATCCATAATGACCAGAAACATGCGTCCCATGAATGGACCTGCATAGTCCACATGTAGCCTCCTCCATGGCTTGTCTGGCCACTCCCAGGGGTGCAAGGGGGCCTGCATCGGCATCTTCCGGTTCACTTGACAGGTGTCACAGCCGTTCACCACCCCCTCAACCTCAGCATCCAGCTGTGGCCACCAGACGTAGCTTCGCGCCAGGCCCTTCATCCGGGTGATTCCTGGGTGAGACTGGTGCAGTTGTTGCAACACCGCTGGACGTCCCTTCAGAGGGATGACCACCCGGGCCCCCCAGAGGACACACCCCCCTTGGATGCTGAGCTCGTTCTGTCTCTGGTAATAGGGAGCAAAACAGGGATTAATAACCCCTTTAGGCCAGCCCCTCTCAACATACTCACGCACCCGGGCCAAAACAGGGTCTCGGCTGGTCCACCTCTCCACTTGTCTGTCCGTAACTAGAGGTGCCTCCAGGTGATCGAGCATCATCACTCTGCCCTCATCTTCCGGGTCCATCACTCCATCATCCTCCTTTCTTGGCAGCGGCAGGCGGCTCAAAGCGTCAGCATTTCCATGATCCTTTCCTGTTTTGTAAACCATCACATAGTCATAGGCCCCCAAGGTCACAGCCCACCTCTGAACTCGGGGTGAAACCATCTGAGGGACCATTTTAGCTTCACTAAACAGGCTGAGGAGAGGCTTATGGTCTGTAACTATGGTAAATCTACGGCCATACACATAGTTGTGAAACTTCTTCACTCCAAACATCACTGCCAGACCCTCCTTATCCAGCTGTGAATAGTTCCTCTCTGCAGCAGTTAATGTGCGGGATACAAACCCAACAGGTCTCTCCGACCCATCAGGCATCCGATGGGACAACACTGCCCCCACTCCATAGGGAGAGGCATCACAAGCCAGTATCGCCTCCTTCCTCGTGTCATAGTGCACCAGGACCTGTGATGACTGTAGAAGAGATTTAGAGTGATCAAAAGCCCCTTGCTGTGCGGCCCCCCAATCCCAGCGAACATCTTTCCTGAGTAGTGAATGGAGAGGATCCAGAAGGGAAGATAGGTTAGGTAGGAATCGATGATAATAATTCAGCAGTCCTAGATAGCCTTTTAGCTCTGACACAGTCTTAGGTGTGGGTGCATCCTTAACAGCAGCCACCTTCTCAGAAACTGGACGGAGCCCATTCCTGTCAATCATGTGCCCCAGATACATCACTTCATCCTTCAGGAAGGTGCACTTCTGCCGCTTAAGGCGTAGGCCATGGTCCTCCAGACGCTGCAGGACCTCCTCCAGGGTTTTCAGATGCTCCGCCTCTGTTGGACCACTCAAAAGAATATCATCCAAAAACACACAACAGTGAGGGATCCCTCGGAGGATCCCCTCCATAATCCTCTGGAAAATAGCAGGACTGGATGAAACACCAAAAGGCAGTCGGTTATAGGTATACAACCCTCGTTGTGTGTTTATAGTAACATATGGCTTTGAGACCTCCTCCAAAACCACTTGTAAATAAGCATGGCTCATGTCAAGCTTAGAGAACTTGTCTCCTCCAGATAGCTGAGCAAACAGATCCTCTACTCTTGGAATGGGATATTGCTCTACACTGGAAGCCTGATTGACAGTTACCTTGTAGTCCCCACAGATGCGGACCCCCCCACAGGGCTTGAGTATGGGTACTATGGGGGCAGCCCATTCTGAATGAGTCACTGGCTCAATGATCTTAGCTTCCAGGAGCCTATCCAGCTCAGCCTCCACTAAAGGTTTAACCGCATATGGGACCGACCTGGGTTTGAAGAACTTCGGTTTGGCTTCAGGATCCACATGTATAGCTGCTTTGACGCCCTTCAGAGTCCCCAGCTCATCTTTGAACACCGCTTCATGCTTCATAAGGACCTGCTCCAGCCTGCCGTAGTTCATAGTCTCCACCCGGTGGACGGTGTGCACCTCCATGGCCAATTCCTGGAGCCAACTCCGTCCTAGTAGATTTGGGCCTGAGCCAGCCACTACGATCACAGGCAACACTTTAGAGACAGTCTTGTGGGTCACAGTGACTCGGGCCATGCCTTTAACCCTAAGCTTCTCCCCGGTGTATGTCTTCAGCTTAATCGGGCATCTCTCCAAATTGGGCATAACGGCTAGGTCCCTCAGCGTAACATACTGCTTTTGACTAAGAACCGTAACACTACAGCCTGTGTCAACTTCAAAATGGACCTTGATGCTGTTGATCATCACAGATTGTTGAATAGGGGGCACTTTGTGATTACGCTGTCCTACCAGGCATAGAGTGTGCATTGCATACATATCCTGCTCTGACTCAGAGTCACTACTCTCCCCCTCCTGTAACAAATGAGCCCTGCGGGACTTCCCCCTAGCTGTCTTCGGCACGTGGGACCCCCGTGGACCTGACTGACTCTGGGCGGGTTTTCCCTTGGACCGACACGCCCGCATGATATGGCCTCTCTTACCACAACCATGACATGTCTCTGTAGC
This sequence comes from Borostomias antarcticus, assembly GCF_949987555.1. NCBI lineage: Eukaryota > Metazoa > Chordata > Actinopteri > Stomiiformes > Stomiidae > Borostomias > Borostomias antarcticus. Next base: position 16,501 of record NW_028176821.1, read on the forward strand.
GAACCTGCAGTCAGCCGGGTTATGGTGCCCCCTGCACCTGAAGCACAGCTGGTCCGGAGATGGCGAGACCGTGGATCTCCGCTCAGACACCTGGAAAACCGCCTCCCCAGGTTTGCACCGCCCCGCCGCTCCAGCCTCATCTCTCCACAGGGCCTGTATATCCTTAACATCTTTATTAGCCGTTTCCATAGACTGTGAAATTTCCCAGGCCTTCTCAAAGGTTAGATCCCCATGTGACAGAAGCCTCCTCTGAATACTGTCATCATTCACCCCACACACCAAACGGTCCCTCAACATCTGTAACAGAGACTCTCCATAATTACAGTCACGTGCAAGCTTCCTAAGTTCAGCCACATATTCAGCAATCGATTCCTCCGGACGTCGAGTTCTTGTATTGAACTTGAACCTTTGCACGATCTCACTAGGTTTGGGGTTGAAATGGGCCCGCAATGTCTCGACTAATTGAGGGTAGGTCTTTTCCCCAGGTGTAGCAGGGCTCACCAAACTCCTCAACAAACTGTATGTAGCTGGGCCACAACAACTGAGCAAAATAGCCTTTGTCTTACCAGCATCAGTGATATCATTAGCCACGAAAAAAAAATCCAAAACCTCACAGTACTCCTCCCAAGTTTGGGACTGGCTGTCAAATGGGCCCACAGTTCCTACTGTGCCCATACTGGCTCCTTTCCTCCTCCACCTCCAGTTGATCCCCGTCGCCAATGTAATAGCCGAGTTATCCAAGGAACACGCAGAGACCAATAAGGCGAGTTGACTGTTTACTTCCACAGGAGTAGAGCACACCAAACAATTGACTGTGGCACCACCAACATGGCTGCTCAGAGAGCCCCCTATGAAACAGGAAGCACCTATATATAGTGTACAGATGAACCCTAGTGTCTCCATCTAGTGGACAGGTAAATACATTACAAGTCAAACCAGCCAGGATATTACAAGGTGTTTCTCCACCTAAGGGCTGGCCAGACAGAACCATCAGAGACCATTGGGCTGAGCTGAGGAGAGAGCGACATGTTAGAGTGTATGTGTGCATATGTATATGGTGCTCTTCTGTTAATACTCATGAGGGCATTCAACTGAACAAGACTCACAGAGCCTGTGGTGCTGTCCCAGGACTGCCCCTGGCCACGCCTGTCCCCGTCTTAGCGCCTCTTCCTGCCCCGCTCACCTGCTTCTTGCTCAGTTCAAACAAGAACTGGGAGGTTGGCAACTGAGAGCATGGGAGGGGAGAGAGGGAGAGAGAGAGAGAAAGTGGGTGGGTGACCCTCTCGTTGGCTGACATGCACACTCCACAGGACCACGTGCCAAAAGCCAAGATGGCTGCTATAACAAATCCTGCTAGCTAGCCTAGCTCCGTTGTTGGGGCTTCTAGTGTTCTGTTTACGTTAAAATCGGAAAAATGAATGCCTAAAAACAAACACATACTAACGGTGTCGTGGGTTAATGTGAAATCAATGAGTAAGCTAATTATTCCATTTTATTCCAAGCGATGAAACAGTACGAACGTGCAGGAGCTCGCGCGAGCCTGTTATTAGGAAACAATGGCCCACAACAACACTTCATAAAAGTTATAGTGTACACAACTGAAATATTCTCACGTTGCCAAGCCAACATTATAATTTAAGCTACAATTACACAAAAGCGAACGTTTTAACAATAATTGCGAGAGTAATTTTACGTAGGCTACTTAGCTAGCCATGTACAGAAAAAGGCTAATCACGTTAGCTGGCTAGCTAGTTAGCCAACATTGGAAAGAGCATCTGCATATAGATAATCATTACAATAGGGTAGCTTGCACATAACGTTGGTGTTTTACTGGGACGATACCAAAATACATAGTATGTATGTATACATTGAAATTGAGATACTTACATGATCTGTGTTGTCGACACAAAGACTGCACAGTCTGGTCTTTCTCAATAATTTCTGTATCAAACGGAGCGGAAGTTTCCAAGTTTGTCTTCTTCGCTGGGTTTAGTGGCGGATGTGCATACCGCCACCTACTGGCACAGAGTGTGTAACTTGTTTGTCTAGTTATTAAATTGTGTCACCTAAAGTAGCCCAATGCTTTGCATTCTACGTTCACTGCTCAGCGTTCATTGCTCACATTTAGGTTGCAAAATTAGGAGTTTATTCATAGGCATATTTTTTATCATTATTTTTATTAGGCCTAGACTGCAAATCTTTAGTGTTAATATTTACTGTAAATGAGAAATTACACACAAAACAGACATGCAGGATTTCTCCTCATTATTACAATTCTGTAACTGTATGACTTCAAAATGTATTTTAAAACCTAAGTAATTTACAAATGTTCTGACCCACTGTGACACATTTCCAATAAAGTCAGATTGGGACTGTGATCTAACCACATTGTCACGTTATTTAATTACATCGTAGTTACGGATTTAAGCAGCAGTGGCGGCTACGTTCCCTTACAGTGTACTTGAGGACGGCTATTTTGGTTATTTTGCGACTGAAAAGGCAAGTGTCAGCTAGGTGTCAGCTAGGTCCGCTGGTGGTGACGTCGCAAAGTTACCACAATTACACCAATGTGTCCCGTCAGTTTTACGTACTGTGTTAGTAGGGGAGAGAGGGAGCCGTCCCGGTGGGGGGAGAGGGGGGTTGGTGCTTGTGACTACACTTAGTGAACGCTTTGCTTAGCAACCACTCGCAGCAACCTCGCCTTTTTATTAATTACACCCGTGTTTACCTAATGTAGATATCCTATTTCATAAATGCACTCATCAGTCCGACTCCAACACTTCCACACCCCTATCAAGACCACTAGAGGGCGCCTCGCCACGTTACATCTCCCATTGCTTTTATGATGTCATAGTAGACGTTGCTGACGCAGACACTTAAACAGTCAGTGATCCATTCCACCTCATCAGAGTAGCTAGTGACTTCTGGATCTGACACACTGACTTAGAGAAAACAAGTAAGTCCATAATGGGGATAAACTTTAGAGTAAGAATTTTCTACAATTATTCTGTATTCATTCTTTGACAAAAACACCCCCAATTGAAGACAGAATAGAGTACATATTGCTCTCTGAGCTTTGTTTAACCAAGTTGTCATATAAATGATGTGTTGATACTGGTTGATTAGAGGACTAGCAGTGATGGCTCTGGGTAATATGAGATCCTGGGTGAACCTCCTCTTCTTCTTTATAGGACTTCAGTCAGACTGGGGCAGATAAATATAATAATAATAATAATAATACTTGATTCTTTTGGTTTCTGTTTGGTAAAGTGTTATCCAGCTAGGCCTACCGTGCTGTGTTGGAAAGTCCTGTATATCTAAATATAGGCCTAATGTGCTGCTAGGTATAGGTCTATTGTGCTGTATTGTAAAGTACTTGTATACAGTAGCTACAGTAGGTATATGACTACTGTTGTATGTTGTAAAGTGCTGTACAGCTAGGTATAGACCTACTGTCCTGTGTTGTAAAGAGCTGTATAGCTACAGTATGCTCGCTGTGATATGAAGTGGTATCAATCAATCAATCAATCAAAGCTGTATTTGTATAGCACATTTCATACCCAGAGGCAACACAATGCGCTTTACAGAGAACAAGGGAGGTGGGGATACTGTACATCCCATCCCTACATATTCCAGAGGGAAGCAAAAAGTGAGCTGTACAAATTCTTCCCTGACCCCTCTCAACAAGGAAATCGAGCAAGCTCCTGGAGTATGTTTGTCTACCGGCTAAGAACATTTATAAAGCAATAAATTACATGAAATTACATTTTCAGAGTAAGAGAGGCTAAAAACATAATAGGAGAGACATGGCAAACACTGGTGTATGTCTGTGTGTGCGTGAATGTGCCTGGGCCCAGATAGAGGCAGGGGTTGGGGTAGAGAGGGGGTAGGAAAAGGATACGGACCCAGGTGAGGGGAAGGGGGACTGGGCCCAGGTCCAGGCCTAAGCCGGATGTGGACTGAGGTGTGTACGTGTGTGTGTTAACTAAATACTACGACATCCACAGCTGACACGGGGGTATCTATCGGACTCAGGGTGGTGTGCGGGTGACAGTGGGGCATCCACTGGACCTGGTTAGAAGGTAGGAGGGAGAGAGAGAGGCACTAGGGGAGACAGAAAACGGTTAGTAGCATGCTGAGCCTTTGAAGCAACACAGATATCAGAACAGAACAAGCCTGTTTCAGGGCAACCAGCTTCTGTACACAACTTGATATACATAGAGTGCATAGCAGGATATACACCAATGTATACAGAGGATTCACAGGTAGGTTTGAGGCTGCCTTTCTGTGTCTCAAGGTCCTGGCTAGTGATTGTAGGTTAGGCCAAAAAGGTACGTCTTGAGATCTTGCTTGAAGACCTCCGTTGTTTCGACCCTTCTTAGGCACTCCGGCAGGGTGTTCCAGAGGTTGGGGGCATAATAACTAAAAGCTGCCTCTCCGTCTTTCTTGGTCCTGGCTTTTGGGACAGTTACGAGTTCAGTACCTGAGGATCTGAGTGGTCTGTTGGGCATGTACCTGACAAGCATGTCTGAAATGTTTTCTGGTGCGTGACTGTGGAGAGATTTATAGACTAGTAATAGTATTTTAAAGTCTATTCTAGAGTTGACAGGTAACCAGTGTAGTGATTTTAAGGCTGGTGTGATGTGTGCCCTTCGTCTAGTCTTAGTGAGGACTCGTCCTGCAGCATTCTGTATCATTTGTAGCTTAGAGATTGCTTTCTTTGGTAGGCCTTATAGTAGAGCATTGCAGTAGTCCAGCCTGCTTGTGATGAAAGTATGCATTAGTCTTTCGGTGTCAGCCTGAGAGAGAAAGGGTTGCACCATGGCAATGTTCCTGTTAGGGCTAGCGGAGGAGGACCCAAAAGCAGACTCAAAAATGGCTTGGAGGTGAAGCCCGGAGGCGTGTTTATTTGGTATGGCCAGGCAGGATCAGGTCGGAGAGGCAAGCGGGGGTCAGGCAGGGACGTGGTAGTCAGACAGGCGTGGGTCGGGCAGGAGCGTGGTACTCAGACAGGCGTGGGTCAGGCAGGAGCGTGGTACTCAGGCAGGCGTGGGTCAGGCAGGAGCGTGGTACTCAGGCAGGCGTGGGTCAGGCAGGAGCGTGGTAGTCAGACAGGCGTGGGTCAGGCAGGTTCGTGGTCCTCAGGCAGGCGTGGGTCAGGCAGGTTAACTAGGATGAATGAAAACAAAGAACGGTGAGACAGGCTCGAGTAAGGAGTAGGGATTTAGCTGGAGTCGTGTTACCCACTGGGTTGGTCAACGATCTGGCACAGAGGGCTGTGTGGACCGGCTTCTTATCCTGCTGGCGATTGGTTGATCAGGACCAGGTGCGTTGAGGTGTGGAGGAGAGGCAATCAAGGTGACGCACGGCAGGTGTGGATCGGGGGCGTGTCTGGCTTGTGACCGCAGACGTGCCCGCAGTTCCCGCTGCAGGCTCTGGGAGGTGCTGGGGGAAACGGAGTCCGGCACTGGAGAGACAGGGTCAGGCTGGGGGACAGGCTGGGGACCAGCGTCAGAACCGGGGCTCGGGCCGGGGTCAGGGGGCTGAGGAGGTGGACGAGGCTGACGCGGCGGTGCCGTGACAGGACCCCCCCCTCTACGGGCGCCACCTGGCGACCGACCGGGCTGGCCAGGATGGTCACGGTGGAAATCCCGGATAAGAGAGGGGTCCAGGATGAACCTACGGGGCACCCAGCACCGCTCCTCGGGCCCATAGCCCTCCCAGTCCACAAGGTAGTGCAACCCCCGACCCCGCCGACGGGCCCCCAGGAGCTGTCGGACAGTCCAGGCCGGCTGGTCGTCGATGATCCGGACAGGTGGCGGGGTGTCGCCTGGCGGGCACAGAGGGCTGACAGGAGCAGGCTTAACACGGGAGACATGGAATGTGGGATGTATCCTCATGGACGGGGGCAGCTGCAGTCTGACAGCAGAAGGGTTAACCACACTGTCTATCTTGTAAGGACCAATGTAGCGGGGCGTGAGCTTACGTGACGAGGCCCGCAGGGGGATGTCCTTGGAGGAGAGCCAGACCGCCTGGCCGGGCTGGTAGACAGGGGCCGGGGTCCGATGGCGGTCTGCCTGGTGCTGGCTCCGACGGGTGGAACGAACAAGCGCGGCTCGGGCATCCCTCCACACCTTGTGGCAGCGGCGGAGATGGACCTGGACTGAGGGCACGGCGAGCTCCTCCTCCTGCTCAGGGAATAGAGGTGGTAGATAACCCAGGCGCAGCAGACCGGAGGCGGGTTGGTGCGAGGCCTTGCTCTGTGCACACACCGTGCAGGCCCGGACGTACTCCCTGGTGTCCTGGGCCATGGAGGGCCACCAGAACCGTCTCCTGAGAAGGGCTAGAGTGCGGCTGGACCCCGGATGGCAGGCAAACTGGGAGGCATGAACCCACTGGAGGACCTGGGGACGGACATGGTCAGGGACAAACAGGCAGTTAACAGGGCCGTTACCTGGGTCAGGCTGGGTCCTCTGGGCCTCCTTCACCAATCCTTCGATCTCCCAAGTTACAGCGGCCACCACACATGAGGGAGGAAGGATGGTGTCTGGTTCGTCAGTGTCCTGGTTGGGGGGAGCATACTGGCGAGACAGGGCGTCAGGCTTGACATTGCGGGATCCTGGACGATAGGTGATGGTAAAATTGAAACGACCAAAAAACAGAGCCCACCTGGCTTGCCGCGGGTTCAGTCTCTTGGCATTCTCGATGTAGGTCAGATTCTTGTGGTCAGTCCACACAATGAAAGGCACCTCAGCTCCCTCCAACCAGTGCCTCCACTCCTCAAGGGCTAGCTGGACAGCAAGCAGTTCCTTATTGCCCACGTCGTAGTTACGCTCCGCGGGCTCCAGCCGGCGGGAGAAGAACGCACAGGGGTGGACTTTACCATCAGTGGGTGATCGCTGGGACAGCACTGCCCCCACTCCACTGTCCGACGCGTCGACCTCCACAATAAACTGGAGAGAGGGATCAGGCTGGGTGAGGACCGGAGCAGACGTGAAGAGCCTCTTCAGCTCATCGAAGGCCGCCCCCGCCTCGGGGGTCCACGAGAAGGGGACGTTCTTGGAGGTGAGCGCGGTCATGGGAGCGGCCACCCGGCTGTAGTTGCGGATGAAGCGCCTGTAGAAATTGGCAAATCCTAGGAACCTCTGGAGGTCCTTACGGTTCTTGGGGACAGGCCAGCTCACCACCGCCCTGATCTTCTCGGGGGTAGCCTGCACCTGGCCACTGCCGATGAGGAAGCCCAGGAACTGCACAGAGGTGACGTGGAATTCACACTTCTCAGCTTTCACAAACAGCTTATTCTCCAGAAGCCTCTGGAGAACCTGTCTGACATGTGCGATGTGTTCCTCATGGGAGCGAGAAAAAATTAGGATATCGTCTAGATAGACAAAAACACAGCGGTGGAGGAAGTCCCCGAGGACGTCATTTATCAGGGCCTGGAATACTGCAGGGGCGTTGGTAAGTCCAAATGGCATGACACGGTACTCGAAGTGTCCGAGCGGGGTGTTGAACGCTGTTTTCCATTCATCTCCCTCTCTGATACGGACCAGGTGATACGCGTTTCTAAGATCGAGTTTGGAGAATATGGTAGCTCCCTGGAGGGGTTCAAAGGCAGAGGCGAGGAGGGGCAGAGAGTACTTGTTCCTCACTGTTATGCTATTTAGGGCCCGGTAGTCGATGCAGGGTCGCAAGGTGCCGTCCTTCTTGGCCACAAAAAAGAATCCAGCACCTACCGGAGAGGACGAGGGCTTGATGATGCCTGATGCCAGGGAGTCACGGATGTAGGTCTCCATAGCTTCCCGTTCAGGCCTGGACAGGTTGAACAAACGCCCAGATGGCAAGGGGGCTCCAGGGAGGAGTTCAATGGAGCAATCATAAGGGCGGTGGGGTGGCAGAGTAAGGGCCCGCTGCTTACTGAACACCTCCCCAATGTCATGGTACTCGGGAGGGACTATGGACAGGTCTGGGGGTCCAAATGGGGCGATGGCGCCCTCAGCAGGCGGCAGGGCCGACGTGAGACAGGTGTTATGGCAGTAGGGGCTCCAGCCACTCACCTTATTGGTGATCCAGTCAATGTGTGGGTTGTGACGTCTCAACCAGGGCTGACCCAGAACAATGGGGCTTAGAGACGAGGAGATGACTAGGAGGGACATGGACTCATGGTGGTTACCTGACAGAACCACATCAAGAGGCTCGGTGACATGGGAAACGTTGGCTAAGAGCCCGCCACTCAGGTCATGGACGTCAATGGGGGTGTCACGGGGTATGGTGGTGATGCCAGCTTGACGGACCAACTGAGAGTCGATAAAGCAGTCGTCGGCCCCGGAATCAACCAGAGCGGGTACAGTGAAGGACTGCCGATTAACAATAATAGTGGCCTCGAGGTGCATGCGCCCCAGGGCATCGGCGGAGGACATCACATTGAAACCGGCTCCGGCGGTCCTAGACTGCCTGGGAGGGGGTGTGGGAGACGAAGCACCGCTCACCAGTGATCCCACTTTCACTGGCGAGCGTGGGCTTTTGGCCGAACGGGGCAGGACATGCGGCTGTGTCCGGGCTGGCCGCAGTAAAAACAGAGGCGCTCATTTACCCTACGGGCGCGTTCCGCCTCGGTTAGGCGTGCTCCGCCTAGCTGCATGAGTTCGTCTGAGGCAGGGGATATCGAGGCCGGCTGAAAGCGGACCGTTTCATTGTTAGGACCCGGGAAAGTTCGAGGCGGTAGACTGGGAAAGCGCTGACTAGCGACCCGAACTGCGGGAGTAGGAGCGCGGAGATTCCTCTCTTTCCTGCGCTCTCAAAGGCGGTTGTCTATCTTGACAGCAAGGGAAATCAGGAGATCGAGAGAAGCCGGCTCATCTCTGAGTGCCAACTCGTCCTTAAGAGACTCAGACAGACCCGCTTGAAAGGCTGACTGTAGCGCCGCGTCATTCCATCCACTATCCGCTGCTAGTATTCTGAACTCGATAGAGTACTCGGCAACACTATGGCTTCCCTGCTGAATGCGCATAAGGCGAGAGGCGGAATCGTGGCCCAGGAGTGGATGGTCAAACACCTTTCTGAACTCGGAGCAGAACGCGCTGTAGGAATTCAGACAGGAAGCCTTGGCCCTCCATGTGGCCTCGAACCAGCCAAGCGGCTGGCCAGTGAGATGGCTGGACACAAACGCGATCTTCTCAGAATCCTGGGAGTACCTGCTGGGCTGGTGAGTAAAAATAAAATCACACTGCATGAGAAATGTGGAGCACTGCACTACGTCGCCGTCATAGGGCTTGGGGTTAGAGAGGTTTGGCTCCCGCCGGTGTAACACCCCTGGGGCATCACGTTCAGCGGCAGGGGCAAGGCCAGCAACGGGGTTGTCTTCCGGGGCCGGGAGAACGACTAACCGGCCCACCTGCTCACTGAGGGTTGCTAGGGTCTGGGCGATGGACTGCAGGTTGCGCTCTGTCTGGGCGGTCTGCTCAGAGAGTGTCTGCATCCCCGTACCAAGCCGTTCCACGACGGCTCGGGTCTCACGGAGAGCATTCGCATGTTGTCCAACGACGAGGCCCTGGCTGGTGATGGCTTGGCGAAGGGAGTCCGCTGGGTCCATTTGTGGCCAGATCGTTCTGTTAGGGCTAGCGGAGGAGGACCCAAAAGCAGACTCAAAAATGGCTTGGAGGTGAAGCCCGGAGGCGTGTTTATTTGGTATGGCCAGGCAGGATCAGGTCCGAGAGGCAAGCGGGGGTCAGGCAGGGACGTGGTAGTCAGACAGGCGTGGGTCGGGCAGGAGCGTGGTACTCAGACAGGCGTGGGTCAGGCAGGAGCGTGGTACTCAGGCAGGCGTGGGTCAGGCAGGAGCGTGGTACTCAGGCAGGCGTGGGTCAGGCAGGAGCGTGGTAGTCAGACAGGCGTGGGTCAGGCAGGTTCGTGGTCCTCAGGCAGGCGTGGGTCAGGCAGGTTAACTAGGATGAATGAAAACAAAGAACGGTGAGACAGGCTCGAGTAAGGAGTAGGGATTTAGCTGGAGTCGTGTTACCCACTGGGTTGGTCAACGATCTGGCACAGAGGGCTGTGTGGACCGGCTTCTTATCCTGCTGGCGATTGGTTGATCAGGACCAGGTGCGTTGAGGTGTGGAGGAGAGGCAATCAAGGTGACGCACGGCAGGTGTGGATCGGGGGCGTGTCTGGCTTGTGACCGCAGACGTGCCCGCAGTTCCCGCTGCAGGCTCTGGGAGGTGCTGGGGGAAACGGAGTCCGGCACTGGAGAGACAGGGTCAGGCTGGGGGACAGGCTGGGGACCAGCGTCAGAACCGGGGCTCGGGCCGGGGTCAGGGGGCTGAGGAGGTGGACGAGGCTGACGCGGCGGTGCCGTGACAGTTCCTTAAGTGGTAAAAAGATGTCTTTGTAATATTCATGATGTGGTTTTCGAAATTAAGATCTGAGTCAAGTATGACACCTGGGTTTTTAGCCTGGCATTTGGTGTAAATTTTCAGAGTTTTTAAATGTGCAGATAGTTTCTCTCTTTCAGCTTTTTCTCCAATGATCAGTACTTCTGTTTTGTCCTGGTTTAGTTCGAGGAAATTATGTGACATCCATACATTTATATCCGTAATACACTTGACAAGGCAGTCAATCAAGCTGTAGTTACTGGGTGTTACAGAAATATAGAGTTGGGTATCATCTGCGTAGCTATGGTAGCTAATGTTGTGCCTCCTGATGACACTGCCAAGGGGCACCATGTACAGGCTGAAGAGTAGAGGTCCTAGGATCGATTCTTGGGGCACCCCACAGGTCATAGGGATCTTTCCGGAGCTATGATCACCGAGGGCAACAAAGAAATCACGACCGGTTAGATAGGTCCTAAGCCAATTAAGGACTGGACCGGAGAGGCCAACCCACTTCTCCAGTCTTTTGATGAGGATTGCATAATCTATAGTATCAAAGGCTGCAAAAGGTCCAGGAGGATGAGAACAGAGAGCTCTTTGGAGTCAGCATTAATTCTGAGGTCATTTACAACTTTGACTAATGCCGTCTCTGTGCTATGATGGGCGCGAAAGCCGGACTGGAAAAGGTCAAGCGTAGAACTTGTAGCTAGGAAATCATTAATCTGTTTGAAAATCATTAATCTGTTTGAAAACAATAGTTTCCAGAATTTTACTCAAAAAGGGAAGGTTGGAGATTGGTCTAAAATTGCTAAGAACTGAAGTGTCTAAGTTGTTTTTCTTCAGCAGGCTTGTGGAGGATTTGAGTTTGGATACTACTTTTCTCAACATTTCTGTGTCCACCAGTGTAAACAAGCTCATATGTCCATTACATGGAGGAAGAGGATCTGTGAACAGGATGCATGGCCTTTCCTGGGTGACTTTCCTCCTAATATTCATAATCTTATCTCTGAAGTAAGCTGCAAATTCCTCACATTTGGAGGTAGAGAGCAGGTTATCTGGTGTTTTTACGGCAGGGTTTATTAGGCTATCAATTGTTGAGAAGAGCACTCTTGAATTATTGCGGTTGATAGATATGAATTTTGAGAAGTGGTCTTTCCTTGCATTTCTTATTGCTTTATCAAAGGCAGCGAGATGTTCTTTGAGAATATCATGGTGGACCTGTAGCTTGGTCTTTCTCCATATACGCTCAGATCTTCTGCAGGTTCTCTTTAGTTGAATTGTTTCCTCATTTCGCCATGGAGCTTTATGATTGGCTGTGATCTTTTTCAGTTTAATAGGTGCTACAGAATCCAAGGCTGCCCCTACTCTGGTGTTAAAGGCGGATGCTAAGTCTTCAATAGTGCCTGACGGCCCCACTTCTGGAGTTGATAAATTGTTTGTGGTCATTATTTCTCTAAAACTATCGGATACTGCGGAGGTAAGATAACGTTTTTTGATAAAGCGCTCAGTACTACTTTTGACTTTAGGAACCAATGCAGTGAAGAAGATACAGAAATGGTCGGAGAGAGCGAGGTCACTAATAGAGGAAACAGTGATAGTCAGGCCCTTAGTAATAACTAGATCAAGGGTGTGGCCGCGGTTGTGGGTTGGCTCAGAGATATGTTGGGTAAAATCCATGGAGTTTAGGAGGTTGATAAAGTCCCTAGCTTTCGAGTCCGCCTCAGTGTCTACGTGTATGTTGAAATCTCCAGTGATGATAATCTTATCATAATTTGTATGGATGATGGACAGGAGTTCTGAAAATTCTGTAGAGAAGGCAGAGCATTGTTTGGGAGGCCTATACACGGTTACTGCCAGAACTGGGGGCTGGCATTTTAGGACAATAGCATGGTATTCAAAAGAGGCGAAATCATCAAAGGAGATGGTCCTGCAGCTGAGGGCATCTGTAGCTATGGTGGCTGTACCTCCACCTTTTTTCCCACTTCTGATAGATTGAAAAAAGCTATAGTTAGGAGGAGAGGCTTCAATGAGGGCTGCTGGTCCATTTATATTTAGCCAGGTTTCAGTTAGGAACATACAGTCTAATTTACGTTCACATATAAGATCATTAATGAGAAAGGTTTTGCTTGGTAGGGACCTGACATTCAGGATCGCCATTGAAATAGCTTCCGGAGAAAAGGGCTGGCTCGCCTGTCTAGTAGGCCTGGATGGTATATTCACTGGAACGGATATCAGGTTTTTTATATTAGATCCACCTGACTGTTTCATTATGGTAATAGGGGTGCGGTGGGAGATAATTCGCTCAATGGCATATTTAGGTGGGCAGAATTTTTTTATAGAAGTATAAACGTCGCTATGCCAGGTCTCAGTGAGGGGCAGGGAATCAAGGTCTATGGTGGGGCGCTGGTGAGATGGAGCTGGTGTAGCCCGACCCGCGGGTACAGGAGGTTTATGTTTGGCAGTAGGCTGGTTGAGACGGGTCAGGCTAACCCCACATCAGACGCTGGAGGATCTCAGCGTCAGGTCCATATTCATACTGAGCAGACGGGCACCTGACCTACTAGGATGGAGGCCGTCCCTGGCGAAGAGGTCCGAGTGGTTCCAAAACGTGGTAAAATTATCTATGAAGGGAAGCTTCAATTGGCAGCAGTAGCCTTTCAGCCAGATGTGGAGCTGACGGATCCTACTATATTTGGCATCACCATACCGGGGGGAGGAGAAAGGGCCAGAGATGATGCAGGTCTTTCCTGGTGCCTGAGCAGTGGAGATCAGGTCCTTGAAATCCTTCTTCAGCCGCTCAGACTGCTGGAGCTTGATGTCATTTGTTCCGACATGGATGATAATGGATGAGGCCAGGGGATAATCTGCGAGGAGAGATGGCAGAACAGTCCTGATGTCCGAGACCTTAGCTCCTGGGAAGCAGCACGTCCGGGCTTTCGGGACCACTACATTGCGCACCATGGATGATCCGATGACGAGCACAGATGGGGGGGCGGGATCAGTGGCGGGCCCACTGGGTTTAGGGGACTTCCTTTGCTGCCTCACACCTGAAGGCCAAGTGGTAGAGGGTGGGGGCCGGGGGTCCCCTCGGTGGACTGGGCTATGCTTAGGCCGGGGAGCAGGCTTATTAGCCTGGCTATAATGCCGCTCACTAACTGGAGAGGTGTGGGTGGGCTGCGGAGTATGGGTATGGTATTGAGGAGGGCTGGGTGTGAAATGATCCTCAGTTGCAGGGAGCCAGGACGAGGAGCTGATGCTAGTATCCTTGGACCTCTTGGATTCAGGCTCGGCCAGTAAAGTAAAGCTATTCCTCAGTTGGAGGGTGTCGTCGTCGGAGTGTTGGGAGGGGCCCCTGGAGGTTTCCCTTCCTCGTTTCCTCCTAGCAGTGGTCCAAGGGGTGGAGCTTAAATGCATGGGTTCTGCTCTGAGTCTGGGCCAGGATTTCTCACTCAGGGGGAGATCAAAATCCACATTCCCACCCTAATAGCCAAGTTGAAATGAAATAAGACCTATTAGGGGACTGAGGGTATGCAGTGTATGCTGCCCGTGACAGAAATCATCAGCATTAGCCTACTATGTTCCCTGTACGCTCCAGATAGCCCACTTCACCATCTATGTTCAAGGGAGCCAAAGCGTAAAACTACGCTCTCTACTGGTTGGGTTCACACAACCGCCCCATCTTTTGCATAGGGAGAAAAACTTGAAATAATTATAAATCGATATCAATGGATTGACAAAGCCATAAACTAGGCTACTAACATTATCAAATTCCGCCGCAATAATGTGCGGTTTCTCAAAGGTACTTTTTATTTCTTTAATTTAGGTCTACGTTGTAGTTATTTTACAGAGAGAACTACAACGATCCCTCTATTGTATTTTAGATTGCTATTCTTGCACTTTGCCTTCAGCACTAGATTATGCTCTTAGTCACTTGTTTTAGAAAGGAGATGCACTTGTGAGTTCCGGCAAGTAGCCTAGTAGGCTAGTAGCCTACATTGGCTTTTCCTACGTTAAATGCAATTATTGTTAGTTGCTTTGGATAAACGCGTCTGCTAAATTACTGTAACACAATGAGATCTAGGCTACGGATCCGGGCATCTGTCGCGTTTTGAGAACTTCACTGGAGAGTGCAGCTGATCAGAGCACTATGTTGGTGTGCTTCGTAAACATGAGTCAATTGCTCTTGAATTATCTGTATGCCGAGATGAATCCAGGTTTGTCCACCTCTTGAAATTTGGTCGAATTTACTGACCGCTAGATCAGTGAAACCCGGGGCTGCCAAGTCTCAGACACGCATTGCAGCCTATTCTCACGCTCACTCGCCACGCTTCACAATTCTCACTCGGAGAAATGACCAACCTCAAAATAGCCTAGGCTACTACCAATTCAATGGCTATGGGACTCTTTTTTTTATTATTACTTGAACGAACGCTAATCTCGCCTCTCGGTCGTCCTTCGCGCTCAAAGAACGCTCCCCAAATCTACCTATCGGGGAGGAGAGAGGGAGCCGTCCCGGTGGGGGGAGAGGGGGGTTGGTGCTTGTGACTACACTTAGTGAACGCTTTGCTTAGCAACCACTCGCAGCAACCTCGCCTTTTTATTAATTACACCCGTGTTTACCTAATGTAGATATCCTATTTCATAAATGCACTCATCAGTCCGACTCCAACACTTCCACACCCCTATCAAGACCACTAGAGGGCGCCTCGCCACGTTACATCTCCCATTGCTTTTATGATGTCATAGTAGACGTTGCTGACGCAGACACTTAAACAGTCAGTGATCCATTCCACCTCATCAGAGTAGCTAGTGACTTCTGGATCTGACACACTGACTTAGAGAAAACAAGTAAGTCCATAATGGGGATAAACTTTAGAGTAAGAATTTTCTACAATTATTCTGTATTCATTCTTTGACAAAAACACCCCCAATTGAAGACAGAATAGAGTACATATTGCTCTCTGAGCTTTGTTTAACCAAGTTGTCATATAAATGATGTGTTGATACTGGTTGATTAGAGGACTAGCAGTGATGGCTCTGGGTAATATGAGATCCTGGGTGAACCTCCTCTTCTTCTTTATAGGACTTCAGTCAGACTGGGGCAGATAAATATAATAATAATAATAATAATACTTGATTCTTTTGGTTTCTGTTTGGTAAAGTGTTATCCAGCTAGGCCTACCGTGCTGTGTTGGAAAGTCCTGTATATCTAAATATAGGCCTAATGTGCTGCTAGGTATAGGTCTATTGTGCTGTATTGTAAAGTACTTGTATACAGTAGCTACAGTAGGTATATGACTACTGTTGTATGTTGTAAAGTGCTGTACAGCTAGGTATAGACCTACTGTCCTGTGTTGTAAAGAGCTGTATAGCTACAGTATGCTCGCTGTGATATGAAGTGGTATCAATCAATCAATCAAAGCTGTATTTGTATAGCACATTTCATACCCAGAGGCAACACAATGCGCTTTACAGAGAACAAGGGAGGTGGGGATACTGTACATCCCATCCCTACATATTCCAGAGGGAAGCAAAAAGTGAGCTGTACAAATTCTTCCCTGACCCCTCTCAACAAGGAAATCGAGCAAGCTCCTGGAGTATGTTTGTCTACCGGCTAAGAACATTTATAAAGCAATAAATTACATGAAATTACATTTTCAGAGTAAGAGAGGCTAAAAACATAATAGGAGAGACATGGCAAACACTGGTGTATGTCTGTGTGTGCGTGAATGTGCCTGGGCCCAGATAGAGGCAGGGGTTGGGGTAGAGAGGGGGTAGGAAAAGGATACGGACCCAGGTGAGGGGAAGGGGGACTGGGCCCAGGTCCAGGCCTAAGCCGGATGTGGACTGAGGTGTGTACGTGTGTGTGTTAACTAAATACTACGACATCCACAGCTGACACGGGGGTATCTATCGGACTCAGGGTGGTGTGCGGGTGACAGTGGGGCATCCACTGGACCTGGTTAGAAGGTAGGAGGGAGAGAGAGAGGCACTAGGGGAGACAGAAAACGGTTAGTAGCATGCTGAGCCTTTGAAGCAACACAGATATAAGAACATAACAAGCCTGTTTCAGGGCAACCAGCTTCTGTACACAACTTGATATACATAGAGTGCATAGCAGGATATACACCAATGTATACAGAGGATTCACAGGTAGGTTTGAGGCTGCCTTTCTGTGTCTCAAGGTCCTGGCTAGTGATTGTAGGTTAGGCCAAAAAGGTACGTCTTGAGATCTTGCTTGAAGACCTCCGTTGTTTCGACCCTTCTTAGGCACTCCGGCAGGGTGTTCCAGAGGTTGGGGGCATAATAACTAAAAGCTGCCTCTCCGTCTTTCTTGGTCCTGGCTTTTGGGACAGTTACGAGTTCAGTACCTGAGGATCTGAGTGGTCTGTTGGGCATGTACCTGACAAGCATGTCTGAAATGTTTTCTGGTGCGTGACTGTGGAGAGATTTATAGACTAGTAATAGTATTTTAAAGTCTATTCTAGAGTTGACAGGTAACCAGTGTAGTGATTTTAAGGCTGGTGTGATGTGTGCCCTTCGTCTAGTCTTAGTGAGGACTCGTCCTGCAGCATTCTGTATCATTTGTAGCTTAGAGATTGCTTTCTTTGGTAGGCCTTATAGTAGAGCATTGCAGTAGTCCAGCCTGCTTGTGATGAAAGTATGCATTAGTCTTTCGGTGTCAGCCTGAGAGAGAAAGGGTTGCACCATGGCAATGTTCCTGTTAGGGCTAGCGGAGGAGGACCCAAAAGCAGACTCAAAAATGGCTTGGAGGTGAAGCCCGGAGGCGTGTTTATTTGGTATGGCCAGGCAGGATCAGGTCGGAGAGGCAAGCGGGGGTCAGGCAGGGACGTGGTAGTCAGACAGGCGTGGGTCGGGCAGGAGCGTGGTACTCAGACAGGCGTGGGTCAGGCAGGAGCGTGGTACTCAGGCAGGCGTGGGTCAGGCAGGAGCGTGGTACTCAGGCAGGCGTGGGTCAGGCAGGAGCGTGGTAGTCAGACAGGCGTGGGTCAGGCAGGTTCGTGGTCCTCAGGCAGGCGTGGGTCAGGCAGGTTAACTAGGATGAATGAAAACAAAGAACGGTGAGACAGGCTCGAGTAAGGAGTAGGGATTTAGCTGGAGTCGTGTTACCCACTGGGTTGGTCAACGATCTGGCACAGAGGGCTGTGTGGACCGGCTTCTTATCCTGCTGGCGATTGGTTGATCAGGACCAGGTGCGTTGAGGTGTGGAGGAGAGGCAATCAAGGTGACGCACGGCAGGTGTGGATCGGGGGCGTGTCTGGCTTGTGACCGCAGACGTGCCCGCAGTTCCCGCTGCAGGCTCTGGGAGGTGCTGGGGGAAACGGAGTCCGGCACTGGAGAGACAGGGTCAGGCTGGGGGACAGGCTGGGGACCAGCGTCAGAACCGGGGCTCGGGCCGGGGTCAGGGGGCTGAGGAGGTGGACGAGGCTGACGCGGCGGTGCCGTGACAGGACCCCCCCCTCTACGGGCGCCACCTGGCGACCGACCGGGCTGGCCAGGATGGTCACGGTGGAAATCCCGGATAAGAGAGGGGTCCAGGATGAACCTACGGGGCACCCAGCACCGCTCCTCGGGCCCATAGCCCTCCCAGTCCACAAGGTAGTGCAACCCCCGACCCCGCCGACGGGCCCCCAGGAGCTGTCGGACAGTCCAGGCCGGCTGGTCGTCGATGATCCGGACAGGTGGCGGGGTGTCGCCTGGCGGGCACAGAGGGCTGACAGGAGCAGGCTTAACACGGGAGACATGGAATGTGGGATGTATCCTCATGGACGGGGGCAGCTGCAGTCTGACAGCAGAAGGGTTAACCACACTGTCTATCTTGTAAGGACCAATGTAGCGGGGCGTGAGCTTACGTGACGAGGCCCGCAGGGGGATGTCCTTGGAGGAGAGCCAGACCGCCTGGCCGGGCTGGTAGACAGGGGCCGGGGTCCGATGGCGGTCTGCCTGGTGCTGGCTCCGACGGGTGGAACGAACAAGCGCGGCTCGGGCATCCCTCCACACCTTGTGGCAGCGGCGGAGATGGACCTGGACTGAGGGCACGGCGAGCTCCTCCTCCTGCTCAGGGAATAGAGGTGGTAGATAACCCAGGCGCAGCAGACCGGAGGCGGGTTGGTGCGAGGCCTTGCTCTGTGCACACACCGTGCAGGCCCGGACGTACTCCCTGGTGTCCTGGGCCATGGAGGGCCACCAGAACCGTCTCCTGAGAAGGGCTAGAGTGCGGCTGGACCCCGGATGGCAGGCAAACTGGGAGGCATGAACCCACTGGAGGACCTGGGGACGGACATGGTCAGGGACAAACAGGCAGTTAACAGGGCCGTTACCTGGGTCAGGCTGGGTCCTCTGGGCCTCCTTCACCAATCCTTCGATCTCCCAAGTTACAGCGGCCACCACACATGAGGGAGGAAGGATGGTGTCTGGTTCGTCAGTGTCCTGGTTGGGGGGAGCATACTGGCGAGACAGGGCGTCAGGCTTGACATTGCGGGATCCTGGACGATAGGTGATGGTAAAATTGAAACGACCAAAAAACAGAGCCCACCTGGCTTGCCGCGGGTTCAGTCTCTTGGCATTCTCGATGTAGGTCAGATTCTTGTGGTCAGTCCACACAATGAAAGGCACCTCAGCTCCCTCCAACCAGTGCCTCCACTCCTCAAGGGCTAGCTGGACAGCAAGCAGTTCCTTATTGCCCACGTCGTAGTTACGCTCCGCGGGCTCCAGCCGGCGGGAGAAGAACGCACAGGGGTGGACTTTACCATCAGTGGGTGATCGCTGGGACAGCACTGCCCCCACTCCACTGTCCGACGCGTCGACCTCCACAATAAACTGGAGAGAGGGATCAGGCTGGGTGAGGACCGGAGCAGACGTGAAGAGCCTCTTCAGCTCATCGAAGGCCGCCCCCGCCTCGGGGGTCCACGAGAAGGGGACGTTCTTGGAGGTGAGCGCGGTCATGGGAGCGGCCACCCGGCTGTAGTTGCGGATGAAGCGCCTGTAGAAATTGGCAAATCCTAGGAACCTCTGGAGGTCCTTACGGTTCTTGGGGACAGGCCAGCTCACCACCGCCCTGATCTTCTCGGGGGTAGCCTGCACCTGGCCACTGCCGATGAGGAAGCCCAGGAACTGCACAGAGGTGACGTGGAATTCACACTTCTCAGCTTTCACAAACAGCTTATTCTCCAGAAGCCTCTGGAGAACCTGTCTGACATGTGCGATGTGTTCCTCATGGGAGCGAGAAAAAATTAGGATATCGTCTAGATAGACAAAAACACAGCGGTGGAGGAAGTCCCCGAGGACGTCATTTATCAGGGCCTGGAATACTGCAGGGGCGTTGGTAAGTCCAAATGGCATGACACGGTACTCGAAGTGTCCGAGCGGGGTGTTGAACGCTGTTTTCCATTCATCTCCCTCTCTGATACGGACCAGGTGATACGCGTTTCTAAGATCGAGTTTGGAGAATATGGTAGCTCCCTGGAGGGGTTCAAAGGCAGAGGCGAGGAGGGGCAGAGAGTACTTGTTCCTCACTGTTATGCTATTTAGGGCCCGGTAGTCGATGCAGGGTCGCAAGGTGCCGTCCTTCTTGGCCACAAAAAAG
The DNA here is from genome assembly GCF_949987555.1 of Borostomias antarcticus. Classification (NCBI taxonomy): domain Eukaryota; kingdom Metazoa; phylum Chordata; class Actinopteri; order Stomiiformes; family Stomiidae; genus Borostomias; species Borostomias antarcticus. The sequence goes on from NW_028176821.1 coordinate 36,472, forward strand.
AATCCAGCACCTACCGGAGAGGACGAGGGCTTGATGATGCCTGATGCCAGGGAGTCACGGATGTAGGTCTCCATAGCTTCCCGTTCAGGCCTGGACAGGTTGAACAAACGCCCAGATGGCAAGGGGGCTCCAGGGAGGAGTTCAATGGAGCAATCATAAGGGCGGTGGGGTGGCAGAGTAAGGGCCCGCTGCTTACTGAACACCTCCCCAATGTCATGGTACTCGGGAGGGACTATGGACAGGTCTGGGGGTCCAAATGGGGCGATGGCGCCCTCAGCAGGCGGCAGGGCCGACGTGAGACAGGTGTTATGGCAGTAGGGGCTCCAGCCACTCACCTTATTGGTGATCCAGTCAATGTGTGGGTTGTGACGTCTCAACCAGGGCTGACCCAGAACAATGGGGCTTAGAGACGAGGAGATGACTAGGAGGGACATGGACTCATGGTGGTTACCTGACAGAACCACATCAAGAGGCTCGGTGACATGGGAAACGTTGGCTAAGAGCCCGCCACTCAGGTCATGGACGTCAATGGGGGTGTCACGGGGTATGGTGGTGATGCCAGCTTGACGGACCAACTGAGAGTCGATAAAGCAGTCGTCGGCCCCGGAATCAACCAGAGCGGGTACAGTGAAGGACTGCCGATTAACAATAATAGTGGCCTCGAGGTGCATGCGCCCCAGGGCATCGGCGGAGGACATCACATTGAAACCGGCTCCGGCGGTCCTAGACTGCCTGGGAGGGGGTGTGGGAGACGAAGCACCGCTCACCAGTGATCCCACTTTCACTGGCGAGCGTGGGCTTTTGGCCGAACGGGGCAGGACATGCGGCTGTGTCCGGGCTGGCCGCAGTAAAAACAGAGGCGCTCATTTACCCTACGGGCGCGTTCCGCCTCGGTTAGGCGTGCTCCGCCTAGCTGCATGAGTTCGTCTGAGGCAGGGGATATCGAGGCCGGCTGAAAGCGGACCGTTTCATTGTTAGGACCCGGGAAAGTTCGAGGCGGTTGTCTATCTTGACAGCAAGGGAAATCAGGAGATCGAGAGAAGCCGGCTCATCTCTGAGTGCCAACTCGTCCTTAAGAGACTCAGACAGACCCGCTTGAAAGGCTGACTGTAGCGCCGCGTCATTCCATCCACTATCCGCTGCTAGTATTCTGAACTCGATAGAGTACTCGGCAACACTATGGCTTCCCTGCTGAATGCGCATAAGGCGAGAGGCGGAATCGTGGCCCAGGAGTGGATGGTCAAACACCTTTCTGAACTCGGAGCAGAACGCGCTGTAGGAATTCAGACAGGAAGCCTTGGCCCTCCATGTGGCCTCGAACCAGCCAAGCGGCTGGCCAGTGAGATGGCTGGACACAAACGCGATCTTCTCAGAATCCTGGGAGTACCTGCTGGGCTGGTGAGTAAAAATAAAATCACACTGCATGAGAAATGTGGAGCACTGCACTACGTCGCCGTCATAGGGCTTGGGGTTAGAGAGGTTTGGCTCCCGCCGGTGTAACACCCCTGGGGCATCACGTTCAGCGGCAGGGGCAAGGCCAGCAACGGGGTTGTCTTCCGGGGCCGGGAGAACGACTAACCGGCCCACCTGCTCACTGAGGGTTGCTAGGGTCTGGGCGATGGACTGCAGGTTGCGCTCTGTCTGGGCGGTCTGCTCAGAGAGTGTCTGCATCCCCGTACCAAGCCGTTCCACGACGGCTCGGGTCTCACGGAGAGCATTCGCATGTTGTCCAACGACGAGGCCCTGGCTGGTGATGGCTTGGCGAAGGGAGTCCGCTGGGTCCATTTGTGGCCAGATCGTTCTGTTAGGGCTAGCGGAGGAGGATCCAAAAGCAGACTCAAAAATGGCTTGGAGGTGAAGCCCGGAGGCGTGTTTATTTGGTATGGCCAGGCAGGATCAGGTCCGAGAGGCAAGCGGGGGTCAGGCAGGGACGTGGTAGTCAGACAGGCGTGGGTCGGGCAGGAGCGTGGTACTCAGACAGGCGTGGGTCAGGCAGGAGCGTGGTACTCAGGCAGGCGTGGGTCAGGCAGGAGCGTGGTACTCAGGCAGGCGTGGGTCAGGCAGGAGCGTGGTAGTCAGACAGGCGTGGGTCAGGCAGGTTCGTGGTCCTCAGGCAGGCGTGGGTCAGGCAGGTTAACTAGGATGAATGAAAACAAAGAACGGTGAGACAGGCTCGAGTAAGGAGTAGGGATTTAGCTGGAGTCGTGTTACCCACTGGGTTGGTCAACGATCTGGCACAGAGGGCTGTGTGGACCGGCTTCTTATCCTGCTGGCGATTGGTTGATCAGGACCAGGTGCGTTGAGGTGTGGAGGAGAGGCAATCAAGGTGACGCACGGCAGGTGTGGATCGGGGGCGTGTCTGGCTTGTGACCGCAGACGTGCCCGCAGTTCCCGCTGCAGGCTCTGGGAGGTGCTGGGGGAAACGGAGTCCGGCACTGGAAAGACAGGGTCAGGCTGGGGGACAGGCTGGGGACCAGCGTCAGAACCGGGGCTCGGGCCGGGGTCAGGGGGCTGAGGAGGTGGACGAGGCTGACGCGGCGGTGCCGTGACAGTTCCTTAAGTGGTAAAAAGATGTCTTTGTAATATTCATGATGTGGTTTTCGAAATTAAGATCTGAGTCAAGTATGACACCTGGGTTTTTAGCCTGGCATTTGGTGTAAATTTTCAGAGTTTTTAAATGTGCAGATAGTTTCTCTCTTTCAGCTTTTTCTCCAATGATCAGTACTTCTGTTTTGTCCTGGTTTAGTTCGAGGAAATTATGTGACATCCATACATTTATATCCGTAATACACTTGACAAGGCAGTCAATCAAGCTGTAGTTACTGGGTGTTACAGAAATATAGAGTTGGGTATCATCTGCGTAGCTATGGTAGCTAATGTTGTGCCTCCTGATGACACTGCCAAGGGGCACCATGTACAGGCTGAAGAGTAGAGGTCCTAGGATCGATTCTTGGGGCACCCCACAGGTCATAGGGATCTTTCCGGAGCTATGATCACCGAGGGCAACAAAGAAATCACGACCGGTTAGATAGGTCCTAAGCCAATTAAGGACTGGACCGGAGAGGCCAACCCACTTCTCCAGTCTTTTGATGAGGATTGCATAATCTATAGTATCAAAGGCTGCAAAAGGTCCAGGAGGATGAGAACAGAGAGCTCTTTGGAGTCAGCATTAATTCTGAGGTCATTTACAACTTTGACTAATGCCGTCTCTGTGCTATGATGGGCGCGAAAGCCGGACTGGAAAAGGTCAAGCGTAGAACTTGTAGCTAGGAAATCATTAATCTGTTTGAAAATCATTAATCTGTTTGAAAACAATAGTTTCCAGAATTTTACTCAAAAAGGGAAGGTTGGAGATTGGTCTAAAATTGCTAAGAACTGAAGTGTCTAAGTTGTTTTTCTTCAGCAGGCTTGTGGAGGATTTGAGTTTGGATACTACTTTTCTCAACATTTCTGTGTCCACCAGTGTAAACAAGCTCATATGTCCATTACATGGAGGAAGAGGATCTGTGAACAGGATGCATGGCCTTTCCTGGGTGACTTTCCTCCTAATATTCATAATCTTCTCTGAAGTAAGCTGCAAATTCCTCACATTTGGAGGTAGAGAGCAGGTTATCTGGTGTTTTTACGGCAGGGTTTATTAGGCTATCAATTGTTGAGAAGAGCACTCTTGAATTATTGCGGTTGATAGATATGAATTTTGAGAAGTGGTCTTTCCTTGCATTTCTTATTGCTTTATCAAAGGCAGCGAGATGTTCTTTGAGAATATCATGGTGGACCTGTAGCTTGGTCTTTCTCCATATACGCTCAGATCTTCTGCAGGTTCTCTTTAGTTGAATTGTTTCCTCATTTCGCCATGGAGCTTTATGATTGGCTGTGATCTTTTTCAGTTTAATAGGTGCTACAGAATCCAAGGCTGCCCCTACTCTGGTGTTAAAGGCGGATGCTAAGTCTTCAATAGTGCCTGACGGCCCCACTTCTGGAGTTGATAAATTGTTTGTGATCATTATTTCTCTAAAACTATCAGATACTGCGGAGGTAAGATAATGTTTCTTGATAAAGCGCTAGTACTACTTTTGACTTTAGGAACCAATGCAGTGAAGAAGATACAGAAATGGTCAGAGAGAGCGAGGTCACTAATAGAGCCGACAGTGATAGTCAGGCCCTTAGTAATCACTAGATCAAGGGTGTCATAATTTGTATGGATGATGGACTGTTAAGGCTAGTTAGCTACGGGGCTCAAATGCACGACACAGGAGGCAGGAAGCTCTTTGCCCAGCAGTGCGTTTATTGCTGGAGCTGGGAGGGAAGGTAGTGCCCGGATGGCTCAGGTTGGGAGCCTGGCAGGCTGGAGGTTGAGGCCGGTTGGAGCAGCTGCAGTGGGTGGCGGGCAGAGTGATGGGCAGGCAAGCCGGATCACAGCATACCTGGTCGTTCTGTAGGGAACACGGAGAGAGACAAGTAAGCCTTGAGGTGCGGTGGTCCAGAGAGCACACAAACACATATATAAGCAGAAATACTTTGTTTAACAACTACGATACTTGCCAAGCGTTTCTTAGGGAAGATCTGGCGATGAATGGCTGGAGAAACCGGCATCTTGTAGGTAGAGGGGGTTCATGAGAAGGTGGCAGCAGGTGTGCAGTGATCAGGCCATAAGCTCATTCGCCCATCAGCTCAACTCATTTCAGCTGTCGTTGGAGCGCCCTCAGTGCCCGTGCCGAGCTGCAGGGGGCGTGTGAGGTAGGCACAGAGGTGGAGGGTTGTGGAGAGGCGGAGGAGGGGGGCGTGTGTGGAGGTGAAACCGTAACAATGGACAGGAGTTCTGAATATTCGGTAGAGAAGGCAGGGCATTGTTTAGGAGGCCTATACACGGTTACTGCCAGAACTGGGGGCTAGCATTTTAAGAACATAGCGTGGTATTCAAAAGAGGTAAAATCATCAAAGGAGATGATCCTCCTGTCACAACCCATGCCTCTAACCCTGCCTCTCTGCCTGCCCCTAACCCTATCTCCGAGAACGAGTCCCCTGGCACCTCCCAGAGGGCGCAGAGGGAACTGCGGGCTCGTCGGCGTGAGCAGCTGCCGGTCATTCCGGTGATTGCACCCCATCCTGGCCAGCCACCACCTGCAGCCCATCAGCCCAGGAGGTTAAGAAGCCACTCCACACAGCATGCGGCGCCAGATCGTTGAATTCCCATGTGGTAACCTCACGGCTCTAGCTCCCTTTACCTTGCCTGTTTTTGACCTTGCTACTGTAACCACCGTTTTTGTCCCCTGAGCTTTTTATTTACCTGTCTTGTTTTTGGTTTACCCTTCCAGGACTCCCGCCATTGCCTGAACCCAGCCTGCCTGACTACCCTGCCCGTCTACCAAACCCAGCCTGTCCGACTACCCTGCCTGTGTAACAAACCCAGCCTGCCTGACTACCCTGCCCGTGTACCGTACCCTGCCTGGATTATTGACTATTCTCTGCCCAACCCTGGACTGTACCTTGAACCAATTAAACGTGCCATCTTGGCTTCTCCCCCTTATCCTGCCATCGTGTCTGCTCTTGGGTTCACCTCCTGACCCCTTAACACCTGCAGCTGAGGGCATCTGTATATAACATAGGTATTTAAGGAGCACTGTACTGTATCGTATTGATAGCAGTAGCCAGTGCACTGTGGCATCTTGTAAAACTGAAGTTACTATGTGTAGGAGTACTGTACATGATGGCAGTAGCCAGTGCACTGTGACATATTGTAGCCTACCTTTTAGCCATATTATCATCATATTGCTCAAATGTAACATGCTCTATCAAGTTAATAGCCAAGTTGAAATGAAATAAGACCTATTAGGGGACTGAGGGTATGCAGTGTATGCTGCCCGTGACAGAAATCATCAGCATTAGCCTACTATGTTCCCTGTACGCTCCAGATAGCCCACTTCACCATCTATGTTCAAGGGAGCCAAAGCGTAAAACTACGCTCTCTACTGGTTGGGTTCACACAACCGCCCCATCTTTTGCATTGGGAGAAAAACTTGAAATAATTATAAATCGATATCAATGGATTGACAAAGCCATAAACTAGGCTACTAACAATATCAAATTCCGCCGCAATAATGTGCGGTTTCTCAAAGGTACTTTTTATTTCTTTAATTTAGGTCTACGTTGTAGTTATTTTACAGAGAGAACTACAACGATCCCTCTATTGTATTTTAGATTGCTATTCTTGCACTTTGCCTTCAGCACTAGATTATGCTCTTAGTCACTTGTTTCAGAAAGGAGATGCACTTGTGAGTTCTGGCAAGTAGCCTAGTAGGCTAGTAGCCTACATTGGCTTTTCCTACGTTAAATGCAATTATTGTTAGTTGCTTTGGATAAACGCGTCTGCTAAATTACTGTAATACAATGAGATCTAGGCTACGGATCCGGGCATCTGTCGCGTTTTGAGAACTTCACTGGAGAGTGCAGCTGATCAGAGCACTATGTTGGTGTGCTTCGTAAACATGAGTCAATTGCTCTTGAATTATCTGTATGCCGAGATGAATCCAGGTTTGTCCACCTCTTGAAATTTGGTCGAATTTACTGACCGCTAGATCAGTGAAACCCGGGGCTGCCAAGTCTCAGACACGCATAGCAGCCTATTCTCACGCTCACTCGCCACGCTTAACAATTCTCAGTCGGAGAAATGACCAACCTCAAAATAGCCTACTACCAATTCAATGGCTATGGGACTCTTTTTTGTATTATTACTTGAACGAACGCTAATCTCGCCTCTCGGTCGTCCTTCGCGCTCAAAGAACGCTACCCAAATCTACCTATCGGGGAGGAGAGAGGGAGCCGTCCCGGTGGGGGGAGAGGGGGGTTGGTGCTTGTGACTACACTTAGTGAACGCTTTGCTTAGCAACCACTCGCAGCAACCTCGCCTTTTTATTAATTACACCCGTGTTTACCTAATGTAGATATCCTATTTCAAAAATGCACTCATCAGTCCGACTCCAACACTTCCACACCCCTATCAAAACCACTAGAGGGCGCCTCGCCACGTTACATCTCCCATTGCTTTTATGATGTCATAGTAGACGTTGCTGACGCAGACACTTAAACAGTCAGTGATCCATTCCACCTCATCAGAGTAGCTAGTGACTTCTGGATCTGACACACTGACTTAGAGAAAACAAGTAAGTCCATAATGGGGATAAACTTTAGAGTAAGAATTTTCTACAATTATTCTGTATTCATTCTTTGACAAAAACACCCCCAATTGAAGACAGAATAGAGTACATATTGCTCTCTGAGCTTTGTTTAACCAAGTTGTCATATAAATGATGTGTTGATACTTGTTGATTAGAGGACTAGCAGTGATGGCTCTGGGTAATATGAGATCCTGGGTGAACCTCCTCTTCATCAGTGATCTGGTGAATAACCAGTTGCTTTATAGGACTTTAGTCAGACTGGGGCAGATAAATATAATAATAATAATAATAATACTTGATTCTTTTGGTTTCTGTTTGGTAAAGTGTTATCCAGCTAGGCCTACCGTGCTGTGTTGGAAAGTCCTGTATATCTAAATATAGGCCTAATGTGCTGCTAGGTATAGGTCTATTGTGCTGTATTGTAAAGTACTTGTATACAGTAGCTACAGTAGGTATATGACTACTGTTGTATGTTGTAAAGTGCTGTACAGCTAGGTATAGACCTACTGTCCTGTGTTGTAAAGAGCTGTATAGCTACAGTATGCTCGCTGTGATATGAAGTGGTATCAATCAATCAAAGCTGTATTTGTATAGCGCATTTCATACCCAGTGTTAGGGTTTTGATGGAGGACCCAAGAGCAGACACGATTGGGGTGAAAGCCAGTAGGCACGTTTATTGAGATCCGGGGAGAGGCAGGCAGTAACGTGGTCCGTAGACAGGCGTGGGTCAGGCGGGGACGTGGTAGTCGTACAGGCGATGGTCAGGCAGGAGCGTGGTAGTCGTACAGGCGATGGTCAGGCAGGAGCGGGGTTGTCGTACAGGCGTGGGTCAGGCAGGAGCGTGGTAGTCGTACAGGCGATGGTCAGGCAGGAGCGGGGTTGTCGTACAGGCGTGGGTCAGGCAGGAGCAGGGTTGTCGTACAGGGGTGGGTCAGGCAGGAGCGGGGTAATCGTACAGGTGTGGGTCAGGCAGGAGCGGGGTAATCGTACAGGTGTGGGTCAGGCAGGAGCAGGGTAATCGTACAGGCGTGGGTCAGGCAGGAACTGGATACTGGGAAGACAGGGAGAACAGGGTAAGGCAAGGTTCAAAAACAGACGAGGCAGGGAGCTAGAGACGTGTACCCACTAGGTTGGTTGGTCAACGATCTGGCACAGAGGGCTGTGTGGACCGGCTTCTTATCCTGCTGGCGATTGGCTGATCAGGACCAGGTGCGTTGATTGGCTGATCAGAACCAGGTGCGTTGAGGTGTGGAGGAGAGGCAATCAAGGTGACGCACGGCAGGTGTGGATCGGGGTCGTGTCTGGCTTGTGACCGCAGACGTGCTCGCAGTTCCCGCTGCAGGCTCTGGGAGGTGCTGGGGGAAACGGAGTCCGGCACTGGAGAGACAGGGTCAGGCTGGGGGACAGGCTGGGGACCAGCGTCAGAACCGGGGCTCGGGCCGGGGTCAGGGGGCTGAGGAGGTGGACGAGGCTGACGCGGCGGTGCCGTGACAGTTCCTTAAGTGGTAAAAAGATGTCTTTGTAATATTCATGATGTGGTTTTCGAAATTAAGATCTGAGTCAAGTATGACACCTGGGTTTTTAGCCTGACATTTGGTGTAAATTTTCAGTTTTTAAATGTGCAGATAGTTTCTCTCTTTCAGCTTTTTCTCCAATGATCAGTACTTCTGTTTTGTCCTGGTTTAGTTCGAGGAAATTATGTGACATCCATACATTTATATCCGTAATACACTTGACAAGGCAGTCAATCAAGCTGTAGTTACTGGGTGTTACAGAAATATAGAGTTGGGTATCATCTGCGTAGCTATGGTAGCTAATGTTGTGCCTCCTGATGACACTGCCAAGGGGCACCATGTACAGGCTGAAGAGTAGAGGTCCTAGGATCGATTCTTGGGGCACCCCACAGGTCATAGGGATCTTTCCGGAGCTATGATCACCGAGGGCAACAAAGAAATCACGACCGGTTAGATAGGTCCTAAGCCAATTAAGGACTGGACCGGAGAGGCCAACCCACTTCTCCAGTCTTTTGATGAGGATTGCATAATCTATAGTATCAAAGGCTGCAAAAGGTCCAGGAGGATGAGAACAGAGAGCTCTTTGGAGTCAGCATTAATTCTGAGGTCATTTACAACTTTGACTAATGCCGTCTCTGTGCTATGATGGGCGCGAAAGCCGGACTGAAAAAGGTCAAGCGTAGAACTTGTAGCTAGGAAATCATTAATCTGTTTGAAAATCATTAATCTGTTTGAAAACAATAGTTTCCAGAATTTTACTCAAAAAGGGAAGGTTGGAGATTGGTCTAAAATTGCTAAGAACTGAAGTGTCTAAGTTGACTACTAATATAGAGGGCACCTGTCAATGTGATTGATTTATGACCCCTAATTAGATATGCAAATGAGATTAAACGTATTTTATGACATGCACCTGGTCCGGGGTGTGTGTGCTGTTCTTCTGTGTGTCTGAGGTGTGTGCGTGTTTGGGTATTCTGTGTGTCTGAGGTGTGTGCGTGTTTGGGTATTCTGTGTGTCTGAGGTGTGTGCGTGTTTGGGTAATCTGTGTGACGGTGTGTGTGTGTGTTTGAGAGTTTGTGAGGATGGTGTTCTCTAATGAGCTTGATGTTCTTATTTAGATAACAGATTGTGTGTGCGTGGCTGTCGGTTTGTGAGGCGCGACTTGTGCCCCCCCTGTCTGTCCCCCACCCAGACAAGCCCTGTGTGTGTGTGTGTGCTGTTCTTCTGTGTGTCTGAGGTGTGTGCGTGTTTGGGTATTCTGTGTGTCTGAGGTGTGTGCGTGTTTGGGTATTCTGTGTGTGACGGTGTGTGTGTGTGTGTTTGAGAGTTTGTGAGGATGGTGTTCTCTAATGAGCTTGATGTTCTTATTTAGATAACAGATTGTGTGTGCGTGGCTGTCGGTTTGTGAGGCGCGACTTGTGCCCCCCCTGTCTGTCCCCCGGTGCTGACCCCCCCACCCAGACAAGCCCTGTGTGTGTGTGTGTGTGCTGCTCTTCTGTGTGTCTGAGGTGTGTGCGTGTTTGGGTATTCTGTGTGTCTGAGGTGTGTGCGTGTTTGGGTATTCTGTGTGTGACGGTGTGTGTGTGTGTTTGAGAGTTTGTGAGGATGGTGTTCTCTAATGAGCTTGATGTCCTTATTTAGATAACAGATTGTGTGTGCGTGGCTGTCGGTTTGTGAGGCGCGACTTGTGCCCCCCCTGTCTGTCCCCCGGTGCTGACCCACCCACCCAGACAAGCCCTGTGTGTGTGTGTGTGTGCTGCTCTTCTGTGTGTCTGAGGTGTGTGCGTGGATGGGGTGAGATGATTAGGGTTGGGGCTAAGGTCAGACTGCATTAGAATATTGGCCTGCACCGGCGGTGGTGGTAGTACGGTCACTAGAGATAGGATTTTTTCTCAGTGTTTATGGTTTTAAATACACAATTATAAAACGGTAAGGATGGAGGGGCTGGAGGCGTGGTGTCTGGTTTTAGTGTGTTTTTTTCACTGTGTGTGCGTGTGTGTGAGTGTGTTTCTACTGAGTGATTATGGGTCGTTAAACGGGGAGATTCTTAGCGCTGTGTTATATAAGGATAAGCTCATTACAGCCGAGGCTGTTCATAACCGTGAGACCATCACGGTACTAGCCACCGCTCTGCATTCTCTCTCTCACGACCTCAACCCAGACGATGGCGAGTTCTCCTCCGTGTCACACGCCGGACCACCACCCGCGTATCAGAATTCCTATAGTCGATCATAGCCCGACTTTATGCCGTGCGCCTAAAAAAGTGGTGCCGCGAGATTTGGCATTAACGAGACGGCCTGGTAGTTTGCTCCGTAATCTGTATGATTATGACATTGACAGAGAGTTCAGCTGGATGCTCAGCGATTTTAGACTGGCGGGGTATGTCTATGATAAAGAGGAATCAACTGTCAAGATTTCAACTACTAATGTAGCGGCAGAACTAGATAAAAACGGGGTGGTTTTTGACAGAGAGTCTTGGTGGTCGTTTAAAGGGGCCGTTTTATCAAATCTGCGTCAATTGGAAATACCTGAAAACGAGGTTTTATACAATAAGCTCGTTAAATGTGGTGAAAAACAATATTTTGTTTTTGCCGACAGGGATTCTAAAAAAACAGGCACTTATGTGTATGTATGCGGTGGAAATTATAGAAATACCATTATTGCAAACCCTAATGATTTATCGAATGTAATCGCAGACTCTGATGCTCTTTTCGTTTTTCCTTTAAGCGATGTGCACATAATGTACGATATTTTTGATAGAATAGATGACATTTTTCGTTGGAGGAATGTCTTGGAGGATTTTAATGGTATTAAACGTACTTTATTCATAAACAATCTTGAATACTTCAACCAGACATAGTGGTTGATTCTAAAAGACTTGATATGGCAGATATGACTTGATATGGGTTTCTTTTTTTTAATGTCTTCTATGAATTTTTAATTTTTAATTTTACGGTTGATAGATGAATGTGTGTGTGTGTGTGTGTGTCAATGAGAGACTTTCTTAAATCATTCATTCCCCTAGGCCTTTCAGCATTCCATCAAAGACTAAATGATGAAACGGTCAAGTAAAGCCCCTCCCACGTTGTCCTCCAACTCCTACGGTATAAAACCTCTCTTGACCCGTGACGGGGCAGTTGCCAGCACAAGCACACAGAACTATGACATGGCTAGTGTTAATGGGGGTAAAACGTCTGTTAAAGACAATGAGTCAGCTAAAGACTATGATTCAGATGACGGTTGGGTATCTAGTTGGGTTGATGCCTACGGGGGCTCACAATATGAAGCAGAAGCCGGATACGATGTTATTCCACCCATGAATTATGCTGATGACCAATTAACCAGCCATCCCTATTTAATATTGGGTAAACCTCTCACTACATTAGGAGTGCAAATTGTAAAGGTGTCGACATGTATGATACTTGAGGACGTAATTAGTGATAGGTTAAAGCTGACATGTTACGGCTGTAAAATACAGCATCCTAGCCAAATGCAGCATCCGTGTCTATTTGACCCCCCTGCTCATTTCCTTGAAACAAATGCAGTTGATATATTACTTGAAATAGTGGTTCCGGCGCTACCACAGATTTTGTCTGATGTGCTAGCAAAAAAGGGTCTTTATCCATCGCCACAGAAAATTATTGGATGTATTGAAACAGTGATATACGAACTGCAAGCTGAAAAACAAATCTGCACCAAGTTGAGAGAGATCCGGAACACGTTGATGGATAAAGATGTCAAAGACGCTGTAGAGAACACATTGATGCGGTGGCGCGGCATTATTTCTTCATAAAAAATATCATCGTCGTATCATCATCATCATCAATGAGAAGATGGGCAACCGATTCACATCAATCGTGGTGGAAGAGCCTCGTGTCATCGATGAGGTCGTTCTCAAGGGGCATTTGACCTCATTATTGTATTCTGTGATTGTAGATGAAATTGTTCAAATACATAATAATCATGTAGCGGGCGGTGATTCTACAACTAATCAAGATGCGAGCGTTAGGACATCCGGGCGTCTATGCAACTTAAAGAAACTCATGAAGCGTGGGAGGGAGATAGCCAGCGACTGGACGTGTCTGCTGGAGATGTGCTCCGATGCGCATGCCCCTTGTCACATGACCGTGTCATTGGTTTTAAATTGCATGTCTCAGCCTACATGGGGTTGTTTAAATATGGGTACTTTCATTGTTATTTGTACGTTTGTGACTGATTTTTGTATAATGAAAATGTTAAAAAATGAGACCGTTAATGTGTCTATTGTGGCTACTGTTTTAGCCGAATTTCTGATAAGAAAAAATTTTGATAAATGTATTCAATTTTTAAAACTGCTCGATAAGATGTAAAATATGACAAAATGTATTGAGCGTATGTGTGAAATGTATAACTATTCTTGATTATATTCTAAATAAAAATCATTGTATCAGTAACAACCTCTCATTATTTCAAAACAAATCATACCATGGAGTCACGTATGAAACGCTTATATTATGATCCCACTAGTGAGGGGTGTTTCGGGGGCCAACAACGCCTCAAACGAGCACTCGAAGGGAAAGTGGCAAACAATCCTGTGACTAATTGGCTCTCCGGTGAAGATACTTACACATTGCATAAAGCAAAGCGGATTAACTATCCACGTAGCAGAGTCATGGTCTTTGGTCTAAATCAGCAATTTCAAGCAGACTTGGTCGATATGTCAATGTATGCCGAATATAATGACGACTTTAAATATATGTTGACATGTATAGATGTATTTAGCAAATTTGCCTGGTGCGTATGTATTAAAACTAAAAACGCCAGTGATGTCACCAAGGCGTTTGAGGATGTAATGTCCAGCGGTAGAATACCTTGTAAACTACAGACCGACCATGGAACCGAATTCTACAATACTACGTTTAAAAAACTAATGGGGAAATATAAAATAAACCATTTTTCAACAAATAGTGAGGTAAAGGCCTCTGTAGTGGAGCGATTCAATCGGACTATTAAAGGGCGTATGTGGAGGTATTTGACTGCGGTTAATTCTAAACGATACATTGATGTCTTGGAGGATTTGGTCAGCTCCTATAATAATTCGTTACATACGGCTATTAAGATGAGGCCGTCAGAGGTTTGTCTTGCCAATGAGCGTGTGGTGTTTAACAATTTATACGGTATAGACGGTAATAAAAAACAATCTGTAAGATTCAGGCATGAGGTGGGTGATATTGTAAGGGTTTCAAGAAACCGTGGTATATTTGATAAGGGATATGAACAAACCTACACCCATGAATATTTCACTATAACTGAACGAATTCCACGGTCCCCTCCCATCTACCGGTTAAAGGATTATGATGGAGAGCTGATTGAAGGTAATTTTTATGAACAAGAGTTACAAAAGATTAAATTGAATAAAGGATATCGATTTAAGATTGATAAAATCATATCAAGAAAGAAAACTGGCAAGAAGCGTATGGTTCTAGTGAAATGGTTGGGATGGCCTGAAAAGTTCAACAGTTGGATTCCGGAGCATAAAGTGGTGGACGCATAAGAAACGCAGAGTCCCATATCCTACGTTCATTCATTCATGAATGAATATAGTGTCAAAAATGAGTGATTCAGGAGGATTTTACGTTACACTCCCCTCCAACTCTTCGGCATCTGTTTATCCGGATAATGAGATTGGAAAATACAGGACTAATTTACGCACGGTATTAGACTTACCGGGTAGGTGGGAAGTAGCTCTCATCGAAATTAATTACCCCCGTACATGGGAGACTATAGCTGAAAAAGACTGTGTATTTGATATTTGTTTTAATGACCCGGAGATCATTGTTACACAGAGGGTGCCTCACGGTTTCTACACAAGCATCGATGGCATAATCGCTGCTATCAACATCTTTTTAGAGGGGTTACGGGCTAGGTTATCTTATGATGCCGTCCGAAATAAAGTTTATATGCAGTGTGCTGATACTATGGCTCTAAAGTTCAATGTGAAATTATCATCCATTTTGGGATTGGAGTTAGTTGAGGGTCGTGGCTTGATAAAAGCTGTGGGGAGCAAGTCATTTATTTCAGATCTGAATACGGGGCAAGTGAGACATTATGCAAAATACCCCGCGGATCTTTATGGAGCGTTTTACACATTATTTATTTACTGTGATTTTATACGATATCAATTAGTGGGGGATCATTATGTGCCTCTGTTGAGATGTGTACATATATCGGGTGAGCATCAGGATTCAGTCACAGTGTGTTATGACAAGGCACACTACGTTTCGCTTGCAAGACATGTAATCACAGATATATGTATCGATATTAAAAACGATCAGGATCAAACAGTTTTATTTACCCATGGTAAAGTGGTAGTCAAGTTACACTTCCGCCCCGTTCCTCAGAAGTTGCATATCTAAGGTGTAAAGATGGCATACAATGACAGCCGTCGGTATGTCTCTTATTATAAAAGTCAGGCCGGTGGTGGGCATCTACCGGGTTACGCAGGATCATTTACGCAGTACGGACGAGGATTTGGGGGTCTTTTTAGGGGCTTGTATCGCATGGTAGCACCGTTTTTCAGATCGGGTATAGCGCTAGCCAAACCGCATTTAAAGACGGCCGCAAAAGGTTTAGTCAGTGATGTGGTGAGCCGCGTTATGTCTAACAATTTAGGCTCGAATCAGGATGGGTCAGGATTGATGGTAATGACACGCAGGGGTGTGAAGCGGCCACCCGGGGGTCGAGCTAAGACCGTCACCAAGAAAAGTAAACGCGGCGCGGCCAAGCGTTCATTATCAGCACGACCCGCTAGACGTAAACAGCGTAAAAATAGCACCGTCAAGAGGGGCTTTAAAGGCATATTCTAATTAAAGATGTCGCTACTACATCCATTATCCGAAGAAGGTTTAAAAACGGAGCTGGATTTATTTTCACTCCCATTGACCCAGACGAGCGTGGAGAAATCACAATATGTTGAGATCCAGCCTGTCTCTGCCCTTTCCGGAACGGCATCTGTAGAATTCTTCATCCCTTCGAGTGGAGAAGAGTACATAGATTTGAATAACACATTACTATTTTTAAGGGTTAGAATCACTTTACCCGACGGCCAACCACTACCGGCCGGCGCAAATGTAGCCCTGGTTAACTATCCGATAGCCAGTATTTTTTCACAAGTTGATGTGACGTTAGGAGACCGCCTAGTGTCGCAAAGCTCGTCCACCTATCCGTATAGAAGTATTATCGAATGTCTATTGAATTATGATCAGCAAGTATTGGAAACAAATTTCACCGCGGGTTTATTTTACAAGGATCAAGCGGGTCATATGGACGAAGTTGACACACAGGGTAACAACCCCGGTCTCAACTCGAGGGCGGCATTTACACAACAAAGTCATGTAACTGAATTGATTGGCCCTATACACGCCGATATTTTCTTTCAAGAAAAGTTAATGTTAAATGGGGTTGATATAAAAATACGTCTTATGAGAACAAAGGATGAATTCTGTCTGATGAGGGACGGCAACATCCCCTACACGCTAAATATAACGTATGCATCGTTATTTGTGAAAAAGGTGACAGTCTCCCCGCCGGTACGGCTTGGTCATGCCGAAGCCTTGCTCAATGCGACCGCTCGATATGCATTGGACCGGGTGGTAGTGAAAACTATTTCGCTACCGGCCCAGTCACGCATATCTAATCAAGAAAACCTTTTTCTGGGTACCATGCCTAAATCATTAGTAGTGGGTTTCGTTGATAATGATGCATTTATGGGTGTTTATCATAAAAACCCTTTTAATTTTAAACATAATCATCTAGAATTCATAGCCGTTTATCTCGACGGCCAGCAATACCCTACCAAACCGCTACAGCCTAATTTCGAAGCCGGTTGTATTGCGCGTGATTATTATCAACTCATCACGGCTACAGGGCGACACTTAATGAATCGTAGCTTGCCCATAAGTAGGGAAGATTTTATGGCTGGCTATACATTGTATGCGTTCAATCTCGCGCCGGACGATGAGTGTGGAGGTCATCTGTCATTGGCCAAATCAGGTAGCTTACGCATGGAGGTCAGGTTTAGTCAACCACTCCCCAGGACCATTACATTAATCGTATATGCGGTGTTTGACTGTGTGTTGGAAGTATCTAATAGGCGACAGGTTCTTATGGACTGTTATTGAAAAAATAAAAATGAATACTATACAGTTGACAAATATTATGGATAAAATATCCACAAAAAACCATTTTCTCGGAGTGTTGGCTAGTGACCAGCTTCCTCGGAGGCGTGTCACTAATCTCCCAGCAACAGCCCTCGTAAACACACACCCATCACACCTCCCCGGGGAGCATTGGATTGCTCTGTATCTATCGTCTGACATGACTGGTAGTTTTTTCGACAGTTATGGGAACAGCCCCGACTATAGAATGTTTCCAGACAGTATTTATAGATTTCTCAAAATGACCTGTGACGATATTCAATATTCCAGTCAACAAATACAGGGATATGATTCCACCTGTTGCGGTGAACACTGCATATTCTTTCTTTCTAATATGCTTAGAGGTAAAAGTTATATGAAATTCTTGGATTTGTACAGTGATAATACTGATAAAAATGATAGATTAGTATCATTGTTTGTGAGAAAACTATTGCCCTGCGTGTGTATATCTACAGGGTTAAAATGTCTACAGCATGTAGATTCAAGGGGTATATTTATAAAGAATCACCCTCTTTTATGATTTGATATAGAATGTTTATCACATTATGTTGACTTATGTCAGTATTATGTCAGTGTTATGTTGAGTTATGTCCATGTTATGTTGAGTTATGTCCATGTTATGATGACTTATATCAGTGTTATGATGACTTATGTCAGTGTTATGTCAATGTTGTGTATATATATTTCAGAGTTTGTTGTAACATTTCAAATACATAAAATAAAGCAAGATGAAACACCTATTTATTGTTCAATATGTTTTTTATTGTATAATAACGATGCATCAATACATATTTATCATCAATAAAACATTTTTGAAAATAATTACATCATTGTTTATATTTTCACATACAACACACACACACACACACACACAATACACATACATTAGAACATTCTGATAACATTCTGATAACTAAAGGAAATCAAAGAAATATATATACACAACATTGACATAACACTGACATAAGTCATCATAACACTGATATAAGTCATCATAACATGGACATAACTCAACATAACATGGACATAACTCAACATAACACTGACATAATACTGACATAAGTCAACATAATGTGATAAACATTCTATATCAAATCATAAAAGAGGGTGATTCTTTATAAATATACCCCTTGAATCTACATGCTGTAGACATTTTAACCCTGTAGATATACACACGCAGGGCAATAGTTTTCTCACAAACAATGATACTAATCTATCATTTTTATCAGTATTATCACTGTACAAATCCAAGAATTTCATATAACTTTTACCTCTAAGCATATTAGAAAGAAAGAATATGCAGTGTTCACCGCAACAGGTGGAATCATATCCCTGGATTTGTTGACTGGAATATTGAATATCGTCACAGGTCATTTTGAGAAATCTATAAATACTGTCTGGAAACATTCTATAGTCGGGGCTGTTCCCATAACTGTCGAAAAAACTACCAGTCATGTCAGACGATAGATACAGAGCAATCCAATGCTCCCCGGGGAGGTGTGATGGGTGTGTGTTTACGAGGGCTGTTGCTGGGAGATTAGTGACACGCCTCCGAGGAAGCTGGTCACTAGCCAACACTCCGAGAAAATGGTTTTTTGTGGATATTTTATCCATAATATTTGTCAACTGTATAGTATTCATTTTTATTTTTTCAATAACAGTCCATAAGAACCTGTCGCCTATTAGATACTTCCAACACACAGTCAAACACCGCATATACGATTAATGTAATGGTCCTGGGGAGTGGTTGACTAAACCTGACCTCCATGCGTAAGCTACCTGATTTGGCCAATGACAGATGACCTCCACACTCATCGTCCGGCGCGAGATTGAACGCATACAATGTATAGCCAGCCATAAAATCTTCCCTACTTATGGGCAAGCTACGATTCATTAAGTGTCGCCCTGTAGCCGTGATGAGTTGATAATAATCACGCGCAATACAACCGGCTTCGAAATTAGGCTGTAGCGGTTTGGTAGGGTATTGCTGGCCGTCGAGATAAACGGCTATGAATTCTAGATGATTATGTTTAAAATTAAAAGGGTTTTTATGATAAACACCCATAAATGCATCATTATCAACGAAACCCACTACTAATGATTTAGGCATGGTACCCAGAAAAAGGTTTTCTTGATTAGATATGCGTGACTGGGCCGGTAGCGAAATAGTTTTCACTACCACCCGGTCCAATGCATATCGAGCGGTCGCATTGAGCAAGGCTTCGGCATGACCAAGCCGTACCGGCGGGGAGACTGTCACCTTTTTCACAAATAACGATGCATACGTTATATTTAGCGTGTAGGGGATGTTGCCGTCCCTCATCAGACAGAATTCATCCTTTGTTCTCATAAGACGTATTTTTATATCAACCCCATTTAACATTAACTTTTCTTGAAAGAAAATATCGGCGTGTATAGGGCCAATCAATTCAGTTACATGACTTTGTTGTGTAAATGCCGCCCTCGAGTTGAGACCGGGGTTGTTACCCTGTGTGTCAACTTCGTCCATATGACCCGCTTGATCCTTGTAAAATAAACCCGCGGTGAAATTTGTTTCCAATACTTGCTGATCATAATTCAATAGACATTCGATAATACTTCTATACGGATAGGTGGACGAGCTTTGCGACACTAGACGGTCTCCTAACGTCACATCAACTTGTGAAAAAATACTGGCTATCGGATAGTTAACCAGGGCTACATTTGCGCCGGCCGGTAGTGGTTGGCCGTCGGGTAAAGTGATTCTAACCCTTAAAAATAGTAATGTGTTATTCAAATCTATGTACTCTTCTCCACTCGAAGGGATGAAGAATTCTACAGATGCCGTTCCGGAAAGGGCAGAGACAGGCTGGATCTCAACATATTGTGATTTCTCCACGCTCGTCTGGGTCAATGGGAGTGAAAATAAATCCAGCTCCGTTTTTAAACCTTCGTCGGATAATGGATGTAGTAGCGACATCTTTAATTAGAATATGCCTTTAAAGCCCCTCTTGACGGTGCTATTTTTACGCTGTTTACGTCTAGCGGGTCGTGCTGATAATGAACGCTTGGCCGCGCCGCGTTTACTTTTCTTGGTGACGGTCTTAGCTCGACCCCCGGGTGGCCGCTTCACACCCCTGCGTGTCATTACCATCAATCCTGACCCATCCTGATTCGAGCCTAAATTGTTAGACATAACGCGGCTCACCACATCACTGACTAAACCTTTTGCGGCCGTCTTTAAATGCGGTTTGGCTAGCGCTATACCCGATCTGAAAAACGGTGCTACCATGCGATACAAGCCCCTAAAAAGACCCCCAAATCCTCGTCCGTACTGCGTAAATGATCCTGCGTAACCCGGTAGATGCCCACCACCGGCCTGACTTTTATAATAAGAGACATACCGACGGCTGTCATTGTATGCCATCTTTACACCTTAGATATGCAACTTCTGAGGAACGGGGCGGAAGTGTAACTTGACTACCACTTTACCATGGGTAAATAAAACTGTTTGATCCTGATCGTTTTTAATATCGATACATATATCTGTGATTACATGTCTTGCAAGCGAAACGTAGTGTGCCTTGTCATAACACACTGTGACTGAATCCTGATGCTCACCCGATATATGTACACATCTCAACAGAGGCACATAATGATCCCCCACTAATTGATATCGTATAAAATCACAGTAAATAAATAATGTGTAAAACGCTCCATAAAGATCCGCGGGGTATTTTGCATAATGTCTCACTTGCCCCGTATTCAGATCTGAAATAAATGACTTGCTCCCCACAGCTTTTATCAAGCCACGACCCTCAACTAACTCCAATCCCAAAATGGATGATAATTTCACATTGAACTTTAGAGCCATAGTATCAGCACACTGCATATAAACTTTATTTCGGACGGCATCATAAGATAACCTAGCCCGTAACCCCTCTAAAAAGATGTTGATAGCAGCGATTATGCCATCGATGCTTGTGTAGAAACCGTGAGGCACCCTCTGTGTAACAATGATCTCCGGGTCATTAAAACAAATATCAAATACACAGTCTTTTTCAGCTATAGTCTCCCATGTACGGGGGTAATTAATTTCGATGAGAGCTACTTCCCACCTACCCGGTAAGTCTAATACCGTGCGTAAATTAGTCCTGTATTTTCCAATCTCATTATCCGGATAAACAGATGCCGAAGAGTTGGAGGGGAGTGTAACGTAAAATCCTCCTGAATCACTCATTTTTGACACTATATTCATTCATGAATGAATGAACGTAGGATATGGGACTCTGCGTTTCTTATGCGTCCACCACTTTATGCTCCGGAATCCAACTGTTGAACTTTTCAGGCCATCCCAACCATTTCACTAGAACCATACGCTTCTTGCCAGTTTTCTTTCTTGATATGATTTTATCAATCTTAAATCGATATCCTTTATTCAATTTAATCTTTTGTAACTCTTGTTCATAAAAATTACCTTCAATCAGCTCTCCATCATAATCCTTTAACCGGTAGATGGGAGGGGACCGTGGAATTCGTTCAGTTATAGTGAAATATTCATGGGTGTAGGTTTGTTCATATCCCTTATCAAATATACCACGGTTTCTTGAAACCCTTACAATATCACCCACCTCATGCCTGAATCTTACAGATTGTTTTTTATTACCGTCTATACCGTATAAATTGTTAAACACCACACGCTCATTGGCAAGACAAACCTCTGACGGCCTCATCTTAATAGCCGTATGTAACGAATTATTATAGGAGCTGACCAAATCCTCCAAGACATCAATGTATCGTTTAGAATTAACCGCAGTCAAATACCTCCACATACGGCCTTTAATAGTCCGATTGAATCGCTCCACTACAGAGGCCTTTACCTCACTATTTGTTGAAAAATGGTTTATTTTATATTTCCCCATTAGTTTTTTAAACGTAGTATTGTAGAATTCGGTTCCATGGTCGGTCTGTAGTTTACAAGGTATTCTACCGCTGGACATTACATCCTCAAACGCCTTGGTGACATCACTGGCGTTTTTAGTTTTAATACATACGCACCAGGCAAATTTGCTAAATACATCTATACATGTCAACATATATTTAAAGTCGTCATTATATTCGGCATACATTGACATATCGACCAAGTCTGCTTGAAATTGCTGATTTAGACCAAAGACCATGACTCTGCTACGTGGATAGTTAATCCGCTTTGCTTTATGCAATGTGTAAGTATCTTCACCGGAGAGCCAATTAGTCACAGGATTGTTTGCCACTTTCCCTTCGAGTGCTCGTTTGAGGCGTTGTTGGCCCCCGAAACACCCCTCACTAGTGGGATCATAATATAAGCGTTTCATACGTGACTCCATGGTATGATTTGTTTTGAAATAATGAGAGGTTGTTACTGATACAATGATTTTTATTTAGAATATAATCAAGAATAGTTATACATTTCACACATACGCTCAATACATTTTGTCATATTTTACATCTTATCGAGCAGTTTTAAAAATTGAATACATTTATCAACATTTTTTCTTATCAGAAATTCGGCTAAAACAGTAGCCACAATAGACACATTAACGGTCTCATTTTTTAACATTTTCATTATACAAAAATCAGTCACAAACGTACAAATAACAATGAAAGTACCCATATTTAAACAACCCCATGTAGGCTGAGACATGCAATTTAAAACCAATGACACGGTCATGTGACAAGGGGCATGCGCATCGGAGCACATCTCCAGCAGACACGTCCAGTCGCTGGCTATCTCCCTCCCACGCTTCATGAGTTTCTTTAAGTTGCATTGACGCCCGGATGTCCTAACGCTCGCATCTTGATTAGTTGTAGAATCACCGCCCGCTACATGATTATTATGTATTTGAACAATTTCATCTACAATCACAGAATACAATAATGAGGTCAAATGCCCCTTGAGAACGACCTCATCGATGACACGAGGCTCTTCCACCACGATTGATGTGAATCGGTTGCCCATCTTCTCATTGATGATGATGATGATACGACGATGATATTTTTTATGAAGAAATAATGCCGCGCCACCGCATCAATGTGTTCTCTACAGCGTCTTTGACATCTTTATCCATCAACGTGTTCCGGATCTCTCTCAACTTGGTGCAGATTTGTTTTTCAGCTTGCAGTTCGTATATCACTGTTTCAATACATCCAATAATTTTCTGTGGCGATGGATAAAGACCCTTTTTTGCTAGCACATCAGACAAAATCTGTGGTAGCGCCGGAACCACTATTTCAAGTAATATATCAACTGCATTTGTTTCAAGGAAATGAGCAGGGGGGTCAAATAGACACGGATGCTGCATTTGGCTAGGATGCTGTATTTTACAGCCGTAACATGTCAGCTTTAACCTATCACTAATTACGTCCTCAAGTATCATACATGTCGACACCTTTACAATTTGCACTCCTAATGTAGTGAGAGGTTTACCCAATATTAAATAGGGATGGCTGGTTAATTGGTCATCAGCATAATTCATGGGTGGAATAACATCGTATCCGGCTTCTGCTTCATATTGTGAGCCCCCGTAGGCATCAACCCAACTAGATACCCAACCGTCATCTGAATCATAGTCTTTAGCTGACTCATTGTCTTTAACAGACGTTTTACCCCCATTAACACTAGCCATGTCATAGTTCTGTGTGCTTGTGCTGGCAACTGCCCCGTCACGGGTCAAGAGAGGTTTTATACCGTAGGAGTTGGAGGACAACGTGGGAGGGGCTTTACTTGACCGTTTCATCATTTAGTCTTTGATGGAATGCTGAAAGGCCTAGGGGAATGAATGATTTAAGAAAGTCTCTCATTGACACACACACACACACACACATTCATCTATCAACCGTAAAATTAAAAATTAAAAATTCATAGAAGACATTAAAAAAAAGAAACCCATATCAAGTCATATCTGCCATATCAAGTCTTTTAGAATCAACCACTATGTCTGGTTGAAGTATTCAAGATTGTTTATGAATAAAGTACGTTTAATACCATTAAAATCCTCCAAGACATTCCTCCAACGAAAAATGTCATCTATTCTATCAAAAATATCGTACATTATGTGCACATCGCTTAAAGGAAAAACGAAAAGAGCATCAGAGTCTGCGATTACATTCGATAAATCATTAGGGTTTGCAATAATGGTATTTCTATAATTTCCACCGCATACATACACATAAGTGCCTGTTTTTTTAGAATCCCTGTCGGCAAAAACAAAATATTGTTTTTCACCACATTTAACGAGCTTATTGTATAAAACCTCGTTTTCAGGTATTTCCAATTGACGCAGATTTGATAAAACGGCCCCTTTAAACGACCACCAAGACTCTCTGTCAAAAACCACCCCGTTTTTATCTAGTTCTGCCGCTACATTAGTAGTTGAAATCTTGACAGTTGATTCCTCTTTATCATAGACATACCCCGCCAGTCTAAAATCGCTGAGCATCCAGCTGAACTCTCTGTCAATGTCATAATCATACAGATTACGGAGCAAACTACCAGGCCGTCTCGTTAATGCCAAATCTCGCGGCACCACTTTTTTAGGCGCACGGCATAAAGTCGGGCTATGATCGACTATAGGAATTCTGATACGCGGGTGGTGGTCCGGCGTGTGACACGGAGGAGAACTCGCCATCGTCTGGGTTGAGGTCGTGAGAGAGAGAATGCAGAGCGGTGGCTAGTACCGTGATGGTCTCACGGTTATGAACAGCCTCGGCTGTAATGAGCTTATCCTTATATAACACAGCGCTAAGAATCTCCCCGTTTAACGACCCATAATCACTCAGTAGAAACACACTCACACACACGCACACACAGTGAAAAAAACACACTAAAACCAGACACCACGCCTCCAGCCCCTCCATCCTTACCGTTTTATAATTGTGTATTTAAAACCATAAACACTGAGAAAAAATCCTATCTCTAGTGACCGTACTACCACCACCGCCGGTGCAGGCCAATATTCTAATGCAGTCTGACCTTAGCCCCAACCCTAATCATCTCACCCCATCCACGCACACACCTCAGACACACAGAAGAGCAGCACACACACACACACACACAGGGCTTGTCTGGGTGGGTGGGTCAGCACCGGGGGACAGACAGGGGGGGCACAAGTCGCGCCTCACAAACCGACAGCCACGCACACACAATCTGTTATCTAAATAAGGACATCAAGCTCATTAGAGAACACCATCCTCACAAACTCTCAAACACACACACACACCGTCACACACAGAATACCCAAACACGCACACACCTCAGACACACAGAATACCCAAACACGCACACACCTCAGACACACAGAAGAGCAGCACACACACACACACACAGGGCTTGTCTGGGTGGGGGGGTCAGCACCGGGGGACAGACAGGGGGGGCACAAGTCGCGCCTCACAAACCGACAGCCACGCACACACAATCTGTTATCTAAATAAGAACATCAAGCTCATTAGAGAACACCATCCTCACAAACTCTCAAACACACACACACACACCGTCACACACAGAATACCCAAACACGCACACACCTCAGACACACAGAATACCCAAACACGCACACACCTCAGACACACAGAAGAACAGCACACACACACACACAGGGCTTGTCTGGGTGGGGGACAGACAGGGGGGGCACAAGTCGCGCCTCACAAACCGACAGCCACGCACACACAATCTGTTATCTAAATAAGAACATCAAGCTCATTAGAGAACACCATCCTCACAAACTCTCAAACACACACACACACCGTCACACAGATTACCCAAACACGCACACACCTCAGACACACAGAATACCCAAACACGCACACACCTCAGACACACAGAATACCCAAACACGCACACACCTCAGACACACAGAAGAACAGCACACACACCCCGGACCAGGTGCATGTCATAAAATACGTTTAATCTCATTTGCATATCTAATTAGGGGTCATAAATCAATCACATTGACAGGTGCCCTCTATATTAGTAGTAAGTTGTTTTTCTTCAGCAGGCTTGTGGAGGATTTGAGTTTGGATACTACTTTTCTCAACATTTCTGTGTCCACCAGTGTAAACAAGCTCATATGTCCATTACATGGAGGAAGAGGATCTGTGAACAGGATGCATGGCCTTTCCTGGGTGACTTTCCTCCTAATATTCATAATCTTATCTCTGAAGTAAGCTGCAAATTCCTCACATTTGGAGGTAGAGAGCAGGTTATCTGGTGTTTTTACGGCAGGGTTTATTAGGCTATCAATTGTTGAGAAGAGCACTCTTGAATTATTGCGGTTGATAGATATGAATTTTGAGAAGTGGTCTTTCCTTGCATTTCTTATTGCTTTATCAAAGGCAGCGAGATGTTCTTTGAGAATATCATGGTGGACCTGTAGCTTGGTCTTTCTCCATATACGCTCAGATCTTCTGCAGGTTCTCTTTAGTTGAATTGTTTCCTCATTTCGCCATGGAGCTTTATGATTGGCTGTGATCTTTTTCAGTTTAATAGGTGCTACAGAATCCAAGGCTGCCCCTACTCTGGTGTTAAAGGCGGATGCTAAGTCTTCAATAGTGCCTGACGGCCCCACTTCTGGAGTTGATAAATTGTTTGTGATCATTATTTCTCTAAAACTATCGGATACTGCGGAGGTAAGATAACGTTTCTTGATAAAGCGCTAGTACTACTTTTGACTTTAGGAACCAATGCAGTGAAGAAGATACAGAAATGGTCAGAGAGAGCGAGGTCAATAATAGAGGCGACAGTGATAGTCAGGCCCTTAGTAATCACTAGATCAAGGGTGTCATAATTTGTATGGATGATGGACTGTTAAGGCTAGTTAGCTACGGGGCTCAAATGCACGACACAGGAGGCAGGAAGCTCTTTGCCCAGCAGGGCGTTTATTGCTGGAGCTGGGAGGGAAGGTAGTGCCCGGATGGCTCAGGTTGGGAGCCTGGCAGGCTGGAGGTTGAGGCCGGTTGGAGCAGCTGCAGTGGGTGGCGGGCAGAGTGATGGGCAGGCAAGCCGGATCACAGCACACCTGGTCGTTCTGTAGGGAACACGGAGAGACGAGTAAGCCTTGGGGTGCGGTGGTCCAGAGAGCACACAAACACACATATATATAAGCAGAAATACTTTGTTTAACAACTACGATACTTGCCAGGCGTTTCTTAGGGAAGATCTGGCGATGAATGGCTGGAGAAACCGGCTTCTTGTAGGTAGAGGGGGTTCATGAGAAGGTGGCAGCAGGTGTGCAGTGATCCGGCCATAAGCTCATTCGCCCATCAGCTCAACTCATTTCAGCTGTCGTTGGAGCGCCCTCAGTGCCCGTGCCGAGCTGCAGGGGGCCTGTGAGGTAGGCACAGAGGTGGAGGGTTGTGGAGAGGCGGAGGAGGGGGGCGTGTGTGGAGGTGAAACCGTAACAATGGAAGAGTTCTGAAAATTCGGTAGAGAAGGCAGGGCATTGTTTAGGAGGCCTATACACGGTTACTGCCAGAACTGGGGGCTGGCATTTTAAGAACATAGCGTGGTATTCAAAAGAGGTAAAATCATCAAAGGAGATGATCCTGCAGCTGAGGGCATCTGTATATAACATAGGTATTTTAGGAGCACTGTACTGTATCGTATTGATAGCAGTAGCCAGTGCACTGTGGCATCTTGTAAAACTGAAGTTACTATGTGTAGGAGTACTGTACATGATAGCAGTAGCCAGTGCACTGTGACATATTGTAGCCTACCTTTTAGCCATATTATCATCATATTGCTCAAATGTAACATGCTCCATCAAGTTAATAGCCAAGTTGAAATGAAATAAGACCTATTAGGGGACTGAGGGTATGCAGTGTATGCTGCCCGTGACAGAAATCATCAGCATTAGCCTACTATGTTCCCTGTACGCTCCAGATAGCCCACTTCACCATCTATGTTCAAGGGAGCCAAAGCGTAAAACTACGCTCTCTACTGGTTGGGTTCACACAACCGCCCCATCTTTTGCATAGGGAGAAAAACTTGAAATAATTATAAATCGATATCAATGGATTGACAAAGCCATAAACTTGGCTACTAACAATATCAAATTCCGCCGCAATAATGTGCGGTTTCTCAAAGGTACTTTTTATTTCTTTAATTTAGGTCTACGTTGTAGTTATTTTACAGAGAGAACTACAACGATCCCTCTATTGTATTTTAGATTTCTATTCTTGCACTTTGCCTTCAGCACTAGATTATGCTCTTAGTCACTTGTTTTAGAAAGGAGATGCACTTGTGAGTTCCGGCAAGTAGCCTAGTAGGCTAGTAGCCTACATTGGCTTTTCCTACGTTAAATGCAATTATTGTTAGTTGCTTTGGATAAACGCGTCTGCTAAATTACTGTAATACAATGAGATCTAGGCTACGGATCCGGGCATCTGTCGCGTTTTGAGAACTTCACTGGAGAGTGCAGCTGATCAGAGCACTATGTTGGTGTGCTTCGTAAACATGAGTCAATTGCTCTTGAATTATCTGTATACCGAGATGAATCCAGTGATGTCCACCTCTTGAAATTTGGTCGAATTTACTGACCGCTAGATCAGTGAAACCCGGGGCTGCCAAGTCTCAGACACACGCATTGCAGCTGTAGCGGACAGGCCTTGCCCGCGTAGTGGGGTGTGACTGCAGGACTCACCGGGTGACTGGAGAGCGCAGGATCCAGGTCTCTGTATCCCCAGCCTTTAATGTCTCTTCACTACTGCGCTTCGGGTGTGGATGATTTGTGCTGAGCCCTACAATTTCTGCTAAACTCAGTCTAACCTGAGGTGTGTGAGCAGCATAAGCTGACCCTAAGTCTGACCCAACTGTTCCTTTCCACACTGAACCACCAGGCTATAATAAGAGTACACCCCCACACCCAGTGAGCCTTATAGACCAATTACTTAGTGACCCGGGCCTCTAATGGCCACTCTCATATAAAAAAGAAAGAAAGAATTCCCCCGCTACTGGCTTGTAATAAAATTAATACTATTTATTAGAATACCAAGAATACCAAAAAAATACTAATGTTAAAGTTTATGAAAATGACCCTCTTAACCCTATCAGGACCGGTCCATACAAAAGAACACTGACATGAACTCAAAATGACATCAACAGTCAATGAGAGAGATACCCATACACACAGCACTTCAGTGAAATTCAGTAATAACCCACACTTTCCGTACGAACACGGCTGAATAGTCCCGCGATGCACACACACGCATACAGAAAAAGTCACTGGAACTCTAAACAATCCGAACAGTTCAGTTCCAATGCGAACGTTGCTGAATGGTCCCGCGATGCACACAAACGCATACAGAAAAAGTCACTGGAATTCTAAACGATCCGAACAGTTGAGTTCCAATGCGAACGTTGCTGAATGGTCCCGCGTTCACAAGAACGGTCTCCGTCTAGAATGTGCACTGCCTGGCTAGTCAGAGGAGAAGTGCCCACTAGTGGGCTAACGGACAGAATTCACCTGCGTCCCAGAAGACAGGTTGCGATGTTGATCCGGGGGTTGCCCAGCCGGAGCCAAGCCGTAGTGAGGGGATGCAGAGCTGTAGCAGGGATCCTTGAGGACGTCCCTCTCCAGAAAGTGTGCCGACACGACGCAAACTAGTCACAACACAAAAAGCTAGCTCACAACACTGCAACTGGCTAACCTAGTGCTGTGCGCACGCTAGCTAATTCACTTTACACATCGACGGTCTCGGTTTTAAACGTCCTCTTCTCGAAGGCCACTGGAGCCTAACTTAGCACTTTTATTCATTCACTGTCCACTACTCGCAGATCTTTTTGTCAAGATCCACGGAAACGTCGTCAGTCGCAGTCCGTCCTGAACGACCAGCATCATTTTCTCTTCCCGCCACACCACCGTTGTCCTCTCGCTTTCTTATATCTTTTCTCTCTCCTGCACGTACACAGGCGTTTCTCTGGCAGTCACTTCACTGGTTGGCTGACTGTCACTCATGTTAACGTGGGCGGAGCACATAAAAACACATGTCCAATCAACAACAGGAAAAACACATAACACTAAGTATATTCATATAAACCACATCTCTACATTCCCCCTTTCTAAAGTTTGCAATATCCTCGTGCAAACCTTTACATATCACCTGAAACAAGGAACTTTTCATGCCCCACATATTTTATTGTACCCTACAACCAGTTAAGACCTATGGGCATTCACGCTTGCATAACATACCCTTTTGCCCTCACAAGACATAGTCATTATGAAACCTATACGGAAGCTGGCCCCTTGTACTGCGTGCTGGCCTAACTGGCCTCTCTGACCCCTCACTCCCTGTGTCCGACTCGTCAGCATCCCCTGACTGTACCCCTGTTGCAGACTCCCCATCGCTCGCTACCTTACATCTATCCTGCTGGCCGTGACCCCCATCTGTGCCAAGGTCAGGCACCACCTCTATATCAGTGCGATCATGTGGTGAGTGTGTGATAGGGACATAAACTATGTCATCCAGATCTGAGCGACTTTGGACTTCATGGGCAGTACGAGTACCACCCCTGCGACCTGGACTGAGAAAGGTGCAGGGCTTCATTTGATCTCGATGCACCACCCTCGTGGGACCACCAGCTTCGGGTTGCACAGTGAATACGGGCATGTCGGCATGGTTTTGGGAGACAACCAGGTAAGGTGTAGATTCCCATTTGTCCTGAATCTTGTTGCGACCTCTGGGACGGTGATTCCGCAACAACACCCGATCTCCTGGCCTGATGAGCGCCCCCCGGGACTTCCGGTCATACAGCCTCTTGCGCCGACGTGACGCATCCTGTGCTGCAGCCTTCGCCATTTCAGCAGCGACCCTCAGCCGCTCGTGATGTCCCTTCACCCAGTCATCTAAGTTTTCAGCGTCGCCGCCCTCCAAGTCCCTGCCACTCAGCACATCTCTAGGCATCCTTCCGTCCCTTCCGAAGAGGAGGTAGAAGGGGGCATACCCTGTGGAGGAGTGCACATGGCAGTTGTATGCCATGACAAGCTCTGGCAGGTGTTCCTTCCAGTTCTTCTTCTTTTCTGCAGGTAGGGCACGCAACATCTCATGCATGGTACGGTTGAACCTCTCGCATTGTGCATTGCCTTGGGGATGATAAGGCGAGGTGCGACTCTTGGAGATTCCATACATCTTGCACAGCTCCTTAATCACGCTGGATTCAAAGTTTCGACCTTGGTCTGCGTGAAGCCTTGCGGGGCAACCATAACATACAAACCAGTGTTTGATTAGAGCTGCCGCAGTGGTCCGCGCAGTCTGGTCTTTGGTCGGTACTGCCACCGTAAACCGTGTAAACATGTCAGTCAGTACCAGCACGTTTTCATAGCCTCCTGTTGATGGCTCCAACACGGTGAAATCCATTGCGAGGACCTCGAGCGGTGCAGTGACATTAGTGCACGTCATCAGAGCCTGTGTTTTAGGGAACACATCCCTGGCCAGAGCGCACCTTTTACACTGTTGTGTCCAGCTCTTCACATCTTTTGACATCCTTGGCCAGTAGTAACCACGGCGCAGCAGCTGTAAGGTACTCCTTTCACTGAAGTGACCACTGTGGTCGTGTTGGGTTTCATAGATATACCGCTGTAGCGCTGCTGGTACAACCAACTGTCGCACTTCTTCACCATCACGGGGGTCACGCAGGTACCGGAACAGGACACCCTTCTGCAACTGCAGCCGTCTCCATTGCCCATACAGCCTCCGCTGGAGCAAACTCATTTCTCGGAGCTGCAACATAGTACCCCGTCTCACCGCTTCTAATATCGGGGCCCACGTCAGTGTCCTTGATTTGGAGTTGCTGAAACTCATCCCAGCTATGGCCGCAGAGGTTACCTCGCACAGTGGCCTGCGTTGCAGTGACGATAGGCCCCTTATCCTCCTCAACCATCTGCGCGGGCCAGAGACTGGCACGGACCTCATCCTCTTTTATTACTAGGAAGTCCTTCTCAACATCCTCTGTCTCCGGCTCCTGCCCCACTGGGATGCGTGACAACACGTCAGCATTCTGGTTCAGCCTTCCAGGTTTGTAGTGGACCTCAAAGTTATACTCCGCAAGCTGTGCAACCCATCTCTGTTCCACCGCTCCAAGGTTAGCAGTTTCCAAATAGCGCAGGGGGTTGTGATCAGTGATGACAGTGAACTTTGAGTAGAGCAAGAGGTCTCTGAACTTTTCAGTAACTGCCCACTTAAGGGCCAGGAGTTCAAGCTTGAACGCACTGTAGTTCTTGTCATTACGTTCGGACCCACGCAAACCCCTGCTGGCGAAGGCTACCACACGCTCCACCCCATCTTGCTGTTGACTCAGCACTGCTCCTAGTCCAAGGTTGCTTGCATCTGTTGTCATGACAAAGGGGCGTCGGAAGTCAGGGTACGCTAGCACAGGCGGAGACATCAGACACTTCCTTAACTGGTTGAATGCAGCATGGCAGTCCTCACTCCACACAAACGGCATGGGCTGGGACCCAGTGGCCCCTTTCCTCTTAGCTTTTCCCATCAAGGCGTGCAGTGGGCAAGCCAATTGAGCAAAGTGCGGTACGAAGCGCCGGTAGTAGGACATGAAGCCCACCACCTGTCTGACCTCCTTCACGGTGCGGGGCACAGGCCAGTCCTCCAGCGCCTTCACCTTCTCCACATCCACCTGTACTCCAGCGGCCGACACGATGTGCCCGAGAAACTTAACCTCTGTCTTGAAAAGGAAGCATTTCCGGGGCTTGAGTTTTAGGCCATGTTCCCCCAGGCGCGTGAGCACCATGTCCAGCCTCTCACAGTGGCTGTCGAAGTTGCTAGAGAAGACTAGAATGTCATCTAGGTACACCAGCAATACGTCAAATGCAAGGTCCCCCAGCACTACCTCCATTAGTCGCTGAAACGTTGTGGGGGCATAGCACAACCCGAAGGGCATGCGGGCCCACTCGTATAGTCCGAACGGTGTTGTGACGGCAGTCTTCTCCTGGTCTTGCTTCTCCACGGCCACCTGGAAGTATCCTGCGGTCAAGTCCAGAGATGAGAAAAGCTTGGCCTGGCCCAGAGCATCCAGAGACTCTTCCACTCTTGGGAGAGGGTATGCATCACGGTGCGTTACGCTGTTCAGTCTGCGGTAGTCACAGCAGAAACGCACTGACCCATCCTTTTTGATCACAATCACAGCCGGTGATGCCCAGGGGCTGCAGCTCTCTCTAAGTACCCCCTGCGTGACCAGATCCTGGACATGCTGCTTAAACTCTTGAAACACATGAGGGGGCACCCGCCGATGTCTTTGCTTGATGGGTTTTGTGTTGTCAGTGGGGATACGGTGGGTGACTGTGGTGGTGTACCCAAAATCACTGTCGTCCTGTGAGAACACAGCATGGTGCTTTTCTAGAAGTCTGTTTAGCTGCCCCACTTGCACTGCATCGAGGTCTTGGAGGTTTGCCTGAACCGGGATAGATAACGGTCCCATGAGCTTTGACACAGGCTCCTTCCCCCGTTCCAGCATCCTGACTCGCAGCTCACCAGTGGCTTCTTCAAACGCCACCATCTCTTTTAGTAGTACTTTACTCGGCTTACTCATTTCACCCAGCCTCGCCCTGGGGCGCAGTGTGACGGGCACTCCACTTGAGTTTAGCAGCCTGACTGGCACCTTCCCGTTGGTGGAGTGTGTCAGGACGTTGGCGACTAGCAGGCCACAGGGCAGGTTGGAAGTCGGTGTCGCCTCGACCAGGACCTGGCTGCTTGCCCGTGGGGGCACCCTGCAGCGCCCTTCAATGACCACTTCACTATGTGGAGGAATGACTACTGGACGTCGCCCTGCTACTTTGATATAGCCGATCTTGCCAGTGGGACCACCGTACTGCTCTTCTCTGCCGATCTCAGCAAAAATGCGGCGAATCTTCTGTGTCGCGGCGGCCGGTTTGTACTGGCCCATCTTCTGCATGCCGTCGAAGCCAGAGAATAGACTGTGGAGGTTACCAAGTACATTCATCCCCAGGATCCCGGGCACCGTACTCTTCTCTTCGCTGCCACCGTTGCTGTCCTTCAAGACAAACACACATTTTCCTGGCAGTTTCATCCCTAGACACTCCACATCTGCATAGAGGCACCCAACAACTGGGATACTCAGCCCATTCGCGGCTGTAAGTTTAACCCATCTCGCTGAGGATAGCTCCGTTCCCTCATATTGTTTCCGGAAGTGGGCTTCAGACATGGTTGTCACCTCAGAACCGGTATCCACCAAACAACATGTGCTCACCCCATCGATTAAAACATCCAGTGTGAAACAGCTGCCAAAGGTGCCACCTGACTCCCGACCAAACTCATCCAACACGGACAATGTAGACGTGACCCGCTCTACAGCAGCGGTCCTAACGCTGGCCTGCACATCTGTCTCAAGCAGCTCCAGTTCCTGAGCATCAGACCTGATCGTATTGGTTTGACGTGGCTTGTCCTTCACACTGGGACAGTTACGGCTGATGTGACCGGGCTGTTGGCAGGAGTAGCAGATCAATTGCCCTCTGTCGTCTCGTCGCGGCGGCCTGCGCTGACCACTGCTGGGGCTGTCGCGACGTTCAGTCCTCTGTAATGCCTGGAACAGCTCCTCTTGTCGAGCTGCTAACTGCCTCACTGATTCTTGAAGTGCTTGTATGGCCGACGCGGGGGTCATGTCTTCTGCAGCCGCAGCATGAACAGCCCCACGGCCAGGGCCCCTGGAAGCAGCGGTGGGAGAGGATTCCTTCTCCTCCGACCAGTCGATCGCTGCCTGCATTAGCTGGATGAACATCAGCCCTGGCTCAGCCTTCGCCCGCCGCTTCATCTCGCGGCGCAGAGAGTCATCCCTCAATCCCAGTACAAACTGCTCTTTCAGTAAAGAATCTGCATTGGGGACGCGGTCAGGATCACGTTGCTTTAGGCGGCGGAGCTTCTCCTGTAGATCATAGGCGAACACTCTGGTTTTCTCCCCGGAGGCTTGATGACGCTCGTAGAATTCCTTGAGACGTGTGCCGATCGGAGCCTTGTCTCCATAAGTCTCCTCCAGGACCTTAAAGACCGCCTGTGTATCTGCAGCATGTCCCTCCAGGACAAATCTCACTGTCAGTCTCGCTTCCCCCTTTAGATGCTCCTTCAGAAGTTCAACCTGGTCTTCCTCCGGCACGCGGCCTACTCTGAAACCTGACTTCATGGAGGCAACCCAGTCTTCGACACACAGTTCCCCTCTTTCTTGACCCCCACTAAAATCAGGGTATTTCTGGTCTCGCTGTACATACAGCGTGGGTGCACTCCTTGCACCAGCGGCTTGCTCCAGGACCCCCCTTGCCAGAGCAAGAGTGTCTCTCTGATCACTCCGTGCCTGCTCAAAGAATGCAGACTGCTCTTCCATACGAGCCTCCTGTTCCGTGAGCTTACTTTTTAGGGCGTCGAACTGCGCTTGTAGCTGCTCCATGTTGAATACTTTCTCTGTGCGCAATACACTCACAGGGTTTCTGTGCAGGAATTGATCCTGTTCGTGACGCCAAATGTAGCGGACAGGCCTTGCCCGCGTAGTGGGGTGTGACTGCAGGACTCACCGGGTGACTGTAGAGCGCAGGATCCAGGTCTCTGTATCCCCAGCCTTTAATGTCTCTTCACTACTGCGCTTCGGGTGTGGATGATTTGTGCTGAGCCCTACAATTTCTGCTAAACTCAGTCTAACCTGAGGTGTGTGAGCAGCATAAGCTGACCCTAAGTCTGACCCAACTGTTCCTTTCCACACTGAACCACCAGGCTATAATAAGAGTACACCCCCACACCCAGTGAGCCTTATAGACCAATTACTTAGTGACCCGGGCCTCTAATGCCCACTCTCATATAAAAAAGAAAGAAAGAATTCCCCCGCTACTGGCTTGTAATACAATTAATACTATTTATTAGAATACCAAGAATACCAAAAAAATACTAATGTTAAAGTTTATGAAAATGACCCTCTTAACCCTATCAGGACCGGTCCATACAAAAGAACACTGACGTGAACTCAAAATGACATCAACAGTCAATGAGAGAGATACCCATACACACAGCACTTCAGTGAAATTCAGTAATAACCCACACTTTCCGTACGAACACGGCTGAATAGTCCCGCGATGCACACACACGCATACAGAAAAAGTCACTGGAACTCTAAACAATCCGAACAGTTCAGTTCCAATGCGAACGTTGCTGAATGGTCCCGCGATGCACACAAACGCATACAGAAAAAGTCACTGGAATTCTAAACGATCCGAACAGTTGAGTTCCAATGCGAACGTTGCTGAATGGTCCCGCGTTCACAAGAACGGTCTCCGTCTAGAATGTGCACTGCCTGGCTAGTCAGAGGAGAAGTGCCCACTAGTGGGCTAACGGACAGAATTCACCTGCGTCCCAGAAGACAGGTTGCGATGTTGATCCGGGGGTTGCCCAGCCGGAGCCAAGCCGTAGTGAGGGGATGCAGAGCTGTAGCAGGGATCCTTGAGGACGTCCCTCTCCAGAAAGTGTGCCGACACGACGCAAACTAGTCACAACACAAAAAGCTAGCTCACAACACTGCAACTGGCTAACCTAGTGCTGTGCGCACGCTAGCTAATTCACTTTACACATCGACGGTCTCGGTTTTAAACGTCCTCTTCTCGAAGGCCACTGGAGCCTAACTTAGCACTTTTATTCATTCACTGTCCACTACTCGCAGATCTTTTTGTCAAGATCCACGGAAACGTCGTCAGTCGCAGTCCGTCCTGAACGACCAGCATCATTTTCTCTTCCCGCCACACCACCGTTGTCCTCTCGCTTTCTTATATCTTTTCTCTCTCCTGCACGTACACAGGCGTTTCTCTGGCAGTCACTTCACTGGTTGGCTGACTGTCACTCATGTTAACGTGGGCGGAGCACATAAAAACACATGTCCAATCAACAACAGGAAAAACACATAACACTAAGTATATTCATATAAACCACATCTCTACACAGCCTATTCTCACAGTCACTCGCCACGCTTCACAATTCTCACTCGGAGAAATGACCAACCTCAAAATAGCCTAGGCTACTACCAATTCAATGGCCATGGGACTCTTTTTTTTATTATTACTTGAACGAACGCTAATCTCGCCTCTCGGTCGTCCTTCGCGCTCAAAGAACGCTACCCAAATCTACTTATCGGGGAGGAGAGAGGGAGCCGTCCCGGTGGGGGGAGAGGGGGGTTGGTGCTTGTGACTACACTTAGTGAACGCTTTGCTTAGCAACCACTCGCAGCAACCTCGCCTTTTTATTAATTACACCCGTGTTTACCTAATGTAGATATCCTATTTCAAAAATGCACTCATCAGTCCGACTCCAACACTTCCACACCCCTATCAAGACCACTAGAGGGCGCCTCGCCACGTTACATCTCCCATTGCTTTTATGATGTCATAGTAGACGTTGCTGACGCAGACACTTAAACAGTCAGTGATCCATTCCATCTCATCAGAGTAGCTAGTGACTTCTGGATCTGACACACTGACTTAGAGAAAACAAGTAAGTCCATAATGGGGATAAACTTTAGAGTAAGAATTTTCTACAATTATTCTGTATTCATTCTTTGACAAAAACACCCCCAATTGAAGACAGAATAGAGTACATATTGCTCTCTGAGCTTTGTTTAACCAAGTTGTCATATAAATTATGTGTTGATACTTGTTGATTAGAGGACTAGCAGTGATGGCTCTGGGTAATATGAGATCCTGGGTGAACCTCCTCTTCATCAGTGATCTGGTGAATAACCAGTTGCTTTATAGGACTTTAGTCAGACTGGGGCAGATAAATATAATAATAATAATAATAATAATAATAATACTTGATTCTTTTGGTTTCTGTTTGGTAAAGTGTTATCCAGCTAGGCCTACCGTGCTGTGTTGGAAAGTCCTGTATATCTAAATATAGGCCTAATGTGCTGCTAGGTATAGGTCTATTGTGCTGTATTGTAAAGTACTTGTATACAGTAGCTACAGTAGGTATATGACTACTGTTGTATGTTGTAAAGTGCTGTACAGCTAGGTATAGACCTACTGTCCTGTGTTGTAAAGAGCTGTATAGCTACAGTATGCTCGCTGTGATATGAAGTGGTATCAATCAATCAAAGCTGTATTTGTATAGCGCATTTCATACCCAGTGTTAGGGTTTTGATGGAGGACCCAAGAGCAGACACGATTGGGGTGAAAGCCCGTAGGCACGTTTATTGAGATCCGGGGAGAGGCAGGCAGTAACGTGGTCCGTAGACAGGCGTGGGTCAGGCGGGGACGTGGTAGTCGTACAGGCGATGGTCAGGCAGGAGCGTGGTAGTCGTACAGGCGATGGTCAGGCAGGAGCGGGGTTGTCGTACAGGCGTGGGTCAGGCAGGAGCGTGGTAGTCGTACAGGCGATGGTCAGGCAGGAGCGGGGTTGTCGTACAGGCGTGGGTCAGGCAGGAGCAGGGTTGTCGTACAGGGGTGGGTCAGGCAGGAGCGGGGTAATCGTACAGGTGTGGGTCAGGCAGGAGCGGGGTAATCGTACAGGTGTGGGTCAGGCAGGAGCAGGGTAATCGTACAGGCGTGGGTCAGGCAGGAACTGGATACTGGGAAGACAGGGAGAACAGGGTAAGGCAAGGTTCAAAAACAGACGAGGCAGGGAGCTAGAGACGTGTACCCACTAGGTTGGTTGGTCAACGATCTGGCACAGAGGGCTGTGTGGACCGGCTTCTTATCCTGCTGGCGATTGGCTGATCAGGACCAGGTGCGTTGATTGGCTGATCAGAACCAGGTGCGTTGAGGTGTGGAGGAGAGGCAATCAAGGTGACGCACGGCAGGTGTGGATCGGGGGCGTGTCTGGTTTGTGACCGCAGACGTGCTCGCAGTTCCCGCTGCAGGCTCTGGGAGGTGCTGGGGGAAACGGAGTCCGGCACTGGAGAGACAGGGTCAGGCTGGGGGACAGGCTGGGGACCAGCGTCAGAACCGGGGCTCGGGCCGGGGTCAGGGGGCTGAGGAGGTGGACGAGGCTGACGCGGCGGTGCCGTGACAGTTCCTTAAGTGGTAAAAAGATGTCTTTGTAATATTCATGATGTGGTTTTCGAAATTAAGATCTGAGTCAAGTATGACACCTGGGTTTTTAGCCTGGCATTTGGTGTAAATTTTCAGTTTTTAAATGTGCAGATAGTTTCTCTCTTTCAGCTTTTTCTCCAATGATCAGTACTTCTGTTTTGTCCTGGTTTAGTTCGAGGAAATTATGTGACATCCATACATTTATATCCGTAATACACTTGACAAGGCAGTCAATCAAGCTGTAGTTACTGGGTGTTACAGAAATATAGAGTTGGGTATCATCTGCGTAGCTATGGTAGCTAATGTTGTGCCTCCTGATGACACTGCCAAGGGGCACCATGTACAGGCTGAAGAGTAGAGGTCCTAGGATCGATTCTTGGGGCACCCCACAGGTCATAGGGATCTTTCCGGAGCTATGGTCACCGAGGGCAACAAAGAAATCACGACCGGTTAGATAGGTCCTAAGCCAATTAAGGACTGGACCGGAGAGGCCAACCCACTTCTCCAGTCTTTTGATGAGGATTGCATAATCTATAGTATCAAATGCTGCACTCAGGTCCAGGAGGATGAGAACAGAGAGCTCTTTGGAGTCAGCATTAATTCTGAGGTCATTTACAACTTTGACTAATGCCGTCTCTGTGCTATGATGGGCGCGAAAGCCGGACTGGAAAAGGTCAAGCGTAGAACTTGTAGCTAGGAAATCATTAATCTGTTTGAAAATCATTAATCTGTTTGAAAACAATAGTTTCCAGAATTTTACTCAAAAAGGGAAGGTTGGAGATTGGTCTAAAATTGCTAAGAACTGAAGTGTCTAAGTTGTTTTTCTTCAGCACGGGTCTCACCAAAGCAGTTTTAAGTATTGGTGGGAAGACACCTGTAGATAGGGAGTCATTAACAATGGCTAAAATGTCATAGGATACAGAGTCAAAAAATGTTTTGAAAAAATCAGTGTGGATGGGATCCAGCAGGCTTGTGGAGGATTTGAGTTTGGATACTACTTTTCTCAACATTTCTGTGTCCACCAGTGTAAACAAGCTCATATGTCCATTACATGGAGGAAGAGGATCTGTGAACAGGATGCATGGCCTTTCCTGGGTGACTTTCCTCCTAATAATCTTATCTCTGAAGTAAGCTGCAAATTCCTCACATTTGGAGGTAGAGAGCAGGTTATCTGGTGTTTTTACGGCAGGGTTTATTAGGCTATCAATTGTTGAGAAGAGCACTCTTGAATTATTGCGGTTGATATGAATTTTGAGAAGTGGTCTTTCCTTGCATTTCTTATTGCTTTATCAAAGGCAGCGAGATGTTCTTTGAGAATATCATGGTGGACCTGTAGCTTGGTCTTTCTCCATATACGCTCAGATCTTCTGCAGGTTCTCTTTAGTTGATTTGTTTCCTCATTTCGCCATGGAGCTTTATGATTGGCTGTGATCTTTTTCAGTTTAATAGGTGCTACAGAATCCAAGGCTGCCCCTACTCTGGTGTTAAAGGCGGATGCTAAGTCTTCAATAGTGCCTGACGGCCCCACTTCTGGAGTTGATAAATTGTTTGTGATCATTATTTCTCTAAAACTATCGGATACTGCGGAGGTAAGATAACGTTTCTTGATAAAGCGCTAGTACTACTTTTGACTTTAGGAACCAATGCAGTGAAGAAGATACAGAAATGGTCAGAGAGAGCGAGGTCACTAATAGAGGAGACAGTGATAGTCAGGCCCTTAGTAATCACTAGATCAAGGGTGTCATAATTTCTATGGATGATGGACTGTTAAGGCTAGTTAGCTACGGGGCTCAAGTGCACGACACAGGAGGCAGGAAGCTCTTTGCCCAGCAGGGCGTTTATTGCTGGAGCTGGGAGGGAAGGTAGTGCCCGGATGGCTCAGGTTGGGAGCCTGGCAGGCTGGAGGTTGAGGCCGGTTGGAGCAGCTGCAGTGGGTGGCGGGCAGAGTGATGGGCAGGCAAACCGGATCACAGCACACCTGGTCGTTCTGTAGGGAACACGGAGAGACGAGTAAGCCTTGAGGTGCGGTGGTCCAGAGAGCACACAAACACATATATAAGCAGAAATACTTTGTTTAACAACTACAATACTTGCCAGGCGTTTCTTAGGGAAGATCTGGCGATGAATGGCTGGAGAAACC
Source organism: Borostomias antarcticus (assembly GCF_949987555.1). Taxonomy (NCBI): domain Eukaryota; kingdom Metazoa; phylum Chordata; class Actinopteri; order Stomiiformes; family Stomiidae; genus Borostomias; species Borostomias antarcticus. The sequence goes on from NW_028176821.1 coordinate 77,530, forward strand.
GGCTTCTTGTAGGTAGAGGGGGTTCATGAGAAGGTGGCAGCAGGTGTGCAGTGATCCGGCCATAAGCTCATTCGCCCATCAGCTCAACTCATTTCAGCTGTCGTTGGAGCGCCCTCAGTGCCCGTGCCGAGCTGCAGGGGGCGTGTGAGGTAGGCACAGAGGTGGAGGGTTGTGGAGAGGCGGAGGAGGGGGGCGTGTGTGGAGGTGAAACCGTAACAATGGACAGGAGTTCTGAATATTCGGTAGAGAAGGCAGGGCATTGTTTAGGAGGCCTATACACTGTTACTGCCAGAACTGGGGGCTGGCATTTTAAGAACATAGCGTGGTATTCAAAAGAGGTAAAATCATCAAAGGAGATGATCCTGCAGCTGAGGGCATCTGTATATAACATAGGTATTTTAGGAGCACTGTACTGTATCATATTGATAGCAGTAGCCAGTGCACTGTGGCATCTTGTAAAACTGAAGTTACTATGTGTAGGAGTACTGTACATGATAGCAGTAGCCAGTGCACTGTGACATATTGTAGCCTACCTTTTAGCCATATTATCACCATATTGCTCAAATGTAACATGCTCCATCAAGTTAATAGCCAAGTTGAAATGAAATAAGACCTATTAGGGGACTGAGGGTATGCAGTGTATGCTGCCCGTGACAGAAATCATCAGCATTAGCCTACTATGTTCCCTGTACGCTCCAGATAGCCCACTTCACCATCTATGTTCAAGGGAGCCAAAGCGTAAAACTACGCTCTCTACTGGTTGGGTTCACACAACCGCCCCATCTTTTGCATAGGGAGAAAAACTTGAAATAATTATAAATCGATATCAATGGATTGACAAAGCCATAAACTAGGCTACTAACAATATCAAATTCCGCCGCAATAATGTGCGGTTTCTCAAAGGTACTTTTTATTTCTTTAATTTAGGTCTACGTTGTAGTTATTTTACAGAGAGAACTACTACGATCCCTCTATTGTCAATCAATCAACTTTTATTATGCAGACTCATGGTCCATTACAAAACACATACAACAAAAATTAAAAAAGGCAACAATACCAGTGTTTCCACATAGGTGACTGGTATCTCACCGCACTGAAAACAGGATTTGACAGCAGCACAATAATGGAATTCTGAGAACCATTCAGTCGGCATATAAATTTGTACATCAGATTCCTTAACAGGGCATGAAACGTATTGACACCTGCACTACAAAACAGTTAACTTGCACTGTACCACCTTGGCTTTTTAAGCAATATACGCATGCAGTCATTATAGGCAACCTTAAGCTTATGGATGCTAGCCTTTTTAAACTTTATCCACAAGGGAGCAGTGTAGAGAGGAGTACAGTACGCTCTAAACAGGCTTATCTTGACATTGTCTGAGCACCAGTGGAATTTCCTAACCAACATGTTAGCTTGTGCATATAACATGCGGCGCTGTCTATACAAGTCATCATCATCAGACATTTGATCTGTGATGACATGTCCCAGATACTTAGCTTTACAGCAGACAGATAGAACTTGCCCTGAGAGGTAAAATGATGGGAAGATTAGATCTTTGTCCCCTTTTGTTTTACAGATCATGACAATGCTCTTTTTAGCATTGTATTTCACATCAAATTGGACACCATACTCAGAGCATATATTCAACATCTGTTGGAACCCAGCACTGCTAGGAGAGAAAATAGCCAGATCATCGGCATACATAAGATGGTTTACCAGGGTGTTACCAATCATACATCCTGTAATGTATTTTAGATTGCTATTCTTGCACTTTGCCTTCAGCACTAGATTATGCTCTTAGTCACTTGTTTTAGAAAGGAGATGCACTTGTGAGTTCCGGCAAGCCTAGTAGGCTAGTAGCCTACATTGGCTTTTCCTACGTTAAATGCAATTATTGTTAGTTGCTTTGGATAAACGCGTCTGCTAAATTACTGTAATACAATGAGATCTAGGCTACTACGGATCCGGGCATCTGTCGCGTTTTGAGAACTTCACTGGAGAGTGCAGCTGATCAGAGCACTATGTTGGTGTGCTTCGTAAACATGAGTCAATTGCTCTTGAATTATCTGTATGCCGAGATGAATCCAGGTTTGTCCACCTCTTGAAATTTGGTCGAATTTACTGACCGCTAGATCAGTGAAACCCGGGGCTGCCAAGTCTCAGACACGCATTGCAGCCTATTCTCACGCTCACTCGCCACGCTTCACAATTCTCACTCGGAGAAATGACCAACCTCAAAATAGCCTACTACCAATTCAATGGCTATGGGACTCTTTTTTTTATTATTACTTGAACGAACGCTAATCTCGCCTCTCGGTCGTCCTTCGCGCTCAAAGAACGCTACCCAAATCTACCTATCGGGGAGGAGAGAGGGAGCCGTCCCGGTGGGGGGAGAGGGGGGTTGGTGCTTGTGACTACACTTAGTGAACGCTTTGCTTAGCAACCACTCGCAGCAACCTCGCCTTTTTATTAATTACACCCGTGTTTACCTAATGTAGATATCCTATTTCATAAATGCACTCATCAGTCCGACTCCAACACTTCCACAGCCCTATCAAGACCACTAGAGGGCGCCTCGCCACGTTACATCTCCCATTGCTTTTATGATGTCATAGTAGACGTTGCTGACGCAGACACTTAAACAGTCAGTGATCCATTCCACCTCATCAGAGTAGCTAGTGACTTCTGGATTTGACACACTGACTTAGAGAAAACAAGTAAGTCCATAATGGGGATAAACTTTAGAGTAAGAATTTTCTACAATTATTCTGTATTCATTCTTTGACAAAAACACCCCCAATTGAAGACAGAATAGAGTACATATTGCTCTCTGAGCTTTGTTTAACCAAGTTGTCATATAAATGATGTGTTGATACTGGTTGATTAGAGGACTAGCAGTGATGGCTCTGGGTAATATGAGATCCTGGGTGAACCTCCTCTTCATCAGTGATCTGGTGAATAACCAGTTGCTTTATAGGACTTCAGTCAGACTGGGGCAGATAAATATAATAATAATAATAATAATACTTGATTCTTTTGGTTTCTGTTTGGTAAAGTGTTATCCAGCTAGGCCTACCGTGCTGTGTTGGAAAGTCCTGTATATCTAAATATAGGCCTAATGTGCTGCTAGGTATAGGTCTATTGTGCTGTATTGTAAAGTACTTGTATACAGTAGCTACAGTAGGTATATGACTACTGTTGTATGTTGTAAAGTGCTGTACAGCTAGGTATAGACCTACTGTCCTGTGTTGTAAAGAGCTGTATAGCTACAGTATGCTCGCTGTGATATGAAGTGGTATCAATCAATCAATCAATCAATCAAAGCTGTATTTGTATAGCGCATTTCATACCCAGAGGCAACACAATGCGCTTTACAGAGAACAAGGGAGGTGGGGATACTGTACATCCCATCCCTACATATTCCAGAGGGAAGCAAAAAGTGAGCTGTACAAATTCTTCCCTGACCCCTCTCAACAAGGAAATCGAGCAAGCTCCTGGAGTATGTTTGTCTACCGGCTAAGAACATTTATAAAGCAATAAATTACATTAAATTACATTTTCAGAGTAAGAGAGGCTAAAAACATAATAGGAGAGACATGGCAAACACTGGTGTATGTCTGTGTGTGCGTGAATGTGCCTGGGCCCAGATAGAGGCAGGGGTTGGGGTAGAGAGGGGGTAGGAAAAGGGTGAGGGGAAGGGGGACTGGGCCCAGGTCCAGGCCTAAGCCGGATGTGGACTGATGTGTGTACGTGTGTGTGTGTGTGTTAACTAAATACTACGACATCCACAGCTGACACGGGGGTATCTATCGGACTCAGGGTGGTGTGCGGGTGACAGTGGGGCATCCACTGGACCTGGTTAGAAGGTAGGAGGGAGAGAGAGAGGCACTAGGGGAGACAGAAAACGGTTAGTAGCATGCTGAGCCTTTGAAGCAACACAGATATCAGAACAGAACAAGCCTGTTTCAGGGCAACCAGCTTCTGTACACAACTTGATATACATAGAGTGCATAGCAGGATATACACCAATGTATACAGAGGATTCACAGGTAGGTTTGAGGCTGCCTTTCTGTGTCTCAAGGTCCTGGCTAGTGATTGTAGGTTAGGCCAAAAAGGTACGTCTTGAGATCTTGCTTGAAGACATCCGTTGTTTCGACCCTTCTTAGGCACTCCGGCAGGGTGTTCCAGAGGTTGGGGGCATAATAACTAAAAGCTGCCTCTCCGTCTTTCTTGGTCCTGGCTTTTGGGACAGTTACGAGTTCAGTACCTGAGGATCTGAGTGGTCTGTTGGGCATGTACCTGACAAGCATGTCTGAAATGTTTTCTGGTGCGTGACTGTGGAGAGATTTATAGACTAGTAATAGTATTTTAAAGTCTATTCTAGAGTTGACAGGTAACCAGTGTAGTGATTTTAAGGCTGGTGTGATGTGTGCCCTTCGTCTAGTCTTAGTGAGGACTCGTCCTGCAGCATTCTGTATCATTTGTAGCTTAGAGATTGCTTTCTTTGGTAGGCCTTATAGTAGAGCATTGCAGTAGTCCAGCCTGCTTGTGATGAAAGTATGCATTAGTCTTTCGGTGTCAGCCTGAGAGAGAAAGGGTTGCACCATGGCAATGTTCCTGTTAGGGCTAGCGGAGGAGGACCCAAAAGCAGACTCAAAAATGGCTTGGAGGTGAAGCCCGGAGGCGTGTTTATTTGGTATGGCCAGGCAGGATCAGGTCGGAGAGGCAAGCGGGGGTCAGGCAGGGACGTGGTAGTCAGACAGGCGTGGGTCGGGCAGGAGCGTGGTACTCAGGCAGGCGTGGGTCAGGCAGGAGCGTGGTACTCAGGCAGGCGTGGGTCAGGCAGGAGCGTGGTAGTCAGACAGGCGTGGGTCAGGCAGGTTCGTGGTCCTCAGGCAGGCGTGGGTCAGGCAGGTTAACTAGGATGAATGAAAACAAAGAACGGTGAGACAGGCTCGAGTAAGGAGTAGGGATTTAGCTGGAGTCGTGTTACCCACTGGGTTGGTCAACGATCTGGCACAGAGGGCTGTGTGGACCGGCTTCTTATCCTGCTGGTGATTGGTTGATCAGGACCAGGTGCGTTGAGGTGTGGAGGAGAGGCAATCAAGGTGACGCACGGCAGGTGTGGATCGGGGGCGTGTCTGGCTTGTGACCGCAGACGTGCCCGCAGTTCCCGCTGCAGGCTCTGGGAGGTGCTGGGGGAAACGGAGTCCGGCACTGGAGAGACAGGGTCAGGCTGGGGGACAGGCTGGGGACCAGCGTCAGAACCGGGGCTCGGGCCGGGGTCAGGGGGCTGAGGAGGTGGACGAGGCTGACGCGGCGGTGCCGTGACAGGACCCCCCCCTCTACGGGCACCACCTGGCGACCGACCGGGCTGGCCAGGATGGTCACGGTGGAAATCCCGGATAAGAGAGGGGTCCAGGATGAACCTACGGGGCACCCAGCACCGCTCCTCGGGCCCATAGCCCTCCCAGTCCACAAGGTAGTGCAACCCCCGACCCCGCCGACGGGCCCCCAGGAGCTGTCGGACAGTCCAGGCCGGCTGGTCGTCGATGATCCGGACAGGTGGCGGGGTGTCGCCTGGCGGGCACAGAGGGCTGACAGGAGCAGGCTTAACACGGGAGACATGGAATGTGGGATGTATCCTCATGGACGGGGGCAGCTGCAGTCTGACAGCAGAAGGGTTAACCACACTGTCTATCTTGTAAGGACCAATGTCGCGGGGCGTGAGCTTACGTGACGAGGCCCGCAGGGGGATGTCCTTGGAGGAGAGCCAGACCGCCTGGCCGGGCTGGTAGACAGGGGCCGGGGTCCGATGGCGGTCTGCCTGGTGCTGGCTCCGACGGGTGGAACGAACAAGCGCAGCTCGGGCATCCCTCCACACCTTGTGGCAGCGGCGGAGATGGACCTGGACTGAGGGCACGGCGAGCTCCTCCTCCTGCTCAGGGAATAGAGGTGGTAGATAACCCAGGGAGCATTCAAATGGAGACAAGCCAGTGGAAGAGCTAGGAAGGGAGTTATGGGCATACTCCACCCAGGGGAGGTATCGGCTCCAGGTAGCGGGGTTACGACCAGTGACACAGCGCAGGGCGTTCCCCAGGTATTGGTTGGCTCGCTCGGCTTGCCCATTGGTCTGGGGATGGTAACCCGAGGACAGACTAACCGAAGCCCCAATGGCCCGACAAAACTCCCTCCACACCTGGGAAGTGAACTGTGGACCTCGGTCAGAAACGATGTCCGCAGGGATGCCATGGAGCCGGACCACGTGGGTCACCAGAAGGTCAACAGTCTCAGACGCAGAGGGGAGCTTGGGCAGAGGCACAAAATGGACGGACTTGGAAAAACGGTCCACAATAGTCAGTATGGTGGTGTTACCCTGGGAAGGGGGCAGTCCAGTCACGAAGTCCAGACCTATGTGGCTCCACGGGCGACCAGGGACCGGCAGGGGGCGCAGCAGACCGGAGACGGGTTGGTGCGAGGCCTTGCTCCGTGCACACACCGTGCAGGCCCGGACGTACTCCCTGGTGTCCTGGGCCATGGAGGGCCACCAGAAACGTCTCCTGAGAAGGGCTAGAGTGCGGCTGGACCCCGGATGGCAGGCAAACTGGGAGGCATGAACCCACTGGAGGACCTGGGGACAGACATGGTCAGGGATAAACAGGCAGTTAACAGGGCCGTTACCTGGGTCAGGCTGGGTCCTCTGGGCCTCCTTCACCAATCCTTCGATCTCCCAAGTTACAGCGGCCACCACACATGAGGGAGGAAGGATGGTGTCTGGTTCGTCAGTGTCCTGGTTGGGGGGAGCATACTGGCGAGACAGGGCGTCAGGCTTGACATTGCGGGATCCTGGACGATAGGTGATGGTAAAATTGAAACGACCAAAAAACAGAGCCCACCTGGCTTGCCGCGGGTTCAGTCTCTTGGCATTCTCGATGTAGGTCAGATTCTTGTGGTCAGTCCACACAATGAAAGGCACCTCAGCTCCCTCCAACCAGTGCCTCCACTCCTCAAGGGCTAGCTGGACAGCAAGCAGTTCCTTATTGCCCACGTCGTAGTTACGCTCCGCGGGCTCCAGCCGGCGGGAGAAGAACGCACAGGGGTGGACTTTACCATCAGTGGGTGATCGCTGGGACAGCACTGCCCCCACTCCACTGTCCGACGCGTCGACCTCCACAATAAACTGGAGAGAGGGATCAGGCTGGGTGAGGACCGGAGCAGACGTGAAGAGCCTCTTCAGCTCATCGAAGGCCGCCCCCGCCTCGGGGGTCCACGAGAAGGGGACGTTCTTGGAGGTGAGCGCGGTCATGGGAGCGGCCACCCGGCTGTAGTTGCGGATGAAGCGCCTGTAGAAATTGGCAAATCCTAGGAACCTCTGGAGGTCCTTACGGTTCTTGGGGACAGGCCAGCTCACCACCGCCCTGATCTTCTCGGGGGTAGCCTGCACCTGGCCACTGCCGATGAGGAAGCCCAGGAACTGCACAGAGGTGACGTGGAATTCACACTTCTCAGCTTTCACAAACAGCTTATTCTCCAGAAGCCTCTGGAGAACATGTCTGACATGTGCGATGTGTTCCTCATGGGAGCGAGAAAAAATTAGGATGTCGTCTAGATAGACAAAAACACAGCGGTGGAGGAAGTCCCGGAGGATTGTCATTTATCAGGGCCTGGAATACTGCAGGGGCGTTGGTAAGTCCAAATGGCATGACACGGTACTCGAAGTGTCCGAGCGGGGTGTTGAACGCTGTTTTCCATTCATCTCCCTCTCTGATACGGACCAGGTGATACGCGTTTCTAAGATGGAGTTTGGAGAATATGGTAGCTCCCTGGAGGGGGTCAAAGGCAGAGGCGAGGAGGGGCAGAGAGTACTTGTTCCTCACCGTTATGCTATTTAGGGCCCGGTAGTCGATGCAGGGTCACAAGGTGCCGTCCTTCTTGGCCACAAAAAAGAATCCAGCACCTACCGGAGAGGACGAGGGCTTGATGATGCCTGATGCCAGGGAGTCACAGATGTAGGTCTCCATAGCTTCCCGTTCAGGCCTGGACAGGTTGAACAAACGCCCAGATGGCAAGGGGGCTCCAGGGAGGAGTTCAATGGAGCAATCATAAGGGCGGTGGGGTGGCAGAGTAAGGGCCCGCTGCGTACTGAACACCTCCCCAATGTCATGGTACTCGGGAGGGACTATGGACAGGTCTGGGGGTCCAAATGGGGCGATGGCGCCCTCAGCAGGCGGCAGGGCCGACGTGAGACAGGTGTTATGGCAGTAGGGGCTCCAGCCACTCACCTTATTGGCGATCCAGTCAATGTGTGGGTTGTGACGTCTCAACCAGGGCTGACCCAGAACAATGGGGCTTAGAGACGAGGAGATGACTAGGAGGGACATGGACTCATGGTGGTTACCTGACAGAACCACATCAAGAGGCTCGGTGACATGGGAAACGTTGGCTAAGAGCCCGCCACTCAGGTCATGGACGTCAATGGGGGTGTCACGGGGTATGGTGGTGATGCCAGCTTGACGGACCAACTGAGAGTCGATAAAGCAGTCGTCGGCCCCGGAATCAACCAGAGCGGGTACAGTGAAGGACTGCCGATTAACAATAATAGTGGCCTCGAGGTGCATGCGCCCCAGGGCATCGGCGGAGGACATCACATTCAAACCGGCTCCGGCGGTCCTAGACTGCCTGGGAGGGGGTGTGGGAGACGAAGCACCGCTCACCAGTGATCCCACTTTCACTGGCGAGCGGGGGCTTTTGGCCGAACGGGGCAGGACACGCGGCTGTGTCCGGGCTGGCCGCAGTAAAAACAGAGGCGCTCATTTACCCTACGGGCGCGTTCCGCCTCGGTTAGGCGTGCTCCGCCTAGCTGCATGAGTTCGTCTGAGGCAGGGGATATCGAGGCCGGCTGAAAGGGGACCGTTTCATTGTTAGGACCCGGGGAAGTTTGAGGCGGTAGACTGGGAAAGCGCTGACTAGCGACCCGAACTGCGGGAGTAGGAGCGGGGAGATTCCTCTCTTTCCTGCGCTCTCGAAGGCGGTTGTCTATCTTGACAGCAAGGGAAATCAGGAGATCGAGAGAAGCCGGCTCATCTCTGAGTGCCAACTCGTCCTTAAGAGACTCAGACAGACCCGCTTGAAAGGCTGACTGTAGCGCCGCGTCATTCCATCCACTATCCGCTGCTAGTATTCTGAACTCGATAGAGTACTCGGCAACACTATGGCTTCCCTGCTGAATGCGCATAAGGCGAGAGGCGGAATCATGGCCCAGGAGTGGATGGTCAAACACCTTTCTGAACTCGGAGCAGAACGCGCTGTAGGAATTCAGACAGGAAGCCTTGGCCCTCCATGTGGCCTCGAACCAGCCAAGCGGCTGGCCAGTGAGATGGCTGGACACAAACGCGATCTTCTCAGAATCCTGGGAGTACCTGCTGGGCTGGTGAGTAAAAATAAAATCACACTGCATGAGAAATGTGGAGCACTGCACTACGTCGCCGTCATAGGGCTTGGGGTTAGAGAGGTTTGGCTCCCGCCGGTGTAACACCCCTGGGGCATCACGTTCAGCGGCAGGGGCAAGGCCAGCAACGGGGTTGTCTTCCGGGGCCGGGAGAACGACTAACCGGCCCACCTGCTCACTGAGGGTTGCTAGGGTCTGGGCGATGGACTGCAGGTTGCGCTCTGTCTGGGCGGTCTGCTCAGAGAGTGTCTGCATCCCCGTACCAAGCCGTTCCACGACGGCTCGGGTCTCACGGAGAGCATTCGCATGTTTTCCAACGACGAGGCCCTGGCTGGTGATGGCTTGGCGAAGGGAGTCCGCTGGGTCCATTTGTGGCCAGATCGTTCTGTTAGGGCTAGCGGAGGAGGACCCAAAAGCAGACTCAAAAATGGCTTGGAGGTGAAGCCCGGAGGCGTGTTTATTTGGTATGGCCAGGCAGGATCAGGTCGGAGAGGCAAGCGGGGGTCAGGCAGGGACGTGGTAGTCAGACAGGCGTGGGTCGGGCAGGAGCGTGGTACTCAGACAGGCGTGGGTCAGGCAGGAGCGTGGTACTCAGGCAGGCGTGGGTCAGGCAGGAGCGTGGTACTCAGGCAGGCGTGGGTCAGGCAGGAGCGTGGTAGTCAGACAGGCGTGGGTCAGGCAGGTTTGTGGTCCTCAGGCAGGCGTGGGTCAGGCAGGTTAACTAGGATGAATGAAAACAAAGAACGGTGAGACAGGCTCGAGTAAGGAGTAGGGATTTAGCTGGAGTCGTGTTACCCACTGGGTTGGTCAACGATCTGGCACAGAGGGCTGTGTGGACCGGCTTCTTATCCTGCTGGCGATTGGTTGATCAGGACCAGGTGCGTTGAGGTGTGGAGGAGAGGCAATCAAGGTGACGCACGGCAGGTGTGGATCGGGGGCGTGTCTGGCTTGTGACCGCAGACGTGCCCGCAGTTCCCGCTGCAGGCTCTGGGAGGTGCTGGGGGAAACGGAGTCCGGCACTGGAGAGACAGGGTCAGGCTGGGGGACAGGCTGGGGACCAGCGTCAGAACCGGGGCTCGGGCCGGGGTCAGGGGGCTGAGGAGGTGGACGAGGCTGACGCGGCGGTGCCGTGACAGGACCCCCCCCTCTACGGGCGCCACCTGGCGACCGACCGGGCTGGCCAGGATGGTCACGGTGGAAATCCCGGATAAGAGAGGGGTCCAGGATGAACCTACGGGGCACCCAGCACCGCTCTCCGGGCCCATAGCCCTCCCAGTCCACAAGGTAGTGCAACCCCCGACCCCGCCGACGGGCCCCCAGGAGCTGTCGGACAGTCCAGGCCGGCTGGTCGTCGATGATCCGGACAGGTGGCGGGGTGTCGCCTGGCGGGCACAGAGGGCTGACAGGAGCAGGCTTAACACGGGAGACATGGAATGTGGGATGTATCCTCATGGACGGGGGCAGCTGCAGTCTGACAGCAGAAGGGTTAACCACACTGTCTATCTTGTAAGGACCAATGTAGCGGGGCGTGAGCTTACGTGACGAGGCCCGCAGGGGGATGTCCTTGGAGGAGAGCCAGACCGCCTGGCCGGGCTGGTAGACAGGGGCCGGGGTCCGATGGCGGTCTGCCTGGTGCTGGCTCCGACGGGTGGAACGAACAAGCGCAGCTCGGGCATCCCTCCACACCTTGTGGCAGCGGCGGAGATGGACCTGGACTGAGGGCACGGCGAGCTCCTCCTCCTGCTCAGGGAATAGAGGTGGTAGATAACCCAGGGAGCATTCAAATGGAGACAAGCCAGTGGAAGAGCTAGGAAGGGAGTTATGGGCATACTCCACCCAGGGGAGGTATCGGCTCCAGGTAGCGGGGTTACGACCAGTGACACAGCGCAGGGCGTTCCCCAGGTATTGGTTGGCTCGCTCGGCTTGCCCATTGGTCTGGGGATGGTAACCCGAGGACAGACTAACCGAAGCCCCAATGGCCCGACAAAACTCCCTCCACACCTGGGAAGTGAACTGTGGACCTCGGTCAGAAACGATGTCCGCAGGGATGCCATGGAGCCGGACCACGTGGGTCACCAGAAGGTCAACAGTCTCAGACGCAGAGGGGAGCTTGGGCAGAGGCACAAAATGGACGGACTTGGAAAAACGGTCCACAATAGTCAGTATGGTGGTGTTACCCTGGGAAGGGGGCAGTCCAGTCACGAAGTCCAGACCTATGTGGCTCCACGGGCGACCAGGGACCGGCAGGGGGCGCAGCAGACCGGAGGCGGGTTGGTGCGAGGCCTTGCTCCGTGCACACACCGTGCAGGCCCGGACGTACTCCCTGGTGTCCTGGGCCATGGAGGGCCACCAGAACCGTCTCCTGAGAAGGGCTAGAGTGCGGCTGGACCCCGGATGGCAGGCAAACTGGGAGGCATGAACCCACTGGAGGACCTGGGGACAGACATGGTCAGGGACAAACAGGCAGTTAACAGGGCCGTTACCTGGGTCAGGCTGGGTCCTCTGGGCCTCCTTCACCAATCCTTCGATCTCCCAAGTTACAGCGGCCACCACACATGAGGGAGTAAGGATGGTGTCTGGTTCGTCAGTGTCCTGGTTGGGGGGAGCATACTGGCGAGACAGGGCGTCAGGCTTGACATTGCGGGATCCTGGACGATAGGTGATGGTAAAATTGAAACGACCAAAAAACAGAGCCCACCTGGCTTGCCGCGGGTTCAGTCTCTTGGCATTCTCGATGTAGGTCAGATTCTTGTGGTCAGTCCACACAATGAAAGGCACCTCAGCTCCCTCCAACCAGTGCCTCCACTCCTCAAGGGCTAGCTGGACAGCAAGCAGTTCCTTATTGCCCACGTCGTAGTTACGCTCCGCAGGCTCCAGCCGGCGGGAGAAGAACGCACAGGGGTGGACTTTACCATCAGTGGGTGATCGCTGGGACAGCACTGCCCCCACTCCACTGTCCGACGCGTCGACCTCCACAATAAACTGGAGAGAGGGATCAGGCTGGGTGAGGACCGGAGCAGACGTGAAGAGCCTCTTCAGCTCATCGAAGGCCGCCCCCGCCTCGGGGGTCCACGAGAAGGGGACGTTCTTGGAGGTGAGCGCGGTCATGGGAGCGGCCACCCGGCTGTAGTTGCGGATGAAGCGCCTGTAGAAATTGGCAAATCCTAGGAACCTCTGGAGGTCCTTACGGTTCTTGGGGACAGGCCAGCTCACCACCGCCCTGATCTTCTCGGGGGTAGCCTGCACCTGGCCACTGCCGATGAGGAAGCCCAGGAACTGCACAGAGGTGACGTGGAATTCACACTTCTCAGCTTTCACAAACAGCTTATTCTCCAGAAGCCTCTGGAGAACCTGTCTGACATGTGCGATGTGTTCCTCATGGGAGCGAGAAAAAATTAGGATGTCGTCTAGATAGACAAAAACACAGCGGTGGAGGAAGTCCCGGAGGATTGTCATTTATCAGGGCCTGGAATACTGCAGGGGCGTTGGTAAGTCCAAATGGCATGACACGGTACTCGAAGTGTCCGAGCGGGGTGTTGAACGCTGTTTTCCATTCATCTCCCTCTCTGATACGGACCAGGTGATACGCGTTTCTAAGATCGAGTTTGGAGAATATGGTAGCTCCCTGGAGGGGTTCAAAGGCAGAGGCGAGGAGGGGCAGAGAGTACTTGTTCCTCACCGTTATGCTATTTAGGGCCCGGTAGTCGATGCAGGGTCACAAGGTGCCGTCCTTCTTGGCCACAAAAAAGAATCCAGCACCTACCGGAGAGGACGAGGGCTTGATGATGCCTGATGCCAGGGAGTCACAGATGTAGGTCTCCATAGCTTCCCGTTCAGGCCTGGACAGGTTGAACAAACGCCCAGATGGCAAGGGGGCTCCAGGGAGGAGTTCAATGGAGCAATCATAAGGGCGGTGGGGTGGCAGAGTAAGGGCCCGCTGCGTACTGAACACCTCCCCAATGTCATGGTACTCGGGAGGGACTATGGACAGGTCTGGGGGTCCAAATGGGGCGATGGCGCCCTCAGCAGGCGGCAGGGCCGACGTGAGACAGGTGTTATGGCAGTAGGGGCTCCAGCCACTCACCTTATTGGCGATCCAGTCAATGTGTGGGTTGTGACGTCTCAACCAGGGCTGACCCAGAACAATGGGGCTTAGAGACGAGGAGATGACTAGGAGGGACATGGACTCATGGTGGTTACCTGACAGAACCACATCAAGAGGCTCGGTGACATGGGAAACGTTGGCTAAGAGCCCGCCACTCAGGTCATGGACGTCAATGGGGGTGTCACGGGGTATGGTGGTGATGCCAGCTTGACGGACCAACTGAGAGTCGATAAAGCAGTCGTCGGCCCCGGAATCAACCAGAGCGGGTACAGTGAAGGACTGCCGATTAACAATAATAGTGGCCTCGAGGTGCATGCGCCCCAGGGCATCGGCGGAGGACATCACATTCAAACCGGCTCCGGCGGTCCTAGACTGCCTGGGAGGGGGTGTGGGAGACGAAGCACCGCTCACCAGTGATCCCACTTTCACTGGCGAGCGTGGGCTTTTGGCCGAACGGGGCAGGACACGCGGCTGTGTCCGGGCTGGCCGCAGTAAAAACAGAGGCGCTCATTTACCCTACGGGCGCGTTCCGCCTCGGTTAGGCGTGCTCCGCCTAGCTGCATGAGTTCGTCTGAGGCAGGGGATATCGAGGCCGGCTGAAAGGGGACCGTTTCATTGTTAGGACCCGGGGAAGTTTGAGGCGGTAGACTGGGAAAGCGCTGACTAGCGACCCGAACTGCGGGAGTAGGAGCGCGGAGATTCCTCTCTTTCCTGCGCTCTCGAAGGCGGTTGTCTATCTTGACAGCAAGGGAAATCAGGAGATTGAGAGAAGCCGGCTCATCTCTGAGTGCCAACTCGTCCTTAAGAGACTCAGACAGACCCGCTTGAAAGGCTGACTGTAGCGCCGCGTCATTCCATCCACTATCCGCTGCTAGTATTCTGAACTCGATAGAGTACTCGGCAACACTATGGCTTCCCTGCTGAATGCGCATAAGGCGAGAGGCGGAATCGTGGCCCAGGAGTGGATGGTCAAACACCTTTCTGAACTCGGAGCAGAACGCGCTGTAGGAATTCAGACAGGAAGCCTTGGCCCTCCATGTGGCCTCGAACCAGCAAAGCGGCTGGCCAGTGAGATGGCTGGACACAAACGCGATCTTCTCAGAATCCTGGGAGTACCTGCTGGGCTGGTGAGTAAAAATAAAATCACACTGCATGAGAAATGTGGAGCACTGCACTACGTCGCCGTCATAGGGCTTGGAGTTAGAGAGGTTTGGCTCCCGCCGGTGTAACACCCCTGGGGCATCACGTTCAGCGGCAGGGGCAAGGCCAGCAACGGGGTTGTCTTCCGGGGCCGGGAGAACGACTAACCGGCCCACCTGCTCACTGAGGGTTGCTAGGGTCTGGGCGATGGACTGCAGGTTGCGCTCTGTCTGGGCGGTCTGCTCAGAGAGTGTCTGCATCCCCGTACCAAGCCGTTCCACGACGGCTCGGGTCTCACGGAGAGCATTCGCATGTTGTCCAACGACGAGGCCCTGGCTGGTGATGGCTTGGCGAAGGGAGTCCGCTGGGTCCATTTGTGGCCAGATCGTTCTGTTAGGGCTAGCGGAGGAGGACCCAAAAGCAGACTCAAAAATGGCTTGGAGGTGAAGCCCGGAGGCGTGTTTATTTGGTATGGCCAGGCAGGATCAGGTCGGAGAGGCAAGCGGGGGTCAGGCAGGGACGTGGTAGTCAGACAGGCGTGGGTCGGGCAGGAGCGTGGTACTCAGACAGGCGTGGGTCAGGCAGGAGCGTGGTACTCAGGCAGGCGTGGGTCAGGCAGGAGCGTGGTACTCAGGCAGGCGTGGGTCAGGCAGGAGCGTGGTAGTCAGACAGGCGTGGGTCAGGCAGGTTTGTGGTCCTCAGGCAGGCGTGGGTCAGGCAGGTTAACTAGGATGAATGAAAACAAAGAACGGTGAGACAGGCTCGAGTAAGGAGTAGGGATTTAGCTGGAGTCGTGTTACCCACTGGGTTGGTCAACGATCTGGCACAGAGGGCTGTGTGGACCGGCTTCTTATCCTGCTGGCGATTGGTTGATCAGGACCAGGTGCGTTGAGGTGTGGAGGAGAGGCAATCAAGGTGACGCACAGCAGGTGTGGATCGGGGGCGTGTCTGGCTTGTGACCGCAGACGTGCCCGCAGTTCCCGCTGCAGGCTCTGGGAGGTGCTGGGGGAAACGGAGTCCGGCACTGGAGAGACAGGGTCAGGCTGGGGGACAGGCTGGGGACCAGCGTCAGAACCGGGGCTCGGGCCGGGGTCAGGGGGCTGAGGAGGTGGACGAGGCTGACGCGGCGGTGCCGTGACAGTTCCTTAAGTGGTAAAAAGATGTCTTTGTAATATTCATGATCTGGTTTTCGAAATTAAGATCTGAGTCAAGTATGACACCTGGGTTTTTAGCCTGGCATTTGGTGTAAATTTTCAGAGTTTTTAAATGTGCAGATAGTTTCTCTCTTTCAGCTTTTTCTCCAATGATCAGTACTTCTGTTTTGTCCTGGTTTAGTTCGAGGAAATTATGTGACATCCATACATTTATATCCGTAATACACTTGACAAGGCAGTCAATCAAGCTGTAGTTACTGGGTGTTACAGAAATATAGAGTTGGGTATCATCTGCGTAGCTATGGTAGCTAATGTTGTGCCTCCTGATGACACTGCCAAGGGGCACCATGTACAGGCTGAAGAGTAGAGGTCCTAGGATCGATTCTTGGGGCACCCCACAGGTCATAGGGATCTTTCCGGAGCTATGGTCACCGAGGGCAACAAAGAAATCACGACCGGTTAGATAGGTCCTAAGCCAATTAAGGACTGGACCGGAGAGGCCAACCCACTTCTCCAGTCTTTTGATGAGGATTGCATAATCTATAGTATCAAAGGCTGCAAAAGGTCCAGGAGGATGAGAACAGAGAGCTCTTTGGAGTCAGCATTAATTCTGAGGTCATTTACAACTTTGACTAATGCCGTCTCTGTGCTATGATGGGCGCGAAAGCCGGACTGGAAAAGGTCAAGCGTAGAACTTGTAGCTAGGAAATCATTAATCTGTTTGAAAATCATTAATCTGTTTGAAAACAATAGTTTCCAGAATTTTACTCAAAAAGGGAAGGTTGGAGATTGGTCTAAAATTGCTAAGAACTGAAGTGTCTAAGTTGTTTTTCTTCAGCAGGCTTGTGGAGGATTTGAGTTTGGATACTACTTTTCTCAACATTTCTGTGTCCACCAGTGTAAACAAGCTCATATGTCCATTACATGGAGGAAGAGGATCTGTGAACAGGATGCATGGCCTTTCCTGGGTGACTTTCCTCCTAATATTCATAATCTTATCTCTGAAGTAAGCTGCAAATTCCTCACATTTGGAGGTAGAGAGCAGGTTATCTGGTGTTTTTACGGCAGGGTTTATTAGGCTATCAATTGTTGAGAAGAGCACTCTTGAATTATTGCGGTTGATAGATATGAATTTTGAGAAGTGGTCTTTCCTTGCATTTCTTATTGCTTTATCAAAGGCAGCGAGATGTTCTTTGAGAATATCATGGTGGACCTGTAGCTTGGTCTTTCTCCATATACGCTCAGATCTTCTGCAGGTTCTCTTTAGTTGAATTGTTTCCTCATTTCGCCATGGAGCTTTATGATTGGCTGTGATCTTTTTCTGTTTAATAGGTGCTACAGAATCCAAGGCTGCCCCTACTCTGGTGTTAAAGGCGGATGCTAAGTCTTCAATAGTGCCTGACGGCCCCACTTCTGGAGTTGATAAATTGTTTGTGATCATTATTTCTCTAAAACTATCGGATACTGCGGAGGTAAGATAATGTTTCTTGATAAAGCGCTAGTACTACTTTTGACTTTAGGAACCAATGCAGTGAAGAAGATACAGAAATGGTCAGAGAGAGCGAGGTCACTAATAGAGACGACAGTGATAGTCAGGCCCTTAGTAATCACTAGATCAAGGGTGTCATAATTTGTATGGATGATGGACTGTTAAGGCTAGTTAGCTACGGGGCTCAAATGCACGACACAGGAGGCAGGAAGCTCTTTGCCCAGCAGTGCGTTTATTGCTGGAGCTGGGAGGGAAGGTAGTGCCCGGATGGCTCAGGTTGGGAGCCTGGCAGGCTGGAGGTTGAGGCCGGTTGGAGCAGCTGCAGTGGGTGGCGGGCAGAGTGATGGGCAGGCAAGCCGGATCACAGCATACCTGGTCGTTCTGTAGGGAACACGGAGAGAGACAAGTAAGCCTTGAGGTGCGGTGGTCCAGAGAGCACACAAACACATATATAAGCAGAAATACTTTGTTTAACAACTACGATACTTGCCAAGCGTTTCTTAGGGAAGATCTGGCGATGAATGGCTGGAGAAACCGGCATCTTGTAGGTAGAGGGGGTTCATGAGAAGGTGGCAGCAGGTGTGCAGTGATCAGGCCATAAGCTCATTCGCCCATCAGCTCAACTCATTTCAGCTGTCGTTGGAGCGCCCTCAGTGCCCGTGCCGAGCTGCAGGGGGCGTGTGAGGTAGGCACAGAGGTGGAGGGTTGTGGAGAGGCGGAGGAGGGGGGCGTGTGTGGAGGTGAAACCGTAACAATGGACAGGAGTTCTGAATATTCGGTAGAGAAGGCAGGGCATTGTTTAGGAGGCCTATACACGGTTACTGCCAGAACTGGGGGCTAGCATTTTAAGAACATAGCGTGGTATTCAAAAGAGGTAAAATCATCAAAGGAGATGATCCTGCAGCTGAGGGCATCTGTATATAACATAGGTATTTTAGGAGCACTGTACTGTATCGTATTGATAGCAGTAGCCAGTGCACTGTGGCATCTTGTAAAACTGAAGTTACTATGTGTAGGAGTACTGTACATGATAGCAGTAGCCAGTGCACTGTGACATATTGTAGCCTACCTTTTAGCCATATTATCATCATATTGCTCAAATGTAACATGCTCCATCAAGTTAATAGCCAAGTTGAAATGAAATAAGACCTATTAGGGGACTGAGGGTATGCAGTGTATGCTGCCCGTGACAGAAATCATCAGCATTAGCCTACTATGTTCCCTGTACGCTCCAGATAGCCCACTTCACCATCTATGTTCAAGGGAGCCAAAGCGTAAAACTACGCTCTCTACTGGTTGGGTTCACACAACCGCCCCATCTTTTGCATAGGGAGAAAAACTTGAAATAATTATAAATCGATATCAATGGATTGACAAAGCCATAAACTAGGCTACTAACAATATCAAATTCCGCCGCAATAATGTGCGGTTTCTCAAAGGTACTTTTTATTTCTTTAATTTAGGTCTACGTTGTAGTTATTTTACAGAGAGAACTACAACGATCCCTCTATTGTATTTTAGATTGCTATTCTTGCACTTTGCCTTCAGCACTAGATTATGCTCTTAGTCACTTGTTTTAGAAAGGAGATGCACTTGTGAGTTCCGGCAAGTAGCCTAGTAGGCTAGTAGCCTACATTGGCTTTTCCTACGTTAAATGCAATTATTGTTAGTTGCTTTGGATAAACGCGTCTGCTAAATTACTGTAATACAATGAGATCTAGGCTACGGATCCGGGCATCTGTCGCGTTTTGAGAACTTCACTGGAGAGTGCAGCTGATCAGAGCACTATGTTGGTGTGCTTCGTAAACATGAGTCAATTGCTCTTGAATTATCTGTATGCCGAGATGAATCCAGTGATGTCCACCTCTTGAAATTTGGTCGAATTTACTGACCGCTAGATCAGTGAAACCCGGGGCTGCCAAGTCTCAGACACGCATTGCAGCCTATTCTCACGCTCACTCGCCACGCTTCACAATTCTCACTCGGAGAAATGACCAACCTCAAAATAGCCTACTACCAATTCAATGGCTATGGGACTCTTTTTTTATTATTACTTGAACGAACGCTAATCTCGCCTCTCGGTCGTCCTTCGCGCTCAAAGAACGCTACCCAAATCTACCTATCGGGGAGGAGAGAGGGAGCCGTCCCGGTGGGGGGAGAGGGGGGTTGGTGCTTGTGACTACACTTAGTGAACGCTTTGCTTAGCAACCACTCGCAGCAACCTCGCCTTTTTATTAATTACACCCGTGTTTACCTAATGTAGATATCCTATTTCATAAATCCACTCATCAGTCCGACTCCAACACTTCCACAGCCCTATCAAGACCACTAGAGGGCGCCTCGCCACGTTACATCTCCCATTGCTTTTATGATGTCATAGTAGACGTTGCTGACGCAGACACTTAAACAGTCAGTGATCCATTCCACCTCATCAGAGTAGCTAGTGACTTCTGGATCTGACACACTGACTTAGAGAAAACAAGTAAGTCCATAATGGGGATAAACTTTAGAGTAAGAATTTTCTACAATTATTCTGTATTCATTCTTTGACAAAAACACCCCCAATTGAAGACAGAATAGAGTACATATTGCTCTCTGAGCTTTGTTTAACCAAGTTGTCATATAAATGATGTGTTGATACTGGTTGATTAGAGGACTAGCAGTGATGGCTCTGGGTAATATGAGATCCTGGGTGAACCTCCTCTTCATCAGTGATCTGGTGAATAACCAGTTGCTTTATAGGACTTCAGTCAGACTGGGGCAGATAAATATAATAATAATAATAATAATACTTGATTCTTTTGGTTTCTGTTTGGTAAAGTGTTATCCAGCTAGGCCTACCGTGCTGTGTTGGAAAGTCCTGTATATCTAAATATAGGCCTAATGTGCTGCTAGGTATAGGTCTATTGTGCTGTATTGTAAAGTACTTGTATACAGTAGCTACAGTAGGTATATGACTACTGTTGTATGTTGTAAAGTGCTGTACAGCTAGGTATAGACCTACTGTCCTGTGTTGTAAAGAGCTGTATAGCTACAGTATGCTCGCTGTGATATGAAGTGGTATCAATCAATCAATCAATCAAAGCTGTATTTGTATAGCGCATTTCATACCCAGAGGCAACACAATGCGCTTTACAGAGAACAAGGGAGGTGGGGATACTGTACATCCCATCCCTACATATTCCAGAGGGAAGCAAAAAGTGAGCTGTACAAATTCTTCCCTGACCCCTCTCAACAAGGAAATCGAGCAAGCTCCTGGAGTATGTTTGTCTACCGGCTAAGAACATTTATAAAGCAATAAATTACATTAAATTACATTTTCAGAGTAAGAGAGGCTAAAAACATAATAGGAGAGACATGGCAAACACTGGTGTATGTCTGTGTGTGCGTGAATGTGCCTGGGCCCAGATAGAGGCAGGGGTTGGGGTAGAGAGGGGGTAGGAAAAGGATACGGACCCGGGTTAGGGTGAGGGGAAGGGGGACTGGGCCCAGGTCCAGGCCTAAGCCGGATGTGGACTGATGTGTGTACGTGTGTGTGTGTGTGTGTTAACTAAATACTACGACATCCACAGCTGACACGGGGGTATCTATCGGACTCAGGGTGGTGTGCGGGTGACAGTGGGGCATCCACTGGACCTGGTTAGAAGGTAGGAGGGAGAGAGAGAGGCACTAGGGGAGACAGAAAACGGTTAGTAGCATGCTGAGCCTTTGAAGCAACACAGATATCAGAACAGAACAAGCCTGTTTCAGGGCAACCAGCTTCTGTACACAACTTGATATACATAGAGTGCATAGCAGGATATACACCAATGTATACAGAGGATTCACAGGTAGGTTTGAGGCTGCCTTTCTGTGTCTCAAGGTCCTGGCTAGTGATTGTAGGTTAGGCCAAAAAGGTACGTCTTGAGATCTTGCTTGAAGACATCCGTTGTTTCGACCCTTCTTAGGCACTCCGGCAGGGTGTTCCAGAGGTTGGGGGCATAATAACTAAAAGCTGCCTCTCCGTCTTTCTTGGTCCTGGCTTTTGGGACAGTTACGAGTTCAGTACCTGAGGATCTGAGTGGTCTGTTGGGCATGTACCTGACAAGCATGTCTGAAATGTTTTCTGGTGCGTGACTGTGGAGAGATTTATAGACTAGTAATAGTATTTTAAAGTCTATTCTAGAGTTGACAGGTAACCAGTGTAGTGATTTTAAGGCTGGTGTGATGTGTGCCCTTCGTCTAGTCTTAGTGAGGACTCGTCCTGCAGCATTCTGTATCATTTGTAGCTTAGAGATTGCTTTCTTTGGTAGGCCTTATAGTAGAGCATTGCAGTAGTCCAGCCTGCTTGTTATGAAAGTATGCATTAGTCTTTCGGTGTCAGCCTGAGAGAGAAAGGGTTGCACCATGGCAATGTTCCTGTTAGGGCTAGCGGAGGAGGACCCAAAAGCAGACTCAAAAATGGCTTGGAGGTGAAGCCCGGAGGCGTGTTTATTTGGTATGGCCAGGCAGGATCAGGTCGGAGAGGCAAGCGGGGGTCAGGCAGGGACGTGGTAGTCAGACAGGCCTGGGTCGGGCAGGAGCGTGGTACTCAGGCAGGCGTGGGTCAGGCAGGAGCGTGGTACTCAGGCAGGCGTGGGTCAGGCAGGAGCGTGGTAGTCAGACAGGCGTGGGTCAGGCAGGTTCGTGGTCCTCAGGCAGGCGTGGGTCAGGCAGGTTAACTAGGATGAATGAAAACAAAGAACGGTGAGACAGGCTCGAGTAAGGAGTAGGGATTTAGCTGGAGTCGTGTTACCCACTGGGTTGGTCAACGATCTGGCACAGAGGGCTGTGTGGACCGGCTTCTTATCCTGCTGGCGATTGGTTGATCAGGACCAGGTGCGTTGAGGTGTGGAGGAGAGGCAATCAAGGTGACGCACGGCAGGTGTGGATCGGGGGCGTGTCTGGCTTGTGACCGCAGACGTGCCCGCAGTTCCCGCTGCAGGCTCTGGGAGGTGCTGGGGGAAACGGAGTCCGGCACTGGAGAGACAGGGTCAGGCTGGGGGACAGGCTGGGGACCAGCGTCAGAACCGGGGCTCGGGCCGGGGTCAGGGGGCTGAGGAGGTGGACGAGGCTGACGCGGCGGTGCCGTGACAGTTCCTTCAGTGGTAAAAAGATGTCTTTGTAATATTCATGATCTGGTTTTCGAAATTAAGATCTGAGTCAAGTATGACACCTGGGTTTTTAGCCTGGCATTTGGTGTAAATTTTCAGAGTTTTTAAATGTGCAGATAGTTTCTCTCTTTCAGCTTTTTCTCCAATGATCAGTACTTCTGTTTTGTCCTGGTTTAGTTCGAGGAAATTATGTGACATCCATACATTTATATCCGTAATACACTTGACAAGGCAGTCAATCAAGCTGTAGTTACTGGGTGTTACAGAAATATAGAGTTGGGTATCATCTGCGTAGCTATGGTAGCTAATGTTGTGCCTCCTGATGACACTGCCAAGGGGCACCATGTACAGGCTGAAGAGTAGAGGTCCTAGGATCGATTCTTGGGGCACCCCACAGGTCATAGGGATCTTTCCGGAGCTATGGTCACCGAGGGCAACAAAGAAATCACGACCGGTTAGATAGGTCCTAAGCCAATTAAGGACTGGACCGGAGAGGCCAACCCACTTCTCCAGTCTTTTGATGAGGATTGCATAATCTATAGTATCAAAGGCTGCAAAAGGTCCAGGAGGATGAGAACAGAGAGCTCTTTGGAGTCAGCATTAATTCTGAGGTCATTTACAACTTTGACTAATGCCGTCTCTGTGCTATGATGGGCGCGAAAGCCGGACTGGAAAAGGTCAAGCGTAGAACTTGTAGCTAGGAAATCATTAATCTGTTTGAAAATCATTAATCTGTTTGAAAACAATAGTTTCCAGAATTTTACTCAAAAAGGGAAGGTTGGAGATTGGTCTAAAATTGCTAAGAACTGAAGTGTCTAAGTTGTTTTTCTTCAGCAGGCTTGTGGAGGATTTGAGTTTGGATACTACTTTTCTCAACATTTCTGTGTCCACCAGTGTAAACAAGCTCATATGTCCATTACATGGAGGAAGAGGATCTGTGAACAGGATGCATGGCCTTTCCTGGGTGACTTTCCTCCTAATATTCATAATCTTATCTCTGAAGTAAGCTGCAAATTCCTCACATTTGGAGGTAGAGAGCAGGTTATCTGGTGTTTTTACGGCAGGGTTTATTAGGCTATCAATTGTTGAGAAGAGCACTCTTGAATTATTGCGGTTGATAGATATGAATTTTGAGAAGTGGTCTTTCCTTGCATTTCTTATTGCTTTATCAAAGGCAGCGAGATGTTCTTTGAGAATATCATGGTGGACCTGTAGCTTGGTCTTTCTCCATATACGCTCAGATCTTCTGCAGGTTCTCTTTAGTTGAATTGTTTCCTCATTTCGCCATGGAGCTTTATGATTGGCTGTGATCTTTTTCAGTTTAATAGGTGCTACAGAATCCAAGGCTGCCCCTACTCTGGTGTTAAAGGCGGATGCTAAGTCTTCAATAATGCCTGACGGCCCCACTTCTGGAGTTGATAAATTGTTTGTGATCATTATTTCTCTAAAACTATCGGATACTGCGGAGGTAAGATAATGTTTCTTGATAAAGCGCTAGTACTACTTTTGACTTTAGGAACCAATGCAGTGAAGAAGATACAGAAATGGTCAGAGAGAGCGAGGTCACTAATAGAGACGACAGTGATAGTCAGGCCCTTAGTAATCACTAGATCAAGGGTGTCATAATTTGTATGGATGATGGACTGTTAAGGCTAGTTAGCTACGGGGCTCAAATGCACGACACAGGAGGCAGGAAGCTCTTTGCCCAGCAGTGCGTTTATTGCTGGAGCTGGGAGGGAAGGTAGTGCCCGGATGGCTCAGGTTGGGAGCCTGGCAGGCTGGAGGTTGAGGCCGGTTGGAGCAGCTGCAGTGGGTGGCGGGCAGAGTGATGGGCAGGCAAGCCGGATCACAGCATACCTGGTCGTTCTGTAGGGAACACGGAGAGACAAGTAAGCCTTGAGGTGCGGTGGTCCAGAGAGCACACAAACACATATATAAGCAGAAATACTTTGTTTAACAACTACGATACTTGCCAGGCGTTTCTTAGGGAAGATCTGGCGATGAATGGCTGGAGAAACCGGCATCTTGTAGGTAGAGGGGGTTCATGAGAAGGTGGCAGCAGGTGTGCAGTGATCAGGCCATAAGCTCATTCGCCCATCAGCTCAACTCATTTCAGCTGTCGTTGGAGCGCCCTCAGTGCCCGTGCCGAGCTGCAGGGGGCGTGTGAGGTAGGCACAGAGGTGGAGGGTTGTGGAGAGGCGGAGGAGGGGGGCGTGTGTGGAGGTGAAACCGTAACAATGGACAGGAGTTCTGAATATTCGGTAGAGAAGGCAGGGCATTGTTTAGGAGGCCTATACACGGTTACTGCCAGAACTGGGGGCTAGCATTTTAAGAACATAGCGTGGTATTCAAAAGAGGTAAAATCATCAAAGGAGATGATCCTCCTGTCACAACCCATGCCTCTAACCCTGCCTCTCTGCCTGCCCCTAACCCTATCTCCGAGAACGAGTCCCCTGGCACCTCCCAGAGGGCGCAGAGGGAACTGCGGGCTCGTCGGCGTGAGCAGCTGCCGGTCATTCCGGTGATTGCACCCCATCCTGGCCAGCCACCACCTGCAGCCCATCAGCCCAGGAGGTTAAGAAGCCACTCCACACAGCATGCGGCGCCAGATCGTTGAATTCCCATGTGGTAACCTCACGGCTCTAGCTCCCTTTACCTTGCCTGTTTTTGACCTTGCTACTGTAACCACCGTTTTTGTCCCCTGAGCTTTTTATTTACCTGTCTTGTTTTTGGTTTACCCTTCCAGGACTCCCGCCATTGCCTGAACCCAGCCTGCCTGACTACCCTGCCCGTCTACCAAACCCAGCCTGTCCGACTACCCTGCCTGTGTAACAAACCCAGCCTGCCTGACTACCCTGCCCGTGTACCGTACCCTGCCTGGATTATTGACTATTCTCTGCCCAACCCTGGACTGTACCTTGAACCAATTAAACGTGCCATCTTGGCTTCTCCCCCTTATCCTGCCGTCGTGTCTGCTCTTGGGTTCACCTCCTGACCCCTTAACACCTGCAGCTGAGGGCATCTGTATATAACATAGGTATTTAAGGAGCACTGTACTGTATCGTATTGATAGCAGTAGCCAGTGCACTGTGGCATCTTGTAAAACTGAAGTTACTATGTGTAGGAGTACTGTACATGATAGCAGTAGCCAGTGCACTGTGACATATTGTAGCCTACCTTTTAGCCATATTATCATCATATTGCTCAAATGTAACATGCTCTATCAAGTTAATAGCCAAGTTTAAATGAAATAAGACCTATTAGGGGACTGAGGGTATGCAGTGTATGCTGCCCGTGACAGAAATCATCAGCATTAGCCTACTATGTTCCCTGTACGCTCCAGATAGCCCACTTCACCATCTATGTTCAAGGGAGCCAAAGCGTAAAACTACGCTCTCTACTGGTTGGGTTCACACAACCGCCCCATCTTTTGCATTGGGAGAAAAACTTGAAATAATTATAAATCGATATCAATGGATTGACAAAGCCATAAACTAGGCTACTAACAATATCAAATTCCGCTGCAATAATGTGCGGTTTCTCAAAGGTAGCCTACTTTTTATTTCTTTAATTTAGGTCTACGTTGTAGTTATTTTACAGAGAGAACTACAACGATCCCTCTATTGTATTTTAGATTGCTATTCTTGCACTTTGCCTTCAGCACTAGATTATGCTCTTAGTCACTTGTTTCAGAAAGGAGATGCACTTGTGAGTTCTGGCAAGTAGCCTAGTAGGCTAGTAGCCTACATTGGCTTTTCCTACGTTAAATGCAATTATTGTTAGTTGCTTTGGATAAACGCGTCTGCTAAATTACTGTAATACAATGAGATCTAGGCTACGGATCTGGGCATCTGTCGCGTTTTGAGAACTTCACTGGAGAGTGCAGCTGATCAGAGCACTATGTTGGTGTGCTTCGTAAACATGATTCAATTGCTCTTGAATTATCTGTATGCCGAGATGAATCCAGGTTTGTCCACCTCTTGAAATTTGGTCGAATTTACTGACCGCTAGATCAGTGAAACCCGGGGCTGCCAAGTCTCAGACACGCATTGCAGCCTATTCTCACGCTCACTCGCCACGCTTCACAATTCTCACTCGGAGAAATGACCAACCTCAAAATAGCCTACTACCAATTCAATGGCTATGGGACTCTTTTTTTTATTATTACTTTAACGAACGCTAATCTCGCCTCTCGGTCGTCCTTCGCGCTCAAAGAACGCTCCCCAAATCTACCTATCGGGGAGGAGAGAGGGAGCCGTCCCGGTGGGGGGAGAGGGGGGTTGGTGCTTGTGACTACACTTAGTGAACGCTTTGCTTAGCAACCACTCGCAGCAACCTCGCCTTTTTATTAATTACACCCGTGTTTACCTAATGTAGATATCCTATTTCATAAATGCACTCATCAGTCCGACTCCAACACTTCCACACCCCTATCAAGACCACTAGAGGGCGCCTCGCCACGTTACATCTCCCATTGCTTTTATGATGTCATAGTAGACGTTGCTGACGCAGACACTTAAACAGTCAGTGATCCAATCCACCTCATCAGAGTAGCTAGTGACTTCTGGATTTGACACACTGACTTAGAGAAAACAAGTAAGTCCATAATGGGGATAAACTTTAGAGTAAGAATTTTCTACAATTATTCTGTATTCATTCTTTGACAAAAACACCCCCAATTGAAGACAGAATAGAGTACATATTGCTCTCTGAGCTTTGTTTAACCAAGTTGTCATATAAATGATGTGTTGATACTGGTTGATTAGAGGACTAGCAGTGATGGCTCTGGGTAATATGAGATCCTGGGTGAACCTCCTCTTCATCAGTGATCTGGTGAATAACCAGTTGCTTTATAGGACTTCAGTCAGACTGGGGCAGATAAATATAATAATAATAATAATAATACTTGATTCTTTTGGTTTCTGTTTGGTAAAGTGTTATCCAGCTAGGCCTACCGTGCTGTGTTGGAAAGTCCTGTATATCTAAATATAGGCCTAATGTGCTGCTAGGTATAGGTCTATTGTGCTGTATTGTAAAGTACTTGTATACAGTAGCTACAGTAGGTATATGACTACTGTTGTATGTTGTAAAGTGCTGTACAGCTAGGTATAGACCTACTGTCCTGTGTTGTAAAGAGCTGTATAGCTACAGTATGCTCGCTGTGATATGAAGTGGTATCAATCAATCAATCAATCAAAGCTGTATTTGTATAGCGCATTTCATACCCAGAGGCAACACAATGCGCTTTACAGAGAACAAGGGAGGTGGGGATACTGTACATCCCATCCCTACATATTCCAGAGGGAAGCAAAAAGTGAGCTGTACAAATTCTTCCCTGACCCCTCTCAACAAGGAAATCGAGCAAGCTCCTGGAGTATGTTTGTCTACCGGCTAAGAACATTTATAAAGCAATAAATTACATTAAATTACATTTTCAGAGTAAGAGAGGCTAAAAACATAATAGGAGAGACATGGCAAACACTGGTGTATGTCTGTGTGTGCATGAATGTGCCTGGGCCCAGATAGAGGCAGGGGTTGGGGTAGAGAGGGGGTAGGAAAAGGATACGGACCCGGGTTAGGGTGAGGGGAAGGGGGACTGGGCCCAGGTCCAGGCCTAAGCCGGATGTGGACTGATGTGTGTACGTGTGTGTGTGTGTGTTAACTAAATACTACGACATCCACAGCTGACACGGGGGTATCTATCGGACTCAGGGTGGTGTGCGGGTGACAGTGGGGCATCCACTGGACCTGGTTAGAAGGTAGGAGGGAGAGAGAGAGGCACTAGGGGAGACAGAAAACGGTTAGTAGCATGCTGAGCCTTTGAAGCAACACAGATATCAGAACAGAACAAGCCTGTTTCAGGGCAACCAGCTTCTGTACACAACTTGATATACATAGAGTGCATAGCAGGATATACACCAATGTATACAGAGGATTCACAGGTAGGTTTGAGGCTGCCTTTCTGTGTCTCAAGGTCCTGGCTAGTGATTGTAGGTTAGGCCAAAAAGGTACGTCTTGAGATCTTGCTTGAAGACATCCGTTGTTTCGACCCTTCTTATGCACACCGGCAGGGTGTTCCAGAGGTGGGGGGCATAATAACTAAAAGCTGCCTCTCCGTCTTTCTTGGTCCTGGCTTTTGGGACAGTTACGAGTTCAGTACCTGAGGATCTGAGTGGTCTGTTGGGCATGTACCTGACAAGCATGTCTGAAATGTTTTCTGGTGCGTGACTGTGGAGAGATTTATAGACTAGTAATAGTATTTTAAAGTCTATTCTAGAGTTGACAGGTAACCAGTGTAGTGATTTTAAGGCTGGTGTGATGTGTGCCCTTCGTCTAGTCTTAGTGAGGACTCGTCCTGCAGCATTCTGTATCATTTGTAGCTTAGAGATTGCTTTCTTTGGTAGGCCTTATAGTAGAGCATTGCAGTAGTCCAGCCTGCTTGTGATGAAAGTATGCATTAGTCTTTCGGTGTCAGCCTGAGAGAGAAAGGGTTGCACCATGGCAATGTTCCTGTTAGGGCTAGCGGAGGAGGACCCAAAAGCAGACTCAAAAATGGCTTGGAGGTGAAGCCCGGAGGCGTGTTTATTTGGTATGGCCAGGCAGGATCAGGTCGGAGAGGCAAGCGGGGGTCAGGCAGGGACGTGGTAGTCAGACAGGCGTGGGTCGGGCAGGAGCGTGGTACTCAGGCAGGCGTGGGTCAGGCAGGAGCGTGGTACTCAGGCAGGCGTGGGTCAGGCAGGAGCGTGGTAGTCAGACAGGCGTGGGTCAGGCAGGTTCGTGGTCCTCAGGCAGGCGTGGGTCAGGCAGGTTAACTAGGATGAATGAAAACAAAGAACGGTGAGACAGGCTCGAGTAAGGAGTAGGGATTTAGCTGGAGTCGTGTTACCCACTGGGTTGGTCAACGATCTGGCACAGAGGGCTGTGTGGACCGGCTTCTTATCCTGCTGGCGATTGGTTGATCAGGACCAGGTGCGTTGAGGTGTGGAGGAGAGGCAATCAAGGTGACGCACGGCAGGTGTGGATCGGGGGCGTGTCTGGCTTGTGACCGCAGACGTGCCCGCAGTTCCCGCTGCAGGCTCTGGGAGGTGCTGGGGGAAACGGAGTCCGGCACTGGAGAGACAGGGTCAGGCTGGGGGACAGGCTGGGGACCAGCGTCAGAACCGGGGCTCGGGCCGGGGTCAGGGGGCTGAGGAGGTGGACGAGGCTGACGCGGCGGTGCCGTGACAGGACCCCCCCCTCTACGGGCGCCACCTGGCGACCGACCGGGCTGGCCAGGATGGTCACGGTGGAAATCCCGGATAAGAGAGGGGTCCAGGATGAACCTACGGGGCACCCAGCACCGCTCCTCGGGCCCATAGCCCTCCCAGTCCACAAGGTAGTGCAACCCCCGACCCCGCCGACGGGCCCCCAGGAGCTGTCGGACAGTCCAGGCCGGCTGGTCGTCGATGATCCGGACAGGTGGCGGGGTGTCGCCTGGCGGGCACAGAGGGCTGACAGGAGCAGGCTTAACATGGGAGACATGGAATGTGGGATGTATCCTCATGGATGGGGGCAGCTGCAGTCTGACAGCAGAAGGGTTAACCACACTGTCTATCTTGTAAGGACCAATGTCGCGGGGCGTGAGCTTACGTGACGAGGCCCGCAGGGGGATGTCCTTGGAGGAGAGCCAGACCGCCTGGCCGGGCTGGTAGACAGGGGCCGGGGTCCGATGGCGGTCTGCCTGGTGCTGGCTCCGACGGGTGGAACGAACAAGCGCAGCTCGGGCATCCCTCCACACCTTGTGGCAGCGGCGGAGATGGACCTGGACTGAGGGCACGGCGAGCTCCTCCTCCTGCTCAGGGAATAGAGGTGGTAGATAACCCAGGGAGCATTCAAATGGAGACAAGCCAGTGGAAGAGCTAGGAAGGGAGTTATGGGCATACTCCACCCAGGGGAGGTATCGGCTCCAGGTAGCGGGGTTACGATCAGTGACACAGCGAAGGGCGTTCCCCAGGTATTGGTTGGCTCGCTCGGCTTGCCCATTGGTCTGGGGATGGTAACCCGAGGACAGACTAACCGAAGCCCCAATGGCCCGACAAAACTCCCTCCACACCTGGGAAGTGAACTGTGGACCTCGGTCAGAAACGATGTCCGCAGGGATGCCATGGAGCCGGACCACGTGGGTCACCAGAAGGTCAACAGTCTCAGACGCAGAGGGGAGCTTGGGCAGAGGCACAAAATGGACGGACTTGGAAAAACGGTCCACAATAGTCAGTATGGTGGTGTTACCCTGGGAAGGGGGCAGTCCAGTCACGAAGTCCAGACCTATGTGGCTCCACGGGCGACCAGGGACCGGCAGGGGGCGCAGCAGACCGGAGGCGGGTTGGTGCGAGGCCTTGCTCTGTGCACACACCGTGCAGGCCCGGACGTACTCCCTGGTGTCCTGGGCCATGGAGGGCCACCAGAACCGTCTCCTGAGAAGGGCTAGAGTGCGGCTGGACCCCGGATGGCAGGCAAACTGGGAGGCATGAACCCACTGGAGGACCTGGGGACGGACATGGTCAGGGACAAACAGGCAGTTAACAGGGCCGTTACCTGGGTCAGGCTGGGTCCTCTGGGCCTCCTTCACCAATCCTTCGATCTCCCAAGTTACAGCGGCCACCACACATGAGGGAGGAAGGATGGTGTCTGGTTCGTCAGTGTCCTGGTTGGGGGGAGCATACTGGCGAGACAGGGCGTCAGGCTTGACATTGCGGGATCCTGGACGATAGGTGATGGTAAAATTGAAACGACCAAAAAACAGAGCCCACCTGGCTTGCCGCGGGTTCAGTCTCTTGGCATTCTCGATGTAGGTCAGATTCTTGTGGTCAGTCCACACAATGAAAGGCACCTCAGCTCCCTCCAACCAGTGCCTCCACTCCTCAAGGGCTAGCTGGACAGCAAGCAGTTCCTTATTGCCCACGTCGTAGTTACGCTCCGCGGGCTCCAGCCGGCGGGAGAAGAACGCACAGGGGTGGATTTTACCATCAGTGGGTGATCGCTGGGACAGCACTGCCCCCACTCCACTGTCCGACGCGTCGACCTCCACAATAAACTGGAGAGAGGGATCAGGCTGGGTGAGGACCGGAGCAGACGTGAAGAGCCTCTTCAGCTCATCGAAGGCCGCCCCCGCCTCGGGGGTCCACGAGAAGGGGACGTTCTTGGAGGTGAGCGCGGTCATGGGAGCGGCCACCCGGCTGTAGTTGCGGATGAAGCGCCTGTAGAAATTGGCAAATCCTAGGAACCTCTGGAGGTCCTTACGGTTCTTGGGGACAGGCCAGCTCACCACCGCCCTGATCTTCTCGGGGGTAGCCTGCACCTGGCCACTGCCGATGAGGAAGCCCAGGAACTGCACAGAGGTGACGTGGAATTCACACCTCAGCTTTCACAAACAGCTTATTCTCCAGAAGCCTCTGGAGAACCTGTCTGACATGTGCGATGTGTTCCTCATGGGAGCGAGAAAAAATTAGGATGTCGTCTAGATAGACAAAAACACAGCGGTGGAGGAAGTCCCGGAGGATTGTCATTTATCAGGGCCTGGAATACTGCAGGGGCGTTGGTAAGTCCAAATGGCATGACACGGTACTCGAAGTGTCCGAGCGGGGTGTTGAACGCTGTTTTCCATTCATCTCCCTCTCTGATACGGACCAGGTGATACGCGTTTCTAAGATCGAGTTTGGAGAATATGGTAGCTCCCTGGAGGGGTTCAAAGGCAGAGGCGAGGAGGGGCAGAGAGTACTTGTTCCTCACCGTTATGCTATTTAGGGCCCGGTAGTCGATGCAGGGTCACAAGGTGCCGTCCTTCTTGGCCACAAAAAAGAATCCAGCACCTACCGGAGAGGACGAGGGCTTGATGATGCCTGATGCCAGGGAGTCACAGATGTAGGTCTCCATAGCTTCCCGTTCAGGCCTGGACAGGTTGAACAAACGCCCAGATGGCAAGGGGGCTCCAGGGAGGAGTTCAATGGAGCAATCATAAGGGCGGTGGGGTGGCAGAGTAAGGGCCCGCTGCGTACTGAACACCTCCCCAATGTCATGGTACTCGGGAGGGACTATGGACAGGTCTGGGGGTCCAAATGGGGCGATGGCGCCCTCAGCAGGCGGCAGGGCCGACGTGAGACAGGTGTTATGGCAGTAGGGGCTCCAGCCACTCACCTTATTGGCGATCCAGTCAATGTGTGGGTTGTGACGTCTCAACCAGGGCTGACCCAGAACAATGGGGCTTAGAGACGAGGAGATGACTAGGAGGGACATGGACTCATGGTGGTTACCTGACAGAACCACATCAAGAGGCTCGGTGACATGGGAAACGTTGGCTAAGAGCCCGCCACTCAGGTCATGGACGTCAATGGGGGTGTCACGGGGTATGGTGGTGATGCCAGCTTGACGGACCAACTGAGAGTCGATAAAGCAGTCGTCGGCCCCGGAATCAACCAGAGCGGGTACAGTGAAGGACTGCCGATTAACAATAATAGTGGCCTCGAGGTGCATGCGCCCCAGGGCATCGGCGGAGGACATCACATTGAAACCGGCTCCGGCGGTCCTAGACTGCCTGGGAGGGGGTGTGGGAGACGAAGCACCGCTCACCAGTGATCCCACTTTCACTGGCGAGCGTGGGCTTTTGGCCGAACGGGGCAGGACACGCGGCTGTGTCCGGGCTGGCCGCAGTAAAAACAGAGGCGCTCATTTACCCTACGGGTGCGTTCCGCCTCGGTTAGGCGTGCTCCGCCTAGCTGCATGAGTTCGTCTGAGGCAGGGGATATCGAGGCCGGCTGAAAGGGGACCGTTTCATTGTTAGGACCCGGGGAAGTTTGAGGCGGTAGACTGGGAAAGCGCTGACTAGCGACCCGAACTGCGGGAGTAGGAGCGCGGAGATTCCTCTCTTTCCTGCGCTCTCGAAGGCGGTTGTCTATCTTGACAGCAAGGGAAATCAGGAGATCGAGAGAAGCCGGCTCATCTCTGAGTGCCAACTCGTCCTTAAGAGACTCAGACAGACCCGCTTGAAAGGCTGACTGTAGCGCCGCGTCATTCCATCCACTATCCGCTGCTAGTATTCTGAACTCGATAGAGTACTCGGCAACACTATGGCTTCCCTGCTGAATGCGCATAAGGCGAGAGGCGGAATCGTGGCCCAGGAGTGGATGGTCAAACACCTTTCTGAACTCGGAGCAGAACGCGCTGTAGGAATTCAGACAGGAAGCCTTGGCCCTCCATGTGGCCTCGAACCAGCCAAGCGGCTGGCCAGTGAGATGGCTGGACACAAACGCGATCTTCTCAGAATCCTGGGAGTACCTGCTGGGCTGGTGAGTAAAAATAAAATCACACTGCATGAGAAATGTGGAGCACTGCACTACGTCGCCGTCATAGGGCTTGGGGTTAGAGAGGTTTGGCTCCCGCCGGTGTAACACCCCTGGGGCATCACGTTCAGCGGCAGGGGCAAGGCCAGCAACGGGGTTGTCTTCCGGGGCCGGGAGAACGACTAACCGGCCCACCTGCTCACTGAGGGTTGCTAGGGTCTGGGCGATGGACTGCAGGTTGCGCTCTGTCTGGGCGGTCTGCTCAGAGAGTGTCTGCATCCCCGTACCAAGCCGTTCCACGACGGCTCGGGTCTCACGGAGAGCATTTGCATGTTGTCCAACGACGAGGCCCTGGCTGGTGATGGCTTGGCGAAGGGAGTCCGCTGGGTCCATTTGTGGCCAGATCGTTCTGTTAGGGCTAGCGGAGGAGGACCCAAAAGCAGACTCAAAAATGGCTTGGAGGTGAAGCCCGGAGGCGTGTTTATTTGGTATGGCCAGGCAGGATCAGGTCGGAGAGGCAAGCGGGGGTCAGGCAGGGACGTGGTAGTCAGACAGGCGTGGGTCGGGCAGGAGCGTGGTACTCAGACAGGCGTGGGTCAGGCAGGAGCGTGGTACTCAGGCAGGCGTGGGTCAGGCAGGAGCGTGGTACTCAGGCAGGCGTGGGTCAGGCAGGAGCGTGGTAGTCAGACAGGCGTGGGTCAGGCAGGTTTGTGGTCCTCAGGCCGGCGTGGGTCAGGCAGGTTAACTAGGATGAATGAAAACAAAGAACGGTGAGACAGGCTCGAGTAAGGAGTAGGGATTTAGCTGGAGTCGTGTTACCCACTGGGTTGGTCAACGATCTGGCACAGAGGGCTGTGTGGACCGGCTTCTTATCCTGCTGGCGATTGGTTGATCAGGACCAGGTGCGTTGAGGTGTGGAGGAGAGGCAATCAAGGTGACGCACGGCAGGTGTGGATCGGGGGCGTGTCTGGCTTGTGACCGCAGACGTGCCCGCAGTTCCCGCTGCAGGCTCTGGGAGGTGCTGGGGGAAACGGAGTCCGGCACTGGAGAGACAGGGTCAGGCTGGGGGACAGGCTGGGGACCAGCGTCAGAACCGGGGCTCGGGCCGGGGTCAGGGGGCTGAGGAGGTGGACGAGGCTGACGCGGCGGTGCCGTGACAGTTCCTTAAGTGGTAAAAAGATGTCTTTGTAATATTCATGATCTGGTTTTCGAAATTAAGATCTGAGTCAAGTATGACACCTGGGTTTTTAGCCTGGCATTTGGTGTAAATTTTCAGAGTTTTTAAATGTGCAGATAGTTTCTCTCTTTCAGCTTTTTCTCCAATGATCAGTACTTCTGTTCTGTCCTGGTTTAGTTCGAGGAAATTATGTGACATCCATACATTTATATCCGTAATACACTTGACAAGGCAGTCAATCAAGCTGTAGTTACTGGGTGTTACAGAAATATAGAGTTGGGTATCATCTGCGTAGCTATGGTAGCTAATGTTGTGCCTCCTGATGACACTGCCAAGGGGCACCATGTACAGGCTGAAGAGTAGAGGTCCTAGGATCGATTCTTGGGGCACCCCACAGGTCATAGGGATCTTTCCGGAGCTATGGTCACCGAGGGCAACAAAGAAATCACGACCGGTTAGATAGGTCCTAAGCCAATTAAGGACTGGACCGGAGAGGCCAACCCACTTCTCCAGTCTTTTGATGAGGATTGCATAATCTATAGTATCAAAGGCTGCAAAAGGTCCAGGAGGATGAGAACAGAGAGCTCTTTGGAGTCAGCATTAATTCTGAGGTCATTTACAACTTTGACTAATGCCGTCTCTGTGCTATGATGGGCGCGAAAGCCGGACTGGAAAAGGTCAAGCGTAGAACTTGTAGCTAGGAAATCATTAATCTGTTTGAAAATCATTAATCTGTTTGAAAACAATAGTTTCCAGAATTTTACTCAAAAAGGGAAGGTTGGAGATTGGTCTAAAATTGCTAAGAACTGAAGTGTCTAAGTTGTTTTTCTTCAGCAGGCTTGTGGAGGATTTGAGTTTGGATACTACTTTTCTCAACATTTCTGTGTCCACCAGTGTAAACAAGCTCATATGTCCATTACATGGAGGAAGAGGATCTGTGAACAGGATGCATGGCCTTTCCTGGGTGACTTTCCTCCTAATATTCATAATCTTATCTCTGAAGTAAGCTGCAAATTCCTCACATTTGGAGGTAGAGAGCAGGTTATCTGGTGTTTTTACGGCAGGGTTTATTAGGCTATCAATTGTTGAGAAGAGCACTCTTGAATTATTGCGGTTGATAGATATGAATTTTGAGAAGTGGTCTTTCCTTGCATTTCTTATTGCTTTATCAAAGGCAGCGAGATGTTCTTTGAGAATATCATGGTGGACCTGTAGCTTGGTCTTTCTCCATATACGCTCAGATCTTCTGCAGGTTCTCTTTAGTTGAATTGTTTCCTCATTTCGCCATGGAGCTTTATGATTGGCTGTGATCTTTTTCAGTTTAATAGGTGCTACAGAATCCAAGGCTGCCCCTACTCTGGTGTTAAAGGCGGATGCTAAGTCTTCAATAGTGCCTGACGGCCCCACTTCTGGAGTTGATAAATTGTTTGTGATCATTATTTCTCTAAAACTATCGGATACTGCGGAGGTAAGATAATGTTTCTTGATAAAGCGCTAGTACTACTTTTGACTTTAGGAACCAATGCAGTGAAGAAGATACAGAAATGGTCAGAGAGAGCGAGGTCACTAATAGAGACGACAGTGATAGTCAGGCCCTTAGTAATCACTAGATCAAGGGTGTCATAATTTGTATGGATGATGGACTGTTAAGGCTAGTTAGCTACGGGGCTCAAATGCACGACACAGGAGGCAGGAAGCTCTTTGCCCAGCAGTGCGTTTATTGCTGGAGCTGGGAGGGAAGGTAGTGCCCGGATGGCTCAGGTTGGGAGCCTGGCAGGCTGGAGGTTGAGGCCGGTTGGAGCAGCTGCAGTGGGTGGCGGGCAGAGTGATGGGCAGGCAAGCCGGATCACAGCATACCTGGTCGTTCTGTAGGGAACACGGAGAGACAAGTAAGCCTTGAGGTGCGGTGGTCCAGAGAGCACACAAACACATATATAAGCAGAAATACTTTGTTTAACAACTACGATACTTGCCAGGCGTTTCTTAGGGAAGATCTGGCGATGAATGGCTGGAGAAACCGGCATCTTGTAGGTAGAGGGGGTTCATGAGAAGGTGGCAGCAGGTGTGCAGTGATCAGGCCATAAGCTCATTCGCCCATCAGCTCAACTCATTTCAGCTGTCGTTGGAGCGCCCTCAGTGCCCGTGCCGAGCTGCAGGGGGCGTGTGAGGTAGGCACAGAGGTGGAGGGTTGTGGAGAGGCGGAGGAGGGGGGCGTGTGTGGAGGTGAAACCGTAACAATGGACAGGAGTTCTGAATATTCGGTAGAGAAGGCAGGGCATTGTTTAGGAGGCCTATACACGGTTACTGCCAGAACTGGGGGCTAGCATTTTAAGAACATAGCGTGGTATTCAAAAGAGGTAAAATCATCAAAGGAGATGATCCTCCTGTCACAACCCATGCCTCTAACCCTGCCTCTCTGCCTGCCCCTAACCCTATCTCCGAGAACGAGTCCCCTGGCACCTCCCAGAGGGCGCAGAGGGAACTGCGGGCTCGTCGGCGTGAGCAGCTGCCGGTCATTCCGGTGATTGCACCCCATCCTGGCCAGCCACCACCTGCAGCCCATCAGCCCAGGAGGTTAAGAAGCCACTCCACACAGCATGCGGCGCCAGATCGTTGAATTCCCATGTGGTAACCTCACGGCTCTAGCTCCCTTTACCTTGCCTGTTTTTGACCTTGCTACTGTAACCAACGTTTTTGTCCCCTGAGCTTTTTATTTACCTGTCTTGTTTTTGGTTTACCCTTCCAGGACTCCCGCCATTGCCTGAACCCAGCCTGCCTGACTACCCTGCCCGTCTACCAAACCCAGCCTGTCCGACTACCCTGCCTGTGTAACAAACCCAGCCTGCCTGACTACCCTGCCCGTGTACCGTACCCTGCCTGGATTATTGACTATTCTCTGCCCAACCCTGGACTGTACCTTGAACCAATTAAACGTGCCATCTTGGCTTCTCCCCCTTATCCTGCCGTCGTGTCTGCTCTTGGGTTCACCTCCTGACCCCTTAACACCTGCAGCTGAGGGCATCTGTATATAACATAGGTATTTAAGGAGCACTGTACTGTATCGTATTGATAGCAGTAGCCAGTGCACTGTGGCATCTTGTAAAACTGAAGTTACTATGTGTAGGAGTACTGTACATGATAGCAGTAGCCAGTGCACTGTGACATATTGTAGCCTACCTTTTAGCCATATTATCATCATATTGCTCAAATGTAACATGCTCTATCAAGTTAATAGCCAAGTTGAAATGAAATAAGACCTATTAGGGGACTGAGGGTATGCAGTGTATGCTGCCCGTGACAGAAATCATCAGCATTAGCCTACTATGTTCCCTGTACGCTCCAGATAGCCCACTTCACCATCTATGTTCAAGGGAGCCAAAGCGTAAAACTACGCTCTCTACTGGTTGGGTTCACACAACCGCCCCATCTTTTGCATTGGGAGAAAAACTTGAAATAATTATAAATCGATATCAATGGATTGACAAAGCCATAAACTAGGCTACTAACAATATCAAATTCCGCCGCAATAATGTGCGGTTTCTCAAAGGTACTTTTTATTTCTTTAATTTAGGTCTACGTTGTAGTTATTTTACAGAGAGAACTACAACGATCCCTCTATTGTATTTTAGATTGCTATTCTTGCACTTTGCCTTCAGCACTAGATTATGCTCTTAGTCACTTGTTTCAGAAAGGAGATGCACTTGTGAGTTCTGGCAAGTAGCCTAGTAGGCTAGTAGCCTACATTGGCTTTTCCTACGTTAAATGCAATTATTGTTAGTTGCTTTGGATAAACGCGTCTGCTAAATTACTGTAATACAATGAGATCTAGGCTACGGATCTGGGCATCTGTCGCGTTTTGAGAACTTCACTGGAGAGTGCAGCTGATCAGAGCACTATGTTGGTGTGCTTCGTAAACATGATTCAATTGCTCTTGAATTATCTGTATGCCGAGATGAATCCAGGTTTGTCCACCTCTTGAAATTTGGTCGAATTTACTGACCGCTAGATCAGTGAAACCCGGGGCTGCCAAGTCTCAGACACGCATTGCAGCCTATTCTCACGCTCACTCGCCACGCTTCACAATTCTCACTCGGAGAAATGACCAACCTCAAAATAGCCTACTACCAATTCAATGGCTATGGGACTCTTTTTTTTATTATTACTTGAACGAACGCTAATCTCGCCTCTCGGTCGTCCTTCGCGCTCAAAGAACGCTCCCCAAATCTACCTATCGGGGAGGAGAGAGGGAGCCGTCCCGGTGGGGGGAGAGGGGGGTTGGTGCTTGTGACTACACTTAGTGAACGCTTTGCTTAGCAACCACTCGCAGCAACCTCGCCTTTTTATTAATTACACCCGTGTTTACCTAATGTAGATATCCTATTTCAAAAATGCACTCATCAGTCCGACTCCAACACTTCCACAGCCCTATCAAAACCACTAGAGGGCGCCTCGCCACGTTACATCTCCCATTGCTTTTATGATGTCATAGTAGACGTTGCTGACGCAGACACTTAAACAGTCAGTGATCCATTCCACCTCATCAGAGTAGCTAGTGACTTCTGGATTTGACACACTGACTTAGAGAAAACACGTAAGTCCATAATGGGGATAAACTTTAGAGTAAGAATTTTCTACAATTATTCTGTATTCATTCTTTGACAAAAACACCCCCAATTGAAGACAGAATAGAGTACATATTGCTCTCTGAGCTTTGTTTAACCAAGTTGTCATATAAATGATGTGTTGATACTGGTTGATTAGAGGACTAGCAGTGATGGCTCTGGGTAATATGAGATCCTGGGTGAACCTCCTCTTCATCAGTGATCTGGTGAATAACCAGTTGCTTTATAGGACTTCAGTCAGACTGGGGCAGATAAATATAATAATAATAATAATAATAATACTTGATTCTTTTGGTTTCTGTTTGGTAAAGTGTTATCCAGCTAGGCCTACCGTGCTGTGTTGGAAAGTCCTGTATATCTAAATATAGGCCTAATGTGCTGCTAGGTATAGGTCTATTGTGCTGTATTGTAAAGTACTTGTATACAGTAGCTACAGTAGGTATATGACTACTGTTGTATGTTGTAAAGTGCTGTACAGCTAGGTATAGACCTACTGTCCTGTGTTGTAAAGAGCTGTATAGCTACAGTATGCTCGCTGTGATATGAAGTGGTATCAATCAATCAATCAAAGCTGTATTTGTATAGCGCATTTCAT
This sequence comes from Borostomias antarcticus, assembly GCF_949987555.1. NCBI lineage: Eukaryota > Metazoa > Chordata > Actinopteri > Stomiiformes > Stomiidae > Borostomias > Borostomias antarcticus. The sequence continues at coordinate 117,710 of NW_028176821.1, forward strand.
ACCCAGAGGCAACACAATGCGCTTTACAGAGAACAAGGGAGGTGGGGATACTGTACATCCCATCCCTACATATTCCAGAGGGAAGCAAAAAGTGAGCTGTACAAATTCTTCCCTGACCCCTCTCAACAAGGAAATCGAGCAAGCTCCTGGAGTATGTTTGTCTACCGGCTAAGAACATTTATAAAGCAATAAATTACATTAAATTACATTTTCAGAGTAAGAGAGGCTAAAAACATAATAGGAGAGACATGGCAAACACTGGTGTATGTCTGTGTGTGCATGAATGTGCCTGGGCCCAGATAGAGGCAGGGGTTGGGGTAGAGAGGGGGTAGGAAAAGGATACGGACCCGGGTTAGGGTGAGGGGAAGGGGGACTGGGCCCAGGTCCAGGCCTAAGCCGGATGTGGACTGATGTGTGTACGTGTGTGTGTGTGTGTTAACTAAATACTACGACATCCACAGCTGACACGGGGGTATCTATCGGACTCAGGGTGGTGTGCGGGTGACAGTGGGGCATCCACTGGACCTGGTTAGAAGGTAGGAGGGAGAGAGAGAGGCACTAGGGGAGACAGAAAACGGTTAGTAGCTTGCTGAGCCTTTGAAGCAACACAGATATCAGAACAGAACAAGCCTGTTTCAGGGCAACCAGCTTCTGTACACAACTTGATATACATAGAGTGCATAGCAGGATATACACCAATGTATACAGAGGATTCACAGGTAGGTTTGAGGCTGCCTTTCTGTGTCTCAAGGTCCTGGCTAGTGATTGTAGGTTAGGCCAAAAAGGTACGTCTTGAGATCTTGCTTGAAGACATCCGTTGTTTCGACCCTTCTTAGGCACTCCGGCAGGGTGTTCCAGAGGTTGGGGGCATAATAACTAAAAGCTGCCTCTCCGTCTTTCTTGGTCCTGGCTTTTGGGACAGTTACGAGTTCAGTACCTGAGGATCTGAGTGGTCTGTTGGGCATGTACCTGACAAGCATGTCTGAAATGTTTTCTGGTGCGTGACTGTGGAGAGATTTATAGACTAGTAATAGTATTTTAAAGTCTATTCTAGAGTTGACAGGTAACCAGTGTAGTGATTTTAAGGCTGGTGTGATGTGTGCCCTTCGTCTAGTCTTAGTGAGGACTCGTCCTGCAGCATTCTGTATCATTTGTAGCTTAGAGATTGCTTTCTTTGGTAGGCCTTATAGTAGAGCATTGCAGTAGTCCAGCCTGCTTGTGATGAAAGTATGCATTAGTCTTTCGGTGTCAGCCTGAGAGAGAAAGGGTTGCACCATGGCAATGTTCCTGTTAGGGCTAGCGGAGGAGGACCCAAAAGCAGACTCAAAAATGGCTTGGAGGTGAAGCCCGGAGGCGTGTTTATTTGGTATGGCCAGGCAGGATCAGGTCGGAGAGGCAAGCGGGGGTCAGGCAGGGACGTGGTAGTCAGACAGGCGTGGGTCGGGCAGGAGCGTGGTACTCAGGCAGGCGTGGGTCAGGCAGGAGCGTGGTACTCAGGCAGGCGTGGGTCAGGCAGGAGCGTGGTAGTCAGACAGGCGTGGGTCAGGCAGGTTCGTGGTCCTCAGGCAGGCGTGGGTCAGGCAGGTTAACTAGGATGAATGAAAACAAAGAACGGTGAGACAGGCTCGAGTAAGGAGTAGGGATTTAGCTGGAGTCGTGTTACCCACTGGGTTGGTCAACGATCTGGCACAGAGGGCTGTGTGGACCGGCTTCTTATCCTGCTGGCGATTGGTTGATCAGGACCAGGTGCGTTGAGGTGTGGAGGAGAGGCAATCAAGGTGACGCACGGCAGGTGTGGATCGGGGGCGTGTCTGGCTTGTGACCGCAGACGTGCCCGCAGTTCCCGCTGCAGGCTCTGGGAGGTGCTGGGGGAAACGGAGTCCGGCACTGGAGAGACAGGGTCAGGCTGGGGGACAGGCTGGGGACCAGCGTCAGAACCGGGGCTCGGGCCGGGGTCAGGGGGCTGAGGAGGTGGACGAGGCTGACGCGGCGGTGCCGTGACAGGACCCCCCCCTCTACGGGCGCCACCTGGCGACCGACCGGGCTGGCCAGGATGGTCACGGTGGAAATCCCGGATAAGAGAGGGGTCCAGGATGAACCTACGGGGCACCCAGCACCGCTCCTCGGGCCCATAGCCCTCCCAGTCCACAAGGTAGTGCAACCCCCGACCCCGCCGACGGGCCCCCAGGAGCTGTCGGACAGTCCAGGCCGGCTGGTCGTCGATGATCCGGACAGGTGGCGGGGTGTCGCCTGGCGGGCACAGAGGGCTGACAGGAGCAGGCTTAACATGGGAGACATGGAATGTGGGATGTATCCTCATGGATGGGGGCAGCTGCAGTCTGACAGCAGAAGGGTTAACCACACTGTCTATCTTGTAAGGACCAATGTCGCGGGGCGTGAGCTTACGTGACGAGGCCCGCAGGGGGATGTCCTTGGAGGAGAGCCAGACCGCCTGGCCGGGCTGGTAGACAGGGGCCGGGGTCCGATGGCGGTCTGCCTGGTGCTGGCTCCGACGGGTGGAACGAACAAGCGCAGCTCGGGCATCCCTCCACACCTTGTGGCAGCGGCGGAGATGGACCTGGACTGAGGGCACGGCGAGCTCCTCCTCCTGCTCAGGGAATAGAGGTGGTAGATAACCCAGGGAGCATTCAAATGGAGACAAGCCAGTGGAAGAGCTAGGAAGGGAGTTATGGGCATACTCCACCAAGGGGAGGTATCGGCTCCAGGTAGCGGGGTTACGATCAGTGACACAGCGCAGGGCGTTCCCCAGGTATTGGTTGGCTCGCTCGGCTTGCCCATTGGTCTGGGGATGGTAACCCGAGGACAGACTAACCGAAGCCCCAATGGCCCGACAAAACTCCCTCCACACCTGGGAAGTGAACTGTGGACCTCGGTCAGAAACGATGTCCGCAGGGATGCCATGGAGCCGGACCACGTGGGTCACCAGAAGGTCAACAGTCTCAGACGCAGAGGGGAGCTTGGGCAGAGGCACAAAATGGACGGACTTGGAAAAACGGTCCACAATAGTCAGTATGGTGGTGTTACCCTGGGAAGGGGGCAGTCCAGTCACGAAGTCCAGACCTATGTGGCTCCACGGGCGACCAGGGACCGGCAGGGGGCGCAGCAGACCGGAGTCGGGTTGGTGCGAGGCCTTGCTCTGTGCACACACCGTGCAGGCCCGGACGTACTCCCTGGTGTCCTGGGCCATGGAGGGCCACCAGAACCGTCTCCTGAGAAGGGCTAGAGTGCGGCTGGACCCCGGATGGCAGGCAAACTGGGAGGCATGAACCCACTGGAGGACCTGGGGACGGACATGGTCAGGGACAAACAGGCAGTTAACAGGGCCGTTACCTGGGTCAGGCTGGGTCCTCTGGGCCTCCTTCACATTACATTACATTACATTACAGTCATTTAGCAGACGCTTTTATCCAAAGCGACTAACAATAATTGCATTTAACGTAGGAAGAGCCAATGTACTACTACTTGCCAGAACTCACAAGTGCATCTTCTTTCTAAAACAAACAAGTGACTAAGAGCATAATCTAGTGCTGAAGCAAAGTGCAAGAATCACAATCTAAAGTACAGTGCAATATAATATAATAAGTGCTTAGGTGGGAGGATTGTTGTAGTACTTCTTGAAGAGATGAGTTTTGAGCCTGCGACGAAAGATGGGCAGCGACTCTGCTGTCCTGACATCAGTGGGCAGCTCATTCCACCACTGCGGGGCCAGGACAGAGAAGAGCCGTGACCGTGTCGATCGACCGCAGGAGCCTCGGAGTGACGGGGCAACCAGTCGCCCTGAGGTAGCAGAGCGTAGTGGTCGCTTCCAATCCTTCGATCTCCCAAGTTACAGCGGCCACCACACATGAGGGAGGAAGGATGGTGTCTGGTTCGTCAGTGTCCTGGTTGGGGGGAGCATACTGGCGAGACAGGGCGTCAGGCTTGACATTGCGGGATCCTGGACGATAGGTGATGGTAAAATTGAAACGACCAAAAAACAGAGCCCACCTGGCTTGCCGCGGGTTCAGTCTCTTGGCATTCTCGATGTAGGTCAGATTCTTGTGGTCAGTCCACACAATGAAAGGCACCTCAGCTCCCTCCAACCAGTGCCTCCACTCCTCAAGGGCTAGCTGGACAGCAAGCAGTTCCTTATTGCCCACGTCGTAGTTACGCTCCGCGGGCTCCAGCCGGCGGGAGAAGAACGCACAGGGGTGGATTTTACCATCAGTGGGTGATCGCTGGGACAGCACTGCCCCCACTCCACTGTCCGACGCGTCGACCTCCACAATAAACTGGAGAGAGGGATCAGGCTGGGTGAGGACCGGAGCAGACGTGAAGAGCCTCTTCAGCTCATCGAAGGCCGCCCCCGCCTCGGGGGTCCACGAGAAGGGGACGTTCTTGGAGGTGAGCGCGGTCATGGGAGCGGCCACCCGGCTGTAGTTGCGGATGAAGCGCCTGTAGAAATTGGCAAATCCTAGGAACCTCTGGAGGTCCTTACGGTTCTTGGGGACAGGCCAGCTCACCACCGCCCTGATCTTCTCGGGGGTAGCCTGCACCTGGCCACTGCCGATGAGGAAGCCCAGGAACTGCAGAGGTGACGTGGAATTCACACTTCTCAGCTTTCACAAACAGCTTATTCTCCAGAAGCCTCTGGAGAACCTGTCTGACATGTGCGATGTGTTCCTCATGGGAGCGAGAAAAAATTAGGATGTCGTCTAGATAGACAAAAACACAGCGGTGGAGGAAGTCCCGGAGGATTGTCATTTATCAGGGCCTGGAATACTGCAGGGGCGTTGGTAAGTCCAAATGGCATGACACGGTACTCGAAGTGTCCGAGCGGGGTGTTGAACGCTGTTTTCCATTCATCTCCCTCTCTGATACGGACCAGGTGATACGCGTTTCTAAGATCGAGTTTGGAGAATATGGTAGCTCCCTGGAGGGGTTCAAAGGCAGAGGCGAGGAGGGGCAGAGAGTACTTGTTCCTCACCGTTATGCTATTTAGGGCCCGGTAGTCGATGCAGGGTCACAAGGTGCCGTCCTTCTTGGCCACAAAAAAGAATCCAGCACCTACCGGAGAGGACGAGGGCTTGATGATGCCTGATGCCAGGGAGTCACAGATGTAGGTCTCCATAGCTTCCCGTTCAGGCCTGGACAGGTTGAACAAACGCCCAGATGGCAAGGGGGCTCCAGGGAGGAGTTCAATGGAGCAATCATAAGGGCGGTGGGGTGGCAGAGTAAGGGCCCGCTGCGTACTGAACACCTCCCCAATGTCATGGTACTCGGGAGGGACTATGGACAGGTCTGGGGGTCCAAATGGGGCGATGGCGCCCTCAGCAGGCGGCAGGGCCGACGTGAGACAGGTGTTATGGCAGTAGGGGCTCCAGCCACTCACCTTATTGGCGATCCAGTCAATGTGTGGGTTGTGACGTCTCAACCAGGGCTGACCCAGAACAATGGGGCTTAGAGACGAGGAGATGACTAGGAGGGACATGGACTCATGGTGGTTACCTGACAGAACCACATCAAGAGGCTCGGTGACATGGGAAACGTTGGCTAAGAGCCCGCCACTCAGGTCATGGACGTCAATGGGGGTGTCACGGGGTATGGTGGTGATGCCAGCTTGACGGACCAACTGAGAGTCGATAAAGCAGTCGTCGGCCCCGGAATCAACCAGAGCGGGTACAGTGAAGGACTGCCGATTAACAATAATAGTGGCCTCGAGGTGCATGCGCCCCAGGGCATCGGCGGAGGACATCACATTCAAACCGGCTCCGGCGGTCCTAGACTGCCTGGGAGGGGGTGTGGGAGACGAAGCACCGCTCACCAGTGATCCCACTTTCACTGGCGAGCGTGGGCTTTTGGCCGAACGGGGCAGGACACGCGGCTGTGTCCGGGCTGGCCGCAGTAAAAACAGAGGCGCTCATTTACCCTACGGGTGCGTTCCGCCTCGGTTAGGCGTGCTCCGCCTAGCTGCATGAGTTCGTCTAAGGCAGGGGATATCGAGGCCGGCTGAAAGGGGACCGTTTCATTGTTAGGACCCGGGGAAGTTTGAGGCGGTAGACTGGGAAAGCGCTGACTAGCGACCCAAACTGCGGGAGTAGGAGCGCGGAGATTCCTCTCTTTCCTGCGCTCTCGAAGGCGGTTGTCTATCTTGACAGCAAGGGAAATCAGGAGATCGAGAGAAGCCGGCTCATCTCTGAGTGCCAACTCGTCCTTAAGAGACTCAGACAGACCCGCTTGAAAGGCTGACTGTAGCGCCGCGTCATTCCATCCACTATCCGCTGCTAGTATTCTGAACTCGATAGAGTACTCGGCAACACTATGGCTTCCCTGCTGAATGCGCATAAGGCGAGAGGCGGAATCGTGGCCCAGGAGTGGATGGTCAAACACCTTTCTGAACTCGGAGCAGAACGCGCTGTAGGAATTCAGACAGGAAGCCTTGGCCCTCCATGTGGCCTCGAACCAGCCAAGCGGCTGGCCAGTGAGATGGCTGGACACAAACGCGATCTTCTCAGAATCCTGGGAGTACCTGCTGGGCTGGTGAGTAAAAATAAAATCACACTGCATGAGAAATGTGGAGCACTGCACTACGTCGCCGTCATAGGGCTTGGGGTTAGAGAGGTTTGGCTCCCGCCGGTGTAACACCCCTGGGGCATCACGTTCAGCGGCAGGGGCAAGGCCAGCAACGGGGTTGTCTTCCGGGGCCGGGAGAACGACTAACCGGCCCACCTGCTCACTGAGGGTTGCTAGGGTCTGGGCGATGGACTGCAGGTTGCGCTCTGTCTGGGCGGTCTGCTCAGAGAGTGTCTGCATCCCCGTACCAAGCCGTTCCACGACGGCTCGGGTCTCACGGAGAGCATTTGCATGTTGTCCAACGACGAGGCCCTGGCTGGTGATGGCTTGGCGAAGGGAGTCCGCTGGGTCCATTTGTGGCCAGATCGTTCTGTTAGGGCTAGCGGAGGAGGACCCAAAAGCAGACTCAAAAATGGCTTGGAGGTGAAGCCCGGAGGCGTGTTTATTTGGTATGGCCAGGCAGGATCAGGTCGGAGAGGCAAGCGGGGGTCAGGCAGGGACGTGGTAGTCAGACAGGCGTGGGTCGGGCAGGAGCGTGGTACTCAGACAGGCGTGGGTCAGGCAGGAGCGTGGTACTCAGGCAGGCGTGGGTCAGGCAGGAGCGTGGTACTCAGGCAGGCGTGGGTCAGGCAGGAGCGTGGTAGTCAGACAGGCGTGGGTCAGGCAGGTTTGTGGTCCTCAGGCCGGCGTGGGTCAGGCAGGTTAACTAGGATGAATGAAAACAAAGAACGGTGAGACAGGCTCGAGTAAGGAGTAGGGATTTAGCTGGAGTCGTGTTACCCACTGGGTTGGTCAACGATCTGGCACAGAGGGCTGTGTGGACCGGCTTCTTATCCTGCTGGCGATTGGTTGATCAGGACCAGGTGCGTTGAGGTGTGGAGGAGAGGCAATCAAGGTGACGCACGGCAGGTGTGGATCGGGGGCGTGTCTGGCTTGTGACCGCAGACGTGCCCGCAGTTCCCGCTGCAGGCTCTGGGAGGTGCTGGGGGAAACGGAGTCCGGCACTGGAGAGACAGGGTCAGGCTGGGGGACAGGCTGGGGACCAGCGTCAGAACCGGGGCTCGGGCCGGGGTCAGGGGCCTGAGGAGGTGGACGAGGCTGACGCGGCGGTGCCGTGACAGTTCCTTAAGTGGTAAAAAGATGTCTTTGTAATATTCATGATCTGGTTTTCGAAATTAAGATCTGAGTCAAGTATGACACCTGGGTTTTTAGCCTGGCATTTGGTGTAAATTTTCAGAGTTTTTAAATGTGCAGATAGTTTCTCTCTTTCAGCTTTTTCTCCAATGATCAGTACTTCTGTTTTGTCCTGGTTTAGTTCGAGGAAATTATGTGACATCCATACATTTATATCCGTAATACACTTGACAAGGCAGTCAATCAAGCTGTAGTTACTGGGTGTTACAGAAATATAGAGTTGGGTATCATCTGCGTAGCTATGGTAGCTAATGTTGTGCCTCCTGATGACACTGCCAAGGGGCACCATGTACAGGCTGAAGAGTAGAGGTCCTAGGATCGATTCTTGGGGCACCCCACAGGTCATAGGGATCTTTCCGGAGCTATGGTCACCGAGGGCAACAAAGAAATCACGACCGGTTAGATAGGTCCTAAGCCAATTAAGGACTGGACCGGAGAGGCCAACCCACTTCTCCAGTCTTTTGATGAGGATTGCATAATCTATAGTATCAAAGGCTGCAAAAGGTCCAGGAGGATGAGAACAGAGAGCTCTTTGGAGTCAGCATTAATTCTGAGGTCATTTACAACTTTGACTAATGCCGTCTCTGTGCTATGATGGGCGCGAAAGCCGGACTGGAAAAGGTCAAGCGTAGAACTTGTAGCTAGGAAATCATTAATCTGTTTGAAAATCATTAATCTGTTTGAAAACAATAGTTTCCAGAATTTTACTCAAAAAGGGAAGGTTGGAGATTGGTCTAAAATTGCTAAGAACTGAAGTGTCTAAGTTGTTTTTCTTCAGCAGGCTTGTGGAGGATTTGAGTTTGGATACTACTTTTCTCAACATTTCTGTGTCCACCAGTGTAAACAAGCTCATATGTCCATTACATGGAGGAAGAGGATCTGTGAACAGGATGCATGGCCTTTCCTGGGTGACTTTCCTCCTAATATTCATAATCTTATCTCTGAAGTAAGCTGCAAATTCCTCACATTTGGAGGTAGAGAGCAGGTTATCTGGTGTTTTTACGGCAGGGTTTATTAGGCTATCAATTGTTGAGAAGAGCACTCTTGAATTATTGCGGTTGATAGATATGAATTTTGAGAAGTGGTCTTTCCTTGCATTTCTTATTGCTTTATCAAAGGCAGCGAGATGTTCTTTGAGAATATCATGGTGGACCTGTAGCTTGGTCTTTCTCCATATACGCTCAGATCTTCTGCAGGTTCTCTTTAGTTGAATTGTTTCCTCATTTCGCCATGGAGCTTTATGATTGGCTGTGATCTTTTTCAGTTTAATAGGTGCTACAGAATCCAAGGCTGCCCCTACTCTGGTGTTAAAGGCGGATGCTAAGTCTTCAATAATGCCTGACGGCCCCACTTCTGGAGTTGATAAATTGTTTGTGATCATTATTTCTCTAAAACTATCGGATACTGCGGAGGTAAGATAATGTTTCTTGATAAAGCGCTAGTACTACTTTTGACTTTAGGAACCAATGCAGTGAAGAAGATACAGAAATGGTCAGAGAGAGCGAGGTCACTAATAGAGACGACAGTGATAGTCAGGCCCTTAGTAATCACTAGATCAAGGGTGTCATAATTTGTATGGATGATGGACTGTTAAGGCTAGTTAGCTACGGGGCTCAAATGCACGACACAGGAGGCAGGAAGCTCTTTGCCCAGCAGTGCGTTTATTGCTGGAGCTGGGAGGGAAGGTAGTGCCCGGATGGCTCAGGTTCGGAGCCTGGCAGGCTGGAGGTTGAGGCCGGTTGGAGCAGCTGCAGTGGGTGGCGGGCAGAGTGATGGGCAGGCAAGCCGGATCACAGCATACCTGGTCGTTCTGTAGGGAACACGGAGAGACAAGTAAGCCTTGAAGTGCGGTGGTCCAGAGAGCACACAAACACATATATAAGCAGAAATACTTTGTTTAACAACTACGATACTTGCCAGGCGTTTCTTAGGGAAGATCTGGCGATGAATGGCTGGAGAAACCGGCATCTTGTAGGTAGAGGGGGTTCATGAGAAGGTGGCAGCAGGTGTGCAGTGATCAGGCCATAAGCTCATTCGCCCATCAGCTCAACTCATTTCAGCTGTCGTTGGAGCGCCCTCAGTGCCCGTGCCGAGCTGCAGGGGGCGTGTGAGGTAGGCACAGAGGTGGAGGGTTGTGGAGAGGCGGAGGAGGGGGGCGTGTGTGGAGGTGAAACCGTAACAATGGACAGGAGTTCTGAATATTCGGTAGAGAAGGCAGGGCATTGTTTAGGAGGCCTATACACGGTTACTGCCAGAACTGGGGGCTAGCATTTTAAGAACATAGCGTGGTATTCAAAAGAGGTAAAATCATCAAAGGAGATGATCCTCCTGTCACAACCCATGCCTCTAACCCTGCCTCTCTGCCTGCCCCTAACCCTATCTCCGAGAACGAGTCCCCTGGCACCTCCCAGAGGGCGCAGAGGGAACTGCGGGCTCGTCGGCGTGAGCAGCTGCCGGTCATTCCGGTGATTGCACCCCATCCTGGCCAGCCACCACCTGCAGCCCATCAGCCCAGGAGGTTAAGAAGCCACTCCACACAGCATGCGGCGCCAGATCGTTGAATTCCCATGTGGTAACCTCACGGCTCTAGCTCCCTTTACCTTGCCTGTTTTTGACCTTGCTACTGTAACCACCGTTTTTGTCCCCTGAGCTTTTTATTTACCTGTCTTGTTTTTGGTTTACCCTTCCAGGACTCCCGCCATTGCCTGAACCCAGCCTGCCTGACTACCCTGCCCGTCTACCAAACCCAGCCTGTCCGACTACCCTGCCTGTGTAACAAACCCAGCCTGCCTGACTACCCTGCCCGTGTACCGTACCCTGCCTGGATTATTGACTATTCTCTGCCCAACCCTGGACTGTACCTTGAACCAATTAAACGTGCCATCTTGGCTTCTCCCCCTTATCCTGCCGTCGTGTCTGCTCTTGGGTTCACCTCCTGACCCCTTAACACCTGCAGCTGAGGGCATCTGTATATAACATAGGTATTTAAGGAGCACTGTACTGTATCGTATTGATAGCAGTAGCCAGTGCACTGTGGCATCTTGTAAAACTGAAGTTACTATGTGTAGGAGTACTGTACATGATAGCAGTAGCCAGTGCACTGTGACATATTGTAGCCTACCTTTTAGCCATATTATCATCATATTGCTCAAATGTAACATGCTCTATCAAGTTAATAGCCAAGTTGAAATGAAATAAGACCTATTAGGGGACTGAGGGTATGCAGTGTATGCTGCCCGTGACAGAAATCATCAGCATTAGCCTACTATGTTCCCTGTACGCTCCAGATAGCCCACTTCACCATCTATGTTCAAGGGAGCCAAAGCGTAAAACTACGCTCTCTACTGGTTGGGTTCACACAACCGCCCCATCTTTTGCATTGGGAGAAAAACTTGAAATAATTATAAATCGATATCAATGGATTGACAAAGCCATAAACTAGGCTACTAACAATATCAAATTCCGCCGCAATAATGTGCGGTTTCTCAAAGGTACTTTTTATTTCTTTAATTTAGGTCTACGTTGTAGTTATTTTACAGAGAGAACTACAACGATCCCTCTATTGTATTTTAGATTGCTATTCTTGCACTTTGCCTTCAGCACTAGATTATGCTCTTAGTCACTTGTTTCAGAAAGGAGATGCACTTGTGAGTTCTGGCAAGTAGCCTAGTAGGCTAGTAGCCTACATTGGCTTTTCCTACGTTAAATGCAATTATTGTTAGTTGCTTTGGATAAACGCGTCTGCTAAATTACTGTAATACAATGAGATCTAGGCTACGGATCTGGGCATCTGTCGCGTTTTGAGAACTTCACTGGAGAGTGCAGCTGATCAGAGCACTATGTTGGTGTGCTTCGTAAACATGATTCAATTGCTCTTGAATTATCTGTATGCCGAGATGAATCCAGGTTTGTCCACCTCTTGAAATTTGGTCGAATTTACTGACCGCTAGATCAGTGAAACCCGGGGCTGCCAAGTCTCAGACACGCATTGCAGCCTATTCTCACGCTCACTCGCCACGCTTCACAATTCTCACTCGGAGAAATGACCAACCTCAAAATAGCCTACTACCAATTCAATGGCTATGGGACTCTTTTTTTTATTATTACTTGAACGAACGCTAATCTCGCCTCTCGGTCGTCCTTCGCGCTCAAAGAACGCTACCCAAATCTACCTATCGGGGAGGAGAGAGGGAGCCGTCCCGGTGGGGGGAGAGGGGGGTTGGTGCTTGTGACTACACTTAGTGAACGCTTTGCTTAGCAACCACTCGCAGCAACCTCGCCTTTTTATTAATTACACCCGTGTTTACCTAATGTAGATATCCTATTTCATAAATGCACTCATCAGTCCGACTCCAACACTTCCACACCCCTATCAAGACCACTAGAGGGCGCCTCGCCACGTTACATCTCCCATTGCTTTTATGATGTCATAGTAGACGTTGCTGACGCAGACACTTAAACAGTCAGTGATCCATTCCACCTCATCAGAGTAGCTAGTGACTTCTGGATCTGACACACTGACTTAGAGAAAACAAGTAAGTCCATAATGGGGATAAACTTTAGAGTAAGAATTTTCTACAATTATTCTGTATTCATTCTTTGACAAAAACACCCCCAATTGAAGACAGAATAGAGTACATATTGCTCTCTGAGCTTTGTTTAACCAAGTTGTCATATAAATGATGTGTTGATACTGGTTGATTAGAGGACTAGCAGTGATGGCTCTGGGTAATATGAGTTCCTGGGTGAACCTCCTCTTCATCAGTGATCTGGTGAATAACCAGTTGCTTTATAGGACTTCAGTCAGACTGGGGCAGATAAATATAATAATAATAATAATAATAATACTTGATTCTTTTGGTTTCTGTTTGGTAAAGTGTTATCCAGCTAGGCCTACCGTGCTGTGTTGGAAAGTCCTGTATATCTAAATATAGGCCTAATGTGCTGCTAGGTATAGGTCTATTGTGCTGTATTGTAAAGTACTTGTATACAGTAGCTACAGTAGGTATATGACTACTGTTGTATGTTGTAAAGTGCTGTACAGCTAGGTATAGACCTACTGTCCTGTGTTGTAAAGAGCTGTATAGCTACAGTATGCTCGCTGTGATATGAAGTGGTATCAATCAATCAATCAATCAAAGCTGTATTTGTATAGCGCATTTCATACCCAGAGGCAACACAATGCGCTTTACAGAGAACAAGGGAGGTGGGGATACTGTACATCCCATCCCTACATATTCCAGAGGGAAGCAAAAAGTGAGCTGTACAAATTCTTCCCTGACCCCTCTCAACAAGGAAATCGAGCAAGCTCCTGGAGTATGTTTGTCTACCGGCTAAGAACATTTATAAAGCAATAAATTACATTAAATTACATTTTCAGAGTAAGAGAGGCTAAAAACATAATAGGAGAGACATGGCAAACACTGGTGTATGTCTGTGTGTGCATGAATGTGCCTGGGCCCAGATAGAGGCAGGGGTTGGGGTAGAGAGGGGGTAGGAAAAGGATACGGACCCGGGTTAGGGTGAGGGGAAGGGGGACTGGGCCCAGGTCCAGGCCTAAGCCGGATGTGGACTGATGTGTGTACGTGTGTGTGTGTGTGTTAACTAAATACTACGACATCCACAGCTGACACGGGGGTATCTATCGGACTCAGGGTGGTGTGCGGGTGACAGTGGGGCATCCACTGGACCTGGTTAGAAGGTAGGAGGGAGAGAGAGAGGCACTAGGGGAGACAGAAAACGGTTAGTAGCATGCTGAGCCTTTGAAGCAACACAGATATCAGAACAGAACAAGCCTGTTTCAGGGCAACCAGCTTCTGTACACAACTTGATATACATAGAGTGCATAGCAGGATATACACCAATGTATACAGAGGATTCACAGGTAGGTTTGAGGCTGCCTTTCTGTGTCTCAAGGTCCTGGCTAGTGATTGTAGGTTAGGCCAAAAAGGTACGTCTTGAGATCTTGCTTGAATCCGTTGTTTCGACCCTTCTTAGGCACTCCGGCAGGGTGTTCCAGAGGTTGGGGGCATAATAACTAAAAGCTGCCTCTCCGTCTTTCTTGGTCCTGGCTTTTGGGACAGTTACGAGTTCAGTACCTGAGGATCTGAGTGGTCTGTTGGGCATGTACCTGACAAGCATGTCTGAAATGTTTTCTGGTGCGTGACTGTGGAGAGATTTATAGACTAGTAATAGTATTTTAAAGTCTATTCTAGAGTTGACAGGTAACCAGTGTAGTGATTTTAAGGCTGGTGTGATGTGTGCCCTTCGTCTAGTCTTAGTGAGGACTCGTCCTGCAGCATTCTGTATCATTTGTAGCTTAGAGATTGCTTTCTTTGGTAGGCCTTATAGTAGAGCATTGCAGTAGTCCAGCCTGCTTGTGATGAAAGTATGCATTAGTCTTTCGGTGTCAGCCTGAGAGAGAAAGGGTTGCACCATGGCAATGTTCCTGTTAGGGCTAGCGGAGGAGGACCCAAAAGCAGACTCAAAAATGGCTTGGAGGTGAAGCCCGGAGGCGTGTTTATTTGGTATGGCCAGGCAGGATCAGGTCGGAGAGGCAAGCGGGGGTCAGGCAGGGACGTGGTAGTCAGACAGGCGTGGGTCGGGCAGGAGCGTGGTACTCAGGCAGGCGTGGGTCAGGCAGGAGCGTGGTACTCAGGCAGGCGTGGGTCAGGCAGGAGCGTGGTAGTCAGACAGGCGTGGGTCAGGCAGGTTCGTGGTCCTCAGGCAGGCGTGGGTCAGGCAGGTTAACTAGGATGAATGAAAACAAAGAACGGTGAGACAGGCTCGAGTAAGGAGTAGGGATTTAGCTGGAGTCGTGTTACCCACTGGGTTGGTCAACGATCTGGCACAGAGGGCTGTGTGGACCGGCTTCTTATCCTGCTGGCGATTGGTTGATCAGGACCAGGTGCGTTGAGGTGTGGAGGAGAGGCAATCAAGGTGACGCACGGCAGGTGTGGATCGGGGGCGTGTCTGGCTTGTGACCGCAGACGTGCCCGCAGTTCCCGCTGCAGGCTCTGGGAGGTGCTGGGGGAAACGGAGTCCGGCACTGGAGAGACAGGGTCAGGCTGGGGGACAGGCTGGGGACCAGCGTCAGAACCGGGGCTCGGGCCGGGGTCAGGGGGCTGAGGAGGTGGACGAGGCTGACGCGGCGGTGCCGTGACAGGACCCCCCCCTCTACGGGCGCCACCTGGCGACCGACCGGGCTGGCCAGGATGGTCACGGTGGAAATCCCGGATAAGAGAGGGGTCCAGGATGAACCTACGGGGCACCCAGCACCGCTCCTCGGGCCCATAGCCCTCCCAGTCCACAAGGTAGTGCAACCCCCGACCCCGCCGACGGGCCCCCAGGAGCTGTCGGACAGTCCAGGCCGGCTGGTCGTCGATGATCCGGACAGGTGGCGGGGTGTCTCGCAGCTCGGGCATCCCTCCACACCTTGTGGCAGTGGCGGAGATGGACCTGGACTGAGGGCACGGCGAGCTCCTCCTCCTGCTCAGGGAATAGAGGTGGTAGATAACCCAGGGAGCATTCAAATGGAGACAAGCCAGTGGAAGAGCTAGGAAGGGAGTTATGGGCATACTCCACCCAGGGGAGGTATCGGCTCCAGGTAGCGGGGTTACGACCAGTGACACAGCGCAGGGCGTTCCCCAGGTATTGGTTGGCTCGCTCGGCTTGCCCATTGGTCTGGGGATGGTAACCCGAGGACAGACTAACCGAAGCCCCAATGGCCCGACAAAACTCCCTCCACACCTGGGAAGTGAACTGTGGACCTCGGTCAGAAACGATGTCCGCAGGGATGCCATGGAGCCGGACCACGTGGGTCACCAGAAGGTCAACAGTCTCAGACGCAGAGGGGAGCTTGGGCAGAGGCACAAAATGGACGGACTTGGAAAAACGGTCCACAATAGTCAGTATGGTGGTGTTACCCTGGGAAGGGGGCAGTCCAGTCACGAAGTCCAGACCTATGTGGCTCCACGGGCGACCAGGGACCGGCAGGGGGCGCAGCAGACCGGAGGCGGGTTGGTGCGAGGCCTTGCTCCGTGCACACACCGTGCAGGCCCGGACGTACTCCCTGGTGTCCTGGGCCATGGAGGGCCACCAGAACCGTCTCCTGAGAAGGGCTAGAGTGCGGCTGGACCCCGGATGGCAGGCAAACTGGGAGGCATGAACCCACTGGAGGACCTGGGGATGGACATGGTCAGGGACAAACAGGCAGTTAACAGGGCCGTTACCTGGGTCAGGCTGGGTCCTCTGGGCCTCCTTCACCAATCCTTCGATCTCCCAAGTTACAGCGGCCACCACACATGAGGGAGGAAGGATGGTGTCTGGTTCGTCAGTGTCCTGGTTGGGGGGAGCATACTGGCGAGACAGGGCGTCAGGCTTGACATTGCGGGATCCTGGACGATAGGTGATGGTAAAATTGAAACGACCAAAAAACAGAGCCCACCTGGCTTGCCGCGGGTTCAGTCTCTTGGCATTCTCGATGTAGGTCAGATTCTTGTGGTCAGTCCACACAATGAAAGGCACCTCAGCTCCCTCCAACCAGTGCCTCCACTCCTCAAGGGCTAGCTGGACAGCAAGCAGTTCCTTATTGCCCACGTCGTAGTTACGCTCCGCGGGCTCCAGCCGGCGGGAGAAGAACGCACAGGGGTGGACTTTACCATCAGTGGGTGATCGCTGGGACAGCACTGCCCCCACTCCACTGTCCGACGCGTCGACCTCCACAATAAACTGGAGAGAGGGATCAGGCTGGGTGAGGACCGGAGCAGACGTGAAGAGCCTCTTCAGCTCATCGAAGGCCGCCCCCGCCTCGGGGGTCCACGAGAAGGGGACGTTCTTGGAGGTGAGCGCGGTCATGGGAGCGGCCACCCGGCTGTAGTTGCGGATGAAGCGCCTGTAGAAATTGGCAAATCCTAGGAACCTCTGGAGGTCCTTACGGTTCTTGGGGACAGGCCAGCTCACCACCGCCCTGATCTTCTCGGGGGTAGCCTGCACCTGGCCACTGCCGATGAGGAAGCCCAGGAACTGCACAGAGGTGACGTGGAATTCACACTTCTCAGCTTTCACAAACAGCTTATTCTCCAGAAGCCTCTGGAGAACCTGTCTGACATGTGCGATGTGTTCCTCATGGGAGCGAGAAAAAATTAGGATGTCGTCTAGATAGACAAAAACACAGCGGTGGAGGAAGTCCCCGAGGACGTCATTTATCAGGGCCTGGAATACTGCAGGGGCGTTGGTAAGTCCAAATGGCATGACACGGTACTCGAAGTGTCCGAGCGGGGTGTTGAACGCTGTTTTCCATTCATCTCCCTCTATAATACGGACCAGGTGATACGCGTTTCTAAGATCGAGTTTGGAGAATATGGTAGCTCCCTGGAGGGGTTCAAAGGCAGAGGCGAGGAGGGGCAGAGAGTACTTGTTCCTCACTGTTATGCTATTTAGGGCCCGGTAGTCGATGCAGGGTCGCAAGGTGCCGTCCTTCTTGGCCACAAAAAAGAATCCAGCACCTACCGGAGAGGACGAGGGCTTGATGATGCCTGATGCCAGGGAGTCACGGATGTAGGTCTCCATAGCTTCCCGTTCAGGCCTGGACAGGTTGAACAAACGCCCAGATGGCAAGGGGGCTCCAGGGAGGAGTTCAATGGAGCAATCATAAGGGCGGTGGGGTGGCAGAGTAAGGGCCCGCTGCTTACTGAACACCTCCCCAATGTCATGGTACTCGGGAGGGACTATGGACAGGTCTGGGGGTCCAAAAGGGGCGATGGCGCCCTCAGCAGGCGGCAGGGCCGACGTGAGACAGGTGTTATGGCAGTAGGGGCTCCAGCCACTCACCTTATTGGCGATCCAGTCAATGTGTGGGTTGTGACGTCTCAACCAGGGCTGACCCAGAACAATGGGGCTTAGAGACGAGGAGATGACTAGGAGGGACATGGACTCATGGTGGTTACCTGACAGAACCACATCAAGAGGCTCGGTGACATGGGAAACGTTGGCTAAGAGCCCGCCACTCAGGTCATGGACGTCAATGGGGGTGTCACGGGGTATGGTGGTGATGCCAGCTTGACGGACCAACTGAGAGTCGATAAAGCAGTCGTCGGCCCCGGAATCAACCAGAGCGGGTACAGTGAAGGACTGCCGATTAACAATAATAGTGGCCTCGAGGTGCATGCGCCCCAGGGCATCGGCGGAGGACATCACATTGAAACCGGCTCCGGCGGTCCTAGACTGCCTGGGAGGGGGTGTGGGAGACGAAGCACCGCTCACCAGTGATCCCACTTTCACTGGCGAGCGTGGGCTTTTGGCCGAACGGGGGGGTGTTCCAGAGGTTGGGGGCATAATAACTAAAAGCTGCCTCTCCGTCTTTCTTGGTCCTGGCTTTTGGGACAGTTACGAGTTCAGTACCTGAGGATCTGAGTGGTCTGTTGGGCATGTACCTGACAAGCATGTCTGAAATGTTTTCTGGTGCGTGACTGTGGAGAGATTTATAGACTAGTAATAGTATTTTAAAGTCTATTCTAGAGTTGACAGGTAACCAGTGTAGTGATTTTAAGGCTGGTGTGATGTGTGCCCTTCGTCTAGTCTTAGTGAGGACTCGTCCTGCAGCATTCTGTATCATTTGTAGCTTAGAGATTGCTTTCTTTGGTAGGCCTTATAGTAGAGCATTGCAGTAGTCCAGCCTGCTTGTGATGAAAGTATGCATTAGTCTTTCGGTGTCAGCCTGAGAGAGAAAGAGTTGCACCATGGCAATGTTCCTGTTAGGGCTAGCGGAGGAGGACCCAAAAGCAGACTCAAAAATGGCTTGGAGGTGAAGCCCGGAGGCGTGTTTATTTGGTATGGCCAGGCAGGATCAGGTCGGAGAGGCAAGCGGGGGTCAGGCAGGGACGTGGTAGTCAGACAGGCGTGGGTCGGGCAGGAGCGTGGTACTCAGACAGGCGTGGGTCAGGCAGGAGCGTGGTACTCAGGCAGGCGTGGGTCAGGCAGGAGCGTGGTACTCAGGCAGGCGTGGGTCAGGCAGGAGCGTGGTAGTCAGACAGGCGTGGGTCAGGCAGGTTCGTGGTCCTCAGGCAGGCGTGGGTCAGGCAGGTTAACTAGGATGAATGAAAACAAAGAACGGTGAGACAGGCTCGAGTAAGGAGTAGGGATTTAGCTGGAGTCGTGTTACCCACTGGGTTGGTCAACGATCTGGCACAGAGGGCTGTGTGGACCGGCTTCTTATCCTGCTGGCGATTGGTTGATCAGGACCAGGTGCGTTGAGGTGTGGAGGAGAGGCAATCAAGGTGACGCACGGCAGGTGTGGATCGGGGGCGTGTCTGGCTTGTGACCGCAGACGTGCCCGCAGTTCCCGCTGCAGGCTCTGGGAGGTGCTGGGGGAAACGGAGTCCGGCACTGGAGAGACAGGGTCAGGCTGGGGGACAGGCTGGGGACCAGCGTCAGAACCGGGGCTCGGGCCGGGGTCAGGGGGCTGAGGAGGTGGACGAGGCTGACGCGGCGGTGCCGTGACAGTTCCTTCAGTGGTAAAAAGATGTCTTTGTAATATTCATGATCTGGTTTTCGAAATTAAGATCTGAGTCAAGTATGACACCTGGGTTTTTAGCCTGGCATTTGGTGTAAATTTTCAGAGTTTTTAAATGTGCAGATAGTTTCTCTCTTTCAGCTTTTTCTCCAATGATCAGTACTTCTGTTTTGTCCTGGTTTAGTTCGAGGAAATTATGTGACATCCATACATTTATATCCGTAATACACTTGACAAGGCAGTCAATCAAGCTGTAGTTACTGGGTGTTACAGAAATATAGAGTTGGGTATCATCTGCGTAGCTATGGTAGCTAATGTTGTGCCTCCTGATGACACTGCCAAGGGGCACCATGTACAGGCTGAAGAGTAGAGGTCCTAGGATCGATTCTTGGGGCACCCCACAGGTCATAGGGATCTTTCCGGAGCTATGGTCACCGAGGGCAACAAAGAAATCACGACCGGTTAGATAGGTCCTAAGCCAATTAAGGACTGGACCGGAGAGGCCAACCCACTTCTCCAGTCTTTTGATGAGGATTGCATAATCTATAGTATCAAAGGCTGCAAAAGGTCCAGGAGGATGAGAACAGAGAGCTCTTTGGAGTCAGCATTAATTCTGAGGTCATTTACAACTTTGACTAATGCCGTCTCTGTGCTATGATGGGCGCGAAAGCCGGACTGGAAAAGGTCAAGCGTAGAACTTGTAGCTAGGAAATCATTAATCTGTTTGAAAATCATTAATCTGTTTGAAAACAATAGTTTCCAGAATTTTACTCAAAAAGGGAAGGTTGGAGATTGGTCTAAAATTGCTAAGAACTGAAGTGTCTAAGTTGTTTTTCTTCAGCAGGCTTGTGGAGGATTTGAGTTTGGATACTACTTTTCTCAACATTTCTGTGTCCACCAGTGTAAACAAGCTCATATGTCCATTACATGGAGGAAGAGGATCTGTGAACAGGATGCATGGCCTTTCCTGGGTGACTTTCCTCCTAATATTCATAATCTTATCTCTGAAGTAAGCTGCAAATTCCTCACATTTGGAGGTAGAGAGCAGGTTATCTGGTGTTTTTACGGCAGGGTTTATTAGGCTATCAATTGTTGAGAAGAGCACTCTTGAATTATTGCGGTTGATAGATATGAATTTTGAGAAGTGGTCTTTCCTTGCATTTCTTATTGCTTTATCAAAGGCAGCGAGATGTTCTTTGAGAATATCATGGTGGACCTGTAGCTTGGTCTTTCTCCATATACGCTCAGATCTTCTGCAGGTTCTCTTTAGTTGAATTGTTTCCTCATTTCGCCATGGAGCTTTATGATTGGCTGTGATCTTTTTCAGTTTAATAGGTGCTACAGAATCCAAGGCTGCCCCTACTCTGGTGTTAAAGGCGGATGCTAAGTCTTCAATAGTGCCTGACGGCCCCACTTCT
Source organism: Borostomias antarcticus (assembly GCF_949987555.1). Taxonomy (NCBI): domain Eukaryota; kingdom Metazoa; phylum Chordata; class Actinopteri; order Stomiiformes; family Stomiidae; genus Borostomias; species Borostomias antarcticus. Next base: position 138,407 of record NW_028176821.1, read on the forward strand.
GGAGTTGATAAATTGTTTGTGATCATTATTTCTCTAAAACTATCGGATACTGCGGAGGTAAGATAATGTTTCTTGATAAAGCGCTAGTACTACTTTTGACTTTAGGAACCAATGCAGTGAAGAAGATACAGAAATGGTCAGAGAGAGCGAGGTCACTAATAGAGACGACAGTGATAGTCAGGCCCTTAGTAATCACTAGATCAAGGGTGTCATAATTTGTATGGATGATGGACTGTTAAGGCTAGTTAGCTACGGGGCTCAAATGCACGACACAGGAGGCAGGAAGCTCTTTGCCCAGCAGTGCGTTTATTGCTGGAGCTGGGAGGGAAGGTAGTGCCCGGATGGCTCAGGTTGGGAGCCTGGCAGGCTGGAGGTTGAGGCCGGTTGGAGCAGCTGCAGTGGGTGGCGGGCAGAGTGATGGGCAGGCAAGCCGGATCACAGCATACCTGGTCGTTCTGTAGGGAACACGGAGAGAGACAAGTAAGCCTTGAGGTGCGGTGGTCCAGAGAGCACACAAACACATATATAAGCAGAAATACTTTGTTTAACAACTACGATACTTGCCAAGCGTTTCTTAGGGAAGATCTGGCGATGAATGGCTGGAGAAACCGGCATCTTGTAGGTAGAGGGGGTTCATGAGAAGGTGGCAGCAGGTGTGCAGTGATCAGGCCATAAGCTCATTCGCCCATCAGCTCAACTCATTTCAGCTGTCGTTGGAGCGCCCTCAGTGCCCGTGCCGAGCTGCAGGGGGCGTGTGAGGTAGGCACAGAGGTGGAGGGTTGTGGAGAGGCGGAGGAGGGGGGCGTGTGTGGAGGTGAAACCGTAACAATGGACAGGAGTTCTGAATATTCGGTAGAGAAGGCAGGGCATTGTTTAGGAGGCCTATACACGGTTACTGCCAGAACTGGGGGCTAGCATTTTAAGAACATAGCGTGGTATTCAAAAGAGGTAAAATCATCAAAGGAGATGATCCTCCTGTCACAACCCATGCCTCTAACCCTGCCTCTCTGCCTGCCCCTAACCCTATCTCCGAGAACGAGTCCCCTGGCACCTCCCAGAGGGCGCAGAGGGAACTGCGGGCTCGTCGGCGTGAGCAGCTGCCGGTCATTCCGGTGATTGCACCCCATCCTGGCCAGCCACCACCTGCAGCCCATCAGCCCAGGAGGTTAAGAAGCCACTCCACACAGCATGCGGCGCCAGATCGTTGAATTCCCATGTGGTAACCTCACGGCTCTAGCTCCCTTTACCTTGCCTGTTTTTGACCTTGCTACTGTAACCACCGTTTTTGTCCCCTGAGCTTTTTATTTACCTGTCTTGTTTTTGGTTTACCCTTCCAGGACTCCCGCCATTGCCTGAACCCAGCCTGCCTGACTACCCTGCCCGTCTACCAAACCCAGCCTGTCCGACTACCCTGCCTGTGTAACAAACCCAGCCTGCCTGACTACCCTGCCCGTGTACCGTACCCTGCCTGGATTATTGACTATTCTCTGCCCAACCCTGGACTGTACCTTGAACCAATTAAACGTGCCATCTTGGCTTCTCCCCCTTATCCTGCCATCGTGTCTGCTCTTGGGTTCACCTCCTGACCCCTTAACACCTGCAGCTGAGGGCATCTGTATATAACATAGGTATTTAAGGAGCACTGTACTGTATCGTATTGATAGCAGTAGCCAGTGCACTGTGGCATCTTGTAAAACTGAAGTTACTATGTGTAGGAGTACTGTACATGATGGCAGTAGCCAGTGCACTGTGACATATTGTAGCCTACCTTTTAGCCATATTATCATCATATTGCTCAAATGTAACATGCTCTATCAAGTTAATAGCCAAGTTGAAATGAAATAAGACCTATTAGGGGACTGAGGGTATGCAGTGTATGCTGCCCGTGACAGAAATCATCAGCATTAGCCTACTATGTTCCCTGTACGCTCCAGATAGCCCACTTCACCATCTATGTTCAAGGGAGCCAAAGCGTAAAACTACGCTCTCTACTGGTTGGGTTCACACAACCGCCCCATCTTTTGCATTGGGAGAAAAACTTGAAATAATTATAAATCGATATCAATGGATTGACAAAGCCATAAACTAGGCTACTAACAATATCAAATTCCGCCGCAATAATGTGCGGTTTCTCAAAGGTACTTTTTATTTCTTTAATTTAGGTCTACGTTGTAGTTATTTTACAGAGAGAACTACAACGATCCCTCTATTGTATTTTATATTGCTATTCTTGCACTTTGCCTTCAGCACTAGATTATGCTCTTAGTCACTTGTTTCAGAAAGGAGATGCACTTGTGAGTTCTGGCAAGTAGCCTAGTAGGCTAGTAGCCTACATTGGCTTTTCCTACGTTAAATGCAATTATTGTTAGTTGCTTTGGATAAACGCGTCTGCTAAATTACTGTAATACAATGAGATCTAGGCTACGGATCCGGGCATCTGTCGCGTTTTGAGAACTTCACTGGAGAGTGCAGCTGATCAGAGCACTATGTTGGTGTGCTTCGTAAACATGAGTCAATTGCTCTTGAATTATCTGTATGCCGAGATGAATCCAGGTTTGTCCACCTCTTGAAATTTGGTCGAATTTACTGACCGCTAGATCAGTGAAACCCGGGGCTGCCAAGTCTCAGACACGCATAGCAGCCTATTCTCACGCTCACTCGCCACGCTTCACAATTCTCACTCGGAGAAATGACCAACCTCAAAATAGCCTACTACCAATTCAATGGCTATGGGACTCTTTTTTGTATTATTACTTGAACGAACGCTAATCTCGCCTCTCGGTCGTCCTTCGCGCTCAAAGAACGCTACCCAAATCTACCTATCGGGGAGGAGAGAGGGAGCCGTCCCGGTGGGGGGAGAGGGGGGTTGGTGCTTGTGAGTACACTTAGTGAACGCTTTGCTTAGCAACCACTCGCAGCAACCTCGCCTTTTTATTAATTACACCCGTGTTTACCTAATGTAGATATCCTATTTCAAAAATGCACTCATCAGTCCGACTCCAACACTTCCACACCCCTATCAAGACCACTAGAGGGCGCCTCGCCACGTTACATCTCCCATTGCTTTTATGATGTCATAGTAGACGTTGCTGACGCAGACACTTAAACAGTCAGTGATCCATTCCACCTCATCAGAGTAGCTAGTGACTTCTGGATCTGACACACTGACTTAGAGAAAACAAGTAAGTCCATAATGGGGATAAACTTTAGAGTAAGAATTTTCTACAATTATTCTGTATTCATTCTTTGACAAAAACACCCCCAATTGAAGACAGAATAGAGTACATATTGCTCTCTGAGCTTTGTTTAACCAAGTTGTCATATAAATGATGTGTTGATACTTGTTGATTAGAGGACTAGCAGTGATGGCTCTGGGTAATATGAGATCCTGGGTGAACCTCCTCTTCATCAGTGATCTGGTGAATAACCAGTTGCTTTATAGGACTTTAGTCAGACTGGGGCAGATAAATATAATAATAATAATAATAATACTTGATTCTTTTGGTTTCTGTTTGGTAAAGTGTTATCCAGCTAGGCCTACCGTGCTGTGTTGGAAAGTCCTGTATATCTAAATATAGGCCTAATGTGCTGCTAGGTATAGGTCTATTGTGCTGTATTGTAAAGTACTTGTATACAGTAGCTACAGTAGGTATATGACTACTGTTGTATGTTGTAAAGTGCTGTACAGCTAGGTATAGACCTACTGTCCTGTGTTGTAAAGAGCTGTATAGCTACAGTATGCTCGCTGTGATATGAAGTGGTATCAATCAATCAAAGCTGTATTTGTATAGCGCATTTCATACCCAGTGTTAGGGTTTTGATGGAGGACCCAAGAGCAGACACGATTGGGGTGAAAGCCCGTAGGCACGTTTATTGAGATCCGGGGAGAGGCAGGCAGTAACGTGGTCCGTAGACAGGCGTGGGTCAGGCGGGGACGTGGTAGTCGTACAGGCGATGGTCAGGCAGGAGCGTGGTAGTCGTACAGGCGATGGTCAGGCAGGAGCGGGGTTGTCGTACAGGCGTGGGTCAGGCAGGAGCGTGGTAGTCGTACAGGCGATGGTCAGGCAGGAGCGGGGTTGTCGTACAGGCGTGGGTCAGGCAGGAGCAGGGTTGTCGTACAGGGGTGGGTCAGGCAGGAGCGGGGTAATCGTACAGGTGTGGGTCAGGCAGGAGCGGGGTAATCGTACAGGTGTGGGTCAGGCAGGAGCGGGGTAATCGTACAGGCGTGGGTCAGGCAGGAACTGGATACTGGGAAGACAGGGAGAACAGGGTAAGGCAAGGTTCAAAAACAGACGAGGCAGGGAGCTAGAGACGTGTACCCACTAGGTTGGTTGGTCAACGATCTGGCACAGAGGGCTGTGTGGACCGGCTTCTTATCCTGCTGGCGATTGGCTGATCAGGACCAGGTGCGTTGATTGGCTGATCAGAACCAGGTGCGTTGAGGTGTGGAGGAGAGGCAATCAAGGTGACGCACGGCAGGTGTGGATCGGGGTCGTGTCTGGCTTGTGACCGCAGACGTGCTCGCAGTTCCCGCTGCAGGCTCTGGGAGGTGCTGGGGGAAACGGAGTCCGGCACTGGAGAGACAGGGTCAGGCTGGGGGACAGGCTGGGGACCAGCGTCAGAACCGGGGCTCGGGCCGGGGTCAGGGGGCTGAGGAGGTGGACGAGGCTGACGCGGCGGTGCCGTGACAGTTCCTTAAGTGGTAAAAAGATGTCTTTGTAATATTCATGATGTGGTTTTCGAAATTAAGATCTGAGTCAAGTATGACACCTGGGTTTTTAGCCTGACATTTGGTGTAAATTTTCAGTTTTTAAATGTGCAGATAGTTTCTCTCTTTCAGCTTTTTCTCCAATGATCAGTACTTCTGTTTTGTCCTGGTTTAGTTCGAGGAAATTATGTGACATCCATACATTTATATCCGTAATACACTTGACAAGGCAGTCAATCAAGCTGTAGTTACTGGGTGTTACAGAAATATAGAGTTGGGTATCATCTGCGTAGCTATGGTAGCTAATGTTGTGCCTCCTGATGACACTGCCAAGGGGCACCATGTACAGGCTGAAGAGTAGAGGTCCTAGGATCGATTCTTGGGGCACCCCACAGGTCATAGGGATCTTTCCGGAGCTATGGTCACCGAGGGCAACAAAGAAATCACGACCGGTTAGATAGGTCCTAAGCCAATTAAGGACTGGACCGGAGAGGCCAACCCACTTATCCAGTCTTTTGATGAGGATTGCATAATCTATAGTATCAAAGGCTGCAAAAGGTCCAGGAGGATGAGAACAGAGAGCTCTTTGGAGTCAGCATTAATTCTGAGGTCATTTACAACTTTGACTAATGCCGTCTCTGTGCTATGATGGGCGCGAAAGCCGGACTGAAAAAGGTCAAGCGTAGAACTTGTAGCTAGGAAATCATTAATCTGTTTGAAAATCATTAATCTGTTTGAAAACAATAGTTTCCAGAATTTTACTCAAAAAGGGAAGGTTGGAGATTGGTCTAAAATTGCTAAGAACTGAAGTGTCTAAGTTGTTTTTCTTCAGCAGGCTTGTGGAGGATTTGAGTTTGGATACTACTTTTCTCAACATTTCTGTGTCCACCAGTGTAAACAAGCTCATATGTCCATTACATGGAGGAAGAGGATCTGTGAACAGGATGCATGGCCTTTCCTGGGTGACTTTCCTCCTAATATTCATAATCTTATCTCTGAAGTAAGCTGCAAATTCCTCACATTTGGAGGTAGAGAGCAGGTTATCTGGTGTTTTTACGGCAGGGTTTATTAGGCTATCAATTGTTGAGAAGAGCACTCTTGAATTATTGCGGTTGATAGATATGAATTTTGAGAAGTGGTCTTTCCTTGCATTTCTTATTGCTTTATCAAAGGCAGCGAGATGTTCTTTGAGAATATCATGGTGGACCTGTAGCTTGGTCTTTCTCCATATACGCTCAGATCTTCTGCAGGTTCTCTTTAGTTGAATTGTTTCCTCATTTCGCCATGGAGCTTTATGATTGGCTGTGATCTTTTTCAGTTTAATAGGTGCTACAGAATCCAAGGCTGCCCCTACTCTGGTGTTAAAGGCGGATGCTAAGTCTTCAATAGTGCCTGACGGCCCCACTTCTGGAGTTGATAAATTGTTTGTGATCATTATTTCTCTAAAACTATCGGATACTGCGGAGGTAAGATAACGTTTCTTGATAAAGCGCTACTACTACTTTTGACTTTAGGAACCAATGCAGTGAAGAAGATACAGAAATGGTCAGAGAGAGCGAGGTCAATAATAGAGGCGACAGTGATAGTCAGGCCCTTAGTAATCACTAGATCAAGGGTGTCATAATTTGTATGGATGATGGACTGTTAAGGCTAGTTAGCTACGGGGCTCAAGTGCACGACACAGGAGGCAGGAAGCTCTTTGCCCAGCAGGGCGTTTATTGCTGGAGCTGGGAGGGAAGGTAGTGCCCGGATGGCTCAGGTTGGGAGCCTGGCAGGCTGGAGGTTGAGGCCGGTTGGAGCAGCTGCAGTGGGTGGCGGGCAGAGTGATGGGCAGGCAAGCCGGATCACAGCATACCTGGTCGTTCTGTAGGGAACACGGAGAGAGACAAGTAAGCCTTGAGGTGCGGTGGTCCAGAGAGCACACAAACACATATATAAGCAGAAATACTTTGTTTAACAACTACGATACTTGCCAAGCGTTTCTTAGGGAAGATCTGGCGATGAATGGCTGGAGAAACCGGCATCTTGTAGGTAGAGGGGGTTCATGAGAAGGTGGCAGCAGGTGTGCAGTGATCAGGCCATAAGCTCATTCGCCCATCAGCTCAACTCATTTCAGCTGTCGTTGGAGCGCCCTCAGTGCCCGTGCCGAGCTGCAGGGGGCGTGTGAGGTAGGCACAGAGGTGGAGGGTTGTGGAGAGGCGGAGGAGGGGGGCGTGTGTGGAGGTGAAACCGTAACAATGGACAGGAGTTCTGAATATTCGGTAGAGAAGGCAGGGCATTGTTTAGGAGGCCTATACACGGTTACTGCCAGAACTGGGGGCTAGCATTTTAAGAACATAGCGTGGTATTCAAAAGAGGTAAAATCATCAAAGGAGATGATCCTCCTGTCACAACCCATGCCTCTAACCCTGCCTCTCTGCCTGCCCCTAACCCTATCTCCGAGAACGAGTCCCCTGGCACCTCCCAGAGGGCGCAGAGGGAACTGCGGGCTCGTCGGCGTGAGCAGCTGCCGGTCATTCCGGTGATTGCACCCCATCCTGGCCAGCCACCACCTGCAGCCCATCAGCCCAGGAGGTTAAGAAGCCACTCCACACAGCATGCGGCGCCAGATCGTTGAATTCCCATGTGGTAACCTCACGGCTCTAGCTCCCTTTACCTTGCCTGTTTTTGACCTTGCTACTGTAACCACCGTTTTTGTCCCCTGAGCTTTTTATTTACCTGTCTTGTTTTTGGTTTACCCTTCCAGGACTCCCGCCATTGCCTGAACCCAGCCTGCCTGACTACCCTGCCCGTCTACCAAACCCAGCCTGTCCGACTACCCTGCCTGTGTAACAAACCCAGCCTGCCTGACTACCCTGCCCGTGTACCGTACCCTGCCTGGATTATTGACTATTCTCTGCCCAACCCTGGACTGTACCTTGAACCAATTAAACGTGCCATCTTGGCTTCTCCCCCTTATCCTGCCATCGTGTCTGCTCTTGGGTTCACCTCCTGACCCCTTAACACCTGCAGCTGAGGGCATCTGTATATAACATAGGTATTTAAGGAGCACTGTACTGTATCGTATTGATAGCAGTAGCCAGTGCACTGTGGCATCTTGTAAAACTGAAGTTACTATGTGTAGGAGTACTGTACATGATGGCAGTAGCCAGTGCACTGTGACATATTGTAGCCTACCTTTTAGCCATATTATCATCATATTGCTCAAATGTAACATGCTCTATCAAGTTAATAGCCAAGTTGAAATGAAATAAGACCTATTAGGGGACTGAGGGTATGCAGTGTATGCTGCCCGTGACAGAAATCATCAGCATTAGCCTACTATGTTCCCTGTACGCTCCAGATAGCCCACTTCACCATCTATGTTCAAGGGAGCCAAAGCGTAAAACTACGCTCTCTACTGGTTGGGTTCACACAACCGCCCCATCTTTTGCATTGGGAGAAAAACTTGAAATAATTATAAATCGATATCAATGGATTGACAAAGCCATAAACTAGGCTACTAACAATATCAAATTCCGCCGCAATAATGTGCGGTTTCTCAAAGGTACTTTTTATTTCTTTAATTTAGGTCTACGTTGTAGTTATTTTACAGAGAGAACTACAACGATCCCTCTATTGTATTTTATATTGCTATTCTTGCACTTTGCCTTCAGCACTAGATTATGCTCTTAGTCACTTGTTTCAGAAAGGAGATGCACTTGTGAGTTCTGGCAAGTAGCCTAGTAGGCTAGTAGCCTACATTGGCTTTTCCTACGTTAAATGCAATTATTGTTAGTTGCTTTGGATAAACGCGTCTGCTAAATTACTGTAATACAATGAGATCTAGGCTACGGATCCGGGCATCTGTCGCGTTTTGAGAACTTCACTGGAGAGTGCAGCTGATCAGAGCACTATGTTGGTGTGCTTCGTAAACATGAGTCAATTGCTCTTGAATTATCTGTATGCCGAGATGAATCCAGGTTTGTCCACCTCTTGAAATTTGGTCGAATTTACTGACCGCTAGATCAGTGAAACCCGGGGCTGCCAAGTCTCAGACACGCATAGCAGCCTATTCTCACGCTCACTCGCCACGCTTCACAATTCTCACTCGGAGAAATGACCAACCTCAAAATAGCCTACTACCAATTCAATGGCTATGGGACTCTTTTTTGTATTATTACTTGAACGAACGCTAATCTCGCCTCTCGGTCGTCCTTCGCGCTCAAAGAACGCTACCCAAATCTACCTATCGGGGAGGAGAGAGGGAGCCGTCCCGGTGGGGGGAGAGGGGGGTTGGTGCTTGTGACTACACTTAGTGAACGCTTTGCTTAGCAACCACTCGCAGCAACCTCGCCTTTTTATTAATTACACCCGTGTTTACCTAATGTAGATATCCTATTTCAAAAATGCACTCATCAGTCCGACTCCAACACTTCCACAGCCCTATCAAGACCACTAGAGGGCGCCTCGCCACGTTACATCTCCCATTGCTTTTATGATGTCATAGTAGACGTTGCTGACGCAGACACTTAAACAGTCAGTGATCCATTCCATCTCATCAGAGTAGCTAGTGACTTCTGGATCTGACACACTGACTTAGAGAAAACAAGTAAGTCCATAATGGGGATAAACTTTAGAGTAAGAATTTTCTACAATTATTCTGTATTCATTCTTTGACAAAAACACCCCCAATTGAAGACAGAATAGAGTACATATTGCTCTCTGAGCTTTGTTTAACCAAGTTGTCATATAAATGATGTGTTGATACTTGTTGATTAGAGGACTAGCAGTGATGGCTCTGGGTAATATGAGATCCTGGGTGAACCTCCTCTTCATCAGTGATCTGGTGAATAACCAGTTGCTTTATAGGACTTTAGTCAGACTGGGGCAGATAAATATAATAATAATAATAATAATACTTGATTCTTTTGGTTTCTGTTTGGTAAAGTGTTATCCAGCTAGGCCTACCGTGCTGTGTTGGAAAGTCCTGTATATCTAAATATAGGCCTAATGTGCTGCTAGGTATAGGTCTATTGTGCTGTATTGTAAAGTACTTGTATACAGTAGCTACAGTAGGTATATGACTACTGTTGTATGTTGTAAAGTGCTGTACAGCTAGGTATAGACCTACTGTCCTGTGTTGTAAAGAGCTGTATAGCTACAGTATGCTCGCTGTGATATGAAGTGGTATCAATCAATCAAAGCTGTATTTGTATAGCGCATTTCATACCCAGTGTTAGGGTTTTGATGGAGGACCCAAGAGCAGACACGATTGGGGTGAAAGCCCGTAGGCACGTTTATTGAGATCCGGGGAGAGGCAGGCAGTAACGTGGTCCGTAGACAGGCGTGGGTCAGGCGGGGACGTGGTAGTCGTACAGGCGATGGTCAGGCAGGAGCGTGGTAGTCGTACAGGCGATGGTCAGGCAGGAGCGGGGTTGTCGTACAGGCGTGGGTCAGGCAGGAGCGTGGTAGTCGTACAGGCGATGGTCAGGCAGGAGCGGGGTTGTCGTACAGGCGTGGGTCAGGCAGGAGCAGGGTTGTCGTACAGGGGTGGGTCAGGCAGGAGCGGGGTAATCGTACAGGTGTGGGTCAGGCAGGAGCGGGGTAATCGTACAGGTGTGGGTCAGGCAGGAGCGGGGTAATCGTACAGGCGTGGGTCAGGCAGGAACTGGATACTGGGAAGACAGGGAGAACAGGGTAAGGCAAGGTTCAAAAACAGACGAGGCAGGGAGCTAGAGACGTGTACCCACTAGGTTGGTTGGTCAACGATCTGGCACAGAGGGCTGTGTGGACCGGCTTCTTATCCTGCTGGCGATTGGCTGATCAGGACCAGGTGCGTTGATTGGCTGATCAGAACCAGGTGCGTTGAGGTGTGGAGGAGAGGCAATCAAGGTGACGCACGGCAGGTGTGGATCGGGGTCGTGTCTGGCTTGTGACCGCAGACGTGCTCGCAGTTCCCGCTGCAGGCTCTGGGAGGTGCTGGGGGAAACGGAGTCCGGCACTGGAGAGACAGGGTCAGGCTGGGGGACAGGCTGGGGACCAGCGTCAGAACCGGGGCTCGGGCCGGGGTCAGGGGGCTGAGGAGGTGGACGAGGCTGACGCGGCGGTGCCGTGACAGTTCCTTAAGTGGTAAAAAGATGTCTTTGTAATATTCATGATGTGGTTTTCGAAATTAAGATCTGAGTCAAGTATGACACCTGGGTTTTTAGCCTGACATTTGGTGTAAATTTTCAGTTTTTAAATGTGCAGATAGTTTCTCTCTTTCAGCTTTTTCTCCAATGATCAGTACTTCTGTTTTGTCCTGGTTTAGTTCGAGGAAATTATGTGACATCCATACATTTATATCCGTAATACACTTGACAAGGCAGTCAATCAAGCTGTAGTTACTGGGTGTTACAGAAATATAGAGTTGGGTATCATCTGCGTAGCTATGGTAGCTAATGTTGTGCCTCCTGATGACACTGCCAAGGGGCACCATGTACAGGCTGAAGAGTAGAGGTCCTAGGATCGATTCTTGGGGCACCCCACAGGTCATAGGGATCTTTCCGGAGCTATGGTCACCGAGGGCAACAAAGAAATCACGACCGGTTAGATAGGTCCTAAGCCAATTAAGGACTGGACCGGAGAGGCCAACCCACTTATCCAGTCTTTTGATGAGGATTGCATAATCTATAGTATCAAAGGCTGCAAAAGGTCCAGGAGGATGAGAACAGAGAGCTCTTTGGAGTCAGCATTAATTCTGAGGTCATTTACAACTTTGACTAATGCCGTCTCTGTGCTATGATGGGCGCGAAAGCCGGACTGAAAAAGGTCAAGCGTAGAACTTGTAGCTAGGAAATCATTAATCTGTTTGAAAATCATTAATCTGTTTGAAAACAATAGTTTCCAGAATTTTACTCAAAAAGGGAAGGTTGGAGATTGGTCTAAAATTGCTAAGAACTGAAGTGTCTAAGTTGTTTTTCTTCAGCAGGCTTGTGGAGGATTTGAGTTTGGATACTACTTTTCTCAACATTTCTGTGTCCACCAGTGTAAACAAGCTCATATGTCCATTACATGGAGGAAGAGGATCTGTGAACAGGATGCATGGCCTTTCCTGGGTGACTTTCCTCCTAATATTCATAATCTTATCTCTGAAGTAAGCTGCAAATTCCTCACATTTGGAGGTAGAGAGCAGGTTATCTGGTGTTTTTACGGCAGGGTTTATTAGGCTATCAATTGTTGAGAAGAGCACTCTTGAATTATTGCGGTTGATAGATATGAATTTTGAGAAGTGGTCTTTCCTTGCATTTCTTATTGCTTTATCAAAGGCAGCGAGATGTTCTTTGAGAATATCATGGTGGACCTGTAGCTTGGTCTTTCTCCATATACGCTCAGATCTTCTGCAGGTTCTCTTTAGTTGATTTGTTTCCTCATTTTGCCATGGAGCTTTATGATTGGCTGTGATCTTTTTCAGTTTAATAGGTGCTACAGAATCCAAGGCTGCCCCTACTCTGGTGTTAAAGGCGGATGCTAAGTCTTCAATAGTGCCTGACGGCCCCACTTCTGGAGTTGATAAATTGTTTGTGATCATTATTTCTCTAAAACTATCGGATACTGCGGAGGTAAGATAACGTTTCTTGATAAAGCGCTACTACTACTTTTGACTTTAGGAACCAATGCAGTGAAGAAGATACAGAAATGGTCAGAGAGAGCGAGGTCAATAATAGAGGCGACAGTGATAGTCAGGCCCTTAGTAATCACTAGATCAAGGGTGTCATAATTTGTATGGATGATGGACTGTTAAGGCTAGTTAGCTACGGGGCTCAAGTGCACGACACAGGAGGCAGGAAGCTCTTTGCCCAGCAGGGCGTTTATTGCTGGAGCTGGGAGGGAAGGTAGTGCCCGGATGGCTCAGGTTGGGAGCCTGGCAGGCTGGAGGTTTAGGCCGGTTGGAGCAGCTGCAGTGGGTGGCGGGCAGAGTGATGGGCAGGCAAGCCGGATCACAGCACACCTGGTCGTTCTGTAGGGAACACGGAGAGACGAGTAAGCCTTGGGGTGCGGTGGTCCAGAGAGCACACAAACACACATATATATAAGCAGAAATACTTTGTTTAACAACTACGATACTTGCCAGGCGTTTCTTAGGGAAGATCTGGCGATGAATGGCTGGAGAAACCGGCTTCTTGTAGGTAGAGGGGGTTCATGAGAAGGTGGCAGCAGGTGTGCAGTGATCCGGCCATAAGCTCATTCGCCCATCAGCTCAACTCATTTCAGCTGTCGTTGGAGCGCCCTCAGTGCCCGTGCCGAGCTGCAGGGGGCGTGTGAGGTAGGCACAGAGGTGGAGGGTTGTGGAGAGGCAGAGGAGGGGGGCGTGTGTGGAGGTGAAACCGTAACAATGGAAGAGTTCTGAAAATTCGGTAGAGAAGGCAGGGCATTGTTTAGGAGGCCTATACACGGTTACTGCCAGAACTGGGGGCTGGCATTTTAAGAACATAGCGTGGTATTCAAAAGAGGTAAAATCATCAAAGGAGATGATCCTGCAGCTGAGGGCATCTGTATATAACATAGGTATTTTAGGAGCACTGTACTGTATCGTATTGATAGCAGTAGCCAGTGCACTGTGGCATCTTGTAAAACTGAAGTTACTATGTGTAGGAGTACTGTACATGATAGCAGTAGCCAGTGCACTGTGACATATTGTAGCCTACCTTTTAGCCATATTATCATCATATTGCTCAAATGTAACATGCTCCATCAAGTTAATAGCCAAGTTGAAATGAAATAAGACCTATTAGGGGACTGAGGGTATGCAGTGTATGCTGCCCGTGACAGAAATCATCAGCATTAGCCTACTATGTTCCCTGTACGCTCCAGATAGCCCACTTCACCATCTATGTTCAAGGGAGCCAAAGCGTAAAACTACGCTCTCTACTGGTTGGGTTCACACAACCGCCCCATCTTTTGCATAGGGAGAAAAACTTGAAATAATTATAAATCGATATCAATGGATTGACAAAGCCATAAACTTGGCTACTAACAATATCAAATTCCGCCGCAATAATGTGCGGTTTCTCAAAGGTACTTTTTATTTCTTTAATTTAGGTCTACGTTGTAGTTATTTTACAGAGAGAACTACAACGATCCCTCTATTGTATTTTAGATTTCTATTCTTGCACTTTGCCTTCAGCACTAGATTATGCTCTTAGTCACTTGTTTTAGAAAGGAGATGCACTTGTGAGTTCCGGCAAGTAGCCTAGTAGGCTAGTAGCCTACATTGGCTTTTCCTACGTTAAATGCAATTATTGTTAGTTGCTTTGGATAAACGCGTCTGCTAAATTACTGTAATACAATGAGATCTAGGCTACGGATCCGGGCATCTGTCGCGTTTTGAGAACTTCACTGGAGAGTGCAGCTGATCAGAGCACTATGTTGGTGTGCTTCGTAAACATGAGTCAATTGCTCTTGAATTATCTGTATACCGAGATGAATCCAGTGATGTCCACCTCTTGAAATTTGGTCGAATTTACTGACCGCTAGATCAGTGAAACCCGGGGCTGCCAAGTCTCAGACACACGCATTGCAGCTGTAGCGGACAGGCCTTGCCCGCGTAGTGGGGTGTGACTGCAGGACTCACCGGGTGACTGGAGAGCGCAGGATCCAGGTCTCTGTATCCCCAGCCTTTAATGTCTCTTCACTACTGCGCTTCGGGTGTGGATGATTTGTGCTGAGCCCTACAATTTCTGCTAAACTCAGTCTAACCTGAGGTGTGTGAGCAGCATAAGCTGACCCTAAGTCTGACCCAACTGTTCCTTTCCACACTGAACCACCAGGCTATAATAAGAGTACACCCCCACACCCAGTGAGCCTTATAGACCAATTACTTAGTGACCCGGGCCTCTAATGGCCACTCTCATATAAAAAAGAAAGAAAGAATTCCCCCGCTACTGGCTTGTAATAAAATTAATACTATTTATTAGAATACCAAGAATACCAAAAAAATACTAATGTTAAAGTTTATGAAAATGACCCTCTTAACCCTATCAGGACCGGTCCATACAAAAGAACACTGACATGAACTCAAAATGACATCAACAGTCAATGAGAGAGATACCCATACACACAGCACTTCAGTGAAATTCAGTAATAACCCACACTTTCCGTACGAACACGGCTGAATAGTCCCGCGATGCACACACACGCATACAGAAAAAGTCACTGGAACTCTAAACAATCCGAACAGTTCAGTTCCAATGCGAACGTTGCTGAATGGTCCCGCGATGCACACAAACGCATACAGAAAAAGTCACTGGAATTCTAAACGATCCGAACAGTTGAGTTCCAATGCGAACGTTGCTGAATGGTCCCGCGTTCACAAGAACGGTCTCCGTCTAGAATGTGCACTGCCTGGCTAGTCAGAGGAGAAGTGCCCACTAGTGGGCTAACGGACAGAATTCACCTGCGTCCCAGAAGACAGGTTGCGATGTTGATCCGGGGGTTGCCCAGCCGGAGCCAAGCCGTAGTGAGGGGATGCAGAGCTGTAGCAGGGATCCTTGAGGACGTCCCTCTCCAGAAAGTGTGCCGACACGACGCAAACTAGTCACAACACAAAAAGCTAGCTCACAACACTGCAACTGGCTAACCTAGTGCTGTGCGCACGCTAGCTAATTCACTTTACACATCGACGGTCTCGGTTTTAAACGTCCTCTTCTCGAAGGCCACTGGAGCCTAACTTAGCACTTTTATTCATTCACTGTCCACTACTCGCAGATCTTTTTGTCAAGATCCACGGAAACGTCGTCAGTCGCAGTCCGTCCTGAACGACCAGCATCATTTTCTCTTCCCGCCACACCACCGTTGTCCTCTCGCTTTCTTATATCTTTTCTCTCTCCTGCACGTACACAGGCGTTTCTCTGGCAGTCACTTCACTGGTTGGCTGACTGTCACTCATGTTAACCTGGGCGGAGCACATAAAAACACATGTCCAATCAACAACAGGAAAAACACATAACACTAAGTATATTCATATAAACCACATCTCTACATTCCCCCTTTCTAAAGTTAGCAATATCCTCGTGCAAACCTTTACATATCACCTGAAACAAGGAACTTTTCATGCCCCACATATTTTATTGTACCCTACAACCAGTTAAGACCTATGGGCATTCACGCTTGCATAACATACCCTTTTGCCCTCACAAGACATAGTCATTATGAAACCTATACGGAAGCTGGCCCCTTGTACTGCGTGCTGGCCTAACTGGCCTCTCTGACCCCTCACTCCCTGTGTCCGACTCGTCAGCATCCCCTGACTGTACCCCTGTTGCAGACTCCCCATCGCTCGCTACCTTACATCTATCCTGCTGGCCGTGACCCCCATCTGTGCCAAGGTCAGGCACCACCTCTATATCAGTGCGATCATGTGGTGAGTGTGTGATAGGGACATAAACTATGTCATCCAGATCTGAGCGACTTTGGACTTCATGGGCAGTACGAGTACCACCCCTGCGACCTGGACTGAGAAAGGTGCAGGGCTTCATTTGATCTCGATGCACCACCCTCGTGTGACCACCAGCTTCGGGTTGCACAGTGAATACGGGCATGTCGGCATGGTTTTGGGAGACAACCAGGTAAGGTGTAGATTCCCATTTGTCCTGAATCTTGTTGCGACCTCTGGGACGGTGATTCCGCAACAACACCCGATCTCCTGGCCTGATGAGCGCCCCCCGGGACTTCCGGTCATACAGCCTCTTGCGCCGACGTGACGCATCCTGTGCTGCAGCCTTCGCCATTTCAGCAGCGACCCTCAGCCGCTCGTGATGTCCCTTCACCCAGTCATCTAAGTTTTCAGCGTCGCCGCCCTCCAAGTCCCTGCCACTCAGCACATCTCTAGGCATCCTTCCGTCCCTTCCGAAGAGGAGGTAGAAGGGGGCATACCCTGTGGAGGAGTGCACATGGCAGTTGTATGCCATGACAAGCTCTGGCAGGTGTTCCTTCCAGTTCTTCTTCTTTTCTGCAGGTAGGGCACGCAACATCTCATGCATGGTACGGTTGAACCTCTCGCATTGTGCATTGCCTTGGGGATGATAAGGCGAGGTGCGACTCTTGGAGATTCCATACATCTTGCACAGCTCCTTAATCACGCTGGATTCAAAGTTTCGACCTTGGTCTGCGTGAAGCCTTGCGGGGCAACCATAACATACAAACCAGTGTTTGATTAGAGCTGCCGCAGTGGTCCGCGCAGTCTGGTCTTTGGTCGGTACTGCCACCGTAAACCGTGTAAACATGTCAGTCAGTACCAGCACGTTTTCATAGCCTCCTGTTGATGGCTCCAACACGGTGAAATCCATTGCGAGGACCTCGAGCGGTGCAGTGACATTAGTGCACGTCATCAGAGCCTGTGTTTTAGGGAACACATCCCTGGCCAGAGCGCACCTTTTACACTGTTGTGTCCAGCTCTTCACATCTTTTGACATCCTTGGCCAGTAGTAACCACGGCGCAGCAGCTGTAAGGTACTCCTTTCACTGAAGTGACCACTGTGGTCGTGTTGGGTTTCATAGATATACCGCTGTAGCGCTGCTGGTACAACCAACTGTCGCACTTCTTCACCATCACGGGGGTCACGCAGGTACCGGAACAGGACACCCTTCTGCAACTGCAGCCGTCTCCATTGCCCATACAGCCTCCGCTGGAGCAAACTCATTTCTCGGAGCTGCAACATAGTACCCCGTCTCACCGCTTCTAATATCGGGGCCCACGTCAGTGTCCTTGATTTGGAGTTGCTGAAACTCATCCCAGCTATGGCCGCAGAGGTTACCTCGCACAGTGGCCTGCGTTGCAGTGACGATAGGCCCCTTATCCTCCTCAACCATCTGCGCGGGCCAGAGACTGGCACGGACCTCATCCTCTTTTATTACTAGGAAGTCCTTCTCAACATCCTCTGTCTCCGGCTCCTGCCCCACTGGGATGCGTGACAACACGTCAGCATTCTGGTTCAGCCTTCCAGGTTTGTAGTGGACCTCAAAGTTATACTCCGCAAGCTGTGCAACCCATCTCTGTTCCACCGCTCCAAGGTTAGCAGTTTCCAAATAGCGCAGGGGGTTGTGATCAGTGATGACAGTGAACTTTGAGTAGAGCAAGAGGTCTCTGAACTTTTCAGTAACTGCCCACTTAAGGGCCAGGAGTTCAAGCTTGAACGCACTGTAGTTCTTGTCATTACGTTCGGACCCACGCAAACCCCTGCTGGCGAAGGCTACCACACGCTCCACCCCATCTTGCTGTTGACTCAGCACTGCTCCTAGTCCAAGGTTGCTTGCATCTGTTGTCATGACAAAGGGGCGTCGGAAGTCAGGGTACGCTAGCACAGGCGGAGACATCAGACACTTCCTTAACTGGTTGAATGCAGCATGGCAGTCCTCACTCCACACAAACGGCATGGGCTGGGACCCAGTGGCCCCTTTCCTCTTAGCTTTTCCCATCAAGGCGTGCAGTGGGCAAGCCAATTGAGCAAAGTGCGGTACGAAGCGCCGGTAGTAGGACATGAAGCCCACCACCTGTCTGACCTCCTTCACGGTGCGGGGCACAGGCCAGTCCTCCAGCGCCTTCACCTTCTCCACATCCACCTGTACTCCAGCGGCCGACACGATGTGCCCGAGAAACTTAACCTCTGTCTTGAAAAGGAAGCATTTCCGGGGCTTGAGTTTTAGGCCATGTTCCCCCAGGCGCGTGAGCACCATGTCCAGCCTCTCACAGTGGCTGTCGAAGTTGCTAGAGAAGACTAGAATGTCATCTAGGTACACCAGCAATACGTCAAATGCAAGGTCCCCCAGCACTACCTCCATTAGTCGCTGAAACGTTGTGGGGGCATAGCACAACCCGAAGGGCATGCGGGCCCACTCGTATAGTCCGAACGGTGTTGTGACGGCAGTCTTCTCCTGGTCTTGCTTCTCCACGGCCACCTGGAAGTATCCTGCGGTCAAGTCCAGAGATGAGAAAAGCTTGGCCTGGCCCAGAGCATCCAGAGACTCTTCCACTCTTGGGAGAGGGTATGCATCACGGTGCGTTACGCTGTTCAGTCTGCGGTAGTCACAGCAGAAACGCACTGACCCATCCTTTTTGATCACAATCACAGCCGGTGATGCCCAGGGGCTGCAGCTCTCTCTAAGTACCCCCTGCGTGACCAGATCCTGGACATGCTGCTTAAACTCTTGAAACACATGAGGGGGCACCCGCCGATGTCTTTGCTTGATGGGTTTTGTGTTGTCAGTGGGGATACGGTGGGTGACTGTGGTGGTGTACCCAAAATCACTGTCGTCCTGTGAGAACACAGCATGGTGCTTTTCTAGAAGTCTGTTTAGCTGCCCCACTTGCACTGCATCGAGGTCTTGGAGGTTTGCCTGAACCGGGATAGATAACGGTCCCATGAGCTTTGACACAGGCTCCTTCCCCCGTTCCAGCATCCTGACTCGCAGCTCACCAGTGGCTTCTTCAAACGCCACCATCTCTTTTAGTAGTACTTTACTCGGCTTACTCATTTCACCCAGCCTCGCCCTGGGGCGCAGTGTGACGGGCACTCCACTTGAGTTTAGCAGCCTGACTGGCACCTTCCCGTTGGTGGAGTGTGTCAGGACGTTGGCGACTAGCAGGCCACAGGGCAGGTTGGAAGTCGGTGTCGCCTCGACCAGGACCTGGCTGCTTGCCCGTGGGGGCACCCTGCAGCGCCCTTCAATGACCACTTCACTATGTGGAGGAATGACTACTGGACGTCGCCCTGCTACTTTGATATAGCCGATCTTGCCAGTGGGACCACCGTACTGCTCTTCTCTGCCGATCTCAGCAAAAATGCGGCGAATCTTCTGTGTCGCGGCGGCCGGTTTGTACTGGCCCATCTTCTGCATGCCGTCGAAGCCAGAGAATAGACTGTGGAGGTTACCAAGTACATTCATCCCCAGGATCCCGGGCACCGTACTCTTCTCTTCGCTGCCACCGTTGCTGTCCTTCAAGACAAACACACATTTTCCTGGCAGTTTCATCCCTAGACACTCCACATCTGCATAGAGGCACCCAACAACTGGGATACTCAGCCCATTCGCGGCTGTAAGTTTAACCCATCTCGCTGAGGATAGCTCCGTTCCCTCATATTGTTTCCGGAAGTGGGCTTCAGACATGGTTGTCACCTCAGAACCGGTATCCACCAAACAACATGTGCTCACCCCATCGATTAAAACATCCAGTGTGAAACAGCTGCCAAAGGTGCCACCTGACTCCCGACCAAACTCATCCAACACGGACAATGTAGACGTGACCCGCTCTACAGCAGCGGTCCTAACGCTGGCCTGCACATCTGTCTCAAGCAGCTCCAGTTCCTGAGCATCAGACCTGATCGTATTGGTTTGACGTGGCTTGTCCTTCACACTGGGACAGTTACGGCTGATGTGACCGGGCTGTTGGCAGGAGTAGCAGATCAATTGCCCTCTGTCGTCTCGTCGCGGCGGCCTGCGCTGACCACTGCTGGGGCTGTCGCGACGTTCAGTCCTCTGTAATGCCTGGAACAGCTCCTCTTGTCGAGCTGCTAACTGCCTCACTGATTCTTGAAGTGCTTGTATGGCCGACGCGGGGGTCATGTCTTCTGCAGCCGCAGCATGAACAGCCCCACGGCCAGGGCCCCTGGAAGCAGCGGTGGGAGAGGATTCCTTCTCCTCCGACCAGTCGATCGCTGCCTGCATTAGCTGGATGAACATCAGCCCTGGCTCAGCCTTCGCCCGCCGCTTCATCTCGCGGCGCAGAGAGTCATCCCTCAATCCCAGTACAAACTGCTCTTTCAGTAAAGAATCTGCATTGGGGACGCGGTCAGGATCACGTTGCTTTAGGCGGCGGAGCTTCTCCTGTAGATCATAGGCGAACACTCTGGTTTTCTCCCCGGAGGCTTGATGACGCTCGTAGAATTCCTTGAGACGTGTGCCGATCGGAGCCTTGTCTCCATAAGTCTCCTCCAGGACCTTAAAGACCGCCTGTGTATCTGCAGCATGTCCCTCCAGGACAAATCTCACTGTCAGTCTCGCTTCCCCCTTTAGATGCTCCTTCAGAAGTTCAACCTGGTCTTCCTCCGGCACGCGGCCTACTCTGAAACCTGACTTCATGGAGGCAACCCAGTCTTCGACACACAGTTCCCCTCTTTCTTGACCCCCACTAAAATCAGGGTATTTCCGGTCTCGCTGTACATACAGCGTGGGTGCACTCCTTGCACCAGCGGCTTGCTCCAGGACCCCCCTTGCCAGAGCAAGAGTGTCTCTCTGATCACTCCGTGCCTGCTCAAAGAATGCAGACTGCTCTTCCATACGAGCCTCCTGTTCCGTGAGCTTACTTTTTAGGGCGTCGAACTGCGCTTGTAGCTGCTCCATGTTGAATACTTTCTCTGTGCGCAATACACTCACAGGGTTTCTGTGCAGGAATTGATCCTGTTCGTGACGCCAAATGTAGCGGACAGGCCTTGCCCGCGTAGTGGGGTGTGACTGCAGGACTCACCGGGTGACTGGAGAGCGCAGGATCCAGGTCTCTGTATCCCCAGCCTTTAATGTCTCTTCACTACTGCGCTTCGGGTGTGGATGATTTGTGCTGAGCCCTACAATTTCTGCTAAACTCAGTCTAACCTGAGGTGTGTGAGCAGCATAAGCTGACCCTAAGTCTGACCCAACTGTTCCTTTCCACACTGAACCACCAGGCTATAATAAGAGTACACTCCCACACCCAGTGAGCCTTATAGACCAATTACTTAGTGACCCGGGTCTCTAATGCCCACTCTCATATAAAAAAGAAAGAAAGAATTCCCCCGCTACTGGCTTGTAATACAATTAATACTATTTATTAGAATACCAAGAATACCAAAAAAATACTAATGTTAAAGTTTATGAAAATGACCCTCTTAACCCTATCAGGACCGGTCCATACAAAAGAACACTGACGTGAACTCAAAATGACATCAACAGTCAATGAGAGAGATACCCATACACACAGCACTTCAGTGAAATTCAGTAATAACCCACACTTTCCGTACGAACACGGCTGAATAGTCCCGCGATGCACACACACGCATACAGAAAAAGTCACTGGAACTCTAAACAATCCGAACAGTTCAGTTCCAATGCGAACGTTGCTGAATGGTCCCGCGATGCACACAAACGCATACAGAAAAAGTCACTGGAATTCTAAACGATCCGAACAGTTGAGTTCCAATGCGAACGTTGCTGAATGGTCCCGCGTTCACAAGAACGGTCTCCGTCTAGAATGTGCACTGCCTGGCTAGTCAGAGGAGAAGTGCCCACTAGTGGGCTAACGGACAGAATTCACCTGCGTCCCAGAAGACAGGTTGCGATGTTGATCCGGGGGTTGCCCAGCCGGAGCCAAGCCGTAGTGAGGGGATGCAGAGCTGTAGCAGGGATCCTTGAGGACGTCCCTCTCCAGAAAGTGTGCCGACACGACGCAAACTAGTCACAACACAAAAAGCTAGCTCACAACACTGCAACTGGCTAACCTAGTGCTGTGCGCACGCTAGCTAATTCACTTTACACATCGACGGTCTCGGTTTTAAACGTCCTCTTCTCGAAGGCCACTGGAGCCTAACTTAGCACTTTTATTCATTCACTGTCCACTACTCGCAGATCTTTTTGTCAAGATCCACGGAAACGTCGTCAGTCGCAGTCCGTCCTGAACGACCAGCATCATTTTCTCTTCCCGCCACACCACCGTTGTCCTCTCGCTTTCTTATATCTTTTCTCTCTCCTGCACGTACACAGGCGTTTCTCTGGCAGTCACTTCACTGGTTGGCTGACTGTCACTCATGTTAACGTGGGCGGAGCACATAAAAACACATGTCCAATCAACAACAGGAAAAACACATAACACTAAGTATATTCATATAAACCACATCTCTACACAGCCTATTCTCACAGTCACTCGCCACGCTTCACAATTCTCACTCGGAGAAATGACCAACCTCAAAATAGCCTAGGCTACTACCAATTCAATGGCCATGGGACTCTTTTTTTTATTATTACTTGAACGAACGCTAATCTCGCCTCTCGGTCGTCCTTCGCGCTCAAAGAACGCTACCCAAATCTACTTATCGGGGAGGAGAGAGGGAGCCGTCCCGGTGGGGGGAGAGGGGGGTTGGTGCTTGTGACTACACTTAGTGAACGCTTTGCTTAGCAACCACTCGCAGCAACCTCGCCTTTTTATTAATTACACCCGTGTTTACCTAATGTAGATATCCTATTTCAAAAATGCACTCATCAGTCCGACTCCAACACTTCCACACCCCTATCAAGACCACTAGAGGGCGCCTCGCCACGTTGCATCTCCCATTGCTTTTATGATGTCATAGTAGACGTTGCTGACGCAGACACTTAAACATTCAGTGATCCATTCCACCTCATCAGAGTAGCTAGTGACTTCTGGATCTGACACACTGACTTAGAGAAAACAAGTAAGTCCATAATGGGGATAAACTTTAGAGTAAGAATTTTCTACAATTATTCTGTATTCATTCTTTGACAAAAACACCCCCAATTGAAGACAGAATAGAGTACATATTGCTCTCTGAGCTTTGTTTAACCAAGTTGTCATATAAATTATGTGTTGATACTTGTTGATTAGAGGACTAGCAGTGATGGCTCTGGGTAATATGAGATCCTGGGTGAACCTCCTCTTCATCAGTGATCTGGTGAATAACCAGTTGCTTTATAGGACTTTAGTCAGACTGGGGCAGATAAATATAATAATAATAATAATAATAATAATAATACTTGATTCTTTTGGTTTCTGTTTGGTAAAGTGTTATCCAGCTAGGCCTACCGTGCTGTGTTGGAAAGTCCTGTATATCTAAATATAGGCCTAATGTGCTGCTAGGTATAGGTCTATTGTGCTGTATTGTAAAGTACTTGTATACAGTAGCTACAGTAGGTATATGACTACTGTTGTATGTTGTAAAGTGCTGTACAGCTAGGTATAGACCTACTGTCCTGTGTTGTAAAGAGCTGTATAGCTACAGTATGCTCGCTGTGATATGAAGTGGTATCAATCAATCAAAGCTGTATTTGTATAGCGCATTTCATACCCAGTGTTAGGGTTTTGATGGAGGACCCAAGAGCAGACACGATTGGGGTGAAAGCCCGTAGGCACGTTTATTGAGATCCGGGGAGAGGCAGGCAGTAACGTGGTCCGTAGACAGGCGTGGGTCAGGCGGGGACGTGGTAGTCGTACAGGCGATGGTCAGGCAGGAGCGTGGTAGTCGTACAGGCGATGGTCAGGCAGGAGCGGGGTTGTCGTACAGGCGTGGGTCAGGCAGGAGCGTGGTAGTCGTACAGGCGATGGTCAGGCAGGAGCGGGGTTGTCGTACAGGCGTGGGTCAGGCAGGAGCAGGGTTGTCGTACAGGGGTGGGTCAGGCAGGAGCGGGGTAATCGTACAGGTGTGGGTCAGGCAGGAGCGGGGTAATCGTACAGGTGTGGGTCAGGCAGGAGCAGGGTAATCGTACAGGCGTGGGTCAGGCAGGAACTGGATACTGGGAAGACAGGGAGAACAGGGTAAGGCAAGGTTCAAAAACAGACGAGGCAGGGAGCTAGAGACGTGTACCCACTAGGTTGGTTGGTCAACGATCTGGCACAGAGGGCTGTGTGGACCGGCTTCTTATCCTGCTGGCGATTGGCTGATCAGGACCAGGTGCGTTGATTGGCTGATCAGAACCAGGTGCGTTGAGGTGTGGAGGAGAGGCAATCAAGGTGACGCACGGCAGGTGTGGATCGGGGGCGTGTCTGGTTTGTGACCGCAGACGTGCTCGCAGTTCCCGCTGCAGGCTCTGGGAGGTGCTGGGGGAAACGGAGTCCGGCACTGGAGAGACAGGGTCAGGCTGGGGGACAGGCTGGGGACCAGCGTCAGAACCGGGGCTCGGGCCGGGGTCAGGGGGCTGAGGAGGTGGACGAGGCTGACGCGGCGGTGCCGTGACAGTTCCTTAAGTGGTAAAAAGATGTCTTTGTAATATTCATGATGTGGTTTTCGAAATTAAGATCTGAGTCAAGTATGACACCTGGGTTTTTAGCCTGGCATTTGGTGTAAATTTTCAGTTTTTAAATGTGCAGATAGTTTCTCTCTTTCAGCTTTTTCTCCAATGATCAGTACTTCTGTTTTGTCCTGGTTTAGTTCGAGGAAATTATGTGACATCCATACATTTATATCCGTAATACACTTGACAAGGCAGTCAATCAAGCTGTAGTTACTGGGTGTTACAGAAATATAGAGTTGGGTATCATCTGCGTAGCTATGGTAGCTAATGTTGTGCCTCCTGATGACACTGCCAAGGGGCACCATGTACAGGCTGAAGAGTAGAGGTCCTAGGATCGATTCTTGGGGCACCCCACAGGTCATAGGGATCTTTCCGGAGCTATGGTCACCGAGGGCAACAAAGAAATCACGACCGGTTAGATAGGTCCTAAGCCAATTAAGGACTGGACCGGAGAGGCCAACCCACTTCTCCAGTCTTTTGATGAGGATTGCATAATCTATAGTATCAAAGGCTGCACTCAGGTCCAGGAGGATGAGAACAGAGAGCTCTTTGGAGTCAGCATTAATTCTGAGGTCATTTACAACTTTGACTAATGCCGTCTCTGTGCTATGATGGGCGCGAAAGCCGGACTGGAAAAGGTCAAGCGTAGAACTTGTAGCTAGGAAATCATTAATCTGTTTGAAAATCATTAATCTGTTTGAAAACAATAGTTTCCAGAATTTTACTCAAAAAGGGAAGGTTGGAGATTGGTCTAAAATTGCTAAGAACTGAAGTGTCTAAGTTGTTTTTCTTCAGCACGGGTCTCACCAAAGCAGTTTTAAGTATTGGTGGGAAGACACCTGTAGATAGGGAGTCATTAACAATGGCTAAAATGTCATAGGATACAGAGTCAAAAAATGTTTTGAAAAAATCAGTGTGGATGGGATCCAGCAGGCTTGTGGAGGATTTGAGTTTGGATACTACTTTTCTCAACATTTCTGTGTCCACCAGTGTAAACAAGCTCATATGTCCATTACATGGAGGAAGAGGATCTGTGAACAGGATGCATGGCCTTTCCTGGGTGACTTTCCTCCTAATAATCTTATCTCTGAAGTAAGCTGCAAATTCCTCACATTTGGAGGTAGAGAGCAGGTTATCTGGTGTTTTTACGGCAGGGTTTATTAGGCTATCAATTGTTGAGAAGAGCACTCTTGAATTATTGCGGTTGATATGAATTTTGAGAAGTGGTCTTTCCTTGCATTTCTTATTGCTTTATCAAAGGCAGCGAGATGTTCTTTGAGAATATCATGGTGGACCTGTAGCTTGGTCTTTCTCCATATACGCTCAGATCTTCTGCAGGTTCTCTTTAGTTGAATTGTTTCCTCATTTCGCCATGGAGCTTTATGATTGGCTGTGATCTTTTTCAGTTTAATAGGTGCTACAGAATCCAACGCTGCCCCTACTCTGGTGTTAAAGGCGGATGCTAAGTCTTCAATAGTGCCTGACGGCCCCACTTCTGGAGTTGATAAATTGTTTGTGATCATTATTTCTCTAAAACTATCGGATACTGCGGAGGTAAGATAACGTTTCTTGATAAAGCGCTAGTACTACTTTTGACTTTAGGAACCAATGCAGTGAAGAAGATACAGAAATGGTCAGAGAGAGCGAGGTCACTAATAGAGGAGACAGTGATAGTCAGGCCCTTAGTAATCACTAGATCAAGGGTGTCATAATTTCTATGGATGATGGACTGTTAAGGCTAGTTAGCTACGGGGCTCAAGTGCACGACACAGGAGGCAGGAAGCTCTTTGCCCAGCAGGGCGTTTATTGCTGGAGCTGGGAGGGAAGGTAGTGCCCGGATGGCTCAGGTTGGGAGCCTGGCAGGCTGGAGGTTGAGGCCGGTTGGAGCAGCTGCAGTGGGTGGCGGGCAGAGTGATGGGCAGGCAAACCGGATCACAGCACACCTGGTCGTTCTGTAGGGAACACGGAGAGACGAGTAAGCCTTGAGGTGCGGTGGTCCAGAGAGCACACAAACACACATATATATAAGCAGAAATACTTTGTTTAACAACTACAATACTTGCCAGGCGTTTCTTAGGGAAGATCTGGCGATGAATGGCTGGAGAAACCGGCTTCTTGTAGGTAGAGGGGGTTCATGAGAAGGTGGCAGCAGGTGTGCAGTGATCCGGCCATAAGCTCATTCGCCCATCAGCTCAACTCATTTCAGCTGTCGTTGGAGCGCCCTCAGTGCCCGTGCCGAGCTGCAGGGGGCGTGTGAGGTAGGCACAGAGGTGGAGGGTTGTGGAGAGGCGGAGGAGGGGGGCGTGTGTGGAGGTGAAACCGTAACAATGGACAGGAGTTCTGAATATTCGGTAGAGAAGGCAGGGCATTGTTTAGGAGGCCTATACACTGTTACTGCCAGAACTGGGGGCTGGCATTTTAAGAACATAGCGTGGTATTCAAAAGAGGTAAAATCATCAAAGGAGATGATCCTGCAGCTGAGGGCATCTGTATATAACATAGGTATTTTAGGAGCACTGTACTGTATCATATTGATAGCAGTAGCCAGTGCACTGTGGCATCTTGTAAAACTGAAGTTACTATGTGTAGGAGTACTGTACATGATAGCAGTAGCCAGTGCACTGTGACATATTGTAGCCTACCTTTTAGCCATATTATCACCATATTGCTCAAATGTAACATGCTCCATCAAGTTAATAGCCAAGTTGAAATGAAATAAGACCTATTAGGGGACTGAGGGTATGCAGTGTATGCTGCCCGTGACAGAAATCATCAGCATTAGCCTACTATGTTCCCTGTACGCTCCAGATAGCCCACTTCACCATCTATGTTCAAGGGAGCCAAAGCGTAAAACTACGCTCTCTACTGGTTGGGTTCACACAACCGCCCCATCTTTTGCATAGGGAGAAAAACTTGAAATAATTATAAATCGATATCAATGGATTGACAAAGCCATAAACTAGGCTACTAACAATATCAAATTCCGCCGCAATAATGTGCGGTTTCTCAAAGGTACTTTTTATTTCTTTAATTTAGGTCTACGTTGTAGTTATTTTACAGAGAGAACTACTACGATCCCTCTATTGTCAATCAATCAACTTTTATTATGCAGACTCATGGTCCATTACAAAACACATACAACAAAAATTAAAAAAGGCAACAATACCAGTGTTTCCACATAGGTGACTGGTATCTCACCGCACTGAAAACAGGATTTGACAGCAGCACAATAATGGAATTCTGAGAACCATTCAGTCGGCATATAAATTTGTACATCAGATTCCTTAACAGGGCATGAAACGTATTGACACCTGCACTACAAAACAGTTCACTTGCACTGTACCACCTTGGCTTTTTAAGCAATATACGCATGCAGTCATTATAGGCAACCTTAAGCTTATGGATGCTAGCCTTTTTAAACTTTATCCACAAGGGAGCAGTGTAGAGAGGAGTACAGTACGCTCTAAACAGGCTTATCTTGACATTGTCTGAGCACCAGTGGAATTTCCTAACCAACATGTTAGCTTGTGCATATAACATGCGGCGCTGTCTATACAAGTCATCATCATCAGACATTTGATCTGTGATGACATGTCCCAGATACTTAGCTTTACAGCAGACAGATAGAACTTGCCCTGAGAGGTAAAATGATGGGAAGATTAGATCTTTGTCCCCTTTTGTTTTACAGATCATGACAATGCTCTTTTTAGCATTGTATTTCACATCAAATTGGACACCATACTCAGAGCATATATTCAATATCTGTTGGAACCCAGCACTGCTAGGAGAGAAAATAGCCAGATCATCGGCATACATAAGATGGTTTACCAGGGTGTTACCAATCATACATCCTGTAATGTATTTTAGATTGCTATTCTTGCACTTTGCCTTCAGCACTAGATTATGCTCTTAGTCACTTGTTTTAGAAAGGAGATGCACTTGTGAGTTCCGGCAAGCCTAGTAGGCTAGTAGCCTACATTGGCTTTTCCTACGTTAAATGCAATTATTGTTAGTTGCTTTGGATAAACGCGTCTGCTAAATTACTGTAATACAATGAGATCTAGGCTACTACGGATCCGGGCATCTGTCGCGTTTTGAGAACTTCACTGGAGAGTGCAGCTGATCAGAGCACTATGTTGGTGTGCTTCGTAAACATGAGTCAATTGCTCTTGAATTATCTGTATGCCGAGATGAATCCAGGTTTGTCCACCTCTTGAAATTTGGTCGAATTTACTGACCGCTAGATCAGTGAAACCCGGGGCTGCCAAGTCTCAGACACGCATAGCAGCCTATTCTCACGCTCACTCGCCACGCTTCACAATTCTCACTCGGAGAAATGACCAACCTCAAAATAGCCTACTACCAATTCAATGGCTATGGGACTCTTTTTTTTATTATTACTTGAACGAACGCTAATCTCGCCTCTCGGTCGTCCTTCGCGCTCAAAGAACGCTCCCCAAATCTACCTATCGGGGAGGAGAGAGGGAGCCGTCCCGGTGGGGGGAGAGGGGGGTTGGGGCTTGTGACTACACTTAGTGAACGCTTTGCTTAGCAACCACTCGCAGCAACCTCGCCTTTTTATTAATTACACCCGTGTTTACCTAATGTAGATATCCTATTTCATAAATGCACTCATCAGTCCGACTCCAACACTTCCACACCCCTATCAAAACCACTAGAGGGCGCCTCGCCACGTTACATCTCCCATTGCTTTTATGATGTCATAGTAGACGTTGCTGACGCAGACACTTAAACAGTCAGTGATCCATTCCACCTCATCAGAGTAGCTAGTGACTTCTGGATCTGACACACTGACTTAGAGAAAACAAGTAAGTCCATAATGGGGATAAACTTTAGAGTAAGAATTTTCTACAATTATTCTGTATTCATTCTTTGACAAAAACACCCCCAATTGAAGACAGAATAGAGTACATATTGCTCTCTGAGCTTTGTTTAACCAATTTGTCATATAAATGATGTGTTGATACTGGTTGATTAGAGGACTAGCAGTGATGGCTCTGGGTAATATGAGATCCTGGGTGAACCTCCTCTTCATCAGTGATCTGGTGAATAACCAGTTGCTTTATAGGACTTCAGTCAGACTGGGGCAGATAAATATAATAATAATAATAATAATACTTGATTCTTTTGGTTTCTGTTTGGTAAAGTGTTATCCAGCTAGGCCTACCGTGCTGTATTGGAAAGTCCTGTATATCTAAATATAGGCCTAATGTGCTGCTAGGTATAGGTCTATTGTGCTGTATTGTAAAGTACTTGTATACAGTAGCTACAGTAGGTATATGACTACTGTTGTATGTTGTAAAGTGCTGTACAGCTAGGTATAGACCTACTGTCCTGTGTTGTAAAGAGCTGTATAGCTACAGTATGCTCGCTGTGATATGAAGTGGTATCAATCAATCAATCAAACAAAGCTGTATTTGTATAGCGCATTTCATACCCAATGTTAGGGTTTTGATGGAGGACCCAAGAGCAGACACGATTGGGGTGAAAGCCCGTAGGCACGTTTATTGAGATCCGGGGAGAGGCAGGCAGTAACGTGGTCCGTAGACAGGCGTGGGTCAGGCGGGGACGTGGTAGTCGTACAGGCGATGGTCAGGCAGGAGCGTGGTAGTCGTACAGGCGATGGTCAGGCAGGAGCGTGGTAGTCGTACAGGCGTGGGTCAGGCAGGAGCAGGGTTGTCGTACAGGCGTGGGTCAGGCAGGAGCGGGGTAATCGTACAGGTGTGGGTCAGGCAGGAGCAGGGTAATCGTACAGGCGTGGGTCAGGCAGGAACTGGATACTGGGACAGGGAGAACAGGGTAAGGCAAGGTTCAAAAACAGACGAGGCAGGGAGCTAGAGACGTGTACCCACTAGGTTGGTTGGTCAACGATCTGGCACAGAGGGCTGTGTGGACCAGCTTCTTATCCTGCTGGCGATTGGCTGATCAGGACCAGGTGCGTTGATTGGCTGATCAGGACCAGGTGCGTTGAGGTGTGGAGGAGAGGCAATCAAGGTGACGCACGGCAGGTGTGGATCGGGGGCGTGTCTGGCTTGTGACCGCAGACGTGCCCGCAGTTCCCGCTGCAGGCTCTGGGAGGTGCTGGGGGAAACGGAGTCCGGCACTGGAGAGACAGGGACAGGCTGGGGACCAGCGTCAGAACCGGGGCTCGGGCCGGGGTCAGGGGGCTGAGGAGGTGGACGAGGCTGACGCGGCGGTGCCGTGACAGGACCCCCCCCCTCTACGGGCGCCTCCTGGCGACCGACCGGGCTGGCCAGGATGGTCACGGTGGAAATCCCGGATGAGAGTCGGGTCCAGAATGAACCTGCGGGGAACCCAACTCCGTTCCTCAGGCCCATAACCCTCCCAGTCCACCAGTTACTGGAGTCCCCGGCCCCGCCGACGGACCCTCAGCAAGCGCCGTACTGTCCAGGCAAGGTTGTCATCGATGATCCGGACCGGTGGTGGCGGGTCTCCTGGTGGACACAGTGGGCTGACAGAGGCAGGCTTGATACGGGACACATGGAAGGTGTGAAAGGATTTTTTATCCTTGTTTAGCTAGATTGTCAAAGAACACGCTGAGTGGTCGATCAAGCTGGTTTTAAACAAAGTCAATAGTTTATTCTATGATTACGATTCTGCAGAGTCGGACCCTCGCACCGGAAGTGATTCCAGGCAAGAGTGAAGCATGGGAGGAGGGGTCGTTGGTTTATACAGGAGAAGAGGAAGTGACAGTTTCAGGGGGAAGACAGGGAAGTGATGTCACACAGGAAGGGATTTGTAGTTCTAACAGACTGATCTATGAGAACGAACTACAAAGTTAAGATTAACAGTAAATGGGAAAAACAGAACACTTTGTTGAGACTTGAAATTCATTCACAATTCCCCACTTTGTGGATTAAATATCCACAACTATAATAGAAATGAAAGAATCAACAATGTGAAATCAAATTATAAAATAGGCCTATCATAAAAATAATCCAACATCTTTGGCAAAAACCCTATTCTACACATATGGAAAGGAAGCAATCTATTTCTCCACTAGGTGGAGCATAATAAAGATTTAACAAACTCAAGTTATTTAACACACCAAGATCTTTTTCTTCTCATATGCAATCACGTACCCAAAACTCCTCACCTTAATTTGGCATAAGCAAGGTAAAAAGATAACATGATTATTAATCTAAGACATCATATATTCATGACTGAGTGGGAAAAAAACCTCTTTGTTTTAGAAGAAAACCCTTAAATTCAAATTAGAACCAACAGATTATGTATCAAAATATTCCAAATAGTCAATGTCAATGGCACAGACATCATCAAGATCTTGAATTGAATTAATAGTTAATTTAACTTTTTCTATCATTATTTAGGCAGCATAGGCATATCTGGAACAGCATTTAAACATACACTTAAGAATATTTAAAAAATTAATGATGAAGAACATACATAACTGAAAACACACATATTGGAGAATATCCAGGACTTGCAAAAGCATTCCATTTAGGAACATTATCTAAGATCTGAATACCTTTATCGCTTGCTTCATGGAACTCAATGTAGCATTTGGATCTGAACTAACCGAACAGCAGATATAGCCAGTATTATCTCTAAGGGAAGTCTATTTTGTAGCACAATCTTTTCCATGTAATTTACTTCTGTAGCTAAGGCTGAAATTACTTGGTATTGTACGATCATGTGTCATGCGTTCATGAGAGAAATAATATACTGAAACTAAATAGAAAATTCGAGACAGCTCTATGGTGTCTAGTTTGATTGCTGATGAATTCCCTGCATTTGAGTGTGATCAATCTTCTTACTCCTGGACATTACATGAGCAAGATAACATTCATATGACACTGTTGCAATTTAAAGTTGAATACGCTATTTCCCTATAGCTCAAAAATACGCCATTTGGAATGGCTCTCTGAACCTTAATTTCACATCTCATAAATCTGCTTAAAACATTAATTTGTCCTAATCTATGTGTTGTATCTGAAAATATGAATACATGCTGTGATGTATTGAAGAGGTCACTTCAAATTGTTTAACTCGCTTTTCAAGTTCAGCCCTGTGGATGCAATTCTGTTAGGCTTCATTTTAATACTTGGTTGATGTAGTTAGGTGCATAGCAGTTAAACACAGTTAAACACAGTCCCCTGAGAATAGTCTGGAACAGCTCTACAAAGATCAACTTTATAATTATGAATTTTCAATACTTCTATACCCACTCTAAACTAAACTCCAGTCACAGTTTCAACAGTATAACCTGGAAATCTCTGTTGCTTTCAAATCTTATATATGCAGAATGTAGTATTTTCCATACATCTTCGTCTCAACAGTCAAGTGGAGTGCAACATTCAAATAGGACAAACGCTTGTCCACGTTGCCATAATGATCCTGAGAAGGAGGTGACAGGCAAGGTCACTTCTTTCAATAGCTCCTCCTCAGAGGAAGCCACAGTGTGGTGGCCCATGATTGTGTTTTGCTGAAGTGGCGCTCAGAGTTGTCATCCTGACAGCAATGAGGCGTTATTCTTTGTCTGATTCCTCATCTGAGACCAGAGAGTGAGCTTTCGCCCTGGTGGTGACACAGGATATTGCATCTTGGTTGTTGAATCCTCAGGCCGGGTGGCCTCGTCCTGGTTTGGAACCAGCCTGCAGTGGCTGGCGTGTACCCGCAAAGTCCTCTCTGCTACGTCTGAGTTAGCAGCAGGAACTGGTACGGGCCCAGCCAACGGGCACTCTGGTTTCAGGTCTCTGCTCACAACCCATTGGCCTGGTTGGAAATGATGCAGGTCGGCTCTCTCAGGTCGGCAGACCTGTGAATCCACAGATGAGACAGCATAGACAAAACAGGACAGCACCACAGCTTTTAGCAGCGGAGTTAGCAGCCATACTACATATGGACACAGGATCAGAGATTTCAATAGGAGCTTGGCCTTTGCCACCATCTTAAAATATTACACATTAAGTTTCTTCTTCAGCTCTGCATCTTGTTCTTTCAACTACTTTCTAATTTCCTTCAACTACAACCTCCTCACTACCTTCAATTCAACTTCCTCACTA
The DNA here is from genome assembly GCF_949987555.1 of Borostomias antarcticus. Lineage (NCBI taxonomy): Eukaryota > Metazoa > Chordata > Actinopteri > Stomiiformes > Stomiidae > Borostomias > Borostomias antarcticus. Next base: position 172,196 of record NW_028176821.1, read on the forward strand.
CCTTCAATTCAACTTCCTCACTACCTTCAATTCAACTTCCTCACTACCTTCTTCACTACTACTAGTCTGTTTCATTAGCAACAACCAGTTAACTTGTTAACATCCTTTACTCCCCCTCTTTTTTGAAACATGATCTGGTCAGTGTGCTAATTTGAAAACATAATGAAAGCATGGAATATGCAGTATAGGTTATGCTAACTATGAAATGAGCATTCATTCAAAATCAGAGTGAGAGGAGAATATCTGAGAGGTTTGAGCGTGGCTTAATTGATCTCGGTCAATATGTTGAGTAATGTCTCTCTGCCTTCTGGAGGAGGAAGCAGAGTTAAGAACAGTGCATCTTTGAAATGCACGGTCAACAGTTCAGTCTTATTAAAGCAGCAGCCACGCTGTGTGTAGGTGCGATGTAAAAGATGAATAGACACAACATGCCGGACATGGACAAAACAGCGTGCGCAGTGCTACTAGGTCTAAAACAGCACCAGTGGTAGCTGCCACTGATTTCAAGTAGGACCCAAGTCCTTTTAACAGAGTCAAGTCTTAAACAGGGTGTAGTCATTGTTAGAGCCAGTCGGGCTCGTCAGTCCATGTAATCCTGTCAAGTGGAGCTAGCTTTTGTCTAATGAGGGTTATGTCTGCTAAATCAGGGATAGACTCTGCAGTAGTCTATTCCCAAGCAGTGCCTTTGTTTATTTATCATTATTAAGTGACCAAGGTAATTAACCTGCTCACGCACCAATTAGATTTAGGTCTTAGAAATTCTATGGCCATTTCCTAAAATAAAACAACATATTCGTATCATCAAACCATGAGTCCTCGTTTCTAACAAGAAATTGTTATTCAAAATAATCATTTAAAAAGGGGAGCGCCAACACATTATGTAAAACAGCGCCATCTAATGGTGAAAACAAAAATTCCCTTAAATCAGGGTGAACAAATGGAAAAAAAATGCATTACTCAAACCAAAAACAATAAATGAATAGCTTCATATGGGGTTCTCAAACCATGAACAAATATAATTATCTAAACCGTTCCCAAAAGAACACCAGGGGTGTTATAAGTTGAGCTCAATTTCAATAACCACATTTCTGCGTTTGAGGACAGAGAGTTATGAGCACGCTTTAGGACGTGATGGTTCCTTGGGTCTGACAACCACTTGGTTACTATTCTTAAATTTAGCCTAGTTCATCTCTTACCCACAGTCAGTTGGGCAACGTGGGGGTGAGGCGTTTGACCAGCGTCCCCACGAACCAAGGTGTCAGCCCATATAAATGGGAGCAGCCTCCATCTCTCGTCCCATGCCTGTGTCTACTCTGTAAACAAACTTCAGAAATAATACGTGACACATTTGTTTTACCATGCAGCTGTCTCTGTGGGCCGTCAGACGCACAGACAGAGCTGCATGGGCAGTTTACATACAATAAAAGACAGACAAAATAAAAGACATTTCAATTTCTCACCACTCTTGTGGGTAACCCCAATTCTTAGAAATTATGCGCCGGAGGCACATAAACATAACAAAATAAATCATAGACCGCAGTTTTGATAAATTGGAGTGATGTCTTTTCTTTTTCTTTTTTTTCAAGAATATGTATCTGAGCATATTAAGTTAACATGACAATACAGTGAATTGAGTTTGAAGTTAGCAACATCTAACACAACTTTAAGTGGCAGTCATTTCAAATTATTAAAATACTTGCGGTTCCAACCGGTTTGGCATTTATCCGGTAGTCCAGGAACGTCAATTCTCTGTAAAACTCAAAACCAATGAATGTGCATCTGAAATCAGTAAAACATGAAATCTTAAACAAAACAAAATTCTCAAAATTGGGTTGTCAGACAATATGTATAAGACTAAGATATTGGCAAATCTGAATATTTTCTTTTTTCTCTTACCTTTACCCTTTCCCCCCCCCCATGTCACGTACACTCTCACTCTCCCTAGACTTTCCCTACTGAAATATCTATCTTATCTAGTCAGACAGTTGGTTGAACAGCAGGAAGGGACGTTTGGACAGGAACGGACGTGGCCTGTAACAACAAAACTCTTGTTTGGATAGGTGTCATAACAAGGAGGGGGCCAGTATTGGGGGTTGGTTGAAACCGTTTACATCTGCTTAACAAGGGACATGGCCTGAAACAACAAAACTCTTGTTTGGATAAGAGGTCAGAACAGGAAGGGGGCCTTTCTGTCCCTTCACTATTCTCACACACATGCTTTGTTGTACTAAAAGTAACTCCCATTTTAAAAGAAAATATTAGAACCAACAATGTAATTAAAAAGTTACAGAAAAAAAACTAAACACGTTCAGTCAACCAAATTACTGCTGTGCTGAGAGATACTTTTTTTTTTTTTTTTTTTTATCCTGTTATTTTTTTTTTTTTCCCAAGATGGCAGTCATCAGAAGCCAAATTGGTTGACCCTCGAGAAGAGAAGAGGGAACAGGAAGTCTCTCTTTTTTTTTTTTTCACACAAGCAGCAAAACAGGAAGTTAACCACGTGGCACAGAGGATAGAAGGAAGTACAACACATGGGCTAATCAACATGTGGATGAGGCAGCTAGCACCTTGAAACAATAGAACAGAGAAGATAGCTAGTTGTAGCTAGTTTTGAGCAGAACAAGAACAGTAGCCTAGCTAGAATGCAGCTAGCATGAAAATCAATCACAAATGTACACAAACCAAAACCCTGCATAAAACCAAAACACCCAACATAACCATGGGTTTCAACAGTTAAACAGGACCTCAAATCCCAAAACAAAAACAGATCTACCTTGGCGTAGACTCAAACATATAATGGACCAAACATTTAAGAAGCCTCAGCTTCACATGAAACACAAAACGCAGCACAACACACATCCAAGTCTACAAACAAAACAATAAGGATTACGTCGTAGGTACGACTACCTAGCTAACCCCCCCGGGGATTCCAAATAACCTTTCGAAGTGAAACAGCCATCTTCGTGTCGTGCTCCTTCACAACACGAGATACAGAAATAAAAAGAAATAATGAGCCCAAGATAAAAGCTCTCTCGCGCCGCGGAAACCCCCCACAACGCGGATCCCAAAACAATCAAAAGAGTAGGCTTTCCGAAAGTGAAACGTTGCGTAGTACTAAACACACCCGTCCTCAAAAATGAACACTTACAAAACCAACCCTGGTATATTGGCCTTTAAGCGAGCATGCGGTTCAAAAACCGACTTTCTACCCAGGACACGTGTGCGCGACACCGGCTCGAATAAACACTATTGTCTAAGTTTATCACACAGCTGAACAAACAAAGGGACCACTCTTAACTAGGTTCAAACAACGTACCAGACTCCAGCAAGTTCAGGCTGACTCGGGCCTAGGGGGAAAACCGCACCAACTAGATGTGTCCCCGAGATTGAATTTTCCCCGTCCTTTGAGAAAAGTACGTCACGCGTCCGTGAATTCAGCCCAAAACACACCGAAGTCCAGCAGTCGTTCCCATTAGAGCATTTTCGTCGCCATATTGTGAAAGGATTTTTTATCCTTGTTTAGTTAGATTGTCAAAGAACACGCTGAGTGGTCGATCAAGCTGGTTTTAAACAAAGTCAATAGTTTATTCTATGATTACGATTCTGCAGAGTCGGACCCTCGCACCGGAAGTGATTCCAGGCAAGAGTGAAGCATGGGAGGAGGGGTCGTTGGTTTATACAGGAGAAGAGGAAGTGACAGTTTCAGGGGGAAGACAGGGAAGTGATGTCACACAGGAAGGGATTTGTAGTTCTAACAGACTGATCTATGAGAACGAACTACAAAGTTAAGATTAACAGTAAATGGGAAAAACAGAACACTTTGTTGAGACTTGAAATTCATTCACAAAGGTCGGATGTATCCTCATGGCGGGAGGCAACTTGAGCCTGATCGCTGAGGGGTTGACTATGCTGTCGATGACGTATGGGCCCAGGTACCGGTGTGTCAGCTTACGGGAGGATGCTTGCAATGGGATGTCCTTGGAGGATAACCATACACTCTGACCTGGTTGGTAAGCTGGAGCTGGGACCCGGTGGCGATCCGCGTTACGCCGGCTGCGGTGGGCAGAGCGGAGCAGGGCGGTTCGGGTCTCTCTCCACACCCTGCGGCAGCGACGGATGTGGCTCTGGACTGAGGGCACGGTGAGTTCCCCCTCCTGCTCAGGGAACAATGGTGGCTGGTAGCCCAGAGAGCATTCAAAAGGGGACAGACCAGTGGAGGCATTGGACAGGGAGTTGTGAGCATACTCAACCCAGGAGAAGTAGTCGCTCCAGGCGGACGGGTTCCGAGTGGTGACACAGCGCAGCGCATTCCCAAGGAACTGGTTGGCCCGTTCAGCCTGCCCGTTAGTCTGGGGGTGGTAGCCGGAGGACAGGCTCACGGTGGCTCCAATAGCCCGGCAGAACTCCCGCCACACTTGGGACGTAAACTGGGGTCCTCGGTCCGAGACAATGTCCACGGGAATGCCGTGGAGCCGGACCACATGGGTCACCAGGAGAGCCGCGGTCTCTGAAGCTGAGGGGAGCTTGGATAGGGGCACAAAATGGGCGGCCTTAGAAAACCGGTCAATAATAGTTAGTATGGTGGTGTTACCATTGGACAGAGGGAGCCCGCACACGAAGTCCAGCCCGATGTGGCTCCAAGGGCGGCCAGGAACAGGCAGGGGGCGTAGCAGACCGGAGGAGGGTTGGTGCGACGCCTTGCTCTGGGCACAGACTGTGCAGGCCTGGATGTATTCCCGGGTGTCAGCTGACATGGTGGGCAACCAAAAACGCTTCTTAAGCAGAGCCAGGGTGCGGTTGACCCCTGGGTGACAGGCAAGCCGGGATGCGTGGACCCACTGGATGACCTGGGAACGGACTAGATCAGGCACAAACAGTCGGTTAGGGGGGCCTTTACCTGGGTCCGGTTGGCTCCTCTGGGCGTCCCTGACCACGCCCTCGATCTCCCATGTGACCGCGCCCACCACACAGGAGGGAGGTAGGATCGTGTCAGGCTCTGCGGCACTCGGTTCCGGGGGAGCAAATTGGCGTGACAACGCATCACGCTTGACGTTGCGAGACCCCGGCCGGTAGGTGATGGTAAACCGGAAGCACCCGAAGAACAGCGCCCACCGGGCCTGCCTGGGGTTTAGCCTCTTGGCGTTCTGGAGGTTAACCAGGTTTTTATGATCTGTCCACACGATAAACGGTTGTTCCGCCCCCTCCAACCAATGTCTCCATTCCTGCAGGGCCAGCTGGACAGCGAGCAGCTCCTTGTTCCCCACGTCGTAATTGCGTTCCGCCGGTTCAAGGCGGCGAGAGAAGAAGGCGCAGGGGTGGAGCTTGTCGTTGGAGGCCGATCGCTGTGACAGGACCGCCCCCACTCCCGTGTCCGATGCGTCAACCTCCACGACGAACTGACGTGAGGGGTCTGGTTGGGTAAGCACCGGGGCAGAGGTGAAGAGTGCTTTCAAGGCCCTGAACGCAGCGTCTGCCTCGGGTGTCCAGGAGAAGGGAGTGGTCCTAGAGGTCAGGGCCATCATGGGGGAAGCAACTCGGCTGTAGTCACGGATAAACCGTCGGTAAAAGTTTGCAAACCCAAGAAACCTCTGTAGCTCCTTTCTGGTTGTGGGGGTGGGCCACTCGACCACTGCCCTGATCTTCTCTGGGGTAGCCTTCACCTGACCCTCTCCAATGATGTACCCCAGAAACTGAACTGAGCGGACATGAAATTCACACTTTTCAGCCTTGACAAACAGCCGGTTCTCCAGGAGTCTTTGGAGAACCTGCCTGACGTGCTTGACATGCTCCTCCGGGGAACGAGAAAAAACAAGGATGTCATCCAGGTAGACAAAGACAGAACGGTTCAGTAGATCCCGGAGGACGTCGTTGACTAGGGCCTGAAAAACAGCAGGGGCATTGGTCAACCCAAAAGGCATCACCAGATACTCGAAATGTCCAAGGGGGGTGTTAAAAGCAGTCTTCCACTCGTCTCCTTCTGTAATCCGAACCAGATGGTAGGCGTTCCTGAGGTCCAGTTTGGAAAAGACGGTGGCGCCTTGGAGGGGCTCAAAGGCAGAAGCGAGGAGAGGCAGGGGATACTTGTTTTTAACAGTTATGCTGTTCAGAGCCCGGTAATCAATGCAGGGTCGTAAGGAACCATCCTTCTTACCGACAAAGAAGAATCCGGCACCTACTGCAGAGGACGATGGCCTTATGATGCCAGAAGCAAGAGAGTCCCTGATGTAAGTTTCCATGGCCTCTCTCTCAGGACGTGACAGGTGGAACAGACGGCCTGAGGGCAGAGGGGCCCCAGGGAGGAGCTCTATGGAGCAGTCATAGGGGCGATGAGGCGGTAGGGAGAGAGCTTGTTGCTTACTGAAGGCCTCTCCAAGGTCGTGGTAGACGGGGGGCACCTGGGACAGGTCAGGAGGCTCAATAGGGGCAACAGCGCCCTCTGCTGGGGGACGGGCAGATGTGAGGCAGGTACTGAGGCAGAAGGAACTCCAGCTGACTACTCGGTTAGAGGACCAGTCGATATGGGGATTGTGTTGTTTTAACCACGCATGGCCAAGCACTATGGGACTCTGGGGGGACGTGATGACCAATAGGGACAAGGACTCGCGATGGTTTCCAGAGATGACCACGCTCAAGGGTTCGGTGACATGCGTAATGTTGGCTAGGAGTCTACCGCTAAGGTCATGCACGGTAACAGGGGGCTCTCTGGGGAGGGTGGCAATACCCGCCTGGATTACTAGCTCTGCGTCGATGAAATTGTCGTCGGCACCTGAGTCAACAAGGGCGAGAACTGAGATGGGCCGTTGGTTCACAGTGATGGAGACGTCGAGGTGCATCCGCCCCTGGACACAGGAGGAGCCATTGGAAAGAGAGCCCACGTGCGCTAGCTTGGCCATGGGGGGCGTGGGTGACAGGGCACAGCCCACCGGTGAACCCACTCTCACTGGTGGGCTTGGGTTTTTGGCCGAGCGGGGCAGGAAGCACGGCCATGACCTGGTTGACCGCAGTAGAAACAGAGGCGCTCGCTCACACGGCGAGTGCGTTCAGCCTCGGAGAGTCGTGCGCCGCCCAACTGCATGGGCTCGTCCTCGGGGGCGGAGGCATGTGGCGTCGTGGTGCGCTGAGGGGAGAGCGCTTCATGACGTGGCGAGAGCTGAGAAGGCGTGTTAGGGGAACGCTGGCTGGGAAGCCTAGATGGAAAACCGGATGTGCGGCTTCTTTCCTTTCTACGCTCCCTCAGGCGGTGATCGATTTTGATAGCCAGGGAGATTAGGCTGTCAAGGGTAGTGGGCGTGTCCCTGACTAACTCGTCCTTCAGAGTCTCGGACAGGCCCGCACGGAAAGCGGTCTGTAAGGCGGTATCGTTCCACCCGCTATCCGCGGCTAGGATCCTGAACTCTATGGAGTACTCTGCCACGCTACGGCTACCTTGTTGGAAGTTCATTAAACGTGAGGCTGAGTCGTGACCAAGGGCGGGATGATCAAACACTTTTCTGAACTCCAAGCTGAATTCAGCGTAAGACCGGAGACAAGCCGCGTTAGCTTTCCAGGTGGCTTCAAACCAACTAAGGGGCGGACCGGTAAGTAGGCTAGACACGAAGGCTATCCTTTCGGCGTCCAGTGAATACATGCTAGGCTGGTGAATAAAGATGAAGTCACATTGCATTAGAAATGACCCACAACGAGCCAGATCACCGTCATACGGCTTGGGACTAGGGAGGTTAGGCTCACGTCGGGATGCAGTCACAGGGGCTGGACTAGCTGCCAGGGCTCCGGGTGCAGGGCCCTCCCCCTGGGCTGCGGAGCCCGTGGATATGACCAATTGGCTAACCTGCTCGCTGAGGGTTTGCATGGTAGCGGCGATAGTGTGCAGGCTTTGCTCCGACTTGGTTACCTGGGCCGACAGGCCTTGCATATTAGCGTTGAGAGCCCGCATCGCTGTATCGGCGTCCCGGAGTAGAACGCTGTGTTGTCCCACGAGAATCCCTTGGGAGGTGACGGCCTGCCGGAGGCCTGTATTGTCCGCTGGGTCCATGTTGGCCGGATCGTTCTGTTAGGGTTTTGATGGAGGACCCAAGAGCAGACACGATTGGGGTGAAAGCCCGTAGGCACGTTTATTGAGATCCGGGGAGAGGCAGGCAGTAACGTGGTCCGTAGACAGGCGTGGGTCAGGCGGGGACGTGGTAGTCGTACAGGCGATGGTCAGGCAGGAGCGTGGTAGTCGTACAGGCGATGGTCAGGCAGGAGCGGGGTTGTCGTACAGGCGTGGGTCAGGCAGGAGCAGGGTTGTCGTACAGGCGTGGGTCAGGCAGGAGCGGGGTAATCGTACAGGTGTGGGTCAGGCAGGAGCAGGGTAATTGTACAGGCGTGGGTCAGGCAGGAACTGGATACTGGGAAGACAGGGAGAACAGGGTAAGGCAAGGTTCAAAAACAGACGAGGCAGGGAGCTAGAGACGTGTACCCACTAGGTTGGTTGGTCAACGATCTGGCACAGAGGGCTGTGTGGACCGGCTTCTTATCCTGCTGGCGATTGGCTGATCAGGACCAGGTGCGTTGATTGGCTGATCAGGACCAGGTGCGTTGAGGTGTGGAGGAGAGGCAATCAAGGTGACGCACGGCAGGTGTGGATCGGGGGCGTGTCTGGCTTGTGACCGCAGACGTGGCCGCAGTTCCCGCTGCAGGCTCTGGGAGGTGCTGGGGGAAACGGAGTCAGGCACTGGAGAGACAGGGACAGGCTGGGGACCAGCGTCAGAACCGGGGCTCGGGCCGGGGTCAGGGGGCTGAGGAGGTGGACGAGGCTGACGCGGCGGTGCCGTGACACAGAGGCAACACAATGCGCTTTACAGAGAACAAGGGAGGTGGGGATACATCCCATCCCTACATATTCCAGAGGGAAGCAAAAAGTGAGCTGTACAAATTCTTCCCTGACCCCTCTCAACAAGGAAATCGAGCAAGCTCCTGGAGTATGTTTGTCTACCGGCTAAGAACATTTATAAAGCAATAAATTACATTAAATTACATTTTCAGAGTAAGAGAGGCTAAAAACATAATAGGAGAGACATGGCAAACACTGGTGTATGTCTGTGTGTGCGTGAATGTGCCTGGGCCCAGATAGAGGCCTAAGCCGGATGTGGACTGATGTGTGTATGTGTGTGTGTGTGTTAACTAAATACTACGACATCCACAGCTGACACGGGGGTATCTATCGGACTCAGGGTGGTGTGCGGGTGACAGTGGGGCATCCACTGGACTTGGTTAGAAGGTAGGAGGGAGAGAGAGAGGCACTAGGGGAGACAGAAAACGGTTAGTAGCATGCTGAGCCTTTGAAGCAACACAGATATCAGAACAGAACAAGCCTGTTTCAGGGCAACCAGCTTCTGTACACAACTTGATATACATAGAGTGCATAGCAGGATATACACCAATGTATACAGAGGATTCACAGGTAGGTTTGAGGCTGCCTTTCTGTGTCTCAAGGTCCTGGCTAGTGATTGTAGGTTAGGCCAAAAAGGTACATCTTGAGATCTTGCTTGAAGACCTCTGTTGTTTCGACCCTTCTTAGGCACTCCGGCAGGGTGTTCCAGAGGTTGGGGGCATAGAAACTATAAGCTGCCTCTCCGTCTTTCTTGGTCCTGGCTTTTGGGACTGTTACGAGTTCAGTACCTGAGGATCTGAGTGGTCTGTTGGGCATGTACCTGACAAGCATGTCTGAAATGTTTTCTGGTGCGTGACTGTGGAGAGATTTATAGACTAGTAATAGTATTTTAAAGTCTATTCTAGAGTTGACAGGTAACCAGTGTAGTGATTTAAAGGCTGGTGTGATGTGTGCCCTGCGTCTAGTCTTAGTGAGGACTCGTGCTGCAGCATTCTGTATCATTTGTAGCTTAGAGATTGCTTTCTTTGGTAGGCCTGATAGTAGAGCATTGCAGTAGTCCAGCCTGCTTGTGATGAAAGTATGCATTAGTCTTTCGGTGTCAGCCTGAGAGAGAAAGGGTTGCACCATGGCAATGTTCCTTAAGTGGTAAAAAGATGTCTTTGTAATATTCATGATGTGGTTTTCGAAATTAAGATCTGAGTCAAGTATGACACCTGGGTTTTTAGCCTGGCATTTGGTGTCAATTTCCAGAGTTTTTAAATGTGCAGATAGTTTCTCTCTTTCAGCTTTTTCTCCAATGATCAGTACTTCTGTTTTGTCCTGGTTTAGTTGGAGGAAATTATGTGACATCCATACATTTATATCCGTAATACACTTGACAAGGCAGTCAATCAAGCTGTAGTTACTGGGTGTTACAGAAATATAGAGTTGGGTATCATCTGCGTAGCTATGGTAGCTAACGTTGTGCCTCCTGATGACACTGCCAAGGGGCACCATGTACAGGCTGAAGAGTAGAGGTCCTAGGATCGATCCTTGGGGCACCCCACAGGTCATAGGGATCTTTCCTGAGCTATGGTCACCGAGGGCAACGAAGAAATCACGACCGGTTAGATAGGTCCTAAGCCAATTAAGGACTGGACCGGAGAGGCCAACCCACTTCTCCAGTCTTTTGATGAGGATTGCATAATCTATAGTATCAAAGGCTGCACTCAGGTCCAGGAGGATGAGAACAGAGAGCTCTTTGGAGTCAGCATTAATTCTGAGGTCATTTACAACTTTGACTAATGCCGTCTCTGTGCTATGATGGGCGCGAAAGCCGGACTGGAAAAGGTCAAGCGTAAAACTTGTAGCTAGGAAATCATTAATCTGTTTGAAAATCATTAATCTGTTTGAAAACAATAGTTTCCAGAATTTTACTCAAAAGGGGAAGGTTGGAGATTGGTCTAAAATTGCTAAGAACTGAAGTGTCTAAGTTGTTTTTCTTCAGCACGGGTCTCACCAAAGCAGTTTTAAGTATTGGTGGGAAGACACCTGTAGATAGGGAGTCATTAACAATGGCTAAAATGTCATAGGATACAGAGTCAAAAATTGTTTTGAAAAAATCAGTGTGGATGGGATCCAGCAGGCTTGTGGAGGATTTGAGTTTGGATACTACTTTTCTCAACATTTCTGTGTCCACCAGTGTAAACAAGCTCATATGTCCATTACATGGAGGAAGAGGATCTGTGAACAGGATGCATGGCCTTTCCTGGGTGACTTTCCTCCTAATATTCATAATCTTATCTCTGAAGTAAGCTGCAAATTCCTCACATTTGGAGGTAGAGAGCAGGTTATCTGGTGTTTTTACGGCAGGGTTTATTAGGCTATCAATTGTTGAGAAGAGCACTCTTGAATTATTGCGGTTGATAGATATGAATTTTGAGAAGTGGTCTTTCCTTGCATTTCTTATTGCTTTATCAAAGGCAGCGAGATGTTCTTTGAGAATATCATGGTGGACCTCTAGCTTGGTCTTTCTCCATATACGCTCAGATCTTCTGCAGGTTCTCTTTAGTTGATTTGTTTCCTCATTTCGCCATGGAGCTTTATGATTGGCTGTGATCTTTTTCAGTTTAATAGGTGCTACAGAATACAAGGCTGCCCCTACTCTGGTGTTAAAGGCGCATGCTAAGTCTTCAATAGTGCCTGACGGCCCCACTTCTGGAGTTGATAAATTGTTTGTGATCATTATTTCTCTAAAACTATCGGATACTGCGGAGGTAAGATAACGTTTCTTGATAAAGCGCTAGTACTACTTTTGACTTTAGGAACCAATGCAGTGAAGAAGATACAGAAATGGTCAGAGAGAGCGAGGTCACTAATAGAGGAGACAGTGATAGTCAGGCCCTTAGTAATCACTAGATCAAGGGTGTCATAATTTGTATGGATGATGGACTGTTAAGGCTAGTTAGCTACGGGGCTCAAGTGCACGACACAGGAGGCAGGAAGCTCTTTGCCCAGCAGGGCGTTTATTGCTGGAGCTGGGAGGGAAGGTAGTGCCCGGATGGCTCAGGTTGGGAGCCTGGCAGGCTGGAGGTTGAGGCCGGTTGGAGCAGCTGCAGTGCGTGGCGGGCAGAGTGATGGGCAGGCAAGCCGGATCACAGCACACCTGGTCGTTCTGTAGGGAACACGGAGAGACGAGTAAGCCTTGAGGTGCGGTGGTCCAGAGAGCACACAAACACACATATATATAAGCAGAAATACTTTGTTTAACAACTACGATACTTGCCAGGCGTTTCTTAGGGAAGATCTGGCGATGAATGGCTGGAGAAACCGGCATCTTGTAGGTAGAGGGGGTTCATGAGAAGGTGGCAGCAGGTGTGCAGTGATCCGGCCATAAGCTCATTCGCCCATCAGCTCAACTCATTTCAGCTGTCGTTGGAGCGCCCTCAGTGCCCGTGCCGAGCTGCAGGGGGCCTGTGAGGTAGGCACAGAGGTGGAGGGTTGTGGAGAGGCGGAGGAGGGGGGCGTGTGTGGAGGTGAAACCGTAACAATGGACAGGAGTTCTGAAAATTCGGTAGAGAAGGCAGGGCATTGTTTAGGAGGCCTATACACGGTTACTGCCAGAACTGGGGGCTGGCATTTTAAGACAATAGCGTGGTATTCAAAAGAGGTAAAATCATCAAAGGAGATGATCCTGCAGCTGAGGGCATCTGTATATAACATAGGTATTTTAGGAGCACTGTACTGTATCGTATTGATAGCAGTAGCCAGTGCACTGTGGCATCTTGTAAAACTGAAGTTACTATGTGTAGGAGTACTGTACATGATAGCAGTAGCCAGTGCACTGTGACATATTGTAGCCTACCTTTTAGCCATATTATCATCATATTGCTCAAATGTAACATGCTCCATCAAGTTAATAGCCAAGTTGAAATGAAATAAGACCTATTAGGGGACTGAGGGTATGCAGTGTATGCTGCCCGTGACAGAAATCATCAGCATTAGCCTACTATGTTCCCTGTACGCTCCAGATAGCCCACTTCACCATCTATGTTCAAGGGAGCCAAAGCGTAAAACTACGCTCTCTACTGGTTGGGTTCACACAACCGCCCCATCTTTTGCATAGGGAGAAAAACTTGAAATAATTATAAATCGATATCAATGGATTGTGCGGCAGTGGCTAGTTGCAAAACTAGAATGGAGAAGTAAGACGCCTCCACTAGTCTGGGGGTCCACCTTGGGCAAGTGGTAGTACCCCCTAGCCCCCCTACCTGGGGTTACAGGAAAAAACGCTGATGACAGAACACCAAAAAGGAAGAGAGACCCGGCCCGGAGGAAGCCCGGGGCCCTTGTCTGGAGCCAGGCCCAGACGGAGGGCCCGCATGCGAGCGCCTGGTGGCCGGGCAGCCCGAATAAGCAACGTGGAAGCACCATCTCCTCCTCCATCGTCCCGTGGACCCACCACCCGCAGGAGGAATTGTCGGGGTCGGGTGTGCTGCCAACTAGGTGGCGGTGAAGGCGGGGGGCACCGACGGACCGGACCCGGGCGGCAAAGGCTGGCTCTGGGGACATGGAACGTGACCTCGCTGGGGGGGAAGGAGCTGGAGCTTGTGAGGGAGGTGGAGCGATACCAATTACACCTGGTGGGGCTAACCTCCACGCACAGCACCGGCACCGGAACCAAACTCCTGGATAGGGGTTGGACCCTGTTCTTCTCCGGAGTTGCTCACGGTATGAGGCGTAAGGCAGGTGTGGCTATACTAGCTAGCCCCCAGCTGAGCGCCTCTGTGCTGGAGTTCACCCCAGTGGACGAGAGGGTCGCCTCCCTGCGCCTTAGGACTGTGGGGGGGGGGGACTCTGACTGTGGTTTGTGCTTATGCACCGAACAGCAGTTCAGAGTACTCAGCCTTCCTGCAGACCCTGAGTGGAGTCCTTTTGTGGGCTCCTGCAGGGGACTCCAGTGTCCTACTGGGGGACTTCAATGCACACGTAGGCAATGATGGAGAAACTTGGAGGGGCGTGATTGGAAGGCATGGCCACCACGATCTGAACCCGAGTGGTGTTTTGTTGTTGGACTTCTGTGCTAGTCACGGTTTGTCCATAACAAACACCATGTTCGAACACAAGGATGCCCACAAGTACACCTGGCATCAGAACACCTTAGGCCGAAGGTCGATGATCGATTTCGTTATCGTATCATCTGATCTGAGGCCATGCGTTTTGGACACTCGGGTAAAGAGAGGGGCAGAGCTGTCCACTGATCACCATCTGGTGGTGAGCTGGTTTCGATGGCGGGGGAAACTTCTGGACAGACCTGGAAAACCCAAGCGTGTAGTGAGGGTGAACTGGGAACGTCTGGAGGAAGAGCCTGTCCGGAGAGATTTCAATTGCCACCTCCGGCGGAGCTTCTCAGGCATCCCTGTGGAGGTTGGGGACATCGAGCATGAGTGGTCGGTGTTCAAAGCCTCCATTGCTGAAGCTGCGGCTGGGAGCTGTGGCCTGAGGGCCATAGGTACCTCAAGGGGCGGTAACCCTCGGACACCGTGGTGGACAGCGGTGGTGAGGGAAGCCGTCCGACTGAAGAAGGAGGCCTTCCGGGTTATGTTAGCCCGGGAGACCCCAGAAACAGTTGCAGGGTATCGACTGGCCCGGAGGGCTGCGGCTTCGGCCGTGACCAAGGCAAAGCAGCGGGAGTGGGAGGAGTTCGGAGAAACCATGGAGAAGGACTTTCGGTCGGCACCAAAGTGTTTCTGGAAGACCATCAGACACCTCAGGAAGGGAAAGTGGGGGACCATCCAAGCTGTATACAGCAAGGGGACACTGCTGACCTCAACTGAGGAGGTTGTTGAGCGTTGGAAGGAGCACTTTGAGGAACTCCTGAACCCGACTAATCCACCCTCTACGATCGAGGCAGAGCCGGAAGATGATGGGGGGTCGTCAATGTCCTTGGAGGAGGTCACTGAGGTAGTCAAACAACTCCACAGTGGCAGAGCCCCAGGGACTGATGAGATCCGTCCAGAAATGCTGAAGGCGCTGGGTGTAGAGGGGCTGTCTTGGTTGACACGCCTCTGTAACATTGCGTGGAAGTCTGGGTCAGTGCCGAAGGAGTGGCAGACTGGGGTGGTGGTCCCAATATTCAAAAAAGGGGACCAGAGGGTGTGTGCGAATTATAGAGGCATCACATTACTCAGCCTCCCAGGGAAAGTTTAATCCAAGGTGCTGGAAAGGAGGGTCCGGCCAATAGTCGAACCTCAGATCGAAGAGGAACAATGCGGATTTCGTCCTGGTCGTGGAACTACCGACCAGCTCTTCACTCTCGCAAGGATCTTGGAGGGGGCTTGGGAGTTTGCCCAACCTGTCTACATGTGTTTTGTGGACTTGGAGAAGGCTTACGACCGGGTCCCTCGAGAGGTCTTGTGGAGGGTTATGCGGGAGTATGGGGTGAGGGGGTCCCTACTTAGGGCCATCCAATCCCTGTACACCCAGAGCGAGAGCTGTGTCCAGGTCCTCGGCAGTAAGTCGTCTTCCTTTCCGGTGGGTGTTGGCCTCCGCCAGGGCTGCGCTTTGTCACCAATCCTGTTTGTGATTTTCATGGACAGGATATTACATTACATTACATTACAGTCATTTAGCAGACGCTTTTATCCAAAGCGACTAACAATAATTGCATTTAACGTAGGAAGAGCCAATGTACTACTACTTGCCAGAACTCACAAGTGCATCTTCTTTCTAAAACAAACAAGTGACTAAGAGCATAATCTAGTGCTGAAGGCAAAGTGCAAGAATCACAATCTAAAGTACAGTGCAATATAATAAGTGCTTAGGTGGGAGGATTGTTGTAGTACTTCTTGAAGAGATGAGTTTTGAGCCTGCGACGAAAGATGGGCAGCGACTCTGCTGTCCTGACATCAGTGGGCAGCTCATTCCACCACTGCGGGGCCAGGACAGAGAAGAGCCGTGACCGTGTCGATCGACCGCAGGAGCCTCGGAGTGATGGGGCAA
This sequence comes from Borostomias antarcticus, assembly GCF_949987555.1. Lineage (NCBI taxonomy): Eukaryota > Metazoa > Chordata > Actinopteri > Stomiiformes > Stomiidae > Borostomias > Borostomias antarcticus. Next base: position 188,049 of record NW_028176821.1, read on the forward strand.
CCAGTCGCCCTGAGGTAGCAGAGCGTAGTGGTCGGGAGGGGATGTAGGGTTTGACCATGGCCTGGAGGTAGGAGGGGGCTGTTCCTTTCATTGCCCTGTAGGTTAGCGCCAGAGTTTTAAACTGGATGCGAGCCGCTACAGGGAGCCAGTGTAGGGAACGGAGGAGGGAAGTTGTGTGGGAGAATTTGGGGTGGTTGAACACCAGGCGAGCAGCAGCTTTCTGGACAAGTTCCAGAGGTTTAATGGCTGACGCCGGTGCCCCCGCGAGGATATCGAGGCGTAGCCGGGGGGAGGTGGGTTTGCAGTTCGGTGAGCTGGGGATCACGTCACTGCTTTTTGCAGATGATGTGGTCCTGATGGCATCAGCTGCCTGCGACCTCCAGCACTCTCTGGATAGGTTCGCAACTGAGTGTGAAGCGGCTGGGATGAGAATAAGCACTTCTAAATCTGAGGCCATGGTTCTCAGCAGGAAACCGGTGGCCTGTCCGCTCCGAGTAGGAAATGAGTCCTTACCCCAAGTGAAGGAGTTCAAGTATCTGGGGGTCTTGTTCACGAGTGAGGGAACCATGGAGAGGGAGTTTGGCCGGAGAATCGGAGCAGCTGGTGCGGTTCTGCAGTCGCTTTACCGCACTGTTGTGATGAAAAGAGAGCTGAGCCAAAAGGCAAAGCTCTCGATCTACCGGTCTATCTTCGTCCCCACCTTCACCTATGGTCATGAAGGATGGGTCATGACCGAAAGAACGAGATCACGGATACAAGCGGCCGAAATGAGTTTTCTCCGGAGGGTGGCTGGGGTCTCCCTGAGAGATCGGGTGAGAAGTTCAGTCATCCGGGAGAGACTCGGAGTAGAGCCGCTGCTCCTTTGCGTCGAAAGGAGCCAGTTGAGGTGGTTCGGGCATCTAGTGAGGATGCCTCCTGGGCGCCTCCCTAGGGAGGTGTTCTAGGCGTGTCCGGCTGGGAGGAGGCCGCGGGGTAGACCCAGGACTAGGTGGCGGGACTACATCTCCGCACTGGCCTGTGAGCGGCTAAAGATTCCCCAGGCAGAGCTGGTTGATGCTGCTAGGGAAAGGGATGTCTGGGGCCCCCTGATGGAACTGCTGCCTCCGCGACCCGACCCTGGATAAGCGGATGAAGATGATGATGATGATGATGATCAATGGATTGACAAAGCCATAAACTAGGCTACTAGCAATATCAAATTCCGCCGCAATAATGTGCGGTTTCTCAAAGGTACTTTTTATTTCTTTAATTTAGGTCTACGTTGTAGTTATTTTACAGAGAGAACTACACGGATCCCTCTATTGTATTTTAGATTGCTATTCTTGCACTTTGCCTTCAGCACTAGATTATGCTCTTAGTCACTTGTTTTAGAAAGGAGATGCACTTGTGAGTTCCGGCAAGTAGCCTAGTAGGCTAGTAGCCTACATTGGCTTTTCCTACGTTAAATGCAATTATTGTTAGTTGCTTTGGATAAACGCGTCTGCTAAATTACTGTAATACAATGAGATCTAGGCTACTACGGATCTGGGCATCTGTCGCGTTTTGAGAACTTCACTGGAGAGTGCAGCTGATCAGAGCACTATGTTGGTGTGCTTCGTAAACATGAGTCAATTGCTCTTGAATTATCTGTATGCCGAGATGAATCCAGTGATGTCCACCTCTTGAAATTTGGTCGAATTTACTGACCGCTAGATCAGTGAAACCCGGGGCTGCCAAGTCTCAGACACGCATTGCAGCCTATTCTCACGCTCACTCGCCACGCTTCACAATTCTCACTCGGAGAAATGATAAACCTCAAAATAGCCTACTACCAATTCAATGGCTAAGGGACTCTTTTTTTTATTATTACTTGAACGAACGCTAATCTCGCCTCTGGGTCGTCCTTTGCGCTCAAAGAACGCTACCCAAATCTACCTATCGGGGAGGAGAGAGGGAGCCGTCCCGGTGGGGGGAGAGGGGGGTTGGTGCTTGTGACTACACTTAGTGAACGCTTTGCTTAGCAACCACTCGCTGCAACCTTGCCTTTTTATTAATTACACCCGTGTTTACCTAATGTAGATATCCTATTTCATAAATGCACTCATCAGTCCGACTCCAACACTTCCACACCCCTATCAAGACCACTAGAGGGCGCCTCGCCACGTTACATCTCCCATTGCTTTTATGATGTCATAGTAGACGTTGCTGACGCAGACACTTAAACAGTCAGTGATCCATTCCACCTCATCAGAGTAGCTAGTGACTTCTGGATTTGACACACTGACTTAGAGAAAACAAGTAAGTCCATATGGGGATAAACTTTAGAGTAAGAATTTTCTACAATTATTCTGTATTCATTCTTTGACAAAAACACCCCCAATTGAAGACAGAATAGAGTACATATTGCTCTCTGAGCTTTGTTTAACCAAGTTGTCATATAAATGATGTGTTGATACTGGTTGATTAGAGGACTAGCAGTGATGGCTCTGGGTAATATGAGATCCTGGGTGAACCTCCTCTTCATCAGTGATCTGGTGAATAACCAGTTGCTTTATAGGACTTCAGTCAGACTGGGGCAGATAAATATAATAATAATAATAATAATACTTGATTCTTTTGGTTTCTGTTTGGTAAAGTGTTATCCAGCTAGGCCTACTGTGCTGTGTTGGAAAGTCCTGTATATCTAAATATAGGCCTAATGTGCTGCTAGGTATAGGTCTATTGTGCTGTATTGTAAAGTACTTGTATACAGTAGCTACTGTTACGGCTCGCATGCCCTCGCCTCCACAACCGCCTCCCTCTCTCCCCTCTGGGCCCGCTGGGCGCTCGGGGCGTCCTACGCGCTCTACCCAAGCCCCCAGGATCAGCTTGGCGCATTGAAGCCACCATGGGCTTTCAGGCCAAGCCCGGTATTGCAAGTCATGTCACGGCATGCGGCCCAAGAACCCTTATTTCCCATGTTAGTGGATGATGATAGATAGGGCTAGAAAAGGAAAACAAAATTTTTCTCGGTATCATTCAGCATCAGAGACCAATCTTATCAATATAAACTTTTAATTCAATGGGGTTTTGGGGTTTTTGAAGCCACCAATACCTGTATCGAGCCATTTAAACATGTGCTGTGCACGAGCCTCGGGGACGCGCTGGTCGCGCGTTCGTGAGTCCTGCGAACTCGGGAAAGCACGTGACCATAGGAAGACCCGCCCTACTCTGCCTCTGATTGGATAGGAAGTCATGTAATGACGTTGCTAACATTTGCTATGCTTTAGCAATGAAGCTTATGATCATGCTAATCAGAACGTATGTCTATGATGCAAATGATCATGACATGTGGTTACTTTAGGACATCGTTGGAAAAGATCTAGAGGGTAAGTGGGTCAATGTTGAATAACTTAGCTAACATTATCTAATGTTACATTTCTTTATATTAACATCAACTATATTGATAGGCTAGGGAGCTATGCTAACGGTAGCTAATGCTAACGGCTTAGGGTTAACGTTAGTTAATGCTAACGTTACGTTCGGAGGTCTCAGATGTATTTCAATTTTAACAATGTTGAGCATGATCAATGTGACATTGTTCATACATTGATTACAGTCTGTAATCTTGTCTGGCATTATTTAGCTATAGTGGGCTGATGCTACTATAGCATTTGCCACATTATACATCAAATTAATCAAGCATAGTGTTATTACCTGAAGGCATTATTACCATTGCAAGTAAGCATGCCATGTATATGCCATGCCTGGAAATCAAATTAATAGTGTAATTATTCCCCATCATAGCTCATTGTACACTGATATAATCATTCTCCTTGCCTTTGCTAATACTCATCTCTTTTATCAAACTTTGTGCTAGGAAAGAAATCTGGCTGTCATTCATCGCTAGTGCTCATCCAGGCTGTTGTCATCTCCCGCCTGGACTCCTGCAACTCCCTACTTGCTGCCATCCTGCAGCGTTGGCCATCAGACTCCTGGAGAAAGCTGCTGCTAATCCCGTGTTCAACGGCCCCATGCTCTTCCACACAACTTCCCTACTCCTATATGTATAGTCTATATGTTTTTACGTGTTTCTTTACATGTCTTTACATGTGTATTTGTCAGGGTTTGTCTGTTAGTGATTGTCGTGTCCCCACTCTTGGCCTGCACCTTGACGTGGTGAGTGGGCTTTAAACCAAGCCAGGCCTTTTATAGTTGTGTTTTGTGTTTTTCTGTTTGCTTAAGTGTCTAATATTGAAGGTACAAAACCTTTAAAAAAAGAAAGAAAAAAGAAGCCCCTTCCTTCCCATAAAATTCCTGCGATTGTAACAGGTGTATTGATTCCACCACACTTGCCCACACTGGGTTCAAACCCGGGTCCTCTGACTTAGGAACGCACATGACCACCTTTCTAGAACACTGCCACCAGCTATCCCAATGAAAAGCTAGCGAATCAATTGTGCACATGGGCAGTACTAATACTGAGGACAGAGTTTAAACCAGTTCAACCAGATATTCACTGAGCCTGACGGGCACCTGCCAGCTAAAAAACCTAGTACTGTCACCCTCCACTTCTGCTGCGCCTGTATCCAGCCATAGGGGCTGATTATTTATAATGATGTTGATGAAGTTTAAAACCTTATTTACACATAGTGTTTGCTGTTTTAAAAGATAAATGCAGTGATATGAGGCGCCACCTATTGGTGAGGACAAAATCATTTTTTGACTGACTAGATGAGATAATGAATTCCTGATGTGCATAATGATGTCACTAAATCCCACTGTGATTGCTTTTTCAGTCAGTGAACAGGAAGCAGAGCAACCCCTCTGTGTTCGATCACCTGATAGAAGAACCTCCTAGGTGAGACCACACTACAGTACGTTGCTCCAGTAAACATATGAAGACCCAGCCGTATTTAAGCTGTCTTGTCTAATTTGAGCTGTCTTGTGAAGTCCCTGTTTTTCACATACTCCCCCCAACCCCCCCCCCCCCCACCTACAGATGTGTAGTGCTCTGATCTACAGTCCCCCAAGTACAGGCAAGACCCCAGTGGCGCGGGTGCAGACTAACGAGTGTAGGCAGGGAAACACAAAGGTGTCTATAAGGAAAGGAGCTGACTGCCTTAGCAAGTGGGTTGGTGAATCAGAACACATAATCAGCTCTGCCTTCTCTTTGACCAGGTTAGCCAATGGGGCAACTGTGGCGGTGGGGGGAGGGGGGTATAATTATTGGACAGGACACCTGACCATCATCCTCAGTGTTGACTGAGAGCTTGTGATGGCTGTTTGTTGGTCTCTCCCAAGGTCAACCTAATGAGACCCTCCTTCATCTTCTTCCACAAGATAGACCGGCTGGCCCCAGTATGCTCCAGCAGACAGGACCAGATACACAGGTGAGGCCTGTCTGTCACGGAGCCACCGCCTCGCTCCGCCTCTGATGTAACTCGGTTCTTCAGCTTGGCTGCGTACTTGATTGATGTTGCACATGGGCGATTGGAACTAAACTAACCTTGCGTTGCATTTGTCTCTCTCTCTCTGGCTCTATCGTGTCCACTCTGCTGGCGCTGATGGATGGGTTGGACAGTCAAGGGGAGCCAGTGGTCCAGTTCCTGTTCATGCTTGGTTGTTGCCTACTCACCTTCCCATCTCCTGCATCACCTGCCACCTGTCTCCACTCTGCCCAGCTGCACCTCATCCCTCATTACTCTTAGCATTAATACCAGTCAATTTCCCTTGGTTCTCTGTAAGATCATCCAGTCATCTACCAAGTCTGCTCAGCTCTTCTGTCTGCCATATTTTGGAGTTGTTTATTGAAATTGAGTTAAAGTAGTTTGTATGGGTCAAGCATCCTCCAGTTTGTATGACTCAAGATCTGTTTACTGCCATGTATATGGTTCACACATACTAGAAATTTGACTAGGGTTAAGGCATACACTGGTGACATGTTTTTAATTGTTTTGTGATCACTGTCTTTGTGATATTTTCTGATGACCAAGCCTTTGATCTAAGCAGAGCCTTAGCACATTATGGAGGAACCATGTCCCTTTCTTTTACCGATCCCTGAGAGCAAGACCTGTGAATGTCCTGAACAGTGTGGTGGCCACATTTGTTGGGAATTTGGGTGGAAACAGTGTGGAACATCATTGCATAGTTTGACTGCCATTTCATACCAACATTAAGAGAAAGTGGAGAAGTAGGCTATACCTAGAAAATACTATAGTTGTGCAATTCGTTTGTACAGTCTAGTAGTTAAATGGTTAAAAATGGGCAAGCAATAACATTGGAGGGAAATGTATACTGACACTGATGATTGTTTCAGAAATGGTCTGAGACAAAATAATGAAATGTTATACATCAGTATTGTGAAACACTGAACATATTTTAATGACTGACAAGGAGAGAGGAAACAGTCCAAGTTAATCAATAATAACTAGGCTCACTATGAACAGTGTGTATTATTGGCTCTGTTCTGACATCAGTGCACAGTTCATTCCACCACTGTGAGGCCAGGACAGAAAAAAGCCATGGCCGTTACAATCTGCCGTAGGGGGGCTTGGAGCAACTGGGGAACCAATCACCTCAAGGCAGCAGAGCTTGACCACAGCCTGGAGGTCGGAGGGAGCTGTTCATTTGCCCTGTAGGCTTGAACCACAGTCCTAAACTGGATGGGACAGCGCAGGGAGCCAGTGCAGAGAACAGAGTAGGGAAGTTTTGTGGAAGAGCATGGGGCTGTTGAACACCAGGTCAGCAGCAGCTTTCTCCAGGAGTCTGATGGCCAACGCTGCAGGATGGCAGCAAGTAGGGAGTTGCAGGAGTCCAGGCGGGAGATGACAACAGCCTGGATGAGCACTAGCGACGAATCACAGCCAGATTTCTTTCCTAGCACAAAGTTTGATAAAAGAGATGAGTATTAGCAAAGGCAAGGAGAATGATTATATCAGTGTACAATGAGCTATGATGGGGAATAATTACACTATTAATTTGATTTCCAGGCATGGCATATACATGGCATGCTTACTTGCAATGGTAATAATGCCTTCAGGTAATAACACTATGCTTGATTAATTTGATGTATAATGTGGCAAATGCTATAGTAGCATCAGCCCACTATAGCTAAATAATGCCAGACAAGATTACAGACTGTAATCAATGTATGAACAATGTCACATTGATCATGCTCAACATTATGTTAAAATTGAAATACATCTGAGACCTCCGAACGTAACGTTAGCATTAACTAACGTTAACCCTAAGCCGTTAGCATTAGCTACCGTTAGCATAGCTCCCTAGCCTATCAATATAGTTGATGTTAATATAAAGAAATGTAACATTAGATAATGTTAGCTAAGTTATTCAACATTGACCCACTTACCCTCTAGATCTTTTCCAACGATGTCCTAAAGTAACCACATGTCATGATCATTTGCATCATAGACATACGTTCTGATTAGCATGATCATTAGCTTCATTGCTAAAGCATAGCAAATGTTAGCGACGTCATTACATGACTTCCTATCCAATCAGAGGCAGAGTAGGGCGGGTCTTCCTATGGTCACGTGCTTTCCCGAGTTCGCAGGACTCACGAACGCGCGACCAGCGCGTCCCCGAGGCTCGTGCACAGCACATGTTTAAATGGCTCGATACAGGTATTGGTGGCTTCAAAAACCCCAAAACCCCATTGAATTAAAAGTTTATATTGATAAGATTGGTCTCTGATGCTGAATGATACCCAGAAAAATTTTGTTTTCCTTTTCTAGCCCTATCTATCATCATCCACTAACATGGGAAATAAGGTTCTTGGGCCGCATGCCGTGACATGACTTGCAATACCGGGCTTTGGCCACTACGTCAAATGGCTTCATGCGCCGGTGAGCAACTTTCATTGAAATGAATAGGCAGCCATTTTCAATGCCGTCTCCAGTTATATTATACCTCCATGGCTCTACCGCACGTCGCATCGGCCCGGGCATACAACGCTCTGACTCTCCGGAGTTTCCCCCCACTGCCGGGCGTTCCCCGTCTCCGGCCAGCTCCGCGGACTCGGCAGTCTCCTCCCTCTCCGGTGACGAAGAGTCGGATCCCGACATGCCCAGCACATCGGCCCGTGCGCAAAGACAAGAACGGCGCGCTCGTCTCCGACGATGACGCGGGCGCGGCTCTACTCACCGGTTTCCATTTATCATCACCACACCTGTCCCTCGTTCTGCAATCACCTTCAACCTCTACAAGAACCTGGTCTACACTCCACTCATCGCCAGATCTTACCATAACCCACATGTGGTAAAGTATAGCCTAGCCTACAATCTCCTTACCCGTATTTTGTAGTGTTTTTTCCCGTTCCCCGTTTGTGATTACTATCACTCACCCTACCTCTCCTCCTCGTCTCTCCAGTTCCTGCCTGACCCACGCCTGTACGATTACCCCGCTCCTGCCTGACCCACGCCTGTACGACAACCCTGCTCCTGCCTGACCCACGCCTGTACGACAACCACGCTCCTGCCTGACCATCGCCTGTACGACAACCCCGCTCCTGCCTGACCATCGGCTGTACGACTACCACGTCCCCCTTTGTGTTATCTCATTAAATCGCCCCTCCGGGCTTTACCGTCCCTTGCCTCCTCCTTTCCTGTTGCGCCTGGGTCCCTAACCAAACCCTCACAGTAAGATCTGGCCAGTTTGGACCCAGCCAACATGGAGGAGAGACCTGCACCTCCCGGACTACTCCAAGCCCTCCCACAGACCCAAGCTGTGCAATTGCAGCAGGTATCCGCCCAACAGCAAGCCCAGGACGAGCGACTGAGGGGCCTCGCTACTCTGGTCTGCACCCTGTCCGACCAGGTCACCGCGCTCAGTGCCCGCCTGGCTCCGTTCCTGAACCCCACCGCTCCACCAAACCGGGAGCCCCATCTCGCCTCCCCGGCCCCCTACGACGGGACGTTCACCCTCTGCCGGGAGTTCCTCATGCAGTGTGAGTACGTGTTTGACCTCCAGCCAAGTATGTACTCCACTGCGTCGGCTCGGATAGCCTACATCGCCAACCTAACCACGGGACGGGCTCGCCGTTGGGTCATGGCGGGTCGCGAGGGCGCAGCTGCCTACATGCAGGACTACACTGCCTTCGTGGCTGAATTCAGGACCGTGTTTGACCACGACGTCCACGGACGGGACGCGGACGCTGCTCTCTCCGCCCTCACCCAGGGTCCCAGTTCCGTAGCGGACTACGCCACGGAGTTCCGCATCCTCGCTGCCCTGTACAGCGCTTTCCGACGGGGCCTAGGGGAGGCCATGAAGGACAGCCTGGCTGGAAGAGACAGACCAGCGACCCTGAACCAACTCGTCTCCCTCTCCATAGCCATTGACGAGCGCCACCGGGAACGCAGGCGCGAGCGGGCGCACCAACACCACAGCGCACCCAGACCGTCTCCGCCTCCCTCTACCGGCCTCTCTCGGCCTGCCCCGGCCTCCCTCGCCCCCCCAAACACCGCTGGAGAGGAACCCATGCAACTGGGTTGGACCCGACTGACCCCTGCAGAGCGTGAGCACCGGAAACAGAACGGACTGTGCATATACTGCGCTAGCCCAGCGCACGCCGTCGACTCCTGTCCCTCTGCACCTCCCAGGGCGGCAAAAAGCGTAGGCTCACTCGCCAGGGGGTACCGAGTAAGCCGGCTCATCCATCCCCAATCCCGGACCCGTGCCGCCAGGTTCACTGTCACCCTCGCCTGGCAGGGGCACACGCTCTCCGTCCCTGCCCTCATCGACTCCGGTGCCGACGAGAGCTTCGTGGACGTCCAGTTCGCCCACAAAGCGGCGCTTCCTCTCTCCCCTCTGGAGAGGCCCCTCTCGGCTTTCGCCCTGGATGGCCATCCCATGGGCCCCATCACGCACCGGACCCTGCCCCTCACCCTCACAGTCTCGGGAAACCACGTGGAGGACGTCCGCCCCTTCGTCATCCACTCTCCCGACGCTCCATTCATCCTGGGGAGGCCCTGGCTGGAACTCCACACCCCTCATGTCTGCTGGAGCTCGGGGCACATCCTCAGCTGGAGCACCACCTGCCACGCCCGCTGCCTCCGAGCTGCTCAGACCTCCACTCGGGTTGACCGGCCCCGTCCCGCTCCTCCGGACCTCTCCACGGTCCCTTCGATGTACCACGACCTCGGAGAGGCCTTCAGTAAGGAGCGCGCCCGCACACTCCCCCCTCATCGACCCTACGACTGCGCCATCGAGCTCCACCCTGGCGCCCCTCTCCCAGCCAGTCGTCTCTACAACCTCTCCCTCCCGGAGAAAGCAGCCATGGACACCTACATCTCCGAGTGCTTGGCCGAGGGTCTCATCCGACCATCTCGATCCCAGGTGGCAGCGGGGTTCTTCTTCGTTAAGAAGAAGGGAGGAGATCTGAGGCCGTGCATCGACTACAGGCTGCTCAACAACATCACGGTCAAGAACAAATATCCACTCCCCCTCATGAGCTCCAACTTCGAACCCCTCATCGGTGCCACCATCTTCACCAAGTTGGACCTCAGGAACGCTTATCACCTGGTGCGTATCCGTGAGGGGGACGAATGGAAGACCGCCTTCAAGACCTCCCGTGGACACTACGAGTACCTCGTCATGCCCTTCGGCCTCACCAACGCCCCCGCCGTCTTCCAGGCGCTTATGAATGACGTGCTCAGGGACATGCTGGACGTTTTTGTGGTCCTCTACCTGGACGACATCCTGGTATTCTCCAGGAGCGCTGAGGAGCACGTCCAACACGTCCGCATGGTCATCCAGCGTCTCCGGGAGAACCGCCTGTATATTAAGGCGGAGAAGTGCACCTTTCACTCCTCATCAGTGGAGTTCCTGGGGCTCATTGTGGAGGGAGGCCTGACGCGACCCGACCCCCGCAAGATCAAGACCGTGGTCGAATGGCCTCAACCCACGACCCGGAGGCAACTTCAGAGCTTCCTTGGCTTCGCCAACTTTTACCGCCGTTTCATACGGGACTACAGCCGGGTAGCAGCTCCCCTCACCCACCTCACCTCATCCCTGCGTCCGTTCGTCTGGACACCGGCTGCCAGCGCTGCCTTCTCCGCGCTCAAGGAGTGCTTCACCACCGCCCCGGTCCTTCTCCATCCTGACCCCTCCAGGCAGTTCGTGGTCGAGGTGGACGCATCGGACACAGGCATCGGTGCTGTTCTGTCCCAGCGGTCAGTGGAGGACCAGAAGTTGCACCCCTGTGCCTTCCTCTCCCGCCGGTTCACCCCAGCTGAGGTGAATTACGACATCGGGAACAGGGAGTTGTTGGCGGTGGTGGGGGCCTTGGAGGAGTGGCGCCACTGGCTTGAGGGCGCCGAACACACCACCCTCGTCTGGTCAGACCACAAGAACCTGACCTTCATCCGGGCGGCCAAGCGCCTCAACTCCCGCCAGGCGCGGTGGTCCCAGTTCCTCGGGAGGTTTGATTTTACCCTCACCTTCCGGCCCGGCTCCCGCAACGCCAAGGCCGACGCGCTGTCCCGCCTCCACGCGCCCGAGGCGCCCCCCGCGGAGCCTGAGACCATCCTGCCGGTCTCGCGTGTCATAAGGGTGGTCACCATGAACATCGAGGCAGTGGTGAGGCAGGCCCAACGCGCCCAACCCAGTCCGGCCAACGTTCCTCCTCGCCGGCTCTTCGTGCCTGACTCGGTCCGGTCCCGGGTGCTCCAGTGGGGCCATGCCAGCCGGTTTGCGTGCCATCCCGGGGTTCACCGCACCCTCTCCTTCCTGAGCCGACGGTTCTGGTGGCCCTCCATGAGGTCCGACGTCCGGGAGTTTGTGGTCGCCTGTCCTGTCTGCTCCCGCAGCAATGCGTCCCACCAGCCCCCGGCTTGCCTCCTGCGTCCTCTCCCGGTCCCCAGCCGTCCCTGGTCCCACATCGCCCTGGACTTCATCACCGGTCTTCCCCCCTCCAGGGGCAACACGGTCATCCTCACCGTGGTGGACCGGTTCTCCAAGGCGGTCCATCTGGTGGCGCTCCCCAAGCTCCCGTCCTCTGCGGAGACAGCTGAGCTCCTCGTCCAGCATGTCTACCGGCTCCACGGTCTCCCCGGAGACATTGTCTCGGACCGTGGGCCTCAATTCACCTCCCAGGTCTGGAGGGCCTTCTGCAAGGAGATAGGCGCCACCATCAGCCTCTCCTCTGGCTACCACCCGCAGACCAACGGCCAGGCCGAACGGGCCAACCAGAGCCTGGAGTCCGCTCTCCGCTGTGTGTCGGCTCTCCACCCCACCTCCTGGAGCAAGGACCTGCCCTGGGTCGAATACTCCCTCAATGCCCTGACCAGCGCTGCCACTGGCAGGTCTCCGTTCGAGTCATCCCTCGGGTACCAGCCCCCGCTGTTCTCTCTCCAGGAGTCGGAGGCCTCCGTCCCCTCCGTCCAGGCCCACCTCAGCCGCTGTCGCCGTGTCTGGAGGGAGGTCCGCAGGGCTCTGCTCCGCTCCAACGAGCGCTCCTGCCGCGGGGCCAACCGCCGCCGCACTCCTGCTCCGGCGTATCGGCCCGGTCAACGTGTCTACCTCTCCACCGCTGATCTTCCGCTCCAGGTCCCCTCCAGGAAGCTGGCTCCGCGCTTCGTTGGGCCCTTCGAGATCGACCGTGTCCTGAACCCAGCTGCGGTACGCCTTAAGCTCCCTGCTTCCATGCGGGTACACCCTGTGTTCCACGTGTCCAAGGTCAAGCCTGTCTCCTCGAGTCCCCTCATGCCTTCTGCCCCAGCTCCTCCGCCTCCCCAGATGGTCGACGGGCATCCCCAGTGGACGGTTCGGCGGCTGCTGAAGGTGCGCCGCCGGGGTCGGGGTTTCCAATACCTGGCGGATTAGGAGGGGTACGGCCCCGAGGAGTGCAGCTGGATCTCCAGGCAGCTCATTATGGACCCGTCTCTCCTCCGGGACTTCTACCGGGCCCATCCTGACGCCCCCGGTCGGTCGCCAGGTGGCTCCCCTCGGGGGGGGGATCCTGTTACGGCTCGCATGCCCTCGCCTCCACAACCGCCTCCCTCTCTCCCCTCTGGGCCCGCTGCGCGCTCGGGGCGTCCTACGCGCTCTACCGCACGTCGCATCGGCCCGGGCATACAACGCTCTGACTCTCCAGAGTTTCCCCCCACTGCCGGGCGTTCCCCGTCTCCGGCCAGCTCCGCGGACTCGGCAGTCTCCTCCCTCTCCGGTGACGAAGAGTCGGATCCCGACATGCCCAGCACATCGGCCCGTGCGCAAAGACAAGAACGGCGCGCTCGTCTCCGACGATGACGCGGGCGCGGCTCTACTCACCGGTTTCCATTTATCATCACCACACCTGTCCCTCGTTCTGCAATCACCTTCAACCTCTACAAGAACCTGGTCTACACTCCACTCATCGCCAGATCTTACCATAACCCACATGTGGTAAAGTATAGCCTAGCCTACAATCTCCTTACCCGTATTTTGTAGTGTTTTTTCCCGTTCCCCGTTTGTGATTACTATCACTCACCCTACCTCTCCTCCTCGTCTCTCCAGTTCCTGCCTGACCCACGCCTGTACGATTACCCCGCTCCTGCCTGACCCACGCCTGTACGACAACCCTGCTCCTGCCTGACCCACGCCTGTACGACAACCACGCTCCTGCCTGACCATCGCCTGTACGACAACCCCGCTCCTGCCTGACCATCGGCTGTACGACTACCACGTCCCCCTTTGTGTTATCTCATTAACACTAGAATAGCTGAGGGTGGGTCAAGGTGACCCATGCAACTACATTAAAAAATAATTCTCTGCAACCGTTCAAGTTACAGCGCCCTGCTTTCATGACTTTTCCTAGATATGTGCGTTTTACGTGTCAGTGTTTTTGAAACTTCGAAATCCCACCAGGAAAAGGTAGTTTGGTCATTTTTTTAGTGTATTCTGGCTAAAAGCCGGTCAGCCATCTTTTTTTACCTGACCTGAAGGCTGCAATGCTACTTTCTCCCAGCAGATGTCGCCTAGGTTCATCAATATGTTTTTTTTTATAGGAATCAAGGTTGAATGAATAATCCATCCTTACATATGGATATAAGAATGTGCACAGCAATAATATTTTTGTGGTAGACTATATGTGATTTCAACAATGAATGCAAAAGGTTAAACTCACACAATGGCTCATTTAGATAAAACTATGTTTAATCTCAAAACGTATGCTATCAGCTCAACACAGGTCAAATGTCTTCAAACGAATAGCACTCAATAGTCTATGATGCAAATGTTGAATTTTGAAATGCTGTGAATGTCTTGAAAACACAGCCTTATGTTTATGGATGTGAATGCTTATGTAGGCTATTGAATGAATGCAAAATTACTAGGGGTGCAGGCTCTTCAACCCTCTAGACCGTTTGCATTGGTTCAGGGAATAATATGTTACAATGTTGCACTTGGCACTTGGATCGTTTTTGTTCAACTGGCAATCTGGACAAAGCAAATATATAATATAACTGGGAGTATAATATAATTATAATTATATAGGAGCATTGGTGTGAGTAAAAAGAACTGTGCTTTATCCCTCTGGAGTCTGCGCCCGCGGTGGCGTCGTACGTTTTTATAGATTTTTCCGCCATATCAACACGCACAGAAATCATATACATAATTTTACACCGTTGTTTTGTGTATAAGACGTCTGTTTCGTGTCTTGAGATTTACAGCGTTTATGATTGGTTCCTGAAGGCCTACGCCGCCTTCTCTGAATCTCCATTGGTTGGCGCTTTCCCCATGGATTCAGCTGTCTATCAGTCTCAGACATAATAAACCAATGACCATCCACATTATACACCACTTTCTATCAAGAGAGCCCCCCATTGGATAAAACTGTGCCATGTGGTTTGCAAACAACTAGGGAGGATGTTTTGAATCCGGCTGGGCTAACGTTACCTGAATGAACTTAGGCTACCGGAGAAGATAAAATGAGCAAACAAACACAAAAACAGGAGATGTGTTGAGGTTTTAGAGGCTGTATTTGAGTCCAGCTCATCAGAAGAGGAGCTTGGGGGATTTAGAGACGTGACAACAATTTGGATCTCGTCGATGATGTAAGTTTGGCTAGCTTCGCTAACATTAGCTCATTCTTACCCGTAATGTTGACGTTACTGTAATGTTGCCGACTGCTTATGTTAGCTAGCACTGTTTATGTTAGCACTGTATGTTAGCTAGCTCTGTGTGTTTATGTTTTATGCTTAGCCACTGTTTATGCACACAAAATGATCAATCCTACTGTAAGTTACCTCATGAACTTATCAAGAATAAATATCCGCTCATTATATTTGTGCGTAAAGGGAGTAACTTAGGGTGGTTTCACACATAAGCTGTGTTCGGAATCGCTCCCTCGTTCAGCCCAAAATGGCTGACGCCCTATATAGTTCAATATAGTGAATAGGGAGCGATTCCGAACACAGTTTGTGCGCACCAAACGAGCTTTGGGCCCGAGAGCGCTCTGTATGGGCCTGTGTGAACACAACAATCGCAGACAAGTGTGCACTAAAACAGCCGCTCCGAGACCCTCCTGAAGAGGTGTTTTCGGAGCGGTCACAACCGATTTCTAGGAAGCTCCAGTTGTGTGAAACCGGGCGTTCTCGGACGGACGCAACATGTTTGACCTAAAAAAAGACCCGTAGTCAGATGCGCTGTGCATTGTGGGGCGCACTGTTTGTTTACTCTCCAGTGGAGTGCGAGCTAGCTAGCGAGCTAGGTAGCGAGCTAGCGCAAAGGTGATGAGGGACTGAATAACTGAAATATTATAACTGAAATAACCGAAATAAGAGGACAATATACATGAATAAGCACTAGTGCTATGAGCAACAGGCGTTGTAACATCTCCATGTTTACTTCATCTCCAACGTTAGCAGCATACCTAGGCTAGTGCTTAGGCTAGTGCTAAAATTACTCTGTCGCCATGAGTGTTATACATTCTGCTTTTTGTGGTAATTGTAACGTTGAGTTGGCAACTTTGAAACATTTCAGTTGTGACCGTTTCTTGAACTTTTGTGAGGCGTTGTGGAGGGCCTTTGTTCGTTGGCCACCATTAGGCTGCCTGACGCAAATTCATCTCGGCTAACGTTAGCTAGCTACAGTTTTGTCAATGTAATCGTCGTCTGATTGGCTATAAGCCAATCTTTAATCATTTTGAGAGAGAACAGAATAGCTAACTGTCCCAAATGCTCTGGCAACGTCTGTGAAAGTTCCCATGTTCATTTGGTCAATGAGTAGGCTGTGCTAGGTAGGCAGTTGGCACTACTAGCTAGCTAAGCTATTATTGCTAAAATTAGCCATCTTATTAGATTCTGCAAAACTTCAGATGTCTATCACAGGCTGGACAGTCATATCAATGTCTCTTCTGTGTGCAGTATTTCTGTCACTTTCACTTGGTTAATTGTCCTGTCTCTCCCTCCAGCCCAGGTGGCCTATGGGCTCTGGCACATCCAAACTGGAAGGTGCCAGAAACTGGGAAAAACTTGAGGTGATGATGCAGGCGAAGGGCGAGAGGAGACATGAGGACCAGTACAGAGAACAGGTATGGAGACCAGAGTAGAACCAGGATGTTACTGTTATACTAGCACAGAACAGTGAAGATTAGCACAGACCAGCATATTCATGGGTTTCAAATGTAGTCCTAGACCTGCCATATTGGGGACCAACACAGGTGTTTCAATTTATCTTATGCAGTAGAACTAATTCATTAATTTGAAACACCTGTGTTGGTCCGGCAGGTCTAGGACTACATTTGAAACCCATGAATACGTGCAGACCAGGTACTCTATAGCCGGGCACTTGGTCTAGACTTTATCTTAATATTATTTTAAATATTATTTTAGACCACCTACTTTATCTTAATATTATTTTTTATCTTATTTTAGACCACCTACCAAGGCCCGAACATGGGACTCCACGCCACATCGTCCACAAACCACAGCATGCGACGCCAGTTCTTATGGTTGGTGTTTGTTTTTTCTGACCTGTTCACATTTTTTTAATTATATATACTTATCAAAGACCAATTCTTTCAGCCATTTACAAAGTCAAATTTATTTTGAATTCCGTGTTTTAGATCGGCCATGACGTCTTGACTACACACAACCCCCCAGGTTATTCTGCTTTTGTTGTACAGCCATCAGACTACTGTACACCTGAGTTGTGTGCACAGTTGTGTACAGTTACAGTACCAGTCAAAAGATTGGACACCTTTGCATTCAACTGGATGAGAAGGTGTCCAAACTATTGATTGTTACTGTACATGCCATCTGTCTAGAGTATTTATATAGCCTACCATATGTCTAGTGTCCATCTCCATAATGTCATATGCTGTTCATAGTGTACTATATGTATGCTGATATATGTTATGTACTGTATGTTCGTTATGCTGCTTTTGAACATTTTCTTTACTGTACCTGTCTCCTCTTACGAGTATTGCATTAATCTGTTATATTGATGTGCTACTTTAAATAAAATTAAAAAAAAGTTCACACATCTGTTCTCATTTATTGAATGCATTATTAGCAATATTACATGCATTAGCATAGCAACGTATAGAGTGCATTAGCATGCAGTGTGTGGGGAGGGTGGTGCAGTGTGAGCAGCAAGCCACCAACGCACTGACGGAGGACGTAGGGCCGCCGAGTTGGTCGTCAGCGGGCCGCTGGCTGCCCACTCATGATCTGCTAGCTGGGCAGAGTCCCCCTGGCGCACAGTGTAATGGGCCTGCAACTTTTAGAGGATTGGAATGATCTGGCCACAGGTATGGTTTCTTTCACTGGAGACACAGAGTGTGGATGTGTGCAGCACACGCATCGGCTCCACAAACTCCTCTGCCTTCCTGAAGTCCCCTGTGTCCATGCTGTTGACTCTGTCCTTCTCCACCTACTTCCTGAGCTGTGGGTCCAACTGACAGGAAAACACAAACAAATCACACACAAACAAAATTAGTCACCCAAAATCTATCAATTTACTAGCATTAATTTTCGTATAGCCTAACTGAGTGAATAACATATTGTATGTTGCTGTTATCTTTAATGACAAAATAATAAAAAGCATGATTCAAAAAACGATAAATTAGCATTACACTTTAATATCATTCATTTTTCAATCATGCATCTATAATCAAAAGAATGTACTGAGATGTGATCTCACTGAGCAATTGCTGCTTCTCCTTCAAGACCACTTTGGCCTTGTGGGGCGTCTTCATCCACACCACTGTGGCACGGACCCTGGCTGCCCAGTTGGACTTGTAGATCTTCTGAGCGGCCATGTAGAGAAGGGTTTGTACTTGAGGTTGAGAGCCGCTAAAGCCTCCCTATAGAAAATTGCTGTGGGAATGAAGCAGAACTAACATTTCTTGGTAGGGCTGTAGGCTAACCAAAAGCCATACCTTGTAGCCCTCCCCAACCCCCACGGGTTTACATTGACATGCAAATAGGCCTAGCTGAGGAAAACCATGATGGTCTCATTTCATTACAGCCTACCATTTGACAACAGCGCACGCTGAGGGAAACAGTTGTCTCATTTCACTAGTGCTAGCTAGCTAGTTGATGTGAAGCTAGATTCCCCCCCCCGCTTCAGTATGTAAGCCAAAGAGTTTAGAATAACTCATGTCATACAATAACAATAGTCATGTGGTTGAGCTCTATCACATATTTCACATTGTCAAACTTGACAGAACATTTGAACATTTTAAACATAAAGCAACAACAAACAAATTATAGCTTGCTTACCTGACTCACTCTGGAAATATGCTGTGGTAGTGAGGATCGCTCCAGTCACCACGTAACGTTAGCTTAGTATTGTTGTGGTTTCTGCAGGTCAGTCAGGTGGGCGGGTCACGGGTGCAACCATTTTTTTCTCTATTTAGGGCAAAGTTAATTGTAAACTGGTGAGTAAAACGTTTACATGAACTACGGAGAAATATCACCAACATTTACAATCAACATAAAAATAAAAAATAAAGATTAATTGCCTACACTTAGGGTGGCAACTGGGTTGGCAAGGCATTTTTCAGGGGTGGCAATAAGATGATGTTTACTTTAGTTTATTTGGCATCTGATCTGGCATTTTATTTGAACATGTATGTTTTTATAGGCCTATCATCGTATCACTTATCACACAATTTAATTGGTCTCGGTGTAGGTAGGGGAGAGCCGGTTCAAAATTCGCATTTTTTGGTTTGATTCCATCTACAACGAAAATAAGATAGAGATTCCAAATGTTATGACACAACTTGTCCTTCACTATTATCAACTGTAATGTTCGTGTCCTATCTCTGTTTTTTGGGCATGTAATTCTCGTTACTTTCAACAAATGTATTATTAGACATAATATCATACTAATATATAGCCTTCCTGAGCTGCCTGCCTGATGGTCTCAGGGCTAAAGAGACCGCGCATCGTTTTCCTCACCCTAACTAACCCCCCCAACCCCCACGAAATTCAAATTAGTTTGAGCATACATTGACATGCAAATATGCCGTCTGTCTGCGGGTAGCGAATGTCAAAGGACAGGGAGCAACCTTATATTACAGCCAACTCTGTGATAAGCTGATGTGTACTTTTTTTACATTTTATGACACACAACTTGCACATGTTCTTCACTATTATCAACCATATCATAATAATATATAGCCTTCAATGACCTACAGAGCTGCCTCACACTCTTGTTTGTAGCCCTCTGCAACCCCCACCCATACAACAGTATACTACAACTAAATCACATTGGTTGGATAGGCTAATAATAGCCTAATAAAAAACTGTTTGAGCTAGCTAACGTTACCTACCATTAGCTCAACCGGGACAGTTTCCAGTTAGCGATGAGAGGCAGAGTCCCAAGCCCAGTTGATAGCCTCCATCGTGGGATGAGGGTTGTGCAATTGTTCACAATCCAGTTTCATACACCCAACGTTAGGCTAGCTAAGCTAGCTAGCAAGCAAGCAGTTGCAAAGTTGCAAAAATGATGCGGGGGGCAATATCTCTCGCTAGCTATGCATGCCGTATTATATTATTTTAAGAGTTGGCCCCAAAACACAAAAACGTTAATTTGAAGTAAAAAGCAAACAAAAGCTGGGGCCGTATATAAACTAGGCCGTCTCATTCATGACGGCGACAGGCACTAGCCTGGCAGACTGCATCGAATAGTTATCAAACAAGCTTGGGAACTAACGTTAGCTGGCATAATCCAATAATTCCCCCAAAAGAACCCCTCCACTGCACAAGCTTTTTACCAAACCTAGCTAATAAGCACAAGCTACTGAGTGCAACGTTAGCCCTGCTAACGGAGAGAACGGATTTGGAGGAGATTGTTGCAGCTGGTGCTAAATGAGGCAAAGGAACATGTCAAATAGAATACAACAAACATGCGGAAAATGTATTCAATCACTTCTTCTTACGGCCAGTGTCGATGCAACTATTAGGCTACTGCCCTCCACAGAATGTTGCTACATACGTCACGTCCGGATGTAAACAAGCCGGATTACCAGATTGGTGCTGCAGCCCCAACGAGTGCTCCAAATCCCCCCAATGCGATAAAAACCCTCCCAAATATTATATATTTATTTAGTATAATATATATCTATATATCATAATACATGTTAAGAAAAATGCCTTTCTGCTCAAATTCCCAAAATAATAACTAATGTGGTAAAACTGCAACACAAGCCTACCCCAGCGGCTTGGCTAAATCCGACCGGGCCTGAGTAAACATGGAATTCATTCATTTGGTGTCACAAACACACACACGAGCGCCATCTAGCGGCCATTGTGTGTCAATAACAGCCTCCCATTCTAAAGACTGCGGGGGCATTTGACCCACCCCCTAGCTATGCTGGTAAGTTTCAAATGCTTGGCGCTGCTAGTGTTAAATCGCCCCTCCGGGCTTTACCGTCCCTTGCCTCCTCCTTTCCTGTTGCGCCTGGGTCCCTAACCAAACCCTCACAGCTACAGTAGGTATATGACTACTGTTGTATGTTGTTAAGTGCTGTACAGCTAGGTATAGACCTACTGTCCTGTTTTGTAAAGAGCTGTATAGCTACAGTATGCTCGCTGTGATATGAAGTGGTATCAATCAATCAATCAAAGCTGTATTTGTATAGCGCATTTCATACCCAGAGGCAACACAATGCGCTTTACAGAGAACAAGGGAGGTGGGGATACATCCCATCCCTACATATTCCAGAGGGAAGCAAAAAGTGAGCTGTACAAATTCTTCCCTGACCCCTCTCAACAAGGAAATCGAGCAAGCTCCTGGAGTATGTTTGTCTACCGGCTAAGAACATTTATAAAGCAATAAATTACATTAAATTACATTTTCAAAGTGAGAGAGGCTAAAAACATAATAGGAGAGACATGGCACAACTGGTGTATGTCTGTGTGTGCGTGAATGTGCCTGGGCCCAGATAGAGGCAGGGGTTGGGGTAGAGAGGGGGTAGGAAAAGGATACGGACCCGGGTTAGGGTGAGGGGAAGGGGGACTGGGCCCAGGTCCAGGCCTAAGCCGGATGTGGACTGATGTGTGTACGTGTGTGTGTGTGTTAACTTAATACTACGACATCCACAGCTGACACGGGGGTATCTATCGGACTCAGGGTGGTGTGCGGGTGACAGTGGGGCATCCACTGGACCTGGTTAGAAGGTAGGAGGAAGAGAGAGAGGCACTAGGGGAGACAGAAAACGGTTAGAAGCACGCTGAGCCGTTGAAGCAACACAGATATCAGAACAGAACAAGCCTGTTTCAGGGCAACCAGCTTCTGTACACAACTTGATAAACATAGAGTGCATAGCAGGATATACACCAATGTATACAGAGGATTCACAGGTAGGTTTGAGGCGGCCTTTCTGTGTCTCAAGGTCCTGGCTAGTGATTGTAGGCTAGGCCAAAAAGGTACGTCTTGAGATCTTGCTTGAAGACCTCCGTTGTTTCGACCCTTCTTAGGCACTCCGGCAGGGTGTTCCAGAGGTTGGGGGCATAGAAACTAAAAGCTGCCTCTCCGTGTTTCTTGGTCCTGGCTTTTGGGACTGTTACGAGTTCAGTACCTGAGGATCTGAGTGGTCTGTTGAGCATGTACCTGCCAAGCATGTCTGAAATGTTTTCTGGTGCGTGACTGTGGAGAGATTTATAGACTAGTAATAGTATTTTAAAGTCTATTCTAGAGTTGACAGGTAACCAGTGTAGTGATTTTAAGGCTGGTGTGATGTGTGCCCTTCGTCTAGTCTTAGTGAGGACTCGTACTGATCAGAGCACTATGTTGGTGTGCTTCGTAAACATGAGTCAATTGCTCTTGAATTATCTGTATGCCGAGATGTATCCAGTGATGTCCACCTCTTGAAATTTGGTCGAATTTACTGACCGCTAGATCAGTGAAACCCGGGGCTGCCAAGTCTCAGACACACGCATTGCAGCCTATTCTCACGCTCACTCGCCACGCTTCACAATTCTCACTCGGAGAAATGACCAACCTCAAAATAGCCTAGGCTACTACCAATTCAATGGCTATGGGACTCTTTTTTTAATTATTACTTGAACGAACGCTAATCTCGCCTCTCGGTCGTCCTTCGCGCTCAAAGAACGCTCCCCAAATCTACCTATCGGGGAGGAGAGAGGGAGCCGTCCCGGTGGGGGGAGAGGGGGGTTGGTGCTTGTGACGACACTTAGTGAACGCTTTGCTTAGCAACCACTCGCAGCAACCTCGCCTTTTTATTAATTACACCCGTGTTTACCTAATGTAGATATCCTATTTCAAAAATGCACTCATCAGTCCGACTCCAACACTTCCACACCCCTATCAAGACCACTAGAGGGCGCCTCGCCACGTTACATCTCCCATTGCTTTTATGATGTCATAGTAGACGTTGCTGACGCAGACACTTAAACAGTCAGTGATCCATTCCACCTCATCAGAGTAGCTAGTGACTTCTGGATCTGACACACTGACTTAGAGAAAACAAGTAAGTCCATAATGGGGATAAACTTTAGAGTAAGAATTTTCTACAATTATTCTGTATTCATTCTTTGACAAAAACACCCCCAATTGAAGACAGAATAGAGTACATATTGCTCTCTGAGCTTTGTTTAACCAAGTTGTCATATAAATGATGTGTTGATACTGGTTGATTAGAGGACTAGCAGTGATGGCAACTCACAGGCTCAAAAGGCTATAACTTTTGAATCGAAAGTCGTAGAGCCTCGCAGATGGGCTCATTCGATTCCTCATCAAATTCTACAGTTAGCAGTCCCCTAGGCAGGTAAATTTGCTGTACGAGCTTCGGTTTCCGAGATATTTGACAAAAACCAAACAGATATGAAAAATGATGTGGCTCAAACGGCTATAACTTTTGAATCGAAAGTCGTAGAGCCTCGCAGATGGGCTCATTCGATTCCTCATCAAATTCTACAGTTAGCAGTCCCCTATGCAGATAAATTTGCTGTACGAGCTTCCGTTTCCGAGATATTTGACAAAAACCGTACAGATATGAAAAATGATGTGTCAAATGTCCTTGAAATCGGACAAAAACCGTACAGATATGAAAATGATGTGGTTCAAACGGCTATAACTTTTGAATCGAAAGTCGTAGAGCCTCGCAGATGGGCTCATTCGATTCCTCATCAAATTCTACAGTTAGCAGTCCCCTATGCAGATACATTTGCTGTACGAGCTTCCGTTTCCGAGATATTTGACAAAAACCGTACAGATATGAAAAATGATGTGTCAAATGTCCTTGAAATCGGACAAAAACCGTACAGATATGAAAATGATGTGGTTCAAACGGCTATAACTTTTGAATCGAAAGTCGTAGAGCCTCGCAGATGGGCTCATTCGATTCCTCATCAAATTCTACAGTTAGCAGTCCCCTATGCAGATAAATTTGCTGTACGAGCTTCCGTTTCCGAGATATTTGACAAAAACCGTATCATGTTAACTTATCAAAACCACTAGAGGGCGCCTCGCCACGTTACATCTCCCATTGCTTTTATGATGTCATAGTAGACGTTGCTGACGCAGACACTTAAACAGTCAGTGATCCATTCCACCTCATCAGAGTAGCTAGTGACTTCTGGATCTGACACACTGACTTAGAGAAAACAAGTAAGTCCATAATGGGGATAAACTTTAGAGTAAGAATTTTCTACAATTATTCTGTATTCATTCTTTGACAAAAACACCCCCAATTGAAGACAGAATAGAGTACATATTGCTCTCTGAGCTTTGTTTAACCAAGTTGTCATATAAATGATGTGTTGATACTGGTTGATTAGAGGACTAGCAGTGATGGCAACTCACAGGCTCAAAAGGCTATAACTTTTGAATCGAAAGTCGTAGAGCCTCGCAGATGGGCTCATTCGATTCCTCATCAAATTCTACAGTTAGCAGTCCCTTTTGCAGATAAATTTGCTGTACGAGCTTCCGTTTCCGAGATATTTGACAAAAAACGTATCATGTTAACTTATCAAAACCACTAGAGGGCGCCTCGCCACGTTACATCTCCCATTGCTTTTATGATGTCATAGTAGACGTTGCTGACGCAGACACTTAAACAGTCAGTGATCCATTCCACCTCATCAGAGTAGCTAGTGACTTCTGGATCTGACACACTGACTTAGAGAAAACAAGTAAGTCCATAATGGGGATAAACTTTAGAGTAAGAATTTTCTACAATTATTCTGTATTCATTCTTTGACAAAAACACCCCCAATTGAAGACAGAATAGAGTACATATTGCTCTCTGAGCTTTGTTTAACCAAGTTGTCATATAAATGATGTGTTGATACTGGTTGATTAGAGGACTAGCAGTGATGGCAACTCACAGGCTCAAAAGGCTATAACCTTTGAATCGAAAGTCGTAGAGCCTCGCAGATGGGCTCATTCGATTCCTCATCAAATTCTACAGTTAGCAGTCCCCTATGCAGGTAAATTTGCTGTACGAGCTTCGGTTTCCGAGATATTTGACAAAAACCAAACAGATATGAAAAATGATGTGGCTCAAACGGCTATAACTTTTGAATCGAAAGTCGTAGCGCCTCGCAGATGGGCTCATTCGATTCCTCATCAAATTCTACAGTTAGCAGTCCCCTATGCAGATAAATTTGCTGTACGAGCTTCCGTTTCCGAGATATTTGACAAAAACCGTACAGATATGAAAAATGATGTGTCAAATGTCCTTGAAATCGGACAAAAACCGTACAGATATGAAAATGATGTGGTTCAAACGGCTATAACTTTTGAATCGAAAGTCGTAGAGCCTCGCAGATGGGCTCATTCGATTCCTCATCAAATTCTACAGTTAGCAGTCCCCTATGCAGATAAATTTGCTGTACGAGCTTCCGTTTCCGAGATATTTGACAAAAACCGTACAGATATGAAAAATGATGTGTCAAATGTCCTTGAAATCGGACAAAAACCGTACAGATATGAAAATGATGTGGTTCAAACGGCTATAACTTTTGAATCGAAAGTCGTAGAGCCTCGCAGATGGGCTCATTCGATTCCTCATCAAATTCTACAGTTAGCAGTCCCCTATGCAGATAAATTTGCTGTACGAGCTTCCGTTTCCGAGATATTTGACAAAAACCGTATCATGTTAACTTATCAAAACCACTAGAGGGCGCCTCGCCACGTAACATCTCCCATTGCTTTTATGATGTCATAGTAGACGTTGCTGACGCAGACACTTAAACAGTCAGTGATCCATTCCACCTCATCAGAGTAGCTAGTGACTTCTGGATCTGACACACTGACTTAGAGAAATCAAGTAAGTCCATAATGGGGATAAACTTTAGAGTAAGAATTTTCTACAATTATTCTGTATTCATTCTTTGACAAAAACACCCCCAATTGAAGACAGAATAGAGTACATATTGCTCTCTGAGCTTTGTTTAACCAAGTTGTCATATAAATGATGTGTTGATACTGGTTGATTAGAGGACTAGCAGTGATGGCAACTCACAGGCTCAAAAGGCTATAACTTTTGAATCGAAAGTCGTAGAGCCTCGCAGATGGGCTCATTCGATTCCTCATCAAATTCTACAGTTAGCAGTCCCTTTTGCAGATAAATTTGCTGTACGAGCTTCCGTTTCCGAGATATTTGACAAAAAACGTATCATGTTAACTTATCAAAACCACTAGAGGGCGCCTCGCCACGTTACATCTCCCATTGCTTTTATGATGTCATAGTAGACGTTGCTGACGCAGACACTTAAACAGTCAGTGATCCATTCCACCTCATCAGAGTAGCTAGTGACTTCTGGATCTGACACACTGACTTAGAGAAAACAAGTAAGTCCATAATGGGGATAAACTTTAGAGTAAGAATTTTCTACAATTATTCTGTATTCATTCTTTGACAAAAACACCCCCAATTGAAGACAGAATAGAGTACATATTGCTCTCTGAGCTTTGTTTAACCAAGTTGTCATATAAATGATGTGTTGATACTGGTTGATTAGAGGACTAGCAGTGATGGCAACTCACAGGCTCAAAAGGCTATAACCTTTGAATCGAAAGTCGTAGAGCCTCGCAGATGGGCTCATTCGATTCCTCATCAAATTCTACAGTTAGCAGTCCCCTATGCAGGTAAATTTGCTGTACGAGCTTCGGTTTCCGAGATATTTGACAAAAACCAAACAGATATGAAAAATGATGTGGCTCAAACGGCTATAACTTTTGAATCGAAAGTCGTAGAGCCTTGCAGATGGGCTCATTCGATTCCTCATCAAATTCTACAGTTAGCAGTCCCCTATGCAGATAAATTTGCTGTACGAGCTTCCGTTTCCGAGATATTTGACAAAAACCGTACAGATATGAAAAATGATGTGTCAAATGTCCTTGAAATCGGACAAAAACCGTACAGATATGAAAATGATGTGGTTCAAACGGCTATAACTTTTGAATCGAAAGTCGTAGAGCCTCGCAGATGGGCTCATTCGATTCCTCATCAAATTCTACAGTTAGCAGTCCCCTATGCAGATAAATTTGCTGTACGAGCTTCCGTTTCCGAGATATTTGACAAAAACCGTACAGATATGAAAAATGATGTGTCAAATGTCCTTGAAATCGGACAAAAACCGTACAGATATGAAAATGATGTGGTTCAAACGGCTATAACTTTTGAATCGAAAGTCGTAGAGCCTCGCAGATGGGCTCATTCGATTCCTCATCAAATTCTACAGTTAGCAGTCCCCTATGCAGATAAATTTGCTGTACGAGCTTCCGTTTCCGAGATATTTGACAAAAACCGTATCATGTTAACTTATCAAAACCACTAGAGGGCGCCTCGCCACGTTACATCTCCCATTGCTTTTATGATGTCATAGTAGACGTTGCTGACGCAGACACTTAAACAGTCAGTGATCCATTCCATCTCATCAGAGTAGCTAGTGACTTCTGGATCTGACACACTGACTTAGAGAAAACAAGTAAGTCCATAATGGGGATAAACTTTAGAGTAAGAATTTTCTACAATTATTCTGTATTCATTCTTTGACAAAAACACCCCCAATTGAAGACAGAATAGAGTACATATTGCTCTCTGAGCTTTGTTTAACCAAGTTGTCATATAAATGATGTGTTGATACTGGTTGATTAGAGGACTAGCAGTGATGGCAACTCACAGGCTCAAAAGGCTATAACTTTTGAATCGAAAGTCGTAGAGCCTCGCAGATGGGCTCATTCGATTCCTCATCAAATTCTACAGTTAGCAGTCCCCTATGCAGATAAATTTGCTGTACGAGCTTCCGTTTCCGAGATATTTGACAAAAACCGTACAGATATGAAAAATGATGTGTCAAATGTCCTTGAAATCGGACAAAAACCGTACAGATATGAAAATGATGTGGTTCAAACGGCTATAACTTTTGAATCGAAAGTCGTAGAGCCTCGCAGATGGGCTCATTCGATTCCTCATCAAATTCTACAGTTAGCAGTCCCCTATGCAGGTAAATTTGCTGTACGAGCTTCGGTTTCCGAGATATTTGACAAAAACCAAACAGATATGAAAAATGATGTGGCTCAAACGGCTATAACTTTTGAATCGAAAGTCGTAGAGCCTCGCAGATGGGCTCATTCGATTCCTCATCAAATTCTACAGTTAGCAGTCCCTTATGCAGATAAATTTGCTGTACGAGCTTCCGTTTCCGAGATATTTGACAAAAACCGTATCATGTTAACTTATCAAAACCACTAGAGGGCGCCTCGCCACGTTACATCTCCCATTGCTTTTATGATGTCATAGTAGACGTTGCTGACGCAGACACTTAAACAGTCAGTGATCCATTCCACCTCATCAGAGTAGCTAGTGACTTCTGGATCTGACACACTGACTTAGAGAAAACAAGTAAGTCCATAATGGGGATAAACTTTAGAGTAAGAATTTTCTACAATTATTCTGTATTCATTCTTTGACAAAAACACCCCCAATTGAAGACAGAATAGAGTACATATTGCTCTCTGAGCTTTGTTTAACCAAGTTGTCATATAAATGATGTGTTGATACTGGTTGATTAGAGGACTAGCAGTGATGGCAACTCACAGGCTCAAAAGGCTATAACTTTTGAATCGAAAGTCGTAGAGCCTCGCAGATGGGCTCATTCGATTCCTCATCAAATTCTACAGTTAGCAGTCCCCTATGCATGTAAATTTGCTGTACGAGCTTCGGTTTCCGAGATATTTGACAAAAACCAAACAGATAAGAAAAATGATGTGGCTCAAAAGGCTATAACTTTTGAATCGAAAGTCGTAGAGCCTCGCAGATGGGCTCATTCGATTCCTCATCAAATTCTACAGTTAGCAGTCCCCTATGCAGATAAATTTGCTGTACGAGCTTCCGTTTCCGAGATATTTGACAAAAACCGTACAGATATGAAAAATTATGTGTCAAATGTCCTTGAAATCGGACAAAAACCGTACAGATATGAAAATGATGTGGTTCAAACGGCTATAACTTTTGAATCGAAAGTCGTAGAGCCTCGCAGATGGGCTCATTCGATTCCTCATCAAATTCTACAGTTAGCAGTCCCCTATGCAGGTAAATTTGCTGTACGAGCTTCGGTTTCCGAGATATTTGACAAAAACCAAACAGATATGAAAAATGATGTGGCTCAAACGGCTATAACTTTTGAATCGAAAGTCGTAGAGCCTCGCAGATGGGCTCATTCGATTCCTCATCAAATTCTACAGTTAGCAGTCCCCTATGCAGATAAATTTGCTGTACGAGCTTCCGTTTCCGAGATATTTGACAAAAACCGTACAGATATGAAAAATGATGTGTCAAATGTCCTTGAAATCGGACAAAAACCGTACAGATATGAAAATGATGTGGTTCAAACGGCTATAACTTTTGAATCGAAAGTCGTAGAGCCTCGCAGATGGGCTCATTCGATTCCTCATCAAATTCTACAGTTAGCAGTCCCCTATGCAGATAAATTTGCTGTACGAGCTTCCGTTTCCGAGATATTTGACAAAAACCGTATCATGTTAACTTATCAAAACCACTAGAGGGCGCCTCGCCACGTTACATCTCCCATTGCTTTTATGATGTCATAGTAGACGTTGCTGACGCAGACACTTAAACAGTCAGTGATCCATTCCACCTCATCAGAGTAGCTAGTGACTTCTTGATCTGACACACTGACTTAGAGAAAACAAGTAAGTCCATAATGGGGATAAACTTTAGAGTAAGAATTTTCTACAATTATTCTGTATTCATTCTTTGACAAAAACACCCCCAATTGAAGACAGAATAGAGTACATATTGCTCTCTGAGCTTTGTTTAACCAAGTTGTCATATAAATGATGTGTTGATACTGGTTGATTAGAGGACTAGCAGTGATGGCAACTCACAGGCTCAAAAGGCTATAACTTTTGAATCGAAAGTCGTAGAGCCTCGCAGATGGGCTCATTCGATTCCTCATCAAATTCTACAGTTAGCAGTCCCCTACGCAGGTAAATTTGCTGTACGAGCTTCGGTTTCCGAGATATTTGACAAAAACCAAACAGATATGAAAAATGATGTGGCTCAAACGGCTATAACTTTTGAATCGAAAGTCGTAGAGCCTCGCAGATGGGCTCATTCGATTCCTCATCAAATTCTACAGTTAGCAGTCCCCTACGCAGATAAATTTGCTGTACGAGCTTCCGTTTCCGAGATATTTGACAAAAACCGTACAGATATGAAAAATGATGTGTCAAATGTCCTTGAAATCGGACAAAAACCGTACAGATATGAAAATGATGTGGTTCAAACGGCTATAACTTTTGAATCGAAAGTCGTAGAGCCTCGCAGATGGGCTCATTCGATTCCTCATCAAATTCTACAGTTAGCAGTCCCCTATGCAGATAAATTTGCTGTACGAGCTTCCGTTTCCGAGATATTTGACAAAAACCGTATCATGTTAACTTATCAAAACCACTAGAGGGCGCCTCGCCACGTTACATCTCCCATTGCTTTTATGATGTCATAGTAGACGTTGCTGACGCAGACACTTAAACAGTCAGTGATCCATTCCACCTCATCAGAGTAGCTAGTGACTTCTTGATCTGACACACTGACTTAGAGAAAACAAGTAAGTCCATAATGGGGATAAACTTTAGAGTAAGAATTTTCTACAATTATTCTGTATTCATTCTTTGACAAAAACACCCCCAATTGAAGACAGAATAGAGTACATATTGCTCTCTGAGCTTTGTTTAACCAAGTTGTCATATAAATTATGTGTTGATACTGGTTGATTAGAGGACTAGCAGTGATGGCAACTCACAGGCTCAAAAGGCTATAACTTTTGAATCGAAAGTCGTAGAGCCTCGCAGATGGGCTCATTCGATTCCTCATCAAATTCTACAGTTAGCAGTCCCCTACGCAGGTAAATTTGCTGTACGAGCTTCGGTTTCCGAGATATTTGACAAAAACCAAACAGATATGAAAAATGATGTGGCTCAAACGGCTATAACTTTTGAATCGAAAGTCGTAGAGCCTCGCAGATGGGCTCATTCGATTCCTCATCAAATTCTACAGTTAGCAGTCCCCTATGCAGATACATTTGCTGTACGAGCTTCCGTTTCCGAGATATTTGACAAAAACCGTACAGATATGAAAAATGATGTGTCAAATGTCCTTGAAATCGGACAAAAACCGTACAGATATGAAAATGATGTGGTTCAAACGGCTATAACTTTTGAATCGAAAGTCGTAGAGCCTCGCAGATGGGCTCATTCGATTCCTCATCAAATTCTACAGTTAGCAGTCCCCTATGCAGATAAATTTGCTGTACGAGCTTCCGTTTCCGAGATATTTGACAAAAACCGTATCATGTTAACTTATCAAAACCACTAGAGGGCGCCTCGCCACGTTACATCTCCCATTGCTTTTATGATGTCATAGTAGACGTTGCTGACGCAGACACTTAAACAGTCAGTGATCCATTCCACCTCATCAGAGTAGCTAGTGACTTCTGGATCTGACACACTGACTTAGAGAAAACAAGTAAGTCCATAATGGGGATAAACTTTAGAGTAAGAATTTTCTACAATTATTCTGTATTCATTCTTTGACAAAAACACCCCCAATTGAAGACAGAATAGAGTACATATTGCTCTCTGAGCTTTGTTTAACCAAGTTGTCATATAAATGATGTGTTGATACTGGTTGATTAGAGGACTAGCAGTGATGGCAACTCACAGGCTCAAAAGGCTATAACTTTTGAATCGAAAGTCGTAGAGCCTCGCAGATGGGCTCATTCGATTCCTCATCAAATTCTACAGTTAGCAGTCCCTTTTGCAGATAAATTTGCTGTACGAGCTTCCGTTTCCGAGATATTTGACAAAAACCGTATCATGTTAACTTATCAAAACCACTAGAGGGCGCCTCGCCACGTTACATCTCCCATTGCTTTTATGATGTCATAGTAGACGTTGCTGACGCAGACACTTAAACAGTCAGTGATCCATTCCACCTCATCAGAGTAGCTAGTGACTTCTGGATCTGACACACTGACTTAGAGAAAACAAGTAAGTCCATAATGGGGATAAACTTTAGAGTAAGAATTTTCTACAATTATTCTGTATTCATTCTTTGACAAAAACACCCCCAATTGAAGACAGAATAGAGTACATATTGCTCTCTGAGCTTTGTTTAACCAAGTTGTCATATAAATGATGTGTTGATACTGGTTGATTAGAGGACTAGCAGTGATGGCAACTCACAGGCTCAAAAGGCTATAACTTTTGAATCGAAAGTCGTAGAGCCTCGCAGATGGGCTCATTCGATTCCTCATCAAATTCTACAGTTAGCAGTCCCCTATGCATGTAAATTTGCTGTACGAACTTCGGTTTCCGAGATATTTGACAAAAACCAAACAGATAAGAAAAATGATGTGGCTCAAAAGGCTATAACTTTTGAATCGAAAGTCGTAGAGCCTCGCAGATGGGCTCATTCGATTCCTCATCAAATTCTACAGTTAGCAGTCCCCTATGCAGATAAATTTGCTGTACGAGCTTCCGTTTCCGAGATATTTGACAAAAACCGTACAGATATGAAAAATGATGTGTCAAATGTCCTTGAAATCGGACAAAAACCGTACAGATATGAAAATGATGTGGTTCAAACGGCTATAACTTTTGAATCGAAAGTCGTAGAGCCTCGCAGATGGGCTCATTCGATTCCTCATCAAATTCTACAGTTAGCAGTCCCCTATGCAGATAAATTTGCTGTACGAGCTTCCGTTTCCGAGATATTTGACAAAAACCGTATCATGTTAACTTATCAAAACCACTAGAGGGCGCCTCGCCACGTTACATCTCCCATTGCTTTTATGATGTCATAGTAGACGTTGCTGACGCAGACACTTAAACAGTCAGTGATCCATTCCACCTCATCAGAGTAGCTAGTGACTTCTGGATCTGACACACTGACTTAGAGAAAACAAGTAAGTCCATAATGGGGATAAACTTTAGAGTAAGAATTTTCTACAATTATTCTGTATTCATTCTTTGACAAAAACACCCCCAATTGAAGACAGAATAGAGTACATATTGCTCTCTGAGCTTTGTTTAACCAAGTTGTCATATAAATGATGTGTTGATACTGGTTGATTAGAGGACTAGCAGTGATGGCAACTCACAGGCTCAAAAGGCTATAACTTTTGAATCGAAAGTCGTAGAGCCTCGCAGATGGGCTCATTCGATTCCTCATCAAATTCTACAGTTAGCAGTCCCCTAGGCAGGTAAATTTGCTGTACGAGCTTCGGTTTCCGAGATATTTGACAAAAACCAAACAGATATGAAAAATGATGTGGCTCAAACGGCTATAACTTTTGAATCGAAAGTCGTAGAGCCTCGCAGATGGGCTCATTCGATTCCTCATCAAATTCTACAGTTAGCAGTCCCCTATGCAGATAAATTTGCTGTACGAGCTTCCGTTTCCGAGATATTTGACAAAAACCGTACAGATATGAAAAATGATGTGTCAAATGTCCTTGAAATCGGACAAAAACCGTACAGATATGAAAATGATGTGGTTCAAACGGCTATAACTTTTGAATCGAAAGTCGTAGAGCCTCGCAGATGGGCTCATTCGATTCCTCATCAAATTCTACAGTTAGCAGTCCCTTATGCAGATAAATTTGCTGTACGAGCTTCCGTTTCCGAGATATTTGACAAAAACCGTATCATGTTAACTTATCAAAACCACTAGAGGGCGCCTCGCCACGTTACATCTCCCATTGCTTTTATGATGTCATAGTAGACGTTGCTGACGCAGACACTTAAACAGTCAGTGATCCATTCCACCTCATCAGAGTAGCTAGTGACTTCTTGATCTGACACACTGACTTAGAGAAAACAAGTAAGTCCATAATGGGGATAAACTTTAGAGTAAGAATTTTCTACAATTATTCTGTATTCATTCTTTGACAAAAACACCCCCAATTGAAGACAGAATAGAGTACATATTGCTCTCTGAGCTTTGTTTAACCAAGTTGTCATATAAATGATGTGTTGATACTGGTTGATTAGAGGACTAGCAGTGATGGCAACTCACAGGCTCAAAAGGCTATAACTTTTGAATCGAAAGTCGTAGAGCCTCGCAGATGGGCTCATTCGATTCCTCATCAAATTCTACAGTTAGCAGTCCCCTATGCAGGTAAATTTGCTGTACGAGCTTCGGTTTCCGAGATATTTGACAAAAACCAAACAGATATGAAAAATGATGTGGCTCAAACGGCTATAACTTTTGAATCGAAAGTCGTAGAGCCTCGCAGATGGGCTCATTCGATTCCTCATCAAATTCTACAGTTAGCAGTCCCCTATGCAGATAAATTTGCTGTACGAGCTTCCGTTTCCGAGATATTTGACAAAAACCGTACAGATATGAAAAATTATGTGTCAAATGTCCTTGAAATCGGACAAAAACCGTACAGATATGAAAATGATGTGGTTCAAACGGCTATAACTTTTGAATCGAAAGTCGTAGAGCCTCGCAGATGGGCTCATTCGATTCCTCATCAAATTCTACAGTTAGCAGTCCCCTATGCAGATACATTTGCTGTACGAGCTTCCGTTTCCGAGATATTTGACAAAAACCGTACAGATATGAAAAATGATGTGTCAAATGTCCTTGAAATCGGACAAAAACCGTACAGATATGAAAATGATGTGGTTCAAACGGCTATAACTTTTGAATCGAAAGTCGTAGAGCCTCGCAGATGGGCTCATTCGATTCCTCATCAAATTCTACAGTTAGCAGTCCCCTATGCAGATAAATTTGCTGTACGAGCTTCCGTTTCCGAGATATTTGACAAAAACCGTATCATGTTAACTTATCAAAACCACTAGAGGGCGCCTCGCCACGTTACATCTCCCATTGCTTTTATGATGTCATAGTAGACGTTGCTGACGCAGACACTTAAACAGTCAGTGATCCATTCCACCTCATCAGAGTAGCTAGTGACTTCTGGATCTGACACACTGACTTAGAGAAAACAAGTAAGTCCATAATGGGGATAAACTTTAGAGTAAGAATTTTCTACAATTATTCTGTATTCATTCTTTGACAAAAACACCCCCAATTGAAGACAGAATAGAGTACATATTGCTCTCTGAGCTTTGTTTAACCAAGTTGTCATATAAATGATGTGTTGATACTGGTTGATTAGAGGACTAGCAGTGATGGCAACTCACAGGCTCAAAAGGCTATAACTTTTGAATCGAAAGTCGTAGAGCCTCGCAGATGGGCTCATTCGATTCCTCATCAAATTCTACAGTTAGCAGTCCCTTTTGCAGATAAATTTGCTGTACGAGCTTCCGTTTCCGAGATATTTGACAAAAAACGTATCATGTTAACTTATCAAAACCACTAGAGGGCGCCTCGCCACGTTACATCTCCCATTGCTTTTATGATGTCATAGTAGACGTTGCTGACGCAGACACTTAAACAGTCAGTGATCCATTCCACCTCATCAGAGTAGCTAGTGACTTCTGGATCTGACACACTGACTTAGAGAAAACAAGTAAGTCCATAATGGGGATAAACTTTAGAGTAAGAATTTTCTACAATTATTCTGTATTCATTCTTTGACAAAAACACCCCCAATTGAAGACAGAATAGAGTACATATTGCTCTCTGAGCTTTGTTTAACCAAGTTGTCATATAAATGATGTGTTGATACTGGTTGATTAGAGGACTAGCAGTGATGGCAACTCACAGGCTCAAAAGGCTATAACCTTTGAATCGAAAGTCGTAGAGCCTCGCAGATGGGCTCATTCGATTCCTCATCAAATTCTACAGTTAGCAGTCCCCTATGCAGATAAATTTGCTGTACGAGCTTCCGTTTCCGAGATATTTGACAAAAACCGTACAGATATGAAAAATGATGTGTCAAATGTCCTTGAAATCGGACAAAAACCGTACAGATATGAAAATGATGTGGTTCAAACGGCTATAACTTTTGAATCGAAAGTCGTAGAGCCTCGCAGATGGGCTCATTCGATTCCTCATCAAATTCTACAGTTAGCAGTCCCCTATGCAGATAAATTTGCTGTACGAGCTTCCGTTTCCGAGATATTTGACAAAAACCGTACAGATATGAAAAATGATGTGTCAAATGTCCTTGAAATCGGACAAAAACCGTACAGATATGAAAATGATGTGGTTCAAACGGCTATAACTTTTGAATCGAAAGTCGTAGAGCCTCGCAGATGGGCTCATTCGATTCCTCATCAAATTCTACAGTTAGCAGTCCCCTATGCAGATAAATTTGCTGTACGAGCTTCCGTTTCCGAGATATTTGACAAAAACCGTATCATGTTAACTTATCAAAACCACTAGAGGGCGCCTCGCCACGTTACATCTCCCATTGCTTTTATGATGTCATAGTAGACGTTGCTGACGCAGACACTTAAACAGTCAGTGATCCATTCCATCTCATCAGAGTAGCTAGTGACTTCTGGATCTGACACACTGACTTAGAGAAAACAAGTAAGTCCATAATGGGGATAAACTTTAGAGTAAGAATTTTCTACAATTATTCTGTATTCATTCTTTGACAAAAACACCCCCAATTGAAGACAGAATAGAGTACATATTGCTCTCTGAGCTTTGTTTAACCAAGTTGTCATATAAATGATGTGTTGATACTGGTTGATTAGAGGACTAGCAGTGATGGCAACTCACAGGCTCAAAAGGCTATAACTTTTGAATCGAAAGTCGTAGAGCCTCGCAGATGGGCTCATTCGATTCCTCATCAAATTCTACAGTTAGCAGTCCCTTTTGCAGATAAATTTGCTGTACGAGCTTCCGTTTCCGAGATATTTGACAAAAAACGTATCATGTTAACTTATCAAAACCACTAGAGGGCGCCTCGCCACGTTACATCTCCCATTGCTTTTATGATGTCATAGTAGACGTTGCTGACGCAGACACTTAAACAGTCAGTGATCCATTCCACCTCATCAGAGTAGCTAGTGACTTCTGGATCTGACACACTGACTTAGAGAAAACAAGTAAGTCCATAATGGGGATAAACTTTAGAGTAAGAATTTTCTACAATTATTCTGTATTCATTCTTTGACAAAAACACCCCCAATTGAAGACAGAATAGAGTACATATTGCTCTCTGAGCTTTGTTTAACCAAGTTGTCATATAAATGATGTGTTGATACTGGTTGATTAGAGGACTAGCAGTGATGGCAACTCACAGGCTCAAAAGGCTATAACCTTTGAATCGAAAGTCGTAGAGCCTCGCAGATGGGCTCATTCGATTCCTCATCAAATTCTACAGTTAGCAGTCCCCTATGCAGATAAATTTGCTGTACGAGCTTCCGTTTCCGAGATATTTGACAAAAACCGTACAGATATGAAAAATGATGTGTCAAATGTCCTTGAAATCGGACAAAAACCGTACAGATATGAAAATGATGTGGTTCAAACGGCTATAACTTTTGAATCGAAAGTCGTAGAGCCTCGCAGATGGGCTCATTCGATTCCTCATCAAATTCTACAGTTAGCAGTCCCCTATGCAGATAAATTTGCTGTACGAGCTTCCGTTTCCGAGATATTTGACAAAAACCGTACAGATATGAAAAATGATGTGTCAAATGTCCTTGAAATCGGACAAAAACCGTACAGATATGAAAATGATGTGGTTCAAACGGCTATAACTTTTGAATCAAAAGTCGTAGAGCCTCGCAGATGGGCTCATTCGATTCCTCATCAAATTCTACAGTTAGCAGTCCCCTATGCAGATAAATTTGCTGTACGAGCTTCCGTTTCCGAGATATTTGACAAAAACCGTATCATGTTAACTTATCAAAACCACTAGAGGGCGCCTCGCCACGTTACATCTCCCATTGCTTTTATGATGTCATAGTAGACGTTGCTGACGCAGACACTTAAACAGTCAGTGATCCATTCCACCTCATCAGAGTAGCTAGTGACTTCTGGATCTGACACACTGACTTAGAGAAAACAAGTAAGTCCATAATGGGGATAAACTTTAGAGTAAGAATTTTCTACAATTATTCTGTATTCATTCTTTGACAAAAACACCCCCAATTGAAGACAGAATAGAGTACATATTGCTCTCTGAGCTTTGTTTAACCAAGTTGTCATATAAATGATGTGTTGATACTGGTTGATTAGAGGACTAGCAGTGATGGCAACTCACAGGCTCAAAAGGCTATAACTTTTGAATCGAAAGTCGTAGAGCCTCGCAGATGGGCTCATTCGATTCCTCATCAAATTCTACAGTTAGCAGTCCCTTATGCATGTAAATTTGCTGTACGAGCTTCGGTTTCCGAGATATTTGACAAAAACCAAACAGATAAGAAAAATGATGTGGCTCAAAAGGCTATAACTTTTGAATCGAAAGTCGTAGAGCCTCGCAGATGGGCTCATTCGATTCCTCATCAAATTCTACAGTTAGCAGTCCCCTATGCAGATAAATTTGCTGTACGAGCTTCCGTTTCCGAGATATTTGACAAAAACCGTACAGATATGAAAAATTATGTGTCAAATGTCCTTGAAATCGGACAAAAACCGTACAGATATGAAAATGATGTGGTTCAAACGGCTATAACTTTTGAATCGAAAGTCGTAGAGCCTCGCAGATGGGCTCATTCGATTCCTCATCAAATTCTACAGTTAGCAGTCCCCTATGCAGGTAAATTTGCTGTACGAGCTTCGGTTTCCGAGATATTTGACAAAAACCAAACAGATATGAAAAATGATGTGGCTCAAACGGCTATAACTTTTGAATCGAAAGTCGTAGAGCCTCGCAGATGGGCTCATTCGATTCCTCATCAAATTCTACAGTTAGCAGTCCCCTATGCAGATAAATTTGCTGTACGAGCTTCCGTTTCCGAGATATTTGACAAAAACCGTATCATGTTAACTTATCAAAACCACTAG
Organism: Borostomias antarcticus; assembly: GCF_949987555.1. Classification (NCBI taxonomy): domain Eukaryota; kingdom Metazoa; phylum Chordata; class Actinopteri; order Stomiiformes; family Stomiidae; genus Borostomias; species Borostomias antarcticus. The sequence goes on from NW_028176821.1 coordinate 226,894, forward strand.
AGGGCGCCTCGCCACGTTACATCTCCCATTGCTTTTATGATGTCATAGTAGACGTTGCTGACGCAGACACTTAAACAGTCAGTGATCCATTCCACCTCATCAGAGTAGCTAGTGACTTCTTGATCTGACACACTGACTTAGAGAAAACAAGTAAGTCCATAATGGGGATAAACTTTAGAGTAAGAATTTTCTACAATTATTCTGTATTCATTCTTTGACAAAAACACCCCCAATTGAAGACAGAATAGAGTACATATTGCTCTCTGAGCTTTGTTTAACCAAGTTGTCATATAAATGATGTGTTGATACTGGTTGATTAGAGGACTAGCAGTGATGGCAACTCACAGGCTCAAAAGGCTATAACTTTTGAATCGAAAGTCGTAGAGCCTCGCAGATGGGCTCATTCGATTCCTCATCAAATTCTACAGTTAGCAGTCCCCTACGCAGGTAAATTTGCTGTACGAGCTTCGGTTTCCGAGATATTTGACAAAAACCAAACAGATATGAAAAATGATGTGGCTCAAACGGCTATAACTTTTGAATCGAAAGTCGTAGAGCCTCGCAGATGGGCTCATTCGATTCCTCATCAAATTCTACAGTTAGCAGTCCCCTATGCAGATAAATTTGCTGTACGAGCTTCCGTTTCCGAGATATTTGACAAAAACCGTACAGATATGAAAAATGATGTGTCAAATGTCCTTGAAATCGGACAAAAACCGTACAGATATGAAAATGATGTGGTTCAAACGGCTATAACTTTTGAATCGAAAGTCGTAGAGCCTCGCAGATGGGCTCATTCGATTCCTCATCAAATTCTACAGTTAGCAGTCCCCTATGCAGATAAATTTGCTGTACGAGCTTCCGTTTCCGAGATATTTGACAAAAACCGTATCATGTTAACTTATCAAAACCACTAGAGGGCGCCTCGCCACGTTACATCTCCCATTGCTTTTATGATGTCATAGTAGACGTTGCTGACGCAGACACTTAAACAGTCAGTGATCCATTCCACCTCATCAGAGTAGCTAGTGACTTCTTGATCTGACACACTGACTTAGAGAAAACAAGTAAGTCCATAATGGGGATAAACTTTAGAGTAAGAATTTTCTACAATTATTCTGTATTCATTCTTTGACAAAAACACCCCCAATTGAAGACAGAATAGAGTACATATTGCTCTCTGAGCTTTGTTTAACCAAGTTGTCATATAAATGATGTGTTGATACTGGTTGATTAGAGGACTAGCAGTGATGGCAACTCACAGGCTCAAAAGGCTATAACTTTTGAATCGAAAGTCGTAGAGCCTCGCAGATGGGCTCATTCGATTCCTCATCAAATTCTACAGTTAGCAGTCCCCTACGCAGGTAAATTTGCTGTACGAGCTTCGGTTTCCGAGATATTTGACAAAAACCAAACAGATATGAAAAATGATGTGGCTCAAACGGCTATAACTTTTGAATCGAAAGTCGTAGAGCCTCGCAGATGGGCTCATTCGATTCCTCATCAAATTCTACAGTTAGCAGTCCCCTATGCAGATACATTTGCTGTACGAGCTTCCGTTTCCGAGATATTTGACAAAAACCGTACAGATATGAAAAATGATGTGTCAAATGTCCTTGAAATCGGACAAAAACCGTACAGATATGAAAATGATGTGGTTCAAACGGCTATAACTTTTGAATCGAAAGTCGTAGAGCCTCGCAGATGGGCTCATTCGATTCCTCATCAAATTCTACAGTTAGCAGTCCCCTATGCAGATAAATTTGCTGTACGAGCTTCCGTTTCCGAGATATTTGACAAAAACCGTATCATGTTAACTTATCAAAACCACTAGAGGGCGCCTCGCCACGTTACATCTCCCATTGCTTTTATGATGTCATAGTAGACGTTGCTGACGCAGACACTTAAACAGTCAGTGATCCATTCCACCTCATCAGAGTAGCTAGTGACTTCTTGATCTGACACACTGACTTAGAGAAAACAAGTAAGTCCATAATGGGGATAAACTTTAGAGTAAGAATTTTCTACAATTATTCTGTATTCATTCTTTGACAAAAACACCCCCAATTGAAGACAGAATAGAGTACATATTGCTCTCTGAGCTTTGTTTAACCAAGTTGTCATATAAATGATGTGTTGATACTGGTTGATTAGAGGACTAGCAGTGATGGCAACTCACAGGCTCAAAAGGCTATAACTTTTGAATCGAAAGTCGTAGAGCCTCGCAGATGGGCTCATTCGATTCCTCATCAAATTCTACAGTTAGCAGTCCCCTACGCAGGTAAATTTGCTGTACGAGCTTCGGTTTCCGAGATATTTGACAAAAACCAAACAGATATGAAAAATGATGTGGCTCAAACGGCTATAACTTTTGAATCGAAAGTCGTAGAGCCTCGCAGATGGGCTCATTCGATTCCTCATCAAATTCTACAGTTAGCAGTCCCCTAAGCAGATAAATTTGCTGTACGAGCTTCCGTTTCCGAGATATTTGACAAAAACCGTACAGATATGAAAAATGATGTGTCAAATGTCCTTGAAATCGGACAAAAACCGTACAGATATGAAAATGATGTGGTTCAAACGGCTATAACTTTTGAATCGAAAGTCGTAGAGCCTCGCAGATGGGCTCATTCGATTCCTCATCAAATTCTACAGTTAGCAGTCCCCTATGCAGATAAATTTGCTGTACGAGCTTCCGTTTCCGAGATATTTGACAAAAACCGTATCATGTTAACTTATCAAAACCACTAGAGGGCGCCTCGCCACGTTACATCTCCCATTGCTTTTATGATGTCATAGTAGACGTTGCTGACGCAGACACTTAAACAGTCAGTGATCCATTCCACCTCATCAGAGTAGCTAGTGACTTCTTGATCTGACACACTGACTTAGAGAAAACAAGTAAGTCCATAATGGGGATAAACTTTAGAGTAAGAATTTTCTACAATTATTCTGTATTCATTCTTTGACAAAAACACCCCCAATTGAAGACAGAATAGAGTACATATTGCTCTCTGAGCTTTGTTTAACCAAGTTGTCATATAAATGATGTGTTGATACTGGTTGATTAGAGGACTAGCAGTGATGGCAACTCACAGGCTCAAAAGGCTATAACTTTTGAATCGAAAGTCGTAGAGCCTCGCAGATGGGCTCATTCGATTCCTCATCAAATTCTACAGTTAGCAGTCCCCTACGCAGGTAAATTTGCTGTACGAGCTTCGGTTTCCGAGATATTTGACAAAAACCAAACAGATATGAAAAATGATGTGGCTCAAACGGCTATAACTTTTGAATCGAAAGTCGTAGAGCCTCGCAGATGGGCTCATTCGATTCCTCATCAAATTCTACAGTTAGCAGTCCCCTATGCAGATACATTTGCTGTACGAGCTTCCGTTTCCGAGATATTTGACAAAAACCGTACAGATATGAAAAATGATGTGTCAAATGTCCTTGAAATCGGACAAAAACCGTACAGATATGAAAATGATGTGGTTCAAACGGCTATAACTTTTGAATCGAAAGTCGTAGAGCCTCGCAGATGGGCTCATTCGATTCCTCATCAAATTCTACAGTTAGCAGTCCCCTATGCAGATAAATTTGCTGTACGAGCTTCCGTTTCCGAGATATTTGACAAAAACCGTATCATGTTAACTTATCAAAACCACTAGAGGGCGCCTCGCCACGTTACATCTCCCATTGCTTTTATGATGTCATAGTAGACGTTGCTGACGCAGACACTTAAACAGTCAGTGATCCATTCCACCTCATCAGAGTAGCTAGTGACTTCTGGATCTGACACACTGACTTAGAGAAAACAAGTAAGTCCATAATGGGGATAAACTTTAGAGTAAGAATTTTCTACAATTATTCTGTATTCATTCTTTGACAAAAACACCCCCAATTGAAGACAGAATAGAGTACATATTGCTCTCTGAGCTTTGTTTAACCAAGTTGTCATATAAATGATGTGTTGATACTGGTTGATTAGAGGACTAGCAGTGATGGCAACTCACAGGCTCAAAAGGCTATAACTTTTGAATCGAAAGTCGTAGAGCCTCGCAGATGGGCTCATTCGATTCCTCATCAAATTCTACAGTTAGCAGTCCCCTATGCATGTAAATTTGCTGTACGAGCTTCGGTTTCCGAGATATTTGACAAAAACCAAACAGATAAGAAAAATGATGTGGCTCAAAAGGCTATAACTTTTGAATCGAAAGTCGTAGAGCCTCGCAGATGGGCTCATTCGATTCCTCATCAAATTCTACAGTTAGCAGTCCCCTATGCAGATAAATTTGCTGTACGAGCTTCCGTTTCCGAGATATTTGACAAAAACCGTACAGATATGAAAAATTATGTGTCAAATGTCCTTGAAATCGGACAAAAACCGTACAGATATGAAAATGATGTGGTTCAAACGGCTATAACTTTTGAATCGAAAGTCGTAGAGCCTCGCAGATGGGCTCATTCGATTCCTCATCAAATTCTACAGTTAGCAGTCCCCTATGCAGGTAAATTTGCTGTACGAGCTTCGGTTTCCGAGATATTTGACAAAAACCAAACAGATATGAAAAATGATGTGGCTCAAACGGCTATAACTTTTGAATCGAAAGTCGTAGAGCCTCGCAGATGGGCTCATTCGATTCCTCATCAAATTCTACAGTTAGCAGTCCCCTATGCAGATAAATTTGCTGTACGAGCTTCCGTTTCCGAGATATTTGACAAAAACCGTACAGATATGAAAAATGATGTGTCAAATGTCCTTGAAATCGGACAAAAACCGTACAGATATGAAAATGATGTGGTTCAAACGGCTATAACTTTTGAATCGAAAGTCGTAGAGCCTCGCAGATGGGCTCATTCGATTCCTCATCAAATTCTACAGTTAGCAGTCCCCTATGCAGATAAATTTGCTGTACGAGCTTCCGTTTCCGAGATATTTGACAAAAACCGTATCATGTTAACTTATCAAAACCACTAGAGGGCGCCTCGCCACGTTACATCTCCCATTGCTTTTATGATGTCATAGTAGACGTTGCTGACGCAGACACTTAAACAGTCAGTGATCCATTCCACCTCATCAGAGTAGCTAGTGACTTCTTGATCTGACACACTGACTTAGAGAAAACAAGTAAGTCCATAATGGGGATAAACTTTAGAGTAAGAATTTTCTACAATTATTCTGTATTCATTCTTTGACAAAAACACCCCCAATTGAAGACAGAATAGAGTACATATTGCTCTCTGAGCTTTGTTTAACCAAGTTGTCATATAAATGATGTGTTGATACTGGTTGATTAGAGGACTAGCAGTGATGGCAACTCACAGGCTCAAAAGGCTATAACTTTTGAATCGAAAGTCGTAGAGCCTCGCAGATGGGCTCATTCGATTCCTCATCAAATTCTACAGTTAGCAGTCCCCTACGCAGGTAAATTTGCTGTACGAGCTTCGGTTTCCGAGATATTTGACAAAAACCAAACAGATATGAAAAATGATGTGGCTCAAACGGCTATAACTTTTGAATCGAAAGTCGTAGAGCCTCGCAGATGGGCTCATTCGATTCCTCATCAAATTCTACAGTTAGCAGTCCCCTATGCAGATACATTTGCTGTACGAGCTTCCGTTTCCGAGATATTTGACAAAAACCGTACAGATATGAAAAATGATGTGTCAAATGTCCTTGAAATCGGACAAAAACCGTACAGATATGAAAATGATGTGGTTCAAACGGCTATAACTTTTGAATCGAAAGTCGTAGAGCCTCGCAGATGGGCTCATTCGATTCCTCATCAAATTCTACAGTTAGCAGTCCCCTATGCAGATAAATTTGCTGTACGAGCTTCCGTTTCCGAGATATTTGACAAAAACCGTATCATGTTAACTTATCAAAACCACTAGAGGGCGCCTCGCCACGTTACATCTCCCATTGCTTTTATGATGTCATAGTAGACGTTGCTGACGCAGACACTTAAACAGTCAGTGATCCATTCCACCTCATCAGAGTAGCTAGTGACTTCTTGATCTGACACACTGACTTAGAGAAAACAAGTAAGTCCATAATGGGGATAAACTTTAGAGTAAGAATTTTCTACAATTATTCTGTATTCATTCTTTGACAAAAACACCCCCAATTGAAGACAGAATAGAGTACATATTGCTCTCTGAGCTTTGTTTAACCAAGTTGTCATATAAATGATGTGTTGATACTGGTTGATTAGAGGACTAGCAGTGATGGCAACTCACAGGCTCAAAAGGCTATAACTTTTGAATCGAAAGTCGTAGAGCCTCGCAGATGGGCTCATTCGATTCCTCATCAAATTCTACAGTTAGCAGTCCCCTACGCAGGTAAATTTGCTGTACGAGCTTCGGTTTCCGAGATATTTGACAAAAACCAAACAGATATGAAAAATGATGTGGCTCAAACGGCTATAACTTTTGAATCGAAAGTCGTAGAGCCTCGCAGATGGGCTCATTCGATTCCTCATCAAATTCTACAGTTAGCAGTCCCCTAAGCAGATAAATTTGCTGTACGAGCTTCCGTTTCCGAGATATTTGACAAAAACCGTACAGATATGAAAAATGATGTGTCAAATGTCCTTGAAATCGGACAAAAACCGTACAGATATGAAAATGATGTGGTTCAAACGGCTATAACTTTTGAATCGAAAGTCGTAGAGCCTCGCAGATGGGCTCATTCGATTCCTCATCAAATTCTACAGTTAGCAGTCCCCTATGCAGATAAATTTGCTGTACGAGCTTCCGTTTCCGAGATATTTGACAAAAACCGTATCATGTTAACTTATCAAAACCACTAGAGGGCGCCTCGCCACGTTACATCTCCCATTGCTTTTATGATGTCATAGTAGACGTTGCTGACGCAGACACTTAAACAGTCAGTGATCCATTCCACCTCATCAGAGTAGCTAGTGACTTCTTGATCTGACACACTGACTTAGAGAAAACAAGTAAGTCCATAATGGGGATAAACTTTAGAGTAAGAATTTTCTACAATTATTCTGTATTCATTCTTTGACAAAAACACCCCCAATTGAAGACAGAATAGAGTACATATTGCTCTCTGAGCTTTGTTTAACCAAGTTGTCATATAAATGATGTGTTGATACTGGTTGATTAGAGGACTAGCAGTGATGGCAACTCACAGGCTCAAAAGGCTATAACTTTTGAATCGAAAGTCGTAGAGCCTCGCAGATGGGCTCATTCGATTCCTCATCAAATTCTACAGTTAGCAGTCCCCTACGCAGGTAAATTTGCTGTACGAGCTTCGGTTTCCGAGATATTTGACAAAAACCAAACAGATATGAAAAATGATGTGGCTCAAACGGCTATAACTTTTGAATCGAAAGTCGTAGAGCCTCGCAGATGGGCTCATTCGATTCCTCATCAAATTCTACAGTTAGCAGTCCCCTATGCAGATACATTTGCTGTACGAGCTTCCGTTTCCGAGATATTTGACAAAAACCGTACAGATATGAAAAATGATGTGTCAAATGTCCTTGAAATCGGACAAAAACCGTACAGATATGAAAATGATGTGGTTCAAACGGCTATAACTTTTGAATCGAAAGTCGTAGAGCCTCGCAGATGGGCTCATTCGATTCCTCATCAAATTCTACAGTTAGCAGTCCCCTATGCAGATAAATTTGCTGTACGAGCTTCCGTTTCCGAGATATTTGACAAAAACCGTATCATGTTAACTTATCAAAACCACTAGAGGGCGCCTCGCCACGTTACATCTCCCATTGCTTTTATGATGTCATAGTAGACGTTGCTGACGCAGACACTTAAACAGTCAGTGATCCATTCCACCTCATCAGAGTAGCTAGTGACTTCTGGATCTGACACACTGACTTAGAGAAAACAAGTAAGTCCATAATGGGGATAAACTTTAGAGTAAGAATTTTCTACAATTATTCTGTATTCATTCTTTGACAAAAACACCCCCAATTGAAGACAGAATAGAGTACATATTGCTCTCTGAGCTTTGTTTAACCAAGTTCTCATATAAATGATGTGTTGATACTGGTTGATTAGAGGACTAGCAGTGATGGCAACTCACAGGCTCAAAAGGCTATAACTTTTGAATCGAAAGTCGTAGAGCCTCGCAGATGGGCTCATTCGATTCCTCATCAAATTCTACAGTTAGCAGTCCCTTTTGCAGATAAATTTGCTGTACGAGCTTCCGTTTCCGAGATATTTGACAAAAACCGTATCATGTTAACTTATCAAAACCACTAGAGGGCGCCTCGCCACGTTACATCTCCCATTGCTTTTATGATGTCATAGTAGACGTTGCTGACGCAGACACTTAAACAGTCAGTGATCCATTCCACCTCATCAGAGTAGCTAGTGACTTCTGGATCTGACACACTGACTTAGAGAAAACAAGTAAGTCCATAATGGGGATAAACTTTAGAGTAAGAATTTTCTACAATTATTCTGTATTCATTCTTTGACAAAAACACCCCCAATTGAAGACAGAATAGAGTACATATTGCTCTCTGAGCTTTGTTTAACCAAGTTGTCATATAAATGATGTGTTGATACTGGTTGATTAGAGGACTAGCAGTGATGGCAACTCACAGGCTCAAAAGGCTATAACTTTTGAATCGAAAGTCGTAGAGCCTCGCAGATGGGCTCATTCGATTCCTCATCAAATTCTACAGTTAGCAGTCCCCTATGCATGTAAATTTGCTGTACGAACTTCGGTTTCCGAGATATTTGACAAAAACCAAATAGATAAGAAAAATGATGTGGCTCAAAAGGCTATAACTTTTGAATCGAAAGTCGTAGAGCCTCGCAGATGGGCTCATTCGATTCCTCATCAAATTCTACAGTTAGCAGTCCCCTATGCAGATAAATTTGCTGTACGAGCTTCCGTTTCCGAGATATTTGACAAAAACCGTACAGATATGAAAAATGATGTGTCAAATGTCCTTGAAATCGGACAAAAACCGTACAGATATGAAAATGATGTGGTTCAAACGGCTATAACTTTTGAATCGAAAGTCGTAGAGCCTCGCAGATGGGCTCATTCGATTCCTCATCAAATTCTACAGTTAGCAGTCCCCTATGCAGATAAATTTGCTGTACGAGCTTCCGTTTCCGAGATATTTGACAAAAACCGTATCATGTTAACTTATCAAAACCACTAGAGGGCGCCTCGCCACGTTACATCTCCCATTGCTTTTATGATGTCATAGTAGACGTTGCTGACGCAGACACTTAAACAGTCAGTGATCCATTCCACCTCATCAGAGTAGCTAGTGACTTCTGGATCTGACACACTGACTTAGAGAAAACAAGTAAGTCCATAATGGGGATAAACTTTAGAGTAAGAATTTTCTACAATTATTCTGTATTCATTCTTTGACAAAAACACCCCCAATTGAAGACAGAATAGAGTACATATTGCTCTCTGAGCTTTGTTTAACCAAGTTGTCATATAAATGATGTGTTGATACTGGTTGATTAGAGGACTAGCAGTGATGGCAACTCACAGGCTCAAAAGGCTATAACTTTTGAATCGAAAGTCGTAGAGCCTCGCAGATGGGCTCATTCGATTCCTCATCAAATTCTACAGTTAGCAGTCCCCTATGCATGTAAATTTGCTGTACGAACTTCGGTTTCCGAGATATTTGACAAAAACCAAACAGATAAGAAAAATGATGTGGCTCAAAAGGCTATAACTTTTGAATCGAAAGTCGTAGAGCCTCGCAGATGGGCTCATTCGATTCCTCATCAAATTCTACAGTTAGCAGTCCCCTATGCAGATAAATTTGCTGTACGAGCTTCCGTTTCCGAGATATTTGACAAAAACCGTATCATGTTAACTTATCAAAACCACTAGAGGGCGCCTCGCCACGTTACATCTCCCATTGCTTTTATGATGTCATAGTAGACGTTGCTGACGCAGACACTTAAACAGTCAGTGATCCATTCCACCTCATCAGAGTAGCTAGTGACTTCTGGATCTGACACACTGACTTAGAGAAAACAAGTAAGTCCATAATGGGGATAAACTTTAGAGTAAGAATTTTCTACAATTATTCTGTATTCATTCTTTGACAAAAACACCCCCAATTGAAGACAGAATAGAGTACATATTGCTCTCTGAGCTTTGTTTAACCAAGTTGTCATATAAATGATGTGTTGATACTGGTTGATTAGAGGACTAGCAGTGATGGCAACTCACAGGCTCAAAAGGCTATAACTTTTGAATCGAAAGTCGTAGAGCCTCGCAGATGGGCTCATTCGATTCCTCATCAAATTCTACAGTTAGCAGTCCCCTATGCATGTAAATTTGCTGTACGAACTTCGGTTTCCGAGATATTTGACAAAAACCAAACAGATAAGAAAAATGATGTGGCTCAAAAGGCTATAACTTTTGAATCGAAAGTCGTAGAGCCTCGCAGATGGGCTCATTCGATTCCTCATCAAATTCTACAGTTAGCAGTCCCCTATGCAGATAAATTTGCTGTACGAGCTTCCGTTTCCGAGATATTTGACAAAAACCGTACAGATATGAAAAATGATGTGTCAAATGTCCTTGAAATCGGACAAAAACCGTACAGATATGAAAATGATGTGGTTCAAACGGCTATAACTTTTGAATCGAAAGTCGTAGAGCCTCGCAGATGGGCTCATTCGATTCCTCATCAAATTCTACAGTTAGCAGTCCCCTATGCAGATAAATTTGCTGTACGAGCTTCCGTTTCCGAGATATTTGACAAAAACCGTATCATGTTAACTTATCAAAACCACTAGAGGGCGCCTCGCCACGTTACATCTCCCATTGCTTTTATGATGTCATAGTAGACGTTGCTGACGCAGACACTTAAACAGTCAGTGATCCATTCCACCTCATCAGAGTAGCTAGTGACTTCTGGATCTGACACACTGACTTAGAGAAAACAAGTAAGTCCATAATGGGGATAAACTTTAGAGTAAGAATTTTCTACAATTATTCTGTATTCATTCTTTGACAAAAACACCCCCAATTGAAGACAGAATAGAGTACATATTGCTCTCTGAGCTTTGTTTAACCAAGTTGTCATATAAATGATGTGTTGATACTGGTTGATTAGAGGACTAGCAGTGATGGCAACTCACAGGCTCAAAAGGCTATAACTTTTGAATCGAAAGTCGTAGAGCCTCGCAGATGGGCTCATTCGATTCCTCATCAAATTCTACAGTTAGCAGTCCCCTACGCAGGTAAATTTGCTGTACGAGCTTCGGTTTCCGAGATATTTGACAAAAACCAAACAGATATGAAAAATGATGTGGCTCAAACGGCTATAACTTTTGAATCGAAAGTCGTAGAGCCTCGCAGATGGGCTCATTCGATTCCTCATCAAATTCTACAGTTAGCAGTCCCCTATGCAGATAAATTTGCTGTACGAGCTTCCGTTTCCGAGATATTTGACAAAAACCGTACAGATATGAAAAATGATGTGTCAAATGTCCTTGAAATCGGACAAAAACCGTACAGATATGAAAATGATGTGGTTCAAACGGCTATAACTTTTGAATCGAAAGTCGTAGAGCCTCGCAGATGGGCTCATTCGATTCCTCATCAAATTCTACAGTTAGCAGTCCCCTATGCAGATAAATTTGCTGTACGAGCTTCCGTTTCCGAGATATTTGACAAAAACCGTATCATGTTAACTTATCAAAACCACTAGAGGGCGCCTCGCCACGTTACATCTCCCATTGCTTTTATGATGTCATAGTAGACGTTGCTGACGCAGACACTTAAACAGTCAGTGATCCATTCCACCTCATCAGAGTAGCTAGTGACTTCTGGATCTGACACACTGACTTAGAGAAAACAAGTAAGTCCATAATGGGGATAAACTTTAGAGTAAGAATTTTCTACAATTATTCTGTATTCATTCTTTGACAAAAACACCCCCAATTGAAGACAGAATAGAGTACATATTGCTCTCTGAGCTTTGTTTAACCAAGTTGTCATATAAATGATGTGTTGATACTGGTTGATTAGAGGACTAGCAGTGATGGCAACTCACAGGCTCAAAAGGCTATAACTTTTGAATCGAAAGTCGTAGAGCCTCGCAGATGGGCTCATTCGATTCCTCATCAAATTCTACAGTTAGCAGTCCCCTATGCAGGTAAATTTGCTGTACGAGCTTCGGTTTCCGAGATATTTGACAAAAACCAAACAGATATGAAAAATGATGTGGCTCAAACGGCTATAACTTTTGAATCGAAAGTCGTAGAGCCTCGCAGATGGGCTCATTCGATTCCTCATCAAATTCTACAGTTAGCAGTCCCCTATGCAGATACATTTGCTGTACGAGCTTCCGTTTCCGAGATATTTGACAAAAACCGTACAGATATGAAAAATGATGTGTCAAATGTCCTTGAAATCGGACAAAAACCGTACAGATATGAAAATGATGTGGTTCAAACGGCTATAACTTTTGAATCGAAAGTCGTAGAGCCTCGCAGATGGGCTCATTCGATTCCTCATCAAATTCTACAGTTAGCAGTCCCCTATGCAGATAAATTTGCTGTACGAGCTTCCGTTTCCGAGATATTTGACAAAAACCGTATCATGTTAACTTATCAAAACCACTAGAGGGCGCCTCGCCACGTTACATCTCCCATTGCTTTTATGATGTCATAGTAGACGTTGCTGACGCAGACACTTAAACAGTCAGTGATCCATTCCACCTCATCAGAGTAGCTAGTGACTTCTTGATCTGACACACTGACTTAGAGAAAACAAGTAAGTCCATAATGGGGATAAACTTTAGAGTAAGAATTTTCTACAATTATTCTGTATTCATTCTTTGACAAAAACACCCCCAATTGAAGACAGAATAGAGTACATATTGCTCTCTGAGCTTTGTTTAACCAAGTTGTCATATAAATGATGTGTTGATACTGGTTGATTAGAGGACTAGCAGTGATGGCAACTCACAGGCTCAAAAGGCTATAACTTTTGAATCGAAAGTCGTAGAGCCTCGCAGATGGGCTCATTCGATTCCTCATCAAATTCTACAGTTAGCAGTCCCCTATGCAGGTAAATTTGCTGTACGAGCTTCGGTTTCCGAGATATTTGACAAAAACCAAACAGATATGAAAAATGATGTGGCTCAAACGGCTATAACTTTTGTATCGAAAGTCGTAGAGCCTCGCAGATGGGCTCATTCGATTCCTCATCAAATTCTACAGTTAGCAGTCCCCTATGCAGATAAATTTGCTGTACGAGCTTCCGTTTCCGAGATATTTGACAAAAACCGTACAGATATGAAAAATTATGTGTCAAATGTCCTTGAAATCGGACAAAAACCGTACAGATATGAAAATGATGTGGTTCAAACGGCTATAACTTTTGAATCGAAAGTCGTAGAGCCTCGCAGATGGGCTCATTCGATTCCTCATCAAATTCTACAGTTAGCAGTCCCCTATGCAGATAAATTTGCTGTACGAGCTTCCGTTTCCGAGATATTTGACAAAAACCGTATCATGTTAACTTATCAAAACCACTAGAGGGCGCCTCGCCACGTTACATCTCCCATTGCTTTTATGATGTCATAGTAGACGTTGCTGACGCAGACACTTAAACAGTCAGTGATCCATTCCACCTCATCAGAGTAGCTAGTGACTTCTGGATCTGACACACTGACTTAGAGAAAACAAGTAAGTCCATAATGGGGATAAACTTTAGAGTAAGAATTTTCTACAATTATTCTGTATTCATTCTTTGACAAAAACACCCCCAATTGAAGACAGAATAGAGTACATATTGCTCTCTGAGCTTTGTTTAACCAAGTTGTCATATAAATGATGTGTTGATACTGGTTGATTAGAGGACTAGCAGTGATGGCAACTCACAGGCTCAAAAGGCTATAACTTTTGAATCGAAAGTCGTAGAGCCTCGCAGATGGGCTCATTCGATTCCTCATCAAATTCTACAGTTAGCAGTCCCCTATGCATGTAAATTTGCTGTACGAACTTCGGTTTCCGAGATATTTGACAAAAACCAAACAGATAAGAAAAATGATGTGGCTCAAAAGGCTATAACTTTTGAATCGAAAGTCGTAGAGCCACGCAGATGGGCTCATTCGATTCCTCATCAAATTCTACAGTTAGCAGTCCCCTATGCAGATAAATTTGCTGTACGAGCTTCCGTTTCCGAGATATTTGACAAAAACCGTACAGATATGAAAAATGATGTGTCAAATGTCCTTGAAATCGGACAAAAACCGTACAGATATGAAAATGATGTGGTTCAAACGGCTATAACTTTTGAATCGAAAGTCGTAGAGCCTCGCAGATGGGCTCATTCGATTCCTCATCAAATTCTACAGTTAGCAGTCCCCTATGCAGATAAATTTGCTGTACGAGCTTCCGTTTCCGAGATATTTGACAAAAACCGTATCATGTTAACTTATCAAAACCACTAGAGGGCGCCTCGCCACATTACATCTCCCATTGCTTTTATGATGTCATAGTAGACGTTGCTGACGCAGACACTTAAACAGTCAGTGATCCATTCCACCTCATCAGAGTAGCTAGTGACTTCTGGATCTGACACACTGACTTAGAGAAAACAAGTAAGTCCATAATGGGGATAAACTTTAGAGTAAGAATTTTCTACAATTATTCTGTATTCATTCTTTGACAAAAACACCCCCAATTGAAGACAGAATAGAGTACATATTGCTCTCTGAGCTTTGTTTAACCAAGTTGTCATATAAATGATGTGTTGATACTGGTTGATTAGAGGACTAGCAGTGATGGCAACTCACAGGCTCAAAAGGCTATAACTTTTGAATCGAAAGTCGTAGAGCCTCGCAGATGGGCTCATTCGATTCCTCATCAAATTCTACAGTTAGCAGTCCCCTATGCAGGTAAATTTGCTGTACGAGCTTCGGTTTCCGAGATATTTGACAAAAACCAAACAGATATGAAAAATGATGTGGCTCAAACGGCTATAACTTTTGAATCGAAAGTCGTAGAGCCTCGCAGATGGGCTCATTCGATTCCTCATCAAATTCTACAGTTAGCAGTCCCCTATGCAGATAAATTTGCTGTACGAGCTTCCGTTTCCGAGATATTTGACAAAAACCGTACAGATATGAAAAATGATGTGTCAAATGTCCTTGAAATCGGACAAAAACCGTACAGATATGAAAATGATGTGGTTCAAACGGCTATAACTTTTGAATCGAAAGTCGTAGAGCCTCGCAGATGGGCTCATTCGATTCCTCATCAAATTCTACAGTTAGCAGTCCCTATGCAGATAAATTTGCTGTACGAGCTTCCGTTTCCGAGATATTTGACAAAAACCGTATCATGTTAACTTATCAAAACCACTAGAGGGCGCCTCGCCACGTTACATCTCCCATTGCTTTTATGATGTCATAGTAGACGTTGCTGACGCAGACACTTAAACAGTCAGTGATCCATTCCACCTCATCAGAGTAGCTAGTGACTTCTGGATCTGACACACTGACTTAGAGAAAACAAGTAAGTCCATAATGGGGATAAACTTTAGAGTAAGAATTTTCTACAATTATTCTGTATTCATTCTTTGACAAAAACACCCCCAATTGAAGACAGAATAGAGTACATATTGCTCTCTGAGCTTTGTTTAACCAAGTTGTCATATAAATGATGTGTTGATACTGGTTGATTAGAGGACTAGCAGTGATGGCAACTCACAGGCTCAAAAGGCTATAACTTTTGAATCGAAAGTCGTAGAGCCTCGCAGATGGGCTCATTCGATTCCTCATCAAATTCTACAGTTAGCAGTCCCCTATGCATGTAAATTTGCTGTACGAACTTCGGTTTCCGAGATATTTGACAAAAACCAAACAGATAAGAAAAATGATGTGGCTCAAAAGGCTATAACTTTTGAATCAAAAGTCGTAGAGCCACGCAGATGGGCTCATTCGATTCCTCATCAAATTCTACAGTTAGCAGTCCCCTATGCAGATAAATTTGCTGTACGAGCTTCCGTTTCCGAGATATTTGACAAAAACCGTACAGATATGAAAAATGATGTGTCAAATGTCCTTGAAATCGGACAAAAACCGTACAGATATGAAAATGATGTGGTTCAAACGGCTATAACTTTTGAATCGAAAGTCGTAGAGCCTCGCAGATGGGCTCATTCGATTCCTCATCAAATTCTACAGTTAGCAGTCCCCTATGCAGATAAATTTGCTGTACGAGCTTCCGTTTCCGAGATATTTGACAAAAACCGTATCATGTTAATTTATCAAAACCACTAGAGGGCGCCTCGCCACGTTACATCTCCCATTGCTTTTATGATGTCATAGTAGACGTTGCTGACGCAGACACTTAAACAGTCAGTGATCCATTCCACCTCATCAGAGTAGCTAGTGACTTCTGGATCTGACACACTGACTTAGAGAAAACAAGTAAGTCCATAATGGGGATAAACTTTAGAGTAAGAATTTTCTACAATTATTCTGTATTCATTCTTTGACAAAAACACCCCCAATTGAAGACAGAATAGAGTACATATTGCTCTCTGAGCTTTGTTTAACCAAGTTGTCATATAAATGATGTGTTGATACTGGTTGATTAGAGGACTAGCAGTGATGGCAACTCAGAGGCTCAAAAGGCTATAACCTTTGAATCGAAAGTCGTAGAGCCTCGCAGATGGGCTCATTCGATTCCTCATCAAATTCTACAGTTAGCAGTCCCCTATGCAGGTAAATTTGCTGTACGAGCTTCGGTTTCCGAGATATTTGACAAAAACCAAACAGATATGAAAAATGATGTGGCTCAAACGGCTATAACTTTTGAATCGAAAGTCGTAGAGCCTCGCAGATGGGCTCATTCGATTCCTCATCAAATTCTACAGTTAGCAGTCCCCTATGCAGATAAATTTGCTGTACGAGCTTCCGTTTCCGAGATATTTGACAAAAACCGTACAGATATGAAAAATTATGTGTCAAATGTCCTTGAAATCGGACAAAAACCGTACAGATATGAAAATGATGTGGTTCAAACGGCTATAACTTTTGAATCGAAAGTCGTAGAGCCTCGCAGATGGGCTCATTCGATTCCTCATCAAATTCTACAGTTAGCAGTCCCCTATGCAGATAAATTTGCTGTACGAGCTTCCGTTTCCGAGATATTTGACAAAAACCGTATCATGTTAACTTATCAAAACCACTAGAGGGCGCCTCGCCACGTTACATCTCCCATTGCTTTTATGATGTCATAGTAGACGTTGCTGACGCAGACACTTAAACAGTCAGTGATCCATTCCACCTCATCAGAGTAGCTAGTGACTTCTGGATCTGACACACTGACTTAGAGAAAACAAGTAAGTCCATAATGGGGATAAACTTTAGAGTAAGAATTTTCTACAATTATTCTGTATTCATTCTTTGACAAAAACACCCCCAATTGAAGACAGAATAGAGTACATATTGCTCTCTGAGCTTTGTTTAACCAAGTTGTCATATAAATGATGTGTTGATACTGGTTGATTAGAGGACTAGCAGTGATGGCAACTCACAGGCTCAAAAGGCTATAACTTTTGAATCGAAAGTCGTAGAGCCTCGCAGATGGGCTCATTCGATTCCTCATCAAATTCTACAGTTAGCAGTCCCTTTTGCAGATAAATTTGCTGTACGAGCTTCCGTTTCCGAGATATTTGACAAAAACCGTATCATGTTAACTTATCAAAACCACTAGAGGGCGCCTCGCCACGTTACATCTCCCATTGCTTTTATGATGTCATAGTAGACGTTGCTGACGCAGACACTTAAACAGTCAGTGATCCATTCCACCTCATCAGAGTAGCTAGTGACTTCTGGATCTGACACACTGACTTAGAGAAAACAAGTAAGTCCATAATGGGGATAAACTTTAGAGTAAGAATTTTCTACAATTATTCTGTATTCATTCTTTGACAAAAACACCCCCAATTGAAGACAGAATAGAGTACATATTGCTCTCTGAGCTTTGTTTAACCAAGTTGTCATATAAATGATGTGTTGATACTGGTTGATTAGAGGACTAGCAGTGATGGCAACTCAGAGGCTCAAAAGGCTATAACCTTTGAATCGAAAGTCGTAGAGCCTCGCAGATGGGCTCATTCGATTCCTCATCAAATTCTACAGTTAGCAGTCCCCTATGCAGGTAAATTTGCTGTACGAGCTTCGGTTTCCGAGATATTTGACAAAAACCAAACAGATATGAAAAATGATGTGGCTCAAACGGCTATAACTTTTGAATCGAAAGTCGTAGAGCCTCGCAGATGGGCTCATTCGATTCCTCATCAAATTCTACAGTTAGCAGTCCCCTATGCAGATAAATTTGCTGTACGAGCTTCCGTTTCCGAGATATTTGACAAAAACCGTACAGATATGAAAAATGATGTGTCAAATGTCCTTGAAATCGGACAAAAAACGTACAGATATGAAAATGATGTGGTTCAAACGGCTATAACTTTTGAATCGAAAGTCGTAGAGCCTCGCAGATGGGCTCATTCGATTCCTCATCAAATTCTACAGTTAGCAGTCCCCTATGCAGGTAAATTTGCTGTACGAGCTTCCGTTTCCGAGATATTTGACAAAAACCGTATCATGTTAACTTATCAAAACCACTAGAGGGCGCCTCGCCACGTTACATCTCCCATTGCTTTTATGATGTCATAGTAGACGTTGCTGACGCAGACACTTAAACAGTCAGTGATCCATTCCACCTCATCAGAGTAGCTAGTGACTTCTGGATCTGACACACTGACTTAGAGAAAACAAGTAAGTCCATAATGGGGATAAACTTTAGAGTAAGAATTTTCTACAATTATTCTGTATTCATTCTTTGACAAAAACACCCCCAATTGAAGACAGAATAGAGTACATATTGCTCTCTGAGCTTTGTTTAACCAAGTTGTCATATAAATGATGTGTTGATACTGGTTGATTAGAGGACTAGCAGTGATGGCAACTCACAGGCTCAAAAGGCTATAACTTTTGAATCGAAAGTCGTAGAGCCTCGCAGATGGGCTCATTCGATTCCTCATCAAATTCTACAGTTAGCAGTCCCCTATGCAGATAAATTTGCTGTACGAGCTTCCGTTTCCGAGATATTTGACAAAAACCGTACAGATATGAAAAATGATGTGTCAAATGTCCTTGAAATCGGACAAAAACCGTACAGATATGAAAATGATGTGGTTCAAACGGCTATAACTTTTGAATCGAAAGTCGTAGAGCCTCGCAGATGGGCTCATTCGATTCCTCATCAAATTCTACAGTTAGCAGTCCCCTATGCAGATAAATTTGCTGTACGAGCTTCCGTTTCCGAGATATTTGACAAAAACCGTACAGATATGAAAAATGATGTGTCAAATGTCCTTGAAATCGGACAAAAACCGTACAGATATGAAAATGATGTGGCTCAAAAGGCTATAACTTTTGAATCGAAAGTCGTAGAGCCTCGCAGATGGGCTCATTCGATTCCTCATCAAATTCTACAGTTAGCAGTCCCTTTTGCAGATAAATTTGCTGTACGAGCTTCCGTTTCCGAGATATTTGACAAAAACCGTATCATGTTAACTTATCAAAACCACTAGAGGGCGCCTCGCCACGTTACATCTCCCATTGCTTTTATGATGTCATAGTAGACGTTGCTGACGCAGACACTTAAACAGTCAGTGATCCATTCCACCTCATCAGAGTAGCTAGTGACTTCTGGATCTGACACACTGACTTAGAGAAAACAAGTAAGTCCATAATGGGGATAAACTTTAGAGTAAGAATTTTCTACAATTATTCTGTATTCATTCTTTGACAAAAACACCCCCAATTGAAGACAGAATAGAGTACATATTGCTCTCTGAGCTTTGTTTAACCAAGTTGTCATATAAATGATGTGTTGATACTGGTTGATTAGAGGACTAGCAGTGATGGCAACTCACAGGCTCAAAAGGCTATAACCTTTGAATCGAAAGTCGTAGAGCCTCGCAGATGGGCTCATTCGATTCCTCATCAAATTCTACAGTTAGCAGTCCCCTATGCAGATAAATTTGCTGTACGAGCTTCCGTTTCCGAGATATTTGACAAAAACCGTACAGATATGAAAAATGATGTGTCAAATGTCCTTGAAATCGGACAAAAACCGTACAGATATGAAAATGATGTGGTTCAAACGGCTATAACTTTTGAATCGAAAGTCGTAGAGCCTCGCAGATGGGCTCATTCGATTCCTCATCAAATTCTACAGTTAGCAGTCCCCTATGCAGATAAATTTGCTGTACGAGCTTCCGTTTCCGAGATATTTGACAAAAACCGTACAGATATGAAAAATTATGTGTCAAATGTCCTTGAAATCGGACAAAAACCGTACAGATATGAAAATGATGTGGTTCAAACGGCTATAACTTTTGAATCGAAAGTCGTAGAGCCTCGCAGATGGGCTCATTCGATTCCTCATCAAATTCTACAGTTAGCAGTCCCCTATGCAGATAAATTTGCTGTACGAGCTTCCGTTTCCGAGATATTTGACAAAAACCGTACAGATATGAAAAATGATGTGTCAAATGTCCTTGAAATCGGACAAAAACCGTACAGATATGAAAATGATGTGGTTCAAACGGCTATAACTTTTGAATCGAAAGTCGTAGAGCCTCGCAGATGGGCTCATTCGATTCCTCATCAAATTCTACAGTTAGCAGTCCCCTATGCAGATAAATTTGCTGTACGAGCTTCCGTTTCCGAGATATTTGACAAAAACCGTACAGATATGAAAAATGATGTGTCAAATGTCCTTGAAATCGGACAAAAACCGTACAGATATGAAAATGATGTGGTTCAAACGGCTATAACTTTTGAATCGAAAGTCGTAGAGCCTCGCAGATGGGCTCATTCGATTCCTCATCAAATTCTACAGTTAGCAGTCCCCTATGCAGATAAATTTGCTGTACGAGCTTCCGTTTCCGAGATATTTGACAAAAACCGTACAGATATGAAAAATTATGTGTCAAATGTCCTTGAAATCGGACAAAAACCGTACAGATATGAAAATGATGTGGTTCAAACGGCTATAACTTTTGAATCGAAAGTCGTAGAGCCTCGCAGATGGGCTCATTCGATTCCTCATCAAATTCTACAGTTAGCAGTCCCCTATGCAGATAAATTTGCTGTACGAGCTTCCGTTTCCGAGATATTTGACAAAAACCGTACAGATATGAAAAATGATGTGTCAAATGTCCTTGAAATCGGACAAAAACCGTACAGATATGAAAATGATGTGGTTCAAACGGCTATAACTTTTGAATCGAAAGTCGTAGAGCCTCGCAGATGGGCTCATTCGATTCCTCATCAAATTCTACAGTTAGCAGTCCCCTATGCAGATAAATTTGCTGTACGAGCTTCCGTTTCCGAGATATTTGACAAAAACCGTACAGATATGAAAAATGATGTGTCAAATGTCCTTGAAATCGGACAAAAACCGTACAGATATGAAAATGATGTGGTTCAAACGGCTATAACTTTTGAATCGAAAGTCGTAGAGCCTCGCAGATGGGCTCATTCGATTCCTCATCAAATTCTACAGTTAGCAGTCCCCTATGCAGATAAATTTGCTGTACGAGCTTCCGTTTCCGAGATATTTGACAAAAACCGTACAGATATGAAAAATTATTGTGTCAAATGTCCTTGAAATCGGACAAAAACCGTACAGATATGAAAATGATGTGGTTCAAACGGCTATAACTTTTGAATCGAAAGTCGTAGAGCCTCGCAGATGGGCTCATTCGATTCCTCATCAAATTCTACAGTTAGCAGTCCCCTATGCAGATAAATTTGCTGTACGAGCTTCCGTTTCCGAGATATTTGACAAAAACCGTACAGATATGAAAAATGATGTGTCAAATGTCCTTGAAATCGGACAAAAACCGTACAGATATGAAAATGATGTCGCTCAAAAGGCTATAACTTTTGAATCGAAAGTCGTAGAGCCTCGCAGATGGGCTCATTCGATTCCTCATCAAATTCTACAGTTAGCAGTCCCCTATGCAGATAAATTTGCTGTACGAGCTTCCGTTTCCGAGATATTTGACAAAAACCGTATCATGTTAACTTATCAAAACCACTAGAAGGCGCCTCGCCACGTTACATCTCCCATTGCTTTTATGATGTCATAGTAGACGTTGCTGACGCAGACACTTAAACAGTCAGTGATCCATTCCACCTCATCAGAGTAGCTAGTGACTTCTGGATCTGACACACTGACTTAGAGAAAACAAGTAAGTCCAAAATGGGGATAAACTTTAGAGTAAGAATTTTCTACAATTATTCTGTATTCATTCTTTGACAAAAACACCCCCAATTGAAGACAGAATAGAGTACATATTGCTCTCTGAGCTTTGTTTAACCAAGTTGTCATATAAATGATGTGTTGATACTGGTTGATTAGAGGACTAGCAGTGATGGCAACTCACAGGCTCAAAAGGCTATAACTTTTGAATCGAAAGTCGTAGAGCCTCGCAGATGGGCTCATTCGATTCCTCATCAAATTCTACAGTTAGCAGTCCCCTATGCAGATAAATTTGCTGTACGAGCTTCCGTTTCCGAGATATTTGACAAAAACCGTACAGATATGAAAAATGATGTGTCAAATGTCCTTGAAATCGGACAAAAACCGTACAGATATGAAAATGATGTGGTTCAAACGGCTATAACTTTTGAATCGAAAGTCGTAGAGCCTCGCAGATGGGCTCATTCGATTCCTCATCAAATTCTACAGTTAGCAGTCCCCTATGCAGATAAATTTGCTGTACGAGCTTCCGTTTCCGAGATATTTGACAAAAACCGTACAGATATGAAAAATGATGTGTCAAATGTCCTTGAAATCGGACAAAAACCGTACAGATATGAAAATGATGTGGCTCAAAAGGCTATAACTTTTGAATCGAAAGTCGTAGAGCCTCGCAGATGGGCTCATTCGATTCCTCATCAAATTCTACAGTTAGCAGTCCCCTATGCAGATAAATTTGCTGTACGAGCTTCCGTTTCCGAGATATTTGACAAAAACCGTATCATGTTAACTTATCAAAACCACTAGAAGGCGCCTCGCCACGTTACATCTCCCATTGCTTTTATGATGTCATAGTAGACGTTGCTGACGCAGACACTTAAACAGTCAGTGATCCATTCCACCTCATCAGAGTAGCTAGTGACTTCTGGATCTGACACACTGACTTAGAGAAAACAAGTAAGTCCATAATGGGGATAAACTTTAGAGTAAGAATTTTCTACAATTATTCTGTATTCATTCTTTGACAAAAACACCCCCAATTGAAGACAGAATAGAGTACATATTGCTCTCTGAGCTTTGTTTAACCAAGTTGTCATATAAATGATGTGTTGATACTGGTTGATTAGAGGACTAGCAGTGATGGCAACTCACAGGCTCAAAAGGCTATAACTTTTGAATCGAAAGTCGTAGAGCCTCGCAGATGGGCTCATTCGATTCCTCATCAAATTCTACAGTTAGCAGTCCCCTATGCAGATAAATTTGCTGTACGAGCTTCCGTTTCCGAGATATTTGACAAAAACCGTACAGATATGAAAAATGATGTGTCAAATGTCCTTGAAATCGGACAAAAACCGTACAGATATGAAAATGATGTGGTTCAAACGGCTATAACTTTTGAATCGAAAGTCGTAGAGCCTCGCAGATGGGCTCATTCGATTCCTCATCAAATTCTACAGTTAGCAGTCCCCTATGCAGATAAATTTGCTGTACGAGCTTCCGTTTCCGAGATATTTGACAAAAACCGTACAGATATGAAAAATGATGTGTCAAATGTCCTTGAAATCGGACAAAAACCGTACAGATATGAAAATGATGTGGTTCAAACGGCTATAACTTTTGAATCGAAAGTCGTAGAGCCTCGCAGATGGGCTCATACGATTCCTCATCAAATTCTACAGTTAGCAGTCCCCTATGCAGATAAATTTGCTGTACGAGCTTCCGTTTCCGAGATATTTGACAAAAACCGTACAGATATGAAAAATGATGTGTCAAATGTCCTTGAAATCGGACAAAAACCGTACAGATATGAAAATGATGTGGCTCAAAAGGCTATAACTTTTGAATCGAAAGTCGTAGAGCCTCGCAGATGGGCTCATTCGATTCCTCATCAAATTCTACAGTTAGCAGTCCCCTATGCAGATAAATTTGCTGTACGAGCTTCCGTTTCCGAGATATTTGACAAAAACCGTATCATGTTAACTTATCAAAACCACTAGAAGGCGCCTCGCCACGTTACATCTCCCATTGCTTTTATGATGTCATAGTAGACGTTGCTGACGCAGACACTTAAACAGTCAGTGATCCATTCCACCTCATCAGAGTAGCTAGTGACTTCTGGATCTGACACACTGACTTAGAGAAAACAAGTAAGTCCATAATGGGGATAAACTTTAGAGTAAGAATTTTCTACAATTATTCTGTATTCATTCTTTGACAAAAACACCCCCAATTGAAGACAGAATAGAGTACATATTGCTCTCTGAGCTTTGTTTAACCAAGTTGTCATATAAATGATGTGTTGATACTGGTTGATTAGAGGACTAGCAGTGATGGCAACTCACAGGCTCAAAAGGCTATAACTTTTGAATCGAAAGTCGTAGAGCCTCGCAGATGGGCTCATTCGATTCCTCATCAAATTCTACAGTTAGCAGTCCCCTATGCAGATAAATTTGCTGTACGAGCTTCCGTTTCCGAGATATTTGACAAAAACCGTACAGATATGAAAAATGATGTGTCAAATGTCCTTGAAATCGGACAAAAACCGTACAGATATGAAAATGATGTGGTTCAAACGGCTATAACTTTTGAATCGAAAGTCGTAGAGCCTCGCAGATGGGCTCATTCGATTCCTCATCAAATTCTACAGTTAGCAGTCCCCTATGCAGATAAATTTGCTGTACGAGCTTCCGTTTCCGAGATATTTGACAAAAACCGTACAGATATGAAAAATGATGTGTCAAATGTCCTTGAAATCGGACAAAAACCGTACAGATATGAAAATGATGTGGTTCAAACGGCTATAACTTTTGAATCGAAAGTCGTAGAGCCTCGCAGATGGGCTCATACGATTCCTCATCAAATTCTACAGTTAGCAGTCCCCTATGCAGATAAATTTGCTGTACGAGCTTCCGTTTCCGAGATATTTGACAAAAACCGTACAGATATGAAAAATGATGTGTCAAATGTCCTTGAAATCGGACAAAAACCGTACAGATATGAAAATGATGTGGCTCAAAAGGCTATAACTTTTGAATCGAAAGTCGTAGAGCCTCGCAGATGGGCTCATTCGATTCCTCATCAAATTCTACAGTTAGCAGTCCCCTATGCAGATAAATTTGCTGTACGAGCTTCCGTTTCCGAGATATTTGACAAAAACCGTATCATGTTAACTTATCAAAACCACTAGAAGGCGCCTCGCCACGTTACATCTCCCATTGCTTTTATGATGTCATAGTAGACGTTGCTGACGCAGACACTTAAACAGTCAGTGATCCATTCCACCTCATCAGAGTAGCTAGTGACTTCTGGATCTGACACACTGACTTAGAGAAAACAAGTAAGTCCATAATGGGGATAAACTTTAGAGTAAGAATTTTCTACAATTATTCTGTATTCATTCTTTGACAAAAACACCCCCAATTGAAGACAGAATAGAGTACATATTGCTCTCTGAGCTTTGTTTAACCAAGTTGTCATATAAATGATGTGTTGATACTGGTTGATTAGAGGACTAGCAGTGATGGCAACTCACAGGCTCAAAAGGCTATAACTTTTGAATCGAAAGTCGTAGAGCCTCGCAGATGGGCTCATTCGATTCCTCATCAAATTCTACAGTTAGCAGTCCCCTATGCAGATAAATTTGCTGTACGAGCTTCCGTTTCCGAGATATTTGACAAAAACCGTACAGATATGAAAAATGATGTGTCAAATGTCCTTGAAATCGGACAAAAACCGTACAGATATGAAAATGATGTGGTTCAAACGGCTATAACTTTTGAATCGAAAGTCGTAGAGCCTCGCAGATGGGCTCATTCGATTCCTCATCAAATTCTACAGTTAGCAGTCCCCTATGCAGGTAAATTTGCTGTACGAGCTTCGGTTTCCGGGATATTTGACAAAAACCAAACAGATAAGAAAAATGATGTGGCTCAAAAGGCCATAACTTTTGAATCGAAAGTCGTAGAGCCTCGCAGATGGGCTCATTCGATTCCTCATCAAATTCTACAGTTAGCAGTCCCCTATGCAGATAAATTTGCTGTACGAGCTTCCGTTTCCGAGATATTTGACAAAAACCGTATCATGTTAACTTATCAAAACCACTAGAGGGCGCCTCGCCACGTTACATCTCCCATTGCTTTTATGATGTCATAGTAGACGTTGCTGACGCAGACACTTAAACAGTCAGTGATCCATACCACCTCATCAGAGTAGCTAGTGACTTCTGGATCTGACACACTGACTTAGAGAAAACAAGTAAGTCCATAATGGGGATAAACTTTAGAGTATTCATTCTTTGACAAAAACACCCCCAATTGAAGACAGAATAGAGTACATATTGCTCTCTGAGCTTTGTTTAACCAAGTTGTCATATAAATGATGTGTTGATACTGGTTGATTAGAGGACTAGCAGTGATGGCAACTCACAGGCTCAAAAGGCTATAACTTTTGAATCGAAAGTCGTAGAGCCTCGCAGATGGGCTCATTCGATTCCTCATCAAATTCTACAGTTAGCAGTCCCATATGCAGGTAAATTTGCTGTACGAGCTTCCGTTTCCGAGATATTTGACAAAAACCGTACAGATATGAAAAATGATGTGGCTCAAACGGCTATAACTTTTGAATCGAAAGTCGTAGAGCCTCGCAGATGGGCTCATTCGATTCCTCATCAAATTCTACAGTTAGCAGTCCCCTATACAGATAAATTTGCTGTACGAGCTTCCGTTTCCGAGATATTTGACATAAACCGTACAGATATGAAAAATGATGTGGCTCAAACGGCTATAACTTTTGAATCGAAAGTCGTAGAGCCTCGCAGATAGGCTCATTCGATTCCTCATCAAATTCTACAGTTAGCAGTCCCCTATGCAGATAAATTTGCTGTACGAGCTTCCGTTTCCGAGATATTTGACAAAAACCGTATCATGTTAACTTATCAAAACCACTAGAGGGCGCCTCGCCACGTTACATCTCCCATTGCTTTTATGATGTCATAGTAGACGTTGCTGACGCAGACACTTAAACAGTCAGTGATCCATTCCATCTCATCAGAGTAGCTAGTGACTTCTGGATCTGACACACTGACTTAGAGAAAACAAGTAAGTCCATAATGGGGATAAACTTTAGAGTAAGAATTTTCTACAATTATTCTGTATTCATTCTTTGACAAAAACACCCCCAATTGAAGACAGAATAGAGTACATATTGCTCTCTGAGCTTTGTTTAACCAAGTTGTCATATAAATGATGTGTTGATACTGGTTGATTAGAGGACTAGCAGTGATGGCAACTCACAGGCTCAAAAGGCTATAACTTTTGAATCGAAAGTCGTAGAGCCTCGCAGATGGGCTCATTCGATTCCTCATCAAATTCTACAGTTAGCAGTCCCCTACGCAGGTAAATTTGCTGTACGAGCTTCGGTTTCCGAGATATTTGACAAAAACCAAACAGATATGAAAAATGATGTGGCTCAAACGGCTATAACTTTTGAATCGAAAGTCGTAGAGCCTCGCAGATGGGCTCATTCGATTCCTCATCAAATTCTACAGTTAGCAGTCCCCTATGCAGATAAATTTGCTGTACGAGCTTCCGTTTCCGAGATATTTGACAAAAACCGTACAGATATGAAAAATGATGTGTCAAATGTCCTTGAAATCGGACAAAAACCGTACAGATATGAAAATGATGTGGTTCAAACGGCTATAACTTTTGAATCGAAAGTCGTAGAGCCTCGCAGATGGGCTCATTCGATTCCTCATCAAATTCTACAGTTAGCAGTCCCCTATGCAGGTAAATTTGCTGTACGAGCTTCGGTTTCCGGGATATTTGACAAAAACCAAACAGATAAGAAAAATGATGTGGCTCAAAAGGCCATAACTTTTGAATCGAAAGTCGTAGAGCCTCGCAGATGGGCTCATTCGATTCCTCATCAAATTCTACAGTTAGCAGTCCCCTATGCAGATAAATTTGCTGTACGAGCTTCCGTTTCCGAGATATTTGACAAAAACCGTATCATGTTAACTTATCAAAACCACTAGAGGGCGCCTCGCCACGTTACATCTCCCATTGCTTTTATGATGTCATAGTAGACGTTGCTGACGCAGACACTTAAACAGTCAGTGATCCATTCCACCTCATCAGAGTAGCTAGTGACTTCTGGATCTGACACACTGACTTAGAGAAAACAAGTAAGTCCATAATGGGGATAAACTTTAGAGTAAGAATTTTCTACAATTATTCTGTATTCATTCTTTGACAAAAACACCCCCAATTGAAGACAGAATAGAGTACATATTGCTCTCTGAGCTTTGTTTAACCAAGTTGTCATATAAATGATGTGTTGATACTGGTTGATTAGAGGACTAGCAGTGATGGCAACTCACAGGCTCAAAAGGCTATAACTTTTGAATCGAAAGTCGTAGAGCCTCGCAGATGGGCTCATTCGATTCCTCATCAAATTCTACAGTTAGCAGTCCCATATGCAGGTAAATTTGCTGTACGAGCTTCCGTTTCCGAGATATTTGACAAAAACCGTACAGATATGAAAAATGATGTGGCTCAAACGGCTATAACTTTTGAATCGAAAGTCGTAGAGCCTCGCAGATGGGCTCATTCGATTCCTCATCAAATTCTACAGTTAGCAGTCCCCTATACAGATAAATTTGCTGTACGAGCTTCCGTTTCCGAGATATTTGACATAAACCGTACAGATATGAAAAATGATGTGGCTCAAACGGCTATAACTTTTGAATCGAAAGTCGTAGAGCCTCGCAGATAGGCTCATTCGATTCCTCATCAAATTCTACAGTTAGCAGTCCCCTATGCAGATAAATTTGCTGTACGAGCTTCCGTTTCCGAGATATTTGACAAAAACCGTATCATGTTAACTTATCAAAACCACTAGAGGGCGCCTCGCCACGTTACATCTCCCATTGCTTTTATGATGTCATAGTAGACGTTGCTGACGCAGACACTTAAACAGTCAGTGATCCATTCCATCTCATCAGAGTAGCTAGTGACTTCTGGATCTGACACACTGACTTAGAGAAAACAAGTAAGTCCATAATGGGGATAAACTTTAGAGTAAGAATTTTCTACAATTATTCTGTATTCATTCTTTGACAAAAACACCCCCAATTGAAGACAGAATAGAGTACATATTGCTCTCTGAGCTTTGTTTAACCAAGTTGTCATATAAATGATGTGTTGATACTGGTTGATTAGAGGACTAGCAGTGATGGCAACTCACAGGCTCAAAAGGCTATAACTTTTGAATCGAAAGTCGTAGAGCCTCGCAGATGGGCTCATTCGATTCCTCATCAAATTCTACAGTTAGCAGTCCCCTACGCAGGTAAATTTGCTGTACGAGCTTCGGTTTCCGAGATATTTGACAAAAACCAAACAGATATGAAAAATGATGTGGCTCAAACGGCTATAACTTTTGAATCGAAAGTCGTAGAGCCTCGCAGATGGGCTCATTCGATTCCTCATCAAATTCTACAGTTAGCAGTCCCCTATGCAGATAAATTTGCTGTACGAGCTTCCGTTTCCGAGATATTTGACAAAAACCGTACAGATATGAAAAATGATGTGTCAAATGTCCTTGAAATCGGACAAAAACCGTACAGATATGAAAATGATGTGGTTCAAACGGCTATAACTTTTGAATCGAAAGTCGTAGAGCCTCGCAGATGGGCTCATTCGATTCCTCATCAAATTCTACAGTTAGCAGTCCCCTATGCAGGTAAATTTGCTGTACGAGCTTCGGTTTCCGGGATATTTGACAAAAACCAAACAGATAAGAAAAATGATGTGGCTCAAAAGGCCATAACTTTTGAATCGAAAGTCGTAGAGCCTCGCAGATGGGCTCATTCGATTCCTCATCAAATTCTACAGTTAGTAGTCCCCTATGCAGATAAATTTGCTGTACGAGCTTCCGTTTCCGAGATATTTGACAAAAACCGTATCATGTTAACTTATCAAAACCACTAGAGGGCGCCTCGCCACGTTACATCTCCCATTGCTTTTATGATGTCATAGTAGACGTTGCTGACGCAGACACTTAAACAGTCAGTGATCCATTCCACCTCATCAGAGTAGCTAGTGACTTCTGGATCTGACACACTGACTTAGAGAAAACAAGTAAGTCCATAATGGGGATAAACTTTAGAGTAAGAATTTTCTACAATTATTCTGTATTCATTCTTTGACAAAAACACCCCCAATTGAAGACAGAATAGAGTACATATTGCTCTCTGAGCTTTGTTTAACCAAGTTGTCATATAAATGATGTGTTGATACTGGTTGATTAGAGGACTAGCAGTGATGGCAACTCACAGGCTCAAAAGGCTATAACTTTTGAATCGAAAGTCGTAGAGCCTCGCAGATGGGCTCATTCGATTCCTCATCAAATTCTACAGTTAGCAGTCCCCTATGCAGGTAAATTTGCTGTACGAGCTTCGGTTTCCGAGATATTTGACAAAAACCAAACAGATATGAAAAATGATGTGGCTCAAACGGCTATAACTTTTGAATCGAAAGTCGTAGAGCCTCGCAGATGGGCTCATTCGATTCCTCATCAAATTCTACAGTTAGCAGTCCCCTATGCAGATAAATTTGCTGTACGAGCTTCCGTTTCCGAGATATTTGACAAAAACCGTACAGATATGAAAAATGATGTGTCAAATGTCCTTGAAATCGGACAAAAACCGTACAGATATGAAAATGATGTGGTTCAAACGGCTATAACTTTTGAATCGAAAGTCGTAGAGCCTCGCAGATGGGCTCATTCGATTCCTCATCAAATTCTACAGTTAGCAGTCCCCTATGCAGGTAAATTTGCTGTACGAGCTTCGGTTTCCGGGATATTTGACAAAAACCAAACAGATAAGAAAAATGATGTGGCTCAAAAGGCCATAACTTTTGAATCGAAAGTCGTAGAGCCTCGCAGATGGGCTCATTCGATTCCTCATCAAATTCTACAGTTAGTAGTCCCCTATGCAGATAAATTTGCTGTACGAGCTTCCGTTTCCGAGATATTTGACAAAAACCGTATCATGTTAACTTATCAAAACCACTAGAGGGCGCCTCGCCACGTTACATCTCCCATTGCTTTTATGATGTCATAGTAGACGTTGCTGACGCAGACACTTAAACAGTCAGTGATCCATTCCACCTCATCAGAGTAGCTAGTGACTTCTGGATCTGACACACTGACTTAGAGAAAACAAGTAAGTCCATAATGGGGATAAACTTTAGAGTAAGAATTTTCTACAATTATTCTGTATTCATTCTTTGACAAAAACACCCCCAATTGAAGACAGAATAGAGTACATATTGCTCTCTGAGCTTTGTTTAACCAAGTTGTCATATAAATGATGTGTTGATACTGGTTGATTAGAGGACTAGCAGTGATGGCAACTCACAGGCTCAAAAGGCTATAACTTTTGAATCAAAAGTCGTAGAGCCTCGCAGATGGGCTCATTCGATTCCTCATCAAATTCTACAGTTAGCAGTCCCCTATGCAGGTAAATTTGCTGTACGAGCTTCGGTTTCCGAGATATTTGACAAAAACCAAACAGATATGAAAAATGATGTGGCTCAAACGGCTATAACTTTTGAATCGAAAGTCGTAGAGCCTCGCAGATGGGCTCATTCGATTCCTCATCAAATTCTACAGTTAGCAGTCCCCTATGCAGATAAATTTGCTGTACGAGCTTCCGTTTCCGAGATATTTGACAAAAACCGTACAGATATGAAAAATGATGTGTCAAATGTCCTTGAAATCGGACAAAAACCGTACAGATATGAAAATGATGTGGTTCAAACGGCTATAACTTTTGAATCGAAAGTCGTAGAGCCTCGCAGATGGGCTCATTCGATTCCTCATCAAATTCTACAGTTAGCAGTCCCCTATGCAGGTAAATTTGCTGTACGAGCTTCGGTTTCCGGGATATTTGACAAAAACCAAACAGATAAGAAAAATGATGTGGCTCAAAAGGCCATAACTTTTGAATCGAAAGTCGTAGAGCCTCGCAGATGGGCTCATTCGATTCCTCATCAAATTCTACAGTTAGCAGTCCCCTATGCAGATAAATTTGCTGTACGAGCTTCCGTTTCCGAGATATTTGACAAAAACCGTATCATGTTAACTTATCAAAACCACTAGAGGGCGCCTCGCCACGTTACATCTCCCATTGCTTTTATGATGTCATAGTAGACGTTGCTGACGCAGACACTTAAACAGTCAGTGATCCATTCCACCTCATCAGAGTAGCTAGTGACTTCTGGATCTGACACACTGACTTAGAGAAAACAAGTAAGTCCATAATGGGGATAAACTTTAGAGTAAGAATTTTCTACAATTATTCTGTATTCATTCTTTGACAAAAACACCCCCAATTGAAGACAGAATAGAGTACATATTGCTCTCTGAGCTTTGTTTAACCAAGTTGTCATATAAATGATGTGTTGATACTGGTTGATTAGAGGACTAGCAGTGATGGCAACTCACAGGCTCAAAAGGCTATAACTTTTGAATCAAAAGTCGTAGAGCCTCGCAGATGGGCTCATTCGATTCCTCATCAAATTCTACAGTTAGCAGTCCCCTATGCAGGTAAATTTGCTGTACGAGCTTCGGTTTCCGAGATATTTGACAAAAACCAAACAGATATGAAAAATGATGTGGCTCAAACGGCTATAACTTTTGAATCGAAAGTCGTAGAGCCTCGCAGATGGGCTCATTCGATTCCTCATCAAATTCTACAGTTAGCAGTCCCCTATGCAGATAAATTTGCTGTACGAGCTTCCGTTTCCGAGATATTTGACAAAAACCGTACAGATATGAAAAATGATGTGTCAAATGTCCTTGAAATCGGACAAAAACCGTACAGATATGAAAATGATGTGGTTCAAACGGCTATAACTTTTGAATCGAAAGTCGTAGAGCCTCGCAGATGGGCTCATTCGATTCCTCATCAAATTCTACAGTTAGCAGTCCCCTATGCAGGTAAATTTGCTGTACGAGCTTCGGTTTCCGGGATATTTGACAAAAACCAAACAGATAAGAAAAATGATGTGGCTCAAAAGGCCATAACTTTTGAATCGAAAGTCGTAGAGCCTCGCAGATGGGCTCATTCGATTCCTCATCAAATTCTACAGTTAGCAGTCCCCTATGCAGATAAATTTGCTGTACGAGCTTCCGTTTCCGAGATATTTGACAAAAACCGTATCATGTTAACTTATCAAAACCACTAGAGGGCGCCTCGCCACGTTACATCTCCCATTGCTTTTATGATGTCATAGTAGACGTTGCTGACGCAGACACTTAAACAGTCAGTGATCCATTCCACCTCATCAGAGTAGCTAGTGACTTCTGGATCTGACACACTGACTTAGAGAAAACAAGTAAGTCCATAATGGGGATAAACTTTAGAGTAAGAATTTTCTACAATTATTCTGTATTCATTCTTTGACAAAAACACCCCCAATTGAAGACAGAATAGAGTACATATTGCTCTCTGAGCTTTGTTTAACCAAGTTGTCATATAAATGATGTGTTGATACTGGTTGATTAGAGGACTAGCAGTGATGGCAACTCACAGGCTCAAAAGGCTATAACTTTTGAATCGAAAGTCGTAGAGCCTCGCAGATGGGCTCATTCGATTCCTCATCAAATTCTACAGTTAGCAGTCCCCTACGCAGGTAAATTTGCTGTACGAGCTTCGGTTTCCGAGATATTTGACAAAAACCAAACAGATATGAAAAATGATGTGGCTCAAACGGCTATAACTTTTGAATCGAAAGTCGTAGAGCCTCGCAGATGGGCTCATTCGATTCCTCATCAAATTCTACAGTTAGCAGTCCCCTATGCAGATAAATTTGCTGTACGAGCTTCCGTTTCCGAGATATTTGACAAAAACCGTACAGATATGAAAAATGATGTGTCAAATGTCCTTGAAATCGGACAAAAACCGTACAGATATGAAAATGATGTGGTTCAAACGGCTATAACTTTTGAATCGAAAGTCGTAGAGCCTCGCAGATGGGCTCATTCGATTCCTCATCAAATTCTACAGTTAGCAGTCCCCTATGCAGGTAAATTTGCTGTACGAGCTTCGGTTTCCGGGATATTTGACAAAAACCAAACAGATAAGAAAAATGATGTGGCTCAAAAGGCCATAACTTTTGAATCGAAAGTCGTAGAGCCTCGCAGATGGGCTCATTCGATTCCTCATCAAATTCTACAGTTAGTAGTCCCCTATGCAGATAAATTTGCTGTACGAGCTTCCGTTTCCGAGATATTTGACAAAAACCGTATCATGTTAACTTATCAAAACCACTAGAGGGCGCCTCGCCACGTTACATCTCCCATTGCTTTTATGATGTCATAGTAGACGTTGCTGACGCAGACACTTAAACAGTCAGTGATCCATTCCACCTCATCAGAGTAGCTAGTGACTTCTGGATCTGACACACTGACTTAGAGAAAACAAGTAAGTCCATAATGGGGATAAACTTTAGAGTAAGAATTTTCTACAATTATTCTGTATTCATTCTTTGACAAAAACACCCCCAATTGAAGACAGAATAGAGTACATATTGCTCTCTGAGCTTTGTTTAACCAAGTTGTCATATAAATGATGTGTTGATACTGGTTGATTAGAGGACTAGCAGTGATGGCAACTCACAGGCTCAAAAGGCTATAACTTTTGAATCAAAAGTCGTAGAGCCTCGCAGATGGGCTCATTCGATTCCTCATCAAATTCTACAGTTAGCAGTCCCCTATGCAGGTAAATTTGCTGTACGAGCTTCGGTTTCCGAGATATTTGACAAAAACCAAACAGATATGAAAAATGATGTGGCTCAAACGGCTATAACTTTTGAATCGAAAGTCGTAGAGCCTCGCAGATGGGCTCATTCGATTCCTCATCAAATTCTACAGTTAGCAGTCCCCTATGCAGATAAATTTGCTGTACGAGCTTCCGTTTCCGAGATATTTGACAAAAACCGTACAGATATGAAAAATGATGTGTCAAATGTCCTTGAAATCGGACAAAAACCGTACAGATATGAAAATGATGTGGTTCAAACGGCTATAACTTTTGAATCGAAAGTCGTAGAGCCTCGCAGATGGGCTCATTCGATTCCTCATCAAATTCTACAGTTAGCAGTCCCCTATGCAGGTAAATTTGCTGTACGAGCTTCGGTTTCCGGGATATTTGACAAAAACCAAACAGATAAGAAAAATGATGTGGCTCAAAAGGCCATAACTTTTGAATCGAAAGTCGTAGAGCCTCGCAGATGGGCTCATTCGATTCCTCATCAAATTCTACAGTTAGCAGTCCCCTATGCAGATAAATTTGCTGTACGAGCTTCCGTTTCCGAGATATTTGACAAAAACCGTATCATGTTAACTTATCAAAACCACTAGAGGGCGCCTCGCCACGTTACATCTCCCATTGCTTTTATGATGTCATAGTAGACGTTGCTGACGCAGACACTTAAACAGTCAGTGATCCATTCCACCTCATCAGAGTAGCTAGTGACTTCTGGATCTGACACACTGACTTAGAGAAAACAAGTAAGTCCATAATGGGGATAAACTTTAGAGTAAGAATTTTCTACAATTATTCTGTATTCATTCTTTGACAAAAACACCCCCAATTGAAGACAGAATAGAGTACATATTGCTCTCTGAGCTTTGTTTAACCAAGTTGTCATATAAATGATGTGTTGATACTGGTTGATTAGAGGACTAGCAGTGATGGCAACTCACAGGCTCAAAAGGCTATAACTTTTGAATCAAAAGTCGTAGAGCCTCGCAGATGGGCTCATTCGATTCCTCATCAAATTCTACAGTTAGCAGTCCCCTATGCAGGTAAATTTGCTGTACGAGCTTCGGTTTCCGAGATATTTGACAAAAACCAAACAGATATGAAAAATGATGTGGCTCAAACGGCTATAACTTTTGAATCGAAAGTCGTAGAGCCTCGCAGATGGGCTCATTCGATTCCTCATCAAATTCTACAGTTAGCAGTCCCCTATGCAGATAAATTTGCTGTACGAGCTTCCGTTTCCGAGATATTTGACAAAAACCGTACAGATATGAAAAATGATGTGTCAAATGTCCTTGAAATCGGACAAAAACCGTACAGATATGAAAATGATGTGGTTCAAACGGCTATAACTTTTGAATCGAAAGTCGTAGAGCCTCGCAGATGGGCTCATTCGATTCCTCATCAAATTCTACAGTTAGCAGTCCCCTATGCAGGTAAATTTGCTGTACGAGCTTCGGTTTCCGGGATATTTGACAAAAACCAAACAGATAAGAAAAATGATGTGGCTCAAAAGGCCATAACTTTTGAATCGAAAGTCGTAGAGCCTCGCAGATGGGCTCATTCGATTCCTCATCAAATTCTACAGTTAGCAGTCCCCTATGCAGATAAATTTGCTGTACGAGCTTCCGTTTCCG
The DNA here is from genome assembly GCF_949987555.1 of Borostomias antarcticus. Classification (NCBI taxonomy): domain Eukaryota; kingdom Metazoa; phylum Chordata; class Actinopteri; order Stomiiformes; family Stomiidae; genus Borostomias; species Borostomias antarcticus. The sequence continues at coordinate 263,656 of NW_028176821.1, forward strand.
AGATATTTGACAAAAACCGTATCATGTTAACTTATCAAAACCACTAGAGGGCGCCTCGCCACGTTACATCTCCCATTGCTTTTATGATGTCATAGTAGACGTTGCTGACGCAGACACTTAAACAGTCAGTGATCCATTCCACCTCATCAGAGTAGCTAGTGACTTCTGGATCTGACACACTGACTTAGAGAAAACAAGTAAGTCCATAATGGGGATAAACTTTAGAGTAAGAATTTTCTACAATTATTCTGTATTCATTCTTTGACAAAAACACCCCCAATTGAAGACAGAATAGAGTACATATTGCTCTCTGAGCTTTGTTTAACCAAGTTGTCATATAAATGATGTGTTGATACTGGTTGATTAGAGGACTAGCAGTGATGGCAACTCACAGGCTCAAAAGGCTATAACTTTTGAATCGAAAGTCGTAGAGCCTCGCAGATGGGCTCATTCGATTCCTCATCAAATTCTACAGTTAGCAGTCCCCTATGCAGGTAAATTTGCTGTACGAGCTTCGGTTTCCGAGATATTTGACAAAAACCAAACAGATATGAAAAATGATGTGGCTCAAACGGCTAAAACTTTTGAATCGAAAGTCGTAGAGCCTCGCAGATGGGCTCATTCGATTCCTCATCAAATTCTACAGTTAGCAGTCCCCTATGCAGATAAATTTGCTGTACGAGCTTCCGTTTCCGAGATATTTGACAAAAACCGTACAGATATGAAAAATGATGTGTCAAATGTCCTTGAAATCGGACAAAAACCGTACAGATATGAAAATGATGTGGTTCAAACGGCTATAACTTTTGAATCGAAAGTCGTAGAGCCTCGCAGATGGGCTCATTCGATTCCTCATCAAATTCTACAGTTAGCAGTCCCCTATGCAGATAAATTTGCTGTACGAGCTTCCGTTTCCGAGATATTTGACAAAAACCGTATCATGTTAACTTATCAAAACCACTAGAGGGCGCCTCGCCACGTTACATCTCCCATTGCTTTTATGATGTCATAGTAGACGTTGCTGACGCAGACACTTAAACAGTCAGTGATCCATTCCACCTCATCAGAGTAGCTAGTGACTTCTGGATCTGAAACACTGACTTAGAGAAAACAAGTAAGTCCATAATGGGGATAAACTTTAGAGTAAGAATTTTCTACAATTATTCTGTATTCATTCTTTGACAAAAACACCCCCAACTGAAGACAGAATAGAGTACATATTGCTCTCTGAGCTTTGTTTAACCAAGTTGTCATATAAATGATGTGTTGATACTGGTTGATTAGAGGACTAGTAGTGATGGCAACTCACAGGCTCAAAAGGCTATAACTTTTGAATCGAAAGTCGTAGAGCCTCGCAGATGGGCTCATTCGATTCCTCATCAAATTCTACAGTTAGCAGTCCCCTATGCAGGTAAATTTGCTGTACGAGCTTCCGTTTCCGAGATATTTGACAAAAACCGTACAGATATGAAAAATGATGTGGCTCAAACGGCTATAACTTTTGAATCGAAAGTCGTAGAGCCTCGCAGATGGGCTCATTCGATTCCTCATCAAATTCTACAGTTAGCAGTCCCCTATGCAGATAAATTTGCTGTACGAGCTTCCGTTTCCGAGATATTTGACAAAAACCGTACAGATATGAAAAATGATGTGGCTCAAACGGCTATAACTTTTGAATCGAAAGTCGTAGAGCCTCGCAGATAGGCTCATTCGATTCCTCATCAAATTCTACAGTTAGCAGTCCCCTATGCAGATAAATTTGCTGTACGAGCTTCCGTTTCCGAGATATTTGACAAAAACCGTATCATGTTAACTTATCAAAACCACTAGAGGGCGCCTCGCCACGTTACATCTCCCATTGCTTTTATGATGTCATAGTAGACGTTGCTGACGCAGACACTTAAACAGTCAGTGATCCATTCCATCTCATCAGAGTAGCTAGTGACTTCTGGATCTGACACACTGACTTAGAGAAAACAAGTAAGTCCATAATGGGGATAAACTTTAGAGTAAGAATTTTCTACAATTATTCTGTATTCATTCTTTGACAAAAACACCCCCAATTGAAGACAGAATAGAGTACATATTGCTCTCTGAGCTTTGTTTAACCAAGTTGTCATATAAATGATGTGTTGATACTGGTTGATTAGAGGACTAGCAGTGATGGCAACTCACAGGCTCAAAAGGCTATAACTTTTGAATCGAAAGTCGTAGAGCCTCGCAGATGGGCTCATTCGATTCCTCATCAAATTCTACAGTTAGCAGTCCCCTATGCAGGTAAATTTGCTGTACGAGCTTCCGTTTCCGAGATATTTGACAAAAACCGTACAGATATGAAAAATGATGTGGCTCAAACGGCTATAACTTTTGAATCGAAAGTCGTAGAGCCTCGCAGATGGGCTCATTCGATTCCTCATCAAATTCTACAGTTAGCAGTCCCCTATGCAGATAAATTTGCTGTACGAGCTTCCGTTTCCGAGATATTTGACAAAAACCGTACAGATATGAAAAATGATGTGGCTCAAACGGCTATAACTTTTGAATCGAAAGTCGTAGAGCCTCGCAGATAGGCTCATTCGATTCCTCATCAAATTCTACAGTTAGCAGTCCCCTACGCAGATAAATTTGCTGTACGAGCTTCCGTTTCCGAGATATTTGACAAAAACCGTATCATGTTAACTTATCAAAACCACTAGAGGGCGCCTCGCCACGTTACATCTCCCATTGCTTTTATGATGTCATAGTAGACGTTGCTGACGCAGACACTTAAACAGTCAGTGATCCATTCCATCTCATCAGAGTAGCTAGTGACTTCTGGATCTGACACACTGACTTAGAGAAAACAAGTAAGTCCATAATGGGGATAAACTTTAGAGTAAGAATTTTCTACAATTATTCTGTATTCATTCTTTGACAAAAACACCCCCAATTGAAGACAGAATAGAGTACATATTGCTCTCTGAGCTTTGTTTAACCAAGTTGTCATATAAATGATGTGTTGATACTGGTTGATTAGAGGACTAGCAGTGATGGCAACTCACAGGCTCAAAAGGCTATAACTTTTGAATCGAAAGTCGTAGAGCCTCGCAGATGGGCTCATTCGATTCCTCATCAAATTCTACAGTTAGCAGTCCCCTATGCAGGTAAATTTGCTGTACGAGCTTCGGTTTCCGAGATATTTGACAAAAACCAAACAGATATGAAAAATGATGTGGCTCAAACGGCTATAACTTTTGAATCGAAAGTCGTAGAGCCTCGCAGATGGGCTCATTCGATTCCTCATCAAATTCTACAGTTAGCAGTCCCCTATGCAGATAAATTTGCTGTACGAGCTTCCGTTTCCGAGATATTTGACAAAAACCGTACAGATATGAAAAATGATGTGTCAAATGTCCTTGAAATCGGACAAAAACCGTACAGATATGAAAATGATGTGGTTCAAACGGCTATAACTTTTGAATCGAAAGTCGTAGAGCCTCGCAGATGGGCTCATTCGATTCCTCATCAAATTCTACAGTTAGCAGTCCCCTATGCAGATAAATTTGCTGTACGAGCTTCCGTTTCCGAGATATTTGACAAAAACCGTATCATGTTAACTTATCAAAACCACTAGAGGGCGCCTCGCCACGTTACATCTCCCATTGCTTTTATGATGTCATAGTAGACGTTGCTGACGCAGACACTTAAACAGTCAGTAATCCATTCCACCTCATCAGAGTAGCTAGTGACTTCTGGATCTGACACACTGACTTAGAGAAAACAAGTAAGTCCATAATGGGGATAAACTTTAGAGTAAGAATTTTCTACAATTATTCTGTATTCATTCTTTGACAAAAACACCCCCAATTGAAGACAGAATAGAGTACATATTGCTCTCTGAGCTTTGTTTAACCAAGTTGTCATATAAATGATGTGTTGATACTGGTTGATTAGAGGACTAGCAGTGATGGCAACTCACAGGCTCAAAAGGCTATAACTTTTGAATCGAAAGTCGTAGAGCCTCGCAGATGGGCTCATTCGATTCCTCATCAAATTCTACAGTTAGCAGTCCCCTATGCAGGTAAATTTGCTGTACGAGCTTCGGTTTCCGAGATATTTGACAAAAACCAAACAGATATGAAAAATGATGTGGCTCAAACGGCTATAACTTTTGAATCGAAAGTCGTAGAGCCTCGCAGATGGGCTCATTCGATTCCTCATCAAATTCTACAGTTAGCAGTCCCCTATGCAGATAAATTTGCTGTACGAGCTTCCGTTTCCGAGATATTTGACAAAAACCGTATCATGTTAACTTATCAAAACCACTAGAGGGCGCCTCGCCACGTTACATCTCCCATTGCTTTTATGATGTCATAGTAGACGTTGCTGACGCAGACACTTAAACAGTCAGTGATCCATTCCACCTCATCAGAGTAGCTAGTGACTTCTGGATCTGACACACTGACTTAGAGAAAACAAGTAAGTCCATAATGGGGATAAACTTTAGAGTAAGAATTTTCTACAATTATTCTGTATTCATTCTTTGACAAAAACACCCCCAATTGAAGACAGAATAGAGTACATATTGCTCTCTGAGCTTTGTTTAACCAAGTTGTCATATAAATGATGTGTTGATACTGGTTGATTAGAGGACTAGCAGTGATGGCAACTCACAGGCTCAAAAGGCTATAACTTTTGAATCGAAAGTCGTAGAGCCTCGCAGATGGGCTCATTCGATTCCTCATCAAATTCTACAGTTAGCAGTCCCCTATGCAGGTAAATTTGCTGTACGAGCTTCGGTTTCCGAGATATTTGACAAAAACCAAACAGATATGAAAAATGATGTGGCTCAAACGGCTATAACTTTTGAATCGAAAGTCGTAGAGCCTCGCAGATGGGCTCATTCGATTCCTCATCAAATTCTACAGTTAGCAGTCCCCTATGCAGATAAATTTGCTGTACGAGCTTCCGTTTCCGAGATATTTGACAAAAACCGTACAGATATGAAAAATGATGTGTCAAATGTCCTTGAAATTGGACAGAAACCGTACAGATATGAAAATGATGTGGTTTAAACGGCTATAACTTTTGAATCGAAAGTCGTAGAGCCGCGCAGATGGGCTCATTCGATTCCTCATCAAATTCTACAGTTAGCAGTCCCCTATGCAGGTAAATTTGCTGTACGAGCTTCGGTTTCCGAGATATTTGACAAAAACCAAACAGATAAGAAAAATGATGTGGCTCAAAAGGCCATAACTTTTGAATCGAAAGTCGTAGAGCCTCGCAGATGGGCTCATTCGATTCCTCATCAAATTCTACAGTTAGCAGTCCCCTATGCAGATAAATTTGCTGTACGAGCTTCCGTTTCCGAGATATTTGACAAAAACCGTACAGATATGAAAAATGATGTGTCAAATGTCCTTGAAATCGGACAAAAACCGTACAGATATGAAAATGATGTGGTTCAAACGGCTATAACTTTTGAATCGAAAGTCGTAGAGCCTCGCAGATGGGCTCATTCGATTCCTCATCAAATTCTACAGTTAGCAGTCCCCTATGCAGATACATTTGCTGTACGAGCTTCCGTTTCCGAGATATTTGACAAAAACCGTATCATGTTAACTTATCAAAACCACTAGAGGGCGCCTCGCCACGTTACATCTCCCATTGCTTTTATGATGTCATAGTAGACGTTGCTGACGCAGACACTTAAACAGTCAGTGATCCATTCCACCTCATCAGAGTAGCTAGTGACTTCTGGATCTGACACACTGACTTAGAGAAAACAAGTAAGTCCATAATGGGGATAAACTTTAGAGTAAGAATTTTCTACAATTATTCTGTATTCATTCTTTGACAAAAACACCCCCAATTGAAGACAGAATAGAGTACATATTGCTCTCTGAGCTTTGTTTAACCAAGTTGTCATATAAATGATGTGTTGATACTGGTTGATTAGAGGACTATCTGTTACAGCTCGCATGCCCTCGCCTCCACAACCGTCTCCCTCTCTCCCCTCTGGGCCCGCTGCGCGCTCGGGGCGTCCTACGCGCTCTACCGCACGTCGCATCAGCCCGGGCATACAACGCTCTGGCTCTCCGGAGTTTCCCCCCACTGCCGGGCGTTCCCCGTCTCCGGCCAGCTCCGCGGACTCGGCAGTCTCCTCCCTCTCCGGTGACGAAGAATCGGATCCCGACATGCCCAGCACATCGGCCCGTGCGCAAAGACAAGAACGGCGCGCTCGTCTCCGACGATGACGCTGGCGCGGCTCTACTCACCGGTTTCCAATTATCATCACCACACCTGTCCCTCGTTCTGCAATCACCTTCAACCTCTACAAGAACCTGGTCTACACTCCACTCATCGCCAGATCTTACCATAATACTCTTGTGGTAAAGTATAGCCTAGCCTACAATCTCCTTACCCGTATTTTGTAGTGTTTTTTCCCGTTCCCCGTTTGTGATTACTCTCACTCACCCTGCCTCCCCTCCTCATCTCTCCAGTTCCTGCCTGACCCACGTCTGTACGATTACCCCGCTCCTGCCTGACCACCGCCTGTACGACCCCGCTCCTGCCTGACCATCGCCTGTACGACAACCCCGCTCCTGCCTGAACATCGCCTGTACGACAACGCTCCTGCCTGACCATCGCCTGTACGACAACCCCGCTCCTGCCTGAACATCGCCTGTACGACAACCCCGCTCCTGCCTGACCATCGCCTGTACGACAACCCCGCTCCTGCCTGACCATCGCCTGTACGACAACCCCGCTCCTGCCTGACCATCGCCTGTACGACTACCACGCTCCTGCCTGACCATCGGCTGTACGACTACCACATCCCCCTTTTTGATCTTATTAAATCGCCCCTCCGGGCTTTACCGTTCCTTGCCTCCTCCTTTCCTGTTGCGCCTGGGTCCCAAAACCAAACCCTCACAGTAAGATCTGGCCAGTTTGGACCCAGCCAACATGGAGGAGAGACCTGCACCTCCCGGACTACTCCAAGCCCTCCCACGGACCCAAGCTGAGCAACTGCAGCAGGTATCCGCCCAACAGCACGCCCAGGACGAGCGACTGAGGGGCCTCGCTACTCTGGTCTGCACCCTGTCCGACCAGGTCACCGCGGTCAGTGCCCGCCTGGCTCCGTTCCTGAACCCCACCGCTCCACCAAACCGGGAGCCCCATCTCGCCTCCCCGGCCCTCTACGACGGGACGTTCACCCTCTGCCGGGAGTTCCTCATGCAGTGTGAGTACGTGTTTGACCTCCAGCCAAGCATGTACTCCACTGCGTCGGCTCGGATAGCCTACATTGCCAACCTGACCACGGGACGGGCTCGCCGTTGGGTCATGGCGGGTCGCGAGGGCGCAGCTGCCTACATGCAGGACTACACTGCCTTCGTGGCAGAATTCAGGACTGTGTTCGACCACGACGTCCACGGACAGGACGCGGACGCTGCTCTCTCCGCCCTCACCCAGGGTTCCAGCTCAGTAGCGGACTACGCCACGGAGTTCCGTATCCTCGCTGCCCGTTGCTCCTGGAACGAGTCTGCCCTATACAGCGCCTTCCGACGGGGTCTGGGGGACGCCATGAAGGACAGCCTGGCTGGAGGAGACAGACCAGCGACCCTGAACCAACTCGTCTCCCTCTCCATAGCCATAGACGAGCGCCACCGGGAACGCAGGCGCGAGCGGGCGCACCAACACCACAGCGCACCCAGACCGTCTCCGCCTCCCTCTGCCGGTCTCTCTCGGCCTGCCCCGGCCTCCCTCGCCCCCCCAAACACCGCTGGAGAGGAACCCATGCAACTGGGTTGGACCCGACTGACCCCTGCAGAGCGTGAGCACCGGGAACAGAACGGACTATGCATATACTGCGCTAGCCCAGCGCACGCCGTCGACTCCTGTTCCTCTGCACCTCCCAGGGCGGCAAAAAGAGTAGGCTCACTCGCCAGGGGGTACCGAGTAAGCCGGCTCATCCATCCTCTATCCCGGACCCGTGCCGCCAGGTTCACTGTCACCCTCGCCTGGCAGGGGCACACGCTCTCCGTCCCTGTCCTCATCGACTCCGGTGCCGACGAGAACTTCGTGGATGTCAAGTTCGCCCACAAAGCGGCGCTCCCTCTCTCCCCTCTGGAGAGGCCCCTCTCGGCTTTCGCCCTGGATGGCCATCCCATGGGTCCCATCACGCACCGGACCCTGCCCCTCACTCTCACAGTCTCGGGTAACCACGTGGAGAACGTCCGCCCCTTCGTCATCCACTCTCCCGATGCTCCGTTCATCTTAGGGAGGCCCTGGCTGGAACTCCATACCCCTCATGTCTGCTGAAGCTCGGGGCGCATCCTCAGCTGGAGCACCACCTGCCACGCCCGCTGCCTCCGAGCTGCTCAGACCTCCACTCGGGTTGACCGGCCCCGTCCCACTCCTCCTGACCTCTCCACGGTCCCTTTGATGTACCACGACCTCGGGGAGGCCTTCAGTAAGGAGCGTGCCCGCACACTTCCCCCTCATCGACCCTACGACTGCGCCATCGAGCTCCACCCTGGCGCCCCTCTCCCAGCCAGTCGTCTCTACAACCTCTCCCTCCCGGAGAAAGCTGCCATGGACACCTACATCTCCGAGTGCTTGGCCGAGGGCCTCATCCGACCATCTCGTTCCCAGGTGGCAGCGGGGTTCTTCTTTGTAAAGAAGAAGGGAGGAGACCTGAGGCCGTGCATCGACTACAGGCTGCTCAACAACATCACGGTGAAGAATAAATACCCACTCCCCCTCATGAGCTCCAATTTTGAACCCCTCACCGGTGCCACCATCTTCACCAAGTTGGACCTCAGAAACGCTTATCACCTGGTGCGTATCCGTGAGGGGGACGAATGGAAGACCGCCTTCAAGACCTCCCGTGGCCACTACGAATACCTCGTCATGCCCTTCGGCCTCACCAACGCCCCCGCCGTCTTCCAGGCCCTGATGAACGACGTGCTCAGGGACATGCTGGACGTATTTGTGGTTCTCTACCTGGACGACATCCTTGTGTTCTCCAGGAGCGCTGAGGAGCACGTCCAACACGTCCGCATGGTAATCCAGCGTCTCCGGGAGAACCGCCTATACATCAAGGCGGAGAAGTGCACCTTTCACTCCGCGTCAGTGGAGTTCCTGGGGCTCATTGTGGAGGGAGGCCTGACGCGACCCGACCCCCGCAAAATCAAGACCGTGGTCGAATGGCCTCAACCCTCTACCCGGAGGCAACTCCAGAGCTTCCTTGGCTTCGCTAACTTTTACCGCCGTTTCATACGGGACTACAGCCGGGTAGCAGCTCCCCTCACCCACCTCACCTCATCCCTGCGTCCGTTCATCTGGACACCGGCTGCCAGCGCCGCCTTCTCTGCGCTCAAGGAGCGCTTCACCACCGCTCCGGTCCTTCTCCATCCTGACCCCTCCAGGCAGTTCGTGGTCGAGGTGGACGCATCGGACACCGGCATCGGTGCTGTTCTGTCCCAGCGGTCAGTGGAGGACCAGAAGTTGCACCCCTGTGCCTTCCTCTCCCGCCGGTTCACCCCGGCTGAGGTGAATTACGACATCGGGAACAGGGAGTTGTTGGCGGTGGTGGGGGCCTTGGAGGAGTGGCGCCATTGGCTTGAGGGCGCGGAACACACCACCCTCGTCTGGTCGGACCACAAGAACCTGACCTTCATCCGGGCGGCCAAGCGCCTCAACTCCCGCCAGGCGCGGTGGTCGCAGTTCCTAGGGAGGTTCGACTTTACCCTCACCTTCCGGCCCGGCTCCCGCAACGCCAAGGCCGACGCGCTGTCCCGCCTCCACGCACCCGAGGCGCCCCCCGCGGAGCCTGAGACCATCCTGCCGACCTCGCGTGTCGTAGGGGTGATCACTATGAACATTGAGGCGGTGGTGAGGCAGGCCCAACGCGCCCAACCCAGTCCGGCCAACGTTCCTCCTCGCCGGCTCTTCGTGCCGGACTCGGTCCGGTCCCGGGTGCTCCAGTGGGGGCATGCCAGCCGGTTTGCGTGCCATCCCGGGGTTCACCGCACCCTCTCCTTCCTGAGCCGACGGTTCTGGTGGCCCTCCATGAGGTCCGACGTCCGGGAGTTTGTGGTCGCCTGTCCCGTCTGCTCCCGCAGCAAGGCGTCCCACCAGCCCCCGGCTGGCCTCCTGCGTCCTCTCCCGGTCCCCAGCCGTCCCTGGTCCCACATCGCCCTGGACTTCATCACCGGTCTTCCCCCCTCCAGGGGCAACACGGTCATCCTCACCGTGGTGGACCGGTTCTCCAAGGCGGTCCATCTGGTGGCGCTCCTCAAGCTCCCGTCCTCTGCGGAGACAGCTGAGCTCCTCGTCCAGCATGTCTACCGGCTCCACGGTCTCCCCGGAGACATTGTCTCGGACCGTGGGCCTCAATTCACCTCCCAAGTCTGGAGGGCCTTCTGCAAGGAGATAGGCGCCACCATCAGCCTCTCCTCTGGCTACCACCCGCAGACCAACGGCCAGGCCGAACGGGCCAACCAGAGCCTGGAGTCCGCTCTCCGCTGTGTGTCGGCTCTCCACCCCACCTCCTGGAGCAAGGACCTGCCCTGGGTCGAATACTCCCTCAATGCCCTGACCAGCGCTGCCACTGGCAGGTCCCCGTTCGAGTCATCCCTCGGGTACCAGCCCCCGCTGTTCTCTCTCCAGGAGTCGGAGGCCTCCGTCCCCTCCGTCCAGGCCCACCTCAGCCGCTGTCGCCGTGTCTGGAGGGAGGTCCGCAGGGCCCTGCTCCGCTCCAACGAGCGCTCCTGCCGCGGTGCCAACCGCCGCCGCACTCCTGCTCCGGCGTATCGGCCCGGTCAACGTGTCTACCTCTCCACTGCTGATCTTCCGCTCCAGGTCCCCTCCAAGAAGCTGGCTCCGCGCTTCGTTGGGCCCTTCGAGATCGACCGTGTCCTGAACCCGGCTGCGGTACGTCTTAAGCTCCCTGCTTCCATGCGGGTACACCCTGTATTCCATGTGTCCAAGATCAAACCTGTCTCCTCGAGTCCTCTCATGCCTTCTGCCCCAGCTCCTCCGCCTCCCCAGATGGTCGACGGGCATCCCCAGTGGACGGTTCGGCGGCTGCTGAAGGTGCGCCGCCGGGGTCGGGGGTTCCAATACCTGGTGGATTGGGAGGGGTACGGCCCCGAGGAGTGCAGCTGGATCTCCAGGCAGCTCATTATGGACCCGTCTCTCCTCCGGGACTTCTACAGGGCACATCCTGACGCCCCCGGTCGGTCGCCAGGTGGCTCCCCTCGGGGGGGGGGTCCTGTTACGGCTCGCATGCCCTCGCCTCCACAACCGTCTCCCTCTCTCCCCTCTGGGCCCGCTGCGCGCTCGGGGCGTCCTACGCGCTCTACCGCACGTCGCATCAGCCCGGGCATACAACGCTCTGGCTCTCCGGAGTTTCCCCCCACTGCCGGGCGTTCCCCGTCTCCGGCCAGCTCCGCGGACTCGGCAGTCTCCTCCCTCTCCGGTGACGAAGAATCGGATCCCGACATGCCCAGCACATCGGCCCATGCGCAAAGACAAGAACGGCGCGCTCGTCTCCGACGATGACGCTGGCGCGGCTCTACTCACCGGTTTCCAATTATCATCACCACACCTGTCCCTCGTTCTGCAATCACCTTCAACCTCTACAAGAACCTGGTCTACACTCCACTCATCGCCAGATCTTACCATAATACTCTTGTGGTAAAGTATAGCCTAGCCTACAATCTCCTTACCCGTATTTTGTAGTGTTTTTTCCCGTTCCCCGTTTGTGATTACTCTCACTCACCCTGCCTCCCCTCCTCATCTCTCCAGTTCCTGCCTGACCCACGTCTGTACGATTACCCCGCTCCTGCCTGACCACCGCCTGTACGACCCCGCTCCTGCCTGACCATCGCCTGTACGACAACCCCGCTCCTGCCTGAACATCGCCTGTACGACAACGCTCCTGCCTGACCATCGCCTGTACGACAACCCCGCTCCTGCCTGAACATCGCCTGTACGACAACCCCGCTCCTGCCTGACCATCGCCTGTACGACAACCCCGCTCCTGCCTGACCATCGCCTGTACGACAACCCCGCTCCTGCCTGACCATCGCCTGTACGACTACCACGCTCCTGCCTGACCATCGACTACCACATCCCCCTTTTTGATCTTATTAAATCGCCCCTCCGGGCTTTACCGTTCCTTGCCTCCTCCTTTCCTGTTGCGCCTGGGTCCCAAAACCAAACCCTCACACTAGCAGTGATGGCAACTCACAGGCTCAAAAGGCTATAACTTTTGAATCGAAAGTCGTAGAGCCTCGCAGATGGGCTCATTCGATTCCTCATCAAATTCTACAGTTAGCAGTCCCCTGTGCAGGTAAATTTGCTGTACGAGCTTCGGTTTCCGAGATATTTGACAAAAACCAAACAGATAAGAAAAATGATGTGGCTCAAAAGGCTATAACTTTTGAATCGAAAGTCGTAGAGCCTCGCAGATGGGCTCATTCGATTCCTCATCAAATTCTACAGTTAGCAGTCCCCTATGCAGATAAATTTGCTGTACGAGCTTCCGTTTCTGAGATATTTGACAAAAACCGTATCATGTTAACTTATCAAAACCACTAGAGGGCGCCTCGCCACGTTACATCTCCCATTGCTTTTATGATGTCATAGTAGACGTTGCTGACGCAGACACTTAAACAGTCAGTGATCCATTCCACCTCATCAGAGTAGCTAGTGACTTCTGGATCTGACACACTGACTTAGAGAAAACAAGTAAGTCCATAATGGGGATAAACTTTAGAGTAAGAATTTTCTACAATTATTCTGTATTCATTCTTTGACAAAAACACCCCCAATTGAAGACAGAATAGAGTACATATTGCTCTCTGAGCTTTGTTTAACCAAGTTGTCATATAAATGATGTGTTGATACTGGTTGATTAGAGGACTAGCAGTGATGGCAACTCACAGGCTCAAAAGGCTATAACTTTTGAATCGAAAGTCGTAGAGCCTCGCAGATGGGCTCATTCGATTCCTCATCAAATACTACAGTTAGCAGTCCCCTATGCAGGTAAATTTGCTGTACGAGCTTCGGTTTCCGAGATATTTGACAAAAACCAAACAGATATGAAAAATGATGTGGCTCAAACGGCTATAACTTTTGAATCGAAAGTCGTAGAGCCTCGCAGATGGGCTCATTCGATTCCTCATCAAATTCTACAGTTAGCAGTCCCCTATGCAGATACATTTGCTGTACGAGCTTCCGTTTCCGAGATATTTGACAAAAACCGTACAGATATGAAAAATGATGTGTCAAATGTCCTTGAAATCGGACAAAAACCGTACAGATATGAAAATGATGTGGTTCAAACGGCTATAACTTTTGAATCGAAAGTCGTAGAGCCTCGCAGATGGGCTCATTCGATTCCTCATCAAATTCTACAGTTAGCAGTCCCCTATGCAGATAAATTTGCTGTACGAGCTTCCGTTTCCGAGATATTTGACAAAAACCGTATCATGTTAACTTATCAAAACCACTAGAGGGCGCCTCGCCACGTTACATCTCCCATTGCTTTTATGATGTCATAGTAGACGTTGCTGACGCAGACACTTAAACAGTCAGTGATCCATTCCATCTCATCAGAGTAGCTAGTGACTTCTGGATTTGACACACTGACTTAGAGAAAACAAGTAAGTCCATAATGGGGATAAACTTTAGAGTAAGAATTTTCTACAATTATTCTGTATTCATTCTTTGACAAAAACACCCCCAATTGAAGACAGAATAGAGTACATATTGCTCTCTGAGCTTTGTTTAACCAAGTTGTCATATAAATGATGTGTTGATACTGGTTGATTAGAGGACTAGCAGTGATGGCAACTCACAGGCTCAAAAGGCTATAACTTTTGAATCGAAAATCGTAGAGCCTCGCAGATGGGCTCATTCGATTCCTCATCAAATTCTACAGTTAGCAGTCCCCTATGCAGGTAAATTTGCTGTACGAGCTTCGGTTTCCGAGATATTTGACAAAAACCAAACAGATAAGAAAAATGATGTGGCTCAAAAGGCTATAACTTTTGAATCGAAAGTCGTAGAGCCTCGCAGATGGGCTCATTCGATTCCTCATCAAATTCTACAGTTAGCAGTCCCCTATGCAGATAAATTTGCTGTACGAGCTTCCGTTTCCGAGATATTTGACAAAAACCGTACAGATATGAAAAATGATGTGTCAAATGTCCTTGAAATCGGACAAAAACCGTACAGATATGAAAATGATGTGGTTCAAACGGCTATAACTTTTGAATCGAAAGTCGTAGAGCCTCGCAGATGGGCTCATTCGATTCCTCATCAAATTCTACAGTTAGCAGTCCCCTATGCAGATAAATTTGCTGTACGAGCTTCCGTTTCCGAGATATTTGACAAAAACCGTACAGATATGAAAAATGATGTGTCAAATGTCCTTGTAATCGGACAAAAACCGTACAGATATGAAAATGATGTGGTTCAAACGGCTATAACTTTTGAATCGAAAGTCGTAGAGCCTCGCAGATGGGCTCATTCGATTCCTCATCAAATTCTACAGTTAGCAGTCCCCTATGCAGATAAATTTGCTGTACGAGCTTCCGTTTCCGAGATATTTGACAAAAACCGTATCATGTTAACTTATCAAAACCACTAGAGGGCGCCTCGCCACGTTACATCTCCCATTGCTTTTATGATGTCATAGTAGACGTTGCTGACGCAGACACTTAAACAGTCAGTGATCCATTCCACCTCATCAGAGTAGCTAGTGACTTCTGGATCTGACACACTGACTTAGAGAAAACAAGTAAGTCCATAATGGGGATAAACTTTAGAGTAAGAATTTTCTACAATTATTCTGTATTCATTCTTTGACAAAAACACCCCCAATTGAAGACAGAATAGAGTATATATTGCTCTCTGAGCTTTGTTTAACCAAGTTGTCATATAAATGATGTGTTGATACTGGTTGATTAGAGGACTAGCAGTGATGGCAACTCACAGGCTCAAAAGGCTATAACTTTTGAATCGAAAGTCGTAGAGCCTCGCAGATGGGCTCATTCGATTCCTCATCAAATTCTACAGTTAGCAGTCCCCTATGCAGGTAAATTTGCTGTACGAGCTTCGGTTTCCGAGATATTTGACAAAAACCAAACAGATAAGAAAAATGATGTGGCTCAAAAGGCTATAACTTTTGAATCGAAAGTCGTAGAGCCTCGCAGATGGGCTCATTCGATTCCTCATCAAATTCTACAGTTAGCAGTCCCCTATGCAGGTAAATTTGCTGTACGAGCTTCGGTTTCCGAGATATTTGACAAAAACCGTACAGATATGAAAAATGATGTGTCAAATGTCCTTGAAATCGGACAAAAACCGTACAGATATGAAAATGATGTGGTTCAAACGGCTATAACTTTTGAATCGAAAGTCGTAGAGCCTCGCAGATGGGCTCATTCGATTCCTCATCAAATTCTACAGTTAGCAGTCCCCTATGCAGATAAATTTGCTGTACGAGCTTCCGTTTCCGAGATATTTGACAAAAACCGTATCATGTTAACTTATCAAAACCACTAGAGGGCGCCTCGCCACGTTACATCTCCCATTGCTTTTATGATGTCATAGTAGACGTTGCTGACGCAGACACTTAAACAGTCAGTGATCCATTCCACCTCATCAGAGTAGCTAGTGACTTCTGGATCTGACACACTGACTTAGAGAAAACAAGTAAGTCCATAATGGGGATAAACTTTAGAGTAAGAATTTTCTACAATTATTCTGTATTCATTCTTTGACAAAAACACCCCCAATTGAAGACAGAATAGAGTACATATTGCTCTCTGAGCTTTGTTTAACCAAGTTGTCATATAAATGATGTGTTGATACTGGTTGATTAGAGGACTAGCAGTGATGGCAACTCACAGGCTCAAAAGGCTATAACTTTTGAATCGAAAGTCGTAGAGCCTCGCAGATGGGCTCATTCGATTCCTCATCAAATTATACAGTTAGCAGTCCCCTATGCAGATAAATTTGCTGTACGAGCTTCCGTTTCCGAGATATTTGACAAAAACCGTACAGATATGAAAAATGATGTGGCTCAAACGGCTATAACTTTTGAATCGAAAGTCGTAGAGCCTCGCAGATGGGCTCATTCGATTCCTCATCAAATTCTACAGTTAGCAGTCCCCTATGCAGATAAATTTGCTGTACGAGCTTCCGTTTCCGAGATATTTGACAAAAACCGTATCATGTTAACTTATCAAAACCACTAGAGGGCGCCTCGCCACGTTACATCTCCCATTGCTTTTATGATGTCATAGTAGACGTTGCTGACGCAGACACTTAAACAGTCAGTGATCCATTCCACCTCATCAGAGTAGCTAGTGACTTCTGGATCTGACACACTGACTTAGAGAAAACAAGTAAGTCCATAATGGGGATAAACTTTAGAGTAAGAATTTTCTACAATTATTCTGTATTCATTCTTTGACAAAAACACCCCCAATTGAAGACAGAATAGAGTACATATTGCTCTCTGAGCTTTGTTTAACCAAGTTGTCATATAAATGATGTGTTGATACTGGTTGATTAGAGGACTAGCAGTGATGGCAACTCACAGGCTCAAAAGGCTATAACTTTTGAATCGAAAGTCGTAGAGCCTCGCAGATGGGCTCATTCGATTCCTCATCAAATTCTACAGTTAGCAGTCCCCTACGCAGGTAAATTTGCTGTACGAGCTTCGGTTTCCGAGATATTTGACAAAAACCAAACAGATAAGAAAAATGATGTGGCTCAAAAGGCTATAACTTTTGAATCGAAAGTCGTAGAGCCTCGCAGATGGGCTCATTCGATTCCTCATCAAATTCTACAGTTAGCAGTCCCCTATGCAGATAAATTTGCTGTACGAGCTTCCGTTTCCGAGATATTTGACAAAAACCGTACAGATATGCAAAATGATGTGTCAAATGTCCTTGAAATCGGACAAAAACCGTACAGATATGAAAATGATGTGGTTCAAACGGCTATAACTTTTGAATCGAAAGTCCTAGAGCCTCGCAGATGGGCTCATTCGATTCCTCATCAAATTCTACAGTTAGCAGTCCCCTATGCAGGTAAATTTGCTGTACGAGCTTCGGTTTCCGAGATATTTGACAAAAACCAAACAGATAAGAAAAATGATGTGGCTCAAAAGGCTATAACTTTTGAATCGAAAGTCGTAGAGCCTCGCAGATGGGCTCATTCGATTCCTCATCAAATTCTACAGTTAGCAGTCCCCTATGCAGATAAATTTGCTGTACGAGCTTCCGTTTCCGAGATATTTGACAAAAACCGTTCAGATATGCAAAATGATGTGTCAAATGTCCTTGAAATCGGACAAAAACCGTACAGATATGAAAATGATGTGGTTCAAACGGCTATAACTTTTGAATCGAAAGTCGTAGAGCCTCGCAGATGGGCTCATTCGATTCCTCATCAAATTCTACAGTTAGCAGTCCCCTATGCAGATAAATTTGCTGTACGAGCTTCCGTTTCCGAGATATTTGACAAAAACCGTACAGATATGCAAAATGATGTGTCAAATGTCCTTGAAATCGGACAAAAACCGTACAGATATGAAAAATGATGTGGCTCAAAAGGCTATAACTTTTGAATCGAAAGTCGTACAGCCTCGCAGATGGGCTCATTCGATTCCTCATCAAATTCTACAGTTAGCAGTCCCCTATGCAGGTAAATTTGCTGTACGAGCTTCGGTTTCCGAGATATTTGACAAAAACCAAACAGATAAGAAAAATGATGTGGCTCAAAAGGCTATAACTTTTGAATCGAAAGTCGTAGAGCCTCGCAGATGGGCTCATTCGATTCCTCATCAAATTCTACAGTTAGCAGTCCCCTATGCAGATAAATTTGCTGTACGAGCTTCCGTTTCCGAGATATTTGACAAAAACCGTACAGATATGCAAAATGATGTGTCAAATGTCCTTGAAATCGGACAAAAACCGTACAGATATGAAAATGATGTGGTTCAAACGGCTATAACTTTTGAATCGAAAGTCGTAGAGCCTCGCAGATGGGCTCATTCGATTCCTCATCAAATTCTACAGTTAGCAGTCCCCTATGCAGGTAAATTTGCTGTACGAGCTTCGGTTTCCGAGATATTTGACAAAAACCAAACAGATAAGAAAAATGATGTGGCTCAAAAGGCTATAACTTTTGAATCGAAAGTCGTAGAGCCTCGCAGATGGGCTCATTCGATTCCTCATCAAATTCTACAGTTAGCAGTCCCCTATGCAGATAAATTTGCTGTACGAGCTTCCGTTTCCGAGATATTTGACAAAAACCGTACAGATATGCAAAATGATGTGTCAAATGTCCTTGAAATCGGACAAAAACCGTACAGATATGAAAATGATGTGGTTCAAACGGCTATAACTTTTGAATCGAAAGTCGTAGAGCCTCGCAGATGGGCTCATTCGATTCCTCATCAAATTCTACAGTTAGCAGTCCCCTATGCAGGTAAATTTGCTGTACGAGCTTCGGTTTCCGAGATATTTGACAAAAACCAAACAGATAAGAAAAATGATGTGGCTCAAAAGGCTATAACTTTTGAATCGAAAGTCGTAGAGCCTCGCAGATGGGCTCATTCGATTCCTCATCAAATTCTACAGTTAGCAGTCCCCTATGCAGATAAATTTGCTGTACGAGCTTCCGTTTCCGAGATATTTGACAAAAACCGTACAGATATGCAAAATGATGTGTCAAATGTCCTTGAAATCGGACAAAAACCGTACAGATATGAAAAATGATGTGGCTCAAAAGGCTATAACTTTTGAATCGAAAGTCGTAGAGCCTCGCAGATGGGCTCATTCGATTCCTCATCAAATTCTACAGTTAGCAGTCCCCTATGCAGGTAAATTTGCTGTACGAGCTTCGGTTTCCGAGATATTTGACAAAAACCAAACAGATAAGAAAAATGATGTGGCTCAAAAGGCTATAACTTTTGAATCGAAAGTCGTAGAGCCTCGCAGATGGGCTCATTCGATTCCTCATCAAATTCTACAGTTAGCAGTCCCCTATGCAGATAAATTTGCTGTACGAGCTTCCGTTTCCGAGATATTTGACAAAAACCGTACAGATATGCAAAATGATGTGTCAAATGTCCTTGAAATCGGACAAAAACCGTACAGATATGAAAAATGATGTGGCTCAAAAGGCTATAACTTTTGAATCGAAAGTCGTAGAGCCTCGCAGATGGGCTCATTCGATTCCTCATCAAATTCTACAGTTAGCAGTCCCCTATGCAGGTAAATTTGCTGTACGAGCTTCCGTTTCCGAGATATTTGACAAAAACCAAACAGATAAGAAAAATGATGTGGCTCAAAAGGCTATAACTTTTGAATCGAAAGTCGTAGAGCCTCGCAGATGGGCTCATTCGATTCCTCATCAAATTCTACAGTTAGCAGTCCCCTATGCAGATAAATTTGCTGTACGAGCTTCCGTTTCCGAGATATTTGACAAAAACCGTACAGATATGCAAAATGATGTGTCAAATGTCCTTGAAATCGGACAAAAACCGTACAGATATGAAAAATGATGTGGCTCAAAAGGCTATAACTTTTGAATCGAAAGTCGTAGAGCCTCGCAGATGGGCTCATTCGATTCCTCATCAAATTCTACAGTTAGCAGTCCCCTATGCAGGTAAATTTGCTGTACGAGCTTCGGTTTCCGAGATATTTGACAAAAACCAAACAGATAAGAAAAATGATGTGGCTCAAAAGGCTATAACTTTTGAATCGAAAGTCGTAGAGCCTCGCAGATGGGCTCATTCGATTCCTCATCAAATTCTACAGTTAGCAGTCCCCTATGCAGATAAATTTGCTGTACGAGCTTCCGTTTCCGAGATATTTGACAAAAACCGTATCATGTTAACTTATCAAAACCACTAGAGGGCGCCTCGCCACGTTACATCTCCCATTGCTTTTATGATGTCATAGTAGACGTTGCTGACGCAGACACTTAAACAGTCAGTGATCCATTCCATCTCATCAGAGTAGCTAGTGACTTCTGGATCTGACACACTGACTTAGAGAAAACAAGTAAGTCCATAATGGGGATAAACTTTAGAGTAAGAATTTTCTACAATTATTCTGTATTCATTCTTTGACAAAAACACCCCCAATTGAAGACAGAATAGAGTACATATTGCTCTCTGAGCTTTGTTTAACCAAGTTGTCATATAAATGATGTGTTGATACTGGTTGATTAGAGGACTAGCAGTGATGGCAACTCACAGGCTCAAAAGGCTATAACTTTTGAATCGAAAGTCGTAGAGCCTCGCAGATGGGCTCATTCGATTCCTTATCAAATTCTACAGTTAGCAGTCCCCTATGCAGATAAATTTGCTGTACGAGCTTCCGTTTCCGAGATATTTGACAAAAACCGTACAGATATGCAAAATGATGTGTCAAATGTCCCTGAAATCGGACAAAAACCGTACAGATATGAAAATGATGTGGTTCAAACGGCTATAACTTTTGAATCGAAAGTCGTAGAGCCTCGCAGATGGGCTCATTCGATTCCTCATCAAATTCTACAGTTAGCAGTCCCCTATGCAGGTAAATTTGCTGTACGAGCTTCCGTTTCCGAGATATTTGACAAAAACCAAACAGATAAGAAAAATGATGTGGCTCAAAAGGCTATAACTTTTGAATCGAAAGTCGTAGAGCCTCGCAGATGGGCTCATTCGATTCCTCATCAAATTCTACAGTTAGCAGTCCCCTATGCAGATAAATTTGCTGTACGAGCTTCCGTTTCCGAGATATTTGACAAAAACCGTACAGATATGCAAAATGATGTGTCAAATGTCCTTGAAATCGGACAAAAACCGTACAGATATGAAAAATGATGTGGCTCAAAAGGCTATAACTTTTGAATCGAAAGTCGTAGAGCCTCGCAGATGGGCTCATTCGATTCCTCATCAAATTCTACAGTTAGCAGTCCCCTATGCAGGTAAATTTGCTGTACGAGCTTCGGTTTCCGAGATATTTGACAAAAACCAAACAGATAAGAAAAATGATGTGGCTCAAAAGGCTATAACTTTTGAATCGAAAGTCGTAGAGCCTCGCAGATGGGCTCATTCGATTCCTCATCAAATTCTACAGTTAGCAGTCCCCTATGCAGATAAATTTGCTGTACGAGCTTCCGTTTCCGAGATATTTGACAAAAACCGTATCATGTTAACTTATCAAAACCACTAGAGGGCGCCTCGCCACGTTACATCTCCCATTGCTTTTATGATGTCATAGTAGACGTTGCTGACGCAGACACTTAAACAGTCAGTGATCCATTCCATCTCATCAGAGTAGCTAGTGACTTCTGGATCTGACACACTGACTTAGAGAAAACAAGTAAGTCCATAATGGGGATAAACTTTAGAGTAAGAATTTTCTACAATTATTCTGTATTCATTCTTTGACAAAAACACCCCCAATTGAAGACAGAATAGAGTACATATTGCTCTCTGAGCTTTGTTTAACCAAGTTGTCATATAAATGATGTGTTGATACTGGTTGATTAGAGGACTAGCAGTGATGGCAACTCACAGGCTCAAAAGGCTATAACTTTTGAATCGAAAGTCGTAGAGCCTCGCAGATGGGCTCATTCGATTCCTTATCAAATTCTACAGTTAGCAGTAGGGTTGCACGGTATACCGGTACCAGTATAGTACCACGGTACTAGAGTTTTGAAAACGGTACTATACCAGCATTTAAAAACAAACGGTACTTTTATATATTTTTTCTATGCAGACAAATTGGTAAATTGGAGCCTGTCTCTTTAAGCACGGCGAGCTCAGCGAGTGTGACGTAGTTGCAGAGGCAGAGCCGCCTCCCCCTCCCACTCGCATGCGGAGGAGGAGAGACAGAAAGGAGAAGTCGCGTATTACACAGACAGAGCGGGTTGAAAAGACAATACAGAGAGATGGCAACTGAAGAAAAGCCCGTACTCTTGGAGAAAATGGGGGCCCGAAGTACGGTATGGAAGTATTTCGGGTTCAAACCCAACGATAAGGGCGAGCCACTGAACCCAGATGCACCGCAGTGCAAGCGCTGCTACAAAGTGTGCCTCGCTAAAGGAGGCAACACTTCGAACTTATCGAAACATTTGAAGGACAACCACGCGGACTTGTTCCGCGACTTCAATAAAGAAAGACAGGTGATAACTTTGTTCACCAGTTCACTGCACTGTCATGTCAATGAAAGAAGTACAGAGCCTCTCCCAGCCCCGTAGTAAACCTAATGCAGCCTACATACAGAGTTAAAACATGTCCATGGTTAATCAATGCAATTTAAAAAAAAATACAAAAATTCTTAAAATATTTAAATAAATTCCACAGACTAGAATATAACTTTAATATATTTTTATGTATTTTAATATTATTTAATGTTTCATATATATTATAAAGCATTAAGGCAATTATTATTATTATATTGAAACACACTTTTGTAAAACATTCCATTAGCCTACAATATCTAATCCTATCCTACAGGACTGTCTCAGAAAATTAGAATATTGTGATAAAGTTCTTTATTTTCTGTAATGCAATTTAAAAAAAACAAAAATGTCATATATTCTGGATTCATTACAAATCAACTGAAATATTGCAAGCCTTTTATTATTTTAATATTGCTGATTATAGCTTACAGTTTAAGATTAAGATTCCCAGAATATTCTAATTTTCTGAGATAGGATATTTGAGTTTTCTTAAGCTGTAAGCCATGATAAGAGTTTGAAAAGAAGGGGGCAGATACTAGACAGGATTCTGCCACACCCATGACAACACCCAGTGATAAACTAGAAGGAGAGATGACTGATTATAGACAATTAAGAGAAATCAGCCCTGCAGAGGACCCCCTGGTATGGTGGAAGCAACACCAGGTAGAGCTGCCCATCTTAGCTCAGTTTGCAAGACAGTATCTGTGTATTCCAGCATCAAGCTGTGCATCTGAACGTGTCTTCAGCACATCTGGGAATATCTGCAGTCCAAGGCGTTCTAGACTGACCGAGGAAAATGTAGACATTCTTGTTTTCTTGGCTAGGAACCTGAAAAAAGAAAAACAGTGATAGCCCGCCAGCCACCCTAGGAGGAGTTTTTGCTGCTACAGTATTTTATTTTACATGGTGACTTTAATTTGAATGGCATTGCTTTATTTTACTTGTTCTCACTGTTTTAAAGGTTTGAAAATTTTAATATCCCATGCCAATTATTTATTTTATTCATCGTTGTTATTGTTCCCAAAGTCTGGTTTAAAATAAAGGAAAATGTTGACATTTGAGAGTGTTCCACCTTTTTACAAAAAGTATCGAAAAGTATCGAAAAGTATCGAAATACATATTGGTATCGGTATCGAAACAGAAATTTGGTATCGTGACAACCCTAGTTAGCAGTCCCCTATGCAGATAAATTTGCTGTACGAGCTTCCGTTTCCGAGATATTTGACAAAAACCGTACAGATATGCAAAATGATGTGTCAAATGTCCCTGAAATCGGACAAAAACCGTACAGATATGAAAATGATGTGGTTCAAACGGCTATAACTTTTGAAACGAAAGTCGTAGAGCCTCGCAGATGGGCTCATTCGATTCCTCATCAAATTCTACAGTTAGCAGTCCCCTATGCAGATAAATTTGCTGTACGAGCTTCCGTTTCCGAGATATTTGACAAAAACCGTACAGATATGCCAAATGATGTGTCAAATGTCCTTGAAATCGGACAAAAAACGTACAGATATGAAAATGATGTGGTTCAAACGGCTATAACTTTTGAATCGAAAGTCCTAGAGCCTCGCAGATGGGCTCATTCGATTCCTCATCAAATTCTACAGTTAGCAGTCCCCTATGCAGGTAAATTTGCTGTACGAGCTTCGGTTTCCGAGATATTTGACAAAAACCAAACAGATAAGAAAAATGATGTGGCTCAAAAGGCTATAACTTTTGAATCGAAAGTCGTAGAGCCTCGCAGATGGGCTCATTCGATTCCTCATCAAATTCTACAGTTAGCAGTCCCCTATGCAGATAAATTTGCTGTACGAGCTTCCGTTTCCGAGATATTTGACAAAAACCGTTCAGATATGCAAAATGATGTGTCAAATGTCCTTGAAATCGGACAAAAACCGTACAGATATGAAAATGATGTGGTTCAAACGGCTATAACTTTTGAATCGAAAGTCGTAGAGCCTTCCAGATGGGCTCATTCGATTCCTCATCAAATTCTACAGTTAGCAGTCCCCTACGCAGGTAAATTTGCTGTACGAGCTTCGGTTTCCGAGATATTTGACAAAAACCAAACAGATAAGAAAAATGATGTGGCTCAAAAGGCTATAACTTTTGAATCGAAAGTCGTAGAGCCTCGCAGATGGGCTCATTCGATTCCTCATCAAATTCTACAGTTAGCAGTCCCCTATGCAGATAAATTTGCTGTACGAGCTTCCGTTTCCGAGATATTTGACAAAAACCGTATCATGTTAACTTATCAAAACCACTAGAGGGCGCCTCGCCACGTTACATCTCCCATTGCTTTTATGATGTCATAGTAGACGTTGCTGACGCAGACACTTAAACAGTCAGTGATCCATTCCATCTCATCAGAGTAGCTAGTGACTTCTGGATCTGACACACTGACTTAGAGAAAACAAGTAAGTCCATAATGGGGATAAACTTTAGAGTAAGAATTTTCTACAATTATTCTGTATTCATTCTTTGACAAAAACACCCCCAATTGAAGACAGAATAGAGTACATATTGCTCTCTGAGCTTTGTTTAACCAAGTTGTCATATAAATGATGTGTTGATACTGGTTGATTAGAGGACTAGCAGTGATGGCAACTCACAGGCTCAAAAGGCTATAACTTTTGAATCGAAAGTCGTAGAGCCTCGCAGATGGGCTCATTCGATTCCTTATCAAATTCTACAGTTAGCAGTCCCCTATGCAGATAAATTTGCTGTACGAGCTTCCGTTTCCGAGATATTTGACAAAAACCGTACAGATATGCAAAATGATGTGTCAAATGTCCCTGAAATCGGACAAAAACCGTACAGATATGAAAATGATGTGGTTCAAACGGCTATAACTTTTGAAACGAAAGTCGTAGAGCCTCGCAGATGGGCTCATTCGATTCCTCATCAAATTCTACAGTTAGCACTCCCCTATGCAGGTAAATTTGCTGTACGAGCTTCGGTTTCCGAGATATTTGACAAAAACCAAACAGATAAGAAAAATGATGTGGCTCAAAAGGCTATAACTTTTGAATCGAAAGTCGTAGAGCCTCGCAGATGGGCTCATTCGATTCCTCATCAAATTCTACAGTTAGCAGTCCCCTGTGCATGTAAATTTGCTGTACGAGCTTAGGTTTCCGAGATATTTGACAAAAACCAAACAGATAAGAAAAATGATGTGGCTCAAAAGGCTATAACTTTTGAATCGAAAGTCGTAGAGCCTCGCAGATGGGCTCATTCGATTCCTCATCAAATTCTACAGTTAGCAGTCCCCTATGCAGATAAATTTGCTGTACGAGCTTCCGTTTCCGAGATATTTGACAAAAACCGTACAGATATGCAAAATGATGTGTCAAATGTCCTTGAAATCGGACAAAAACCGTACAGATATGAAAATGATGTGGTTCAAACGGCTATAACTTTTGAATCGAAAGTCGTAGAGCCTCGCAGATGGGCTCATTCGATTCCTCATCAAATTCTAAAGTTAGCAGTCCCCTATGCAGATAAATTTGCTGTACGAGCTTCCGTTTCCGAGATATTTGACAAAAACCGTACAGATATGCCAAATGATGTGTCAAATGTCCTTGAAATCGGACAAAAACCGTACAGATATGAAAATGATGTGGTTCAAACGGCTATAACTTTTGAATCGAAAGTCCTAGAGCCTCGCAGATGGGCTCATTCGATTCCTCATCAAATTCTACAGTTAGCAGTCCCCTATGCAGGTAAATTTGCTGTACGAGCTTCGGTTTCCGAGATATTTGACAAAAACCAAACAGATAAGAAAAATGATGTGGCTCAAAAGGCTATAACTTTTGAATCGAAAGTCGTAGAGCCTCGCAGATGGGCTCATTCGATTCCTCATCAAATTCTACAGTTAGCAGTCCCCTATGCAGATAAATTTGCTGTACGAGCTTCCGTTTCCGAGATATTTGACAAAAACCGTTCAGATATGCAAAATGATGTGTCAAATGTCCTTGAAATCGGACAAAAACCGTACAGATATGAAAATGATGTGGTTCAAACGGCTATAACTTTTGAATCGAAAGTCGTAGAGCCTCGCAGATGGGCTCATTCGATTCCTCATCAAATTCTACAGTTAGCAGTCCCCTATGCAGATAAATTTGCTGTACGAGCTTCCGTTTCCGAGATATTTGACAAAAACCGTACAGATATGCAAAATGATGTGTCAAATGTCCTTGAAATCGGACAAAAACCGTACAGATATGAAAATGATGTGGTTCAAACGGCTATAACTTTTGAATCGAAAGTCGTAGAGCCTCGCAGATGGGCTCATTCGATTCCTCATCAAATTCTACAGTTAGCAGTCCCCTATGCAGATAAATTTGCTGTACGAGCTTCCGTTTCCGAGATATTTGACAAAAACCGTACAGATATGCAAAATGATGTGTCAAATGTCCTTGAAATCGGACAAAAACCGTACAGATATGAAAATGATGTGGTTCAAACGGCTATAACTTTTGAATCGAAAGTCGTAGAGCCTCGCAGATGGGCTCATTCGATTCCTCATCAAATTCTACAGTTAGCAGTCCCCTATGCATGTAAATTTGCTGTACGAGCTTCGGTTTCCGAGATATTTGACAAAAACCAAACAGATAAGAAAAATGATGTGGCTCAAAAGGCTATAACTTTTGAATCGAAAGTCGTAGAGCCTCGCAGATGGGCTCATTCGATTCCTCATCAAATTCTACAGTTAGCAGTCCCCTATGCAGATAAATTTGCTGTACGAGCTTCCGTTTCCGAGATATTTGACAAAAACCGTATCATGTTAACTTATCAAAACCACTAGAGGGCGCCTCGCCACGTTACATCTCCCATTGCTTTTATGATGTCATAGTAGACGTTGCTGACGCAGACACTTAAACAGTCAGTGATCCATTCCATCTCATCAGAGTAGCTAGTGACTTCTGGATCTGACACACTGACTTAGAGAAAACAAGTAAGTCCATAATGGGGATAAACTATAGAGTAAGAATTTTCTACAATCATTCTGTATTCATTCTTTGACAAAAACACCCCCAATTGAAGACAGAATAGAGTACATATTGCTCTCTGAGCTTTGTTTAACCAAGTTGTCATATAAATGATGTGTTGATACTGGTTGATTAGAGGACTAGCAGTGATGGCAACTCACAGGCTCAAAAGGCTATAACTTTTGAATCGAAAGTCGTAGAGCCTCGCAGATGGGCTCATTCGATTCCTCATCAAATTCTACAGTTAGCAGTCCTCTATGCAGGTAAATTTGCTGTACGAGCTTCGGTTTCCGAGATATTTGACAAAAACCAAACAGATAAGAAAAATGATGTGGCTCAAAAGGCTATAACTTTTGAATCGAAAGTCGTAGAGCCTCGCAGATGGGCTCATTCGATTCCTCATCAAATTCTACAGTTAGCAGTCCCCTATGCAGATAAATTTGCTGTACGAGCTTCCGTTTCCGAGATATTTGACAAAAACCGTACAGATATGCAAAATGATGTGTCAAATGTCCTTGAAATCGGACAAAAACCGTACAGATATGAAAAATGATGTGGCTCAAAAGGCTATAACTTTTGAATCGAAAGTCGTAGAGCCTCGCAGATGGGCTCATTCGATTCCTCATCAAATTCTACAGTTAGCAGTCCCCTATGCAGGTAAATTTGCTGTACGAGCTTCGGTTTCCGAGATATTTGACAAAAACCAAACAGATAAGAAAAATGATGTGGCTCAAAAGGCTATAACTTTTGAATCGAAAGTCGTAGAGCCTCGCAGATGGGCTCATTCGATTCCTCATCAAATTCTACAGTTAGCAGTCCCCTATGCAGATAAATTTGCTGTACGAGCTTCCGTTTCCGAGATATTTGACAAAAACCGTACAGATATGCAAAATGATGTGTCAAATGTCCTTGAAATCGGACAAAAACCGTACAGATATGAAAAATGATGTGGCTCAAAAGGCTATAACTTTTGAATCGAAAGTCGTAGAGCCTCGCAGATGGGCTCATTCGATTCCTCATCAAATTCTACAGTTAGCAGTCCCCTATGCATGTAAATTTGCTGTACGAGCTTCGGTTTCCGAGATATTTGACAAAAACCAAACAGATAAGAAAAATGATGTGGCTCAAAAGGCTATAACTTTTGAATCGAAAGTCGTAGAGCCTCGCAGATGGGCTCATTCGATTCCTCATCAAATTCTACAGTTAGCAGTCCCCTATGCAGATAAATTTGCTGTACGAGCTTCCGTTTCCGAGATATTTGACAAAAACCGTACAGATATGCAAAATGATGTGTCAAATGTCCTTGAAATCGGACAAAAACCGTACAGATATGAAAATGATGTGGTTCAAACGGCTATAACTTTTGAATCGAAAGTCGTAGAGCCTCGCAGATGGGCTCATTCGATTCCTCATCAAATTCTACAGTTAGCAGTCCCCTACGCAGGTAAATTTGCTGTACGAGCTTCGGTTTCCGAGATATTTGACAAAAACCAAACAGATAAGAAAAATGATGTGGCTCAAAAGGCTATAACTTTTGAATCGAAAGTCGTAGAGCCTCGCAGATGGGCTCATTCGATTCCTCATCAAATTCTACAGTTAGCAGTCCCCTATGCAGATAAATTTGCTGTACGAGCTTCCGTTTCCGAGATATTTGACAAAAACCGTACAGATATGCCAAATGATGTGTCAAATGTCTTTGAAATCGGACAAAAAACGTACAGATATGAAAATGATGTGGTTCAAACGGCTATAACTTTTGAATCGAAAGTCCTAGAGCCTCGCAGATGGGCTCATTCGATTCCTCATCAAATTCTACAGTTAGCAGTCCCCTATGCAGGTAAATTTGCTGTACGAGCTTCGGTTTCCGAGATATTTGACAAAAACCAAACAGATAAGAAAAATGATGTGGCTCAAAAGGCTATAACTTTTGAATCGAAAGTCGTAGAGCCTCGCAGATGGGCTCATTCGATTCCTCATCAAATTCTACAGTTAGCAGTCCCCTATGCAGATAAATTTGCTGTACGAGCTTCCGTTTCCGAGATATTTGACAAAAACCGTTCAGATATGCAAAATGATGTGTCAAATGTCCTTGAAATCGGACAAAAACCGTACAGATATGAAAATGATGTGGTTCAAACGGCTATAACTTTTGAATCGAAAGTCGTAGAGCCTTCCAGATGGGCTCATTCGATTCCTCATCAAATTCTACAGTTAGCAGTCCCCTATGCAGGTAAATTTGCTGTACGAGCTTCCGTTTCCGAGATATTTGACAAAAACCGTATCATGTTAACTTATCAAAACCACTAGAGGGCGCCTCGCCACGTTACATCTCCCATTGCTTTTATGATGTCATAGTAGACGTTGCTGACGCAGACACTTAAACAGTCAGTGATCCATTCCATCTCATCAGAGTAGCTAGTGACTTCTGGATCTGACACACTGACTTAGAGAAAACAAGTAAGTCCATAATGGGGATAAACTTTAGAGTAAGAATTTTCTACAATTATTCTGTATTCATTCTTTGACAAAAACACCCCCAATTGAAGACAGAATAGAGTACATATTGCTCTCTGAGCTTTGTTTAACCAAGTTGTCATATAAATGATGTGTTGATACTGGTTGATTAGAGGACTAGCAGTGATGGCAACTCACAGGCTCAAAAGGCTATAACTTTTGAATCGAAAGTCGTAGAGCCTCGCAGATGGGCTCATTCGATTCCTTATCAAATTCTACAGTTAGCAGTCCCCTATGCAGATAAATTTGCTGTACGAGCTTCCGTTTCCGAGATATTTGACAAAAACCGTACAGATATGCAAAATGATGTGTCAAATGTCCCTGAAATCGGACAAAAACCGTACAGATATGAAAATGATGTGGTTCAAACGGCTATAACTTTTGAAACGAAAGTCGTAGAGCCTCGCAGATGGGCTCATTCGATTCCTCATCAAATTCTACAGTTAGCACTCCCCTATGCAGGTAAATTTGCTGTACGAGCTTCGGTTTCCGAGATATTTGACAAAAACCAAACAGATAAGAAAAATGATGTGGCTCAAAAGGCTATAACTTTTGAATCGAAAGTCGTAGAGCCTCGCAGATGGGCTCATTCGATTCCTCATCAAATTCTACAGTTAGCAGTCCCCTGTGCATGTAAATTTGCTGTACGAGCTTAGGTTTCCGAGATATTTGACAAAAACCAAACAGATAAGAAAAATGATGTGGCTCAAAAGGCTATAACTTTTGAATCGAAAGTCGTAGAGCCTCGCAGATGGGCTCATTCGATTCCTCATCAAATTCTACAGTTAGCAGTCCCCTATGCAGATAAATTTGCTGTACGAGCTTCCGTTTCCGAGATATTTGACAAAAACCGTACAGATATGCAAAATGATGTGTCAAATGTCCTTGAAATCGGACAAAAACCGTACAGATATGAAAATGATGTGGTTCAAACGGCTATAACTTTTGAATCGAAAGTCGTAGAGCCTCGCAGATGGGCTCATTCGATTCCTCATCAAATTCTACAGTTAGCAGTCCCCTATGCAGATAAATTTGCTGTACGAGCTTCCGTTTCCGAGATATTTGACAAAAACCGTACAGATATGCAAAATGATGTGTCAAATGTCCTTGAAATCGGACAAAAACCGTACAGATATGAAAATGATGTGGTTCAAACGGCTATAACTTTTGAATCGAAAGTCGTAGAGCCTCGCAGATGGGCTCATTCGATTCCTCATCAAATTCTACAGTTAGCAGTCCCCTATGCAGATAAATTTGCTGTACGAGCTTCCGTTTCCGAGATATTTGACAAAAACCGTACAGATATGCAAAATGATGTGTCAAATGTCCTTGAAATCGGACAAAAACCGTACAGATATGAAAATGATGTGGTTCAAACGGCTATAACTTTTGAATCGAAAGTCGTAGAGCCTCGCAGATGGGCTCATTCGATTCCTCATCAAATTCTACAGTTAGCAGTCCCCTATGCAGGTAAATTTGCTGTACGAGCTTCGGTTTCCGAGATATTTGACAAAAACCAAACAGATAAGAAAAATGATGTGGCTCAAAAGGCTATAACTTTTGAATCGAAAGTCGTAGAGCCTCGCAGATGGGCTCATTCGATTCCTCATCAAATTCTACAGTTAGCAGTCCCCTACGCAGATAAATTTGCTGTACGAGCTTCCGTTTCCGAGATATTTGACAAAAACTGTACAGATATGCAAAATGATGTGTCAAATGTCCTTGAAATCGGACAAAAACCGTACAGATATGAAAATGATGTGGTTCAAACGGCTATAACTTTTGAATCGAAAGTCCTAGAGCCTCGCAGATGGGCTCATTCGATTCCTCATCAAATTCTACAGTTAGCAGTCCCCTATGCAGGTAAATTTGCTGTACGAGCTTCGGTTTCCGAGATATTTGACAAAAACCAAACAGATAAGAAAAATGATGTGGCTCAAAAGGCTATAACTTTTGAATCGAAAGTCGTAGAGCCTCGCAGATGGGCTCATTCGATTCCTCATCAAATTCTACAGTTAGCAGTCCCCTATGCAGATAAATTTGCTGTACGAGCTTCCGTTTCCGAGATATTTGACAAAAACCGTTCAGATATGCAAAATGATGTGTCAAATGTCCTTGAAATCGGACAAAAACCGTACAGATATGAAAATGATGTGGTTCAAACGGCTATAACTTTTGAATCGAAAGTCGTAGAGCCTCGCAGATGGGCTCATTCGATTCCTCATCAAATTCTACAGTTAGCAGTCCCCTATGCAGATAAATTTGCTGTACGAGCTTCCGTTTCCGAGATATTTGACAAAAACCGTACAGATATGCAAAATGATGTGTCAAATGTCCTTGAAATCGGACAAAAACCGTACAGATATGAAAATGATGTGGTTCAAACGGCTATAACTTTTGAATCGAAAGTCGTAGAGCCTTCCAGATGGGCTCATTCGATTCCTCATCAAATTCTACAGTTAGCAGTCCCCTACGCAGGTAAATTTGCTGTACGAGCTTCGGTTTCCGAGATATTTGACAAAAACCAAACAGATAAGAAAAATGATGTGGCTCAAAAGGCTATAACTTTTGAATCGAAAGTCGTAGAGCCTCGCAGATGGGCTCATTCGATTCCTCATCAAATTCTACAGTTAGCAGTCCCCTACGCAGATAAATTTGCTGTACGAGCTTCCGTTTCCGAGATATTTGACAAAAACCGTACAGATATGCAAAATGATGTGTCAAATGTCCTTGAAATCGGACAAAAACCGTACAGATATGAAAATGATGTGGTTCAAACGGCTATAACTTTTGAATCGAAAGTCGTAGAGCCTTCCAGATGGGCTCATTCGATTCCTCATCAAATTCTACAGTTAGCAGTCCCCTATGCAGATAAATTTGCTGTACGAGCTTCGGTTTCCGAGATATTTGACAAAAACCGTATCATGTTAACTTATCAAAACCACTAGAGGGCGCCTCGCCACGTTACATCTCCCATTGCTTTTATGATGTCATAGTAGACGTTGCTGACGCAGACACTTAAACAGTCAGTGATCCATTCCATCTCATCAGAGTAGCTAGTGACTTCTGGATCTGACACACTGACTTAGAGAAAACAAGTAAGTCCATAATGGGGATAAACTATAGAGTAAGAATTTTCTACAATCATTCTGTATTCATTCTTTGACAAAAACACCCCCAATTGAAGACAGAATAGAGTACATATTGCTCTCTGAGCTTTGTTTAACCAAGTTGTCATATAAATGATGTGTTGATACTGGTTGATTAGAGGACTAGCAGTGATGGCAACTCACAGGCTCAAAAGGCTATAACTTTTGAATCGAAAGTCGTAGAGCCTCGCAGATGGGCTCATTCGATTCCTCATCAAATTCTACAGTTAGCAGTCCCCTATGCAGATAAATTTGCTGTACGAGCTTCCGTTTCCGAGATATTTGACAAAAACCAAACAGATATGAAAAATGATGTGGCTCAAAAGGCTATAACTTTTGAATTGAAAGTCGTAGAGCCTCGCAGATGGGCTCATTCGATTCCTCATCAAATTCTACAGTTAGCAGTCCCCTATGCATGTAAATTTGCTGTACGAGCTTCGGTTTCCGAGATATTTGACAAAAACCAAACAGATAAGAAAAATGATGTGGCTCAAAAGGCTATAACTTTTGAATCGAAAGTCGTAGAGCCTCGCAGATGGGCTCATTCGATTCCTCATCAAATTCTACAGTTAGCAGTCCCCTAAGCAGATAAATTTGCTGTACGAGCTTCCGTTTCCGAGATATTTGACAAAAACCGTATCATGTTAACTTATCAAAACCACTAGAGGGCGCCTCGCCACGTTACATCTCCCATTGCTTTTATGATGTCATAGTAGACGTTGCTGACGCAGACACTTAAACAGTCAGTGATCCATTCCATCTCATCAGAGTAGCTAGTGACTTCTGGATCTGACACACTGACTTAGAGAAAACAAGTAAGTCCATAATGGGGATAAACTATAGAGTAAGAATTTTCTACAATCATTCTGTATTCATTCTTTGACAAAAACACCCCCAATTGAAGACAGAATAGAGTACATATTGCTCTCTGAGCTTTGTTTAACCAAGTTGTCATATAAATGATGTGTTGATACTGGTTGATTAGAGGACTAGCAGTGATGGCAACTCACAGGCTCAAAAGGCTATAACTTTTGAATCGAAAGTCGTAGAGCCTCGCAGATGGGCTCATTCGATTCCTCATCAAATTCTACAGTTAGCAGTCCCCTACGCATGTAAATTTGCTGTACGAGCTTCGGTTTCCGAGATATTTGACAAAAACCAAACAGATAAGAAAAATGATGTGGCTCAAAAGGCTATAACTTTTGAATCGAAAGTCGTAGAGCCTCGCAGATGGGCTCATTCGATTCCTCATCAAATTCTACAGTTAGCAGTCCCCTATGCAGATAAATTTGCTGTACGAGCTTCCGTTTCCGAGATATTTGACAAAAACCGTACAGATATGCAAAATGATGTGTCAAATGTCCTTGAAATCGGACAAAAACCGTACAGATATGAAAATGATGTGGTTCAAACGGCTATAACTTTTGAATCGAAAGTCGTAGAGCCTCGCAGATGGGCTCATTCGATTCCTCATCAAATTCTACA
Organism: Borostomias antarcticus; assembly: GCF_949987555.1. NCBI lineage: Eukaryota > Metazoa > Chordata > Actinopteri > Stomiiformes > Stomiidae > Borostomias > Borostomias antarcticus. The sequence goes on from NW_028176821.1 coordinate 298,052, forward strand.
GTTAGCAGTCCCCTATGCAGGTAAATTTGCTGTACGAGCTTCGGTTTCCGAGATATTTGACAAAAACCAAACAGATAAGAAAAATGATGTGGCTCAAAAGGCTATAACTTTTGAATCGAAAGTCGTAGAGCCTCGCAGATGGGCTCATTCGATTCCTCATCAAATTCTACAGTTAGCAGTCCCCTACGCAGATAAATTTGCTGTACGAGCTTCCGTTTCCGAGATATTTGACAAAAACCGTACAGATATGCAAAATGATGTGTCAAATGTCCTTGAAATCGGACAAAAACCGTACAGATATGAAAATGATGTGGTTCAAACGGCTATAACTTTTGAATCGAAAGTCGTAGAGCCTTCCAGATGGGCTCATTCGATTCCTCATCAAATTCTACAGTTAGCAGTCCCCTATGCAGATAAATTTGCTGTACGAGCTTCGGTTTCCGAGATATTTGACAAAAACCGTATCATGTTAACTTATCAAAACCACTAGAGGGCGCCTCGCCACGTTACATCTCCCATTGCTTTTATGATGTCATAGTAGACGTTGCTGACGCAGACACTTAAACAGTCAGTGATCCATTCCATCTCATCAGAGTAGCTAGTGACTTCTGGATCTGACACACTGACTTAGAGAAAACAAGTAAGTCCATAATGGGGATAAACTATAGAGTAAGAATTTTCTACAATCATTCTGTATTCATTCTTTGACAAAAACACCCCCAATTGAAGACAGAATAGAGTACATATTGCTCTCTGAGCTTTGTTTAACCAAGTTGTCATATAAATGATGTGTTGATACTGGTTGATTAGAGGACTAGCAGTGATGGCAACTCACAGGCTCAAAAGGCTATAACTTTTGAATCGAAAGTCGTAGAGCCTCGCAGATGGGCTCATTCGATTCCTCATCAAATTCTACAGTTAGCAGTCCCCTATTCAGATAAATTTGCTGTACGAGCTTCCGTTTCCGAGATATTTGACAAAAACCAAACAGATATGAAAAATGATGTGGCTCAAAAGGCTATAACTTTTGAATCGAAAGTCGTAGAGCCTCGCAGATGGGCTCATTCGATTCCTCATCAAATTCTACAGTTAGCAGTCCTCTATGCAGGTAAATTTGCTGTACGAGCTTCGGTTTCCGAGATATTTGACAAAAACCGTATCATGTTAACTTATCAAAACCACTAGAGGGCGCCTCGCCACGTTACATCTCCCATTGCTTTTATGATGTCATAGTAGACGTTGCTGACGCAGACACTTAAACAGTCAGTGATCCATTCCATCTCATCAGAGTAGCTAGTGACTTCTGGATCTGACACACTGACTTAGAGAAAACAAGTAAGTCCATAATGGGGATAAACTATAGAGTAAGAATTTTCTACAATCATTCTGTATTCATTCTTTGACAAAAACACCCCCAATTGAAGACAGAATAGAGTACATATTGCTCTCTGAGCTTTGTTTAACCAAGTTGTCATATAAATGATGTGTTGATACTGGTTGATTAGAGGACTAGCAGTGATGGCAACTCACAGGCTCAAAAGGCTATAACTTTTGAATCGAAAGTCGTAGAGCCTCGCAGATGGGCTCATTCGATTCCTCATCAAATTCTACAGTTAGCAGTCCCCTATGCAGATAAATTTGCTGTACGAGCTTCCGTTTCCGAGATATTTGACAAAAACCAAACAGATATGAAAAATGATGTGGCTCAAAAGGCTATAACTTTTGAATCGAAAGTCGTAGAGCCTCGCAGATGGGCTCATTCGATTCCTCATCAAATTCTACAGTTAGCAGTCCCCTATGCATGTAAATTTGCTGTACGAGCTTCGGTTTCCGAGATATTTGACAAAAACCAAACAGATAAGAAAAATGATGTGGCTCAAAAGGCTATAACTTTTGAATCGAAAGTCGTAGAGCCTCGCAGATGGGCTCATTCGATTCCTCATCAAATTCTACAGTTAGCAGTCCTCTATGCAGGTAAATTTGGTGTACGAGCTTCGGTTTCCGAGATATTTGACAAAAACCAAACAGATAAGAAAAATGATGTGGCTCAAAAGGCTATAACTTTTGAATCGAAAGTCGTAGAGCCTCGCAGATGGGCTCATTCGATTCCTCATCAAATTCTACAGTTAGCAGTCCCCTACGCATGTAAATTTGCTGTACGAGCTTCGGTTTCCGAGATATTTGACAAAAACCAAACAGATAAGAAAAATGATGTGGCTCAAAAGGCTATAACTTTTGAATCGAAAGTCGTAGAGCCTCGCAGATGGGCTCATTCGATTCCTCATCAAATTCTACAGTTAGCAGTCCCCTATGCAGATAAATTTGCTGTACGAGCTTCCGTTTCCGAGATATTTGACAAAAACCGTACAGATATGCAAAATGATGTGTCAAATGTCCTTGAAATCGGACAAAAACCGTACAGATATGAAAATGATGTGGTTCAAACGGCTATAACTTTTGAATCGAAAGTCGTAGAGCCTCGCAGATGGGCTCATTCGATTCCTCATCAAATTCTACAGTTAGCAGTCCCCTATGCAGGTAAATTTGCTGTACGAGCTTCGGTTTCCGAGATATTTGACAAAAACCAAACAGATAAGAAAAATGATGTGGCTCAAAAGGCTATAACTTTTGAATCGAAAGTCGTAGAGCCTCGCAGATGGGCTCATTCGATTCCTCATCAAATTCTACAGTTAGCAGTCCCCTACGCAGATAAATTTGCTGTACGAGCTTCCGTTTCCGAGATATTTGACAAAAACCGTACAGATATGCAAAATGATGTGTCAAATGTCCTTGAAATCGGACAAAAACCGTACAGATATGAAAATGATGTGGTTCAAACGGCTATAACTTTTGAATCGAAAGTCGTAGAGCCTTCCAGATGGGCTCATTCGATTCCTCATCAAATTCTACAGTTAGCAGTCCCCTATGCAGATAAATTTGCTGTACGAGCTTCGGTTTCCGAGATATTTGACAAAAACCGTATCATGTTAACTTATCAAAACCACTAGAGGGCGCCTCGCCACGTTACATCTCCCATTGCTTTTATGATGTCATAGTAGACGTTGCTGACGCAGACACTTAAACAGTCAGTGATCCATTCCACCTCATCAGAGTAGCTAGTGACTTCTGGATCTGACACACTGACTTAGAGAAAACAAGTAAGTCCATAATGGGGATAAACTATAGAGTAAGAATTTTCTACAATCATTCTGTATTCATTCTTTGACAAAAACACCCCCAATTGAAGACAGAATAGAGTACATATTGCTCTCTGAGCTTTGTTTAACCAAGTTGTCATATAAATGATGTGTTGATACTGGTTGATTAGAGGACTAGCAGTGATGGCAACTCACAGGCTCAAAAGGCTATAACTTTTGAATCGAAAGTCGTAGAGCCTCGCAGATGGGCTCATTCGATTCCTCATCAAATTCTACAGTTAGCAGTCCCCTATGCAGATAAATTTGCTGTACGAGCTTCCGTTTCCGAGATATTTGACAAAAACCAAACAGATATGAAAAATGATGTGGCTCAAAAGGCTATAACTTTTGAATCGAAAGTCGTAGAGCCTCGCAGATGGGCTCATTCGATTCCTCATCAAATTCTACAGTTAGCAGTCCTCTATGCAGGTAAATTTGCTGTACGAGCTTCGGTTTCCGAGATATTTGACAAAAACCAAACAGATAAGAAAAATGATGTGGCTCAAAAGGCTATAACTTTTGAATCGAAAGTCGTAGAGCCTCGCAGATGGGCTCATTCGATTCCTCATCAAATTCTACAGTTAGCAGTCCCCTATGCATGTAAATTTGCTGTACGAGCTTCGGTTTCCGAGATATTTGACAAAAACCAAACAGATAAGAAAAATGATGTGGCTCAAAAGGCTATAACTTTTGAATCGAAAGTCGTAGAGCCTCGCAGATGGGCTCATTCGATTCCTCATCAAATTCTACAGTTAGCAGTCCCCTATGCAGATAAATTTGCTGTACGAGCTTCCGTTTCCGAGATATTTGACAAAAACCGTACAGATATGCAAAATGATGTGTCAAATGTCCTTGAAATCGGACAAAAACCGTACAGATATGAAAATGATGTGGTTCAAACGGCTATAACTTTTGAATCGAAAGTCGTAGAGCCTTCCAGATGGGCTCATTCGATTCCTCATCAAATTCTACAGTTAGCAGTCCCCTATGCAGATAAATTTGCTGTACGAGCTTCGGTTTCCGAGATATTTGACAAAAACCGTATCATGTTAACTTATCAAAACCACTAGAGGGCGCCTCGCCACGTTACATCTCCCATTGCTTTTATGATGTCATAGTAGACGTTGCTGACGCAGACACTTAAACAGTCAGTGATCCATTCCATCTCATCAGAGTAGCTAGTGACTTCTGGATCTGACACACTGACTTAGGGAAAACAAGTAAGTCCATAATGGGGATAAACTATAGAGTAAGAATTTTCTACAATCATTCTGTATTCATTCTTTGACAAAAACACCCCCAATTGAAGACAGAATAGAGTACATATTGCTCTCTGAGCTTTGTTTAACCAAGTTGTCATATAAATGATGTGTTGATACTGGTTGATTAGAGGACTAGCAGTGATGGCAACTCACAGGCTCAAAAGGCTATAACTTTTGAATCGAAAGTCGTAGAGCCTCGCAGATGGGCTCATTCGATTCCTCATCAAATTCTACAGTTAGCAGTCCCCTATGCAGATAAATTTGCTGTACGAGCTTCCGTTTCCGAGATATTTGACAAAAACCAAACAGATATGAAAAATGATGTGGCTCAAAAGGCTATAACTTTTGAATCGAAAGTCGTAGAGCCTCGCAGATGGGCTCATTCGATTCCTCATCAAATTCTACAGTTAGCAGTCCCCTATGCATGTAAATTTGCTGTACGAGCTTCGGTTTCCGAGATATTTGACAAAAACCAAACAGATAAGAAAAATGATGTGGCTCAAAAGGCTATAACTTTTGAATCGAAAGTCGTAGAGCCTCGCAGATGGGCTCATTCGATTCCTCATCAAATTCTACAGTTAGCAGTCCCCTATGCATGTAAATTTGCTGTACGAGCTTCGGTTTCCGAGATATTTGACAAAAACCGTACAGATATGAAAAATGATGTGGCTCAAAAGGCTATAACTTTTGAATCGAAAGTCGTAGAGCCTCGCAGATGGGCTCATTCGATTCCTCATCAAATTCTACAGTTAGCAGTCCCCTATGCAGATAAATTTGCTGTACGAGCTTCCGTTTCCGAGATATTTGACAAAAACCGTACAGATATGCAAAATGATGTGTCAAATGTCCTTGAAATCGGACAAAAACCGTACAGATATGAAAATGATGTGGTTCAAACGGCTATAACTTTTGAATCGAAAGTCGTAGAGCCTCGCAGATGGGCTCATTCGATTCCTCATCAAATTCTACAGTTAGCAGTCCCCTATGCAGATAAATTTGCTGTACGAGCTTCGGTTTCCGAGATATTTGACAAAAACCGTATCATGTTAACTTATCAAAACCACTAGAGGGCGCCTCGCCACGTTACATCTCCCATTGCTTTTATGATGTCATAGTAGACGTTGCTGACGCAGACACTTAAACAGTCAGTGATCCATTCCATCTCATCAGAGTAGCTAGTGACTTCTGGATCTGACACACTGACTTAGAGAAAACAAGTAAGTCCATAATGGGGATAAACTATAGAGTAAGAATTTTCTACAATCATTCTGTATTCATTCTTTGACAAAAACACCCCCAATTGAAGACAGAATAGAGTACATATTGCTCTCTGAGCTTTGTTTAACCAAGTTGTCATATAAATGATGTGTTGATACTGGTTGATTAGAGGACTAGCAGTGATGGCAACTCACAGGCTCAAAAGGCTATAACTTTTGAATCGAAAGTCGTAGAGCCTCGCAGATGGGCTCATTCGATTCCTCATCAAATTCTACAGTTAGCAGTCCCCTATGCAGATAAATTTGCTGTACGAGCTTCCGTTTCCGAGATATTTGACAAAAACCAAACAGATATGAAAAATGATGTGGCTCAAAAGGCTATAACTTTTGAATCGAAAGTCGTAGAGCCTCGCAGATGGGCTCATTCGATTCCTCATCAAATTCTACAGTTAGCAGTCCCCTATGCATGTAAATTTGCTGTACGAGCTTCGGTTTCCGAGATATTTGACAAAAACCAAACAGATAAGAAAAATGATGTGGCTCAAAAGGCTATAACTTTTGAATCGAAAGTCGTAGAGCCTCGCAGATGGGCTCATTCGATTCCTCATCAAATTCTACAGTTAGCAGTCCCCTATGCATGTAAATTTGCTGTACGAGCTTCGGTTTCCGAGATATTTGACAAAAACCGTACAGATATGAAAAATGATGTGGCTCAAAAGGCTATAACTTTTGAATCGAAAGTCGTAGAGCCTCGCAGATGGGCTCATTCGATTCCTCATCAAATTCTACAGTTAGCAGTCCCCTATGCAGATAAATTTGCTGTACGAGCTTCCGTTTCCGAGATATTTGACAAAAACCGTACAGATATGCAAAATGATGTGTCAAATGTCCTTGAAATCGGACAAAAACCGTACAGATATGAAAATGATGTGGTTCAAACGGCTATAACTTTTGAATCGAAAGTCGTAGAGCCTTCCAGATGGGCTCATTCGATTCCTCATCAAATTCTACAGTTAGCAGTCCCCTATGCAGATAAATTTGCTGTACGAGCTTCGGTTTCCGAGATATTTGACAAAAACCGTATCATGTTAACTTATCAAAACCACTAGAGGGCGCCTCGCCACGTTACATCTCCCATTGCTTTTATGATGTCATAGTAGACGTTGCTGACGCAGACACTTAAACAGTCAGTGATCCATTCCATCTCATCAGAGTAGCTAGTGACTTCTGGATCTGACACACTGACTTAGAGAAAACAAGTAAGTCCATAATGGGGATAAACTATAGAGTAAGAATTTTCTACAATCATTCTGTATTCATTCTTTGACAAAAACACCCCCAATTGAAGACAGAATAGAGTACATATTGCTCTCTGAGCTTTGTTTAACCAAGTTGTCATATAAATGATGTGTTGATACTGGTTGATTAGAGGACTAGCAGTGATGGCAACTCACAGGCTCAAAAGGCTATAACTTTTGAATCGAAAGTCGTAGAGCCTCGCAGATGGGCTCATTCGATTCCTCATCAAATTCTACAGTTAGCAGTCCCCTATGCAGATAAATTTGCTGTACGAGCTTCCGTTTCCGAGATATTTGACAAAAACCAAACAGATAAGAAAAATGATGTGGCTCAAAAGGCTATAACTTTTGAATCGAAAGTCGTAGAGCCTCGCAGATGGGCTCATTCGATTCCTCATCAAATTCTACAGTTAGCAGTCCCCTATGCAGATAAATTTGCTGTACGAGCTTCCGTTTCCGAGATATTTGACAAAAACCAAACAGATATGAAAAATGATGTGGCTCAAAAGGCTATAACTTTTGAATCGAAAGTCGTAGAGCCTCGCAGATGGGCTCATTCGATTCCTCATCAAATTCTACAGTTAGCAGTCCCCTATGCATGTAGATTTGCTGTACGAGCTTCGGTTTCCGAGATATTTGACAAAAACCAAACAGATAAGAAAAATGATGTGGCTCAAAAGGCTATAACTTTTGAATCGAAAGTCGTAGAGCCTCGCAGATGGGCTCATTCGATTCCTCATCAAATTCTACAGTTAGCAGTCCCCTATGCAGATAAATTTGCTGTACGAGCTTCCGTTTCCGAGATATTTGACAAAAACCGTATCATGTTAACTTATCAAAACCACTAGAGGGCGCCTCGCCACGTTACATCTCCCATTGCTTTTATGATGTCATAGTAGACGTTGCTGACGCAGACACTTAAACAGTCAGTGATCCATTCCATCTCATCAGAGTAGCTAGTGACTTCTGGATCTGACACACTGACTTAGAGAAAACAAGTAAGTCCATAATGGGGATAAACTATAGAGTAAGAATTTTCTACAATCATTCTGTATTCATTCTTTGACAAAAACACCCCCAATTGAAGACAGAATAGAGTACATATTGCTCTCTGAGCTTTGTTTAACCAAGTTGTCATATAAATGATGTGTTGATACTGGTTGATTAGAGGACTAGCAGTGATGGCAACTCACAGGCTCAAAAGGCTATAACTTTTGAATCGAAAGTCGTAGAGCCTCGCAGATGGGCTCATTCGATTCCTCATCAAATTCTACAGTTAGCAGTCCTCTATGCAGGTAAATTTGCTGTACGAGCTTCGGTTTCCGAGATATTTGACAAAAACCAAACAGATAAGAAAAATGATGTGGCTCAAAAGGCTATAACTTTTGAATCGAAAGTCGTAGAGCCTCGCAGATGGGCTCATTCGATTCCTCATCAAATTCTACAGTTAGCAGTCCCCTATGCATGTAAATTTGCTGTACGAGCTTCGGTTTCCGAGATATTTGACAAAAACCAAACAGATAAGAAAAATGATGTGGCTCAAAAGGCTATAACTTTTGAATCGAAAGTCGTAGAGCCTCGCAGATGGGCTCATTCGATTCCTCATCAAATTCTACAGTTAGCAGTCCCCAATGCAGATAAATTTGCTGTACGAGCTTCCGTTTCCGAGATATTTGACAAAAACCGTACAGATATGCAAAATGATGTGTCAAATGTCCTTGAAATCGGACAAAAACCGTACAGATATGAAAATGATGTGGTTCAAACGGCTATAACTTTTGAATCGAAAGTCGTAGAGCCTCGCAGATGGGCTCATTCGATTCCTCATCAAATTCTACAGTTAGCAGTCCCCTACGCAGATAAATTTGCTGTACGAGCTTCGGTTTCCGAGATATTTGACAAAAACCAAACAGATAAGAAAAATGATGTGGCTCAAAAGGCTATAACTTTTGAATCGAAAGTCGTAGAGCCTCGCAGATGGGCTCATTCGATTCCTCATCAAATTCTACAGTTAGCAGTCCCCTATGCAGATAAATTTGCTGTACGAGCTTCCGTTTCCGAGATATTTGACAAAAACCAAACAGATATGAAAAATGATGTGGCTCAAAAGGCTATAACTTTTGAATCGAAAGTCGTAGAGCCTCGCAGATGGGCTCATTCGATTCCTCATCAAATTCTACAGTTAGCAGTCCTCTATGCAGGTAAATTTGCTGTACGAGCTTCGGTTTCCGAGATATTTGACAAAAACCAAACAGATAAGAAAAATGATGTGGCTCAAAAGGCTATAACTTTTGAATCGAAAGTCGTAGAGCCTCGCAGATGGGCTCATTCGATTCCTCATCAAATTCTACAGTTAGCAGTCCCCTATGCAGATAAATTTGCTGTACGAGCTTCCGTTTCCGAGATATTTGACAAAAACCAAACAGATATGAAAAATGATGTGGCTCAAAAGGCTATAACTTTTGAATCGAAAGTCGTAGAGCCTCGCAGATGGGCTCATTCGATTCCTCATCAAATTCTACAGTTAGCAGTCCCCTATGCATGTAGATTTGCTGTACGAGCTTCGGTTTCCGAGATATTTGACAAAAACCAAACAGATAAGAAAAATGATGTGGCTCAAAAGGCTATAACTTTTGAATCGAAAGTCGTAGAGCCTCGCAGATGGGCTCATTCGATTCCTCATCAAATTCTACAGTTAGCAGTCCCCTATGCAGATAAATTTGCTGTACGAGCTTCCGTTTCCGAGATATTTGACAAAAACCGTATCATGTTAACTTATCAAAACCACTAGAGGGCGCCTCGCCACGTTACATCTCCCATTGCTTTTATGATGTCATAGTAGACGTTGCTGACGCAGACACTTAAACAGTCAGTGATCCATTCCATCTCATCAGAGTAGCTAGTGACTTCTGGATCTGACACACTGACTTAGAGAAAACAAGTAAGTCCATAATGGGGATAAACTATAGAGTAAGAATTTTCTACAATCATTCTGTATTCATTCTTTGACAAAAACACCCCCAATTGAAGACAGAATAGAGTACATATTGCTCTCTGAGCTTTGTTTAACCAAGTTGTCATATAAATGATGTGTTGATACTGGTTGATTAGAGGACTAGCAGTGATGGCAACTCACAGGCTCAAAAGGCTATAACTTTTGAATCGAAAGTCGTAGAGCCTCGCAGATGGGCTCATTCGATTCCTCATCAAATTCTACAGTTAGCAGTCCTCTATGCAGGTAAATTTGCTGTACGAGCTTCGGTTTCCGAGATATTTGACAAAAACCAAACAGATAAGAAAAATGATGTGGCTCAAAAGGCTATAACTTTTGAATCGAAAGTCGTAGAGCCTCGCAGATGGGCTCATTCGATTCCTCATCAAATTCTACAGTTAGCAGTCCCCTATGCATGTAAATTTGCTGTACGAGCTTCGGTTTCCGAGATATTTGACAAAAACCAAACAGATAAGAAAAATGATGTGGCTCAAAAGGCTATAACTTTTGAATCGAAAGTCGTAGAGCCTCGCAGATGGGCTCATTCGATTCCTCATCAAATTCTACAGTTAGCAGTCCCCAATGCAGATAAATTTGCTGTACGAGCTTCCGTTTCCGAGATATTTGACAAAAACCGTACAGATATGCAAAATGATGTGTCAAATGTCCTTGAAATCGGACAAAAACCGTACAGATATGAAAATGATGTGGTTCAAACGGCTATAACTTTTGAATCGAAAGTCGTAGAGCCTCGCAGATGGGCTCATTCGATTCCTCATCAAATTCTACAGTTAGCAGTCCCCTACGCAGATAAATTTGCTGTACGAGCTTCGGTTTCCGAGATATTTGACAAAAACCAAACAGATAAGAAAAATGATGTGGCTCAAAAGGCTATAACTTTTGAATCGAAAGTCGTAGAGCCTCGCAGATGGGCTCATTCGATTCCTCATCAAATTCTACAGTTAGCAGTCCCCTATGCAGATAAATTTGCTGTACGAGCTTCCGTTTCCGAGATATTTGACAAAAACCAAACAGATATGAAAAATGATGTGGCTCAAAAGGCTATAACTTTTGAATCGAAAGTCGTAGAGCCTCGCAGATGGGCTCATTCGATTCCTCATCAAATTCTACAGTTAGCAGTCCTCTATGCAGGTAAATTTGCTGTACGAGCTTCGGTTTCCGAGATATTTGACAAAAACCAAACAGATAAGAAAAATGATGTGGCTCAAAAGGCTATAACTTTTGAATCGAAAGTCGTAGAGCCTCGCAGATGGGCTCATTCGATTCCTCATCAAATTCTACAGTTAGCAGTCCCCTACGCAGGTAAATTTGCTGTACGAGCTTCGGTTTCCGAGATATTTGACAAAAACCAAACAGATAAGAAAAATGATGTGGCTCAAAAGGCTATAACTTTTGAATCGAAAGTCGTAGAGCCTCGCAGATGGGCTCATTCGATTCCTCATCAAATTCTACAGTTAGCAGTCCCCTAAACAGATAAATTTGCTGTACGAGCTTCCGTTTCCGAGATATTTGACAAAAACCGTACAGATATGCAAAATGATGTGTCAAATGTCCTTGAAATCGGACAAAAACCGTACAGATATGAAAATGATGTGGTTCAAACGGCTATAACTTTTGAATCGAAAGTCGTAGAGCCTTCCAGATGGGCTCATTCGATTCCTCATCAAATTCTACAGTTAGCAGTCCCCTATGCAGATAAATTTGCTGTACGAGCTTCGGTTTCCGAGATATTTGACAAAAACCGTATCATGTTAACTTATCAAAACCACTAGAGGGCGCCTCGCCACGTTACATCTCCCATTGCTTTTATGATGTCATAGTAGACGTTGCTGACGCAGACACTTAAACAGTCAGTGATCCATTCCATCTCATCAGAGTAGCTAGTGACTTCTGGATCTGACACACTGACTTAGAGAAAACAAGTAAGTCCATAATGGGGATAAACTATAGAGTAAGAATTTTCTACAATCATTCTGTATTCATTCTTTGACAAAAACACCCCCAATTGAAGACAGAATAGAGTACATATTGCTCTCTGAGCTTTGTTTAACCAAGTTGTCATATAAATGATGTGTTGATACTGGTTGATTAGAGGACTAGCAGTGATGGCAACTCACAGGCTCAAAAGGCTATAACTTTTGAATCGAAAGTCGTAGAGCCTCGCAGATGGGCTCATTCGATTCCTCATCAAATTCTACAGTTAGCAGTCCCCTATGCAGGTAAATTTGCTGTACGAGCTTCGGTTTCCGAGATATTTGACAAAAACCAAACAGATAAGAAAAATGATGTGGCTCAAAAGGCTATAACTTTTGAATCGAAAGTCGTAGAGCCTCGCAGATGGGCTCATTCGATTCCTCATCAAATTCTACAGTTAGCAGTCCCCTATGCAGATAAATTTGCTGTACGAGCTTCCGTTTCCGAGATATTTGACAAAAACCAAACAGATATGAAAAATGATGTGGCTCAAAAGGCTATAACTTTTGAATCGAAAGTCGTAGAGCCTCGCAGATGGGCTCATTCGATTCCTCATCAAATTCTACAGTTAGCAGTCCCCTATGCATGTAGATTTGCTGTACGAGCTTCGGTTTCCGAGATATTTGACAAAAACCAAACAGATAAGAAAAATGATGTGGCTCAAAAGGCTATAACTTTTGAATCGAAAGTCGTAGAGCCTCGCAGATGGGCTCATTCGATTCCTCATCAAATTCTACAGTTAGCAGTCCCCTATGCAGATAAATTTGCTGTACGAGCTTCCGTTTCCGAGATATTTGACAAAAACCGTATCATGTTAACTTATCAAAACCACTAGAGGGCGCCTCGCCACGTTACATCTCCCATTGCTTTTATGATGTCATAGTAGACGTTGCTGACGCAGACACTTAAACAGTCAGTGATCCATTCCATCTCATCAGAGTAGCTAGTGACTTCTGGATCTGACACACTGACTTAGAGAAAACAAGTAAGTCCATAATGGGGATAAACTATAGAGTAAGAATTTTCTACAATCATTCTGTATTCATTCTTTGACAAAAACACCCCCAATTGAAGACAGAATAGAGTACATATTGCTCTCTGAGCTTTGTTTAACCAAGTTGTCATATAAATGATGTGTTGATACTGGTTGATTAGAGGACTAGCAGTGATGGCAACTCACAGGCTCAAAAGGCTATAACTTTTGAATCGAAAGTCGTAGAGCCTCGCAGATGGGCTCATTCGATTCCTCATCAAATTCTACAGTTAGCAGTCCTCTATGCAGGTAAATTTGCTGTACGAGCTTCGGTTTCCGAGATATTTGACAAAAACCAAACAGATAAGAAAAATGATGTGGCTCAAAAGGCTATAACTTTTGAATCGAAAGTCGTAGAGCCTCGCAGATGGGCTCATTCGATTCCTCATCAAATTCTACAGTTAGCAGTCCCCTATGCATGTAAATTTGCTGTACGAGCTTCGGTTTCCGAGATATTTGACAAAAACCAAACAGATAAGAAAAATGATGTGGCTCAAAAGGCTATAACTTTTGAATCGAAAGTCGTAGAGCCTCGCAGATGGGCTCATTCGATTCCTCATCAAATTCTACAGTTAGCAGTCCCCAATGCAGATAAATTTGCTGTACGAGCTTCCGTTTCCGAGATATTTGACAAAAACCGTACAGATATGCAAAATGATGTGTCAAATGTCCTTGAAATCGGACAAAAACCGTACAGATATGAAAATGATGTGGTTCAAACGGCTATAACTTTTGAATCGAAAGTCGTAGAGCCTCGCAGATGGGCTCATTCGATTCCTCATCAAATTCTACAGTTAGCAGTCCCCTACGCAGATAAATTTGCAGTACGAGCTTCGGTTTCCGAGATATTTGACAAAAACCAAACAGATAAGAAAAATGATGTGGCTCAAAAGGCTATAACTTTTGAATCGAAAGTCGTAGAGCCTCGCAGATGGGCTCATTCGATTCCTCATCAAATTCTACAGTTAGCAGTCCCCTACACAGATAAATTTGCTGTACGAGCTTCCGTTTCCGAGATATTTGACAAAAACCGTACAGATATGCAAAATGATGTGTCAAATGTCCTTGAAATCGGACAAAAACCGTACAGATATGAAAATGATGTGGTTCAAACGGCTATAACTTTTGAATCGAAAGTCGTAGAGCCTTCCAGATGGGCTCATTCGATTCCTCATCAAATTCTACAGTTAGCAGCCCCCTATGCAGATAAATTTGCTGTACGAGCTTCGGTTTCCGAGATATTTGACAAAAACCGTATCATGTTAACTTATCAAAACCACTAGAGGGCGCCTCGCCACGTTACATCTCCCATTGCTTTTATGATGTCATAGTAGACGTTGCTGACGCAGACACTTAAACAGTCAGTGATCCATTCCATCTCATCAGAGTAGCTAGTGACTTCTGGATCTGACACACTGACTTAGAGAAAACAAGTAAGTCCATAATGGGGATAAACTATAGAGTAAGAATTTTCTACAATCATTCTGTATTCATTCTTTGACAAAAACACCCCCAATTGAAGACAGAATAGAGTACATATTGCTCTCTGAGCTTTGTTTAACCAAGTTGTCATATAAATGATGTGTTGATACTGGTTGATTAGAGGACTAGCAGTGATGGCAACTCACAGGCTCAAAAGGCTATAACTTTTGAATCGAAAGTCGTAGAGCCTCGCAGATGGGCTCATTCGATTCCTCATCAAATTCTACAGTTAGCAGTCCCCTATGCAGATAAATTTGCTGTACGAGCTTCCGTTTCCGAGATATTTGACAAAAACCAAACAGATATGAAAAATGATGTGGCTCAAAAGGCTATAACTTTTGAATCGAAAGTCGTAGAGCCTCGCAGATGGGCTCATTCGATTCCTCATCAAATTCTACAGTTAGCAGTCCCCTATGCATGTAAATTTGCTGTACGAGCTTCGGTTTCCGAGATATTTGACAAAAACCAAACAGATAAGAAAAATGATGTGGCTCAAAAGGCTATAACTTTTGAATCGAAAGTCGTAGAGCCTCGCAGATGGGCTCATTCGATTCCTCATCAAATTCTACAGTTAGCAGTCCTCTATGCAGGTAAATTTGGTGTACGAGCTTCGGTTTCCGAGATATTTGACAAAAACCAAACAGATAAGAAAAATGATGTGGCTCAAAAGGCTATAACTTTTGAATCGAAAGTCGTAGAGCCTCGCAGATGGGCTCATTCGATTCCTCATCAAATTCTACAGTTAGCAGTCCCCTACGCATGTAAATTTGCTGTACGAGCTTCGGTTTCCGAGATATTTGACAAAAACCAAACAGATAAGAAAAATGATGTGGCTCAAAAGGCTATAACTTTTGAATCGAAAGTCGTAGAGCCTCGCAGATGGGCTCATTCGATTCCTCATCAAATTCTACAGTTAGCAGTCCCCTAAGCAGATAAATTTGCTGTACGAGCTTCCGTTTCCGAGATATTTGACAAAAACCGTACAGATATGCAAAATGATGTGTCAAATGTCCTTGAAATCGGACAAAAACCGTACAGATATGAAAATGATGTGGTTCAAACGGCTATAACTTTTGAATCGAAAGTCGTAGAGCCTCGCAGATGGGCTCATTCGATTCCTCATCAAATTCTACAGTTAGCAGTCCCCTATGCAGGTAAATTTGCTGTACGAGCTTCGGTTTCCGAGATATTTGACAAAAACCAAACAGATAAGAAAAATGATGTGGCTCAAAAGGCTATAACTTTTGAATCGAAAGTCGTAGAGCCTCGCAGATGGGCTCATTCGATTCCTCATCAAATTCTACAGTTAGCAGTCCCCTACGCAGATAAATTTGCTGTACGAGCTTCCGTTTCCGAGATATTTGACAAAAACCGTACAGATATGCAAAATGATGTGTCAAATGTCCTTGAAATCGGACAAAAACCGTACAGATATGAAAATGATGTGGTTCAAACGGCTATAACTTTTGAATCGAAAGTCGTAGAGCCTTCCAGATGGGCTCATTCGATTCCTCATCAAATTCTACAGTTAGCAGTCCCCTATGCAGATAAATTTGCTGTACGAGCTTCGGTTTCCGAGATATTTGACAAAAACCGTATCATGTTAACTTATCAAAACCACTAGAGGGCGCCTCGCCACGTTACATCTCCCATTGCTTTTATGATGTCATAGTAGACGTTGCTGACGCAGACACTTAAACAGTCAGTGATCCATTCCACCTCATCAGAGTAGCTAGTGACTTCTGGATCTGACACACTGACTTAGAGAAAACAAGTAAGTCCATAATGGGGATAAACTATAGAGTAAGAATTTTCTACAATCATTCTGTATTCATTCTTTGACAAAAACACCCCCAATTGAAGACAGAATAGAGTACATATTGCTCTCTGAGCTTTGTTTAACCAAGTTGTCATATAAATGATGTGTTGATACTGGTTGATTAGAGGACTAGCAGTGATGGCAACTCACAGGCTCAAAAGGCTATAACTTTTGAATCGAAAGTCGTAGAGCCTCGCAGATGGGCTCATTCGATTCCTCATCAAATTCTACAGTTAGCAGTCCCCTATGCAGATAAATTTGCTGTACGAGCTTCCGTTTCCGAGATATTTGACAAAAACCAAACAGATATGAAAAATGATGTGGCTCAAAAGGCTATAACTTTTGAATCGAAAGTCGTAGAGCCTCGCAGATGGGCTCATTCGATTCCTCATCAAATTCTACAGTTAGCAGTCCTCTATGCAGGTAAATTTGCTGTACGAGCTTCGGTTTCCGAGATATTTGACAAAAACCAAACAGATAAGAAAAATGATGTGGCTCAAAAGGCTATAACTTTTGAATCGAAAGTCGTAGAGCCTCGCAGATGGGCTCATTCGATTCCTCATCAAATTCTACAGTTAGCAGTCCCCTATGCATGTAAATTTGCTGTACGAGCTTCGGTTTCCGAGATATTTGACAAAAACCAAACAGATAAGAAAAATGATGTGGCTCAAAAGGCTATAACTTTTGAATCGAAAGTCGTAGAGCCTCGCAGATGGGCTCATTCGATTCCTCATCAAATTCTACAGTTAGCAGTCCCCTATGCAGATAAATTTGCTGTACGAGCTTCCGTTTCCGAGATATTTGACAAAAACCGTACAGATATGCAAAATGATGTGTCAAATGTCCTTGAAATCGGACAAAAACCGTACAGATATGAAAATGATGTGGTTCAAACGGCTATAACTTTTGAATCGAAAGTCGTAGAGCCTTCCAGATGGGCTCATTCGATTCCTCATCAAATTCTACAGTTAGCAGTCCCCTATGCAGATAAATTTGCTGTACGAGCTTCGGTTTCCGAGATATTTGACAAAAACCGTATCATGTTAACTTATCAAAACCACTAGAGGGCGCCTCGCCACGTTACATCTCCCATTGCTTTTATGATGTCATAGTAGACGTTGCTGACGCAGACACTTAAACAGTCAGTGATCCATTCCATCTCATCAGAGTAGCTAGTGACTTCTGGATCTGACACACTGACTTAGAGAAAACAAGTAAGTCCATAATGGGGATAAACTATAGAGTAAGAATTTTCTACAATCATTCTGTATTCATTCTTTGACAAAAACACCCCCAATTGAAGACAGAATAGAGTACATATTGCTCTCTGAGCTTTGTTTAACCAAGTTGTCATATAAATGATGTGTTGATACTGGTTGATTAGAGGACTAGCAGTGATGGCAACTCACAGGCTCAAAAGGCTATAACTTTTGAATCGAAAGTCGTAGAGCCTCGCAGATGGGCTCATTCGATTCCTCATCAAATTCTACAGTTAGCAGTCCCCTATGCAGATAAATTTGCTGTACGAGCTTCCGTTTCCGAGATATTTGACAAAAACCAAACAGATATGAAAAATGATGTGGCTCAAAAGGCTATAACTTTTGAATCGAAAGTCGTAGAGCCTCGCAGATGGGCTCATTCGATTCCTCATCAAATTCTACAGTTAGCAGTCCCCTATGCATGTAAATTTGCTGTACGAGCTTCGGTTTCCGAGATATTTGACAAAAACCAAACAGATAAGAAAAATGATGTGGCTCAAAAGGCTATAACTTTTGAATCGAAAGTCGTAGAGCCTCGCAGATGGGCTCATTCGATTCCTCATCAAATTCTACAGTTAGCAGTCCCCTATGCATGTAAATTTGCTGTACGAGCTTCGGTTTCCGAGATATTTGACAAAAACCGTACAGATATGAAAAATGATGTGGCTCAAAAGGCTATAACTTTTGAATCGAAAGTCGTAGAGCCTCGCAGATGGGCTCATTCGATTCCTCATCAAATTCTACAGTTAGCAGTCCCCTATGCAGATAAATTTGCTGTACGAGCTTCCGTTTCCGAGATATTTGACAAAAACCGTACAGATATGCAAAATGATGTGTCAAATGTCCTTGAAATCGGACAAAAACCGTACAGATATGAAAATGATGTGGTTCAAACGGCTATAACTTTTGAATCGAAAGTCGTAGAGCCTTCCAGATGGGCTCATTCGATTCCTCATCAAATTCTACAGTTAGCAGTCCCCTATGCAGATAAATTTGCTGTACGAGCTTCGGTTTCCGAGATATTTGACAAAAACCGTATCATGTTAACTTATCAAAACCACTAGAGGGCGCCTCGCCACGTTACATCTCCCATTGCTTTTATGATGTCATAGTAGACGTTGCTGACGCAGACACTTAAACAGTCAGTGATCCATTCCATCTCATCAGAGTAGCTAGTGACTTCTGGATCTGACACACTGACTTAGAGAAAACAAGTAAGTCCATAATGGGGATAAACTATAGAGTAAGAATTTTCTACAATCATTCTGTATTCATTCTTTGACAAAAACACCCCCAATTGAAGACAGAATAGAGTACATATTGCTCTCTGAGCTTTGTTTAACCAAGTTGTCATATAAATGATGTGTTGATACTGGTTGATTAGAGGACTAGCAGTGATGGCAACTCACAGGCTCAAAAGGCTATAACTTTTGAATCGAAAGTCGTAGAGCCTCGCAGATGGGCTCATTCGATTCCTCATCAAATTCTACAGTTAGCAGTCCCCTATGCAGATAAATTTGCTGTACGAGCTTCGGTTTCCGAGATATTTGACAAAAACCGTATCATGTTAACTTATCAAAACCACTAGAGGGCGCCTCGCCACGTTACATCTCCCATTGCTTTTATGATGTCATAGTAGACGTTGCTGACGCAGACACTTAAACAGTCAGTGATCCATTCCATCTCATCAGAGTAGCTAGTGACTTCTGGATCTGACACACTGACTTAGAGAAAACAAGTAAGTCCATAATGGGGATAAACTATAGAGTAAGAATTTTCTACAATCATTCTGTATTCATTCTTTGACAAAAACACCCCCAATTGAAGACAGAATAGAGTACATATTGCTCTCTGAGCTTTGTTTAACCAAGTTGTCATATAAATGATGTGTTGATACTGGTTGATTAGAGGACTAGCAGTGATGGCAACTCACAGGCTCAAAAGGCTATAACTTTTGAATCGAAAGTCGTAGAGCCTCGCAGATGGGCTCATTCGATTCCTCATCAAATTCTACAGTTAGCAGTCCCCTATGCAGATAAATTTGCTGTACGAGCTTCCGTTTCCGAGATATTTGACAAAAACCAAACAGATATGAAAAATGATGTGGCTCAAAAGGCTATAACTTTTGAATCGAAAGTCGTAGAGCCTCGCAGATGGGCTCATTCGATTCCTCATCAAATTCTACAGTTAGCAGTCCCCTATGCATGTAAATTTGCTGTACGAGCTTCGGTTTCCGAGATATTTGACAAAAACCAAACAGATAAGAAAAATGATGTGGCTCAAAAGGCTATAACTTTTGAATCGAAAGTCGTAGAGCCTCGCAGATGGGCTCATTCGATTCCTCATCAAATTCTACAGTTAGCAGTCCCCTATGCATGTAAATTTGCTGTACGAGCTTCGGTTTCCGAGATATTTGACAAAAACCGTACAGATATGAAAAATGATGTGGCTCAAAAGGCTATAACTTTTGAATCGAAAGTCGTAGAGCCTCGCAGATGGGCTCATTCGATTCCTCATCAAATTCTACAGTTAGCAGTCCCCTATGCAGATAAATTTGCTGTACGAGCTTCCGTTTCCGAGATATTTGACAAAAACCGTACAGATATGCAAAATGATGTGTCAAATGTCCTTGAAATCGGACAAAAACCGTACAGATATGAAAATGATGTGGTTCAAACGGCTATAACTTTTGAATCGAAAGTCGTAGAGCCTTCCAGATGGGCTCATTCGATTCCTCATCAAATTCTACAGTTAGCAGTCCCCTATGCAGATAAATTTGCTGTACGAGCTTCGGTTTCCGAGATATTTGACAAAAACCGTATCATGTTAACTTATCAAAACCACTAGAGGGCGCCTCGCCACGTTACATCTCCCATTGCTTTTATGATGTCATAGTAGACGTTGCTGACGCAGACACTTAAACAGTCAGTGATCCATTCCATCTCATCAGAGTAGCTAGTGACTTCTGGATCTGACACACTGACTTAGAGAAAACAAGTAAGTCCATAATGGGGATAAACTATAGAGTAAGAATTTTCTACAATCATTCTGTATTCATTCTTTGACAAAAACACCCCCAATTGAAGACAGAATAGAGTACATATTGCTCTCTGAGCTTTGTTTAACCAAGTTGTCATATAAATGATGTGTTGATACTGGTTGATTAGAGGACTAGCAGTGATGGCAACTCACAGGCTCAAAAGGCTATAACTTTTGAATCGAAAGTCGTAGAGCCTCGCAGATGGGCTCATTCGATTCCTCATCAAATTCTACAGTTAGCAGTCCCCTATGCAGATAAATTTGCTGTACGAGCTTCCGTTTCCGAGATATTTGACAAAAACCAAACAGATATGAAAAATGATGTGGCTCAAAAGGCTATAACTTTTGAATCGAAAGTCGTAGAGCCTCGCAGATGGGCTCATTCGATTCCTCATCAAATTCTACAGTTAGCAGTCCTCTATGCAGGTAAATTTGCTGTACGAGCTTCGGTTTCCGAGATATTTGACAAAAACCAAACAGATAAGAAAAATGATGTGGCTCAAAAGGCTATAACTTTTGAATCGAAAGTCGTAGAGCCTCGCAGATGGGCTCATTCGATTCCTCATCAAATTCTACAGTTAGCAGTCCCCTACGCAGGTAAATTTGCTGTACGAGCTTCGGTTTCCGAGATATTTGACAAAAACCAAACAGATAAGAAAAATGATGTGGCTCAAAAGGCTATAACTTTTGAATCGAAAGTCGTAGAGCCTCGCAGATGGGCTCATTCGATTCCTCATCAAATTCTACAGTTAGCAGTCCCCTAAACAGATAAATTTGCTGTACGAGCTTCCGTTTCCGAGATATTTGACAAAAACCGTACAGATATGCAAAATGATGTGTCAAATGTCCTTGAAATCGGACAAAAACCGTACAGATATGAAAATGATGTGGTTCAAACGGCTATAACTTTTGAATCGAAAGTCGTAGAGCCTTCCAGATGGGCTCATTCGATTCCTCATCAAATTCTACAGTTAGCAGTCCCCTATGCAGATAAATTTGCTGTACGAGCTTCGGTTTCCGAGATATTTGACAAAAACCGTATCATGTTAACTTATCAAAACCACTAGAGGGCGCCTCGCCACGTTACATCTCCCATTGCTTTTATGATGTCATAGTAGACGTTGCTGACGCAGACACTTAAACAGTCAGTGATCCATTCCATCTCATCAGAGTAGCTAGTGACTTCTGGATCTGACACACTGACTTAGAGAAAACAAGTAAGTCCATAATGGGGATAAACTATAGAGTAAGAATTTTCTACAATCATTCTGTATTCATTCTTTGACAAAAACACCCCCAATTGAAGACAGAATAGAGTACATATTGCTCTCTGAGCTTTGTTTAACCAAGTTGTCATATAAATGATGTGTTGATACTGGTTGATTAGAGGACTAGCAGTGATGGCAACTCACAGGCTCAAAAGGCTATAACTTTTGAATCGAAAGTCGTAGAGCCTCGCAGATGGGCTCATTCGATTCCTCATCAAATTCTACAGTTAGCAGTCCCCTATGCAGGTAAATTTGCTGTACGAGCTTCGGTTTCCGAGATATTTGACAAAAACCAAACAGATAAGAAAAATGATGTGGCTCAAAAGGCTATAACTTTTGAATCGAAAGTCGTAGAGCCTCGCAGATGGGCTCATTCGATTCCTCATCAAATTCTACAGTTAGCAGTCCCCTATGCAGATAAATTTGCTGTACGAGCTTCCGTTTCCGAGATATTTGACAAAAACCAAACAGATATGAAAAATGATGTGGCTCAAAAGGCTATAACTTTTGAATCGAAAGTCGTAGAGCCTCGCAGATGGGCTCATTCGATTCCTCATCAAATTCTACAGTTAGCAGTCCCCTATGCATGTAGATTTGCTGTACGAGCTTCGGTTTCCGAGATATTTGACAAAAACCAAACAGATAAGAAAAATGATGTGGCTCAAAAGGCTATAACTTTTGAATCGAAAGTCGTAGAGCCTCGCAGATGGGCTCATTCGATTCCTCATCAAATTCTACAGTTAGCAGTCCCCTATGCAGATAAATTTGCTGTACGAGCTTCCGTTTCCGAGATATTTGACAAAAACCGTATCATGTTAACTTATCAAAACCACTAGAGGGCGCCTCGCCACGTTACATCTCCCATTGCTTTTATGATGTCATAGTAGACGTTGCTGACGCAGACACTTAAACAGTCAGTGATCCATTCCATCTCATCAGAGTAGCTAGTGACTTCTGGATCTGACACACTGACTTAGAGAAAACAAGTAAGTCCATAATGGGGATAAACTATAGAGTAAGAATTTTCTACAATCATTCTGTATTCATTCTTTGACAAAAACACCCCCAATTGAAGACAGAATAGAGTACATATTGCTCTCTGAGCTTTGTTTAACCAAGTTGTCATATAAATGATGTGTTGATACTGGTTGATTAGAGGACTAGCAGTGATGGCAACTCACAGGCTCAAAAGGCTATAACTTTTGAATCGAAAGTCGTAGAGCCTCGCAGATGGGCTCATTCGATTCCTCATCAAATTCTACAGTTAGCAGTCCTCTATGCAGGTAAATTTGCTGTACGAGCTTCGGTTTCCGAGATATTTGACAAAAACCAAACAGATAAGAAAAATGATGTGGCTCAAAAGGCTATAACTTTTGAATCGAAAGTCGTAGAGCCTCGCAGATGGGCTCATTCGATTCCTCATCAAATTCTACAGTTAGCAGTCCCCTATGCATGTAAATTTGCTGTACGAGCTTCGGTTTCCGAGATATTTGACAAAAACCAAACAGATAAGAAAAATGATGTGGCTCAAAAGGCTATAACTTTTGAATCGAAAGTCGTAGAGCCTCGCAGATGGGCTCATTCGATTCCTCATCAAATTCTACAGTTAGCAGTCCCCAATGCAGATAAATTTGCTGTACGAGCTTCCGTTTCCGAGATATTTGACAAAAACCGTACAGATATGCAAAATGATGTGTCAAATGTCCTTGAAATCGGACAAAAACCGTACAGATATGAAAATGATGTGGTTCAAACGGCTATAACTTTTGAATCGAAAGTCGTAGAGCCTCGCAGATGGGCTCATTCGATTCCTCATCAAATTCTACAGTTAGCAGTCCCCTACGCAGATAAATTTGCTGTACGAGCTTCGGTTTCCGAGATATTTGACAAAAACCAAACAGATAAGAAAAATGATGTGGCTCAAAAGGCTATAACTTTTGAATCGAAAGTCGTAGAGCCTTGCAGATGGGCTCATTCGATTCCTCATCAAATTCTACAGTTAGCAGTCCCCTACGCAGATAAATTTGCTGTACGAGCTTCCGTTTCCGAGATATTTGACAAAAACCGTACAGATATGCAAAATGATGTGTCAAATGTCCTTGAAATCGGACAAAAACCGTACAGATATGAAAATGATGTGGTTCAAACGGCTATAACTTTTGAATCGAAAGTCGTAGAGCCTTCCAGATGGGCTCATTCGATTCCTCATCAAATTCTACAGTTAGCAGCCCCCTATGCAGATAAATTTGCTGTACGAGCTTCGGTTTCCGAGATATTTGACAAAAACCGTATCATGTTAACTTATCAAAACCACTAGAGGGCGCCTCGCCACGTTACATCTCCCATTGCTTTTATGATGTCATAGTAGACGTTGCTGACGCAGACACTTAAACAGTCAGTGATCCATTCCATCTCATCAGAGTAGCTAGTGACTTCTGGATCTGACACACTGACTTAGAGAAAACAAGTAAGTCCATAATGGGGATAAACTATAGAGTAAGAATTTTCTACAATCATTCTGTATTCATTCTTTGACAAAAACACCCCCAATTGAAGACAGAATAGAGTACATATTGCTCTCTGAGCTTTGTTTAACCAAGTTGTCATATAAATGATGTGTTGATACTGGTTGATTAGAGGACTAGCAGTGATGGCAACTCACAGGCTCAAAAGGCTATAACTTTTGAATCGAAAGTCGTAGAGCCTCGCAGATGGGCTCATTCGATTCCTCATCAAATTCTACAGTTAGCAGTCCCCTATGCAGATAAATTTGCTGTACGAGCTTCCGTTTCCGAGATATTTGACAAAAACCAAACAGATATGAAAAATGATGTGGCTCAAAAGGCTATAACTTTTGAATCGAAAGTCGTAGAGCCTCGCAGATGGGCTCATTCGATTCCTCATCAAATTCTACAGTTAGCAGTCCCCTATGCATGTAAATTTGCTGTACGAGCTTCGGTTTCCGAGATATTTGACAAAAACCAAACAGATAAGAAAAATGATGTGGCTCAAAAGGCTATAACTTTTGAATCGAAAGTCGTAGAGCCTCGCAGATGGGCTCATTCGATTCCTCATCAAATTCTACAGTTAGCAGTCCCCTATGCAGATAAATTTGCTGTACGAGCTTCCGTTTCCGAGATATTTGACAAAAACCGTATCATGTTAACTTATCAAAACCACTAGAGGGCGCCTCGCCACGTTACATCTCCCATTGCTTTTATGATGTCATAGTAGACGTTGCTGACGCAGACACTTAAACAGTCAGTGATCCATTCCATCTCATCAGAGTAGCTAGTGACTTCTGGATCTGACACACTGACTTAGAGAAAACAAGTAAGTCCATAATGGGGATAAACTTTAGAGTAAGAATTTTCTACAATTATTCTGTATTCATTCTTTGACAAAAACACCCCCAATTGAAGACAGAATAGAGTACATATTGCTCTCTGAGCTTTGTTTAACCAAGTTGTCATATAAATGATGTGTTGATACTGGTTGATTAGAGGACTAGCAGTGATGGCAACTCACAGGCTCAAAAGGCTATAACTTTTGAATCGAAAGTCGTAGAGCCTCGCAGATGGGCTCATTCGATTCCTCATCAAATTCTACAGTTAGCAGTCCCCTATGCAGATAAATTTGCTGTACGAGCTTCGGTTTCCGAGATATTTGACAAAAACCGTATCATGTTAACTTATCAAAACCACTAGAGGGCGCCTCGCCACGTTACATCTCCCATTGCTTTTATGATGTCATAGTAGACGTTGCTGACGCAGACACTTAAACAGTCAGTGATCCATTCCATCTCATCAGAGTAGCTAGTGACTTCTGGATCTGACACACTGACTTAGAGAAAACAAGTAAGTCCATAATGGGGATAAACTATAGAGTAAGAATTTTCTACAATCATTCTGTATTCATTCTTTGACAAAAACACCCCCAATTGAAGACAGAATAGAGTACATATTGCTCTCTGAGCTTTGTTTAACCAAGTTGTCATATAAATGATGTGTTGATACTGGTTGATTAGAGGACTAGCAGTGATGGCAACTCACAGGCTCAAAAGGCTATAACTTTTGAATCGAAAGTCGTAGAGCCTCGCAGATGGGCTCATTCGATTCCTCATCAAATTCTACAGTTAGCAGTCCCCTATGCAGATAAATTTGCTGTACGAGCTTCCGTTTCCGAGATATTTGACAAAAACCAAACAGATATGAAAAATGATGTGGCTCAAAAGGCTATAACTTTTGAATCGAAAGTCGTAGAGCCTCGCAGATGGGCTCATTCGATTCCTCATCAAATTCTACAGTTAGCAGTCCCCTATGCATGTAAATTTGCTGTACGAGCTTCGGTTTCCGAGATATTTGACAAAAACCAAACAGATAAGAAAAATGATGTGGCTCAAAAGGCTATAACTTTTGAATCGAAAGTCGTAGAGCCTCGCAGATGGGCTCATTCGATTCCTCATCAAATTCTACAGTTAGCAGTCCCCTATGCATGTAAATTTGCTGTACGAGCTTCGGTTTCCGAGATATTTGACAAAAACCGTACAGATATGAAAAATGATGTGGCTCAAAAGGCTATAACTTTTGAATCGAAAGTCGTAGAGCCTCGCAGATGGGCTCATTCGATTCCTCATCAAATTCTACAGTTAGCAGTCCCCTACGCAGATAAATTTGCTGTACGAGCTTCCGTTTCCGAGATATTTGACAAAAACCGTACAGATATGCAAAATGATGTGTCAAATGTCCTTGAAATCGGACAAAAACCGTACAGATATGAAAATGATGTGGTTCAAACGGCTATAACTTTTGAATCGAAAGTCGTAGAGCCTTCCAGATGGGCTCATTCGATTCCTCATCAAATTCTACAGTTAGCAGTCCCCTATGCAGATAAATTTGCTGTACGAGCTTCGGTTTCCGAGATATTTGACAAAAACCGTATCATGTTAACTTATCAAAACCACTAGAGGGCGCCTCGCCACGTTACATCTCCCATTGCTTTTATGATGTCATAGTAGACGTTGCTGACGCAGACACTTAAACAGTCAGTGATCCATTCCATCTCATCAGAGTAGCTAGTGACTTCTGGATCTGACACACTGACTTAGAGAAAACAAGTAAGTCCATAATGGGGATAAACTATAGAGTAAGAATTTTCTACA
The DNA here is from genome assembly GCF_949987555.1 of Borostomias antarcticus. Taxonomy (NCBI): domain Eukaryota; kingdom Metazoa; phylum Chordata; class Actinopteri; order Stomiiformes; family Stomiidae; genus Borostomias; species Borostomias antarcticus. The sequence goes on from NW_028176821.1 coordinate 325,074, forward strand.
ATCATTCTGTATTCATTCTTTGACAAAAACACCCCCAATTGAAGACAGAATAGAGTACATATTGCTCTCTGAGCTTTGTTTAACCAAGTTGTCATATAAATGATGTGTTGATACTGGTTGATTAGAGGACTAGCAGTGATGGCAACTCACAGGCTCAAAAGGCTATAACTTTTGAATCGAAAGTCGTAGAGCCTCGCAGATGGGCTCATTCGATTCCTCATCAAATTCTACAGTTAGCAGTCCCCTATGCAGATAAATTTGCTGTACGAGCTTCCGTTTCCGAGATATTTGACAAAAACCAAACAGATATGAAAAATGATGTGGCTCAAAAGGCTATAACTTTTGAATCGAAAGTCGTAGAGCCTCGCAGATGGGCTCATTCGATTCCTCATCAAATTCTACAGTTAGCAGTCCTCTATGCAGGTAAATTTGCTGTACGAGCTTCGGTTTCCGAGATATTTGACAAAAACCAAACAGATAAGAAAAATGATGTGGCTCAAAAGGCTATAACTTTTGAATCGAAAGTCGTAGAGCCTCGCAGATGGGCTCATTCGATTCCTCATCAAATTCTACAGTTAGCAGTCCCCTACGCAGGTAAATTTGCTGTACGAGCTTCGGTTTCCGAGATATTTGACAAAAACCAAACAGATAAGAAAAATGATGTGGCTCAAAAGGCTATAACTTTTGAATCGAAAGTCGTAGAGCCTCGCAGATGGGCTCATTCGATTCCTCATCAAATTCTACAGTTAGCAGTCCCCTAAACAGATAAATTTGCTGTACGAGCTTCCGTTTCCGAGATATTTGACAAAAACCGTACAGATATGCAAAATGATGTGTCAAATGTCCTTGAAATCGGACAAAAACCGTACAGATATGAAAATGATGTGGTTCAAACGGCTATAACTTTTGAATCGAAAGTCGTAGAGCCTTCCAGATGGGCTCATTCGATTCCTCATCAAATTCTACAGTTAGCAGTCCCCTATGCAGATAAATTTGCTGTACGAGCTTCGGTTTCCGAGATATTTGACAAAAACCGTATCATGTTAACTTATCAAAACCACTAGAGGGCGCCTCGCCACGTTACATCTCCCATTGCTTTTATGATGTCATAGTAGACGTTGCTGACGCAGACACTTAAACAGTCAGTGATCCATTCCATCTCATCAGAGTAGCTAGTGACTTCTGGATCTGACACACTGACTTAGAGAAAACAAGTAAGTCCATAATGGGGATAAACTATAGAGTAAGAATTTTCTACAATCATTCTGTATTCATTCTTTGACAAAAACACCCCCAATTGAAGACAGAATAGAGTACATATTGCTCTCTGAGCTTTGTTTAACCAAGTTGTCATATAAATGATGTGTTGATACTGGTTGATTAGAGGACTAGCAGTGATGGCAACTCACAGGCTCAAAAGGCTATAACTTTTGAATCGAAAGTCGTAGAGCCTCGCAGATGGGCTCATTCGATTCCTCATCAAATTCTACAGTTAGCAGTCCCCTATGCAGGTAAATTTGCTGTACGAGCTTCGGTTTCCGAGATATTTGACAAAAACCAAACAGATAAGAAAAATGATGTGGCTCAAAAGGCTATAACTTTTGAATCGAAAGTCGTAGAGCCTCGCAGATGGGCTCATTCGATTCCTCATCAAATTCTACAGTTAGCAGTCCCCTATGCAGATAAATTTGCTGTACGAGCTTCCGTTTCCGAGATATTTGACAAAAACCAAACAGATATGAAAAATGATGTGGCTCAAAAGGCTATAACTTTTGAATCGAAAGTCGTAGAGCCTCGCAGATGGGCTCATTCGATTCCTCATCAAATTCTACAGTTAGCAGTCCCCTATGCATGTAGATTTGCTGTACGAGCTTCGGTTTCCGAGATATTTGACAAAAACCAAACAGATAAGAAAAATGATGTGGCTCAAAAGGCTATAACTTTTGAATCGAAAGTCGTAGAGCCTCGCAGATGGGCTCATTCGATTCCTCATCAAATTCTACAGTTAGCAGTCCCCTATGCAGATAAATTTGCTGTACGAGCTTCCGTTTCCGAGATATTTGACAAAAACCGTATCATGTTAACTTATCAAAACCACTAGAGGGCGCCTCGCCACGTTACATCTCCCATTGCTTTTATGATGTCATAGTAGACGTTGCTGACGCAGACACTTAAACAGTCAGTGATCCATTCCATCTCATCAGAGTAGCTAGTGACTTCTGGATCTGACACACTGACTTAGAGAAAACAAGTAAGTCCATAATGGGGATAAACTATAGAGTAAGAATTTTCTACAATCATTCTGTATTCATTCTTTGACAAAAACACCCCCAATTGAAGACAGAATAGAGTACATATTGCTCTCTGAGCTTTGTTTAACCAAGTTGTCATATAAATGATGTGTTGATACTGGTTGATTAGAGGACTAGCAGTGATGGCAACTCACAGGCTCAAAAGGCTATAACTTTTGAATCGAAAGTCGTAGAGCCTCGCAGATGGGCTCATTCGATTCCTCATCAAATTCTACAGTTAGCAGTCCTCTATGCAGGTAAATTTGCTGTACGAGCTTCGGTTTCCGAGATATTTGACAAAAACCAAACAGATAAGAAAAATGATGTGGCTCAAAAGGCTATAACTTTTGAATCGAAAGTCGTAGAGCCTCGCAGATGGGCTCATTCGATTCCTCATCAAATTCTACAGTTAGCAGTCCCCTATGCATGTAAATTTGCTGTACGAGCTTCGGTTTCCGAGATATTTGACAAAAACCAAACAGATAAGAAAAATGATGTGGCTCAAAAGGCTATAACTTTTGAATCGAAAGTCGTAGAGCCTCGCAGATGGGCTCATTCGATTCCTCATCAAATTCTACAGTTAGCAGTCCCCAATGCAGATAAATTTGCTGTACGAGCTTCCGTTTCCGAGATATTTGACAAAAACCGTACAGATATGCAAAATGATGTGTCAAATGTCCTTGAAATCGGACAAAAACCGTACAGATATGAAAATGATGTGGTTCAAACGGCTATAACTTTTGAATCGAAAGTCGTAGAGCCTCGCAGATGGGCTCATTCGATTCCTCATCAAATTCTACAGTTAGCAGTCCCCTACGCAGATAAATTTGCTGTACGAGCTTCGGTTTCCGAGATATTTGACAAAAACCAAACAGATAAGAAAAATGATGTGGCTCAAAAGGCTATAACTTTTGAATCGAAAGTCGTAGAGCCTCGCAGATGGGCTCATTCGATTCCTCATCAAATTCTACAGTTAGCAGTCCCCTACGCAGATAAATTTGCTGTACGAGCTTCCGTTTCCGAGATATTTGACAAAAACCGTACAGATATGCAAAATGATGTGTCAAATGTCCTTGAAATCGGACAAAAACCGTACAGATATGAAAATGATGTGGTTCAAACGGCTATAACTTTTGAATCGAAAGTCGTAGAGCCTTCCAGATGGGCTCATTCGATTCCTCATCAAATTCTACAGTTAGCAGCCCCCTATGCAGATAAATTTGCTGTACGAGCTTCGGTTTCCGAGATATTTGACAAAAACCGTATCATGTTAACTTATCAAAACCACTAGAGGGCGCCTCGCCACGTTACATCTCCCATTGCTTTTATGATGTCATAGTAGACGTTGCTGACGCAGACACTTAAACAGTCAGTGATCCATTCCATCTCATCAGAGTAGCTAGTGACTTCTGGATCTGACACACTGACTTAGAGAAAACAAGTAAGTCCATAATGGGGATAAACTATAGAGTAAGAATTTTCTACAATCATTCTGTATTCATTCTTTGACAAAAACACCCCCAATTGAAGACAGAATAGAGTACATATTGCTCTCTGAGCTTTGTTTAACCAAGTTGTCATATAAATGATGTGTTGATACTGGTTGATTAGAGGACTAGCAGTGATGGCAACTCACAGGCTCAAAAGGCTATAACTTTTGAATCGAAAGTCGTAGAGCCTCGCAGATGGGCTCATTCGATTCCTCATCAAATTCTACAGTTAGCAGTCCCCTATGCAGATAAATTTGCTGTACGAGCTTCCGTTTCCGAGATATTTGACAAAAACCAAACAGATATGAAAAATGATGTTGCTCAAAAGGCTATAACTTTTGAATCGAAAGTCGTAGAGCCTCGCAGATGGGCTCATTCGATTCCTCATCAAATTCTACAGTTAGCAGTCCCCTATGCATGTAAATTTGCTGTACGAGCTTCGGTTTCCGAGATATTTGACAAAAACCAAACAGATAAGAAAAATGATGTGGCTCAAAAGGCTATAACTTTTGAATCGAAAGTCGTAGAGCCTCGCAGATGGGCTCATTCGATTCCTCATCAAATTCTACAGTTAGCAGTCCCCTATGCAGATAAATTTGCTGTACGAGCTTCCGTTTCCGAGATATTTGACAAAAACCGTATCATGTTAACTTATCAAAACCACTAGAGGGCGCCTCGCCACGTTACATCTCCCATTGCTTTTATGATGTCATAGTAGACGTTGCTGACGCAGACACTTAAACAGTCAGTGATCCATTCCATCTCATCAGAGTAGCTAGTGACTTCTGGATCTGACACACTGACTTAGAGAAAACAAGTAAGTCCATAATGGGGATAAACTTTAGAGTAAGAATTTTCTACAATTATTCTGTATTCATTCTTTGACAAAAACACCCCCAATTGAAGACAGAATAGAGTACATATTGCTCTCTGAGCTTTGTTTAACCAAGTTGTCATATAAATGATGTGTTGATACTGGTTGATTAGAGGACTAGCAGTGATGGCAACTCACAGGCTCAAAAGGCTATAACTTTTGAATCGAAAGTCGTAGAGCCTCGCAGATGGGCTCATTCGATTCCTCATCAAATTCTACAGTTAGCAGTCCCCTATGCAGATAAATTTGCTGTACGAGCTTCCGTTTCCGAGATATTTGACAAAAACCAAACAGATATGAAAAATGATGTGGCTCAAAAGGCTATAACTTTTGAATCGAAAGTCGTAGAGCCTCGCAGATGGGCTCATTCGATTCCTCATCAAATTCTACAGTTAGCAGTCCCCTATGCAGATAAATTTGCTGTACGAGCTTCCGTTTCCGAGATATTTGACAAAAACCGTACAGATATGCAAAATGATGTGTCAAATGTCCTTGAAATCGGACAAAAACCGTACAGATATGAAAATGATGTGGTTCAAACGGCTATAACTTTTGAATCGAAAGTCGTAGAGCCTCGCAGATGGGCTCATTCGATTCCTCATCAAATTCTACAGTTAGCAGTCCCCTATGCAGATAAATGTGCTGTACGGGCTTCCGTTTCCGAGATATTTGACAAAAAACGTACAGATATGCAAAATGATGTGTCAAATGTCCTTGAAATCGGACAAAAAACGTACAGATATGAAAATGATGTGGTTCAAACGGCTATAACTTTTGAATCGAAAGTCGTAGAGCCTCGCAGATGGGCTCATTCGATTCCTCATCAAATTCTACAGTTAGCAGTCCCCTATGCAGATAAATTTGCTGTACGAGCTTCCGTTTCCGAGATATTTGACAAAAACCGTACAGATATGCAAAATGATGTGTCAAATGTCCTTGAAATCGGACAAAAACCGTACAGATATGAAAATGATGTGGTTCAAACGGCTATAACTTTTGAATCGAAAGTCCTAGAGCCTCGCAGATGGGCTCATTCGATTCCTCATCAAATTCTACAGTTAGCAGTCCCCTATGCAGATAAATTTGCTGTACGAGCTTCGGTTTCCGAGATATTTGACAAAAACCGTATCATGTTAACTTATCAAAACCACTAGAGGGCGCCTCGCCACGTTACATCTCCCATTGCTTTTATGATGTCATAGTAGACGTTGCTGACGCAGACACTTAAACAGTCAGTGATCCATTCCATCTCATCAGAGTAGCTAGTGACTTCTGGATCTGACACACTGACTTAGAGAAAACAAGTAAGTCCATAATGGGGATAAACTTTAGAGTAAGAATTTTCTACAATTATTCTGTATTCATTCTTTGACAAAAACACCCCCAATTGAAGACAGAATAGAGTACATATTGCTCTCTGAGCTTTGTTTAACCAAGTTGTCATATAAATGATGTGTTGATACTGGTTGATTAGAGGACTAGCAGTGATGGCAACTCACAGGCTCAAAAGGCTATAACTTTTGAATCGAAAGTCGTAGAGCCTCGCAGATGGGCTCATTCGATTCCTCATCAAATTCTACAGTTAGCAGTCCCCTATGCAGGTAAATTTGCTGTACGAGCTTCGGTTTCCGAGATATTTGACAAAAACCAAACAGATATGCAAAATGATGTGTCAAATGTCCTTGAAATCGGACAAAAACCGTACAGATATGAAAATGATGTGGTTCAAACGGCTATAACTTTTGAATCGAAAGTCGTAGAGCCTCGCAGATGGGCTCATTCGATTCCTCATCAAATTCTACAGTTAGCAGTCCCCTATGCAGATAAATTTGCTGTACGAGCTTCCGTTTCCGAGATATTTGACAAAAACCGTACAGATATGCAAAATGATGTGTCAAATGTCCTTGAAATCGGACAAAAACCGTACAGATATGAAAATGATGTGGTTCAAACGGCTATAACTTTTGAATCGAAAGTCGTAGAGCCTCGCAGATGGGCTCATTCGATTCCTCATCAAATTCTACAGTTAGCAGTCCCCTATGCAGATAAATGTGCTGTACGGGCTTCCGTTTCCGAGATATTTGACAAAAACCGTACAGATATGCAAAATGATGTGTCAAATGTCCTTGAAATCGGACAAAAAACGTACAGATATGAAAATGATGTGGTTCAAACGGCTATAACTTTTGAATCGAAAGTCGTAGAGCCTCGCAGATGGGCTCATTCGATTCCTCATCAAATTCTACAGTTAGCAGTCCCCTATGCAGATAAATTTGCTGTACGAGCTTCCGTTTCCGAGATATTTGACAAAAACCGTACAGATATGCAAAATGATGTGTCAAATGTCCTTGAAATCGGACAAAAACCGTACAGATATGAAAATGATGTGGTTCAAACGGCTATAACTTTTGAATCGAAAGTCCTAGAGCCTCGCAGATGGGCTCATTCGATTCCTCATCAAATTCTACAGTTAGCAGTCCCCTATGCAGATAAATTTGCTGTACGAGCTTCGGTTTCCGAGATATTTGACAAAAACCGTATCATGTTAACTTATCAAAACCACTAGAGGGCGCCTCGCCACGTTACATCTCCCATTGCTTTTATGATGTCATAGTAGACGTTGCTGACGCAGACACTTAAACAGTCAGTGATCCATTCCATCTCATCAGAGTAGCTAGTGACTTCTGGATCTGACACACTGACTTAGAGAAAACAAGTAAGTCCATAATGGGGATAAACTTTAGAGTAAGAATTTTCTACAATTATTCTGTATTCATTCTTTGACAAAAACACCCCCAATTGAAGACAGAATAGAGTACATATTGCTCTCTGAGCTTTGTTTAACCAAGTTGTCATATAAATGATGTGTTGATACTGGTTGATTAGAGGACTAGCAGTGATGGCAACTCACAGGCTCAAAAGGCTATAACTTTTGAATCGAAAGTTGTAGAGCCTCGCAGATGGGCTCATTCGATTCCTCATCAAATTCTACAGTTAGCAGTCCCCTGTGCAGGTAAATTTGCTGTACGAGCTTCGGTTTCCGAGATATTTGACAAAAACCAAACAGATATGAAAAATGATGTGGCTCAAAAGGCTATAACTTTTGAATCGAAAGTCGTAGAGCCTCGCAGATGGGCTCATTCGATTCCTCATCAAATTCTACAGTTAGCAGTCCCCTATGCATGTAAATTTGCTGTACGAGCTTCGGTTTCCGAGATATTTGACAAAAACCAAACAGATAAGAAAAATGATGTGGCTCAAAAGGCTTTAACTTTTGAATCGAAAGTCGTAGAGCCTCGCAGATGGGCTCATTCGATTCCTCATCAAATTCTACAGTTAGCAGTCCCCTATGCAGATAAATTTGCTGTACGAGCTTCCGTTTCCGAGATATTTGACAAAAACCGTACAGATATGCAAAATGATGTGTCAAATGTCCTTGAAATCGGACAAAAACCGTACAGATATGAAAATGATGTGGTTCAAACGGCTATAACTTTTGAATCGAAAGTCCTAGAGCCTCGCAGATGGGCTCATTCGATTCCTCATCAAATTCTACAGTTAGCAGTCCCCTATGCAGATAAATTTGCTGTACGAGCTTCCGTTTCAGAGATATTTGACAAAAACCGTATCATGTTAACTTATCAAAACCACTAGAGGGCGCCTCGCCACGTTACATCTCCCATTGCTTTTATGATGTCATAGTAGACGTTGCTGACGCAGACACTTAAACAGTCAGTGATCCATTCCACCTCATCAGAGTAGCTAGTGACTTCTGGATCTGACACACTGACTTAGAGAAAACAAGTAAGTCCATAATGGGGATAAACTTTAGAGTAAGAATTTTCTACAATTATTCTGTATTCATTCTTTGACAAAAACACCCCCAATTGAAGACAGAATAGAGTACATATTGCTCTCTGAGCTTTGTTTAACCAAGTTGTCATATAAATGATGTGTTGATACTGGTTGATTAGAGGACTAGCAGTGATGGCAACTCACAGGCTCAAAAGGCTATAACTTTTGAATCGAAAGTCGTAGAGCCTCGCAGATGGGCTCATTCGATTCCTCATCAAATTCTACAGTTAGCAGTCCCCTATGCAGATAAATTTGCTGTACGAGCTTCGGTTTCCGAGATATTTGACAAAAACCAAACAGATATGAAAAATGATGTGGCTCAAAAGGCTATAACTTTTGAATCGAAAGTCGTAGAGCCTCGCAGATGGGCTCATTCGATTCCTCATCAAATTCTACAGTTAGCAGTCCCCTACGCATGTAAATTTGCTGTACGAGCTTCGGTTTCCGAGATATTTGACAAAAACCAAACAGATAAGAAAAATGATGTGGCTCAAAAGGCTATAACTTTTGAATCGAAAGTCGTAGAGCCTCGCAGATGGGCTCATTCGATTCCTCATCAAATTCTACAGTTAGCAGTCCCCTATGCAGATAAATTTGCTGTACGAGCTTCCGTTTCCGAGATATTTGACAAAAACCGTACAGATATGCAAAATGATGTGTCAAATGTCCTTGAAATCGGACAAAAACCGTACAGATATGAAAATGATGTGGTTCAAACGGCTATAACTTTTGAATCGAAAGTCCTAGAGCCTCGCAGATGGGCTCATTCGATTCCTCATCAAATTCTACAGTTAGCAGTCCCCTATGCAGATAAATTTGCTGTACGAGCTTCCGTTTCCGAGATATTTGACAAAAACCGTACAGATATGCAAAATGATGTGTCAAATGTCCTTGAAATCGGACAAAAACCGTACAGATATGAAAATGATGTGGTTCAAACGGCTATAACTTTTGAATCGAAAGTCGTAGAGCCTCGCAGATGGGCTCATTCGATTCCTCATCAAATTCTACAGTTAGCAGTCCCCTATGCAGATAAATTTGCTGTACGAGCTTCCGTTTCCGAGATATTTGACAAAAACCGTACAGATATGCAAAATGATGTGTCAAATGTCCTTGAAATCGGACAAAAACCGTACAGATATGAAAATGATGTGGTTCAAACGGCTATAACTTTTGAATCGAAAGTCCTAGAGCCTCGCAGATGGGCTTATTCGATTCCTCATCAAATTCTACAGTTAGCAGTCCCCTATGCAGATAAATTTGCTGTACGAGCTTCGGTTTCCGAGATATTTGACAAAAACCGTATCATGTTAACTTATCAAAACCACTAGAGGGCGCCTCGCCACGTTACATCTCCCATTGCTTTTATGATGTCATAGTAGACGTTGCTGACGCAGACACTTAAACAGTCAGTGATCCATTCCATCTCATCAGAGTAGCTAGTGACTTCTGGATCTGACACACTGACTTAGAGAAAACAAGTAAGTCCATAATGGGGATAAACTTTAGAGTAAGAATTTTCTACAATTATTCTGTATTCATTCTTTGACAAAAACACCCCCAATTGAAGACAGAATAGAGTACATATTGCTCTCTGAGCTTTGTTTAACCAAGTTGTCATATAAATGATGTGTTGATACTGGTTGATTAGAGGACTAGCAGTGATGGCAACTCACAGGCTCAAAAGGCTATAACTTTTGAATCGAAAGTCGTAGAGCCTCGCAGATGGGCTCATTCGATTCCTCATCAAATTCTACAGTTAGCAGTCCCCTATGCAGGTAAATTTGCTGTACGAGCTTCGGTTTCTGAGATATTTGACAAAAACCAAACAGATATGAAAAATGATGTGGCTCAAAAGGCTATAACTTTTGAATCGAAAGTCGTAGAGCCTCGCAGATGGGCTCATTCGATTCCTCATCAAATTCTACAGTTAGCAGTCCCCTACACAGGTAAATTTGCTGTACGAGCTTCGGTTTCCGAGATATTTGACAAAAACCAAACAGATAAGAAAAATGATGTGGCTCAAAAGGCTATAACTTTTGAATCGAAAGTCGTAGAGCCTCGCAGATGGGCTCATTCGATTCCTCATCAAATTCTACAGTTAGCAGTCCCCTATGCAGATAGATTTGCTGTACGGGCTTCCGTTTCCGAGATATTTGACAAAAACCGTACAGATATGCAAAATGGTGTGTCAAATGTCCTTGAAATCGGACAAAAACCGTACAGATATGAAAATGATGTGGTTCAAACGGCTATAACTTTTGAATCGAAAGTCGTAGAGCCTCGCAGATGGGCTCATTCGATTCCTCATCAAATTCTACAGTTAGCAGTCCCCTATGCAGATAAATTTGCTGTACGAGCTTCCGTTTCCGAGATATTTGACAAAAACCGTACAGATATGCAAAATGGTGTGTCAAATGTCCTTGAAATCGGACAAAAACCGTACAGATATGAAAATGATGTGGTTCAAACGGCTATAACTTTTGAATCGAAAGTCGTAGAGCCTCGCAGATGGGCTCATTCGATTCCTCATCAAATTCTACAGTTAGCAGTCCCCTATGCATGTAAATTTGCTGTACGAGCTTCGGTTTCCGAGATATTTGACAAAAACCAAACAGATAAGAAAAATGATGTGGCTCAAAAGGCTATAACTTTTGAATCGAAAGTCGTAGAGCCTCGCAGATGGGCTCATTCGATTCCTCATCAAATTCTACAGTTAGCAGTCCCCTATGCAGATAAATTTGCTGTACGAGCTTCCGTTTCCGAGATATTTGACAAAAACCGTACAGATATGCAAAATGATGTGTCAAATGTCCTTGAAATCGGACAAAAACCGTACAGATATGAAAATGATGTGGTTCAAACGGCTATAACTTTTGAATCGAAAGTCCTAGAGCCTCGCAGATGGGCTCATTCGATTCCTCATCAAATTCTACAGTTAGCAGTCCCCTATGCAGATAAATTTGCTGTACGAGCTTCCGTTTCCGAGATATTTGACAAAAACCGTACAGATATGCAAAATGATGTGTCAAATGTCCTTGAAATCGGACAAAAACCGTACAGATATGAAAATGATGTGGTTCAAACGGCTATAACTTTTGAATCGAAAGTCGTAGAGCCTCGCAGATGGGCTCATTCGATTCCTCATCAAATTCTACAGTTAGCAGTCCCCTATGCAGATAAATTTGCTGTACGAGCTTCCGTTTCCGAGATATTTGACAAAAACCGTACAGATATGCAAAATGATGTGTCAAATGTCCTTGAAATCGGACAAAAACCGTACAGATATGAAAATGATGTGGTTCAAACGGCTATAACTTTTGAATCGAAAGTCCTAGAGCCTCGCAGATGGGCTTATTCGATTCCTCATCAAATTCTACAGTTAGCAGTCCCCTATGCAGATAAATTTGCTGTACGAGCTTCGGTTTCCGAGATATTTGACAAAAACCGTATCATGTTAACTTATCAAAACCACTAGAGGGCGCCTCGCCACGTTACATCTCCCATTGCTTTTATGATGTCATAGTAGACGTTGCTGACGCAGACACTTAAACAGTCAGTGATCCATTCCATCTCATCAGAGTAGCTAGTGACTTCTGGATCTGACACACTGACTTAGAGAAAACAAGTAAGTCCATAATGGGGATAAACTTTAGAGTAAGAATTTTCTACAATTATTCTGTATTCATTCTTTGACAAAAACACCCCCAATTGAAGACAGAATAGAGTACATATTGCTCTCTGAGCTTTGTTTAACCAAGTTGTCATATAAATGATGTGTTGATACTGGTTGATTAGAGGACTAGCAGTGATGGCAACTCACAGGCTCAAAAGGCTATAACTTTTGAATCGAAAGTCGTAGAGCCTCGCAGATGGGCTCATTCGATTCCTCATCAAATTCTACAGTTAGCAGTCCCCTATGCAGGTAAATTTGCTGTACGAGCTTCGGTTTCTGAGATATTTGACAAAAACCAAACAGATATGAAAAATGATGTGGCTCAAAAGGCTATAACTTTTGAATCGAAAGTCGTAGAGCCTCGCAGATGGGCTCATTCGATTCCTCATCAAATTCTACAGTTAGCAGTCCCCTATGCATGTAAATTTGCTGTACGAGCTTCGGTTTCCGAGATATTTGACAAAAACCAAACAGATAAGAAAAATGATGTGGCTCAAAAGGCTATAACTTTTGAATCGAAAGTCGTAGAGCCTCGCAGATGGGCTCATTCGATTCCTCATCAAATTCTACAGTTAGCAGTCCCCTATGCAGATAAATTTGCTGTACGGGCTTCCGTTTCCGAGATATTTGACAAAAACCGTACAGATATGCAAAATGATGTGTCAAATGTCCTTGAAATCGGACAAAAACCGTACAGATATGAAAATGATGTGGTTCAAACGGCTATAACTTTTGAATCGAAAGTCCTAGAGCCTCGCAGATGGGCTCATTCGATTCCTCATCAAATTCTACAGTTAGCAGTCCCCTATGCAGATAAATTTGCTGTACGAGCTTCCGTTTCCGAGATATTTGACAAAAACCGTACAGATATGAAAAATGATGTGTCAAATGTCGTTGAAATCGGACAAAAACCGTACAGATATGAAAATGATGTGGTTCAAACGGCTATAACTTTTGAATCGAAAGTCGTAGAGCCTCGCAGATGGGCTCATTCGATTCCTCATCAAATTCTACAGTTAGCAGTCCCCTATGCAGATAAATTTGCTGTACGAGCTTCCGTTTCCGAGATATTTGACAAAAACCGTACAGATATGCAAAATGGTGTGTCAAATGTCCTTGAAATCGGACAAAAACCGTACAGATATGAAAATGATGTGGTTCAAACGGCTATAACTTTTGAATCGAAAGTCGTAGAGCCTCGCAGATGGGCTCATTCGATTCCTCATCAAATTCTACAGTTAGCAGTCCCCTATGCAGATAAATTTGCTGTACGAGCTTCCGTTTCCGAGATATTTGACAAAAACCGTACAGATATGCAAAATGGTGTGTCAAATGTCCTTGAAATCGGACAAAAACCGTACAGATATGAAAATGATGTGGTTCAAACGGCTATAACTTTTGAATCGAAAGTCGTAGAGCCTCGCAGATGGGCTCATTCGATTCCTCATCAAATTCTACAGTTAGCAGTCCCCTATGCAGATAAATTTGCTGTACGAGCTTCGGTTTCCGAGATATTTGACAAAAACCGTATCATGTTAACTTATCAAAACCACTAGAGGGCGCCTCGCCACGTTACATCTCCCATTGCTTTTATGATGTCATAGTAGACGTTGCTGACGCAGACACTTAAACAGTCAGTGATCCATTCCATCTCATCAGAGTAGCTAGTGACTTCTGGATCTGACACACTGACTTAGAGAAAACAAGTAAGTCCATAATGGGGATAAACTTTAGAGTAAGAATTTTCTACAATTATTCTGTATTCATTCTTTGACAAAAACACCCCCAATTGAAGACAGAATAGAGTACATATTGCTCTCTGAGCTTTGTTTAACCAAGTTGTCATATAAATGATGTGTTGATACTGGTTGATTAGAGGACTAGCAGTGATGGCAACTCACAGGCTCAAAAGGCTATAACTTTTGAATCGAAAGTCGTAGAGCCTCGCAGATGGGCTCATTCGATTCCTCATCAAATTCTACAGTTAGCAGTCCCCTACGCAGATAAATTTGCTGTACGAGCTTCGGTTTCTGAGATATTTGACAAAAACCAAACAGATATGAAAAATGATGTGGCTCAAAAGGCTATAACTTTTGAATCGAAAGTCGTAGAGCCTCGCAGATGGGCTCATTCGATTCCTCATCAAATTCTACAGTTAGCAGTCCCCTATGCATGTAAATTTGCTGTACGAGCTTCGGTTTCCGAGATATTTGACAAAAACCAAACAGATAAGAAAAATGATGTGGCTCAAAAGGCTATAACTTTTGAATCGAAAGTCGTAGAGCCTCGCAGATGGGCTCATTCGATTCCTCATCAAATTCTACAGTTAGCAGTCCCCTATGCAGATAAATTTGCTGTACGGGCTTCCGTTTCCGAGATATTTGACAAAAACCGTACAGATATGCAAAATGATGTGTCAAATGTCCTTGAAATCGGACAAAAACCGTACAGATATGAAAATGATGTGGTTCAAACGGCTATAACTTTTGAATCGAAAGTCCTAGAGCCTCGCAGATGGGCTCATTCGATTCCTCATCAAATTCTACAGTTAGCAGTCCCCTATGCAGATAAATTTGCTGTACGAGCTTCCGTTTCCGAGATATTTGACAAAAACCGTACAGATATGAAAAATGATGTGTCAAATGTCGTTGAAATCGGACAAAAACCGTACAGATATGAAAATGATGTGGTTCAAACGGCTATAACTTTTGAATCGAAAGTCGTAGAGCCTCGCAGATGGGCTCATTCGATTCCTCATCAAATTCTACAGTTAGCAGTCCCCTATGCAGATAAATTTGCTGTACGAGCTTCCGTTTCCGAGATATTTGACAAAAACCGTACAGATATGCAAAATGGTGTGTCAAATGTCCTTGAAATCGGACAAAAACCGTACAGATATGAAAATGATGTGGTTCAAACGGCTATAACTTTTGAATCGAAAGTCGTAGAGCCTCGCAGATGGGCTCATTCGATTCCTCATCAAATTCTACAGTTAGCAGTCCCCTATGCAGATAAATTTGCTGTACGAGCTTCCGTTTCCGAGATATTTGACAAAAACCGTACAGATATGCAAAATGGTGTGTCAAATGTCCTTGAAATCGGACAAAAACCGTACAGATATGAAAATGATGTGGTTCAAACGGCTATAACTTTTGAATCGAAAGTCGTAGAGCCTCGCAGATGGGCTCATTCGATTCCTCATCAAATTCTACAGTTAGCAGTCCCCTATGCAGATAAATTTGCTGTACGAGCTTCGGTTTCCGAGATATTTGACAAAAACCGTATCATGTTAACTTATCAAAACCACTAGAGGGCGCCTCGCCACGTTACATCTCCCATTGCTTTTATGATGTCATAGTAGACGTTGCTGACGCAGACACTTAAACAGTCAGTGATCCATTCCATCTCATCAGAGTAGCTAGTGACTTCTGGATCTGACACACTGACTTAGAGAAAACAAGTAAGTCCATAATGGGGATAAACTTTAGAGTAAGAATTTTCTACAATTATTCTGTATTCATTCTTTGACAAAAACACCCCCAATTGAAGACAGAATAGAGTACATATTGCTCTCTGAGCTTTGTTTAACCAAGTTGTCATATAAATGATGTGTTGATACTGGTTGATTAGAGGACTAGCAGTGATGGCAACTCACAGGCTCAAAAGGCTATAACTTTTGAATCGAAAGTCGTAGAGCCTCGCAGATGGGCTCATTCGATTCCTCATCAAATTCTACAGTTAGCAGTCCCCTATGCAGATAAATTTGCTGTACGAGCTTCGGTTTCCGAGATATTTGACAAAAACCAAACAGATATGAAAAATGATGTGGCTCAAAAGGCTATAACTTTTGAATCGAAAGTCGTAGAGCCTCGCAGATGGGCTCATTCGATTCCTCATCAAATTCTACAGTTAGCAGTCCCCTATGCATGTAAATTTGCTGTACGAGCTTCGGTTTCCGAGATATTTGACAAAAACCAAACAGATAAGAAAAATGATGTGGCTCAAAAGGCTATAACTTTTGAATCGAAAGTCGTAGAGCCTCGCAGATGGGCTCATTCGATTCCTCATCAAATTCTACAGTTAGCAGTCCCCTATGCAGATAAATTTGCTGTACGAGCTTCCGTTTCCGAGATATTTGACAAAAACCGTACAGATATGCAAAATGATGTGTCAAATGTCCTTGAAATCGGACAAAAACCGTACAGATATGAAAATGATGTGGTTCAAACGGCTATAACTTTTGAATCGAAAGTCCTAGAGCCTCGCAGATGGGCTCATTCGATTCCTCATCAAATTCTACAGTTAGCAGTCCCCTACGCATGTAAATTTGCTGTACGAGCTTCGGTTTCCGAGATATTTGACAAAAACCAAACAGATAAGAAAAATGATGTGGCTCAAAAGGCTATAACTTTTGAATCGAAAGTCGTAGAGCCTCGCAGATGGGCTCATTCGATTCCTCATCAAATTCTACAGTTAGCAGTCCCCTATGCAGATAAATTTGCTGTACGAGCTTCCGTTTCCGAGATATTTGACAAAAACCGTACAGATATGCAAAATGATGTGTCAAATGTCCTTGAAATCGGACAAAAACCGTACAGATATGAAAATGATGTGGTTCAAACGGCTATAACTTTTGAATCGAAAGTCGTAGAGCCTCGCAGATGGGCTCATTCGATTCCTCATCAAATTCTACAGTTAGCAGTCCCCTATGCAGATAAATTTGCTGTACGAGCTTCCGTTTCTGAGATATTTGACAAAAACCGTACAGATATGCAAAATGATGTGTCAAATGTCCTTGAAATCGGACAAAAACCGTACAGATATGAAAATGATGTGGTTCAAACGGCTATAACTTTTGAATCGAAAGTCCTAGAGCCTCGCAGATGGGCTCATTCGATTCCTCATCAAATTCTACAGTTAGCAGTCCCCTATGCAGATAAATTTGCTGTACGAGCTTCCGTTTCCGAGATATTTGACAAAAACCGTACAGATATGCAAAATGATGTGTCAAATGTCCTTGAAATCGGACAAAAACCGTACAGATATGAAAATGATGTGGTTCAAACGGCTATAACTTTTGAATCGAAAGTCGTAGAGCCTCGCAGATGGGCTCATTCGATTCCTCATCAAATTCTACAGTTAGCAGTCCCCTATGCAGATAAATTTGCTGTACGAGCTTCCGTTTCCGAGATATTTGACAAAAACCGTACAGATATGCAAAATGATGTGTCAAATGTCCTTGAAATCGGACAAAAACCGTACAGATATGAAAATGATGTGGTTCAAACGGCTATAACTTTTGAATCGAAAGTCCTAGAGCCTCGCAGATGGGCTTATTCGATTCCTCATCAAATTCTACAGTTAGCAGTCCCCTATGCAGATAAATTTGCTGTACGAGCTTCGGTTTCCGAGATATTTGACAAAAACCGTATCATGTTAACTTATCAAAACCACTAGAGGGCGCCTCGCCACGTTACATCTCCCATTGCTTTTATGATGTCATAGTAGACGTTGCTGACGCAGACACTTAAACAGTCAGTGATCCATTCCATCTCATCAGAGTAGCTAGTGACTTCTGGATCTGACACACTGACTTAGAGAAAACAAGTAAGTCCATAATGGGGATAAACTTTAGAGTAAGAATTTTCTACAATTATTCTGTATTCATTCTTTGACA
The DNA here is from genome assembly GCF_949987555.1 of Borostomias antarcticus. Classification (NCBI taxonomy): domain Eukaryota; kingdom Metazoa; phylum Chordata; class Actinopteri; order Stomiiformes; family Stomiidae; genus Borostomias; species Borostomias antarcticus. The sequence continues at coordinate 342,937 of NW_028176821.1, forward strand.
AAAACACCCCCAATTGAAGACAGAATAGAGTACATATTGCTCTCTGAGCTTTGTTTAACCAAGTTGTCATATAAATGATGTGTTGATACTGGTTGATTAGAGGACTAGCAGTGATGGCAACTCACAGGCTCAAAAGGCTATAACTTTTGAATCGAAAGTCGTAGAGCCTCGCAGATGGGCTCATTCGATTCCTCATCAAATTCTACAGTTAGCAGTCCCCTATGCAGGTAAATTTGCTGTACGAGCTTCGGTTTCCGAGATATTTGACAAAAACCAAACAGATAAGATAAATGATGTGGCTCAAAAGGCTATAACTTTTGAATCGAAAGTCGTAGAGCCTCGCAGATGGGCTCATTCGATTCCTCATCAAATTCTACAGTTAGCAGTCCCCTATGCAGGTAAATTTGCTGTACGAGCTTCGGTTTCCGAAATATTTGACAAAAACCAAACAGATATGAAAAATGATGTGGCTCAAAAGGCTATAACTTTTGAATCGAAAGTCGTAGAGCCTCGCAGATGGGCTCATTCGATTCCTCATCAAATTCTACAGTTAGCAGTCCCCTAAGCATGTAAATTTGCTGTACGAGCTTCGGTTTCCGAGATATTTGACAAAAACCAAACAGATAAGAAAAATGATGTGGCTCAAAAGGCTATAACTTTTGAATCGAAAGTCGTAGAGCCTCGCAGATGGGCTCATTCGATTCCTCATCAAATTCTACAGTTAGCAGTCCCCTACACAGGTAAATTTGCTGTACGAGCTTCGGTTTCCGAGATATTTGACAAAAACCAAACAGATAAGAAAAATGATGTGGCTCAAAAGGCTATAACTTTTGAATCGAAAGTCGTAGAGCCTCGCAGATGGGCTCATTCGATTCCTCATCAAATTCTACAGTTAGCAGTCCCCTATGCAGATAAATTTGCTGTACGGGCTTCCGTTTCCGAGATATTTGACAAAAACCGTACAGATATGCAAAATGATGTGTCAAATGTCCTTGAAATCGGACAAAAACCGTACAGATATGTGACCGCCGCTGGTAATTTGGTCCTCAACTAGGCATTTTCATTTTTCAGTTTTTTACAGATTATGAAAGTGCAGATTGTAAGCTTTCAAATGAGGTCTCATACATTGAATTCTGAACATATTTGAAGAAGATATGCTTATTTGAATGCTAGTACTGCCAAATCAACTTAGCTGAGAAATCTCCCTCCAAAGTTCTCCAACATTTCCACACCTCTGACTGCCAGGTAATGGGCGTGAACAATAGCCTGGTAACCCCTCCCCCAGCCACTCCCCCACTGGACGATCTGTCATTATCTGTCAGAGTGGCTGTCAACTTGGGGTATTACCTGAGAGTGGCTGCCAAGTGAGGTGCTCTCTCACGATTGACCCCACACTCTGAGTCAGTATTAATCTTGTGTTGTGAATGCAGTTAAGAACAATATAAGATGAAGTTCAAATTTAACGTTCTTTATTGTCACATACATAATATAAAGTACAAGCATAAGTAGTTAAGTGTACAAAAAAAGGCAACTGTCTAAGTGTTAAAGTGTACAGTCAGTTGTCTGTTTTATAGACAAGGTGCATAGTGTTCATTGTGATCAAGTGTACAACAAAGTAATAACAGTCCCCAGCTCAATACTCAAGGTAATAACAACAGTACTCAGCTCAGTATTAAATATTCTAACAATGCAGTCTGTGCAAGTGTGGGCAAGTCTGTGCAAGAGAACAAGCAACGCTTCAGTATACAAACAGGAAAACAGGAAAGGCTGTGGCCTTTCTCCTGCAGTGCTGTCCGTCCTGATGATCTGCAGTGAATCTACAAGCGGACAGTCTTGTTCTGAGCTGCTGTGGAGTTTGGCGGGGGACATGTGACGTCTCGTCCCTCATCAGAACAGAACTCTCTGATCTTGTCAAAGAGATACGTCTGTCTGGCCATGTCCAGTCCGGGTGGGGCTTGCACAAGAAGACCTTCTCTCGGGGGGCAGGACATCAGGCTTGCGCAGCAGCTGAAACTCGACTGCCGGTGCATCACGGTGTTCTCTGGCCACAACCATGCCAGGTCTCTCAGTATCAAAACTGCAATAGAATAGAAGGAAGAAAGTACATTAAACTATTGCCCACAGTACTGGCACTCCATATAGATAAAATAGTACCAGAATGTGTGGATTAAATAGACTAGATAATGCATGATAGGATGAACGTATTCTCACCTGTTGTGCAAAATCAAAGCTGTAGTGCACAGTGATCTTCTTGCTGGCTGGTATGGAGGGGCCAAGGGAGAGCTGCAAATCCTCACCTTTTTGCTCATCCTGTAACCAAAACAAAAAACAAAGGTGTCAGACTACCATAGCTCTCATGCTCTCTCATTCTGTTTCTCTCTATAATATAGCTACCTAGCTCAATATTAGCTCCCACGCTGGCTAGTTTAGGAACAAAGGGCTAGCTCAGCTAACTAGCATGTTAGCTAACGTTAGCTAGCTAGCCTTTGTTAGTTTGTTATGCTAGCTAGACTTAGTCACTTGTTTAGAAAGGAGCTTCTGCTAAACGACTAACGTTAATGTAATGTAAACAGCACAGATAGTATAAAGATCAGCTTACCCCAAAGCAAAGCAGAATGCTTGGCGGTGGTGTGAATCTGGTACGTCGTTCGCGTTCGCGTTGTAGCAACATGCTTTGCTGAAACAGTCATCTCTGTATCACAGGTCATCAAGAATAAACTCCGTGTACGAACGAGTCCTGCTCTGCTGGAGTTTTAGCTGCTCTTAAAACTATTTCCATGTCCTGGATGCCATCCCCGTCTTCTCTTTAGCAAAAGCTGTAGCATCCATGGTTAACTTGGGACTGAATGCCGGCGTGTTGTTTGGGAAAGGTGGGGGCGGAGAACCCGGAAGCAATAGCCGGAAGCAATAGCCAATGAAACCAGATCATGCTAATCGATCTCCCGCCCCCAAACCCGGCTCGAAATCAGCTAAAAACGAGCTTAGTTTGCAGACTAATTAAACGTATTTCGTGAACCTAAAACTGTTGTCTGTTATAGTAAGTAGGTACTTCACAACTTCAACTTTGGTAATACACAAAAAAACAAAAAACGAAAAAAAACGTTTTTTTATGTATTTTGCCCCCTAGCGCATTTCGGGGTTTGCCGAGTTGCGGACCAAATCACCAGCCGCTGTCACATATGAAAATGATGTGGTTCAAACGGCTATAACTTTTGAATCGAAAGTCCTAGAGCCTCGCAGATGGGCTCATTCGATTCCTCATCAAATTCTACAGTTAGCAGTCCCCTATGCAGATAAATTTGCTGTACGAGCTTCCGTTTCCGAGATATTTGACAAAAACCGTACAGATATGCAAAATGGTGTGTCAAATGTCCTTGAAATCGGACAAAAACCGTACAGATATGAAAATGATGTGGTTCAAACGGCTATAACTTTTGAATCGAAAGTCGTAGAGCCTCGCAGATGGGCTCATTCGATTCCTCATCAAATTCTACAGTTAGCAGTCCCCTATGCAGATAAATTTGCTGTACGAGCTTCCGTTTCCGAGATATTTGACAAAAACCGTACAGATATGAAAAATGATGTGTCAAATGTCCTTGAAATCGGACAAAAACCGTACAGATATGAAAATGATGTGGTTCAAACGGCTATAACTTTTGAATCGAAAGTCGTAGAGCCTCGCAGATGGGCTCATTCGATTCCTCATCAAATTCTACAGTTAGCAGTCCCCTATGCAGATAAATTTGCTGTACGAGCTTCCGTTTCCGAGATATTTGACAAAAACCGTACAGATATGCAAAATGGTGTGTCAAATGTCCTTGAAATCGGACAAAAACCGTACAGATATGAAAATGATGTGGTTCAAACGGCTATAACTTTTGAATCGAAAGTCGTAGAGCCTCGCAGATGGGCTCATTCGATTCCTCATCAAATTCTACAGTTAGCAGTCCCCTATGCAGATAAATTTGCTGTACGAGCTTCCGTTTCCGAGATATTTGACAAAAACCGTACAGATATGCAAAATGGTGTGTCAAATGTCCTTGAAATCGGACAAAAACCGTACAGATATGAAAATGATGTGGTTCAAACGGCTATAACTTTTGAATCGAAAGTCCTAGAGCCTCGCAGATGGGCTCATTCGATTCCTCATCAAATTCTACAGTTAGCAGTCCCCTATGCAGATAAATTTGCTGTACGAGCTTCCGTTTCCGAGATATTTGACAAAAACCGTACAGATATGAAAAATGATGTGTCAAATGTCCTTGAAATCGGACAAAAACCGTACAGATATGAAAATGATGTGGTTCAAACGGCTATAACTTTTGAATCGAAAGTCGTAGAGCCTCGCAGATGGGCTCATTCGATTCCTCATCAAATTCTACAGTTAGCAGTCCCCTATGCAGATAAATTTGCTGTACGAGCTTCCGTTTCCGAGATATTTGACAAAAACCGTACAGATATGCAAAATGGTGTGTCAAATGTCCTTGAAATCGGACAAAAACCGTACAGATATGAAAATGATGTGGTTCAAACGGCTATAACTTTTGAATCGAAAGTCGTAGAGCCTCGCAGATGGGCTCATTCGATTCCTCATCAAATTCTACAGTTAGCAGTCCCCTATGCAGATAAATTTGCTGTACTAGCTTCGGTTTCCGAGATATTTGACAAAAACCGTATCATGTTAACTTATCAAAACCACTAGAGGGCGCCTCGCCACGTTACATCTCCCATTGCTTTTATGATGTCATAGTAGACGTTGCTGACGCAGACACTTAAACAGTCAGTGATCCATTCCACCTCATCAGAGTAGCTAGTGACTTCTGGATCTGACACACTGACTTAGAGAAAACAAGTAAGTCCATAATGGGGATAAACTTTAGAGTAAGAATTTTCTACAATTATTCTGTATTCATTCTTTGACAAAAACACCCCCAATTGAAGACAGAATAGAGTACATATTGCTCTCTGAGCTTTGTTTAACCAAGTTGTCATATAAATGATGTGTTGATACTGGTTGATTAGAGGACTAGCAGTGATGGCAACTCACAGGCTCAAAAGGCTATAACTTTTGAATCGAAAGTCGTAGAGCCTCGCAGATGGGCTCATTCGATTCCTCATCAAATTCTACAGTTAGCAGTCCCCTATGCAGATAAATTTGCTGTACGAGCTTCCGTTTCCGAGATATTTGACAAAAACCGTACAGATATGCAAAATGGTGTGTCAAATGTCCTTGAAATCGGACAAAAACCGTACAGATATGAAAATGATGTGGTTCAAACGGCTATAACTTTTGAATCGAAAGTCGTAGAGCCTCGCAGATGGGCTCATTCGATTCCTCATCAAATTCTACAGTTAGCAGTCCCCTATGCAGATAAATTTGCTGTACGAGCTTCCGTTTCCGAGATATTTGACAAAAACCGTACAGATATGCAAAATGGTGTGTCGAATGTCCTTGAAATCGGACAAAAACCGTACAGATATGAAAATGATGTGGTTCAAACGGCTATAACTTTTGAATCGAAAGTCCTAGAGCCTCGCAGATGGGCTCATTCGATTCCTCATCAAATTCTACAGTTAGCAGTCCCCTGTGCAGATAAATTTGCTGTACGAGCTTCCGTTTCCGAGATATTTGACAAAAACCGTACAGATATGAAAAATGATGTGTCAAATGTCGTTGAAATCGGACAAAAACCGTACAGATATGAAAATGATGTGGTTCAAACGGCTATAACTTTTGAATCGAAAGTCGTAGAGCCTCGCAGATGGGCTCATTCGATTCCTCATCAAATTCTACAGTTAGCAGTCCCCTATGCAGATAAATTTGCTGTACGAGCTTCCGTTTCCGAGATATTTGACAAAAACCGTACAGATATGCAAAATGGTGTGTCAAATGTCCTTGAAATCGGACAAAAACCGTACAGATATGAAAATGATGTGGTTCAAACGGCTATAACTTTTGAATCGAAAGTCGTAGAGCCTCGCAGATGGGCTCATTCGATTCCTCATCAAATTCTACAGTTAGCAGTCCCCTATGCAGATAAATTTGCTGTACGAGCTTCCGTTTCCGAGATATTTGACAAAAACCGTACAGATATGCAAAATGTGTGTCAAATGTCCTTGAAATCGGACAAAAACCGTACAGATATGAAAATGATGTGGTTCAAACGGCTATAACTTTTGAATCGAAAGTCGTAGAGCCTCGCAGATGGGCTCATTCGATTCCTCATCAAATTCTACAGTTAGCAGTCCCCTATGCAGATAAATTTGCTGTACGAGCTTCCGTTTCCGAGATATTTGACAAAAACCGTACAGATATGCAAAATGATGTGTCAAATGTCCTTGAAATCGGACAAAAACCGTACAGATATGAAAATGATGTGGTTCAAACGGCTATAACTTTTGAATCGAAAGTCGTAGAGCCTCGCAGATGGGCTCATTCGATTCCTCATCAAATTCTACAGTTAGCAGTCCCCTATGCAGATAAATTTGCTGTACGAGCTTCCGTTTCCGAGATATTTGACAAAAACCGTACAGATATGCAAAATGATGTGTCAAATGTCCTTGAAATCGGACAAAAACCGTACAGATATGAAAATGATGTGGTTCAAACGGCTATAACTTTTGAATCGAAAGTCGTAGAGCCTCGCAGATGGGCTCATTCGATTCCTCATCAAATTCTACAGTTAGCAGTCCCCTATGCAGATAAATTTGCTGTACGAGCTTCCGTTTCCGAGATATTTGACAAAAACCGTATCATGTTAACTTATCAAAACCACTAGAGGGCGCCTCGCCACGTTACATCTCCCATTGCTTTTATGATGTCATAGTAGACGTTGCTGACGCAGACACTTAAACAGTCAGTGATCCATTCCATCTCATCAGAGTAGCTAGTGACTTCTGGATCTGACACACTGACTTAGAGAAAACAAGTAAGTCCATAATGGGGATAAACTTTAGAGTAAGAATTTTCTACAATTATTCTGTATTCATTCTTTGACAAAAACACCCCCAATTGAAGACAGAATAGAGTTCATATTGCTCTCTGAGCTTTGTTTAACCAAGTTGTCATATAAATGATGTGTTGATACTGGTTGATTAGAGGACTAGCAGTGATGGCAACTCACAGGCTCAAAAGGCTATAACTTTTGAATCGAAAGTCGTAGAGCCTCGCAGATGGGCTCATTCGATTCCTCATCAAATTCTACAGTTAGCAGTCCCCTATTCAGGTAAATTTGCTGTACGAGCTTCGGTTTCCGAGATATTTGACAAAAACCAAACAGATATGAAAAATGATGTGGCTCAAAAGGCTATAACTTTTGAATCGAAAGTCGTAGAGCCTCGCAGATGGGCTCATTCGATTCCTCATCAAATTCTACAGTTAGCAGTCCCCTATGCAGGTAAATTTGCTATACGAGCTTCGGTTTCCGAGATATTTGACAAAAACCAAACAGATAAGAAAAATGATGTGGCTCAAAAGGCTATAACTTTTGAATCGAAAGTCGTAGAGCCTCGCAGATGGGCTCATTCGATTCCTCATCAAATTCTACAGTTAGCAGTTCCCTATGCAGATAAATTTGCTGTACGAGCTTCCGTTTCCGAGATATTTGACAAAAACCGTACAGATATGCAAAATGATGTGTCAAATGTCCTTGAAATCGGACAAAAACCGTACAGATATGAAAATGATGTGGTTCAAACGGCTATAACTTTTGAATCGAAAGTCGTAGAGCCTCGCAGATGGGCTCATTCGATTCCTCATCAAATTCTACAGTTAGCAGTCCCATATGCAGATAAATTTGCTGTACGAGCTTCCGTTTCCGAGATATTTGACAAAAACCGTACAGATATGAAAAATGATGTGTCAAATGTCCTTGAAATCGGACAAAAACCGTACAGATATGAAAATGATGTGGTTCAAACGGCTATAACTTTTGAATCGAAAGTCGTAGAGCCTCGCAGATGGGCTCATTCGATTCCTCATCAAATTCTACAGTTAGCAGTCCCTTATGCAGATAAATTTGCTGTACGAGCTTCCGTTTCCGAGATATTTGACAAAAACCGTATCATGTTAACTTATCAAAACCACTAGAGGGCGCCTCGCCACGTTACATCTCCCATTGCTTTTATGATGTCATAGTAGACGTTGCTGACGCAGACACTTAAACAGTCAGTGATCCATTCCACCTCATCAGAGTAGCTAGTGACTTCTGGATCTGACACACTGACTTAGAGAAAACAAGTAAGTCCATAATGGGGATAAACTTTAGAGTAAGAATTTTCTACAATTATTCTGTATTCATTCTTTGACAAAAACACCCCCAATTGAAGACAGAATAGAGTACATATTGCTCTCTGAGCTTTGTTTAACCAAGTTGTCATATAAATGATGTGTTGATACTGGTTGATTAGAGGACTAGCAGTGATGGCAACTCACAGGCTCAAAAGGCTATAACTTTTGAATCGAAAGTCGTAGAGCCTCGCAGATGGGCTCATTCGATTCCTCATCAAATTCTACAGTTAGCAGTCCCCTATGCAGGTAAATTTGCTGTACGAGCTTCCGTTTCCGAGATATTTGACAAAAACCGTACAGATATGCAAAATGATGTGTCAAATGTCCTAGAAATCGGACAAAAACCGTACAGATATGAAAATGATGTGGTTCAAACGGCTATAACTTTTGAATCGAAAGTCGTAGAGCCTCGCAGATGGGCTCATTCGATTCCTCATCAAATTCTACAGTTAGCAGTCCCCAATGCAGATAAATTTGCTGTACGAGCTTCCGTTTCCGAGATATTTGACAAAAACCGTACAGATATGCAAAATGATGTGTCAAATGTCCTTGAAATCGGACAAAAACCGTACAGATATGAAAATGATGTGGTTCAAACGGCTATAACTTTTGAATCGAAAGTCCTAGAGCCTCGCAGATGGGCTCATTCGATTCCTCATCAAATTCTACAGTTAGCAGTCCCCTATGCAGATAAATTTGCTGTACGAGCTTCCGTTTCCGAGATATTTGACAAAAACCGTACAGATATGCAAAATGTGTGTCAAATGTCCTTGAAATCGGACAAAAACCGTACAGATATGAAAATGATGTGGTTCAAACGGCTATAACTTTTGAATCGAAAGTCGTAGAGCCTCGCAGATGGGCTCATTCGATTCCTCATCAAATTCTACAGTTAGCAGTCCCCTATGCAGATAAATTTGCTGTACGAGCTTCCGTTTCCGAGATATTTGACAAAAACCGTACAGATATGCAAAATGATGTGTCAAATGTCCTTGAAATCGGACAAAAACCGTACAGATATGAAAATGATGTGGTTCAAACGGCTATAACTTTTGAATCGAAAGTCGTAGAGCCTCGCAGATGGGCTCATTCGATTCCTCATCAAATTCTACAGTTAGCAGTCCCCAATGCAGATAAATTTGCTGTACGAGCTTCCGTTTCCGAGATATTTGACAAAAACCGTACAGATATGCAAAATGATGTGTCAAATGTCCTTGAAATCGGACAAAAACCGTACAGATATGAAAATGATGTGGTTCAAACGGATATAACTTTTGAATCGAAAGTCGTAGAGCCTCGCAGATGGGCTCATTCGATTCCTCATCAAATTCTACAGTTAGCAGTCCCCTATGCAGATAAATTTGCTGTACGAGCTTCCGTTTCCGAGATATTTGACAAAAACCGTACAGATATGCAAAATGATGTGTCAAATGTCCTTGAAATCGGACAAAAACCGTACAGATATGAAAATGATGTGGTTCAAACGGATATAACTTTTGAATCGAAAGTCGTAGAGCCTCGCAGATGGGCTCATTCGATTCCTCATCAAATTCTACAGTTAGCAGTCCCCTATGCAGATAAATTTGCTGTACGAGCTTCCGTTTCCGAGATATTTGACAAAAACCGTATCATGTTAACTTATCAAAACCACTAGAGGGCGCCTCGCCACGTTACATCTCCCATTGCTTTTATGATGTCATAGTAGACGTTGCTGACGCAGACACTTAAACAGTCAGTGATCCATTCCATCTCATCAGAGTAGCTAGTGACTTCTGGATCTGACACACTGACTTAGAGAAAACAAGTAAGTCCATAATGGGGATAAACTTTAGAGTAAGAATTTTCTACAATTATTCTGTATTCATTCTTTGACAAAAACACCCCCAATTGAAGACAGAATAGAGTACATATTGCTCTCTGAGCTTTGTTTAACCAAGTTGTCATATAAATGATGTGTTGATACTGGTTGATTAGAGGACTAGCAGTGATGGCAACTCACAGGCTCAAAAGGCTATAACTTTTGAATCGAAAGTCGTAGAGCCTCGCAGATGGGCTCATTCGATTCCTCATCAAATTCTACAGTTAGCAGTCCCCTATGCAGATAAATTTGCTGTACGAGCTTCCGTTTCCGAGATATTTGACAAAAACCGTACAGATATGCAAAATGATGTGTCAAATGTCCTTGAAATCGGACAAAAACCGTACAGATATGAAAATGATGTGGTTCAAACGGATATAACTTTTGAATCGAAAGTCGTAGAGCCTCGCAGATGGGCTCATTCGATTCCTCATCAAATTCTACAGTTAGCAGTCCCCTATGCAGATAAATTTGCTGTACGAGCTTCCGTTTCCGAGATATTTGACAAAAACCGTACAGATATGCAAAATGATGTGTCAAATGTCCTTGAAATCGGACAAAAAACGTACAGATATGAAAATGATGTGGTTCAAACGGATATAACTTTTGAATCGAAAGTCGTAGAGCCTCGCAGATGGGCTCATTCGATTCCTCATCAAATTCTACAGTTAGCAGTCCCCTATGCAGATAAATTTGCTGTACGAGCTTCCGTTTCCGAGATATTTGACAAAAACCGTATCATGTTAACTTATCAAAACCACTAGAGGGCGCCTCGCCACGTTACATCTCCCATTGCTTTTATGATGTCATAGTAGACGTTGCTGACGCAGACACTTAAACAGTCAGTGATCCATTCCATCTCATCAGAGTAGCTAGTGACTTCTGGATCTGACACACTGACTTAGAGAAAACAAGTAAGTCCATAATGGGGATAAACTTTAGAGTAAGAATTTTCTACAATTATTCTGTATTCATTCTTTGACAAAAACACCCCCAATTGAAGACAGAATAGAGTACATATTGCTCTCTGAGCTTTGTTTAACCAAGTTGTCATATAAATGATGTGTTGATACTGGTTGATTAGAGGACTAGCAGTGATGGCAACTCACAGGCTCAAAAGGCTATAACTTTTGAATCGAAAGTCGTAGAGCCTCGCAGATGGGCTCATTCGATTCCTCATCAAATTCTACAGTTAGCAGTCCCCTATGCAGATAAATTTGCTGTACGAGCTTCCGTTTCCGAGATATTTGACAAAAACCGTACAGATATGCAAAATGTGTGTCAAATGTCCTTGAAATCGGACAAAAACCGTACAGATATGAAAATGATGTGGTTCAAACGGCTATAACTTTTGAATCGAAAGTCGTAGAGCCTCGCAGATGGGCTCATTCGATTCCTCATCAAATTCTACAGTTAGCAGTCCCCAATGCAGATAAATTTGCTTTACGAGCTTCCGTTTCCGAGATATTTGACAAAAACCGTACAGATATGCAAAATGATGTGTCAAATGTCCTTGAAATCGGACAAAAACCGTACAGATATGAAAATGATGTGGTTCAAACGGCTATAACTTTTGAATCGAAAGTCCTAGAGCCTCGCAGATGGGCTCATTCGATTCCTCATCAAATTCTACAGTTAGCAGTCCCCTATGCAGGTAAATTTGCTGTACGAGCTTCGGTTTCCGAGATATTTGACAAAAACCAAACAGATAAGAAAAATGATGTGGCTCAAAAGGCTATAACTTTTGAATCGAAAGTCGTAGAGCCTCGCAGATGGGCTCATTCGATTCCTCATCAAATTCTACAGTTAGCAGTCCCCTATGCAGATAAATTTGCTGTACGAGCTTCCGTTTCCGAGATATTTGACAAAAACCGTTCAGATATGCAAAATGATGTGTCAAATGTCCCTGAAATCGGACAAAAACCGTACAGATATGAAAATGATGTGGTTCAAACGGCTATAACTTTTGAAACGAAAGTCGTAGAGCCTCGCAGATGGGCTCATTCGATTTCTCATCAAATTCTACAGTTAGCACTCCCCCATGCAGGTAAATTTGCTGTACGAGCTTCGGTTTCCGAGATATTTGACAAAAACCAAACAGATAAGAAAAATGATGTGGCTCAAAAGGCTATAACTTTTGAATCGAAAGTCGTAGAGCCTCGCAGATGGGCTCATTCGATTCCTCATCAAATTCTACAGTTAGCAGTCCCCTATGCAGATAAATTTGCTGTACGAGCTTCCGTTTCCGAGATATTTGACAAAAACCAAACAGATATGAAAAATGATGTGGCTCAAAAGGCTATAACTTTTGAATCGAAAGTCGTAGAGCCTCGCAGATGGGCTCATTCGATTCCTCATCAAATTCTACAGTTAGCAGTCCCTAATGTATGTAAATTTGCTGTACGAGCTTCGGTTTCCGAGATATTTGACAAAAACCAAACAGATAAGAAAAATGATGTGGCTCAAAAGGCTATAACTTTTGAATCGAAAGTCGTAGAGCCTCGCAGATGGGCTCATTCGATTCCTCATCAAATTCTACAGTTAGCAGTCCCCTATGCAGATAAATTTGCTGTACGAGCTTCCGTTTCCGAGATATTTGACAAAAACCGTACAGATATGCAAAATGATGTGTCAAATGTCCTTGAAATCGGACAAAAACCGTACAGATATGAAAATGATGTGGTTCAAACGGCTATAACTTTTGAATCGAAAGTCGTAGAGCCTCGCAGATGGGCTCATTCGATTCCTCATCAAATTCTACAGTTAGCAGTCCCCTATGCAGGTAAATTTGCTGTACGAGCTTCGGTTTCCGAGATATTTGACAAAAACCAAACAGATAAGAAAAATGATGTGGCTCAAAAGGCTATAACTTTTGAATCGAAAGTCGTAGAGCCTCGCAGATGGGCTCATTCGATTCCTCATCAAATTCTACAGTTAGCAGTCCCCTATGCAGATAAATTTGCTGTACGAGCTTCCGTTTCCGAGATATTTGACAAAAACTGTACAGATATGCAAAATGATGTGTCAAATGTCCTTGAAATCGGACAAAAACCGTACAGATATGAAAATGATGTGGTTCAAACGGCTATAACTTTTGAATCGAAAGTCCTAGAGCCTCGCAGATGGGCTCATTCGATTCCTCATCAAATTCTACAGTTAGCAGTCCCCTATGCAGGTAAATTTGCTGTACGAGCTTCGGTTTCCGAGATATTTGACAAAAACCAAACAGATAAGAAAAATGATGTGGCTCAAAAGGCTATAACTTTTGAATCGAAAGTCGTAGAGCCTCGCAGATGGGCTCATTCGATTCCTCATCAAATTCTACAGTTAGCAGTCCCCTATGCAGATAAATTTGCTGTACGAGCTTCCGTTTCCGAGATATTTGACAAAAACCGTACAGATATGCAAAATGATGTGTCAAATGTCCTTGAAATCGGACAAAAACCGTACAGATATGAAAATGATGTGGTTCAAACGGCTATAACTTTTGAATCGAAAGTCGTAGAGCCTCGCAGATGGGCTCATTCGATTCCTCATCAAATTCTACAGTTAGCAGTCCCCTATGCAGGTAAATTTGCTGTACGAGCTTCGGTTTCCGAGATATTTGACAAAAACCAAACAGATAAGAAACATGATGTGGCTCAAAAGGCTATAACTTTTGAATCGAAAGTCGTAGAGCCTCGCAGATGGGCTCATTCGATTCCTCATCAAATTCTACAGTTAGCAGTCCCCTATGCAGATAAATTTGCTGTACGAGCTTCCGTTTCCGAGATATTTGACAAAAACTGTACAGATATGCAAAATGATGTGTCAAATGTCCTTGAAATCGGACAAAAACCGTACAGATATGAAAATGATGTGGTTCAAACGGCTATAACTTTTGAATCGAAAGTCCTAGAGCCTCGCAGATGGGCTCATTCGATTCCTCATCAAATTCTACAGTTAGCAGTCCCCTATGCAGGTAAATTTGCTGTACGAGCTTCGGTTTCCGAGATATTTGACAAAAACCAAACAGATAAGAAAAATGATGTGGCTCAAAAGGCTATAACTTTTGAATCGAAAGTCGTAGAGCCTCGCAGATGGGCTCATTCGATTCCTCATCAAATTCTACAGTTAGCAGTCCCCTATGCAGATAAATTTGCTGTACGAGCTTCCGTTTCCGAGATATTTGACAAAAACCGTACAGATATGCAAAATGATGTGTCAAATGTCCTTGAAATCGGACAAAAACCGTACAGATATGAAAATGATGTGGTTCAAACGGCTATAACTTTTGAATCGAAAGTCGTAGAGCCTCGCAGATGGGCTCATTCGATTCCTCATCAAATTCTACAGTTAGCAGTCCCCTATGCAGATAAATTTGCTGTACGAGCTTCCGTTTCCGAGATATTTGACAAAAACCGTACAGATATGCAAAATGATGTGTCAAATGTCCTAGAAATCGGACAAAAACCGTACAGATATGAAAATGATGTGGTTCAAACGGCTATAACTTTTGAATCGAAAGTCGTAGAGCCTCGCAGATGGGCTCATTCGATTCCTCATCAAATTCTACAGTTAGCAGTCCCCAATGCAGATAAATTTGCTGTACGAGCTTCCGTTTCCGAGATATTTGACAAAAACCGTACAGATATGCAAAATGATGTGTCAAATGTCCTTGAAATCGGACAAAAACCGTACAGATATGAAAATGATGTGGTTCAAACGGATATAACTTTTGAATCGAAAGTCGTAGAGCCTCGCAGATGGGCTCATTCGATTCCTCATCAAATTCTACAGTTAGCAGTCCCCTATGCAGATAAATTTGCTGTACGAGCTTCCGTTTCCGAGATATTTGACAAAAACCGTACAGATATGCAAAATGATGTGTCAAATGTCCTTGAAATCGGACAAAAACCGTACAGATATGAAAATGATGTGGTTCAAACGGATATAACTTTTGAATCGAAAGTCGTAGAGCCTCGCAGATGGGCTCATTCGATTCCTCATCAAATTCTACAGTTAGCAGTCCCCTATGCAGATAAATTTGCTGTACGAGCTTCCGTTTCCGAGATATTTGACAAAAACCGTATCATGTTAACTTATCAAAACCACTAGAGGGCGCCTCGCCACGTTACATCTCCCATTGCTTTTATGATGTCATAGTAGACGTTGCTGACGCAGACACTTAAACAGTCAGTGATCCATTCCATCTCATCAGAGTAGCTAGTGACTTCTGGATCTGACACACTGACTTAGAGAAAACAAGTAAGTCCATAATGGGGATAAACTTTAGAGTAAGAATTTTCTACAATTATTCTGTATTCATTCTTTGACAAAAACACCCCCAATTGAAGACAGAATAGAGTACATATTGCTCTCTGAGCTTTGTTTAACCAAGTTGTCATATAAATGATGTGTTGATACTGGTTGATTAGAGGACTAGCAGTGATGGCAACTCACAGGCTCAAAAGGCTATAACTTTTGAATCGAAAGTCGTAGAGCCTCGCAGATGGGCTCATTCGATTCCTCATCAAATTCTACAGTTAGCAGTCCCCAATGCAGATAAATTTGCTGTACGAGCTTCCGTTTCCGAGATATTTGACAAAAACCGTACAGATATGCAAAATGATGTGTCAAATGTCCTTGAAATCGGACAAAAACCGTACAGATATGAAAATGATGTGGTTCAAACGGATATAACTTTTGAATCGAAAGTCGTAGAGCCTCGCAGATGGGCTCATTCGATTCCTCATCAAATTCTACAGTTAGCAGTCCCCTATGCAGATAAATTTGCTGTACGAGCTTCCGTTTCCGAGATATTTGACAAAAACCGTACAGATATGCAAAATGATGTGTCAAATGTCCTTGAAATCGGACAAAAACCGTACAGATATGAAAATGATGTGGTTCAAACGGATATAACTTTTGAATCGAAAGTCGTAGAGCCTCGCAGATGGGCTCATTCGATTCCTCATCAAATTCTACAGTTAGCAGTCCCCTATGCAGATAAATTTGCTGTACGAGCTTCCGTTTCCGAGATATTTGACAAAAACCGTATCATGTTAACTTATCAAAACCACTAGAGGGCGCCTCGCCACGTTACATCTCCCATTGCTTTTATGATGTCATAGTAGACGTTGCTGACGCAGACACTTAAACAGTCAGTGATCCATTCCATCTCATCAGAGTAGCTAGTGACTTCTGGATCTGACACACTGACTTAGAGAAAACAAGTAAGTCCATAATGGGGATAAACTTTAGAGTAAGAATTTTCTACAATTATTCTGTATTCATTCTTTGACAAAAACACCCCCAATTGAAGACAGAATAGAGTACATATTGCTCTCTGAGCTTTGTTTAACCAAGTTGTCATATAAATGATGTGTTGATACTGGTTGATTAGAGGACTAGCAGTGATGGCAACTCACAGGCTCAAAAGGCTATAACTTTTGAATCGAAAGTCGTAGAGCCTCGCAGATGGGCTCATTCGATTCCTCATCAAATTCTACAGTTAGCAGTCCCCTATGCAGATAAATTTGCTGTACGAGCTTCCGTTTCCGAGATATTTGACAAAAACCGTACAGATATGCAAAATGATGTGTCAAATGTCCTTGAAATCGGACAAAAACCGTACAGATATGAAAATGATGTGGTTCAAACGGCTATAACTTTTGAATCGAAAGTCCTAGAGCCTCGCAGATGGGCTCATTCGATTCCTCATCAAATTCTACAGTTAGCAGTCCCCTATGCAGATAAATTTGCTGTACGAGCTTCCGTTTCCGAGATATTTGACAAAAACCGTACAGATATGCAAAATGTGTGTCAAATGTCCTTGAAATCGGACAAAAACCGTACAGATATGAAAATGATGTGGTTCAAACGGCTATAACTTTTGAATCGAAAGTCGTAGAGCCTCGCAGATGGGCTCATTCGATTCCTCATCAAATTCTACAGTTAGCAGTCCCCTATGCAGGTAAATTTGCTGTACGAGCTTCGGTTTCCGAGATATTTGACAAAAACCAAACAGATAAGAAACATGATGTGGCTCAAAAGGCTATAACTTTTGAATCGAAAGTCGTAGAGCCTCGCAGATGGGCTCATTCGATTCCTCATCAAATTCTACAGTTAGCAGTCCCCTATGCAGATAAATTTGCTGTACGAGCTTCCGTTTCCGAGATATTTGACAAAAACTGTACAGATATGCAAAATGATGTGTCAAATGTCCTTGAAATCGGACAAAAACCGTACAGATATGAAAATGATGTGGTTCAAACGGCTATAACTTTTGAATCGAAAGTCCTAGAGCCTCGCAGATGGGCTCATTCGATTCCTCATCAAATTCTACAGTTAGCAGTCCCCTATGCAGGTAAATTTGCTGTACGAGCTTCGGTTTCCGAGATATTTGACAAAAACCAAACAGATAAGAAAAATGATGTGGCTCAAAAGGCTATAACTTTTGAATCGAAAGTCGTAGAGCCTCGCAGATGGGCTCATTCGATTCCTCATCAAATTCTACAGTTAGCAGTCCCCTATGCAGATAAATTTGCTGTACGAGCTTCCGTTTCCGAGATATTTGACAAAAACCGTACAGATATGCAAAATGATGTGTCAAATGTCCTTGAAATCGGACAAAAACCGTACAGATATGAAAATGATGTGGTTCAAACGGCTATAACTTTTGAATCGAAAGTCGTAGAGCCTCGCAGATGGGCTCATTCGATTCCTCATCAAATTCTACAGTTAGCAGTCCCCTATGCAGATAAATTTGCTGTACGAGCTTCCGTTTCCGAGATATTTGACAAAAACCGTACAGATATGCAAAATGATGTGTCAAATGTCCTAGAAATCGGACAAAAACCGTACAGATATGAAAATGATGTGGTTCAAACGGCTATAACTTTTGAATCGAAAGTCGTAGAGCCTCGCAGATGGGCTCATTCGATTCCTCATCAAATTCTACAGTTAGCAGTCCCCAATGCAGATAAATTTGCTGTACGAGCTTCCGTTTCCGAGATATTTGACAAAAACCGTACAGATATGCAAAATGATGTGTCAAATGTCCTTGAAATCGGACAAAAACCGTACAGATATGAAAATGATGTGGTTCAAACGGATATAACTTTTGAATCGAAAGTCGTAGAGCCTCGCAGATGGGCTCATTCGATTCCTCATCAAATTCTACAGTTAGCAGTCCCCTATGCAGATAAATTTGCTGTACGAGCTTCCGTTTCCGAGATATTTGACAAAAACCGTACAGATATGCAAAATGATGTGTCAAATGTCCTTGAAATCGGACAAAAACCGTACAGATATGAAAATGATGTGGTTCAAACGGATATAACTTTTGAATCGAAAGTCGTAGAGCCTCGCAGATGGGCTCATTCGATTCCTCATCAAATTCTACAGTTAGCAGTCCCCTATGCAGATAAATTTGCTGTACGAGCTTCCGTTTCCGAGATATTTGACAAAAACCGTATCATGTTAACTTATCAAAACCACTAGAGGGCGCCTCGCCACGTTACATCTCCCATTGCTTTTATGATGTCATAGTAGACGTTGCTGACGCAGACACTTAAACAGTCAGTGATCCATTCCACCTCATCAGAGTAGCTAGTGACTTCTGGATCTGACACACTGACTTAGAGAAAACAAGTAAGTCCATAATGGGGATAAACTTTAGAGTAAGAATTTTCTACAATTATTCTGTATTCATTCTTTGACAAAAACACCCCCAATTGAAGACAGAATAGAGTACATATTGCTCTCTGAGCTTTGTTTAACCAAGTTGTCATATAAATGATGTGTTGATACTGGTTGATTAGAGGACTAGCAGTGATGGCAACTCACAGGCTCAAAAGGCTATAACTTTTGAATCGAAAGTCGTAGAGCCTCGCAGATGGGCTCATTCGATTCCTCATCAAATTCTACAGTTAGCAGTCCCCTATGCAGGTAAATTTGCTGTACGAGCTTCCGTTTCCGAGATATTTGACAAAAACCGTACAGATATGCAAAATGATGTGTCAAATGTCCTAGAAATCGGACAAAAACCGTACAGATATGAAAATGATGTGGTTCAAACGGCTATAACTTTTGAATCGAAAGTCGTAGAGCCTCGCAGATGGGCTCATTCGATTCCTCATCAAATTCTACAGTTAGCAGTCCCCAATGCAGATAAATTTGCTGTACGAGCTTCCGTTTCCGAGATATTTGACAAAAACCGTACAGATATGCAAAATGATGTGTCAAATGTCCTTGAAATCGGACAAAAACCGTACAGATATGAAAATGATGTGGTTCAAACGGATATAACTTTTGAATCGAAAGTCGTAGAGCCTCGCAGATGGGCTCATTCGATTCCTCATCAAATTCTACAGTTAGCAGTCCCCTATGCAGATAAATTTGCTGTACGAGCTTCCGTTTCCGAGATATTTGACAAAAACCGTACAGATATGCAAAATGATGTGTCAAATGTCCTTGAAATCGGACAAAAACCGTACAGATATGAAAATGATGTGGTTCAAACGGATATAACTTTTGAATCGAAAGTCGTAGAGCCTCGCAGATGGGCTCATTCGATTCCTCATCAAATTCTACAGTTAGCAGTCCCCTATGCAGATAAATTTGCTGTACGAGCTTCCGTTTCCGAGATATTTGACAAAAACCGTATCATGTTAACTTATCAAAACCACTAGAGGGCGCCTCGCCACGTTACATCTCCCATTGCTTTTATGATGTCATAGTAGACGTTGCTGACGCAGACACTTAAACAGTCAGTGATCCATTCCATCTCATCAGAGTAGCTAGTGACTTCTGGATCTGACACACTGACTTAGAGAAAACAAGTAAGTCCATAATGGGGATAAACTTTAGAGTAAGAATTTTCTACAATTATTCTGTATTCATTCTTTGACAAAAACACCCCCAATTGAAGACAGAATAGAGTACATATTGCTCTCTGAGCTTTGTTTAACCAAGTTGTCATATAAATGATGTGTTGATACTGGTTGATTAGAGGACTAGCAGTGATGGCAACTCACAGGCTCAAAAGGCTATAACTTTTGAATCGAAAGTCGTAGAGCCTCGCAGATGGGCTCATTCGATTCCTCATCAAATTCTACAGTTAGCAGTCCCCTATGCAGATAAATTTGCTGTACGAGCTTCCGTTTCCGAGATATTTGACAAAAACCGTACAGATATGCAAAATGATGTGTCAAATGTCCTTGAAATCGGACAAAAACCGTACAGATATGAAAATGATGTGGTTCAAACGGCTATAACTTTTGAATCGAAAGTCCTAGAGCCTCGCAGATGGGCTCATTCGATTCCTCATCAAATTCTACAGTTAGCAGTCCCCTATGCAGATAAATTTGCTGTACGAGCTTCCGTTTCCGAGATATTTGACAAAAACCGTACAGATATGCAAAATGTGTGTCAAATGTCCTTGAAATCGGACAAAAACCGTACAGATATGAAAATGATGTGGTTCAAACGGCTATAACTTTTGAATCGAAAGTCGTAGAGCCTCGCAGATGGGCTCATTCGATTCCTCATCAAATTCTACAGTTAGCAGTCCCCTATGCAGATAAATTTGCTGTACGAGCTTCCGTTTCCGAGATATTTGACAAAAACCGTACAGATATGCAAAATGATGTGTCAAATGTCCTTGAAATCGGACAAAAACCGTACAGATATGAAAATGATGTGGTTCAAACGGCTATAACTTTTGAATCGAAAGTCGTAGAGCCTCGCAGATGGGCTCATTCGATTCCTCATCAAATTCTACAGTTAGCAGTCCCCAATGCAGATAAATTTGCTGTACGAGCTTCCGTTTCCGAGATATTTGACAAAAACCGTACAGATATGCAAAATGATGTGTCAAATGTCCTTGAAATCGGACAAAAACCGTACAGATATGAAAATGATGTGGTTCAAACGGATATAACTTTTGAATCGAAAGTCGTAGAGCCTCGCAGATGGGCTCATTCGATTCCTCATCAAATTCTACAGTTAGCAGTCCCCTATGCAGATAAATTTGCTGTACGAGCTTCCGTTTCCGAGATATTTGACAAAAACCGTACAGATATGCAAAATGATGTGTCAAATGTCCTTGAAATCGGACAAAAACCGTACAGATATGAAAATGATGTGGTTCAAACGGATATAACTTTTGAATCGAAAGTCGTAGAGCCTCGCAGATGGGCTCATTCGATTCCTCATCAAATTCTACAGTTAGCAGTCCCCTATGCAGATAAATTTGCTGTACGAGCTTCCGTTTCCGAGATATTTGACAAAAACCGTATCATGTTAACTTATCAAAACCACTAGAGGGCGCCTCGCCACGTTACATCTCCCATTGCTTTTATGATGTCATAGTAGACGTTGCTGACGCAGACACTTAAACAGTCAGTGATCCATTCCATCTCATCAGAGTAGCTAGTGACTTCTGGATCTGACACACTGACTTAGAGAAAACAAGTAAGTCCATAATGGGGATAAACTTTAGAGTAAGAATTTTCTACAATTATTCTGTATTCATTCTTTGACAAAAACACCCCCAATTGAAGACAGAATAGAGTACATATTGCTCTCTGAGCTTTGTTTAACCAAGTTGTCATATAAATGATGTGTTGATACTGGTTGATTAGAGGACTAGCAGTGATGGCAACTCACAGGCTCAAAAGGCTATAACTTTTGAATCGAAAGTCGTAGAGCCTCGCAGATGGGCTCATTCGATTCCTCATCAAATTCTACAGTTAGCAGTCCCCTATGCAGATAAATTTGCTGTACGAGCTTCCGTTTCCGAGATATTTGACAAAAACCGTACAGATATGCAAAATGATGTGTCAAATGTCCTTGAAATCGGACAAAAACCGTACAGATATGAAAATGATGTGGTTCAAACGGATATAACTTTTGAATCGAAAGTCGTAGAGCCTCGCAGATGGGCTCATTCGATTCCTCATCAAATTCTACAGTTAGCAGTCCCCTATGCAGATAAATTTGCTGTACGAGCTTCCGTTTCCGAGATATTTGACAAAAACCGTACAGATATGCAAAATGATGTGTCAAATGTCCTTGAAATCGGACAAAAAACGTACAGATATGAAAATGATGTGGTTCAAACGGATATAACTTTTGAATCGAAAGTCGTAGAGCCTCGCAGATGGGCTCATTCGATTCCTCATCAAATTCTACAGTTAGCAGTCCCCTATGCAGATAAATTTGCTGTACGAGCTTCCGTTTCCGAGATATTTGACAAAAACCGTATCATGTTAACTTATCAAAACCACTAGAGGGCGCCTCGCCACGTTACATCTCCCATTGCTTTTATGATGTCATAGTAGACGTTGCTGACGCAGACACTTAAACAGTCAGTGATCCATTCCATCTCATCAGAGTAGCTAGTGACTTCTGGATCTGACACACTGACTTAGAGAAAACAAGTAAGTCCATAATGGGGATAAACTTTAGAGTAAGAATTTTCTACAATTATTCTGTATTCATTCTTTGACAAAAACACCCCCAATTGAAGACAGAATAGAGTACATATTGCTCTCTGAGCTTTGTTTAACCAAGTTGTCATATAAATGATGTGTTGATACTGGTTGATTAGAGGACTAGCAGTGATGGCAACTCACAGGCTCAAAAGGCTATAACTTTTGAATCGAAAGTCGTAGAGCCTCGCAGATGGGCTCATTCGATTCCTCATCAAATTCTACAGTTAGCAGTCCCCTATGCAGATAAATTTGCTGTACGAGCTTCCGTTTCCGAGATATTTGACAAAAACCGTACAGATATGCAAAATGTGTGTCAAATGTCCTTGAAATCGGACAAAAACCGTACAGATATGAAAATGATGTGGTTCAAACGGCTATAACTTTTGAATCGAAAGTCGTAGAGCCTCGCAGATGGGCTCATTCGATTCCTCATCAAATTCTACAGTTAGCAGTCCCCAATGCAGATAAATTTGCTTTACGAGCTTCCGTTTCCGAGATATTTGACAAAAACCGTACAGATATGCAAAATGATGTGTCAAATGTCCTTGAAATCGGACAAAAACCGTACAGATATGAAAATGATGTGGTTCAAACGGCTATAACTTTTGAATCGAAAGTCCTAGAGCCTCGCAGATGGGCTCATTCGATTCCTCATCAAATTCTACAGTTAGCAGTCCCCTATGCAGGTAAATTTGCTGTACGAGCTTCGGTTTCCGAGATATTTGACAAAAACCAAACAGATAAGAAAAATGATGTGGCTCAAAAGGCTATAACTTTTGAATCGAAAGTCGTAGAGCCTCGCAGATGGGCTCATTCGATTCCTCATCAAATTCTACAGTTAGCAGTCCCCTATGCAGATAAATTTGCTGTACGAGCTTCCGTTTCCGAGATATTTGACAAAAACCGTTCAGATATGCAAAATGATGTGTCAAATGTCCCTGAAATCGGACAAAAACCGTACAGATATGAAAATGATGTGGTTCAAACGGCTATAACTTTTGAAACGAAAGTCGTAGAGCCTCGCAGATGGGCTCATTCGATTTCTCATCAAATTCTACAGTTAGCACTCCCCCATGCAGGTAAATTTGCTGTACGAGCTTCGGTTTCCGAGATATTTGACAAAAACCAAACAGATAAGAAAAATGATGTGGCTCAAAAGGCTATAACTTTTGAATCGAAAGTCGTAGAGCCTCGCAGATGGGCTCATTCGATTCCTCATCAAATTCTACAGTTAGCAGTCCCCTATGCAGATAAATTTGCTGTACGAGCTTCCGTTTCCGAGATATTTGACAAAAACCAAACAGATATGAAAAATGATGTGGCTCAAAAGGCTATAACTTTTGAATCGAAAGTCGTAGAGCCTCGCAGATGGGCTCATTCGATTCCTCATCAAATTCTACAGTTAGCAGTCCCTAATGTATGTAAATTTGCTGTACGAGCTTCGGTTTCCGAGATATTTGACAAAAACCAAACAGATAAGAAAAATGATGTGGCTCAAAAGGCTATAACTTTTGAATCGAAAGTCGTAGAGCCTCGCAGATGGGCTCATTCGATTCCTCATCAAATTCTACAGTTAGCAGTCCCCTATGCAGATAAATTTGCTGTACGAGCTTCCGTTTCCGAGATATTTGACAAAAACCGTACAGATATGCAAAATGATGTGTCAAATGTCCTTGAAATCGGACAAAAACCGTACAGATATGAAAATGATGTGGTTCAAACGGCTATAACTTTTGAATCGAAAGTCGTAGAGCCTCGCAGATGGGCTCATTCGATTCCTCATCAAATTCTACAGTTAGCAGTCCCCTATGCAGGTAAATTTGCTGTACGAGCTTCGGTTTCCGAGATATTTGACAAAAACCAAACAGATAAGAAAAATGATGTGGCTCAAAAGGCTATAACTTTTGAATCGAAAGTCGTAGAGCCTCGCAGATGGGCTCATTCGATTCCTCATCAAATTCTACAGTTAGCAGTCCCCTATGCAGATAAATTTGCTGTACGAGCTTCCGTTTCCGAGATATTTGACAAAAACTGTACAGATATGCAAAATGATGTGTCAAATGTCCTTGAAATCGGACAAAAACCGTACAGATATGAAAATGATGTGGTTCAAACGGCTATAACTTTTGAATCGAAAGTCCTAGAGCCTCGCAGATGGGCTCATTCGATTCCTCATCAAATTCTACAGTTAGCAGTCCCCTATGCAGGTAAATTTGCTGTACGAGCTTCGGTTTCCGAGATATTTGACAAAAACCAAACAGATAAGAAAAATGATGTGGCTCAAAAGGCTATAACTTTTGAATCGAAAGTCGTAGAGCCTCGCAGATGGGCTCATTCGATTCCTCATCAAATTCTACAGTTAGCAGTCCCCTATGCAGATAAATTTGCTGTACGAGCTTCCGTTTCCGAGATATTTGACAAAAACCGTACAGATATGCAAAATGATGTGTCAAATGTCCTTGAAATCGGACAAAAACCGTACAGATATGAAAATGATGTGGTTCAAACGGCTATAACTTTTGAATCGAAAGTCGTAGAGCCTCGCAGATGGGCTCATTCGATTCCTCATCAAATTCTACAGTTAGCAGTCCCCTATGCAGATAAATTTGCTGTACGAGCTTCCGTTTCCGAGATATTTGACAAAAACCGTACAGATATGCAAAATGATGTGTCAAATGTCCTTGAAATCGGACAAAAACCGTACAGATATGAAAATGATGTGGTTCAAACGGCTATAACTTTTGAATCGAAAGTCGTAGAGCCTCGCAGATGGGCTCATTCGATTCCTCATCAAATTCTACAGTTAGCAGTCCCCTATGCAGGTAAATTTGCTGTACGAGCTTCGGTTTCCGAGATATTTGACAAAAACCAAACAGATAAGAAACATGATGTGGCTCAAAAGGCTATAACTTTTGAATCGAAAGTCGTAGAGCCTCGCAGATGGGCTCATTCGATTCCTCATCAAATTCTACAGTTAGCAGTCCCCTATGCAGATAAATTTGCTGTACGAGCTTCCGTTTCCGAGATATTTGACAAAAACTGTACAGATATGCAAAATGATGTGTCAAATGTCCTTGAAATCGGACAAAAACCGTACAGATATGAAAATGATGTGGTTCAAACGGCTATAACTTTTGAATCGAAAGTCCTAGAGCCTCGCAGATGGGCTCATTCGATTCCTCATCAAATTCTACAGTTAGCAGTCCCCTATGCAGGTAAATTTGCTGTACGAGCTTCGGTTTCCGAGATATTTGACAAAAACCAAACAGATAAGAAAAATGATGTGGCTCAAAAGGCTATAACTTTTGAATCGAAAGTCGTAGAGCCTCGCAGATGGGCTCATTCGATTCCTCATCAAATTCTACAGTTAGCAGTCCCCTATGCAGATAAATTTGCTGTACGAGCTTCCGTTTCCGAGATATTTGACAAAAACCGTACAGATATGCAAAATGATGTGTCAAATGTCCTTGAAATCGGACAAAAACCGTACAGATATGAAAATGATGTGGTTCAAACGGCTATAACTTTTGAATCGAAAGTCGTAGAGCCTCGCAGATGGGCTCATTCGATTCCTCATCAAATTCTACAGTTAGCAGTCCCCAATGCAGATAAATTTGCTGTACGAGCTTCCGTTTCCGAGATATTTGACAAAAACCGTACAGATATGCAAAATGATGTGTCAAATGTCCTTGAAATCGGACAAAAACCGTACAGATATGAAAATGATGTGGTTCAAACGGATATAACTTTTGAATCGAAAGTCGTAGAGCCTCGCAGATGGGCTCATTCGATTCCTCATCAAATTCTACAGTTAGCAGTCCCCTATGCAGATAAATTTGCTGTACGAGCTTCCGTTTCCGAGATATTTGACAAAAACCGTACAGATATGCAAAATGATGTGTCAAATGTCCTTGAAATCGGACAAAAACCGTACAGATATGAAAATGATGTGGTTCAAACGGATATAACTTTTGAATCGAAAGTCGTAGAGCCTCGCAGATGGGCTCATTCGATTCCTCATCAAATTCTACAGTTAGCAGTCCCCTATGCAGATAAATTTGCTGTACGAGCTTCCGTTTCCGAGATATTTGACAAAAACCGTATCATGTTAACTTATCAAAACCACTAGAGGGCGCCTCGCCACGTTACATCTCCCATTGCTTTTATGATGTCATAGTAGACGTTGCTGACGCAGACACTTAAACAGTCAGTGATCCATTCCATCTCATCAGAGTAGCTAGTGACTTCTGGATCTGACACACTGACTTAGAGAAAACAAGTAAGTCCATAATGGGGATAAACTTTAGAGTAAGAATTTTCTACAATTATTCTGTATTCATTCTTTGACAAAAACACCCCCAATTGAAGACAGAATAGAGTACATATTGCTCTCTGAGCTTTGTTTAACCAAGTTGTCATATAAATGATGTGTTGATACTGGTTGATTAGAGGACTAGCAGTGATGGCAACTCACAGGCTCAAAAGGCTATAACTTTTGAATCGAAAGTCGTAGAGCCTCGCAGATGGGCTCATTCGATTCCTCATCAAATTCTACAGTTAGCAGTCCCCTATGCAGATAAATTTGCTGTACGAGCTTCCGTTTCCGAGATATTTGACAAAAACCGTACAGATATGCAAAATGATGTGTCAAATGTCCTTGAAATCGGACAAAAACCGTACAGATATGAAAATGATGTGGTTCAAACGGCTATAACTTTTGAATCGAAAGTCCTAGAGCCTCGCAGATGGGCTCATTCGATTCCTCATCAAATTCTACAGTTAGCAGTCCCCTATGCAGATAAATTTGCTGTACGAGCTTCCGTTTCCGAGATATTTGACAAAAACCGTACAGATATGCAAAATGTGTGTCAAATGTCCTTGAAATCGGACAAAAACCGTACAGATATGAAAATGATGTGGTTCAAACGGCTATAACTTTTGAATCGAAAGTCGTAGAGCCTCGCAGATGGGCTCATTCGATTCCTCATCAAATTCTACAGTTAGCAGTCCCCTATGCAGATAAATTTGCTGTACGAGCTTCCGTTTCCGAGATATTTGACAAAAACCGTACAGATATGCAAAATGATGTGTCAAATGTCCTTGAAATCGGACAAAAACCGTACAGATATGAAAATGATGTGGTTCAAACGGCTATAACTTTTGAATCGAAAGTCGTAGAGCCTCGCAGATGGGCTCATTCGATTCCTCATCAAATTCTACAGTTAGCAGTCCCCAATGCAGATAAATTTGCTGTACGAGCTTCCGTTTCCGAGATATTTGACAAAAACCGTACAGATATGCAAAATGATGTGTCAAATGTCCTTGAAATCGGACAAAAACCGTACAGATATGAAAATGATGTGGTTCAAACGGATATAACTTTTGAATCGAAAGTCGTAGAGCCTCGCAGATGGGCTCATTCGATTCCTCATCAAATTCTACAGTTAGCAGTCCCCTATGCAGATAAATTTGCTGTACGAGCTTCCGTTTCCGAGATATTTGACAAAAACCGTACAGATATGCAAAATGATGTGTCAAATGTCCTTGAAATCGGACAAAAACCGTACAGATATGAAAATGATGTGGTTCAAACGGATATAACTTTTGAATCGAAAGTCGTAGAGCCTCGCAGATGGGCTCATTCGATTCCTCATCAAATTCTACAGTTAGCAGTCCCCTATGCAGATAAATTTGCTGTACGAGCTTCCGTTTCCGAGATATTTGACAAAAACCGTACAGATATGCAAAATGATGTGTCAAATGTCCTTGAAATCGGACAAAAAACGTACAGATATGAAAATGATGTGGTTCAAACGGATATAACTTTTGAATCGAAAGTCGTAGAGCCTCGCAGATGGGCTCATTCGATTCCTCATCAAATTCTACAGTTAGCAGTCCCCTATGCAGATAAATTTGCTGTACGAGCTTCCGTTTCCGAGATATTTGACAAAAACCGTATCATGTTAACTTATCAAAACCACTAGAGGGCGCCTCGCCACGTTACATCTCCCATTGCTTTTATGATGTCATAGTAGACGTTGCTGACGCAGACACTTAAACAGTCAGTGATCCATTCCATCTCATCAGAGTAGCTAGTGACTTCTGGATCTGACACACTGACTTAGAGAAAACAAGTAAGTCCATAATGGGGATAAACTTTAGAGTAAGAATTTTCTACAATTATTCTGTATTCATTCTTTGACAAAAACACCCCCAATTGAAGACAGAATAGAGTACATATTGCTCTCTGAGCTTTGTTTAACCAAGTTGTCATATAAATGATGTGTTGATACTGGTTGATTAGAGGACTAGCAGTGATGGCAACTCACAGGCTCAAAAGGCTATAACTTTTGAATCGAAAGTCGTAGAGCCTCGCAGATGGGCTCATTCGATTCCTCATCAAATTCTACAGTTAGCAGTCCCCTATGCAGATAAATTTGCTGTACGAGCTTCCGTTTCCGAGATATTTGACAAAAACCGTACAGATATGCAAAATGTGTGTCAAATGTCCTTGAAATCGGACAAAAACCGTACAGATATGAAAATGATGTGGTTCAAACGGCTATAACTTTTGAATCGAAAGTCGTAGAGCCTCGCAGATGGGCTCATTCGATTCCTCATCAAATTCTACAGTTAGCAGTCCCCAATGCAGATAAATTTGCTTTACGAGCTTCCGTTTCCGAGATATTTGACAAAAACCGTACAGATATGCAAAATGATGTGTCAAATGTCCTTGAAATCGGACAAAAACCGTACAGATATGAAAATGATGTGGTTCAAACGGCTATAACTTTTGAATCGAAAGTCCTAGAGCCTCGCAGATGGGCTCATTCGATTCCTCATCAAATTCTACAGTTAGCAGTCCCCTATGCAGGTAAATTTGCTGTACGAGCTTCGGTTTCCGAGATATTTGACAAAAACCAAACAGATAAGAAAAATGATGTGGCTCAAAAGGCTATAACTTTTGAATCGAAAGTCGTAGAGCCTCGCAGATGGGCTCATTCGATTCCTCATCAAATTCTACAGTTAGCAGTCCCCTATGCAGATAAATTTGCTGTACGAGCTTCCGTTTCCGAGATATTTGACAAAAACCGTTCAGATATGCAAAATGATGTGTCAAATGTCCCTGAAATCGGACAAAAACCGTACAGATATGAAAATGATGTGGTTCAAACGGCTATAACTTTTGAAACGAAAGTCGTAGAGCCTCGCAGATGGGCTCATTCGATTTCTCATCAAATTCTACAGTTAGCACTCCCCCATGCAGGTAAATTTGCTGTACGAGCTTCGGTTTCCGAGATATTTGACAAAAACCAAACAGATAAGAAAAATGATGTGGCTCAAAAGGCTATAACTTTTGAATCGAAAGTCGTAGAGCCTCGCAGATGGGCTCATTCGATTCCTCATCAAATTCTACAGTTAGCAGTCCCCTATGCAGATAAATTTGCTGTACGAGCTTCCGTTTCCGAGATATTTGACAAAAACCAAACAGATATGAAAAATGATGTGGCTCAAAAGGCTATAACTTTTGAATCGAAAGTCGTAGAGCCTCGCAGATGGGCTCATTCGATTCCTCATCAAATTCTACAGTTAGCAGTCCCTAATGTATGTAAATTTGCTGTACGAGCTTCGGTTTCCGAGATATTTGACAAAAACCAAACAGATAAGAAAAATGATGTGGCTCAAAAGGCTATAACTTTTGAATCGAAAGTCGTAGAGCCTCGCAGATGGGCTCATTCGATTCCTCATCAAATTCTACAGTTAGCAGTCCCCTATGCAGATAAATTTGCTGTACGAGCTTCCGTTTCCGAGATATTTGACAAAAACCGTACAGATATGCAAAATGATGTGTCAAATGTCCTTGAAATCGGACAAAAACCGTACAGATATGAAAATGATGTGGTTCAAACGGCTATAACTTTTGAATCGAAAGTCGTAGAGCCTCGCAGATGGGCTCATTCGATTCCTCATCAAATTCTACAGTTAGCAGTCCCCTATGCAGGTAAATTTGCTGTACGAGCTTCGGTTTCCGAGATATTTGACAAAAACCAAACAGATAAGAAAAATGATGTGGCTCAAAAGGCTATAACTTTTGAATCGAAAGTCGTAGAGCCTCGCAGATGGGCTCATTCGATTCCTCATCAAATTCTACAGTTAGCAGTCCCCTATGCAGATAAGTTTGCTGTACGAGCTTCCGTTTCCGAGATATTTGACAAAAACTGTACAGATATGCAAAATGATGTGTCAAATGTCCTTGAAATCGGACAAAAACCGTACAGATATGAAAATGATGTGGTTCAAACGGCTATAACTTTTGAATCGAAAGTCCTAGAGCCTCGCAGATGGGCTCATTCGATTCCTCATCAAATTCTACAGTTAGCAGTCCCCTATGCAGGTAAATTTGCTGTACGAGCTTCGGTTTCCGAGATATTTGACAAAAACCAAACAGATAAGAAAAATGATGTGGCTCAAAAGGCTATAACTTTTGAATCGAAAGTCGTAGAGCCTCGCAGATGGGCTCATTCGATTCCTCATCAAATTCTACAGTTAGCAGTCCCCTATGCAGATAAATTTGCTGTACGAGCTTCCGTTTCCGAGATATTTGACAAAAACCGTACAGATATGCAAAATGATGTGTCAAATGTCCTTGAAATCGGACAAAAACCGTACAGATATGAAAATGATGTGGTTCAAACGGCTATAACTTTTGAATCGAAAGTCGTAGAGCCTCGCAGATGGGCTCATTCGATTCCTCATCAAATTCTACAGTTAGCAGTCCCCTATGCAGATAAATTTGCTGTACGAGCTTCCGTTTCCGAGATATTTGACAAAAACCGTACAGATATGCAAAATGATGTGTCAAATGTCCTTGAAATCGGACAAAAACCGTACAGATATGAAAATGATGTGGTTCAAACGGCTATAACTTTTGAATCGAAAGTCGTAGAGCCTCGCAGATGGGCTCATTCGATTCCTCATCAAATTCTACAGTTAGCAGTCCCCTATGCAGGTAAATTTGCTGTACGAGCTTCCGTTTCCGAGATATTTGACAAAAACTGTACAGATATGCAAAATGATGTGTCAAATGTCCTTGAAATCGGACAAAAACCGTACAGATATGAAAATGATGTGGTTCAAACGGCTATAACTTTTGAATCGAAAGTCCTAGAGCCTCGCAGATGGGCTCATTCGATTCCTCATCAAATTCTACAGTTAGCAGTCCCCTATGCAGGTAAATTTGCTGTACGAGCTTCGGTTTCCGAGATATTTGACAAAAACCAAACAGATAAGAAAAATGATGTGGCTCAAAAGGCTATAACTTTTGAATCGAAAGTCGTAGAGCCTCGCAGATGGGCTCATTCGATTCCTCATCAAATTCTACAGTTAGCAGTCCCCTATGCAGATAAATTTGCTGTACGAGCTTCCGTTTCCGAGATATTTGACAAAAACCGTACAGATATGCAAAATGATGTGTCAAATGTCCTTGAAATCGGACAAAAACCGTACAGATATGAAAATGATGTGGTTCAAACGGCTATAACTTTTGAATCGAAAGTCGTAGAGCCTCGCAGATGGGCTCATTCGATTCCTCATCAAATTCTACAGTTAGCAGTCCCCTATGCAGATAAATTTGCTGTACGAGCTTCCGTTTCCGAGATATTTGACAAAAACCGTACAGATATGCAAAATGATGTGTCAAATGTCCTAGAAATCGGACAAAAACCGTACAGATATGAAAATGATGTGGTTCAAACGGCTATAACTTTTGAATCGAAAGTCGTAGAGCCTCGCAGATGGGCTCATTCGATTCCTCATCAAATTCTACAGTTAGCAGTCCCCAATGCAGATAAATTTGCTGTACGAGCTTCCGTTTCCGAGATATTTGACAAAAACCGTACAGATATGCAAAATGATGTGTCAAATGTCCTTGAAATCGGACAAAAACCGTACAGATATGAAAATGATGTGGTTCAAACGGATATAACTTTTGAATCGAAAGTCGTAGAGCCTCGCAGATGGGCTCATTCGATTCCTCATCAAATTCTACAGTTAGCAGTCCCCTATGCAGATAAATTTGCTGTACGAGCTTCCGTTTCCGAGATATTTGACAAAAACCGTACAGATATGCAAAATGATGTGTCAAATGTCCTTGAAATCGGACAAAAACCGTACAGATATGAAAATGATGTGGTTCAAACGGATATAACTTTTGAATCGAAAGTCGTAGAGCCTCGCAGATGGGCTCATTCGATTCCTCATCAAATTCTACAGTTAGCAGTCCCCTATGCAGATAAATTTGCTGTACGAGCTTCCGTTTCCGAGATATTTGACAAAAACCGTATCATGTTAACTTATCAAAACCACTAGAGGGCGCCTCGCCACGTTACATCTCCCATTGCTTTTATGATGTCATAGTAGACGTTGCTGACGCAGACACTTAAACAGTCAGTGATCCATTCCATCTCATCAGAGTAGCTAGTGACTTCTGGATCTGACACACTGACTTAGAGAAAACAAGTAAGTCCATAATGGGGATAAACTTTAGAGTAAGAATTTTCTACAATTATTCTGTATTCATTCTTTGACAAAAACACCCCCAATTGAAGACAGAATAGAGTACATATTGCTCTCTGAGCTTTGTTTAACCAAGTTGTCATATAAATGATGTGTTGATACTGGTTGATTAGAGGACTAGCAGTGATGGCAACTCACAGGCTCAAAAGGCTATAACTTTTGAATCGAAAGTCGTAGAGCCTCGCAGATGGGCTCATTCGATTCCTCATCAAATTCTACAGTTAGCAGTCCCCTATGCAGATAAATTTGCTGTACGAGCTTCCGTTTCCGAGATATTTGACAAAAACCGTACAGATATGCAAAATGATGTGTCAAATGTCCTTGAAATCGGACAAAAACCGTACAGATATGAAAATGATGTGGTTCAAACGGCTATAACTTTTGAATCGAAAGTCCTAGAGCCTCGCAGATGGGCTCATTCGATTCCTCATCAAATTCTACAGTTAGCAGTCCCCTATGCAGATAAATTTGCTGTACGAGCTTCCGTTTCCGAGATATTTGACAAAAACCGTACAGATATGCAAAATGTGTGTCAAATGTCCTTGAAATCGGACAAAAACCGTACAGATATGAAAATGATGTGGTTCAAACGGCTATAACTTTTGAATCGAAAGTCGTAGAGCCTCGCAGATGGGCTCATTCGATTCCTCATCAAATTCTACAGTTAGCAGTCCCCTATGCAGGTAAATTTGCTGTACGAGCTTCGGTTTCCGAGATATTTGACAAAAACCAAACAGATAAGAAACATGATGTGGCTCAAAAGGCTATAACTTTTGAATCGAAAGTCGTAGAGCCTCGCAGATGGGCTCATTCGATTCCTCATCAAATTCTACAGTTAGCAGTCCCCTATGCAGATAAATTTGCTGTACGAGCTTCCGTTTCCGAGATATTTGACAAAAACTGTACAGATATGCAAAATGATGTGTCAAATGTCCTTGAAATCGGACAAAAACCGTACAGATATGAAAATGATGTGGTTCAAACGGCTATAACTTTTGAATCGAAAGTCCTAGAGCCTCGCAGATGGGCTCATTCGATTCCTCATCAAATTCTACAGTTAGCAGTCCCCTATGCAGGTAAATTTGCTGTACGAGCTTCGGTTTCCGAGATATTTGACAAAAACCAAACAGATAAGAAAAATGATGTGGCTCAAAAGGCTATAACTTTTGAATCGAAAGTCGTAGAGCCTCGCAGATGGGCTCATTCGATTCCTCATCAAATTCTACAGTTAGCAGTCCCCTATGCAGATAAATTTGCTGTACGAGCTTCCGTTTCCGAGATATTTGACAAAAACCGTACAGATATGCAAAATGATGTGTCAAATGTCCTTGAAATCGGACAAAAACCGTACAGATATGAAAATGATGTGGTTCAAACGGCTATAACTTTTGAATCGAAAGTCGTAGAGCCTCGCAGATGGGCTCATTCGATTCCTCATCAAATTCTACAGTTAGCAGTCCCCTATGCAGATAAATTTGCTGTACGAGCTTCCGTTTCCGAGATATTTGACAAAAACCGTACAGATATGCAAAATGATGTGTCAAATGTCCTAGAAATCGGACAAAAACCGTACAGATATGAAAATGATGTGGTTCAAACGGCTATAACTTTTGAATCGAAAGTCGTAGAGCCTCGCAGATGGGCTCATTCGATTCCTCATCAAATTCTACAGTTAGCAGTCCCCAATGCAGATAAATTTGCTGTACGAGCTTCCGTTTCCGAGATATTTGACAAAAACCGTACAGATATGCAAAATGATGTGTCAAATGTCCTTGAAATCGGACAAAAACCGTACAGATATGAAAATGATGTGGTTCAAACGGATATAACTTTTGAATCGAAAGTCGTAGAGCCTCGCAGATGGGCTCATTCGATTCCTCATCAAATTCTACAGTTAGCAGTCCCCTATGCAGATAAATTTGCTGTACGAGCTTCCGTTTCCGAGATATTTGACAAAAACCGTACAGATATGCAAAATGATGTGTCAAATGTCCTTGAAATCGGACAAAAACCGTACAGATATGAAAATGATGTGGTTCAAACGGATATAACTTTTGAATCGAAAGTCGTAGAGCCTCGCAGATGGGCTCATTCGATTCCTCATCAAATTCTACAGTTAGCAGTCCCCTATGCAGATAAATTTGCTGTACGAGCTTCCGTTTCCGAGATATTTGACAAAAACCGTATCATGTTAACTTATCAAAACCACTAGAGGGCGCCTCGCCACGTTACATCTCCCATTGCTTTTATGATGTCATAGTAGACGTTGCTGACGCAGACACTTAAACAGTCAGTGATCCATTCCATCTCATCAGAGTAGCTAGTGACTTCTGGATCTGACACACTGACTTAGAGAAAACAAGTAAGTCCATAATGGGGATAAACTTTAGAGTAAGAATTTTCTACAATTATTCTGTATTCATTCTTTGACAAAAACACCCCCAATTGAAGACAGAATAGAGTACATATTGCTCTCTGAGCTTTGTTTAACCAAGTTGTCATATAAATGATGTGTTGATACTGGTTGATTAGAGGACTAGCAGTGATGGCAACTCACAGGCTCAAAAGGCTATAACTTTTGAATCGAAAGTCGTAGAGCCTCGCAGATGGGCTCATTCGATTCCTCATCAAATTCTACAGTTAGCAGTCCCCTATGCAGATAAATTTGCTGTACGAGCTTCCGTTTCCGAGATATTTGACAAAAACCGTACAGATATGCAAAATGATGTGTCAAATGTCCTTGAAATCGGACAAAAACCGTACAGATATGAAAATGATGTGGTTCAAACGGCTATAACTTTTGAATCGAAAGTCCTAGAGCCTCGCAGATGGGCTCATTCGATTCCTCATCAAATTCTACAGTTAGCAGTCCCCTATGCAGATAAATTTGCTGTACGAGCTTCCGTTTCCGAGATATTTGACAAAAACCGTACAGATATGCAAAATGTGTGTCAAATGTCCTTGAAATCGGACAAAAACCGTACAGATATGAAAATGATGTGGTTCAAACGGCTATAACTTTTGAATCGAAAGTCGTAGAGCCTCGCAGATGGGCTCATTCGATTCCTCATCAAATTCTACAGTTAGCAGTCCCCTATGCAGGTAAATTTGCTGTACGAGCTTCGGTTTCCGAGATATTTGACAAAAACCAAACAGATAAGAAACATGATGTGGCTCAAAAGGCTATAACTTTTGAATCGAAAGTCGTAGAGCCTCGCAGATGGGCTCATTCGATTCCTCATCAAATTCTACAGTTAGCAGTCCCCTATGCAGATAAATTTGCTGTACGAGCTTCCGTTTCCGAGATATTTGACAAAAACTGTACAGATATGCAAAATAATGTGTCAAATGTCCTTGAAATCGGACAAAAACCGTACAGATATGAAAATGATGTGGTTCAAACGGCTATAACTTTTGAATCGAAAGTCCTAGAGCCTCGCAGATGGGCTCATTCGATTCCTCATCAAATTCTACAGTTAGCAGTCCCCTATGCAGGTAAATTTGCTGTACGAGCTTCGGTTTCCGAGATATTTGACAAAAACCAAACAGATAAGAAAAATGATGTGGCTCAAAAGGCTATAAC
The DNA here is from genome assembly GCF_949987555.1 of Borostomias antarcticus. Taxonomy (NCBI): domain Eukaryota; kingdom Metazoa; phylum Chordata; class Actinopteri; order Stomiiformes; family Stomiidae; genus Borostomias; species Borostomias antarcticus. The sequence continues at coordinate 379,722 of NW_028176821.1, forward strand.
TTTTGAATCGAAAGTCGTAGAGCCTCGCAGATGGGCTCATTCGATTCCTCATCAAATTCTACAGTTAGCAGTCCCCTATGCAGATAAATTTGCTGTACGAGCTTCCGTTTCCGAGATATTTGACAAAAACCGTACAGATATGCAAAATGATGTGTCAAATGTCCTTGAAATCGGACAAAAACCGTACAGATATGAAAATGATGTGGTTCAAACGGCTATAACTTTTGAATCGAAAGTCGTAGAGCCTCGCAGATGGGCTCATTCGATTCCTCATCAAATTCTACAGTTAGCAGTCCCCTATGCAGATAAATTTGCTGTACGAGCTTCCGTTTCCGAGATATTTGACAAAAACCGTACAGATATGCAAAATGATGTGTCAAATGTCCTAGAAATCGGACAAAAACCGTACAGATATGAAAATGATGTGGTTCAAACGGCTATAACTTTTGAATCGAAAGTCGTAGAGCCTCGCAGATGGGCTCATTCGATTCCTCATCAAATTCTACAGTTAGCAGTCCCCAATGCAGATAAATTTGCTGTACGAGCTTCCGTTTCCGAGATATTTGACAAAAACCGTACAGATATGCAAAATGATGTGTCAAATGTCCTTGAAATCGGACAAAAACCGTACAGATATGAAAATGATGTGGTTCAAACGGATATAACTTTTGAATCGAAAGTCGTAGAGCCTCGCAGATGGGCTCATTCGATTCCTCATCAAATTCTACAGTTAGCAGTCCCCTATGCAGATAAATTTGCTGTACGAGCTTCCGTTTCCGAGATATTTGACAAAAACCGTACAGATATGCAAAATGATGTGTCAAATGTCCTTGAAATCGGACAAAAACCGTACAGATATGAAAATGATGTGGTTCAAACGGATATAACTTTTGAATCGAAAGTCGTAGAGCCTCGCAGATGGGCTCATTCGATTCCTCATCAAATTCTACAGTTAGCAGTCCCCTATGCAGATAAATTTGCTGTACGAGCTTCCGTTTCCGAGATATTTGACAAAAACCGTATCATGTTAACTTATCAAAACCACTAGAGGGCGCCTCGCCACGTTACATCTCCCATTGCTTTTATGATGTCATAGTAGACGTTGCTGACGCAGACACTTAAACAGTCAGTGATCCATTCCACCTCATCAGAGTAGCTAGTGACTTCTGGATCTGACACACTGACTTAGAGAAAACAAGTAAGTCCATAATGGGGATAAACTTTAGAGTAAGAATTTTCTACAATTATTCTGTATTCATTCTTTGACAAAAACACCCCCAATTGAAGACAGAATAGAGTACATATTGCTCTCTGAGCTTTGTTTAACCAAGTTGTCATATAAATGATGTGTTGATACTGGTTGATTAGAGGACTAGCAGTGATGGCAACTCACAGGCTCAAAAGGCTATAACTTTTGAATCGAAAGTCGTAGAGCCTCGCAGATGGGCTCATTCGATTCCTCATCAAATTCTACAGTTAGCAGTCCCCAATGCAGATAAATTTGCTTTACGAGCTTCCGTTTCCGAGATATTTGACAAAAACCGTACAGATATGCAAAATGATGTGTCAAATGTCCTTGAAATCGGACAAAAACCGTACAGATATGAAAATGATGTGGTTCAAACGGCTATAACTTTTGAATCGAAAGTCCTAGAGCCTCGCAGATGGGCTCATTCGATTCCTCATCAAATTCTACAGTTAGCAGTCCCCTATGCAGGTAAATTTGCTGTACGAGCTTCGGTTTCCGAGATATTTGACAAAAACCAAACAGATAAGAAAAATGATGTGGCTCAAAAGGCTATAACTTTTGAATCGAAAGTCGTAGAGCCTCGCAGATGGGCTCATTCGATTCCTCATCAAATTCTACAGTTAGCAGTCCCCTATGCAGATAAATTTGCTGTACGAGCTTCCGTTTCCGAGATATTTGACAAAAACCGTACAGATATGCAAAATGATGTGTCAAATGTCCTTGAAATCGGACAAAAACCGTACAGATATGAAAATGATGTGGTTCAAACGGCTATAACTTTTGAATCGAAAGTCGTAGAGCCTCGCAGATGGGCTCATTCGATTCCTCATCAAATTCTACAGTTAGCAGTCCCCTATGCAGATAAATTTGCTGTACGAGCTTCCGTTTCCGAGATATTTGACAAAAACCGTACAGATATGCAAAATGATGTGTCAAATGTCCTTGAAATCGGACAAAAACCGTACAGATATGAAAATGATGTGGTTCAAACGGCTATAACTTTTGAATCGAAAGTCGTAGAGCCTCGCAGATGGGCTCATTCGATTCCTCATCAAATTCTACAGTTAGCAGTCCCCTATGCAGGTAAATTTGCTGTACGAGCTTCGGTTTCCGAGATATTTGACAAAAACCAAACAGATAAGAAACATGATGTGGCTCAAAAGGCTATAACTTTTGAATCGAAAGTCGTAGAGCCTCGCAGATGGGCTCATTCGATTCCTCATCAAATTCTACAGTTAGCAGTCCCCTATGCAGATAAATTTGCTGTACGAGCTTCCGTTTCCGAGATATTTGACAAAAACTGTACAGATATGCAAAATGATGTGTCAAATGTCCTTGAAATCGGACAAAAACCGTACAGATATGAAAATGATGTGGTTCAAACGGCTATAACTTTTGAATCGAAAGTCCTAGAGCCTCGCAGATGGGCTCATTCGATTCCTCATCAAATTCTACAGTTAGCAGTCCCCTATGCAGGTAAATTTGCTGTACGAGCTTCGGTTTCCGAGATATTTGACAAAAACCAAACAGATAAGAAAAATGATGTGGCTCAAAAGGCTATAACTTTTGAATCGAAAGTCGTAGAGCCTCGCAGATGGGCTCATTCGATTCCTCATCAAATTCTACAGTTAGCAGTCCCCTACGCAGATAAATTTGCTGTACGAGCTTCCGTTTCCGAGATATTTGACAAAAACCGTACAGATATGCAAAATGATGTGTCAAATGTCCTTGAAATCGGACAAAAACCGTACAGATATGAAAATGATGTGGTTCAAACGGCTATAACTTTTGAATCGAAAGTCGTAGAGCCTCGCAGATGGGCTCATTCGATTCCTCATCAAATTCTACAGTTAGCAGTCCCCTATGCAGATAAATTTGCTGTACGAGCTTCCGTTTCCGAGATATTTGACAAAAACCGTACAGATATGCAAAATGATGTGTCAAATGTCCTAGAAATCGGACAAAAACCGTACAGATATGAAAATGATGTGGTTCAAACGGCTATAACTTTTGAATCGAAAGTCGTAGAGCCTCGCAGATGGGCTCATTCGATTCCTCATCAAATTCTACAGTTAGCAGTCCCCAATGCAGATAAATTTGCTGTACGAGCTTCCGTTTCCGAGATATTTGACAAAAACCGTACAGATATGCAAAATGATGTGTCAAATGTCCTTGAAATCGGACAAAAACCGTACAGATATGAAAATGATGTGGTTCAAACGGATATAACTTTTGAATCGAAAGTCGTAGAGCCTCGCAGATGGGCTCATTCGATTCCTCATCAAATTCTACAGTTAGCAGTCCCCTATGCAGATAAATTTGCTGTACGAGCTTCCGTTTCCGAGATATTTGACAAAAACCGTACAGATATGCAAAATGATGTGTCAAATGTCCTTGAAATCGGACAAAAACCGTACAGATATGAAAATGATGTGGTTCAAACGGATATAACTTTTGAATCGAAAGTCGTAGAGCCTCGCAGATGGGCTCATTCGATTCCTCATCAAATTCTACAGTTAGCAGTCCCCTATGCAGATAAATTTGCTGTACGAGCTTCCGTTTCCGAGATATTTGACAAAAACCGTATCATGTTAACTTATCAAAACCACTAGAGGGCGCCTCGCCACGTTACATCTCCCATTGCTTTTATGATGTCATAGTAGACGTTGCTGACGCAGACACTTAAACAGTCAGTGATCCATTCCATCTCATCAGAGTAGCTAGTGACTTCTGGATCTGACACACTGACTTAGAGAAAACAAGTAAGTCCATAATGGGGATAAACTTTAGAGTAAGAATTTTCTACAATTATTCTGTATTCATTCTTTGACAAAAACACCCCCAATTGAAGACAGAATAGAGTACATATTGCTCTCTGAGCTTTGTTTAACCAAGTTGTCATATAAATGATGTGTTGATACTGGTTGATTAGAGGACTAGCAGTGATGGCAACTCACAGGCTCAAAAGGCTATAACTTTTGAATCGAAAGTCGTAGAGCCTCGCAGATGGGCTCATTCGATTCCTCATCAAATTCTACAGTTAGCAGTCCCCTATGCAGATAAATTTGCTGTACGAGCTTCCGTTTCCGAGATATTTGACAAAAACCGTACAGATATGCAAAATGATGTGTCAAATGTCCTTGAAATCGGACAAAAACCGTACAGATATGAAAATGATGTGGTTCAAACGGCTATAACTTTTGAATCGAAAGTCCTAGAGCCTCGCAGATGGGCTCATTCGATTCCTCATCAAATTCTACAGTTAGCAGTCCCCTATGCAGATAAATTTGCTGTACGAGCTTCCGTTTCCGAGATATTTGACAAAAACCGTACAGATATGCAAAATGTGTGTCAAATGTCCTTGAAATCGGACAAAAACCGTACAGATATGAAAATGATGTGGTTCAAACGGCTATAACTTTTGAATCGAAAGTCGTAGAGCCTCGCAGATGGGCTCATTCGATTCCTCATCAAATTCTACAGTTAGCAGTCCCCTATGCAGATAAATTTGCTGTACGAGCTTCCGTTTCCGAGATATTTGACAAAAACCGTACAGATATGCAAAATGTGTGTCAAATGTCCTTGAAATCGGACAAAAACCGTACAGATATGAAAATGATGTGGTTCAAACGGCTATAACTTTTGAATCGAAAGTCGTAGAGCCTCGCAGATGGGCTCATTCGATTCCTCATCAAATTCTACAGTTAGCAGTCCCCAATGCAGATAAATTTGCTTTACGAGCTTCCGTTTCCGAGATATTTGACAAAAACCGTACAGATATGCAAAATGATGTGTCAAATGTCCTTGAAATCGGACAAAAACCGTACAGATATGAAAATGATGTGGTTCAAACGGCTATAACTTTTGAATCGAAAGTCCTAGAGCCTCGCAGATGGGCTCATTCGATTCCTCATCAAATTCTACAGTTAGCAGTCCCCTATGCAGGTAAATTTGCTGTACGAGCTTCGGTTTCCGAGATATTTGACAAAAACCAAACAGATAAGAAAAATGATGTGGCTCAAAAGGCTATAACTTTTGAATCGAAAGTCGTAGAGCCTCGCAGATGGGCTCATTCGATTCCTCATCAAATTCTACAGTTAGCAGTCCCCTATGCAGATAAATTTGCTGTACGAGCTTCCGTTTCCGAGATATTTGACAAAAACCGTTCAGATATGCAAAATGATGTGTCAAATGTCCCTGAAATCGGACAAAAACCGTACAGATATGAAAATGATGTGGTTCAAACGGCTATAACTTTTGAAACGAAAGTCGTAGAGCCTCGCAGATGGGCTCATTCGATTTCTCATCAAATTCTACAGTTAGCACTCCCCCATGCAGGTAAATTTGCTGTACGAGCTTCGGTTTCCGAGATATTTGACAAAAACCAAACAGATAAGAAAAATGATGTGGCTCAAAAGGCTATAACTTTTGAATCGAAAGTCGTAGAGCCTCGCAGATGGGCTCATTCGATTCCTCATCAAATTCTACAGTTAGCAGTCCCCTATGCAGATAAATTTGCTGTACGAGCTTCCGTTTCCGAGATATTTGACAAAAACCAAACAGATATGAAAAATGATGTGGCTCAAAAGGCTATAACTTTTGAATCGAAAGTCGTAGAGCCTCGCAGATGGGCTCATTCGATTCCTCATCAAATTCTACAGTTAGCAGTCCCGAATGTATGTAAATTTGCTGTACGAGCTTCGGTTTCCGAGATATTTGACAAAAACCAAACAGATAAGAAAAATGATGTGGCTCAAAAGGCTATAACTTTTGAATCGAAAGTCGTAGAGCCTCGCAGATGGGCTCATTCGATTCCTCATCAAATTCTACAGTTAGCAGTCCCCTATGCAGATAAATTTGCTGTACGAGCTTCCGTTTCCGAGATATTTGACAAAAACCGTACAGATATGCAAAATGATGTGTCAAATGTCCTTGAAATCGGACAAAAACCGTACAGATATGAAAATGATGTGGTTCAAACGGCTATAACTTTTGAATCGAAAGTCGTAGAGCCTCGCAGATGGGCTCATTCGATTCCTCATCAAATTCTACAGTTAGCAGTCCCCTATGCAGGTAAATTTGCTGTACGAGCTTCGGTTTCCGAGATATTTGACAAAAACCAAACAGATAAGAAAAATGATGTGGCTCAAAAGGCTATAACTTTTGAATCGAAAGTCGTAGAGCCTCGCAGATGGGCTCATTCGATTCCTCATCAAATTCTACAGTTAGCAGTCCCCTATGCAGATAAATTTGCTGTACGAGCTTCCGTTTCCGAGATATTTGACAAAAACCGTACAGATATGCAAAATGATGTGTCAAATGTCCTTGAAATCGGACAAAAACCGTACAGATATGAAAATGATGTGGTTCAAACGGCTATAACTTTTGAATCGAAAGTCGTAGAGCCTCGCAGATGGGCTCATTCGATTCCTCATCAAATTCTACAGTTAGCAGTCCCCTATGCAGATAAATTTGCTGTACGAGCTTCCGTTTCCGAGATATTTGACAAAAACCGTATCATGTTAACTTATCAAAACCACTAGAGGGCGCCTCGCCACGTTACATCTCCCATTGCTTTTATGATGTGTGATAGTATTTTAGACTTGTCTAGTCCAAAGATTTACCAAGATACGTTCAAAAGGTTGAGTCTGGTTTATTGAATGAAATCAAATACTTGCGCAAGGACTTCCTGAACAACGCAAACAAAGGTGGTTTGTCAGAGAAGTGAAGTCAGTCACTTCTGGCTGTGGCTTATGTACAGTCCAAACAAAGGTACAGTGTTTCCAGGATGTGATTGGCTACTGCATTGTACATGAATGGCAGGCGTGGCCAAGAGTAAAGACATGTGACATGAGAAAACAAAGAAAACAAAAGGTCTGAATCAGGGCAGGAAGGACAAGGTGTGGCCTTTCTGACTTGGACAAAAGAGCGAGGCAGAGCTATGCAGAGTGTGTTTACAATTACAAAAGGGGGGAGAGTTGGTGTTTTACATTAGACTGAAACTGGGGTTTTGCAGGGGACTTGGGGGGAGGTGATAAATTACAAAGACAAAGGCTTAAGGTGTTTGGATGTAAATTCCTGGACAATCCCTCATTTGTGCCTGAACAGGCACACAAAAATAAAATCCAAACACAGTGTAAACAGTCAGCTATGCTATACATGTGGAAAGGAAATAATCTCTCCACTAGGTGGAGAAAAAAAATCTCTTTTTTTTTTTTTTTTTTTATTATTTTCTCTCAACGTGCAAAATCACACACCAAAACCCCTTGCTTCAGAAATTTGACAGGAAACAAGATAAAAAAGATGACATGATTATATACTATTTATAGTCTAAGAGTGGACAACCATTCACCAAAAAAAACTTGATTTTACAAGGCAAAAAAGATAAAATGGTTACCAGTGTAAGAGGGGCAAAAAACCTCTTGGTCAATTTAGAGGAAAAACCCAAACTTATTTATCAACTCATGTTTCAACAATTGCAACTCTTGTAAACAAATATGATATTTTCCAGATTATTTCAAAGTTCATTAACTCTTGTGAGGAGGTGACCGGCAAGGTCAGTCTCCGATTGCTCATCAGAGGAGAGGAGAGTGTGGCGGTGACTGTCAAGGTCACTCTTGTTCACAGTGTATCCCAACAGTCATTTAGGTGGCACTTCTCTTTTGGGCAATAGAATGTCATTGGGGAATGCAAGGCGTCTTCTCTTCTAGATCGCAACTTCGATGTCACGTTGCTTGAAATCAGTTATGTTCAATGTTAGTGTGTGCAGGTGTGTGTGCGTGTGTGGTGCATCTTGTGAGGAGGTGACCAACAGGACAGTGTGATGGCCCATGGTTTTGGCCTCTGAGCCCTCTGGTTCAGCTGCATTCTGATCTCCTGGTGTTTGCGATCCCCTGGTGGACCGTCCTCTGCTACTTTTGACAGCTATTCCACACAGGCCAGAATGCCATGGTCCTGATTGTTCCATCTTTGACGGGTAGGTTCACCCCGCTACATCTCTTTGACGGGTAGGTTCCGCTTAAGTCTTTCGGACCTCCCATCCAGGGCGCAATCCCGGGCTAGACCCCGTTCCGTCCGAGGCCCCAAGCCAGGCTCCCCTGGAATGAGAGCTCAGCCTTCTGCTTCCCGGTGTCTTCTTTTCAAAGCCCACCGATCACAGAAGCACTACTCGCCTACTAACGCATTCGCTTTTGGCTTGTAGTGGCCTGACTGTACATTGAGCCGAGCGCGGCGGCCATCTCAGGTCTTACTGCCATATGCGACCCGACCGGCCGGTGACCCAGTCGATAGCGATCCCGGACACCGTAGTGATTGTTAGTCACCCAGCTCAGAACCGACGGTCTGATCCTAATTCCACTTGTGCTATGAATATTAGAACTTTGACCGTTTTCACCAGCCTTGCCTATTCACAGAGGTCGTCTCTAACGCCCCTCTGCTTAGGTGTGGACTGTCGTCCACGTACCACACAGTGCCAACCCCTTAACGGCGACACAGTGCTGACTAGACGGTACCAGAGCAGTATGTTAATTCATACTTCCTCAGACACGGGGGCCTTCAGTCGTCTCCCCTAGCACTATAAGACAATTTTAACGTGCCCTTTGGGACCTTGCGGCCCCGCCCCCGTCTGTTGAGGGCTAGGTCCAGGGGTGCCCACTCCCCCTCCCTAACCCCGCTACATCTCTTTGACGGGTAGGTTCACCCCGCTACATCTCTTCTCTTCCATGTTTTCTGGCCTGTTCTCAGGCTGCTCATCTGCTCCTTGGTTTGGGACGCAACGGCGTCGAAGTTCTCTCAGCTACTCTGGCGGCCGTCTGCGTGGGGACGGCCCCAGGTCGCGGATCAGGACCCAACCCCCAGGAGAGATGTGATGCAGGAACCCCTCCTTAGCCTCAGGAAATGGCGGTCCTCACTCTGTTGGAGACATCTGTTAACATCCTCCGCCACCCCTGTTTTTGAAACATGATCTGGCCCGTGGGCTAGTTTGAAAGCATAATGAAAACATGAACGAGGTAGTACAGGTTTGTCATTAGGCCCTAGATACAGGTTAGTTTGGTGGTGGAAATGTGCACTTAGTCCTTCATTTCTTTTTCTCCGCAGGTGGAGCAGATGCTTGTAGGTCAGAAATGTATTCTTGAACTGAACCCGGTCCATCCCTGTACTGCTCCACGTAGGGCCGGCCCGGGTCGTGCTGCTGGAGGGCTCACCCGCTCCCCCAGTACAGGCTGATGAAGTGCTCCGTCTGTGGATCCACAGATGAGAGAGACAAACAGAGACAAAACAGAAGAGCAAAAGAGAGTCCTCTGGTCTGGTCTCCCTGTTCCCTTCTTTGGTCAGGAACGGTTATTCAACAGTCTGTAGGAGATACTCAGAAACATGGTTAAGCGCAAGCTCCTGCTTTGGGGAAAAAATGTTGTTATTCTGTCAGGAAAACTTAAACAGGGTGACTGTTCAAGTGTCATTTAGAGCCAGTCTGCAGTAGCCTACAGTGACATCAGGGGCAGTGTTAGAATGACTTCAACACGCCCAGTCCCCAGTCATGATCAAGGCAATTGGATTTGGCTCTAGCAGTTCTCTTGCGATTTTATGAAAAGAAAATAACCATATTCTCGTCTCAACAAAACAACACCCCCTAAGGGTGAAAGCAAAAATTTCCTGAAGTCAGGATAAAAATAGATATGGGTCAAAGAAAATGACACTAAAATGAACTGGCTTCATTTACAATTAACTAATCAAAAAACTCCATCAAAGCTTCATTTGTATAGCTAAAATTTGTATATCTAAAACCTCCCTCTTCTGCATTTGAGGACAGAGTATTTGGGCACTGCTCCTGTTTCATACTTATCTGTCGCTCACAGTGAGTTGGTGACATGGCGTTGGTCTGCATCTCACGAAACCCAGATCGCCCATCTGTAGGGAAACAGGCCAGTAACCTCCGGTGTCCTGTGCCCGTCTCCTGGTTCGGCATTCACCCATCACTCCCGGAACGACAGTTGTCTGTAAAATACCACTCAGAAAAAACACTCAGGCCCGATGAATGTGCCTCAAACTATAAACATGAGATATTTAACATACTCATTTAAAAAATATATAATTGGGTTATGAGATGGTGCATTCAGATTAAGATACTGGCAACCCTTATCTATTCCCCCCACTATTATGCACAACGCTTAAGTCTTTCGGACCTCCCATCCAGGGCGCAATCCCGGGCTAGACCCCGTTCCGTCCGAGGCCCCAAGCCAGGCTCCCCTGGAATGAGAGCTCAGCCTTCTGCTTCCCGGTGTCTTCTTTTCAAAGCCCACCGATCACAGAAGCACTACTCGCCTACTAACGCATTCGCTTTTGGCTTGTAGTGGCCTGACTGTACATTGAGCCGAGCGCGGCGGCCATCTCAGGTCTTACTGCCATATGCGACCCGACCGGCCGGTGACCCAGTCGATAGCGATCCCGGACACCGTAGTGATTGTTAGTCACCCAGCTCAGAACCGACGGTCTGATCCTAATTCCACTTGTGCTATGAATATTAGAACTTTGACCGTTTTCACCAGCCTTGCCTATTCACAGAGGTCGTCTCTAACGCCCCTCTGCTTAGGTGTGGACTGTCGTCCACGTACCACACAGTGCCAACCCCTTAACGACGACACAGTGCTGACTAGACGGTACCAGAGCAGTATGTTAATTCATACTTCCTCAGACACGGGGGCCTTCAGTCGTCTCCCCTAGCACTATAAGACAATTTTAACGTGCCCTTTTGGGACCTTGCGGCCCCGCCCCCGTCTGTTTTGGGCTAGGTCCAGGGGTGCCCAATCCCCCTCCCTAACCCGGAAGTTGTCTTTGGCAGCGCGGGGAAATTTAAAGAAACAACTCCCTAATAAATCACGACGCAGCCTAAAACCCCAAAACAGCAATGAAAGGAAACCTTATGGTTAACTCACGGCGGGAAAGAATACAATTTCGAAAGAAACACACATTAAGACACATTAAATTCGCTTAGTACTCACCTAGTCAGCGAAGTGCTTTGTTCTCTTCTGGCTCAATGGCAGAACACCGCGAGAGTTTTCCTGCGTCTCCTAGGCAACCAGTTAGCTAGCCTACTGGGAATCTAGCAGAAATTTAACAGTCTAAAAAGTGTACAAAACAATACTTTACCTGGATCCATGGCGCGCATAACAGACAATAATCAAGAGCCGAGGCTCAAACAGTGAACACATAAGACGACCAACCCCCCGTGCACATGCAAGAGAGAACGTAGCAGACACACGGGAACGCAAACAAAGGACGACCAAACGACGACCAAAACCGACTAATATACGACTTAACACACAAACATGAAACAAAGGCCCACGTTTACAACAAATCATTCTCGGCTGCACTAGCAATTTGGTCCAGGCTAAACCTTCCGTTTAGATCCTACCAAATATGTACAGCTTTGGTCAAAGCTAACGCTCGTTAGGTCCACCAATCTGATCAAAGCTAACTTCTCGTTAGGTTTACCAATCTGGTCAAAGCTAACTTCTCGTTAGGTTTACCAATCCACCCGGGATCAAATGGGAAAACGTTTCTCCAAGAAACGCGGATTTGGAAACACCAAATCACTCCCTGTAGCTACTTTTCTGCGGTTTTAATCTCATCCGCGACCGGCCAAAAGGGAAGCCTGTTCTGAACACTGCTTATACCCTCGTAACGAAACAAGGACGAAGTCGAAGGACAATACGATATAAATATGTATATTGCTGTTCACATCTCCTTGGATAGTTACTTACTTAATACCCACGCTGGGGTTTCCTGTTTTCAACCAATCCAGACCAACACAACTGAACCAAATCAAGGCAAATACAACTCAGAACCACAAGAGGGTTCGTTTAAACGTACCTGTGCGCTTCAAGAATCCAGTGGAAGAACTGAGGAAATAATCTCACCTTGCGCTCTGGCGCAAGAGAGAAAATTGATTTTCCAACGCCCACTATGGACCGACACGTCTGCCGATCAGTCCCTATCCACTGGAATCCCGAAGCAAACGCAGGCAGTGCTCCCATTCCCGTTCGCCAAACTGTGATAGTATTTTAGACTTGTCTAGTCCAAAGATTTACCAAGATACGTTCAAAAGGTTGAGTCTGGTTTATTGAATGAAATCAAATACTTGCGCAAGGACTTCCTGAACAACGCAAACAAAGGTGGTTTGTCAGAGAAGTGAAGTCAGTCACTTCTGGCTGTGGCTTATGTACAGTCCAAACAAAGGTACAGTGTTTCCAGGATGTGATTGGCTACTGCATTGTACATGAATGGCAGGCGTGGCCAAGAGTAAAGACATGTGACATGAGAAAACAAAGAAAACAAAAGGTCTGAATCAGGGCAGGAAGGACAAGGTGTGGCCTTTCTGACTTGGACAAAAGAGCGAGGCAGAGCTATGCAGAGTGTGTTTACAATTACAAAAGGGGGGAGAGTTGGTGTTTTACATTAGACTGAAACTGGGGTTTTGCAGGGGACTTGGGGGGAGGTGATAAATTACAAAGACAAAGGCTTAAGGTGTTTGGATGTAAATTCCTGGACAGATGTCATAGTAGACGTTGCTGACGCAGACACTTAAACAGTCAGTTATCCATTCCATCTCATCAGAGTAGCTAGTGACTTCTGGATCTGACACACTGACTTAGAGAAAACAAGTAAGTCCATAATGGGGATAAACTTTAGAGTAAGAATTTTCTACAATTATTCTGTATTCATTCTTTGACAAAAACACCCCCAATTGAAGACAGAATAGAGTACATATTGCTCTCTGAGCTTTGTTTAACCAAGTTGTCATATAAATGATGTGTTGATACTGGTTGATTAGAGGACTAGCAGTGATGGCAACTCACAGGCTCAAAAGGCTATAACTTTTGAATCGAAAGTCGTAGAGCCTCGCAGATGGGCTCATTCGATTCCTCATCAAATTCTACAGTTAGCAGTCCCCTATGCAGATAAATTTGCTGTACGAGCTTCCGTTTCCGAGATATTTGACAAAAACCGTACAGATATGAAAAATGATGTGTCAAATGTCCTTGAAATCGGACAAAAAACGTACAGATATGAAAATGATGTGGTTCAAACGGCTATAACTTTTGAATCGAAAGTCGTAGAGCCTCGCAGATGGGCTCATTCGATTCCTCATCAAATTCTACAGTTAGCAGTCCCCTATGCAGATAAATTTGCAGTACGAGCTTCCGTTTCCGAGATATTTGACAAAAACCGTACAGATATGCAAAATGATGTGTCAAATGTCCTTGAAATCGGACAAAAACCGTACAGATATGAAAATGATGTGGTTCAAACGGCTATAACTTTTGAATCGAAAGTCGTAGAGCCTCGCAGATGGGCTCATTCGATTCCTCATCAAATTCTACAGTTAGCAGTCCCCTATGCGGATAAATTTGCTGTACGAGCTTCCGTTTCCGAGATATTTGACAAAAACCGTATCATGTTAACTTATCAAAACCACTAGAGGGCGCCTCGCCACGTTACATCTCCCATTGCTTTTATGATGTCATAGTAGACGTTGCTGACGCAGACACTTAAACAGTCAGTGATCCATTCCACCTCATCAGAGTAGCTAGTGACTTCTGGATCTGACACACTGACTTAGAGAAAACAAGTAAGTCCATAATGGGGATAAACTTTAGAGTAAGAATTTTCTACAATTATTCTGTATTCATTCTTTGACAAAAACACCCCTAATTGAAGACAGAATAGAGTACATATTGCTCTCTGAGCTTTGTTTAACCAAGTTGTCATATAAATGATGTGTTGATACTGGTTGATTAGAGGACTAGCAGTGATGGCAACTCACAGGCTCAAAAGGCTATAACTTTTGAATCGAAAGTCGTAGAGCCTCGCAGATGGGCTCATTCGATTCCTCATCAAATTCTACAGTTAGCAGTCCCCTATGCAGATAAATTTGCTGTACGAGCTTCCGTTTCCGAGATATTTGACAAAAACCGTATCATGTTAACTTATCAAAACCACTAGAGGGCGCCTCGCCACGTTACATCTCCCATTGCTTTTATGATGTCATAGTAGACGTTGCTGACGCAGACACTTAAACAGTCAGTGATCCATTCCATCTCATCAGAGTAGCTAGTGACTTCTGGATCTGACACACTGACTTAGAGAAAACAAGTAAGTCCATAATGAGGATAAACTTTAGAGTAAGAATTTTCTACAATTATTCTGTATTCATTCTTTGACAAAAACACCCCCAATTGAAGACAGAATAGAGTACATATTGCTCTCTGAGCTTTGTTTAACCAAGTTGTCATATAAATGATGTGTTGATACTGGTTGATTAGAGGACTAGCAGTGATGGCAACTCACAGGCTCAAAAGGCTATAACTTTTGAATCGAAAGTCGTAGAGCCTCGCAGATGGGCTCATTCGATTCCTCATCAAATTCTACAGTTAGCAGTCCCCTATGCAGATAAATTTGCTGTACGAGCTTCCGTTTCCGAGATATTTGACAAAAACCGTACAGATATGCAAAATGGTGTGTCAAATGTCCTTGAAATCGGACAAAAACCGTACAGATATGAAAATGATGTGGTTCAAACGGCTATAACTTTTGAATTGAAAGTCGTAGAGCCTCGCAGATGGGCTCATTCGATTCCTCATCAAATTCTACAGTTAGCAGTCCCCTATGCAGATAAATTTGCTGTACGAGCTTCCGTTTCCGAGATATTTGACAAAAACCGTACAGATATGCAAAATGTGTGTCAAATGTCCTTGAAATCGGACAAAAACCGTACAGATATGAAAATGATGTGGTTCAAACGGCTATAACTTTTGAATCGAAAGTCGTAGAGCCTCGCAGATGGGCTCATTCGATTCCTCATCAAATTCTACAGTTAGCAGTTCCCTATGCAGATAAATTTGCTGTACGAGCTTCCGTTTCCGAGATATTTGACAAAAACCGTACAGATATGAAAAATGATGTGTCAAATGTCCTTGAAATCGGACAAAAAACGTACAGATATGAAAATGATGTGGTTCAAACGGCCATAACTTTTGAATCGAAAGTCCTAGAGCCTCGCAGATGGGCTCATTCGATTCCTCATCAAATTCTACAGTTAGCAGTCCCCTATGCAGATAAATTTGCTGTACGAGCTTCCGTTTCCGAGATATTTGACAAAAACCGTACAGATATGCAAAATGATGTGTCAAATGTCCTTGAAATCGGACAAAAACCGTACAGATATGAAAATGATGTGGTTCAAACGGCTATAACTTTTGAATCGAAAGTCCTAGAGCCTCGCAGATGGGCTCATTCGATTCCTCATCAAATTCTACAGTTAGCAGTCCCCTATGCAGATAAATTTGCTGTACGAGCTTCCGTTTCCGAGATATTTGACAAAAACCGTATCATGTTAACTTATCAAAACCACTAGAGGGCGCCTCGCCACGTTACATCTCCCATTGCTTTTATGATGTCATAGTAGACGTTGCTGACGCAGACACTTAAACAGTCAGTGATCCATTCCATCTCATCAGAGTAGCTAGTGACTTCTGGATCTGACACACTGACTTAGAGAAAACAAGTAAGTCCATAATGGGGATAAACTTTAGAGTAAGAATTTTCTACAATTATTCTGTATTCATTCTTTGACAAAAACACCCCCAATTGAAGACAGAATAGAGTACATATTGCTCTCTGAGCTTTGTTTAACCAAGTTGTCATATAAATGATGTGTTGATACTGGTTGATTAGAGGACTAGCAGTGATGGCAACTCACAGGCTCAAAAGGCTATAACTTTTGAATCGAAAGTCGTAGAGCCTCGCAGATGGGCTCATTCGATTCCTCATCAAATTCTACAGTTAGCAGTCCCCTATGCAGATAAATTTGCTGTACGAGCTTCCGTTTCCGAGATATTTGACAAAAACCGTACAGATATGCAAAATGGTGTGTCAAATGTCCTTGAAATCGGACAAAAACCGTACAGATATGAAAATGATGTGGTTCAAACGGCTATAACTTTTGAATCGAAAGTCGTAGAGCCTCGCAGATGGGCTCATTCGATTCCTCATCAAATTCTACAGTTAGCAGTCCCCTATGCAGATAAATTTGCTGTACGAGCTTCCGTTTCCGAGATATTTGACAAAAACCGTACAGATATGCAAAATGTGTGTCAAATGTCCTTGAAATCGGACAAAAACCGTACAGATATGAAAATGATGTGGTTCAAACGGCTATAACTTTTGAATCGAAAGTCGTAGAGCCTCGCAGATGGGCTCATTCGATTCCTCATCAAATTCTACAGTTAGCAGTCCCCTATGCAGATAAATTTGCTGTACGAGCTTCCGTTTCCGAGATATTTGACAAAAACCGTACAGATATGCAAAATGATGTGTCAAATGTCCTTGAAATCGGACAAAAACCGTACAGATATGAAAATGATGTGGTTCAAACGGCTATAACTTTTGAATCGAAAGTCGTAGAGCCTCGCAGATGGGCTCATTCGATTCCTCATCAAATTCTACAGTTAGCAGTCCCCAATGCAGATAAATTTGCTGTACGAGCTTCCGTTTCCGAGATATTTGACAAAAACCGTACAGATATGCAAAATGATGTGTCAAATGTCCTTGAAATCGGACAAAAAACGTACAGATATGAAAATGATGTGGTTCAAACGGATATAACTTTTGAATCGAAAGTCGTAGAGCCTCGCAGATGGGCTCATTCGATTCCTCATCAAATTCTACAGTTAGCAGTCCCCTATGCAGATAAATTTGCTGTACGAGCTTCCGTTTCCGAGATATTTGACAAAAACCGTATCATGTTAACTTATCAAAACCACTAGAGGGCGCCTCGCCACGTTACATCTCCCATTGCTTTTATGATGTCATAGTAGACGTTGCTGACGCAGACACTTAAACAGTCAGTGATCCATTCCATCTCATCAGAGTAGCTAGTGACTTCTGGATCTGACACACTGACTTAGAGAAAACAAGTAAGTCCATAATGGGGATAAACTTTAGAGTAAGAATTTTCTACAATTATTCTGTATTCATTCTTTGACAAAAACACCCCCAATTGAAGACAGAATAGAGTACATATTGCTCTCTGAGCTTTGTTTAACCAAGTTGTCATATAAATGATGTGTTGATACTGGTTGATTAGAGGACTAGCAGTGATGGCAACTCACAGGCTCAAAAGGCTATAACTTTTGAATCGAAAGTCGTAGAGCCTCGCAGATGGGCTCATTCGATTCCTCATCAAATTCTACAGTTAGCAGTCCCCTATGCAGATAAATTTGCTGTACGAGCTTCCGTTTCCGAGATATTTGACAAAAACCGTATCATGTTAACTTATCAAAACCACTAGAGGGCGCCTCGCCACGTTACATCTCCCATTGCTTTTATGATGTCATAGTAGACGTTGCTGACGCAGACACTTAAACAGTCAGTGATCCATTCCATCTCATCAGAGTAGCTAGTGACTTCTGGATCTGACACACTGACTTAGAGAAAACAAGTAAGTCCATAATGGGGATAAACTTTAGAGTAAGAATTTTCTACAATTATTCTGTATTCATTCTTTGACAAAAACACCCCCAATTGAAGACAGAATAGAGTACATATTGCTCTCTGAGCTTTGTTTAACCAAGTTGTCATATAAATGATGTGTTGATACTGGTTGATTAGAGGACTAGCAGTGATGGCAACTCACAGGCTCAAAAGGCTATAACTTTTGAATCGAAAGTCGTAGAGCCTCGCAGATGGGCTCATTCGATTCCTCATCAAATTCTACAGTTAGCAGTCCCCTATGCAGATAAATTTGCTGTACGAGCTTCCGTTTCCGAGATATTTGACAAAAACCGTATCATGTTAACTTATCAAAACCACTAGAGGGCGCCTCGCCACGTTACATCTCCCATTGCTTTTATGATGTCATAGTAGACGTTGCTGACGCAGACACTTAAACAGTCAGTGATCCATTCCACCTCATCAGAGTAGCTAGTGACTTCTGGATCTGACACACTGACTTAGAGAAAACAAGTAAGTCCATAATGGGGATAAACTTTAGAGTAAGAATTTTCTACAATTATTCTGTATTCATTCTTTGACAAAAACACCCCCAATTGAAGACAGAATAGAGTACATATTGCTCTCTGAGCTTTGTTTAACCAAGTTGTCATATAAATGATGTGTTGATACTGGTTGATTAGAGGACTAGCAGTGATGGCAACTCACAGGCTCAAAAGGCTATAACTTTTGAATCGAAAGTCGTAGAGCCTCGCAGATGGGCTCATTCGATTCCTCATCAAATTCTACAGTTAGCAGTCCCCTATGCAGATAAATTTGCTGTACGAGCTTCCGTTTCCGAGATATTTACAAAAACCGTACAGATATGAAAAATGATGTGTCAAATGTCCTTGAAATCGGACAAAAACCGTACAGATATGAAAATGATGTGGTTCAAACGGCTATAACTTTTGAATCGAAAGTCGTAGAGCCTCGCAGATGGGCTCATTCGATTCCTCATCAAATTCTACAGTTAGCAGTCCCCTATGCAGATAAATTTGCTGTACGAGCTTCCGTTTCCGAGATATTTGACAAAAACCGTATCATGTTAACTTATCAAAACCACTAGAGGGCGCCTCGCCACGTTACATCTCCCATTGCTTTTATGATGTCATAGTAGACGTTGCTGACGCAGACACTTAAACAGTCAGTGATCCATTCCATCTCATCAGAGTAGCTAGTGACTTCTGGATCTGACACACTGACTTAGAGAAAACAAGTAAGTCCATAATGGGGATAAACTTTAGAGTAAGAATTTTCTACAATTATTCTGTATTCATTCTTTGACAAAAACACCCCCAATTGAAGACAGAATAGAGTTCATATTGCTCTCTGAGCTTTGTTTAACCAAGTTGTCATATAAATGATGTGTTGATACTGGTTGATTAGAGGACTAGCAGTGATGGCAACTCACAGGCTCAAAAGGCTATAACTTTTGAATCGAAAGTCGTAGAGCCTCGCAGATGGGCTCATTCGATTCCTCATCAAATTCTACAGTTAGCAGTCCCCTATGCAGGTAAATTTGCTGTACGAGCTTCCGTTTCCGAGATATTTGACAAAAACCGTACAGATATGCAAAATGATGTGTCAAATGTCCTTGAAATCGGACAAAAACCGTACAGATATGAAAATGATGTGGTTCAAACGGCTATAACTTTTGAATCGAAAGTCGTAGAGCCTCGCAGATGGGCTCATTCGATTCCTCATCAAATTCTACAGTTAGCAGTCCCATATGCAGATAAATTTGCTGTACGAGCTTCCGTTTCCGAGATATTTGACAAAAACCGTACAGATATGAAAAATGATGTGTCAAATTTCCTTGAAATCGGACAAAAACCGTACAGATATGAAAATGATGTGGTTCAAACGGCTATAACTTTTGAATCGAAAGTCGTAGAGCCTCGCAGATGGGCTCATTCGATTCCTCATCAAATTCTACAGTTAGCAGTCCCCTATGCAGATAAATTTGCTGTACGAGCTTCCGTTTCCGAGATATTTTACAAAAACCATATCATGTTAACTTATCAAAACCACTAGAGGGCGCCTCGCCACGTTACATCTCCCATTGCTTTTATGATGTCATAGTAGACGTTGCTGACGCAGACACTTAAACAGTCAGTGATCCATTCCACCTCATCAGAGTAGCTAGTGACTTCTGGATCTGACACACTGACTTAGAGAAAACAAGTAAGTCCATAATGGGGATAAACTTTAGAGTAAGAATTTTCTACAATTATTCTGTATTCATTCTTTGACAAAAACACCCCCAATTGAAGACAGAATAGAGTACATATTGCTCTCTGAGCTTTGTTTAACCAAGTTGTCATATAAATGATGTGTTGATACTGGTTGATTAGAGGACTAGCAGTGATGGCAACTCACAGGCTCAAAAGGCTATAACTTTTGAATCGAAAGTCGTAGAGCCTCGCAGATGGGCTCATTCGATTCCTCATCAAATTCTACAGTTAGCAGTCCCCTATGCAGGTAAATTTGCTGTACGAGCTTCCGTTTCCGAGATATTTGACAAAAACCGTACAGATATGCAAAATGATGTGTCAAATGTCCTTGAAATCGGACAAAAACCGTACAGATATGAAAATGATGTGGTTCAAACGGCTATAACTTTTGAATCGAAAGTCGTAGAGCCTCGCAGATGGGCTCATTCGATTCCTCATCAAATTCTACAGTTAGCAGTCCCCAATGCAGATAAATTTGCTGTACGAGCTTCCGTTTCCGAGATATTTGACAAAAACCGTACAGATATGCAAAATGATGTGTCAAATGTCCTTGAAATCGGACAAAAACCGTACAGATATGAAAATGATGTGGTTCAAACGGATATAACTTTTGAATCGAAAGTCGTAGAGCCTCGCAGATGGGCTCATTCGATTCCTCATCAAATTCTACAGTTAGCAGTCCCCTATGCAGATAAATTTGCTGTACGAGCTTCCGTTTCCGAGATATTTGACAAAAACCGTACAGATATGCAAAATGATGTGTCAAATGTCCTTGAAATCGGACAAAAACCGTACAGATATGAAAATGATGTGGTTCAAACGGATATAACTTTTGAATCGAAAGTCGTAGAGCCTCGCAGATGGGCTCATTCGATTCCTCATCAAATTCTACAGTTAGCAGTCCCCTATGCAGATAAATTTGCTGTACGAGCTTCCGTTTCCGAGATATTTGACAAAAACCGTATCATGTTAACTTATCAAAACCACTAGAGGGCGCCTCGCCACGTTACATCTCCCATTGCTTTTATGATGTCATAGTAGACGTTGCTGACGCAGACACTTAAACAGTCAGTGATCCATTCCATCTCATCAGAGTAGCTAGTGACTTCTGGATCTGACACACTGACTTAGAGAAAACAAGTAAGTCCATAATGGGGATAAACTTTAGAGTAAGAATTTTCTACAATTATTCTGTATTCATTCTTTGACAAAAACACCCCCAATTGAAGACAGAATAGAGTACATATTGCTCTCTGAGCTTTGTTTAACCAAGTTGTCATATAAATGATGTGTTGATACTGGTTGATTAGAGGACTAGCAGTGATGGCAACTCACAGGCTCAAAAGGCTATAACTTTTGAATCGAAAGTCGTAGAGCCTCGCAGATGGGCTCATTCGATTCCTCATCAAATTCTACAGTTAGCAGTCCCCTATGCAGATAAATTTGCTGTACGAGCTTCCGTTTCCGAGATATTTGACAAAAACCGTACAGATATGAAAAATGATGTGTCAAATGTCCTTGAAATCGGACAAAAAACGTACAGATATGAAAATGATGTGGTTCAAACGGCTATAACTTTTGAATCGAAAGTCGTAGAGCCTCGCAGATGGGCTCATTCGATTCCTCATCAAATTCTACAGTTAGCAGTCCCCAATGCAGATAAATTTGCTGTACGAGCTTCCGTTTCCGAGATATTTGACAAAAACCGTACAGATATGCAAAATGATGTGTCAAATGTCCTTGAAATCGGACAAAAACCGTACAGATATGAAAATGATGTGGTTCAAACGGATATAACTTTTGAATCGAAAGTCGTAGAGCCTCGCAGATGGGCTCATTCGATTCCTCATCAAATTCTACAGTTAGCAGTCCCCTATGCAGATAAATTTGCTGTACGAGCTTCCGTTTCCGAGATATTTGACAAAAACCGTATCATGTTAACTTATCAAAACCACTAGAGGGCGCCTCGCCACGTTACATCTCCCATTGCTTTTATGATGTCATAGTAGACGTTGCTGACGCAGACACTTAAACAGTCAGTGATCCATTCCATCTCATCAGAGTAGCTAGTGACTTCTGGATCTGACACACTGACTTAGAGAAAACAAGTAAGTCCATAATGGGGATAAACTTTAGAGTAAGAATTTTCTACAATTATTCTGTATTCATTCTTTGACAAAAACACCCCCAATTGAAGACAGAATAGAGTACATATTGCTCTCTGAGCTTTGTTTAACCAAGTTGTCATATAAATGATGTGTTGATACTGGTTGATTAGAGGACTAGCAGTGATGGCAACTCACAGGCTCAAAAGGCTATAACTTTTGAATCGAAAGTCGTAGAGCCTCGCAGATGGGCTCATTCGATTCCTCATCAAATTCTACAGTTAGCAGTCCCCTATGCAGATAAATTTGCTGTACGAGCTTCCGTTTCCGAGATATTTGACAAAAACCGTACAGATATGCAAAATGTGTGTCAAATGTCCTTGAAATCGGACAAAAACCGTACAGATATGAAAATGATGTGGTTCAAACGGCTATAACTTTTGAATCGAAAGTCGTAGAGCCTCGCAGATGGGCTCATTCGATTCCTCATCAAATTCTACAGTTAGCAGTCCCCAATGCAGATAAATTTGCTTTACGAGCTTCCGTTTCCGAGATATTTGACAAAAACCGTACAGATATGCAAAATGATGTGTCAAATGTCCTTGAAATCGGACAAAAACCGTACAGATATGAAAATGATGTGGTTCAAACGGATATAACTTTTGAATCGAAAGTCGTAGAGCCTCGCAGATGGGCTCATTCGATTCCTCATCAAATTCTACAGTTAGCAGTCCCCTATGCAGATAAATTTGCTGTACGAGCTTCCGTTTCCGAGATATTTGACAAAAACCGTACAGATATGCAAAATGATGTGTCAAATGTCCTTGAAATCGGACAAAAACCGTACAGATATGAAAATGATGTGGTTCAAACGGATATAACTTTTGAATCGAAAGTCGTAGAGCCTCGCAGATGGGCTCATTCGATTCCTCATCAAATTCTACAGTTAGCAGTCCCCTATGCAGATAAATTTGCTGTACGAGCTTCCGTTTCCGAGATATTTGACAAAAACCGTATCATGTTAACTTATCAAAACCACTAGAGGGCGCCTCGCCACGTTACATCTCCCATTGCTTTTATGATGTCATAGTAGACGTTGCTGACGCAGACACTTAAACAGTCAGTGATCCATTCCATCTCATCAGAGTAGCTAGTGACTTCTGGATCTGACACACTGACTTAGAGAAAACAAGTAAGTCCATAATGGGGATAAACTTTAGAGTAAGAATTTTCTACAATTATTCTGTATTCATTCTTTGACAAAAACACCCCTAATTGAAGACAGAATAGAGTACATATTGCTCTCTGAGCTTTGTTTAACCAAGTTGTCATATAAATGATGTGTTGATACTGGTTGATTAGAGGACTAGCAGTGATGGCAACTCACAGGCTCAAAAGGCTATAACTTTTGAATCGAAAGTCGTAGAGCCTCGCAGATGGGCTCATTCGATTCCTCATCAAATTCTACAGTTAGCAGTCCCCTATGCAGATAAATTTGCTGTACGAGCTTCCGTTTCCGAGATATTTGACAAAAACCGTACAGATATGAAAAATGATGTGTCAAATGTCCTTGAAATCGGACAAAAAACGTACAGATATGAAAATGATGTGGTTCAAACGGCTATAACTTTTGAATCGAAAGTCGTAGAGCCTCGCAGATGGGCTCATTCGATTCCTCATCAAATTCTACAGTTAGCAGTCCCCTATGCAGGTAAATTTGCTGTACGAGCTTCGGTTTCCGAGATATTTGACAAAAACCAAACAGATAAGAAAAATGATGTGGCTCAAAAGGCTATAACTTTTGAATCGAAAGTCGTAGAGCCTCGCAGATGGGCTCATTCGATTCCTCATCAAATTCTACAGTTAGCAGTCCCCTATGCAGATAAATTTGCAGTACGAGCTTCCGTTTCCGAGATATTTGACAAAAACCGTACAGATATGCAAAATGATGTGTCAAATGTCCTTGAAATCGGACAAAAACCGTACAGATATGAAAATGATTTGGTTCAAACGGCTATAACTTTTGAATCGAAAGTCCTAGAGCCTCGCAGATGGGCTCATTCGATTCCTCATCAAATTCTACAGTTAGCAGTCCCCTATGCGGATAAATTTGCTGTACGAGCTTCCGTTTCCGAGATATTTGACAAAAACCGTATCATGTTAACTTATCAAAACCACTAGAGGGCGCCTCACCACGTTACATCTCCCATTGCTTTTATGATGTCATAGTAGACGTTGCTGACGCAGACACTTAAACAGTCAGTGATCCATTCCATCTCATCAGAGTAGCTAGTGACTTCTGGATCTGACACACTGACTTAGAGAAAACAAGTAAGTCCATAATGGGGATAAACTTTAGAGTAAGAATTTTCTACAATTATTCTGTATTCATTCTTTGACAAAAACACCCCTAATTGAAGACAGAATAGAGTACATATTGCTCTCTGAGCTTTGTTTAACCAAGTTGTCATATAAATGATGTGTTGATACTGGTTGATTAGAGGACTAGCAGTGATGGCAACTCACAGGCTCAAAAGGCTATAACTTTTGAATCGAAAGTCGTAGAGCCTCGCAGATGGGCTCATTCGATTCCTCATCAAATTCTACAGTTAGCAGTCCCGTATGCAGATAAATTTGCTGTACGAGCTTCCGTTTCCGAGATATTTGACAAAAACCGTACAGATATGAAAAATGATGTGTCAAATGTCCTTGAAATCGGACAAAAACCGTACAGATATGAAAATGATGTGGTTCAAACGGCTATAACTTTTGAATCGAAAGTCGTAGAGCCTCGCAGATGGGCTCATTCGATTCCTCATCAAATTCTACAGTTAGCAGTCCCCTATGCAGATAAATTTGCTGTACGAGCTTCCGTTTCCGAGATATTTGACAAAAACCGTACAGATATGCAAAATGATGTGTCAAATGTCCTTGAAATCGGACAAAAACCGTACAGATATGAAAATGATGTGGTTCAAACGGCTATAACTTTTGAATCGAAAGTCGTAGAGCCTCGCAGATGGGCTCATTCGATTCCTCATCAAATTCTACAGTTAGCAGTCCCCAATGCAGATAAATTTGCTGTACGAGCTTCCGTTTCCGAGATATTTGACAAAAACCGTACAGATATGCAAAATGATGTGTCAAATGTCCTTGAAATCGGACAAAAACCGTACAGATATGAAAATGATGTGGTTCAAACGGATATAACTTTTGAATCGAAAGTCGTAGAGCCTCGCAGATGGGCTCATTCGATTCCTCATCAAATTCTACAGTTAGCAGTCCCCTATGCAGATAAATTTGCTGTACGAGCTTCCGTTTCCGAGATATTTGACAAAAACCGTACAGATATGCAAAATGATGTGTCAAATGTCCTTGAAATCGGACAAAAACCGTACAGATATGAAAATGATGTGGTTCAAACGGATATAACTTTTGAATCGAAAGTCGTAGAGCCTCGCAGATGGGCTCATTCGATTCCTCATCAAATTCTACAGTTAGCAGTCCCCTATGCAGATAAATTTGCTGTACGAGCTTCCGTTTCCGAGATATTTGACAAAAACCGTATCATGTTAACTTATCAAAACCACTAGAGGGCGCCTCGCCACGTTACATCTCCCATTGCTTTTATGATGTGTGATAGTATTTTAGACTTGTCTAGTCCAAAGATTTACCAAGATACGTTCAAAAGGTTGAGTCTGGTTTATTGAATGAAATCAAATACTTGCGCAAGGACTTCCTGAACAACGCAAACAAAGGTGGTTTGTCAGAGAAGTGAAGTCAGTCACTTCTGGCTGTGGCTTATGTACAGTCCAAACAAAGGTACAGTGTTTCCAGGATGTGATTGGCTACTGCATTGTACATGAATGGCAGGCGTGGCCAAGAGTAAAGACATGTGACATGAGAAAACAAAGAAAACAAAAGGTCTGAATCAGGGCAGGAAGGACAAGGTGTGGCCTTTCTGACTTGGACAAAAGAGCGAGGCAGAGCTATGCAGAGTGTGTTTACAATTACAAAAGGGGGGAGAGTTGGTGTTTTACATTAGACTGAAACTGGGGTTTTGCAGGGGACTTGGGGGGAGGTGATAAATTACAAAGACAAAGGCTTAAGGTGTTTGGATGTAAATTCCTGGACAATCCCTCATTTGTGCCTGAACAGGCACACAAAAATAAAATCCAAACACAGTGTAAACAGTCAGCTATGCTATACATGTGGAAAGGAAATAATCTCTCCACTAGGTGGAGAAAAAAAATCTCTTTTTTTTTTTTTTTTTAAATTATTTTCTCTCAACGTGCAAAATCACACACCAAAACCCCTTGCTTCAGAAATTTGACAGGAAACAAGATAAAAAAGATGACATGATTATATACTATTTATAGTCTAAGAGTGGACAACCATTCACCAAAAAAAACTTGATTTTACAAGGCAAAAAAGATAAAATGGTTACCAGTGTAAGAGGGGCAAAAAACCTCTTGGTCAATTTAGAGGAAAAACCCAAACTTATTTATCAACTCATGTTTCAACAATTGCAACTCTTGTAAACAAATATGATATTTTCCAGATTATTTCAAAGTTCATTAACTCTTGTGAGGAGGTGACCGGCAAGGTCAGTCTCCGATTGCTCATCAGAGGAGAGGAGAGTGTGGCGGTGACTGTCAAGGTCACTCTTGTTCACAGTGTATCCCAACAGTCATTTAGGTGGCACTTCTCTTTTGGGCAATAGAATGTCATTGGGGAATGCAAGGCGTCTTCTCTTCTAGATCGCAACTTCGATGTCACGTTGCTTGAAATCAGTTATGTTCAATGTTAGTGTGTGCAGGTGTGTGTGCGTGTGTGGTGCATCTTGTGAGGAGGTGACCAACAGGACAGTGTGATGGCCCATGGTTTTGGCCTCTGAGCCCTCTGGTTCAGCTGCATTCTGATCTCCTGGTGTTTGCGATCCCCTGGTGGACCGTCCTCTGCTACTTTTGACAGCTATTCCACACAGGCCAGAATGCCATGGTCCTGATTGTTCCATCTTTGACGGGTAGGTTCACCCCGCTACATCTCTTTGACGGGTAGGTTCCGCTTAAGTCTTTCGGACCTCCCATCCAGGGCGCAATCCCGGGCTAGACCCCGTTCCGTCCGAGGCCCCAAGCCAGGCTCCCCTGGAATGAGAGCTCAGCCTTCTGCTTCCCGGTGTCTTCTTTTCAAAGCCCACCGATCACAGAAGCACTACTCGCCTACTAACGCATTCGCTTTTGGCTTGTAGTGGCCTGACTGTACATTGAGCCGAGCGCGGCGGCCATCTCAGGTCTTACTGCCATATGCGACCCGACCGGCCGGTGACCCAGTCGATAGCGATCCCGGACACCGTAGTGATTGTTAGTCACCCAGCTCAGAACCGACGGTCTGATCCTAATTCCACTTGTGCTATGAATATTAGAACTTTGACCGTTTTCACCAGCCTTGCCTATTCACAGAGGTCGTCTCTAACGCCCCTCTGCTTAGGTGTGGACTGTCGTCCACGTACCACACAGTGCCAACCCCTTAACGGCGACACAGTGCTGACTAGACGGTACCAGAGCAGTATGTTAATTCATACTTCCTCAGACACGGGGGCCTTCAGTCGTCTCCCCTAGCACTATAAGACAATTTTAACGTGCCCTTTGGGACCTTGCGGCCCCGCCCCCGTCTGTTGAGGGCTAGGTCCAGGGGTGCCCACTCCCCCTCCCTAACCCCGCTACATCTCTTTGACGGGTAGGTTCACCCCGCTACATCTCTTCTCTTCCATGTTTTCTGGCCTGTTCTCAGGCTGCTCATCTGCTCCTTGGTTTGGGACGCAACGGCGTCGAAGTTCTCTCAGCTACTCTGGCGGCCGTCTGCGTGGGGACGGCCCCAGGTCGCGGATCAGGACCCAACCCCCAGGAGAGATGTGATGCAGGAACCCCTCCTTAGCCTCAGGAAATGGCGGTCCTCACTCTGTTGGAGACATCTGTTAACATCCTCCGCCACCCCTGTTTTTGAAACATGATCTGGCCCGTGGGCTAGTTTGAAAGCATAATGAAAACATGAACGAGGTAGTACAGGTTTGTCATTAGGCCCTAGATACAGGTTAGTTTGGTGGTGGAAATGTGCACTTAGTCCTTCATTTCTTTTTCTCCGCAGGTGGAGCAGATGCTTGTAGGTCAGAAATGTATTCTTGAACTGAACCCGGTCCATCCCTGTACTGCTCCACGTAGGGCCGGCCCGGGTCGTGCTGCTGGAGGGCTCACCCGCTCCCCCAGTACAGGCTGATGAAGTGCTCCGTCTGTGGATCCACAGATGAGAGAGACAAACAGAGACAAAACAGAAGAGCAAAAGAGAGTCCTCTGGTCTGGTCTCCCTGTTCCCTTCTTTGGTCAGGAACGGTTATTCAACAGTCTGTAGGAGATACTCAGAAACATGGTTAAGCGCAAGCTCCTGCTTTGGGGAAAAAATGTTGTTATTCTGTCAGGAAAACTTAAACAGGGTGACTGTTCAAGTGTCATTTAGAGCCAGTCTGCAGTAGCCTACAGTGACATCAGGGGCAGTGTTAGAATGACTTCAACACGCCCAGTCCCCAGTCATGATCAAGGCAATTGGATTTGGCTCTAGCAGTTCTCTTGCGATTTTATGAAAAGAAAATAACCATATTCTCGTCTCAACAAAACAACACCCCCTAAGGGTGAAAGCAAAAATTTCCTGAAGTCAGGATAAAAATAGATATGGGTCAAAGAAAATGACACTAAAATGAACTGGCTTCATTTACAATTAACTAATCAAAAAACTCCATCAAAGCTTCATTTGTATAGCTAAAATTTGTATATCTAAAACCTCCCTCTTCTGCATTTGAGGACAGAGTATTTGGGCACTGCTCCTGTTTCATACTTATCTGTCGCTCACAGTGAGTTGGTGACATGGCGTTGGTCTGCATCTCACGAAACCCAGATCGCCCATCTGTAGGGAAACAGGCCAGTAACCTCCGGTGTCCTGTGCCCGTCTCCTGGTTCGGCATTCACCCATCACTCCCGGAACGACAGTTGTCTGTAAAATACCACTCAGAAAAAACACTCAGGCCCGATGAATGTGCCTCAAACTATAAACATGAGATATTTAACATACTCATTTAAAAAATATATAATTGGGTTATGAGATGGTGCATTCAGATTAAGATACTGGCAACCCTTATCTATTCCCCCCACTATTATGCACAACGCTTAAGTCTTTCGGACCTCCCATCCAGGGCGCAATCCCGGGCTAGACCCCGTTCCGTCCGAGGCCCCAAGCCAGGCTCCCCTGGAATGAGAGCTCAGCCTTCTGCTTCCCGGTGTCTTCTTTTCAAAGCCCACCGATCACAGAAGCACTACTCGCCTACTAACGCATTCGCTTTTGGCTTGTAGTGGCCTGACTGTACATTGAGCCGAGCGCGGCGGCCATCTCAGGTCTTACTGCCATATGCGACCCGACCGGCCGGTGACCCAGTCGATAGCGATCCCGGACACCGTAGTGATTGTTAGTCACCCAGCTCAGAACCGACGGTCTGATCCTAATTCCACTTGTGCTATGAATATTAGAACTTTGACCGTTTTCACCAGCCTTGCCTATTCACAGAGGTCGTCTCTAACGCCCCTCTGCTTAGGTGTGGACTGTCGTCCACGTACCACACAGTGCCAACCCCTTAACGACGACACAGTGCTGACTAGACGGTACCAGAGCAGTATGTTAATTCATACTTCCTCAGACACGGGGGCCTTCAGTCGTCTCCCCTAGCACTATAAGACAATTTTAACGTGCCCTTTTGGGACCTTGCGGCCCCGCCCCCGTCTGTTTTGGGCTAGGTCCAGGGGTGCCCAATCCCCCTCCCTAACCCGGAAGTTGTCTTTGGCAGCGCGGGGAAATTTAAAGAAACAACTCCCTAATAAATCACGACGCAGCCTAAAACCCCAAAACAGCAATGAAAGGAAACCTTATGGTTAACTCACGGCGGGAAAGAATACAATTTCGAAAGAAACACACATTAAGACACATTAAATTCGCTTAGTACTCACCTAGTCAGCGAAGTGCTTTGTTCTCTTCTGGCTCAATGGCAGAACACCGCGAGAGTTTTCCTGCGTCTCCTAGGCAACCAGTTAGCTAGCCTACTGGGAATCTAGCAGAAATTTAACAGTCTAAAAAGTGTACAAAACAATACTTTACCTGGATCCATGGCGCGCATAACAAACAATAATCAAGAGCCGAGGCTCAAACAGTGAACACATAAGACGACCAACCCCCCGTGCACATGCAAGAGAGAACGTAGCAGACACACGGGAACGCAAACAAAGGACGACCAAACGACGACCAAAACCGACTAATATACGACTTAACACACAAACATGAAACAAAGGCCCACGTTTACAACAAATCATTCTCGGCTGCACTAGCAATTTGGTCCAGGCTAAACCTTCCGTTTAGATCCTACCAAATATGTACAGCTTTGGTCAAAGCTAACGCTCGTTAGGTCCACCAATCTGATCAAAGCTAACTTCTCGTTAGGTTTACCAATCTGGTCAAAGCTAACTTCTCGTTAGGTTTACCAATCCACCCGGGATCAAATGGGAAAACGTTTCTCCAAGAAACGCGGATTTGGAAACACCAAATCACTCCCTGTAGCTACTTTTCTGCGGTTTTAATCTCATCCGCGACCGGCCAAAAGGGAAGCCTGTTCTGAACACTGCTTATACCCTCGTAACGAAACAAGGACGAAGTCGAAGGACAATACGATATAAATATGTATATTGCTGTTCACATCTCCTTGGATAGTTACTTACTTAATACCCACGCTGGGGTTTCCTGTTTTCAACCAATCCAGACCAACACAACTGAACCAAATCAAGGCAAATACAACTCAGAACCACAAGAGGGTTCGTTTAAACGTACCTGTGCGCTTCAAGAATCCAGTGGAAGAACTGAGGAAATAATCTCACCTTGCGCTCTGGCGCAAGAGAGAAAATTGATTTTCCAACGCCCACTATGGACCGACACGTCTGCCGATCAGTCCCTATCCACTGGAATCCCGAAGCAAACGCAGGCAGTGCTCCCATTCCCGTTCGCCAAACTGTGATAGTATTTTAGACTTGTCTAGTCCAAAGATTTACCAAGATACGTTCAAAAGGTTGAGTCTGGTTTATTGAATGAAATCAAATACTTGCGCAAGGACTTCCTGAACAACGCAAACAAAGGTGGTTTGTCAGAGAAGTGAAGTCAGTCACTTCTGGCTGTGGCTTATGTACAGTCCAAACAAAGGTACAGTGTTTCCAGGATGTGATTGGCTACTGCATTGTACATGAATGGCAGGCGTGGCCAAGAGTAAAGACATGTGACATGAGAAAACAAAGAAAACAAAAGGTCTGAATCAGGGCAGGAAGGACAAGGTGTGGCCTTTCTGACTTGGACAAAAGAGCGAGGCAGAGCTATGCAGAGTGTGTTTACAATTACAAAAGGGGGGAGAGTTGGTGTTTTACATTAGACTGAAACTGGGGTTTTGCAGGGGACTTGGGGGGAGGTGATAAATTACAAAGACAAAGGCTTAAGGTGTTTGGATGTAAATTCCTGGACAGATGTCATAGTAGACGTTGCTGACGCAGACACTTAAACAGTCAGTGATCCATTCCATCTCATCAGAGTAGCTAGTGACTTCTGGATCTGACACACTGACTTAGAGAAAACAAGTAAGTCCATAATGGGGATAAACTTTAGAGTAAGAATTTTCTACAATTATTCTGTATTCATTCTTTGACAAAAACACCCCCAATTGAAGACAGAATAGAGTACATATTGCTCTCTGAGCTTTGTTTAACCAAGTTGTCATATAAATGATGTGTTGATACTGGTTGATTAGAGGACTAGCAGTGATGGCAACTCACAGGCTCAAAAGGCTATAACTTTTGAATCGAAAGTCGTAGAGCCTCGCAGATGGGCTCATTCGATTCCTCATCAAATTCTACAGTTAGCAGTCCCCTATGCAGATAAATTTGCTGTACGAGCTTCCGTTTCCGAGATATTTGACAAAAACCGTACAGATATGAAAAATGATGTGTCAAATGTCCTTGAAATCGGACAAAAAACGTACAGATATGAAAATGATGTGGTTCAAACGGCTATAACTTTTGAATCGAAAGTCGTAGAGCCTCGCAGATGGGCTCATTCGATTCCTCATCAAATTCTACAGTTAGCAGTCCCCTATGCAGATAAATTTGCAGTACGAGCTTCCGTTTCCGAGATATTTGACAAAAACCGTACAGATATGCAAAATGATGTGTCAAATGTCCTTGAAATCGGACAAAAACCGTACAGATATGAAAATGATGTGGTTCAAACGGCTATAACTTTTGAATCGAAAGTCGTAGAGCCTCGCAGATGGGCTCATTCGATTCCTCATCAAATTCTACAGTTAGCAGTCCCCTATGCGGATAAATTTGCTGTACGAGCTTCCGTTTCCGAGATATTTGACAAAAACCGTATCATGTTAACTTATCAAAACCACTAGAGGGCGCCTCGCCACGTTACATCTCCCATTGCTTTTATGATGTCATAGTAGACGTTGCTGACGCAGACACTTAAACAGTCAGTGATCCATTCCACCTCATCAGAGTAGCTAGTGACTTCTGGATCTGACACACTGACTTAGAGAAAACAAGTAAGTCCATAATGGGGATAAACTTTAGAGTAAGAATTTTCTACAATTATTCTGTATTCATTCTTTGACAAAAACACCCCTAATTGAAGACAGAATAGAGTACATATTGCTCTCTGAGCTTTGTTTAACCAAGTTGTCATATAAATGATGTGTTGATACTGGTTGATTAGAGGACTAGCAGTGATGGCAACTCACAGGCTCAAAAGGCTATAACTTTTGAATCGAAAGTCGTAGAGCCTCGCAGATGGGCTCATTCGATTCCTCATCAAATTCTACAGTTAGCAGTCCCCTATGCAGATAAATTTGCTGTACGAGCTTCCGTTTCCGAGATATTTGACAAAAACCGTACAGATATGAAAAATGATGTGTCAAATGTCCTTGAAATCGGACAAAAACCGTACAGATATGAAAATGATGTGGTTCAAACGGCTATAACTTTTGAATCGAAAGTCGTAGAGCCTCGCAGATGGGCTCATTCGATTCCTCATCAAATTCTACAGTTAGCAGTCCCCTATGCAGATAAATTTGCAGTACGAGCTTCCGTTTCCGAGATATTTGACAAAAACCGTACAGATATGCAAAATGATGTGTCAAATGTCCTTGAAATCGGACAAAAACCGTACAGATATGAAAATGATGTGGTTCAAACGGCTATAACTTTTGAATCGAAAGTCCTAGAGCCTCGCAGATGGGCTCATTCGATTCCTCATCAAATTCTACAGTTAGCAGTCCCCTATGCAGATAAATTTGCTGTACGAGCTTCCGTTTCCGAGATATTTGACAAAAACCGTATCATGTTAACTTATCAAAACCACTAGAGGGCGCCTCGCCACGTTACATCTCCCATTGCTTTTATGATGTCATAGTAGACGTTGCTGACGCAGACACTTAAACAGTCAGTGATCCATTCCATCTCATCAGAGTAGCTAGTGACTTCTGGATCTGACACACTGACTTAGAGAAAACAAGTAAGTCCATAATGGGGATAAACTTTAGAGTAAGAATTTTCTACAATTATTCTGTATTCATTCTTTGACAAAAACACCCCCAATTGAAGACAGAATAGAGTACATATTGCTCTCTGAGCTTTGTTTAACCAAGTTGTCATATAAATGATGTGTTGATACTGGTTGATTAGAGGACTAGCAGTGATGGCAACTCACAGGCTCAAAAGGCTATAACTTTTGAATCGAAAGTCGTAGAGCCTCGCAGATGGGCTCATTCGATTCCTCATCAAATTCTACAGTTAGCAGTCCCCTATGCAGATAAATTTGCTGTACGAGCTTCCGTTTCCGAGATATTTGACAAAAACCGTACAGATATGCAAAATGGTGTGTCAAATGTCCTTGAAATCGGACAAAAACCGTACAGATATGAAAATGATGTGGTTCAAACGGCTATAACTTTTGAATCGAAAGTCGTAGAGCCTCGCAGATGGGCTCATTCGATTCCTCATCAAATTCTACAGTTAGCAGTCCCCTATGCAGATAAATTTGCTGTACGAGCTTCCGTTTCCGAGATATTTGACAAAAACCGTACAGATATGCAAAATGTGTGTCAAATGTCCTTGAAATCGGACAAAAACCGTACAGATATGAAAATGATGTGGTTCAAACGGCTATAACTTTTGAATCGAAAGTCGTAGAGCCTCGCAGATGGGCTCATTCGATTCCTCATCAAATTCTACAGTTAGCAGTCCCCTATGCAGATAAATTTGCTGTACGAGCTTCCGTTTCCGAGATATTTGACAAAAACCGTACAGATATGCAAAATGATGTGTCAAATGTCCTTGAAATCGGACAAAAACCGTACAGATATGAAAATGATGTGGTTCAAACGGCTATAACTTTTGAATCGAAAGTCGTAGAGCCTCGCAGATGGGCTCATTCGATTCCTCATCAAATTCTACAGTTAGCAGTCCCCTATGCAGATAAATTTGCTGTACGAGCTTCCGTTTCCGAGATATTTGACAAAAACCGTACAGATATGCAAAATGATGTGTCAAATGTCCTTGAAATCGGACAAAAACCGTACAGATATGAAAATGATGTGGTTCAAACGGCTATAACTTTTGAATCGAAAGTCCTAGAGCCTCGCAGATGGGCTCATTCGATTCCTCATCAAATTCTACAGTTAGCAGTCCCCTATGCAGATAAATTTGCAGTACGAGCTTCCGTTTCCGAGATATTTGACAAAAACCGTACAGATATGCAAAATGATGTGTCAAATGTCCTTGAAATCGGACAAAAACCGTACAGATATGAAAATGATGTGGTTCAAACGGCTATAACTTTTGAATCGAAAGTCCTAGAGCCTCGCAGATGGGCTCATTCGATTCCTCATCAAATTCTACAGTTAGCAGTCCCCTACGCAGATAAATTTGCTGTACGAGCTTCCGTTTCCGAGATATTTGACAAAAACCGTATCATGTTAACTTATCAAAACCACTAGAGGGCGCCTCGCCACGTTACATCTCCCATTGCTTTTATGATGTCATAGTAGACGTTGCTGACGCAGACACTTAAACAGTCAGTGATCCATTCCATCTCATCAGAGTAGCTAGTGACTTCTGGATCTGACACACTGACTTAGAGAAAACAAGTAAGTCCATAATGGGGATAAACTTTAGAGTAAGAATTTTCTACAATTATTCTGTATTCATTCTTTGACAAAAACACCCCCAATTGAAGACAGAATAGAGTACATATTGCTCTCTGAGCTTTGTTTAACCAAGTTGTCATATAAATGATGTTTTGATACTGGTTGATTAGAGGACTAGCAGTGATGGCAACTCACAGGCTCAAAAGGCTATAACTTTTGAATCGAAAGTCGTAGAGCCTCGCAGATGGGCTCATTCGATTCCTCATCAAATTCTACAGTTAGCAGTCCCCAATGCAGATAAATTTGCAGTACGAGCTTCCGTTTCCGAGATATTTGACAAAAACCGTACAGATATGCAAAATGATGTGTCAAATGTCCTTGAAATCGGACAAAAACCGTACAGATATGAAAATGATGTGGTTCAAACGGCTATAACTTTTGAATCGAAAGTCCTAGAGCCTCGCAGATGGGCTCATTCGATTCCTCATCAAATTCTACAGTTAGCAGTCCCCTATGCAGATAAATTTGCTGTACGAGCTTCCGTTTCCGAGATATTTGACAAAAACCGTATCATGTTAACTTATCAAAACCACTAGAGGGCGCCTCGCCACGTTACATCTCCCATTGCTTTTATGATGTCATAGTAGACGTTGCTGACGCAGACACTTAAACAGTCAGTGATCCATTCCATCTCATCAGAGTAGCTAGTGACTTCTGGATCTGACACACTGACTTAGAGAAAACAAGTAAGTCCATAATGAGGATAAACTTTAGAGTAAGAATTTTCTACAATTATTCTGTATTCATTCTTTGACAAAAACACCCCCAATTGAAGACAGAATAGAGTACATATTGCTCTCTGAGCTTTGTTTGACCAAGTTGTCATATAAATGATGTGTTGATACTGGTTGATTAGAGGACTAGCAGTGATGGCAACTCACAGGCTCAAAAGGCTATAACTTTTGAATCGAAAGTCGTAGAGCCTCGCAGATGGGCTCATTCGATTCCTCATCAAATTCTACAGTTAGCAGTCCCCTATGCAGATAAATTTGCTGTACGAGCTTCCGTTTCCGAGATATTTGACAAAAACCGTACAGATATGCAAAATGGTGTGTCAAATGTCCTTGAAATCGGACAAAAACCGTACAGATATGAAAATGATGTGGTTCAAACGGCTATAACTTTTGAATTGAAAGTCGTAGAGCCTCGCAGATGGGCTCATTCGATTCCTCATCAAATTCTACAGTTAGCAGTCCCATATGCAGATAAATTTGCTGTACGAGCTTCCGTTTCCGAGATATTTGACAAAAACCGTACAGATATGCAAAATGTGTGTCAAATGTCCTTGAAATCGGACAAAAACCGTACAGATATGAAAATGATGTGGTTCAAACGGCTATAACTTTTGAATCGAAAGTCGTAGAGCCTCGCAGATGGGCTCATTCGATTCCTCATCAAATTCTACAGTTAGCAGTCCCCTATGCAGATAAATTTGCAGTACGAGCTTCCGTTTCCGAGATATTTGACAAAAACCGTACAGATATGCAAAATGATGTGTCAAATGTCCTTGAAATCGGACAAAAACCGTACAGATATGAAAATGATGTGGTTCAAACGGCTATAACTTTTGAATCGAAAGTCCTAGAGCCTCGCAGATGGGCTCATTCGATTCCTCATCAAATTCTACAGTTAGCAGTCCCCTATGCAGATAAATTTGCTGTACGAGCTTCCGTTTCCGAGATATTTGACAAAAACCGTACAGATATGCAAAATGATGTGTCAAATGTCCTTGAAATCGGACAAAAACCGTACAGATATGAAAATGATGTGGTTCAAACGGCTATAACTTTTGAATCGAAAGTCCTAGAGCCTCGCAGATGGGCTCATTCGATTCCTCATCAAATTCTACAGTTAGCAGTCCCCTACGCAGATAAATTTGCTGTACGAGCTTCCGTTTCCGAGATATTTGACAAAAACCGTATCATGTTAACTTATCAAAACCACTAGAGGGCGCCTCGCCACGTTACATCTCCCATTGCTTTTATGATGTCATAGTAGACGTTGCTGACGCAGACACTTAAACAGTCAGTGATCCATTCCATCTCATCAGAGTAGCTAGTGACTTCTGGATCTGACACACTGACTTAGAGAAAACAAGTAAGTCCATAATGGGGATAAACTTTAGAGTAAGAATTTTCTACAATTATTCTGTATTCATTCTTTGACAAAAACACCCCCAATTGAAGACA
Source organism: Borostomias antarcticus (assembly GCF_949987555.1). Classification (NCBI taxonomy): domain Eukaryota; kingdom Metazoa; phylum Chordata; class Actinopteri; order Stomiiformes; family Stomiidae; genus Borostomias; species Borostomias antarcticus. Next base: position 417,389 of record NW_028176821.1, read on the forward strand.
GAATAGAGTACATATTGCTCTCTGAGCTTTGTTTAACCAAGTTGTCATATAAATGATGTTTTGATACTGGTTGATTAGAGGACTAGCAGTGATGGCAACTCACAGGCTCAAAAGGCTATAACTTTTGAATCGAAAGTCGTAGAGCCTCGCAGATGGGCTCATTCGATTCCTCATCAAATTCTACAGTTAGCAGTCCCCTATGCAGATAAATTTGCTGTACGAGCTTCCGTTTCCGAGATATTTGACAAAAACCGTACAGATATGCAAAATGGTGTGTCAAATGTCCTTGAAATCGGACAAAAACCGTACAGATATGAAAATGATGTGGTTCAAACGGCTATAACTTTTGAATCGAAAGTCGTAGAGCCTCGCAGATGGGCTCATTCGATTCCTCATCAAATTCTACAGTTAGCAGTCCCCTATGCAGATAAATTTGCTGTACGAGCTTCCGTTTCCGAGATATTTGACAAAAACCGTACAGATATGCAAAATGTGTGTCAAATGTCCTTGAAATCGGACAAAAACCGTACAGATATGAAAATGATGTGGTTCAAACGGCTATAACTTTTGAATCGAAAGTCGTAGAGCCTCGCAGATGGGCTCATTCGATTCCTCATCAAATTCTACAGTTAGCAGTCCCCTATGCAGATAAATTTGCTGTACGAGCTTCCGTTTCCGAGATATTTGACAAAAACCGTACAGATATGCAAAATGATGTGTCAAATGTCCTTGAAATCGGACAAAAACCGTACAGATATGAAAATGATGTGGTTCAAACGGCTATAACTTTTGAATCGAAAGTCGTAGAGCCTCGCAGATGGGCTCATTCGATTCCTCATCAAATTCTACAGTTAGCAGTCCCCTATGCAGATAAATTTGCTGTACGAGCTTCCGTTTCCGAGATATTTGACAAAAACCGTACAGATATGCAAAATGATGTGTCAAATGTCCTTGAAATCGGACAAAAACCGTACAGATATGAAAATGATGTGGTTCAAACGGCTATAACTTTTGAATCGAAAGTCGTAGAGCCTCGCAGATGGGCTCATTCGATTCCTCATCAAATTCTACAGTTAGCAGTCCCCTATGCAGATAAATTTGCTGTACGAGCTTCCGTTTCCGAGATATTTGACAAAAACCGTATCATGTTAACTTATCAAAACCACTAGAGGGCGCCTCGCCACGTTACATCTCCCATTGCTTTTATGATGTCATAGTAGACGTTGCTGACGCAGACACTTAAACAGTCAGTGATCCATTCCACCTCATCAGAGTAGCTAGTGACTTCTGGATCTGACACACTGACTTAGAGAAAACAAGTAAGTCCATAATGGGGATAAACTTTAGAGTAAGAATTTTCTACAATTATTCTGTATTCATTCTTTGACAAAAACACCCCCAATTGAAGACAGAATAGAGTACATATTGCTCTCTGAGCTTTGTTTAACCAAGTTGTCATATAAATGATGTGTTGATACTGGTTGATTAGAGGACTAGCAGTGATGGCAACTCACAGGCTCAAAAGGCTATAACTTTTGAATCGAAAGTCGTAGAGCCTCGCAGATGGGCTCATTCGATTCCTCATCAAATTCTACAGTTAGCAGTCCCATATGCAGATAAATTTGCTGTACGAGCTTCCGTTTCCGAGATATTTGACAAAAACCGTACAGATATGAAAAATGATGTGTCAAATGTCCTTGAAATCGGACAAAAACCGTACAGATATGAAAATGATGTGGTTCAAACGGCTATAACTTTTGAATCGAAAGTCGTAGAGCCTCGCAGATGGGCTCATTCGATTCCTCATCAAATTCTACAGTTAGCAGTCCCCTATGCAGATAAATTTGCTGTACGAGCTTCCGTTTCCGAGATATTTGACAAAAACCGTATCATGTTAACTTATCAAAACCACTAGAGGGCGCCTCGCCACGTTACATCTCCCATTGCTTTTATGATGTCATAGTAGACGTTGCTGACGCAGACACTTAAACAGTCAGTGATCCATTCCACCTCATCAGAGTAGCTAGTGACTTCTGGATCTGACACACTGACTTAGAGAAAACAAGTAAGTCCATAATGGGGATAAACTTTAGAGTAAGAATTTTCTACAATTATTCTGTATTCATTCTTTGACAAAAACACCCCCAATTGAAGACAGAATAGAGTACATATTGCTCTCTGAGCTTTGTTTAACCAAGTTGTCATATAAATGATGTGTTGAAACTGGTTGATTAGAGGACTAGCAGTGATGGCAACTCACAGGCTCAAAAGGCTATAACTTTTGAATCGAAAGTCGTAGAGCCTCGCAGATGGGCTCATTCGATTCCTCATCAAATTCTACAGTTAGCAGTCCCCTATGCAGGTAAATTTGCTGTACGATCTTCCGTTTCCGAGATATTTGACAAAAACCGTACAGATATGCAAAATGATGTGTCAAATGTCCTTGAAATCGGACAAAAACCGTACAGATATGAAAATGATGTGGTTCAAACAGCTATAACTTTTGAATCGAAAGTCCTAGAGCCTCGCAGATGGGCTCATTCGATTCCTCATCAAATTCTACAGTTAGCAGTCCCCTATGCAGATAAATTTGCTGTACGAGCTTCCGTTTCCGAGATATTTGACAAAAACCGTATCATGTTAACTTATCAAAACCACTAGAGGGCGCCTCGCCACGTTACATCTCCCATTGCTTTTATGATGTCATAGTAGACGTTGCTGACGCAGACACTTAAACAGTCAGTGATCCATTCCACCTCATCAGAGTAGCTAGTGACTTCTGGATCTGACACACTGACTTAGAGAAAACAAGTAAGTCCATAATGGGGATAAACTTTAGAGTAAGAATTTTCTACAATTATTCTGTATTCATTCTTTGACAAAAACACCCCCAATTGAAGACAGAATAGAGTACATATTGCTCTCTGAGCTTTGTTTAACCAAGTTGTCATATAAATGATGTGTTGAAACTGGTTGATTAGAGGACTAGCAGTGATGGCAACTCACAGGCTCAAAAGGCTATAACTTTTGAATCGAAAGTCGTAGAGCCTCGCAGATGGGCTCATTCGATTCCTCATCAAATTCTACAGTTAGCAGTCCCCTATGCAGGTAAATTTGCTGTACGATCTTCCGTTTCCGAGATATTTGACAAAAACCGTACAGATATGCAAAATGATGTGTCAAATGTCCTTGAAATCGGACAAAAACCGTACAGATATGAAAATGATGTGGTTCAAACAGCTATAACTTTTGAATCGAAAGTCCTAGAGCCTCGCAGATGGGCTCATTCGATTCCTCATCAAATTCTACAGTTAGCAGTCCCCTATGCAGATAAATTTGCTGTACGAGCTTCCGTTTCCGAGATATTTGACAAAAACCGTATCATGTTAACTTATCAAAACCACTAGAGGGCGCCTCGCCACGTTACATCTCCCATTGCTTTTATGATGTCATAGTAGACGTTGCTGACGCAGACACTTAAACAGTCAGTGATCCATTCCATCTCATCAGAGTAGCTAGTGACTTCTGGATCTGACACACTGACTTAGAGAAAACAAGTAAGTCCATAATGGGGATAAACTTTAGAGTAAGAATTTTCTACAATTATTCTGTATTCATTCTTTGACAAAAACACCCCCAATTGAAGACAGAATAGAGTTCATATTGCTCTCTGAGCTTTGTTTAACCAAGTTGTCATATAAATGATGTGTTGATACTGGTTGATTAGAGGACTAGCAGTGATGGCAACTCACAGGCTCAAAAGGCTATAACTTTTGAATCGAAAGTCGTAGAGCCTCGCAGATGGGCTCATTCGATTCCTCATCAAATTCTACAGTTAGCAGTCCCCTATGCAGATAAATTTGCTGTACGAGCTTCCGTTTCCGAGATATTTGACAAAAACCGTACAGATATGCAAAATGATGTGTCAAATGTCCTTGAAATCGGACAAAAACCGTACAGATATGAAAATGATGTGGTTCAAACGGCTATAACTTTTGAATCGAAAGTCCTAGAGCCTCGCAGATGGGCTCATTCGATTCCTCATCAAATTCTACAGTTAGCAGTCCCCTATGCAGATAAATTTGCTGTACGAGCTTCCGTTTCCGAGATATTTGACAAAAACCGTATCATGTTAACTTATCAAAACCACTAGAGGGCGCCTCGCCACGTTACATCTCCCATTGCTTTTATGATGTCATAGTAGACGTTGCTGACGCAGACACTTAAACAGTCAGTGATCCATTCCATCTCATCAGAGTAGCTAGTGACTTCTGGATCTGACACACTGACTTAGAGAAAACAAGTAAGTCCATAATGGGGATAAACTTTAGAGTAAGAATTTTCTACAATTATTCTGTATTCATTCTTTGACAAAAACACCCCCAATTGAAGACAGAATAGAGTTCATATTGCTCTCTGAGCTTTGTTTAACCAAGTTGTCATATAAATGATGTGTTGATACTGGTTGATTAGAGGACTAGCAGTGATGGCAACTCACAGGCTCAAAAGGCTATAACTTTTGAATCGAAAGTCGTAGAGCCTCGCAGATGGGCTCATTCGATTCCTCATCAAATTCTACAGTTAGCAGTCCCCTATGCAGATACATTTGCTGTACGAGCTTCCGTTTCCGAGATATTTGACAAAAACCAAACAGATATGAAAAATGATGTGGCTCAAACGGCTATAACTTTTGAATCGAAAGTCGTAGAGCCACGCAGATGGGCTCATTCGATTCCTCATCAAATTATACAGTTAGCAGTCCCATATGCAGATAAATTTGCTGTACGAGCTTCCGTTTCCGAGATATTTGACAAAAACCGTACAGATATGAAAAATGATGTGTCAAATGTCCTTGAAATCGGACAAAAACCGTACAGATATGAAAAATGATGTGGCTCAAACGGCTATAACTTTTGAATCGAAAGTCGTAGAGCCACGCAGATGGGCTCATTCGATTCCTCATCAAATTCTACAGTTAGCAGTCCCCTATGCAGATAAATTTGCTGTACGAGCTTCCGTTTCCGAGATATTTGACAAAAACCGTACAGATATGAAAAATGATGTGTCAAATGTCCTTGAAATCGGACAAAAACCGTACAGATATGAAAATGATGTGGTTCAAACGGCTATAACTTTTGAATCGAAAGTCGTAGAGCCTCGCAGATGGGCTCATTCGATTCCTCATCAAATTCTACAGTTAGCAGTCCCCTATGCAGATAAATTTGCTGTACGAGCTTCCGTTTCCGAGATATTTGACAAAAACCGTATCATGTTAACTTATCAAAACCACTAGAGGGCGCCTCGCCACGTTACATCTCCCATTGCTTTTATGATGTCATAGTAGACGTTGCTGACGCAGACCCTTAAACAGTCAGTGATCCATTCCATCTCATCAGAGTAGCTAGTGACTTCTGGATCTGACACACTGACTTAGAGAAAACAAGTAAGTCCATAATGGGGATAAACTTTAGAGTAAGAATTTTCTACAATTATTCTGTATTCATTCTTTGACAAAAACACCCCCAATTGAAGACAGAATAGAGTACATATTGCTCTCTGAGCTTTGTTTAACCAAGTTGTCATATAAATGATGTGTTGATACTGGTTGATTAGAGGACTAGCAGTGATGGCAACTCACAGGCTCAAAAGGCTATAACTTTTGAATCGAAAGTCGTAGAGCCTCGCAGATGGGCTCATTCGATTCCTCATCAAATTCTACAGTTAGCAGTCCCCTATGCAGATAAATTTGCTGTACGAGCTTCCGTTTCCGAGATATTTGACAAAAACCGTACAGATATGAAAAATGATGTGTCAAATGTCCTTGAAATCGGACAAAAACCGTACAGATATGAAAATGATGTGGTTCAAACGGCTATAACTTTTGAATCGAAAGTCGTAGAGCCACGCAGATGGGCTCATTCGATTCCTCATCAAATTCTACAGTTAGCAGTCCCCTATGCAGATAAATTTGCTGTACGAGCTTCCGTTTCCGAGATATTTGACAAAAACCGTACAGATATGAAAAATGATGTGTCAAATGTCCTTGAAATCGGACAAAAACCGTACAGATATGAAAAATGATGTGGCTCAAACGGCTATAACTTTTGAATCGAAAGTCGTAGAGCCTCGCAGATGGGCTCATTCGATTCCTCATCAAATTCTACAGTTAGCAGTCCCCTATGCAGATAAATTTGCTGTACGAGCTTCCGTTTCCGAGATATTTGACAAAAACCGTATCATGTTAACTTATCAAAACCACTAGAGGGCGCCTCGCCACGTTACATCTCCCATTGCTTTTATGATGTCATAGTAGACGTTGCTGACGCAGACACTTAAACAGTCAGTGATCCATTCCATCTCATCAGAGTAGCTAGTGACTTCTGGATCTGACACACTGACTTAGAGAAAACAAGTAAGTCCATAATGGGGATAAACTTTAGAGTAAGAATTTTCTACAATTATTCTGTATTCATTCTTTGACAAAAACACCCCCAATTGAAGACAGAATAGAGTACATATTGCTCTCTGAGCTTTGTTTAACCAAGTTGTCATATAAATGATGTGTTGATACTGGTTGATTAGAGGACTAGCAGTGATGGCAACTCACAGGCTCAAAAGGCTATAACTTTTGAATCGAAAGTCGTAGAGCCTCGCAGATGGGCTCATTTGATTCCTCATCAAATTCTACAGTTAGCAGTCCCCTATGCAGATAAATTTGCTGTACGAGCTTCCGTTTCCGAGATATTTGACAAAAACCGTACAGATATGAAAAATGATGTGTCAAATGTCCTTGAAATCGGACAAAAACCGTACAGATATGAAAAATGATGTGGCTCAAACGGCTATAACTTTTGAATCGAAAGTCGTAGAGCCACGCAGATGGGCTCATTCGATTCCTCATCAAATTCTACAGTTAGCAGTCCCCTATGCAGATAAATTTGCTGTACGAGCTTCCGTTTCCGAGATATTTGACAAAAACCGTACAGATATGAAAAATGATGTGTCAAATGTCCTTGAAATCGGACAAAAACCGTACAGATATGAAAATGATGTGGTTCAAACGGCTATAACTTTTGAATCGAAAGTCGTAGAGCCTCGCAGATGGGCTCATTCGATTCCTCATCAAATTCTACAGTTAGCAGTCCCCTATGCAGATAAATTTGCTGTACGAGCTTCCGTTTCCGAGATATTTGACAAAAACCGTATCATGTTAACTTATCAAAACCACTAGAGGGCGCCTCGCCACGTTACATCTCCCATTGCTTTTATGATGTCATAGTAGACGTTGCTGACGCAGACACTTAAACAGTCAGTGATCCATTCCATCTCATCAGAGTAGCTAGTGACTTCTGGATCTGACACACTGACTTAGAGAAAACAAGTAAGTCCATAATGGGGATAAACTTTAGAGTAAGAATTTTCTACAATTATTCTGTATTCATTCTTTGACAAAAACACCCCCAATTGAAGACAGAATAGAGTTCATATTGCTCTCTGAGCTTTGTTTAACCAAGTTGTCATATAAATGATGTGTTGATACTGGTTGATTAGAGGACTAGCAGTGATGGCAACTCACAGGCTCAAAAGGCTATAACTTTTGAATCGAAAGTCGTAGAGCCTCGCAGATGGGCTCATTCGATTCCTCATCAAATTCTACAGTTAGCAGTCCCCTATGCAGGTAAATTTGCTGTACGAGCTTCGGTTTCCGAGATATTTGACAAAAACCAAACAGATATGAAAAATGATGTGGCTCAAACGGCTATAACTTTTGAATCGAAAGTCGTAGAGCCTCGCAGATGGGCTCATTCGATTCCTCATCAAATTCTACAGTTAGCAGTCCCCTATGCAGATAAATTTGCTGTACGAGCTTCCGTTTCCGAGATATTTGACAAAAACCGTACAGATATGAAAAATGATGTGTCAAATGTCCTTGAAATGGGACAAAAACCGTACAGATATGAAAAATGATGTGGCTCAAACGGCTATAACTTTTGAATCGAAAGTCGTAGAGCCACGCAGATGGGCTCATTCGATTCCTCATCAAATTCTACAGTTAGCAGTCCCCTATGCAGATAAATTTGCTGTACGAGCTTCCGTTTCCGAGATATTTGACAAAAACCGTACAGATATGAAAAATGATGTGTCAAATGTCCTTGAAATCGGACAAAAACCGTACAGATATGAAAATGATGTGGTTCAAACGGCTATAACTTTTGAATCGAAAGTCGTAGAGCCTCGCAGATGGGCTCATTCGATTCCTCATCAAATTCTACAGTTAGCAGTCCCCTATGCAGATAAATTTGCTGTACGAGCTTCCGTTTCCGAGATATTTGACAAAAACCGTATCATGTTAACTTATCAAAACCACTAGAGGGCGCCTCGCCACGTTACATCTCCCATTGCTTTTATGATGTCATAGTAGACGTTGCTGACGCAGACACTTAAACAGTCAGTGATCCATTCCACCTCATCAGAGTAGCTAGTGACTTCTGGATCTGACACACTGACTTAGAGAAAACAAGTAAGTCCATAATGGGGATAAACTTTAGAGTAAGAATTTTCTACAATTATTCTGTATTCATTCTTTGACAAAAACACCCCCAATTGAAGACAGAATAGAGTTCATATTGCTCTCTGAGCTTTGTTTAACCAAGTTGTCATATAAATGATGTGTTGATACTGGTTGATTAGAGGACTAGCAGTGATGGCAACTCACAGGCTCAAAAGGCTATAACTTTTGAATCGAAAGTCGTAGAGCCTCGCAGATGGGCTCATTCGATTCCTCATCAAATTCTACAGTTAGCAGTCCCCTATGCAGGTAAATTTGCTGTACGAGCTTCGGTTTCCGAGATATTTGACAAAAACCAAACAGATATGAAAAATGATGTGGCTCAAACGGCTATAACTTTTGAATCGAAAGTCGTAGAGCCTCGCAGATGGGCTCATTCGATTCCTCATCAAATTCTACAGTTAGCAGTCCCCTATGCAGGTAAATTTGCTGTACGAGCTTCCGTTTCCGAGATATTTGACAAAAACCGTACAGATATGCAAAATGATGTGTCAAATGTCCTTGAAATCGGACAAAAACCGTACAGATATGAAAATGATGTGGTTCAAACGGCTATAACTTTTGAATCGAAAGTCCTAGAGCCTCGCAGATGGGCTCATTCGATTCCTCATCAAATTCTACAGTTAGCAGTCCCCTATGCAGATAAATTTGCTGTACGAGCTTCCGTTTCCGAGATATTTGACAAAAACCGTATCATGTTAACTTATCAAAACCACTAGAGGGCGTCTCGCCACGTTACATCTCCCATTGCTTTTATGATGTCATAGTAGACGTTGCTGACGCAGACACTTAAACAGTCAGTGATCCATTCCATCTCATCAGAGTAGCTAGTGACTTCTGGATCTGACACACTGACTTAGAGAAAACAAGTAAGTCCATAATGGGGATAAACTTTAGAGTAAGAATTTTCTACAATTATTCTGTATTCATTCTTTGACAAAAACACCCCCAATTGAAGACAGAATAGAGTTCATATTGCTCTCTGAGCTTTGTTTAACCAAGTTGTCATATAAATGATGTGTTGATACTGGTTGATTAGAGGACTAGCAGTGATGGCAACTCACAGGCTCAAAAGGCTATAACTTTTGAATCGAAAGTCGTAGAGCCTCGCAGATGGGCTCATTCGATTCCTCATCAAATTCTACAGTTAGCAGTCCCCTATGCAGATAAATTTGCTGTACGAGCTTCCGTTTCCGAGATATTTGACAAAAACCGTACAGATATGCAAAATGATGTGTCAAATGTCCTTGAAATCGGACAAAAACCGTACAGATATGAAAATGATGTGGTTCAAACGGCTATAACTTTTGAATCGAAAGTCCTAGAGCCTCGCAGATGGGCTCATTCGATTCCTCATCAAATTCTACAGTTAGCAGTCCCCTATGCAGATAAATTTGCTGTACGAGCTTCCGTTTCCGAGATATTTGACAAAAACCGTATCATGTTAACTTATCAAAACCACTAGAGGGCGCCTCGCCACGTTACATCTCCCATTGCTTTTATGATGTCATAGTAGACGTTGCTGACGCAGACACTTAAACAGTCAGTGATCCATTCCATCTCATCAGAGTAGCTAGTGACTTCTGGATCTGACACACTGACTTAGAGAAAACAAGTAAGTCCATAATGGGGATAAACTTTAGAGTAAGAATTTTCTACAATTATTCTGTATTCATTCTTTGACAAAAACACCCCCAATTGAAGACAGAATAGAGTACATATTGCTCTCTGAGCTTTGTTTAACCAAGTTGTCATATAAATGATGTGTTGATACTGGTTGATTAGAGGACTAGCAGTGATGGCAACTCACAGGCTCAAAAGGCTATAACTTTTGAATCGAAAGTCGTAGAGCCTCGCAGATGGGCTCATTCGATTCCTCATCAAATTCTACAGTTAGCAGTCCCCTATGCAGATAAATTTGCTGTACGAGCTTCCGTTTCCGAGATATTTGACAAAAACCGTACAGATATGCAAAATGGTGTGTCAAATGTCCTTGAAATCGGACAAAAACCGTACAGATATGAAAATGATGTGGTTCAAACGGCTATAACTTTTGAATCGAAAGTCGTAGAGCCTCGCAGATGGGCTCATTCGATTCCTCATCAAATTCTACAGTTAGCAGTCCCCTATGCAGATAAATTTGCTGTACGAGCTTCCGTTTCCGAGATATTTGACAAAAACCGTACAGATATGCAAAATGTGTGTCAAATGTCCTTGAAATCGGACAAAAACCGTACAGATATGAAAATGATGTGGTTCAAACGGCTATAACTTTTGAATCGAAAGTCGTAGAGCCTCGCAGATGGGCTCATTCGATTCCTCATCAAATTCTACAGTTAGCAGTCCCCTATGCAGATAAATTTGCTGTACGAGCTTCCGTTTCCGAGATATTTGACAAAAACCGTACAGATATGCAAAATGATGTGTCAAATGTCCTTGAAATCGGACAAAAACCGTACAGATATGAAAATGATGTGGTTCAAACGGCTATAACTTTTGAATCGAAAGTCGTAGAGCCTCGCAGATGGGCTCATTCGATTCCTCATCAAATTCTACAGTTAGCAGTCCCCAATGCAGATAAATTTGCTGTACGAGCTTCCGTTTCCGAGATATTTGACAAAAACCGTACAGATATGCAAAATGATGTGTCAAATGTCCTTGAAATCGGACAAAAACCGTACAGATATGAAAATGATGTGGTTCAAAAGGCTATAACTTTTGAATCGAAAGTCGTAGAGCCTCGCAGATGGGCTCATTCGATTCCTCATCAAATTCTACAGTTAGCAGTCCCCTATGCAGATAAATTTGCTGTACGAGCTTCCGTTTCCGAGATATTTGACAAAAACCGTATCATGTTAACTTATCAAAACCACTAGAGGGCGCCTCGCCACGTTACATCTCCCATTGCTTTTATGATGTCATAGTAGACGTTGCTGACGCAGACACTTAAACAGTCAGTGATCCATTCCACCTCATCAGAGTAGCTAGTGACTTCTGGATCTGACACACTGACTTAGAGAAAACAAGTAAGTCCATAATGGGGATAAACTTTAGAGTAAGAATTTTCTACAATTATTCTGTATTCATTCTTTGACAAAAACACCCCCAATTGAAGACAGAATAGAGTACATATTGCTCTCTGAGCTTTGTTTAACCAAGTTGTCATATAAATGATGTGTTGATACTGGTTGATTAGAGGACTAGCAGTGATGGCAACTCACAGGCTCAAAAGGCTATAACTTTTGAATCGAAAGTCGTAGAGCCTCGCAGATGGGCTCATTCGATTCCTCATCAAATTCTACAGTTAGCAGTCCCCTATGCAGGTAAATTTGCTGTACGAGCTTCGGTTTCCGAGATATTTGACAAAAACCAAACAGATATGAAAAATGATGTGGCTCAAACGGCTATAACTTTTGAATCGAAAGTCGTAGAGCCTCGCAGATGGGCTCATTCGATTCCTCATCAAATTCTACAGTTAGCAGTCCCCTACGCAGATAAATTTGCTGTACGAGCTTCCGTTTCCGAGATATTTGACAAAAACCGTACAGATATGCAAAATGATGTGTCAAATGTCCTTGAAATCGGACAAAAACCGTACAGATATGAAAATGATGTGGTTCAAACGGCTATAACTTTTGAATCGAAAGTCGTAGAGCCTCGCAGATGGGCTCATTCGATTCCTCATCAAATTCTACAGTTAGCAGTCCCCTATGCAGGTAAATTTGCTGTACGAGCTTCGGTTTCCGAGATATTTGACAAAAACCAAACAGATAAGAAAAATGATGTGGCTCAAAAGGCTATAACTTTTGAATCGAAAGTCGTAGAGCCTCGCAGATGGGCTCATTCGATTCCTCATCAAATTCTACAGTTAGCAGTCCCCTATGCAGATAAATTTGCTGTACGAGCTTCCGTTTCCGAGATATTTGACAAAAACCGTACAGATATGCAAAATGATGTGTCAAATGTCCTTGAAATCGGACAAAAACCGTACAGATATGAAAATGATGTGGTTCAAACGGATATAACTTTTGAATCGAAAGTCGTAGAGCCTCGCAGATGGGCTCATTCGATTCCTCATCAAATTCTACAGTTAGCAGTCCCCTATGCAGATAAATTTGCTGTACGAGCTTCCGTTTCCGAGATATTTGACAAAAACCGTACAGATATGCAAAATGATGTGGTTCAAACGGCTATAACTTTTGAATCGAAAGTCGTAGAGCCTCGCAGATGGGCTCATTCGATTCCTCATCAAATTCTACAGTTAGCAGTCCCCTATGCAGGTAAATTTGCTGTACGAGCTTCGGTTTCCGAGATATTTGACAAAAACCAAACAGATAAGAAAAATGATGTGGCTCAAAAGGCTATAACTTTTGAATCGAAAGTCGTAGAGCCTCGCAGATGGGCTCATTCGATTCCTCATCAAATTCTACAGTTAGCAGTCCCCTATGCAGGTAAATTTGCTGTACGAGCTTCCGTTTCCGAGATATTTGACAAAAACCGTACAGATATGCAAAATGATGTGTCAAATGTCCTTGAAATCGGACAAAAACCGTACAGATATGAAAATGATGTGGTTCAAACGGATATAACTTTTGAATCGAAAGTCGTAGAGCCTCGCAGATGGGCTCATTCGATTCCTCATCAAATTCTACAGTTAGCAGTCCCCTATGCAGATAAATTTGCTGTACGAGCTTCCGTTTCCGAGATATTTGACAAAAACCGTACAGATATGCAAAATGATGTGTCAAATGTCCTTGAAATCGGACAAAAACCGTACAGATATGAAAATGATGTGGTTCAAACGGCTATAACTTTTGAATCGAAAGTCGTAGAGCCTCGCAGATGGGCTCATTCGATTCCTCATCAAATTCTACAGTTAGCAGTCCCCTATGCAGATAAATTTGCTGTACGAGCTTCCGTTTCCGAGATATTTGACAAAAACCGTACAGATATGCAAAATGATGTGTCAAATGTCCTTGAAATCGGACAAAAACCGTACAGATATGAAAATGATGTGGTTCAAACGGATATAACTTTTGAATCGAAAGTCGTAGAGCCTCGCAGATGGGCTCATTCGATTCCTCATCAAATTCTACAGTTAGCAGTCCCCTATGCAGATAAATTTGCTGTACGAGCTTCCGTTTCCGAGATATTTGACAAAAACCGTACAGATATGCAAAATGATGTGTCAAATGTCCTTGAAATCGGACAAAAACCGTACAGATATGAAAATGATGTGGTTCAAACGGCTATAACTTTTGAATCGAAAGTCGTAGAGCCTCGCAGATGGGCTCATTCGATTCCTCATCAAATTCTACAGTTAGCAGTCCCCTATGCAGATAAATTTGCTGTACGAGCTTCCGTTTCCGAGATATTTGACAAAAACCGTACAGATATGCAAAATGATGTGGTTCAAACGGCTATAACTTTTGAATCGAAAGTCGTAGAGCCTCGCAGATGGGCTCATTCGATTCCTCATCAAATTCTACAGTTAGCAGTCCCCTATGCAGGTAAATTTGCTGTACGAGCTTCGGTTTCCGAGATATTTGACAAAAACCAAACAGATAAGAAAAATGATGTGGCTCAAAAGGCTATAACTTTTGAATCGAAAGTCGTAGAGCCTCGCAGATGGGCTCATTCGATTCCTCATCAAATTCTACAGTTAGCAGTCCCCTAAGCAGATAAATTTGCTGTACGAGCTTCCGTTTCCGAGATATTTGACAAAAACCGTACAGATATGCAAAATGATGTGTCAAATGTCCTTGAAATCGGACAAAAACCGTACAGATATGAAAATGATGTGGTTCAAACGGATATAACTTTTGAATCGAAAGTCGTAGAGCCTCGCAGATGGGCTCATTCGATTCCTCATCAAATTCTACAGTTAGCAGTCCCCTATGCAGGTAAATTTGCTGTACGAGCTTCGGTTTCCGAGATATTTGACAAAAACCAAACAGATAAGAAAAATGATGTGGCTCAAAAGGCTATAACTTTTGAATCGAAAGTCGTATAGCCTCGCAGATGGGCTCATTCGATTCCTCATCAAATTCTACAGTTAGCAGTCCCCTATGCAGGTAAATTTGCTGTACGAGCTTCGGTTTCCGAGATATTTGACAAAAACCAAACAGATAAGAAAAATGATGTGGCTCAAAAGGCTATAACTTTTGAATCGAAAGTCGTAGAGCCTCGCAGATGGGCTCATTCGATTCCTCATCAAATTCTACAGTTAGCAGTCCCCTATGCAGATAAATTTGCTGTACGAGCTTCCGTTTCCGAGATATTTGACAAAAACCGTATCATGTTAACTTATCAAAACCACTAGAGGGCGCCTCGCCACGTTACATCTCCCATTGCTTTTATGATGTCATAGTAGACGTTGCTGACGCAGACACTTAAACAGTCAGTGATCCATTCCATCTCATCAGAGTAGCTAGTGACTTCTGGATCTGACACACTGACTTAGAGAAAACAAGTAAGTCCATAATGGGGATAAACTTTAGAGTAAGAATTTTCTACAATTATTCTGTATTCATTCTTTGACAAAAACACCCCCAATTGAAGACAGAATAGAGTACATATTGCTCTCTGAGCTTTGTTTAACCAAGTTGTCATATAAATGATGTGTTGATACTGGTTGATTAGAGGACTAGCAGTGATGGCAACTCACAGGCTCAAAAGGCTATAACTTTTGAATCGAAAGTCGTAGAGCCTCGCAGATGGGCTCATTCGATTCCTCATCAAATTCTACAGTTAGCAGTCCCCTATGCAGGTAAATTTGCTGTACGATCTTCGGTTTCCGAGATATTTGACAAAAACCAAACAGATATGAAAAATGATGTGGCTCAAAAGGCTATAACTTTTGAATCGAAAGTCGTAGAGCCTCGCAGATGGGCTCATTCGATTCCTCATCAAATTCTACA
The DNA here is from genome assembly GCF_949987555.1 of Borostomias antarcticus. Taxonomy (NCBI): domain Eukaryota; kingdom Metazoa; phylum Chordata; class Actinopteri; order Stomiiformes; family Stomiidae; genus Borostomias; species Borostomias antarcticus. The sequence continues at coordinate 432,878 of NW_028176821.1, forward strand.
GTTAGCAGTCCCCTATGCAGATACATTTGCTGTACGAGCTTCCGTTTCCGAGATATTTGACAAAAACCGTACAGATATGCAAAATGATGTGTCAAATGTCCTTGAAATCGGACAAAAACCGTACAGATATGAAAATGATGTGGTTCAAACGGCTATAACTTTTGAATCGAAAGTCGTAGAGCCTCGCAGATGGGCTCATTCGATTCCTCATCAAATTCTACAGTTAGCAGTCCCCTATGCAGATAAATTTGCTGTACGGGCTTCCGTTTCCGAGATATTTGACAAAAACCGTACAGATATGCAAAATGATGTGTCAAATGTCCTTGAAATCGGACAAAAAACGTACAGATATGAAAATGATGTGGTTCAAACGGCTATAACTTTTGAATCGAAAGTCGTAGAGCCTCGCAGATGGGCTCATTCGATTCCTCATCAAATTCTACAGTTAGCAGTCCCCTATGCAGATAAATTTGCTGTACGAGCTTCCGTTTCCGAGATATTTGACAAAAACCGTACAGATATGCAAAATGATGTGTCAAATGTCCTTGAAATCGGACAAAAACCGTACAGATATGAAAATGATGTGGTTCAAACGGCTATAACTTTTGAATCGAAAGTCCTAGAGCCTCGCAGATGGGCTCATTCGATTCCTCATCAAATTCTACAGTTAGCAGTCCCCTATGCAGATAAATTTGCTGTACGAGCTTCGGTTTCCGAGATATTTGACAAAAACCGTATCATGTTAACTTATCAAAACCACTAGAGGGCGCCTCGCCACGTTACATCTCCCATTGCTTTTATGATGTCATAGTAGACGTTGCTGACGCAGACACTTAAACAGTCAGTGATCCATTCCATCTCATCAGAGTAGCTAGTGACTTCTGGATCTGACACACTGACTTAGAGAAAACAAGTAAGTCCATAATGGGGATAAACTTTAGAGTAAGAATTTTCTACAATTATTCTGTATTCATTCTTTGACAAAAACACCCCCAATTGAAGACAGAATAGAGTACATATTGCTCTCTGAGCTTTGTTTAACCAAGTTGTCATATAAATGATGTGTTGATACTGGTTGATTAGAGGACTAGCAGTGATGGCAACTCACAGGCTCAAAAGGCTATAACTTTTGAATCGAAAGTCGTAGAGCCTCGCAGATGGGCTCATTCGATTCCTCATCAAATTCTACAGTTAGCAGTCCCCTATGCATGTAAATTTGCTGTACGAGCTTCGGTTTCCGAGATATTTGACAAAAACCAAACAGATAAGAAAAATGATGTGGCTCAAAAGGCTTTAACTTTTGAATCGAAAGTCGTAGAGCCTCGCAGATGGGCTCATTCGATTCCTCATCAAATTCTACAGTTAGCAGTCCCCTATGCAGATAAATTTGCTGTACGAGCTTCCGTTTCCGAGATATTTGACAAAAACCGTACAGATATGCAAAATGATGTGTCAAATGTCCTTGAAATCGGACAAAAACCGTACAGATATGAAAATGATGTGGTTCAAACGGCTATAACTTTTGAATCGAAAGTCGTAGAGCCTCGCAGATGGGCTCATTCGATTCCTCATCAAATTCTACAGTTAGCAGTCCCCTATGCAGGTAAATTTGCTGTACGAGCTTCGGTTTCCGAGATATTTGACAAAAACCAAACAGATAAGAAAAATGATGTGGCTCAAAAGGCTATAACTTTTGAATCGAAAGTCGTAGAGCCTCGCAGATGGGCTCATTCGATTCCTCATCAAATTCTACAGTTAGCAGTCCCCTATGCAGATAAATTTGCTGTACGAGCTTCCGTTTCCGAGATATTTGACAAAAACCGTACAGATATGCAAAATGATGTGTCAAATGTCCTTGAAATCGGACAAAAACCGTACAGATATGAAAATGATGTGGTTCAAACGGATATAACTTTTGAATCGAAAGTCGTAGAGCCTCGCAGATGGGCTCATTCGATTCCTCATCAAATTCTACAGTTAGCAGTCCCCTATGCAGATAAATTTGCTGTACGAGCTTCCGTTTCCGAGATATTTGACAAAAACCGTACAGATATGCAAAATGATGTGGTTCAAACGGCTATAACTTTTGAATCGAAAGTCGTAGAGCCTCGCAGATGGGCTCATTCGATTCCTCATCAAATTCTACAGTTAGCAGTCCCCTACGCAGGTAAATTTGCTGTACGAGCTTCGGTTTCCGAGATATTTGACAAAAACCAAACAGATAAGAAAAATGATGTGGCTCAAAAGGCTATAACTTTTGAATCGAAAGTCGTAGAGCCTCGCAGATGGGCTCATTCGATTCCTCATCAAATTCTACAGTTAGCAGTCCCCTATGCAGATACATTTGCTGTACGAGCTTCCGTTTCCGAGATATTTGACAAAAACCGTACAGATATGCAAAATGATGTGTCAAATGTCCTTGAAATCGGACAAAAACCGTACAGATATGAAAATGATGTGGTTCAAACGGCTATAACTTTTGAATCGAAAGTCCTAGAGCCTCGCAGATGGGCTCATTCGATTCCTCATCAAATTCTACAGTTAGCAGTCCCCTATGCAGATAAATTTGCTGTACGAGCTTCCGTTTCCGAGATATTTGACAAAAACCGTACAGATATGCAAAATGATGTGTCAAATGTCCTTGAAATCGGACAAAAACCGTACAGATATGAAAATGATGTGGTTCAAACGGCTATAACTTTTGAATCGAAAGTCGTAGAGCCTCGCAGATGGGCTCATTCGATTCCTCATCAAATTCTACAGTTAGCAGTCCCCTATGCAGATAAATTTGCTGTACGAGCTTCCGTTTCCGAGATATTTGACAAAAACCGTACAGATATGCAAAATGATGTGTCAAATGTCCTTGAAATCGGACAAAAACCGTACAGATATGAAAATGATGTGGTTCAAACGGCTATAACTTTTGAATCGAAAGTCCTAGAGCCTCGCAGATGGGCTCATTCGATTCCTCATCAAATTCTACAGTTAGCAGTCCCCTATGCAGATAAATTTGCTGTACGAGCTTCGGTTTCCGAGATATTTGACAAAAACCGTATCATGTTAACTTATCAAAACCACTAGAGGGCGCCTCGCCACGTTACATCTCCCATTGCTTTTATGATGTCATAGTAGACGTTGCTGACGCAGACACTTAAACAGTCAGTGATCCATTCCATCTCATCAGAGTAGCTAGTGACTTCTGGATCTGACACACTGACTTAGAGAAAACAAGTAAGTCCATAATGGGGATAAACTTTAGAGTAAGAATTTTCTACAATTATTCTGTATTCATTCTTTGACAAAAACACCCCCAATTGAAGACAGAATAGAGTTCATATTGCTCTCTGAGCTTTGTTTAACCAAGTTGTCATATAAATGATGTGTTGATACTGGTTGATTAGAGGACTAGCAGTGATGGCAACTCACAGGCTCAAAAGGCTATAACTTTTGAATCGAAAGTCGTAGAGCCTCGCAGATGGGCTCATTCGATTCCTCATCAAATTCTACAGTTAGCAGTCCCCTATGCAGATAAATTTGCTGTACGAGCTTCCGTTTCCGAGATATTTGACAAAAACCGTACAGATATGCAAAATGGTGTGTCAAATGTCCTTGAAATCGGACAAAAACCGTACAGATATGAAAATGATGTGGTTCAAACGGCTATAACTTTTGAATCGAAAGTCGTAGAGCCTCGCAGATGGGCTCATTCGATTCCTCATCAAATTCTACAGTTAGCAGTCCCCTATGCAGATAAATTTGCTGTACGAGCTTCCGTTTCCGAGATATTTGACAAAAACCGTACAGATATGCAAAATGTGTGTCAAATGTCCTTGAAATCGGACAAAAACCGTACAGATATGAAAATGATGTGGTTCAAACGGCTATAACTTTTGAATCGAAAGTCGTAGAGCCTCGCAGATGGGCTCATTCGATTCCTCATCAAATTCTACAGTTAGCAGTCCCCTATGCAGATAAATTTGCTGTACGAGCTTCCGTTTCCGAGATATTTGACAAAAACCGTACAGATATGCAAAATGATGTGTCAAATGTCCTTGAAATCGGACAAAAACCGTACAGATATGAAAATGATGTGGTTCAAACGGCTATAACTTTTGAATCGAAAGTCGTAGAGCCTCGCAGATGGGCTCATTCGATTCCTCATCAAATTCTACAGTTAGCAGTCCCCAATGCAGATAAATTTGCTGTACGAGCTTCCGTTTCCGAGATATTTGACAAAAACCGTACAGATATGCAAAATGATGTGTCAAATGTCCTTGAAATCGGACAAAAACCGTACAGATATGAAAATGATGTGGTTCAAACGGATATAACTTTTGAATCGAAAGTCGTAGAGCCTCGCAGATGGGCTCATTCGATTCCTCATCAAATTCTACAGTTAGCAGTCCCCTATGCAGATAAATTTGCTGTACGAGCTTCCGTTTCCGAGATATTTGACAAAAACTGTACAGATATGCAAAATGATGTGTCAAATGTCCTTGAAATCGGACAAAAACCGTACAGATATGAAAATGATGTGGTTCAAACGGCTATAACTTTTGAATCGAAAGTCCTAGAGCCTCGCAGATGGGCTCATTCGATTCCTCATCAAATTCTACAGTTAGCAGTCCCCTATGCAGATAAATTTGCTGTACGAGCTTCCGTTTCCGAGATATTTGACAAAAACCAAACAGATATGAAAAATGATGTGGCTCAAAAGGCTATAACTTTTGAATCGAAAGTCGTAGAGCCTCGCAGATGGGCTCATTCGATTCCTCATCAAATTCTACAGTTAGCAGTCCCCTATGCAGATAAATTTGCTGTACGAGCTTCCGTTTCCGAGATATTTGACAAAAAACGTACAGATATGCAAAATGATGTGTCAAATGTCCTTGAAATCGGACAAAAACCGTACAGATATGAAAATGATGTGGTTCAAACGGCTATAACTTTTGAATCGAAAGTCGTAGAGCCTCGCAGATGGGCTCATTCGATTCCTCATCAAATTCTACAGTTAGCAGTCCCCTATGCAGATAAATTTGCTGTACGAGCTTCCGTTTCCGAGATATTTGACAAAAACCAAACAGATATGAAAAATGATGTGGCTCAAAAGGCTATAACTTTTGAATCGAAAGTCGTAGAGCCTCGCAGATGGGCTCATTCGATTCCTCATCAAATTCTACAGTTAGCAGTCCCCTATGCAGATAAATTTGCTGTACGAGCTTCCGTTTCCGAGATATTTGACAAAAAACGTACAGATATGCAAAATGATGTGTCAAATGTCCTTGAAATCGGACAAAAACCGTACAGATATGAAAATGATGTGGTTCAAACGGCTATAACTTTTGAATCGAAAGTCGTAGAGCCTCGCAGATGGGCTCATTCGATTCCTCATCAAATTCTACAGGTAGCAGTCCCCTATGCAGATAGATTTGCTGTACGAGCTTCCGTTTCCGAGATATTTGACAAAAACCGTACAGATATGCAAAATGATGTGTCAAATGTCCTTGAAATCGGACAAAAACCGTACAGATATGAAAATGATGTGGTTCAAACGGCTATAACTTTTGAATCGAAAGTCGTAGAGCCTCGCAGATGGGCTCATTCGATTCCTCATCAAATTCTACAGTTAGCAGTCCCCTATGCAGGTAAATTTGCTGTACGAGCTTCGGTTTCCGAGATATTTGACAAAAACCAAACAGATAAGAAAAATGATGTGGCTCAAAAGGCTATAACTTTTGAATCGAAAGTCGTAGAGCCTCGCAGATGGGCTCATTCGATTCCTCATCAAATTCTACAGTTAGCAGTCCCCTATGCAGATAAATTTGCTGTACGAGCTTCCGTTTCCGAGATATTTGACAAAAACTGTACAGATATGCAAAATGATGTGTCAAATGTCCTTGAAATCGGACAAAAACCGTACAGATATGAAAATGATGTGGTTCAAACGGCTATAACTTTTGAATCGAAAGTCCTAGAGCCTCGCAGATGGGCTCATTCGATTCCTCATCAAATTCTACAGTTAGCAGTCCCCTATGCAGGTAAATTTGCTGTACGAGCTTCGGTTTCCGAGATATTTGACAAAAACCAAACAGATAAGAAAAATGATGTGGCTCAAAAGGCTATAACTTTTGAATCGAAAGTCGTAGAGCCTCGCAGATGGGCTCATTCGATTCCTCATCAAATTCTACAGTTAGCAGTCCCCTATGCAGATAAATTTGCTGTACGAGCTTCCGTTTCCGAGATATTTGACAAAAACCGTTCAGATATGCAAAATGATGTGTCAAATGTCCCTGAAATCGGACAAAAACCGTACAGATATGAAAATGATGTGGTTCAAACGGCTATAACTTTTGAAACGAAAGTCGTAGAGCCTCGCAGATGGGCTCATTCGATTTCTCATCAAATTCTACAGTTAGCACTCCCCCATGCAGGTAAATTTGCTGTACGAGCTTCGGTTTCCGAGATATTTGACAAAAACCAAACAGATAAGAAAAATGATGTGGCTCAAAAGGCTATAACTTTTGAATCGAAAGTCGTAGAGCCTCGCAGATGGGCTCATTCGATTCCTCATCAAATTCTACAGTTAGCAGTCCCCTATGCAGATAAATTTGCTGTACGAGCTTCCGTTTCCGAGATATTTGACAAAAACCAAACAGATATGAAAAATGATGTGGCTCAAAAGGCTATAACTTTTGAATCGAAAGTCGTAGAGCCTCGCAGATGGGCTCATTCGATTCCTCATCAAATTCTACAGTTAGCAGTCCCTAATGTATGTAAATTTGCTGTACGAGCTTCGGTTTCCGAGATATTTGACAAAAACCAAACAGATAAGAAAAATGATGTGGCTCAAAAGGCTATAACTTTTGAATCGAAAGTCGTAGAGCCTCGCAGATGGGCTCATTCGATTCCTCATCAAATTCTACAGTTAGCAGTCCCCTATGCAGATAAATTTGCTGTACGAGCTTCCGTTTCCGAGATATTTGACAAAAACCGTACAGATATGCAAAATGATGTGTCAAATGTCCTTGAAATCGGACAAAAACCGTACAGATATGAAAATGATGTGGTTCAAACGGCTATAACTTTTGAATCGAAAGTCGTAGAGCCTCGCAGATGGGCTCATTCGATTCCTCATCAAATTCTACAGTTAGCAGTCCCCTATGCAGATAGATTTGCTGTACGAGCTTCCGTTTCCGAGATATTTGACAAAAACCGTACAGATATGCAAAATGATGTGTCAAATGTCCTTGAAATCGGACAAAAACCGTACAGATATGAAAATGATGTGGTTCAAACGGCTATAACTTTTGAATCGAAAGTCGTAGAGCCTCGCAGATGGGCTCATTCGATTCCTCATCAAATTCTACAGTTAGCAGTCCCCTATGCAGGTAAATTTGCTGTACGAGCTTCGGTTTCCGAGATATTTGACAAAAACCAAACAGATAAGAAAAATGATGTGGCTCAAAAGGCTATAACTTTTGAATCGAAAGTCGTAGAGCCTCGCAGATGGGCTCATTCGATTCCTCATCAAATTCTACAGTTAGCAGTCCCCTATGCAGATAAATTTGCTGTACGAGCTTCCGTTTCCGAGATATTTGACAAAAACCGTACAGATATGCAAAATGATGTGTCAAATGTCCTTGAAATCGGACAAAAACCGTACAGATATGAAAATGATGTGGTTCAAACGGCTATAACTTTTGAATCGAAAGTCGTAGAGCCTCGCAGATGGGCTCATTCGATTCCTCATCAAATTCTACAGTTAGCAGTACCCTATGCAGGTAAATTTGCTGTACGAGCTTCGGTTTCCGAGATATTTGACAAAAACCAAACAGATAAGAAACATGATGTGGCTCAAAAGGCTATAACTTTTGAATCGAAAGTCGTAGAGCCTCGCAGATGGGCTCATTCGATTCCTCATCAAATTCTACAGTTAGCAGTCCCCTACACAGATAAATTTGCTGTACGAGCTTCCGTTTCCGAGATATTTGACAAAAACCGTATCATGTTAACTTATCAAAACCACTAGAGGGCGCCTCGCCACGTTACATCTCCCATTGCTTTTATGATGTCATAGTAGACGTTGCTGACGCAGACACTTAAACAGTCAGTGATCCATTCCATCTCATCAGAGTAGCTAGTGACTTCTGGATCTGACACACTGACTTAGAGAAAACAAGTAAGTCCATAATGGGGATAAACTTTAGAGTAAGAATTTTCTACAATTATTCTGTATTCATTCTTTGACAAAAACACCCCCAATTGAAGACAGAATAGAGTTCATATTGCTCTCTGAGCTTTGTTTAACCAAGTTGTCATATAAATGATGTGTTGATACTGGTTGATTAGAGGACTAGCAGTGATGGCAACTCACAGGCTCAAAAGGCTATAACTTTTGAATCGAAAGTCGTAGAGCCTCGCAGATGGGCTCATTCGATTCCTCATCAAATTCTACAGTTAGCAGTCCCCTATGCAGATAAATTTGCTGTACGAGCTTCCGTTTCCGAGATATTTGACAAAAACCGTACAGATATGCAAAATGATGTGTCAAATGTCCTTGAAATCGGACAAAAACCGTACAGATATGAAAATGATGTGGTTCAAACGGCTATAACTTTTGAATCGAAAGTCCTAGAGCCTCGCAGATGGGCTCATTCGATTCCTCATCAAATTCTACAGTTAGCAGTACCCTATGCAGGTAAATTTGCTGTACGAGCTTCGGTTTCCGAGATATTTGACAAAAACCAAACAGATAAGAAACATGATGTGGCTCAAAAGGCTATAACTTTTGAATCGAAAGTCGTAGAGCCTCGCAGATGGGCTCATTCGATTCCTCATCAAATTCTACAGTTAGCAGTCCCCTACACAGATAAATTTGCTGTACGAGCTTCCGTTTCCGAGATATTTGACAAAAACCGTATCATGTTAACTTATCAAAACCACTAGAGGGCGCCTCGCCACGTTACATCTCCCATTGCTTTTATGATGTCATAGTAGACGTTGCTGACGCAGACACTTAAACAGTCAGTGATCCATTCCATCTCATCAGAGTAGCTAGTGACTTCTGGATCTGACACACTGACTTAGAGAAAACAAGTAAGTCCATAATGGGGATAAACTTTAGAGTAAGAATTTTCTACAATTATTCTGTATTCATTCTTTGACAAAAACACCCCCAATTGAAGACAGAATAGAGTTCATATTGCTCTCTGAGCTTTGTTTAACCAAGTTGTCATATAAATGATGTGTTGATACTGGTTGATTAGAGGACTAGCAGTGATGGCAACTCACAGGCTCAAAAGGCTATAACTTTTGAATCGAAAGTCGTAGAGCCTCGCAGATGGGCTCATTCGATTCCTCATCAAATTCTACAGTTAGCAGTCCCCTATGCAGATAAATTTGCTGTACGAGCTTCCGTTTCCGAGATATTTGACAAAAACCGTACAGATATGCAAAATGATGTGTCAAATGTCCTTGAAATCGGACAAAAACCGTACAGATATGAAAATGATGTGGTTCAAACGGCTATAACTTTTGAATCGAAAGTCCTAGAGCCTCGCAGATGGGCTCATTCGATTCCTCATCAAATTCTACAGTTAGCAGTCCCCTATGCAGATAAATTTGCTGTACGAGCTTCCGTTTCCGAGATATTTGACAAAAACCGTATCATGTTAACTTATCAAAACCACTAGAGGGCGCCTCGCCACGTTACATCTCCCATTGCTTTTATGATGTCATAGTAGACGTTGCTGACGCAGACACTTAAACAGTCAGTGATCCATTCCATCTCATCAGAGTAGCTAGTGACTTCTGGATCTGACACACTGACTTAGAGAAAACAAGTAAGTCCATAATGGGGATAAACTTTAGAGTAAGAATTTTCTACAATTATTCTGTATTCATTCTTTGACAAAAACACCCCCAATTGAAGACAGAATAGAGTACATATTGCTCTCTGAGCTTTGTTTAACCAAGTTGTCATATAAATGATGTGTTGATACTGGTTGATTAGAGGACTAGCAGTGATGGCAACTCACAGGCTCAAAAGGCTATAACTTTTGAATCGAAAGTCGTAGAGCCTCGCAGATGGGCTCATTCGATTCCTCATCAAATTCTACAGTTAGCAGTCCCCTATGCAGATAAATTTGCTGTACGAGCTTCCGTTTCCGAGATATTTGACAAAAACCGTACAGATATGCAAAATGATGTGTCAAATGTCCTTGAAATCGGACAAAAACCGTACAGATATGAAAATGATGTGGTTCAAACGGCTATAACTTTTGAATCGAAAGTCCTAGAGCCTCGCAGATGGGCTCATTCGATTCCTCATCAAATTCTACAGTTAGCAGTCCCCTATGCAGATAAATTTGCTGTACGAGCTTCCGTTTCCGAGATATTTGACAAAAACCGTATCATGTTAACTTATCAAAACCACTAGAGGGCGCCTCGCCACGTTACATCTCCCATTGCTTTTATGATGTCATAGTAGACGTTGCTGACGCAGACACTTAAACAGTCAGTGATCCATTCCATCTCATCAGAGTAGCTAGTGACTTCTGGATCTGACACACTGACTTAGAGAAAACAAGTAAGTCCATAATGGGGATAAACTTTAGAGTAAGAATTTTCTACAATTATTCTGTATTCATTCTTTGACAAAAACACCCCCAATTGAAGACAGAATAGAGTACATATTGCTCTCTGAGCTTTGTTTAACCAAGTTGTCATATAAATGATGTGTTGATACTGGTTGATTAGAGGACTAGCAGTGATGGCAACTCACAGGCTCAAAAGGCTATAACTTTTGAATCGAAAGTCGTAGAGCCTCGCAGATGGGCTCATTCGATTCCTCATCAAATTCTACAGTTAGCAGTCCCCTATGCAGATAAATTTGCTGTACGAGCTTCCGTTTCCGAGATATTTGACAAAAACCGTACAGATATGCAAAATGGTGTGTCAAATGTCCTTGAAATCGGACAAAAACCGTACAGATATGAAAATGATGTGGTTCAAACGGCTATAACTTTTGAATCGAAAGTCGTAGAGCCTCGCAGATGGGCTCATTCGATTCCTCATCAAATTCTACAGTTAGCAGTCCCCTATGCAGATAAATTTGCTGTACGAGCTTCCGTTTCCGAGATATTTGACAAAAACCGTACAGATATGCAAAATGTGTGTCAAATGTCCTTGAAATCGGACAAAAACCGTACAGATATGAAAATGATGTGGTTCAAACGGCTATAACTTTTGAATCGAAAGTCGTAGAGCCTCGCAGATGGGCTCATTCGATTCCTCATCAAATTCTACAGTTAGCAGTCCCCTATGCAGATAAATTTGCTGTACGAGCTTCCGTTTCCGAGATATTTGACAAAAACCGTACAGATATGCAAAATGATGTGTCAAATGTCCTTGAAATCGGACAAAAACCGTACAGATATGAAAATGATGTGGTTCAAACGGCTATAACTTTTGAATCGAAAGTCGTAGAGCCTCGCAGATGGGCTCATTCGATTCCTCATCAAATTCTACAGTTAGCAGTCCCCAATGCAGATAAATTTGCTGTACGAGCTTCCGTTTCCGAGATATTTGACAAAAACCGTACAGATATGCAAAATGATGTGTCAAATGTCCTTGAAATCGGACAAAAACCGTACAGATATGAAAATGATGTGGTTCAAACGGCTATAACTTTTGAATCGAAAGTCCTAGAGCCTCGCAGATGGGCTCATTCGATTCCTCATCAAATTCTACAGTTAGCAGTCCCCTATGCAGATAAATTTGCTGTACGAGCTTCCGTTTCCGAGATATTTGACAAAAACCGTATCATGTTAACTTATCAAAACCACTAGAGGGCGCCTCGCCACGTTACATCTCCCATTGCTTTTATGATGTCATAGTAGACGTTGCTGACGCAGACACTTAAACAGTCAGTGATCCATTCCATCTCATCAGAGTAGCTAGTGACTTCTGGATCTGACACACTGACTTAGAGAAAACAAGTAAGTCCATAATGGGGATAAACTTTAGAGTAAGAATTTTCTACAATTATTCTGTATTCATTCTTTGACAAAAACACCCCCAATTGAAGACAGAATAGAGTACATATTGCTCTCTGAGCTTTGTTTAACCAAGTTGTCATATAAATGATGTGTTGATACTGGTTGATTAGAGGACTAGCAGTGATGGCAACTCACAGGCTCAAAAGGCTATAACTTTTGAATCGAAAGTCGTAGAGCCTCGCAGATGGGCTCATTCGATTCCTCATCAAATTCTACAGTTAGCAGTCCCCTATGCAGATAAATTTGCTGTACGAGCTTCCGTTTCCGAGATATTTGACAAAAACCGTACAGATATGCAAAATGATGTGTCAAATGTCCTTGAAATCGGACAAAAACCGTACAGATATGAAAATGATGTGGTTCAAACGGCTATAACTTTTGAATCGAAAGTCCTAGAGCCTCGCAGATGGGCTCATTCGATTCCTCATCAAATTCTACAGTTAGCAGTCCCCTATGCAGATAAATTTGCTGTACGAGCTTCCGTTTCCGAGATATTTGACAAAAACCGTATCATGTTAACTTATCAAAACCACTAGAGGGCGCCTCGCCACGTTACATCTCCCATTGCTTTTATGATGTCATAGTAGACGTTGCTGACGCAGACACTTAAACAGTCAGTGATCCATTCCATCTCATCAGAGTAGCTAGTGACTTCTGGATCTGACACACTGACTTAGAGAAAACAAGTAAGTCCATAATGGGGATAAACTTTAGAGTAAGAATTTTCTACAATTATTCTGTATTCATTCTTTGACAAAAACACCCCCAATTGAAGACAGAATAGAGTACATATTGCTCTCTGAGCTTTGTTTAACCAAGTTGTCATATAAATGATGTGTTGATACTGGTTGATTAGAGGACTAGCAGTGATGGCAACTCACAGGCTCAAAAGGCTATAACTTTTGAATCGAAAGTCGTAGAGCCTCGCAGATGGGCTCATTCGATTCCTCATCAAATTCTACAGTTAGCAGTCCCATATGCAGATAAATTTGCTGTACGAGCTTCCGTTTCCGAGATATTTGACAAAAACCGTACAGATATGAAAAATGATGTGTCAAATGTCCTTGAAATCGGACAAAAACCGTACAGATATGAAAATGATGTGGTTCAAACGGCTATAACTTTTGAATCGAAAGTCGTAGAGCCTCGCAGATGGGCTCATTCGATTCCTCATCAAATTCTACAGTTAGCAGTCCCCTATGCAGGTAAATTTGCTGTACGAGCTTCGGTTTCCGAGATATTTGACAAAAACCAAACAGATAAGAAAAATGATGTGGCTCAAAAGGCTATAACTTTTGAATCGAAAGTCGTAGAGCCTCGCAGATGGGCTCATTCGATTCCTCATCAAATTCTACAGTTAGCAGTCCCCTATGCAGATAAATTTGCTGTACGAGCTTCCGTTTCCGAGATATTTGACAAAAACCGTACAGATATGCAAAATGATGTGTCAAATGTCCTTGAAATCGGACAAAAACCGTACAGATATGAAAATGATGTGGTTCAAACGGCTATAACTTTTGAATCGAAAGTCGTAGAGCCTCGCAGATGGGCTCATTCGATTCCTCATCAAATTCTACAGTTAGCAGTCCCCTATGCAGATAAATTTGCTGTACGAGCTTCCGTTTCCGAGATATTTGACAAAAACCGTACAGATATGCAAAATGATGTGTCAAATGTCCTTGAAATCGGACAAAAACCGTACAGATATGAAAATGATGTGGTTCAAACGGATATAACTTTTGAATCGAAAGTCGTAGAGCCTCGCAGATGGGCTCATTCGATTCCTCATCAAATTCTACAGTTAGCAGTCCCATATGCAGATAAATTTGCTGTACGAGCTTCCGTTTCCGAGATATTTGACAAAAACCGTACAGATATGAAAAATGATGTGTCAAATGTCCTTGAAATCGGACAAAAACCGTACAGATATGAAAATGATGTGGTTCAAACGGCTATAACTTTTGAATCGAAAGTCGTAGAGCCTCGCAGATGGGCTCATTCGATTCCTCATCAAATTCTACAGTTAGCAGTCCCCTATGCAGGTAAATTTGCTGTACGAGCTTCGGTTTCCGAGATATTTGACAAAAACCAAACAGATAAGAAAAATGATGTGGCTCAAAAGGCTATAACTTTTGAATCGAAAGTCGTAGAGCCTCGCAGATGGGCTCATTCGATTCCTCATCAAATTCTACAGTTAGCAGTCCCCTATGCAGATAAATTTGCTGTACGAGCTTCCGTTTCCGAGATATTTGACAAAAACCGTACAGATATGCAAAATGATGTGTCAAATGTCCTTGAAATCGGACAAAAACCGTACAGATATGAAAATGATGTGGTTCAAACGGCTATAACTTTTGAATCGAAAGTCGTAGAGCCTCGCAGATGGGCTCATTCGATTCCTCATCAAATTCTACAGTTAGCAGTCCCCTATGCAGATAAATTTGCTGTACGAGCTTCCGTTTCCGAGATATTTGACAAAAACCGTACAGATATGCAAAATGATGTGTCAAATGTCCTTGAAATCGGACAAAAACCGTACAGATATGAAAATGATGTGGTTCAAACGGATATAACTTTTGAATCGAAAGTCGTAGAGCCTCGCAGATGGGCTCATTCGATTCCTCATCAAATTCTACAGTTAGCAGTCCCCTATGCAGATAAATTTGCTGTACGAGCTTCCGTTTCCGAGATATTTGACAAAAACCGTACAGATATGCAAAACGATGTGGTTCAAACGGCTATAACTTTTGAATCGAAAGTCGTAGAGCCTCGCAGATGGGCTCATTCGATTCCTCATCAAATTCTACAGTTAGCAGTCCCCTATGCAGGTAAATTTGCTGTACGAGCTTCGGTTTCCGAGATATTTGACAAAAACCAAACAGATAAGAAAAATGATGTGGCTCAAAAGGCTATAACTTTTGAATCGAAAGTCGTAGAGCCTCGCAGATGGGCTCATTCGATTCCTCATCAAATTCTACAGTTAGCAGTCCCCTAAGCAGATAAATTTGCTGTACGAGCTTCCGTTTCCGAGATATTTGACAAAAACCGTACAGATATGCAAAATGATGTGTCAAATGTCCTTGAAATCGGACAAAAACCGTACAGATATGAAAATGATGTGGTTCAAACGGATATAACTTTTGAATCGAAAGTCGTAGAGCCTCGCAGATGGGCTCATTCGATTCCTCATCAAATTCTACAGTTAGCAGTCCCCTATGCAGATAAATTTGCTGTACGAGCTTCCGTTTCCGAGATATTTGACAAAAACCGTACAGATATGCAAAATGATGTGGTTCAAACGGCTATAACTTTTGAATCGAAAGTCGTAGAGCCTCGCAGATGGGCTCATTCGATTCCTCATCAAATTCTACAGTTAGCAGTCCCCTATGCAGGTAAATTTGCTGTACGAGCTTCGGTTTCCGAGATATTTGACAAAAACCAAACAGATAAGAAAAATGATGTGGCTCAAAAGGCTATAACTTTTGAATCGAAAGTCGTAGAGCCTCGCAGATGGGCTCATTCGATTCCTCATCAAATTCTACAGTTAGCAGTCCCCTATGCAGATAAATTTGCTGTACGAGCTTCCGTTTCCGAGATATTTGACAAAAACCGTACAGATATGCAAAATGATGTGTCAAATGTCCTTGAAATCGGACAAAAACCGTACAGATATGAAAATGATGTGGTTCAAACGGATATAACTTTTGAATCGAAAGTCGTAGAGCCTCGCAGATGGGCTCATTCGATTCCTCATCAAATTCTACAGTTAGCAGTCCCCTATGCAGATAAATTTGCTGTACGAGCTTCCGTTTCCGAGATATTTGACAAAAACCGTACAGATATGCAAAATGATGTGGTTCAAACGGCTATAACTTTTGAATCGAAAGTCGTAGAGCCTCGCAGATGGGCTCATTCGATTCCTCATCAAATTCTACAGTTAGCAGTCCCCTATGCAGATAAATTTGCTGTACGAGCTTCCGTTTCCGAGATATTTGACAAAAACCGTACAGATATGCAAAACGATGTGGTTCAAACGGCTATAACTTTTGAATCGAAAGTCGTAGAGCCTCGCAGATGGGCTCATTCGATTCCTCATCAAATTCTACAGTTAGCAGTCCCCTATGCAGGTAAATTTGCTGTACGAGCTTCGGTTTCCGAGATATTTGACAAAAACCAAACAGATAAGAAAAATGATGTGGCTCAAAAGGCTATAACTTTTGAATCGAAAGTCGTAGAGCCTCGCAGATGGGCTCATTCGATTCCTCATCAAATTCTACAGTTAGCAGTCCCCTAAGCAGATAAATTTGCTGTACGAGCTTCGGTTTCCGAGATATTTGACAAAAACCAAACAGATAAGAAAAATGATGTGGCTCAAAAGGCTATAACTTTTGAATCGAAAGTCGTAGAGCCTCGCAGATGGGCTCATTCGATTCCTCATCAAATTCTACAGTTAGCAGTCCCCTATGCAGATAAATTTGCTGTACGAGCTTCCGTTTCCGAGATATTTGACAAAAACCGTACAGATATGCAAAATGATGTGTCAAATGTCCTTGAAATCGGACAAAAACCGTACAGATATGAAAATGATGTGGTTCAAACGGATATAACTTTTGAATCGAAAGTCGTAGAGCCTCGCAGATGGGCTCATTCGATTCCTCATCAAATTCTACAGTTAGCAGTCCCCTATGCAGATAAATTTGCTGTACGAGCTTCCGTTTCCGAGATATTTGACAAAAACCGTACAGATATGCAAAATGATGTGGTTCAAACGGCTATAACTTTTGAATCGAAAGTCGTAGAGCCTCGCAGATGGGCTCATTCGATTCCTCATCAAATTCTACAGTTAGCAGTCCCCTATGCAGGTAAATTTGCTGTACGAGCTTCGGTTTCCGAGATATTTGACAAAAACCAAACAGATAAGAAAAATGATGTGGCTCAAAAGGCTATAACTTTTGAATCGAAAGTCGTAGAGCCTCGCAGATGGGCTCATTCGATTCCTCATCAAATTCTACAGTTAGCAGTCCCCTATGCAGATAAATTTGCTGTACGAGCTTCCGTTTCCGAGATATTTGACAAAAACCGTACAGATATGCAAAATGATGTGTCAAATGTCCTTGAAATCGGACAAAAACCGTACAGATATGAAAATGATGTGGTTCAAACGGATATAACTTTTGAATCGAAAGTCGTAGAGCCTCGCAGATGGGCTCATTCGATTCCTCATCAAATTCTACAGTTAGCAGTCCCCTATGCAGATAAATTTGCTGTACGAGCTTCCGTTTCCGAGATATTTGACAAAAACCGTACAGATATGCAAAATGATGTGGTTCAAACGGCTATAACTTTTGAATCGAAAGTCGTAGAGCCTCGCAGATGGGCTCATTCGATTCCTCATCAAATTCTACAGTTAGCAGTCCCCTAGGCAGGTAAATTTGCTGTACGAGCTTCGGTTTCCGAGATATTTGACAAAAACCAAACAGATAAGAAAAATGATGTGGCTCAAAAGGCTATAACTTTTGAATCGAAAGTCGTAGAGCCTCGCAGATGGGCTCATTCGATTCCTCATCAAATTCTACAGTTAGCAGTCCCCTATGCAGATAAATTTGCTGTACGAGCTTCCGTTTCCGAGATATTTGACAAAAACCGTACAGATATGCAAAATGATGTGTCAAATGTCCTTGAAATCGGACAAAAACCGTACAGATATGAAAATGATGTGGTTCAAACGGATATAACTTTTGAATCGAAAGTCGTAGAGCCTCGCAGATGGGCTCATTCGATTCCTCATCAAATTCTACAGTTAGCAGTCCCCTATGCAGATAAATTTGCTGTACGAGCTTCCGTTTCCGAGATATTTGACAAAAACCGTACAGATATGCAAAATGATGTGGTTCAAACGGCTATAACTTTTGAATCGAAAGTCGTAGAGCCTCGCAGATGGGCTCATTCGATTCCTCATCAAATTCTACAGTTAGCAGTCCCCTATGCAGGTAAATTTGCTGTACGAGCTTCGGTTTCCGAGATATTTGACAAAAACCAAACAGATAAGAAAAATGATGTGGCTCAAAAGGCTATAACTTTTGAATCGAAAGTCGTAGAGCCTCGCAGATGGGCTCATTCGATTCCTCATCAAATTCTACAGTTAGCAGTCCCCTATGCAGATAAATTTGCTGTACGAGCTTCCGTTTCCGAGATATTTGACAAAAACCGTACAGATATGCAAAATGATGTGTCAAATGTCCTTGAAATCGGACAAAAACCGTACAGATATGAAAAAGATGTGGTTCAAACGGATATAACTTTTGAATCGAAAGTCGTAGAGCCTCGCAGATGGGCTCATTCGATTCCTCATCAAATTCTACAGTTAGCAGTCCCCTATGCAGATAAATTTGCTGTACGAGCTTCCGTTTCCGAGATATTTGACAAAAACTGTATCATGTTAACTTATCAAAACCACTAGAGGGCGCCTCGCCACGTTACATCTCCCATTGCTTTTATGATGTCATAGTAGACGTTGCTGACGCAGACACTTAAACAGTCAGTGATCCATTCCATCTCATCAGAGTAGCTAGTGACTTCTGGATCTGACACACTGACTTAGAGAAAACAAGTAAGTCCATAATGGGGATAAACTTTAGAGTAAGAATTTTCTACAATTATTCTGTATTCATTCTTTGACAAAAACACCCCCAATTGAAGACAGAATAGAGTACATATTGCTCTCTGAGCTTTGTTTAACCAAGTTGTCATATAAATGATGTGTTGATACTGGTTGATTAGAGGACTAGCAGTGATGGCAACTCACAGGCTCAAAAGGCTATAACTTTTGAAACGAAAGTCGTAGAGCCTCGCAGATGGGCTCATTCGATTCCTCATCAAATTCTACAGTTAGCACTCCCCCATGCAGGTAAATTTGCTGTACGAGCTTCGGTTTCCGAGATATTTGACAAAAACCAAACAGATAAGAAAAATGATGTGGCTCAAAAGGCTATAACTTTTGAATCGAAAGTCGTAGAGCCTCGCAGATGGGCTCATTCGATTCCTCATCAAATTCTACAGTTAGCAGTCCCCTATGCAGATAAATTTGCTGTACGAGCTTCCGTTTCCGAGATATTTGACAAAAAACGTACAGATATGCAAAATGATGTGTCAAATGTCCTTGAAATCGGACAAAAACCGTACAGATATGAAAATGATGTGGTTCAAACGGCTATAACTTTTGAATCGAAAGTCGTAGAGCCTCGCAGATGGGCTCATTCGATTCCTCATCAAATTCTACAGTTAGCAGTCCCCTATGCAGATAGATTTGCTGTACGAGCTTCCGTTTCCGAGATATTTGACAAAAACCGTACAGATATGCAAAATGATGTGTCAAATGTCCTTGAAATCGGACAAAAACCGTACAGATATGAAAATGATGTGGTTCAAACGGCTATAACTTTTGAATCGAAAGTCCTAGAGCCTCGCAGATGGGCTCATTCGATTCCTCATCAAATTCTACAGTTAGCAGTCCCCTATGCAGATAAATTTGCTGTACGAGCTTCCGTTTCCGAGATATTTGACAAAAACCGTATCATGTTAACTTATCAAAACCACTAGAGGGCGCCTCGCCACGTTACATCTCCCATTGCTTTTATGATGTCATAGTAGACGTTGCTGACGCAGACACTTAAACAGTCAGTGATCCATTCCATCTCATCAGAGTAGCTAGTGACTTCTGGATCTGACACACTGACTTAGAGAAAACAAGTAAGTCCATAATGGGGATAAACTTTAGAGTAAGAATTTTCTACAATTATTCTGTATTCATTCTTTGACAAAAACACCCCCAATTGAAGACAGAATAGAGTACATATTGCTCTCTGAGCTTTGTTTAACCAAGTTGTCATATAAATGATGTGTTGATACTGGTTGATTAGAGGACTAGCAGTGATGGCAACTCACAGGCTCAAAAGGCTATAACTTTTGAATCGAAAGTCGTAGAGCCTCGCAGATGGGCTCATTCGATTCCTCATCAAATTCTACAGTTAGCAGTCCCCTATGCAGATAAATTTGCTGTACGAGCTTCCGTTTCCGAGATATTTGACAAAAACCGTACAGATATGCAAAATGATGTGTCAAATGTCCTTGAAATCGGACAAAAACCGTACAGATATGAAAATGATGTGGTTCAAACGGCTATAACTTTTGAATCGAAAGTCCTAGAGCCTCGCAGATGGGCTCATTCGATTCCTCATCAAATTCTACAGTTAGCAGTCCCCTATGCAGATAAATTTGCTGTACGAGCTTCCGTTTCCGAGATATTTGACAAAAACCGTATCATGTTAACTTATCAAAACCACTAGAGGGCGCCTCGCCACGTTACATCTCCCATTGCTTTTATGATGTCATAGTAGACGTTGCTGACGCAGACACTTAAACAGTCAGTGATCCATTCCATCTCATCAGAGTAGCTAGTGACTTCTGGATCTGACACACTGACTTAGAGAAAACAAGTAAGTCCATAATGGGGATAAACTTTAGAGTAAGAATTTTCTACAATTATTCTGTATTCATTCTTTGACAAAAACACCCCCAATTGAAGACAGAATAGAGTACATATTGCTCTCTGAGCTTTGTTTAACCAAGTTGTCATATAAATGATGTGTTGATACTGGTTGATTAGAGGACTAGCAGTGATGGCAACTCACAGGCTCAAAAGGCTATAACTTTTGAATCGAAAGTCGTAGAGCCTCGCAGATGGGCTCATTCGATTCCTCATCAAATTCTACAGTTAGCAGTCCCATATGCAGATAAATTTGCTGTACGAGCTTCCGTTTCCGAGATATTTGACAAAAACCGTACAGATATGAAAAATGATGTGTCAAATGTCCTTGAAATCGGACAAAAACCGTACAGATATGAAAATGATGTGGTTCAAACGGCTATAACTTTTGAATCGAAAGTCGTAGAGCCTCGCAGATGGGCTCATTCGATTCCTCATCAAATTCTACAGTTAGCAGTCCCCTATGCAGGTAAATTTGCTGTACGAGCTTCGGTTTCCGAGATATTTGACAAAAACCAAACAGATAAGAAAAATGATGTGGCTCAAAAGGCTATAACTTTTGAATCGAAAGTCGTAGAGCCTCGCAGATGGGCTCATTCGATTCCTCATCAAATTCTACAGTTAGCAGTCCCCTATGCAGATAAATTTGCTGTACGAGCTTCCGTTTCCGAGATATTTGACAAAAACCGTACAGATATGCAAAATGATGTGTCAAATGTCCTTGAAATCGGACAAAAACCGTACAGATATGAAAATGATGTGGTTCAAACGGCTATAACTTTTGAATCGAAAGTCGTAGAGCCTCGCAGATGGGCTCATTCGATTCCTCATCAAATTCTACAGTTAGCAGTCCCCTATGCAGATAAATTTGCTGTACGAGCTTCCGTTTCCGAGATATTTGACAAAAACCGTACAGATATGCAAAATGATGTGTCAAATGTCCTTGAAATCGGACAAAAACCGTACAGATATGAAAATGATGTGGTTCAAACGGATATAACTTTTGAATCGAAAGTCGTAGAGCCTCGCAGATGGGCTCATTCGATTCCTCATCAAATTCTACAGTTAGCAGTCCCCTATGCAGATAAATTTGCTGTACGAGCTTCCGTTTCCGAGATATTTGACAAAAACCGTACAGATATGCAAAATGATGTGTCAAATGTCCTTGAAATCGGACAAAAACCGTACAGATATGAAAATGATGTGGTTCAAACGGCTATAACTTTTGAATCGAAAGTCGTAGAGCCTCGCAGATGGGCTCATTCGATTCCTCATCAAATTCTACAGTTAGCAGTCCCCTACGCAGATAAATTTGCTGTACGAGCTTCCGTTTCCGAGATATTTGACAAAAACCGTACAGATATGCAAAATGATGTGGTTCAAACGGCTATAACTTTTGAATCGAAAGTCGTAGAGCCTCGCAGATGGGCTCATTCGATTCCTCATCAAATTCTACAGTTAGCAGTCCCCTATGCAGGTAAATTTGCTGTACGAGCTTCGGTTTCCGAGATATTTGACAAAAACCAAACAGATAAGAAAAATGATGTGGCTCAAAAGGCTATAACTTTTGAATCGAAAGTCGTAGAGCCTCGCAGATGGGCTCATTCGATTCCTCATCAAATTCTACAGTTAGCAGTCCCCTAAGCAGATAAATTTGCTGTACGAGCTTCCGTTTCCGAGATATTTGACAAAAACCGTACAGATATGCAAAATGATGTGTCAAATGTCCTTGAAATCGGACAAAAACCGTACAGATATGAAAATGATGTGGTTCAAACGGATATAACTTTTGAATCGAAAGTCGTAGAGCCTCGCAGATGGGCTCATTCGATTCCTCATCAAATTCTACAGTTAGCAGTCCCCTATGCAGATAAATTTGCTGTACGAGCTTCCGTTTCCGAGATATTTGACAAAAACCGTACAGATATGCAAAACGATGTGGTTCAAACGGCTATAACTTTTGAATCGAAAGTCGTAGAGCCTCGCAGATGGGCTCATTCGATTCCTCATCAAATTCTACAGTTAGCAGTCCCCTATGCAGGTAAATTTGCTGTACGAGCTTCGGTTTCCGAGATATTTGACAAAAACCAAACAGATAAGAAAAATGATGTGGCTCAAAAGGCTATAACTTTTGAATCGAAAGTCGTAGAGCCTCGCAGATGGGCTCATTCGATTCCTCATCAAATTCTACAGTTAGCAGTCCCCTAAGCAGATAAATTTGCTGTACGAGCTTCCGTTTCCGAGATATTTGACAAAAACCGTACAGATATGCAAAATGATGTGTCAAATGTCCTTGAAATCGGACAAAAACCGTACAGATATGAAAATGATGTGGTTCAAACGGATATAACTTTTGAATCGAAAGTCGTAGAGCCTCGCAGATGGGCTCATTCGATTCCTCATCAAATTCTACAGTTAGCAGTCCCCTATGCAGATAAATTTGCTGTACGAGCTTCCGTTTCCGAGATATTTGACAAAAACCGTACAGATATGCAAAATGATGTGGTTCAAACGGCTATAACTTTTGAATCGAAAGTCGTAGAGCCTCGCAGATGGGCTCATTCGATTCCTCATCAAATTCTACAGTTAGCAGTCCCCTATGCAGGTAAATTTGCTGTACGAGCTTCGGTTTCCGAGATATTTGACAAAAACCAAACAGATAAGAAAAATGATGTGGCTCAAAAGGCTATAACTTTTGAATCGAAAGTCGTAGAGCCTCGCAGATGGGCTCATTCGATTCCTCATCAAATTCTACAGTTAGCAGTCCCCTATGCAGATAAATTTGCTGTACGAGCTTCCGTTTCCGAGATATTTGACAAAAACCGTACAGATATGCAAAATGATGTGTCAAATGTCCTTGAAATCGGACAAAAACCGTACAGATATGAAAATGATGTGGTTCAAACGGATATAACTTTTGAATCGAAAGTCGTAGAGCCTCGCAGATGGGCTCATTCGATTCCTCATCAAATTCTACAGTTAGCAGTCCCCTATGCAGATAAATTTGCTGTACGAGCTTCCGTTTCCGAGATATTTGACAAAAACCGTACAGATATGCAAAATGATGTGGTTCAAACGGCTATAACTTTTGAATCGAAAGTCGTAGAGCCTCGCAGATGGGCTCATTCGATTCCTCATCAAATTCTACAGTTAGCAGTCCCCTATGCAGATAAATTTGCTGTACGAGCTTCCGTTTCCGAGATATTTGACAAAAACCGTACAGATATGCAAAACGATGTGGTTCAAACGGCTATAACTTTTGAATCGAAAGTCGTAGAGCCTCGCAGATGGGCTCATTCGATTCCTCATCAAATTCTACAGTTAGCAGTCCCCTATGCAGGTAAATTTGCTGTACGAGCTTCGGTTTCCGAGATATTTGACAAAAACCAAACAGATAAGAAAAATGATGTGGCTCAAAAGGCTATAACTTTTGAATCGAAAGTCGTAGAGCCTCGCAGATGGGCTCATTCGATTCCTCATCAAATTCTACAGTTAGCAGTCCCCTAAGCAGATAAATTTGCTGTACGAGCTTCCGTTTCCGAGATATTTGACAAAAACCGTACAGATATGCAAAATGATGTGTCAAATGTCCTTGAAATCGGACAAAAACCGTACAGATATGAAAATGATGTGGTTCAAACGGATATAACTTTTGAATCGAAAGTCGTAGAGCCTCGCAGATGGGCTCATTCGATTCCTCATCAAATTCTACAGTTAGCAGTCCCCTATGCAGATAAATTTGCTGTACGAGCTTCCGTTTCCGAGATATTTGACAAAAACCGTACAGATATGCAAAATGATGTGGTTCAAACGGCTATAACTTTTGAATCGAAAGTCGTAGAGCCTCGCAGATGGGCTCATTCGATTCCTCATCAAATTCTACAGTTAGCAGTCCCCTATGCAGGTAAATTTGCTGTACGAGCTTCGGTTTCCGAGATATTTGACAAAAACCAAACAGATAAGAAAAATGATGTGGCTCAAAAGGCTATAACTTTTGAATCGAAAGTCGTAGAGCCTCGCAGATGGGCTCATTCGATTCCTCATCAAATTCTACAGTTAGCAGTCCCCTATGCAGATAAATTTGCTGTACGAGCTTCCGTTTCCGAGATATTTGACAAAAACCGTACAGATATGCAAAATGATGTGTCAAATGTCCTTGAAATCGGACAAAAACCGTACAGATATGAAAATGATGTGGTTCAAACGGATATAACTTTTGAATCGAAAGTCGTAGAGCCTCGCAGATGGGCTCATTCGATTCCTCATCAAATTCTACAGTTAGCAGTCCCCTATGCAGATAAATTTGCTGTACGAGCTTCCGTTTCCGAGATATTTGACAAAAACCGTACAGATATGCAAAATGATGTGGTTCAAACGGCTATAACTTTTGAATCGAAAGTCGTAGAGCCTCGCAGATGGGCTCATTCGATTCCTCATCAAATTCTACAGTTAGCAGTCCCCTATGCAGATAAATTTGCTGTACGAGCTTCCGTTTCCGAGATATTTGACAAAAACCGTACAGATATGCAAAACGATGTGGTTCAAACGGCTATAACTTTTGAATCGAAAGTCGTAGAGCCTCGCAGATGGGCTCATTCGATTCCTCATCAAATTCTACAGTTAGCAGTCCCCTATGCAGGTAAATTTGCTGTACGAGCTTCGGTTTCCGAGATATTTGACAAAAACCAAACAGATAAGAAAAATGATGTGGCTCAAAAGGCTATAACTTTTGAATCGAAAGTCGTAGAGCCTCGCAGATGGGCTCATTCGATTCCTCATCAAATTCTACAGTTAGCAGTCCCCTAAGCAGATAAATTTGCTGTACGAGCTTCCGTTTCCGAGATATTTGACAAAAACCGTACAGATATGCAAAATGATGTGTCAAATGTCCTTGAAATCGGACAAAAACCGTACAGATATGAAAATGATGTGGTTCAAACGGATATAACTTTTGAATCGAAAGTCGTAGAGCCTCGCAGATGGGCTCATTCGATTCCTCATCAAATTCTACAGTTAGCAGTCCCCTATGCAGATAAATTTGCTGTACGAGCTTCCGTTTCCGAGATATTTGACAAAAACCGTACAGATATGCAAAATGATGTGGTTCAAACGGCTATAACTTTTGAATCGAAAGTCGTAGAGCCTCGCAGATGGGCTCATTCGATTCCTCATCAAATTCTACAGTTAGCAGTCCCCTATGCAGGTAAATTTGCTGTACGAGCTTCGGTTTCCGAGATATTTGACAAAAACCAAACAGATAAGAAAAATGATGTGGCTCAAAAGGCTATAACTTTTGAATCGAAAGTCGTAGAGCCTCGCAGATGGGCTCATTCGATTCCTCATCAAATTCTACAGTTAGCAGTCCCCTATGCAGATAAATTTGCTGTACGAGCTTCCGTTTCCGAGATATTTGACAAAAACCGTACAGATATGCAAAATGATGTGTCAAATGTCCTTGAAATCGGACAAAAACCGTACAGATATGAAAATGATGTGGTTCAAACGGATATAACTTTTGAATCGAAAGTCGTAGAGCCTCGCAGATGGGCTCATTCGATTCCTCATCAAATTCTACAGTTAGCAGTCCCCTATGCAGATAAATTTGCTGTACGAGCTTCCGTTTCCGAGATATTTGACAAAAACCGTACAGATATGCAAAATGATGTGGTTCAAACGGCTATAACTTTTGAATCGAAAGTCGTAGAGCCTCGCAGATGGGCTCATTCGATTCCTCATCAAATTCTACAGTTAGCAGTCCCCTAGGCAGGTAAATTTGCTGTACGAGCTTCGGTTTCCGAGATATTTGACAAAAACCAAACAGATAAGAAAAATGATGTGGCTCAAAAGGCTATAACTTTTGAATCGAAAGTCGTAGAGCCTCGCAGATGGGCTCATTCGATTCCTCATCAAATTCTACAGTTAGCAGTCCCCTATGCAGATAAATTTGCTGTACGAGCTTCCGTTTCCGAGATATTTGACAAAAACCGTACAGATATGCAAAATGATGTGTCAAATGTCCTTGAAATCGGACAAAAACCGTACAGATATGAAAATGATGTGGTTCAAACGGATATAACTTTTGAATCGAAAGTCGTAGAGCCTCGCAGATGGGCTCATTCGATTCCTCATCAAATTCTACAGTTAGCAGTCCCCTATGCAGATAAATTTGCTGTACGAGCTTCCGTTTCCGAGATATTTGACAAAAACCGTACAGATATGCAAAATGATGTGGTTCAAACGGCTATAACTTTTGAATCGAAAGTCGTAGAGCCTCGCAGATGGGCTCATTCGATTCCTCATCAAATTCTACAGTTAGCAGTCCCCTATGCAGGTAAATTTGCTGTACGAGCTTCGGTTTCCGAGATATTTGACAAAAACCAAACAGATAAGAAAAATGATGTGGCTCAAAAGGCTATAACTTTTGAATCGAAAGTCGTAGAGCCTCGCAGATGGGCTCATTCGATTCCTCATCAAATTCTACAGTTAGCAGTCCCCTATGCAGATAAATTTGCTGTACGAGCTTCCGTTTCCGAGATATTTGACAAAAACCGTACAGATATGCAAAATGATGTGTCAAATGTCCTTGAAATCGGACAAAAACCGTACAGATATGAAAAAGATGTGGTTCAAACGGATATAACTTTTGAATCGAAAGTCGTAGAGCCTCGCAGATGGGCTCATTCGATTCCTCATCAAATTCTACAGTTAGCAGTCCCCTATGCAGATAAATTTGCTGTACGAGCTTCCGTTTCCGAGATATTTGACAAAAACTGTATCATGTTAACTTATCAAAACCACTAGAGGGCGCCTCGCCACGTTACATCTCCCATTGCTTTTATGATGTCATAGTAGACGTTGCTGACGCAGACACTTAAACAGTCAGTGATCCATTCCATCTCATCAGAGTAGCTAGTGACTTCTGGATCTGACACACTGACTTAGAGAAAACAAGTAAGTCCATAATGGGGATAAACTTTAGAGTAAGAATTTTCTACAATTATTCTGTATTCATTCTTTGACAAAAACACCCCCAATTGAAGACAGAATAGAGTACATATTGCTCTCTGAGCTTTGTTTAACCAAGTTGTCATATAAATGATGTGTTGATACTGGTTGATTAGAGGACTAGCAGTGATGGCAACTCACAGGCTCAAAAGGCTATAACTTTTGAAACGAAAGTCGTAGAGCCTCGCAGATGGGCTCATTCGATTCCTCATCAAATTCTACAGTTAGCACTCCCCCATGCAGGTAAATTTGCTGTACGAGCTTCGGTTTCCGAGATATTTGACAAAAACCAAACAGATAAGAAAAATGATGTGGCTCAAAAGGCTATAACTTTTGAATCGAAAGTCGTAGAGCCTCGCAGATGGGCTCATTCGATTCCTCATCAAATTCTACAGTTAGCAGTCCCCTATGCAGATAAATTTGCTGTACGAGCTTCCGTTTCCGAGATATTTGACAAAAAACGTACAGATATGCAAAATGATGTGTCAAATGTCCTTGAAATCGGACAAAAACCGTACAGATATGAAAATGATGTGGTTCAAACGGCTATAACTTTTGAATCGAAAGTCGTAGAGCCTCGCAGATGGGCTCATTCGATTCCTCATCAAATTCTACAGTTAGCAGTCCCCTATGCAGATAGATTTGCTGTACGAGCTTCCGTTTCCGAGATATTTGACAAAAACCGTACAGATATGCAAAATGATGTGTCAAATGTCCTTGAAATCGGACAAAAACCGTACAGATATGAAAATGATGTGGTTCAAACGGCTATAACTTTTGAATCGAAAGTCGTAGAGCCTCGCAGATGGGCTCATTCGATTCCTCATCAAATTCTACAGTTAGCAGTCCCCTATGCAGGTAAATTTGCTGTACGAGCTTCGGTTTCCGAGATATTTGACAAAAACCAAACAGATAAGAAAAATGATGTGGCTCAAAAGGCTATAACTTTTGAATCGAAAGTCGTAGAGCCTCGCAGATGGGCTCATTCGATTCCTCATCAAATTCTACAGTTAGCAGTCCCCTATGCAGATAAATTTGCTGTACGAGCTTCCGTTTCCGAGATATTTGACAAAAACTGTACAGATATGCAAAATGATGTGTCAAATGTCCTTGAAATCGGACAAAAACCGTACAGATATGAAAATGATGTGGTTCAAACGGCTATAACTTTTGAATCGAAAGTCCTAGAGCCTCGCAGATGGGCTCATTCGATTCCTCATCAAATTCTACAGTTAGCAGTCCCCTATGCAGGTAAATTTGCTGTACGAGCTTCGGTTTCCGAGATATTTGACAAAAACCAAACAGATAAGAAAAATGATGTGGCTCAAAAGGCTATAACTTTTGAATCGAAAGTCGTAGAGCCTCGCAGATGGGCTCATTCGATTCCTCATCAAATTCTACAGTTAGCAGTCCCTTATGCAGATAAATTTGCTGTACGAGCTTCCGTTTCCGAGATATTTGACAAAAACCGTTCAGATATGCAAAATGATGTGTCAAATGTCCCTGAAATCGGACAAAAACCGTACAGATATGAAAATGATGTGGTTCAAACGGCTATAACTTTTGAAACGAAAGTCGTAGAGCCTCGCAGATGGGCTCATTCGATTTCTCATCAAATTCTACAGTTAGAACTCCCCCATGCAGGTAAATTTGCTGTACGAGCTTCGGTTTCCGAGATATTTGACAAAAACCAAACAGATAAGAAAAATGATGTGGCTCAAAAGGCTATAACTTTTGAATCGAAAGTCGTAGAGCCTCGCAGATGGGCTCATTCGATTCCTCATCAAATTCTACAGTTAGCAGTCCCCTATGCAGATAAATTTGCTGTACGAGCTTCCGTTTCCGAGATATTTGACAAAAACCAAACAGATATGAAAAATGATGTGGCTCAAAAGGCTATAACTTTTGAATCGAAAGTCGTAGAGCCTCGCAGATGGGCTCATTCGATTCCTCATCAAATTCTACAGTTAGCAGTCCCCTATGCAGATAAATTTGCTGTACGAGCTTCCGTTTCCGAGATATTTGACAAAAACTGTACAGATATGCAAAATGATGTGTCAAATGTCCTTGAAATCGGACAAAAACCGTACAGATATGAAAATGATGTGGTTCAAACGGCTATAACTTTTGAATCGAAAGTCCTAGAGCCTCGCAGATGGGCTCATTCGATTCCTCATCAAATTCTACAGTTAGCAGTCCCCTATGCAGGTAAATTTGCTGTACGAGCTTCGGTTTCCGAGATATTTGACAAAAACCAAACAGATAAGAAAAATGATGTGGCTCAAAAGGCTATAACTTTTGAATCGAAAGTCGTAGAGCCTCGCAGATGGGCTCATTCGATTCCTCATCAAATTCTACAGTTAGCAGTCCCCTATGCAGATAAATTTGCTGTACGAGCTTCCGTTTCCGAGATATTTGACAAAAACCGTACAGATATGCAAAATGATGTGTCAAATGTCCTTGAAATCGGACAAAAACCGTACAGATATGAAAATGATGTGGTTCAAACGGCTATAACTTTTGAATCGAAAGTCGTAGAGCCTCGCAGATGGGCTCATTCGATTCCTCATCAAATTCTACAGTTAGCAGTCCCCTACGCAGATAAATTTGCTGTACGAGCTTCCGTTTCCGAGATATTTGACAAAAACCGTACAGATATGCAAAATGATGTGTCAAATGTCCTTGAAATCGGACAAAAACCGTACAGATATGAAAATGATGTGGTTCAAACGGCTATAACTTTTGAATCGAAAGTCGTAGAGCCTTCCAGATGGGCTCATTCGATTCCTCATCAAATTCTACAGTTAGCAGTCCCCTATGCAGATAAATTTGCTGTACGAGCTTCGGTTTCCGAGATATTTGACAAAAACCGTATCATGTTAACTTATCAAAACCACTAGAGGGCGCCTCGCCACGTTACATCTCCCATTGCTTTTATGATGTCATAGTAGACGTTGCTGACGCAGACACTTAAACAGTCAGTGATCCATTCCATCTCATCAGAGTAGCTAGTGACTTCTGGATCTGACACACTGACTTAGAGAAAACAAGTAAGTCCATAATGGGGATAAACTTTAGAGTAAGAATTTTCTACAATTATTCTGTATTCATTCTTTGACAAAAACACCCCCAATTGAAGACAGAATAGAGTACATATTGCTCTCTGAGCTTTGTTTAACCAAGTTGTCATATAAATGATGTGTTGATACTGGTTGATTAGAGGACTAGCAGTGATGGCAACTCACAGGCTCAAAAGGCTATAACTTTTGAAACGAAAGTCGTAGAGCCTCGCAGATGGGCTCATTCGATTCCTCATCAAATTCTACAGTTAGCACTCCCCCATGCAGGTAAATTTGCTGTACGAGCTTCGGTTTCCGAGATATTTGACAAAAACCAAACAGATAAGAAAAATGATGTGGCTCAAAAGGCTATAACTTTTGAATCGAAAGTCGTAGAGCCTCGCAGATGGGCTCATTCGATTCCTCATCAAATTCTACAGTTAGCAGTCCCCTATGCAGATAAATTTGCTGTACGAGCTTCCGTTTCCGAGATATTTGACAAAAAACGTACAGATATGCAAAATGATGTGTCAAATGTCCTTGAAATCGGACAAAAACCGTACAGATATGAAAATGATGTGGTTCAAACGGCTATAACTTTTGAATCGAAAGTCGTAGAGCCTCGCAGATGGGCTCATTCGATTCCTCATCAAATTCTACAGTTAGCAGTCCCCTATGCAGATAGATTTGCTGTACGAGCTTCCGTTTCCGAGATATTTGACAAAAACCGTACAGATATGCAAAATGATGTGTCAAATGTCCTTGAAATCGGACAAAAACCGTACAGATATGAAAATGATGTGGTTCAAACGGCTATAACTTTTGAATCGAAAGTCGTAGAGCCTCGCAGATGGGCTCATTCGATTCCTCATCAAATTCTACAGTTAGCAGTCCCCTATGCAGGTAAATTTGCTGTACGAGCTTCGGTTTCCGAGATATTTGACAAAAACCAAACAGATAAGAAAAATGATGTGGCTCAAAAGGCTATAACTTTTGAATCGAAAGTCGTAGAGCCTCGCAGATGGGCTCATTCGATTCCTCATCAAATTCTACAGTTAGCAGTCCCCTATGCAGATAAATTTGCTGTACGAGCTTCCGTTTCCGAGATATTTGACAAAAACTGTACAGATATGCAAAATGATGTGTCAAATGTCCTTGAAATCGGACAAAAACCGTACAGATATGAAAATGATGTGGTTCAAACGGCTATAACTTTTGAATCGAAAGTCCTAGAGCCTCGCAGATGGGCTCATTCGATTCCTCATCAAATTCTACAGTTAGCAGTCCCCTATGCAGGTAAATTTGCTGTACGAGCTTCGGTTTCCGAGATATTTGACAAAAACCAAACAGATAAGAAAAATGATGTGGCTCAAAAGGCTATAACTTTTGAATCGAAAGTCGTAGAGCCTCGCAGATGGGCTCATTCGATTCCTCATCAAATTCTACAGTTAGCAGTCCCTTATGCAGATAAATTTGCTGTACGAGCTTCCGTTTCCGAGATATTTGACAAAAACCGTTCAGATATGCAAAATGATGTGTCAAATGTCCCTGAAATCGGACAAAAACCGTACAGATATGAAAATGATGTGGTTCAAACGGCTATAACTTTTGAAACGAAAGTCGTAGAGCCTCGCAGATGGGCTCATTCGATTTCTCATCAAATTCTACAGTTAGAACTCCCCCATGCAGGTAAATTTGCTGTACGAGCTTCGGTTTCCGAGATATTTGACAAAAACCAAACAGATAAGAAAAATGATGTGGCTCAAAAGGCTATAACTTTTGAATCGAAAGTCGTAGAGCCTCGCAGATGGGCTCATTCGATTCCTCATCAAATTCTACAGTTAGCAGTCCCCTATGCAGATAAATTTGCTGTACGAGCTTCCGTTTCCGAGATATTTGACAAAAACCAAACAGATATGAAAAATGATGTGGCTCAAAAGGCTATAACTTTTGAATCGAAAGTCGTAGAGCCTCGCAGATGGGCTCATTCGATTCCTCATCAAATTCTACAGTTAGCAGTCCCCTATGCAGATAAATTTGCTGTACGAGCTTCCGTTTCCGAGATA
Organism: Borostomias antarcticus; assembly: GCF_949987555.1. Lineage (NCBI taxonomy): Eukaryota > Metazoa > Chordata > Actinopteri > Stomiiformes > Stomiidae > Borostomias > Borostomias antarcticus. The sequence goes on from NW_028176821.1 coordinate 465,612, forward strand.
TTTGACAAAAACTGTACAGATATGCAAAATGATGTGTCAAATGTCCTTGAAATCGGACAAAAACCGTACAGATATGAAAATGATGTGGTTCAAACGGCTATAACTTTTGAATCGAAAGTCCTAGAGCCTCGCAGATGGGCTCATTCGATTCCTCATCAAATTCTACAGTTAGCAGTCCCCTATGCAGGTAAATTTGCTGTACGAGCTTCGGTTTCCGAGATATTTGACAAAAACCAAACAGATAAGAAAAATGATGTGGCTCAAAAGGCTATAACTTTTGAATCGAAAGTCGTAGAGCCTCGCAGATGGGCTCATTCGATTCCTCATCAAATTCTACAGTTAGCAGTCCCCTATGCAGATAAATTTGCTGTACGAGCTTCCGTTTCCGAGATATTTGACAAAAACCGTACAGATATGCAAAATGATGTGTCAAATGTCCTTGAAATCGGACAAAAACCGTACAGATATGAAAATGATGTGGTTCAAACGGCTATAACTTTTGAATCGAAAGTCGTAGAGCCTCGCAGATGGGCTCATTCGATTCCTCATCAAATTCTACAGTTAGCAGTCCCCTACGCAGATAAATTTGCTGTACGAGCTTCCGTTTCCGAGATATTTGACAAAAACCGTACAGATATGCAAAATGATGTGGTTCAAACGGCTATAACTTTTGAATCGAAAGTCGTAGAGCCTCGCAGATGGGCTCATTCGATTCCTCATCAAATTCTACAGTTAGCAGTCCCCTACACAGATAAATTTGCTGTACGAGCTTCCGTTTCCGAGATATTTGACAAAAACCGTACAGATATGCAAAATGATGTGTCAAATGTCCTTGAAATCGGACAAAAACCGTACAGATATGAAAATGATGTGGTTCAAACGGCTATAACTTTTGAATCGAAAGTCGTAGAGCCTTCCAGATGGGCTCATTCGATTCCTCATCAAATTCTACAGTTAGCAGTCCCCTATGCAGATAAATTTGCTGTACGAGCTTCGGTTTCCGAGATATTTGACAAAAACCGTATCATGTTAACTTATCAAAACCACTAGAGGGCGCCTCGCCACGTTACATCTCCCATTGCTTTTATGATGTCATAGTAGACGTTGCTGACGCAGACACTTAAACAGTCAGTGATCCATTCCATCTCATCAGAGTAGCTAGTGACTTCTGGATCTGACACACTGACTTAGAGAAAACAAGTAAGTCCATAATGGGGATAAACTATAGAGTAAGAATTTTCTACAATCATTCTGTATTCATTCTTTGACAAAAACACCCCCAATTGAAGACAGAATAGAGTACATATTGCTCTCTGAGCTTTGTTTAACCAAGTTGTCATATAAATGATGTGTTGATACTGGTTGATTAGAGGACTAGCAGTGATGGCAACTCACAGGCTCAAAAGGCTATAACTTTTGAATCGAAAGTCGTAGAGCCTCGCAGATGGGCTCATTCGATTCCTCATCAAATTCTACAGTTAGCAGTCCCCTATGCAGGTAAATTTGCTGTACGAGCTTCGGTTTCCGAGATATTTGACAAAAACCAAACAGATAAGAAAAATGATGTGGCTCAAAAGGCTATAACTTTTGAATCGAAAGTCGTAGAGCCTCGCAGATGGGCTCATTCGATTCCTCATCAAATTCTACAGTTAGCAGTCCCCTATGCAGATAAATTTGCTGTACGAGCTTCCATTTCCGAGATATTTGACAAAAACCAAACAGATATGAAAAATGATGTGGCTCAAAAGGCTATAACTTTTGAATCGAAAGTCGTAGAGCCTCGCAGATGGGCTCATTCGATTCCTCATCAAATTCTACAGTTAGCAGTCCCCTCTGCATGTAAATTTGCTGTACGAGCTTCGGTTTCCGAGATATTTGACAAAAACCGTATCATGTTAACTTATCAAAACCACTAGAGGGCGCCTCGCCACGTTACATCTCCCATTGCTTTTATGATGTCATAGTAGACGTTGCTGACGCAGACACTTAAACAGTCAGTGATCCATTCCATCTCATCAGAGTAGCTAGTGACTTCTGGATCTGACACACTGACTTAGAGAAAACAAGTAAGTCCATAATGGGGATAAACTTTAGAGTAAGAATTTTCTACAATTATTCTGTATTCATTCTTTGACAAAAACACCCCCAATTGAAGACAGAATAGAGTACATATTGCTCTCTGAGCTTTGTTTAACCAAGTTGTCATATAAATGATGTGTTGATACTGGTTGATTAGAGGACTAGCAGTGATGGCAACTCACAGGCTCAAAAGGCTATAACTTTTGAATCGAAAGTCGTAGAGCCTCGCAGATGGGCTCATTCGATTCCTCATCAAATTCTACAGTTAGCAGTCCCCTATGCAGATAAATTTGCTGTACGAGCTTCCGTTTCCGAGATATTTGACAAAAACCGTACAGATATGAAAAATGATGTGTCAAATGTCCTTGAAATCGGACAAAAAACGTACAGATATGAAAATGATGTGGTTCAAACGGCTATAACTTTTGAATCGAAAGTCGTAGAGCCTCGCAGATGGGCTCATTCGATTCCTCATCAAATTCTACAGTTAGCAGTCCCCTGTGCAGATAAATTTGCTGTACGGGCTTCCGTTTCCGAGATATTTGACAAAAACCGTACAGATATGAAAAATGATGTGTCAAATGTCCTTGAAATCGGACAAAAAACGTACAGATATGAAAATGATGTGGTTCAAACGGCTATAACTTTTGAATCGAAAGTCGTAGAGCCTCGCAGATGGGCTCATTCGATTCCTCATCAAATTCTACAGTTAGCAGTCCCCTATGCAGATAAATTTGCTGTACGAGCTTCCGTTTCCGAGATATTTGACAAAAACCGTACAGATATGCAAAATGATGTGTCAAATGTCCTTGAAATCGGACAAAAACCGTACAGATATGAAAATGATGTGGTTCAAACGGCTATAACTTTTGAATCGAAAGTCGTAGAGCCTCGCAGATGGGCTCATTCGATTCCTCATCAAATTCTACAGTTAGCAGTCCCCTATGCAGATAAATTTGCTGTACGAGCTTCCGTTTCCGAGATATTTGACAAAAACCGTACAGATATGCAAAATGATGTGTCAAATGTCCTTGAAATCGGACAAAAACCGTACAGATATGAAAATGATGTGGTTCAAACGGCTATAACTTTTGAATCGAAAGTCGTAGAGCCTCGCAGATGGGCTCATTCGATTCCTCATCAAATTCTACAGCTAGCAGTCCCCAACGCAGGTAAATTTGCTGTACGAGCTTCGGTTTCCGAGATATTTGACAAAAACCAAACAGATAAGAAAAATGATGTGGCTCAAAAGGCTATAACTTTTGAATCGAAAGTCGTAGAGCCTCGCAGATGGGCTCATTCGATTCCTCATCAAATTCTACAGTTAGCAGTCCCCTATGCAGATAAATTTGCTGTACGAGCTTCCGTTTCCGAGATATTTGACAAAAACCGTACAGATATGCAAAATGATGTGTCAAATGTCCTTGAAATCGGACAAAAACCGTACAGATATGAAAATGATGTGGTTCAAACGGCTATAACTTTTGAATCGAAAGTCGTAGAGCCTCGCAGATGGGCTCATTCGATTCCTCATCAAATTCTACAGTTAGCAGTCCCCTATGCAGATAAATTTGCTGTACGAGCTTCGGTTTCCGAGATATTTGACAAAAACCGTATCATGTTAACTTATCAAAACCACTAGAGGGCGCCTCGCCACGTTACATCTCCCATTGCTTTTATGATGTCATAGTAGACGTTGCTGACGCAGACACTTAAACAGTCAGTGATCCATTCCATCTCATCAGAGTAGCTAGTGACTTCTGGATCTGACACACTGACTTAGAGAAAACAAGTAAGTCCATAATGGGGATAAACTATAGAGTAAGAATTTTCTACAATCATTCTGTATTCATTCTTTGACAAAAACACCCCCAATTGAAGACAGAATAGAGTACATATTGCTCTCTGAGCTTTGTTTAACCAAGTTGTCATATAAATGATGTGTTGATACTGGTTGATTAGAGGACTAGCAGTGATGGCAACTCACAGGCTCAAAAGGCTATAACTTTTGAATCGAAAGTCGTAGAGCCTCGCAGATGGGCTCATTCGATTCCTCATCAAATTCTACAGTTAGCAGTCCCCTATGCAGGTAAATTTGCTGTACGAGCTTCGGTTTCCGAGATATTTGACAAAAACCAAACAGATAAGAAAAATGATGTGGCTCAAAAGGCTATAACTTTTGAATCGAAAGTCGTAGAGCCTCGCAGATGGGCTCATTCGATTCCTCATCAAATTCTACAGTTAGCAGTCCCCTATGCAGATAAATTTGCTGTACGAGCTTCCGTTTCCGAGATATTTGACAAAAACCAAACAGATATGAAAAATGATGTGGCTCAAAAGGCTATAACTTTTGAATCGAAAGTCGTAGAGCCTCGCAGATGGGCTCATTCGATTCCTCATCAAATTCTACAGTTAGCAGTCCCCTATGCAGATAAATTTGCTGTACGAGCTTCCGTTTCCGAGATATTTGACAAAAACCGTACAGATATGCAAAATGATGTGTCAAATGTCCTTGAAATCGGACAAAAACCGTACAGATATGAAAATGATGTGGTTCAAACGGCTATAACTTTTGAATCGAAAGTCGTAGAGCCTCGCAGATGGGCTCATTCGATTCCTCATCAAATTCTACAGTTAGCAGTCCCCTATGCATGTAAATTTGCTGTACGAGCTTCGGTTTCCGAGATATTTGACAAAAACCAAACAGATAAGAAAAATGATGTGGCTCAAAAGGCTATAACTTTTGAATCGAAAGTCGTAGAGCCTCGCAGATGGGCTCATTCGATTCCTCATCAAATTCTACAGTTAGCAGTCCCCTATGCAGATAAATTTGCTGTACGAGCTTCCGTTTCCGAGATATTTGACAAAAACCAAACAGATATGAAAAATGATGTGGCTCAAAAGGCTATAACTTTTGAATCGAAAGTCGTAGAGCCTCGCAGATGGGCTCATTCGATTCCTCATCAAATTCTACAGTTAGCAGTCCCTTGTGCATGTAAATTTGCTGTACGAGCTTCGGTTTCCGAGATATTTGACAAAAACCAAACAGATAAGAAAAATGATGTGGCTCAAAAGGCTATAACTTTTGAATCGAAAGTCGTAGAGCCTCGCAGATGGGCTCATTCGATTCCTCATCAAATTCTACAGTTAGCAGTCCCCTATGCAGATAAATTTGCTGTACGAGCTTCCGTTTCCGAGATATTTGACAAAAACCGTACAGATATGCAAAATGATGTGTCAAATGTCCTTGAAATCGGACAAAAACCGTACAGATATGAAAATGATGTGGTTCAAACGGCTATAACTTTTGAATCGAAAGTCGTAGAGCCTCGCAGATGGGCTCATTCGATTCCTCATCAAATTCTACAGTTAGCAGTCCCCTATGCAGATAAATTTGCTGTACGAGCTTCCGTTTCCGAGATATTTGACAAAAACCGTACAGATATGCAAAATGATGTGTCAAATGTCCTTGAAATCGGACAAAAACCGTACAGATAAGAAAAATGATGTGGCTCAAAAGGCTATAACTTTTGAATCGAAAGTCGTAGAGCCTTGCAGATGGGCTCATTCGATTCCTCATCAAATTCTACAGTTAGCAGTCCCCTATGCAGATAAATTTGCTGTACGAGCTTCCGTTTCCGAGATATTTGACAAAAACCGTACAGATATGCAAAATGATGTGTCAAATGTCCTTGAAATCGGACAAAAACCGTACAGATATGAAAATGATGTGGTTCAAACGGCTATAACTTTTGAATCGAAAGTCGTAGAGCCTCGCAGATGGGCTCATTCGATTCCTCATCAAATTCTACAGTTAGCAGTCCCCTATGCAGATAAATTTGCTGTACGAGCTTCCGTTTCCGAGATATTTGACAAAAACCGTACAGATATGCAAAATGATGTGTCAAATGTCCTTGAAATCGGACAAAAACCGTACAGATATGAAAATGATGTGGTTCAAACGGCTATAACTTTTGAATCGAAAGTCGTAGAGCCTCGCAGATGGGCTCATTCGATTCCTCATCAAATTCTACAGTTAGCAGTCCCCTATGCAGGTAAATTTGCTGTACGAGCTTCGGTTTCCGAGATATTTGACAAAAACCAAACAGATAAGAAAAATGATGTGGCTCAAAAGGCTATAACTTTTGAATCGAAAGTCGTAGAGCCTCGCAGATGGGCTCATTCGATTCCTCATCAAATTCTACAGTTAGCAGTCCCCTATGCAGATAAATTTGCTGTACGAGCTTCCGTTTCCGAGATATTTGACAAAAACCGTACAGATATGCAAAATGATGTGTCAAATGTCCTTGAAATCGGACAAAAACCGTACAGATATGAAAATGATGTGGTTCAAACGGCTATAACTTTTGAATCGAAAGTCGTAGAGCCTCGCAGATGGGCTCATTCGATTCCTCATCAAATTCTACAGTTAGCAGTCCCCTATGCAGATAAATTTGCTGTACGAGCTTCGGTTTCCGAGATATTTGACAAAAACCGTATCATGTTAACTTATCAAAACCACTAGAGGGCGCCTCGCCACGTTACATCTCCCATTGCTTTTATGATGTCATAGTAGACGTTGCTGACGCAGACACTTAAACAGTCAGTGATCCATTCCATCTCATCAGAGTAGCTAGTGACTTCTGGATCTGACACACTGACTTAGAGAAAACAAGTAAGTCCATAATGGGGATAAACTATAGAGTAAGAATTTTCTACAATCATTCTGTATTCATTCTTTGACAAAAACACCCCCAATTGAAGACAGAATAGAGTACATATTGCTCTCTGAGCTTTGTTTAACCAAGTTGTCATATAAATGATGTGTTGATACTGGTTGATTAGAGGACTAGCAGTGATGGCAACTCACAGGCTCAAAAGGCTATAACTTTTGAATCGAAAGTCGTAGAGCCTCGCAGATGGGCTCATTCGATTCCTCATCAAATTCTACAGTTAGCAGTCCCCTATGCATGTAAATTTGCTGTACGAGCTTCGGTTTCCGAGATATTTGACAAAAACCAAACAGATAAGAAAAATGATGTGGCTCAAAAGGCTATAACTTTTGAATCGAAAGTCGTAGAGCCTCGCAGATGGGCTCATTCGATTCCTCATCAAATTCTACAGTTAGCAGTCCCCTATGCAGATAAATTTGCTGTACGAGCTTCCGTTTCCGAGATATTTGACAAAAACCGTACAGATATGCAAAATGATGTGTCAAATGTCCTTGAAATCGGACAAAAACCGTACAGATATGAAAATGATGTGGTTCAAACGGCTATAACTTTTGAATCGAAAGTCGTAGAGCCTCGCAGATGGGCTCATTCGATTCCTCATCAAATTCTACAGTTAGCAGTCCCCTATGCAGATAAATTTGCTGTACGAGCTTCCGTGTCCGAGATATTTGACAAAAACCGTACAGATATGCAAAATGATGTGTCAAATGTCCTTGAAATCGGACAAAAACCGTACAGATATGAAAATGATGTGGTTCAAACGGCTATAACTTTTGAATCGAAAGTCGTAGAGCCTCGCAGATGGGCTCATTCGATTCCTCATCAAATTCTACAGTTAGCAGTCCCCTATGCAGATAAATTTGCTGTACGAGCTTCCGTTTCCGAGATATTTGACAAAAACCGTACAGATATGCAAAATGATGTGTCAAATGTCCTTGAAATCGGACAAAAACCGTACAGATATGAAAATGATGTGGTTCAAACGGCTATAACTTTTGAATCGAAAGTCGTAGAGCCTCGCAGATGGGCTCATTCGATTCCTCATCAAATTCTACAGTTAGCAGTCCCCTATGCAGATAAATTTGCTGTACGAGCTTCCGTTTCCGAGATATTTGACAAAAAACAAACAGATAAGAAAAATACGGAGCCCCTCTGGGGTCACTTAGGAGAAAAAAAAAAAAAAAGAGTAATCCGTGCGCACGGTTTAGTAAACTGTGGCCTCAGATTCATAAACTGTGCGCACGGTTTAGTAATCCGTGCGCACGGTTTAGTAAACTGTGGCCTCAGATTCATAAACTGTGCGCACGGTTTAGTAATCCGTGCGCACGGTTTAGTAAACTGTGGCCTCAGATTCATAAACTGTGCGCACGGTTTAGTAATCCGTGCGCACGGTTTAGTAAACTGTGGCCTCAGATTCATAAACTGTGCCCTGCCCTCATAATCACTCCGCACTTGCGTAAACTGGTCTCGCCTTCATTTCCCTGTATTCAACTGCAGCTGATAGCCTGGACCGCAATGGGTAAGCCAACTTCTTGATAGTGATATAAGTTAGATATTAAGCTTTGTGCTTTTATAATTTCCACGTTTTACTGTGCATTGTTTGTGTTTTTCATGCAAAAACCTCAGCGTTGCCAGCCACCCGTCCGGCACGATAGCCTACATAGCTTTCATCGGCGGTGTAGTCAGTTATGGGTTGCGCTGTTCTATTGTGCTTCAGTTCTTATGTTATACCGTTATTATAGTTCTTGAATTGATTGTTTGGGTCTGCTGTAGGCGCGTGGCAGATTGCACAGGGGGCCCATATGTTTTAAATAATTTCAACATTTTAGGATTTAAAATGTAGGCCTACCCTACCCCCTCCCAAATATGTGACTGAATCGCATATGCGCATCCACTGCGCGCTCGTACCTAGTTAGGTTTGGTATCGTTTGCAAGCATACAAATAAGGCTTTGCCGTGATATCAAGCATGCAATGACTTGAAATAGCCAGCTCTTGTCAGTGCCACAATAAACACCAAGCCAAACCTTAGAAGTGTGTGCATATGTCACATGACTGCCAGCGCGATTGTCATGAAACGCAACCTAGTTTGATGCCTTGTCCATTTCGAGGTAATAGATTGGCCATCCAAACTGGGGGCGTTCAGAGCCGCTTGATAGTAGCCTGAGGCAGAGCCTACTAAATCCAGTATTTGCAGTGATTTGCTTTGTCTTAGTGGGAGTTTGGTGGTAGTCGGCTACACTTAAGACTACTGTAGCCTATAAAATAATGGAGTTATAAGTTATTTATGGGGGGGGGGGGGGGGGGGGTCATTTGGAGACCAGTTATTTTTAATTAATTTTAAACTGTGCCCAATGGTAGAATTTGCCAATACACTGATACATGTCATGGGGAAAGACTTTGTCTTCACAAAGCCTCATGTAGTGGAAATCGGTAGTATTGTATTGCCAGGTGTCATATTCAGGAGGTAAAACACAGTTTGGGTACTTGGGTCCCTGGAGTCTCCATTCAAGGCAGAACCGCCTAGTCCTATCAATACCAAAATCTTTGTTGAGTGTACTGTATGTGCTTTGTGATATTAATATTATTATCTTCTTTGAGTATCTTCTAGTACATGTTGAGATATTGAAGAACTGATTCAATATATATATATATATATATATATATATATATATATATATATATATATATATATATATATATATATATAGGGTAAGGTAATATATATGTGTACTTTATATATGTGTATTATCTTCAGGTAAAATGTATACCTGTAGTTCCTGTACTTGTGGAATAACACTTATTTAAACCCCCCCAAGTTAGATTTGATTTATTGCAGCATGAATAAGCATTGTTCATCTTCCCTCTTCTTTGTGCTTCTCTCTAGGCAATATTTGAGTGAAAAGCTGGACGAATCAACTCCCTCCACCCTAAGTTCTCATCAGCAGTCTTTTTTCATCCTCCTATGGATAAGCTGGAGTTAATACAACTATACTTTAACCTGGGCCTGAACTACAAGGACATTGTTCATATTTTGAGCACAAAACACAGGATTGTTCGCAGCTTGAAAACCCTCAAACGAATCCTGAAGAAGAATGGACTGTTTCGTCGACATTTTGACAGCTTAACAGAAACGCTACAGTTCATAAGGGAGGAGCTCCAAGGCTCAGGGTCTCTGCATGGGTACAGGTGGATGTTCACTAAATGCAAAGAAAGGGGGTTGCGTGTACGGAAAGAAGATGTCCGCTTAATTCTCTCCACTCTTGACCCAGAGGGCACAACACTCAGAAGAAAAAGAAGATTGAGCAGACGAGCATACTTTGCCAAAGGGCCCAATTTTGTATGGCATGTTGATTCTTATGACAAATTGAAGCCTTTCGGTATATGCATCAATGGAGCTATAGACGGATTCTCCCGAAGAATGTTATGGTTGAATGCATATTGTACCAGCAGTGACCCCAAAGTTATAGGAGGTTATTACCTGGAGACAGTAGAGGAGCTTGGTGGATGCTCCCGTATCCTGAGGGCAGATATGGGAACAGAAAACAGTACGATCCGGGATATACAACGTTACCTACGTCGCAATGATGATGATGCTCATGGTGGTAACAAAAGCTTTATATATGGTAAAAGCACAAGCAATCAAAGAATAGAGAGCTGGTGGGGCTTTCTTCGTAAAGAGTGTGTGGAGTTTTGGCTCCAACATCTTCACAGACTCAAAGATGAAGGTCAGTTTGATGGTGACTTCTTGGACAAGAACCTTATCTTATTCTGCTTCCTTGGTTTGATTCAGGTAAGTGGCATCAACAATGGATGGTGTAGACATGTATAGCCTAAAATACTCTAACCAACAGGCCTATGATTATACTTTAATAAAAGGCCTAAACTTTTCCCAGTAATCCATCAATTTTGTAATTTGATTTGGTATTACTCTGATCATGTCCGCAGGATGAATTGGATTCAGTTAAGGAGACCTGGAACAGCCATCTGATTCGTCCATCAAGGAATGAGCTTGTTCCCCACGGTCGCCCGGATGTCATGTATACCATACCTGAATTGTATGGCACAGGCGATTATCTGTGTCAAGTGTCGGAGGAAAATCGTACCAACTGTGAAGGCGACTGTATCCACCGCCATGACATAGCTTGTGATGAGGACGTTTTCACCCTGTGCACCCACATAATGGCACAAAACAATCTCCATGTTCCTGTGGATGCATTAATGGCAATTGACCTCTACATTTCCTTGAGGGAAGAATTGTCTGCACTTGTAAATGTTGAGTGAGATTCATATGAGGACCATCACCAGGCTCTGGAATACATTCACATGGGCCAGCTCCAAGCAGCCTCTTCATAGACTCAGACTCTTATTATTTTGAAAGGGTGATGGACAAACCTGGGATGTCAGTATCTTGAGTAAAACTACAGAATATAATGCATTTACCTTAGCAGTGGAAATTATCAAATAAATGGCAAAACAAAATTAAAGTCAAAACATTTTTGTTTAATAAATTGACTAATGTGCATGTTATTTGAGAACTCTGATATACTGTTAATATCATAACATGAAAGAAACTCAGGGTAAGCTGAACCTTAGCACTGGAAATAATCAAATAAATGACAAAGAATAATGCCACGTTTTTGTTGAATAATTGACTTGTGCATGTTATTTGAGCACCCTGATATACAGTTAATCAGAACCCTGATATGCTGTTAAACATGAAACTAACCCAGGGTAAACTGAACCCTGGCAGTGGAAATAATAAAATGAATGTACAAAAAATAAATAAAGTCCCCTTTTTTGTTGAATAATTGACTAATGTGCATGCTGTTTGAGGACCCTGATATACTGTTAATAACAAAACATGAAAGAAGGCTTGCTTCAGATTTCGGTATTCGGTTACAGTAATATAATCCTGGATGAATGTAAATACGTGTAATTTATGTAGGTTATAACATTAGTCTACTTACCAGTTACAACAACGTGAATTTTGGGAAAGTGGGATGCTTACTGTATGAACTTGCCGAACATGAGCCGCGGACGGGCAGGAGTAGGGAGCTCAGTTTACGTCAGGTGCGGAGTGATTATAAATCCGTGCGGAATCTGAGGCCACAGTTTACTAAACCGTGCGCACAGTTTATGAATCTGAGGCCACAGTTTACTAAACCGTGCGCACGGATTACTAAACCGTGCGCACAGTTTATGAATCTGAGGCCACAGTTTACTAAACCGTGCGCACGGATTACTCTTTTTTTTTTTTCTTCTCCTAGGTGACCCCAGAGGGGCTCCGTAGAAAAATGATGTGGCTCAAAAGGCTATAACTTTTGAATCGAAAGTCGTAGAGCCTCGCAGATGGGCTCATTCGATTCCTCATCAAATTCTACAGTTAGCAGTCCCCTATGCAGATAAATTTGCTGTACGAGCTTCCGTTTCCGAGATATTTGACAAAAACCGTACAGATATGCAAAATGATGTGTCAAATGTCCTTGAAATCGGACAAAAACCGTACAGATATGAAAATGATGTGGTTCAAACGGCTATAACTTTTGAATCGAAAGTCGTAGAGCCTCGCAGATGGGCTCATTCGATTCCTCATCAAATTCTACAGTTAGCAGTCCCCTATGCAGATAAATTTGCTGTACGAGCTTCCGTTTCCGAGATATTTGACAAAAACCGTACAGATATGCAAAATGATGTGTCAAATGTCCTTGAAATCGGACAAAAACCGTACAGATATGAAAATGATGTGGTTCAAACGGCTATAACTTTTGAATCGAAAGTCGTAGAGCCTCGCAGATGGGCTCATTCGATTCCTCATCAAATTCTACAGTTAGCAGTCCCCCATGCAGGTAAATTTGCTGTACGAGCTTCGGTTTCCGAGATATTTGACAAAAACCAAACAGATAAGAAAAATGATGTGGCTCAAAAGGCTATAACTTTTGAATCGAAAGTCGTAGAGCCTCGCAGATGGGCTCATTCGATTCCTCATCAAATTCTACAGTTAGCAGTCCCCTATGCAGATAAATTTGCTGTACGAGCTTCCGTTTCCGAGATATTTGACAAAAACTGTATCATGTTAACTTATCAAAACCACTAGAGGGCGCCTCGCCACGTTACATCTCCCATTGCTTTTATGATGTCATAGTAGACGTTGCTGACGCAGACACTTAAACAGTCAGTGATCCATTCCATCTCATCAGAGTAGCTAGTGACTTCTGGATCTGACACACTGACTTAGAGAAAACAAGTAAGTCCATAATGGGGATAAACTTTAGAGTAAGAATTTTCTACAATTATTCTGTATTCATTCTTTGACAAAAACACCCCCAATTGAAGACAGAATAGAGTACATATTGCTCTCTGAGCTTTGTTTAACCAAGTTGTCATATAAATGATGTGTTGATACTGGTTGATTAGAGGACTAGCAGTGATGGCAACTCACAGGCTCAAAAGGCTATAACTTTTGAAACGAAAGTCGTAGAGCCTCGCAGATGGGCTCATTCGATTCCTCATCAAATTCTACAGTTAGCACTCCCCCATGCAGGTAAATTTGCTGTACGAGCTTCGGTTTCCGAGATATTTGACAAAAACCAAACAGATAAGAAAAATGATGTGGCTCAAAAGGCTATAACTTTTGAATCGAAAGTCGTAGAGCCTCGCAGATGGGCTCATTCGATTCCTCATCAAATTCTACAGTTAGCAGTCCCCTATGCAGATAAATTTGCTGTACGAGCTTCCGTTTCCGAGATATTTGACAAAAAACGTACAGATATGCAAAATGATGTGTCAAATGTCCTTGAAATCGGACAAAAACCGTACAGATATGAAAATGATGTGGTTCAAACGGCTATAACTTTTGAATCGAAAGTCGTAGAGCCTCGCAGATGGGCTCATTCGATTCCTCATCAAATTCTACAGTTAGCAGTCCCCTATGCAGATAGATTTGCTGTACGAGCTTCCGTTTCCGAGATATTTGACAAAAACCGTACAGATATGCAAAATGATGTGTCAAATGTCCTTGAAATCGGACAAAAACCGTACAGATATGAAAATGATGTGGTTCAAACGGCTATAACTTTTGAATCGAAAGTCGTAGAGCCTCGCAGATGGGCTCATTCGATTCCTCATCAAATTCTACAGTTAGCAGTCCCCTATGCAGGTAAATTTGCTGTACGAGCTTCGGTTTCCGAGATATTTGACAAAAACCAAACAGATAAGAAAAATGATGTGGCTCAAAAGGCTATAACTTTTGAATCGAAAGTCGTAGAGCCTCGCAGATGGGCTCATTCGATTCCTCATCAAATTCTACAGTTAGCAGTCCCCTATGCAGATAAATTTGCTGTACGAGCTTCCGTTTCCGAGATATTTGACAAAAACCGTTCAGATATGCAAAATGATGTGTCAAATGTCCCTGAAATCGGACAAAAACCGTACAGATATGAAAATGATGTGGTTCAAACGGCTATAACTTTTGAAACGAAAGTCGTAGAGCCTCGCAGATGGGCTCATTCGATTTCTCATCAAATTCTACAGTTAGAACTCCCCCATGCAGGTAAATTTGCTGTACGAGCTTCGGTTTCCGAGATATTTGACAAAAACCAAACAGATAAGAAAAATGATGTGGCTCAAAAGGCTATAACTTTTGAATCGAAAGTCGTAGAGCCTCGCAGATGGGCTCATTCGATTCCTCATCAAATTCTACAGTTAGCAGTCCCCTATGCAGATAAATTTGCTGTACGAGCTTCCGTTTCCGAGATATTTGACAAAAACCAAACAGATATGAAAAATGATGTGGCTCAAAAGGCTATAACTTTTGAATCGAAAGTCGTAGAGCCTCGCAGATGGGCTCATTCGATTCCTCATCAAATTCTACAGTTAGCAGTCCCCTATGCAGATAAATTTGCTGTACGAGCTTCCGTTTCCGAGATATTTGACAAAAACTGTACAGATATGCAAAATGATGTGTCAAATGTCCTTGAAATCGGACAAAAACCGTACAGATATGAAAATGATGTGGTTCAAACGGCTATAACTTTTGAATCGAAAGTCCTAGAGCCTCGCAGATGGGCTCATTCGATTCCTCATCAAATTCTACAGTTAGCAGTCCCCTATGCAGGTAAATTTGCTGTACGAGCTTCGGTTTCCGAGATATTTGACAAAAACCAAACAGATAAGAAAAATGATGTGGCTCAAAAGGCTATAACTTTTGAATCGAAAGTCGTAGAGCCTCGCAGATGGGCTCATTCGATTCCTCATCAAATTCTACAGTTAGCAGTCCCCTATGCAGATAAATTTGCTGTACGAGCTTCCGTTTCCGAGATATTTGACAAAAACCGTACAGATATGCAAAATGATGTGTCAAATGTCCTTGAAATCGGACAAAAACCGTACAGATATGAAAATGATGTGGTTCAAACGGCTATAACTTTTGAATCGAAAGTCGTAGAGCCTCGCAGATGGGCTCATTCGATTCCTCATCAAATTCTACAGTTAGCAGTCCCCTATGCAGATAAATTTGCTGTACGAGCTTCCGTTTCCGAGATATTTGACAAAAACCGTACAGATATGCAAAATGATGTGTCAAATGTCCTTGAAATCGGACAAAAACCGTACAGATATGAAAATGATGTGGTTCAAACGGCTATAACTTTTGAATCGAAAGTCGTAGAGCCTCGCAGATGGGCTCATTCGATTCCTCATCAAATTCTACAGTTAGCAGTCCCCTATGCAGATAAATTTGCTGTACGAGCTTCCGTTTCCGAGATATTTGACAAAAAACAAACAGATAAGAAAAATACGGAGCCCCTCTGGGGTCACTTAGGAGAAAAAAAAAAAAAAAGAGTAATCCGTGCGCACGGTTTAGTAAACTGTGGCCTCAGATTCATAAACTGTGCGCACGGTTTAGTAATCCGTGCGCACGGTTTAGTAAACTGTGGCCTCAGATTCATAAACTGTGCGCACGGTTTAGTAATCCGTGCGCACGGTTTAGTAAACTGTGGCCTCAGATTCATAAACTGTGCGCACGGTTTAGTAATCCGTGCGCACGGTTTAGTAAACTGTGGCCTCAGATTCATAAACTGTGCCCTGCCCTCATAATCACTCCGCACTTGCGTAAACTGGTCTCGCCTTCATTTCCCTGTATTCAACTGCAGCTGATAGCCTGGACCGCAATGGGTAAGCCAACTTCTTGATAGTGATATAAGTTAGATATTAAGCTTTGTGCTTTTATAATTTCCACGTTTTACTGTGCATTGTTTGTGTTTTTCATGCAAAAACCTCAGCGTTGCCAGCCACCCGTCCGGCACGATAGCCTACATAGCTTTCATCGGCGGTGTAGTCAGTTATGGGTTGCGCTGTTCTATTGTGCTTCAGTTCTTATGTTATACCGTTATTATAGTTCTTGAATTGATTGTTTGGGTCTGCTGTAGGCGCGTGGCAGATTGCACAGGGGGCCCATATGTTTTAAATAATTTCAACATTTTAGGATTTAAAATGTAGGCCTACCCTACCCCCTCCCAAATATGTGACTGAATCGCATATGCGCATCCACTGCGCGCTCGTACCTAGTTAGGTTTGGTATCGTTTGCAAGCATACAAATAAGGCTTTGCCGTGATATCAAGCATGCAATGACTTGAAATAGCCAGCTCTTGTCAGTGCCACAATAAACACCAAGCCAAACCTTAGAAGTGTGTGCATATGTCACATGACTGCCAGCGCGATTGTCATGAAACGCAACCTAGTTTGATGCCTTGTCCATTTCGAGGTAATAGATTGGCCATCCAAACTGGGGGCGTTCAGAGCCGCTTGATAGTAGCCTGAGGCAGAGCCTACTAAATCCAGTATTTGCAGTGATTTGCTTTGTCTTAGTGGGAGTTTGGTGGTAGTCGGCTACACTTAAGACTACTGTAGCCTATAAAATAATGGAGTTATAAGTTATTTATGGGGGGGGGGGGGGGGGGGGTCATTTGGAGACCAGTTATTTTTAATTAATTTTAAACTGTGCCCAATGGTAGAATTTGCCAATACACTGATACATGTCATGGGGAAAGACTTTGTCTTCACAAAGCCTCATGTAGTGGAAATCGGTAGTATTGTATTGCCAGGTGTCATATTCAGGAGGTAAAACACAGTTTGGGTACTTGGGTCCCTGGAGTCTCCATTCAAGGCAGAACCGCCTAGTCCTATCAATACCAAAATCTTTGTTGAGTGTACTGTATGTGCTTTGTGATATTAATATTATTATCTTCTTTGAGTATCTTCTAGTACATGTTGAGATATTGAAGAACTGATTCAATATATATATATATATATATATATATATATATATATATATATATATATATATATATATATATATATAGGGTAAGGTAATATATATGTGTACTTTATATATGTGTATTATCTTCAGGTAAAATGTATACCTGTAGTTCCTGTACTTGTGGAATAACACTTATTTAAACCCCCCCAAGTTAGATTTGATTTATTGCAGCATGAATAAGCATTGTTCATCTTCCCTCTTCTTTGTGCTTCTCTCTAGGCAATATTTGAGTGAAAAGCTGGACGAATCAACTCCCTCCACCCTAAGTTCTCATCAGCAGTCTTTTTTCATCCTCCTATGGATAAGCTGGAGTTAATACAACTATACTTTAACCTGGGCCTGAACTACAAGGACATTGTTCATATTTTGAGCACAAAACACAGGATTGTTCGCAGCTTGAAAACCCTCAAACGAATCCTGAAGAAGAATGGACTGTTTCGTCGACATTTTGACAGCTTAACAGAAACGCTACAGTTCATAAGGGAGGAGCTCCAAGGCTCAGGGTCTCTGCATGGGTACAGGTGGATGTTCACTAAATGCAAAGAAAGGGGGTTGCGTGTACGGAAAGAAGATGTCCGCTTAATTCTCTCCACTCTTGACCCAGAGGGCACAACACTCAGAAGAAAAAGAAGATTGAGCAGACGAGCATACTTTGCCAAAGGGCCCAATTTTGTATGGCATGTTGATTCTTATGACAAATTGAAGCCTTTCGGTATATGCATCAATGGAGCTATAGACGGATTCTCCCGAAGAATGTTATGGTTGAATGCATATTGTACCAGCAGTGACCCCAAAGTTATAGGAGGTTATTACCTGGAGACAGTAGAGGAGCTTGGTGGATGCTCCCGTATCCTGAGGGCAGATATGGGAACAGAAAACAGTACGATCCGGGATATACAACGTTACCTACGTCGCAATGATGATGATGCTCATGGTGGTAACAAAAGCTTTATATATGGTAAAAGCACAAGCAATCAAAGAATAGAGAGCTGGTGGGGCTTTCTTCGTAAAGAGTGTGTGGAGTTTTGGCTCCAACATCTTCACAGACTCAAAGATGAAGGTCAGTTTGATGGTGACTTCTTGGACAAGAACCTTATCTTATTCTGCTTCCTTGGTTTGATTCAGGTAAGTGGCATCAACAATGGATGGTGTAGACATGTATAGCCTAAAATACTCTAACCAACAGGCCTATGATTATACTTTAATAAAAGGCCTAAACTTTTCCCAGTAATCCATCAATTTTGTAATTTGATTTGGTATTACTCTGATCATGTCCGCAGGATGAATTGGATTCAGTTAAGGAGACCTGGAACAGCCATCTGATTCGTCCATCAAGGAATGAGCTTGTTCCCCACGGTCGCCCGGATGTCATGTATACCATACCTGAATTGTATGGCACAGGCGATTATCTGTGTCAAGTGTCGGAGGAAAATCGTACCAACTGTGAAGGCGACTGTATCCACCGCCATGACATAGCTTGTGATGAGGACGTTTTCACCCTGTGCACCCACATAATGGCACAAAACAATCTCCATGTTCCTGTGGATGCATTCATGGCAATTGACCTCTACATTTCCTTGAGGGAAGAATTGTCTGCACTTGTAAATGTTGAGTGAGATTCATATGAGGACCATCACCAGGCTCTGGAATACATTCACATGGGCCAGCTCCAAGCAGCCTCTTCATAGACTCAGACTCTTATTATTTTGAAAGGGTGATGGACAAACCTGGGATGTCAGTATCTTGAGTAAAACTACAGAATATAATGCATTTACCTTAGCAGTGGAAATTATCAAATAAATGGCAAAACAAAATTAAAGTCAAAACATTTTTGTTTAATAAATTGACTAATGTGCATGTTATTTGAGAACTCTGATATACTGTTAATATCATAACATGAAAGAAACTCAGGGTAAGCTGAACCTTAGCACTGGAAATAATCAAATAAATGACAAAGAATAATGCCACGTTTTTGTTGAATAATTGACTTGTGCATGTTATTTGAGCACCCTGATATACAGTTAATCAGAACCCTGATATGCTGTTAAACATGAAACTAACCCAGGGTAAACTGAACCCTGGCAGTGGAAATAATAAAATGAATGTACAAAAAATAAATAAAGTCCCCTTTTTTGTTGAATAATTGACTAATGTGCATGCTGTTTGAGGACCCTGATATACTGTTAATAACAAAACATGAAAGAAGGCTTGCTTCAGATTTCGGTATTCGGTTACAGTAATATAATCCTGGATGAATGTAAATACGTGTAATTTATGTAGGTTATAACATTAGTCTACTTACCAGTTACAACAACGTGAATTTTGGGAAAGTGGGATGCTTACTGTATGAACTTGCCGAACATGAGCCGCGGACGGGCAGGAGTAGGGAGCTCAGTTTACGTCAGGTGCGGAGTGATTATAAATCCGTGCGGAATCTGAGGCCACAGTTTACTAAACCGTGCGCACAGTTTATGAATCTGAGGCCACAGTTTACTAAACCGTGCGCACGGATTACTAAACCGTGCGCACAGTTTATGAATCTGAGGCCACAGTTTACTAAACCGTGCGCACGGATTACTCTTTTTTTTTTTTCTTCTCCTAGGTGACCCCAGAGGGGCTCCGTAGAAAAATGATGTGGCTCAAAAGGCTATAACTTTTGAATCGAAAGTCGTAGAGCCTCGCAGATGGGCTCATTCGATTCCTCATCAAATTCTACAGTTAGCAGTCCCCTATGCAGATAAATTTGCTGTACGAGCTTCCGTTTCCGAGATATTTGACAAAAACCGTACAGATATGCAAAATGATGTGTCAAATGTCCTTGAAATCGGACAAAAACCGTACAGATATGAAAATGATGTGGTTCAAACGGCTATAACTTTTGAATCGAAAGTCGTAGAGCCTCGCAGATGGGCTCATTCGATTCCTCATCAAATTCTACAGTTAGCAGTCCCCTATGCAGATAAATTTGCTGTACGAGCTTCCGTTTCCGAGATATTTGACAAAAACCGTACAGATATGCAAAATGATGTGTCAAATGTCCTTGAAATCGGACAAAAACCGTACAGATATGAAAATGATGTGGTTCAAACGGCTATAACTTTTGAATCGAAAGTCGTAGAGCCTCGCAGATGGGCTCATTCGATTCCTCATCAAATTCTACAGTTAGCAGTCCCCCATGCAGGTAAATTTGCTGTACGAGCTTCGGTTTCCGAGATATTTGACAAAAACCAAACAGATAAGAAAAATGATGTGGCTCAAAAGGCTATAACTTTTGAATCGAAAGTCGTAGAGCCTCGCAGATGGGCTCATTCGATTCCTCATCAAATTCTACAGTTAGCAGTCCCCTATGCAGATAAATTTGCTGTACGAGCTTCCGTTTCCGAGATATTTGACAAAAACTGTATCATGTTAACTTATCAAAACCACTAGAGGGCGCCTCGCCACGTTACATCTCCCATTGCTTTTATGATGTCATAGTAGACGTTGCTGACGCAGACACTTAAACAGTCAGTGATCCATTCCATCTCATCAGAGTAGCTAGTGACTTCTGGATCTGACACACTGACTTAGAGAAAACAAGTAAGTCCATAATGGGGATAAACTTTAGAGTAAGAATTTTCTACAATTATTCTGTATTCATTCTTTGACAAAAACACCCCCAATTGAAGACAGAATAGAGTACATATTGCTCTCTGAGCTTTGTTTAACCAAGTTGTCATATAAATGATGTGTTGATACTGGTTGATTAGAGGACTAGCAGTGATGGCAACTCACAGGCTCAAAAGGCTATAACTTTTGAAACGAAAGTCGTAGAGCCTCGCAGATGGGCTCATTCGATTCCTCATCAAATTCTACAGTTAGCACTCCCCCATGCAGGTAAATTTGCTGTACGAGCTTCGGTTTCCGAGATATTTGACAAAAACCAAACAGATAAGAAAAATGATGTGGCTCAAAAGGCTATAACTTTTGAATCGAAAGTCGTAGAGCCTCGCAGATGGGCTCATTCGATTCCTCATCAAATTCTACAGTTAGCAGTCCCCTATGCAGATAAATTTGCTGTACGAGCTTCCGTTTCCGAGATATTTGACAAAAAACGTACAGATATGCAAAATGATGTGTCAAATGTCCTTGAAATCGGACAAAAACCGTACAGATATGAAAATGATGTGGTTCAAACGGCTATAACTTTTGAATCGAAAGTCGTAGAGCCTCGCAGATGGGCTCATTCGATTCCTCATCAAATTCTACAGTTAGCAGTCCCCTATGCAGATAGATTTGCTGTACGAGCTTCCGTTTCCGAGATATTTGACAAAAACCGTACAGATATGCAAAATGATGTGTCAAATGTCCTTGAAATCGGACAAAAACCGTACAGATATGAAAATGATGTGGTTCAAACGGCTATAACTTTTGAATCGAAAGTCGTAGAGCCTCGCAGATGGGCTCATTCGATTCCTCATCAAATTCTACAGTTAGCAGTCCCCTATGCAGGTAAATTTGCTGTACGAGCTTCGGTTTCCGAGATATTTGACAAAAACCAAACAGATAAGAAAAATGATGTGGCTCAAAAGGCTATAACTTTTGAATCGAAAGTCGTAGAGCCTCGCAGATGGGCTCATTCGATTCCTCATCAAATTCTACAGTTAGCAGTCCCCTATGCAGATAAATTTGCTGTACGAGCTTCCGTTTCCGAGATATTTGACAAAAACCGTTCAGATATGCAAAATGATGTGTCAAATGTCCCTGAAATCGGACAAAAACCGTACAGATATGAAAATGATGTGGTTCAAACGGCTATAACTTTTGAAACGAAAGTCGTAGAGCCTCGCAGATGGGCTCATTCGATTTCTCATCAAATTCTACAGTTAGAACTCCCCCATGCAGGTAAATTTGCTGTACGAGCTTCGGTTTCCGAGATATTTGACAAAAACCAAACAGATAAGAAAAATGATGTGGCTCAAAAGGCTATAACTTTTGAATCGAAAGTCGTAGAGCCTCGCAGATGGGCTCATTCGATTCCTCATCAAATTCTACAGTTAGCAGTCCCCTATGCAGATAAATTTGCTGTACGAGCTTCCGTTTCCGAGATATTTGACAAAAACCAAACAGATATGAAAAATGATGTGGCTCAAAAGGCTATAACTTTTGAATCGAAAGTCGTAGAGCCTCGCAGATGGGCTCATTCGATTCCTCATCAAATTCTACAGTTAGCAGTCCCCTATGCAGATAAATTTGCTGTACGAGCTTCCGTTTCCGAGATATTTGACAAAAACTGTACAGATATGCAAAATGATGTGTCAAATGTCCTTGAAATCGGACAAAAACCGTACAGATATGAAAATGATGTGGTTCAAACGGCTATAACTTTTGAATCGAAAGTCCTAGAGCCTCGCAGATGGGCTCATTCGATTCCTCATCAAATTCTACAGTTAGCAGTCCCCTATGCAGGTAAATTTGCTGTACGAGCTTCGGTTTCCGAGATATTTGACAAAAACCAAACAGATAAGAAAAATGATGTGGCTCAAAAGGCTATAACTTTTGAATCGAAAGTCGTAGAGCCTCGCAGATGGGCTCATTCGATTCCTCATCAAATTCTACAGTTAGCAGTCCCCTATGCAGATAAATTTGCTGTACGAGCTTCCGTTTCCGAGATATTTGACAAAAACCGTACAGATATGCAAAATGATGTGTCAAATGTCCTTGAAATCGGACAAAAACCGTACAGATATGAAAATGATGTGGTTCAAACGGCTATAACTTTTGAATCGAAAGTCGTAGAGCCTCGCAGATGGGCTCATTCGATTCCTCATCAAATTCTACAGTTAGCAGTCCCCTATGCAGATAAATTTGCTGTACGAGCTTCCGTTTCCGAGATATTTGACAAAAACCGTACAGATATGCAAAATGATGTGTCAAATGTCCTTGAAATCGGACAAAAACCGTACAGATATGAAAATGATGTGGTTCAAACGGCTATAACTTTTGAATCGAAAGTCGTAGAGCCTCGCAGATGGGCTCATTCGATTCCTCATCAAATTCTACAGTTAGCAGTCCCCTATGCAGGTAAATTTGCTGTACGAGCTTCGGTTTCCGAGATATTTGACAAAAACCAAACAGATAAGAAACATGATGTGGCTCAAAAGGCTATAACTTTTGAATCGAAAGTCGTAGAGCCTCGCAGATGGGCTCATTCGATTCCTCATCAAATTCTACAGTTAGCAGTCCCCTACACAGATAAATTTGCTGTACGAGCTTCCGTTTCCGAGATATTTGACAAAAACCGTACAGATATGCAAAATGATGTGTCAAATGTCCTTGAAATCGGACAAAAACCGTACAGATATGAAAATGATGTGGTTCAAACGGCTATAACTTTTGAATCGAAAGTCGTAGAGCCTTCCAGATGGGCTCATTCGATTCCTCATCAAATTCTACAGTTAGCAGTCCCCTATGCAGATAAATTTGCTGTACGAGCTTCGGTTTCCGAGATATTTGACAAAAACCGTATCATGTTAACTTATCAAAACCACTAGAGGGCGCCTCGCCACGTTACATCTCCCATTGCTTTTATGATGTCATAGTAGACGTTGCTGACGCAGACACTTAAACAGTCAGTGATCCATTCCATCTCATCAGAGTAGCTAGTGACTTCTGGATCTGACACACTGACTTAGAGAAAACAAGTAAGTCCATAATGGGGATAAACTATAGAGTAAGAATTTTCTACAATCATTCTGTATTCATTCTTTGACAAAAACACCCCCAATTGAAGACAGAATAGAGTACATATTGCTCTCTGAGCTTTGTTTAACCAAGTTGTCATATAAATGATGTGTTGATACTGGTTGATTAGAGGACTAGCAGTGATGGCAACTCACAGGCTCAAAAGGCTATAACTTTTGAATCGAAAGTCGTAGAGCCTCGCAGATGGGCTCATTCGATTCCTCATCAAATTCTACAGTTAGCAGTCCCCTATGCAGGTAAATTTGCTGTACGAGCTTCGGTTTCCGAGATATTTGACAAAAACCAAACAGATAAGAAAAATGATGTGGCTCAAAAGGCTATAACTTTTGAATCGAAAGTCGTAGAGCCTCGCAGATGGGCTCATTCGATTCCTCATCAAATTCTACAGTTAGCAGTCCCCTATGCAGATAAATTTGCTGTACGAGCTTCCATTTCCGAGATATTTGACAAAAACCAAACAGATATGAAAAATGATGTGGCTCAAAAGGCTATAACTTTTGAATCGAAAGTCGTAGAGCCTCGCAGATGGGCTCATTCGATTCCTCATCAAATTCTACAGTTAGCAGTCCCCTCTGCATGTAAATTTGCTGTACGAGCTTCGGTTTCCGAGATATTTGACAAAAACCGTATCATGTTAACTTATCAAAACCACTAGAGGGCGCCTCGCCACGTTACATCTCCCATTGCTTTTATGATGTCATAGTAGACGTTGCTGACGCAGACACTTAAACAGTCAGTGATCCATTCCATCTCATCAGAGTAGCTAGTGACTTCTGGATCTGACACACTGACTTAGAGAAAACAAGTAAGTCCATAATGGGGATAAACTTTAGAGTAAGAATTTTCTACAATTATTCTGTATTCATTCTTTGACAAAAACACCCCCAATTGAAGACAGAATAGAGTACATATTGCTCTCTGAGCTTTGTTTAACCAAGTTGTCATATAAATGATGTGTTGATACTGGTTGATTAGAGGACTAGCAGTGATGGCAACTCACAGGCTCAAAAGGCTATAACTTTTGAATCGAAAGTCGTAGAGCCTCGCAGATGGGCTCATTCGATTCCTCATCAAATTCTACAGTTAGCAGTCCCCTATGCAGATAAATTTGCTGTACGAGCTTCCGTTTCCGAGATATTTGACAAAAACCGTACAGATATGAAAAATGATGTGTCAAATGTCCTTGAAATCGGACAAAAAACGTACAGATATGAAAATGATGTGGTTCAAACGGCTATAACTTTTGAATCGAAAGTCGTAGAGCCTCGCAGATGGGCTCATTCGATTCCTCATCAAATTCTACAGTTAGCAGTCCCCTGTGCAGATAAATTTGCTGTACGGGCTTCCGTTTCCGAGATATTTGACAAAAACCGTACAGATATGAAAAATGATGTGTCAAATGTCCTTGAAATCGGACAAAAAACGTACAGATATGAAAATGATGTGGTTCAAACGGCTATAACTTTTGAATCGAAAGTCGTAGAGCCTCGCAGATGGGCTCATTCGATTCCTCATCAAATTCTACAGTTAGCAGTCCCCTATGCAGATAAATTTGCTGTACGAGCTTCCGTTTCCGAGATATTTGACAAAAACCGTACAGATATGCAAAATGATGTGTCAAATGTCCTTGAAATCGGACAAAAACCGTACAGATATGAAAATGATGTGGTTCAAACGGCTATAACTTTTGAATCGAAAGTCGTAGAGCCTCGCAGATGGGCTCATTCGATTCCTCATCAAATTCTACAGTTAGCAGTCCCCTATGCAGATAAATTTGCTGTACGAGCTTCCGTTTCCGAGATATTTGACAAAAACCGTACAGATATGCAAAATGATGTGTCAAATGTCCTTGAAATCGGACAAAAACCGTACAGATATGAAAATGATGTGGTTCAAACGGCTATAACTTTTGAATCGAAAGTCGTAGAGCCTCGCAGATGGGCTCATTCGATTCCTCATCAAATTCTACAGCTAGCAGTCCCCAACGCAGGTAAATTTGCTGTACGAGCTTCGGTTTCCGAGATATTTGACAAAAACCAAACAGATAAGAAAAATGATGTGGCTCAAAAGGCTATAACTTTTGAATCGAAAGTCGTAGAGCCTCGCAGATGGGCTCATTCGATTCCTCATCAAATTCTACAGTTAGCAGTCCCCTATGCAGATAAATTTGCTGTACGAGCTTCCGTTTCCGAGATATTTGACAAAAACCGTACAGATATGCAAAATGATGTGTCAAATGTCCTTGAAATCGGACAAAAACCGTACAGATATGAAAATGATGTGGTTCAAACGGCTATAACTTTTGAATCGAAAGTCGTAGAGCCTCGCAGATGGGCTCATTCGATTCCTCATCAAATTCTACAGTTAGCAGTCCCCTATGCAGATAAATTTGCTGTACGAGCTTCGGTTTCCGAGATATTTGACAAAAACCGTATCATGTTAACTTATCAAAACCACTAGAGGGCGCCTCGCCACGTTACATCTCCCATTGCTTTTATGATGTCATAGTAGACGTTGCTGACGCAGACACTTAAACAGTCAGTGATCCATTCCATCTCATCAGAGTAGCTAGTGACTTCTGGATCTGACACACTGACTTAGAGAAAACAAGTAAGTCCATAATGGGGATAAACTATAGAGTAAGAATTTTCTACAATCATTCTGTATTCATTCTTTGACAAAAACACCCCCAATTGAAGACAGAATAGAGTACATATTGCTCTCTGAGCTTTGTTTAACCAAGTTGTCATATAAATGATGTGTTGATACTGGTTGATTAGAGGACTAGCAGTGATGGCAACTCACAGGCTCAAAAGGCTATAACTTTTGAATCGAAAGTCGTAGAGCCTCGCAGATGGGCTCATTCGATTCCTCATCAAATTCTACAGTTAGCAGTCCCCTATGCAGGTAAATTTGCTGTACGAGCTTCGGTTTCCGAGATATTTGACAAAAACCAAACAGATAAGAAAAATGATGTGGCTCAAAAGGCTATAACTTTTGAATCGAAAGTCGTAGAGCCTCGCAGATGGGCTCATTCGATTCCTCATCAAATTCTACAGTTAGCAGTCCCCTATGCAGATAAATTTGCTGTACGAGCTTCCGTTTCCGAGATATTTGACAAAAACCAAACAGATATGAAAAATGATGTGGCTCAAAAGGCTATAACTTTTGAATCGAAAGTCGTAGAGCCTCGCAGATGGGCTCATTCGATTCCTCATCAAATTCTACAGTTAGCAGTCCCTTGTGCATGTAAATTTGCTGTACGAGCTTCGGTTTCCGAGATATTTGACAAAAACCAAACAGATAAGAAAAATGATGTGGCTCAAAAGGCTATAACTTTTGAATCGAAAGTCGTAGAGCCTCGCAGATGGGCTCATTCGATTCCTCATCAAATTCTACAGTTAGCAGTCCCCTATGCAGATAAATTTGCTGTACGAGCTTCCGTTTCCGAGATATTTGACAAAAACCGTACAGATATGCAAAATGATGTGTCAAATGTCCTTGAAATCGGACAAAAACCGTACAGATATGAAAATGATGTGGTTCAAACGGCTATAACTTTTGAATCGAAAGTCGTAGAGCCTCGCAGATGGGCTCATTCGATTCCTCATCAAATTCTACAGTTAGCAGTCCCCTATGCAGATAAATTTGCTGTACGAGCTTCCGTTTCCGAGATATTTGACAAAAACCGTACAGATATGCAAAATGATGTGTCAAATGTCCTTGAAATCGGACAAAAACCGTACAGATAAGAAAAATGATGTGGCTCAAAAGGCTATAACTTTTGAATCGAAAGTCGTAGAGCCTCGCAGATGGGCTCATTCGATTCCTCATCAAATTCTACAGTTAGCAGTCCCCTATGCAGATAAATTTGCTGTACGAGCTTCCGTTTCCGAGATATTTGACAAAAACCGTACAGATATGCAAAATGATGTGTCAAATGTCCTTGAAATCGGACAAAAACCGTACAGATATGAAAATTATGTGGTTCAAACGGCTATAACTTTTGAATCGAAAGTCGTAGAGCCTCGCAGATGGGCTCATTCGATTCCTCATCAAATTCTACAGTTAGCAGTCCCCTATGCAGATAAATTTGCTGTACGAGCTTCGGTTTCCGAGATATTTGACAAAAACCGTATCATGTTAACTTATCAAAACCACTAGAGGGCGCCTCGCCACGTTACATCTCCCATTGCTTTTATGATGTCATAGTAGACGTTGCTGACGCAGACACTTAAACAGTCAGTGATCCATTCCATCTCATCAGAGTAGCTAGTGACTTCTGGATCTGACACACTGACTTAGAGAAAACAAGTAAGTCCATAATGGGGATAAACTATAGAGTAAGAATTTTCTACAATCATTCTGTATTCATTCTTTGACAAAAACACCCCCAATTGAAGACAGAATAGAGTACATATTGCTCTCTGAGCTTTGTTTAACCAAGTTGTCATATAAATGATGTGTTGATACTGGTTGATTAGAGGACTAGCAGTGATGGCAACTCACAGGCTCAAAAGGCTATAACTTTTGAATCGAAAGTCGTAGAGCCTCGCAGATGGGCTCATTCGATTCCTCATCAAATTCTACAGTTAGCAGTCCCCTATGCAGGTAAATTTGCTGTACGAGCTTCGGTTTCCGAGATATTTGACAAAAACCAAACAGATAAGAAAAATGATGTGGCTCAAAAGGCTATAACTTTTGAATCGAAAGTCGTAGAGCCTCGCAGATGGGCTCATTCGATTCCTCATCAAATTCTACAGTTAGCAGTCCCCTATGCAGATAAATTTGCTGTACGAGCTTCCGTTTCCGAGATATTTGACAAAAACCAAACAGATATGAAAAATGATGTGGCTCAAAAGGCTATAACTTTTGAATCGAAAGTCGTAGAGCCTCGCAGATGGGCTCATTCGATTCCTCATCAAATTCTACAGTTAGCAGTCCCCTATGCAGATAAATTTGCTGTACGAGCTTCCGTTTCCGAGATATTTGACAAAAACCGTACAGATATGCAAAATGATGTGTCAAATGTCCTTGAAATCGGACAAAAACCGTACAGATATGAAAATGATGTGGTTCAAACGGCTATAACTTTTGAATCGAAAGTCGTAGAGCCTCGCAGATGGGCTCATTCGATTCCTCATCAAATTCTACAGTTAGCAGTCCCCTATGCATGTAAATTTGCTGTACGAGCTTCGGTTTCCGAGATATTTGACAAAAACCAAACAGATAAGAAAAATGATGTGGCTCAAAAGGCTATAACTTTTGAATCGAAAGTCGTAGAGCCTCGCAGATGGGCTCATTCGATTCCTCATCAAATTCTACAGTTAGCAGTCCCCTATGCAGATAAATTTGCTGTACGAGCTTCCGTTTCCGAGATATTTGACAAAAACCAAACAGATATGAAAAATGATGTGGCTCAAAAGGCTATAACTTTTGAATCGAAAGTCGTAGAGCCTCGCAGATGGGCTCATTCGATTCCTCATCAAATTCTACAGTTAGCAGTCCCTTGTGCATGTAAATTTGCTGTACGAGCTTCGGTTTCCGAGATATTTGACAAAAACCAAACAGATAAGAAAAATGATGTGGCTCAAAAGGCTATAACTTTTGAATCGAAAGTCGTAGAGCCTCGCAGATGGGCTCATTCGATTCCTCATCAAATTCTACAGTTAGCAGTCCCCTATGCAGATAAATTTGCTGTACGAGCTTCCGTTTCCGAGATATTTGACAAAAACCGTACAGATATGCAAAATGATGTGTCAAATGTCCTTGAAATCGGACAAAAACCGTACAGATATGAAAATGATGTGGTTCAAACGGCTATAACTTTTGAATCGAAAGTCGTAGAGCCTCGCAGATGGGCTCATTCGATTCCTCATCAAATTCTACAGTTAGCAGTCCCCTATGCAGATAAATTTGCTGTACGAGCTTCCGTTTCCGAGATATTTGACAAAAACCGTACAGATATGCAAAATGATGTGTCAAATGTCCTTGAAATCGGACAAAAACCGTACAGATAAGAAAAATGATGTGGCTCAAAAGGCTATAACTTTTGAATCGAAAGTCGTAGAGCCTCGCAGATGGGCTCATTCGATTCCTCATCAAATTCTACAGTTAGCAGTCCCCTATGCAGATAAATTTGCTGTACGAGCTTCCGTTTCCGAGATATTTGACAAAAACCGTACAGATATGCAAAATGATGTGTCAAATGTCCTTGAAATCGGACAAAAACCGTACAGATATGAAAATGATGTGGTTCAAACGGCTATAACTTTTGAATCGAAAGTCGTAGAGCCTCGCAGATGGGCTCATTCGATTCCTCATCAAATTCTACAGTTAGCAGTCCCCTATGCAGATAAATTTGCTGTACGAGCTTCCGTTTCCGAGATATTTGACAAAAACCGTACAGATATGCAAAATGATGTGTCAAATGTCCTTGAAATCGGACAAAAACCGTACAGATATGAAAATGATGTGGTTCAAACGGCTATAACTTTTGAATCGAAAGTCGTAGAGCCTCGCAGATGGGCTCATTCGATTCCTCATCAAATTCTACAGTTAGCAGTCCCCTATGCAGGTAAATTTGCTGTACGAGCTTCGGTTTCCGAGATATTTGACAAAAACCAAACAGATAAGAAAAATGATGTGGCTCAAAAGGCTATAACTTTTGAATCGAAAGTCGTAGAGCCTCGCAGATGGGCTCATTCGATTCCTCATCAAATTCTACAGTTAGCAGTCCCCTATGCAGATAAATTTGCTGTACGAGCTTCGGTTTCCGAGATATTTGACAAAAACCGTATCATGCTAACTTATCAAAACCACTAGAGGGCGCCTCGCCACGTTACATCTCCCATTGCTTTTATGATGTCATAGTAGACGTTGCTGACGCAGACACTTAAACAGTCAGTGATCCATTCCATCTCATCAGAGTAGCTAGTGACTTCTGGATCTGACACACTGACTTAGAGAAAACAAGTAAGTCCATAATGGGGATAAACTATAGAGTAAGAATTTTCTACAATCATTCTGTATTCATTCTTTGACAAAAACACCCCCAATTGAAGACAGAATAGAGTACATATTGCTCTCTGAGCTTTGTTTAACCAAGTTGTCATATAAATGATGTGTTGATACTGGTTGATTAGAGGACTAGCAGTGATGGCAACTCACAGGCTCAAAAGGCTATAACTTTTGAATCGAAAGTCGTAGAGCCTCGCAGATGGGCTCATTCGATTCCTCATCAAATTCTACAGTTAGCAGTCCCCTATGCAGGTAAATTTGCTGTACGAGCTTCGGTTTCCGAGATATTTGACAAAAACCAAACAGATAAGAAAAATGATGTGGCTCAAAAGGCTATAACTTTTGAATCGAAAGTCGTAGAGCCTCGCAGATGGGCTCATTCGATTCCTCATCAAATTCTACAGTTAGCAGTCCCCTATGCAGATAAATTTGCTGTACGAGCTTCCGTTTCCGAGATATTTGACAAAAACCAAACAGATATGAAAAATGATGTGGCTCAAAAGGCTATAACTTTTGAATCGAAAGTCGTAGAGCCTCGCAGATGGGCTCATTCGATTCCTCATCAAATTCTACAGTTAGCAGTCCCCTATGCAGATAAATTTGCTGTACGAGCTTCCGTTTCCGAGATATTTGACAAAAACCGTACAGATATGCAAAATGATGTGTCAAATGTCCTTGAAATCGGACAAAAACCGTACAGATATGAAAATGATGTGGTTCAAACGGCTATAACTTTTGAATCGAAAGTCGTAGAGCCTCGCAGATGGGCTCATTCGATTCCTCATCAAATTCTACAGTTAGCAGTCCCCTATGCATGTAAATTTGCTGTACGAGCTTCGGTTTCCGAGATATTTGACAAAAACCAAACAGATAAGAAAAATGATGTGGCTCAAAAGGCTATAACTTTTGAATCGAAAGTCGTAGAGCCTCGCAGATGGGCTCATTCGATTCCTCATCAAATTCTACAGTTAGCAGTCCCCTATGCAGATAAATTTGCTGTACGAGCTTCCGTTTCCGAGATATTTGACAAAAACCAAACAGATATGAAAAATGATGTGGCTCAAAAGGCTATAACTTTTGAATCGAAAGTCGTAGAGCCTCGCAGATGGGCTCATTCGATTCCTCATCAAATTCTACAGTTAGCAGTCCCTTGTGCATGTAAATTTGCTGTACGAGCTTCGGTTTCCGAGATATTTGACAAAAACCAAACAGATAAGAAAAATGATGTGGCTCAAAAGGCTATAACTTTTGAATCGAAAGTCGTAGAGCCTCGCAGATGGGCTCATTCGATTCCTCATCAAATTCTACAGTTAGCAGTCCCCTATGCAGATAAATTTGCTGTACGAGCTTCCGTTTCCGAGATATTTGACAAAAACCGTACAGATATGCAAAATGATGTGTCAAATGTCCTTGAAATCGGACAAAAACCGTACAGATATGAAAATGATGTGGTTCAAACGGCTATAACTTTTGAATCGAAAGTCGTAGAGCCTCGCAGATGGGCTCATTCGATTCCTCATCAAATTCTACAGTTAGCAGTCCCCTATGCAGATAAATTTGCTGTACGAGCTTCCGTTTCCGAGATATTTGACAAAAACCGTACAGATATGCAAAATGATGTGTCAAATGTCCTTGAAATCGGACAAAAACCGTACAGATAAGAAAAATGATGTGGCTCAAAAGGCTATAACTTTTGAATCGAAAGTCGTAGAGCCTCGCAGATGGGCTCATTCGATTCCTCATCAAATTCTACAGTTAGCAGTCCCCTATGCAGATAAATTTGCTGTACGAGCTTCCGTTTCCGAGATATTTGACAAAAACCGTACAGATATGCAAAATGATGTGTCAAATGTCCTTGAAATCGGACAAAAACCGTACAGATATGAAAATGATGTGGTTCAAACGGCTATAACTTTTGAATCGAAAGTCGTAGAGCCTCGCAGATGGGCTCATTCGATTCCTCATCAAATTCTACAGTTAGCAGTCCCCTATGCAGATAAATTTGCTGTACGAGCTTCCGTTTCCGAGATATTTGACAAAAACCGTACAGATATGCAAAATGATGTGTCAAATGTCCTTGAAATCGGACAAAAACCGTACAGATATGAAAATGATGTGGTTCAAACGGCTATAACTTTTGAATCGAAAGTCGTAGAGCCTCGCAGATGGGCTCATTCGATTCCTCATCAAATTCTACAGTTAGCAGTCCCCTATGCAGGTAAATTTGCTGTACGAGCTTCGGTTTCCGAGATATTTGACAAAAACCAAACAGATAAGAAAAATGATGTGGCTCAAAAGGCTATAACTTTTGAATCGAAAGTCGTAGAGCCTCGCAGATGGGCTCATTCGATTCCTCATCAAATTCTACAGTTAGCAGTCCCCTATGCAGATAAATTTGCTGTACGAGCTTCCGTTTCCGAGATATTTGACAAAAACCGTACAGATATGCAAAATGATGTGTCAAATGTCCTTGAAATCGGACAAAAACCGTACAGATATGAAAATGATGTGGTTCAAACGGCTATAACTTTTGAATCGAAAGTCGTAGAGCCTCGCAGATGGGCTCATTCGATTCCTCATCAAATTCTACAGTTAGCAGTCCCCTATGCAGATAAATTTGCTGTACGAGCTTCGGTTTCCGAGATATTTGACAAAAACCGTATCATGTTAACTTATCAAAACCACTAGAGGGCGCCTCGCCACGTTACATCTCCCATTGCTTTTATGATGTCATAGTAGACGTTGCTGACGCAGACACTTAAACAGTCAGTGATCCATTCCATCTCATCAGAGTAGCTAGTGACTTCTGGATCTGACACACTGACTTAGAGAAAACAAGTAAGTCCATAATGGGGATAAACTATAGAGTAAGAATTTTCTACAATCATTCTGTATTCATTCTTTGACAAAAACACCCCCAATTGAAGACAGAATAGAGTACATATTGCTCTCTGAGCTTTGTTTAACCAAGTTGTCATATAAATGATGTGTTGATACTGGTTGATTAGAGGACTAGCAGTGATGGCAACTCACAGGCTCAAAAGGCTATAACTTTTGAATCGAAAGTCGTAGAGCCTCGCAGATGGGCTCATTCGATTCCTCATCAAATTCTACAGTTAGCAGTCCCCTATGCATGTAAATTTGCTGTACGAGCTTCGGTTTCCGAGATATTTGACAAAAACCAAACAGATAAGAAAAATGATGTGGCTCAAAAGGCTATAACTTTTGAATCGAAAGTCGTAGAGCCTCGCAGATGGGCTCATTCGATTCCTCATCAAATTCTACAGTTAGCAGTCCCCTATGCAGATAAATTTGCTGTACGAGCTTCCGTTTCCGAGATATTTGACAAAAACCGTACAGATATGCAAAATGATGTGTCAAATGTCCTTGAAATCGGACAAAAACCGTACAGATATGAAAATGATGTGGTTCAAACGGCTATAACTTTTGAATCGAAAGTCGTAGAGCCTCGCAGATGGGCTCATTCGATTCCTCATCAAATTCTACAGTTAGCAGTCCCCTATGCAGATAAATTTGCTGTACGAGCTTCCGTGTCCGAGATATTTGACAAAAACCGTACAGATATGCAAAATGATGTGTCAAATGTCCTTGAAATCGGACAAAAACCGTACAGATATGAAAATGATGTGGTTCAAACGGCTATAACTTTTGAATCGAAAGTCGTAGAGCCTCGCAGATGGGCTCATTCGATTCCTCATCAAATTCTACAGTTAGCAGTCCCCTATGCAGATAAATTTGCTGTACGAGCTTCCGTTTCCGAGATATTTGACAAAAACCGTACAGATATGCAAAATGATGTGTCAAATGTCCTTGAAATCGGACAAAAACCGTACAGATATGAAAATGATGTGGTTCAAACGGCTATAACTTTTGAATCGAAAGTCGTAGAGCCTCGCAGATGGGCTCATTCGATTCCTCATCAAATTCTACAGTTAGCAGTCCCCTATGCAGATAAATTTGCTGTACGAGCTTCCGTTTCCGAGATATTTGACAAAAAACAAACAGATAAGAAAAATACGGAGCCCCTCTGGGGTCACTTAGGAGAAAAAAAAAAAAAAAGAGTAATCCGTGCGCACGGTTTAGTAAACTGTGGCCTCAGATTCATAAACTGTGCGCACGGTTTAGTAATCCGTGCGCACGGTTTAGTAAACTGTGGCCTCAGATTCATAAACTGTGCGCACGGTTTAGTAATCCGTGCGCACGGTTTAGTAAACTGTGGCCTCAGATTCATAAACTGTGCGCACGGTTTAGTAATCCGTGCGCACGGTTTAGTAAACTGTGGCCTCAGATTCATAAACTGTGCCCTGCCCTCATAATCACTCCGCACTTGCGTAAACTGGTCTCGCCTTCATTTCCCTGTATTCAACTGCAGCTGATAGCCTGGACCGCAATGGGTAAGCCAACTTCTTGATAGTGATATAAGTTAGATATTAAGCTTTGTGCTTTTATAATTTCCACGTTTTACTGTGCATTGTTTGTGTTTTTCATGCAAAAACCTCAGCGTTGCCAGCCACCCGTCCGGCACGATAGCCTACATAGCTTTCATCGGCGGTGTAGTCAGTTATGGGTTGCGCTGTTCTATTGTGCTTCAGTTCTTATGTTATACCGTTATTATAGTTCTTGAATTGATTGTTTGGGTCTGCTGTAGGCGCGTGGCAGATTGCACAGGGGGCCCATATGTTTTAAATAATTTCAACATTTTAGGATTTAAAATGTAGGCCTACCCTACCCCCTCCCAAATATGTGACTGAATCGCATATGCGCATCCACTGCGCGCTCGTACCTAGTTAGGTTTGGTATCGTTTGCAAGCATACAAATAAGGCTTTGCCGTGATATCAAGCATGCAATGACTTGAAATAGCCAGCTCTTGTCAGTGCCACAATAAACACCAAGCCAAACCTTAGAAGTGTGTGCATATGTCACATGACTGCCAGCGCGATTGTCATGAAACGCAACCTAGTTTGATGCCTTGTCCATTTCGAGGTAATAGATTGGCCATCCAAACTGGGGGCGTTCAGAGCCGCTTGATAGTAGCCTGAGGCAGAGCCTACTAAATCCAGTATTTGCAGTGATTTGCTTTGTCTTAGTGGGAGTTTGGTGGTAGTCGGCTACACTTAAGACTACTGTAGCCTATAAAATAATGGAGTTATAAGTTATTTATGGGGGGGGGGGGGGGGGGGGGGTCATTTGGAGACCAGTTATTTTTAATTAATTTTAAACTGTGCCCAATGGTAGAATTTGCCAATACACTGATACATGTCATGGGGAAAGACTTTGTCTTCACAAAGCCTCATGTAGTGGAAATCGGTAGTATTGTATTGCCAGGTGTCATATTCAGGAGGTAAAACACAGTTTGGGTACTTGGGTCCCTGGAGTCTCCATTCAAGGCAGAACCGCCTAGTCCTATCAATACCAAAATCTTTGTTGAGTGTACTGTATGTGCTTTGTGATATTAATATTATTATCTTCTTTGAGTATCTTCTAGTACATGTTGAGATATTGAAGAACTGATTCAATATATATATATATATATATATATATATATATATATATATATATATATAGGGTAAGGTAATATATATGTGTACTTTATATATGTGTATTATCTTCAGGTAAAATGTATACCTGTAGTTCCTGTACTTGTGGAATAACACTTATTTAAACCCCCCCAAGTTAGATTTGATTTATTGCAGCATGAATAAGCATTGTTCATCTTCCCTCTTCTTTGTGCTTCTCTCTAGGCAATATTTGAGTGAAAAGCTGGACGAATCAACTCCCTCCACCCTAAGTTCTCATCAGCAGTCTTTTTTCATCCTCCTATGGATAAGCTGGAGTTAATACAACTATACTTTAACCTGGGCCTGAACTACAAGGACATTGTTCATATTTTGAGCACAAAACACAGGATTGTTCGCAGCTTGAAAACCCTCAAACGAATCCTGAAGAAGAATGGACTGTTTCGTCGACATTTTGACAGCTTAACAGAAACGCTACAGTTCATAAGGGAGGAGCTCCAAGGCTCAGGGTCTCTGCATGGGTACAGGTGGATGTTCACTAAATGCAAAGAAAGGGGGTTGCGTGTACGGAAAGAAGATGTCCGCTTAATTCTCTCCACTCTTGACCCAGAGGGCACAACACTCAGAAGAAAAAGAAGATTGAGCAGACGAGCATACTTTGCCAAAGGGCCCAATTTTGTATGGCATGTTGATTCTTATGACAAATTGAAGCCTTTCGGTATATGCATCAATGGAGCTATAGACGGATTCTCCCGAAGAATGTTATGGTTGAATGCATATTGTACCAGCAGTGACCCCAAAGTTATAGGAGGTTATTACCTGGAGACAGTAGAGGAGCTTGGTGGATGCTCCCGTATCCTGAGGGCAGATATGGGAACAGAAAACAGTACGATCCGGGATATACAACGTTACCTACGTCGCAATGATGATGATGCTCATGGTGGTAACAAAAGCTTTATATATGGTAAAAGCACAAGCAATCAAAGAATAGAGAGCTGGTGGGGCTTTCTTCGTAAAGAGTGTGTGGAGTTTTGGCTCCAACATCTTCACAGACTCAAAGATGAAGGTCAGTTTGATGGTGACTTCTTGGACAAGAACCTTATCTTATTCTGCTTCCTTGGTTTGATTCAGGTAAGTGGCATCAACAATGGATGGTGTAGACATGTATAGCCTAAAATACTCTAACCAACAGGCCTATGATTATACTTTAATAAAAGGCCTAAACTTTTCCCAGTAATCCATCAATTTTGTAATTTGATTTGGTATTACTCTGATCATGTCCGCAGGATGAATTGGATTCAGTTAAGGAGACCTGGAACAGCCATCTGATTCGTCCATCAAGGAATGAGCTTGTTCCCCACGGTCGCCCGGATGTCATGTATACCATACCTGAATTGTATGGCACAGGCGATTATCTGTGTCAAGTGTCGGAGGAAAATCGTACCAACTGTGAAGGCGACTGTATCCACCGCCATGACATAGCTTGTGATGAGGACGTTTTCACCCTGTGCACCCACATAATGGCACAAAACAATCTCCATGTTCCTGTGGATGCATTCATGGCAATTGACCTCTACATTTCCTTGAGGGAAGAATTGTCTGCACTTGTAAATGTTGAGTGAGATTCATATGAGGACCATCACCAGGCTCTGGAATACATTCACATGGGCCAGCTCCAAGCAGCCTCTTCATAGACTCAGACTCTTATTATTTTGAAAGGGTGATGGACAAACCTGGGATGTCAGTATCTTGAGTAAAACTACAGAATATAATGCATTTACCTTAGCAGTGGAAATTATCAAATAAATGGCAAAACAAAATTAAAGTCAAAACATTTTTGTTTAATAAATTGACTAATGTGCATGTTATTTGAGAACTCTGATATACTGTTAATATCATAACATGAAAGAAACTCAGGGTAAGCTGAACCTTAGCACTGGAAATAATCAAATAAATGACAAAGAATAATGCCACGTTTTTGTTGAATAATTGACTTGTGCATGTTATTTGAGCACCCTGATATACAGTTAATCAGAACCCTGATATGCTGTTAAACATGAAACTAACCCAGGGTAAACTGAACCCTGGCAGTGGAAATAATAAAATGAATGTACAAAAAATAAATAAAGTCCCCTTTTTTGTTGAATAATTGACTAATGTGCATGCTGTTTGAGGACCCTGATATACTGTTAATAACAAAACATGAAAGAAGGCTTGCTTCAGATTTCGGTATTCGGTTACAGTAATATAATCCTGGATGAATGTAAATACGTGTAATTTATGTAGGTTATAACATTAGTCTACTTACCAGTTACAACAACGTGAATTTTGGGAAAGTGGGATGCTTACTGTATGAACTTGCCGAACATGAGCCGCGGACGGGCAGGAGTAGGGAGCTCAGTTTACGTCAGGTGCGGAGTGATTATAAATCCGTGCGGAATCTGAGGCCACAGTTTACTAAACCGTGCGCACAGTTTATGAATCTGAGGCCACAGTTTACTAAACCGTGCGCACGGATTACTAAACCGTGCGCACAGTTTATGAATCTGAGGCCACAGTTTACTAAACCGTGCGCACGGATTACTCTTTTTTTTTTTTCTTCTCCTAGGTGACCCCAGAGGGGCTCCGTAGAAAAATGATGTGGCTCAAAAGGCTATAACTTTTGAATCGAAAGTCGTAGAGCCTCGCAGATGGGCTCATTCGATTCCTCATCAAATTCTACAGTTAGCAGTCCCCTATGCAGATAAATTTGCTGTACGAGCTTCCGTTTCCGAGATATTTGACAAAAACCGTACAGATATGCAAAATGATGTGTCAAATGTCCTTGAAATCGGACAAAAACCGTACAGATATGAAAATGATGTGGTTCAAACGGCTATAACTTTTGAATCGAAAGTCGTAGAGCCTCGCAGATGGGCTCATTCGATTCCTCATCAAATTCTACAGTTAGCAGTCCCCTATGCAGATAAATTTGCTGTACGAGCTTCCGTTTCCGAGATATTTGACAAAAACCGTACAGATATGCAAAATGATGTGTCAAATGTCCTTGAAATCGGACAAAAACCGTACAGATATGAAAATGATGTGGTTCAAACGGCTATAACTTTTGAATCGAAAGTCGTAGAGCCTCGCAGATGGGCTCATTCGATTCCTCATCAAATTCTACAGTTAGCAGTCCCCCATGCAGGTAAATTTGCTGTACGAGCTTCGGTTTCCGAGATATTTGACAAAAACCAAACAGATAAGAAAAATGATGTGGCTCAAAAGGCTATAACTTTTGAATCGAAAGTCGTAGAGCCTCGCAGATGGGCTCATTCGATTCCTCATCAAATTCTACAGTTAGCAGTCCCCTACGCAGATAAATTTGCTGTACGAGCTTCCGTTTCCGAGATATTTGACAAAAACCGTATCATGTTAACTTATCAAAACCACTAGAGGGCGCCTCGCCACGTTACATCTCCCATTGCTTTTATGATGTCATAGTAGACGTTGCTGACGCAGACACTTAAACAGTCAGTGATCCATTCCACCTCATCAGAGTAGCTAGTGACTTCTGGATCTGACACACTGACTTAGAGAAAACAAGTAAGTCCATAATGGGGATAAACTTTAGAGTAAGAATTTTCTACAATTATTCTGTATTCATTCTTTGACAAAAACACCCCCAATTGAAGACAGAATAGAGTACATATTGCTCTCTGAGCTTTGTTTAACCAAGTTGTCATATAAATGATGTGTTGATACTGGTTGATTAGAGGACTAGCAGTGATGGCAACTCACAGGCTCAAAAGGCTATAACTTTTGAATCGAAAGTCGTAGAGCCTCGCAGATGGGCTCATTCGATTCCTCATCAAATTCTACAGTTAGCAGTCCCATAAGCAGATAAATTTGCTGTACGAGCTTCCGTTTCCGAGATATTTGACAAAAACCGTACAGATATGAAAAATGATGTGTCAAATGTCCTTGAAATCGGACAAAAACCGTACAGATATGAAAATGATGTGGTTCAAACGGCTATAACTTTTGAATCGAAAGTCGTAGAGCCTCGCAGATGGGCTCATTCGATTCCTCATCAAATTCTACAGTTAGCAGTCCCCTATGCAGATAAATTTGCTGTACAAGCTTCCGTTTCCGAGATATTTGACAAAAACCGTACAGATATGCAAAATGATGTGTCAAATGTCCTTGAAATCGGACAAAAACCGTACAGATATGAAAATGATGTGGTTCAAACGGCTATAACTTTTGAATCGAAAGTCGTAGAGCCTCGCAGATGGGCTCATTCGATTCCTCATCAAATTCTACAGTTAGCAGTCCCCTACGCAGATAAATTTGCTGTACGAGCTTCCGTTTCCGAGATATTTGACAAAAACCAAACAGATATGAAAAATGATGTGGCTCAAAAGGCTATAACTTTTGAATCGAAAGTCGTAGAGCCTCGCAGATGGGCTCATTCGATTCCTCATCAAATTCTACAGTTAGCAGTCCCCCATGCAGATAAATTTGCTGTACGAGCTTCCGTTTCCGAGATATTTGACAAAAACCAAACAGATAAGAAAAATGATGTGGCTCAAAAGGCTATAACTTTTGAATCGAAAGTCGTAGAGCCTCGCAGATGGGCTCATTCGATTCCTCATCAAATTCTACAGTTAGCAGTCCCCTATGCAGATAAATTTGCTGTACGAGCTTCCGTTTCCGAGATATTTGACAAAAACCGTACAGATATGCAAAATGATGTGTCAAATGTCCTTGAAATCGGACAAAAACCGTACAGATATGAAAATGATGTGGTTCAAACGGCTATAACTTTTGAATCGAAAGTCGTAGAGCCTCGCAGATGGGCTCATTCGATTCCTCATCAAATTCTACAGTTAGCAGTCCCCTACGCAGATAAATTTGCTGTACGAGCTTCCGTTTCCGAGATATTTGACAAAAACCAAACAGATATGAAAAATGATGTGGCTCAAAAGGCTATAACTTTTGAATCGAAAGTCGTAGAGCCTCGCAGATGGGCTCATTCGATTCCTCATCAAATTCTACAGTTAGCAGTCCCCCATGCAGATAAATTTGCTGTACGAGCTTCCGTTTCCGAGATATTTGACAAAAACCAAACAGATAAGAAAAATGATGTGGCTCAAAAGGCTATAACTTTTGAATCGAAAGTCGTAGAGCCTCGCAGATGGGCTCATTCGATTCCTCATCAAATTCTACAGTTAGCAGTCCCCTATGCAGATAAATTTGCTGTACGAGCTTCCGTTTCCGAGATATTTGACAAAAACCGTACAGATATGCAAAATGATGTGTCAAATGTCCTTGAAATCGGACAAAAACCGTACAGATATGAAAATGATGTGGTTCAAACGGCTATAACTTTTGAATCGAAAGTCGTAGAGCCTCGCAGATGGGCTCATTCGATTCCTCATCAAATTCTACAGTTAGCAGTCCCCTATGCAGATAAATTTGCTGTACGAGCTTCCGTTTCCGAGATATTTGACAAAAACCGTACAGATATGCAAAATGATGTGTCAAATGTCCTTGAAATCGGACAAAAACCGTACAGATATGAAAATGATGTGGTTCAAACGGCTATAACTTTTGAATCGAAAGTCGTAGAGCCTCGCAGATGGGCTCATTCGATTCCTCATCAAATTCTACAGTTAGCACTCCCCCATGCAGGTAAATTTGCTGTACGAGCTTCGGTTTCCGAGATATTTGACAAAAACCAAACAGATAAGAAAAATGATGTGGCTCAAAAGGCTATAACTTTTGAATCGAAAGTCGTAGAGCCTCGCAGATGGGCTCATTCGATTCCTCATCAAATTCTACAGTTAGCAGTCCCCTATGCAGATAAATTTGCTGTACGAGCTTCCGTTTCCGAGATATTTGACAAAAACCAAACAGATATGAAAAATGATGTGGCTCAAAAGGCTATAACTTTTGAATCGAAAGTCGTAGAGCCTCGCAGATGGGCTCATTCGATTCCTCATCAAATTCTACAGTTAGCAGTCCCCTATGCAGATAAATTTGCTGTACGAGCTTCCGTTTCCGAGATATTTGACAAAAAACGTACAGATATGCAAAATGATGTGTCAAATGTCCTTGAAATCGGACAAAAACCGTACAGATATGAAAATGATGTGGTTCAAACGGCTATAACTTTTGAATCGAAAGTCGTAGAGCCTCGCAGATGGGCTCATTCGATTCCTCATCAAATTCTACAGTTAGCAGTCCCCTATGCAGATAGATTTGCTGTACGAGCTTCCGTTTCCGAGATATTTGACAAAAACCGTACAGATATGCAAAATGATGTGTCAAATGTCCTTGAAATCGGACAAAAACCGTACAGATATGAAAATGATGTGGTTCAAACGGCTATAACTTTTGAATCGAAAGTCGTAGAGCCTCGCAGATGGGCTCATTCGATTCCTCATCAAATTCTACAGTTAGCAGTCCCCTATGCAGGTAAATTTGCTGTACGAGCTTCGGTTTCCGAGATATTTGACAAAAACCAAACAGATAAGAAAAATGATGTGGCTCAAAAGGCTATAACTTTTGAATCGAAAGTCGTAGAGCCTCGCAGATGGGCTCATTCGATTCCTCATCAAATTCTACAGTTAGCAGTCCCCTATGCAGATAAATTTGCTGTACGAGCTTCCGTTTCCGAGATATTTGACAAAAACTGTACAGATATGCAAAATGATGTGTCAAATGTCCTTGAAATCGGACAAAAACCGTACAGATATGAAAATGATGTGGTTCAAACGGCTATAACTTTTGAATCGAAAGTCCTAGAGCCTCGCAGATGGGCTCATTCGATTCCTCATCAAATTCTACAGTTAGCAGTCCCCTATGCAGGTAAATTTGCTGTACGAGCTTCGGTTTCCGAGATATTTGACAAAAACCAAACAGATAAGAAAAATGATGTGGCTCAAAAGGCTATAACTTTTGAATCGAAAGTCGTAGAGCCTCGCAGATGGGCTCATTCGATTCCTCATCAAATTCTACAGTTAGCAGTCCCCTATGCAGATAAATTTGCTGTACGAGCTTCCGTTTCCGAGATATTTGACAAAAACCGTTCAGATAT
This sequence comes from Borostomias antarcticus, assembly GCF_949987555.1. Lineage (NCBI taxonomy): Eukaryota > Metazoa > Chordata > Actinopteri > Stomiiformes > Stomiidae > Borostomias > Borostomias antarcticus. The sequence continues at coordinate 509,127 of NW_028176821.1, forward strand.
GCAAAATGATGTGTCAAATGTCCCTGAAATCGGACAAAAACCGTACAGATATGAAAATGATGTGGTTCAAACGGCTATAACTTTTGAAACGAAAGTCGTAGAGCCTCGCAGATGGGCTCATTCGATTTCTCATCAAATTCTACAGTTAGCACTCCCCCATGCAGGTAAATTTGCTGTACGAGCTTCGGTTTCCGAGATATTTGACAAAAACCAAACAGATAAGAAAAATGATGTGGCTCAAAAGGCTATAACTTTTGAATCGAAAGTCGTAGAGCCTCGCAGATGGGCTCATTCGATTCCTCATCAAATTCTACAGTTAGCAGTCCCCTATGCAGATAAATTTGCTGTACGAGCTTCCGTTTCCGAGATATTTGACAAAAACCAAACAGATATGAAAAATGATGTGGCTCAAAAGGCTATAACTTTTGAATCGAAAGTCGTAGAGCCTCGCAGATGGGCTCATTCGATTCCTCATCAAATTCTACAGTTAGCAGTCCCCTATGCAGATAAATTTGCTGTACGAGCTTCCGTTTCCGAGATATTTGACAAAAACCGTACAGATATGCAAAATGATGTGTCAAATGTCCTTGAAATCGGACAAAAACCGTACAGATATGAAAATGATGTGGTTCAAACGGCTATAACTTTTGAATCGAAAGTCGTAGAGCCTCGCAGATGGGCTCATTCGATTCCTCATCAAATTCTACAGTTAGCACTCCCCCATGCAGGTAAATTTGCTGTACGAGCTTCGGTTTCCGAGATATTTGACAAAAACCAAACAGATAAGAAAAATGATGTGGCTCAAAAGGCTATAACTTTTGAATCGAAAGTCGTAGAGCCTCGCAGATGGGCTCATTCGATTCCTCATCAAATTCTACAGTTAGCAGTCCCCTATGCAGATAAATTTGCTGTACGAGCTTCCGTTTCCGAGATATTTGACAAAAACCAAACAGATATGAAAAATGATGTGGCTCAAAAGGCTATAACTTTTGAATCGAAAGTCGTAGAGCCTCGCAGATGGGCTCATTCGATTCCTCATCAAATTCTACAGTTAGCAGTCCCTAATCTATGTAAATTTGCTGTACGAGCTTCGGTTTCCGAGATATTTGACAAAAACCAAACAGATAAGAAAAATGATGTGGCTCAAAAGGCTATAACTTTTGAATCGAAAGTCGTAGAGCCTCGCAGATGGGCTCATTCGATTCCTCATCAAATTCTACAGTTAGCAGTCCCCTATGCAGATAAATTTGCTGTACGAGCTTCCGTTTCCGAGATATTTGACAAAAAACGTACAGATATGCAAAATGATGTGTCAAATGTCCTTGAAATCGGACAAAAACCGTACAGATATGAAAATGATGTGGTTCAAACGGCTATAACTTTTGAATCGAAAGTCGTAGAGCCTCGCAGATGGGCTCATTCGATTCCTCATCAAATTCTACAGTTAGCAGTCCCCTATGCAGGTAAATTTGCTGTACGAGCTTCGGTTTCCGAGATATTTGACAAAAACCAAACAGATAAGAAAAATGATGTGGCTCAAAAGGCTATAACTTTTGAATCGAAAGTCGTAGAGCCTCGCAGATGGGCTCATTCGATTCCTCATCAAATTCTACAGTAAGCAGTCCCCTATGCAGATAAATTTGCTGTACGAGCTTCCGTTTCCGAGATATTTGACAAAAACTGTACAGATATGCAAAATGATGTGTCAAATGTCCTTGAAATCGGACAAAAACCGTACAGATATGAAAATGATGTGGTTCAAACGGCTATAACTTTTGAATCGAAAGTCCTAGAGCCTCGCAGATGGGCTCATTCGATTCCTCATCAAATTCTACAGTTAGCAGTCCCCTATGCAGGTAAATTTGCTGTACGAGCTTCGGTTTCCGAGATATTTGACAAAAACCAAACAGATAAGAAAAATGATGTGGCTCAAAAGGCTATAACTTTTGAATCGAAAGTCGTAGAGCCTCGCAGATGGGCTCATTCGATTCCTCATCAAATTCTACAGTTAGCAGTCCCCTATGCAGATAAATTTGCTGTACGAGCTTCCGTTTCCGAGATATTTGACAAAAACCGTTCAGATATGCAAAATGATGTGTCAAATGTCCCTGAAATCGGACAAAAACCGTACAGATATGAAAATGATGTGGTTCAAACGGCTATAACTTTTGAAACGAAAGTCGTAGAGCCTCGCAGATGGGCTCATTCGATTTCTCATCAAATTCTACAGTTAGCACTCCCCCATGCAGGTAAATTTGCTGTACGAGCTTCGGTTTCCGAGATATTTGACAAAAACCAAACAGATAAGAAAAATGATGTGGCTCAAAAGGCTATAACTTTTGAATCGAAAGTCGTAGAGCCTCGCAGATGGGCTCATTCGATTCCTCATCAAATTCTACAGTTAGCAGTCCCCTATGCAGATAAATTTGCTGTACGAGCTTCCGTTTCCGAGATATTTGACAAAAACCAAACAGATATGAAAAATGATGTGGCTCAAAAGGCTATAACTTTTGAATCGAAAGTCGTAGAGCCTCGCAGATGGGCTCATTCGATTCCTCATCAAATTCTACAGTTAGCAGTCCCTAATGTATGTAAATTTGCTGTACGAGCTTCGGTTTCCGAGATATTTGACAAAAACCAAACAGATAAGAAAAATGATGTGGCTCAAAAGGCTATAACTTTTGAATCGAAAGTCGTAGAGCCTCGCAGATGGGCTCATTCGATTCCTCATCAAATTCTACAGTTAGCAGTCCCCTATGCAGATAAATTTGCTGTACGAGCTTCCGTTTCCGAGATATTTGACAAAAACCGTACAGATATGCAAAATGATGTGTCAAATGTCCTTGAAATCGGACAAAAACCGTACAGATATGAAAATGATGTGGTTCAAACGGCTATAACTTTTGAATCGAAAGTCGTAGAGCCTCGCAGATGGGCTCATTCGATTCCTCATCAAATTCTACAGTTAGCAGTCCCCTATGCAGGTAAATTTGCTGTACGAGCTTCGGTTTCCGAGATATTTGACAAAAACCAAACAGATAAGAAAAATGATGTGGCTCAAAAGGCTATAACTTTTGAATCGAAAGTCGTAGAGCCTCGCAGATGGGCTCATTCGATTCCTCATCAAATTCTACAGTTAGCAGTCCCCTATGCAGATAAATTTGCTGTACGAGCTTCCGTTTCCGAGATATTTGACAAAAACTGTACAGATATGCAAAATGATGTGTCAAATGTCCTTGAAATCGGACAAAAACCGTACAGATATGAAAATGATGTGGTTCAAACGGCTATAACTTTTGAATCGAAAGTCCTAGAGCCTCGCAGATGGGCTCATTCGATTCCTCATCAAATTCTACAGTTAGCAGTCCCCTATGCAGGTAAATTTGCTGTACGAGCTTCGGTTTCCGAGATATTTGACAAAAACCAAACAGATAAGAAAAATGATGTGGCTCAAAAGGCTATAACTTTTGAATCGAAAGTCGTAGAGCCTCGCAGATGGGCTCATTCGATTCCTCATCAAATTCTACAGTTAGCAGTCCCCTATGCAGATAAATTTGCTGTACGAGCTTCCGTTTCCGAGATATTTGACAAAAACCGTACAGATATGCAAAATGATGTGTCAAATGTCCTTGAAATCGGACAAAAACCGTACAGATATGAAAATGATGTGGTTCAAACGGCTATAACTTTTGAATCGAAAGTCGTAGAGCCTCGCAGATGGGCTCATTCGATTCCTCATCAAATTCTACAGTTAGCAGTCCCCTATGCAGATAAATTTGCTGTACGAGCTTCCGTTTCCGAGATATTTGACAAAAACCGTACAGATATGCAAAATGATGTGTCAAATGTCCTTGAAATCGGACAAAAACCGTACAGATATGAAAATGATGTGGTTCAAACGGCTATAACTTTTGAATCGAAAGTCGTAGAGCCTCGCAGATGGGCTCATTCGATTCCTCATCAAATTCTACAGTTAGCAGTCCCCTATGCAGGTAAATTTGCTGTACGAGCTTCGGTTTCCGAGATATTTGACAAAAACCAAACAGATAAGAAACATGATGTGGCTCAAAAGGCTATAACTTTTGAATCGAAAGTCGTAGAGCCTCGCAGATGGGCTCATTCGATTCCTCATCAAATTCTACAGTTAGCAGTCCCCTACACAGATAAATTTGCTGTACGAGCTTCCGTTTCCGAGATATTTGACAAAAACCGTACAGATATGCAAAATGATGTGTCAAATGTCCTTGAAATCGGACAAAAACCGTACAGATATGAAAATGATGTGGTTCAAACGGCTATAACTTTTGAATCGAAAGTCGTAGAGCCTTCCAGATGGGCTCATTCGATTCCTCATCAAATTCTACAGTTAGCAGTCCCCTATGCAGATAAATTTGCTGTACGAGCTTCGGTTTCCGAGATATTTGACAAAAACCGTATCATGTTAACTTATCAAAACCACTAGAGGGCGCCTCGCCACGTTACATCTCCCATTGCTTTTATGATGTCATAGTAGACGTTGCTGACGCAGACACTTAAACAGTCAGTGATCCATTCCATCTCATCAGAGTAGCTAGTGACTTCTGGATCTGACACACTGACTTAGAGAAAACAAGTAAGTCCATAATGGGGATAAACTATAGAGTAAGAATTTTCTACAATCATTCTGTATTCATTCTTTGACAAAAACACCCCCAATTGAAGACAGAATAGAGTACATATTGCTCTCTGAGCTTTGTTTAACCAAGTTGTCATATAAATGATGTGTTGATACTGGTTGATTAGAGGACTAGCAGTGATGGCAACTCACAGGCTCAAAAGGCTATAACTTTTGAATCGAAAGTCGTAGAGCCTCGCAGATGGGCTCATTCGATTCCTCATCAAATTCTACAGTTAGCAGTCCCCTATGCAGGTAAATTTGCTGTACGAGCTTCGGTTTCCGAGATATTTGACAAAAACCAAACAGATAAGAAAAATGATGTGGCTCAAAAGGCTATAACTTTTGAATCGAAAGTCGTAGAGCCTCGCAGATGGGCTCATTCGATTCCTCATCAAATTCTACAGTTAGCAGTCCCCTATGCAGATAAATTTGCTGTACGAGCTTCCGTTTCCGAGATATTTGACAAAAACCAAACAGATATGAAAAATGATGTGGCTCAAAAGGCTATAACTTTTGAATCGAAAGTCGTAGAGCCTCGCAGATGGGCTCATTCGATTCCTCATCAAATTCTACAGTTAGCAGTCCCCTATGCATGTAAATTTGCTGTACGAGCTTCGGTTTCCGAGATATTTGACAAAAACCGTATCATGTTAACTTATCAAAACCACTAGAGGGCGCCTCGCCACGTTACATCTCCCATTGCTTTTATGATGTCATAGTAGACGTTGCTGACGCAGACACTTAAACAGTCAGTGATCCATTCCATCTCATCAGAGTAGCTAGTGACTTCTGGATCTGACACACTGACTTAGAGAAAACAAGTAAGTCCATAATGGGGATAAACTATAGAGTAAGAATTTTCTACAATCATTCTGTATTCATTCTTTGACAAAAACACCCCCAATTGAAGACAGAATAGAGTACATATTGCTCTCTGAGCTTTGTTTAACCAAGTTGTCATATAAATGATGTGTTGATACTGGTTGATTAGAGGACTAGCAGTGATGGCAACTCACAGGCTCAAAAGGCTATAACTTTTGAATCGAAAGTCGTAGAGCCTCGCAGATGGGCTCATTCGATTCCTCATCAAATTCTACAGTTAGCAGTCCCCTATGCAGGTAAATTTGCTGTACGAGCTTCGGTTTCCGAGATATTTGACAAAAACCAAACAGATAAGAAAAATGATGTGGCTCAAAAGGCTATAACTTTTGAATCGAAAGTCGTAGAGCCTCGCAGATGGGCTCATTCGATTCCTCATCAAATTCTACAGTTAGCAGTCCCCTATGCAGATAAATTTGCTGTACGAGCTTCCGTTTCCGAGATATTTGACAAAAACCAAACAGATATGAAAAATGATGTGGCTCAAAAGGCTATAACTTTTGAATCGAAAGTCGTAGAGCCTCGCAGATGGGCTCATTCGATTCCTCATCAAATTCTACAGTTAGCAGTCCCCTATGCAGATAAATTTGCTGTACGAGCTTCCGTTTCCGAGATATTTGACAAAAACCGTACAGATATGCAAAATGATGTGTCAAATGTCCTTGAAATCGGACAAAAACCGTACAGATATGAAAATGATGTGGTTCAAACGGCTATAACTTTTGAATCGAAAGTCGTAGAGCCTCGCAGATGGGCTCATTCGATTCCTCATCAAATTCTACAGTTAGCAGTCCCCTATGCATGTAAATTTGCTGTACGAGCTTCGGTTTCCGAGATATTTGACAAAAACCAAACAGATAAGAAAAATGATGTGGCTCAAAAGGCTATAACTTTTGAATCGAAAGTCGTAGAGCCTCGCAGATGGGCTCATTCGATTCCTCATCAAATTCTACAGTTAGCAGTCCCCTATGCAGATAAATTTGCTGTACGAGCTTCCGTTTCCGAGATATTTGACAAAAACCGTACAGATATGCAAAATGATGTGTCAAATGTCCTTGAAATCGGACAAAAACCGTACAGATATGAAAATGATGTGGTTCAAACGGCTATAACTTTTGAATCGAAAGTCGTAGAGCCTCGCAGATGGGCTCATTCGATTCCTCATCAAATTCTACAGTTAGCAGTCCCCTATGCAGATAAATTTGCTGTACGAGCTTCCGTTTCCGAGATATTTGACAAAAACCGTACAGATATGCAAAATGATGTGTCAAATGTCCTTGAAATCGGACAAAAACCGTACAGATATGAAAATGATGTGGTTCAAACGGCTATAACTTTTGAATCGAAAGTCGTAGAGCCTCGCAGATGGGCTCATTCGATTCCTCATCAAATTCTACAGTTAGCAGTCCCCTATGCATGTAAATTTGCTGTACGAGCTTCGGTTTCCGAGATATTTGACAAAAACCAAACAGATAAGAAAAATGATGTGGCTCAAAAGGCTATAACTTTTGAATCGAAAGTCGTAGAGCCTCGCAGATGGGCTCATTCGATTCCTCATCAAATTCTACAGTTAGCAGTCCCCTATGCAGATAAATTTGCTGTACGAGCTTCCGTTTCCGAGATATTTGACAAAAACCGTACAGATATGCAAAATGATGTGTCAAATGTCCTTGAAATCGGACAAAAACCGTACAGATATGAAAATGATGTGGTTCAAACGGCTATAACTTTTGAATCGAAAGTCGTAGAGCCTCGCAGATGGGCTCATTCGATTCCTCATCAAATTCTACAGTTAGCAGTCCCCTATGCAGATAAATTTGCTGTACGAGCTTCCGTTTCCGAGATATTTGACAAAAACCGTACAGATATGCAAAATGATGTGTCAAATGTCCTTGAAATCGGACAAAAACCGTACAGATATGAAAATGATGTGGTTCAAACGGCTATAACTTTTGAATCGAAAGTCGTAGAGCCTCGCAGATGGGCTCATTCGATTCCTCATCAAATTCTACAGTTAGCAGTCCCCTATGCAGGTAAATTTGCTGTACGAGCTTCGGTTTCCGAGATATTTGACAAAAACCAAACAGATAAGAAAAATGATGTGGCTCAAAAGGCTATAACTTTTGAATCGAAAGTCGTAGAGCCTCGCAGATGGGCTCATTCGATTCCTCATCAAATTCTACAGTTAGCAGTCCCCTGTGCAGATAAATTTGCTGTACGAGCTTCCGTTTCCGAGATATTTGACAAAAACCGTACAGATATGCAAAATGATGTGTCAAATGTCCTTGAAATCGGACAAAAACCGTACAGATATGAAAATGATGTGGTTCAAACGGCTATAACTTTTGAATCGAAAGTCGTAGAGCCTCGCAGATGGGCTCATTCGATTCCTCATCAAATTCTACAGTTAGCAGTCCCCTATGCAGATAAATTTGCTGTACGAGCTTCCGTTTCCGAGATATTTGACAAAAAACAAACAGATAAGAAAAATACGGAGCCCCTCTGGGGTCACTTAGGAGAAAAAAAAAAAAAAAGAGTAATCCGTGCGCACGGTTTAGTAAACTGTGGCCTCAGATTCATAAACTGTGCGCACGGTTTAGTAATCCGTGCGCACGGTTTAGTAAACTGTGGCCTCAGATTCATAAACTGTGCGCACGGTTTAGTAATCCGTGCGCACGGTTTAGTAAACTGTGGCCTCAGATTCATAAACTGTGCGCACGGTTTAGTAAACTGTGGCCTCAGATTCATAAACTGTGCCCTGCCCTCATAATCACTCCGCACTTGCGTAAACTGGTCTCGCCTTCATTTCCCTGTATTCAACTGCAGCTGATAGCCTGGACCGCAATGGGTAAGCCAACTTCTTGATAGTGATATAAGTTAGATATTAAGCTTTGTGCTTTTATAATTTCCACGTTTTACTGTGCATTGTTTGTGTTTTTCATGCAAAAACCTCAGCGTTGCCAGCCACCCGTCCGGCACGATAGCCTACATAGCTTTCATCGGCGGTGTAGTCAGTTATGGGTTGCGCTGTTCTATTGTGCTTCAGTTCTTATGTTATACCGTTATTATAGTTCTTGAATTGATTGTTTGGGTCTGCTGTAGGCGCGTGGCAGATTGCACAGGGGGCCCATATGTTTTAAATAATTTCAACATTTTAGGATTTAAAATGTAGGCCTACCCTACCCCCTCCCAAATATGTGACTGAATCGCATATGCGCATCCACTGCGCGCTCGTACCTAGTTAGGTTTGGTATCGTTTGCAAGCATACAAATAAGGCTTTGCCGTGATATCAAGCATGCAATGACTTGAAATAGCCAGCTCTTGTCAGTGCCACAATAAACACCAAGCCAAACCTTAGAAGTGTGTGCATATGTCACATGACTGCCAGCGCGATTGTCATGAAACGCAACCTAGTTTGATGCCTTGTCCATTTCGAGGTAATAGATTGGCCATCCAAACTGGGGGCGTTCAGAGCCGCTTGATAGTAGCCTGAGGCAGAGCCTACTAAATCCAGTATTTGCAGTGATTTGCTTTGTCTTAGTGGGAGTTTGGTGGTAGTCGGCTACACTTAAGACTACTGTAGCCTATAAAATAATGGAGTTATAAGTTATTTATGGGGGGGGGGGGGGGGGGGGGGTCATTTGGAGACCAGTTATTTTTAATTAATTTTAAACTGTGCCCAATGGTAGAATTTGCCAATACACTGATACATGTCATGGGGAAAGACTTTGTCTTCACAAAGCCTCATGTAGTGGAAATCGGTAGTATTGTATTGCCAGGTGTCATATTCAGGAGGTAAAACACAGTTTGGGTACTTGGGTCCCTGGAGTCTCCATTCAAGGCAGAACCGCCTAGTCCTATCAATACCAAAATCTTTGTTGAGTGTACTGTATGTGCTTTGTGATATTAATATTATTATCTTCTTTGAGTATCTTCTAGTACATGTTGAGATATTGAAGAACTGATTCAATATATATATATATATATATATATATATATATATATATATATATATATATATATATATATATATATAGGGTAAGGTAATATATATTTGTACTTTATATATGTGTATTATCTTCAGGTAAAATGTATACCTGTAGTTCCTGTACTTGTGGAATAACACTTATTTAAACCCCCCCAAGTTAGATTTGATTTATTGCAGCATGAATAAGCATTGTTCATCTTCCCTCTTCTTTGTGCTTCTCTCTAGGCAATATTTGAGTGAAAAGCTGGACGAATCAACTCCCTCCACCCTAAGTTCTCATCAGCAGTCTTTTTTCATCCTCCTATGGATAAGCTGGAGTTAATACAACTATACTTTAACCTGGGCCTGAACTACAAGGACATTGTTCATATTTTGAGCACAAAACACAGGATTGTTCGCAGCTTGAAAACCCTCAAACGAATCCTGAAGAAGAATGGACTGTTTCGTCGACATTTTGACAGCTTAACAGAAACGCTACAGTTCATAAGGGAGGAGCTCCAAGGCTCAGGGTCTCTGCATGGGTACAGGTGGATGTTCACTAAATGCAAAGAAAGGGGGTTGCGTGTACGGAAAGAAGATGTCCGCTTAATTCTCTCCACTCTTGACCCAGAGGGCACAACACTCAGAAGAAAAAGAAGATTGAGCAGACGAGCATACTTTGCCAAAGGGCCCAATTTTGTATGGCATGTTGATTCTTATGACAAATTGAAGCCTTTCGGTATATGCATCAATGGAGCTATAGACGGATTCTCCCGAAGAATGTTATGGTTGAATGCATATTGTACCAGCAGTGACCCCAAAGTTATAGGAGGTTATTACCTGGAGACAGTAGAGGAGCTTGGTGGATGCTCCCGTATCCTGAGGGCAGATATGGGAACAGAAAACAGTACGATCCGGGATATACAACGTTACCTACGTCGCAATGATGATGATGCTCATGGTGGTAACAAAAGCTTTATATATGGTAAAAGCACAAGCAATCAAAGAATAGAGAGCTGGTGGGGCTTTCTTCGTAAAGAGTGTGTGGAGTTTTGGCTCCAACATCTTCACAGACTCAAAGATGAAGGTCAGTTTGATGGTGACTTCTTGGACAAGAACCTTATCTTATTCTGCTTCCTTGGTTTGATTCAGGTAAGTGGCATCAACAATGGATGGTGTAGACATGTATAGCCTAAAATACTCTAACCAACAGGCCTATGATTATACTTTAATAAAAGGCCTAAACTTTTCCAAGTAATCCATCAATTTTGTAATTTGATTTGGTATTACTCTGATCATGTCCGCAGGATGAATTGGATTCAGTTAAGGAGACCTGGAACAGCCATCTGATTCGTCCATCAAGGAATGAGCTTGTTCCCCACGGTCGCCCGGATGTCATGTATACCATACCTGAATTGTATGGCACAGGCGATTATCTGTGTCAAGTGTCGGAGGAAAATCGTACCAACTGTGAAGGCGACTGTATCCACCGCCATGACATAGCTTGTGATGAGGACGTTTTCACCCTGTGCACCCACATAATGGCACAAAACAATCTCCATGTTCCTGTGGATGCATTCATGGCAATTGACCTCTACATTTCCTTGAGGGAAGAATTGTCTGCACTTGTAAATGTTGAGTGAGATTCATATGAGGACCATCACCAGGCTCTGGAATACATTCACATGGGCCAGCTCCAAGCAGCCTCTTCATAGACTCAGACTCTTATTATTTTGAAAGGGTGATGGACAAACCTGGGATGTCAGTATCTTGAGTAAAACTACAGAATATAATGCATTTACCTTAGCAGTGGAAATTATCAAATAAATGGCAAAACAAAATTAAAGTCAAAACATTTTTGTTTAATAAATTGACTAATGTGCATGTTATTTGAGAACTCTGATATACTGTTAATATCATAACATGAAAGAAACTCAGGGTAAGCTGAACCTTAGCACTGGAAATAATCAAATAAATGACAAAGAATAATGCCACGTTTTTGTTGAATAATTGACTTGTGCATGTTATTTGAGCACCCTGATATACAGTTAATCAGAACCCTGATATGCTGTTAAACATGAAACTAACCCAGGGTAAACTGAACCCTGGCAGTGGAAATAATAAAATGAATGTACAAAAAATAAATAAAGTCCCCTTTTTTGTTGAATAATTGACTAATGTGCATGCTGTTTGAGGACCCTGATATACTGTTAATAACAAAACATGAAAGAAGGCTTGCTTCAGATTTCGGTATTCGGTTACAGTAATATAATCCTGGATGAATGTAAATACGTGTAATTTATGTAGGTTATAACATTAGTCTACTTACCAGTTACAACAACGTGAATTTTGGGAAAGTGGGATGCTTACTGTATGAACTTGCCGAACATGAGCCGCGGACGGGCAGGAGTAGGGAGCTCAGTTTACGTCAGGTGCGGAGTGATTATAAATCCGTGCGGAATCTGAGGCCACAGTTTACTAAACCGTGCGCACAGTTTATGAATCTGAGGCCACAGTTTACTAAACCGTGCGCACGGATTACTAAACCGTGCGCACAGTTTATGAATCTGAGGCCACAGTTTACTAAACCGTGCGCACGGATTACTAAACCGTGCGCACAGTTTATGAATCTGAGGCCACAGTTTACTAAACCGTGCGCACGGATTACTAAACCGTGCGCACAGTTTATGAATCTGAGGCCACAGTTTACTAAACCGTGCGCACGGATTACTAAACCGTGCGCACAGTTTATGAATCTGAGGCCACAGTTTACTAAACCGTGCGCACGGATTACTAAACCGTGCGCACAGTTTATGAATCTGAGGCCACAGTTTACTAAACCGTGCGCACGGATTACTCTTTTTTTTTTTTCTTCTCCTAGGTGACCCCAGAGGGGCTCCGTAGAAAAATGATGTGGCTCAAAAGGCTATAACTTTTGAATCGAAAGTCGTAGAGCCTCGCAGATGGGCTCATTCGATTCCTCATCAAATTCTACAGTTAGCAGTCCCCTATGCAGATAAATTTGCTGTACGAGCTTCCGTTTCCGAGATATTTGACAAAAACCGTACAGATATGCAAAATGATGTGTCAAATGTCCTTGAAATCGGACAAAAACCGTACAGATATGAAAATGATGTGGTTCAAACGGCTATAACTTTTGAATCGAAAGTCGTAGAGCCTCGCAGATGGGCTCATTCGATTCCTCATCAAATTCTACAGTTAGCAGTCCCCTATGCAGATAAATTTGCTGTACGAGCTTCCGTTTCCGAGATATTTGACAAAAACCGTACAGATATGCAAAATGATGTGTCAAATGTCCTTGAAATCGGACAAAAACCGTACAGATATGAAAATGATGTGGTTCAAACGGCTATAACTTTTGAATCGAAAGTCGTAGAGCCTCGCAGATGGGCTCATTCGATTCCTCATCAAATTCTACAGTTAGCAGTCCCCTATGCAGGTAAATTTGCTGTACGAGCTTCGGTTTCCGAGATATTTGACAAAAACCAAACAGATAAGAAAAATGATGTGGCTCAAAAGGCTATAACTTTTGAATCGAAAGTCGTAGAGCCTCGCAGATGGGCTCATTCGATTCCTCATCAAATTCTACAGTTAGCAGTCCCCTACGCAGATAAATTTGCTGTACGAGCTTCCGTTTCCGAGATATTTGACAAAAACCGTATCATGTTAACTTATCAAAACCACTAGAGGGCGCCTCGCCACGTTACATCTCCCATTGCTTTTATGATGTCATAGTAGACGTTGCTGACGCAGACACTTAAACAGTCAGTGATCCATTCCACCTCATCAGAGTAGCTAGTGACTTCTGGATCTGACACACTGACTTAGAGAAAACAAGTAAGTCCATAATGGGGATAAACTTTAGAGTAAGAATTTTCTACAATTATTCTGTATTCATTCTTTGACAAAAACACCCCCAATTGAAGACAGAATAGAGTACATATTGCTCTCTGAGCTTTGTTTAACCAAGTTGTCATATAAATGATGTGTTGATACTGGTTGATTAGAGGACTAGCAGTGATGGCAACTCACAGGCTCAAAAGGCTATAACTTTTGAATCGAAAGTCGTAGAGCCTCGCAGATGGGCTCATTCGATTCCTCATCAAATTCTACAGTTAGCAGTCCCATAAGCAGATAAATTTGCTGTACGAGCTTCCGTTTCCGAGATATTTGACAAAAACCGTACAGATATGAAAAATGATGTGTCAAATGTCCTTGAAATCGGACAAAAACCGTACAGATATGAAAATGATGTGGTTCAAACGGCTATAACTTTTGAATCGAAAGTCGTAGAGCCTCGCAGATGGGCTCATTCGATTCCTCATCAAATTCTACAGTTAGCAGTCCCCCATGCAGATAAATTTGCTGTACGAGCTTCCGTTTCCGAGATATTTGACAAAAACCAAACAGATATGAAAAATGATGTGGCTCAAAAGGCTATAACTTTTGAATCGAAAGTCGTAGAGCCTCGCAGATGGGCTCATTCGATTCCTCATCAAATTCTACAGTTAGCAGTCCCCCATGCAGATAAATTTGCTGTACGAGCTTCCGTTTCCGAGATATTTGACAAAAACCAAACAGATAAGAAAAATGATGTGGCTCAAAAGGCTATAACTTTTGAATCGAAAGTCGTAGAGCCTCGCAGATGGGCTCATTCGATTCCTCATCAAATTCTACAGTTAGCAGTCCCTTATGCAGATAAATTTGCTGTACGAGCTTCCGTTTCCGAGATATTTGACAAAAACCGTACAGATATGCAAAATGATGTGTCAAATGTCCTTGAAATCGGACAAAAACCGTACAGATATGAAAATGATGTGGTTCAAACGGCTATAACTTTTGAATCGAAAGTCGTAGAGCCTCGCAGATGGGCTCATTCGATTCCTCATCAAATTCTACAGTTAGCAGTCCCCTATGCAGATAAATTTGCTGTACGAGCTTCCGTTTCCGAGATATTTGACAAAAACCGTACAGATATGCAAAATGATGTGTCAAATGTCCTTGAAATCGGACAAAAACCGTACAGATATGAAAATGATGTGGTTCAAACGGCTATAACTTTTGAATCGAAAGTCGTAGAGCCTCGCAGATGGGCTCATTCGATTCCTCATCAAATTCTACAGTTAGCAGTCCCCTATGCAGATAAATTTGCTGTACGAGCTTCCGTTTCCGAGATATTTGACAAAAACCGTACAGATATGCAAAATGATGTGTCAAATGTCCTTGAAATCGGACAAAAACCGTACAGATATGAAAATGATGTGGTTCAAACGGCTATAACTTTTGAATCGAAAGTCGTAGAGCCTCGCAGATGGGCTCATTCGATTCCTCATCAAATTCTACAGTTAGCAGTCCCCTATGCAGGTAAATTTGCTGTACGAGCTTCGGTTTCCGAGATATTTGACAAAAACCAAACAGATAAGAAAAATGATGTGGCTCAAAAGGCTATAACTTTTGAATCGAAAGTCGTAGAGCCTCGCAGATGGGCTCATTCGATTCCTCATCAAATTCTACAGTTAGCAGTCCCCTACGCAGATAAATTTGCTGTACGAGCTTCCGTTTCCGAGATATTTGACAAAAACCGTATCATGTTAACTTATCAAAACCACTAGAGGGCGCCTCGCCACGTTACATCTCCCATTGCTTTTATGATGTCATAGTAGACGTTGCTGACGCAGACACTTAAACAGTCAGTGATCCATTCCACCTCATCAGAGTAGCTAGTGACTTCTGGATCTGACACACTGACTTAGAGAAAACAAGTAAGTCCATAATGGGGATAAACTTTAGAGTAAGAATTTTCTACAATTATTCTGTATTCATTCTTTGACAAAAACACCCCCAATTGAAGACAGAATAGAGTACATATTGCTCTCTGAGCTTTGTTTAACCAAGTTGTCATATAAATGATGTGTTGATACTGGTTGATTAGAGGACTAGCAGTGATGGCAACTCACAGGCTCAAAAGGCTATAACTTTTGAATCGAAAGTCTTAGAGCCTCGCAGATGGGCTCATTCGATTCCTCATCAAATTCTACAGTTAGCAGTCCCATAAGCAGATAAATTTGCTGTACGAGCTTCCGTTTCCGAGATATTTGACAAAAACCGTACAGATATGAAAAATGATGTGTCAAATGTCCTTGAAATCGGACAAAAACCGTACAGATATGAAAATGATGTGGTTCAAACGGCTATAACTTTTGAATCGAAAGTCGTAGAGCCTCGCAGATGGGCTCATTCGATTCCTCATCAAATTCTACAGTTAGCAGTCCCCCATGCAGATAAATTTGCTGTACGAGCTTCCGTTTCCGAGATATTTGACAAAAACCAAACAGATATGAAAAATGATGTGGCTCAAAAGGCTATAACTTTTGAATCGAAAGTCGTAGAGCCTCGCAGATGGGCTCATTCGATTCCTCATCAAATTCTACAGTTAGCAGTCCCCCATGCAGATAAATTTGCTGTACGAGCTTCCGTTTCCGAGATATTTGACAAAAACCAAACAGATAAGAAAAATGATGTGGCTCAAAAGGCTATAACTTTTGAATCGAAAGTCGTAGAGCCTCGCAGATGGGCTCATTCGATTCCTCATCAAATTCTACAGTTAGCAGTCCCCTATGCAGATAAATTTGCTGTACGAGCTTCCGTTTCCGAGATATTTGACAAAAACTGTACAGATATGCAAAATGATGTGTCAAATGTCCTTGAAATCGGACAAAAACCGTACAGATATGAAAATGATGTGGTTCAAACGGCTATAACTTTTGAATCGAAAGTCCTAGAGCCTCGCAGATGGGCTCATTCGATTCCTCATCAAATTCTACAGTTAGCAGTCCCCTATGCAGGTAAATTTGCTGTACGAGCTTCGGTTTCCGAGATATTTGACAAAAACCAAACAGATAAGAAAAATGATGTGGCTCAAAAGGCTATAACTTTTGAATCGAAAGTCGTAGAGCCTCGCAGATGGGCTCATTCGATTCCTCATCAAATTCTACAGTTAGCAGTCCCCTATGCAGATAAATTTGCTGTACGAGCTTCCGTTTCCGAGATATTTGACAAAAACCGTTCAGATATGCAAAATGATGTGTCAAATGTCCCTGAAATCGGACAAAAACCGTACAGATATGAAAATGATGTGGTTCAAACGGCTATAACTTTTGAAACGAAAGTCGTAGAGCCTCGCAGATGGGCTCATTCGATTTCTCATCAAATTCTACAGTTAGCACTCCCCCATGCAGGTAAATTTGCTGTACGAGCTTCGGTTTCCGAGATATTTGACAAAAACCAAACAGATAAGAAAAATGATGTGGCTCAAAAGGCTATAACTTTTGAATCGAAAGTCGTAGAGCCTCGCAGATGGGCTCATTCGATTCCTCATCAAATTCTACAGTTAGCAGTCCCCTATGCAGATAAATTTGCTGTACGAGCTTCCGTTTCCGAGATATTTGACAAAAACCAAACAGATATGAAAAATGATGTGGCTCAAAAGGCTATAACTTTTGAATCGAAAGTCGTAGAGCCTCGCAGATGGGCTCATTCGATTCCTCATCAAATTCTACAGTTAGCAGTCCCCTATGCAGATAAATTTGCTGTACGAGCTTCCGTTTCCGAGATATTTGACAAAAACCGTACAGATATGCAAAATGATGTGTCAAATGTCCTTGAAATCGGACAAAAACCGTACAGATATGAAAATGATGTGGTTCAAACGGCTATAACTTTTGAATCGAAAGTCGTAGAGCCTCGCAGATGGGCTCATTCGATTCCTCATCAAATTCTACAGTTAGCACTCCCCCATGCAGGTAAATTTGCTGTACGAGCTTCGGTTTCCGAGATATTTGACAAAAACCAAACAGATAAGAAAAATGATGTGGCTCAAAAGGCTATAACTTTTGAATCGAAAGTCGTAGAGCCTCGCAGATGGGCTCATTCGATTCCTCATCAAATTCTACAGTTAGCAGTCCCCTATGCAGATAAATTTGCTGTACGAGCTTCCGTTTCCGAGATATTTGACAAAAACCAAACAGATATGAAAAATGATGTGGCTCAAAAGGCTATAACTTTTGAATCGAAAGTCGTAGAGCCTCGCAGATGGGCTCATTCGATTCCTCATCAAATTCTACAGTTAGCAGTCCCTAATCTATGTAAATTTGCTGTACGAGCTTCGGTTTCCGAGATATTTGACAAAAACCAAACAGATAAGAAAAATGATGTGGCTCAAAAGGCTATAACTTTTGAATCGAAAGTCGTAGAGCCTCGCAGATGGGCTCATTCGATTCCTCATCAAATTCTACAGTTAGCAGTCCCCTATGCAGATAAATTTGCTGTACGAGCTTCCGTTTCCGAGATATTTGACAAAAAACGTACAGATATGCAAAATGATGTGTCAAATGTCCTTGAAATCGGACAAAAACCGTACAGATATGAAAATGATGTGGTTCAAACGGCTATAACTTTTGAATCGAAAGTCGTAGAGCCTCGCAGATGGGCTCATTCGATTCCTCATCAAATTCTACAGTTAGCAGTCCCCTATGCAGGTAAATTTGCTGTACGAGCTTCGGTTTCCGAGATATTTGACAAAAACCAAACAGATAAGAAAAATGATGTGGCTCAAAAGGCTATAACTTTTGAATCGAAAGTCGTAGAGCCTCGCAGATGGGCTCATTCGATTCCTCATCAAATTCTACAGTAAGCAGTCCCCTATGCAGATAAATTTGCTGTACGAGCTTCCGTTTCCGAGATATTTGACAAAAACTGTACAGATATGCAAAATGATGTGTCAAATGTCCTTGAAATCGGACAAAAACCGTACAGATATGAAAATGATGTGGTTCAAACGGCTATAACTTTTGAATCGAAAGTCCTAGAGCCTCGCAGATGGGCTCATTCGATTCCTCATCAAATTCTACAGTTAGCAGTCCCCTATGCAGGTAAATTTGCTGTACGAGCTTCGGTTTCCGAGATATTTGACAAAAACCAAACAGATAAGAAAAATGATGTGGCTCAAAAGGCTATAACTTTTGAATCGAAAGTCGTAGAGCCTCGCAGATGGGCTCATTCGATTCCTCATCAAATTCTACAGTTAGCAGTCCCCTATGCAGATAAATTTGCTGTACGAGCTTCCGTTTCCGAGATATTTGACAAAAACCGTTCAGATATGCAAAATGATGTGTCAAATGTCCCTGAAATCGGACAAAAACCGTACAGATATGAAAATGATGTGGTTCAAACGGCTATAACTTTTGAAACGAAAGTCGTAGAGCCTCGCAGATGGGCTCATTCGATTTCTCATCAAATTCTACAGTTAGCACTCCCCCATGCAGGTAAATTTGCTGTACGAGCTTCGGTTTCCGAGATATTTGACAAAAACCAAACAGATAAGAAAAATGATGTGGCTCAAAAGGCTATAACTTTTGAATCGAAAGTCGTAGAGCCTCGCAGATGGGCTCATTCGATTCCTCATCAAATTCTACAGTTAGCAGTCCCCTATGCAGATAAATTTGCTGTACGAGCTTCCGTTTCCGAGATATTTGACAAAAACCAAACAGATATGAAAAATGATGTGGCTCAAAAGGCTATAACTTTTGAATCGAAAGTCGTAGAGCCTCGCAGATGGGCTCATTCGATTCCTCATCAAATTCTACAGTTAGCAGTCCCTAATGTATGTAAATTTGCTGTACGAGCTTCGGTTTCCGAGATATTTGACAAAAACCAAACAGATAAGAAAAATGATGTGGCTCAAAAGGCTATAACTTTTGAATCGAAAGTCGTAGAGCCTCGCAGATGGGCTCATTCGATTCCTCATCAAATTCTACAGTTAGCAGTCCCCTATGCAGATAAATTTGCTGTACGAGCTTCCGTTTCCGAGATATTTGACAAAAACCGTACAGATATGCAAAATGATGTGTCAAATGTCCTTGAAATCGGACAAAAACCGTACAGATATGAAAATGATGTGGTTCAAACGGCTATAACTTTTGAATCGAAAGTCGTAGAGCCTCGCAGATGGGCTCATTCGATTCCTCATCAAATTCTACAGTTAGCAGTCCCCTATGCAGGTAAATTTGCTGTACGAGCTTCGGTTTCCGAGATATTTGACAAAAACCAAACAGATAAGAAAAATGATGTGGCTCAAAAGGCTATAACTTTTGAATCGAAAGTCGTAGAGCCTCGCAGATGGGCTCATTCGATTCCTCATCAAATTCTACAGTTAGCAGTCCCCTATGCAGATAAATTTGCTGTACGAGCTTCCGTTTCCGAGATATTTGACAAAAACTGTACAGATATGCAAAATGATGTGTCAAATGTCCTTGAAATCGGACAAAAACCGTACAGATATGAAAATGATGTGGTTCAAACGGCTATAACTTTTGAATCGAAAGTCCTAGAGCCTCGCAGATGGGCTCATTCGATTCCTCATCAAATTCTACAGTTAGCAGTCCCCTATGCAGGTAAATTTGCTGTACGAGCTTCGGTTTCCGAGATATTTGACAAAAACCAAACAGATAAGAAAAATGATGTGGCTCAAAAGGCTATAACTTTTGAATCGAAAGTCGTAGAGCCTCGCAGATGGGCTCATTCGATTCCTCATCAAATTCTACAGTTAGCAGTCCCCTATGCAGATAAATTTGCTGTACGAGCTTCCGTTTCCGAGATATTTGACAAAAACCGTACAGATATGCAAAATGATGTGTCAAATGTCCTTGAAATCGGACAAAAACCGTACAGATATGAAAATGATGTGGTTCAAACGGCTATAACTTTTGAATCGAAAGTCGTAGAGCCTCGCAGATGGGCTCATTCGATTCCTCATCAAATTCTACAGTTAGCAGTCCCCTATGCAGATAAATTTGCTGTACGAGCTTCCGTTTCCGAGATATTTGACAAAAACCGTACAGATATGCAAAATGATGTGTCAAATGTCCTTGAAATCGGACAAAAACCGTACAGATATGAAAATGATGTGGTTCAAACGGCTATAACTTTTGAATCGAAAGTCGTAGAGCCTCGCAGATGGGCTCATTCGATTCCTCATCAAATTCTACAGTTAGCAGTCCCCTATGCAGGTAAATTTGCTGTACGAGCTTCGGTTTCCGAGATATTTGACAAAAACCAAACAGATAAGAAACATGATGTGGCTCAAAAGGCTATAACTTTTGAATCGAAAGTCGTAGAGCCTCGCAGATGGGCTCATTCGATTCCTCATCAAATTCTACAGTTAGCAGTCCCCTACACAGATAAATTTGCTGTACGAGCTTCCGTTTCCGAGATATTTGACAAAAACCGTACAGATATGCAAAATGATGTGTCAAATGTCCTTGAAATCGGACAAAAACCGTACAGATATGAAAATGATGTGGTTCAAACGGCTATAACTTTTGAATCGAAAGTCGTAGAGCCTTCCAGATGGGCTCATTCGATTCCTCATCAAATTCTACAGTTAGCAGTCCCCTATGCAGATAAATTTGCTGTACGAGCTTCGGTTTCCGAGATATTTGACAAAAACCGTATCATGTTAACTTATCAAAACCACTAGAGGGCGCCTCGCCACGTTACATCTCCCATTGCTTTTATGATGTCATAGTAGACGTTGCTGACGCAGACACTTAAACAGTCAGTGATCCATTCCATCTCATCAGAGTAGCTAGTGACTTCTGGATCTGACACACTGACTTAGAGAAAACAAGTAAGTCCATAATGGGGATAAACTATAGAGTAAGAATTTTCTACAATCATTCTGTATTCATTCTTTGACAAAAACACCCCCAATTGAAGACAGAATAGAGTACATATTGCTCTCTGAGCTTTGTTTAACCAAGTTGTCATATAAATGATGTGTTGATACTGGTTGATTAGAGGACTAGCAGTGATGGCAACTCACAGGCTCAAAAGGCTATAACTTTTGAATCGAAAGTCGTAGAGCCTCGCAGATGGGCTCATTCGATTCCTCATCAAATTCTACAGTTAGCAGTCCCCTATGCAGGTAAATTTGCTGTACGAGCTTCGGTTTCCGAGATATTTGACAAAAACCAAACAGATAAGAAAAATGATGTGGCTCAAAAGGCTATAACTTTTGAATCGAAAGTCGTAGAGCCTCGCAGATGGGCTCATTCGATTCCTCATCAAATTCTACAGTTAGCAGTCCCCTATGCAGATAAATTTGCTGTACGAGCTTCCGTTTCCGAGATATTTGACAAAAACCAAACAGATATGAAAAATGATGTGGCTCAAAAGGCTATAACTTTTGAATCGAAAGTCGTAGAGCCTCGCAGATGGGCTCATTCGATTCCTCATCAAATTCTACAGTTAGCAGTCCCCTATGCATGTAAATTTGCTGTACGAGCTTCGGTTTCCGAGATATTTGACAAAAACCGTATCATGTTAACTTATCAAAACCACTAGAGGGCGCCTCGCCACGTTACATCTCCCATTGCTTTTATGATGTCATAGTAGACGTTGCTGACGCAGACACTTAAACAGTCAGTGATCCATTCCATCTCATCAGAGTAGCTAGTGACTTCTGGATCTGACACACTGACTTAGAGAAAACAAGTAAGTCCATAATGGGGATAAACTATAGAGTAAGAATTTTCTACAATCATTCTGTATTCATTCTTTGACAAAAACACCCCCAATTGAAGACAGAATAGAGTACATATTGCTCTCTGAGCTTTGTTTAACCAAGTTGTCATATAAATGATGTGTTGATACTGGTTGATTAGAGGACTAGCAGTGATGGCAACTCACAGGCTCAAAAGGCTATAACTTTTGAATCGAAAGTCGTAGAGCCTCGCAGATGGGCTCATTCGATTCCTCATCAAATTCTACAGTTAGCAGTCCCCTATGCAGGTAAATTTGCTGTACGAGCTTCGGTTTCCGAGATATTTGACAAAAACCAAACAGATAAGAAAAATGATGTGGCTCAAAAGGCTATAACTTTTGAATCGAAAGTCGTAGAGCCTCGCAGATGGGCTCATTCGATTCCTCATCAAATTCTACAGTTAGCAGTCCCCTATGCAGATAAATTTGCTGTACGAGCTTCCGTTTCCGAGATATTTGACAAAAACCAAACAGATATGAAAAATGATGTGGCTCAAAAGGCTATAACTTTTGAATCGAAAGTCGTAGAGCCTCGCAGATGGGCTCATTCGATTCCTCATCAAATTCTACAGTTAGCAGTCCCCTATGCAGATAAATTTGCTGTACGAGCTTCCGTTTCCGAGATATTTGACAAAAACCGTACAGATATGCAAAATGATGTGTCAAATGTCCTTGAAATCGGACAAAAACCGTACAGATATGAAAATGATGTGGTTCAAACGGCTATAACTTTTGAATCGAAAGTCGTAGAGCCTCGCAGATGGGCTCATTCGATTCCTCATCAAATTCTACAGTTAGCAGTCCCCTATGCATGTAAATTTGCTGTACGAGCTTCGGTTTCCGAGATATTTGACAAAAACCAAACAGATAAGAAAAATGATGTGGCTCAAAAGGCTATAACTTTTGAATCGAAAGTCGTAGAGCCTCGCAGATGGGCTCATTCGATTCCTCATCAAATTCTACAGTTAGCAGTCCCCTATGCAGATAAATTTGCTGTACGAGCTTCCGTTTCCGAGATATTTGACAAAAACCGTACAGATATGCAAAATGATGTGTCAAATGTCCTTGAAATCGGACAAAAACCGTACAGATATGAAAATGATGTGGTTCAAACGGCTATAACTTTTGAATCGAAAGTCGTAGAGCCTCGCAGATGGGCTCATTCGATTCCTCATCAAATTCTACAGTTAGCAGTCCCCTATGCAGATAAATTTGCTGTACGAGCTTCCGTTTCCGAGATATTTGACAAAAACCGTACAGATATGCAAAATGATGTGTCAAATGTCCTTGAAATCGGACAAAAACCGTACAGATATGAAAATGATGTGGTTCAAACGGCTATAACTTTTGAATCGAAAGTCGTAGAGCCTCGCAGATGGGCTCATTCGATTCCTCATCAAATTCTACAGTTAGCAGTCCCCTATGCATGTAAATTTGCTGTACGAGCTTCGGTTTCCGAGATATTTGACAAAAACCAAACAGATAAGAAAAATGATGTGGCTCAAAAGGCTATAACTTTTGAATCGAAAGTCGTAGAGCCTCGCAGATGGGCTCATTCGATTCCTCATCAAATTCTACAGTTAGCAGTCCCCTATGCAGATAAATTTGCTGTACGAGCTTCCGTTTCCGAGATATTTGACAAAAACCGTACAGATATGCAAAATGATGTGTCAAATGTCCTTGAAATCGGACAAAAACCGTACAGATATGAAAATGATGTGGTTCAAACGGCTATAACTTTTGAATCGAAAGTCGTAGAGCCTCGCAGATGGGCTCATTCGATTCCTCATCAAATTCTACAGTTAGCAGTCCCCTATGCAGATAAATTTGCTGTACGAGCTTCCGTTTCCGAGATATTTGACAAAAACCGTACAGATATGCAAAATGATGTGTCAAATGTCCTTGAAATCGGACAAAAACCGTACAGATATGAAAATGATGTGGTTCAAACGGCTATAACTTTTGAATCGAAAGTCGTAGAGCCTCGCAGATGGGCTCATTCGATTCCTCATCAAATTCTACAGTTAGCAGTCCCCTATGCAGGTAAATTTGCTGTACGAGCTTCGGTTTCCGAGATATTTGACAAAAACCAAACAGATAAGAAAAATGATGTGGCTCAAAAGGCTATAACTTTTGAATCGAAAGTCGTAGAGCCTCGCAGATGGGCTCATTCGATTCCTCATCAAATTCTACAGTTAGCAGTCCCCTGTGCAGATAAATTTGCTGTACGAGCTTCCGTTTCCGAGATATTTGACAAAAACCGTACAGATATGCAAAATGATGTGTCAAATGTCCTTGAAATCGGACAAAAACCGTACAGATATGAAAATGATGTGGTTCAAACGGCTATAACTTTTGAATCGAAAGTCGTAGAGCCTCGCAGATGGGCTCATTCGATTCCTCATCAAATTCTACAGTTAGCAGTCCCCTATGCAGATAAATTTGCTGTACGAGCTTCCGTTTCCGAGATATTTGACAAAAAACAAACAGATAAGAAAAATACGGAGCCCCTCTGGGGTCACTTAGGAGAAAAAAAAAAAAAAAGAGTAATCCGTGCGCACGGTTTAGTAAACTGTGGCCTCAGATTCATAAACTGTGCGCACGGTTTAGTAATCCGTGCGCACGGTTTAGTAAACTGTGGCCTCAGATTCATAAACTGTGCGCACGGTTTAGTAATCCGTGCGCACGGTTTAGTAAACTGTGGCCTCAGATTCATAAACTGTGCGCACGGTTTAGTAAACTGTGGCCTCAGATTCATAAACTGTGCCCTGCCCTCATAATCACTCCGCACTTGCGTAAACTGGTCTCGCCTTCATTTCCCTGTATTCAACTGCAGCTGATAGCCTGGACCGCAATGGGTAAGCCAACTTCTTGATAGTGATATAAGTTAGATATTAAGCTTTGTGCTTTTATAATTTCCACGTTTTACTGTGCATTGTTTGTGTTTTTCATGCAAAAACCTCAGCGTTGCCAGCCACCCGTCCGGCACGATAGCCTACATAGCTTTCATCGGCGGTGTAGTCAGTTATGGGTTGCGCTGTTCTATTGTGCTTCAGTTCTTATGTTATACCGTTATTATAGTTCTTGAATTGATTGTTTGGGTCTGCTGTAGGCGCGTGGCAGATTGCACAGGGGGCCCATATGTTTTAAATAATTTCAACATTTTAGGATTTAAAATGTAGGCCTACCCTACCCCCTCCCAAATATGTGACTGAATCGCATATGCGCATCCACTGCGCGCTCGTACCTAGTTAGGTTTGGTATCGTTTGCAAGCATACAAATAAGGCTTTGCCGTGATATCAAGCATGCAATGACTTGAAATAGCCAGCTCTTGTCAGTGCCACAATAAACACCAAGCCAAACCTTAGAAGTGTGTGCATATGTCACATGACTGCCAGCGCGATTGTCATGAAACGCAACCTAGTTTGATGCCTTGTCCATTTCGAGGTAATAGATTGGCCATCCAAACTGGGGGCGTTCAGAGCCGCTTGATAGTAGCCTGAGGCAGAGCCTACTAAATCCAGTATTTGCAGTGATTTGCTTTGTCTTAGTGGGAGTTTGGTGGTAGTCGGCTACACTTAAGACTACTGTAGCCTATAAAATAATGGAGTTATAAGTTATTTATGGGGGGGGGGGGGGGGGGGGGTCATTTGGAGACCAGTTATTTTTAATTAATTTTAAACTGTGCCCAATGGTAGAATTTGCCAATACACTGATACATGTCATGGGGAAAGACTTTGTCTTCACAAAGCCTCATGTAGTGGAAATCGGTAGTATTGTATTGCCAGGTGTCATATTCAGGAGGTAAAACACAGTTTGGGTACTTGGGTCCCTGGAGTCTCCATTCAAGGCAGAACCGCCTAGTCCTATCAATACCAAAATCTTTGTTGAGTGTACTGTATGTGCTTTGTGATATTAATATTATTATCTTCTTTGAGTATCTTCTAGTACATGTTGAGATATTGAAGAACTGATTCAATATATATATATATATATATATATATATATATATATATATATATATATATATATATATATATATATAGGGTAAGGTAATATATATGTGTACTTTATATATGTGTATTATCTTCAGGTAAAATGTATACCTGTAGTTCCTGTACTTGTGGAATAACACTTATTTAAACCCCCCCAAGTTAGATTTGATTTATTGCAGCATGAATAAGCATTGTTCATCTTCCCTCTTCTTTGTGCTTCTCTCTAGGCAATATTTGAGTGAAAAGCTGGACGAATCAACTCCCTCCACCCTAAGTTCTCATCAGCAGTCTTTTTTCATCCTCCTATGGATAAGCTGGAGTTAATACAACTATACTTTAACCTGGGCCTGAACTACAAGGACATTGTTCATATTTTGAGCACAAAACACAGGATTGTTCGCAGCTTGAAAACCCTCAAACGAATCCTGAAGAAGAATGGACTGTTTCGTCGACATTTTGACAGCTTAACAGAAACGCTACAGTTCATAAGGGAGGAGCTCCAAGGCTCAGGGTCTCTGCATGGGTACAGGTGGATGTTCACTAAATGCAAAGAAAGGGGGTTGCGTGTACGGAAAGAAGATGTCCGCTTAATTCTCTCCACTCTTGACCCAGAGGGCACAACACTCAGAAGAAAAAGAAGATTGAGCAGACGAGCATACTTTGCCAAAGGGCCCAATTTTGTATGGCATGTTGATTCTTATGACAAATTGAAGCCTTTCGGTATATGCATCAATGGAGCTATAGACGGATTCTCCCGAAGAATGTTATGGTTGAATGCATATTGTACCAGCAGTGACCCCAAAGTTATAGGAGGTTATTACCTGGAGACAGTAGAGGAGCTTGGTGGATGCTCCCGTATCCTGAGGGCAGATATGGGAACAGAAAACAGTACGATCCGGGATATACAACGTTACCTACGTCGCAATGATGATGATGCTCATGGTGGTAACAAAAGCTTTATATATGGTAAAAGCACAAGCAATCAAAGAATAGAGAGCTGGTGGGGCTTTCTTCGTAAAGAGTGTGTGGAGTTTTGGCTCCAACATCTTCACAGACTCAAAGATGAAGGTCAGTTTGATGGTGACTTCTTGGACAAGAACCTTATCTTATTCTGCTTCCTTGGTTTGATTCAGGTAAGTGGCATCAACAATGGATGGTGTAGACATGTATAGCCTAAAATACTCTAACCAACAGGCCTATGATTATACTTTAATAAAAGGCCTAAACTTTTCCAAGTAATCCATCAATTTTGTAATTTGATTTGGTATTACTCTGATCATGTCCGCAGGATGAATTGGATTCAGTTAAGGAGACCTGGAACAGCCATCTGATTCGTCCATCAAGGAATGAGCTTGTTCCCCACGGTCGCCCGGATGTCATGTATACCATACCTGAATTGTATGGCACAGGCGATTATCTGTGTCAAGTGTCGGAGGAAAATCGTACCAACTGTGAAGGCGACTGTATCCACCGCCATGACATAGCTTGTGATGAGGACGTTTTCACCCTGTGCACCCACATAATGGCACAAAACAATCTCCATGTTCCTGTGGATGCATTCATGGCAATTGACCTCTACATTTCCTTGAGGGAAGAATTGTCTGCACTTGTAAATGTTGAGTGAGATTCATATGAGGACCATCACCAGGCTCTGGAATACATTCACATGGGCCAGCTCCAAGCAGCCTCTTCATAGACTCAGACTCTTATTATTTTGAAAGGGTGATGGACAAACCTGGGATGTCAGTATCTTGAGTAAAACTACAGAATATAATGCATTTACCTTAGCAGTGGAAATTATCAAATAAATGGCAAAACAAAATTAAAGTCAAAACATTTTTGTTTAATAAATTGACTAATGTGCATGTTATTTGAGAACTCTGATATACTGTTAATATCATAACATGAAAGAAACTCAGGGTAAGCTGAACCTTAGCACTGGAAATAATCAAATAAATGACAAAGAATAATGCCACGTTTTTGTTGAATAATTGACTTGTGCATGTTATTTGAGCACCCTGATATACAGTTAATCAGAACCCTGATATGCTGTTAAACATGAAACTAACCCAGGGTAAACTGAACCCTGGCAGTGGAAATAATAAAATGAATGTACAAAAAATAAATAAAGTCCCCTTTTTTGTTGAATAATTGACTAATGTGCATGCTGTTTGAGGACCCTGATATACTGTTAATAACAAAACATGAAAGAAGGCTTGCTTCAGATTTCGGTATTCGGTTACAGTAATATAATCCTGGATGAATGTAAATACGTGTAATTTATGTAGGTTATAACATTAGTCTACTTACCAGTTACAACAACGTGAATTTTGGGAAAGTGGGATGCTTACTGTATGAACTTGCCGAACATGAGCCGCGGACGGGCAGGAGTAGGGAGCTCAGTTTACGTCAGGTGCGGAGTGATTATAAATCCGTGCGGAATCTGAGGCCACAGTTTACTAAACCGTGCGCACAGTTTATGAATCTGAGGCCACAGTTTACTAAACCGTGCGCACGGATTACTAAACCGTGCGCACAGTTTATGAATCTGAGGCCACAGTTTACTAAACCGTGCGCACGGATTACTAAACCGTGCGCACAGTTTATGAATCTGAGGCCACAGTTTACTAAACCGTGCGCACGGATTACTAAACCGTGCGCACAGTTTATGAATCTGAGGCCACAGTTTACTAAACCGTGCGCACGGATTACTAAACCGTGCGCACAGTTTATGAATCTGAGGCCACAGTTTACTAAACCGTGCGCACGGATTACTAAACCGTGCGCACAGTTTATGAATCTGAGGCCACAGTTTACTAAACCGTGCGCACGGATTACTCTTTTTTTTTTTTCTTCTCCTAGGTGACCCCAGAGGGGCTCCGTAGAAAAATGATGTGGCTCAAAAGGCTATAACTTTTGAATCGAAAGTCGTAGAGCCTCGCAGATGGGCTCATTCGATTCCTCATCAAATTCTACAGTTAGCAGTCCCCTATGCAGATAAATTTGCTGTACGAGCTTCCGTTTCCGAGATATTTGACAAAAACCGTACAGATATGCAAAATGATGTGTCAAATGTCCTTGAAATCGGACAAAAACCGTACAGATATGAAAATGATGTGGTTCAAACGGCTATAACTTTTGAATCGAAAGTCGTAGAGCCTCGCAGATGGGCTCATTCGATTCCTCATCAAATTCTACAGTTAGCAGTCCCCTATGCAGATAAATTTGCTGTACGAGCTTCCGTTTCCGAGATATTTGACAAAAACCGTACAGATATGCAAAATGATGTGTCAAATGTCCTTGAAATCGGACAAAAACCGTACAGATATGAAAATGATGTGGTTCAAACGGCTATAACTTTTGAATCGAAAGTCGTAGAGCCTCGCAGATGGGCTCATTCGATTCCTCATCAAATTCTACAGTTAGCAGTCCCCTATGCAGGTAAATTTGCTGTACGAGCTTCGGTTTCCGAGATATTTGACAAAAACCAAACAGATAAGAAAAATGATGTGGCTCAAAAGGCTATAACTTTTGAATCGAAAGTCGTAGAGCCTCGCAGATGGGCTCATTCGATTCCTCATCAAATTCTACAGTTAGCAGTCCCCTACGCAGATAAATTTGCTGTACGAGCTTCCGTTTCCGAGATATTTGACAAAAACCGTATCATGTTAACTTATCAAAACCACTAGAGGGCGCCTCGCCACGTTACATCTCCCATTGCTTTTATGATGTCATAGTAGACGTTGCTGACGCAGACACTTAAACAGTCAGTGATCCATTCCACCTCATCAGAGTAGCTAGTGACTTCTGGATCTGACACACTGACTTAGAGAAAACAAGTAAGTCCATAATGGGGATAAACTTTAGAGTAAGAATTTTCTACAATTATTCTGTATTCATTCTTTGACAAAAACACCCCCAATTGAAGACAGAATAGAGTACATATTGCTCTCTGAGCTTTGTTTAACCAAGTTGTCATATAAATGATGTGTTGATACTGGTTGATTAGAGGACTAGCAGTGATGGCAACTCACAGGCTCAAAAGGCTATAACTTTTGAATCGAAAGTCGTAGAGCCTCGCAGATGGGCTCATTCGATTCCTCATCAAATTCTACAGTTAGCAGTCCCATAAGCAGATAAATTTGCTGTACGAGCTTCCGTTTCCGAGATATTTGACAAAAACCGTACAGATATGAAAAATGATGTGTCAAATGTCCTTGAAATCGGACAAAAACCGTACAGATATGAAAATGATGTGGTTCAAACGGCTATAACTTTTGAATCGAAAGTCGTAGAGCCTCGCAGATGGGCTCATTCGATTCCTCATCAAATTCTACAGTTAGCAGTCCCCCATGCAGATAAATTTGCTGTACGAGCTTCCGTTTCCGAGATATTTGACAAAAACCAAACAGATATGAAAAATGATGTGGCTCAAAAGGCTATAACTTTTGAATCGAAAGTCGTAGAGCCTCGCAGATGGGCTCATTCGATTCCTCATCAAATTCTACAGTTAGCAGTCCCCCATGCAGATAAATTTGCTGTACGAGCTTCCGTTTCCGAGATATTTGACAAAAACCAAACAGATAAGAAAAATGATGTGGCTCAAAAGGCTATAACTTTTGAATCGAAAGTCGTAGAGCCTCGCAGATGGGCTCATTCGATTCCTCATCAAATTCTACAGTTAGCAGTCCCTTATGCAGATAAATTTGCTGTACGAGCTTCCGTTTCCGAGATATTTGACAAAAACCGTACAGATATGCAAAATGATGTGTCAAATGTCCTTGAAATCGGACAAAAACCGTACAGATATGAAAATGATGTGGTTCAAACGGCTATAACTTTTGAATCGAAAGTCGTAGAGCCTCGCAGATGGGCTCATTCGATTCCTCATCAAATTCTACAGTTAGCAGTCCCCTATGCAGATAAATTTGCTGTACGAGCTTCCGTTTCCGAGATATTTGACAAAAACCGTACAGATATGCAAAATGATGTGTCAAATGTCCTTGAAATCGGACAAAAACCGTACAGATATGAAAATGATGTGGTTCAAACGGCTATAACTTTTGAATCGAAAGTCGTAGAGCCTCGCAGATGGGCTCATTCGATTCCTCATCAAATTCTACAGTTAGCAGTCCCCTATGCAGATAAATTTGCTGTACGAGCTTCCGTTTCCGAGATATTTGACAAAAACCGTACAGATATGCAAAATGATGTGTCAAATGTCCTTGAAATCGGACAAAAACCGTACAGATATGAAAATGATGTGGTTCAAACGGCTATAACTTTTGAATCGAAAGTCGTAGAGCCTCGCAGATGGGCTCATTCGATTCCTCATCAAATTCTACAGTTAGCAGTCCCCTATGCAGGTAAATTTGCTGTACGAGCTTCGGTTTCCGAGATATTTGACAAAAACCAAACAGATAAGAAAAATGATGTGGCTCAAAAGGCTATAACTTTTGAATCGAAAGTCGTAGAGCCTCGCAGATGGGCTCATTCGATTCCTCATCAAATTCTACAGTTAGCAGTCCCCTACGCAGATAAATTTGCTGTACGAGCTTCCGTTTCCGAGATATTTGACAAAAACCGTATCATGTTAACTTATCAAAACCACTAGAGGGCGCCTCGCCACGTTACATCTCCCATTGCTTTTATGATGTCATAGTAGACGTTGCTGACGCAGACACTTAAACAGTCAGTGATCCATTCCACCTCATCAGAGTAGCTAGTGACTTCTGGATCTGACACACTGACTTAGAGAAAACAAGTAAGTCCATAATGGGGATAAACTTTAGAGTAAGAATTTTCTACAATTATTCTGTATTCATTCTTTGACAAAAACACCCCCAATTGAAGACAGAATAGAGTACATATTGCTCTCTGAGCTTTGTTTAACCAAGTTGTCATATAAATGATGTGTTGATACTGGTTGATTAGAGGACTAGCAGTGATGGCAACTCACAGGCTCAAAAGGCTATAACTTTTGAATCGAAAGTCTTAGAGCCTCGCAGATGGGCTCATTCGATTCCTCATCAAATTCTACAGTTAGCAGTCCCATAAGCAGATAAATTTGCTGTACGAGCTTCCGTTTCCGAGATATTTGACAAAAACCGTACAGATATGAAAAATGATGTGTCAAATGTCCTTGAAATCGGACAAAAACCGTACAGATATGAAAATGATGTGGTTCAAACGGCTATAACTTTTGAATCGAAAGTCGTAGAGCCTCGCAGATGGGCTCATTCGATTCCTCATCAAATTCTACAGTTAGCAGTCCCCCATGCAGATAAATTTGCTGTACGAGCTTCCGTTTCCGAGATATTTGACAAAAACCAAACAGATATGAAAAATGATGTGGCTCAAAAGGCTATAACTTTTGAATCGAAAGTCGTAGAGCCTCGCAGATGGGCTCATTCGATTCCTCATCAAATTCTACAGTTAGCAGTCCCCCATGCAGATAAATTTGCTGTACGAGCTTCCGTTTCCGAGATATTTGACAAAAACCAAACAGATAAGAAAAATGATGTGGCTCAAAAGGCTATAACTTTTGAATCGAAAGTCGTAGAGCCTCGCAGATGGGCTCATTCGATTCCTCATCAAATTCTACAGTTAGCAGTCCCCTATGCAGATAAATTTGCTGTACGAGCTTCCGTTTCCGAGATATTTGACAAAAACCGTACAGATATGCAAAATGATGTGTCAAATGTCCTTGAAATCGGACAAAAACCGTACAGATATGAAAATGATGTGGTTCAAACGGCTATAACTTTTGAATCGAAAGTCGTAGAGCCTCGCAGATGGGCTCATTCGATTCCTCATCAAATTCTACAGTTAGCAGTCCCCTATGCAGATAAATTTGCTGTACGAGCTTCCGTTTCCGAGATATTTGACAAAAACCGTACAGATATGCAAAATGATGTGTCAAATGTCCTTGAAATCGGACAAAAACCGTACAGATATGAAAATGATGTGGTTCAAACGGCTATAACTTTTGAATCGAAAGTCCTAGAGCCTCGCAGATGGGCTCATTCGATTCCTCATCAAATTCTACAGTTAGCAGTCCCCTATGCAGATAAATTTGCAGTACGAGCTTCCGTTTCCGAGATATTTGACAAAAACCGTACAGATATGCAAAATGATGTGTCAAATGTCCTTGAAATCGGACAAAAACCGTACAGATATGAAAATGATGTGGTTCAAACGGCTATAACTTTTGAATCGAAAGTCCTAGAGCCTCGCAGATGGGCTCATTCGATTCCTCATCAAATTCTACAGTTAGCAGTCCCCTACGCAGATAAATTTGCTGTACGAGCTTCCGTTTCCGAGATATTTGACAAAAACCGTATCATGTTAACTTATCAAAACCACTAGAGGGCGCCTCGCCACGTTACATCTCCCATTGCTTTTATGATGTCATAGTAGACGTTGCTGACGCAGACACTTAAACAGTCAGTGATCCATTCCATCTCATCAGAGTAGCTAGTGACTTCTGGATCTGACACACTGACTTAGAGAAAACAAGTAAGTCCATAATGGGGATAAACTTTAGAGTAAGAATTTTCTACAATTATTCTGTATTCATTCTTTGACAAAAACACCCCCAATTGAAGACAGAATAGAGTACATATTGCTCTCTGAGCTTTGTTTAACCAAGTTGTCATATAAATGATGTTTTGATACTGGTTGATTAGAGGACTAGCAGTGATGGCAACTCACAGGCTCAAAAGGCTATAACTTTTGAATCGAAAGTCGTAGAGCCTCGCAGATGGGCTCATTCGATTCCTCATCAAATTCTACAGTTAGCAGTCCCCTATGCAGATAAATTTGCTGTACGAGCTTCCGTTTCCGAGATATTTGACAAAAACCGTACAGATATGCAAAATGATGTGTCAAATGTCCTTGAAATCGGACAAAAACCGTACAGATATGAAAATGATGTGGTTCAAACGGCTATAACTTTTGAATCGAAAGTCGTAGAGCCTCGCAGATGGGCTCATTCGATTCCTCATCAAATTCTACAGTTAGCAGTCCCCTATGCAGGTAAATTTGCTGTACGAGCTTCGGTTTCCGAGATATTTGACAAAAACCAAACAGATAAGAAAAATGATGTGGCTCAAAAGGCTATAACTTTTGAATCGAAAGTCGTAGAGCCTCGCAGATGGGCTCATTCGATTCCTCATCAAATTCTACAGTTAGCAGTCCCCTACGCAGATAAATTTGCTGTACGAGCTTCCGTTTCCGAGATATTTGACAAAAACCGTATCATGTTAACTTATCAAAACCACTAGAGGGCGCCTCGCCACGTTACATCTCCCATTGCTTTTATGATGTAATAGTAGACGTTGCTGACGCAGACACTTAAACAGTCAGTGATCCATTCCACCTCATCAGAGTAGCTAGTGACTTCTGGATCTGACACACTGACTTAGAGAAAACAAGTAAGTCCATAATGGGGATA
This sequence comes from Borostomias antarcticus, assembly GCF_949987555.1. Lineage (NCBI taxonomy): Eukaryota > Metazoa > Chordata > Actinopteri > Stomiiformes > Stomiidae > Borostomias > Borostomias antarcticus. Next base: position 543,703 of record NW_028176821.1, read on the forward strand.
AACTTTAGAGTAAGAATTTTCTACAATTATTCTGTATTCATTCTTTGACAAAAACACCCCCAATTGAAGACAGAATAGAGTACATATTGCTCTCTGAGCTTTGTTTAACCAAGTTGTCATATAAATGATGTGTTGATACTGGTTGATTAGAGGACTAGCAGTGATGGCAACTCACAGGCTCAAAAGGCTATAACTTTTGAATCGAAAGTCGTAGAGCCTCGCAGATGGGCTCATTCGATTCCTCATCAAATTCTACAGTTAGCAGTCCCATAAGCAGATAAATTTGCTGTACGAGCTTCCGTTTCCGAGATATTTGACAAAAACCGTACAGATATGAAAAATGATGTGTCAAATGTCCTTGAAATCGGACAAAAACCGTACAGATATGAAAATGATGTGGTTCAAACGGCTATAACTTTTGAATCGAAAGTCGTAGAGCCTCGCAGATGGGCTCATTCGATTCCTCATCAAATTCTACAGTTAGCAGTCCCCCATGCAGATAAATTTGCTGTACGAGCTTCCGTTTCCGAGATATTTGACAAAAACCAAACAGATATGAAAAATGATGTGGCTCAAAAGGCTATAACTTTTGAATCGAAAGTCGTAGAGCCTCGCAGATGGGCTCATTCGATTCCTCATCAAATTCTACAGTTAGCAGTCCCCCATGCAGATAAATTTGCTGTACGAGCTTCCGTTTCCGAGATATTTGACAAAAACCAAACAGATAAGAAAAATGATGTGGCTCAAAAGGCTATAACTTTTGAATCGAAAGTCGTAGAGCCTCGCAGATGGGCTCATTCGATTCCTCATCAAATTCTACAGTTAGCAGTCCCCTATGCAGATAAATTTGCTGTACGAGCTTCCGTTTCCGAGATATTTGACAAAAACCGTACAGATATGCAAAATGATGTGTCAAATGTCCTTGAAATCGGACAAAAACCGTACAGATATGAAAATGATGTGGTTCAAACGGCTATAACTTTTGAATCGAAAGTCGTAGAGCCTCGCAGATGGGCTCATTCGATTCCTCATCAAATTCTACAGTTAGCAGTCCCCTATGCAGATAAATTTGCTGTACGAGCTTCCGTTTCCGAGATATTTGACAAAAACCGTACAGATATGCAAAATGATGTGTCAAATGTCCTTGAAATCGGACAAAAACCGTACAGATATGAAAATGATGTGGTTCAAACGGCTATAACTTTTGAATCGAAAGTCGTAGAGCCTCGCAGATGGGCTCATTCGATTCCTCATCAAATTCTACAGTTAGCAGTCCCCTATGCAGATAAATTTGCTGTACGAGCTTCCGTTTCCGAGATATTTGACAAAAACCGTACAGATATGCAAAATGATGTGTCAAATGTCCTTGAAATCGGACAAAAACCGTACAGATATGAAAATGATGTGGTTCAAACGGCTATAACTTTTGAATCGAAAGTCGTAGAGCCTCGCAGATGGGCTCATTCGATTCCTCATCAAATTCTACAGTTAGCAGTCCCCTATGCAGGTAAATTTGCTGTACGAGCTTCGGTTTCCGAGATATTTGACAAAAACCAAACAGATAAGAAAAATGATGTGGCTCAAAAGGCTATAACTTTTGAATCGAAAGTCGTAGAGCCTCGCAGATGGGCTCATTCGATTCCTCATCAAATTCTACAGTTAGCAGTCCCCTATGCAGATAAATTTGCAGTACGAGCTTCCGTTTCCGAGATATTTGACAAAAACCGTACAGATATGCAAAATGATGTGTCAAATGTCCTTGAAATCGGACAAAAACCGTACAGATATGAAAATGATGTGGTTCAAACGGCTATAACTTTTGAATCGAAAGTCCTAGAGCCTCGCAGATGGGCTCATTCGATTCCTCATCAAATTCTACAGTTAGCAGTCCCCTACGCAGATAAATTTGCTGTACGAGCTTCCGTTTCCGAGATATTTGACAAAAACCGTATCATGTTAACTTATCAAAACCACTAGAGGGCGCCTCGCCACGTTACATCTCCCATTGCTTTTATGATGTCATAGTAGACGTTGCTGACGCAGACACTTAAACAGTCAGTGATCCATTCCATCTCATCAGAGTAGCTAGTGACTTCTGGATCTGACACACTGACTTAGAGAAAACAAGTAAGTCCATAATGGGGATAAACTTTAGAGTAAGAATTTTCTACAATTATTCTGTATTCATTCTTTGACAAAAACACCCCCAATTGAAGACAGAATAGAGTACATATTGCTCTCTGAGCTTTGTTTAACCAAGTTGTCATATAAATGATGTTTTGATACTGGTTGATTAGAGGACTAGCAGTGATGGCAACTCACAGGCTCAAAAGGCTATAACTTTTGAATCGAAAGTCGTAGAGCCTCGCAGATGGGCTCATTCGATTCCTCATCAAATTCTACAGTTAGCAGTCCCCTATGCAGATAAATTTGCTGTACGAGCTTCCGTTTCCGAGATATTTGACAAAAACCGTACAGATATGCAAAATGATGTGTCAAATGTCCTTGAAATCGGACAAAAAACGTACAGATATGAAAATGATGTGGTTCAAACGGCTATAACTTTTGAATCGAAAGTCGTAGAGCCTCGCAGATGGGCTCATTCGATTCCTCATCAAATTCTACAGTTAGCAGTCCCCTATGCAGATACATTTGCTGTACGAGCTTCCGTTTCCGAGATATTTGACAAAAACCGTACAGATATGCAAAATGATGTGTCAAATGTCCTTGAAATCGGACAAAAACCGTACAGATATGAAAATGATGTGGTTCAAACGGCTATAACTTTTGAATCGAAAGTCCTAGAGCCTCGCAGATGGGCTCATTCGATTCCTCATCAAATTCTACAGTTAGCAGTCCCCTATGCAGATACATTTGCTGTACGAGCTTCGGTTTCCGAGATATTTGACAAAAACCGTATCATGTTAACTTATCAAAACCACTAGAGGGCGCCTCGCCACGTTACATCTCCCATTGCTTTTATGATGTCATAGTAGACGTTGCTGACGCAGACACTTAAACAGTCAGTGATCCATTCCATCTCATCAGAGTAGCTAGTGACTTCTGGATCTGACACACTGACTTAGAGAAAACAAGTAAGTCCATAATGGGGATAAACTTTAGAGTAAGAATTTTCTACAATTATTCTGTATTCATTCTTTGACAAAAACACCCCCAATTGAAGACAGAATAGAGTACATATTGCTCTCTGAGCTTTGTTTAACCAAGTTGTCATATAAATGATGTGTTGATACTGGTTGATTAGAGGACTAGCAGTGATGGCAACTCACAGGCTCAAAAGGCTATAACTTTTGAATCGAAAGTCGTAGAGCCTCGCAGATGGGCTCATTCGATTCCTCATCAAATTCTACAGTTAGCAGTCCCCTATGCAGGTAAATTTGCTGTACGAGCTTCGGTTTCCGAGATATTTGACAAAAACCAAACAGATATGAAAAATGATGTGGCTCAAAAGGCTATAACTTTTGAATCGAAAGTCGTAGAGCCTCGCAGATGGGCTCATTCGATTCCTCATCAAATTCTACAGTTAGCAGTCCCCTTTGCATGTAAATTTGCTGTACGAGCTTCGGTTTCCGAGATATTTGACAAAAACCAAACAGATAAGAAAAATGATGTGGCTCAAAAGGCTTTAACTTTTGAATCGAAAGTCGTAGAGCCTCGCAGATGGGCTCATTCGATTCCTCATCAAATTCTACAGTTAGCAGTCCCCTATGCAGATAAATTTGCTGTACGAGCTTCCGTTTCCGAGATATTTGACAAAAACCGTACAGATATGCAAAATGATGTGTCAAATGTCCTTGAAATCGGACAAAAACCGTACAGATATGAAAATGATGTGGTTCAAACGGCTATAACTTTTGAATCGAAAGTCGTAGAGCCTCGCAGATGGGCTCATTCGATTCCTCATCAAATTCTACAGTTAGCAGTCCCCTATGCAGGTAAATTTGCTGTACGAGCTTCGGTTTCCGAGATATTTGACAAAAACCAAACAGATAAGAAAAATGATGTGGCTCAAAAGGCTATAACTTTTGAATCGAAAGTCGTAGAGCCTCGCAGATGGGCTCATTCGATTCCTCATCAAATTCTACAGTTAGCAGTCCCCTATGCAGATAAATTTGCTGTACGAGCTTCCGTTTCCGAGATATTTGACAAAAACCGTACAGATATGCAAAATGATGTGTCAAATGTCCTTGAAATCGGACAAAAACCGTACAGATATGAAAATGATGTGGTTCAAACGGCTATAACTTTTGAATCGAAAGTCGTAGAGCCTCGCAGATGGGCTCATTCGATTCCTCATCAAATTCTACAGTTAGCAGTCCCCTATGCAGATAAATTTGCTGTACGAGCTTCCGTTTCCGAGATATTTGACAAAAACCGTATCATGTTAACTTATCAAAACCACTAGAGGGCGCCTCGCCACGTTACATCTCCCATTGCTTTTATGATGTCATAGTAGACGTTGCTGACGCAGACACTTGAACAGTCAGTGATCCATTCCATCTCATCAGAGTAGCTAGTGACTTCTGGATCTGACACACTGACTTAGAGAAAACAAGTAAGTCCATAATGGGGATAAACTTTAGAGTAAGAATTTTCTACAATTATTCTGTATTCATTCTTTGACAAAAACACCCCCAATTGAAGACAGAATAGAGTACATATTGCTCTCTGAGCTTTGTTTAACCAAGTTGTCATATAAATGATGTGTTGATACTGGTTGATTAGAGGACTAGCAGTGATGGCAACTCACAGGCTCAAAAGGCTATAACTTTTGAATCGAAAGTCGTAGAGCCTCGCAGATGGGCTCATTCGATTCCTCATCAAATTCTACAGTTAGCAGTCCCCTATGCAGATAAATTTGCTGTACGAGCTTCCGTTTCCGAGATATTTGACAAAAACCGTACAGATATGCAAAATGATGTGTCAAATGTCCTTGAAATCGGACAAAAACCGTACAGATATGAAAATGATGTGGTTCAAACGGCTATAACTTTTGAATCGAAAGTCGTAGAGCCTCGCAGATGGGCTCATTCGATTCCTCATCAAATTCTACAGTTAGCAGTCCCCTATGCAGGTAAATTTGCTGTACGAGCTTCGGTTTCCGAGATATTTGACAAAAACCAAACAGATATGAAAAATGATGTGGCTCAAAAGGCTATAACTTTTGAATCGAAAGTCGTAGAGCCTCGCAGATGGGCTCATTCGATTCCTCATCAAATTCTACAGTTAGCAGTCCCCTATACATATAAATTTGCTGTACGAGCTTCCGTTTCCGAGATATTTGACAAAAACCGTACAGATATGCAAAATGATGTGTCAAATGTCCTTGAAATCGGACAAAAAACGTACAGATATGAAAATGATGTGGTTCAAACGGCTATAACTTTTGAATCGAAAGTCGTAGAGCCTCGCAGATGGGCTCATTCGATTCCTCATCAAATTCTACAGTTAGCAGTCCCCTATGCAGATACATTTGCTGTACGAGCTTCCGTTTCCGAGATATTTGACAAAAACCGTACAGATATGCAAAATGATGTGTCAAATGTCCTTGAAATCGGACAAAAACCGTACAGATATGAAAATGATGTGGTTCAAACGGCTATAACTTTTGAATCGAAAGTCGTAGAGCCTCGCAGATGGGCTCATTCGATTCCTCATCAAATTCTACAGTTAGCAGTCCCCTATGCAGATAAATTTGCTGTACGGGCTTCCGTTTCCGAGATATTTGACAAAAACCGTACAGATATGCAAAATGATGTGTCAAATGTCCTTGAAATCGGACAAAAAACGTACAGATATGAAAATGATGTGGTTCAAACGGCTATAACTTTTGAATCGAAAGTCGTAGAGCCTCGCAGATGGGCTCATTCGATTCCTCATCAAATTCTACAGTTAGCAGTCCCCTATGCAGATAAATTTGCTGTACGAGCTTCCGTTTCCGAGATATTTGACAAAAACCGTACAGATATGCAAAATGATGTGTCAAATGTCCTTGAAATCGGACAAAAACCGTACAGATATGAAAATGATGTGGTTCAAACGGCTATAACTTTTGAATCGAAAGTCCTAGAGCCTCGCAGATGGGCTCATTCGATTCCTCATCAAATTCTACAGTTAGCAGTCCCCTATGCAGATAAATTTGCTGTACGAGCTTCGGTTTCCGAGATATTTGACAAAAACCGTATCATGTTAACTTATCAAAACCACTAGAGGGCGCCTCGCCACGTTACATCTCCCATTGCTTTTATGATGTCATAGTAGACGTTGCTGATGCAGACACTTAAACAGTCAGTGATCCATTCCATCTCATCAGAGTAGCTAGTGACTTCTGGATCTGACACACTGACTTAGAGAAAACAAGTAAGTCCATAATGGGGATAAACTTTAGAGTAAGAATTTTCTACAATTATTCTGTATTCATTCTTTGACAAAAACACCCCCAATTGAAGACAGAATAGAGTACATATTGCTCTCTGAGCTTTGTTTAACCAAGTTGTCATATAAATGATGTGTTGATACTGGTTGATTAGAGGACTAGCAGTGATGGCAACTCACAGGCTCAAAAGGCTATAACTTTTAAATCGAAAGTCGTAGAGCCTCGCAGATGGGCTCATTCGATTCCTCATCAAATTCTACAGTAAGCAGTCCCATATGCAGGTAAATTTGCTGTACGAGCTTCGGTTTCCGAGATATTTGACAAAAACCAAACAGATATGAAAAATGATGTGGCTCAAAAGGCTATAACTTTTGAATCGAAAGTCGTAGAGCCTCGCAGATGGGCTCATTCGATTCCTCATCAAATTCTACAGTTAGCAGTCCCCTTTGCATGTAAATTTGCTGTACGAGCTTCGGTTTCCGAGATATTTGACAAAAACCAAACAGATAAGAAAAATGATGTGGCTCAAAAGGCTTTAACTTTTGAATCGAAAGTCGTAGAGCCTCGCAGATGGGCTCATTCGATTCCTCATCAAATTCTACAGTTAGCAGTCCCCTATGCAGATAAATTTGCTGTACGAGCTTCCGTTTCCGAGATATTTGACAAAAACCGTACAGATATGCAAAATGATGTGTCAAATGTCCTTGAAATCGGACAAAAACCGTACAGATATGAAAATGATGTGGTTCAAACGGCTATAACTTTTGAATCGAAAGTCGTAGAGCCTCGCAGATGGGCTCATTCGATTCCTCATCAAATTCTACAGTTAGCAGTCCCCTATGCAGATAAATTTGCTGTACGAGCTTCCGTTTCCGAGATATTTGACAAAAACCGTATCATGTTAACTTATCAAAACCACTAGAGGGCGCCTCGCCACGTTACATCTCCCATTGCTTTTATGATGTCATAGTAGACGTTGCTGACGCAGACACTTAAACAGTCAGTGATCCATTCCATCTCATCAGAGTAGCTAGTGACTTCTGGATCTGACACACTGACTTAGAGAAAACAAGTAAGTCCATAATGGGGATAAACTTTAGAGTAAGAATTTTCTACAATTATTCTGTATTCATTCTTTGACAAAAACACCCCCAATTGAAGACAGAATAGAGTACATATTGCTCTCTGAGCTTTGTTTAACCAAGTTGTCATATAAATGATGTGTTGATACTGGTTGATTAGAGGACTAGCAGTGATGGCAACTCACAGGCTCAAAAGGCTATAACTTTTGAATCGAAAGTCGTAGAGCCTCGCAGATGGGCTCATTCGATTCCTCATCAAATTCTACAGTTAGCAGTCCCATAAGCAGATAAATTTGCTGTACGAGCTTCCGTTTCCGAGATATTTGACAAAAACCGTACAGATATGCAAAATGATGTGTCAAATGTCCTTGAAATCGGACAAAAACCGTACAGATATGAAAATGATGTGGTTCAAACGGCTATAACTTTTGAATCGAAAGTCGTAGAGCCTCGCAGATGGGCTCATTCGATTCCTCATCAAATTCTACAGTTAGCAGTCCCCTATGCAGATAAATTTGCTGTACGAGCTTCCGTTTCCGAGATATTTGACAAAAACCGTACAGATATGCAAAATGATGTGTCAAATGTCCTTGAAATCGGACAAAAACCGTACAGATATGAAAATGATGTGGTTCAAACGGCTATAACTTTTGAATCGAAAGTCGTAGAGCCTCGCAGATGGGCTCATTCGATTCCTCATCAAATTCTACAGTTAGCAGTCCCCTATGCAGATAAATTTGCTGTACGAGCTTCCGTTTCCGAGATATTTGACAAAAACCGTATCATGTTAACTTATCAAAACCACTAGAGGGCGCCTCGCCACGTTACATCTCCCATTGCTTTTATGATGTCATAGTAGACGTTGCTGACGCAGACACTTGAACAGTCAGTGATCCATTCCATCTCATCAGAGTAGCTAGTGACTTCTGGATCTGACACACTGACTTAGAGAAAACAAGTAAGTCCATAATGGGGATAAACTTTAGAGTAAGAATTTTCTACAATTATTCTGTATTCATTCTTTGACAAAAACACCCCCAATTGAAGACAGAATAGAGTACATATTGCTCTCTGAGCTTTGTTTAACCAAGTTGTCATATAAATGATGTGTTGATACTGGTTGATTAGAGGACTAGCAGTGATGGCAACTCACAGGCTCAAAAGGCTATAACTTTTGAATCGAAAGTCGTAGAGCCTCGCAGATGGGCTCATTCGATTCCTCATCAAATTCTACAGTTAGCAGTCCCCTATGCAGATAAATTTGCTGTACGAGCTTCCGTTTCCGAGATATTTGACAAAAACCGTACAGATATGCAAAATGATGTGTCAAATGTCCTTGAAATCGGACAAAAACCGTACAGATATGAAAATGATGTGGTTCAAACGGCTATAACTTTTGAATCGAAAGTCGTAGAGCCTCGCAGATGGGCTCATTCGATTCCTCATCAAATTCTACAGTTAGCAGTCCCCTATGCAGGTAAATTTGCTGTACGAGCTTCGGTTTCCGAGATATTTGACAAAAACCAAACAGATATGAAAAATGATGTGGCTCAAAAGGCTATAACTTTTGAATCGAAAGTCGTAGAGCCTCGCAGATGGGCTCATTCGATTCCTCATCAAATTCTACAGTTAGCAGTCCCCTATACAGATAAATTTGCTGTACGAGCTTCCGTTTCCGAGATATTTGACAAAAACCGTACAGATATGCAAAATGATGTGTCAAATGTCCTTGAAATCGGACAAAAAACGTACAGATATGAAAATGATGTGGTTCAAACGGCTATAACTTTTGAATCGAAAGTCGTAGAGCCTCGCAGATGGGCTCATTCGATTCCTCATCAAATTCTACAGTTAGCAGTCCCCTATGCAGATACATTTGCTGTACGAGCTTCCGTTTCCGAGATATTTGACAAAAACCGTACAGATATGCAAAATGATGTGTCAAATGTCCTTGAAATCGGACAAAAACCGTACAGATATGAAAATGATGTGGTTCAAACGGCTATAACTTTTGAATCGAAAGTCGTAGAGCCTCGCAGATGGGCTCATTCGATTCCTCATCAAATTCTACAGTTAGCAGTCCCCTATGCAGATAAATTTGCTGTACGGGCTTCCGTTTCCGAGATATTTGACAAAAACCGTACAGATATGCAAAATGATGTGTCAAATGTCCTTGAAATCGGACAAAAAACGTACAGATATGAAAATGATGTGGTTCAAACGGCTATAACTTTTGAATCGAAAGTCGTAGAGCCTCGCAGATGGGCTCATTCGATTCCTCATCAAATTCTACAGTTAGCAGTCCCCTATGCAGATAAATTTGCTGTACGAGCTTCCGTTTCCGAGATATTTGACAAAAACCGTACAGATATGCAAAATGATGTGTCAAATGTCCTTGAAATCGGACAAAAACCGTACAGATATGAAAATGATGTGGTTCAAACGGCTATAACTTTTGAATCGAAAGTCCTAGAGCCTCGCAGATGGGCTCATTCGATTCCTCATCAAATTCTACAGTTAGCAGTCCCCTATGCAGATAAATTTGCTGTACGAGCTTCGGTTTCCGAGATATTTGACAAAAACCGTATCATGTTAACTTATCAAAACCACTAGAGGGCGCCTCGCCACGTTACATCTCCCATTGCTTTTATGATGTCATAGTAGACGTTGCTGACGCAGACACTTAAACAGTCAGTGATCCATTCCATCTCATCAGAGTAGCTAGTGACTTCTGGATCTGACACACTGACTTAGAGAAAACAAGTAAGTCCATAATGGGGATAAACTTTAGAGTAAGAATTTTCTACAATTATTCTGTATTCATTCTTTGACAAAAACACCCCCAATTGAAGACAGAATAGAGTACATATTGCTCTCTGAGCTTTGTTTAACCAAGTTGTCATATAAATGATGTGTTGATACTGGTTGATTAGAGGACTAGCAGTGATGGCAACTCACAGGCTCAAAAGGCTATAACTTTTAAATCGAAAGTCGTAGAGCCTCGCAGATGGGCTCATTCGATTCCTCATCAAATTCTACAGTAAGCAGTCCCCTATGCAGGTAAATTTGCTGTACGAGCTTCGGTTTCCGAGATATTTGACAAAAACCAAACAGATATGAAAAATGATGTGGCTCAAAAGGCTATAACTTTTGAATCGAAAGTCGTAGAGCCTCGCAGATGGGCTCATTCGATTCCTCATCAAATTCTACAGTTAGCAGTCCCCTTTGCATGTAAATTTGCTGTACGAGCTTCGGTTTCCGAGATATTTGACAAAAACCAAACAGATAAGAAAAATGATGTGGCTCAAAAGGCTTTAACTTTTGAATCGAAAGTCGTAGAGCCTCGCAGATGGGCTCATTCGATTCCTCATCAAATTCTACAGTTAGCAGTCCCCTATGCAGATAAATTTGCTGTACGAGCTTCCGTTTCCGAGATATTTGACAAAAACCGTACAGATATGCAAAATGATGTGTCAAATGTCCTTGAAATCGGACAAAAACCGTACAGATATGAAAATGATGTGGTTCAAACGGCTATAACTTTTGAATCGAAAGTCGTAGAGCCTCGCAGATGGGCTCATTCGATTCCTCATCAAATTCTACAGTTAGCAGTCCCCTATGCAGATAAATTTGCTGTACGAGCTTCCGTTTCCGAGATATTTGACAAAAACCGTATCATGTTAACTTATCAAAACCACTAGAGGGCGCCTCGCCACGTTACATCTCCCATTGCTTTTATGATGTCATAGTAGACGTTGCTGACGCAGACACTTAAACAGTCAGTGATCCATTCCATCTCATCAGAGTAGCTAGTGACTTCTGGATCTGACACACTGACTTAGAGAAAACAAGTAAGTCCATAATGGGGATAAACTTTAGAGTAAGAATTTTCTACAATTATTCTGTATTCATTCTTTGACAAAAACACCCCCAATTGAAGACAGAATAGAGTACATATTGCTCTCTGAGCTTTGTTTAACCAAGTTGTCATATAAATGATGTGTTGATACTGGTTGATTAGAGGACTAGCAGTGATGGCAACTCACAGGCTCAAAAGGCTATAACTTTTGAATCGAAAGTCGTAGAGCCTCGCAGATGGGCTCATTCGATTCCTCATCAAATTCTACAGTTAGCAGTCCCCTATGCAGGTAAATTTGCTGTACGAGCTTCGGTTTCCGAGATATTTGACAAAAACCAAACAGATATGAAAAATGATGTGGCTCAAAAGGCTATAACTTTTGAATCGAAAGTCGTAGAGCCTCGCAGATGGGCTCATTCGATTCCTCATCAAATTCTACAGTTAGCAGTCCCCTATGCAGATAAATTTGCTGTACGAGCTTCCGTTTCCGAGATATTTGACAAAAACCGTACAGATATGCAAAATGATGTGTCAAATGTCCTTGAAATCGGACAAAAAACGTACAGATATGAAAATGATGTGGTTCAAACGGCTATAACTTTTGAATCGAAAGTCGTAGAGCCTCGCAGATGGGCTCATTCGATTCCTCATCAAATTCTACAGTTAGCAGTCCCCTATGCAGATACATTTGCTGTACGAGCTTCCGTTTCCGAGATATTTGACAAAAACCGTACAGATATGCAAAATGATGTGTCAAATGTCCTTGAAATCGGACAAAAAACGTACAGATATGAAAATGATGTGGTTCAAACGGCTATAACTTTTGAATCGAAAGTCGTAGAGCCTCGCAGATGGGCTCATTCGATTCCTCATCAAATTCTACAGTTAGCAGTCCCCTATGCAGATAAATTTGCTGTACGAGCTTCCGTTTCCGAGATATTTGACAAAAACCGTACAGATATGCAAAATGATGTGTCAAATGTCCTTGAAATCGGACAAAAACCGTACAGATATGAAAATGATGTGGTTCAAACGGCTATAACTTTTGAATCGAAAGTCCTAGAGCCTCGCAGATGGGCTCATTCGATTCCTCATCAAATTCTACAGTTAGCAGTCCCCTATGCAGATAAATTTGCTGTACGAGCTTCGGTTTCCGAGATATTTGACAAAAACCGTATCATGTTAACTTATCAAAACCACTAGAGGGCGCCTCGCCACGTTACATCTCCCATTGCTTTTATGATGTCATAGTAGACGTTGCTGACGCAGACACTTAAACAGTCAGTGATCCATTCCATCTCATCAGAGTAGCTAGTGACTTCTGGATCTGACACACTGACTTAGAGAAAACAAGTAAGTCCATAATGGGGATAAACTTTAGAGTAAGAATTTTCTACAATTATTCTGTATTCATTCTTTGACAAAAACACCCCCAATTGAAGACAGAATAGAGTACATATTGCTCTCTGAGCTTTGTTTAACCAAGTTGTCATATAAATGATGTGTTGATACTGGTTGATTAGAGGACTAGCAGTGATGGCAACTCACAGGCTCAAAAGGCTATAACTTTTGAATCGAAAGTCGTAGAGCCTCGTAGATGGGCTCATTCGATTCCTCATCAAATTCTACAGTTAGCAGTCCCCTATGCAGGTAAATTTGCTGTACGAGCTTCGGTTTCCGAGATATTTGACAAAAACCAAACAGATAAGAAAAATGATGTGGCTCAAAAGGCTTTAACTTTTGAATCGAAAGTCGTAGAGCCTCGCAGATGGGCTCATTCGATTCCTCATCAAATTCTACAGTTAGCAGTCCCCTATGCAGATAAATTTGCTGTACGAGCTTCCGTTTCCGAGATATTTGACAAAAACCGTACAGATATGCAAAATGATGTGTCAAATGTCCTTGAAATCGGACAAAAACCGTACAGATATGAAAATGATGTGGTTCAAACGGCTATAACTTTTGAATCGAAAGTCGTAGAGCCTCGCAGATGGGCTCATTCGATTCCTCATCAAATTCTACAGTTAGCAGTCCCCTATGCAGGTAAATTTGCTGTACGAGCTTCGGTTTCCGAGATATTTGACAAAAACCAAACAGATAAGAAAAATGATGTGGCTCAAAAGGCTATAACTTTTGAATCGAAAGTCGTAGAGCCTCGCAGATGGGCTCATTCGATTCCTCATCAAATTCTACAGTTAGCAGTCCCCTATGCAGATAAATTTGCTGTACGAGCTTCCGTTTCCGAGATATTTGACAAAAACCGTACAGATATGCAAAATGATGTGTCAAATGTCCTTGAAATCGGACAAAAACCGTACAGATATGAAAATGATGTGGTTCAAACGGCTATAACTTTTGAATCGAAAGTCGTAGAGCCTCGCAGATGGGCTCATTCGATTCCTCATCAAATTCTACAGTTAGCAGTCCCCTATGCAGATAAATTTGCTGTACGAGCTTCCGTTTCCGAGATATTTGACAAAAACCGTACAAATATGCAAAATGATGTGTCAAATGTCCTTGAAATCGGACAAAAACCGTACAGATATGAAAATGATGTGGTTCAAACGGCTATAACTTTTGAATCGAAAGTCGTAGAGCCTCGCAGATGGGCTCATTCGATTCCTCATCAAATTCTACAGTTAGCAGTCCCATATGCAGATAAATTTGCTGTACGAGCTTCCGTTTCCGAGATATTTGACAAAAACCGTACAGATATGAAAAATGATGTGTCAAATGTCCTTGAAATCGGACAAAAACCGTACAGATATGAAAATGATGTGGTTCAAACGGCTATAACTTTTGAATCGAAAGTCGTAGAGCCTCGCAGATGGGCTCATTCGATTCCTCATCAAATTCTACAGTTAGCAGTCCCCTATGCAGATAAATTTGCTGTACGAGCTTCCGTTTCCGAGATATTTGACAAAAACCGTACAGATATGAAAAATGATGTGTCAAATGTCCTTGAAATCGGACAAAAACCGTACAGATATGAAAATGATGTGGTTCAAACGGCTATAACTTTTGAATCGAAAGTCGTAGAGCCTCGCAGATGGGCTCATTCGATTCCTCATCAAATTCTACAGTTAGCAGTCCCCTATGCAGATAAATTTGCTGTACGAGCTTCCGTTTCCGAGATATTTGACAAAAACCGTATCATGTTAACTTATCAAAACCACTAGAGGGCGCCTCGCCACGTTACATCTCCCATTGCTTTTATGATGTCATAGTAGACGTTGCTGACGCAGACACTTAAACAGTCAGTGATCCATTCCACCTCATCAGAGTAGCTAGTGACTTCTGGATCTGACACACTGACTTAGAGAAAACAAGTAAGTCCATAATGGGGATAAACTTTAGAGTAAGAATTTTCTACAATTATTCTGTATTCATTCTTTGACAAAAACACCCCCAATTGAAGACAGAATAGAGTACATATTGCTCTCTGAGCTTTGTTTAACCAAGTTGTCATATAAATGATGTGTTGATACTGGTTGATTAGAGGACTAGCAGTGATGGCAACTCACAGGCTCAAAAGGCTATAACTTTTGAATCGAAAGTCGTAGAGCCTCGCAGATGGGCTCATTCGATTCCTCATCAAATTCTACAGTTAGCAGTCCCCTACGCAGATAAATTTGCTGTACGAGCTTCCGTTTCCGAGATATTTGACAAAAACCGTACAGATATGCAAAATGGTGTGTCAAATGTCCTTGAAATCGGACAAAAACCGTACAGATATGAAAATGATGTGGTTCAAACGGCTATAACTTTTGAATCGAAAGTCGTAGAGCCTCGCAGATGGGCTCATTCGATTCCTCATCAAATTCTACAGTTAGCAGTCCCCTATGCAGATAAATTTGCTGTACGAGCTTCCGTTTCCGAGATATTTGACAAAAACCGTACAGATATGCAAAATGTGTGTCAAATGTCCTTGAAATCGGACAAAAACCGTACAGATATGAAAATGATGTGGTTCAAACGGCTATAACTTTTGAATCGAAAGTCGTAGAGCCTCGCAGATGGGCTCATTCGATTCCTCATCAAATTCTACAGTTAGCAGTCCCCTATGCAGATAAATTTGCTGTACGAGCTTCCGTTTCCGAGATATTTGACAAAAACCGTACAGATATGCAAAATGATGTGTCAAATGTCCTTGAAATCGGACAAAAACCGTACAGATATGAAAATGATGTGGTTCAAACGGCTATAACTTTTGAATCGAAAGTCCTAGAGCCTCGCAGATGGGCTCATTCGATTCCTCATCAAATTCTACAGTTAGCAGTCCCCAATGCAGATAAATTTGCTGTACGAGCTTCCGTTTCCGAGATATTTGACAAAAACCGTACAGATATGCAAAATGATGTGTCAAATGTCCTTGAAATCGGACAAAAACCGTACAGATATGAAAATGATGTGGTTCAAACGGATATAACTTTTGAATCGAAAGTCGTAGAGCCTCGCAGATGGGCTCATTCGATTCCTCATCAAATTCTACAGTTAGCAGTCCCCTATGCAGATAAATTTGCTGTACGAGCTTCCGTTTCCGAGATATTTGACAAAAACCGTATCATGTTAACTTATCAAAACCACTAGAGGGCGCCTCGCCACGTTACATCTCCCATTGCTTTTATGATGTCATAGTAGACGTTGCTGACGCAGACACTTAAACAGTCAGTGATCCATTCCATCTCATCAGAGTAGCTAGTGACTTCTGGATCTGACACACTGACTTAGAGAAAACAAGTAAGTCCATAATGGGGATAAACTTTAGAGTAAGAATTTTCTACAATTATTCTGTATTCATTCTTTGACAAAAACACCCCCAATTGAAGACAGAATAGAGTACATATTGCTCTCTGAGCTTTGTTTAACCAAGTTGTCATATAAATGATGTGTTGATACTGGTTGATTAGAGGACTAGCAGTGATGGCAACTCACAGGCTCAAAAGGCTATAACTTTTGAATCGAAAGTCGTAGAGCCTCGCAGATGGGCTCATTCGATTCCTCATCAAATTCTACAGTTAGCAGTCCCCTATGCAGATAAATTTGCTGTACGAGCTTCCGTTTCCGAGATATTTGACAAAAACCGTATCATGTTAACTTATCAAAACCACTAGAGGGCGCCTCGCCACGTTACATCTCCCATTGCTTTTATGATGTCATAGTAGACGTTGCTGACGCAGACACTTAAACAGTCAGTGATCCATTCCACCTCATCAGAGTAGCTAGTGACTTCTGGATCTGACACACTGACTTAGAGAAAACAAGTAAGTCCATAATGGGGATAAACTTTAGAGTAAGAATTTTCTACAATTATTCTGTATTCATTCTTTGACAAAAACACCCCCAATTGAAGACAGAATAGAGTACATATTGCTCTCTGAGCTTTGTTTAACCAAGTTGTCATATAAATGATGTGTTGATACTGGTTGATTAGAGGACTAGCAGTGATGGCAACTCACAGGCTCAAAAGGCTATAACTTTTGAATCGAAAGTCGTAGAGCCTCGCAGATGGGCTCATTCGATTCCTCATCAAATTCTACAGTTAGCAGTCCCCTATGCAGATAAATTTGCTGTACGAGCTTCCGTTTCCGAGATATTTGACAAAAACCGTACAGATATGCAAAATGGTGTGTCAAATGTCCTTGAAATCGGACAAAAACCGTACAGATATGAAAATGATGTGGTTCAAACGGCTATAACTTTTGAATCGAAAGTCGTAGAGCCTCGCAGATGGGCTCATTCGATTCCTCATCAAATTCTACAGTTAGCAGTCCCCTATGCAGATAAATTTGCTGTACGAGCTTCCGTTTCCGAGATATTTGACAAAAACCGTACAGATATGCAAAATGTGTGTCAAATGTCCTTGAAATCGGACAAAAACCGTACAGATATGAAAATGATGTGGTTCAAACGGCTATAACTTTTGAATCGAAAGTCGTAGAGCCTCGCAGATGGGCTCATTCGATTCCTCATCAAATTCTACAGTTAGCAGTCCCCTATGCAGATAAATTTGCTGTACGAGCTTCCGTTTCCGAGATATTTGACAAAAACCGTACAGATATGCAAAATGATGTGTCAAATGTCCTTGAAATCGGACAAAAACCGTACAGATATGAAAATGATGTGGTTCAAACGGCTATAACTTTTGAATCGAAAGTCGTAGAGCCTCGCAGATGGGCTCATTCGATTCCTCATCAAATTCTACAGTTAGCAGTCCCCTATGCAGATAAATTTGCTGTACGAGCTTCCGTTTCCGAGATATTTGACAAAAACCGTACAGATATGCAAAATGTGTGTCAAATGTCCTTGAAATCGGACAAAAACCGTACAGATATGAAAATGATGTGGTTCAAACGGCTATAACTTTTGAATCGAAAGTCGTAGAGCCTCGCAGATGGGCTCATTCGATTCCTCATCAAATTCTACAGTTAGCAGTCCCCTATGCAGATAAATTTGCTGTACGAGCTTCCGTTTCCGAGATATTTGACAAAAACCGTACAGATATGCAAAATGATGTGTCAAATGTCCTTGAAATCGGACAAAAACCGTACAGATATGAAAATGATGTGGTTCAAACGGCTATAACTTTTGAATCGAAAGTCGTAGAGCCTCGCAGATGGGCTCATTCGATTCCTCATCAAATTCTACAGTTAGCAGTCCCCAATGCAGATAAATTTGCTGTACGAGCTTCCGTTTCCGAGATATTTGACAAAAACCGTACAGATATGCAAAATGATGTGTCAAATGTCCTTGAAATCGGACAAAAACCGTACAGATATGAAAATGATGTGGTTCAAACGGATATAACTTTTGAATCGAAAGTCGTAGAGCCTCGCAGATGGGCTCATTCGATTCCTCATCAAATTCTACAGTTAGCAGTCCCCTATGCAGATAAATTTGCTGTACGAGCTTCCGTTTCCGAGATATTTGACAAAAACCGTACAGATATGCAAAATGATGTGTCAAATGTCCTTGAAATCGGACAAAAACCGTACAGATATGAAAATGATGTGGTTCAAACGGCTATAACTTTTGAATCGAAAGTCGTAGAGCCTCGCAGATGGGCTCATTCGATTCCTCATCAAATTCTACAGTTAGCAGTCCCCAATGCAGATAAATTTGCTGTACGAGCTTCCGTTTCCGAGATATTTGACAAAAACCGTACAGATATGCAAAATGATGTGTCAAATGTCCTTGAAATCGGACAAAAACCGTACAGATATGAAAATGATGTGGTTCAAACGGATATAACTTTTGAATCGAAAGTCGTAGAGCCTCGCAGATGGGCTCATTCGATTCCTCATCAAATTCTACAGTTAGCAGTCCCCTATGCAGATAAATTTGCTGTACGAGCTTCCGTTTCCGAGATATTTGACAAAAACCGTATCATGTTAACTTATCAAAACCACTAGAGGGCGCCTCGCCACGTTACATCTCCCATTGCTTTTATGATGTCATAGTAGACGTTGCTGACGCAGACACTTAAACAGTCAGTGATCCATTCCACCTCATCAGAGTAGCTAGTGACTTCTGGATCTGACACACTGACTTAGAGAAAACAAGTAAGTCCATAATGGGGATAAACTTTAGAGTAAGAATTTTCTACAATTATTCTGTATTCATTCTTTGACAAAAACACCCCCAATTGAAGACAGAATAGAGTACATATTGCTCTCTGAGCTTTGTTTAACCAAGTTGTCATATAAATGATGTGTTGATACTGGTTGATTAGAGGACTAGCAGTGATGGCAACTCACAGGCTCAAAAGGCTATAACTTTTGAATCGAAAGTCGTAGAGCCTCGCAGATGGGCTCATTCGATTCCTCATCAAATTCTACAGTTAGCAGTCCCATATGCAGATAAATTTGCTGAACGAGCTTCCGTTTCCGAGATATTTGACAAAAACCGTACAGATATGAAAAATTATGTGTCAAATGTCCTTGAAATCGGACAAAAACCGTACAGATATGAAAATGATGTGGTTCAAACGGCTATAACTTTTGAATCGAAAGTCGTAGAGCCTCGCAGATGGGCTCATTCGATTCCTCATCAAATTCTACAGTTAGCAGTCCCCTATGCAGATAAATTTGCTGTACGAGCTTCCGTTTCCGAGATATTTGACAAAAACCGTACAGATATGCAAAATGATGTGTCAAATGTCCTTGAAATCGGACAAAAACCGTACAGATATGAAAATGATGTGGTTCAAACGGCTATAACTTTTGAATCGAAAGTCGTAGAGCCTCGCAGATGGGCTCATTCGATTCCTCATCAAATTCTACAGTTAGCAGTCCCCAATGCAGATAAATTTGCTGTACGAGCTTCCGTTTCCGAGATATTTGACAAAAACCGTACAGATATGCAAAATGATGTGTCAAATGTCCTTGAAATCGGACAAAAACCGTACAGATATGAAAATGATGTGGTTCAAACGGATATAACTTTTGAATCGAAAGTCGTAGAGCCTCGCAGATGGGCTCATTCGATTCCTCATCAAATTCTACAGTTAGCAGTCCCCTATGCAGATAAATTTGCTGTACGAGCTTCCGTTTCCGAGATATTTGACAAAAACCGTATCATGTTAACTTATCAAAACCACTAGAGGGCGCCTCGCCACGTTACATCTCCCATTGCTTTTATGATGTCATAGTAGACGTTGCTGACGCAGACACTTAAACAGTCAGTGATCCATTCCACCTCATCAGAGTAGCTAGTGACTTCTGGATCTGACACACTGACTTAGAGAAAACAAGTAAGTCCATAATGGGGATAAACTTTAGAGTAAGAATTTTCTACAATTATTCTGTATTCATTCTTTGACAAAAACACCCCCAATTGAAGACAGAATAGAGTACATATTGCTCTCTGAGCTTTGTTTAACCAAGTTGTCATATAAATGATGTGTTGATACTGGTTGATTAGAGGACTAGCAGTGATGGCAACTCACAGGCTCAAAAGGCTATAACTTTTGAATCGAAAGTCGTAGAGCCTCGCAGATGGGCTCATTCGATTCCTCATCAAATTCTACAGTTAGCAGTCCCCTATGCAGATAAATTTGCTGTACGAGCTTCCGTTTCCGAGATATTTGACAAAAACCGTATCATGTTAACTTATCAAAACCACTAGAGGGCGCCTCGCCACGTTACATCTCCCATTGCTTTTATGATGTCATAGTAGACGTTGCTGACGCAGACACTTAAACAGTCAGTGATCCATTCCACCTCATCAGAGTAGCTAGTGACTTCTGGATCTGACACACTGACTTAGAGAAAACAAGTAAGTCCATAATGGGGATAAACTTTAGAGTAAGAATTTTCTACAATTATTCTGTATTCATTCTTTGACAAAAACACCCCCAATTGAAGACAGAATAGAGTACATATTGCTCTCTGAGCTTTGTTTAACCAAGTTGTCATATAAATGATGTGTTGATACTGGTTGATTAGAGGACTAGCAGTGATGGCAACTCACAGGCTCAAAAGGCTATAACTTTTGAATCGAAAGTCGTAGAGCCTCGCAGATGGGCTCATTCGATTCCTCATCAAATTCTACAGTTAGCAGTCCCCTATGCAGATAAATTTGCTGTACGAGCTTCCGTTTCCGAGATATTTGACAAAAACCGTACAGATATGAAAAATGATGTGTCAAATGTCCTTGAAATCGGACAAAAACCGTACAGATATGAAAATGATGTGGTTCAAACGGCTATAACTTTTGAATCGAAAGTCGTAGAGCCTCGCAGATGGGCTCATTCGATTCCTCATCAAATTCTACAGTTAGCAGTCCCCTATGCAGATAAATTTGCTGTACGAGCTTCCGTTTCCGAGATATTTGACAAAAACCGTACAGATATGCAAAATGATGTGTCAAATGTCCTTGAAATCGGACAAAAACCGTACAGATATGAAAATGATGTGGTTCAAACGGCTATAACTTTTGAATCGAAAGTCGTAGAGCCTCGCAGATGGGCTCATTCGATTCCTCATCAAATTCTACAGTTAGCAGTCCCCAATGCAGATAAATTTGCTGTACGAGCTTCCGTTTCCGAGATATTTGACAAAAACCGTACAGATATGCAAAATGATGTGTCAAATGTCCTTGAAATCGGACAAAAACCGTACAGATATGAAAATGATGTGGTTCAAACGGATATAACTTTTGAATCGAAAGTCGTAGAGCCTCGCAGATGGGCTCATTCGATTCCTCATCAAATTCTACAGTTAGCAGTCCCCTATGCAGATAAATTTGCTGTACGAGCTTCCGTTTCCGAGATATTTGACAAAAACCGTATCATGTTAACTTATCAAAACCACTAGAGGGCGCCTCGCCACGTTACATCTCCCATTGCTTTTATGATGTCATAGTAGACGTTGCTGACGCAGACACTTAAACAGTCAGTGATCCATTCCATCTCATCAGAGTAGCTAGTGACTTCTGGATCTGACACACTGACTTAGAGAAAACAAGTAAGTCCATAATGGGGATAAACTTTAGAGTAAGAATTTTCTACAATTATTCTGTATTCATTCTTTGACAAAAACACCCCCAATTGAAGACAGAATAGAGTACATATTGCTCTCTGAGCTTTGTTTAACCAAGTTGTCATATAAATGATGTGTTGATACTGGTTGATTAGAGGACTAGCAGTGATGGCAACTCACAGGCTCAAAAGGCTATAACTTTTGAATCGAAAGTCGTAGAGCCTCGCAGATGGGCTCATTCGATTCCTCATCAAATTCTACAGTTAGCAGTCCCCTATGCAGATAAATTTGCTGTACGAGCTTCCGTTTCCGAGATATTTGACAAAAACCGTACAGATATGCAAAATGGTGTGTCAAATGTCCTTGAAATCGGACAAAAACCGTACAGATATGAAAATGATGTGGTTCAAACAGCTATAACTTTTGAATCGAAAGTCGTAGAGCCTCGCAGATGGGCTCATTCGATTCCTCATCAAATTCTACAGTTAGCAGTCCCCTATGCAGATAAATTTGCTGTACGAGCTTCCGTTTCCGAGATATTTGACAAAAACCGTACAGATATGCAAAATGTGTGTCAAATGTCCTTGAAATCGGACAAAAACCGTACAGATATGAAAATGATGTGGTTCAAACGGCTATAACTTTTGAATCGAAAGTCGTAGAGCCTCGCAGATGGGCTCATTCGATTCCTCATCAAATTCTACAGTTAGCAGTCCCCTATGCAGATAAATTTGCTGTACGAGCTTCCGTTTCCGAGATATTTGACAAAAACCGTACAGATATGCAAAATGATGTGTCAAATGTCCTTGAAATCGGACAAAAACCGTACAGATATGAAAATGATGTGGTTCAAACGGCTATAACTTTTGAATCGAAAGTCGTAGAGCCTCGCAGATGGGCTCATTCGATTCCTCATCAAATTCTACAGTTAGCAGTCCCATATGCAGATAAATTTGCTGTACGAGCTTCCGTTTCCGAGATATTTGACAAAAACCGTACAGATATGAAAAATGATGTGTCAAATGTCCTTGAAATCGGACAAAAACCGTACAGATATGAAAATGATGTGGTTCAAACGGCTATAACTTTTGAATCGAAAGTCGTAGAGCCTCGCAGATGGGCTCATTCGATTCCTCATCAAATTCTACAGTTAGCAGTCCCCTATGCAGATAAATTTGCTGTACGAGCTTCCGTTTCCGAGATATTTGACAAAAACCGTATCATGTTAACTTATCAAAACCACTAGAGGGCGCCTCGCCACGTTACATCTCCCATTGCTTTTATGATGTCATAGTAGACGTTGCTGACGCAGACACTTAAACAGTCAGTGATCCATTCCACCTCATCAGAGTAGCTAGTGACTTCTGGATCTGACACACTGACTTAGAGAAAACAAGTAAGTCCATAATGGGGATAAACTTTAGAGTAAGAATTTTCTACAATTATTCTGTATTCATTCTTTGACAAAAACACCCCCAATTGAAGACAGAATAGAGTACATATTGCTCTCTGAGCTTTGTTTAACCAAGTTGTCATATAAATGATGTGTTGATACTGGTTGATTAGAGGACTAGCAGTGATGGCAACTCACAGGCTCAAAAGGCTATAACTTTTGAATCGAAAGTCGTAGAGCCTCGCAGATGGGCTCATTCGATTCCTCATCAAATTCTACAGTTAGCAGTCCCCTATGCAGGTAAATTTGCTGTACGAGCTTCCGTTTCCGAGATATTTGACAAAAACCGTACAGATATGCAAAATGATGTGTCAAATGTCCTTGAAATCGGACAAAAACCGTACAGATATGAAAATGATGTGGTTCAAACGGCTATAACTTTTGAATCGAAAGTCCTAGAGCCTCGCAGATGGGCTCATTCGATTCCTCATCAAATTCTACAGTTAGCAGTCCCCTATGCAGATAAATTTGCTGTACGAGCTTCCGTTTCCGAGATATTTGACAAAAACCGTATCATGTTAACTTATCAAAACCACTAGAGGGCGCCTCGCCACGTTACATCTCCCATTGCTTTTATGATGTCATAGTAGACGTTGCTGACGCAGACACTTAAACAGTCAGTGATCCATTCCATCTCATCAGAGTAGCTAGTGACTTCTGGATCTGACACACTGACTTAGAGAAAACAAGTAAGTCCATAATGGGGATAAACTTTAGAGTAAGAATTTTCTACAATTATTCTGTATTCATTCTTTGACAAAAACACCCCCAATTGAAGACAGAATAGAGTTCATATTGCTCTCTGAGCTTTGTTTAACCAAGTTGTCATATAAATGATGTGTTGATACTGGTTGATTAGAGGACTAGCAGTGATGGCAACTCACAGGCTCAAAAGGCTATAACTTTTGAATCGAAAGTCGTAGAGCCTCGCAGATGGGCTCATTCGATTCCTCATCAAATTCTACAGTTAGCAGTCCCCTATGCAGATAAATTTGCTGTACGAGCTTCCGTTTCCGAGATATTTGACAAAAACCGTACAGATATGCAAAATGATGTGTCAAATGTCCTTGAAATCGGACAAAAACCGTACAGATATGAAAATGATGTGGTTCAAACGGCTATAACTTTTGAATCGAAAGTCCTAGAGCCTCGCAGATGGGCTCATTCGATTCCTCATCAAATTCTACAGTTAGCAGTCCCCTATGCAGATAAATTTGCTGTACGAGCTTCCGTTTCCGAGATATTTGACAAAAACCGTATCATGTTAACTTATCAAAACCACTAGAGGGCGCCTCGCCACGTTACATCTCCCATTGCTTTTATGATGTCATAGTAGACGTTGCTGACGCAGACACTTAAACAGTCAGTGATCCATTCCATCTCATCAGAGTAGCTAGTGACTTCTGGATCTGACACACTGACTTAGAGAAAACAAGTAAGTCCATAATGGGGATAAACTTTAGAGTAAGAATTTTCTACAATTATTCTGTATTCATTCTTTGACAAAAACACCCCCAATTGAAGACAGAATAGAGTACATATTGCTCTCTGAGCTTTGTTTAACCAAGTTGTCATATAAATGATGTGTTGATACTGGTTGATTAGAGGACTAGCAGTGATGGCAACTCACAGGCTCAAAAGGCTATAACTTTTGAATCGAAAGTCGTAGAGCCTCGCAGATGGGCTCATTCGATTCCTCATCAAATTCTACAGTTAGCAGTCCCATATGCAGATAAATTTGCTGTACGAGCTTCCGTTTCCGAGATATTTGACAAAAACCGTACAGATATGGAAAATGATGTGTCAAATGTCCTTGAAATCGGACAAAAACCGTACAGATATGAAACTGATGTGGTTCAAACGGCTATAACTTTTGAATCGAAAGTCGTAGAGCCTCGCAGATGGGCTCATTCGATTCCTCATCAAATTCTACAGTTAGCAGTCCCCTACGCAGATAAATTTGCTGTACGAGCTTCCGTTTCCGAGATATTTGACAAAAACCGTATCATGTTAACTTATCAAAACCACTAGAGGGCGCCTCGCCACGTTACATCTCCCATTGCTTTTATGATGTCATAGTAGACGTTGCTGACGCAGACACTTAAACAGTCAGTGATCCATTCCATCTCATCAGAGTAGCTAGTGACTTCTGGATCTGACACACTGACTTAGAGAAAACAAGTAAGTCCATAATGGGGATAAACTTTAGAGTAAGAATTTTCTACAATTATTCTGTATTCATTCTTTGACAAAAACACCCCCAATTGAAGACAGAATAGAGTTCATATTGCTCTCTGAGCTTTGTTTAACCAAGTTGTCATATAAATGATGTGTTGATACTGGTTGATTAGAGGACTAGCAGTGATGGCAACTCACAGGCTCAAAAGGCTATAACTTTTGAATCGAAAGTCGTAGAGCCTCGCAGATGGGCTCATTCGATTCCTCATCAAATTCTACAGTTAGCAGTCCCCTATGCAGGTAAATTTGCTGTACGAGCTTCGGTTTCCGAGATATTTGACAAAAACCAAACAGATATGAAAAATGATGTGGCTCAAACGGCTATAACTTTTGAATCGAAAGTCGTAGAGCCTCGCAGATGGGCTCATTCGATTCCTCATCAAATTCTACAGTTAGCAGTCCCCTATGCAGATAAATTTGCTGTACGAGCTTCCGTTTCCGAGATATTTGACAAAAACCGTACAGAAATGAAAAATGATGTGTCAAATGTCCTTGAAATCGGACAAAAACCGTACAGATATGAAAATGATGTGGTTCAAACGGCTATAACTTTTGAATCGAAAGTCGTAGAGCCTCGCAGATGGGCTCATTCGATTCCTCATCAAATTCTACAGTTAGCAGTCCCCTATGCAGATAAATTTGCTGTACGAGCTTCCGTTTCCGAGATATTTGACAAAAACCGTATCATGTTAACTTATCAAAACCACTAGAGGGCGCCTCGCCACGTTACATCTCCCATTGCTTTTATGATGTCATAGTAGACGTTGCTGACGCAGACACTTAAACAGTCAGTGATCCATTCCATCTCATCAGAGTAGCTAGTGACTTCTGGATCTGACACACTGACTTAGAGAAAACAAGTAAGTCCATAATGGGGATAAACTTTAGAGTAAGAATTTTCTACAATTATTCTGTATTCATTCTTTGACAAAAACACCCCCAATTGAAGACAGAATAGAGTACATATTGCTCTCTGAGCTTTGTTTAACCAAGTTGTCATATAAATGATGTGTTGATACTGGTTGATTAGAGGATTAGCAGTGATGGCAACTCACAGGCTCAAAAGGCTATAACTTTTGAATCGAAAGTCGTAGAGCCTCGCAGATGGGCTCATTCGATTCCTCATCAAATTCTACAGTTAGCAGTCCCCTATGCAGATAAATTTGCTGTACGAGCTTCCGTTTCCGAGATATTTGACAAAAACCGTACAGATATGCAAAATGGTGTGTCAAATGTCCTTGAAATCGGACAAAAACCGTACAGATATGAAAATGATGTGGTTCAAACGGCTATAACTTTTGAATCGAAAGTCGTAGAGCCTCGCAGATGGGCTCATTCGATTCCTCATCAAATTCTACAGTTAGCAGTACCCTATGCAGATAAATTTGCTGTACGAGCTTCCGTTTCCGAGATATTTGACAAAAACCGTACAGATATGCAAAATGTGTGTCAAATGTCCTTGAAATCGGACAAAAACCGTACAGATATGAAAATGATGTGGTTCAAACGGCTATAACTTTTGAATCGAAAGTCGTAGAGCCTCGCAGATGGGCTCATTCGATTCCTCATCAAATTCTACAGTTAGCAGTCCCCTATGCAGATAAATTTGCTGTACGAGCTTCCGTTTCCGAGATATTTGACAAAAACCGTACAGATATGCAAAATTATGTGTCAAATGTCCTTGAAATCGGACAAAAACCGTACAGATATGAAAATGATGTGGTTCAAACGGCTATAACTTTTGAATCGAAAGTCGTAGAGCCTCGCAGATGGGCTCATTCCATTCCTCATCAAATTCTACAGTTAGCAGTCCCATATGCAGATAAATTTGCTGTACGAGCTTCCGTTTCCGAGATATTTGACAAAAACCGTACAGATATGAAAAATGATGTGTCAAATGTCCTTGAAATCGGACAAAAACCGTACAGATATGAAAATGATGTGGTTCAAACGGCTATAACTTTTGAATCG
This sequence comes from Borostomias antarcticus, assembly GCF_949987555.1. Classification (NCBI taxonomy): domain Eukaryota; kingdom Metazoa; phylum Chordata; class Actinopteri; order Stomiiformes; family Stomiidae; genus Borostomias; species Borostomias antarcticus. The sequence goes on from NW_028176821.1 coordinate 571,184, forward strand.
AAAGTCGTAGAGCCTCGCAGATGGGCTCATTCGATTCCTCATCAAATTCTACAGTTAGCAGTCCCCTATGCAGATAAATTTGCTGTACGAGCTTCGGTTTCCGAGATATTTGACAAAAACCAAACAGATATGAAAAATGATGTGGCTCAAACGGCTATAACTTTTGAATCGAAAGTCGTAGAGCCTCGCAGATGGGCTCATTCGATTCCTCATCAAATTCTACAGTTAGCAGTCCCCTATGCAGATAAATTTGCTGTACGAGCTTCCGTTTCCGAGATATTTGACAAAAACCGTACAGATATGCAAAATGATGTGTCAAATGTCCTTGAAATCGGACAAAAACCGTACAGATATGAAAATGATGTGGTTCAAACGGCTATAACTTTTGAATCGAAAGTCGTAGAGCCTCGCAGATGGGCTCATTCGATTCCTCATCAAATTCTACAGTTAGCAGTCCCATATGCAGATAAATTTGCTGTACGAGCTTCCGTTTCCGAGATATTTGACAAAAACCGTACAGAAATGAAAAATGATGTGTCAAATGTCCTTGAAATCGGACAAAAACCGTACAGATATGAAAATGATGTGGTTCAAACGGCTATAACTTTTGAATCGAAAGTCGTAGAGCCTCGCAGATGGGCTCATTCGATTCCTCATCAAATTCTACAGTTAGCAGTCCCCTATGCAGATAAATTTGCTGTACGAGCTTCCGTTTCCGAGATATTTGACAAAAACCGTATCATGTTAACTTATCAAAACCACTAGAGGGCGCCTCGCCACGTTACATCTCCCATTGCTTTTATGATGTCATAGTAGACGTTGCTGACGCAGACACTTAAACAGTCAGTGATCCATTCCATCTCATCAGAGTAGCTAGTGACTTCTGGATCTGACACACTGACTTAGAGAAAACAAGTAAGTCCATAATGGGGATAAACTTTAGAGTAAGAATTTTCTACAATTATTCTGTATTCATTCTTTGACAAAAACACCCCCAATTGAAGACAGAATAGAGTACATATTGCTCTCTGAGCTTTGTTTAACCAAGTTGTCATATAAATGATGTGTTGATACTGGTTGATTAGAGGACTAGCAGTGATGGCAACTCACAGGCTCAAAAGGCTATAACTTTTGAATCGAAAGTCGTAGAGCCTCGCAGATGGGCTCATTCGATTCCTCATCAAATTCTACAGTTAGCAGTCCCCTATGCAGATAAATTTGCTGTACGAGCTTCCGTTTCCGAGATATTTGACAAAAACCGTACAGATATGCAAAATGGTGTGTCAAATGTCCTTGAAATCGGACAAAAACCGTACAGATATGAAAATGATGTGGTTCAAACGGCTATAACTTTTGAATCGAAAGTCGTAGAGCCTCGCAGATGGGCTCATTCGATTCCTCATCAAATTCTACAGTTAGCAGTACCCTATGCAGATAAATTTGCTGTACGAGCTTCCGTTTCCGAGATATTTGACAAAAACCGTACAGATATGCAAAATGTGTGTCAAATGTCCTTGAAATCGGACAAAAACCGTACAGATATGAAAATGATGTGGTTCAAACGGCTATAACTTTTGAATCGAAAGTCGTAGAGCCTCGCAGATGGGCTCATTCGATTCCTCATCAAATTCTACAGTTAGCAGTCCCCTATGCAGATAAATTTGCTGTACGAGCTTCCGTTTCCGAGATATTTGACAAAAACCGTACAGATATGCAAAATTATGTGTCAAATGTCCTTGAAATCGGACAAAAACCGTACAGATATGAAAATGATGTGGTTCAAACGGCTATAACTTTTGAATCGAAAGTCGTAGAGCCTCGCAGATGGGCTCATTCCATTCCTCATCAAATTCTACAGTTAGCAGTCCCATATGCAGATAAATTTGCTGTACGAGCTTCCGTTTCCGAGATATTTGACAAAAACCGTACAGATATGAAAAATGATGTGTCAAATGTCCTTGAAATCGGACAAAAACCGTACAGATATGAAAATGATGTGGTTCAAACGGCTATAACTTTTGAATCGAAAGTCGTAGAGCCTCGCAGATGGGCTCATTCGATTCCTCATCAAATTCTACAGTTAGCAGTCCCCTATGCAGATAAATTTGCTGTACGAGCTTCGGTTTCCGAGATATTTGACAAAAACCAAACAGATATGAAAAATGATGTGGCTCAAACGGCTATAACTTTTGAATCGAAAGTCGTAGAGCCTCGCAGATGGGCTCATTCGATTCCTCATCAAATTCTACAGTTAGCAGTCCCATATGCAGATAAATTTGCTGTACGAGCTTCCGTTTCCGAGATATTTGACAAAAACCGTACAGATATGCAAAATGATGTGTCAAATGTCCTTGAAATCGGACAAAAACCGTACAGATATGAAAATGATGTGGTTCAAACGGCTATAACTTTTGAATCGAAAGTCGTAGAGCCTCGCAGATGGGCTCATTCGATTCCTCATCAAATTCTACAGTTAGCAGTCCCATATGCAGATAAATTTGCTGTACGAGCTTCCGTTTCCGAGATATTTGACAAAAACCGTACAGAAATGAAAAATGATGTGTCAAATGTCCTTGAAATCGGACAAAAACCGTACAGATATGAAAATGATGTGGTTCAAACGGCTATAACTTTTGAATCGAAAGTCGTAGAGCCTCGCAGATGGGCTCATTCGATTCCTCATCAAATTCTACAGTTAGCAGTCCCCTATGCAGATAAATTTGCTGTACGAGCTTCCGTTTCCGAGATATTTGACAAAAACCGTATCATGTTAACTTATCAAAACCACTAGAGGGCGCCTCGCCACGTTACATCTCCCATTGCTTTTATGATGTCATAGTAGACGTTGCTGACGCAGACACTTAAACAGTCAGTGATCCATTCCATCTCATCAGAGTAGCTAGTGACTTCTGGATCTGACACACTGACTTAGAGAAAACAAGTAAGTCCATAATGGGGATAAACTTTAGAGTAAGAATTTTCTACAATTATTCTGTATTCATTCTTTGACAAAAACACCCCCAATTGAAGACAGAATAGAGTACATATTGCTCTCTGAGCTTTGTTTAACCAAGTTGTCATATAAATGATGTGTTGATACTGGTTGATTAGAGGACTAGCAGTGATGGCAACTCACAGGCTCAAAAGGCTATAACTTTTGAATCGAAAGTCGTAGAGCCTCGCAGATGGGCTCATTCGATTCCTCATCAAATTCTACAGTTAGCAGTCCCCTATGCAGGTAAATTTGCTGTACGAGCTTCCGTTTCCGAGATATTTGACAAAAACCGTACAGATATGAAAAATGATGTGTCAAATGTCCTTGAAATCGGACAAAAACCGTACAGATATGAAAATGATGTGGTTCAAACGGCTATAACTTTTGAATCGAAAGTCGTAGAGCCTCGCAGATGGGCTCATTCGATTCCTCATCAAATTCTACAGTTAGCAGTCCCCTACGCAGATAAATTTGCTGTACGAGCTTCCGTTTCCGAGATATTTGACAAAAACCGTACAGAAATGAAAAATGATGTGTCAAATGTCCTTGAAATCGGACAAAAACCGTACAGATATGAAAATGATGTGGTTCAAACGGCTATAACTTTTGAATCGAAAGTCGTAGAGCCTCGCAGATGGGCTCATTCGATTCCTCATCAAATTCTACAGTTAGCAGTCCCCTATGCAGATAAATTTGCTGTACGAGCTTCCGTTTCCGAGATATTTGACAAAAACCGTATCATGTTAACTTATCAAAACCACTAGAGGGCGCCTCGCCACGTTACATCTCCCATTGCTTTTATGATGTCATAGTAGACGTTGCTGACGCAGACACTTAAACAGTCAGTGATCCATTCCATCTCATCAGAGTAGCTAGTGACTTCTGGATCTGACACACTGACTTAGAGAAAACAAGTAAGTCCATAATGGGGATAAACTTTAGAGTAAGAATTTTCTACAATTATTCTGTATTCATTCTTTGACAAAAACACCCCCAATTGAAGACAGAATAGAGTACATATTGCTCTCTGAGCTTTGTTTAACCAAGTTGTCATATAAATGATGTGTTGATACTGGTTGATTAGAGGACTAGCAGTGATGGCAACTCACAGGCTCAAAAGGCTATAACTTTTGAATCGAAAGTCGTAGAGCCTCGCAGATGGGCTCATTCGATTCCTCATCAAATTCTACAGTTAGCAGTCCCCTATGCAGGTAAATTTGCTGTACGAGCTTCGGTTTCCGAGATATTTGACAAAAACCAAACAGATATGAAAAATGATGTGGCTCAAACGGCTATAACTTTTGAATCGAAAGTCGTAGAGCCTCGCAGATGGGCTCATTCGATTCCTCATCAAATTCTACAGTTAGCAGTCCCCTATGCAGATAAATTTGCTGTACGAGCTTCCGTTTCCGAGATATTTGACAAAAACCGTACAGAAATGAAAAATGATGTGTCAAATGTCCTTGAAATCGGACAAAAACCGTACAGATATGAAAATGATGTGGTTCAAACGGCTATAACTTTTGAATCGAAAGTCGTAGAGCCTCGCAGATGGGCTCATTCGATTCCTCATCAAATTCTACAGTTAGCAGTCCCCTATGCAGATAAATTTGCTGTACGAGCTTCCGTTTCCGAGATATTTGACAAAAACCGTATCATGTTAACTTATCAAAACCACTAGAGGGCGCCTCGCCACGTTACATCTCCCATTGCTTTTATGATGTCATAGTAGACGTTGCTGACGCAGACACTTAAACAGTCAGTGATCCATTCCATCTCATCAGAGTAGCTAGTGACTTCTGGATCTGACACACTGACTTAGAGAAAACAAGTAAGTCCATAATGGGGATAAACTTTAGAGTAAGAATTTTCTACAATTATTCTGTATTCATTCTTTGACAAAAACACCCCCAATTGAAGACAGAATAGAGTACATATTGCTCTCTGAGCTTTGTTTAACCAAGTTGTCATATAAATGATGTGTTGATACTGGTTGATTAGAGGATTAGCAGTGATGGCAACTCACAGGCTCAAAAGGCTATAACTTTTGAATCGAAAGTCGTAGAGCCTCGCAGATGGGCTCATTCGATTCCTCATCAAATTCTACAGTTAGCAGTCCCCTATGCAGATAAATTTGCTGTACGAGCTTCCGTTTCCGAGATATTTGACAAAAACCGTACAGATATGCAAAATGGTGTGTCAAATGTCCTTGAAATCGGACAAAAACCGTACAGATATGAAAATGATGTGGTTCAAACGGCTATAACTTTTGAATCGAAAGTCGTAGAGCCTCGCAGATGGGCTCATTCGATTCCTCATCAAATTCTACAGTTAGCAGTACCCTATGCAGATAAATTTGCTGTACGAGCTTCCGTTTCCGAGATATTTGACAAAAACCGTACAGATATGCAAAATGTGTGTCAAATGTCCTTGAAATCGGACAAAAACCGTACAGATATGAAAATGATGTGGTTCAAACGGCTATAACTTTTGAATCGAAAGTCGTAGAGCCTCGCAGATGGGCTCATTCGATTCCTCATCAAATTCTACAGTTAGCAGTCCCCTATGCAGATAAATTTGCTGTACGAGCTTCCGTTTCCGAGATATTTGACAAAAACCGTACAGATATGCAAAATTATGTGTCAAATGTCCTTGAAATCGGACAAAAACCGTACAGATATGAAAATGATGTGGTTCAAACGGCTATAACTTTTGAATCGAAAGTCGTAGAGCCTCGCAGATGGGCTCATTCCATTCCTCATCAAATTCTACAGTTAGCAGTCCCATATGCAGATAAATTTGCTGTACGAGCTTCCGTTTCCGAGATATTTGACAAAAACCGTACAGATATGAAAAATGATGTGTCAAATGTCCTTGAAATCGGACAAAAACCGTACAGATATGAAAATGATGTGGTTCAAACGGCTATAACTTTTGAATCGAAAGTCGTAGAGCCTCGCAGATGGGCTCATTCGATTCCTCATCAAATTCTACAGTTAGCAGTCCCCTATGCAGATAAATTTGCTGTACGAGCTTCGGTTTCCGAGATATTTGACAAAAACCAAACAGATATGAAAAATGATGTGGCTCAAACGGCTATAACTTTTGAATCGAAAGTCGTAGAGCCTCGCAGATGGGCTCATTCGATTCCTCATCAAATTCTACAGTTAGCAGTCCCCTATGCAGATAAATTTGCTGTACGAGCTTCCGTTTCCGAGATATTTGACAAAAACCGTACAGATATGCAAAATGATGTGTCAAATGTCCTTGAAATCGGACAAAAACCGTACAGATATGAAAATGATGTGGTTCAAACGGCTATAACTTTTGAATCGAAAGTCGTAGAGCCTCGCAGATGGGCTCATTCGATTCCTCATCAAATTCTACAGTTAGCAGTCCCATATGCAGATAAATTTGCTGTACGAGCTTCCGTTTCCGAGATATTTGACAAAAACCGTACAGAAATGAAAAATGATGTGTCAAATGTCCTTGAAATCGGACAAAAACCGTACAGATATGAAAATGATGTGGTTCAAACGGCTATAACTTTTGAATCGAAAGTCGTAGAGCCTCGCAGATGGGCTCATTCGATTCCTCATCAAATTCTACAGTTAGCAGTCCCCTATGCAGATAAATTTGCTGTACGAGCTTCCGTTTCCGAGATATTTGACAAAAACCGTATCATGTTAACTTATCAAAACCACTAGAGGGCGCCTCGCCACGTTACATCTCCCATTGCTTTTATGATGTCATAGTAGACGTTGCTGACGCAGACACTTAAACAGTCAGTGATCCATTCCATCTCATCAGAGTAGCTAGTGACTTCTGGATCTGACACACTGACTTAGAGAAAACAAGTAAGTCCATAATGGGGATAAACTTTAGAGTAAGAATTTTCTACAATTATTCTGTATTCATTCTTTGACAAAAACACCCCCAATTGAAGACAGAATAGAGTACATATTGCTCTCTGAGCTTTGTTTAACCAAGTTGTCATATAAATGATGTGTTGATACTGGTTGATTAGAGGACTAGCAGTGATGGCAACTCACAGGCTCAAAAGGCTATAACTTTTGAATCGAAAGTCGTAGAGCCTCGCAGATGGGCTCATTCGATTCCTCATCAAATTCTACAGTTAGCAGTCCCCTATGCAGATAAATTTGCTGTACGAGCTTCCGTTTCCGAGATATTTGACAAAAACCGTATCATGTTAACTTATCAAAACCACTAGAGGGCGCCTCGCCACGTTACATCTCCCATTGCTTTTATGATGTCATAGTAGACGTTGCTGACGCAGACACTTAAACAGTCAGTGATCCATTCCATCTCATCAGAGTAGCTAGTGACTTCTGGATCTGACACACTGACTTAGAGAAAACAAGTAAGTCCATAATGGGGATAAACTTTAGAGTAAGAATTTTCTACAATTATTCTGTATTCATTCTTTGACAAAAACACCCCCAATTGAAGACAGAATAGAGTACATATTGCTCTCTGAGCTTTGTTTAACCAAGTTGTCATATAAATGATGTGTTGATACTGGTTGATTAGAGGACTAGCAGTGATGGCAACTCACAGGCTCAAAAGGCTATAACTTTTGAATCGAAAGTCGTAGAGCCTCGCAGATGGGCTCATTCGATTCCTCATCAAATTCTACAGTTAGCAGTCCCCTATGCAGGTAAATTTGCTGTACGAGCTTCCGTTTCCGAGATATTTGACAAAAACCGTACAGATATGAAAAATGATGTGTCAAATGTCCTTGAAATCGGACAAAAACCGTACAGATATGAAAATGATGTGGTTCAAACGGCTATAACTTTTGAATCGAAAGTCGTAGAGCCTCGCAGATGGGCTCATTCGATTCCTCATCAAATTCTACAGTTAGCAGTCCCCTACGCAGATAAATTTGCTGTACGAGCTTCCGTTTCCGAGATATTTGACAAAAACCGTACAGAAATGAAAAATGATGTGTCAAATGTCCTTGAAATCGGACAAAAACCGTACAGATATGAAAATGATGTGGTTCAAACGGCTATAACTTTTGAATCGAAAGTCGTAGAGCCTCGCAGATGGGCTCATTCGATTCCTCATCAAATTCTACAGTTAGCAGTCCCCTATGCAGATAAATTTGCTGTACGAGCTTCCGTTTCCGAGATATTTGACAAAAACCGTATCATGTTAACTTATCAAAACCACTAGAGGGCGCCTCGCCACGTTACATCTCCCATTGCTTTTATGATGTCATAGTAGACGTTGCTGACGCAGACACTTAAACAGTCAGTGATCCATTCCATCTCATCAGAGTAGCTAGTGACTTCTGGATCTGACACACTGACTTAGAGAAAACAAGTAAGTCCATAATGGGGATAAACTTTAGAGTAAGAATTTTCTACAATTATTCTGTATTCATTCTTTGACAAAAACACCCCCAATTGAAGACAGAATAGAGTACATATTGCTCTCTGAGCTTTGTTTAACCAAGTTGTCATATAAATGATGTGTTGATACTGGTTGATTAGAGGATTAGCAGTGATGGCAACTCACAGGCTCAAAAGGCTATAACTTTTGAATCGAAAGTCGTAGAGCCTCGCAGATGGGCTCATTCGATTCCTCATCAAATTCTACAGTTAGCAGTCCCCTATGCAGATAAATTTGCTGTACGAGCTTCCGTTTCCGAGATATTTGACAAAAACCGTACAGATATGCAAAATGGTGTGTCAAATGTCCTTGAAATCGGACAAAAACCGTACAGATATGAAAATGATGTGGTTCAAACGGCTATAACTTTTGAATCGAAAGTCGTAGAGCCTCGCAGATGGGCTCATTCGATTCCTCATCAAATTCTACAGTTAGCAGTACCCTATGCAGATAAATTTGCTGTACGAGCTTCCGTTTCCGAGATATTTGACAAAAACCGTACAGATATGCAAAATGTGTGTCAAATGTCCTTGAAATCGGACAAAAACCGTACAGATATGAAAATGATGTGGTTCAAACGGCTATAACTTTTGAATCGAAAGTCGTAGAGCCTCGCAGATGGGCTCATTCGATTCCTCATCAAATTCTACAGTTAGCAGTCCCCTATGCAGATAAATTTGCTGTACGAGCTTCCGTTTCCGAGATATTTGACAAAAACCGTACAGATATGCAAAATTATGTGTCAAATGTCCTTGAAATCGGACAAAAACCGTACAGATATGAAAATGATGTGGTTCAAACGGCTATAACTTTTGAATCGAAAGTCGTAGAGCCTCGCAGATGGGCTCATTCCATTCCTCATCAAATTCTACAGTTAGCAGTCCCATATGCAGATAAATTTGCTGTACGAGCTTCCGTTTCCGAGATATTTGACAAAAACCGTACAGATATGAAAAATGATGTGTCAAATGTCCTTGAAATCGGACAAAAACCGTACAGATATGAAAATGATGTGGTTCAAACGGCTATAACTTTTGAATCGAAAGTCGTAGAGCCTCGCAGATGGGCTCATTCGATTCCTCATCAAATTCTACAGTTAGCAGTCCCCTATGCAGATAAATTTGCTGTACGAGCTTCGGTTTCCGAGATATTTGACAAAAACCAAACAGATATGAAAAATGATGTGGCTCAAACGGCTATAACTTTTGAATCGAAAGTCGTAGAGCCTCGCAGATGGGCTCATTCGATTCCTCATCAAATTCTACAGTTAGCAGTCCCATATGCAGATAAATTTGCTGTACGAGCTTCCGTTTCCGAGATATTTGACAAAAACCGTACAGATATGCAAAATGATGTGTCAAATGTCCTTGAAATCGGACAAAAACCGTACAGATATGAAAATGATGTGGTTCAAACGGCTATAACTTTTGAATCGAAAGTCGTAGAGCCTCGCAGATGGGCTCATTCGATTCCTCATCAAATTCTACAGTTAGCAGTCCCATATGCAGATAAATTTGCTGTACGAGCTTCCGTTTCCGAGATATTTGACAAAAACCGTACAGAAATGAAAAATGATGTGTCAAATGTCCTTGAAATCGGACAAAAACCGTACAGATATGAAAATGATGTGGTTCAAACGGCTATAACTTTTGAATCGAAAGTCGTAGAGCCTCGCAGATGGGCTCATTCGATTCCTCATCAAATTCTACAGTTAGCAGTCCCCTATGCAGATAAATTTGCTGTACGAGCTTCCGTTTCCGAGATATTTGACAAAAACCGTATCATGTTAACTTATCAAAACCACTAGAGGGCGCCTCGCCACGTTACATCTCCCATTGCTTTTATGATGTCATAGTAGACGTTGCTGACGCAGACACTTAAACAGTCAGTGATCCATTCCATCTCATCAGAGTAGCTAGTGACTTCTGGATCTGACACACTGACTTAGAGAAAACAAGTAAGTCCATAATGGGGATAAACTTTAGAGTAAGAATTTTCTACAATTATTCTGTATTCATTCTTTGACAAAAACACCCCCAATTGAAGACAGAATAGAGTACATATTGCTCTCTGAGCTTTGTTTAACCAAGTTGTCATATAAATGATGTGTTGATACTGGTTGATTAGAGGACTAGCAGTGATGGCAACTCACAGGCTCAAAAGGCTATAACTTTTGAATCGAAAGTCGTAGAGCCTCGCAGATGGGCTCATTCGATTCCTCATCAAATTCTACAGTTAGCAGTCCCCTATGCAGGTAAATTTGCTGTACGAGCTTCCGTTTCCGAGATATTTGACAAAAACCGTACAGATATGAAAAATGATGTGTCAAATGTCCTTGAAATCGGACAAAAACCGTACAGATATGAAAATGATGTGGTTCAAACGGCTATAACTTTTGAATCGAAAGTCGTAGAGCCTCGCAGATGGGCTCATTCGATTCCTCATCAAATTCTACAGTTAGCAGTCCCCTACGCAGATAAATTTGCTGTACGAGCTTCCGTTTCCGAGATATTTGACAAAAACCGTACAGAAATGAAAAATGATGTGTCAAATGTCCTTGAAATCGGACAAAAACCGTACAGATATGAAAATGATGTGGTTCAAACGGCTATAACTTTTGAATCGAAAGTCGTAGAGCCTCGCAGATGGGCTCATTCGATTCCTCATCAAATTCTACAGTTAGCAGTCCCCTATGCAGATAAATTTGCTGTACGAGCTTCCGTTTCCGAGATATTTGACAAAAACCGTATCATGTTAACTTATCAAAACCACTAGAGGGCGCCTCGCCACGTTACATCTCCCATTGCTTTTATGATGTCATAGTAGACGTTGCTGACGCAGACACTTAAACAGTCAGTGATCCATTCCATCTCATCAGAGTAGCTAGTGACTTCTGGATCTGACACACTGACTTAGAGAAAACAAGTAAGTCCATAATGGGGATAAACTTTAGAGTAAGAATTTTCTACAATTATTCTGTATTCATTCTTTGACAAAAACACCCCCAATTGAAGACAGAATAGAGTACATATTGCTCTCTGAGCTTTGTTTAACCAAGTTGTCATATAAATGATGTGTTGATACTGGTTGATTAGAGGATTAGCAGTGATGGCAACTCACAGGCTCAAAAGGCTATAACTTTTGAATCGAAAGTCGTAGAGCCTCGCAGATGGGCTCATTCGATTCCTCATCAAATTCTACAGTTAGCAGTCCCCTATGCAGATAAATTTGCTGTACGAGCTTCCGTTTCCGAGATATTTGACAAAAACCGTACAGATATGCAAAATGGTGTGTCAAATGTCCTTGAAATCGGACAAAAACCGTACAGATATGAAAATGATGTGGTTCAAACGGCTATAACTTTTGAATCGAAAGTCGTAGAGCCTCGCAGATGGGCTCATTCGATTCCTCATCAAATTCTACAGTTAGCAGTACCCTATGCAGATAAATTTGCTGTACGAGCTTCCGTTTCCGAGATATTTGACAAAAACCGTACAGATATGCAAAATGTGTGTCAAATGTCCTTGAAATCGGACAAAAACCGTACAGATATGAAAATGATGTGGTTCAAACGGCTATAACTTTTGAATCGAAAGTCGTAGAGCCTCGCAGATGGGCTCATTCGATTCCTCATCAAATTCTACAGTTAGCAGTCCCCTATGCAGATAAATTTGCTGTACGAGCTTCCGTTTCCGAGATATTTGACAAAAACCGTACAGATATGCAAAATTATGTGTCAAATGTCCTTGAAATCGGACAAAAACCGTACAGATATGAAAATGATGTGGTTCAAACGGCTATAACTTTTGAATCGAAAGTCGTAGAGCCTCGCAGATGGGCTCATTCCATTCCTCATCAAATTCTACAGTTAGCAGTCCCATATGCAGATAAATTTGCTGTACGAGCTTCCGTTTCCGAGATATTTGACAAAAACCGTACAGATATGCAAAATGATGTGTCAAATGTCCTTGAAATCGGACAAAAACCGTACAGATATGAAAATGATGTGGTTCAAACGGCTATAACTTTTGAATCGAAAGTCGTAGAGCCTCGCAGATGGGCTCATTCGATTCCTCATCAAATTCTACAGTTAGCAGTCCCATATGCAGATAAATTTGCTGTACGAGCTTCCGTTTCCGAGATATTTGACAAAAACCGTACAGAAATGAAAAATGATGTGTCAAATGTCCTTGAAATCGGACAAAAACCGTACAGATATGAAAATGATGTGGTTCAAACGGCTATAACTTTTGAATCGAAAGTCGTAGAGCCTCGCAGATGGGCTCATTCGATTCCTCATCAAATTCTACAGTTAGCAGTCCCCTATGCAGATAAATTTGCTGTACGAGCTTCCGTTTCCGAGATATTTGACAAAAACCGTATCATGTTAACTTATCAAAACCACTAGAGGGCGCCTCGCCACGTTACATCTCCCATTGCTTTTATGATGTCATAGTAGACGTTGCTGACGCAGACACTTAAACAGTCAGTGATCCATTCCATCTCATCAGAGTAGCTAGTGACTTCTGGATCTGACACACTGACTTAGAGAAAACAAGTAAGTCCATAATGGGGATAAACTTTAGAGTAAGAATTTTCTACAATTATTCTGTATTCATTCTTTGACAAAAACACCCCCAATTGAAGACAGAATAGAGTACATATTGCTCTCTGAGCTTTGTTTAACCAAGTTGTCATATAAATGATGTGTTGATACTGGTTGATTAGAGGACTAGCAGTGATGGCAACTCACAGGCTCAAAAGGCTATAACTTTTGAATCGAAAGTCGTAGAGCCTCGCAGATGGGCTCATTCGATTCCTCATCAAATTCTACAGTTAGCAGTCCCCCATGCAGGTAAATTTGCTGTACGAGCTTCCGTTTCCGAGATATTTGACAAAAACCGTACAGATATGAAAAATGATGTGTCAAATGTCCTTGAAATCGGACAAAAACCGTACAGATATGAAAATGATGTGGTTCAAACGGCTATAACTTTTGAATCGAAAGTCGTAGAGCCTCGCAGATGGGCTCATTCGATTCCTCATCAAATTCTACAGTTAGCAGTCCCCTACGCAGATAAATTTGCTGTACGAGCTTCCGTTTCCGAGATATTTGACAAAAACCGTACAGAAATGAAAAATGATGTGTCAAATGTCCTTGAAATCGGACAAAAACCGTACAGATATGAAAATGATGTGGTTCAAACGGCTATAACTTTTGAATCGAAAGTCGTAGAGCCTCGCAGATGGGCTCATTCGATTCCTCATCAAATTCTACAGTTAGCAGTCCCCTATGCAGATAAATTTGCTGTACGAGCTTCCGTTTCCGAGATATTTGACAAAAACCGTATCATGTTAACTTATCAAAACCACTAGAGGGCGCCTCGCCACGTTACATCTCCCATTGCTTTTATGATGTCATAGTAGACGTTGCTGACGCAGACACTTAAACAGTCAGTGATCCATTCCATCTCATCAGAGTAGCTAGTGACTTCTGGATCTGACACACTGACTTAGAGAAAACAAGTAAGTCCATAATGGGGATAAACTTTAGAGTAAGAATTTTCTACAATTATTCTGTATTCATTCTTTGACAAAAACACCCCCAATTGAAGACAGAATAGAGTACATATTGCTCTCTGAGCTTTGTTTAACCAAGTTGTCATATAAATGATGTGTTGATACTGGTTGATTAGAGGACTAGCAGTGATGGCAACTCACAGGCTCAAAAGGCTATAACTTTTGAATCGAAAGTCGTAGAGCCTCGCAGATGGGCTCATTCGATTCCTCATCAAATTCTACAGTTAGCAGTCCCCTATGCAGGTAAATTTGCTGTACGAGCTTCCGTTTCCGAGATATTTGACAAAAACCGTACAGATATGCAAAATGGTGTGTCAAATGTCCTTGAAATCGGACAAAAACCGTACAGATATGAAAATGATGTGGTTCAAACGGCTATAACTTTTGAATCGAAAGTCGTAGAGCCTCGCAGATGGGCTCATTCGATTCCTCATCAAATTCTACAGTTAGCAGTACCCTATGCAGATAAATTTGCTGTACGAGCTTCCGTTTCCGAGATATTTGACAAAAACCGTACAGATATGCAAAATGTGTGTCGAATGTCCTTGAAATCGGACAAAAACCGTACAGATATGAAAATGATGTGGTTCAAACGGCTATAACTTTTGAATCGAAAGTCGTAGAGCCTCGCAGATGGGCTCATTCGATTCCTCATCAAATTCTACAGTTAGCAGTCCCCTATGCAGATAAATTTGCTGTACGAGCTTCCGTTTCCGAGATATTTGACAAAAACCGTACAGATATGCAAAATTATGTGTCAAATGTCCTTGAAATCGGACAAAAACCGTACAGATATGAAAATGATGTGGTTCAAACGGCTATAACTTTTGAATCGAAAGTCGTAGAGCCTCGCAGATGGGCTCATTCCATTCCTCATCAAATTCTACAGTTAGCAGTCCCATATGCAGATAAATTTGCTGTACGAGCTTCCGTTTCCGAGATATTTGACAAAAACCGTACAGATATGAAAAATGATGTGTCAAATGTCCTTGAAATCGGACAAAAACCGTACAGATATGAAAATGATGTGGTTCAAACGGCTATAACTTTTGAATCGAAAGTCGTAGAGCCTCGCAGATGGGCTCATTCGATTCCTCATCAAATTCTACAGTTAGCAGTCCCCTATGCAGATAAATTTGCTGTACGAGCTTCGGTTTCCGAGATATTTGACAAAAACCAAACAGATATGAAAAATGATGTGGCTCAAACGGCTATAACTTTTGAATCGAAAGTCGTAGAGCCTCGCAGATGGGCTCATTCGATTCCTCATCAAATTCTACAGTTAGCAGTCCCCTATGCAGATAAATTTGCTGTACGAGCTTCCGTTTCCGAGATATTTGACAAAAACCGTACAGAAATGAAAAATGATGTGTCAAATGTCCTTGAAATCGGACAAAAACCGTACAGATATGAAAATGATGTGGTTCAAACGGCTATAACTTTTGAATCGAAAGTCGTAGAGCCTCGCAGATGGGCTCATTCGATTCCTCATCAAATTCTACAGTTAGCAGTCCCCTATGCAGATAAATTTGCTGTACGAGCTTCCGTTTCCGAGATATTTGACAAAAACCGTATCATGTTAACTTATCAAAACCACTAGAGGGCGCCTCGCCACGTTACATCTCCCATTGCTTTTATGATGTCATAGTAGACGTTGCTGACGCAGACACTTAAACAGTCAGTGATCCATTCCATCTCATCAGAGTAGCTAGTGACTTCTGGATCTGACACACTGACTTAGAGAAAACAAGTAAGTCCATAATGGGGATAAACTTTAGAGTAAGAATTTTCTACAATTATTCTGTATTCATTCTTTGACAAAAACACCCCCAATTGAAGACAGAATAGAGTACATATTGCTCTCTGAGCTTTGTTTAACCAAGTTGTCATATAAATGATGTGTTGATACTGGTTGATTAGAGGACTAGCAGTGATGGCAACTCACAGGCTCAAAAGGCTATAACTTTTGAATCGAAAGTCGTAGAGCCTCGCAGATGGGCTCATTCGATTCCTCATCAAATTCTACAGTTAGCAGTCCCCTATGCAGGTAAATTTGCTGTACGAGCTTCCGTTTCCGAGATATTTGACAAAAACCGTACAGATATGAAAAATGATGTGTCAAATGTCCTTGAAATCGGACAAAAACCGTACAGATATGAAAATGATGTGGTTCAAACGGCTATAACTTTTGAATCGAAAGTCGTAGAGCCTCGCAGATGGGCTCATTCGATTCCTCATCAAATTCTACAGTTAGCAGTCCCCTATGCAGATAAATTTGCTGTACGAGCTTCCGTTTCCGAGATATTTGACAAAAACCGTACAGAAATGAAAAATGATGTGTCAAATGTCCTTGAAATCGGACAAAAACCGTACAGATATGAAAATGATGTGGTTCAAACGGCTATAACTTTTGAATCGAAAGTCGTAGAGCCTCGCAGATGGGCTCATTCGATTCCTCATCAAATTCTACAGTTAGCAGTCCCCTATGCAGATAAATTTGCTGTACGAGCTTCCGTTTCCGAGATATTTGACAAAAACCGTATCATGTTAACTTATCAAAACCACTAGAGGGCGCCTCGCCACGTTACATCTCCCATTGCTTTTATGATGTCATAGTAGACGTTGCTGACGCAGACACTTAAACAGTCAGTGATCCATTCCATCTCATCAGAGTAGCTAGTGACTTCTGGATCTGACACACTGACTTAGAGAAAACAAGTAAGTCCATAATGGGGATAAACTTTAGAGTAAGAATTTTCTACAATTATTCTGTATTCATTCTTTGACAAAAACACCCCCAATTGAAGACAGAATAGAGTACATATTGCTCTCTGAGCTTTGTTTAACCAAGTTGTCATATAAATGATGTGTTGATACTGGTTGATTAGAGGACTAGCAGTGATGGCAACTCACAGGCTCAAAAGGCTATAACTTTTGAATCGAAAGTCGTAGAGCCTCGCAGATGGGCTCATTCGATTCCTCATCAAATTCTACAGTTAGCAGTCCCCTATGCAGGTAAATTTGCTGTACGAGCTTCCGTTTCCGAGATATTTGACAAAAACCGTACAGATATGAAAAATGATGTGTCAAATGTCCTTGAAATCGGACAAAAACCGTACAGATATGAAAATGATGTGGTTCAAACGGCTATAACTTTTGAATCGAAAGTCGTAGAGCCTCGCAGATGGGCTCATTCGATTCCTCATCAAATTCTACAGTTAGCAGTCCCCTATGCAGATAAATTTGCTGTACGAGCTTCCGTTTCCGAGATATTTGACAAAAACCGTACAGAAATGAAAAATGATGTGTCAAATGTCCTTGAAATCGGACAAAAACCGTACAGATATGAAAATGATGTGGTTCAAACGGCTATAACTTTTGAATCGAAAGTCGTAGAGCCTCGCAGATGGGCTCATTCGATTCCTCATCAAATTCTACAGTTAGCAGTCCCCTATGCAGATAAATTTGCTGTACGAGCTTCCGTTTCCGAGATATTTGACAAAAACCGTATCATGTTAACTTATCAAAACCACTAGAGGGCGCCTCGCCACGTTACATCTCCCATTGCTTTTATGATGTCATAGTAGACGTTGCTGACGCAGACACTTAAACAGTCAGTGATCCATTCCATCTCATCAGAGTAGCTAGTGACTTCTGGATCTGACACACTGACTTAGAGAAAACAAGTAAGTCCATAATGGGGATAAACTTTAGAGTAAGAATTTTCTACAATTATTCTGTATTCATTCTTTGACAAAAACACCCCCAATTGAAGACAGAATAGAGTACATATTGCTCTCTGAGCTTTGTTTAACCAAGTTGTCATATAAATGATGTGTTGATACTGGTTGATTAGAGGACTAGCAGTGATGGCAACTCACAGGCTCAAAAGGCTATAACTTTTGAATCGAAAGTCGTAGAGCCTCGCAGATGGGCTCATTCGATTCCTCATCAAATTCTACAGTTAGCAGTCCCCTATGCAGATAAATTTGCTGTACGAGCTTCCGTTTCCGAGATATTTGACAAAAACCGTACAGATATGCAAAATGGTGTGTCAAATGTCCTTGAAATCGGACAAAAACCGTACAGATATGAAAATGATGTGGTTCAAACGGCTATAACTTTTGAATCGAAAGTCGTAGAGCCTCGCAGATGGGCTCATTCGATTCCTCATCAAATTCTACAGTTAGCAGTCCCCTATGCAGATAAATTTGCTGTACGAGCTTCCGTTTCCGAGATATTTGACAAAAACCGTACAGATATGCAAAATGTGTGTCAAATGTCCTTGAAATCGGACAAAAACCGTACAGATATGAAAATGATGTGGTTCAAACGGCTATAACTTTTGAATCGAAAGTCGTAGAGCCTCGCAGATGGGCTCATTCGATTCCTCATCAAATTCTACAGTTAGCAGTCCCCTATGCAGATAAATTTGCTGTACGAGCTTCCGTTTCCGAGATATTTGACAAAAACCGTACAGATATGCAAAATTATGTGTCAAATGTCCTTGAAATCGGACAAAAACCGTACAGATATGAAAATGATGTGGTTCAAACGGCTATAACTTTTGAATCGAAAGTCGTAGAGCCTCGCAGATGGGCTCATTCGATTCCTCATCAAATTCTACAGTTAGCAGTCCCCTATGCAGATAAATTTGCTGTACGAGCTTCCGTTTCCGAGATATTTGACAAAAACCGTATCATGTTAACTTATCAAAACCACTAGAGGGCGCCTCGCCACGTTACATCTCCCATTGCTTTTATGATGTCATAGTAGACGTTGCTGACGCAGACACTTAAACAGTCAGTGATCCATTCCATCTCATCAGAGTAGCTAGTGACTTCTGGATCTGACACACTGACTTAGAGAAAACAAGTAAGTCCATAATGGGGATAAACTTTAGAGTAAGAATTTTCTACAATTATTCTGTATTCATTCTTTGACAAAAACACCCCCAATTGAAGACAGAATAGAGTACATATTGCTCTCTGAGCTTTGTTTAACCAAGTTGTCATATAAATGATGTGTTGATACTGGTTGATTAGAGGACTAGCAGTGATGGCAACTCACAGGCTCAAAAGGCTATAACTTTTGAATCGAAAGTCGTAGAGCCTCGCAGATGGGCTCATTCGATTCCTCATCAAATTCTACAGTTAGCAGTCCCCTATGCAGGTAAATTTGCTGTACGAGCTTCCGTTTCCGAGATATTTGACAAAAACCGTACAGATATGCAAAATGATGTGTCAAATGTCCTTGAAATCGGACAAAAACCGTACAGATATGAAAATGATGTGGTTCAAACGGCTATAACTTTTGAATCGAAAGTCCTAGAGCCTCGCAGATGGGCTCATTCGATTCCTCATCAAATTCTACAGTTAGCAGTCCCCTATGCAGATAAATTTGCTGTACGAGCTTCCGTTTCCGAGATATTTGACAAAAACCGTATCATGTTAACTTATCAAAACCACTAGAGGGCGCCTCGCCACGTTACATCTCCCATTGCTTTTATGATGTCATAGTAGACGTTGCTGACGCAGACACTTAAACAGTCAGTGATCCATTCCATCTCATCAGAGTAGCTAGTGACTTCTGGATCTGACACACTGACTTAGAGAAAACAAGTAAGTCCATAATGGGGATAAACTTTAGAGTAAGAATTTTCTACAATTATTCTGTATTCATTCTTTGACAAAAACACCCCCAATTGAAGACAGAATAGAGTTCATATTGCTCTCTGAGCTTTGTTTAACCAAGTTGTCATATAAATGATGTGTTGATACTGGTTGATTAGAGGACTAGCAGTGATGGCAACTCACAGGCTCAAAAGGCTATAACTTTTGAATCGAAAGTCGTAGAGCCTCGCAGATGGGCTCATTCGATTCCTCATCAAATTCTACAGTTAGCAGTCCCCTATGCAGATAAATTTGCTGTACGAGCTTCGGTTTCCGAGATATTTGACAAAAACCAAACAGATATGAAAAATGATGTGGCTCAAACGGCTATAACTTTTGAATCGAAAGTCGTAGAGCCTCGCAGATGGGCTCATTCGATTCCTCATCAAATTCTACAGTTAGCAGTCCCCTATGCAGATAAATTTGCTGTACGAGCTTCCGTTTCCGAGATATTTGACAAAAACCGTACAGATATGCAAAATGATGTGTCAAATGTCCTTGAAATCGGACAAAAACCGTACAGATATGAAAATGATGTGGTTCAAACGGCTATAACTTTTGAATCGAAAGTCGTAGAGCCTCGCAGATGGGCTCATTCGATTCCTCATCAAATTCTACAGTTAGCAGTCCCCTATGCAGATAAATTTGCTGTACGAGCTTCCGTTTCCGAGATATTTGACAAAAACCGTATCATGTTAACTTATCAAAACCACTAGAGGGCGCCTCGCCACGTTACATCTCCCATTGCTTTTATGATGTCATAGTAGACGTTGCTGACGCAGACACTTAAACAGTCAGTGATCCATTCCACCTCATCAGAGTAGCTAGTGACTTCTGGATCTGACACACTGACTTAGAGAAAACAAGTAAGTCCATAATGGGGATAAACTTTAGAGTAAGAATTTTCTACAATTATTCTGTATTCATTCTTTGACAAAAACACCCCCAATTGAAGACAGAATAGAGTACATATTGCTCTCTGAGCTTTGTTTAACCAAGTTGTCATATAAATGATGTGTTGATACTGGTTGATTAGAGGACTAGCAGTGATGGCAACTCACAGGCTCAAAAGGCTATAACTTTTGAATCGAAAGTCGTAGAGCCTCGCAGATGGGCTCATTCGATTCCTCATCAAATTCTACAGTTAGCAGTCCCCTATGCAGGTAAATTTGCTGTACGAGCTTCGGTTTCCGAGATATTTGACAAAAACCAAACAGATATGAAAAATGATGTGGCTCAAAAGGCTATAACTTTTGAATCGAAAGTCGTAGAGCCTCGCAGATGGGCTCATTCGATTCCTCATCAAATTCTACAGTTAGCAGTCCCCTATGCATGTAAATTTGCTGTACGAGCTTCGGTTTCCGAGATATTTGACAAAAACCAAACAGATATGAAAAATGATGTGGCTCAAAAGGCTATAACTTTTGAATCGAAAGTCGTAGAGCCTCGCAGATGGGCTCATTCGATTCCTCATCAAATTCTACAGTTAGCAGTCCCCATGCAGGTAAATTTGCTGTACGAGCTTCGGTTTCCGAGATATTTGACAAAAACCAAACAGATAAGAAAAATGATGTGGCTCAAAAGGCTATAACTTTTGAATCGAAAGTCGTAGAGCCTCGCAGATGGGCTCATTCGATTCCTCATCAAATTCTACAGTTAGCAGTCCCCTATGCAGATAAATTTGCTGTACGAGCTTCCGTTTCCGAGATATTTGACAAAAACCGTACAGATATGCAAAATGATGTGTCAAATGTCCTTGAAATCGGACAAAAACCGTACAGATATGAAAATGATGTGGTTCAAACGGCTATAACTTTTGAATCGAAAGTCCTAGAGCCTCGCAGATGGGCTCATTCGATTCCTCATCAAATTCTACAGTTAGCAGTCCCCTATGCAGATACATTTGCTGTACGAGCTTCCGTTTCCGAGATATTTGACAAAAACCGTATCATGTTAACTTATCAAAACCACTAGAGGGCGCCTCGCCACGTTACATCTCCCATTGCTTTTATGATGTCATAGTAGACGTTGCTGACGCAGACACTTAAACAGTCAGTGATCCATTCCATCTCATCAGAGTAGCTAGTGACTTCTGGATCTGACACACTGACTTAGAGAAAACAAGTAAGTCCATAATGGGGATAAACTTTAGAGTAAGAATTTTCTACAATTATTCTGTATTCATTCTTTGACAAAAACACCCCCAATTGAAGACAGAATAGAGTACATATTGCTCTCTGAGCTTTGTTTAACCAAGTTGTCATATAAATGATGTGTTGATACTGGTTGATTAGAGGACTAGCAGTGATGGCAACTCACAGGCTCAAAAGGCTATAACTTTTGAATCGAAAGTCGTAGAGCCTCGCAGATGGGCTCATTCGATTCCTCATCAAATTCTACAGTTAGCAGTCCCCTATGCAGGTAAATTTGCTGTACGAGCTTCGGTTTCCGAGATATTTGACAGAAACCAAACAGATATGAAAAATGATGTGGCTCAAAAGGCTATAACTTTTGAATCGAAAGTCGTAGAGCCTCGCAGATGGGCTCATTCGATTCCTCATCAAATTCTACAGTTAGCAGTCCCTTATGCAGGTAAATTTGCTGTACGAGCTTCGGTTTCCGAGATATTTGACAAAAACCAAACAGATAAGAAAAATGATGTGGCTCAAAAGGCTATAACTTTTGAATCGAAAGTCGTAGAGCCTCGCAGATGGGCTCATTCGATTCCTCATCAAATTCTACAGTTAGCAGTCCCTTATGCAGGTAAATTTGCTGTACGAGCTTCGGTTTCCGAGATATTTGACAAAAACCAAACAGATAAGAAAAATGATGTGGCTCAAAAGGCTATAACTTTTGAATCGAAAGTCGTAGAGCCTCGCAGATGGGCTCATTCGATTCCTCATCAAATTCTACAGTTAGCATTCCCCTATGCAGATAAATTTGCTGTACGAGCTTCCGTTTCCGAGATATTTGACAAAAACCGTACAGATATGCAAAATGGTGTGTCAAATGTCCTTGAAATCGGACAAAAACCGTACAGATATGAAAATGATGTGGTTCAAACGGCTATAACTTTTGAATCGAAAGTCGTAGAGCCTCGCAGATGGGCTCATTCGATTCCTCATCAAATTCTACAGTTAGCAGTCCCCTATGCAGATACATTTGCTGTACGATCTTCCGTTTCCGAGATATTTGACAAAAACCGTACAGATATGAAAAATGATGTGTCAAATGTCCTTGAAATCGGACAAAAACCGTACAGATATGAAAATGATGTGGTTCAAACGGCTATAACTTTTGAATCGAAAGTCGTAGAGCCTCGCAGATGGGCTCATTCGATTCCTCATCAAATTCTACAGTTAGCAGTCCCCTACGCAGATAAATTTGCTGTACGAGCTTCCGTTTCCGAGATATTTGACAAAAACCGTACAGAAATGAAAAATGATGTGTCAAATGTCCTTGAAATCGGACAAAAACCGTACAGATATGAAAATGATGTGGTTCAAACGGCTATAACTTTTGAATCGAAAGTCGTAGAGCCTCGCAGATGGGCTCATTCGATTCCTCATCAAATTCTACAGTTAGCAGTCCCCTATATGCAGATAAATTTGCTGTACGAGCTTCCGTTTCCGAGATATTTGACAAAAACCGTATCATGTTAACTTATCAAAACCACTAGAGGGCGCCTCGCCACGTTACATCTCCCATTGCTTTTATGATGTCATAGTAGACGTTGCTGACGCAGACACTTAAACAGTCAGTGATCCATTCCATCTCATCAGAGTAGCTAGTGACTTCTGGATCTGACACACTGACTTAGAGAAAACAAGTAAGTCCATAATGGGGATAAACTTTAGAGTAAGAATTTTCTACAATTATTCTGTATTCATTCTTTGACAAAAACACCCCCAATTGAAGACAGAATAGAGTACATATTGCTCTCTGAGCTTTGTTTAACCAAGTTGTCATATAAATGATGTGTTGATACTGGTTGATTAGAGGACTAGCAGTGATGGCAACTCACAGGCTCAAAAGGCTATAACTTTTGAATCGAAAGTCGTAGAGCCTCGCAGATGGGCTCATTCGATTCCTCATCAAATTCTACAGTTAGCAGTCCCCTATGCAGATAAATTTGCTGTACGAGCTTCCGTTTCCGAGATATTTGACAAAAACCGTACAGATATGCAAAATGGTGTGTCAAATGTCCTTGAAATCGGACAAAAACCGTACAGATATGAAAATGATGTGGTTCAAACGGCTATAACTTTTGAATCGAAAGTCGTAGAGCCTCGCAGATGGGCTCATTCGATTCCTCATCAAATTCTACAGTTAGCAGTCCCCTATGCAGATAAATTTGCTGTACGAGCTTCCGTTTCCGAGATATTTGACAAAAACCGTACAGATATGCAAAATGTGTGTCAAATGTCCTTGAAATCGGACAAAAACCGTACAGATATGAAAATGATGTGGTTCAAACGGCTATAACTTTTGAATCGAAAGTCGTAGAGCCTCGCAGATGGGCTCATTCGATTCCTCATCAAATTCTACAGTTAGCAGTCCCCTATGCAGATAAATTTGCTGTACGAGCTTCCGTTTCCGAGATATTTGACAAAAACCGTACAGATATGCAAAATTATGTGTCAAATGTCCTTGAAATCGGACAAAAACCGTACAGATATGAAAATGATGTGGTTCAAACGGCTATAACTTTTGAATCGAAAGTCGTAGAGCCTCGCAGATGGGCTCATTCGATTCCTCATCAAATTCTACAGTTAGCAGTCCCCTATGCAGATAAATTTGCTGTACGAGCTTCCGTTTCCGAGATATTTGACAAAAACCGTATCATGTTAACTTATCAAAACCACTAGAGGGCGCCTCGCCACGTTACATCTCCCATTGCTTTTATGATGTCATAGTAGACGTTGCTGACGCAGACACTTAAACAGTCAGTGATCCATTCCATCTCATCAGAGTAGCTAGTGACTTCTGGATCTGACACACTGACTTAGAGAAAACAAGTAAGTCCATAATGGGGATAAACTTTAGAGTAAGAATTTTCTACAATTATTCTGTATTCATTCTTTGACAAAAACACCCCCAATTGAAGACAGAATAGAGTACATATTGCTCTCTGAGCTTTGTTTAACCAAGTTGTCATATAAATGATGTGTTGATACTGGTTGATTAGAGGACTAGCAGTGATGGCAACTCACAGGCTCAAAAGGCTATAACTTTTGAATCGAAAGTCGTAGAGCCTCGCAGATGGGCTCATTCGATTCCTCATCAAATTCTACAGTTAGCAGTCCCCTATGCAGGTAAATTTACTGTACGAGCTTCCGTTTCCGAGATATTTGACAAAAACCGTACAGATATGCAAAATGATGTGTCAAATGTCCTTGAAATCGGACAAAAACCGTACAGATATGAAAATGATGTGGTTCAAACGGCTATAACTTTTGAATCGAAAGTCCTAGAGCCTCGCAGATGGGCTCATTCGATTCCTCATCAAATTCTACAGTTAGCAGTCCCCTATGCAGATAAATTTGCTGTACGAGCTTCCGTTTCCGAGATATTTGACAAAAACCGTACAGATATGCAAAATTATGTGTCAAATGTCCTTGAAATCGGACAAAAACCGTACAGATATGAAAATGATGTGGTTCAAACGGCTATAACTTTTGAATCGAAAGTCGTAGAGCCTCGCAGATGGGCTCATTCCATTCCTCATCAAATTCTACAGTTAGCAGTCCCATATGCAGATAAATTTGCTGTACGAGCTTCCGTTTCCGAGATATTTGACAAAAACCGTACAGATATGAAAAATAATGTGTCAAATGTCCTTGAAATCGGACAAAAACCGTACAGATATGAAAATGATGTGGTTCAAACGGCTATAACTTTTGAATCGAAAGTCGTAGAGCCTCGCAGATGGGCTCATTCGATTCCTCATCAAATTCTACAGTTAGCAGTCCCCTATGCAGATAAATTTGCTGTACGAGCTTCGGTTTCCGAGATATTTGACAAAAACCAAACAGATATGAAAAATGATGTGGCTCAAACGGCTATAACTTTTGAATCGAAAGTCGTAGAGCCTCGCAGATGGGCTCATTCGATTCCTCATCAAATTCTACAGTTAGCAGTCCCCTATGCAGATAAATTTGCTGTACGAGCTTCCGTTTCCGAGATATTTGACAAAAACCGTACAGATATGCAAAATGATGTGTCAAATGTCCTTGAAATCGGACAAAAACCGTACAGATATGAAAATGATGTGGTTCAAACGGCTATAACTTTTGAATCGAAAGTCGTAGAGCCTCGCAGATGGGCTCATTCGATTCCTCATCAAATTCTACAGTTAGCAGTCCCCTATGCAGATAAATTTGCTGTACGAGCTTCCATTTCCGAGATATTTGACAAAAACCGTACAGATATGCAAAATGGTGTGTCAAATGTCCTTGAAATCGGACAAAAACCGTACAGATATGAAAATGATGTGGTTCAAACGGCTATAACTTTTGAATCGAAAGTCGTAGAGCCTCGCAGATGGGCTCATTCGATTCCTCATCAAATTCTACAGTTAGCAGTCCCCTATGCAGATAAATTTGCTGTACGAGCTTCCGTTTCCGAGATATTTGACAAAAACCGTACAGATATGCAAAATGTGTGTCAAATGTCCTTGAAATCGGACAAAAACCGTACAGATATGAAAATGATGTGGTTCAAACGGCTATAACTTTTGAATCGAAAGTCGTAGAGCCTCGCAGATGGGCTCATTCGATTCCTCATCAAATTCTACAGTTAGCAGTCCCCTATGCAGATAAATTTGCTGTACGAGCTTCCGTTTCCGAGATATTTGACAAAAACCGTACAGATATGCAAAATGATGTGTCAAATGTCCTTGAAATCGGACAAAAACCGTACAGATATGAAAATGATGTGGTTCAAACGGCTATAACTTTTGAATCGAAAGTCCTAGAGCCTCGCAGATGGGCTCATTCGATTCCTCATCAAATTCTACAGTTAGCAGTCCCCTATGCAGATAAATTTGCTGTACGAGCTTCCGTTTCCGAGATATTTGACAAAAACCGTATCATGTTAACTTATCAAAACCACTAGAGGGCGCCTCGCCACGTTACATCTCCCATTGCTTTTATGATGTCATAGTAGACGTTGCTGACGCAGACACTTAAACAGTCAGTGATCCATTCCATCTCATCAGAGTAGCTAGTGACTTCTGGATCTGACACACTGACTTAGAGAAAACAAGTAAGTCCATAATGGGGATAAACTTTAGAGTAAGAATTTTCTACAATTATTCTGTATTCATTCTTTGACAAAAACACCCCCAATTGAAGACAGAATAGAGTACATATTGCTCTCTGAGCTTTGTTTAACCAAGTTGTCATATAAATGATGTGTTGATACTGGTTGATTAGAGGACTAGCAGTGATGGCAACTCACAGGCTCAAAAGGCTATAACTTTTGAATCGAAAGTCGTAGAGCCTCGCAGATGGGCTCATTCGATTCCTCATCAAATTCTACAGTTAGCAGTCCCCTACGCAGGTAAATTTGCTGTACGAGCTTCGGTTTCCGAGATATTTGACAGAAACCAAACAGATATGAAAAATGATGTGGCTCAAAAGGCTATAACTTTTGAATCGAAAGTCGTAGAGCCTCGCAGATGGGCTCATTCGATTCCTCATCAAATTCTACAGTTAGCAGTCCCCTTTGCAGGTAAATTTGCTGTACGAGCTTCGGTTTCCGAGATATTTGACAAAAACCAAACAGATATGAAAAATGATGTGGCTCAAAAGGCTATAACTTTTGAATCGAAAGTCGTAGAGCCTCGCAGATAGGCTCATTCGATTCCTCATCAAATTCTACAGTTAGCAGTCCCCTATGCAGGTAAATTTGCTGTACGAGCTTCGGTTTCCGAGATATTTGACAAAAACCAAACAGATAAGAAAAATGATGTGGCTCAAAAGGCTATAACTTTTGAATCGAAAGTCGTAGAGCCTCGCAGATAGGCTCATTCGATTCCTCATCAAATTCTACAGTTAGCAGTCCCCTATGCAGGTAAATTTGCTGTACGAGCTTCGGTTTCCGAGATATTTGACAAAAACCGTACAGATATGAAAATGATGTGGTTCAAACGGCTATAACTTTTGAATCGAAAGTCGTAGAGCCTCGCAGATGGGCTCATTCGATTCCTCATCAAATTCTACAGTTAGCAGTCCCCTATGCAGATAAATTTGCTGTACGAGCTTCCGTTTCCGAGATATTTGACAAAAAACGTACAGATATGCAAAATGATGTGTCAAATGTCCTTGAAATCGGACAAAAACCGTACAGATATGAAAATGATGTGGTTCAAACGGCTATAACTTTTGAATCGAAAGTCCTAGAGCCTCGCAGATGGGCTCATTCGATTCCTCATCAAATTCTACAGTTAGCAGTCCCCTATGCAGATAAATTTGCTGTACGAGCTTCCGTTTCCGAGATATTTGACAAAAACCGTATCATGTTAACTTATCAAAACCACTAGAGGGCGCCTCGCCACGTTACATCTCCCATTGCTTTTATGATGTCATAGTAGACGTTGCTGACGCAGACACTTAAACAGTCAGTGATCCATTCCATCTCATCAGAGTAGCTAGTGACTTCTGGATCTGACACACTGACTTAGAGAAAACAAGTAAGTCCATAATGGGGATAAACTTTAGAGTAAGAATTTTCTACAATTATTCTGTATTCATTCTTTGACAAAAACACCCCCAATTGAAGACAGAATAGAGTACATATTGCTCTCTGAGCTTTGTTTAACCAAGTTGTCATATAAATGATGTGTTGATACTGGTTGATTAGAGGACTAGCAGTGATGGCAACTCACAGGCTCAAAAGGCTATAACTTTTGAATCGAAAGTCGTAGAGCCTCGCAGATGGGCTCATTCGATTCCTCATCAAATTCTACAGTTAGCAGTCCCCTATGCAGGTAAATTTGCTGTACGAGCTTCGGTTTCCGAGATATTTGACAGAAACCAAACAGATATGAAAAATGATGTGGCTCAAAAGGCTATAACTTTTGAATCGAAAGTCGTAGAGCCTCGCAGATGGGCTCATTCGATTCCTCATCAAATTCTACAGTTAGCAGTCCCTTATGCAGGTAAATTTGCTGTACGAGCTTCGGTTTCCGAGATATTTGACAAAAACCAAACAGATAAGAAAAATGATGTGGCTCAAAAGGCTATAACTTTTGAATCGAAAGTCGTAGAGCCTCGCAGATGGGCTCATTCGATTCCTCATCAAATTCTACAGTTAGCAGTCCCCTATGCAGATAAATTTGCTGTACGAGCTTCCGTTTCCGAGATATTTGACAAAAACCGTACAGATATGCAAAATGATGTGTCAAATGTCCTTGAAATCGGACAAAAACCGTACAGATATGAAAATGATGTGGTTCAAACGGCTATAACTTTTGAATCGAAAGTCCTAGAGCCTCGCAGATGGGCTCATTCGATTCCTCATCAAATTCTACAGTTAGCAGTCCCCTATGCAGATAAATTTGCTGTACGAGCTTCCGTTTCCGAGATATTTGACAAAAACCGTATCATGTTAACTTATCAAAACCACTAGAGGGCGCCTCGCCACGTTACATCTCCCATTGCTTTTATGATGTCATAGTAGACGTTGCTGACGCAGACACTTAAACAGTCAGTGATCCATTCCATCTCATCAGAGTAGCTAGTGACTTCTGGATCTGACACACTGACTTAGAGAAAACAAGTAAGTCCATAATGGGGATAAACTTTAGAGTAAGAATTTTCTACAATTATTCTGTATTCATTCTTTGACAAAAACACCCCCAATTGAAGACAGAATAGAGTACATATTGCTCTCTGAGCTTTGTTTAACCAAGTTGTCATATAAATGATGTGTTGATACTGGTTGATTAGAGGACTAGCAGTGATGGCAACTCACAGGCTCAAAAGGCTATAACTTTTGAATCGAAAGTCGTAGAGCCTCGCAGATGGGCTCATTCGATTCCTCATCAAATTCTACAGTTAGCAGTCCCTTATGCAGGTAAATTTGCTGTACGAGCTTCGGTTTCCGAGATATTTGACAAAAACCAAACAGATAAGAAAAATGATGTGGCTCAAAAGGCTATAACTTTTGAATCGAAAGTCGTAGAGCCTCGCAGATGGGCTCATTCGATTCCTCATCAAATTCTACAGTTAGCAGTCCCCTATGCAGATAAATTTGCTGTACGAGCTTCCGTTTCCGAGATATTTGACAAAAACCGTACAGATATGCAAAATGGTGTGTCAAATGTCCTTGAAATCGGACAAAAACCGTACAGATATGAAAATGATGTGGTTCAAACGGCTATAACTTTTGAATCGAAAGTCGTAGAGCCTCGCAGATGGGCTCATTCGATTCCTCATCAAATTCTACAGTTAGCAGTCCCCTATGCAGATACATTTGCTGTACGAGCTTCCGTTTCAGAGATATTTGACAAAAACCGTACAGATATGAAAAATGATGTGTCAAATGTCCTTGAAATCGGACAAAAACCGTACAGATATGAAAATGATGTGGTTCAAACGGCTATAACTTTTGAATCGAAAGTCGTAGAGCCTCGCAGATGGGCTCATTCGATTCCTCATCAAATTCTACAGTTAGCAGTCCCCTATGCAGATAAATTTGCTGTACGAGCTTCCGTTTCCGAGATATTTGACAAAAACCGTATCATGTTAACTTATCAAAACCACTAGAGGGCGCCTCGCCACGTTACATCTCCCATTGCTTTTATGATGTCATAGTAGACGTTGCTGACGCAGACACTTAAACAGTCAGTGATCCATTCCATCTCATCAGAGTAGCTAGTGACTTCTGGATCTGACACACTGACTTAGAGAAAACAAGTAAGTCCATAATGGGGATAAACTTTAGAGTAAGAATTTTCTACAATTATTCTGTATTCATTCTTTGACAAAAACACCCCCAATTGAAGACAGAATAGAGTACATATTGCTCTCTGAGCTTTGTTTAACCAAGTTGTCATATAAATGATGTGTTGATACTGGTTGATTAGAGGACTAGCAGTGATGGCAACTCACAGGCTCAAAAGGCTATAACTTTTGAATCGAAAGTCGTAGAGCCTCGCAGATGGGCTCATTCGATTCCTCATCAAATTCTACAGTTAGCAGTCCCCTATGCAGATACATTTGCTGTACGAGCTTCCGTTTCCGAGATATTTGACAAAAACCGTACAGATATGCAAAATGATGTGTCAAATGTCCTTGAAATCGGACAAAAACCGTACAGATATGAAAATGATGTGGTTCAAACGGCTATAACTTTTGAATCGAAAGTCCTAGAGCCTCGCAGATGGGCTCATTCGATTCCTCATCAAATTCTACAGTTAGCAGTCCCCTATGCAGATACATTTGCTGTACGAGCTTCCGTTTCCGAGATATTTGACAAAAACCGTACAGATATGCAAAATGATGTGTCAAATGTCCTTGAAATCGGACAAAAACCGTACAGATATGAAAATGATGTGGTTCAAACGGCTATAACTTTTGAATCGAAAGTCGTAGAGCCTCGCAGATGGGCTCATTCGATTCCTCATCAAATTCTACAGTTAGCAGTCCCCTGTGCAGATAAATTTGCTGTACGAGCTTCCGTTTCCGAGATATTTGACAAAAACCGTACAGATATGCAAAATGATGTGTCAAATGTCCTTGAAATCGGACAAAAACCGTACAGATATGAAAATGATGTGGTTCAAACGGCTATAACTTTTGAATTAAAAGTCCTAGAGCCTCGCAGATGGGCTCATTCGATTCCTCATCAAATTCTACAGTTAGCAGTCCCCTATGCAGATAAATTTGCTGTACGAGCTTCGGTTTCCGAGATATTTGACAAAAACCGTATCATGTTAACTTATCAAAACCACTAGAGGGCGCCTCGCCACGTTACATCTCCCATTGCTTTTATGATGTCATAGTAGACGTTGCTGACGCAGACACTTAAACAGTCAGTGATCCATTCCACCTCATCAGAGTAGCTAGTGACTTCTGGATCTGACACACTGACTTAGAGAAAACAAGTAAGTCCATAATGGGGATAAACTTTAGAGTAAGAATTTTCTACAATTATTCTGTATTCATTCTTTGACAAAAACACCCCCAATTGAAGACAGAATAGAGTACATATTGCTCTCTGAGCTTTGTTTAACCAAGTTGTCATATAAATGATGTGTTGATACTGGTTGATTAGAGGACTAGCAGTGATGGCAACTCACAGGCTCAAAAGGCTATAACTTTTGAATCGAAAGTCGTAGAGCCTCGCAGATGGGCTCATTCGATTCCTCATCAAATTCTACAGTTAGCAGTCCCCTATGCATGTAAATTTGCTGTACGAGCTTCGGTTTCCGAGATATTTGACAAAAACCAAACAGATAAGAAAAATGATGTGGCTCAAAAGGCTATAACTTTTGAATCGAAAGTCGTAGAGCCTCGCAGATGGGCTCATTCGATTCCTCATCAAATTCTACAGTTAGCAGTCCCCTATGCAGATAAATTTGCTGTACGAGCTTCCGTTTCCGAGATATTTGACAAAAACCGTACAGATATGCAAAATGATGTGTCAAATGTCCTTGAAATCGGACAAAAACCGTACAGATATGAAAATGATGTGGTTCAAACGGCTATAACTTTTGAATCGAAAGTCCTAGAGCCTCGCAGATGGGCTCATTCGATTCCTCATCAAATTCTACAGTTAGCAGTCCCCTATGCAGATAAATTTGCTGTACGAGCTTCCGTTTCCGAGATATTTGACAAAAACCGTATCATGTTAACTTATCAAAACCACTAGAGGGCGCCTCGCCACGTTACATCTCCCATTGCTTTTATGATGTCATAGTAGACGTTGCTGACGCAGACACTTAAACAGTCAGTGATCCATTCCATCTCATCAGAGTAGCTAGTGACTTCTGGATCTGACACACTGACTTAGAGAAAACAAGTAAGTCCATAATGGGGATAAACTTTAGAGTAAGAATTTTCTACAATTATTCTGTATTCATTCTTTGACAAAAACACCCCCAATTGAAGACAGAATAGAGTACATATTGCTCTCTGAGCTTTGTTTAACCAAGTTGTCATATAAATGATGTGTTGATACTGGTTGATTAGAGGACTAGCAGTGATGGCAACTCACAGGCTCAAAAGGCTATAACTTTTGAATCGAAAGTCGTAGAGCCTCGCAGATGGGCTCATTCGATTCCTCATCAAATTCTACAGTTAGCAGTCCCCTATGCAGATACATTTGCTGTACGAGCTTCCGTTTCCGAGATATTTGACAAAAACCGTACAGATATGCAAAATGATGTGTCAAATGTCCTTGAAATCGGACAAAAAACGTACAGATATGAAAATGATGTGGATCAAACGGCTATAACTTTTGAATCGAAAGTCGTAGAGCCTCGCAGATGGGCTCATTCGATTCCTCATCAAATTCTACAGTTAGCAGTCCCCTATGCAGATACATTTGCTGTACGAGCTTCCGTTTCCGAGATATTTGACAAAAACCGTATCATGTTAACTTATCAAAACCACTAGAGGGCGCCTCGCCACGTTACATCTCCCATTGCTTTTATGATGTCATAGTAGACGTTGCTGACGCAGACACTTAAACAGTCAGTGATCCATTCCATCTCATCAGAGTAGCTAGTGACTTCTGGATCTGACACACTGACTTAGAGAAAACAAGTAAGTCCATAATGGGGATAAACTTTAGAGTAAGAATTTTCTACAATTATTCTGTATTCATTCTTTGACAAAAACACCCCCAATTGAAGACAGAATAGAGTACATATTGCTCTCTGAGCTTTGTTTAACCAAGTTGTCATATAAATGATGTGTTGATACTGGTTGATTAGAGGACTAGCAGTGATGGCAACTCACAGGCTCAAAAGGCTATAACTTTTGAATCAAAAGTCGTAGAGCCTCGCAGATGGGCACATTCGATTCCTCATCAAATTCTACAGTTAGCAGTCCCCTATGCAGGTAAATTTGCTGTACGAGCTTCCGTTTCCGAGATATTTGACAAAAACCAAACAGATAAGAAAAATGATGTGGCTCAAAAGGCTATAACTTTTGAATCGAAAGTCGTAGAGCCTCGCAGATGGGCTCATTTGATTCCTCATCAAATTCTACAGTTAGCAGTCCCCTATGCAGATAAATTTGCTGTACGAGCTTCCGTTTCCGAGATATTTGACAAAAACCGTACAGATATGAAAAATGATGTGTCAAATGTCCTTGAAATCGGACAAAAACCGTACAGATATGAAAATGATGTGGTTCAAACGGCTATAACTTTTGAATCGAAAGTCGTAGAGCCTCGCAGATGGGCTCATTCGATTCCTCATCAAATTCTACAGTTAGCAGTCCCCTATGCAGATGAATTTGCTGTACGAGCTTCCGTTTCCGAGATATTTGACAAAAACCGTACAGATATGAAAAATGATGTGTCAAATGTCCTTGAAATCGGACAAAAACCGTACAGATATGAAAATGATGTGGTTCAAACGGCTATAACTTTTGAATCGAAAGTCGTAGAGCCTCGCAGATGGGCTCATTTGATTCCTCATCAAATTCTACAGTTAGCAGTCCCCTATGCAGATAAATTTGCTGTACGAGCTTCCGTTTCCGAGATATTTGACAAAAACCGTACAGATATGAAAAATGATGTGTCAAATGTCCTTGAAATCGGACAAAAACCGTACAGATATGAAAATGATGTGGTTCAAACGGCTATAACTTTTGAATCGAAAGTCGTAGAGCCTCGCAGATGGGCTCATTCGATTCCTCATCAAATTCTACAGTTAGCAGTCCCCTATGCAGATGAATTTGCTGTACGAGCTTCCGTTTCCGAGATATTTGACAAAAACCGTACAGATATGAAAAATGATGTGTCAAATGTCCTTGAAATCGGACAAAAACCGTACAGATATGAAAATGATGTGGTTCAAACGGCTATAACTTTTGAATCGAAAGTCGTAGAGCCTCGCAGATGGGCTCATTCGATTCCTCATCAAATTCTACAGTTAGCAGTCCCCTATGCAGATAAATTTGCTGTACGAGCTTCCGTTTCCGAGATATTTGACAAAAACCGTATCATGTTAACTTATCAAAACCACTAGAGGGCGCCTCGCCACGTTACATCTCCCATTGCTTTTATGATGTCATAGTAGACGTTGCTGACGCAGACACTTAAACAGTCAGTGATCCATTCCATCTCATCAGAGTAGCTAGTGACTTCTGGATCTGACACACTGACTTAGAGAAAACAAGTAAGTCCATAATGGGGATAAACTTTAGAGTAAGAATTTTCTACAATTATTCTGTATTCATTCTTTGACAAAAACACCCCCAATTGAAGACAGAATAGAGTACATATTGCTCTCTGAGCTTTGTTTAACCAAGTTGTCATATAAATGATGTGTTGATACTGGTTGATTAGAGGACTAGCAGTGATGGCAACTCACAGGCTCAAAAGGCTATAACTTTTGAATCGAAAGTCGTAGAGCCTCGCAGATGGGCTCATTCGATTCCTCATCAAATTCTACAGTTAGCAGTCCCCTATGCAGATACATTTGCTGTACGAGCTTCCGTTTCCGAGATATTTGACAAAAACCGTACAGATATGCAAAATGATGTGTCAAATGTCCTTGAAATCGGACAAAAACCGTACAGATATGAAAATGATGTGGTTCAAACGGCTATAACTTTTGAATCGAAAGTCCTAGAGCCTCGCAGATGGGCTCATTCGATTCCTCATCAAATTCTACAGTTAGCAGTCCCCTATGCAGATAAATTTGCTGTACGAGCTTCCGTTTCCGAGATATTTGACAAAAACCGTACAGATATGCAAAATGATGTGTCAAATGTCCTTGAAATCGGACAAAAACCGTACAGATATGAAAATGATGTGGTTCAAACGGCTATAACTTTTGAATCGAAAGTCGTAGAGCCTCGCAGATGGGCTCATTCGATTCCTCATCAAATTCTACAGTTAGCAGTCCCCTATGCAGATAAATTTGCTGTACGAGCTTCCGTTTCCGAGATATTTGACAAAAACCGTATCATGTTAACTTATCAAAACCACTAGAGGGCGCCTCGCCACGTTACATCTCCCATTGCTTTTATGATGTCATAGTAGACGTTGCTGACGCAGACACTTAAACAGTCAGTGATCCATTCCATCTCATCAGAGTAGCTAGTGACTTCTGGATCTGACACACTGACTTAGAGAAAACAAGTAAGTCCATAATGGGGATAAACTTTAGAGTAAGAATTTTCTACAATTATTCTGTATTCATTCTTTGACAAAAACACCCCCAATTGAAGACAGAATAGAGTACATATTGCTCTCTGAGCTTTGTTTAACCAAGTTGTCATATAAATGATGTGTTGATACTGGTTGATTAGAGGACTAGCAGTGATGGCAACTCACAGGCTCAAAAGGCTATAACTTTTGAATCGAAAGTCGTAGAGCCTCGCAGATGGGCTCATTCGATTCCTCATCAAATTCTACAGTTAGCAGTCCCCTACGCAGGTAAATTTGCTATACGAGCTTCGGTTTCCGAGATATTTGACAAAAACCAAACAGATAAGAAAAATGATGTGGCTCAAAAGGCTATAACTTTTGAATCGAAAGTCGTAGAGCCTCGCAGATGGGCTCATTCGATTCCTCATCAAATTCTACAGTTAGCAGTCCCCTATGCAGATAAATTTGCTGTACGAGCTTCCGTTTCCGAGATATTTGACAAAAACCGTACAGATATGAAAAATGATGTGTCAAATGTCCTTGAAATCGGACAAAAAACGTACAGATATGAAAATGATGTGGTTCAAACGGCTATAACTTTTGAATCGAAAGTCGTAGAGCCTCGCAGATGGGCTCATTCGATTCCTCATCAAATTCTACAGTTAGCAGTCCCCTATGCAGATAAATTTGCTGTACGAGCTTCCGTTTCCGAGATATTTGACAAAAACCGTACAGATATGCAAAATGATGTGTCAAATGTCCTTGAAATCGGACAAAAACCGTACAGATATGAAAATGATGTGGTTCAAACGGCTATAACTTTTGAATCGAAAGTCCTAGAGCCTCGCAGATGGGCTCATTCGATTCCTCATCAAATTCTACAGTTAGCAGTCCCCTATGCAGATAAATTTGCTGTACGAGCTTCCGTTTCCGAGATATTTGACAAAAACCGTATCATGTTAACTTATCAAAACCACTAGAGGGCGCCTCGCCACGTTACATCTCCCATTGCTTTTATGATGTCATAGTAGACGTTGCTGACGCAGACACTTAAACAGTCAGTGATCCATTCCATCTCATCAGAGTAGCTAGTGACTTCTGGATCTGACACACTGACTTAGAGAAAACAAGTAAGTCCATAATGGGGATAAACTTTAGAGTAAGAATTTTCTACAATTATTCTGTATTCATTCTTTGACAAAAACACCCCCAATTGAAGACAGAATAGAGTACATATTGCTCTCTGAGCTTTGTTTAACCAAGTTGTCATATAAATGATGTGTTGATACTGGTTGATTAGAGGACTAGCAGTGATGGCAACTCACAGGCTCAAAAGGCTATAACTTTTGAATCGAAAGTCGTAGAGCCTCGCAGATGGGCTCATTCGATTCCTCATCAAATTCTACAGTTAGCAGTCCCCTATGCAGATAAATTTGCTGTACGAGCTTCCGTTTCCGAGATATTTGACAAAAACCGTATCATGTTAACTTATCAAAACCACTAGAGGGCGCCTCGCCACGTTACATCTCCCATTGCTTTTATGATGTCATAGTAGACGTTGCTGACGCAGACACTTAAACAGTCAGTGATCCATTCCACCTCATCAGAGTAGCTAGTGACTTCTGGATCTGACACACTGACTTAGAGAAAACAAGTAAGTCCATAATGGGGATAAACTTTAGAGTAAGAATTTTCTACAATTATTCTGTATTCATTCTTTGACAAAAACACCCCCAATTGAAGACAGAATAGAGTACATATTGCTCTCTGAGCTTTGTTTAACCAAGTTGTCATATAAATGATGTGTTGATACTGGTTGATTAGAGGACTAGCAGTGATGGCAACTCACAGGCTCAAAAGGCTATAACTTTTGAATCGAAAGTCGTAGAGCCTCGCAGATGGGCTCATTCGATTCCTCATCAAATTCTACAGTTAGCAGTCCCATATGCAGATAAATTTGCTGTACGAGCTTCCGTTTCCGAGATATTTGACAAAAACCGTACAGATATGAAAAATGATGTGTCAAATGTCCTTGAAATCGGACAAAAACCGTACAGATATGAAAATGATGTGGTTCAAACGGCTATAACTTTTGAATCGAAAGTCGTAGAGCCTCGCAGATGGGCTCATTCGATTCCTCATCAAATTCTACAGTTAGCAGTCCCCTATGCAGATAAATTTGCTGTACGAGCTTCCGTTTCCGAGATATTTGACAAAAACCGTATCATGTTAACTTATCAAAACCACTAGAGGGCGCCTCGCCACGTTACATCTCCCATTGCTTTTATGATGTCATAGTAGACGTTGCTGACGCAGACACTTAAACAGTCAGTGATCCATTCCACCTCATCAGAGTAGCTAGTGACTTCTGGATCTGACACACTGACTTAGAGAAAACAAGTAAGTCCATAATGGGGATAAACTTTAGAGTAAGAATTTTCTACAATTATTCTGTATTCATTCTTTGACAAAAACACCCCCAATTGAAGACAGAATAGAGTACATATTGCTCTCTGAGCTTTGTTTAACCAAGTTGTCATATAAATGATGTGTTGAAACTGGTTGATTAGAGGACTAGCAGTGATGGCAACTCACAGGCTCAAAAGGCTATAACTTTTGAATCGAAAGTCGTAGAGCCTCGCAGATGGGCTCATTCGATTCCTCATCAAATTCTACAGTTAGCAGTCCCCTATGCAGGTAAATTTGCTGTACGATCTTCCGTTTCCGAGATATTTGACAAAAACCGTACAGATATGCAAAATGATGTGTCAAATGTCCTTGAAATCGGACAAAAACCGTACAGATATGAAAATGATGTGGTTCAAACAGCTATAACTTTTGAATCGAAAGTCCTAGAGCCTCGCAGATGGGCTCATTCGATTCCTCATCAAATTCTACAGTTAGCAGTCCCCTATGCAGATAAATTTGCTGTACGAGCTTCCGTTTCCGAGATATTTGACAAAAACCGTATCATGTTAACTTATCAAAACCACTAGAGGGCGCCTCGCCACGTTACATCTCCCATTGCTTTTATGATGTCATAGTAGACGTTGCTGACGCAGACACTTAAACAGTCAGTGATCCATTCCATCTCATCAGAGTAGCTAGTGACTTCTGGATCTGACACACTGACTTAGAGAAAACAAGTAAGTCCATAATGGGGATAAACTTTAGAGTAAGAATTTTCTACAATTATTCTGTATTCATTCTTTGACAAAAACACCCCCAATTGAAGACAGAATAGAGTTCATATTGCTCTCTGAGCTTTGTTTAACCAAGTTGTCATATAAATGATGTGTTGATACTGGTTGATTAGAGGACTAGCAGTGATGGCAACTCACAGGCTCAAAAGGCTATAACTTTTGAATCGAAAGTCGTAGAGCCTCGCAGATGGGCTCATTCGATTCCTCATCAAATTCTACAGTTAGCAGTCCCATATGCAGATAAATTTGCTGTACGAGCTTCCGTTTCCGAGATATTTGACAAAAACCGTACAGATATGAAAAATGATGTGTCAAATGTCCTTGAAATCGGACAAAAACCGTACAGATATGAAAATGATGTGGTTCAAACGGCTATAACTTTTGAATCGAAAGTCGTAGAGCCTCGCAGATGGGCTCATTCGATTCCTCATCAAATTCTACAGTTAGCAGTCCCCTATGCAGATAAATTTGCTGTACGAGCTTCCGTTTCCGAGATATTTGACAAAAACCGTATCATGTTAACTTATCAAAACCACTAGAGGGCGCCTCGCCACGTTACATCTCCCATTGCTTTTATGATGTCATAGTAGACGTTGCTGACGCAGACACTTAAACAGTCAGTGATCCATTCCACCTCATCAGAGTAGCTAGTGACTTCTGGATCTGACACACTGACTTAGAGAAAACAAGTAAGTCCATAATGGGGATAAACTTTAGAGTAAGAATTTTCTACAATTATTCTGTATTCATTCTTTGACAAAAACACCCCCAATTGAAGACAGAATAGAGTACATATTGCTCTCTGAGCTTTGTTTAACCAAGTTGTCATATAAATGATGTGTTGAAACTGGTTGATTAGAGGACTAGCAGTGATGGCAACTCACAGGCTCAAAAGGCTATAACTTTTGAATCGAAAGTCGTAGAGCCTCGCAGATGGGCTCATTCGATTCCTCATCAAATTCTACAGTTAGCAGTCCCCTATGCAGGTAAATTTGCTGTACGATCTTCCGTTTCCGAGATATTTGACAAAAACCGTACAGATATGCAAAATGATGTGTCAAATGTCCTTGAAATCGGACAAAAACCGTACAGATATGAAAATGATGTGGTTCAAACAGCTATAACTTTTGAATCGAAAGTCCTAGAGCCTCGCAGATGGGCTCATTCGATTCCTCATCAAATTCTACAGTTAGCAGTCCCCTATGCAGATAAATTTGCTGTACGAGCTTCCGTTTCCGAGATATTTGACAAAAACCGTATCATGTTAACTTATCAAAACCACTAGAGGGCGCCTCGCCACGTTACATCTCCCATTGCTTTTATGATGTCATAGTAGACGTTGCTGACGCAGACACTTAAACAGTCAGTGATCCATTCCATCTCATCAGAGTAGCTAGTGACTTCTGGATCTGACACACTGACTTAGAGAAAACAAGTAAGTCCATAATGGGGATAAACTTTAGAGTAAGAATTTTCTACAATTATTCTGTATTCATTCTTTGACAAAAACACCCCCAATTGAAGACAGAATAGAGTTCATATTGCTCTCTGAGCTTTGTTTAACCAAGTTGTCATATAAATGATGTGTTGATACTGGTTGATTAGAGGACTAGCAGTGATGGCAACTCACAGGCTCAAAAGGCTATAACTTTTGAATCGAAAGTCGTAGAGCCTCGCAGATGGGCTCATTCGATTCCTCATCAAATTCTACAGTTAGCAGTCCCCTATGCAGATAAATTTGCTGTACGAGCTTCCGTTTCCGAGATATTTGACAAAAACCGTACAGATATGCAAAATGATGTGTCAAATGTCCTTGAAATCGGACAAAAACCGTACAGATATGAAAATGATGTGGTTCAAACGGCTATAACTTTTGAATCGAAAGTCCTAGAGCCTCGCAGATGGGCTCATTCGATTCCTCATCAAATTCTACAGTTAGCAGTCCCCTATGCAGATAAATTTGCTGTACGAGCTTCCGTTTCCGAGATATTTGACAAAAACCGTATCATGTTAACTTATCAAAACCACTAGAGGGCGCCTCGCCACGTTACATCTCCCATTGCTTTTATGATGTCATAGTAGACGTTGCTGACGCAGACACTTAAACAGTCAGTGATCCATTCCATCTCATCAGAGTAGCTAGTGACTTCTGGATCTGACACACTGACTTAGAGAAAACAAGTAAGTCCATAATGGGGATAAACTTTAGAGTAAGACTTTTCTACAATTATTCTGTATTCATTCTTTGACAAAAACACCCCCAATTGAAGACAGAATAGAGTACATATTGCTCTCTGAGCTTTGTTTAACCAAGTTGTCATATAAATGATGTGTTGATTCTGGTTGATTAGAGGACTAGCAGTGATGGCAACTCACAGGCTCAAAAGGCTATAACTTTTGAATCGAAAGTCGTAGAGCCTCGCAGATGGGCTCATTCGATTCCTCATCAAATTCTACAGTTAGCAGTCCCCTATGCAGATAAATTTGCTGTACGAGCTTCCGTTTCCGAGATATTTGACAAAAACCGTATCATGTTAACTTATCAAAACCACTAGAGGGCGCCTCGCCACGTTACATCTCCCATTGCTTTTATGATGTCATAGTAGACGTTGCTGACGCAGACACTTAAACAGTCAGTGATCCATTCCATCTCATCAGAGTAGCTAGTGACTTCTGGATCTGACACACTGACTTAGAGA
The DNA here is from genome assembly GCF_949987555.1 of Borostomias antarcticus. NCBI lineage: Eukaryota > Metazoa > Chordata > Actinopteri > Stomiiformes > Stomiidae > Borostomias > Borostomias antarcticus. The sequence continues at coordinate 613,086 of NW_028176821.1, forward strand.
AAACAAGTAAGTCCATAATGGGGATAAACTTTAGAGTAAGAATTTTCTACAATTATTCTGTATTCATTCTTTGACAAAAACACCCCCAATTGAAGACAGAATAGAGTACATATTGCTCTCTGAGCTTTGTTTAACCAAGTTGTCATATAAATGATGTGTTGATTCTGGTTGATTAGAGGACTAGCAGTGATGGCAACTCACAGGCTCAAAAGGCTATAACTTTTGAATCGAAAGTCGTAGAGCCTCGCAGATGGGCTCATTCGATTCCTCATCAAATTCTACAGTTAGCAGTCCCCTATGCAGATAAATTTGCTGTACGAGCTTCCGTTTCCGAGATATTTGACAAAAACCGTATCATGTTAACTTATCAAAACCACTAGAGGGCGCCTCGCCACGTTACATCTCCCATTGCTTTTATGATGTCATAGTAGACGTTGCTGACGCAGACACTTAAACAGTCAGTGATCCATTCCATCTCATCAGAGTAGCTAGTGACTTCTGGATCTGACACACTGACTTAGAGAAAACAAGTAAGTCCATAATGGGGATAAACTTTAGAGTAAGAATTTTCTACAATTATTCTGTATTCATTCTTTGACAAAAACACCCCCAATTGAAGACAGAATAGAGTACATATTGCTCTCTGAGCTTTGTTTAACCAAGTTGTCATATAAATGATGTGTTGATACTGGTTGATTAGAGGACTAGCAGTGATGGCAACTCACAGGCTCAAAAGGCTATAACTTTTGAATCGAAAGTCGTAGAGCCTCGCAGATGGGCTCATTCGATTCCTCATCAAATTCTACAGTTAGCAGTCCCCTATGCAGATAAATTTGCTGTACGAGCTTCCGTTTCCGAGATATTTGACAAAAACCGTATCATGTTAACTTATCAAAACCACTAGAGGGCGCCTCGCCACGTTACATCTCCCATTGCTTTTATGATGTCATAGTAGACGTTGCTGACGCAGACACTTAAACAGTCAGTGATCCATTCCACCTCATCAGAGTAGCTAGGGACTTCTGGATCTGACACACTGACTTAGAGAAAACAAGTAAGTCCATAATGGGGATAAACTTTAGAGTAAGAATTTTCTACAATTATTCTGTATTCATTCTTTGACAAAAACACCCCCAATTGAAGACAGAATAGAGTACATATTGCTCTCTGAGCTTTGTTTAACCAAGTTGTCATATAAATGATGTGTTGATACTGGTTGATTAGAGGACTAGCAGTGATGGCAACTCACAGGCTCAAAAGGCTATAACTTTTGAATCGAAAGTCGTAGAGCCTCGCAGATGGGCTCATTCGATTCCTCATCAAATTCTACAGTTAGCAGGCCCATATGCAGATAAATTTGCTGTACGAGCTTCCGTTTCCGAGATATTTGACAAAAACCGTACAGATATGAAAAATGATGTGTCAAATGTCCTTGAAATCGGACAAAAACCGTACAGATATGAAAATGATGTGGTTCAAACGGCTATAACTTTTGAATCGAAAGTCGTAGAGCCTCGCAGATGGGCTCATTCGATTCCTCATCAAATTCTACAGTTAGCAGTCCCCTATGCAGATAAATTTGCTGTACGAGCTTCCGTTTCCGAGATATTTGACAAAAACCGTATCATGTTAACTTATCAAAACCACTAGAGGGCGCCTCGCCACGTTACATCTCCCATTGCTTTTATGATGTCATAGTAGACGTTGCTGACGCAGACACTTAAACAGTCAGTGATCCATTCCACCTCATCAGAGTAGCTAGTGACTTCTGGATCTGACACACTGACTTAGAGAAAACAAGTAAGTCCATAATGGGGATAAACTTTAGAGTAAGAATTTTCTACAATTATTCTGTATTCATTCTTTGACAAAAACACCCCCAATTGAAGACAGAATAGAGTACATATTGCTCTCTGAGCTTTGTTTAACCAAGTTGTCATATAAATGATGTGTTGAAACTGGTTGATTAGAGGACTAGCAGTGATGGCAACTCACAGGCTCAAAAGGCTATAACTTTTGAATCGAAAGTCGTAGAGCCTCGCAGATGGGCTCATTCGATTCCTCATCAAATTCTACAGTTAGCAGTCCCCTATGCAGGTAAATTTGCTGTACGATCTTCCGTTTCCGAGATATTTGACAAAAACCGTACAGATATGCAAAATGATGTGTCAAATGTCCTTGAAATCGGACAAAAACCGTACAGATATGAAAATGATGTGGTTCAAACAGCTATAACTTTTGAATCGAAAGTCCTAGAGCCTCGCAGATGGGCTCATTCGATTCCTCATCAAATTCTACAGTTAGCAGTCCCCTATGCAGATAAATTTGCTGTACGAGCTTCCGTTTCCGAGATATTTGACAAAAACCGTATCATGTTAACTTATCAAAACCACTAGAGGGCGCCTCGCCACGTTACATCTCCCATTGCTTTTATGATGTCATAGTAGACGTTGCTGACGCAGACACTTAAACAGTCAGTGATCCATTCCATCTCATCAGAGTAGCTAGTGACTTCTGGATCTGACACACTGACTTAGAGAAAACAAGTAAGTCCATAATGGGGATAAACTTTAGAGTAAGAATTTTCTACAATTATTCTGTATTCATTCTTTGACAAAAACACCCCCAATTGAAGACAGAATAGAGTTCATATTGCTCTCTGAGCTTTGTTTAACCAAGTTGTCATATAAATGATGTGTTGATACTGGTTGATTAGAGGACTAGCAGTGATGGCAACTCACAGGCTCAAAAGGCTATAACTTTTGAATCGAAAGTCGTAGAGCCTCGCAGATGGGCTCATTCGATTCCTCATCAAATTCTACAGTTAGCAGTCCCCTATGCAGATAAATTTGCTGTACGAGCTTCCGTTTCCGAGATATTTGACAAAAACCGTACAGATATGCAAAATGATGTGTCAAATGTCCTTGAAATCGGACAAAAACCGTACAGATATGAAAATGATGTGGTTCAAACGGCTATAACTTTTGAATCGAAAGTCCTAGAGCCTCGCAGATGGGCTCATTCGATTCCTCATCAAATTCTACAGTTAGCAGTCCCCTATGCAGATAAATTTGCTGTACGAGCTTCCGTTTCCGAGATATTTGACAAAAACCGTATCATGTTAACTTATCAAAACCACTAGAGGGCGCCTCGCCACGTTACATCTCCCATTGCTTTTATGATGTCATAGTAGACGTTGCTGACGCAGACACTTAAACAGTCAGTGATCCATTCCACCTCATCAGAGTAGCTAGTGACTTCTGGATCTGACACACTGACTTAGAGAAAACAAGTAAGTCCATAATGGGGATAAACTTTAGAGTAAGAATTTTCTACAATTATTCTGTATTCATTCTTTGACAAAAACACCCCCAATTGAAGACAGAATAGAGTACATATTGCTCTCTGAGCTTTGTTTAACCAAGTTGTCATATAAATGATGTGTTGATACTGGTTGATTAGAGGACTAGCAGTGATGGCAACTCACAGGCTCAAAAGGCTATAACTTTTGAATCGAAAGTCGTAGAGCCTCGCAGATGGGCTCATTCGATTCCTCATCAAATTCTACAGTTAGCAGTCCCCTATGCAGATAAATTTGCTGTACGAGCTTCCGTTTCCGAGATATTTGACAAAAACCGTATCATGTTAACTTATCAAAACCACTAGAGGGCGCCTCGCCACGTTACATCTCCCATTGCTTTTATGATGTCATAGTAGACGTTGCTGACGCAGACACTTAAACAGTCAGTGATCCATTCCATCTCATCAGAGTAGCTAGTGACTTCTGGATCTGACACACTGACTTAGAGAAAACAAGTAAGTCCATAATGGGGATAAACTTTAGAGTAAGAATTTTCTACAATTATTCTGTATTCATTCTTTGACAAAAACACCCCCAATTGAAGACAGAATAGAGTACATATTGCTCTCTGAGCTTTGTTTAACCAAGTTGTCATATAAATGATGTGTTGATACTGGTTGATTAGAGGACTAGCAGTGATGGCAACTCACAGGCTCAAAAGGCTATAACTTTTGAATCGAAAGTCGTAGAGCCTCGCAGATGGGCTCATTCGATTCCTCATCAAATTCTACAGTTAGCAGTCCCATATGCAGATAAATTTGCTGTACGAGCTTCCGTTTCCGAGATATTTGACAAAAACCGTACAGATATGAAAAATGATGTGTCAAATGTCCTTGAAATCGGACAAAAACCGTACAGATATGAAAATGATGTGGTTCAAACGGCTATAACTTTTGAATCGAAAGTCGTAGAGCCTCGCAGATGGGCTCATTCGATTCCTCATCAAATTCTACAGTTAGCAGTCCCCTACGCAGATAAATTTGCTGTACGAGCTTCCGTTTCCGAGATATTTGACAAAAACCGTATCATGTTAACTTATCAAAACCACTAGAGGGCGCCTCGCCACGTTACATCTCCCATTGCTTTTATGATGTCATAGTAGACGTTGCTGACGCAGACACTTAAACAGTCAGTGATCCATTCCATCTCATCAGAGTAGCTAGTGACTTCTGGATCTGACACACTGACTTAGAGAAAACAAGTAAGTCCATAATGGGGATAAACTTTAGAGTAAGAATTTTCTACAATTATTCTGTATTCATTCTTTGACAAAAACACCCCCAATTGAAGACAGAATAGAGTTCATATTGCTCTCTGAGCTTTGTTTAACCAAGTTGTCATATAAATGATGTGTTGATACTGGTTGATTAGAGGACTAGCAGTGATGGCAACTCACAGGCTCAAAAGGCTATAACTTTTGAATCGAAAGTCGTAGAGCCTCGCAGATGGGCTCATTCGATTCCTCATCAAATTCTACAGTTAGCAGTCCCCTATGCAGGTAAATTTGCTGTACGAGCTTCGGTTTCCGAGATATTTGACAAAAACCAAACAGATATGAAAAATGATGTGGCTCAAACGGCTATAACTTTTGAATCGAAAGTCGTAGAGCCTCGCAGATGGGCTCATTCGATTCCTCATCAAATTCTACAGTTAGCAGTCCCCTATTCAGATAAATTTGCTGTACGAGCTTCCGTTTCCGAGATATTTGACAAAAACCGTACAGATATGCAAAATGATGTGTCAAATGTCCTTGAAATCGGACAAAAACCGTACAGATATGAAAATGATGTGGTTCAAACGGCTATAACTTTTGAATCGAAAGTCGTAGAGCCTCGCAGATGGGCTCATTCGATTCCTCATCAAATTCTACAGTTAGCAGTCCCATATGCAGATAAATTTGCTGTACGAGCTTCCGTTTCCGAGATATTTGACAAAAACCGTATCATGTTAACTTATCAAAACCACTAGAGGGCGCCTCGCAACGTTACATCTCCCATTGCTTTTATGATGTCATAGTAGACGTTGCTGACGCAGACACTTAAACAGTCAGTGATCCATTCCACCTCATCAGAGTAGCTAGTGACTTCTGGATCTGACACACTGACTTAGAGAAAACAAGTAAGTCCATAATGGGGATAAACTTTAGAGTAAGAATTTTCTACAATTATTCTGTATTCATTCTTTGACAAAAACACCCCCAATTGAAGACAGAATAGAGTACATATTGCTCTCTGAGCTTTGTTTAACCAAGTTGTCATATAAATGATGTGTTGATACTGGTTGATTAGAGGACTAGCAGTGATGGCAACTCACAGGCTCAAAAGGCTATAACTTTTGAATCGAAAGTCGTAGAGCCTCGCAGATGGGCTCATTCGATTCCTCATCAAATTCTACAGTTAGCAGTCCCCTATGCAGATAAATTTGCTGTACGAGCTTCCGTTTCCGAGATATTTGACAAAAACCGTACAGATATGCAAAATGATGTGTCAAATGTCCTTGAAATCGGACAAAAACCGTACAGATATGAAAATGATGTGGTTCAAACGGCTATAACTTTTGAATCGAAAGTCCTAGAGCCTCGCAGATGGGCTCATTCGATTCCTCATCAAATTCTACAGTTAGCAGTCCCCTATGCAGATAAATTTGCTGTACGAGCTTCCGTTTCCGAGATATTTGACAAAAACCGTATCATGTTAACTTATCAAAACCACTAGAGGGCGCCTCGCCACGTTACATCTCCCATTGCTTTTATGATGTCATAGTAGACGTTGCTGACGCAGACACTTAAACAGTCAGTGATCCATTCCACCTCATCAGAGTAGCTAGTGACTTCTGGATCTGACACACTGACTTAGAGAAAACAAGTAAGTCCATAATGGGGATAAACTTTAGAGTAAGAATTTTCTACAATTATTCTGTATTCATTCTTTGACAAAAACACCCCCAATTGAAGACAGAATAGAGTTCATATTGCTCTCTGAGCTTTGTTTAACCAAGTTGTCATATAAATGATGTGTTGATACTGGTTGATTAGAGGACTAGCAGTGATGGCAACTCACAGGCTCAAAAGGCTATAACTTTTGAATCGAAAGTCGTAGAGCCTCGCAGATGGGCTCATTCGATTCCTCATCAAATTCTACAGTTAGCAGTCCCCTATGCAGGTAAATTTGCTGTACGAGCTTCGGTTTCCGAGATATTTGACAAAAACCAAACAGATATGAAAAATGATGTGGCTCAAACGGCTATAACTTTTGAATCGAAAGTCGTAGAGTCTCGCAGATGGGCTCATTCGATTCCTCATCAAATTCTACAGTTAGCAGTCCCCTATGCAGATAAATTTGCTGTACGAGCTTCCGTTTCCGAGATATTTGACAAAAACCGTACAGATATGCAAAATGATGTGTCAAATGTCCTTGAAATCGGACAAAAACCGTACAGATATGAAAATGATGTGGTTCAAACGGCTATAACTTTTGAATCGAAAGTCGTAGAGCCTCGCAGATGGGCTCATTCGATTCCTCATCAAATTCTACAGTTAGCAGTCCCATATGCAGATAAATTTGCTGTACGAGCTTCCGTTTCCGAGATATTTGACAAAAACCGTATCATGTTAACTTATCAAAACCACTAGAGGGCGCCTCGCCACGTTACATCTCCCATTGCTTTTATGATGTCATAGTAGACGTTGCTGACGCAGACACTTAAACAGTCAGTGATCCATTCCACCTCATCAGAGTAGCTAGTGACTTCTGGATCTGACACACTGACTTAGAGAAAACAAGTAAGTCCATAATGGGGATAAACTTTAGAGTAAGAATTTTCTACAATTATTCTGTATTCATTCTTTGACAAAAACACCCCCAATTGAAGACAGAATAGAGTACATATTGCTCTCTGAGCTTTTTTTAACCAAGTTGTCATATAAATGATGTGTTGATACTGGTTGATTAGAGGACTAGCAGTGATGGCAACTCACAGGCTCAAAAGGCTATAACTTTTGAATCGAAAGTCGTAGAGCCTCGCAGATGGGCTCATTCGATTCCTCATCAAATTCTACAGTTAGCAGTCCCCTATGCAGGTAAATTTGCTGTACGAGCTTCCGTTTCCGAGATATTTGACAAAAACCGTACAGATATGCAAAATGATGTGTCAAATGTCCTTGAAATCGGACAAAAACCGTACAGATATGAAAATGATGTGGTTCAAACGGCTATAACTTTTGAATCGAAAGTCCTAGAGCCTCGCAGATGGGCTCATTCGATTCCTCATCAAATTCTACAGTTAGCAGTCCCCTATGCAGATAAATTTGCTGTACGAGCTTCCGTTTCCGAGATATTTGACAAAAACCGTATCATGTTAACTTATCAAAACCACTAGAGGGCGCCTCGCCACGTTACATCTCCCATTGCTTTTATGATGTCATAGTAGACGTTGCTGACGCAGACACTTAAACAGTCAGTGATCCATTCCATCTCATCAGAGTAGCTAGTGACTTCTGGATCTGACACACTGACTTAGAGAAAACAAGTAAGTCCATAATGGGGATAAACTTTAGAGTAAGAATTTTCTACAATTATTCTGTATTCATTCTTTGACAAAAACACCCCCAATTGAAGACAGAATAGAGTTCATATTGCTCTCTGAGCTTTGTTTAACCAAGTTGTCATATAAATGATGTGTTGATACTGGTTGATTAGAGGACTAGCAGTGATGGCAACTCACAGGCTCAAAAGGCTATAACTTTTGAATCGAAAGTCGTAGAGCCTCGCAGATGGGCTCATTCGATTCCTCATCAAATTCTACAGTTAGCAGTCCCCTATGCAGATAAATTTGCTGTACGAGCTTCCGTTTCCGAGATATTTGACAAAAACCGTACAGATATGCAAAATGATGTGTCAAATGTCCTTGAAATCGGACAAAAACCGTACAGATATGAAAATGATGTTCTTCAAACGGCTATAACTTTTGAATCGAAAGTCCTAGAGACTCGCAGATGGGCTCATTCGATTCCTCATCAAATTCTACAGTTAGCAGTCCCCTATGCAGATAAATTTGCTGTACGAGCTTCCGTTTCCGAGATATTTGACAAAAACCGTATCATGTTAACTTATCAAAACCACTAGAGGGCGCCTCGCCACGTTACATCTCCCATTGCTTTTATGATGTCATAGTAGACGTTGCTGACGCAGACACTTAAACAGTCAGTGATCCATTCCACCTCATCAGAGTAGCTAGTGACTTCTGGATCTGACACACTGACTTAGAGAAAACAAGTAAGTCCATAATGGGGATAAACTTTAGAGTAAGAATTTTCTACAATTATTCTGTATTCATTCTTTGACAAAAACACCCCCAATTGAAGACAGAATAGAGTACATATTGCTCTCTGAGCTTTGTTTAACCAAGTTGTCATATAAATGATGTGTTGATACTGGTTGATTAGAGGACTAGCAGTGATGGCAACTCACAGGCTCAAAAGGCTATAACTTTTGAATCGAAAGTCGTAGAGCCTCGCAGATGGGCTCATTCGATTCCTCATCAAATTCTACAGTTAGCAGTCCCCTATGCAGATAAATTTGCTGTACGAGCTTCCGTTTCCGAGATATTTGACAAAAACCGTACAGATATGCAAAATGGTGTGTCAAATGTCCTTGAAATCGGACAAAAACCGTACAGATATGAAAATGATGTGGTTCAAACGGCTATAACTTTTGAATCGAAAGTCGTAGAGCCTCGCAGATGGGCTCATTCGATTCCTCATCAAATTCTACAGTTAGCAGTCCCCTATGCAGATAAATTTGCTGTACGAGCTTCCGTTTCCGAGATATTTGACAAAAACCGTACAGATATGCAAAATGTGTGTCAAATGTCCTTGAAATCGGACAAAAACCGTACAGATATGAAAATGATGTGGTTCAAACGGCTATAACTTTTGAATCGAAAGTCGTAGAGCCTCGCAGATGGGCTCATTCGATTCCTCATCAAATTCTACAGTTAGCAGTCCCCTATGCAGATAAATTTGCTGTACGAGCTTCCGTTTCCGAGATATTTGACAAAAACCGTACAGATATGCAAAATGATGTGTCAAATGTCCTTGAAATCGGACAAAAACCGTACAGATATGAAAATGATGTGGTTCAAACGGCTATAACTTTTGAATCGAAAGTCGTAGAGCCTCGCAGATGGGCTCATTCGATTCCTCATCAAATTCTACAGTTAGCAGTCCCCAATGCAGATAAATTTGCTGTACGAGCTTCCGTTTCCGAGATATTTGACAAAAACCGTACAGATATGCAAAATGATGTGTCAAATGTCCTTGAAATCGGACAAAAACCGTACAGATATGAAAATGATGTGGTTCAAAAGGCTATAACTTTTGAATCGAAAGTCGTAGAGCCTCGCAGATGGGCTCATTCGATTCCTCATCAAATTCTACAGTTAGCAGTCCCCTATGCAGATAAATTTGCTGTACGAGCTTCCGTTTCCGAGATATTTGACAAAAACCGTATCATGTTAACTTATCAAAACCACTAGAGGGCGCCTCGCCACGTTACATCTCCCATTGCTTTTATGATGTCATAGTAGACGTTGCTGACGCAGACACTTAAACAGTCAGTGATCCATTCCACCTCATCAGAGTAGCTAGTGACTTCTGGATCTGACACACTGACTTAGAGAAAACAAGTAAGTCCATAATGGGGATAAACTTTAGAGTAAGAATTTTCTACAATTATTCTGTATTCATTCTTTGACAAAAACACCCCCAATTGAAGACAGAATAGAGTACATATTGCTCTCTGAGCTTTGTTTAACCAAGTTGTCATATAAATGATGTGTTGATACTGGTTGATTAGAGGACTAGCAGTGATGGCAACTCACAGGCTCAAAAGGCTATAACTTTTGAATCGAAAGTCGTAGAGCCTCGCAGATGGGCTCATTCGATTCCTCATCAAATTCTACAGTTAGCAGTCCCATATGCAGATAAATTTGCTGTACGAGCTTCCGTTTCCGAGATATTTGACAAAAACCGTACAGATATGAAAAATGATGTGTCAAATGTCCTTGAAATCGGACAAAAACCGTACAGATATGAAAATGATGTGGTTCAAACGGCTATAACTTTTGAATCGAAAGTCGTAGAGCCTTGCAGATGGGCTCATTCGATTCCTCATCAAATTCTACAGTTAGCAGTCCCCTATGCAGATAAATTTGCTGTACGAGCTTCCGTTTCTGAGATATTTGACAAAAACCGTATCATGTTAACTTATCAAAACCACTAGAGGGCGCCTCGCCACGTTACATCTCCCATTGCTTTTATGATGTCATAGTAGACGTTGCTGACGCAGACACTTAAACAGTCAGTGATCCATTCCATCTCATCAGAGTAGCTAGTGACTTCTGGATCTGACACACTGACTTAGAGAAAACAAGTAAGTCCATAATGGGGATAAACTTTAGAGTAAGAATTTTCTACAATTATTCTGTATTCATTCTTTGACAAAAACACCCCCAATTGAAGACAGAATAGAGTTCATATTGCTCTCTGAGCTTTGTTTAACCAAGTTGTCATATAAATGATGTGTTGATACTGGTTGATTAGAGGACTAGCAGTGATGGCAACTCACAGGCTCAAAAGGCTATAACTTTTGAATCGAAAGTCGTAGAGCCTCGCAGATGGGCTCATTCGATTCCTCATCAAATTCTACAGTTAGCAGTCCCCTATGCAGGTAAATTTGCTGTACGAGCTTCGGTTTCCGAGATATTTGACAAAAACCAAACAGATATGAAAAATGATGTGGCTCAAACGGCTATAACTTTTGAATCGAAAGTCGTAGAGCCTCGCAGATGGGCTCATTCGATTCCTCATCAAATTCTACAGTTAGCAGTCCCCTATGCAGATAAATTTGCTGTACGAGCTTCCGTTTCCGAGATATTTGACAAAAACCGTACAGATATGCAAAATGATGTGTCAAATGTCCTTGAAATCGGACAAAAACCGTACAGATATGAAAATGATGTGGTTCAAACGGCTATAACTTTTGAATCGAAAGTCGTAGAGCCTCGCAGATGGGCTCATTCGATTCCTCATCAAATTCTACAGTTAGCAGTCCCCTATGCAGATAAATTTGCTGTACGAGCTTCCGTTTCCGAGATATTTGACAAAAACCGTACAGATATGAAAAATGATGTGTCAAATGTCCTTGAAATCGGACAAAAACCGTACAGATATGAAAATGATGTGGTTCAAACGGCTATAACTTTTGAATCGAAAGTCGTAGAGCCTCGCAGATGGGCTCATTCGATTCCTCATCAAATTCTACAGTTAGCAGTCCCCTATGCAGATAAATTTGCTGTACGAGCTTCCGTTTCCGAGATATTTGACAAAAACCGTATCATGTTAACTTATCAAAACCACTAGAGGGCGCCTCGCCACGTTACATCTCCCATTGCTTTTATGATGTCATAGTAGACGTTGCTGACGCAGACACTTAAACAGTCAGTGATCCATTCCACCTCATCAGAGTAGCTAGTGACTTCTGGATCTGACACACTGACTTAGAGAAAACAAGTAAGTCCATAATGGGGATAAACTTTAGAGTAAGAATTTTCTACAATTATTCTGTATTCATTCTTTGACAAAAACACCCCCAATTGAAGACAGAATAGAGTACATATTGCTCTCTGAGCTTTGTTTAACCAAGTTGTCATATAAATGATGTGTTGATACTGGTTGATTAGAGGACTAGCAGTGATGGCAACTCACAGGCTCAAAAGGCTATAACTTTTGAATCGAAAGTCGTAGAGCCTCGCAGATGGGCTCATTCGATTCCTCATCAAATTCTACAGTTAGCAGTCCCCTATGCAGGTAAATTTGCTGTACGAGCTTCCGTTTCCGAGATATTTGACAAAAACCGTACAGATATGCAAAATGATGTGTCAAATGTCCTTGAAATCGGACAAAAACCGTACAGATATGAAAATGATGTGGTTCAAACGGCTATAACTTTTGAATCGAAAGTCCTAGAGCCTCGCAGATGGGCTCATTCGATTCCTCATCAAATTCTACAGTTAGCAGTCCCCTATGCAGATAAATTTGCTGTACGAGCTTCCGTTTCCGAGATATTTGACAAAAACCGTATCATGTTAACTTATCAAAACCACTAGAGGGCGCCTCGCCACGTTACATCTCCCATTGCTTTTATGATGTCATAGTAGACGTTGCTGACGCAGACACTTAAACAGTCAGTGATCCATTCCATCTCATCAGAGTAGCTAGTGACTTCTGGATCTGACACACTGACTTAGAGAAAACAAGTAAGTCCATAATGGGGATAAACTTTAGAGTAAGAATTTTCTACAATTATTCTGTATTCATTCTTTGACAAAAACACCCCCAATTGAAGACAGAATAGAGTTCATATTGCTCTCTGAGCTTTGTTTAACCAAGTTGTCATATAAATGAAGTGTTGATACTGGTTGATTAGAGGACTAGCAGTGATGGCAACTCACAGGCTCAAAAGGCTATAACTTTTGAATCGAAAGTCGTAGAGCCTCGCAGATGGGCTCATTCGATTCCTCATCAAATTCTACAGTTAGCAGTCCCCTATGCAGATAAATTTGCTGTACGAGCTTCCGTTTCCGAGATATTTGACAAAAACCGTACAGATATGCAAAATGATGTGTCAAATGTCCTTGAAATCGGACAAAAACCGTACAGATATGAAAATGATGTGGTTCAAACGGCTATAACTTTTGAATCGAAAGTCCTAGAGCCTCGCAGATGGGCTCATTCGATTCCTCATCAAATTCTACAGTTAGCAGTCCCCTATGCAGATAAATTTGCTGTACGAGCTTCCGTTTCCGAGATATTTGACAAAAACCGTATCATGTTAACTTATCAAAACCACTAGAGGGCGCCTCGCCACGTTACATCTCCCATTGCTTTTATGATGTCATAGTAGACGTTGCTGACGCAGACACTTAAACAGTCAGTGATCCATTCCATCTCATCAGAGTAGCTAGTGACTTCTGGATCTGACACACTGACTTAGAGAAAACAAGTAAGTCCATAATGGGGATAAACTTTAGAGTAAGAATTTTCTACAATTATTCTGTATTCATTCTTTGACAAAAACACCCCCAATTGAAGACAGAATAGAGTACATATTGCTCTCTGAGCTTTGTTTAACCAAGTTGTCATATAAATGATGTGTTGATACTGGTTGATTAGAGGACTAGCAGTGATGGCAACTCACAGGCTCAAAAGGCTATAACTTTTGAATCGAAAGTCGTAGAGCCTCGCAGATGGGCTCATTCGATTCCTCATCAAATTCTACAATTAGCAGTCCCCTACGCAGATAAATTTGCTGTACGAGCTTCCGTTTCCGAGATATTTGACAAAAACCGTACAGATATGAAAAATGGTGTGTCAAATGTCCTTGAAATCGGACAAAAACCGTACAGATATGAAAATGATGTGGTTCAAACGGCTATAACTTTTGAATCGAAAGTCGTAGAGCCTCGCAGATGGGCTCATTCGATTCCTCATCAAATTCTACAGTTAGCAGTCCCCTATGCAGATAAATTTGCTGTACGAGCTTCCGTTTCCGAGATATTTGACAAAAACCGTACAGATATGCAAAATGTGTGTCAAATGTCCTTGAAATCGGACAAAAACCGTACAGATATGAAAATGATGTGGTTCAAACGGCTATAACTTTTGAATCGAAAGTCGTAGAGCCTCGCAGATGGGCTCATTCGATTCCTCATCAAATTCTACAGTTAGCAGTCCCCTATGCAGATAAATTTGCTGTACGAGCTTCCGTTTCCGAGATATTTGACAAAAACCGTACAGATATGCAAAATGATGTGTCAAATGTCCTTGAAATCGGACAAAAACCGTACAGATATGAAAATGATGTGGTTCAAACGGCTATAACTTTTGAATCGAAAGTCGTAGAGCCTCGCAGATGGGCTCATTCGATTCCTCATCAAATTCTACAGTTAGCAGTCCCCAATGCAGATAAATTTGCTGTACGAGCTTCCGTTTCCGAGATATTTGACAAAAACCGTACAGATATGCAAAATGATGTGTCAAATGTCCTTGAAATCGGACAAAAACCGTACAGATATGAAAATGATGTGGTTCAAACGGATATAACTTTTGAATCGAAAGTCGTAGAGCCTCGCAGATGGGCTCATTCGATTCCTCATCAAATTCTACAGTTAGCAGTCCCCTATGCAGATAAATTTGCTGTACGAGCTTCCGTTTCCGAGATATTTGACAAAAACCGTATCATGTTAACTTATCAAAACCACTAGAGGGCGCCTCGCCACGTTACATCTCCCATTGCTTTTATGATGTCATAGTAGACGTTGCTGACGCAGACACTTAAACAGTCAGTGATCCATTCCATCTCATCAGAGTAGCTAGTGACTTCTGGATCTGACACACTGACTTAGAGAAAACAAGTAAGTCCATAATGGGGATAAACTTTAGAGTAAGAATTTTCTACAATTATTCTGTATTCATTCTTTGACAAAAACACCCCCAATTGAAGACAGAATAGAGTACATATTGCTCTCTGAGCTTTGTTTAACCAAGTTGTCATATAAATGATGTGTTGATACTGGTTGATTAGAGGACTAGCAGTGATGGCAACTCACAGGCTCAAAAGGCTATAACTTTTGAATCGAAAGTCGTAGAGCCTCGCAGATGGGCTCATTCGATTCCTCATCAAATTCTACAGTTAGCAGTCCCCTATGCAGATAAATTTGCTGTACGAGCTTCCGTTTCCGAGATATTTGACAAAAACCGTATCATGTTAACTTATCAAAACCACTAGAGGGCGCCTCGCCACGTTACATCTCCCATTGCTTTTATGATGTCATAGTAGACGTTGCTGACGCAGACACTTAAACAGTCAGTGATCCATTCCACCTCATCAGAGTAGCTAGTGACTTCTGGATCTGACACACTGACTTAGAGAAAACAAGTAAGTCCATAATGGGGATAAACTTTAGAGTAAGAATTTTCTACAATTATTCTGTATTCATTCTTTGACAAAAACACCCCCAATTGAAGACAGAATAGAGTACATATTGCTCTCTGAGCTTTGTTTAACCAAGTTGTCATATAAATGATGTGTTGATACTGGTTGATTAGAGGACTAGCAGTGATGGCAACTCACAGGCTCAAAAGGCTATAACTTTTGAATCGAAAGTCGTAGAGCCTCGCAGATGGGCTCATTCGATTCCTCATCAAATTCTACAGTTAGCAGTCCCCTATGCAGATAAATTTGCTGTACGAGCTTCCGTTTCCGAGATATTTGACAAAAACCGTACAGATATGCAAAATGGTGTGTCAAATGTCCTTGAAATCGGACAAAAACCGTACAGATATGAAAATGATGTGGTTCAAACGGCTATAACTTTTGAATCGAAAGTCGTAGAGCCTCGCAGATGGGCTCATTCGATTCCTCATCAAATTCTACAGTTAGCAGTCCCCTATGCAGATAAATTTGCTGTACGAGCTTCCGTTTCCGAGATATTTGACAAAAACCGTACAGATATGCAAAATGTGTGTCAAATGTCCTTGAAATCGGACAAAAACCGTACAGATATGAAAATGATGTGGTTCAAACGGCTATAACTTTTGAATCGAAAGTCGTAGAGCCTCGCAGATGGGCTCATTCGATTCCTCATCAAATTCTACAGTTAGCAGTCCCCTATGCAGATAAATTTGCTGTACGAGCTTCCGTTTCCGAGATATTTGACAAAAACCGTACAGATATGCAAAATGATGTGTCAAATGTCCTTGAAATCGGACAAAAACCGTACAGATATGAAAATGATGTGGTTCAAACGGCTATAACTTTTGAATCGAAAGTCCTAGAGCCTCGCAGATGGGCTCATTCGATTCCTCATCAAATTCTACAGTTAGCAGTCCCCTATGCAGATAAATTTGCTGTACGAGCTTCCGTTTCCGAGATATTTGACAAAAACCGTATCATGTTAACTTATCAAAACCACTAGAGGGCGCCTCGCCACGTTACATCTCCCATTGCTTTTATGATGTCATAGTAGACGTTGCTGACGCAGACACTTAAACAGTCAGTGATCCATTCCATCTCATCAGAGTAGCTAGTGACTTCTGGATCTGACACACTGACTTAGAGAAAACAAGTAAGTCCATAATGGGGATAAACTTTAGAGTAAGAATTTTCTACAATTATTCTGTATTCATTCTTTGACAAAAACACCCCCAATTGAAGACAGAATAGAGTACATATTGCTCTCTGAGCTTTGTTTAACCAAGTTGTCATATAAATGATGTGTTGATACTGGTTGATTAGAGGACTAGCAGTGATGGCAACTCACAGGCTCAAAAGGCTATAACTTTTGAATCGAAAGTCGTAGAGCCTCGCAGATGGGCTCATTCGATTCCTCATCAAATTCTACAGTTAGCAGTCCCCTACGCAGATAAATTTGCTGTACGAGCTTCCGTTTCCGAGATATTTGACAAAAACCGTACAGATATGCAAAATGGTGTGTCAAATGTCCTTGAAATCGGACAAAAACCGTACAGATATGAAAATGATGTGGTTCAAACGGCTATAACTTTTGAATCGAAAGTCGTAGAGCCTCGCAGATGGGCTCATTCGATTCCTCATCAAATTCTACAGTTAGCAGTCCCCTATGCAGATAAATTTGCTGTACGAGCTTCCGTTTCCGAGATATTTGACAAAAACCGTACAGATATGCAAAATGTGTGTCAAATGTCCTTGAAATCGGACAAAAACCGTACAGATATGAAAATGATGTGGTTCAAACGGCTATAACTTTTGAATCGAATGTCGTAGAGCCTCGCAGATGGGCTCATTCGATTCCTCATCAAATTCTACAGTTAGCAGTCCCCTATGCAGATAAATTTGCTGTACGAGCTTCCGTTTCCGAGATATTTGACAAAAACCGTACAGATATGCAAAATGATGTGTCAAATGTCCTTGAAATCGGACAAAAACCGTACAGATATGAAAATGATGTGGTTCAAACGGCTATAACTTTTGAATCGAAAGTCCTAGAGCCTCGCAGATGGGCTCATTCGATTCCTCATCAAATTCTACAGTTAGCAGTCCCCAATGCAGATAAATTTGCTGTACGAGCTTCCGTTTCCGAGATATTTGACAAAAACCGTACAGATATGCAAAATGATGTGTCAAATGTCCTTGAAATCGGACAAAAACCGTACAGATATGAAAATGATGTGGTTCAAACGGATATAACTTTTGAATCGAAAGTCGTAGAGCCTCGCAGATGGGCTCATTCGATTCCTCATCAAATTCTACAGTTAGCAGTCCCCTATGCAGATAAATTTGCTGTACGAGCTTCCGTTTCCGAGATATTTGACAAAAACCGTATCATGTTAACTTATCAAAACCACTAGAGGGCGCCTCGCCACGTTACATCTCCCATTGCTTTTATGATGTCATAGTAGACGTTGCTGACGCAGACACTTAAACAGTCAGTGATCCATTCCATCTCATCAGAGTAGCTAGTGACTTCTGGATCTGACACACTGACTTAGAGAAAACAAGTAAGTCCATAATGGGGATAAACTTTAGAGTAAGAATTTTCTACAATTATTCTGTATTCATTCTTTGACAAAAACACCCCCAATTGAAGACAGAATAGAGTACATATTGCTCTCTGAGCTTTGTTTAACCAAGTTGTCATATAAATGATGTGTTGATACTGGTTGATTAGAGGACTAGCAGTGATGGCAACTCACAGGCTCAAAAGGCTATAACTTTTGAATCGAAAGTCGTAGAGCCTCGCAGATGGGCTCATTCGATTCCTCATCAAATTCTACAGTTAGCAGTCCCCTATGCAGATAAATTTGCTGTACGAGCTTCCGTTTCCGAGATATTTGACAAAAACCGTATCATGTTAACTTATCAAAACCACTAGAGGGCGCCTCGCCACGTTACATCTCCCATTGCTTTTATGATGTCATAGTAGACGTTGCTGACGCAGACACTTAAACAGTCAGTGATCCATTCCACCTCATCAGAGTAGCTAGTGACTTCTGGATCTGACACACTGACTTAGAGAAAACAAGTAAGTCCATAATGGGGATAAACTTTAGAGTAAGAATTTTCTACAATTATTCTGTATTCATTCTTTGACAAAAACACCCCCAATTGAAGACAGAATAGAGTACATATTGCTCTCTGAGCTTTGTTTAACCAAGTTGTCATATAAATGATGTGTTGATACTGGTTGATTAGAGGACTAGCAGTGATGGCAACTCACAGGCTCAAAAGGCTATAACTTTTGAATCGAAAGTCGTAGAGCCTCGCAGATGGGCTCATTCGATTCCTCATCAAATTCTACAGTTAGCAGTCCCCTACGCAGATAAATTTGCTGTACGAGCTTCCGTTTCCGAGATATTTGACAAAAACCGTACAGATATGCAAAATGGTGTGTCAAATGTCCTTGAAATCGGACAAAAACCGTACAGATATGAAAATGATGTGGTTCAAACGGCTATAACTTTTGAATCGAAAGTCGTAGAGCCTCGCAGATGGGCTCATTCGATTCCTCATCAAATTCTACAGTTAGCAGTCCCCTATGCAGATAAATTTGCTGTACGAGCTTCCGTTTCCGAGATATTTGACAAAAACCGTATCATGTTAACTTATCAAAACCACTAGAGGGCGCCTCGCCACGTTACATCTCCCATTGCTTTTATGATGTCATAGTAGACGTTGCTGACGCAGACACTTAAACAGTCAGTGATCCATTCCACCTCATCAGAGTAGCTAGTGACTTCTGGATCTGACACACTGACTTAGAGAAAACAAGTAAGTCCATAATGGGGATAAACTTTAGAGTAAGAATTTTCTACAATTATTCTGTATTCATTCTTTGACAAAAACACCCCCAATTGAAGACAGAATAGAGTACATATTGCTCTCTGAGCTTTGTTTAACCAAGTTGTCATATAAATGATGTGTTGATACTGGTTGATTAGAGGACTAGCAGTGATGGCAACTCACAGGCTCAAAAGGCTATAACTTTTGAATCGAAAGTCGTAGAGCCTCGCAGATGGGCTCATTCGATTCCTCATCAAATTCTACAGTTAGCAGTCCCCTATGCAGATAAATTTGCTGTACGAGCTTCCGTTTCCGAGATATTTGACAAAAACCGTACAGATATGCAAAATGATGTGTCAAATGTCCTTGAAATCGGACAAAAACCGTACAGATATGAAAATGATGTGGTTCAAACGGCTATAACTTTTGAATCGAAAGTCCTAGAGCCTCGCAGATGGGCTCATTCGATTCCTCATCAAATTCTACAGTTAGCAGTCCCCTATGCAGATAAATTTGCTGTACGAGCTTCCGTTTCCGAGATATTTGACAAAAACCGTATCATGTTAACTTATCAAAACCACTAGAGGGCGCCTCGCCACGTTACATCTCCCATTGCTTTTATGATGTCATAGTAGACGTTGCTGACGCAGACACTTAAACAGTCAGTGATCCATTCCATCTCATCAGAGTAGCTAGTGACTTCTGGATCTGACACACTGACTTAGAGAAAACAAGTAAGTCCATAATGGGGATAAACTTTAGAGTAAGAATTTTCTACAATTATTCTGTATTCATTCTTTGACAAAAACACCCCCAATTGAAGACAGAATAGAGTACATATTGCTCTCTGAGCTTTGTTTAACCAAGTTGTCATATAAATGATGTGTTGATACTGGTTGATTAGAGGACTAGCAGTGATGGCAACTCACAGGCTCAAAAGGCTATAACTTTTGAATCGAAAGTCGTAGAGCCTCGCAGATGGGCTCATTCGATTCCTCATCAAATTCTACAGTTAGCAGTCCCCTACGCAGATAAATTTGCTGTACGAGCTTCCGTTTCCGAGATATTTGACAAAAACCGTACAGATATGCAAAATGGTGTGTCAAATGTCCTTGAAATCGGACAAAAACCGTACAGATATGAAAATGATGTGGTTCAAACGGCTATAACTTTTGAATCGAAAGTCGTAGAGCCTCGCAGATGGGCTCATTCGATTCCTCATCAAATTCTACAGTTAGCAGTCCCCTATGCAGATAAATTTGCTGTACGAGCTTCCGTTTCCGAGATATTTGACAAAAACCGTACAGATATGCAAAATGTGTGTCAAATGTCCTTGAAATCGGACAAAAACCGTACAGATATGAAAATGATGTGGTTCAAACGGCTATAACTTTTGAATCGAAAGTCGTAGAGCCTCGCAGATGGGCTCATTCGATTCCTCATCAAATTCTACAGTTAGCAGTCCCCTATGCAGATAAATTTGCTGTACGAGCTTCCGTTTCCGAGATATTTGACAAAAACCGTACAGATATGCAAAATGATGTGTCAAATGTCCTTGAAATCGGACAAAAACCGTACAGATATGAAAATGATGTGGTTCAAACGGCTATAACTTTTGAATCGAAAGTCGTAGAGCCTCGCAGATGGGCTCATTCGATTCCTCATCAAATTCTACAGTTAGCAGTCCCCTATGCAGATAAATTTGCTGTACGAGCTTCCGTTTCCGAGATATTTGACAAAAACCGTACAGATATGCAAAATGTGTGTCAAATGTCCTTGAAATCGGACAAAAACCGTACAGATATGAAAATGATGTGGTTCAAACGGCTATAACTTTTGAATCGAAAGTCGTAGAGCCTCGCAGATGGGCTCATTCGATTCCTCATCAAATTCTACAGTTAGCAGTCCCCTATGCAGATAAATTTGCTGTACGAGCTTCCGTTTCCGAGATATTTGACAAAAACCGTACAGATATGCAAAATGATGTGTCAAATGTCCTTGAAATCGGACAAAAACCGTACAGATATGAAAATGATGTGGTTCAAACGGCTATAACTTTTGAATCGAAAGTCGTAGAGCCTCGCAGATGGGCTCATTCGATTCCTCATCAAATTCTACAGTTAGCAGTCCCCAATGCAGATAAATTTGCTGTACGAGCTTCCGTTTCCGAGATATTTGACAAAAACCGTACAGATATGCAAAATGATGTGTCAAATGTCCTTGAAATCGGACAAAAACCGTACAGATATGAAAATGATGTGGTTCAAACGGCTATAACTTTTGAATCGAAAGTCGTAGAGCCTCGCAGATGGGCTCATTCGATTCCTCATCAAATTCTACAGTTAGCAGTCCCCAATGCAGATAAATTTGCTGTACGAGCTTCCGTTTCCGAGATATTTGACAAAAACCGTACAGATATGCAAAATGATGTGTCAAATGTCCTTGAAATCGGACAAAAACCGTACAGATATGAAAATGATGTGGTTCAAACGGATATAACTTTTGAATCGAAAGTCGTAGAGCCTCGCAGATGGGCTCATTCGATTCCTCATCAAATTCTACAGTTAGCAGTCCCCTATGCAGATAAATTTGCTGTACGAGCTTCCGTTTCCGAGATATTTGACAAAAACCGTATCATGTTAACTTATCAAAACCACTAGAGGGCGCCTCGCCACGTTACATCTCCCATTGCTTTTATGATGTCATAGTAGACGTTGCTGACGCAGACACTTAAACAGTCAGTGATCCATTCCACCTCATCAGAGTAGCTAGTGACTTCTGGATCTGACACACTGACTTAGAGAAAACAAGTAAGTCCATAATGGGGATAAACTTTAGAGTAAGAATTTTCTACAATTATTCTGTATTCATTCTTTGACAAAAACACCCCCAATTGAAGACAGAATAGAGTACATATTGCTCTCTGAGCTTTGTTTAACCAAGTTGTCATATAAATGATGTGTTGATACTGGTTGATTAGAGGACTAGCAGTGATGGCAACTCACAGGCTCAAAAGGCTATAACTTTTGAATCGAAAGTCGTAGAGCCTCGCAGATGGGCTCATTCGATTCCTCATCAAATTCTACAGTTAGCAGTCCCATATGCAGATAAATTTGCTGAACGAGCTTCCGTTTCCGAGATATTTGACAAAAACCGTACAGATATGAAAAATTATGTGTCAAATGTCCTTGAAATCGGACAAAAACCGTACAGATATGAAAATGATGTGGTTCAAACGGCTATAACTTTTGAATCGAAAGTCGTAGAGCCTCGCAGATGGGCTCATTCGATTCCTCATCAAATTCTACAGTTAGCAGTCCCCTATGCAGATAAATTTGCTGTACGAGCTTCCGTTTCCGAGATATTTGACAAAAACCGTACAGATATGCAAAATGATGTGTCAAATGTCCTTGAAATCGGACAAAAACCGTACAGATATGAAAATGATGTGGTTCAAACGGCTATAACTTTTGAATCGAAAGTCGTAGAGCCTCGCAGATGGGCTCATTCGATTCCTCATCAAATTCTACAGTTAGCAGTCCCCAATGCAGATAAATTTGCTGTACGAGCTTCCGTTTCCGAGATATTTGACAAAAACCGTACAGATATGCAAAATGATGTGTCAAATGTCCTTGAAATCGGACAAAAACCGTACAGATATGAAAATGATGTGGTTCAAACGGATATAACTTTTGAATCGAAAGTCGTAGAGCCTCGCAGATGGGCTCATTCGATTCCTCATCAAATTCTACAGTTAGCAGTCCCCTATGCAGATAAATTTGCTGTACGAGCTTCCGTTTCCGAGATATTTGACAAAAACCGTATCATGTTAACTTATCAAAACCACTAGAGGGCGCCTCGCCACGTTACATCTCCCATTGCTTTTATGATGTCATAGTAGACGTTGCTGACGCAGACACTTAAACAGTCAGTGATCCATTCCACCTCATCAGAGTAGCTAGTGACTTCTGGATCTGACACACTGACTTAGAGAAAACAAGTAAGTCCATAATGGGGATAAACTTTAGAGTAAGAATTTTCTACAATTATTCTGTATTCATTCTTTGACAAAAACACCCCCAATTGAAGACAGAATAGAGTACATATTGCTCTCTGAGCTTTGTTTAACCAAGTTGTCATATAAATGATGTGTTGATACTGGTTGATTAGAGGACTAGCAGTGATGGCAACTCACAGGCTCAAAAGGCTATAACTTTTGAATCGAAAGTCGTAGAGCCTCGCAGATGGGCTCATTCGATTCCTCATCAAATTCTACAGTTAGCAGTCCCCTATGCAGATAAATTTGCTGTACGAGCTTCCGTTTCCGAGATATTTGACAAAAACCGTATCATGTTAACTTATCAAAACCACTAGAGGGCGCCTCGCCACGTTACATCTCCCATTGCTTTTATGATGTCATAGTAGACGTTGCTGACGCAGACACTTAAACAGTCAGTGATCCATTCCACCTCATCAGAGTAGCTAGTGACTTCTGGATCTGACACACTGACTTAGAGAAAACAAGTAAGTCCATAATGGGGATAAACTTTAGAGTAAGAATTTTCTACAATTATTCTGTATTCATTCTTTGACAAAAACACCCCCAATTGAAGACAGAATAGAGTACATATTGCTCTCTGAGCTTTGTTTAACCAAGTTGTCATATAAATGATGTGTTGATACTGGTTGATTAGAGGACTAGCAGTGATGGCAACTCACAGGCTCAAAAGGCTATAACTTTTGAATCGAAAGTCGTAGAGCCTCGCAGATGGGCTCATTCGATTCCTCATCAAATTCTACAGTTAGCAGTCCCCTATGCAGATAAATTTGCTGTACGAGCTTCCGTTTCCGAGATATTTGACAAAAACCGTACAGATATGAAAAATGATGTGTCAAATGTCCTTGAAATCGGACAAAAACCGTACAGATATGAAAATGATGTGGTTCAAACGGCTATAACTTTTGAATCGAAAGTCGTAGAGCCTCGCAGATGGGCTCATTCGATTCCTCATCAAATTCTACAGTTAGCAGTCCCCTATGCAGATAAATTTGCTGTACGAGCTTCCGTTTCCGAGATATTTGACAAAAACCGTACAGATATGCAAAATGATGTGTCAAATGTCCTTGAAATCGGACAAAAACCGTACAGATATGAAAATGATGTGGTTCAAACGGCTATAACTTTTGAATCGAAAGTCGTAGAGCCTCGCAGATGGGCTCATTCGATTCCTCATCAAATTCTACAGTTAGCAGTCCCCAATGCAGATAAATTTGCTGTACGAGCTTCCGTTTCCGAGATATTTGACAAAAACCGTACAGATATGCAAAATGATGTGTCAAATGTCCTTGAAATCGGACAAAAACCGTACAGATATGAAAATGATGTGGTTCAAACGGATATAACTTTTGAATCGAAAGTCGTAGAGCCTCGCAGATGGGCTCATTCGATTCCTCATCAAATTCTACAGTTAGCAGTCCCCTACGCAGATAAATTTGCTGTACGAGCTTCCGTTTCCGAGATATTTGACAAAAACCGTATCATGTTAACTTATCAAAACCACTAGAGGGCGCCTCGCCACGTTACATCTCCCATTGCTTTTATGATGTCATAGTAGACGTTGCTGACGCAGACACTTAAACAGTCAGTGATCCATTCCATCTCATCAGAGTAGCTAGTGACTTCTGGATCTGACACACTGACTTAGAGAAAACAAGTAAGTCCATAATGGGGATAAACTTTAGAGTAAGAATTTTCTACAATTATTCTGTATTCATTCTTTGACAAAAACACCCCCAATTGAAGACAGAATAGAGTACATATTGCTCTCTGAGCTTTGTTTAACCAAGTTGTCATATAAATGATGTGTTGATACTGGTTGATTAGAGGACTAGCAGTGATGGCAACTCACAGGCTCAAAAGGCTATAACTTTTGAATCGAAAGTCGTAGAGCCTCGCAGATGGGCTCATTCGATTCCTCATCAAATTCTACAGTTAGCAGTCCCCTATGCAGATAAATTTGCTGTACGAGCTTCCGTTTCCGAGATATTTGACAAAAACCGTACAGATATGCAAAATGGTGTGTCAAATGTCCTTGAAATCGGACAAAAACCGTACAGATATGAAAATGATGTGGTTCAAACAGCTATAACTTTTGAATCGAAAGTCGTAGAGCCTCGCAGATGGGCTCATTCGATTCCTCATCAAATTCTACAGTTAGCAGTCCCCTATGCAGATAAATTTGCTGTACGAGCTTCCGTTTCCGAGATATTTGACAAAAACCGTACAGATATGCAAAATGTGTGTCAAATGTCCTTGAAATCGGACAAAAACCGTACAGATATGAAAATGATGTGGTTCAAACGGCTATAACTTTTGAATCGAAAGTCGTAGAGCCTCGCAGATGGGCTCATTCGATTCCTCATCAAATTCTACAGTTAGCAGTCCCCTATGCAGATAAATTTGCTGTACGAGCTTCCGTTTCCGAGATATTTGACAAAAACCGTACAGATATGCAAAATGATGTGTCAAATGTCCTTGAAATCGGACAAAAACCGTACAGATATGAAAATGATGTGGTTCAAACGGCTATAACTTTTGAATCGAAAGTCGTAGAGCCTCGCAGATGGGCTCATTCGATTCCTCATCAAATTCTACAGTTAGCAGTCCCATATGCAGATAAATTTGCTGTACGAGCTTCCGTTTCCGAGATATTTGACAAAAACCGTACAGATATGAAAAATGATGTGTCAAATGTCCTTGAAATCGGACAAAAACCGTACAGATATGAAAATGATGTGGTTCAAACGGCTATAACTTTTGAATCGAAAGTCGTAGAGCCTCGCAGATGGGCTCATTCGATTCCTCATCAAATTCTACAGTTAGCAGTCCCCTATGCAGATAAATTTGCTGTACGAGCTTCCGTTTCCGAGATATTTGACAAAAACCGTATCATGTTAACTTATCAAAACCACTAGAGGGCGCCTCGCCACGTTACATCTCCCATTGCTTTTATGATGTCATAGTAGACGTTGCTGACGCAGACACTTAAACAGTCAGTGATCCATTCCACCTCATCAGAGTAGCTAGTGACTTCTGGATCTGACACACTGACTTAGAGAAAACAAGTAAGTCCATAATGGGGATAAACTTTAGAGTAAGAATTTTCTACAATTATTCTGTATTCATTCTTTGACAAAAACACCCCCAATTGAAGACAGAATAGAGTACATATTGCTCTCTGAGCTTTGTTTAACCAAGTTGTCATATAAATGATGTGTTGATACTGGTTGATTAGAGGACTAGCAGTGATGGCAACTCACAGGCTCAAAAGGCTATAACTTTTGAATCGAAAGTCGTAGAGCCTCGCAGATGGGCTCATTCGATTCCTCATCAAATTCTACAGTTAGCAGTCCCCTATGCAGGTAAATTTGCTGTACGAGCTTCCGTTTCCGAGATATTTGACAAAAACCGTACAGATATGCAAAATGATGTGTCAAATGTCCTTGAAATCGGACAAAAACCGTACAGATATGAAAATGATGTGGTTCAAACGGCTATAACTTTTGAATCGAAAGTCCTAGAGCCTCGCAGATGGGCTCATTCGATTCCTCATCAAATTCTACAGTTAGCAGTCCCCTATGCAGATAAATTTGCTGTACGAGCTTCCGTTTCCGAGATATTTGACAAAAACCGTATCATGTTAACTTATCAAAACCACTAGAGGGCGCCTCGCCACGTTACATCTCCCATTGCTTTTATGATGTCATAGTAGACGTTGCTGACGCAGACACTTAAACAGTCAGTGATCCATTCCATCTCATCAGAGTAGCTAGTGACTTCTGGATCTGACACACTGACTTAGAGAAAACAAGTAAGTCCATAATGGGGATAAACTTTAGAGTAAGAATTTTCTACAATTATTCTGTATTCATTCTTTGACAAAAACACCCCCAATTGAAGACAGAATAGAGTTCATATTGCTCTCTGAGCTTTGTTTAACCAAGTTGTCATATAAATGATGTGTTGATACTGGTTGATTAGAGGACTAGCAGTGATGGCAACTCACAGGCTCAAAAGGCTATAACTTTTGAATCGAAAGTCGTAGAGCCTCGCAGATGGGCTCATTCGATTCCTCATCAAATTCTACAGTTAGCAGTCCCCTATGCAGATAAATTTGCTGTACGAGCTTCCGTTTCCGAGATATTTGACAAAAACCGTACAGATATGCAAAATGATGTGTCAAATGTCCTTGAAATCGGACAAAAACCGTACAGATATGAAAATGATGTGGTTCAAACGGCTATAACTTTTGAATCGAAAGTCCTAGAGCCTCGCAGATGGGCTCATTCGATTCCTCATCAAATTCTACAGTTAGCAGTCCCCTATGCAGATAAATTTGCTGTACGAGCTTCCGTTTCCGAGATATTTGACAAAAACCGTATCATGTTAACTTATCAAAACCACTAGAGGGCGCCTCGCCACGTTACATCTCCCATTGCTTTTATGATGTCATAGTAGACGTTGCTGACGCAGACACTTAAACAGTCAGTGATCCATTCCACCTCATCAGAGTAGCTAGTGACTTCTGGATCTGACACACTGACTTAGAGAAAACAAGTAAGTCCATAATGGGGATAAACTTTAGAGTAAGAATTTTCTACAATTATTCTGTATTCATTCTTTGACAAAAACACCCCCAATTGAAGACAGAATAGAGTTCATATTGCTCTCTGAGCTTTGTTTAACCAAGTTGTCATATAAATGATGTGTTGATACTGGTTGATTAGAGGACTAGCAGTGATGGCAACTCACAGGCTCAAAAGGCTATAACTTTTGAATCGAAAGTCGTAGAGCCTCGCAGATGGGCTCATTCGATTCCTCATCAAATTCTACAGTTAGCAGTCCCCTATTCAGATAAATTTGCTGTACGAGCTTCCGTTTCCGAGATATTTGACAAAAACCGTACAGATATGCAAAATGATGTGTCAAATGTCCTTGAAATCGGACAAAAACCGTACAGATATGAAAATGATGTGGTTCAAACGGCTATAACTTTTGAATCGAAAGTCCTAGAGCCTCGCAGATGGGCTCATTCGATTCCTCATCAAATTCTACAGTTAGCAGTCCCCTATGCAGATAAATTTGCTGTACGAGCTTCCGTTTCCGAGATATTTGACAAAAACCGTATCATGTTAACTTATCAAAACCACTAGAGGGCGCCTCGCCACGTTACATCTCCCATTGCTTTTATGATGTCATAGTAGACGTTGCTGACGCAGACACTTAAACAGTCAGTGATCCATTCCATCTCATCAGAGTAGCTAGTGACTTCTGGATCTGACACACTGACTTAGAGAAAACAAGTAAGTCCATAATGGGGATAAACTTTAGAGTAAGAATTTTCTACAATTATTCTGTATTCATTCTTTGACAAAAACACCCCCAATTGAAGACAGAATAGAGTACATATTGCTCTCTGAGCTTTGTTTAACCAAGTTGTCATATAAATGATGTGTTGATACTGGTTGATTAGAGGACTAGCAGTGATGGCAACTCACAGGCTCAAAAGGCTATAACTTTTGAATCGAAAGTCGTAGAGCCTCGCAGATGGGCTCATTCGATTCCTCATCAAATTCTACAGTTAGCAGTCCCATATGCAGATAAATTTGCTGTACGAGCTTCCGTTTCCGAGATATTTGACAAAAACCGTACAGATATGGAAAATGATGTGTCAAATGTCCTTGAAATCGGACAAAAACCGTACAGATATGAAACTGATGTGGTTCAAACGGCTATAACTTTTGAATCGAAAGTCGTAGAGCCTCGCAGATGGGCTCATTCGATTCCTCATCAAATTCTACAGTTAGCAGTCCCCTACGCAGATAAATTTGCTGTACGAGCTTCCGTTTCCGAGATATTTGACAAAAACCGTATCATGTTAACTTATCAAAACCACTAGAGGGCGCCTCGCCACGTTACATCTCCCATTGCTTTTATGATGTCATAGTAGACGTTGCTGACGCAGACACTTAAACAGTCAGTGATCCATTCCATCTCATCAGAGTAGCTAGTGACTTCTGGATCTGACACACTGACTTAGAGAAAACAAGTAAGTCCATAATGGGGATAAACTTTAGAGTAAGAATTTTCTACAATTATTCTGTATTCATTCTTTGACAAAAACACCCCCAATTGAAGACAGAATAGAGTTCATATTGCTCTCT
The DNA here is from genome assembly GCF_949987555.1 of Borostomias antarcticus. NCBI lineage: Eukaryota > Metazoa > Chordata > Actinopteri > Stomiiformes > Stomiidae > Borostomias > Borostomias antarcticus. The sequence continues at coordinate 642,549 of NW_028176821.1, forward strand.
GAGCTTTGTTTAACCAAGTTGTCATATAAATGATGTGTTGATACTGGTTGATTAGAGGACTAGCAGTGATGGCAACTCACAGGCTCAAAAGGCTATAACTTTTGAATCGAAAGTCGTAGAGCCTCGCAGATGGGCTCATTCGATTCCTCATCAAATTCTACAGTTAGCAGTCCCCTATGCAGGTAAATTTGCTGTACGAGCTTCGGTTTCCGAGATATTTGACAAAAACCAAACAGATATGAAAAATGATGTGGCTCAAACGGCTATAACTTTTGAATCGAAAGTCGTAGAGCCTCGCAGATGGGCTCATTCGATTCCTCATCAAATTCTACAGTTAGCAGTCCCCTATGCAGATAAATTTGCTGTACGAGCTTCCGTTTCCGAGATATTTGACAAAAACCGTACAGATATGCAAAATGGTGTGTCAAATGTCCTTGAAATCGGACAAAAACCGTACAGATATGAAAATGATGTGGTTCAAACGGCTATAACTTTTGAATCGAAAGTCGTAGAGCCTCGCAGATGGGCTCATTCGATTCCTCATCAAATTCTACAGTTAGCAGTCCCATATGCAGATAAATTTGCTGTACGAGCTTCCGTTTCCGAGATATTTGACAAAAACCGTACAGATATGAAAAATGATGTGTCAAATGTCCTTGAAATCGGACAAAAACCGTACAGATATGAAAATGATGTGGTTCAAACGGCTATAACTTTTGAATCGAAAGTCGTAGAGCCTCGCAGATGGGCTCATTCGATTCCTCATCAAATTCTACAGTTAGCAGTCCCCTATGCAGATAAATTTGCTGTACGAGCTTCCGTTTCCGAGATATTTGACAAAAACCGTATCATGTTAACTTATCAAAACCACTAGAGGGCGCCTCGCCACGTTACATCTCCCATTGCTTTTATGATGTCATAGTAGACGTTGCTGACGCAGACACTTAAACAGTCAGTGATCCATTCCATCTCATCAGAGTAGCTAGTGACTTCTGGATCTGACACACTGACTTAGAGAAAACAAGTAAGTCCATAATGGGGATAAACTTTAGAGTAAGAATTTTCTACAATTATTCTGTATTCATTCTTTGACAAAAACACCCCCAATTGAAGACAGAATAGAGTACATATTGCTCTCTGAGCTTTGTTTAACCAAGTTGTCATATAAATGATGTGTTGATACTGGTTGATTAGAGGACTAGCAGTGATGGCAACTCACAGGCTCAAAAGGCTATAACTTTTGAATCGAAAGTCGTAGAGCCTCGCAGATGGGCTCATTCGATTCCTCATCAAATTCTACAGTTAGCAGTCCCCTATGCAGATAAATTTGCTGTACGAGCTTCGGTTTCCGAGATATTTGACAAAAACCAAACAGATATGAAAAATGATGTGGCTCAAACGGCTATAACTTTTGAATCGAAAGTCGTAGAGCCTCGCAGATGGGCTCATTCGATTCCTCATCAAATTCTACAGTTAGCAGTCCCCTATGCAGATAAATTTGCTGTACGAGCTTCCGTTTCCGAGATATTTGACAAAAACCGTACAGATATGCAAAATGATGTGTCAAATGTCCTTGAAATCGGACAAAAACCGTACAGATATGAAAATGATGTGGTTCAAACGGCTATAACTTTTGAATCGAAAGTCGTAGAGCCTCGCAGATGGGCTCATTCGATTCCTCATCAAATTCTACAGTTAGCAGTCCCATATGCAGATAAATTTGCTGTACGAGCTTCCGTTTCCGAGATATTTGACAAAAACCGTACAGAAATGAAAAATGATGTGTCAAATGTCCTTGAAATCGGACAAAAACCGTACAGATATGAAAATGATGTGGTTCAAACGGCTATAACTTTTGAATCGAAAGTCGTAGAGCCTCGCAGATGGGCTCATTCGATTCCTCATCAAATTCTACAGTTAGCAGTCCCCTATGCAGATAAATTTGCTGTACGAGCTTCCGTTTCCGAGATATTTGACAAAAACCGTATCATGTTAACTTATCAAAACCACTAGAGGGCGCCTCGCCACGTTACATCTCCCATTGCTTTTATGATGTCATAGTAGACGTTGCTGACGCAGACACTTAAACAGTCAGTGATCCATTCCATCTCATCAGAGTAGCTAGTGACTTCTGGATCTGACACACTGACTTAGAGAAAACAAGTAAGTCCATAATGGGGATAAACTTTAGAGTAAGAATTTTCTACAATTATTCTGTATTCATTCTTTGACAAAAACACCCCCAATTGAAGACAGAATAGAGTACATATTGCTCTCTGAGCTTTGTTTAACCAAGTTGTCATATAAATGATGTGTTGATACTGGTTGATTAGAGGATTAGCAGTGATGGCAACTCACAGGCTCAAAAGGCTATAACTTTTGAATCGAAAGTCGTAGAGCCTCGCAGATGGGCTCATTCGATTCCTCATCAAATTCTACAGTTAGCAGTCCCCTATGCAGATAAATTTGCTGTACGAGCTTCCGTTTCCGAGATATTTGACAAAAACCGTACAGATATGCAAAATGGTGTGTCAAATGTCCTTGAAATCGGACAAAAACCGTACAGATATGAAAATGATGTGGTTCAAACGGCTATAACTTTTGAATCGAAAGTCGTAGAGCCTCGCAGATGGGCTCATTCGATTCCTCATCAAATTCTACAGTTAGCAGTACCCTATGCAGATAAATTTGCTGTACGAGCTTCCGTTTCCGAGATATTTGACAAAAACCGTACAGATATGCAAAATGTGTGTCAAATGTCCTTGAAATCGGACAAAAACCGTACAGATATGAAAATGATGTGGTTCAAACGGCTATAACTTTTGAATCGAAAGTCGTAGAGCCTCGCAGATGGGCTCATTCGATTCCTCATCAAATTCTACAGTTAGCAGTCCCCTATGCAGATAAATTTGCTGTACGAGCTTCCGTTTCCGAGATATTTGACAAAAACCGTACAGATATGCAAAATTATGTGTCAAATGTCCTTGAAATCGGACAAAAACCGTACAGATATGAAAATGATGTGGTTCAAACGGCTATAACTTTTGAATCGAAAGTCGTAGAGCCTCGCAGATGGGCTCATTCCATTCCTCATCAAATTCTACAGTTAGCAGTCCAATATGCAGATAAATTTGCTGTACGAGCTTCCGTTTCCGAGATATTTGACAAAAACCGTACAGATATGAAAAATGATGTGTCAAATGTCCTTGAAATCGGACAAAAACCGTACAGATATGAAAATGATGTGGTTCAAACGGCTATAACTTTTGAATCGAAAGTCGTAGAGCCTCGCAGATGGGCTCATTCGATTCCTCATCAAATTCTACAGTTAGCAGTCCCCTATGCAGATAAATTTGCTGTACGAGCTTCGGTTTCCGAGATATTTGACAAAAACCAAACAGATATGAAAAATGATGTGGCTCAAACGGCTATAACTTTTGAATCGAAAGTCGTAGAGCCTCGCAGATGGGCTCATTCGATTCCTCATCAAATTCTACAGTTAGCAGTCCCCTATGCAGATAAATTTGCTGTACGAGCTTCCGTTTCCGAGATATTTGACAAAAACCGTACAGATATGCAAAATGATGTGTCAAATGTCCTTGAAATCGGACAAAAACCGTACAGATATGAAAATGATGTGGTTCAAACGGCTATAACTTTTGAATCGAAAGTCGTAGAGCCTCGCAGATGGGCTCATTCGATTCCTCATCAAATTCTACAGTTAGCAGTCCCATATGCAGATAAATTTGCTGTACGAGCTTCCGTTTCCGAGATATTTGACAAAAACCGTACAGAAATGAAAAATGATGTGTCAAATGTCCTTGAAATCGGACAAAAACCGTACAGATATGAAAATGATGTGGTTCAAACGGCTATAACTTTTGAATCGAAAGTCGTAGAGCCTCGCAGATGGGCTCATTCGATTCCTCATCAAATTCTACAGTTAGCAGTCCCCTATGCAGATAAATTTGCTGTACGAGCTTCCGTTTCCGAGATATTTGACAAAAACCGTATCATGTTAACTTATCAAAACCACTAGAGGGCGCCTCGCCACGTTACATCTCCCATTGCTTTTATGATGTCATAGTAGACGTTGCTGACGCAGACACTTAAACAGTCAGTGATCCATTCCATCTCATCAGAGTAGCTAGTGACTTCTGGATCTGACACACTGACTTAGAGAAAACAAGTAAGTCCATAATGGGGATAAACTTTAGAGTAAGAATTTTCTACAATTATTCTGTATTCATTCTTTGACAAAAACACCCCCAATTGAAGACAGAATAGAGTACATATTGCTCTCTGAGCTTTGTTTAACCAAGTTGTCATATAAATGATGTGTTGATACTGGTTGATTAGAGGACTAGCAGTGATGGCAACTCACAGGCTCAAAAGGCTATAACTTTTGAATCGAAAGTCGTAGAGCCTCGCAGATGGGCTCATTCGATTCCTCATCAAATTCTACAGTTAGCAGTCCCCTATGCAGGTAAATTTGCTGTACGAGCTTCCGTTTCCGAGATATTTGACAAAAACCGTACAGATATGAAAAATGATGTGTCAAATGTCCTTGAAATCGGACAAAAACCGTACAGATATGAAAATGATGTGGTTCAAACGGCTATAACTTTTGAATCGAAAGTCGTAGAGCCTCGCAGATGGGCTCATTCGATTCCTCATCAAATTCTACAGTTAGCAGTCCCCTACGCAGATAAATTTGCTGTACGAGCTTCCGTTTCCGAGATATTTGACAAAAACCGTACAGAAATGAAAAATGATGTGTCAAATGTCCTTGAAATCGGACAAAAACCGTACAGATATGAAAATGATGTGGTTCAAACGGCTATAACTTTTGAATCGAAAGTCGTAGAGCCTCGCAGATGGGCTCATTCGATTCCTCATCAAATTCTACAGTTAGCAGTCCCCTATGCAGATAAATTTGCTGTACGAGCTTCCGTTTCCGAGATATTTGACAAAAACCGTATCATGTTAACTTATCAAAACCACTAGAGGGCGCCTCGCCACGTTACATCTCCCATTGCTTTTATGATGTCATAGTAGACGTTGCTGACGCAGACACTTAAACAGTCAGTGATCCATTCCATCTCATCAGAGTAGCTAGTGACTTCTGGATCTGACACACTGACTTAGAGAAAACAAGTAAGTCCATAATGGGGATAAACTTTAGAGTAAGAATTTTCTACAATTATTCTGTATTCATTCTTTGACAAAAACACCCCCAATTGAAGACAGAATAGAGTACATATTGCTCTCTGAGCTTTGTTTAACCAAGTTGTCATATAAATGATGTGTTGATACTGGTTGATTAGAGGACTAGCAGTGATGGCAACTCACAGGCTCAAAAGGCTATAACTTTTGAATCGAAAGTCGTAGAGCCTCGCAGATGGGCTCATTCGATTCCTCATCAAATTCTACAGTTAGCAGTCCCCTATGCAGATAAATTTGCTGTACGAGCTTCCGTTTCCGAGATATTTGACAAAAACCGTACAGATATGCAAAATGGTGTGTCAAATGTCCTTGAAATCGGACAAAAACCGTACAGATATGAAAATGATGTGGTTCAAACGGCTATAACTTTTGAATCGAAAGTCGTAGAGCCTCGCAGATGGGCTCATTCGATTCCTCATCAAATTCTACAGTTAGCAGTACCCTATGCAGATAAATTTGCTGTACGAGCTTCCGTTTCCGAGATATTTGACAAAAACCGTACAGATATGCAAAATGTGTGTCAAATGTCCTTGAAATCGGACAAAAACCGTACAGATATGAAAATGATGTGGTTCAAACGGCTATAACTTTTGAATCGAAAGTCGTAGAGCCTCGCAGATGGGCTCATTCGATTCCTCATCAAATTCTACAGTTAGCAGTCCCCTATGCAGATAAATTTGCTGTACGAGCTTCCGTTTCCGAGATATTTGACAAAAACCGTACAGATATGCAAAATTATGTGTCAAATGTCCTTGAAATCGGACAAAAACCGTACAGATATGAAAATGATGTGGTTCAAACGGCTATAACTTTTGAATCGAAAGTCGTAGAGCCTCGCAGATGGGCTCATTCCATTCCTCATCAAATTCTACAGTTAGCAGTCCCATATGCAGATAAATTTGCTGTACGAGCTTCCGTTTCCGAGATATTTGACAAAAACCGTACAGATATGAAAAATGATGTGTCAAATGTCCTTGAAATCGGACAAAAACCGTACAGATATGAAAATGATGTGGTTCAAAGGGCTATAACTTTGGAATCGAAAGTCGTAGAGCCTCGCAGATGGGCTCATTCGATTCCTCATCAAATTCTACAGTTAGCAGTCCCCTATGCAGATAAATTTGCTGTACGAGCTTCGGTTTCCGAGATATTTGACAAAAACCAAACAGATATGAAAAATGATGTGGCTCAAACGGCTATAACTTTTGAATCGAAAGTCGTAGAGCCTCGCAGATGGGCTCATTCGATTCCTCATCAAATTCTACAGTTAGCAGTCCCCTATGCAGATAAATTTGCTGTACGAGCTTCCGTTTCCGAGATATTTGACAAAAACCGTACAGATATGCAAAATGATGTGTCAAATGTCCTTGAAATCGGACAAAAACCGTACAGATATGAAAATGATGTGGTTCAAACGGCTATAACTTTTGAATCGAAAGTCGTAGAGCCTCGCAGATGGGCTCATTCGATTCCTCATCAAATTCTACAGTTAGCAGTCCCATATGCAGATAAATTTGCTGTACGAGCTTCCGTTTCCGAGATATTTGACAAAAACCGTACAGAAATGAAAAATGATGTGTCAAATGTCCTTGAAATCGGACAAAAACCGTACAGATATGAAAATGATGTGGTTCAAACGGCTATAACTTTTGAATCGAAAGGCGTAGAGCCTCGCAGATGGGCTCATTCGATTCCTCATCAAATTCTACAGTTAGCAGTCCCCTATGCAGATAAATTTGCTGTACGAGCTTCCGTTTCCGAGATATTTGACAAAAACCGTATCATGTTAACTTATCAAAACCACTAGAGGGCGCCTCGCCACGTTACATCTCCCATTGCTTTTATGATGTCATAGTAGACGTTGCTGACGCAGACACTTAAACAGTCAGTGATCCATTCCATCTCATCAGAGTAGCTAGTGACTTCTGGATCTGACACACTGACTTAGAGAAAACAAGTAAGTCCATAATGGGGATAAACTTTAGAGTAAGAATTTTCTACAATTATTCTGTATTCATTCTTTGACAAAAACACCCCCAATTGAAGACAGAATAGAGTACATATTGCTCTCTGAGCTTTGTTTAACCAAGTTGTCATATAAATGATGTGTTGATACTGGTTGATTAGAGGACTAGCAGTGATGGCAACTCACAGGCTCAAAAGGCTATAACTTTTGAATCGAAAGTCGTAGAGCCTCGCAGATGGGCTCATTCGATTCCTCATCAAATTCTACAGTTAGCAGTCCCCTATGCAGATAAATTTGCTGTACGAGCTTCCGTTTCCGAGATATTTGACAAAAACCGTACAGATATGCAAAATGGTGTGTCAAATGTCCTTGAAATCGGACAAAAACCGTACAGATATGAAAATGATGTGGTTCAAACGGCTATAACTTTTGAATCGAAAGTCGTAGAGCCTCGCAGATGGGCTCATTCGATTCCTCATCAAATTCTACAGTTAGCAGTACCCTATGCAGATAAATTTGCTGTACGAGCTTCCGTTTCCGAGATATTTGACAAAAACCGTACAGATATGCAAAATGTGTGTCAAATGTCCTTGAAATCGGACAAAAACCGTACAGATATGAAAATGATGTGGTTCAAACGGCTATAACTTTTGAATCGAAAGTCGTAGAGCCTCGCAGATGGGCTCATTCGATTCCTCATCAAATTCTACAGTTAGCAGTCCCCTATGCAGATAAATTTGCTGTACGAGCTTCCGTTTCCGAGATATTTGACAAAAACCGTACAGATATGCAAAATTATGTGTCAAATGTCCTTGAAATCGGACAAAAACCGTACAGATATGAAAATGATGTGGTTCAAACGGCTATAACTTTTGAATCGAAAGTCGTAGAGCCTCGCAGATGGGCTCATTCCATTCCTCATCAAATTCTACAGTTAGCAGTCCCATATGCAGATAAATTTGCTGTACGAGCTTCCGTTTCCGAGATATTTGACAAAAACCGTACAGATATGAAAAATGATGTGTCAAATGTCCTTGAAATCGGACAAAAACCGTACAGATATGAAAATGATGTGGTTCAAACGGCTATAACTTTTGAATCGAAAGTCGTAGAGCCTCGCAGATGGGCTCATTCGATTCCTCATCAAATTCTACAGTTAGCAGTCCCCTATGCAGATAAATTTGCTGTACGAGCTTCGGTTTCCGAGATATTTGACAAAAACCAAACAGATATGAAAAATGATGTGGCTCAAACGGCTATAACTTTTGAATCGAAAGTCGTAGAGCCTCGCAGATGGGCTCATTCGATTCCTCATCAAATTCTACAGTTAGCAGTCCCCTATGCAGATAAATTTGCTGTACGAGCTTCCGTTTCCGAGATATTTGACAAAAACCGTACAGATATGCAAAATGATGTGTCAAATGTCCTTGAAATCGGACAAAAACCGTACAGATATGAAAATGATGTGGTTCAAACGGCTATAACTTTTGAATCGAAAGTCGTAGAGCCTCGCAGATGGGCTCATTCGATTCCTCATCAAATTCTACAGTTAGCAGTCCCATATGCAGATAAATTTGCTGTACGAGCTTCCGTTTCCGAGATATTTGACAAAAACCGTACAGAAATGAAAAATGATGTGTCAAATGTCCTTGAAATCGGACAAAAACCGTACAGATATGAAAATGATGTGGTTCAAACGGCTATAACTTTTGAATCGAAAGTCGTAGAGCCTCGCAGATGGGCTCATTCGATTCCTCATCAAATTCTACAGTTAGCAGTCCCCTATGCAGATAAATTTGCTGTACGAGCTTCCGTTTCCGAGATATTTGACAAAAACCGTATCATGTTAACTTATCAAAACCACTAGAGGGCGCCTCGCCACGTTACATCTCCCATTGCTTTTATGATGTCATAGTAGACGTTGCTGACGCAGACACTTAAACAGTCAGTGATCCATTCCATCTCATCAGAGTAGCTAGTGACTTCTGGATCTGACACACTGACTTAGAGAAAACAAGTAAGTCCATAATGGGGATAAACTTTAGAGTAAGAATTTTCTACAATTATTCTGTATTCATTCTTTGACAAAAACACCCCCAATTGAAGACAGAATAGAGTACATATTGCTCTCTGAGCTTTGTTTAACCAAGTTGTCATATAAATGATGTGTTGATACTGGTTGATTAGAGGACTAGCAGTGATGGCAACTCACAGGCTCAAAAGGCTATAACTTTTGAATCGAAAGTCGTAGAGCCTCGCAGATGGGCTCATTCGATTCCTCATCAAATTCTACAGTTAGCAGTCCCCTATGCAGGTAAATTTGCTGTACGAGCTTCCGTTTCCGAGATATTTGACAAAAACCGTACAGATATGAAAAATGATGTGTCAAATGTCCTTGAAATCGGACAAAAACCGTACAGATATGAAAATGATGTGGTTCAAACGGCTATAACTTTTGAATCGAAAGTCGTAGAGCCTCGCAGATGGGCTCATTCGATTCCTCATCAAATTCTACAGTTAGCAGTCCCCTACGCAGATAAATTTGCTGTACGAGCTTCCGTTTCCGAGATATTTGACAAAAACCGTACAGAAATGAAAAATGATGTGTCAAATGTCCTTGAAATCGGACAAAAACCGTACAGATATGAAAATGATGTGGTTCAAACGGCTATAACTTTTGAATCGAAAGTCGTAGAGCCTCGCAGATGGGCTCATTCGATTCCTCATCAAATTCTACAGTTAGCAGTCCCCTATGCAGATAAATTTGCTGTACGAGCTTCGGTTTCCGAGATATTTGACAAAAACCGTATCATGTTAACTTATCAAAACCACTAGAGGGCGCCTCGCCACGTTACATCTCCCATTGCTTTTATGATGTCATAGTAGACGTTGCTGACGCAGACACTTAAACAGTCAGTGATCCATTCCACCTCATCAGAGTAGCTAGTGACTTCTGGATCTGACACACTGACTTAGAGAAAACAAGTAAGTCCATAATGGGGATAAACTTTAGAGTAAGAACTTTCTACAATTATTCTGTATTCATTCTTTGACAAAAACACCCCCAATTGAAGACAGAATAGAGTACATATTGCTCTCTGAGCTTTGTTTAACCAAGTTGTCATATAAATGATGTGTTGATACTGGTTGATTAGAGGACTAGCAGTGATGGCAACTCACAGGCTCAAAAGGCTATAACTTTTGAATCGAAAGTCGTAGAGCCTCGCAGATGGGCTCATTCGATTCCTCATCAAATTCTACAGTTAGCAGTCCCCTATGCAGGTAAATTTGCTGTACGAGCTTCCGTTTCCGAGATATTTGACAAAAACCGTACAGATATGAAAAATGATGTGTCAAATGTCCTTGAAATCGGACAAAAACCGTACAGATATGAAAATGATGTGGTTCAAACGGCTATAACTTTTGAATCGAAAGTCGTAGAGCCTCGCAGATGGGCTCATTCGATTCCTCATCAAATTCTACAGTTAGCAGTCCCCTACGCAGATAAATTTGCTGTACGAGCTTCCGTTTCCGAGATATTTGACAAAAACCGTACAGAAATGAAAAATGATGTGTCAAATGTCCTTGAAATCGGACAAAAACCGTACAGATATGAAAATGATGTGGTTCAAACGGCTATAACTTTTGAATCGAAAGTCGTAGAGCCTCGCAGATGGGCTCATTCGATTCCTCATCAAATTCTACAGTTAGCAGTCCCCTATGCAGATAAATTTGCTGTACGAGCTTCCGTTTCCGAGATATTTGACAAAAACCGTATCATGTTAACTTATCAAAACCACTAGAGGGCGCCTCGCCACGTTACATCTCCCATTGCTTTTATGATGTCATAGTAGACGTTGCTGACGCAGACACTTAAACAGTCAGTGATCCATTCCATCTCATCAGAGTAGCTAGTGACTTCTGGATCTGACACACTGACTTAGAGAAAACAAGTAAGTCCATAATGGGGATAAACTTTAGAGTAAGAATTTTCTACAATTATTCTGTATTCATTCTTTGACAAAAACACCCCCAATTGAAGACAGAATAGAGTACATATTGCTCTCTGAGCTTTGTTTAACCAAGTTGTCATATAAATGATGTGTTGATACTGGTTGATTAGAGGATTAGCAGTGATGGCAACTCACAGGCTCAAAAGGCTATAACTTTTGAATCGAAAGTCGTAGAGCCTCGCAGATGGGCTCATTCGATTCCTCATCAAATTCTACAGTTAGCAGTCCCCTATGCAGATAAATTTGCTGTACGAGCTTCCGTTTCCGAGATATTTGACAAAAACCGTACAGATATGCAAAATGGTGTGTCAAATGTCCTTGAAATCGGACAAAAACCGTACAGATATGAAAATGATGTGGTTCAAACGGCTATAACTTTTGAATCGAAAGTCGTAGAGCCTCGCAGATGGGCTCATTCGATTCCTCATCAAATTCTACAGTTAGCAGTACCCTATGCAGATAAATTTGCTGTACGAGCTTCCGTTTCCGAGATATTTGACAAAAACCGTACAGATATGCAAAATGTGTGTCAAATGTCCTTGAAATCGGACAAAAACCGTACAGATATGAAAATGATGTGGTTCAAACGGCTATAACTTTTGAATCGAAAGTCGTAGAGCCTCGCAGATGGGCTCATTCAATTCCTCATCAAATTCTACAGTTAGCAGTCCCCTATGCAGATAAATTTGCTGTACGAGCTTCCGTTTCCGAGATATTTGACAAAAACCGTACAGATATGCAAAATTATGTGTCAAATGTCCTTGAAATCGGACAAAAACCGTACAGATATGAAAATGATGTGGTTCAAACGGCTATAACTTTTGAATCGAAAGTCGTAGAGCCTCGCAGATGGGCTCATTCCATTCCTCATCAAATTCTACAGTTAGCAGTCCCATATGCAGATAAATTTGCTGTACGAGCTTCCGTTTCCGAGATATTTGACAAAAACCGTACAGATATGAAAAATGATGTGTCAAATGTCCTTGAAATCGGACAAAAACCGTACAGATATGAAAATGATGTGGTTCAAACGGCTATAACTTTTGAATCGAAAGTCGTAGAGCCTCGCAGATGGGCTCATTCGATTCCTCATCAAATTCTACAGTTAGCAGTCCCCTATGCAGATAAATTTGCTGTACGAGCTTCGGTTTCCGAGATATTTGACAAAAACCAAACAGATATGAAAAATGATGTGGCTCAAACGGCTATAACTTTTGAATCGAAAGTCGTAGAGCCTCGCAGATGGGCTCATTCGATTCCTCATCAAATTCTACAGTTAGCAGTCCCCTATGCAGATAAATTTGCTGTACGAGCTTCCGTTTCCGAGATATTTGACAAAAACCGTACAGATATGCAAAATGATGTGTCAAATGTCCTTGAAATCGGACAAAAACCGTACAGATATGAAAATGATGTGGTTCAAACGGCTATAACTTTTGAATCGAAAGTCGTAGAGCCTCGCAGATGGGCTCATTCGATTCCTCATCAAATTCTACAGTTAGCAGTCCCATATGCAGATAAATTTGCTGTACGAGCTTCCGTTTCCGAGATATTTGACAAAAACCGTACAGAAATGAAAAATGATGTGTCAAATGTCCTTGAAATCGGACAAAAACCGTACAGATATGAAAATGATGTGGTTCAAACGGCTATAACTTTTGAATCGAAAGTCGTAGAGCCTCGCAGATGGGCTCATTCGATTCCTCATCAAATTCTACAGTTAGCAGTCCCCTATGCAGATAAATTTGCTGTACGAGCTTCCGTTTCCGAGATATTTGACAAAAACCGTATCATGTTAACTTATCAAAACCACTAGAGGGCGCCTCGCCACGTTACATCTCCCATTGCTTTTATGATGTCATAGTAGACGTTGCTGACGCAGACACTTAAACAGTCAGTGATCCATTCCATCTCATCAGAGTAGCTAGTGACTTCTGGATCTGACACACTGACTTAGAGAAAACAAGTAAGTCCATAATGGGGATAAACTTTAGAGTAAGAATTTTCTACAATTATTCTGTATTCATTCTTTGACAAAAACACCCCCAATTGAAGACAGAATAGAGTACATATTGCTCTCTGAGCTTTGTTTAACCAAGTTGTCATATAAATGATGTGTTGATACTGGTTGATTAGAGGACTAGCAGTGATGGCAACTCACAGGCTCAAAAGGCTATAACTTTTGAATCGAAAGTCGTAGAGCCTCGCAGATGGGCTCATTCGATTCCTCATCAAATTCTACAGTTAGCAGTCCCCTATGCAGGTAAATTTGCTGTACGAGCTTCCGTTTCCGAGATATTTGACAAAAACCGTACAGATATGCAAAATGATGTGTCAAATGTCCTTGAAATCGGACAAAAACCGTACAGATATGAAAATGATGTGGTTCAAACGGCTATAACTTTTGAATCGAAAGTCGTAGAGCCTCGCAGATGGGCTCATTCGATTCCTCATCAAATTCTACAGTTAGCAGTCCCCTACGCAGATAAATTTGCTGTACGAGCTTCCGTTTCCGAGATATTTGACAAAAACCGTACAGAAATGAAAAATGATGTGTCAAATGTCCTTGAAATCGGACAAAAACCGTACAGATATGAAAATGATGTGGTTCAAACGGCTATAACTTTTGAATCGAAAGTCGTAGAGCCTCGCAGATGGGCTCATTCGATTCCTCATCAAATTCTACAGTTAGCAGTCCCCTATGCAGATAAATTTGCTGTACGAGCTTCCGTTTCCGAGATATTTGACAAAAACCGTATCATGTTAACTTATCAAAACCACTAGAGGGCGCCTCGCCACGTTACATCTCCCATTGCTTTTATGATGTCATAGTAGACGTTGCTGACGCAGACACTTAAACAGTCAGTGATCCATTCCATCTCATCAGAGTAGCTAGTGACTTCTGGATCTGACACACTGACTTAGAGAAAACAAGTAAGTCCATAATGGGGATAAACTTTAGAGTAAGAATTTTCTACAATTATTCTGTATTCATTCTTTGACAAAAACACCCCCAATTGAAGACAGAATAGAGTACATATTGCTCTCTGAGCTTTGTTTAACCAAGTTGTCATATAAATGATGTGTTGATACTGGTTGATTAGAGGACTAGCAGTGATGGCAACTCACAGGCTCAAAAGGCTATAACTTTTGAATCGAAAGTCGTAGAGCCTCGCAGATGGGCTCATTCGATTCCTCATCAAATTCTACAGTTAGCAGTCCCCTATGCAGGTAAATTTGCTGTACGAGCTTCCGTTTCCGAGATATTTGACAAAAACCGTACAGATATGAAAAATGATGTGTCAAATGTCCTTGAAATCGGACAAAAACCGTACAGATATGAAAATGATGTGGTTCAAACGGCTATAACTTTTGAATCGAAAGTCGTAGAGCCTCGCAGATGGGCTCATTCGATTCCTCATCAAATTCTACAGTTAGCAGTCCCCTACGCAGATAAATTTGCTGTACGAGCTTCCGTTTCCGAGATATTTGACAAAAACCGTACAGAAATGAAAAATGATGTGTCAAATGTCCTTGAAATCGGACAAAAACCGTACAGATATGAAAATGATGTGGTTCAAACGGCTATAACTTTTGAATCGAAAGTCGTAGAGCCTCGCAGATGGGCTCATTCGATTCCTCATCAAATTCTACAGTTAGCAGTCCCCTATGCAGATAAATTTGCTGTACGAGCTTCCGTTTCCGAGATATTTGACAAAAACCGTATCATGTTAACTTATCAAAACCACTAGAGGGCGCCTCGCCACGTTACATCTCCCATTGCTTTTATGATGTCATAGTAGACGTTGCTGACGCAGACACTTAAACAGTCAGTGATCCATTCCATCTCATCAGAGTAGCTAGTGACTTCTGGATCTGACACACTGACTTAGAGAAAACAAGTAAGTCCATAATGGGGATAAACTTTAGAGTAAGAATTTTCTACAATTATTCTGTATTCATTCTTTGACAAAAACACCCCCAATTGAAGACAGAATAGAGTACATATTGCTCTCTGAGCTTTGTTTAACCAAGTTGTCATATAAATGATGTGTTGATACTGGTTGATTAGAGGACTAGCAGTGATGGCAACTCACAGGCTCAAAAGGCTATAACTTTTGAATCGAAAGTCGTAGAGCCTCGCAGATGGGCTCATTCGATTCCTCATCAAATTCTACAGTTAGCAGTCCCCTATGCAGGTAAATTTGCTGTACGAGCTTCCGTTTCCGAGATATTTGACAAAAACCGTACAGATATGCAAAATGATGTGTCAAATGTCCTTGAAATCGGACAAAAACCGTACAGATATGAAAATGATGTGGTTCAAACGGCTATAACTTTTGAATCGAAAGTCGTAGAGCCTCGCAGATGGGCTCATTCGATTCCTCATCAAATTCTACAGTTAGCAGTCCCCTACGCAGATAAATTTGCTGTACGAGCTTCCGTTTCCGAGATATTTGACAAAAACCGTACAGAAATGAAAAATGATGTGTCAAATGTCCTTGAAATCGGACAAAAACCGTACAGATATGAAAATGATGTGGTTCAAACGGCTATAACTTTTGAATCGAAAGTCGTAGAGCCTCGCAGATGGGCTCATTCGATTCCTCATCAAATTCTACAGTTAGCAGTCCCCTATGCAGATAAATTTGCTGTACGAGCTTCCGTTTCCGAGATATTTGACAAAAACCGTATCATGTTAACTTATCAAAACCACTAGAGGGCGCCTCGCCACGTTACATCTCCCATTGCTTTTATGATGTCATAGTAGACGTTGCTGACGCAGACACTTAAACAGTCAGTGATCCATTCCATCTCATCAGAGTAGCTAGTGACTTCTGGATCTGACACACTGACTTAGAGAAAACAAGTAAGTCCATAATGGGGATAAACTTTAGAGTAAGAATTTTCTACAATTATTCTGTATTCATTCTTTGACAAAAACACCCCCAATTGAAGACAGAATAGAGTACATATTGCTCTCTGAGCTTTGTTTAACCAAGTTGTCATATAAATGATGTGTTGATACTGGTTGATTAGAGGACTAGCAGTGATGGCAACTCACAGGCTCAAAAGGCTATAACTTTTGAATCGAAAGTCGTAGAGCCTCGCAGATGGGCTCATTCGATTCCTCATCAAATTCTACAGTTAGCAGTCCCCTATGCAGGTAAATTTGCTGTACGAGCTTCCGTTTCCGAGATATTTGACAAAAACCGTACAGATATGAAAAATGATGTGTCAAATGTCCTTGAAATCGGACAAAAACCGTACAGATATGAAAATGATGTGGTTCAAACGGCTATAACTTTTGAATCGAAAGTCGTAGAGCCTCGCAGATGGGCTCATTCGATTCCTCATCAAATTCTACAGTTAGCAGTCCCCTACGCAGATAAATTTGCTGTACGAGCTTCCGTTTCCGAGATATTTGACAAAAACCGTACAGAAATGAAAAATGATGTGTCAAATGTCCTTGAAATCGGACAAAAACCGTACAGATATGAAAATGATGTGGTTCAAACGGCTATAACTTTTGAATCGAAAGTCGTAGAGCCTCGCAGATGGGCTCATTCGATTCCTCATCAAATTCTACAGTTAGCAGTCCCCTATGCAGATAAATTTGCTGTACGAGCTTCCGTTTCCGAGATATTTGACAAAAACCGTATCATGTTAACTTATCAAAACCACTAGAGGGCGCCTCGCCACGTTACATCTCCCATTGCTTTTATGATGTCATAGTAGACGTTGCTGACGCAGACACTTAAACAGTCAGTGATCCATTCCATCTCATCAGAGTAGCTAGTGACTTCTGGATCTGACACACTGACTTAGAGAAAACAAGTAAGTCCATAATGGGGATAAACTTTAGAGTAAGAATTTTCTACAATTATTCTGTATTCATTCTTTGACAAAAACACCCCCAATTGAAGACAGAATAGAGTACATATTGCTCTCTGAGCTTTGTTTAACCAAGTTGTCATATAAATGATGTGTTGATACTGGTTGATTAGAGGACTAGCAGTGATGGCAACTCACAGGCTCAAAAGGCTATAACTTTTGAATCGAAAGTCGTAGAGCCTCGCAGATGGGCTCATTCGATTCCTCATCAAATTCTACAGTTAGCAGTCCCCTATGCAGGTAAATTTGCTGTACGAGCTTCCGTTTCCGAGATATTTGACAAAAACCGTACAGATATGAAAAATGATGTGTCAAATGTCCTTGAAATCGGACAAAAACCGTACAGATATGAAAATGATGTGGTTCAAACGGCTATAACTTTTGAATCGAAAGTCGTAGAGCCTCGCAGATGGGCTCATTCGATTCCTCATCAAATTCTACAGTTAGCAGTCCCCTACACAGATAAATTTGCTGTACGAGCTTCCGTTTCCGAGATATTTGACAAAAACCGTACAGAAATGAAAAATGATGTGTCAAATGTCCTTGAAATCGGACAAAAACCGTACAGATATGAAAATGATGTGGTTCAAACGGCTATAACTTTTGAATCGAAAGTCGTAGAGCCTCGCAGATGGGCTCATTCGATTCCTCATCAAATTCTACAGTTAGCAGTCCCCTATGCAGATAAATTTGCTGTACGAGCTTCCGTTTCCGAGATATTTGACAAAAACCGTATCATGTTAACTTATCAAAACCACTAGAGGGCGCCTCGCCACGTTACATCTCCCATTGCTTTTATGATGTCATAGTAGACGTTGCTGACGCAGACACTTAAACAGTCAATGATCCATTCCATCTCATCAGAGTAGCTAGTGACTTCTGGATCTGACACACTGACTTAGAGAAAACAAGTAAGTCCATAATGGGGATAAACTTTAGAGTAAGAATTTTCTACAATTATTCTGTATTCATTCTTTGACAAAAACACCCCCAATTGAAGACAGAATAGAGTACATATTGCTCTCTGAGCTTTGTTTAACCAAGTTGTCATATAAATGATGTGTTGATACTGGTTGATTAGAGGACTAGCAGTGATGGCAACTCACAGGCTCAAAAGGCTATAACTTTTGAATCGAAAGTCGTAGAGCCTCGCAGATGGGCTCATTCGATTCCTCATCAAATTCTACAGTTAGCAGTCCCCTATGCAGGTAAATTTGCTGTACGAGCTTCCGTTTCCGAGATATTTGACAAAAACCGTACAGATATGAAAAATGATGTGTCAAATGTCCTTGAAATCGGACAAAAACCGTACAGATATGAAAATGATGTGGTTC
The DNA here is from genome assembly GCF_949987555.1 of Borostomias antarcticus. Lineage (NCBI taxonomy): Eukaryota > Metazoa > Chordata > Actinopteri > Stomiiformes > Stomiidae > Borostomias > Borostomias antarcticus. Next base: position 660,983 of record NW_028176821.1, read on the forward strand.
AAACGGCTATAACTTTTGAATCGAAAGTCGTAGAGCCTCGCAGATGGGCTCATTCGATTCCTCATCAAATTCTACAGTTAGCAGTCCCCTACGCAGATAAATTTGCTGTACGAGCTTCCGTTTCCGAGATATTTGACAAAAACCGTACAGAAATGAAAAATGATGTGTCAAATGTCCTTGAAATCGGACAAAAACCGTACAGATATGAAAATGATGTGGTTCAAACGGCTATAACTTTTGAATCGAAAGTCGTAGAGCCTCGCAGATGGGCTCATTCGATTCCTCATCAAATTCTACAGTTAGCAGTCCCCTATGCAGATAAATTTGCTGTACGAGCTTCCGTTTCCGAGATATTTGACAAAAACCGTATCATGTTAACTTATCAAAACCACTAGAGGGCGCCTCGCCACGTTACATCTCCCATTGCTTTTATGATGTCATAGTAGACGTTGCTGACGCAGACACTTAAACAGTCAGTGATCCATTCCACCTCATCAGAGTAGCTAGTGACTTCTGGATCTGACACACTGACTTAGAGAAAACAAGTAAGTCCATAATGGGGATAAACTTTAGAGTAAGAATTTTCTACAATTATTCTGTATTCATTCTTTGACAAAAACACCCCCAATTGAAGACAGAATAGAGTACATATTGCTCTCTGAGCTTTGTTTAACCAAGTTGTCATATAAATGATGTGTTGATACTGGTTGATTAGAGGACTAGCAGTGATGGCAACTCACAGGCTCAAAAGGCTATAACTTTTGAATCGAAAGTCGTAGAGCCTCGCAGATGGGCTCATTCGATTCCTCATCAAATTCTACAGTTAGCAGTCCCCTATGCAGGTAAATTTGCTGTACGAGCTTCCGTTTCCGAGATATTTGACAAAAACCGTACAGATATGCAAAATGATGTGTCAAATGTCCTTGAAATCGGACAAAAACCGTACAGATATGAAAATGATGTGGTTCAAACGGCTATAACTTTTGAATCGAAAGTCCTAGAGCCTCGCAGATGGGCTCATTCGATTCCTCATCAAATTCTACAGTTAGCAGTCCCCTATGCAGATAAATTTGCTGTACGAGCTTCCGTTTCCGAGATATTTGACAAAAACCGTATCATGTTAACTTATCAAAACCACTAGAGGGCGCCTCGCCACGTTACATCTCCCATTGCTTTTATGATGTCATAGTAGACGTTGCTGACGCAGACACTTAAACAGTCAGTGATCCATTCCATCTCATCAGAGTAGCTAGTGACTTCTGGATCTGACACACTGACTTAGAGAAAACAAGTAAGTCCATAATGGGGATAAACTTTAGAGTAAGAATTTTCTACAATTATTCTGTATTCATTCTTTGACAAAAACACCCCCAATTGAAGACAGAATAGAGTTCATATTGCTCTCTGAGCTTTGTTTAACCAAGTTGTCATATAAATGATGTGTTGATACTGGTTGATTAGAGGACTAGCAGTGATGGCAACTCACAGGCTCAAAAGGCTATAACTTTTGAATCGAAAGTCGTAGAGCCTCGCAGATGGGCTCATTCGATTCCTCATCAAATTCTACAGTTAGCAGTCCCCTATGCAGATAAATTTGCTGTACGAGCTTCGGTTTCCGAGATATTTGACAAAAACCAAACAGATATGAAAAATGATGTGGCTCAAACGGCTATAACTTTTGAATCGAAAGTCGTAGAGCCTCGCAGATGGGCTCATTCGATTCCTCATCAAATTCTACAGTTAGCAGTCCCCTACGCAGATAAATTTGCTGTACGAGCTTCCGTTTCCGAGATATTTGACAAAAACCGTACAGATATGCAAAATGATGTGTCAAATGTCCTTGAAATCGGACAAAAACCGTACAGATATGAAAATGATGTGGTTCAAACGGCTATAACTTTTGAATCGAAAGTCGTAGAGCCTCGCAGATGGGCTCATTCGATTCCTCATCAAATTCTACAGTTAGCAGTCCCCTATGCAGATAAATTTGCTGTACGAGCTTCCGTTTCCGAGATATTTGACAAAAACCGTATCATGTTAACTTATCAAAACCACTAGAGGGCGCCTCGCCACGTTACATCTCCCATTGCTTTTATGATGTCATAGTAGACGTTGCTGACGCAGACACTTAAACAGTCAGTGATCCATTCCACCTCATCAGAGTAGCTAGTGACTTCTGGATCTGACACACTGACTTAGAGAAAACAAGTAAGTCCATAATGGGGATAAACTTTAGAGTAAGAATTTTCTACAATTATTCTGTATTCATTCTTTGACAAAAACACCCCCAATTGAAGACAGAATAGAGTACATATTGCTCTCTGAGCTTTGTTTAACCAAGTTGTCATATAAATGATGTGTTGATACTGGTTGATTAGAGGACTAGCAGTGATGGCAACTCACAGGCTCAAAAGGCTATAACTTTTGAATCGAAAGTCGTAGAGCCTCGCAGATGGGCTCATTCGATTCCTCATCAAATTCTACAGTTAGCAGTCCCCTATGCAGGTAAATTTGCTGTACGAGCTTCGGTTTCCGAGATATTTGACAAAAACCAAACAGATATGAAAAATGATGTGGCTCAAAAGGCTATAACTTTTGAATCGAAAGTCGTAGAGCCTCACAGATGGGCTCATTCGATTCCTCATCAAATTCTACAGTTAGCAGTCCCCTATGCATGTAAATTTGCTGTACGAGCTTCGGTTTCCGAGATATTTGACAAAAACCAAACAGATAAGAAAAATGATGTGGCTCAAAAGGCTATAACTTTTGAATCGAAAGTCGTAGAGCCTCGCAGATGGGCTCATTCGATTCCTCATCAAATTCTACAGTTAGCAGTCCCCTATGCAGATAAATTTGCTGTACGGGCTTCCGTTTCCGAGATATTTGACAAAAACCGTACAGATATGCAAAATGATGTGTCAAATGTCCTTGAAATCGGACAAAAACCGTACAGATATGAAAATGATGTGGTTCAAACGGCTATAACTTTTGAATCGAAAGTCCTAGAGCCTCGCAGATGGGCTCATTCGATTCCTCATCAAATTCTACAGTTAGCAGTCCCCTATGCAGATAAATTTGCTGTACGAGCTTCGGTTTCCGAGATATTTGACAAAAACCGTATCATGTTAACTTATCAAAACCACTAGAGGGCGCCTCGCCACGTTACATCTCCCATTGCTTTTATGATGTCATAGTAGACGTTGCTGACGCAGACACTTAAACAGTCAGTGATCCATTCCATCTCATCAGAGTAGCTAGTGACTTCTGGATCTGACACACTGACTTAGAGAAAACAAGTAAGTCCATAATGGGGATAAACTTTAGAGTAAGAACTTTCTACAATTATTCTGTATTCATTCTTTGACAAAAACACCCCCAATTGAAGACAGAATAGAGTACATATTGCTCTCTGAGCTTTGTTTAACCAAGTTGTCATATAAATGATGTGTTGATACTGGTTGATTAGAGGACTAGCAGTGATGGCAACTCACAGGCTCAAAAGGCTATAACTTTTGAATCGAAAGTCGTAGAGCCTCGCAGATGGGCTCATTCGATTCCTCATCAAATTCTACAGTTAGCAGTCCCCTATGCAGGTAAATTTGCTGTACGAGCTTCCGTTTCCGAGATATTTGACAAAAACCGTACAGATATGAAAAATGATGTGTCAAATGTCCTTGAAATCGGACAAAAACCGTACAGATATGAAAATGATGTGGTTCAAACGGCTATAACTTTTGAATCGAAAGTCGTAGAGCCTCGCAGATGGGCTCATTCGATTCCTCATCAAATTCTACAGTTAGCAGTCCCCTATGCAGATAAATTTGCTGTACGAGCTTCCGTTTCCGAGATATTTGACAAAAACCGTACAGAAATGAAAAATGATGTGTCAAATGTCCTTGAAATCGGACAAAAACCGTACAGATATGAAAATGATGTGGTTCAAACGGCTATAACTTTTGAATCGAAAGTCGTAGAGCCTCGCAGATGGGCTCATTCGATTCCTCATCAAATTCTACAGTTAGCAGTCCCCTATGCAGATAAATTTGCTGTACGAGCTTCCGTTTCCGAGATATTTGACAAAAACCGTATCATGTTAACTTATCAAAACCACTAGAGGGCGCCTCGCCACGTTACATCTCCCATTGCTTTTATGATGTCATAGTAGACGTTGCTGACGCAGACACTTAAACAGTCAGTGATCCATTCCATCTCATCAGAGTAGCTAGTGACTTCTGGATCTGACACACTGACTTAGAGAAAACAAGTAAGTCCATAATGGGGATAAACTTTAGAGTAAGAATTTTCTACAATTATTCTGTATTCATTCTTTGACAAAAACACCCCCAATTGAAGACAGAATAGAGTACATATTGCTCTCTGAGCTTTGTTTAACCAAGTTGTCATATAAATGATGTGTTGATACTGGTTGATTAGAGGACTAGCAGTGATGGCAACTCACAGGCTCAAAAGGCTATAACTTTTGAATCGAAAGTCGTAGAGCCTCGCAGATGGGCTCATTCGATTCCTCATCAAATTCTACAGTAAGCAGTCCCCTATGCAGGTAAATTTGCTGTACGAGCTTCCGTTTCCGAGATATTTGACAAAAACCGTACAGATATGAAAAATGATGTGTCAAATGTCCTTGAAATCGGACAAAAACCGTACAGATATGAAAATGATGTGGTTCAAACGGCTATAACTTTTGAATCGAAAGTCGTAGAGCCTCGCAGATGGGCTCATTCGATTCCTCATCAAATTCTACAGTTAGCAGTCCCCTACGCAGATAAATTTGCTGTACGAGCTTCCGTTTCCGAGATATTTGACAAAAACCGTACAGAAATGAAAAATGATGTGTCAAATGTCCTTGAAATCGGACAAAAACCGTACAGATATGAAAATGATGTGGTTCAAACGGCTATAACTTTTGAATCGAAAGTCGTAGAGCCTCGCAGATGGGCTCATTCGATTCCTCATCAAATTCTACAGTTAGCAGTCCCCTATGCAGATAAATTTGCTGTACGAGCTTCCGTTTCCGAGATATTTGACAAAAACCGTATCATGTTAACTTATCAAAACCACTAGAGGGCGCCTCGCCACGTTACATCTCCCATTGCTTTTATGATGTCATAGTAGACGTTGCTGACGCAGACACTTAAACAGTCAGTGATCCATTCCATCTCATCAGAGTAGCTAGTGACTTCTGGATCTGACACACTGACTTAGAGAAAACAAGTAAGTCCATAATGGGGATAAACTTTAGAGTAAGAATTTTCTACAATTATTCTGTATTCATTCTTTGACAAAAACACCCCCAATTGAAGACAGAATAGAGTACATATTGCTCTCTGAGCTTTGTTTAACCAAGTTGTCATATAAATGATGTGTTGATACTGGTTGATTAGAGGACTAGCAGTGATGGCAACTCACAGGCTCAAAAGGCTATAACTTTTGAATCGAAAGTCGTAGAGCCTCGCAGGCTCATTCGATTCCTCATCAAATTCTACAGTTAGCAGTCCCCTATGCAGATAAATTTGCTGTACGAGTTTCCGTTTCCGAGATATTTGACAAAAACCGTACAGATATGAAAAATGATGTGTCAAATGTCCTTGAAATCGGACAAAAACCGTACAGATATGAAAATGATGTGGTTCAAACGGCTATAACTTTTGAATCGAAAGTCGTAGAGCCTCGCAGATGGGCTCAGTCGATTCCTCATCAAATTCTACAGTTAGCAGTCCCCTACGCAGATAAATTTGCTGTACGAGCTTCCGTTTCCAAGATATTTGACAAAAACCGTACAGATATGAAAAATGATGTGTCAAATGTCCTTGAAATCGGACAAAAACCGTACAGATATGAAAATGATGTGGTTCAAACGGCTATAACTTTTGAATCGAAAGTCGTAGAGCCTCGCAAAGGGGCTCATTCGATTCCTCATCAAATTCTACAGTTAGCAGTCCCCTACGCAGATAAATTTGCTGTACGAGCTTCCGTTTCCGAGATATTTGACAAAAACCGTACAGAAATGAAAAATGATGTGTCAAATGTCCTTGAAATCGGACAAAAACCGTACAGATATGAAAATGATGTGGTTCAAACGGCTATAACTTTTGAATCGAAAGTCGTAGAGCCTCGCAGATGGGCTCATTCGATTCCTCATCAAATTCTACAGTTAGCAGTCCCCTATGCAGATAAATTTGCTGTACGAGCTTCCGTTTCCGAGATATTTGACAAAAACCGTATCATGTTAACTTATCAAAACCACTAGAGGGCGCCTCGCCACGTTACATCTCCCATTGCTTTTATGATGTCATAGTAGACGTTGCTGACGCAGACACTTAAACAGTCAGTGATCCATTCCATCTCATCAGAGTAGCTAGTGACTTCTGGATCTGACACACTGACTTAGAGAAAACAAGTAAGTCCATAATGGGGATAAACTTTAGAGTAAGAATTTTCTACAATTATTCTGTATTCATTCTTTGACAAAAACACCCCCAATTGAAGACAGAATAGAGTACATATTGCTCTCTGAGCTTTGTTTAACCAAGTTGTCATATAAATGATGTGTTGATACTGGTTGATTAGAGGACTAGCAGTGATGGCAACTCACAGGCTCAAAAGGCTATAACTTTTGAATCGAAAGTCGTAGAGCCTCGCAGATGGGCTCATTCGATTCCTCATCAAATTCTACAGTTAGCAGTCCCCTATGCAGATAAATTTGCTGTACGAGCTTCCGTTTCCGAGATATTTGACAAAAACCGTACAGATATGAAAAATGATGTGTCAAATGTCCTTGAAATCGGACAAAAACCGTACAGATATGAAAATGATGTGGTTCAAACGGCTATAACTTTTGAATCGAAAGTCGTAGAGCCTCGCAGATGGGCTCATTCGATTCCTCATCAAATTCTACAGTTAGCAGTCCCCTATGCAGATAAATTTGCTGTACGAGCTTCCGTTTCCGAGATATTTGACAAAAACCGTACAGAAATGAAAAATGATGTGTCCAATGTCCTTGAAATCGGACAAAAACCGTACAGATATGAAAATGATGTGGTTCAAACGGCTATAACTTTTGAATCGAAAGTCGTAGAGCCTCGCAGATGGGCTCATTCGATTCCTCATCAAATTGTACAGTTAGCAGTCCCCTATGCAGATAAATTTGCTGTACGAGCTTCCGTTTCCGAGATATTTGACAAAAACCGTATCATGTTAACTTATCAAAACCACTAGAGGGCGCCTCGCCACGTTACATCTCCCATTGCTTTTATGATGTCATAGTAGACGTTGCTGACGCAGACACTTAAACAGTCAGTGATCCATTCCATCTCATCAGAGTAGCTAGTGACTTCTGGATCTGACACACTGACTTAGAGAAAACAAGTAAGTCCATAATGGGGATAAACTTTAGAGTAAGAATTTTCTACAATTATTCTGTATTCATTCTTTGACAAAAACACCCCCAATTGAAGACAGAATAGAGTACATATTGCTCTCTGAGCTTTGTTTAACCAAGTTGTCATATAAATGATGTGTTGATACTGGTTGATTAGAGGACTAGCAGTGATGGCAACTCACAGGCTCAAAAGGCTATAACTTTTGAATCGAAAGTCGTAGAGCCTCGCAGGCTCATTCGATTCCTCATCAAATTCTACAGTTAGCAGTCCCCTATGCAGATAAATTTGCTGTACGAGCTTCCGTTTCCGAGATATTTGACAAAAACCGTACAGATATGAAAAATGATGTGTCAAATGTCCTTGAAATCGGACAAAAACCGTACAGATATGAAAATGATGTGGTTCAAACGGCTATAACTTTTGAATCGAAAGTCGTAGAGCCTCGCAGATGGGCTCAGTCGATTCCTCATCAAATTCTACAGTTAGCAGTCCCCTACGCAGATAAATTTGCTGTACGAGCTTCCGTTTCCAAGATATTTGACAAAAACCGTACAGATATGAAAAATGATGTGTCAAATGTCCTTGAAATCGGACAAAAACCGTACAGATATGAAAATGATGTGGTTCAAACGGCTATAACTTTTGAATCGAAAGTCGTAGAGCCTCGCAGATGGGCTCATTCGATTCCTCATCAAATTCTACAGTTAGCAGTCCCCTATGCAGATAAATTTGCTATACGAGCTTCCGTTTCCGAGATATTTGACAAAAACCGTATCATGTTAACTTATCAAAACCACTAGAGGGCGCCTCGCCACGTTACATCTCCCATTGCTTTTATGATGTCATAGTAGACGTTGCTGACGCAGACACTTAAACAGTCAGTGATCCATTCCATCTCATCAGAGTAGCTAGTGACTTCTGGATCTGACACACTGACTTAGAGAAAACAAGTAAGTCCATAATGGGGATAAACTTTAGAGTAAGAACTTTCTACAATTATTCTGTATTCATTCTTTGACAAAAACACCCCCAATTGAAGACAGAATAGAGTACATATTGCTCTCTGAGCTTTGTTTAACCAAGTTGTCATATAAATGATGTGTTGATACTGGTTGATTAGAGGACTAGCAGTGATGGCAACTCACAGGCTCAAAAGGCTATAACTTTTGAATCGAAAGTCGTAGAGCCTCGCAGATGGGCTCATTCGATTCCTCATCAAATTCTACAGTTAGCAGTCCCCTATGCAGGTAAATTTGCTGTACGAGCTTCCGTTTCCGAGATATTTGACAAAAACCGTACAGATATGAAAAATGATGTGTCAAATGTCCTTGAAATCGGACAAAAACCGTACAGATATGAAAATGATGTGGTTCAAACGGCTATAACTTTTGAATCGAAAGTCGTAGAGCCTCGCAGATGGGCTCATTCGATTCCTCATCAAATTCTACAGTTAGCAGTCCCCTACACAGATAAATTTGCTGTACGAGCTTCCGTTTCCGAGATATTTGACAAAAACCGTACAGAAATGAAAAATGATGTGTCAAATGTCCTTGAAATCGGACAAAAACCGTACAGATATGAAAATGATGTGGTTCAAACGGCTATAACTTTTGAATCGAAAGTCGTAGAGCCTCGCAGATGGGCTCATTCGATTCCTCATCAAATTCTACAGTTAGCAGTCCCCTATGCAGATAAATTTGCTGTACGAGCTTCCGTTTCCGAGATATTTGACAAAAACCGTATCATGTTAACTTATCAAAACCACTAGAGGGCGCCTCGCCACGTTACATCTCCCATTGCTTTTATGATGTCATAGTAGACGTTGCTGACGCAGACACTTAAACAGTCAGTGATCCATTCCATCTCATCAGAGTAGCTAGTGACTTCTGGATCTGACACACTGACTTAGAGAAAACAAGTAAGTCCATAATGGGGATAAACTTTAGAGTAAGAATTTTCTACAATTATTCTGTATTCATTCTTTGACAAAAACACCCCCAATTGAAGACAGAATAGAGTACATATTGCTCTCTGAGCTTTGTTTAACCAAGTTGTCATATAAATGATGTGTTGATACTGGTTGATTAGAGGACTAGCAGTGATGGCAACTCACAGGCTCAAAAGGCTATAACTTTTGAATCGAAAGTCGTAGAGCCTCGCAGATGGGCTCATTCGATTCCTCATCAAATTCTACAGTTAGCAGTCCCCTATGCAGGTAAATTTGCTGTACGAGCTTCCGTTTCCGAGATATTTGACAAAAACCGTACAGATATGAAAAATGATGTGTCAAATGTCCTTGAAATCGGACAAAAACCGTACAGATATGAAAATGATGTGGTTCAAACGGCTATAACTTTTGAATCGAAAGTCGTAGAGCCTCGCAGATGGGCTCATTCGATTCCTCATCAAATTCTACAGTTAGCAGTCCCCTGCGCAGATAAATTTGCTGTACGAGCTTCCGTTTCCGAGATATTTGACAAAAACCGTATAGAAATGAAAAATGATGTGTCAAATGTCCTTGAAATCGGACAAAAACCGTACAGATATGAAAATGATGTGGTTCAAACGGCTATAACTTTTGAATCGAAAGTCGTAGACCCTCGCAGATGGGCTCATTCGATTCCTCATCAAATTCTACAGTTAGCAGTCCCCTATGCAGATAAATTTGCTGTACGAGCTTCCGTTTCCGAGATATTTGACAAAAACCGTATCATGTTAACTTATCAAAACCACTAGAGGGCGCCTCGCCACGTTACATCTCCCATTGCTTTTATGATGTCATAGTAGACGTTGCTGACGCAGACACTTAAACAGTCAGTGATCCATTCCATCTCATCAGAGTAGCTAGTGACTTCTGGATCTGACACACTGACTTAGAGAAAACAAGTAAGTCCATAATGGGGATAAACTTTAGAGTAAGAATTTTCTACAATTATTCTGTATTCATTCTTTGACAAAAACACCCCCAATTGAAGACAGAATAGAGTACATATTGCTCTCTGAGCTTTGTTTAACCAAGTTGTCATATAAATGATGTGTTGATACTGGTTGATTAGAGGACTAGCAGTGATGGCAACTCACAGGCTCAAAAGGCTATAACTTTTGAATCGAAAGTCGTAGAGCCTCGCAGATGGGCTCATTCGATTCCTCATCAAATTCTACAGTTAGCAGTCCCTTATGCAGGTAAATTTGCTGTACGAGCTTCCGTTTCCGAGATATTTGACAAAAACCGTACAGATATGAAAAATGATGTGTCAAATGTCCTTGAAATCGGACAAAAACCGTACAGATATGAAAATGATGTGGTTCAAACGGCTATAACTTTTGAATCGAAAGTCGTAGAGCCTCGCAGATGGGCTCATTCGATTCCTCATCAAATTCTACAGCTAGCAGTCCCCTACGCAGATAAATTTGCTGTACGAGCTTCCGTTTCCGAGATATTTGACAAAAACCGTACAGAAATGAAAAATGATGTGTCAAATGTCCTTGAAATCGGACAAAAACCGTACAGATATGAAAATGATGTGGTTCAAACGGCTATAACTTTTGAATCGAAAGTCGTAGAGCCTCGCAGATGGGCTCATTCGATTCCTCATCAAATTCTACAGTTAGCAGTCCCCTATGCAGATAAATTTGCTGTACGAGCTTCCGTTTCCGAGATATTTGACAAAAACCGTATCATGTTAACTTATCAAAACCACTAGAGGGCGCCTCGCCACGTTACATCTCCCATTGCTTTTATGATGTCATAGTAGACGTTGCTGACGCAGACACTTAAACAGTCAGTGATCCATTCCATCTCATCAGAGTAGCTAGTGACTTCTGGATCTGACACACTGACTTAGAGAAAACAAGTAAGTCCATAATGGGGATAAACTTTAGAGTAAGAACTTTCTACAATTATTCTGTATTCATTCTTTGACAAAAACACCCCCAATTGAAGACAGAATAGAGTACATATTGCTCTCTGAGCTTTGTTTAACCAAGTTGTCATATAAATGATGTGTTGATACTGGTTGATTAGAGGACTAGCAGTGATGGCAACTCACAGGCTCAAAAGGCTATAACTTTTGAATCGAAAGTCGTAGAGCCTCGCAGATGGGCTCATTCGATTCCTCATCAAATTCTACAGTTAGCAGTCCCCTATGCAGGTAAATTTGCTGTACGAGCTTCCGTTTCCGAGATATTTGACAAAAACCGTACAGATATGAAAAATGATGTGTCAAATGTCCTTGAAATCGGACAAAAACCGTACAGATATGAAAATGATGTGGTTCAAACGGCTATAACTTTTGAATCGAAAGTCGTAGAGCCTCGCAGATGGGCTCATTCGATTCCTCATCAAATTCTACAGTTAGCAGTCCCCTACACAGATAAATTTGCTGTACGAGCTTCCGTTTCCGAGATATTTGACAAAAACCGTACAGAAATGAAAAATGATGTGTCAAATGTCCTTGAAATCGGACAAAAACCGTACAGATATGAAAATGATGTGGTTCAAACGGCTATAACTTTTGAATCGAAAGTCGTAGAGCCTCGCAGATGGGCTCATTCGATTCCTCATCAAATTCTACAGTTAGCAGTCCCCTATGCAGATAAATTTGCTGTACGAGCTTCCGTTTCCGAGATATTTGACAAAAACCGTATCATGTTAACTTATCAAAACCACTAGAGGGCGCCTCGCCACGTTACATCTCCCATTGCTTTTATGATGTCATAGTAGACGTTGCTGACGCAGACACTTAAACAGTCAGTGATCCATTCCATCTCATCAGAGTAGCTAGTGACTTCTGGATCTGACACACTGACTTAGAGAAAACAAGTAAGTCCATAATGGGGATAAACTTTAGAGTAAGAATTTTCTACAATTATTCTGTATTCATTCTTTGACAAAAACACCCCCAATTGAAGACAGAATAGAGTACATATTGCTCTCTGAGCTTTGTTTAACCAAGTTGTCATATAAATGATGTGTTGATACTGGTTGATTAGAGGACTAGCAGTGATGGCAACTCACAGGCTCAAAAGGCTATAACTTTTGAATCGAAAGTCGTAGAGCCTCGCAGGCTCATTCGATTCCTCATCAAATTCTACAGTTAGCAGTCCCCTATGCAGATAAATTTGCTGTACGAGCTTCCGTTTCCGAGATATTTGACAAAAACCGTACAGATATGAAAAATGATGTGTCAAATGTCCTTGAAATCGGACAAAAACCGTACAGATATGAAAATGATGTGGTTCAAACGGCTATAACTTTTGAATCGAAAGTCGTAGAGCCTCGCAGATGGGCTCAGTCGATTCCTCATCAAATTCTACAGTTAGCAGTCCCCTACGCAGATAAATTTGCTGTACGAGCTTCCGTTTCCAAGATATTTGACAAAAACCGTACAGATATGAAAAATGATGTGTCAAATGTCCTTGAAATCGGACAAAAACCGTACAGATATGAAAATGATGTGGTTCAAACGGCTATAACTTTTGAATCGAAAGTCGTAGAGCCTCGCAGATGGGCTCATTCGATTCCTCATCAAATTCTACAGTTAGCAGTCCCCTATGCAGATAAATTTGCTATACGAGCTTCCGTTTCCGAGATATTTGACAAAAACCGTATCATGTTAACTTATCAAAACCACTAGAGGGCGCCTCGCCACGTTACATCTCCCATTGCTTTTATGATGTCATAGTAGACGTTGCTGACGCAGACACTTAAACAGTCAGTGATCCATTCCATCTCATCAGAGTAGCTAGTGACTTCTGGATCTGACACACTGACTTAGAGAAAACAAGTAAGTCCATAATGGGGATAAACTTTAGAGTAAGAACTTTCTACAATTATTCTGTATTCATTCTTTGACAAAAACACCCCCAATTGAAGACAGAATAGAGTACATATTGCTCTCTGAGCTTTGTTTAACCAAGTTGTCATATAAATGATGTGTTGATACTGGTTGATTAGAGGACTAGCAGTGATGGCAACTCACAGGCTCAAAAGGCTATAACTTTTGAATCGAAAGTCGTAGAGCCTCGCAGATGGGCTCATTCGATTCCTCATCAAATTCTACAGTTAGCAGTCCCCTATGCAGGTAAATTTGCTGTACGAGCTTCCGTTTCCGAGATATTTGACAAAAACCGTACAGATATGAAAAATGATGTGTCAAATGTCCTTGAAATCGGACAAAAACCGTACAGATATGAAAATGATGTGGTTCAAACGGCTATAACTTTTGAATCGAAAGTCGTAGAGCCTCGCAGATGGGCTCATTCGATTCCTCATCAAATTCTACAGTTAGCAGTCCCCTACACAGATAAATTTGCTGTACGAGCTTCCGTTTCCGAGATATTTGACAAAAACCGTACAGAAATGAAAAATGATGTGTCAAATGTCCTTGAAATCGGACAAAAACCGTACAGATATGAAAATGATGTGGTTCAAACGGCTATAACTTTTGAATCGAAAGTCGTAGAGCCTCGCAGATGGGCTCATTCGATTCCTCATCAAATTCTACAGTTAGCAGTCCCCTATGCAGATAAATTTGCTGTACGAGCTTCCGTTTCCGAGATATTTGACAAAAACCGTATCATGTTAACTTATCAAAACCACTAGAGGGCGCCTCGCCACGTTACATCTCCCATTGCTTTTATGATGTCATAGTAGACGTTGCTGACGCAGACACTTAAACAGTCAGTGATCCATTCCATCTCATCAGAGTAGCTAGTGACTTCTGGATCTGACACACTGACTTAGAGAAAACAAGTAAGTCCATAATGGGGATAAACTTTAGAGTAAGAATTTTCTACAATTATTCTGTATTCATTCTTTGACAAAAACACCCCCAATTGAAGACAGAATAGAGTACATATTGCTCTCTGAGCTTTGTTTAACCAAGTTGTCATATAAATGATGTGTTGATACTGGTTGATTAGAGGACTAGCAGTGATGGCAACTCACAGGCTCAAAAGGCTATAACTTTTGAATCGAAAGTCGTAGAGCCTCGCAGATGGGCTCATTCGATTCCTCATCAAATTCTACAGTTAGCAGTCCCCTATGCAGGTAAATTTGCTGTACGAGCTTCCGTTTCCGAGATATTTGACAAAAACCGTACAGATATGAAAAATGATGTGTCAAATGTCCTTGAAATCGGACAAAAACCGTACAGATATGAAAATGATGTGGTTCAAACGGCTATAACTTTTGAATCGAAAGTCGTAGAGCCTCGCAGATGGGCTCATTCGATTCCTCATCAAATTCTACAGTTAGCAGTCCCCTGCGCAGATAAATTTGCTGTACGAGCTTCCGTTTCCGAGATATTTGACAAAAACCGTATAGAAATGAAAAATGATGTGTCAAATGTCCTTGAAATCGGACAAAAACCGTACAGATATGAAAATGATGTGGTTCAAACGGCTATAACTTTTGAATCGAAAGTCGTAGACCCTCGCAGATGGGCTCATTCGATTCCTCATCAAATTCTACAGTTAGCAGTCCCCTATGCAGATAAATTTGCTGTACGAGCTTCCGTTTCCGAGATATTTGACAAAAACCGTATCATGTTAACTTATCAAAACCACTAGAGGGCGCCTCGCCACGTTACATCTCCCATTGCTTTTATGATGTCATAGTAGACGTTGCTGACGCAGACACTTAAACAGTCAGTGATCCATTCCATCTCATCAGAGTAGCTAGTGACTTCTGGATCTGACACACTGACTTAGAGAAAACAAGTAAGTCCATAATGGGGATAAACTTTAGAGTAAGAATTTTCTACAATTATTCTGTATTCATTCTTTGACAAAAACACCCCCAATTGAAGACAGAATAGAGTACATATTGCTCTCTGAGCTTTGTTTAACCAAGTTGTCATATAAATGATGTGTTGATACTGGTTGATTAGAGGACTAGCAGTGATGGCAACTCACAGGCTCAAAAGGCTATAACTTTTGAATCGAAAGTCGTAGAGCCTCGCAGATGGGCTCATTCGATTCCTCATCAAATTCTACAGTTAGCAGTCCCTTATGCAGGTAAATTTGCTGTACGAGCTTCCGTTTCCGAGATATTTGACAAAAACCGTACAGATATGAAAAATGATGTGTCAAATGTCCTTGAAATCGGACAAAAACCGTACAGATATGAAAATGATGTGGTTCAAACGGCTATAACTTTTGAATCGAAAGTCGTAGAGCCTCGCAGATGGGCTCATTCGATTCCTCATCAAATTCTACAGCTAGCAGTCCCCTACGCAGATAAATTTGCTGTACGAGCTTCCGTTTCCGAGATATTTGACAAAAACCGTACAGAAATGAAAAATGATGTGTCAAATGTCCTTGAAATCGGACAAAAACCGTACAGATATGAAAATGATGTGGTTCAAACGGCTATAACTTTTGAATCGAAAGTCGTAGAGCCTCGCAGATGGGCTCATTCGATTCCTCATCAAATTCTACAGTTAGCAGTCCCCTATGCAGATAAATTTGCTGTACGAGCTTCCGTTTCCGAGATATTTGACAAAAACCGTATCATGTTAACTTATCAAAACCACTAGAGGGCGCCTCGCCACGTTACATCTCCCATTGCTTTTATGATGTCATAGTAGACGTTGCTGACGCAGACACTTAAACAGTCAGTGATCCATTCCATCTCATCAGAGTAGCTAGTGACTTCTGGATCTGACACACTGACTTAGAGAAAACAAGTAAGTCCATAATGGGGATAAACTTTAGAGTAAGAACTTTCTACAATTATTCTGTATTCATTCTTTGACAAAAACACCCCCAATTGAAGACAGAATAGAGTACATATTGCTCTCTGAGCTTTGTTTAACCAAGTTGTCATATAAATGATGTGTTGATACTGGTTGATTAGAGGACTAGCAGTGATGGCAACTCACAGGCTCAAAAGGCTATAACTTTTGAATCGAAAGTCGTAGAGCCTCGCAGATGGGCTCATTCGATTCCTCATCAAATTCTACAGTTAGCAGTCCCCTATGCAGGTAAATTTGCTGTACGAGCTTCCGTTTCCGAGATATTTGACAAAAACCGTACAGATATGAAAAATGATGTGTCAAATGTCCTTGAAATCGGACAAAAACCGTACAGATATGAAAATGATGTGGTTCAAACGGCTATAACTTTTGAATCGAAAGTCGTAGAGCCTCGCAGATGGGCTCATTCGATTCCTCATCAAATTCTACAGTTAGCAGTCCCCTACACAGATAAATTTGCTGTACGAGCTTCCGTTTCCGAGATATTTGACAAAAACCGTACAGAAATGAAAAATGATGTGTCAAATGTCCTTGAAATCGGACAAAAACCGTACAGATATGAAAATGATGTGGTTCAAACGGCTATAACTTTTGAATCGAAAGTCGTAGAGCCTCGCAGATGGGCTCATTCGATTCCTCATCAAATTCTACAGTTAGCAGTCCCCTATGCAGATAAATTTGCTGTACGAGCTTCCGTTTCCGAGATATTTGACAAAAACCGTATCATGTTAACTTATCAAAACCACTAGAGGGCGCCTCGCCACGTTACATCTCCCATTGCTTTTATGATGTCATAGTAGACGTTGCTGACGCAGACACTTAAACAGTCAGTGATCCATTCCATCTCATCAGAGTAGCTAGTGACTTCTGGATCTGACACACTGACTTAGAGAAAACAAGTAAGTCCATAATGGGGATAAACTTTAGAGTAAGAATTTTCTACAATTATTCTGTATTCATTCTTTGACAAAAACACCCCCAATTGAAGACAGAATAGAGTACATATTGCTCTCTGAGCTTTGTTTAACCAAGTTGTCATATAAATGATGTGTTGATACTGGTTGATTAGAGGACTAGCAGTGATGGCAACTCACAGGCTCAAAAGGCTATAACTTTTGAATCGAAAGTCGTAGAGCCTCGCAGATGGGCTCATTCGATTCCTCATCAAATTCTACAGTTAGCAGTCCCCTATGCAGGTAAATTTGCTGTACGAGCTTCCGTTTCCGAGATATTTGACAAAAACCGTACAGATATGAAAAATGATGTGTCAAATGTCCTTGAAATCGGACAAAAACCGTACAGATATGAAAATGATGTGGTTCAAACGGCTATAACTTTTGAATCGAAAGTCGTAGAGCCTCGCAGATGGGCTCATTCGATTCCTCATCAAATTCTACAGTTAGCAGTCCCCTGCGCAGATAAATTTGCTGTACGAGCTTCCGTTTCCGAGATATTTGACAAAAACCGTATAGAAATGAAAAATGATGTGTCAAATGTCCTTGAAATCGGACAAAAACCGTACAGATATGAAAATGATGTGGTTCAAACGGCTATAACTTTTGAATCGAAAGTCGTAGACCCTCGCAGATGGGCTCATTCGATTCCTCATCAAATTCTACAGTTAGCAGTCCCCTATGCAGATAAATTTGCTGTACGAGCTTCCGTTTCCGAGATATTTGACAAAAACCGTATCATGTTAACTTATCAAAACCACTAGAGGGCGCCTCGCCACGTTACATCTCCCATTGCTTTTATGATGTCATAGTAGACGTTGCTGACGCAGACACTTAAACAGTCAGTGATCCATTCCATCTCATCAGAGTAGCTAGTGACTTCTGGATCTGACACACTGACTTAGAGAAAACAAGTAAGTCCATAATGGGGATAAACTTTAGAGTAAGAATTTTCTACAATTATTCTGTATTCATTCTTTGACAAAAACACCCCCAATTGAAGACAGAATAGAGTACATATTGCTCTCTGAGCTTTGTTTAACCAAGTTGTCATATAAATGATGTGTTGATACTGGTTGATTAGAGGACTAGCAGTGATGGCAACTCACAGGCTCAAAAGGCTATAACTTTTGAATCGAAAGTCGTAGAGCCTCGCAGATGGGCTCATTCGATTCCTCATCAAATTCTACAGTTAGCAGTCCCTTATGCAGGTAAATTTGCTGTACGAGCTTCCGTTTCCGAGATATTTGACAAAAACCGTACAGATATGAAGAATGATGTGTCAAATGTCCTTGAAATCGGACAAAAACCGTACAGATATGAAAATGATGTGGTTCAAACGGCTATAACTTTTGAATCGAAAGTCGTAGAGCCTCGCAGATGGGCTCATTCGATTCCTCATCAAATTCTACAGTTAGCAGTCCCCTACGCAGATAAATTTGCTGTACGAGCTTCCGTTTCCGAGATATTTGACAAAAACCGTACAGAAATGAAAAATGATGTGTCAAATGTCCTTGAAATCGGACAAAAACCGTACAGATATGAAAATGATGTGGTTCAAACGGCTATAACTTTTGAATCGAAAGTCGTAGAGCCTCGCAGATGGGCTCATTCGATTCCTCATCAAATTCTACAGTTAGCAGTCCCCTATGCAGATAAATTTGCTGTACGAGCTTCCGTTTCCGAGATATTTGACAAAAACCGTATCATGTTAACTTATCAAAACCACTAGAGGGCGCCTCGCCACGTTACATCTCCCATTGCTTTTATGATGTCATAGTAGACGTTGCTGACGCAGACACTTAAACAGTCAGTGATCCATTCCATCTCATCAGAGTAGCTAGTGACTTCTGGATCTGACACACTGACTTAGAGAAAACAAGTAAGTCCATAATGGGGATAAACTTTAGAGTAAGAATTTTCTACAATTATTCTGTATTCATTCTTTGACAAAAACACCCCCAATTGAAGACAGAATAGAGTACATATTGCTCTCTGAGCTTTGTTTAACCAAGTTGTCATATAAATGATGTGTTGATACTGGTTGATTAGAGGACTAGCAGTGATGGCAACTCACAGGCTCAAAAGGCTATAACTTTTGAATCGAAAGTCGTAGAGCCTCGCAGATGGGCTCATTCGATTCCTCATTAAATTCTACAGTTAGCAGTCCCTTATGCAGGTAAATTTGCTGTACGAGCTTCGGTTTCCGAGATATTTGACAAAAACCAAACAGATATGAAAAATGATGTGGCTCAAACGGCTATAACTTTTGAATCGAAAGTCGTAGAGCCTCGCAGATGGGCTCATTCGATTCCTCATCAAATTCTACAGTTAGCAGTCCCCTATGCAGATAAATTTGCTGTACGAGCTTCCGTTTCCGAGATATTTGACAAAAACCGTACAGATATGAAAAATGATGTGTCAAATGTCCTTGAAATCGGACAAAAACCGTACAGATATGAAAATGATGTGGTTCAAACGGCTATAACTTTTGAATCGAAAGTCGTAGAGCCTCGCAGATGGGCTCATTCGATTCCTCATCAAATTCTACAGTTAGCAGTCCCCTATGCAGATAAATTTGCTGTACGAGCTTCCGTTTCCGAGATATTTGACAAAAACCGTACAGAAATGAAAAATGATGTGTCCAATGTCCTTGAAATCGGACAAAAACCGTACAGATATGAAAATGATGTGGTTCAAACGGCTATAACTTTTGAATCGAAAGTCGTAGAGCCTCGCAGATGGGCTCATTCGATTCCTCATCAAATTGTACAGTTAGCAGTCCCCTATGCAGATAAATTTGCTGTACGAGCTTCCGTTTCCGAGATATTTGACAAAAACCGTATCATGTTAACTTATCAAAACCACTAGAGGGCGCCTCGCCACGTTACATCTCCCATTGCTTTTATGATGTCATAGTAGACGTTGCTGACGCAGACACTTAAACAGTCAGTGATCCATTCCATCTCATCAGAGTAGCTAGTGACTTCTGGATCTGACACACTGACTTAGAGAAAACAAGTAAGTCCATAATGGGGATAAACTTTAGAGTAAGAATTTTCTACAATTATTCTGTATTCATTCTTTGACAAAAACACCCCCAATTGAAGACAGAATAGAGTACATATTGCTCTCTGAGCTTTGTTTAACCAAGTTGTCATATAAATGATGTGTTGATACTGGTTGATTAGAGGACTAGCAGTGATGGCAACTCACAGGCTCAAAAGGCTATAACTTTTGAATCGAAAGTCGTAGAGCCTCGCAGGCTCATTCGATTCCTCATCAAATTCTACAGTTAGCAGTCCCCTATGCAGATAAATTTGCTGTACGAGCTTCCGTTTCCGAGATATTTGACAAAAACCGTACAGATATGAAAAATGATGTGTCAAATGTCCTTGAAATCGGACAAAAACCGTACAGATATGAAAATGATGTGGTTCAAACGGCTATAACTTTTGAATCGAAAGTCGTAGAGCCTCGCAGATGGGCTCAGTCGATTCCTCATCAAATTCTACAGTTAGCAGTCCCCTACGCAGATAAATTTGCTGTACGAGCTTCCGTTTCCAAGATATTTGACAAAAACCGTACAGATATGAAAAATGATGTGTCAAATGTCCTTGAAATCGGACAAAAACCGTACAGATATGAAAATGATGTGGTTCAAACGGCTATAACTTTTGAATCGAAAGTCGTAGAGCCTCGCAGATGGGCTCATTCGATTCCTCATCAAATTCTACAGTTAGCAGTCCCCTATGCAGATAAATTTGCTATACGAGCTTCCGTTTCCGAGATATTTGACAAAAACCGTATCATGTTAACTTATCAAAACCACTAGAGGGCGCCTCGCCACGTTATATCTCCCATTGCTTTTATGATGTCATAGTAGACGTTGCTGACGCAGACACTTAAACAGTCAGTGATCCATTCCATCTCATCAGAGTAGCTAGTGACTTCTGGATCTGACACACTGACTTAGAGAAAACAAGTAAGTCCATAATGGGGATAAACTTTAGAGTAAGAATTTTCTACAATTATTCTGTATTCATTCTTTGACAAAAACACCCCCAATTGAAGACAGAATAGAGTACATATTGCTCTCTGAGCTTTGTTTAACCAAGTTGTCATATAAATGATGTGTTGATACTGGTTGATTAGAGGACTAGCAGTGATGGCAACTCACAGGCTCAAAAGGCTATAACTTTTGAATCGAAAGTCGTAGAGCCTCGCAGATGGGCTCATTCGATTCCTCATCAAATTCTACAGTTAGCAGTCCCCTATGCAGGTAAATTTGCTGTACGAGCTTCCGTTTCCGAGATATTTGACAAAAACCGTACAGATATGCAAAATGATGTGTCAAATGTCCTTGAAATCGGACAAAAACCGTACAGATATGAAAATGATGTGGTTCAAACGGCTATAACTTTTGAATCGAAAGTCGTAGAGCCTCGCAGATGGGCTCATTCGATTTCTCATCAAATTCTACAGTTAGCAGTCCCCTATGCAGATAAATTTGCTGTACGAGCTTCCGTTTCCGAGATATTTGACAAAAACCGTATCATGTTAACTTATCAAAACCACTAGAGGGCGCCTCGCCACGTTACATCTCCCATTGCTTTTATGATGTCATAGTAGACGTTGCTGACGCAGACACTTAAACAGTCAGTGATCCATTCCATCTCATCAGAGTAGCTAGTGACTTCTGGATCTGACACACTGACTTAGAGAAAACAAGTAAGTCCATAATGGGGATAAACTTTAGAGTAAGAATTTTCTACAATTATTCTGTATTCATTCTTTGACAAAAACACCCCCAATTGAAGACAGAATAGAGTACATATTGCTCTCTGAGCTTTGTTTAACCAAGTTGTCATATAAATGATGTGTTGATACTGGTTGATTAGAGGACTAGCAGTGATGGCAACTCACAGGCACAAAAGGCTATAACTTTTGAATCAAAAGTCGTAGAGCCTCGCAGATGGGCTCATTCGATTCCTCATCAAATTCTACAGTTAGCAGTCCCCTATGCAGATAAATTTGCTGTACGAGCTTCCGTTTCCGAGATATTTGACAAAAACCGTACAGATATGAAAAATGATGTGTCAAATGTCCTTGAAATCGGACAAAAACCGTACAGATATGAAAATGATGTGGTTCAAACGGCTATAACTTTTGAATCGAAAGTCGTAGAGCCTCGCAGAGGGGCTCATTCGATTCCTCATCAAATTCTACAGTTAGCAGTCCCCTATGCAGATAAATTTGCTGTACGAGCTTCCGTTTCCGAGATATTTGACAAAAACCGTACAGATATGAAAAATGATGTGTCAAATGTCCTTGAAATCGGACAAAAACCGTACAGATATGAAAATGATGTGGTTCAAACGGCTATAACTTTTGAATCGAAAGTCGTAGAGCCTCGCAGATGGGCTCATTCGATTCCTCATCAAATTCTACAGTTAGCAGTCCCCTATGCAGGTAAATTTGCTGTACGAGCTTCGGTTTTCGAGATATTTGACAAAAACCAAACAGATATGAAAAATGATGTGGCTCAAACGGCTATAACTTTTGAATCGAAAGTCGTAGAGCCTCGCAGATGGGCTCATTCGATTCCTCATCAAATTCTACAGTTAGCAGTCCCCTATGCAGATAAATTTGCTGTACGAGCTTCCGTTTCCGAGATATTTGACAAAAACCGTACAGATATGAAAAATGATGTGTCAAATGTCCTTGAAATCGGACAAAAAACGTACAGATATGCAAATGATGTGGTTCAAACGGCTATAACTTTTGAATCGAAAGTCGTAGAGTCTCGCAGATGGGCTCATTCGATTCCTCATCAAATTCTACAGTTAGCAGTCCCCTATGCAGATAAATTTGCTGTACGAGCTTCCGTTTCCGAGATATTTGACAAAAACCGTACAGAAATGAAAAATGATGTGTCAAATGTCCTTGAAATCGGACAAAAACCGTACAGATATGAAAATGATGTGGTTCAAACGGCTATAACTTTTGAATCGAAAGTCGTAGAGCCTCGCAGATGGGCTCATTCGATTCCTCATCAAATTCTACAGTTAGCAGTCCCCTATGCAGATAAATTTGCTGTACGAGCTTCCGTTTCCGAGATATTTGACAAAAACCGTATCATGTTAACTTATCAAAACCACTAGAGGGCGCCTCGCCACGTTACATCTCCCATTGCTTTTATGATGTCATAGTAGACGTTGCTGACGCAGACACTTAAACAGTCAGTGATCCATTCCATCTCATCAGAGTAGCTAGTGACTTCTGGATCTGACACACTGACTTAGAGAAAACAAGTAAGTCCATAATGGGGATAAACTTTAGAGTAAGAATTTTCTACAATTATTCTGTATTCATTCTTTGACAAAAACACCCCCAATTGAAGACAGAATAGAGTACATATTGCTCTCTGAGCTTTGTTTAACCAAGTTGTCATATAAATGATGTGTTGATACTGGTTGATTAGAGGACTAGCAGTGATGGCAACTCACAGGCTCAAAAGGCTATAACTTTTGAATCGAAAGTCGTAGAGCCTCGCAGATGGGCTCATTCGATTCCTCATTAAATTCTACAGTTAGCAGTCCCTTATGCAGGTAAATTTGCTGTACGAGCTTCGGTTTCCGAGATATTTGACAAAAACCAAACAGATATGAAAAATGATGTGGCTCAAACGGCTATAACTTTTGAATCGAAAGTCGTAGAGCCTCGCAGATGGGCTCATTCGATTCCTCATCAAATTCTACAGTTAGCAGTCCCCTATGCAGATAAATTTGCTGTACGAGCTTCCGTTTCCGAGATATTTGACAAAAACCGTACAGATATGAAAAATGATGTGTCAAATGTCCTTGAAATCGGACAAAAACCGTACAGATATGAAAATGATGTGGTTCAAACGGCTATAACTTTTGAATCGAAAGTCGTAGAGCCTCGCAGATGGGCTCATTCGATTCCTCATCAAATTCTACAGTTAGCAGTCCCCTATGCAGATAAATTTGCTGTACGAGCTTCCGTTTCCGAGATATTTGACAAAAACCGTACAGAAATGAAAAATGATGTGTCCAATGTCCTTGAAATCGGACAAAAACCGTACAGATATGAAAATGATGTGGTTCAAACGGCTATAACTTTTGAATCGAAAGTCGTAGAGCCTCGCAGATGGGCTCATTCGATTCCTCATCAAATTGTACAGTTAGCAGTCCCCTATGCAGATAAATTTGCTGTACGAGCTTCCGTTTCCGAGATATTTGACAAAAACCGTATCATGTTAACTTATCAAAACCACTAGAGGGCGCCTCGCCACGTTACATCTCCCATTGCTTTTATGATGTCATAGTAGACGTTGCTGACGCAGACACTTAAACAGTCAGTGATCCATTCCATCTCATCAGAGTAGCTAGTGACTTCTGGATCTGACACACTGACTTAGAGAAAACAAGTAAGTCCATAATGGGGATAAACTTTAGAGTAAGAATTTTCTACAATTATTCTGTATTCATTCTTTGACAAAAACACCCCCAATTGAAGACAGAATAGAGTACATATTGCTCTCTGAGCTTTGTTTAACCAAGTTGTCATATAAATGATGTGTTGATACTGGTTGATTAGAGGACTAGCAGTGATGGCAACTCACAGGCTCAAAAGGCTATAACTTTTGAATCGAAAGTCGTAGAGCCTCGCAGGCTCATTCGATTCCTCATCAAATTCTACAGTTAGCAGTCCCCTATGCAGATAAATTTGCTGTACGAGCTTCCGTTTCCGAGATATTTGACAAAAACCGTACAGATATGAAAAATGATGTGTCAAATGTCCTTGAAATCGGACAAAAACCGTACAGATATGAAAATGATGTGGTTCAAACGGCTATAACTTTTGAATCGAAAGTCGTAGAGCCTCGCAGATGGGCTCAGTCGATTCCTCATCAAATTCTACAGTTAGCAGTCCCCTACGCAGATAAATTTGCTGTACGAGCTTCCGTTTCCAAGATATTTGACAAAAACCGTACAGATATGAAAAATGATGTGTCAAATGTCCTTGAAATCGGACAAAAACCGTACAGATATGAAAATGATGTGGTTCAAACGGCTATAACTTTTGAATCGAAAGTCGTAGAGCCTCGCAGATGGGCTCATTCGATTCCTCATCAAATTCTACAGTTAGCAGTCCCCTATGCAGATAAATTTGCTATACGAGCTTCCGTTTCCGAGATATTTGACAAAAACCGTATCATGTTAACTTATCAAAACCACTAGAGGGCGCCTCGCCACGTTATATCTCCCATTGCTTTTATGATGTCATAGTAGACGTTGCTGACGCAGACACTTAAACAGTCAGTGATCCATTCCATCTCATCAGAGTAGCTAGTGACTTCTGGATCTGACACACTGACTTAGAGAAAACAAGTAAGTCCATAATGGGGATAAACTTTAGAGTAAGAATTTTCTACAATTATTCTGTATTCATTCTTTGACAAAAACACCCCCAATTGAAGACAGAATAGAGTACATATTGCTCTCTGAGCTTTGTTTAACCAAGTTGTCATATAAATGATGTGTTGATACTGGTTGATTAGAGGACTAGCAGTGATGGCAACTCACAGGCTCAAAAGGCTATAACTTTTGAATCGAAAGTCGTAGAGCCTCGCAGATGGGCTCATTCGATTCCTCATCAAATTCTACAGTTAGCAGTCCCCTATGCAGGTAAATTTGCTGTACGAGCTTCCGTTTCCGAGATATTTGACAAAAACCGTACAGATATGCAAAATGATGTGTCAAATGTCCTTGAAATCGGACAAAAACCGTACAGATATGAAAATGATGTGGTTCAAACGGCTATAACTTTTGAATCGAAAGTCGTAGAGCCTCGCAGATGGGCTCATTCGATTTCTCATCAAATTCTACAGTTAGCAGTCCCCTATGCAGATAAATTTGCTGTACGAGCTTCCGTTTCCGAGATATTTGACAAAAACCGTATCATGTTAACTTATCAAAACCACTAGAGGGCGCCTCGCCACGTTACATCTCCCATTGCTTTTATGATGTCATAGTAGACGTTGCTGACGCAGACACTTAAACAGTCAGTGATCCATTCCATCTCATCAGAGTAGCTAGTGACTTCTGGATCTGACACACTGACTTAGAGAAAACAAGTAAGTCCATAATGGGGATAAACTTTAGAGTAAGAATTTTCTACAATTATTCTGTATTCATTCTTTGACAAAAACACCCCCAATTGAAGACAGAATAGAGTACATATTGCTCTCTGAGCTTTGTTTAACCAAGTTGTCATATAAATGATGTGTTGATACTGGTTGATTAGAGGACTAGCAGTGATGGCAACTCACAGGCACAAAAGGCTATAACTTTTGAATCAAAAGTCGTAGAGCCTCGCAGATGGGCTCATTCGATTCCTCATCAAATTCTACAGTTAGCAGTCCCCTATGCAGATAAATTTGCTGTACGAGCTTCCGTTTCCGAGATATTTGACAAAAACCGTACAGATATGAAAAATGATGTGTCAAATGTCCTTGAAATCGGACAAAAACCGTACAGATATGAAAATGATGTGGTTCAAACGGCTATAACTTTTGAATCGAAAGTCGTAGAGCCTCGCAGAGGGGCTCATTCGATTCCTCATCAAATTCTACAGTTAGCAGTCCCCTATGCAGATAAATTTGCTGTACGAGCTTCCGTTTCCGAGATATTTGACAAAAACCGTACAGATATGAAAAATGATGTGTCAAATGTCCTTGAAATCGGACAAAAACCGTACAGATATGAAAATGATGTGGTTCAAACGGCTATAACTTTTGAATCGAAAGTCGTAGAGCCTCGCAGATGGGCTCATTCGATTCCTCATCAAATTCTACAGTTAGCAGTCCCCTATGCAGGTAAATTTGCTGTACGAGCTTCGGTTTTCGAGATATTTGACAAAAACCAAACAGATATGAAAAATGATGTGGCTCAAACGGCTATAACTTTTGAATCGAAAGTCGTAGAGCCTCGCAGATGGGCTCATTCGATTCCTCATCAAATTCTACAGTTAGCAGTCCCCTATGCAGATAAATTTGCTGTACGAGCTTCCGTTTCCGAGATATTTGACAAAAACCGTACAGATATGAAAAATGATGTGTCAAATGTCCTTGAAATCGGACAAAAAACGTACAGATATGCAAATGATGTGGTTCAAACGGCTATAACTTTTGAATCGAAAGTCGTAGAGTCTCGCAGATGGGCTCATTCGATTCCTCATCAAATTCTACAGTTAGCAGTCCCCTATGCAGATAAATTTGCTGTACGAGCTTCCGTTTCCGAGATATTTGACAAAAACCGTATCATGATAACTTATCAAAACCACTAGAGGGCGCCTCGCCACGTTACATCTCCCATTGCTTTTATGATGTCATAGTAGACGTTGCTGACGCAGACACTTAAACAGTCAGTGATCCATTCCACCTCATCAGAGTAGCTAGTGACTTCTGGATCTGACACACTGACTTAGAGAAAACAAGTAAGTCCATAATGGGGATAAACTTTAGAGTAAGAATTTTCTACAATTATTCTGTATTCATTCTTTGACAAAAACACCCCCAATTGAAGACAGAATAGAGTACATATTGCTCTCTGAGCTTTGTTTAACCAAGTTGTCATATAAATGATGTGTTGATACTGGTTGATTAGAGGACTAGCAGTGATGGCAACTCACAGGCTCAAAAGGCTATAACTTTTGAATCGAAAGTCGTAGAGCCTCGCAGATGGGCTCATTCGATTCCTCATCAAATTCTACAGTTAGCAGTCCCCTATGCAGATAAATTTGCTGTACGAGCTTCCGTTTCCGAGATATTTGACAAAAACCGTACAGATATGAAAAATGATGTGGCTCAAACGGCTATAACTTTTGAATCGAAAGTCATAGAGCCACGCAGATGGGCTCATTCGATTCCTCATCAAATTCTACAGTTAGCAGTCCCCTATGCAGATAAATTTGCTGTACGAGCTTCCGTTTCCGAGATATTTGACAAAAACCGTACAGATATGAAAAATTATGTGTCAAATGTCCTTGAAATCGGACAAAAACCGTACAGATATGAAAATGATGTGGTTCAAACGGCTATAACTTTTGAATCGAAAGTCGTAGAGCCTCGCAGATGGGCTCATTCGATTCCTCATCAAATTCTACAGTTAGCAGTCCCCTACGCAGATAAATTTGCTGTACGAGCTTCCGTTTCCGAGATATTTGACAAAAACCGTACAGATATGAAAAATGATGTGTCAAATGTCCTTGAAATCGGACAAAAACCGTACAGATATGCAAATGATGTGGTTCAAACGGCTATAACTTTTGAATCGAAAGTCGTAGAGCCTCGCAGATGGGCTCATTCGATTCCTCATCAAATTCTACAGTTAGCAGTCCCCTATGCAGATAAATTTGCTGTACGAGCTTCCGTTTCCGAGATATTTGACAAAAACCGTATCATGTTAACTTATCAAAACCACTAGAGGGCGCCTCGCCACGTTACATCTCCCATTGCTTTTATGATGTCATAGTAGACGTTGCTGACGCAGACACTTAAACAGTCAGTGATCCATTCCATCTCATCAGAGTAGCTAGTGACTTCTGGATCTGACACACTGACTTAGAGAAAACAAGTAAGTCCATAATGGGGATAAACTTTAGAGTAAGAATTTTCTACAATTATTCTGTATTCATTCTTTGACAAAAACACCCCCAATTGAAGACAGAATAGAGTACATATTGCTCTCTGAGCTTTGTTTAACCAAGTTGTCATATAAATGATGTGTTGATACTGGTTGATTAGAGGACTAGCAGTGATGGCAACTCACAGGCTCAAAAGGCTATAACTTTTGAATCGAAAGTCGTAGAGCCTCGCAGATGGGCTCATTCGATTCCTCATCAAATTCTACAGTTAGCAGTCCCCTATGCAGGTAAATTTGCTGTACGAGCTTCCGTTTCCGAGATATTTGACAAAAACCGTACAGATATGAAAAATGATGTGTCAAATGTCCTTGAAATCGGACAAAAACCGTACAGATATGAAAATGATGTGGTTCAAACGGCTATAACTTTTGAATCGAAAGTCGTAGAGCCTCGCAGATGGGCTCATTCGATTCCTCATCAAATTCTACAGTTAGCAGTCCCCTACGCAGATAAATTTGCTGTACGAGCTTCCGTTTCCGAGATATTTGACAAAAACCGTACAGAGATGAAAAATGATGTGTCAAATGTCCTTGAAATCGGACAAAAACCGTACAGATATGAAAATGATGTGGTTCAAACGGCTATAACTTTTGAATCGAAAGTCGTAGAGCCTCGCAGATGGGCTCATTCGATTCCTCATCAAATTCTACAGTTAGCAGTCCCCTATGCAGATAAATTTGCTGTACGAGCTTCCGTTTCCGAGATATTTGACAAAAACCGTATCATGTTAACTTATCAAAACCACTAGAGGGCGCCTCGCCACGTTACATCTCCCATTGCTTTTATGATGTCATAGTAGACGTTGCTGACGCAGACACTTAAACAGTCAGTGATCCATTCCATCTCATCAGAGTAGCTAGTGACTTCTGGATCTGACACACTGACTTAGAGAAAACAAGTAAGTCCATAATGGGGATAAACTTTAGAGTAAGAATTTTCTACAATTATTCTGTATTCATTCTTTGACAAAAACACCCCCAATTGAAGACAGAATAGAGTACATATTGCTCTCTGAGCTTTGTTTAACCAAGTTGTCATATAAATGATGTGTTGATACTGGTTGATTAGAGGACTAGCAGTGATGGCAACTCACAGGCTCAAAAGGCTATAACTTTTGAATCGAAAGTCGTAGAGCCTCGCAGATGGGCTCATTCGATTCCTCATCAAATTCTACAGTTAGCAGTCCCCTATGCAGGTAAATTTGCTGTACGAGCTTCCGTTTCCGAGATATTTGACAAAAACCGTACAGATATGAAAAATGATGTGTCAAATGTCCTTGAAATCGGACAAAAACCGTACAGATATGAAAATGATGTGGTTCAAACGGCTATAACTTTTGAATCGAAAGTCGTAGAGCCTCGCAGATGGGCTCATTCGATTCCTCATCAAATTCTACAGTTAGCAGTCCCCTATGCAGATAAATTTGCTGTACGAGCTTCCGTTTCCGAGATATTTGACAAAAACCGTACAGAAATGAAAAATGATGTGTCAAATGTCCTTGAAATCGGACAAAAACCGTACAGATATGAAAATGATGTGGTTCAAACGGCTATAACTTTTGAATCGAAAGTCGTAGAGCCTCGCAGATGGGCTCATTCGATTCCTCATCAAATTCTACAGTTAGCAGTCCCCTATGCAGATAAATTTGCTGTACGAGCTTCCGTTTCCGAGATATTTGACAAAAACCGTATCATGTTAACTTATCAAAACCACTAGAGGGCGCCTCGCCACGTTACATCTCCCATTGCTTTTATGATGTCATAGTAGACGTTGCTGACGCAGACACTTAAACAGTCAGTGATCCATTCCATCTCATCAGAGTAGCTAGTGACTTCTGGATCTGACACACTGACTTAGAGAAAACAAGTAAGTCCATAATGGGGATAAACTTTAGAGTAAGAATTTTCTACAATTATTCTGTATTCATTCTTTGACAAAAACACCCCCAATTGAAGACAGAATAGAGTACATATTGCTCTCTGAGCTTTGTTTAACCAAGTTGTCATATAAATGATGTGTTGATACTGGTTGATTAGAGGACTAGCAGTGATGGCAACTCACAGGCTCAAAAGGCTATAACTTTTGAATCGAAAGTCGTAGAGCCTCGCAGATGGGCTCATTCGATTCCTCATCAAATTCTACAGTTAGCAGTCCCCTATGCAGGTAAATTTGCTGTACGAGCTTCCGTTTCCGAGATATTTGACAAAAACCGTACAGATATGAAAAATGATGTGTCAAATGTCCTTGAAATCGGACAAAAACCGTACAGATATGAAAATGATGTGGTTCAAACGGCTATAACTTTTGAATCGAAAGTCGTAGAGCCTCGCAGATGGGCTCATTCGATTCCTCATCAAATTCTACAGTTTGCAGTCCCCTACGCAGATAAATTTGCTGTACGAGCTTCCGTTTCCGAGATATTTGACAAAAACCGTACAGAGATGAAAAATGATGTGTCAAATGTCCTTGAAATCGGACAAAAACCGTACAGATATGAAAATGATGTGGTTCAAACGGCTATAACTTTTGAATCGAAAGTCGTAGAGCCTCGCAGATGGGCTCATTCGATTCCTCATCAAATTCTACAGTTAGCAGTCCCCTATGCAGATAAATTTGCTGTACGAGCTTCCGTTTCCGAGATATTTGACAAAAACCGTATCATGTTAACTTATCAAAACCACTAGAGGGCGCCTCGCCACGTTACATCTCCCATTGCTTTTATGATGTCATAGTAGACGTTGCTGACGCAGACACTTAAACAGTCAGTGATCCATTCCATCTCATCAGAGTAGCTAGTGACTTCTGGATCTGACACACTGACTTAGAGAAAACAAGTAAGTCCATAATGGGGATAAACTTTAGAGTAAGAATTTTCTACAATTATTCTGTATTCATTCTTTGACAAAAACACCCCCAATTGAAGACAGAATAGAGTACATATTGCTCTCTGAGCTTTGTTTAACCAAGTTGTCATATAAATGATGTGTTGATACTGGTTGATTAGAGGACTAGCAGTGATGGCAACTCACAGGCTCAAAAGGCTATAACTTTTGAATCGAAAGTCGTAGAGCCTCGCAGATGGGCTCATTCGATTCCTCATCAAATTCTACAGTTAGCAGTCCCCTATGCAGGTAAATTTGCTGTACGAGCTTCCGTTTCCGAGATATTTGACAAAAACCGTACAGATATGAAAAATGATGTGTCAAATGTCCTTGAAATCGGACAAAAACCGTACAGATATGAAAATGATGTGGTTCAAACGGCTATAACTTTTGAATCGAAAGTTGTAGAGCCTCGCAGATGGGCTCATTCGATTCCTCATCAAATTCTACAGTTAGCAGTCCCCTATGCAGATAAATTTGCTGTACGAGCTTCCGTTTCCGAGATATTTGACAAAAACCGTACAGAAATGAAAAATGATGTGTCAAATGTCCTTGAAATCGGACAAAAACCGTACAGATATGAAAATGATGTGGTTCAAACGGCTATAACTTTTGAATCGAAAGTCGTAGAGCCTCGCAGATGGGCTCATTCGATTCCTCATCAAATTCTACAGTTAGCAGTCCCCTATGCAGATAAATTTGCTGTACGAGCTTCCGTTTCCGAGATATTTGACAAAAACCGTATCATGTTAACTTATCAAAACCACTAGAGGGCGCCTCGCCACGTTACATCTCCCATTGCTTTTATGATGTCATAGTAGACGTTGCTGACGCAGACACTTAAACAGTCAGTGATCCATTCCATCTCATCAGAGTAGCTAGTGACTTCTGGATCTGACACACTGACTTAGAGAAAACAAGTAAGTCCATAATGGGGATAAACTTTAGAGTAAGAATTTTCTACAATTATTCTGTATTCATTCTTTGACAAAAACACCCCCAATTGAAGACAGAATAGAGTACATATTGCTCTCTGAGCTTTGTTTAACCAAGTTGTCATATAAATGATGTGTTGATACTGGTTGATTAGAGGACTAGCAGTGATGGCAACTCACAGGCTCAAAAGGCTATAACTTTTGAATTGAAAGTCGTAGAGCCTCGCAGATGGGCTCATTCGATTCCTCATTAAATTCTACAGTTAGCAGTCCCTTATGCAGGTAAATTTGCTGTACGAGCTTCGGTTTCCGAGATATTTGACAAAAACCAAACAGATATGAAAAATGATGTGGCTCAAACGGCTATAACTTTTGAATCGAAAGTCGTAGAGCCTCGCAGATGGGCTCATTCGATTCCTCATCAAATTCTACAGTTAGCAGTCCCCTATGCAGATAAATTTGCTGTACGAGCTTCCGTTTCCGAGATATTTGACAAAAACCGTACAGATATGAAAAATGATGTGTCAAATGTCCTTGAAATCGGACAAAAACCGTACAGATATGAAAATGATGTGGTTCAAACGGCTATAACTTTTGAATCGAAAGTCGTAGAGCCTCGCAGATGGGCTCATTCGATTCCTCATCAAATTCTACAGTTAGCAGTCCCCTATGCAGATAAATTTGCTGTACGAGCTTCCGTTTCCGAGATATTTGACAAAAACCGTACAGAAATGAAAAATGATGTGTCCAATGTCCTTGAAATCGGACAAAAACCGTACAGATATGAAAATGATGTGGTTCAAACGGCTATAACTTTTGAATCGAAAGTCGTAGAGCCTCGCAGATGGGCTCATTCGATTCCTCATCAAATTGTACAGTTAGCAGTCCCCTATGCAGATAAATTTGCTGTACGAGCTTCCGTTTCCGAGATATTTGACAAAAACCGTATCATGTTAACTTATCAAAACCACTAGAGGGCGCCTCGCCACGTTACATCTCCCATTGCTTTTATGATGTCATAGTAGACGTTGCTGACGCAGACACTTAAACAGTCAGTGATCCATTCCATCTCATCAGAGTAGCTAGTGACTTCTGGATCTGACACACTGACTTAGAGAAAACAAGTAAGTCCATAATGGGGATAAACTTTAGAGTAAGAATTTTCTACAATTATTCTGTATTCATTCTTTGACAAAAACACCCCCAATTGAAGACAGAATAGAGTACATATTGCTCTCTGAGCTTTGTTTAACCAAGTTGTCATATAAATGATGTGTTGATACTGGTTGATTAGAGGACTAGCAGTGATGGCAACTCACAGGCTCAAAAGGCTATAACTTTTGAATCGAAAGTCGTAGAGCCTCGCAGGCTCATTCGATTCCTCATCAAATTCTACAGTTAGCAGTCCCCTATGCAGATAAATTTGCTGTACGAGCTTCCGTTTCCGAGATATTTGACAAAAACCGTACAGATATGAAAAATGATGTGTCAAATGTCCTTGAAATCGGACAAAAACCGTACAGATATGAAAATGATGTGGTTCAAACGGCTATAACTTTTGAATCGAAAGTCGTAGAGCCTCGCAGATGGGCTCAGTCGATTCCTCATCAAATTCTACAGTTAGCAGTCCCCTACGCAGATAAATTTGCTGTACGAGCTTCCGTTTCCAAGATATTTGACAAAAACCGTACAGATATGAAAAATGATGTGTCAAATGTCCTTGAAATCGGACAAAAACCGTACAGATATGAAAATGATGTGGTTCAAACGGCTATAACTTTTGAATCGAAAGTCGTAGAGCCTCGCAGATGGGCTCATTCGATTCCTCATCAAATTCTACAGTTAGCAGTCCCCTATGCAGATAAATTTGCTATACGA
This sequence comes from Borostomias antarcticus, assembly GCF_949987555.1. Lineage (NCBI taxonomy): Eukaryota > Metazoa > Chordata > Actinopteri > Stomiiformes > Stomiidae > Borostomias > Borostomias antarcticus. Next base: position 695,523 of record NW_028176821.1, read on the forward strand.
GCTTCCGTTTCCGAGATATTTGACAAAAACCGTATCATGTTAACTTATCAAAACCACTAGAGGGCGCCTCGCCACGTTACATCTCCCATTGCTTTTATGATGTCATAGTAGACGTTGCTGACGCAGACACTTAAACAGTCAGTGATCCATTCCATCTCATCAGAGTAGCTAGTGACTTCTGGATCTGACACACTGACTTAGAGAAAACAAGTAAGTCCATAATGGGGATAAACTTTAGAGTAAGAATTTTCTACAATTATTCTGTATTCATTCTTTGACAAAAACACCCCCAATTGAAGACAGAATAGAGTACATATTGCTCTCTGAGCTTTGTTTAACCAAGTTGTCATATAAATGATGTGTTGATACTGGTTGATTAGAGGACTAGCAGTGATGGCAACTCACAGGCTCAAAAGGCTATAACTTTTGAATCGAAAGTCGTAGAGCCTCGCAGATGGGCTCATTCGATTCCTCATCAAATTCTACAGTTAGCAGTCCCCTATGCAGGTAAATTTGCTGTACGAGCTTCCGTTTCCGAGGTATTTGACAAAAACCGTACAGATATGAAAAATGATGTGTCAAATGTCCTTGAAATCGGACAAAAACCGTACAGATATGAAAATGATGTGGTTCAAACGGCTATAACTTTTGAATCGAAAGTCGTAGAGCCTCGCAGATGGGCTCATTCGATTCCTCATCAAATTCTACAGTTAGCAGTCCCCTATGCAGATAAATTTGCTATACGAGCTTCCGTTTCCGAGATATTTGACAAAAACCGTATCATGTTAACTTATCAAAACCACTAGAGGGCGCCTCGCCACGTTACATCTCCCATTGCTTTTATGATGTCATAGTAGACGTTGCTGACGCAGACACTTAAACAGTCAGTGATCCATTCCATCTCATCAGAGTAGCTAGTGACTTCTGGATCTGACACACTGACTTAGAGAAAACAAGTAAGTCCATAATGGGGATAAACTTTAGAGTAAGAATTTTCTACAATTATTCTGTATTCATTCTTTGACAAAAACACCCCCAATTGAAGACAGAATAGAGTACATATTGCTCTCTGAGCTTTGTTTAACCAAGTTGTCATATAAATGATGTGTTGATACTGGTTGATTAGAGGACTAGCAGTGATGGCAACTCACAGGCTCAAAAGGCTATAACTTTTGAATCGAAAGTCGTAGAGCCTCGCAGATGGGCTCATTCGATTCCTCATCAAATTCTACAGTTAGCAGTCCCCTATGCAGGTAAATTTGCTGTACGAGCTTCCGTTTCCGAGATATTTGACAAAAACCGTACAGATATGAAAAATGATGTGTCAAATGTCCTTGAAATCGGACAAAAACCGTACAGATATGAAAATGATGTGGTTCAAACGGCTATAACTTTTGAATCGAAAGTCGTAGAGCCTCGCAGATGGGCTCATTCGATTCCTCATCAAATTCTACAGTTAGCAGTCCCCTATGCAGGTAAATTTGCTGTACGAGCTTCGGTTTCCGAGATATTTGACAAAAACCAAACAGATATGAAAAATGATGTGGCTCAAACGGCTATAACTTTTGAATCGAAAGTCGTAGAGCCTCGCAGATGGGCTCATTCGATTCCTCATCAAATTCTACAGTTAGCAGTCCCCTATGCAGATAAATTTGCTGTACGAGCTTCCGTTTCCGAGATATTTGACAAAAAACGTACAGATATGCAAAATGATGTGTCAAATGTCCTTGAAATCGGACAAAAACCGTACAGATATGAAAATGATGTGGTTCAAACGGCTATAACTTTTGAATCGAAAGTCGTAGAGCCTCGCAGATGGGCTCATTCGATTCCTCATCAAATTCTACAGTTAGCAGTCCCATATGCAGATAAATTTGCTGTACGAGCTTCCGTTTCCGAGATATTTGACAAAAACCGTACAGATATGAAAAATGATGTGTCAAATGTCCTTGAAATCGGACAAAAACCGTACAGATATGAAAATGATGTGGTTCAAACGGCTATAACTTTTGAATCGAAAGTCGTAGAGCCTCGCAGATGGGCTCATTCGATTCCTCATCAAATTCTACAGTTAGCAGTCCCCTATGCAGATAAATTTGCTGTACGAGCTTCCGTTTCCGAGATATTTGACAAAAACCGTATCATGTTAACTTATCAAAACCACTAGAGGGCGCCTCGCCACGTTACATCTCCCATTGCTTTTATGATGTCATAGTAGACGTTGCTGACGCAGACACTTAAACAGTCAGTGATCCATTCCACCTCATCAGAGTAGCTAGTGACTTCTGGATCTGACACACTGACTTAGAGAAAACAAGTAAGTCCATAATGGGGATAAACTTTAGAGTAAGAATTTTCTACAATTATTCTGTATTCATTCTTTGACAAAAACACCCCCAATTGAAGACAGAATAGAGTACATATTGCTCTCTGAGCTTTGTTTAACCAAGTTGTCATATAAATGATGTGTTGATACTGGTTGATTAGAGGACTAGCAGTGATGGCAACTCACAGGCTCAAAAGGCTATAACTTTTGAATCGAAAGTCGTAGAGCCTCGCAGATGGGCTCATTCGATTCCTCATCAAATTCTACAGTTAGCAGTCCCCTATGCAGGTAAATTTGCTGTACGAGCTTCCGTTTCCGAGATATTTGACAAAAACCGTACAGATATGCAAAATGATGTGTCAAATGTCCTTGAAATCGGACAAAAACCGTACAGATATGAAAATGATGTGGTTCAAACGGCTATAACTTTTGAATCGAAAGTCCTAGAGCCTCGCAGATGGGCTCATTCGATTCCTCATCAAATTCTACAGTTAGCAGTCCCCTATGCAGATAAATTTGCTGTACGAGCTTCCGTTTCCGAGATATTTGACAAAAACCGTATCATGTTAACTTATCAAAACCACTAGAGGGCGCCTCGCCACGTTACATCTCCCATTGCTTTTATGATGTCATAGTAGACGTTGCTGACGCAGACACTTAAACAGTCAGTGATCCATTCCACCTCATCAGAGTAGCTAGTGACTTCTGGATTTGACACACTGACTTAGAGAAAACAAGTAAGTCCATAATGGGGATAAACTTTAGAGTAAGAATTTTCTACAATTATTCTGTATTCATTCTTTGACAAAAACACCCCCAATTGAAGACAGAATAGAGTTCATATTGCTCTCTGAGCTTTGTTTAACCAAGTTGTCATATAAATGATGTGTTGATACTGGTTGATTAGAGGACTAGCAGTGATGGCAACTCACAGGCTCAAAAGGCTATAACTTTTGAATCGAAAGTCGTAGAGCCTCGCAGATGGGCTCATTCGATTCCTCATCAAATTCTACAGTTAGCAGTCCCCTATGCAGATAAATTTGCTGTACGAGCTTCCGTTTCCGAGATATTTGACAAAAACCGTACAGATATGCAAAATGATGTGTCAAATGTCCTTGAAATCGGACAAAAACCGTACAGATATGAAAATGATGTGGTTCAAACGGCTATAACTTTTGAATCGAAAGTCCTAGAGCCTCGCAGATGGGCTCATTCGATTCCTCATCAAATTCTACAGTTAGCAGTCCCCTATGCAGATAAATTTGCTGTACGAGCTTCCGTTTCCGAGATATTTGACAAAAACCGTATCATGTTAACTTATCAAAACCACTAGAGGGCGCCTCGCCACGTTACATCTCCCATTGCTTTTATGATGTCATAGTAGACGTTGCTGACGCAGACACTTAAACAGTCAGTGATCCATTCCATCTCATCAGAGTAGCTAGTGACTTCTGGATCTGACACACTGACTTAGAGAAAACAAGTAAGTCCATAATGGGGATAAACTTTAGAGTAAGAATTTTCTACAATTATTCTGTATTCATTCTTTGACAAAAACACCCCCAATTGAAGACAGAATAGAGTACATATTGCTCTCTGAGCTTTGTTTAACCAAGTTGTCATATAAATGATGTGTTGATACTGGTTGATTAGAGGACTAGCAGTGATGGCAACTCACAGGCTCAAAAGGCTATAACTTTTGAATCGAAAGTCGTAGAGCCTCGCAGATGGGCTCATTCGATTCCTCATCAAATTCTACAGTTAGCAGTCCCCTACGCAGATAAATTTGCTGTACGAGCTTCCGTTTCCGAGATATTTGACAAAAACCGTACAGATATGCAAAATGGTGTGTCAAATGTCCTTGAAATCGGACAAAAACCGTACAGATATGAAAATGATGTGGTTCAAACGGCTATAACTTTTGAATCGAAAGTCGTAGAGCCTCGCAGATGGGCTCATTCGATTCCTCATCAAATTCTACAGTTAGCAGTCCCCTATGCAGATAAATTTGCTGTACGAGCTTCCGTTTCCGAGATATTTGACAAAAACCGTACAGATATGCAAAATGTGTGTCAAATGTCCTTGAAATCGGACAAAAACCGTACAGATATGAAAATGATGTGGTTCAAACGGCTATAACTTTTGAATCGAAAGTCGTAGAGCCTCGCAGATGGGCTCATTCGATTCCTCATCAAATTCTACAGTTAGCAGTCCCCTATGCAGATAAATTTGCTGTACGAGCTTCCGTTTCCGAGATATTTGACAAAAACCGTACAGATATGCAAAATGATGTGTCAAATGTCCTTGAAATCGGACAAAAACCGTACAGATATGAAAATGATGTGGTTCAAACGGCTATAACTTTTGAATCGAAAGTCGTAGAGCCTCGCAGATGGGCTCATTCGATTCCTCATCAAATTCTACAGTTAGCAGTCCCCAATGCAGATAAATTTGCTGTACGAGCTTCCGTTTCCGAGATATTTGACAAAAACCGTACAGATATGCAAAATGATGTGTCAAATGTCCTTGAAATCGGACAAAAACCGTACAGATATGAAAATGATGTGGTTCAAACGGATATAACTTTTGAATCGAAAGTCGTAGAGCCTCGCAGATGGGCTCATTCGATTCCTCATCAAATTCTACAGTTAGCAGTCCCCTATGCAGATAAATTTGCTGTACGAGCTTCCGTTTCCGAGATATTTGACAAAAACCGTATCATGTTAACTTATCAAAACCACTAGAGGGCGCCTCGCCACGTTACATCTCCCATTGCTTTTATGATGTCATAGTAGACGTTGCTGACGCAGACACTTAAACAGTCAGTGATCCATTCCATCTCATCAGAGTAGCTAGTGACTTCTGGATCTGACACACTGACTTAGAGAAAACAAGTAAGTCCATAATGGGGATAAACTTTAGAGTAAGAATTTTCTACAATTATTCTGTATTCATTCTTTGACAAAAACACCCCCAATTGAAGACAGAATAGAGTACATATTGCTCTCTGAGCTTTGTTTAACCAAGTTGTCATATAAATGATGTGTTGATACTGGTTGATTAGAGGACTAGCAGTGATGGCAACTCACAGGCTCAAAAGGCTATAACTTTTGAATCGAAAGTCGTAGAGCCTCGCAGATGGGCTCATTCGATTCCTCATCAAATTCTACAGTTAGCAGTCCCCTATGCAGATAAATTTGCTGTACGAGCTTCCGTTTCCGAGATATTTGACAAAAACCGTATCATGTTAACTTATCAAAACCACTAGAGGGCGCCTCGCCACGTTACATCTCCCATTGCTTTTATGATGTCATAGTAGACGTTGCTGACGCAGACACTTAAACAGTCAGTGATCCATTCCACCTCATCAGAGTAGCTAGTGACTTCTGGATCTGACACACTGACTTAGAGAAAACAAGTAAGTCCATAATGGGGATAAACTTTAGAGTAAGAATTTTCTACAATTATTCTGTATTCATTCTTTGACAAAAACACCCCCAATTGAAGACAGAATAGAGTACATATTGCTCTCTGAGCTTTGTTTAACCAAGTTGTCATATAAATGATGTGTTGATACTGGTTGATTAGAGGACTAGCAGTGATGGCAACTCACAGGCTCAAAAGGCTATAACTTTTGAATCGAAAGTCGTAGAGCCTCGCAGATGGGCTCATTCGATTCCTCATCAAATTCTACAGTTAGCAGTCCCCTATGCAGGTAAATTTGCTGTACGAGCTTCCGTTTCCGAGATATTTGACAAAAACCGTACAGATATGCAAAATGATGTGTCAAATGTCCTTGAAATCAGACAAAAACCGTACAGATATGAAAATGATGTGGTTCAAACGGCTATAACTTTTGAATCGAAAGTCGTAGAGCCTCGCAGATGGGCTCATTCGATTCCTCATCAAATTCTACAGTTAGCAGTCCCCTATGCAGATAAATTTGCTGTACGAGCTTCCGTTTCCGAGATATTTGACAAAAACCGTACAGATATGCAAAATGTGTGTCAAATGTCCTTGAAATCGGACAAAAACCGTACAGATATGAAAATGATGTGGTTCAAACGGCTATAACTTTTGAATCGAAAGTCGTAGAGCCTCGCAGATGGGCTCATTCGATTCCTCATCAAATTCTACAGTTAGCAGTCCCCTATGCAGATAAATTTGCTGTACGAGCTTCCGTTTCCGAGATATTTGACAAAAACCGTACAGATATGCAAAATGATGTGTCAAATGTCCTTGAAATCGGACAAAAACCGTACAGATATGAAAATGATGTGGTTCAAACGGCTATAACTTTTGAATCGAAAGTCGTAGAGCCTCGCAGATGGGCTCATTCGATTCCTCATCAAATTCTACAGTTAGCAGTCCCCTATGCAGATAAATTTGCTGTACGAGCTTCCGTTTCCGAGATATTTGACAAAAACCGTATCATGTTAACTTATCAAAACCACTAGAGGGCGCCTCGCCACGTTACATCTCCCATTGCTTTTATGATGTCATAGTAGACGTTGCTGACGCAGACACTTAAACAGTCAGTGATCCATTCCATCTCATCAGAGTAGCTAGTGACTTCTGGATCTGACACACTGACTTAGAGAAAACAAGTAAGTCCATAATGGGGATAAACTTTAGAGTAAGAATTTTCTACAATTATTCTGTATTCATTCTTTGACAAAAACACCCCCAATTGAAGACAGAATAGAGTACATATTGCTCTCTGAGCTTTGTTTAACCAAGTTGTCATATAAATGATGTGTTGATACTGGTTGATTAGAGGACTAGCAGTGATGGCAACTCACAGGCTCAAAAGGCTATAACTTTTGAATCGAAAGTCGTAGAGCCTCGCAGATGGGCTCATTCGATTCCTCATCAAATTCTACAGTTAGCAGTCCCCAATGCAGATAAATTTGCTGTACGAGCTTCCGTTTCCGAGATATTTGACAAAAACCGTATCATGTTAACTTATCAAAACCACTAGAGGGCGCCTCGCCACGTTACATCTCCCATTGCTTTTATGATGTCATAGTAGACGTTGCTGACGCAGACACTTAAACAGTCAGTGATCCATTCCATCTCATCAGAGTAGCTAGTGACTTCTGGATCTGACACACTGACTTAGAGAAAACAAGTAAGTCCATAATGGGGATAAACTTTAGAGTAAGAATTTTCTACAATTATTCTGTATTCATTCTTTGACAAAAACACCCCCAATTGAAGACAGAATAGAGTACATATTGCTCTCTGAGCTTTGTTTAACCAAGTTGTCATATAAATGATGTGTTGATACTGGTTGATTAGAGGACTAGCAGTGATGGCAACTCACAGGCTCAAAAGGCTATAACTTTTGAATCGAAAGTCGTAGAGCCTCGCAGATGGGCTCATTCGATTCCTCATCAAATTCTACAGTTAGCAGTCCCATATGCAGATAAATTTGCTGTATGAGCTTCCGTTTCCGAGATATTTGACAAAAACCGTACAGATATGAAAAATGATGTGTCAAATGTCCTTGAAATCGGACAAAAACCGTACAGATATGAAAATGATGTGGTTCAAACGGCTATAACTTTTGAATCGAAAGTCGTAGAGCCTCGCAGATGGGCTCATTCGATTCCTCATCAAATTCTACAGTTAGCAGTCCCCTATGCAGATAAATGTGCTGTACGAGCTTCCGTTTCCGAGATATTTGACAAAAACCGTATCATGTTAACTTATCAAAACCACTAGAGGGCGCCTCGCCACGTTACATCTCCCATTGCTTTTATGATGTCATAGTAGACGTTGCTGACGCAGACACTTAAACAGTCAGTGATCCATTCCATCTCATCAGAGTAGCTAGTGACTTCTGGATCTGACACACTGACTTAGAGAAAACAAGTAAGTCCATAATGGGGATAAACTTTAGAGTAAGAATTTTCTACAATTATTCTGTATTCATTCTTTGACAAAAACACCCCCAATTGAAGACAGAATAGAGTTCATATTGCTCTCTGAGCTTTGTTTAACCAAGTTGTCATATAAATGATGTGTTGATACTGGTTGATTAGAGGACTAGCAGTGATGGCAACTCACAGGCTCAAAAGGCTATAACTTTTGAATCGAAAGTCGTAGAGCCTCGCAGATGGGCTCATTCGATTCCTCATCAAATTCTACAGTTAGCAGTCCCCTATGCAGGTAAATTTGCTGTACGAGCTTCGGTTTCCGAGATATTTGACAAAAACCAAACAGATATGAAAAATGATGTGGCTCAAACGGCTATAACTTTTGAATCGAAAGTCGTAGAGCCTCGCAGATGGGCTCATTCGATTCCTCATCAAATTCTACAGTTAGCAGTCCCCTATGCAGGTAAATTTGCTGTACGAGCTTCCGTTTCCGAGATATTTGACAAAAACCGTACAGATATGCAAAATGATGTGTCAAATGTCCTTGAAATCGGACAAAAACCGTACAGATATGAAAATGATGTGGTTCAAACGGCTATAACTTTTGAATCGAAAGTCCTAGAGCCTCGCAGATGGGCTCATTCGATTCCTCATCAAATTCTACAGTTAGCAGTCCCATATGCAGAGAAATTTGCTGTACGAGCTTCCGTTTCCGAGATATTTGACAAAAACCGTATCATGTTAACTTATCAAAACCACTAGAGGGCGCCTCGCCACGTTACATCTCCCATTGCTTTTATGATGTCATAGTAGACGTTGCTGACGCAGACACTTAAACAGTCAGTGATCCATTCCACCTCATCAGAGTAGCTAGTGACTTCTGGATCTGACACACTGACTTAGAGAAAACAAGTAAGTCCATAATGGGGATAAACTTTAGAGTAAGAATTTTCTACAATTATTCTGTATTCATTCTTTGACAAAAACACCCCCAATTGAAGACAGAATAGAGTTCATATTGCTCTCTGAGCTTTGTTTAACCAAGTTGTCATATAAATGATGTGTTGATACTGGTTGATTAGAGGACTAGCAGTGATGGCAACTCACAGGCTCAAAAGGCTATAACTTTTGAATCGAAAGTCGTAGAGCCTCGCAGATGGGCTCATTCGATTCCTCATCAAATTCTACAGTTAGCAGTCCCCTATGCAGGTAAATTTGCTGTACGAGCTTCCGTTTCCGAGATATTTGACAAAAACCGTACAGATATGCAAAATGATGTGTCAAATGTCCTTGAAATCGGACAAAAACCGTACAGATATGAAAATGATGTGGTTCAAACGGCTATAACTTTTGAATCGAAAGTCGTAGAGCCTCGCAGATGTGCTCATTCGATTCCTCATCAAATTCTACAGTTAGCAGTCCCCAATGCAGATAAATTTGCTGTACGAGCTTCCGTTTCCGAGATATTTGACAAAAACCGTACAGATATGCAAAATGATGTGTCAAATGTCCTTGAAATCGGACAAAAACCGTACAGATATGAAAATGATGTGGTTCAAACGGATATAACTTTTGAATCGAAAGTCGTAGAGCCTCGCAGATGGGCTCATTCGATTCCTCATCAAATTCTACAGTTAGCAGTCCCCTATGCAGATAAATTTGCTGTACGAGCTTCCGTTTCCGAGATATTTGACAAAAACCGTATCATGTTAACTTATCAAAACCACTAGAGGGCGCCTCGCCACGTTACATCTCCCATTGCTTTTATGATGTCATAGTAGACGTTGCTGACGCAGACACTTAAACAGTCAGTGATCCATTCCATCTCATCAGAGTAGCTAGTGACTTCTGGATCTGACACACTGACTTAGAGAAAACAAGTAAGTCCATAATGGGGATAAACTTTAGAGTAAGAATTTTCTACAATTATTCTGTATTCATTCTTTGACAAAAACACCCCCAATTGAAGACAGAATAGAGTACATATTGCTCTCTGAGCTTTGTTTAACCAAGTTGTCATATAAATGATGTGTTGATACTGGTTGATTAGAGGACTAGCAGTGATGGCAACTCACAGGCTCAAAAGGCTATAACTTTTGAATCGAAAGTCGTAGAGCCTCGCAGATGGGCTCATTCGATTCCTCATCAAATTCTACAGTTAGCAGTCCCCAATGCAGATAAATTTGCTGTACGAGCTTCCGTTTCCGAGATATTTGACAAAAACCGTATCATGTTAACTTATCAAAACCACTAGAGGGCGCCTCGCCACGTTACATCTCCCATTGCTTTTATGATGTCATAGTAGACGTTGCTGACGCAGACACTTAAACAGTCAGTGATCCATTCCATCTCATCAGAGTAGCTAGTGACTTCTGGATCTGACACACTGACTTAGAGAAAACAAGTAAGTCCATAATGGGGATAAACTTTAGAGTAAGAATTTTCTACAATTATTCTGTATTCATTCTTTGACAAAAACACCCCCAATTGAAGACAGAATAGAGTACATATTGCTCTCTGAGCTTTGTTTAACCAAGTTGTCATATAAATGATGTGTTGATACTGGTTGATTAGAGGACTAGCAGTGATGGCAACTCACAGGCTCAAAAGGCTATAACTTTTGAATCGAAAGTCGTAGAGCCTCGCAGATGGGCTCATTCGATTCCTCATCAAATTCTACAGTTAGCAGTCCCATATGCAGATAAATTTGCTGTATGAGCTTCCGTTTCCGAGATATTTGACAAAAACCGTACAGATATGAAAAATGATGTGTCAAATGTCCTTGAAATCGGACAAAAACCGTACAGATATGAAAATGATGTGGTTCAAACGGCTATAACTTTTGAATCGAAAGTCGTAGAGCCTCGCAGATGGGCTCATTCGATTCCTCATCAAATTCTACAGTTAGCAGTCCCCTATGCAGATAAATGTGCTGTACGAGCTTCCGTTTCCGAGATATTTGACAAAAACCGTATCATGTTAACTTATCAAAACCACTAGAGGGCGCCTCGCCACGTTACATCTCCCATTGCTTTTATGATGTCATAGTAGACGTTGCTGACGCAGACACTTAAACAGTCAGTGATCCATTCCATCTCATCAGAGTAGCTAGTGACTTCTGGATCTGACACACTGACTTAGAGAAAACAAGTAAGTCCATAATGGGGATAAACTTTAGAGTAAGAATTTTCTACAATTATTCTGTATTCATTCTTTGACAAAAACACCCCCAATTGAAGACAGAATAGAGTTCATATTGCTCTCTGAGCTTTGTTTAACCAAGTTGTCATATAAATGATGTGTTGATACTGGTTGATTAGAGGACTAGCAGTGATGGCAACTCACAGGCTCAAAAGGCTATAACTTTTGAATCGAAAGTCGTAGAGCCTCGCAGATGGGCTCATTCGATTCCTCATCAAATTCTACAGTTAGCAGTCCCCTATGCAGGTAAATTTGCTGTACGAGCTTCGGTTTCCGAGATATTTGACAAAAACCAAACAGATATGAAAAATGATGTGGCTCAAACGGCTATAACTTTTGAATCGAAAGTCGTAGAGCCTCGCAGATGGGCTCATTCGATTCCTCATCAAATTCTACAGTTAGCAGTCCCCTATGCAGGTAAATTTGCTGTACGAGCTTCCGTTTCCGAGATATTTGACAAAAACCGTACAGATATGCAAAATGATGTGTCAAATGTCCTTGAAATCGGACAAAAACCGTACAGATATGAAAATGATGTGGTTCAAACGGCTATAACTTTTGAATCGAAAGTCCTAGAGCCTCGCAGATGGGCTCATTCGATTCCTCATCAAATTCTACAGTTAGCAGTCCCATATGCAGATAAATTTGCTGTACGAGCTTCCGTTTCCGAGATATTTGACAAAAACCGTATCATGTTAACTTATCAAAACCACTAGAGGGCGCCTCGCCACGTTACATCTCCCATTGCTTTTATGATGTCATAGTAGACGTTGCTGACGCAGACACTTAAACAGTCAGTGATCCATTCCACCTCATCAGAGTAGCTAGTGACTTCTGGATCTGACACACTGACTTAGAGAAAACAAGTAAGTCCATAATGGGGATAAACTTTAGAGTAAGAATTTTCTACAATTATTCTGTATTCATTCTTTGACAAAAACACCCCCAATTGAAGACAGAATAGAGTTCATATTGCTCTCTGAGCTTTGTTTAACCAAGTTGTCATATAAATGATGTGTTGATACTGGTTGATTAGAGGACTAGCAGTGATGGCAACTCACAGGCTCAAAAGGCTATAACTTTTGAATCGAAAGTCGTAGAGCCTCGCAGATGGGCTCATTCGATTCCTCATCAAATTCTACAGTTAGCAGTCCCCTATGCAGATAAATTTGCTGTACGAGCTTCCGTTTCCGAGATATTTGACAAAAACCGTATCATGTTAACTTATCAAAACCACTAGAGGGCGCCTCGCCACGTTACATCTCCCATTGCTTTTATGATGTCATAGTAGACGTTGCTGACGCAGACACTTAAACAGTCAGTGATCCATTCCATCTCATCAGAGTAGCTAGTGACTTCTGGATCTGACACACTGACTTAGAGAAAACAAGTAAGTCCATAATGGGGATAAACTTTAGAGTAAGAATTTTCTACAATTATTCTGTATTCATTCTTTGACAAAAACACCCCCAATTGAAGACAGAATAGAGTACATATTGCTCTCTGAGCTTTGTTTAACCAAGTTGTCATATAAATGATGTGTTGATACTGGTTGATTAGAGGACTAACAGTGATGGCAACTCACAGGCTCAAAAGGCTATAACTTTTGAATCGAAAGTCGTAGAGCCTCGCAGATGGGCTCATTCGATTCCTCATCAAATTCTACAGTTAGCAGTCCCCTATGCAGATAAATTTGCTGTACGAGCTTCCGTTTCCGAGATATTTGACAAAAACCGTACAGATATGCAAAATGGTGTGTCAAATGTCCTTGAAATCGGACAAAAACCGTACAGATATGAAAATGATGTGGTTCAAACGGCTATAACTTTTGAATCGAAAGTCGTAGAGCCTCGCAGATGGGCTCATTCGATTCCTCATCAAATTCTACAGTTAGCAGTCCCCTATGCAGATAAATTTGCTGTACGAGCTTCCGTTTCCGAGATATTTGACAAAAACCGTACAGATATGCAAAATGTGTGTCAAATGTCCTTGAAATCGGACAAAAACCGTACAGATATGAAAATGATGTGGTTCAAACGGCTATAACTTTTGAATCGAAAGTCGTAGAGCCTCGCAGATGGGCTCATTCGATTCCTCATCAAATTCTACAGTTAGCAGTCCCCTATGCAGATAAATTTGCTGTACGAGCTTCCGTTTCCGAGATATTTGACAAAAACCGTACAGATATGCCAAATTATGTGTCAAATGTCCTTGAAATCGGACAAAAACCGTACAGATATGAAAATGATGTGGTTCAAACGGTTATAACTTTTGAATCGAAAGTCGTAGAGCCTCGCAGATGGGCTCATTCGATTCCTCATCAAATTCTACAGTTAGCAGTCCCATATGCAGATAAATTTGCTGTACGAGCTTCCGTTTCCGAGATATTTGACAAAAACCGTACAGATATGAAAAATGATGTGTCAAATGTCCTTGAAATCGGACAAAAACCGTACAGATATGAAAATGATGTGGTTCAAACGGCTATAACTTTTGAATCGAAAGTCGTAGAGCCTCGCAGATGGGCTCATTCGATTCCTCATCAAATTCTACAGTTAGCAGTCCCCTATGCAGATAAATTTGCTGTACGAGCTTCGGTTTCCGAGATATTTGACAAAAACCAAACAGATATGAAAAATGATGTGGCTCAAACGGCTATAACTTTTGAATCGAAAGTCGTAGAGCCTCGCAGATGGGCTCATTCGATTCCTCATCAAATTCTACAGTTAGCAGTCCCCTATGCAGATAAATTTGCTGTACGAGCTTCCGTTTCCGAGATATTTGACAAAAACCGTACAGATATGCAAAATGATGTGTCAAATGTCCTTGAAATCGGACAAAAACCGTACAGATATGAAAATGATGTGGTTCAAACGGCTATAACTTTTGAATCGAAAGTCGTAGAGCCTCGCAGATGGGCTCATTCGATTCCTCATCAAATTCTACAGTTAGCAGTCCCATATGCAGATAAATTTGCTGTACGAGCTTCCGTTTCCGAGATATTTGACAAAAACCGTACAGATATGAAAAATGATGTGTCAAATGTCCTTGAAATCGGACAAAAACCGTACAGATATGAAAATGATGTGGTTCAAACGGCTATAACTTTTGAATCGAAAGTCGTAGAGCCTCGCAGATGGGCTCATTCGATTCCTCATCAAATTCTACAGTTAGCAGTCCCCTATGCAGATAAATTTGCTGTACGAGCTTCCGTTTCCGAGATATTTGACAAAAACCGTATCATGTTAACTTATCAAAACCACTAGAGGGCGCCTCGCCACGTTACATCTCCCATTGCTTTTATGATGTCATAGTAGACGTTGCTGACGCAGACACTTAAACAGTCAGTGATCCATTCCACCTCATCAGAGTAGCTAGTGACTTCTGGATCTGACACACTGACTTAGAGAAAACAAGTAAGTCCATAATGGGGATAAACTTTAGAGTAAGAATTTTCTACAATTATTCTGTATTCATTCTTTGACAAAAACACCCCCAATTGAAGACAGAATAGAGTACATATTGCTCTCTGAGCTTTGTTTAACCAAGTTGTCATATAAATGATGTGTTGATACTGGTTGATTAGAGGACTAGCAGTGATGGCAACTCACAGGCTCAAAAGGCTATAACTTTTGAATCGAAAGTCGTAGAGCCTCGCAGATGGGCTCATTCGATTCCTCATCAAATTCTACAGTTAGCAGTCCCCTATGCAGGTAAATTTGCTGTACGAGCTTCCGTTTCCGAGATATTTGACAAAAACCAAACAGATAAGAAAAATGATGTGGCTCAAAAGGCTATAACTTTTGAATCGAAAGTCGTAGAGCCTCGCAGATGGGCTCATTCGATTCCTCATCAAATTCTACAGTTAGCAGTCCCCTATGCAGATAAATTTGCTGTACGGGCTTCCGTTTCCGAGATATTTGACAAAAACCGTACAGATATGCAAAATGATGTGTCAAATGTCCTTGAAATCGGACAAAAACCGTACAGATATGAAAATGATGTGGTTCAAACGGCTATAACTTTTGAATCGAAAGTCCTAGAGCCTCGCAGATGGGCTCATTCGATTCCTCATCAAATTCTACAGTTAGCAGTCCCCTATGCAGATAAATTTGCTGTACGAGCTTCGGTTTCCGAGATATTTGACAAAAACCGTATCATGTTAACTTATCAAAACCACTAGAGGGCGCCTCGCCACGTTACATCTCCCATTGCTTTTATGATGTCATAGTAGACGTTGCTGACGCAGACACTTAAACAGTCAGTGATCCATTCCACCTCATCAGAGTAGCTAGTGACTTCTGGATCTGACACACTGACTTAGAGAAAACAAGTAAGTCCATAATGGGGATAAACTTTAGAGTAAGAACTTTCTACAATTATTCTGTATTCATTCTTTGACAAAAACACCCCCAATTGAAGACAGAATAGAGTACATATTGCTCTCTGAGCTTTGTTTAACCAAGTTGTCATATAAATGATGTGTTGATACTGGTTGATTAGAGGACTAGCAGTGATGGCAACTCACAGGCTCAAAAGGCTATAACTTTTGAATCGAAAGTCGTAGAGCCTCGCAGATGGGCTCATTCGATTCCTCATCAAATTCTACAGTTAGCAGTCCCCTATGCAGGTAAATTTGCTGTACGAGCTTCCGTTTCCGAGATATTTGACAAAAACCGTACAGATATGAAAAATGATGTGTCAAATGTCCTTGAAATCGGACAAAAACCGTACAGATATGAAAATGATGTGGTTCAAACGGCTATAACTTTTGAATCGAAAGTCGTAGAGCCTCGCAGATGGGCTCATTCGATTCCTCATCAAATTCTACAGTTAGCAGTCCCCTACGCAGATACATTTGCTGTACGAGCTTCCGTTTCCGAGATATTTGACAAAAACCGTACAGAAATGAAAAATGATGTGTCAAATGTCCTTGAAATCGGACAAAAACCGTACAGATATGAAAATGATGTGGTTCAAACGGCTATAACTTTTGAATCGAAAGTCGTAGAGCCTCGCAGATGGGCTCATTCGATTCCTCATCAAATTCTACAGTTAGCAGTCCCCTATGCAGATAAATTTGCTGTACGAGCTTCCGTTTCCGAGATATTTGACAAAAACCGTATCATGTTAACTTATCAAAACCACTAGAGGGCGCCTCGCCACGTTACATCTCCCATTGCTTTTATGATGTCATAGTAGACGTTGCTGACGCAGACACTTAAACAGTCAGTGATCCATTCCATCTCATCAGAGTAGCTAGTGACTTCTGGATCTGACACACTGACTTAGAGAAAACAAGTAAGTCCATAATGGGGATAAACTTTAGAGTAAGAATTTTCTACAATTATTCTGTATTCATTCTTTGACAAAAACACCCCCAATTGAAGACAGAATAGAGTACATATTGCTCTCTGAGCTTTGTTTAACCAAGTTGTCATATAAATGATGTGTTGATACTGGTTGATTAGAGGACTAGCAGTGATGGCAACTCACAGGCTCAAAAGGCTATAACTTTTGAATCGAAAGTCGTAGAGCCTCGCAGATGGGCTCATTCGATTCCTCATCAAATTCTACAGTTAGCAGTCCCCTATGCAGGTAAATTTGCTGTACGAGCTTCCGTTTCCGAGATATTTGACAAAAACCGTACAGATATGAAAAATGATGTGTCAAATGTCCTTGAAATCGGACAAAAACCGTACAGATATGAAAATGATGTGGTTCAAACGGCTATAACTTTTGAATCGAAAGTCGTAGAGCCTCGCAGATGGGCTCATTCGATTCCTCATCAAATTCTACAGTTAGCAGTCCCCTATGCAGATAAATTTGCTGTACGAGCTTCCGTTTCCGAGATATTTGACAAAAACCGTATCATGTTAACTTATCAAAACCACTAGAGGGCGCCTCGCCACGTTACATCTCCCATTGCTTTTATGATGTCATAGTAGACGTTGCTGACGCAGACACTTAAACAGTCAGTGATCCATTCCATCTCATCAGAGTAGCTAGTGACTTCTGGATCTGACACACTGACTTAGAGAAAACAAGTAAGTCCATAATGGGGATAAACTTTAGAGTAAGAATTTTCTACAATTATTCTGTATTCATTCTTTGACAAAAACACCCCCAATTGAAGACAGAATAGAGTACATATTGCTCTCTGAGCTTTGTTTAACCAAGTTGTCATATAAATGATGTGTTGATACTGGTTGATTAGAGGACTAGCAGTGATGGCAACTCACAGGCTCAAAAGGCTATAACTTTTGAATCGAAAGTCGTAGAGCCTCGCAGATGGGCTCATTCGATTCCTCATCAAATTCTACAGTTAGCAGTCCCCTATGCAGGTAAATTTGCTGTACGAGCTTCCGTTTCCGAGATATTTGACAAAAACCGTACAGATATGAAAAATGATGTGTCAAATGTCCTTGAAATCGGACAAAAACCGTACAGATATGAAAATGATGTGGTTCAAACGGCTATAACTTTTGAATCGAAAGTCGTAGAGCCTCGCAGATGGGCTCATTCGATTCCTCATCAAATTCTACAGTTAGCAGTCCCCTACGCAGATAAATTTGCTGTACGAGCTTCCGTTTCCAAGATATTTGACAAAAACCGTACAGATATGAAAAATGATGTGTCAAATGTCCTTGAAATCGGACAAAAACCGTACAGATATGAAAATGATGTGGTTCAAACGGCTATAACTTTTGAATCGAAAGTCGTAGAGCCTCGCAGATGGGCTCATTCGATTCCTCATCAAATTCTACAGTTAGCAGTCCCCTATGCAGATAAATTTGCTGTACGAGCTTCCGTTTCCGAGATATTTGACAAAAACCGTACAGAAATGAAAAATGATGTGTCAAATGTCCTTGAAATCGGACAAAAACCGTACAGATATGAAAATGATGTGGTTCAAACGGCTATAACTTTTGAATCGAAAGTCGTAGAGCCTCGCAGATGGGCTCATTCGATTCCTCATCAAATTCTACAGTTAGCAGTCCCCTATGCAGATAAATTTGCTGTACGAGCTTCCGTTTCCG
The DNA here is from genome assembly GCF_949987555.1 of Borostomias antarcticus. Taxonomy (NCBI): domain Eukaryota; kingdom Metazoa; phylum Chordata; class Actinopteri; order Stomiiformes; family Stomiidae; genus Borostomias; species Borostomias antarcticus. The sequence goes on from NW_028176821.1 coordinate 713,972, forward strand.
AGATATTTGACAAAAACCGTATCATGTTAACTTATCAAAACCACTAGAGGGCGCCTCGCCACGTTACATCTCCCATTGCTTTTATGATGTCATAGTAGACGTTGCTGACGCAGACACTTAAACAGTCAGTGATCCATTCCACCTCATCAGAGTAGCTAGTGACTTCTGGATCTGACACACTGACTTAGAGAAAACAAGTAAGTCCATAATGGGGATAAACTTTAGAGTAAGAACTTTCTACAATTATTCTGTATTCATTCTTTGACAAAAACACCCCCAATTGAAGACAGAATAGAGTACATATTGCTCTCTGAGCTTTGTTTAACCAAGTTGTCATATAAATGATGTGTTGATACTGGTTGATTAGAGGACTAGCAGTGATGGCAACTCACAGGCTCAAAAGGCTATAACTTTTGAATCGAAAGTCGTAGAGCCTCGCAGATGGGCTCATTCGATTCCTCATCAAATTCTACAGTTAGCAGTCCCCTATGCAGGTAAATTTGCTGTACGAGCTTCCGTTTCCGAGATATTTGACAAAAACCGTACAGATATGAAAAATGATGTGTCAAATGTCCTTGAAATCGGACAAAAACCGTACAGATATGAAAATGATGTGGTTCAAACGGCTATAACTTTTGAATCGAAAGTCGTAGAGCCTCGCAGATGGGCTCATTCGATTCCTCATCAAATTCTACAGTTAGCAGTCCCCTATGCAGATAAATTTGCTGTACGAGCTTCCGTTTCCGAGATATTTGACAAAAACCGTATCATGTTAACTTATCAAAACCACTAGAGGGCGCCTCGCCACGTTACATCTCCCATTGCTTTTATGATGTCATAGTAGACGTTGCTGACGCAGACACTTAAACAGTCAGTGATCCATTCCACCTCATCAGAGTAGCTAGTGACTTCTGGATCTGACACACTGACTTAGAGAAAACAAGTAAGTCCATAATGGGGATAAACTTTAGAGTAAGAATTTTCTACAATTATTCTGTATTCATTCTTTGACAAAAACACCCCCAATTGAAGACAGAATAGAGTACATATTGCTCTCTGAGCTTTGTTTAACCAAGTTGTCATATAAATGATGTGTTGATACTGGTTGATTAGAGGACTAGCAGTGATGGCAACTCACAGGCTCAAAAGGCTATAACTTTTGAATCGAAAGTCGTAGAGCCTCGCAGATGGGCTCATTCGATTCCTCATCAAATTCTACAGTTAGCAGTCCCCTATGCAGGTAAATTTGCTGTACGAGCTTCCGTTTCCGAGATATTTGACAAAAACCGTACAGATATGAAAAATGATGTGTCAAATGTCCTTGAAATCGGACAAAAACCGTACAGATATGAAAATGATGTGGTTCAAACGGCTATAACTTTTGAATCGAAAGTCGTAGAGCCTCGCAGATGGGCTCATTCGATTCCTCATCAAATTCTACAGTTAGCAGTCCCCTACGCAGATAAATTTGCTGTACGAGCTTCCGTTTCCGAGATATTTGACAAAAACCGTACAGAAATGAAAAATGATGTGTCAAATGTCCTTGAAATCGGACAAAAAACGTACAGATATGAAAATGATGTGGTTCAAACGGCTATAACTTTTGAATCGAAAGTCGTAGAGCCTCGCAGATGGGCTCATTCGATTCCTCATCAAATTCTACAGTTAGCAGTCCCCTATGCAGATAAATTTGCTGTACGAGCTTCCGTTTCCGAGATATTTGACAAAAACCGTATCATGTTAACTTATCAAAACCACTAGAGGGCGCCTCGCCACGTTACATCTCCCATTGCTTTTATGATGTCATAGTAGACGTTGCTGACGCAGACACTTAAACAGTCAGTGATCCATTCCATCTCATCAGAGTAGCTAGTGACTTCTGGATCTGACACACTGACTTAGAGAAAACAAGTAAGTCCATAATGGGGATAAACTTTAGAGTAAGAATTTTCTACAATTATTCTGTATTCATTCTTTGACAAAAACACCCCCAATTGAAGACAGAATAGAGTACATATTGCTCTCTGAGCTTTGTTTAACCAAGTTGTCATATAAATGATGTGTTGATACTGGTTGATTAGAGGACTAGCAGTGATGGCAACTCACAGGCTCAAAAGGCTATAACTTTTGAATCGAAAGTCGTAGAGCCTCGCAGATGGGCTCATTCGATTCCTCATCAAATTCTACAGTTAGCAGTCCCCTATGCAGATAAATTTGCTGTACGAGCTTCGGTTTCCGAGATATTTGACAAAAACCAAACAGATATGAAAAATGATGTGGCTCAAACGGCTATAACTTTTGAATCGAAAGTCGTAGAGCCTCGCAGATGGGCTCATTCGATTCCTCATCAAATTCTACAGTTAGCAGTCCCCTATGCAGATAAATTTGCTGTACGAGCTTCCGTTTCCGAGATATTTGACAAAAACCGTACAGATATGCAAAATGATGTGTCAAATGTCCTTGAAATCGGACAAAAACCGTACAGATATGAAAATGATGTGGTTCAAACGGCTATAACTTTTGAATCGAAAGTCGTAGAGCCTCGCAGATGGGCTCATTCGATTCCTCATCAAATTCTACAGTTAGCAGTCCCCTATGCAGATAAATTTGCTGTACGAGCTTCCGTTTCCGAGATATTTGACAAAAACCGTATCATGTTAACTTATCAAAACCACTAGAGGGCGCCTCGCCACGTTACATCTCCCATTGCTTTTATGATGTCATAGTAGACGTTGCTGACGCAGACACTTAAACAGTCAGTGATCCATTCCATCTCATCAGAGTAGCTAGTGACTTCTGGATCTGACACACTGACTTAGAGAAAACAAGTAAGTCCATAATGGGGATAAACTTTAGAGTAAGAATTTTCTACAATTATTCTGTATTCATTCTTTGACAAAAACACCCCCAATTGAAGACAGAATAGAGTACATATTGCTCTCTGAGCTTTGTTTAACCAAGTTGTCATATAAATGATGTGTTGATACTGGTTGATTAGAGGACTAGCAGTGATGGCAACTCACAGGCTCAAAAGGCTATAACTTTTGAATCGAAAGTCGTAGAGCCTCGCAGATGGGCTCATTCGATTCCTCATCAAATTCTACAGTTAGCAGTCCCCTATGCAGGTAAATTTGCTGTACGAGCTTCGGTTTCCGAGATATTTGACAAAAACCAAACAGATATGAAAAATGATGTGGCTCAAAAGGCTATAACTTTTGAATCGAAAGTCGTAGAGCCTCGCAGATGGGCTCATTCGATTCCTCATCAAATTCTACAGTTAGCAGTCCTTTTGCATGTAAATTTGCTGTACGAGCTTCGGTTTCCGAGATATTTGACAAAAACCAAACAGATAAGAAAAATGATGTGGCTCAAAAGGCTATAACTTTTGAATCGAAAGTCGTAGAGCCTCGCAGATGGGCTCATTCGATTCCTCATCAAATTCTACAGTTAGCAGTCCCCTATGCAGGTAAATTTGCTGTACGAGCTTCCGTTTCCGAGATATTTGACAAAAACCGTACAGATATGAAAAATGATGTGTCAAATGTCCTTGAAATCGGACAAAAACCGTACAGATATGAAAATGATGTGGTTCAAACGGCTATAACTTTTGAATCGAAAGTCGTAGAGCCTCGCAGATGGGCTCATTCGATTCCTCATCAAATTCTACAGTTAGCAGTCCCCTACGCAGATAAATTTGCTGTACGAGCTTCCGTTTCCGAGATATTTGACAAAAACCGTACAGTAATGAAAAATGATGTGTCAAATGTCCTTGAAATCGGACAAAAACCGTACAGATATGAAAATGATGTGGTTCAAACGGCTATAACTTTTGAATCGAAAGTCGTAGAGCCTCGCAGATGGGCTCATTCGATTCCTCATCAAATTCTACAGTTAGCAGTCCCCTATGCAGATAAATTTGCTGTACGAGCTTCCGTTTCCGAGATATTTGACAAAAACCGTATCATGTTAACTTATCAAAACCACTAGAGGGCGCCTCGCCACGTTACATCTCCCATTGCTTTTATGATGTCATAGTAGACGTTGCTGACGCAGACACTTAAACAGTCAGTGATCCATTCCATCTCATCAGAGTAGCTAGTGACTTCTGGATCTGACACACTGACTTAGAGAAAACAAGTAAGTCCATAATGGGGATAAACTTTAGAGTAAGAATTGTCTACAATTATTCTGTATTCATTCTTTGACAAAAACACCCCCAATTGAAGACAGAATAGAGTACATATTGCTCTCTGAGCTTTGTTTAACCAAGTTGTCATATAAATGATGTGTTGATACTGGTTGATTAGAGGACTAGCAGTGATGGCAACTCACAGGCTCAAAAGGCTATAACTTTTGAATCGAAAGTCGTAGAGCCTCGCAGATGGGCTCATTCGATTCCTCATCAAATTCTACAGTTAGCAGTCCCCTATGCAGGTAAATTTGCTGTACGAGCTTCCGTTTCCGAGATATTTGACAAAAACCGTACAGATATGAAAAATGATGTGTCAAATGTCCTTGAAATCGGACAAAAACCGTACAGATATGAAAATGATGTGGTTCAAACGGCTATAACTTTTGAATCGAAAGTCGTAGAGCCTCGCAGATGGGCTCATTCGATTCCTCATCAAATTCTACAGTTAGCAGTCCCCTACGCAGATAAATTTGCTGTACGAGCTTCCGTTTCCGAGATATTTGACAAAAACCGTACAGAAATGAAAAATGATGTGTCAAATGTCCTTGAAATCGGACAAAAACCGTACAGATATGAAAATGATGTGGTTCAAACGGCTATAACTTTTGAATCGAAAGTCGTAGAGCCTCGCAGATGGGCTCATTCGATTCCTCATCAAATTCTACAGTTAGCAGTCCCCTATGCAGATAAATTTGCTGTACGAGCTTCCGTTTCCGAGATATTTGACAAAAACCGTATCATGTTAACTTATCAAAACCACTAGAGGGCGCCTCGCCACGTTACATCTCCCATTGCTTTTATGATGTCATAGTAGACGTTGCTGACGCAGACACTTAAACAGTCAGTGATCCATTCCATCTCATCAGAGTAGCTAGTGACTTCTGGATCTGACACACTGACTTAGAGAAAACAAGTAAGTCCATAATGGGGATAAACTTTAGAGTAAGAATTTTCTACAATTATTCTGTATTCATTCTTTGACAAAAACACCCCCAATTGAAGACAGAATAGAGTACATATTGCTCTCTGAGCTTTGTTTAACCAAGTTGTCATATAAATGATGTGTTGATACTGGTTGATTAGAGGACTAGCAGTGATGGCAACTCACAGGCTCAAAAGGCTATAACTTTTGAATCGAAAGTCGTAGAGCCTCGCAGATGGGCTCATTCGATTCCTCATCAAATTCTACAGTTAGCAGTCCCCTATGCAGGTAAATTTGCTGTACGAGCTTCCGTTTCCGAGATATTTGACAAAAACCGTACAGATATGAAAAATGATGTGTCAAATGTCCTTGAAATCGGACAAAAACCGTACAGATATGAAAATGATGTGGTTCAAACGGCTATAACTTTTGAATCGAAAGTCGTAGAGCCTCGCAGATGGGCTCATTCGATTCCTCATCAAATTCTACAGTTAGCAGTCCCCTATGCAGATAAATTTGCTGTACGAGCTTCCGTTTCCGAGATATTTGACAAAAACCGTATCATGTTAACTTATCAAAACCACTAGAGGGCGCCTCGCCACGTTACATCTCCCATTGCTTTTATGATGTCATAGTAGACGTTGCTGACGCAGACACTTAAACAGTCAGTGATCCATTCCATCTCATCAGAGTAGCTAGTGACTTCTGGATCTGACACACTGACTTAGAGAAAACAAGTAAGTCCATAATGGGGATAAACTTTAGAGTAAGAATTTTCTACAATTATTCTGTATTCATTCTTTGACAAAAACACCCCCAATTGAAGACAGAATAGAGTACATATTGCTCTCTGAGCTTTGTTTAACCAAGTTGTCATATAAATGATGTGTTGATACTGGTTGATTAGAGGACTAGCAGTGATGGCAACTCACAGGCTCAAAAGGCTATAACTTTTGAATCGAAAGTCGTAGAGCCTCGCAGATGGGCTCATTCGATTCCTCATTAAATTCTACAGTTAGCAGTCCCTTATGCAGGTAAATTTGCTGTACGAGCTTCGGTTTCCGAGATATTTGACAAAAACCAAACAGATATGAAAAATGATGTGGCTCAAACGGCTATAACTTTTGAATCGAAAGTCGTAGAGCCTCGCAGATGGGCTCATTCGATTCCTCATCAAATTCTACAGTTAGCAGTCCCCTATGCAGATAAATTTGCTGTACGAGCTTCCGTTTCCGAGATATTTGACAAAAACCGTACAGATATGAAAAATGATGTGTCAAATGTCCTTGAAATCGGACAAAAACCGTACAGATATGAAAATGATGTGGTTCAAACGGCTATAACTTTTGAATCGAAAGTCGTAGAGCCTCGCAGATGGGCTCATTCGATTCCTCATCAAATTCTACAGTTAGCAGTCCCCTATGCAGATAAATTTGCTGTACGAGCTTCCGTTTCCGAGATATTTGACAAAAACCGTACAGAAATGAAAAATGATGTGTCCAATGTCCTTGAAATCGGACAAAAACCGTACAGATATGAAAATGATGTGGTTCAAACGGCTATAACTTTTGAATCGAAAGTCGTAGAGCCTCGCAGATGGGCTCATTCGATTCCTCATCAAATTCTACAGTTAGCAGTCCCCTATGCAGGTAAATTTGCTGTACGAGCTTCCGTTTCCGAGATATTTGACAAAAACCGTACAGATATGAAAAATGATGTGTCAAATGTCCTTGAAATCGGACAAAAACCGTACAGATATGAAAATGATGTGGTTCAAACGGCTATAACTTTTGAATCGAAAGTCGTAGAGCCTCGCAGATGGGCTCATTCGATTCCTCATCAAATTCTACAGTTAGCAGTCCCCTATGCAGATAAATTTGCTGTACGAGCTTCCGTTTCCGAGATATTTGACAAAAACCGTATCATGTTAACTTATCAAAACCACTAGAGGGCGCCTCGCCACGTTACATCTCCCATTGCTTTTATGATGTCATAGTAGACGTTGCTGACGCAGACACTTAAACAGTCAGTGATCCATTCCATCTCATCAGAGTAGCTAGTGACTTCTGGATCTGACACACTGACTTAGAGAAAACAAGTAAGTCCATAATGGGGATAAACTTTAGAGTAAGAATTTTCTACAATTATTCTGTATTCATTCTTTGACAAAAACACCCCCAATTGAAGACAGAATAGAGTACATATTGCTCTCTGAGCTTTGTTTAACCAAGTTGTCATATAAATGATGTGTTGATACTGGTTGATTAGAGGACTAGCAGTGATGGCAACTCACAGGCTCAAAAGGCTATAACTTTTGAATCGAAAGTCGTAGAGCCTCGCAGATGGGCTCATTCGATTCCTCATTAAATTCTACAGTTAGCAGTCCCTTATGCAGGTAAATTTGCTGTACGAGCTTCGGTTTCCGAGATATTTGACAAAAACCAAACAGATATGAAAAATGATGTGGCTCAAACGGCTATAACTTTTGAATCGAAAGTCGTAGAGCCTCGCAGATGGGCTCATTCGATTCCTCATCAAATTCTACAGTTAGCAGTCCCCTATGCAGATAAATTTGCTGTACGAGCTTCCGTTTCCGAGATATTTGACAAAAACCGTACAGAAATGAAAAATGATGTGTCCAATGTCCTTGAAATCGGACAAAAACCGTACAGATATGAAAATGATGTGGTTCAAACGGCTATAACTTTTGAATCGAAAGTCGTAGAGCCTCGCAGATGGGCTCATTCGATTCCTCATCAAATTGTACAGTTAGCAGTCCCCTATGCAGATAAATTTGCTGTACGAGCTTCCGTTTCCGAGATATTTGACAAAAACCGTATCATGTTAACTTATCAAAACCACTAGAGGGCGCCTCGCCACGTTACATCTCCCATTGCTTTTATGATGTCATAGTAGACGTTGCTGACGCAGACACTTAAACAGTCAGTGATCCATTCCACCTCATCAGAGTAGCTAGTGACTTCTGGATCTGACACACTGACTTAGAGAAAACAAGTAAGTCCATAATGGGGATAAACTTTAGAGTAAGAATTTTCTACAATTATTCTGTATTCATTCTTTGACAAAAACACCCCCAATTGAAGACAGAATAGAGTACATATTGCTCTCTGAGCTTTGTTTAACCAAGTTGTCATATAAATGATGTGTTGATACTGGTTGATTAGAGGACTAGCAGTGATGGCAACTCACAGGCTCAAAAGGCTATAACTTTTGAATCGAAAGTCGTAGAGCCTCGCAGGCTCATTCGATTCCTCATCAAATTCTACAGTTAGCAGTCCCCTATGCAGATAAATTTGCTGTACGAGCTTCCGTTTCCGAGATATTTGACAAAAACCGTACAGATATGAAAAATGATGTGTCAAATGTCCTTGAAATCGGACAAAAACCGTACAGATATGAAAATGATGTGGTTCAAACGGCTATAACTTTTGAATCGAAAGTCGTAGAGCCTCGCAGATGGGCTCAGTCGATTCCTCATCAAATTCTACAGTTAGCAGTCCCCTATGCAGATAAATTTGCTGTACGAGCTTCCGTTTCCAAGATATTTGACAAAAACCGTACAGATATGAAAAATGATGTGTCAAATGTCCTTGAAATCGGACAAAAACCGTACAGATATGAAAATGATGTGGTTCAAACGGCTATAACTTTTGAATCGAAAGTCGTAGAGCCTCGCAGATGGGCTCATTCGATTCCTCATCAAATTCTACAGTTAGCAGTCCCCTATGCAGATAAATTTGCTATACGAGCTTCCGTTTCCGAGATATTTGACAAAAACCGTATCATGTTAACTTATCAAAACCACTAGAGGGCGCCTCGCCACGTTACATCTCCCATTGCTTTTATGATGTCATAGTAGACGTTGCTGACGCAGACACTTAAACAGTCAGTGATCCATTCCATCTCATCAGAGTAGCTAGTGACTTCTGGATCTGACACACTGACTTAGAGAAAACAAGTAAGTCCATAATGGAGATAAACTTTAGAGTAAGAATTTTCTACAATTATTCTGTATTCATTCTTTGACAAAAACACCCCCAATTGAAGACAGAATAGAGTACATATTGCTCTCTGAGCTTTGTTTAACCAAGTTGTCATATAAATGATGTGTTGATACTGGTTGATTAGAGGACTAGCAGTGATGGCAACTCACAGGCTCAAAAGGCTATAACTTTTGAATCGAAAGTCGTAGAGCCTCGCAGATGGGCTCATTCGATTCCTCATCAAATTCTACAGTTAGCAGTCCCCTATGCAGGTAAATTTGCTGTACGAGCTTCCGTTTCCGAGATATTTGACAAAAACCGTACAGATATGAAAAATGATGTGTCAAATGTCCTTGAAATCGGACAAAAACCGTACAGATATGAAAATGATGTGGTTCAAACGGCTATAACTTTTGAATCGAAAGTCGTAGAGCCTCGCAGATGGGCTCATTCGATTCCTCATCAAATTCTACAGTTAGCAGTCCCCTATGCAGATAAATTTGCTGTACGAGCTTCCGTTTCCGAGATATTTGACAAAAACCGTACAGAAATGAAAAATGATGTGTCAAATGTCCTTGAAATCGGACAAAAACCGTACAGATATGAAAATGATGTGGTTCAAACGGCTATAACTTTTGAATCGAAAGTCGTAGAGCCTCGCAGATGGGCTCATTCGATTCCTCATCAAATTCTACAGTTAGCAGTCCCCTATGCAGATAAATTTGCTGTACGAGCTTCCGTTTCCGAGATATTTGACAAAAAACGTATCATGTTAACTTATCAAAACCACTAGAGGGCGCCTCGCCACGTTACATCTCCCATTGCTTTTATGATGTCATAGTAGACGTTGCTGACGCAGACACTTAAACAGTCAGTGATCCATTCCATCTCATCAGAGTAGCTAGTGACTTCTGGATCTGACACACTGACTTAGAGAAAACAAGTAAGTCCATAATGGGGATAAACTTTAGAGTAAGAATTTTCTACAATTATTCTGTATTCATTCTTTGACAAAAACACCCCCAATTGAAGACAGAATAGAGTACATATTGCTCTCTGAGCTTTGTTTAACCAAGTTGTCATATAAATGATGTGTTGATACTGGTTGATTAGAGGACTAGCAGTGATGGCAACTCACAGGCTCAAAAGGCTATAACTTTTGAATCGAAAGTCGTAGAGCCTCGCAGATGGGCTCATTCGATTCCTCATCAAATTCTACAGTTAGCAGTCCCCTATGCAGGTAAATTTGCTGTACGAGCTTCCGTTTCCGAGATATTTGACAAAAACCGTACAGATATGAAAAATGATGTGTCAAATGTCCTTGAAATCGGACAAAAACCGTACAGATATGAAAATGATGTGGTTCAAACGGCTATAACTTTTGAATCGAAAGTCGTAGAGCCTCGCAGATGGGCTCATTCGATTCCTCATCAAATTCTACAGTTAGCAGTCCCCTATGCAGATAAATTTGCTGTACGAGCTTCCGTTTCCGAGATATTTGACAAAAACCGTATCATGTTAACTTATCAAAACCACTAGAGGGCGCCTCGCCACGTTACATCTCCCATTGCTTTTATGATGTCATAGTAGACGTTGCTGACGCAGACACTTAAACAGTCAGTGATCCATTCCATCTCATCAGAGTAGCTAGTGACTTCTGGATCTGACACACTGACTTAGAGAAAACAAGTAAGTCCATAATGGGGATAAACTTTAGAGTAAGAATTTTCTACAATTATTCTGTATTCATTCTTTGACAAAAACACCCCCAATTGAAGACAGAATAGAGTACATATTGCTCTCTGAGCTTTGTTTAACCAAGTTGTCATATAAATGATGTGTTGATACTGGTTGATTAGAGGACTAGCAGTGATGGCAACTCACAGGCTCAAAAGGCTATAACTTTTGAATCGAAAGTCGTAGAGCCTCGCAGATGGGCTCATTCGATTCCTCATTAAATTCTACAGTTAGCAGTCCCCTATGCAGATAAATTTGCTGTACGAGCTTCGGTTTCCGAGATATTTGACAAAAACCAAACAGATATGAAAAATGATGTGGCTCAAACGGCTATAACTTTTGAATCGAAAGTCGTAGAGCCTCGCAGATGGGCTCATTCGATTCCTCATCAAATTCTACAGTTAGCAGTCCCCTATGCAGATAAATTTGCTGTACGAGCTTCCGCTTCCGAGATATTTGACAAAAACCGTACAGATATGAAAAATGATGTGTCAAATGTCCTTGAAATCGGACAAAAACCGTACAGATATGAAAATGATGTGGTTCAAACGGCTATAACTTTTGAATCGAAAGTCGTAGAGCCTCGCAGATGGGCTCATTCGATTCCTCATCAAATTCTACAGTTAGCAGTCCCCTATGCAGATAAATTTGCTGTACGAGCTTCCGTTTCCGAGATATTTGACAAAAACCGTACAGAAATGAAAAATGATGTGTCCAATGTCCTTGAAATCGGACAAAAACCGTACAGATATGAAAATGATGTGGTTCAAACGGCTATAACTTTTGAATCGAAAGTCGTAGAGCCTCGCAGATGGGCTCATTCGATTCCTCATCAAATTGTACAGTTAGCAGTCCCCAATGCAGATAAATTTGCTGTACGAGCTTCCGTTTCCGAGATATTTGACAAAAACCGTATCATGTTAACTTATCAAAACCACTAGAGGGCGCCTCGCCACGTTACATCTCCCATTGCTTTTATGATGTCATAGTAGACGTTGCTGACGCAGACACTTAAACAGTCAGTGATCCATTCCATCTCATCAGAGTAGCTAGTGACTTCTGGATCTGACACACTGACTTAGAGAAAACAAGTAAGTCCATAATGGGGATAAACTTTAGAGTAAGAATTTTCTACAATTATTCTGTATTCATTCTTTGACAAAAACACCCCCAATTGAAGACAGAATAGAGTACATATTGCTCTCTGAGCTTTGTTTAACCAAGTTGTCATATAAATGATGTGTTGATACTGGTTGATTAGAGGACTAGCAGTGATGGCAACTCACAGGCTCAAAAGGCTATAACTTTTGAATCGAAAGTCGTAGAGCCTCGCAGGCTCATTCGATTCCTCATCAAATTCTACAGTTAGCAGTCCCCTATGCAGATAAATTTGCTGTACGAGCTTCCGTTTCCGAGATATTTGACAAAAACCGTACAGATATGAAAAATGATGTGTCAAATGTCCTTGAAATCGGACAAAAACCGTACAGATATGAAAATGATGTGGTTCAAACGGCTATAACTTTTGAATCGAAAGTCGTAGAGCCTCGCAGATGGGCTCAGTCGATTCCTCATCAAATTCTACAGTTAGCAGTCCCCTATGCAGATAAATTTGCTGTACGAGCTTCCGTTTCCAAGATATTTGACAAAAACCGTACAGATATGAAAAATGATGTGTCAAATGTCCTTGAAATCGGACAAAAACCGTACAGATATGAAAATGATGTGGTTCAAACGGCTATAACTTTTGAATCGAAAGTCGTAGAGCCTCGCAGATGGGCTCATTCGATTCCTCATCAAATTCTACAGTTAGCAGTCCCCTATGCAGATAAATTTGCTATACGAGCTTCCGTTTCCGAGATATTTGACAAAAACCGTATCATGTTAACTTATCAAAACCACTAGAGGGCGCCTCGCCACGTTACATCTCCCATTGCTTTTATGATGTCATAGTAGACGTTGCTGACGCAGACACTTAAACAGTCAGTGATCCATTCCATCTCATCAGAGTAGCTAGTGACTTCTGGATCTGACACACTGACTTAGAGAAAACAAGTAAGTCCATAATGGGGATAAACTTTAGAGTAAGAATTTTCTACAATTATTCTGTATTCATTCTTTGACAAAAACACCCCCAATTGAAGACAGAATAGAGTACATATTGCTCTCTGAGCTTTGTTTAACCAAGTTGTCATATAAATGATGTGTTGATACTGGTTGATTAGAGGACTAGCAGTGATGGCAACTCACAGGCTCAAAAGGCTATAACTTTTGAATCGAAAGTCGTAGAGCCTCGCAGATGGGCTCATTCGATTCCTCATCAAATTCTACAGTTAGCAGTCCCCTATGCAGGTAAATTTGCTGTACGAGCTTCCGTTTCCGAGATATTTGACAAAAACCGTACAGATATGAAAAATGATGTGTCAAATGTCCTTGAAATCGGACAAAAACCGTACAGATATGAAAATGATGTGGTTCAAACGGCTATAACTTTTGAATCGAAAGTCGTAGAGCCTCGCAGATGGGCTCATTCGATTCCTCATCAAATTCTACAGTTAGCAGTCCCCTATGCAGATAAATTTGCTGTACGAGCTTCCGTTTCCGAGATATTTGACAAAAACCGTATCATGTTAACTTATCAAAACCACTAGAGGGCGCCTCGCCACGTTACATCTCCCATTGCTTTTATGATGTCATAGTAGACGTTGCTGACGCAGACACTTAAACAGTCAGTGATCCATTCCACCTCATCAGAGTAGCTAGTGACTTCTGGATCTGACACACTGACTTAGAGAAAACAAGTAAGTCCATAATGGGGATAAACTTTAGAGTAAGAATTTTCTACAATTATTCTGTATTCATTCTTTGACAAAAACACCCCCAATTGAAGACAGAATAGAGTACATATTGCTCTCTGAGCTTTGTTTAACCAAGTTGTCATATAAATGATGTGTTGATACTGGTTGATTAGAGGACTAGCAGTGATGGCAACTCACAGGCTCAAAAGGCTATAACTTTTGAATCGAAAGTCGTAGAGCCTCGCAGATGGGCTCATTCGATTCCTCATCAAATTCTACAGTTAGCAGTCCCCTATGCAGGTAAATTTGCTGTACGAGCTTCGGTTTCCGAGATATTTGACAAAAACCAAACAGATATGAAAAATGATGTGGCTCAAAAGGCTATAACTTTTGAATCGAAAGTCGTAGAGCCTCGCAGATGGGCTCATTCGATTCCTCATCAAATTCTACAGTTAGCAGTCCCCTATGCAGATAAATTTGCTGTACGGGCTTCCGTTTCCGAGATATTTGACAAAAACCGTACAGATATGCAAAATGATGTGTCAAATGTCCTTGAAATCGGACAAAAACCGTACAGATATGAAAATGATGTGGTTCAAACGGCTATAACTTTTGAATCGAAAGTCCTAGAGCCTCGCAGATGGGCTCATTCGATTCCTCATCAAATTCTACAGTTAGCAGTCCCCTATGCAGATAAATTTGCTGTACGAGCTTCGGTTTCCGAGATATTTGACAAAAACCGTATCATGTTAACTTATCAAAACCACTAGAGGGCGCCTCGCCACGTTACATCTCCCATTGCTTTTATGATGTCATAGTAGACGTTGCTGACGCAGACACTTAAACAGTCAGTGATCCATTCCATCTCATCAGAGTAGCTAGTGACTTCTGGATCTGACACACTGACTTAGAGAAAACAAGTAAGTCCATAATGGGGATAAACTTTAGAGTAAGAATTTTCTACAATTATTCTGTATTCATTCTTTGACAAAAACACCCCCAATTGAAGACAGAATAGAGTACATATTGCTCTCTGAGCTTTGTTTAACCAAGTTGTCATATAAATGATGTGTTGATACTGGTTGATTAGAGGACTAGCAGTGATGGCAACTCACAGGCTCAAAAGGCTATAACTTTTGAATCGAAAGTCGTAGAGCCTCGCAGGCTCATTCGATTCCTCATCAAATTCTACAGTTAGCAGTCCCCTATGCAGATAAATTTGCTGTACGAGCTTCCGTTTCCGAGATATTTGACAAAAACCGTACAGATATGAAAAATGATGTGTCAAATGTCCTTGAAATCGGACAAAAACCGTACAGATATGAAAATGATGTGGTTCAAACGGCTATAACTTTTGAATCGAAAGTCGTAGAGCCTCGCAGATGGGCTCAGTCGATTCCTCATCAAATTCTACAGTTAGCAGTCCCCTATGCAGATAAATTTGCAGTACGAGCTTCCGTTTCCGAGATATTTGACAAAAACCGTACAGATATGAAAAATGATGTGTCAAATGTCCTTGAAATCGGACAAAAACCGTACAGATATGAAAATGATGTGGTTCAAACGGCTATAACTTTTGAATCGAAAGTCGTAGAGCCTCGCAGATGGGCTCATTCGATTCCTCATCAAATTCTACAGTTAGCAGTCCCCTGTGCAGATAAATTTGCTGTACGGGCTTCCGTTTCCGAGATATTTGACAAAAACCGTACAGATATGAAAAATGATATGTCAAATGTCCTTGAAATCGGACAAAAACCGTACAGATATGAAAATGATGTGGTTCAAACGGCTATAACTTTTGAATCGAAAGTCGTAGAGCCTCGCAGATGGGCTCATTCGATTCCTCATCAAATTCTACAGTTAGCAGTCCCCTATGCAGATAAATTTGCTATACGAGCTTCCGTTTCCGAGATATTTGACAAAAACCGTATCATGTTAACTTATCAAAACCACTAGAGGGCGCCTCGCCACGTTACATCTCCCATTGCTTTTATGATGTCATAGTAGACGTTGCTGACGCAGACACTTAAACAGTCAGTGATCCATTCCATCTCATCAGAGTAGCTAGTGACTTCTGGATCTGACACACTGACTTAGAGAAAACAAGTAAGTCCATAATGGGGATAAACTTTAGAGTAAGAATTTTCTACAATTATTCTGTATTCATTCTTTGACAAAAACACCCCCAATTGAAGACAGAATAGAGTACATATTGCTCTCTGAGCTTTGTTTAACCAAGTTGTCATATAAATGATGTGTTGATACTGGTTGATTAGAGGACTAGCAGTGATGGCAACTCACAGGCTCAAAAGGCTATAACTTTTGAATCGAAAGTCGTAGAGCCTCGCAGATGGGCTCATTCGATTCCTCATCAAATTCTACAGTTAGCAGTCCCCTATGCAGGTAAATTTGCTGTACGAGCTTCCGTTTCCGAGATATTTGACAAAAACCGTACAGATATGAAAAATGATGTGTCAAATGTCCTTGAAATCGGACAAAAACCGTACAGATATGAAAATGATGTGGTTCAAACGGCTATAACTTTTGAATCGAAAGTCGTAGAGCCTCGCAGATGGGCTCATTCGATTCCTCATCAAATTCTACAGTTAGCAGTCCCCTATGCAGATAAATTTGCTGTACGAGCTTCCGTTTCCGAGATATTTGACAAAAACCGTATCATGTTAACTTATCAAAACCACTAGAGGGCGCCTCGCCACGTTACATCTCCCATTGCTTTTATGATGTCATAGTAGACGTTGCTGACGCAGACACTTAAACAGTCAGTGATCCATTCCACCTCATCAGAGTAGCTAGTGACTTCTGGATCTGACACACTGACTTAGAGAAAACAAGTAAGTCCATAATGGGGATAAACTTTAGAGTAAGAATTTTCTACAATTATTCTGTATTCATTCTTTGACAAAAACACCCCCAATTGAAGACAGAATAGAGTACATATTGCTCTCTGAGCTTTGTTTAACCAAGTTGTCATATAAATGATGTGTTGATACTGGTTGATTAGAGGACTAGCAGTGATGGCAACTCACAGGCTCAAAAGGCTATAACTTTTGAATCGAAAGTCGTAGAGCCTCGCAGATGGGCTCATTCGATTCCTCATCAAATTCTACAGTTAGCAGTCCCCTATGCAGGTAAATTTGCTGTACGAGCTTCGGTTTCCGAGATATTTGACAAAAACCAAACAGATATGAAAAATGATGTGGCTCAAAAGGCTATAACTTTTGAATCGAAAGTCGTAGAGCCTCGCAGATGGGCTCATTCGATTCCTCATCAAATTCTACAGTTAGCAGTCCCCTATGCAGATAAATTTGCTGTACGGGCTTCCGTTTCCGAGATATTTGACAAAAACCGTACAGATATGCAAAATGATGTGTCAAATGTCCTTGAAATCGGACAAAAACCGTACAGATATGAAAATGATGTGGTTCAAACGGCTATAACTTTTGAATCGAAAGTCCTAGAGCCTCGCAGATGGGCTCATTCGATTCCTCATCAAATTCTACAGTTAGCAGTCCCCTATGCAGATAAATTTGCTGTACGAGCTTCGGTTTCCGAGATATTTGACAAAAACCGTATCATGTTAACTTATCAAAACCACTAGAGGGCGCCTCGCCACGTTACATCTCCCATTGCTTTTATGATGTCATAGTAGACGTTGCTGACGCAGACACTTAAACAGTCAGTGATCCATTCCATCTCATCAGAGTAGCTAGTGACTTCTGGATCTGACACACTGACTTAGAGAAAACAAGTAAGTCCATAATGGGGATAAACTTTAGAGTAAGAATTTTCTACAATTATTCTGTATTCATTCTTTGACAAAAACACCCCCAATTGAAGACAGAATAGAGTACATATTGCTCTCTGAGCTTTGTTTAACCAAGTTGTCATATAAATGATGTGTTGATACTGGTTGATTAGAGGACTAGCAGTGATGGCAACTCACAGGCTCAAAAGGCTATAACTTTTGAATCGAAAGTCGTAGAGCCTCGCAGGCTCATTCGATTCCTCATCAAATTCTACAGTTAGCAGTCCCCTATGCAGATAAATTTGCTGTACGAGCTTCCGTTTCCGAGATATTTGACAAAAACCGTACAGATATGAAAAATGATGTGTCAAATGTCCTTGAAATCGGACAAAAACCGTACAGATATGAAAATGATGTGGTTCAAACGGCTATAACTTTTGAATCGAAAGTCGTAGAGCCTCGCAGATGGGCTCAGTCGATTCCTCATCAAATTCTACAGTTAGCAGTCCCCTATGCAGATAAATTTGCTGTACGAGCTTCCGTTTCCGAGATATTTGACAAAAACCGTACAGATATGAAAAATGATGTGTCAAATGTCCTTGAAATCGGACAAAAACCGTACAGATATGAAAATGATGTGGTTCAAACGGCTATAACTTTTGAATCGAAAGTCGTAGAGCCTCGCAGATGGGCTCATTCGATTCCTCATCAAATTCTACAGTTAGCAGTCCCCTATGCAGATAAATTTGCTATACGAGCTTCCGTTTCCGAGATATTTGACAAAAACCGTATCATGTTAACTTATCAAAACCACTAAAGGGCGCCTCGCCACGTTACATCTCCCATTGCTTTTATGATGTCATAGTAGACGTTGCTGACGCAGACACTTAAACAGTCAGTGATCCATTCCATCTCATCAGAGTAGCTAGTGACTTCTGGATCTGACACACTGACTTAGAGAAAACAAGTAAGTCCATAATGGGGATAAACTTTAGAGTAAGAATTTTCTACAATTATTCTGTATTCATTCTTTGACAAAAACACCCCCAATTGAAGACAGAATAGAGTACATATTGCTCTCTGAGCTTTGTTTAACCAAGTTGTCATATAAATGATGTGTTGATACTGGTTGATTAGAGGACTAGCAGTGATGGCAACTCACAGGCTCAAAAGGCTATAACTTTTGAATCGAAAGTCGTAGAGCCTCGCAGATGGGCTCATTCGATTCCTCATCAAATTCTACAGTTAGCAGTCCCCTATGCAGATAAATTTGCTGTACGAGCTTCCGTTTCCGAGATATTTGACAAAAACCGTACAGATATGCAAAATGATGTGTCAAATGTCCTTGAAATCGGACAAAAACCGTACAGATATGAAAATGATGTGGTTCAAACGGCTATAACTTTTGAATCGAAAGTCGTAGAGCCTCGCAGATGGGCTCATTCGATTCCTCATCAAATTCTACAGTTAGCAGTCCCCTATGCAGATAAATTTGCTGTACGAGCTTCCGTTTCCGAGATATTTGACAAAAACCGTACAGATATGCAAAATGATGTGTCAAATGTCCTTGAAATCGGACAAAAACCGTACAGATATGAAAATGATGTGGTTCAAACGGCTATAACTTTTGAATCGAAAGTCGTAGAGCCTCGCAGATGGGCTCATTCGATTCCTCATCAAATTCTACAGTTAGCAGTCCCCTATGCAGATAAATTTGCTGTACGAGCTTCCGTTTCCGAGATATTTGACAAAAACCGTATCATGTTAACTTATCAAAACCACTAGAGGGCGCCTCGCCACGTTACATCTCCCATTGCTTTTATGATGTCATAGTAGACGTTGCTGACGCAGACACTTAAACAGTCAGTGATCCATTCCACCTCATCAGAGTAGCTAGTGACTTCTGGATCTGACACACTGACTTAGAGAAAACAAGTAAGTCCATAATGGGGATAAACTTTAGAGTAAGAATTTTCTACAATTATTCTGTATTCATTCTTTGACAAAAACACCCCCAATTGAAGACAGAATAGAGTACATATTGCTCTCTGAGCTTTGTTTAACCAAGTTGTCATATAAATGATGTGTTGATACTGGTTGATTAGAGGACTAGCAGTGATGGCAACTCACAGGCTCAAAAGGCTATAACTTTTGAATCGAAAGTCGTAGAGCCTCGCAGATGGGCTCATTCGATTCCTCATCAAATTCTACAGTTAGCAGTCCCCTATGCAGGTAAATTTGCTGTACGAGCTTCCGTTTCCGAGATATTTGACAAAAACCAAACAGATAAGAAAAATGATGTGGCTCAAAAGGCTATAACTTTTGAATCGAAAGTCGTAGAGCCTCGCAGATGGGCTCATTCGATTCCTCATCAAATTCTACAGTTAGCAGTCCCCTATGCAGATAAATTTGCTGTACGGGCTTCCGTTTCCGAGATATTTGACAAAAACCGTACAGATATGCAAAATGATGTGTCAAATGTCCTTGAAATCGGACAAAAACCGTACAGATATGAAAATGATGTGGTTCAAACGGCTATAACTTTTGAATCGAAAGTCCTAGAGCCTCGCAGATGGGCTCATTCGATTCCTCATCAAATTCTACAGTTAGCAGTCCCCTATGCAGATAAATTTGCTGTACGAGCTTCGGTTTCTGAGATATTTGACAAAAACCGTATCATGTTAACTTATCAAAACCACTAGAGGGCGCCTCGCCACGTTACATCTCCCATTGCTTTTATGATGTCATAGTAGACGTTGCTGACGCAGACACTTAAACAGTCAGTGATCCATTCCACCTCATCAGAGTAGCTAGTGACTTCTGGATCTGACACACTGACTTAGAGAAAACAAGTAAGTCCATAATGGGGATAAACTTTAGAGTAAGAACTTTCTACAATTATTCTGTATTCATTCTTTGACAAAAACACCCCCAATTGAAGACAGAATAGAGTACATATTGCTCTCTGAGCTTTGTTTAACCAAGTTGTCATATAAATGATGTGTTGATACTGGTTGATTAGAGGACTAGCAGTGATGGCAACTCACAGGCTCAAAAGGCTATAACTTTTGAATCGAAAGTCGTAGAGCCTCGCAGATGGGCTCATTCGATTCCTCATCAAATTCTACAGTTAGCAGTCCCCTATGCAGGTAAATTTGCTGTACGAGCTTCCGTTTCCGAGATATTTGACAAAAACCGTACAGATATGAAAAATGATGTGTCAAATGTCCTTGAAATCGGACAAAAACCGTACAGATATGAAAATGATGTGGTTCAAACGGCTATAACTTTTGAATCGAAAGTCGTAGAGCCTCGCAGATGGGCTCATTCGATTCCTCATCAAATTCTACAGTTAGCAGTCCCCTACGCAGATAAATTTGCTGTACGAGCTTCCGTTTCCGAGATATTTGACAAAAACCGTACAGAAATGAAAAATGATGTGTCAAATGTCCTTGAAATCGGACAAAAACCGTACAGATATGAAAATGATGTGGTTCAAACGGCTATAACTTTTGAATCGAAAGTCGTAGAGCCTCGCAGATGGGCTCATTCGATTCCTCATCAAATTCTACAGTTAGCAGTCCCCTATGCAGATAAATTTGCTGTACGAGCTTCCGTTTCCGAGATATTTGACAAAAACCGTATCATGTTAACTTATCAAAACCACTAGAGGGCGCCTCGCCACGTTACATCTCCCATTGCTTTTATGATGTCATAGTAGACGTTGCTGACGCAGACACTTAAACAGTCAGTGATCCATTCCATCTCATCAGAGTAGCTAGTGACTTCTGGATCTGACACACTGACTTAGAGAAAACAAGTAAGTCCATAATGGGGATAAACTTTAGAGTAAGAATTTTCTACAATTATTCTGTATTCATTCTTTGACAAAAACACCCCCAATTGAAGACAGAATAGAGTACATATTGCTCTCTGAGCTTTGTTTAACCAAGTTGTCATATAAATGATGTGTTGATACTGGTTGATTAGAGGACTAGCAGTGATGGCAACTCACAGGCTCAAAAGGCTATAACTTTTGAATCGAAAGTCGTAGAGCCTCGCAGATGGGCTCATTCGATTCCTCATCAAATTCTACAGTTAGCAGTCCCCTATGCAGGTAAATTTGCTGTACGAGCTTCCGTTTCCGAGATATTTGACAAAAACCGTACAGATATGAAAAATGATGTGTCAAATGTCCTTGAAATCGGACAAAAACCGTACAGATATGAAAATGATGTGGTTCAAACGGCTATAACTTTTGAATCGAAAGTCGTAGAGCCTCGCAGATGGGCTCATTCGATTCCTCATCAAATTCTACAGTTAGCAGTCCCCTACGCAGATAAATTTGCTGTACGAGCTTCCGTTTCCGAGATATTTGACAAAAACCGTACAGAAATGAAAAATGATGTGTCAAATGTCCTTGAAATCGGACAAAAACCGTACAGATATGAAAATGATGTGGTTCAAACGGCTATAACTTTTGAATCGAAAGTCGTAGAGCCTCGCAGATGGGCTCATTCGATTCCTCATCAAATTCTACAGTTAGCAGTCCCCTATGCAGATAAATTTGCTGTACGAGCTTCCGTTTCCGAGATATTTGACAAAAACCGTATCATGTTAACTTATCAAAACCACTAGAGGGCGCCTCGCCACGTTACATCTCCCATTGCTTTTATGATGTCATAGTAGACGTTGCTGACGCAGACACTTAAACAGTCAGTGATCCATTCCATCTCATCAGAGTAGCTAGTGACTTCTGGATCTGACACACTGACTTAGAGAAAACAAGTAAGTCCATAATGGGGATAAACTTTAGAGTAAGAATTTTCTACAATTATTCTGTATTCATTCTTTGACAAAAACACCCCCAATTGAAGACAGAATAGAGTACATATTGCTCTCTGAGCTTTGTTTAACCAAGTTGTCATATAAATGATGTGTTGATACTGGTTGATTAGAGGACTAGCAGTGATGGCAACTCACAGGCTCAAAAGGCTATAACTTTTGAATCGAAAGTCGTAGAGCCTCGCAGATGGGCTCATTCGATTCCTCATCAAATTCTACAGTTAGCAGTCCCCTATGCAGGTAAATTTGCTGTACGAGCTTCCGTTTCCGAGATATTTGACAAAAACCGTACAGATATGAAAAATGATGTGTCAAATGTCCTTGAAATCGGACAAAAACCGTACAGATATGAAAATGATGTGGTTCAAACGGCTATAACTTTTGAATCGAAAGTCGTAGAGCCTCGCAGATGGGCTCATTCGATTCCTCATCAAATTCTACAGTTAGCAGTCCCCTACGCAGATAAATTTGCTGTACGAGCTTCCGTTTCCGAGATATTTGACAAAAACCGTACAGAAATGAAAAATGATGTGTCAAATGTCCTTGAAATCGGACAAAAACCGTACAGATATGAAAATGATGTGGTTCAAACGGCTATAACTTTTGAATCGAAAGTCGTAGAGCCTCGCAGATGGGCTCATTCGATTCCTCATCAAATTCTACAGTTAGCAGTCCCCTATGCAGATAAATTTGCTGTACGAGCTTCCGTTTCCGAGATATTTGACAAAAACCGTATCATGTTAACTTATCAAAACCACTAGAGGGCGCCTCGCCACGTTACATCTCCCATTGCTTTTATGATGTCATAGTAGACGTTGCTGACGCAGACACTTAAACAGTCAGTGATCCATTCCATCTCATCAGAGTAGCTAGTGACTTCTGGATCTGACACACTGACTTAGAGAAAACAAGTAAGTCCATAATGGGGATAAACTTTAGAGTAAGAATTTTCTACAATTATTCTGTATTCATTCTTTGACAAAAACACCCCCAATTGAAGACAGAATAGAGTACATATTGCTCTCTGAGCTTTGTTTAACCAAGTTGTCATATAAATGATGTGTTGATACTGGTTGATTAGAGGACTAGCAGTGATGGCAACTCACAGGCTCAAAAGGCTATAACTTTTGAATCGAAAGTCGTAGAGCCTCGCAGATGGGCTCATTCGATTCCTCATCAAATTCTACAGTTAGCAGTCCCCTATGCAGGTAAATTTGCTGTACGAGCTTCCGTTTCCGAGATATTTGACAAAAACCGTACAGATATGAAAAATGATGTGTCAAATGTCCTTGAAATCGGACAAAAACCGTACAGATATGAAAATGATGTGGTTCAAACGGCTATAACTTTTGAATCGAAAGTCGTAGAGCCTCGCAGATGGGCTCATTCGATTCCTCATCAAATTCTACAGTTAGCAGTCCCCTACGCAGATAAATTTGCTGTACGAGCTTCCGTTTCCGAGATATTTGACAAAAACCGTACAGAAATGAAAAATGATGTGTCAAATGTCCTTGAAATCGGACAAAAACCGTACAGATATGAAAATGATGTGGTTCAAACGGCTATAACTTTTGAATCGAAAGTCGTAGAGCCTCGCAGATGGGCTCATTCGATTCCTCATCAAATTCTACAGTTAGCAGTCCCCTATGCAGATAAATTTGCTGTACGAGCTTCCGTTTCCGAGATATTTGACAAAAACCGTATCATGTTAACTTATCAAAACCACTAGAGGGCGCCTCGCCACGTTACATCTCCCATTGCTTTTATGATGTCATAGTAGACGTTGCTGACGCAGACACTTAAACAGTCAGTGATCCATTCCACCTCATCAGAGTAGCTAGTGACTTCTGGATCTGACACACTGACTTAGAGAAAACAAGTAAGTCCATAATGGGGATAAACTTTAGAGTAAGAACTTTCTACAATTATTCTGTATTCATTCTTTGACAAAAACACCCCCAATTGAAGACAGAATAGAGTACATATTGCTCTCTGAGCTTTGTTTAACCAAGTTGTCATATAAATGATGTGTTGATACTGGTTGATTAGAGGACTAGCAGTGATGGCAACTCACAGGCTCAAAAGGCTATAACTTTTGAATCGAAAGTCGTAGAGCCTCGCAGATGGGCTCATTCGATTCCTCATCAAATTCTACAGTTAGCAGTCCCCTATGCAGGTAAATTTGCTGTACGAGCTTCCGTTTCCGAGATATTTGACAAAAACCGTACAGATATGAAAAATGATGTGTCAAATGTCCTTGAAATCGGACAAAAACCGTACAGATATGAAAATGATGTGGTTCAAACGGCTATAACTTTTGAATCGAAAGTCGTAGAGCCTCGCAGATGGGCTCATTCGATTCCTCATCAAATTCTACAGTTAGCAGTCCCCTATGCAGATAAATTTGCTGTACGAGCTTCCGTTTCCGAGATATTTGACAAAAACCGTACAGAAATGAAAAATGATGTGTCAAATGTCCTTGAAATCGGACAAAAACCGTACAGATATGAAAATGATGTGGTTCAAACGGCTATAACTTTTGAATCGAAAGTCGTAGAGCCTCGCAGATGGGCTCATTCGATTCCTCATCAAATTCTACAGTTAGCAGTCCCCTATGCAGATAAATTTGCTGTACGAGCTTCCGTTTCCGAGATATTTGACAAAAACCGTATCATGTTAACTTATCAAAACCACTAGAGGGCGCCTCGCCACGTTACATCTCCCATTGCTTTTATGATGTCATAGTAGACGTTGCTGACGCAGACACTTAAACAGTCAGTGATCCATTCCACCTCATCAGAGTAGCTAGTGACTTCTGGATCTGACACACTGACTTAGAGAAAACAAGTAAGTCCATAATGGGGATAAACTTTAGAGTAAGAACTTTCTACAATTATTCTGTATTCATTCTTTGACAAAAACACCCCCAATTGAAGACAGAATAGAGTACATATTGCTCTCTGAGCTTTGTTTAACCAAGTTGTCATATAAATGATGTGTTGATACTGGTTGATTAGAGGACTAGCAGTGATGGCAACTCACAGGCTCAAAAGGCTATAACTTTTGAATCGAAAGTCGTAGAGCCTCGCAGATGGGCTCATTCGATTCCTCATCAAATTCTACAGTTAGCAGTCCCCTATGCAGATAAATTTGCTGTACGAGCTTCCGTTTCCGAGATATTTGACAAAAACCGTACAGAAATGAAAAATGATGTGTCAAATGTCCTTGAAATCGGACAAAAACCGTACAGATATGAAAATGATGTGGTTCAAACGGCTATAACTTTTGAATCGAAAGTCGTAGAGCCTCGCAGATGGGCTCATTCGATTCCTCATCAAATTCTACAGTTAGCAGTCCCCTATGCAGATAAATTTGCTGTACGAGCTTCCGTTTCCGAGATATTTGACAAAAACCGTATCATGTTAACTTATCAAAACCACTAGAGGGCGCCTCGCCACGTTACATCTCCCATTGCTTTTATGATGTCATAGTAGACGTTGCTGACGCAGACACTTAAACAGTCAGTGATCCATTCCATCTCATCAGAGTAGCTAGTGACTTCTGGATCTGACACACTGACTTAGAGAAAACAAGTAAGTCCATAATGGGGATAAACTTTAGAGTAAGAATTTTCTACAATTATTCTGTATTCATTCTTTGACAAAAACACCCCCAATTGAAGACAGAATAGAGTACATATTGCTCTCTGAGCTTTGTTTAACCAAGTTGTCATATAAATGATGTGTTGATACTGGTTGATTAGAGGACTAGCAGTGATGGCAACTCACAGGCTCAAAAGGCTATAACTTTTGAATCGAAAGTCGTAGAGCCTCGCAGGCTCATTCGATTCCTCATCAAATTCTACAGTTAGCAGTCCCCTATGCAGATAAATTTGCTGTACGAGCTTCCGTTTCCGAGATATTTGACAAAAACCGTACAGATATGAAAAATGATGTGTCAAATGTCCTTGAAATCGGACAAAAACCGTACAGATATGAAAATGATGTGGTTCAAACGGCTATAACTTTTGAATCGAAAGTCGTAGAGCCTCGCAGATGGGCTCAGTCGATTCCTCATCAAATTCTACAGTTAGCAGTCCCCTATGCAGATAAATTTGCTGTACGAGCTTCCGTTTCCGAGATATTTGACAAAAACCGTACAGATATGAAAAATGATGTGTCAAATGTCCTTGAAATCGGACAAAAACCGTACAGATATGAAAATGATGTGGTTCAAACGGCTATAACTTTTGAATCGAAAGTCGTAGAGCCTCGCAGATGGGCTCATTCGATTCCTCATCAAATTCTACAGTTAGCAGTCCCCAATGCAGATAAATTTGCTGTACGAGCTTCCGTTTCCGAGATATTTGACAAAAACCGTACAGATATGCAAAATGATGTGTCAAATGTCCTTGAAATCGGACAAAAACCGTACAGATATGAAAATGATGTGGTTCAAACGGATATAACTTTTGAATCGAAAGTCCTAGAGCCTCGCAGATGGGCTCATTCGATTCCTCATCAAATTCTACAGTTAGCAGTCCCCTATGCAGATAAATTTGCTGTACGAGCTTCCGTTTCCGAGATATTTGACAAAAACCGTATCATGTTAACTTATCAAAACCACTAGAGGGCGCCTCGCCACGTTACATCTCCCATTGCTTTTATGATGTCATAGTAGACGTTGCTGACGCAGACACTTAAACAGTCAGTGATCCATTCCACCTCATCAGAGTAGCTAGTGACTTCTGGATCTGACACACTGACTTAGAGAAAACAAGTAAGTCCATAATGGGGATAAACTTTAGAGTAAGAATTTTCTACAATTATTCTGTATTCATTCTTTGACAAAAACACCCCCAATTGAAGACAGAATAGAGTACATATTGCTCTCTGAGCTTTGTTTAACCAAGTTGTCATATAAATGATGTGTTGATACTGGTTGATTAGAGGACTAGCAGTGATGGCAACTCACAGGCTCAAAAGGCTATAACTTTTGAATCGAAAGTCGTAGAGCCTCGCAGATGGGCTCATTCGATTCCTCATCAAATTCTACAGTTAGCAGTCCCCTATGCAGATAAATTTGCTGTACGAGCTTCCGTTTCCGAGATATTTGACAAAAACCGTACAGATATGAAAAATGGTGTGTCAAATGTCCTTGAAATCGGACAAAAACCGTACAGATATGAAAATGATGTGGTTCAAACGGCTATAACTATTGAATCGAAAGTCGTAGAGCCTCGCAGATGGGCTCATTCGATTCCTCATCAAATTCTACAGTTAGCAGTCCCCTATGCAGGTAAATTTGCTGTACGAGCTTCGGTTTCCGAGATATTTGACAAAAACCAAACAGATATGAAAAATGATGTGGCTCAAAAGGCTATAACTTTTGAATCGAAAGTCGTAGAGCCTCGCAGATGGGCTCATTCGATTCCTCATCAAATTCTACAGTAAGCAGTCCCCTACGCAGATACATTTGCTGTACGAGCTTCCGTTTCCGAGATATTTGACAAAAACCGTACAGATATGCAAAATGATGTGTCAAATGTCCTTGAAATCGGACAAAAAACGTACAGATATGAAAATGATGTGGTTCAAACGGCTATAACTTTTGAATCGAAAGTCGTAGAGCCTCGCAGATGGGCTCATTCGATTCCTCATCAAATTCTACAGTTAGCAGTCCCCTATGCAGATAAATTTGCTGTACGAGCTTCCGTTTCCGAGATATTTGACAAAAACCGTACAGATATGCAAAATGATGTGTCAAATGTCCTTGAAATCGGACAAAAACCGTACAGATATGAAAATGATGTGGTTCAAACGGCTATAACTTTTGAATCGAAAGTCGTAGAGCCTCGCAGATGGGCTCATTCGATTCCTCATCAAATTCTACAGTTAGCAGTCCCCAATGCAGATAAATTTGCTGTACGAGCTTCCGTTTCCGAGATATTTGACAAAAACCGTACAGATATGCAAAATGATGTGTCAAATGTCCTTGAAATCGGACAAAAACCGTACAGATATGAAAATGATGTGGTTCAAACGGATATAACTTTTGAATCGAAAGTCGTAGAGCCTCGCAGATGGGCTCATTCGATTCCTCATCAAATTCTACAGTTAGCAGTCCACTATGCAGATAAATTTGCTGTACGAGCTTCCGTTTCCGAGATATTTGACAAAAACCGTATCATGTTAACTTATCAAAACCACTAGAGGGCGCCTCGCCACGTTACATCTCCCATTGCTTTTATGATGTCATAGTAGACGTTGCTGACGCAGACACTTAAACAGTCAGTGATCCATTCCACCTCATCAGAGTAGCTAGTGACTTCTGGATCTGACACACTGACTTAGAGAAAACAAGTAAGTCCATAATGGGGATAAACTTTAGAGTAAGAATTTTCTACAATTATTCTGTATTCATTCTTTGACAAAAACACCCCCAATTGAAGACAGAATAGAGTACATATTGCTCTCTGAGCTTTGTTTAACCAAGTTGTCATATAAATGATGTGTTGATACTGGTTGATTAGAGGACTAGCAGTGATGGCAACTCACAGGCTCAAAAGGCTATAACTTTTGAATCGAAAGTCGTAGAGCCTCGCAGATGGGCTCATTCGATTCCTCATCAAATTCTACAGTTAGCAGTCCCCTATGCAGGTAAATTTGCTGTACGAGCTTCGGTTTCCGAGATATTTGACAAAAACCAAACAGATAAGAAAAATGATGTGGCTCAAAAGGCTATAACTTTTGAATCGAAAGTCGTAGAGCCTCGCAGATGGGCTCATTCGATTCCTCATCAAATTCTACAGTTAGCAGTCCCCTATGCAGATACATTTGCTGTACGAGCTTCCGTTTCCGAGATATTTGACAAAAAACGTACAGATATGCAAAATGATGTGTCAAATGTCCTTGAAATCGGACAAAAACCGTACAGATATGAAAATGATGTGGTTCAAACGGCTATAACTTTTTAATCGAAAGTCCTAGAGCCTCGCAGATGGGCTCATTCGACTCCTCATCAAATTCTACAGTTAGCAGTCCCCTATGCAGATAAATTTGCTGTACGAGCTTCCGTTTCCGAGATATTTGACAAAAACCGTACAGATATGCAAAATGATGTGTCAAATGTCCTTGAAATCGGACAAAAACCGTACAGATATGAAAATGATGTGGTTCAAACGGCTATAACTTTTGAATCGAAAGTCCTAGAGCCTCGCAGATGGGCTCATTCGATTCCTCATCAAATTCTACAGTTAGCAGTCCCCTATGCAGATAAATTTGCTGTACGAGCTTCCGTTTCCGAGATATTTGACAAAAACCGTATCATGTTAACTTATCAAAACCACTAGAGGGCGCCTCGCCACGTTACATCTCCCATTGCTTTTATGATGTCATAGTAGACGTTGCTGACGCAGACACTTAAACAGTCAGTGATCCATTCCATCTCATCAGAGTAGCTAGTGACTTCTGGATCTGACACACTGACTTAGAGAAAACAAGTAAGTCCATAATGGGGATAAACTTTAGAGTAAGAATTTTCTACAATTATTCTGTATTCATTCTTTGACAAAAACACCCCCAATTGAAGACAGAATAGAGTACATATTGCTCTCTGAGCTTTGTTTAACCAAGTTGTCATATAAATGATGTGTTGATACTGGTTGATTAGAGGACTAGCAGTGATGGCAACTCACAGGCTCAAAAGGCTATAACTTTTGAATCGAAAGTCGTAGAGCCTCGCAGATGGGCTCATTCGATTCCTCATCAAATTCTACAGTTAGCAGTCCCCTATGCAGATAAATTTGCTGTACGAGCTTCCGTTTCCGAGATATTTGACAAAAACCGTACAGATATGCAAAATGGTGTGTCAAATGTCCTTGAAATCGGACAAAAACCGTACAGATATGAAAATGATGTGGTTCAAACGGCTATAACTTTTGAATCGAAAGTCGTAGAGCCTCGCAGATGGGCTCATTCGATTCCTCATCAAATTCTACAGTTAGCAGTCCCCTATGCAGATAAATTTGCTGTACGAGCTTCGGTTTCCGAGATATTTGACAAAAACCGTATCATGTTAACTTATCAAAACCACTAGAGGGCGCCTCGCCACGTTACATCTCCCATTGCTTTTATGATGTCATAGTAGACGTTGCTGACGCAGACACTTAAACAGTCAGTGATCCATTCCATCTCATCAGAGTAGCTAGTGACTTCTGGATCTGACACACTGACTTAGAGAAAACAAGTAAGTCCATAATGGGGATAAACTTTAGAGTAAGAATTTTCTACAATTATTCTGTATTCATTCTTTGACAAAAACACCCCCAATTGAAGACAGAATAGAGTACATATTGCTCTCTGAGCTTTGTTTAACCAAGTTGTCATATAAATGATGTGTTGATACTGGTTGATTAGAGGACTAGCAGTGATGGCAACTCACAGGCTCAAAAGGCTATAACTTTTGAATCGAAAGTCGTAGAGCCTCGCAGATGGGCTCATTCGATTCCTCATCAAATTCTACAGTTAGCAGTCCCCTATGCAGATAAATTTGCTGTACGAGCTTCCGTTTCCGAGATATTTGACAAAAACCGTACAGATATGCAAAATGGTGTGTCAAATGTCCTTGAAATCGGACAAAAACCGTACAGATATGAAAATGATGTGGTTCAAACGGCTATAACTTTTGAATCGAAAGTCGTAGAGCCTCGCAGATGGGCTCATTCGTTTCCTCATCAAATTCTACAGTTAGCAGTCCCATATGCAGATAAATTTGCTGTACGAGCTTCCGTTTCCGAGATATTTGACAAAAACCGTACAGATATGCAAAATGTGTGTCAAATGTCCTTGAAATCGGACAAAAACCGTACAGATATGAAAATGATGTGGTTCAAACGGATATAACTTTTGAATCGAAAGTCGTAGAGCCTCGCAGATGGGCTCATTCGATTCCTCATCAAATTCTACAGTTAGCAGTCCCCTATGCAGATAAATTTGCTGTACGAGCTTCCGTTTCCGAGATATTTGACAAAAACCGTATCATGTTAACTTATCAAAACCACTAGAGGGCGCCTCGCCACGTTACATCTCCCATTGCTTTTATGATGTCATAGTAGACGTTGCTGACGCAGACACTTAAACAGTCAGTGATCCATTCCACCTCATCAGAGTAGCTAGTGACTTCTGGATCTGACACACTGACTTAGAGAAAACAAGTAAGTCCATAATGGGGATAAACTTTAGAGTAAGAATTTTCTACAATTATTCTGTATTCATTCTTTGACAAAAACACCCCCAATTGAAGACAGAATAGAGTACATATTGCTCTCTGAGCTTTGTTTAACCAAGTTGTCATATAAATGATGTGTTGATACTGGTTGATTAGAGGACTAGCAGTGATGGCAACTCACAGGCTCAAAAGGCTATAACTTTTGAATCGAAAGTCGTAGAGCCTCGCAGATGGGCTCATTCGATTCCTCATCAAATTCTACAGTTAGCAGTCCCCTATGCAGATAAATTTGCTGTACGAGCTTCCGTTTCCGAGATATTTGACAAAAACCGTACAGATATGAAAAATGATGTGTCAAATGTCCTTGAAATCGGACAAAAAACGTACAGATATGAAAATGATGTGGTTCAAACGGCTATAACTTTTGAATCGAAAGTCGTAGAGCCTCGCAGATGGGCTCATTCGATTCCTCATCAAATTCTACAGTTAGCAGTCCCCTATGCAGATAAATTTGCTGTACGAGCTTCCGTTTCCGAGATATTTGACAAAAACCGTACAGATATGCAAAATGATGTGTCAAATGTCCTTGAAATCGGACAAAAACCGTACAGATATGAAAATGATGTGGTTCAAACGGCTATAACTTTTGAATCGAAAGTCCTAGAGCCTCGCAGATGGGCTCATTCGATTCCTCATCAAATTCTACAGTTAGCAGTCCCCTATGCAGATAAATTTGCTGTACGAGCTTCCGTTTCCGAGATATTTGACAAAAACCGTATCATGTTAACTTATCAAAACCACTAGAGGGCGCCTCGCCACGTTACATCTCCCATTGCTTTTATGATGTCATAGTAGACGTTGCTGACGCAGACACTTAAACAGTCAGTGATCCATTCCATCTCATCAGAGTAGCTAGTGACTTCTGGATCTGACACACTGACTTAGAGAAAACAAGTAAGTCCATAATGGGGATAAACTTTAGAGTAAGAATTTTCTACAATTATTCTGTATTCATTCTTTGACAAAAACACCCCCAATTGAAGACAGAATAGAGTACATATTGCTCTCTGAGCTTTGTTTAACCAAGTTGTCATATAAATGATGTGTTGATACTGGTTGATTAGAGGACTAGCAGTGATGGCAACTCACAGGCTCAAAAGGCTATAACTTTTGAATCGAAAGTCGTAGAGCCTCGCAGATGGGCTCATTCGTTTCCTCATCAAATTCTACAGTTAGCAGTCCCCTATGCAGATAAATTTGCTGTACGAGCTTCCGTTTCCGAGATATTTGACAAAAACCGTACAGATATGCAAAATGATGTGTCAAATGTCCTTGAAATCGGACAAAAACCGTACAGATATGAAAATGATGTGGTTCAAACGGATATAACTTTTGAATCGAAAGTCGTAGAGCCTCGCAGATGGGCTCATTCGATTCCTCATCAAATTCTACAGTTAGCAGTCCACAATGCAGATAAATTTGCTGTACGAGCTTCCGTTTCCGAGATATTTGACAAAAACCGTATCATGTTAACTTATCAAAACCACTAGAGGGCGCCTCGCCACGTTACATCTCCCATTGCTTTTATTATGTCATAGTAGACGTTGCTGACGCAGACACTTAAACAGTCAGTGATCCATTCCACCTCATCAGAGTAGCTAGTGACTTCTGGATCTGACACACTGACTTAGAGAAAACAAGTAAGTCCATAATGGGGATAAACTTTAGAGTAAGAATTTTCTACAATTATTCTGTATTCATTCTTTGACAAAAACACCCCCAATTGAAGACAGAATAGAGTACATATTGCTCTCTGAGCTTTGTTTAACCAAGTTGTCATATAAATGATGTGTTGATACTGGTTGATTAGAGGACTAGCAGTGATGGCAACTCACAGGCTCAAAAGGCTATAACTTTTGAATCGAAAGTCGTAGAGCCTCGCAGATGGGCTCATTCGATTCCTCATCAAATTCTACAGTTAGCAGTCCCCTGTGCAGGTAAATTTGCTGTACGAGCTTCGGTTTCCGAGATATTTGACAAAAACCAAACAGATAAGAAAAATGATGTGGCTCAAAAGGCTATAACTTTTGAATCGAAAGTCGTAGAGCCTCGCAGATGGGCTCATTCGATTCCTCATCAAATTCTACAGTTAGCAGTCCCCTATGCAGATACATTTGCTGTACGAGCTTCCGTTTCCGAGATATTTGACAAAAACCGTACAGATATGCAAAATGATGTGTCAAATGTCCTTGAAATCGGGCAAAAACCGTACAGATATGAAAATGATGTGGTTCAAACGGCTATAACTTTTGAATCGAAAGTCCTAGAGCCTCGCAGATGGGCTCATTCGATTCCTCATCAAATTCTACAGTTAGCAGTCCCCTATGCAGATAAATTTGCTGTACGAGCTTCCGTTTCCGAGATATTTGACAAAAACCGTACAGATATGCAAAATGATGTGTCAAATGTCCTTGAAATCGGACAAAAACCGTACAGATATGAAAATGATGTGGTTCAAACGGCTATAACTTTTGAATCGAAAGTCGTAGAGCCTCGCAGATGGGCTCATTCGATTCCTCATCAAATTCTACAGTTAGCAGTCCCCTATGCAGATAAATTTGCTGTACGAGCTTCGGTTTCCGAGATATTGACAAAAACCGTATCATGTTAACTTATCAAAACCACTAGAGGGCGCCTCGCCACGTTACATCTCCCATTGCTTTTATGATGTCATAGTAGACGTTGCTGACGCAGACACTTAAACAGTCAGTGATCCATTCCATCTCATCAGAGTAGCTAGTGACTTCTGGATCTGACACACTGACTTAGAGAAAACAAGTAAGTCCATAATGGGGATAAACTTTAGAGTAAGAATTTTCTACAATTATTCTGTATTCAGTCTTTGACAAAAACACCCCCAATTGAAGACAGAATAGAGTACATATTGCTCTCTGAGCTTTGTTTAACCAAGTTGTCATATAAATGATGTGTTGATACTGGTTGATTAGAGGACTAGCAGTGATGGCAACTCACAGGCTCAAAAGGCTATAACTTTTGAATCGAAAGTCGTAGAGCCTCGCAGATGGGCTCATTCGATTCCTCATCAAATTCTACAGTTAGCAGTCCCCTATGCAGATAAATTTGCTGTACGAGCTTCGGTTTCCGAGATATTGACAAAAACCGTATCATGTTAACTTATCAAAACCACTAGAGGGCGCCTCGCCACGTTACATCTCCCATTGCTTTTATGATGTCATAGTAGACGTTGCTGACGCAGACACTTAAACAGTCAGTGATCCATTCCATCTCATCAGAGTAGCTAGTGACTTCTGGATCTGACACACTGACTTAGAGAAAACAAGTAAGTCCATAATGGGGATAAACTTTAGAGTAAGAATTTTCTACAATTATTCTGTATTCAGTCTTTGACAAAAACACCCCCAATTGAAGACAGAATAGAGTACATATTGCTCTCTGAGCTTTGTTTAACCAAGTTGTCATATAAATGATGTGTTGATACTGGTTGATTAGAGGACTAGCAGTGATGGCAACTCACAGGCTCAAAAGGCTATAACTTTTGAATCGAAAGTCGTAGAGCCTCGCAGATGGGCTCATTCGATTCCTCATCAAATTCTACAGTTAGCAGTCCCCTGTGCAGGTAAATTTGCTGTACGAGCTTCGGTTTCCGAGATATTTGACAAAAACCAAACAGATAAGAAAAATGATGTGGCTCAAAAGGCTATAACTTTTGAATCGAAAGTCGTAGAGCCTCGCAGATGGGCTCATTCGATTCCTCATCAAATTCTACAGTTAGCAGTCCCCTATGCAGATACATTTGCTGTACGAGCTTCCGTTTCCGAGATATTTGACAAAAACCGTACAGATATGCAAAATGATGTGTCAAATGTCCTTGAAATCGGGCAAAAACCGTACAGATATGAAAATGATGTGGTTCAAACGGCTATAACTTTTGAATCGAAAGTCCTAGAGCCTCGCAGATGGGCTCATTCGATTCCTCATCAAATTCTACAGTTAGCAGTCCCCTATGCAGATAAATTTGCTGTACGAGCTTCCGTTTCCGAGATATTTGACAAAAACCGTACAGATATGCAAAATGATGTGTCAAATGTCCTTGAAATCGGACAAAAACCGTACAGATATGAAAATGATGTGGTTCAAACGGCTATAACTTTTGAATCGAAAGTCGTAGAGCCTCGCAGATGGGCTCATTCGATTCCTCATCAAATTCTACAGTTAGCAGTCCCCTATGCAGATAAATTTGCTGTACGAGCTTCGGTTTCCGAGATATTGACAAAAACCGTATCATGTTAACTTATCAAAACCACTAGAGGGCGCCTCGCCACGTTACATCTCCCATTGCTTTTATGATGTCATAGTAGACGTTGCTGACGCAGACACTTAAACAGTCAGTGATCCATTCCATCTCATCAGAGTAGCTAGTGACTTCTGGATCTGACACACTGACTTAGAGAAAACAAGTAAGTCCATAATGGGGATAAACTTTAGAGTAAGAATTTTCTACAATTATTCTGTATTCAGTCTTTGACAAAAACACCCCCAATTGAAGACAGAATAGAGTACATATTGCTCTCTGAGCTTTGTTTAACCAAGTTGTCATATAAATGATGTGTTGATACTGGTTGATTAGAGGACTAGCAGTGATGGCAACTCACAGGCTCAAAAGGCTATAACTTTTGAATCGAAAGTCGTAGAGCCTCGCAGATGGGCTCATTCGATTCCTCATCAAATTCTACAGTTAGCAGTCCCCTATGCAGATAAATTTGCTGTACGAGCTTCGGTTTCCGAGATATTGACAAAAACCGTATCATGTTAACTTATCAAAACCACTAGAGGGCGCCTCGCCACGTTACATCTCCCATTGCTTTTATGATGTCATAGTAGACGTTGCTGACGCAGACACTTAAACAGTCAGTGATCCATTCCATCTCATCAGAGTAGCTAGTGACTTCTGGATCTGACACACTGACTTAGAGAAAACAAGTAAGTCCATAATGGGGATAAACTTTAGAGTAAGAATTTTCTACAATTATTCTGTATTCAGTCTTTGACAAAAACACCCCCAATTGAAGACAGAATAGAGTACATATTGCTCTCTGAGCTTTGTTTAACCAAGTTGTCATATAAATGATGTGTTGATACTGGTTGATTAGAGGACTAGCAGTGATGGCAACTCACAGGCTCAAAAGGCTATAACTTTTGAATCGAAAGTCGTAGAGCCTCGCAGATGGGCTCATTCGATTCCTCATCAAATTCTACAGTTAGCAGTCCCCTATGCAGGTAAATTTGCTGTACGAGCTTCGGTTTCCGAGATATTTGACAAAAACCAAACAGATAAGAAAAATGATGTGGCTCAAAAGGCTATAACTTTTGAATCGAAAGTCGTAGAGCCTCGCAGATGGGCTCATTCGATTCCTCATCAAATTCTACAGTTAGCAGTCCCCTATGCAGATAAATTTGCTGTACGAGCTTCCGTTTCCGAGATATTTGACAAAAACCGTACAGATATGAAAAATGATGTGTCAAATGTCCTTGAAATCGGACAAAAAACGTACAGATATGAAAATGATGTGGTTCAAACGGCTATAACTTTTGAATCGAAAGTCGTAGAGCCTCGCAGATGGGCTCATTCGATTCCTCATCAAATTCTACAGTTAGCAGTCCCCTATGCAGATAAATTTGCTGTACGAGCTTCCGTTTCCGAGATATTTGACAAAAACCGTACAGATATGCAAAATGATGTGTCAAATGTCCTTGAAATCGGACAAAAACCGTACAGATATGAAAATGATGTGGTTCAAACGGCTATAACTTTTGAATCGAAAGTCGTAGAGCCTCGCAGATGGGCTCATTCGATTCCTCATCAAATTCTACAGTTAGCAGTCCCCTATGCAGATAAATTTGCTGTACGAGCTTCGGTTTCCGAGATATTTGACAAAAACCGTATCATGTTAACTTATCAAAACCACTAGAGGGCGCCTCGCCACGTTACATCTCCCATTGCTTTTATGATGTCATAGTAGACGTTGCTGACGCAGACACTTAAACAGTCAGTGATCCATTCCATCTCATCAGAGTAGCTAGTGACTTCTGGATCTGACACACTGACTTAGAGAAAACAAGTAAGTCCATAATGGGGATAAACTTTAGAGTAAGAATTTTCTACAATTATTCTGTATTCATTCTTTGACAAAAACACCCCCAATTGAAGACAGAATAGAGTACATATTGCTCTCTGAGCTTTGTTTAACCAAGTTGTCATATAAATGATGTGTTGATACTGGTTGATTAGAGGACTAGCAGTGATGGCAACTCACAGGCTCAAAAGGCTATAACTTTTGAATCGAAAGTCGTAGAGCCTCGCAGATGGGCTCATTCGATTCCTCATCAAATTCTACAATTAGCAGTCCCCTATGCAGATAAATTTGCTGTACGAGCTTCCGTTTCCGAGATATTTGACAAAAACCGTATCATGTTAACTTATCAAAACCACTAGAGGGCGCCTCGCCACGTTACATCTCCCATTGCTTTTATGATGTCATAGTAGACGTTGCTGACGCAGACACTTAAACAGTCAGTGATCCATTCCATCTCATCAGAGTAGCTAGTGACTTCTGGATCTGACACACTGACTTAGAGAAAACAAGTAAGTCCATAATGGGGATAAACTTTAGAGTAAGAATTTTCTACAATTATTCTGTATTCATTCTTTGACAAAAACACCCCCAATTGAAGACAGAATAGAGTACATATTGCTCTCTGAGCTTTGTTTAACCAAGTTGTCATATAAATGATGTGTTGATACTGGTTGATTAGAGGACTAGCAGTGATGGCAACTCACAGGCTCAAAAGGCTATAACTTTTGAATCGAAAGTCGTAGAGCCTCGCAGATGGGCTCATTCGATTCCTCATCAAATTCTACAGTTAGCAGTCCCCTATGCAGATAAATTTGCTGTACGAGCTTCCGTTTCCGAGATATTTGACAAAAACCGTACAGATATGAAAAATGATGTGTCAAATGTCCTTGAAATCGGACAAAAAACGTACAGATATGAAAATGATGTGGTTCAAACGGCTATAACTTTTGAATCGAAAGTCGTAGAGCCTCGCAGATGGGCTCATTCGATTCCTCATCAAATTCTACAGTTAGCAGTCCCCTATGCAGATAAATTTGCTGTACGAGCTTCCGTTTCCGAGATATTTGACAAAAACCGTACAGATATGCAAAATGATGTGTCAAATGTCCTTGAAATCGGACAAAAACCGTACAGATATGAAAATGATGTGGTTCAAACGGCTATAACTTTTGAATCGAAAGTCCTAGAGCCTCGCAGATGGGCTCATTCGATTCCTCATCAAATTCTACAGTTAGCAGTCCCCTATGCAGATAAATTTGCTGTACGAGCTTCCGTTTCCGAGATATTTGACAAAAACCGTATCATGTT
The DNA here is from genome assembly GCF_949987555.1 of Borostomias antarcticus. Classification (NCBI taxonomy): domain Eukaryota; kingdom Metazoa; phylum Chordata; class Actinopteri; order Stomiiformes; family Stomiidae; genus Borostomias; species Borostomias antarcticus. Next base: position 752,948 of record NW_028176821.1, read on the forward strand.
AACTTATCAAAACCACTAGAGGGCGCCTCGCCACGTTACATCTCCCATTGCTTTTATGATGTCATAGTAGACGTTGCTGACGCAGACACTTAAACAGTCAGTGATCCATTCCACCTCATCAGAGTAGCTAGTGACTTCTGGATCTGACACACTGACTTAGAGAAAACAAGTAAGTCCATAATGGGGATAAACTTTAGAGTAAGAATTTTCTACAATTATTCTGTATTCATTCTTTGACAAAAACACCCCCAATTGAAGACAGAATAGAGTACATATTGCTCTCTGAGCTTTGTTTAACCAAGTTGTCATATAAATGATGTGTTGATACTGGTTGATTAGAGGACTAGCAGTGATGGCAACTCACAGGCTCAAAAGGCTATAACTTTTGAATCGAAAGTCGTAGAGCCTCACAGATGGGCTCATTCGATTCCTCATCAAATTCTACAGTTAGCAGTCCCCTATGCAGATAAATTTGCTGTACGAGCTTCCGTTTCCGAGATATTTGACAAAAACCGTACAGATATGCAAAATGGTGTGTCAAATGTCCTTGAAATCGGACAAAAACCGTACAGATATGAAAATGATGTGGTTCAAACGGCTATAACTTTTGAATCGAAAGTCGTAGAGCCTCGCAGATGGGCTCATTCGTTTCCTCATCAAATTCTACAGTTAGCAGTCCCCTATGCAGATAAATTTGCTGTACGAGCTTCCGTTTCCGAGATATTTGACAAAAACCGTACAGATATGCAAAATGTGTGTCAAATGTCCTTGAAATCGGACAAAAACCGTACAGATATGAAAATGATGTGGTTCAAACGGATATAACTTTTGAATCGAAAGTCGTAGAGCCTCGCAGATGGGCTCATTCGATTCCTCATCAAATTCTACAGTTAGCAGTCCCCTATGCAGATAAATTTGCTGTACGAGCTTCCGTTTCCGAGATATTTGACAAAAACCGTATCATGTTAACTTATCAAAACCACTAGAGGGCGCCTCGCCACGTTACATCTCCCATTGCTTTTATGATGTCATAGTAGACGTTGCTGACGCAGACACTTAAACAGTCAGTGATCCATTCCATCTCATCAGAGTAGCTAGTGACTTCTGGATCTGACACACTGACTTAGAGAAAACAAGTAAGTCCATAATGGGGATAAACTTTAGAGTAAGAATTTTCTACAATTATTCTGTATTCATTCTTTGACAAAAACACCCCCAATTGAAGACAGAATAGAGTACATATTGCTCTCTGAGCTTTGTTTAACCAAGTTGTCATATAAATGATGTGTTGATACTGGTTGATTAGAGGACTAGCAGTGATGGCAACTCACAGGCTCAAAAGGCTATAACTTTTGAATCGAAAGTCGTAGAGCCTCGCAGATGGGCTCATTCGATTCCTCATCAAATTCTACAATTAGCAGTCCCTTATGCAGATAAATTTGCTGTACGAGCTTCCGTTTCCGAGATATTTGACAAAAACCGTATCATGTTAACTTATCAAAACCACTAGAGGGCGCCTCGCCACGTCACATCTCCCATTGCTTTTATGATGTCATAGTAGACGTTGCTGACGCAGACACTTAAACAGTCAGTGATCCATTCCACCTCATCAGAGTAGCTAGTGACTTCTGGATCTGACACACTGACTTAGAGAAAACAAGTAAGTCCATAATGGGGATAAACTTTAGAGTAAGAATTTTCTACAATTATTCTGTATTCATTCTTTGACAAAAACACCCCCAATTGAAGACAGAATAGAGTACATATTGCTCTCTGAGCTTTGTTTAACCAAGTTGTCATATAAATGATGTGTTGATACTGGTTGATTAGAGGACTAGCAGTGATGGCAACTCACAGGCTCAAAAGGCTATAACTTTTGAATCGAAAGTCGTAGAGCCTCGCAGATGGGCTCATTCGATTCCTCATCAAATTCTACAGTTAGCAGTCCCCTATGCAGATAAATTTGCTGTACGAGCTTCCGTTTCCGAGATATTTGACAAAAACCGTACAGATATGAAAAATGATGTGTCAAATGTCCTTGAAATCGGACAAAAACCGTACAGATATGAAAATGATGTGGTTCAAATGGCTATAACTTTTGAATCGAAAGTCGTAGAGCCTCGCAGATGGGCTCATTCGATTCCTCATCAAATTCTACAGTTAGCAGTCCCTTAAGCAGATAAATTTGCTGTACGAGCTTCCGTTTCCGAGATATTTGACAAAAACCGTATCATGTTAACTTATCAAAACCACTAGAGGGCGCCTCGCCACGTTACATCTCCCATTGCTTTTATGATGTCATAGTAGACGTTGCTGACGCAGACACTTAAACAGTCAGTGATCCATTCCATCTCATCAGAGTAGCTAGTGACTTCTGGATCTGACACACTGACTTAGAGAAAACAAGTAAGTCCATAATGGGGATAAACTTTAGAGTAAGAATTTTCTACAATTATTCTGTATTCATTCTTTGACAAAAACACCCCCAATTGAAGACAGAATAGAGTTCATATTGCTCTCTGAGCTTTGTTTAACCAAGTTGTCATATAAATGATGTGTTGATACTGGTTGATTAGAGGACTAGCAGTGATGGCAACTCACAGGCTCAAAAGGCTATAACTTTTGAATCGAAAGTCGTAGAGCCTCGCAGATGGGCTCATTCGATTCCTCATCAAATTCTACAGTTAGCAGTCCCCTATGCAGATAAATTTGCTGTACGAGCTTCCGTTTCCGAGATATTTGACAAAAACCGTACAGATATGAAAAATGATGTGTCAAATGTCCTTGAAATCGGACAAAAACCGTACAGATATGAAAATGATGTGGTTCAAACGGCTATAACTTTTGAATCGAAAGTCGTAGAGCCTCGCAGATGGGCTCATTCGATTCCTCATCAAATTCTACAGTTAGCAGTCCCCTATGCAGATAAATTTGCTGTACGAGCTTCCGTTTCCGAGATATTTGACAAAAACCGTATCATGTTAACTTATCAAAACCACTAGAGGGCGCCTCGCCACGTTACATCTCCCATTGCTTTTATGATGTCATAGTAGACGTTGCTGACGCAGACACTTAAACAGTCAGTGATCCATTCCACCTCATCAGAGTAGCTAGTGACTTCTGGATCTGACACACTGACTTAGAGAAAACAAGTAAGTCCATAATGGGGATAAACTTTAGAGTAAGAATTTTCTACAATTATTCTGTATTCATTCTTTGACAAAAACACCCCCAATTGAAGACAGAATAGAGTTCATATTGCTCTCTGAGCTTTGTTTAACCAAGTTGTCATATAAATGATGTGTTGATACTGGTTGATTAGAGGACTAGCAGTGATGGCAACTCACAGGCTCAAAAGGCTATAACTTTTGAATCGAAAGTCGTAGAGCCTCGCAGATGGGCTCATTCGATTCCTCATCAAATTCTACAGTTAGCAGTCCCCTATGCAGGTAAATTTGCTGTACGAGCTTCGGTTTCCGAGATATTTGACAAAAACCAAACAGATATGAAAAATGATGTGGCTCAAAAGGCTATAACTTTTGAATCGAAAGTCGTAGAGCCTCGCAGATGGGCTCATTCGATTCCTCATCAAATTCTACAGTTAGCAGTCCCCTATGCAGGTAAATTTGCTGTACGAGCTTCGGTTTCCGAGATATTTGACAAAAACCAAACAGATAAGAAAAATGATGTGGCTCAAAAGGCTATAACTTTTGAATCGAAAGTCGTAGAGCCTCGCAGATGGGCTCATTCGATTCCTCATCAAATTCTACAGTTAGCAGTCCCCTATGCAGATAAATTTGCTGTACGAGCTTCCGTTTCCGAGATATTTGACAAAAACCGTACAGATATGCAAAATGATGTGTCAAATGTCCTTGAAATCGGACAAAAACCGTACAGATATGAAAATGATGTGGTTCAAACGGCTATAACTTTTGAATCGAAAGTCGTAGAGCCTCGCAGATGGGCTCATTCGATTCCTCATCAAATTCTACAGTTAGCAGTCCCCTATGCAGATAAATTTGCTGTACGAGCTTCGGTTTCCGAGATATTTGACAAAAACCGTATCATGTTAACTTATCAAAACCACTAGAGGGCGCCTCGCCACGTTACATCTCCCATTGCTTTTATGATGTCATAGTAGACGTTGCTGACGCAGACACTTAAACAGTCAGTGATCCATTCCACCTCATCAGAGTAGCTAGTGACTTCTGGATCGACACACTGACTTAGAGAAAACAAGTAAGTCCATAATGGGGATAAACTTTAGAGTAAGAATTTTCTACAATTATTCTGTATTCATTCTTTGACAAAAACACCCCCAATTGAAGACAGAATAGAGTACATATTGCTCTCTGAGCTTTGTTTAACCAAGTTGTCATATAAATGATGTGTTGATACTGGTTGATTAGAGGACTAGCAGTGATGGCAACTCACAGGCTCAAAAGGCTATAACTTTTGAATCGAAAGTCGTAGAGCCTCGCAGATGGGCTCATTCGATTCCTCATCAAATTCTACAGTTAGCAGTCCCCCATGCAGATAAATTTGCTGTACGAGCTTCCGTTTCCGAGATATTTGACAAAAACCGTATCATGTTAACTTATCAAAACCACTAGAGGGCGCCTCGCCACGTTACATCTCCCATTGCTTTTATGATGTCATAGTAGACGTTGCTGACGCAGACACTTAAACAGTCAGTGATCCATTCCACCTCATCAGAGTAGCTAGTGACTTCTGGATCTGACACACTGACTTAGAGAAAACAAGTAAGTCCATAATGGGGATAAACTTTAGAGTAAGAATTTTCTACAATTATTCTGTATTCATTCTTTGACAAAAACACCCTCAATTGAAGACAGAATAGAGTACATATTGCTCTCTGAGCTTTGTTTAACCAAGTTGTCATATAAATGATGTGTTGATACTGGTTGATTAGAGGACTAGCAGTGATGGCTCTGGGTAATATGAGTTCCTGGGTGAACCTCCTCTTCATCAGTGATCTGGTGAATAACCACTTGCTTTATAGGACTTCAGTCAGACTGGGGCAGATAAATATAATAATAATAATAATACTTGATTCTTTTGGTTTCTGTTTGGTAAAGTGTTATCCAGCTAGGCCTACTGTGCTGTGTTGGAAAGTCCTGTATATCTAAATATAGGCCTAATGTGCTGCTAGGTATAGGTCTATTGTGCTGTATTGTAAAGTACTTGTATACAGTAGCTACAGTAGGTATATGACTACTGTTGTATGTTGTAAAGTGCTGTACAGCTAGGTATAGACCTACTGTCCTGTGTTGTAAAGAGCTGTATAGCTACAGTATGCTCGCTGTGATATGAAGTGGTATCAATCAATCAATCAATCAATCAAAGCTGTATTTGTATAGCGCATTTCATACCCAGAGGCAACACAATGCGCTTTACAGAGAACAAGGGAGGTGGGGATACATCCCATCCCTACATATTCCAGAGGGAAGCAAAAAGTGAGCTGTACAAATTCTTCCCTGACCCCTCTCAACAAGGAAATCGAGCAAGCTCCTGGAGTATGTTTGTCTACCGGCTAAGAACATTTATAAAGCAATAAATTACATGAAATTACATTTTCAGAGTAAGAGAGGCTAAAAACATAATAGGAGAGACATGGCAAACACTGGTGTATGTCTGTGTGTGCGTGAATGTGCCTGGGCCCAGATAGAGGCAGGGGTTGGGGTAGAGAGGGGGTAGGAAAAGGATACGGACCCGGGTTAGGGTGAGGGGAAGGGGGACTGGGCCCAGGTCCAGGCCTAAGCCGGATGTGGACTGATGTGTGTACGTGTGTGTGTGTGTTAACTAAATACTACGACATCCACAGCTGACACGGGGGTATCTATCGGACTCAGAGTGGTGTGCGGGTGTCAGTGGGGCATCCACTAGACCTGGTTAGAAGGTAGGAGGAAGAGAGAGAGGCACTAGGGGAGACAGAAAACGGTTAGAAGCACGCTGAGCCTTTGAAGCAACACAGATATCAGAACAGAACAAGCCTGTTTCAGGGCAACCAGCTTCTGTACACAACTTGATATACATAGAGTGCATAGCAGGATATACACCAATGTATACAGAGGATTCACAGGTAGGTTTGAGGCTGCCTTTCTGTGTCTCAAGGTCCTGGCTAGTGATTGTAGGCTAGGCCAAAAAGGTACGTCTTGAGATCTTGCTTGAAGACCTCCGTTGTTTCGACCCTTCTTAGGCACTCCGGCAGGGTGTTCCAGAGGTTGGGGGCATAGAAACTAAAAGCTGCCTCTCCGTGTTTCTTGGTCCTGGCTTTTGGGACTGTTACGAGTTCAGTACCTGAGGATCTGAGTGGTCTGTTGGGCATGTACCTGACAAGCATGTCTGAAATGTTTTCTGGTGCGTGACTGTGGAGAGATTTATAGACTAGTATTAGTATTTTAAAGTCTATTCTAGAGTTGACAGGTAACCAGTGTAGTGATTTTAAGGCTGGTGTGATGTGTGCCCTTCGTCTAGTCTTAGTGAGGACTCGTACTGATCAGAGCACTATGTTGGTGTGCTTCGTAAACATGAGTCAATTGCTCTTGAATTATCTGTATGCCGAGATGAATCCAGTGATGTCCACCTCTTGAAATTTGGTCGAATTTACTGACCGCTAGATCAGTGAAACCCGGGGCTGCCAAGTCTCAGACACACGCATTGCAGCCTATTCTCACGTTCACTCGCCACGCTTCACAATTCTCACTCGGAGAAATGACCAACCTCAAAATAGCCTAGGCTACTACCAATTCAATGGCTATGGGATCCTTTTTTTTATTATTACTTGAACGAACTCTAATCTCGCCTCTCGGTCGTCCTTCGCGCTCAAAGAACGCTCCCCAAATCTACCTATCGGGGAGGAGAGAGGGAGAGGGAGCCGTCCCGGCGGGGGGAGAGGGGGGTTGGTGCTTGTGACTACACTTAGTGAACGCTTTGCTTAGCAACCACTCGCAGCAACCTCGCCTTTTTATTAATTACACCCGTGTTTACCTAATGTAGATATCCTATTTCAAAAATGCAGTCATCAGTCCGACTCCAACACTTCCACACCCCTATCAAAACCACTAGAGGGCGCCTCGCCACGTTACATCTCCCATTGCTTTTATGATGTCATAGTAGACGTTGCTGACGCAGACACTTAAACAGTCAGTGATCCATTCCACCTCATCAGAGTAGCTAGTGACTTCTGGATTTGACACACTGACTTAGAGAAAACAAGTAAGTCCATAATGGGGATAAACTTTATAGTAAGAATTTTCTACAATTATTCTGTATTCATTCTTTGACAAAAACACCCCCAATTGAAGACAGAATAGAGTACATATTGCTCTCTGAGCTTTGTTTAACCAAGTTGTCATATAAATGATGTGTTGATACTGGTTGATTAGAGGACTAGCAGTGATGGCTCTGGGTAATATGAGTTCCTGGGTGAACCTCCTCTTCATCAGTGATCTGGTGAATAACCACTTGCTTTATAGGTGTTAAGGATCAGGATGGAGGACCCAAGAGCAGACACGATTGGGGTGAAAGCCCGTAGGCACGTTTATTGCGATCCGGGGAGAGGCAGGCAGTAACGTGATCCGTAGACAGGCGTGGGTCAGGCGGGGACGTGGTAGTCGTACAGGCGATGGTCAGGCAGGAGCGTGGTAGTCGTACAGGCGATGGTCAGGCAGGAGCGGGGTTGTCGTACAGGCGTGGGTCAGGCAGGAGCAGGGTTGTCGTACAGGCGTGGGTCAGGCAGGAGCAGGGTTGTCGTACAGGCGTGGGTCAGGCAGGAGCGGGGTAATCGTACAGGCGTGGGTCAGGCAGGAACTGGGAAGACAGGGAGAACAGGGTAAGGCAAGGTTCAAAAGACAGACGAGGCAGGGAGCTAGAGACGTGTACCCACTAGGTTGGTTGGTCAACGATCTGGCGCCGCATGCTGTGTGGAGTGGCTTCTTAACCTCCTGGGCTGATGGGCTGCAGGTGGTGGCTGGCCAGGATGGGGTGCAATCACCGGAATGACCGGCAGCTGCTCACGCCGACGAGCCCGCAGTTCCCTCTGCGCCCTCTGGGAGGTGCCAGGGGACTCGTTCTCGGAGATAGGGTTAGGGGCAGGCAGAGAGGCAGGGTTAGAGGCATGGGTTGTGACAGGACCCCCCCCTCTACGGGCGACTCCCGGCGACCGACCAGGCAGGCCAGGGTGGGCCCGGTGGAAATCCCGGACAAGAGAGGGGTCCAGGATGTGCCTGCGGGGCACCCAGCTTTGCTCCTCAGGCCCATAACCCTCCCAATCGACAAGGTATTGCAGACCCCGGCCCCGGCGACGGACCCTCAGCAACCGCCGGACAGTCCAGGCCGGATGGTCGTCGATGAGGCGGACGGGGGGAGGAGCATCGCCTGGGGGGCAAAGGGGACTGACCTTCACAGGTTTGATCCTGGAGACGTGGAAGACCGGGTGGATCCTCATGGCGGGGGGCAACCTGAGCTTGACCGCCACAGGGTTGACCACGCTCTCAATGACGTAGGGGCCGAGGAAGCGGGGGACCAGCTTCCTGCAACCTGCCTGCAGCGGAATGTCCCTGGAGGAGAGCCAGACCTCCTGGCCAGGCACATAGTTGGGGGCCGGGGGCCGACGCTGGTCGGCATACCGCTGGCTTCTGCGGGTGGAGCGGAGCAGGGCCGAGCGGGCGGTCCTCCAGATCCTGCGGCAGCGGTCAATGTGGGCCTGGACTGACGGGACAGCCAGCTCCTCCTCCTGCTCAGGAAAAAGGGGCGGTTGGTAACCCAGGGAGCACTCAAACGGGGACTGACCTGAGGAGGCGTTGGGCAGGGTGTTGTGGGCGTACTCGACCCAGGAGATGCGCTCGCTCCAAGAGGCCGGGCTCCGGCCCGTGATGCACCGCAGGGCAGTGCCCAGGTACTGGTTGGCCCGTTCCGCCTGCCCGTTGGTCTGGGGGTGGAAGCCCGAGGACAGGCTGAATGTGGCCCCCATAGCCCGACAGAACTCCCTCCAGACCCGAGAGGTGAACTGCGGCCCCCTGTCTGACACAATGTCGAGGGGGATGCCATGGAGACGGACCACGTGAGTCACCAGCAGGTCCGCAGTCTCAGAGGCAGAGGGGAGCTTAGGCAGCGGCACGAAGTGGGCAGCCTTCGAGAAACGGTCAATGATGGTCAGGATCACCGTGTTTCCCTGGGATGGGGGGAGACCGGTGACGAAGTCCAACCCAATGTGGCTCCAGGGTCGGCCGGGAACAGGCAGGGGACGCAGAAGTCCTGAAGGGGGCTGGTGGGAGGACTTACTCCGGGCACACACCGTACAGGCCTGGACGTACTTGGTGGTGTCGACGGCCATGGTGGGCCACCAGAACCGGCGCCTAAGCAGGGTTAGCGTGCGGCTGGCTCCTGGGTGACAGGCGAACTGGGACGTGTGGGCCCACTGGAGGACCTGGGTACGGACCCGGTCAGGCACAAAGAGGCGGTTTGCCGGACCACCGCCTAGGTCTGGCTGAGTCCTCTGGGCCTCCCTCACGATCCCCTCTACCTCCCAAGTGAGAGCACCCACCACACAGGAGGAGGGCAGAATAGTGTCCAGCTCTGCACTCCGCTCCGGGGGCGAGAACTGGCGTGAGAGAGCATCTGGCTTCACATTGCGGGACCCTGGTCGGTAGGTCAGGGTGAAATTGAAGCGGCCGAAAAACAGAGCCCACCTGGCCTGCCGGGGATTCAGCCTCTTTGCGTCCCGGATGTAGATCAGGTTCTTGTGGTCAGTCCACACGATGATCGGCTGCTCCGTCCCCTCCAGCCAGTGCCTCCACTCCTGCAGTGCGAGTTGGACCGCGAGAAGCTCCCTGTTTCCTACGTCGTAGTTCCTCTCGGCCGGCTCCAAGCGGCGGGAGAAGAAGGCGCAGGGGTGGAGCTTGCCGTCCGTCACGGCCCTCTGGGACAGGACCGCCCCAACCCCCGTGTCGGAGGCGTCAACCTCCAGGACGAATTGGAGTGAGGGGTCCGGTTGGATGAGGACAGGTGCGGAGGTGAACAGGGCCTTGAGGGCCTTGAAGGCCACGTCCGCCGCAGGGGTCCAGGCGAAGGGGATGGCCGTGGATGTCAGCGCTGTCATGGGGCTCGCCACCCGGCTGTAGTTCCGGATAAACCTCCGGTAAAAGTTAGCGAACCCCAGGAACCGTTGGAGCTCCTTGCGGGTGGTGGGGACCGGCCACTCAACCACCGCCCTGATCTTCTCTGGGGAAGCCCTCACCCTCCCGGCCTCAATGACGAAACCCTGGAACTGGATCGTGGGCACGTGAAACTCGCATTTCTCCGCCTTGAGGTAGAGCCTGTTCTCCATGAGCCTCTGGAGGACCTGCCTGACGTGCCCGGTGTGCTCCTCCATGGTGCGCGAGAAGACGAGGATGTCATCCAGGTAGACGAAGACGGTGTGGTTGAGGAGGTCTCTGAGGACGTCGTTCACTAGGGCTTGGAACACGGCCGGGGCGTTGGTTAGGCCGAAGGGCATGACGCGGTACTCAAAGTGCCCGAGGGGGGTGTTAAAGGCCGTCTTCCACTCGTCTCCTTTCCTGATGCGCACCAGGTGGTAAGCGTTCCTGAGGTCGAGCTTGGAGAACACTGTGGCGCCCTGGAGCGGTTCGAAGGCGGAGGCGATGAGCAGCAGGGGGTAGCGGTTCTTGACTGTAATGTCGTTCAATCGCCGGTAGTCGATGCACGGGCGTAGGGTGCCGTCTTTCTTGCCCACGAAGAAGAAGCCCGCTCCTACGGGTGAGCCGGAGGGCTTGATGAGGCCGGCGTTCAGGGACTCGTGGATGTATTTCTCCATGGCCTCTCTCTCAGGACGAGACAAGTTGAACAGACGGCCGGAGGGCAGGGGCGCTCCTGAAAGCAGTTCAATGGCACAGTCGTAGGGGCGGTGAGGAGGCAGGGAGAGGGCCCTCTGTTTGCTGAACGCCTCTCCGAGGTCATGGTAGATGGAGGGAACCGTGGACAGGTCAGGTGGCTCCAGTGAGGCGCTGACGCCCTCTGTAGGCGGGGTGGCAGAGGTGAGACAGGTCCTGTGGCAGTGATGACTCCAGCCAATCACCCTGTTGGTCTCCCAGTCGATGTGGGGGTTGTGGCGCCGGAGCCAGGTCTGCCCCAGGACGAGGGGACTCTGGGGTGATGAGATCACCAGCAGGGAGAGGGTCTCGTGGTGGTTGCCAGACAGACGGATCTCCAAGGGCTTTGTGACCTGGGTGACCTCGGCCAGCAGTCTCCCGCTGAGGTCGTGAACGGCAAGGGGCGTGTCCCGGAGTTGTGTGGGGATGCCGGCCTGACGGACGAGCGTGGCATCGATGAAGCAGTCGTCCGTGCCCGAGTCAATCAGAGCAGGTACGGGGAATGGCCGGTTGTTAGATGTGACCACGGCTTCCAAGTGCAGGCGCCCCTGGTGGCTGGGGGTGAGTACGCCGCCCATCAGTGACACCCCTCTCACCGACGGGCTGGAGCTTTTGGGCGGTTCGGGCAGGTGTTCCGGGTGTGTCCAGGGCCGCCACAATAGAAACAGAGCCCCTCTGTAACCCTCCGGAGGCGCTCCTCAGCGGTCAGATGAGCCCCGCCCAATACCATGGGCTCGTCCTCAGGGGATGGAGAGGCAGACAGAGCAGAGGAGCGCAGGGGGGCGGAGTCGGGGCGAGACGAGAAGGGGGCCGGCTGGCCTGGGGGACGGTGACTGGGGGGCCGGACAGAGCCAGAGGGACGGGTGGCTCTTTCTCTCCTGCGCTCCCGGAGCCTGTTGTCCACCTTCACGGCGAGCGAGATGAGGTTGTCCAGGGAGGTGGCATCTTCCCTGAGCGCCAGCTCATCCTTAATAGTCTCTGTGAGGCCTGAGCGGAAAGCGGTCTGGAGGTCGGCATCGTTCCACCCGCTCCCCGCAGCCAGGATGCGGAACTCCACAGAGAATTCTGCCACACTCCGGGTGCCCTGCTGGAGATGGAGCAGGCGTGAGGCGGAGTCGCGGCCGTGGGCTGGATGGTCGAAAACCTTTCTAAACTCCACACAGAAAGTCTCGAAGGACCCGAAACAGGCCGCCCCTGACTCCCAGACTGCTTCAAACCAGCGGAGGGGTTGGCCGGTCAACAGGTTGGAGACGAAGGCAATCCTCTCCGCGTCCCCAGAATACCGGCTAGGCTGGTGAGCGAAAATGAATTTGCACTGCATCAGGAAGGACCCGCACTCAGCCAGGTCGCCGTCGAATGGCCTGGGGTTGGAGAGCTTGGGCTCTCTCCGGGGCAGAGCGGGGGAAGCGGCCTCGCCAGGAGCTGGAGCGGCGGGCTGGTCCTGGGGTGGTGCTGGGTCCTGGGGTGGTGATGGGGCCTGGAGAGGGGTAAGGTGGGCGATCAGGTTCCGGAACTCCTGGGTGAGAGCCTGCAGGCCCTGGTCGGTTTGGGCTGCCTGGGTGGCGAGCGCGTTCACGCTGGTGGAGAGGCCCTGCATGGCACTGGCCGCATGTTGGAGGTCAGAGTCGTGTCTCCCAATCAGCGTACCTTGGCTGGCGATGGCAGTGCGTATGGCGTCGACGTCCGCTGGGTCCATGTCTTGGCCAGATCGTTCTGTTAAGGATCAGGATGGAGGACCCAAGAGCAGACACGATTGGGGTGAAAGCCCGTAGGCACGTTTATTGCGATCCGGGGAGAGGCAGGCAGTAACGTGATCCGTAGACAGGCGTGGGTCAGGCGGGGACGTGGTAGTCGTACAGGCGATGGTCAGGCAGGAGCGTGGTAGTCGTACAGGCGATGGTCAGGCAGGAGCGGGGTTGTCGTACAGGCGTGGGTCAGGCAGGAGCAGGGTTGTCATACAGGCGTGGGTCAGGCAGGAGCAGGGTTGTCGTACAGGCGTGGGTCAGGCAGGAGCGGGGTAATCGTACAGGCGTGGGTCAGGCAGGAACTGGGAAGACAGGGAGAACAGGGTAAGGCAAGGTTCAAAAGACAGACGAGGCAGGGAGCTAGAGACGTGTACCCACTAGGTTGGTTAGTCAACGATCTGGCGCCGCATGCTGTGTGGAGTGGCTTCTTCACCTCCTGGGCTGATGGGCTGCAGGTGGTGGCTGGCCAGGATGGGGTGCAATCACCGGAATGACCGGCAGCTGCTCACGCCGACGAGCCCGCAGTTCCCTCTGCGCCCTCTGGGAGGTGCCAGGGGACTCGTTCTCGGAGATAGGGTTAGGGGCAGGCAGAGAGGCAGGGTTAGAGGCATGGGTTGTGACAATAGGACTTCAGTCAGACTGGGGCAGATAAATATAATAATAATAATAATACTTGATTCTTTTGGTTTCTGTTTGGTAAAGTGTTATCCAGCTAGGCCTACCGTCCCTCGTTTGAGTTATTTTACAGAGAGAACTACAACGATCCTCCTGATTTTAGATTGCAATTCTTGCACTTTGCCTTCAGCACTAGATTATGATCTTAGTCACTTGTTTTAGAAAGGAGATGCACTTGTAAGTTCTGGCAAGTAGCCTAGTAGGCTAGTAGCCCAACATTGGCCTTTCCTAGTTAAATGCAATTATTGTTAGTTGCTTTGGATAAAAGCGTCTGCTAAAATACTGTAATACAATGATATCTAGGCTACTGATCCGGGCATCTGTCGCGTTTTGAGAACTTCACTGGAGAGTGCAGCTGATCAGAGCACTATGCTGGTGCGCTTCGTAAACATGAGTCAATCTTGAATTATCTGTATGCCGAGATGAATCCAGTGATGTCCACCTCTTGAAATTTGGTCGGATTTACTGACCGGTAGATCAGTGAAACCCGGGGCTGCCAAGTCTCAGACACACGCATTGCAGCCTATTCTCACGCTCACTCGCCACGCTTCACAATTCTCACTCGGAGAAATGACCAACCTCAAAATAGCCTAGGCTACTACCAATTCAATGGCTATGGGACTCTTTTTTTTTCATTATTACTTGAACGAACGCTAATCTCGCCTCTCGGTCGTCCTTCGCGCTCAAAGAACGCTCCCCAAATCTACCTATCGGGGAGGAGAGAGGGAGAGGGAGCCGTCCCGGCGGGGGGAGAGGGGGGTTGGTGCTTGTGACTACACTTAGTCAACGCTTTGCTTAGCAACCACTCGCAGCAACCTCGCCTTTTTATTAATTACACGCGTGTTTGCCTAATGTAGATATCCTATTTCAAAAATGCACTCATCAGTCCGACTCCAACACTTCCACACCCCTATCAAAACCACTAGAGGGCGCCTCGCCACGTTACATCTCCCATTGCTTTTATGATGTCATAGTAGACGTTGCTGACGCAGACACTTAAACAGTCAGTGATCCATTCCACCTCATCAGAGTAGCTAGTGACTTCTGGATCTGACACACTGACTTAGAGAAAACAAGTAAGTCCATAATGGGGATAAACTTTAGAGTAAGACTTTTCTACAATTATTCTGTATTAATTCTTTGACAAAAACACCCCCAATTGAAGACAGAATAGAGTACATATTGCTCTCTGAGCTTTGCTTAACCAAGTTGTCATATAAATGATGTGTTGATACTGGTTGATTAGAGGACTAGCAGTGATGGCTCTGGGTAATATGAGTTCCTGGGTGAACCTCCTCTTCATCTGTGATCTGGTGAATAACCAGTTGCTTTATAGGACTTCAGTCAGACTGGGGCAGATAAATATAATAATAATAATAATACTTGATTCTTTTGGTTTCTGTTTGGTAAAGTGTTATCCAGCTAGGCCTACTGTGCTGTGTTGGAAAGTCCTGTATATCTAAATATAGGCCTAATGTGCTGCTAGGTATAGGTCTATTGTGCTGTATTGTAAAGTACTTGTATACAGTAGCTACAGTAGGTATATGACTACCGTTGTATGTTGTAAATTGCTGTACAGCTAGGTATAGACCTACTGTCCTGTGTTGTAAAGAGCTGTATAGCTACAGTATGCTCGCTGTGATATGAAGTGGTATCAATCAATCAATCAATCAATCAAAGCTGTATTTGTATAGCGCATTTCATACCCAGAGGCAACACAATGCGCTTTACAGAGAACAAGGGAGGTGGGGATTCATCCCACCCCTACATATTCCAGAGGGAAGCAAAAAGTGAGCTGTACAAATTCTTCCCTGACCCCTCTCAACAAGGAAATCGAGCAAGCTCCTGGAGTATGTTTGTCTACCGGCTAAGAACATTTATAAAGCAATAAATTACATTAAATTACATTTTCAGAGTAAGAGAGGCTAAAAACATAATAGGAGAGACATGGCAAACACTGGTGTATGTCTGTGTGTGCGTGAATGTGCCTGGGCCCAGATAGAGGCAGGGGTTGGGGTAGAGAGGGGGTAGGAAAAGGATACGGACCCGGGTTAGGGTGAGGGGAAGGGGGACTGGGCCCAGGTCCAGGCCTAAGCCGGATGTGGACTGATGTGTGTACGTGTGTGTGTGTGTTAACTAAATACTACGACATCCACAGCTGACACGGGGGTATCTATCGGACTCAGAGTGGTGTGCGGGTGACAGTGGGGCATCCACTGGACCTGGTTAGAAGGTAGGAGGAAGAGAGAGAGGCACTAGGGGAGACAGAAAACGGTTAGAAGCACGCTGAGCCTTTGAAGCAACACAGATATCAGAACAGAACAAGCCTGTTTCAGGGCAACCAGCTTCTGTACACAACTTGATATACATAGAGTGCATAGCAGGATATACATCAATGTATACAGAGGATTCACAGGTAGGTTTGAGGCTGCCTTTCTGTGTCTCAAGGTCCTGGCTAGTGATTGTAGGCTAGGCCAAAAAGGTACGTCTTGAGATCTTGCTTGAAGACCTCCGTTGTTTCGACCCTTCTTAGGCACTCCGGCAGGGAGTTCCAGAAGTTGGGGGCATAGAAACTAAAAGCTGCCTCTCCGTGTTTCTTGGTCCTGGCTTTTGGGACTGTTACGAGTTCAGTACCTGAGGATCTGAGTGGTCTGTTGGGCATGTACCTGACAAGCATGTCTGAAATGTTTTCTGGTGCGTGACTGTGGAGAGATTTATAGACTAGTATTAGTATTTTAAAGTCTATTCTAGAGTTGACAGTTAACCAGTGTAGTGATTTTAAGGCTGGTGTGATGTGTGCCCTTCGTCTAGTCTTAGTGAGGACTCGTACTGATCAGAGCACTATGTTGGTGTGCTTCGTAAACATGAGTCAATTGCTCTTGAATTATCTGTATGCCGAGATGAATCCAGTGATGTCCACCTCTTGAAATTTGGTCGAATTTACTGACCGCTAGATCAGTGAAACCCGGGGCTGCCAAGTCTCAGACACACGCATTGCAGCCTATTCTCACGTTCACTCGCCACGCTTCACAATTCTCACTCGGAGAAATGACCAACCTCAAAATAGCCTAGGCTACTACCAATTCAATGGCTATGGGACCCTTTTTTTTATTATTACTTGAACGAACTCTAATCTCGCCTCTCGGTCGTCCTTCGCGCTCAAAGAACGCTACCCAAATCTACCTATCGGGGAGGAGAGAGGGAGAGGGAGCCGTCCCGGCGGGGGGAGAGGGGGGTTGGTGCTTGTGACTACACTTAGTCAACGCTTTGCTTAGCAACCACTCGCAGCAACCTCGCCTTTTTATTAATTACACCCGTGTTTACCTAATGTAGATATCCTATTTCAAAAATGCACTCATCAGTCCGACTCCAACACTTCCACACCCCTATCAAAACCACTAGAGGGCGCCTCACCACGTTACATCTCCCATTGCTTTTATGATGTCATAGTAGACGTTGCTGACGCAGACACAGACACTTAAACAGTCAGTGATCCATTCCATCTCATCAGAGTAGCTAGTGACTTCTGGATCTGACACACTGACTTAGAGAAAACAAGTAAGTCCATAATGGGGATAAACTTTAGAGTAAGAATTTTCTACAATTATTCTGTATTAATTCTTTGACAAAAACACCCCCGATTGAAGACAGAATAGAGTACATATTGCTCTCTGAGCTTTGTTTAACCAAGTTGTCATATAAATGATGTGTTGATACTGGTTGATTAGAGGACTAGCAGTGATGGCTCTGGGTAATATGAGTTCCTGGGTGAACCTCCTCTTCATCAGTGATCTGGTGAATAACCAGTTGCTTTATAGGTGTTAAGGATCAGGATGGAGGACCCAAGAGCAGACACGATTGGGGTGAAAGCCCGTAGGCACGTTTATTGCGATCCGGGGAGAGGCAGGCAGTAACGTGATCCGTAGACAGGCGTGGGTCAGGCGGGGACGTGGTAGTCGTACAGGCGATGGTCAGGCAGGAGCGTGGTAGTCGTACAGGCGATGGTCAGGCAGGAGCGGGGTTGTCGTACAGGCGTGGGTCAGGCAGGAGCAGGGTTGTCGTACAGGCGTGGGTCAGGCAGGAGCAGGGTTGTCGTACAGGCGTGGGTCAGGCAGGAGCAGGGTGGTCGTACAGGCGTGGGTCAGGCAGGAGCAGGGTTGTTGTACAGGCGTGGGTCAGGCAGGAGCGGGGTAATCGTACAGGCGTGGGTCAGGCAGGAACTGGGAAGACAGGGAGAACAGGGTAAGGCAAGGTTCAAAAGACAGACGAGGCAGGGAGCTAGAGACGTGTACCCACTAGGTTGGTTAGTCAACGATCTGGCGCCGCATGCTGTGTGGAGTGGCTTCTTAACCTCCTGGGCTGATGGGCTGCAGGTGGTGGCTGGCCAGGATGGGGTGCAATCACCGGAATGACCGGCAGCTGCTCACGCCGACGAGCCCGCAGTTCCCTCTGCGCCCTCTGGGAGGTGCCAGGGGACTCGTTCTCGGAGATAGGGTTAGGGGCAGGCAGAGAGGCAGGGTTAGAGGCATGGGTTGTGACAGGACCCCCCCCTCTACGGGCGACTCCCGGCGACCGACCAGGCAGGCCAGGGTGGGCCCGGTGGAAATCCCGGACAAGAGAGGGGTCCAGGATGTGCCTGCGGGGCACCCAGCTTTGCTCCTCAGGCCCATAACCCTCCCAATCGACAAGGTATTGCAGACCCCGGCCCCGGCGACGGACCCTCAGCAACCGCCGGACAGTCCAGGCCGGATGGTCGTCGATGAGGCGGACGGGGGGAGGAGCATCGCCTGGGGGGCAAAGGGGACTGACCTTCACAGGTTTGATCCTGGAGACGTGGAAGACCGGGTGGATCCTCATGGCGGGGGGCAACCTGAGCTTGACCGCCACAGGGTTGACCACGCTCTCAATGACGTAGGGGCCGAGGAAGCGGGGGACCAGCTTCCTGCAACCTGCCTGCAGCGGAATGTCCCTGGAGGAGAGCCAGACCTCCTGGCCAGGCACATAGTTGGGGGCCGGGGTCCGACGCTGGTCGGCATACCGCTGGCTTCTGCGGGTGGAGCGGAGCAGGGCCGAGCGGGCGGTCCTCCAGATCCTGCGGCAGCGGTCAATGTGGGCCTGGACTGACGGGACAGCCAGCTCCTCCTCCTGCTCAGGAAAAAGGGGTGGTTGGTAACCCAGGGAGCACTCAAACGGGGACTGACCTGAGGAGGCGTTGGGCAGGGTGTTGTGGGCGTACTCGACCCAGGAGATGCGCTCGCTCCAAGAGGCCGGGCTCCGGCCCGTGATGCACCGCAGGGCAGTGCCCAGGTACTGGTTGGCCCGTTCCGCCTGCCCGTTGGTCTGGGGGTGGAAGCCCGAGGACAGGCTGACAGTGGCCCCCATAGCCCGACAGAACTCCCTCCAGACCCGAGAGGTGAACTGCGGCCCCCTGTCTGACACAATGTCGAGGGGGATGCCATGGAGACGGACCACGTGAGTCACCAGCAGGTCCGCAGTCTCAGAGGCAGAGGGGAGCTTAGGCAGCGGCACGAAGTGGGCAGCCTTCGAGAAACGGTCAATGATGGTCAGGATCACCGTGTTTCCCTGGGATGGGGGGAGACCGGTGACGAAGTCCAACCCAATGTGGCTCCAGGGTCGGCCGGGAACAGGCAGGGGACGCAGAAGTCCTGAAGGGGGCTGGTGGGAGGACTTACTCCGGGCACACACCGTACAGGCCTGGACGTACTTGGTGGTGTCGACGGCCATGGTGGGCCACCAGAACCGGCGCCTAAGCAGGGTTAGCGTGCGGCTGGCTCCTGGGTGACAGGCGAACTGGGACGTGTGGGCCCACTGGAGGACCTGGGTACGGACCCGGTCAGGCACAAAGAGGCGGTTTGCCGGACCACCGCCTAGGTCTGGCTGAGTCCTCTGGGCCTCCCTCACGATCCCCTCTACCTCCCAAGTGAGAGCACCCACCACACAGGAGGAGGGCAGAATAGTGTCCAGCTCTGCACTCCGCTCCGGGGGCGAGAACTGGCGTGAGAGAGCATCTGGCTTCACATTGCGGGACCCTGGTCGGTAGGTCAGGGTGAAATTGAAGCGGCCGAAAAACAGAGCCCACCTGGCCTGCCGGGGATTCAGCCTCTTTGCGTCCCGGATGTAGATCAGGTTCTTGTGGTCAGTCCACACGATGATCGGCTGCTCCGTCCCCTCCAGCCAGTGCCTCCACTCCTGCAGTGCGAGTTGGACCGCGAGAAGCTCCCTGTTTCCTACGTCGTAGTTCCTCTCGGCCGGCTCCAAGCGGCGGGAGAAGAAGGCGCAGGGGTGGAGCTTGCCGTCCGTCACGGCCCTCTGGGACAGGACCGCCCCAACCCCCGTGTCGGAGGCGTCAACCTCCAGGACGAATTGGAGTGAGGGGTCCGGTTGGATGAGGACAGGTGCGGAGGTGAACAGGGCCTTGAGGGCCTTGAAGGCCACGTCCGCCGCAGGGGTCCAGGCGAAGGGGATGGCCGTGGATGTCAGCGCTGTCATGGGGCTCGCCACCCGGCTGTAGTTCCGGATAAACCTCCGGTAAAAGTTAGCGAACCCCAGGAACCGTTGGAGCTCCTTGCGGGTGGTGGGGACCGGCCACTCAACCACCGCCCTGATCTTCTCTGGGGAAGCCCTCACCCTCCCGGCCTCAATGACGAAACCCAGGAACTGGATCGTGGGCACGTGAAACTCGCATTTCTCCGCCTTGAGGTAGAGCCTGTTCTCCATGAGCCTCTGGAGGACCTGCCTGACGTGCCCGGTGTGCTCCTCCATGGTGCGCGAGAAGACGAGGATGTCATCCAGGTAGACGAAGACGGTGTGGTTGAGGAGGTCTCTGAGGACGTCGTTCACTAGGGCTTGGAACACGGCCGGGGCGTTGGTTAGGCCGAAGGGCATGACGCGGTACTCAAAGTGCCCGAGGGGGGTGTTAAAGGCCGTCTTCCACTCGTCTCATTTCCTGATGCGCACCAGGTGGTAAGCGTTCCTGAGGTCGAGCATGGAGAACACTGTGGCGCCCTGGAGCGGTTCGAAGGCGGAGGCGATGAGCAGCAGGGGGTAGCGGTTCTTGACTGTAATGTCGTTCAATCGCCGGTAGTCGATGCACGGGCGTAGGGTGCCGTCTTTCTTGCCCACGAAGAAGAAGCCCGCTCCTACGGGTGAGCTGGAGGGCTTGATGAGGCCGGCGTTCAGGGACTCGTGGATGTATTTCTCCATGGCCTCTCTCTCAGGACGAGACAAGTTGAACAGACGGCCGGAGGGCAGGGGCGCTCCTGAAAGCAGTTCAATGGCACAGTCGTAGGGGCGGTGAGGAGGCAGGGAGAGGGCCCTCTGTTTGCTGAACGCCTCTCCGAGGTCATGGTAGATGGAGGGAACCGTGGACAGGTCAGGTGGCTCCAGTGAGGCGCTGACGCCCTCTGTAGGCGGGGTGGCAGAGGTGAGACAGGTCCTGTGGCAGTGATGACTCCAGCCAATCACCCTGTTGGTCTCCCAGTCGATGTGGGGGTTGTGGCGCCGGAGCCAGGTCTGCCCCAGGACGAGGGGACTCTGGGGTGATGAGATCACCAGCAGGGAGAGGGTCTCGTGGTGGTTGCCAGACAGACGGATCTCCAAGGGCTTTGTGACCTGGGTGACCTCGGCCAGCAGTCTCCCGCTGAGGTCGTGAACGGCAAGGGGCGTGTCCCGGAGTTGTGTGGGGATGCCGGCCTGACGGACGAGCGTGGCATCGATGAAGCAGTCGTCCGTGCCCGAGTCAATCAGAGCAGGTACGGGGAATGGCCGGTTGTTAGATGTGACCACGGCTTCCAAGTGCAGGCGCCCCTGGTGGCTGGGGGTGAGTACGCCGCCCATCAGTGACACCCCTCTCACCGACGGGCTGGAGCTTTTGGGCGGTTCGGGCAGGTGTTCCGGGTGTGTCCAGGGCCGCCACAATAGAAACAGAGCCCCTCTGTAACCCTCCGGAGGCGCTCCTCAGCGGTCAGATGAGCCCCGCCCAATACCATGGGCTCGTCCTCAGGGGATGGAGAGGCAGACAGAGCAGAGGAGCGCAGGGGGGCGGAGTCGGGGCGAGACGAGAAGGGGGCCGGCTGGCCTGGGGGACGGTGACTGGGGGGCCGGACAGAGCCAGAGGGACGGGTGGCTCTTTCTCTCCTGCGCTCCCGGAGCCTGTTGTCCACCTTCACGGCGAGCGAGATGAGGTTGTCCAGGGAGGTGGCATCTTCCCTGAGCGCCAGCTCATCCTTAATAGTCTCTGTGAGGCCTGAGCGGAAAGCGGTCTGGAGGTCGGCATCGTTCCACCCGCTCCCCGCAGCCAGGATGCGGAACTCCACAGAGAATTCTGCCACACTCCGGGTGCCCTGCTGGAGATGGAGCAGGCGTGAGGCGGAGTCGCGGCCGTGGGCTGGATGGTCGAAAACCTTTCTAAACTCCACACAGAAAGTCTCGAAGGACCCGAAACAGGCCGCCCCTGACTCCCAGACTGCTTCAAACCAGCGGAGGGGTTGGCCGGTCAACAGGTTGGAGACGAAGGCAATCCTCTCCGCGTCCCCAGAATACCGGCTAGGCTGGTGAGCGAAAATGAATTTGCACTGCATCAGGAAGGACCCGCACTCAGCCAGGTCGCCGTCGAATGGCCTGGGGTTGGAGAGCTTGGGCTCTCTCCGGGGCAGAGCGGGGGAAGCGGCCTCGCCAGGAGCTGGAGCGGCGGGCTGGTCCTGGGGTGGTGCTGGGTCCTGGGGTGGTGATGGGGCCTGGAGAGGGGTAAGGTGGGCGATCAGGTTCCGGAACTCCTGGGTGAGAGCCTGCAGGCCCTGGTCGGTTTGGGCTGCCTGGGTGGCGAGCGCGTTCACGCTGGTGGAGAGGCCCTGCATGGCACTGGCCGCATGTTGGAGGTCAGAGTCGTGTCTCCCAATCAGCGTACCTTGGCTGGCGATGGCAGTGCGTATGGCGTCGACGTCCGCTGGGTCCATGTCTTGGCCAGATCGTTCTGTTAAGGATCAGGATGGAGGACCCAAGAGCAGACACGATTGGGGTGAAAGCCCGTAGGCACGTTTATTGCGATCCGGGGAGAGGCAGGCAGTAACGTGATCCGTAGACAGGCGTGGGTCAGGCGGGGACGTGGTAGTCGTACAGGCGATGGTCAGGCAGGAGCGTGGTAGTCGTACAGGCGATGGTCAGGCAGGAGCGGGGTTGTCGTACAGGCGTGGGTCAGGCAGGAGCAGGGTTGTCATACAGGCGTGGGTCAGGCAGGAGCAGGGTTGTCGTACAGGCGTGGGTCAGGCAGGAGCGGGGTAATCGTACAGGCGTGGGTCAGGCAGGAACTGGGAAGACAGGGAGAACAGGGTAAGGCAAGGTTCAAAAGACAGACGAGGCAGGGAGCTAGAGACGTGTACCCACTAGGTTGGTTAGTCAACGATCTGGCGCCGCATGCTGTGTGGAGTGGCTTCTTCACCTCCTGGGCTGATGGGCTGCAGGTGGTGGCTGGCCAGGATGGGGTGCAATCACCGGAATGACCGGCAGCTGCTCACGCCGACGAGCCCGCAGTTCCCTCTGCGCCCTCTGGGAGGTGCCAGGGGACTCGTTCTCGGAGATAGGGTTAGGGGCAGGCAGAGAGGCAGGGTTAGAGGCATGGGTTGTGACAATAGGACTTCAGTCAGACTGGGGCAGATAAATATAATAATAATAATAATACTTGATTCTTTTGGTTTCTGTTTGGTAAAGTGTTATCCAGCTAGGCCTACCGTCCCTCGTTTGAGTTATTTTACAGAGAGAACTACAACGATCCTCCTGATTTTAGATTGCAATTCTTGCACTTTGCCTTCAGCACTAGATTATGATCTTAGTCACTTGTTTTAGAAAGGAGATGCACTTGTAAGTTCTGGCAAGTAGCCTAGTAGGCTAGTAGCCCAACATTGGCCTTTCCTAGTTAAATGCAATTATTGTTAGTTGCTTTGGATAAAAGCGTCTGCTAAAATACTGTAATACAATGAGATCTAGGCTACTGATCCGGGCATCTGTCGCGTTTTGAGAACTTCACTGGAGAGTGCAGCTGATCAGAGCACTATGCTGGTGCGCTTCGTAAACATGAGTCAATCTTGAATTATCTGTATGCCGAGATGAATCCAGTGATGTCCACCTCTTGAAATTTGGTCGGATTTACTGACCGCAGGGACGGACTGGGACAAAAATTCAGCCCTGGCATCTTGGCCCAGACCGGCCCACAGGACTGGACTGGGTGAATATTTCCTACCGGGAAATGTAGCCCCAGTCGGCCCACTAGCCGAGCCGACGCGTGAAATGGAACACCTTCAGTTTCGTTTTGTTGACGGGGGGGGGGGGGGGGGGGTGCTGCTGCGCGATTTGTTGACGGGGGGGGGGGGGGGGGGTGCTGCTGCGCGATTTGTTGACGGGGGGGGGGGGGGGTGCTGCTGAGGCTCTCTAGCGGCCCGCGCAAATGACACCTGAAACTAACAGAGGGAGGGTGGGGCCTACATATGATTGGGCCAGCCCAGTGTCAGTATAGAAAATGGACCAATGGGCCGCTGTCCCTGCTCTATGGGCCGTTCGTTAGCTCGTTTTTTTAGATCGGCCCACAAGTAGGTCCGGCCCACCGGGCATTTGCCCGGTACGCCACATGGCCAGTCCGGCCCTGACTGACCGGTAGATCAGTGAAACCCGGGGCTGCCAAGTCTCAGACACACGCATAGCAGCCTATTCTCACGCTCACTCGCCACGCTTCACAATTCTCACTCGGAGAAATGACCAACCTCAAAATAGCCTAGGCTACTACCAATTCAATGGCTATGGGACTCTTTTTTTTTCATTATTACTTGAACGAACGCTAATCTCGCCTCTCGGTCGTCCTTCGCGCTCAAAGAACGCTCCCCAAATCTACCTATCGGGGAGGAGAGAGGGAGAGGGAGCCGTCCCGGCGGGGGGAGAGGGGGGTTGGTGCTTGTGACTACACTTAGTCAACGCTTTGCTTAGCAACCACTCGCAGCAACCTCGCCTTTTTATTAATTACACGCGTGTTTGCCTAATGTAGATATCCTATTTCAAAAATGCACTCATCAGTCCGACTCCAACACTTCCACACCCCTATCAAGACCACTAGAGGGCGCCTCGCCACGTTACATCTCCCATTGCTTTTATGATGTCATAGTAGACGTTGCTGACGCAGACACTTAAACAGTCAGTGATCCATTCCACCTCATCAGAGTAGCTAGTGACTTCTGGATCTGACACACTGACTTAGAGAAAACAAGTAAGTCCATAATGGGGATAAACTTTAGAGTAAGACTTTTCTACAATTATTCTGTATTAATTCTTTGACAAAAACACCCCCAATTGAAGACAGAATAGAGTACATATTGCTCTCTGAGCTTTGCTTAACCAAGTTGTCATATAAATGATGTGTTGATACTGGTTGATTAGAGGACTAGCAGTGATGGCTCTGGGTAATATGAGTTCCTGGGTGAACCTCCTCTTCATCTGTGATCTGGTGAATAACCAGTTGCTTTATAGGACTTCAGTCAGACTGGGGCAGATAAATATAATAATAATAATAATACTTGATTCTTTTGGTTTCTGTTTGGTAAAGTGTTATCCAGCTAGGCCTACTGTGCTGTGTTGGAAAGTCCTGTATATCTAAATATAGGCCTAATGTGCTGCTAGGTATAGGTCTATTGTGCTGTATTGTAAAGTACTTGTATACAGTAGCTACAGTAGGTATATGACTACTGTTGTATGTTGTAAATTGCTGTACAGCTAGGTATAGACCTACTGTCCTGTGTTGTAAAGAGCTGTATAGCTACAGTATGCTCGCTGTGATATGAAGTGGTATCAATCAATCAATCAATCAATCAAAGCTGTATTTGTATAGCGCATTTCATACCCAGAGGCAACACAATGCGCTTTACAGAGAACAAGGGAGGTGGGGATTCATCCCACCCCTACATATTCCAGAGGGAAGCAAAAAGTGAGCTGTACAAATTCTTCCCTGACCCCTCTCAACAAGGAAATCGAGCAAGCTCCTGGAGTATGTTTGTCTACCGGCTAAGAACATTTATAAAGCAATAAATTACATTAAATTACATTTTCAGAGTAAGAGAGGCTAAAAACATAATAGGAGAGACATGGCAAACACTGGTGTATGTCTGTGTGTGCGTGAATGTGCCTGGGCCCAGATAGAGGCAGGGGTTGGGGTAGAGAGGGGGTAGGAAAAGGATACGGACCCGGGTTAGGGTGAGGGGAAGGGGGACTGGGCCCAGGTCCAGGCCTAAGCCGGATGTGGACTGATGTGTGTACGTGTGTGTGTGTGTTAACTAAATACTACGACATCCACAGCTGACACGGGGGTATCTATCGGACTCAGAGTGGTGTGCGGGTGACAGTGGGGCATCCACTGGACCTGGTTAGAAGGTAGGAGGAAGAGAGAGAGGCACTAGGGGAGACAGAAAACGGTTAGAAGCACGCTGAGCCTTTGAAGCAACACAGATATCAGAACAGAACAAGCCTGTTTCAGGGCAACCAGCTTCTGTACACAACTTGATATACATAGAGTGCATAGCAGGATATACACCAATGTATACAGAGGATTCACAGGTAGGTTTGAGGCTGCCTTTCTGTGTCTCAAGGTCCTGGCTAGTGATTGTAGGCTAGGCCAAAAAGGTACGTCTTGAGATCTTGCTTGAAGACCTCCGTTGTTTCGACCCTTCTTAGGCACTCCGGCAGGGTGTTCCAGAGGTTGGGGGTATAGAAACTAAAAGCTGCCTCTCCGTGTTTCTTGGTCCTGGCTTTTGGGACTGTTACGAGTTCAGTACCTGAGGATCTGAGTGGTCTGTTGGGCATGTACCTGACAAGCATGTCTGAAATTTTTTCTGGTGCGTGACTGTGGAGAGATTTATAGACTAGTAATAGTATTTTAAAGTCTATTCTAGAGTTGACAGTTAACCAGTGTAGTGATTTTAAGGCTGGTGTGATGTGTGCCCTTCGTCTAGTCTTAGTGAGGACTCGTACTGATCAGAGCACTATGTTGGTGTGCTTCGTAAACATGAGTCAATTGCTCTTGAATTATCTGTATGCCGAGATGTATCCAGTGATGTCCACCTCTTGAAATTTGGTCAAATTTACTGACCGCTAGATCAGTGAAACCCGGGGCTGCCAAGTCTCAGACACACGCATTGCAGCCTATTCTCACGCTCACTCGCCACGCTTCACAATTCTCACTCGGAGAAATGACCAACCTCAAAATAGCCTAGGCTACTACCAATTCAATGGCTATGGGACTCTTTTTTATTATTATTACTTGAACGAACTCTAATCTCGCCTCTCGGTCGTCCTTCGCGCTCAAAGAACGCTCCCCAAATCTACCTATCGGGGAGGAGAGAGGGAGAGGGAGCCGTCCCGGCGGGGGGAGAGGGGGGTTGGTGCTTGTGACTACACTTAGTCAACGCTTTGCTTAGCAACCACTCGCAGCAACCTCGCCTTTTTATTAATTACACCCGTGTTTGCCTAATGTAGATATCCTATTTCAAAAATGCACTCATCAGTCCGACTCCAACACTTCCACACCCCTATCAAGACCACTAGAGGGCGCCTCACCACGTTACATCTCCCATTGCTTTTATGATGTCATAGTAGACGTTGCTGACGCAGACACTTAAACAGTCAGTGATCCATTCCACCTCATCAGAGTAGCTAGTGACTTCTGGATCTGACACACTGACTTAGAGAAAACAAGTAAGTCCATAATGGGGATAAACTTTAGAGTAAGAATTTTCTACAATTATTCTGTATTAATTCTTTGACAAAAACACCCCCAATTGAAGACAGAATAGAGTACATATTGCTCTCTGAGCTTTGTTTAACCAAGTTGTCATATAAATGATGTGTTGATACTGGTTGATTAGAGGACTAGCAGTGATGGCTCTGGGTAATATGAGTTCCTGGGTGAACCTCCTCTTCATCAGTGATCTGGTGAATAACCAGTTGCTTTATAGGACTTCAGTCAGACTGGGGCAGATAAATATAATAATAATAATAATACTTGATTCTTTTGGTTTCTGTTTGGTAAAGTGTTATCCAGCTAGGCCTACTGTGCTGTGTTGGAAAGTCCTGTATATCTAAATATAGGCCTAATGTGCTGCTAGGTATAGGTCTATTGTGCTGTATTGTAAAGTACTTGTATACAGTAGCTACAGTAGGTATATGACTACCGTTGTATGTTGTAAATTGCTGTACAGCTAGGTATAGACCTACTGTCCTGTGTTGTAAAGAGCTGTATAGCTACAGTATGCTCGCTGTGATGTGAAGTGGTATCAATCAATCAATCAATCAATCAAAGCTGTATTTGTACAGCGCATTTCATACCCAGAGGCAACACAATGCGCTTTACAGAGAACAAGGGAGGTGGGGATTCATCCCACCCCTACATATTCCAGAGGGAAGCAAAAAGTGAGCTGTACAAATTCTTCCCTGACCCCTCTCAACAAGGAAATCGAGCAAGCTCCTGGAGTATGTTTGTCTACCGGCTAAGAACATTTATAAAGCAATAAATTACATTAAATTACATTTTCAGAGTAAGAGAGGCTAAAAACATAATAGGAGAGACATGGCAAACACTGGTGTATGTCTGTGTGTGCGTGAATGTGCCTGGGCCCAGATAGAGGCAGGGGTTGGGGTAGAGAGGGGGTAGGAAAAGGATACGGACCCGGGTTAGGGTGAGGGGAAGGGGGACTGGGCCCAGGTCCAGGCCTAAGCCGGATGTGGACTGATGTGTGTACGTGTGTGTGTGTGTTAACTAAATACTACGACATCCACAGCTGACACGGGGGTATCTATCGGACTCAGAGTGGTGTGCGGGTGACAGTGGGGCATCCACTGGACCTGGTTAGAAGGTAGGAGGAAGAGAGAGAGGCACTAGGGGAGACAGAAAACGGTTAGAAGCACGCTGAGCCTTTGAAGCAACACAGATATCAGAACAGAACAAGCCTGTTTCAGGGCAACCAGCTTCTGTACACAACTTGATATACATAGAGTGCATAGCAGGATATACATCAATGTATACAGAGGATTCACAGGTAGGTTTGAGGCTGCCTTTCTGTGTCTCAAGGTCCTGGCTAGTGATTGTAGGCTAGGCCAAAAAGGTACGTCTTGAGATCTTGCTTGAAGACCTCCGTTGTTTCGACCCTTCTTAGGCACTCCGGCAGGGAGTTCCAGAAGTTGGGGGCATAGAAACTAAAAGCTGCCTCTCCGTGTTTCTTGGTCCTGGCTTTTGGGACTGTTACGAGTTCAGTACCTGAGGATCTGAGTGGTCTGTTGGGCATGTACCTGACAAGCATGTCTGAAATGTTTTCTGGTGCGTGACTGTGGAGAGATTTATAGACTAGTATTAGTATTTTAAAGTCTATTCTAGAGTTGACAGTTAACCAGTGTAGTGATTTTAAGGCTGGTGTGATGTGTGCCCTTCGTCTAGTCTTAGTGAGGACTCGTACTGATCAGAGCACTATGTTGGTGTGCTTCGTAAACATGAGTCAATTGCTCTTGAATTATCTGTATGCCGAGATGAATCCAGTGATGTCCACCTCTTGAAATTTGGTCGAATTTACTGACCGCTAGATCAGTGAAACCCGGGGCTGCCAAGTCTCAGACACACGCATTGCAGCCTATTCTCACGTTCACTCGCCACGCTTCACAATTCTCACTCGGAGAAATGACCAACCTCAAAATAGCCTAGGCTACTACCAATTCAATGGCTATGGGACCCTTTTTTTTATTATTACTTGAACAAACTCTAATCTCGCCTCTCGGTCGTCCTTCGCGCTCAAAGAACGCTACCCAAATCTACCTATCGGGGAGGAGAGAGGGAGAGGGAGCCGTCCCGGCGGGGGGAGAGGGGGGTTGGTGCTTGTGACTACACTTAGTCAACGCTTTGCTTAGCAACCACTCGCAGCAACCTCGCCTTTTTATTAATTACACCCGTGTTTACCTAATGTAGATATCCTATTTCAAAAATGCACTCATCAGTCCGACTCCAACACTTCCACACCCCTATCAAAACCACTAGAGGGCGCCTCACCACGTTACATCTCCCATTGCTTTTATGATGTCATAGTAGACGTTGCTGACGCAGACACTTAAACAGTCAGTGATCCATTCCATCTCATCAGAGTAGCTAGTGACTTCTGGATCTGACACACTGACTTAGAGAAAACAAGTAAGTCCATAATGGGGATAAACTTTAGAGTAAGAATTTTCTACAATTATTCTGTATTAATTCTTTGACAAAAACACCCCCAATTGAAGACAGAATAGAGTACATATTGCTCTCTGAGCTTTGTTTAACCAAGTTGTCATATAAATGATGTGTTGATACTGGTTGATTAGAGGACTAGCAGTGATGGCTCTGGGTAATATGAGTTCCTGGGTGAACCTCCTCTTCATCAGTGATCTGGTGAATAACCAGTTGCTTTATAGGTGTTAAGGATCAGGATGGAGGACCCAAGAGCAGACACGATTGGGGTGAAAGCCCGTAGGCACGTTTATTGCGATCCGGGGAGAGGCAGGCAGTAACGTGATCCGTAGACAGGCGTGGGTCAGGCGGGGACGTGGTAGTCGTACAGGCGATGGTCAGGCAGGAGCGTGGTAGTCGTACAGGCGATGGTCAGGCAGGAGCGGGGTTGTCGTACAGGCGTGGGTCAGGCAGGAGCAGGGTTGTCGTACAGGCGTGGGTCAGGCAGGAGCAGGGTTGTCGTACAGGCGTGGGTCAGGCAGGAGCAGGGTGGTCGTACAGGCGTGGGTCAGGCAGGAGCAGGGTTGTTGTACAGGCGTGGGTCAGGCAGGAGCGGGGTAATCGTACAGGCGTGGGTCAGGCAGGAACTGGGAAGACAGGGAGAACAGGGTAAGGCAAGGTTCAAAAGACAGACGAGGCAGGGAGCTAGAGACGTGTACCCACTAGGTTGGTTAGTCAACGATCTGGCGCCGCATGCTGTGTGGAGTGGTTTCTTAACCTCCTGGGCTGATGGGCTGCAGGTGGTGGCTGGCCAGGATGGGGTGCAATCACCGGAATGACCGGCAGCTGCTCACGCCGACGAGCCCGCAGTTCCCTCTGCGCCCTCTGGGAGGTGCCAGGGGACTCGTTCTCGGAGATAGGGTTAGGGGCAGGCAGAGAGGCAGGGTTAGAGGCATGGGTTGTGACAGGACCCCCCCCTCTACGGGCGACTCCCGGCGACCGACCAGGCAGGCCAGGGTGGGCCCGGTGGAAATCCCGGACAAGAGAGGGGTCCAGGATGTGCCTGCGGGGCACCCAGCTTTGCTCCTCAGGCCCATAACCCTCCCAATCGACAAGGTATTGCAGACCCCGGCCCCGGCGACGGACCCTCAGCAACCGCCGGACAGTCCAGGCCGGATGGTCGTCGATGAGGCGGACGGGGGGAGGAGCATCGCCTGGGGGGCAAAGGGGACTGACCTTCACAGGTTTGATCCTGGAGACGTGGAAGACCGGGTGGATCCTCATGGCGGGGGGCAACCTGAGCTTGACCGCCACAGGGTTGACCACGCTCTCAATGACGTAGGGGCCGAGGAAGCGGGGGACCAGCTTCCTGCAACCTGCCTGCAGCGGAATGTCCCTGGAGGAGAGCCAGACCTCCTGGCCAGGCACATAGTTGGGGGCCGGGGTGCGACGCTGGTCGGCATACCGCTGGCTTCTGCGGGTGGAGCGGAGCAGGGCCGAGCGGGCGGTCCTCCAGATCCTGCGGCAGCGGTCAATGTGGGCCTGGACTGACGGGACAGCCAGCTCCTCCTCCTGCTCAGGAAAAAGGGGTGGTTGGTAACCCAGGGAGCACTCAAACGGGGACTGACCTGAGGAGGCGTTGGGCAGGGTGTTGTGGGCGTACTCGACCCAGGAGATGCGCTCGCTCCAAGAGGCCGGGCTCCGGCCCGTGATGCACCGCAGGGCAGTGCCCAGGTACTGGTTGGCCCGTTCCGCCTGCCCGTTGGTCTGGGGGTGGAAGCCCGAGGACAGGCTGACAGTGGCCCCCATAGCCCGACAGAACTCCCTCCAGACCCGAGAGGTGAACTGCGGCCCCCTGTCTGACACAATGTCGAGGGGGATGCCATGGAGACGGACCACGTGAGTCACCAGCAGGTCCGCAGTCTCAGAGGCAGAGGGGAGCTT
Source organism: Borostomias antarcticus (assembly GCF_949987555.1). Classification (NCBI taxonomy): domain Eukaryota; kingdom Metazoa; phylum Chordata; class Actinopteri; order Stomiiformes; family Stomiidae; genus Borostomias; species Borostomias antarcticus. The sequence continues at coordinate 784,441 of NW_028176821.1, forward strand.
AGGCAGCGGCACGAAGTGGGCAGCCTTCGAGAAACGGTCAATGATGGTCAGGATCACCGTGTTTCCCTGGGATGGGGGGAGACCGGTGACGAAGTCCAACCCAATGTGGCTCCAGGGTCGGCCGGGAACAGGCAGGGGACGCAGAAGTCCTGAAGGGGGCTGGTGGGAGGACTTACTCCGGGCACACACCGTACAGGCCTGGACGTACTTGGTGGTGTCGACGGCCATGGTGGGCCACCAGAACCGGCGCCTAAGCAGGGTTAGCGTGCGGCTGGCTCCTGGGTGACAGGCGAACTGGGACGTGTGGGCCCACTGGAGGACCTGGGTACGGACCCGGTCAGGCACAAAGAGGCGGTTTGCCGGACCACCGCCTAGGTCTGGCTGAGTCCTCTGGGCCTCCCTCACGATCCCCTCTACCTCCCAAGTGAGAGCACCCACCACACAGGAGGAGGGCAGAATAGTGTCCAGCTCTGCACTCCGCTCCGGGGGCGAGAACTGGCGTGAGAGAGCATCTGGCTTCACATTGCGGGACCCTGGTCGGTAGGTCAGGGTGAAATTGAAGCGGCCGAAAAACAGAGCCCACCTGGCCTGCCGGGGATTCAGCCTCTTTGCGTCCCGGATGTAGATCAGGTTCTTGTGGTCAGTCCACACGATGATCGGCTGCTCCGTCCCCTCCAGCCAGTGCCTCCACTCCTGCAGTGCGAGTTGGACCGCGAGAAGCTCCCTGTTTCCTACGTCGTAGTTCCTCTCGGCCGGCTCCAAGCGGCGGGAGAAGAAGGCGCAGGGGTGGAGCTTGCCGTCCGTCACGGCCCTCTGGGACAGGACCGCCCCAACCCCCGTGTCGGAGGCGTCAACCTCCAGGACGAATTGGAGTGAGGGGTCCGGTTGGATGAGGACAGGTGCGGAGGTGAACAGGGCCTTGAGGGCCTTGAAGGCCACGTCCGCCGCAGGGGTCCAGGCGAAGGGGATGGCCGTGGATGTCAGCGCTGTCATGGGGCTCGCCACCCGGCTGTAGTTCCGGATAAACCTCCGGTAAAAGTTAGCGAACCCCAGGAACCGTTGGAGCTCCTTGCGGGTGGTGGGGACCGGCCACTCAACCACCGCCCTGATCTTCTCTGGGGAAGCCCTCACCCTCCCGGCCTCAATGACGAAACCCAGGAACTGGATCGTGGGCACGTGAAACTCGCATTTCTCCGCCTTGAGGTAGAGCCTGTTCTCCATGAGCCTCTGGAGGACCTGCCTGACGTGCCCGGTGTGCTCCTCCATGGTGCGCGAGAAGACGAGGATGTCATCCAGGTAGACGAAGACGGTGTGGTTGAGGAGGTCTCTGAGGACGTCGTTCACTAGGGCTTGGAACACGGCCGGGGCGTTGGTTAGGCCGAAGGGCATGACGCGGTACTCAAAGTGCCCGAGGGGGGTGTTAAAGGCCGTCTTCCACTCGTCTCCTTTCCTGATGCGCACCAGGTGGTAAGCGTTCCTGAGGTCGAGCTTGGAGAACACTGTGGCGCCCTGGAGCGGTTCGAAGGCGGAGGCGATGAGCAGCAGGGGGTAGCGGTTCTTGACTGTAATGTCGTTCAATCGCCGGTAGTCGATGCACGGGCGTAGGGTGCCGTCTTTCTTGCCCACGAAGAAGAAGCCCGCTCCTACGGGTGAGCTGGAGGGCTTGATGAGGCCGGCGTTCAGGGACTCGTGGATGTATTTCTCCATGGCCTCTCTCTCAGGACGAGACAAGTTGAACAGACGGCCGGAGGGCAGGGGCGCTCCTGAAAGCAGTTCAATGGCACAGTCGTAGGGGCGGTGAGGAGGCAGGGAGAGGGCCCTCTGTTTGCTGAACGCCTCTCCGAGGTCATGGTAGATGGAGGGAACCGTGGACAGGTCAGGTGGCTCCAGTGAGGCGCTGACGCCCTCTGTAGGCGGGGTGGCAGAGGTGAGACAGGTCCTGTGGCAGTGATGACTCCAGCCAATCACCCTGTTGGTCTCCCAGTCGATGTGGGGGTTGTGGCGCCGGAGCCAGGTCTGCCCCAGGACGAGGGGACTCTGGGGTGATGAGATCACCAGCAGGGAGAGGGTCTCGTGGTGGTTGCCAGACAGACGGATCTCCAAGGGCTTTGTGACCTGGGTGACCTCGGCCAGCAGTCTCCCGCTGAGGTCGTGAACGGCAAGGGGCGTGTCCCGGAGTTGTGTGGGGATGCCGGCCTGACGGACGAGCGTGGCATCGATGAAGCAGTCGTCCGTGCCCGAGTCAATCAGAGCAGGTACGGGGAATGGCCGGTTGTTAGATGTGACCACGGCTTCCAAGTGCAGGCGCCCCTGGTGGCTGGGGGTGAGTACGCCGCCCATCAGTGACACCCCTCTCACCGACGGGCTGGAGCTTTTGGGCGGTTCGGGCAGGTGTTCCGGGTGTGTCCAGGGCCGCCACAATAGAAACAGAGCCCCTCTGTAACCCTCCGGAGGCGCTCCTCAGCGGTCAGATGAGCCCCGCCCAATACCATGGGCTCGTCCTCAGGGGATGGAGAGGCAGACAGAGCAGAGGAGCGCAGGGGGGCGGAGTCGGGGCGAGACGAGAAGGGGGCCGGCTGGCCTGGGGGACGGTGACTGGGGGGCCGGACAGAGCCAGAGGGACGGGTGGCTCTTTCTCTCCTGCGCTCCCGGAGCCTGTTGTCCACCTTCACGGCGAGCGAGATGAGGTTGTCCAGGGAGGTGGCATCTTCCCTGAGCGCCAGCTCATCCTTAATAGTCTCTGTGAGGCCTGAGCGGAAAGCGGTCTGGAGGTCGGCATCGTTCCACCCGCTCCCCGCAGCCAGGATGCGGAACTCCACAGAGAATTCTGCCACACTCCGGGTGCCCTGCTGGAGATGGAGCAGGCGTGAGGCGGAGTCGCGGCCGTGGGCTGGATGGTCGAAAACCTTTCTAAACTCCACACAGAAAGTCTCGAAGGACCCGAAACAGGCCGCCCCTGACTCCCAGACTGCTTCAAACCAGCGGAGGGGTTGGCCGGTCAACAGGTTGGAGACGAAGGCAATCCTCTCCGCGTCCCCAGAATACCGGCTAGGCTGGTGAGCGAAAATGAATTTGCACTGCATCAGGAAGGACCCGCACTCAGCCAGGTCGCCGTCGAATGGCCTGGGGTTGGAGAGCTTGGGCTCTCTCCGGGGCAGAGCGGGGGAAGCGGCCTCGCCAGGAGCTGGAGCGGCGGGCTGGTCCTGGGGTGGTGCTGGGTCCTGGGGTGGTGATGGGGCCTGGAGAGGGGTAAGGTGGGCGATCAGGTTCCGGAACTCCTGGGTGAGAGCCTGCAGGCCCTGGTCGGTTTGGGCTGCCTGGGTGGCGAGCGCGTTCACGCTGGTGGAGAGGCCCTGCATGGCACTGGCCGCATGTTGGAGGTCAGAGTCGTGTCTCCCAATCAGCGTACCTTGGCTGGCGATGGCAGTGCGTATGGCGTCGACGTCCGCTGGGTCCATGTCTTGGCCAGATCGTTCTGTTAAGGATCAGGATGGAGGACCCAAGAGCAGACACGATTGGGGTGAAAGCCCGTAGGCACGTTTATTGCGATCCGGGGAGAGGCAGGCAGTAACGTGATCCGTAGACAGGCGTGGGTCAGGCGGGGACGTGGTAGTCGTACAGGCGATGGTCAGGCAGGAGCGTGGTAGTCGTACAGGCGATGGTCAGGCAGGAGCGGGGTTGTCGTACAGGCGTGGGTCAGGCAGGAGCAGGGTTGTCATACAGGCGTGGGTCAGGCAGGAGCAGGGTTGTCGTACAGGCGTGGGTCAGGCAGGAGCGGGGTAATCGTACAGGCGTGGGTCAGGCAGGAACTGGGAAGACAGGGAGAACAGGGTAAGGCAAGGTTCAAAAGACAGACGAGGCAGGGAGCTAGAGACGTGTACCCACTAGGTTGGTTAGTCAACGATCTGGCGCCGCATGCTGTGTGGAGTGGCTTCTTCACCTCCTGGGCTGATGGGCTGCAGGTGGTGGCTGGCCAGGATGGGGTGCAATCACCGGAATGACCGGCAGCTGCTCACGCCGACGAGCCCGCAGTTCCCTCTGCGCCCTCTGGGAGGTGCCAGGGGACTCGTTCTCGGAGATAGGGTTAGGGGCAGGCAGAGAGGCAGGGTTAGAGGCATGGGTTGTGACAATAGGACTTCAGTCAGACTGGGGCAGATAAATATAATAATAATAATAATACTTGATTCTTTTGGTTTCTGTTTGGTAAAGTGTTATCCAGCTAGGCCTACCGTCCCTCGTTTGAGTTATTTTACAGAGAGAACTACAACGATCCTCCTGATTTTAGATTGCAATTCTTGCACTTTGCCTTCAGCACTAGATTATGATCTTAGTCACTTGTTTTAGAAAGGAGATGCACTTGTAAGTTCTGGCAAGTAGCCTAGTAGGCTAGTAGCCCAACATTGGCCTTTCCTAGTTAAATGCAATTATTGTTAGTTGCTTTGGATAAAAGCGTCTGCTAAAATACTGTAATACATTGAGATCTAGGCTACTGATCCGGGCATCTGTCGCGTTTTGAGAACTTCACTGGAGAGTGCAGCTGATCAGAGCACTATGCTGGTGCGCTTCGTAAACATGAGTCAATCTTGAATTATCTGTATGCCGAGATGAATCCAGTGATGTCCACCTCTTGAAATTTGGTCGGATTTACTGACCGGTAGATCAGTGAAACCCGGGGCTGCCAAGTCTCAGACACACGCATTGCAGCCTATTCTCACGCTCACTCGCCACGCTTCACAATTCTCACTCGGAGAAATGACCAACCTCAAAATAGCCTAGGCTACTACCAATTCAATGGCTATGGGACTCTTTTTTTTTCATTATTACTTGAACGAACGCTAATCTCGCCTCTCGGTCGTCCTTCGCGCTCAAAGAACGCTCCCCAAATCTACCTATCGGGGAGGAGAGAGGGAGAGGGAGCCGTCCCGGCGGGGGGAGAGGGGGGTTGGTGCTTGTGACTACACTTAGTCAACGCTTTGCTTAGCAACCACTCGCAGCAACCTCGCCTTTTTATTAATTACACGCGTGTTTGCCTAATGTAGATATCCTATTTCAAAAATGCACTCATCAGTCCGACTCCAACACTTCCACACCCCTATCAAGACCACTAGAGGGCGCCTCGCCACGTTACATCTCCCATTGCTTTTATGATGTCATAGTAGACGTTGCTGACGCAGACACTTAAACAGTCAGTGATCCATTCCACCTCATCAGAGTAGCTAGTGACTTCTGGATCTGACACACTGACTTAGAGAAAACAAGTAAGTCCATAATGGGGATAAACTTTAGAGTAAGACTTTTCTACAATTATTCTGTATTAATTCTTTGACAAAAACACCCCCAATTGAAGACAGAATAGAGTACATATTGCTCTCTGAGCTTTGCTTAACCAAGTTGTCATATAAATGATGTGTTGATACTGGTTGATTAGAGGACTAGCAGTGATGGCTCTGGGTAATATGAGTTCCTGGGTGAACCTCCTCTTCATCTGTGATCTGGTGAATAACCAGTTGCTTTATAGGACTTCAGTCAGACTGGGGCAGATAAATATAATAATAATAATAATACTTGATTCTTTTGGTTTCTGTTTGGTAAAGTGTTATCCAGCTAGGCCTACTGTGCTGTGTTGGAAAGTCCTGTATATCTAAATATAGGCCTAATGTGCTGCTAGGTATAGGTCTATTGTGCTGTATTGTAAAGTACTTGTATACAGTAGCTACAGTAGGTATATGACTACTGTTGTATGTTGTAAATTGCTGTACAGCTAGGTATAGACCTACTGTCCTGTGTTGTAAAGAGCTGTATAGCTACAGTATGCTCGCTGTGATATGAAGTGGTATCAATCAATCAATCAATCAATCAAAGCTGTATTTGTATAGCGCATTTCATACCCAGAGGCAACACAATGCGCTTTACAGAGAACAAGGGAGGTGGGGATTCATCCCACCCCTACATATTCCAGAGGGAAGCAAAAAGTGAGCTGTACAAATTCTTCCCTGACCCCTCTCAACAAGGAAATCGAGCAAGCTCCTGGAGTATGTTTGTCTACCGGCTAAGAACATTTATAAAGCAATAAATTACATTAAATTACATTTTCAGAGTAAGAGAGGCTAAAAACATAATAGGAGAGACATGGCAAACACTGGTGTATGTCTGTGTGTGCGTGAATGTGCCTGGGCCCAGATAGAGGCAGGGGTTGGGGTAGAGAGGGGGTAGGAAAAGGATACGGACCCGGGTTAGGGTGAGGGGAAGGGGGACTGGGCCCAGGTCCAGGCCTAAGCCGGATGTGGACTGATGTGTGTACGTGTGTGTGTGTGTTAACTAAATACTACGACATCCACAGCTGACACGGGGGTATCTATCGGACTCAGAGTGGTGTGCGGGTGACAGTGGGGCATCCACTGGACCTGGTTAGAAGGTAGGAGGAAGAGAGAGAGGCACTAGGGGAGACAGAAAACGGTTAGAAGCACGCTGAGCCTTTGAAGCAACACAGATATCAGAACAGAACAAGCCTGTTTCAGGGCAACCAGCTTCTGTACACAACTTGATATACATAGAGTGCATAGCAGGATATACACCAATGTATACAGAGGATTCACAGGTAGGTTTGAGGCTGCCTTTCTGTGTCTCAAGGTCCTGGCTAGTGATTGTAGGCTAGGCCAAAAAGGTACGTCTTGAGATCTTGCTTGAAGACCTCCGTTGTTTCGACCCTTCTTAGGCACTCCGGCAGGGTGTTCCAGAGGTTGGGGGTATAGAAACTAAAAGCTGCCTCTCCGTGTTTCTTGGTCCTGGCTTTTGGGACTGTTACGAGTTCAGTACCTGAGGATCTGAGTGGTCTGTTGGGCATGTACCTGACAAGCATGTCTGAAATTTTTTCTGGTGCGTGACTGTGGAGAGATTTATAGACTAGTAATAGTATTTTAAAGTCTATTCTAGAGTTGACAGTTAACCAGTGTAGTGATTTTAAGGCTGGTGTGATGTGTGCCCTTCGTCTAGTCTTAGTGAGGACTCGTACTGATCAGAGCACTATGTTGGTGTGCTTCGTAAACATGAGTCAATTGCTCTTGAATTATCTGTATGCCGAGATGTATCCAGTGATGTCCACCTCTTGAAATTTGGTCAAATTTACTGACCGCTAGATCAGTGAAACCCGGGGCTGCCAAGTCTCAGACACACGCATTGCAGCCTATTCTCACGCTCACTCGCCACGCTTCACAATTCTCACTCGGAGAAATGACCAACCTCAAAATAGCCTAGGCTACTACCAATTCAATGGCTATGGGACTCTTTTTTATTATTATTACTTGAACGAACTCTAATCTCGCCTCTCGGTCGTCCTTCGCGCTCAAAGAACGCTCCCCAAATCTACCTATCGGGGAGGAGAGAGGGAGAGGGAGCCGTCCCGGCGGGGGGAGAGGGGGGTTGGTGCTTGTGACTACACTTAGTCAACGCTTTGCTTAGCAACCACTCGCAGCAACCTCGCCTTTTTATTAATTACACCCGTGTTTGCCTAATGTAGATATCCTATTTCAAAAATGCACTCATCAGTCCGACTCCAACACTTCCACACCCCTATCAAGACCACTAGAGGGCGCCTCACCACGTTACATCTCCCATTGCTTTTATGATGTCATAGTAGACGTTGCTGACGCAGACACTTAAACAGTCAGTGATCCATTCCACCTCATCAGAGTAGCTAGTGACTTCTGGATCTGACACACTGACTTAGAGAAAACAAGTAAGTCCATAATGGGGATAAACTTTAGAGTAAGAATTTTCTACAATTATTCTGTATTAATTCTTTGACAAAAACACCCCCAATTGAAGACAGAATAGAGTACATATTGCTCTCTGAGCTTTGTTTAACCAAGTTGTCATATAAATGATGTGTTGATACTGGTTGATTAGAGGACTAGCAGTGATGGCTCTGGGTAATATGAGTTCCTGGGTGAACCTCCTCTTCATCAGTGATCTGGTGAATAACCAGTTGCTTTATAGGACTTCAGTCAGACTGGGGCAGATAAATATAATAATAATAATAATACTTGATTCTTTTGGTTTCTGTTTGGTAAAGTGTTATCCAGCTAGGCCTACTGTGCTGTGTTGGAAAGTCCTGTATATCTAAATATAGGCCTAATGTGCTGCTAGGTATAGGTCTATTGTGCTGTATTGTAAAGTACTTGTATACAGTAGCTACAGTAGGTATATGACTACCGTTGTATGTTGTAAATTGCTGTACAGCTAGGTATAGACCTACTGTCCTGTGTTGTAAAGAGCTGTATAGCTACAGTATGCTCGCTGTGATGTGAAGTGGTATCAATCAATCAATCAATCAATCAAAGCTGTATTTGTACAGCGCATTTCATACCCAGAGGCAACACAATGCGCTTTACAGAGAACAAGGGAGGTGGGGATTCATCCCACCCCTACATATTCCAGAGGGAAGCAAAAAGTGAGCTGTACAAATTCTTCCCTGACCCCTCTCAACAAGGAAATCGAGCAAGCTCCTGGAGTATGTTTGTCTACCGGCTAAGAACATTTATAAAGCAATAAATTACATTAAATTACATTTTCAGAGTAAGAGAGGCTAAAAACATAATAGGAGAGACATGGCAAACACTGGTGTATGTCTGTGTGTGCGTGAATGTGCCTGGGCCCAGATAGAGGCAGGGGTTGGGGTAGAGAGGGGGTAGGAAAAGGATACGGACCCGGGTTAGGGTGAGGGGAAGGGGGACTGGGCCCAGGTCCAGGCCTAAGCCGGATGTGGACTGATGTGTGTACGTGTGTGTGTGTGTTAACTAAATACTACGACATCCACAGCTGACACGGGGGTATCTATCGGACTCAGAGTGGTGTGCGGGTGACAGTGGGGCATCCACTGGACCTGGTTAGAAGGTAGGAGGAAGAGAGAGAGGCACTAGGGGAGACAGAAAACGGTTAGAAGCACGCTGAGCCTTTGAAGCAACACAGATATCAGAACAGAACAAGCCTGTTTCAGGGCAACCAGCTTCTGTACACAACTTGATATACATAGAGTGCATAGCAGGATATACATCAATGTATACAGAGGATTCACAGGTAGGTTTGAGGCTGCCTTTCTGTGTCTCAAGGTCCTGGCTAGTGATTGTAGGCTAGGCCAAAAAGGTACGTCTTGAGATCTTGCTTGAAGACCTCCGTTGTTTCGACCCTTCTTAGGCACTCCGGCAGGGAGTTCCAGAAGTTGGGGGCATAGAAACTAAAAGCTGCCTCTCCGTGTTTCTTGGTCCTGGCTTTTGGGACTGTTACGAGTTCAGTACCTGAGGATCTGAGTGGTCTGTTGGGCATGTACCTGACAAGCATGTCTGAAATGTTTTCTGGTGCGTGACTGTGGAGAGATTTATAGACTAGTATTAGTATTTTAAAGTCTATTCTAGAGTTGACAGTTAACCAGTGTAGTGATTTTAAGGCTGGTGTGATGTGTGCCCTTCGTCTAGTCTTAGTGAGGACTCGTACTGATCAGAGCACTATGTTGGTGTGCTTCGTAAACATGAGTCAATTGCTCTTGAATTATCTGTATGCCGAGATGAATCCAGTGATGTCCACCTCTTGAAATTTGGTCGAATTTACTGACCGCTAGATCAGTGAAACCCGGGGCTGCCAAGTCTCAGACACACGCATTGCAGCCTATTCTCACGTTCACTCGCCACGCTTCACAATTCTCACTCGGAGAAATGACCAACCTCAAAATAGCCTAGGCTACTACCAATTCAATGGCTATGGGACCCTTTTTTTTATTATTACTTGAACAAACTCTAATCTCGCCTCTCGGTCGTCCTTCGCGCTCAAAGAACGCTACCCAAATCTACCTATCGGGGAGGAGAGAGGGAGAGGGAGCCGTCCCGGCGGGGGGAGAGGGGGGTTGGTGCTTGTGACTACACTTAGTCAACGCTTTGCTTAGCAACCACTCGCAGCAACCTCGCCTTTTTATTAATTACACCCGTGTTTACCTAATGTAGATATCCTATTTCAAAAATGCACTCATCAGTCCGACTCCAACACTTCCACACCCCTATCAAAACCACTAGAGGGCGCCTCACCACGTTACATCTCCCATTGCTTTTATGATGTCATAGTAGACGTTGCTGACGCAGACACTTAAACAGTCAGTGATCCATTCCATCTCATCAGAGTAGCTAGTGACTTCTGGATCTGACACACTGACTTAGAGAAAACAAGTAAGTCCATAATGGGGATAAACTTTAGAGTAAGAATTTTCTACAATTATTCTGTATTAATTCTTTGACAAAAACACCCCCAATTGAAGACAGAATAGAGTACATATTGCTCTCTGAGCTTTGTTTAACCAAGTTGTCATATAAATGATGTGTTGATACTGGTTGATTAGAGGACTAGCAGTGATGGCTCTGGGTAATATGAGTTCCTGGGTGAACCTCCTCTTCATCAGTGATCTGGTGAATAACCAGTTGCTTTATAGGTGTTAAGGATCAGGATGGAGGACCCAAGAGCAGACACGATTGGGGTGAAAGCCCGTAGGCACGTTTATTGCGATCCGGGGAGAGGCAGGCAGTAACGTGATCCGTAGACAGGCGTGGGTCAGGCGGGGACGTGGTAGTCGTACAGGCGATGGTCAGGCAGGAGCGTGGTAGTCGTACAGGCGATGGTCAGGCAGGAGCGGGGTTGTCGTACAGGCGTGGGTCAGGCAGGAGCAGGGTTGTCGTACAGGCGTGGGTCAGGCAGGAGCAGGGTTGTCGTACAGGCGTGGGTCAGGCAGGAGCAGGGTGGTCGTACAGGCGTGGGTCAGGCAGGAGCAGGGTTGTTGTACAGGCGTGGGTCAGGCAGGAGCGGGGTAATCGTACAGGCGTGGGTCAGGCAGGAACTGGGAAGACAGGGAGAACAGGGTAAGGCAAGGTTCAAAAGACAGACGAGGCAGGGAGCTAGAGACGTGTACCCACTAGGTTGGTTAGTCAACGATCTGGCGCCGCATGCTGTGTGGAGTGGTTTCTTAACCTCCTGGGCTGATGGGCTGCAGGTGGTGGCTGGCCAGGATGGGGTGCAATCACCGGAATGACCGGCAGCTGCTCACGCCGACGAGCCCGCAGTTCCCTCTGCGCCCTCTGGGAGGTGCCAGGGGACTCGTTCTCGGAGATAGGGTTAGGGGCAGGCAGAGAGGCAGGGTTAGAGGCATGGGTTGTGACAGGACCCCCCCCTCTACGGGCGACTCCCGGCGACCGACCAGGCAGGCCAGGGTGGGCCCGGTGGAAATCCCGGACAAGAGAGGGGTCCAGGATGTGCCTGCGGGGCACCCAGCTTTGCTCCTCAGGCCCATAACCCTCCCAATCGACAAGGTATTGCAGACCCCGGCCCCGGCGACGGACCCTCAGCAACCGCCGGACAGTCCAGGCCGGATGGTCGTCGATGAGGCGGACGGGGGGAGGAGCATCGCCTGGGGGGCAAAGGGGACTGACCTTCACAGGTTTGATCCTGGAGACGTGGAAGACCGGGTGGATCCTCATGGCGGGGGGCAACCTGAGCTTGACCGCCACAGGGTTGACCACGCTCTCAATGACGTAGGGGCCGAGGAAGCGGGGGACCAGCTTCCTGCAACCTGCCTGCAGCGGAATGTCCCTGGAGGAGAGCCAGACCTCCTGGCCAGGCACATAGTTGGGGGCCGGGGTGCGACGCTGGTCGGCATACCGCTGGCTTCTGCGGGTGGAGCGGAGCAGGGCCGAGCGGGCGGTCCTCCAGATCCTGCGGCAGCGGTCAATGTGGGCCTGGACTGACGGGACAGCCAGCTCCTCCTCCTGCTCAGGAAAAAGGGGTGGTTGGTAACCCAGGGAGCACTCAAACGGGGACTGACCTGAGGAGGCGTTGGGCAGGGTGTTGTGGGCGTACTCGACCCAGGAGATGCGCTCGCTCCAAGAGGCCGGGCTCCGGCCCGTGATGCACCGCAGGGCAGTGCCCAGGTACTGGTTGGCCCGTTCCGCCTGCCCGTTGGTCTGGGGGTGGAAGCCCGAGGACAGGCTGACAGTGGCCCCCATAGCCCGACAGAACTCCCTCCAGACCCGAGAGGTGAACTGCGGCCCCCTGTCTGACACAATGTCGAGGGGGATGCCATGGAGACGGACCACGTGAGTCACCAGCAGGTCCGCAGTCTCAGAGGCAGAGGGGAGCTTAGGCAGCGGCACGAAGTGGGCAGCCTTCGAGAAACGGTCAATGATGGTCAGGATCACCGTGTTTCCCTGGGATGGGGGGAGACCGGTGACGAAGTCCAACCCAATGTGGCTCCAGGGTCGGCCGGGAACAGGCAGGGGACGCAGAAGTCCTGAAGGGGGCTGGTGGGAGGACTTACTCCGGGCACACACCGTACAGGCCTGGACGTACTTGGTGGTGTCGACGGCCATGGTGGGCCACCAGAACCGGCGCCTAAGCAGGGTTAGCGTGCGGCTGGCTCCTGGGTGACAGGCGAACTGGGACGTGTGGGCCCACTGGAGGACCTGGGTACGGACCCGGTCAGGCACAAAGAGGCGGTTTGCCGGACCACCGCCTAGGTCTGGCTGAGTCCTCTGGGCCTCCCTCACGATCCCCTCTACCTCCCAAGTGAGAGCACCCACCACACAGGAGGAGGGCAGAATAGTGTCCAGCTCTGCACTCCGCTCCGGGGGCGAGAACTGGCGTGAGAGAGCATCTGGCTTCACATTGCGGGACCCTGGTCGGTAGGTCAGGGTGAAATTGAAGCGGCCGAAAAACAGAGCCCACCTGGCCTGCCGGGGATTCAGCCTCTTTGCGTCCCGGATGTAGATCAGGTTCTTGTGGTCAGTCCACACGATGATCGGCTGCTCCGTCCCCTCCAGCCAGTGCCTCCACTCCTGCAGTGCGAGTTGGACCGCGAGAAGCTCCCTGTTTCCTACGTCGTAGTTCCTCTCGGCCGGCTCCAAGCGGCGGGAGAAGAAGGCGCAGGGGTGGAGCTTGCCGTCCGTCACGGCCCTCTGGGACAGGACCGCCCCAACCCCCGTGTCGGAGGCGTCAACCTCCAGGACGAATTGGAGTGAGGGGTCCGGTTGGATGAGGACAGGTGCGGAGGTGAACAGGGCCTTGAGGGCCTTGAAGGCCACGTCCGCCGCAGGGGTCCAGGCGAAGGGGATGGCCGTGGATGTCAGCGCTGTCATGGGGCTCGCCACCCGGCTGTAGTTCCGGATAAACCTCCGGTAAAAGTTAGCGAACCCCAGGAACCGTTGGAGCTCCTTGCGGGTGGTGGGGACCGGCCACTCAACCACCGCCCTGATCTTCTCTGGGGAAGCCCTCACCCTCCCGGCCTCAATGACGAAACCCAGGAACTGGATCGTGGGCACGTGAAACTCGCATTTCTCCGCCTTGAGGTAGAGCCTGTTCTCCATGAGCCTCTGGAGGACCTGCCTGACGTGCCCGGTGTGCTCCTCCATGGTGCGCGAGAAGACGAGGATGTCATCCAGGTAGACGAAGACGGTGTGGTTGAGGAGGTCTCTGAGGACGTCGTTCACTAGGGCTTGGAACACGGCCGGGGCGTTGGTTAGGCCGAAGGGCATGACGCGGTACTCAAAGTGCCCGAGGGGGGTGTTAAAGGCCGTCTTCCACTCGTCTCCTTTCCTGATGCGCACCAGGTGGTAAGCGTTCCTGAGGTCGAGCTTGGAGAACACTGTGGCGCCCTGGAGCGGTTCGAAGGCGGAGGCGATGAGCAGCAGGGGGTAGCGGTTCTTGACTGTAATGTCGTTCAATCGCCGGTAGTCGATGCACGGGCGTAGGGTGCCGTCTTTCTTGCCCACGAAGAAGAAGCCCGCTCCTACGGGTGAGCTGGAGGGCTTGATGAGGCCGGCGTTCAGGGACTCGTGGATGTATTTCTCCATGGCCTCTCTCTCAGGACGAGACAAGTTGAACAGACGGCCGGAGGGCAGGGGCGCTCCTGAAAGCAGTTCAATGGCACAGTCGTAGGGGCGGTGAGGAGGCAGGGAGAGGGCCCTCTGTTTGCTGAACGCCTCTCCGAGGTCATGGTAGATGGAGGGAACCGTGGACAGGTCAGGTGGCTCCAGTGAGGCGCTGACGCCCTCTGTAGGCGGGGTGGCAGAGGTGAGACAGGTCCTGTGGCAGTGATGACTCCAGCCAATCACCCTGTTGGTCTCCCAGTCGATGTGGGGGTTGTGGCGCCGGAGCCAGGTCTGCCCCAGGACGAGGGGACTCTGGGGTGATGAGATCACCAGCAGGGAGAGGGTCTCGTGGTGGTTGCCAGACAGACGGATCTCCAAGGGCTTTGTGACCTGGGTGACCTCGGCCAGCAGTCTCCCGCTGAGGTCGTGAACGGCAAGGGGCGTGTCCCGGAGTTGTGTGGGGATGCCGGCCTGACGGACGAGCGTGGCATCGATGAAGCAGTCGTCCGTGCCCGAGTCAATCAGAGCAGGTACGGGGAATGGCCGGTTGTTAGATGTGACCACGGCTTCCAAGTGCAGGCGCCCCTGGTGGCTGGGGGTGAGTACGCCGCCCATCAGTGACACCCCTCTCACCGACGGGCTGGAGCTTTTGGGCGGTTCGGGCAGGTGTTCCGGGTGTGTCCAGGGCCGCCACAATAGAAACAGAGCCCCTCTGTAACCCTCCGGAGGCGCTCCTCAGCGGTCAGATGAGCCCCGCCCAATACCATGGGCTCGTCCTCAGGGGATGGAGAGGCAGACAGAGCAGAGGAGCGCAGGGGGGCGGAGTCGGGGCGAGACGAGAAGGGGGCCGGCTGGCCTGGGGGACGGTGACTGGGGGGCCGGACAGAGCCAGAGGGACGGGTGGCTCTTTCTCTCCTGCGCTCCCGGAGCCTGTTGTCCACCTTCACGGCGAGCGAGATGAGGTTGTCCAGGGAGGTGGCATCTTCCCTGAGCGCCAGCTCATCCTTAATAGTCTCTGTGAGGCCTGAGCGGAAAGCGGTCTGGAGGTCGGCATCGTTCCACCCGCTCCCCGCAGCCAGGATGCGGAACTCCACAGAGAATTCTGCCACACTCCGGGTGCCCTGCTGGAGATGGAGCAGGCGTGAGGCGGAGTCGCGGCCGTGGGCTGGATGGTCGAAAACCTTTCTAAACTCCACACAGAAAGTCTCGAAGGACCCGAAACAGGCCGCCCCTGACTCCCAGACTGCTTCAAACCAGCGGAGGGGTTGGCCGGTCAACAGGTTGGAGACGAAGGCAATCCTCTCCGCGTCCCCAGAATACCGGCTAGGCTGGTGAGCGAAAATGAATTTGCACTGCATCAGGAAGGACCCGCACTCAGCCAGGTCGCCGTCGAATGGCCTGGGGTTGGAGAGCTTGGGCTCTCTCCGGGGCAGAGCGGGGGAAGCGGCCTCGCCAGGAGCTGGAGCGGCGGGCTGGTCCTGGGGTGGTGCTGGGTCCTGGGGTGGTGATGGGGCCTGGAGAGGGGTAAGGTGGGCGATCAGGTTCCGGAACTCCTGGGTGAGAGCCTGCAGGCCCTGGTCGGTTTGGGCTGCCTGGGTGGCGAGCGCGTTCACGCTGGTGGAGAGGCCCTGCATGGCACTGGCCGCATGTTGGAGGTCAGAGTCGTGTCTCCCAATCAGCGTACCTTGGCTGGCGATGGCAGTGCGTATGGCGTCGACGTCCGCTGGGTCCATGTCTTGGCCAGATCGTTCTGTTAAGGATCAGGATGGAGGACCCAAGAGCAGACACGATTGGGGTGAAAGCCCGTAGGCACGTTTATTGCGATCCGGGGAGAGGCAGGCAGTAACGTGATCCGTAGACAGGCGTGGGTCAGGCGGGGACGTGGTAGTCGTACAGGCGATGGTCAGGCAGGAGCGTGGTAGTCGTACAGGCGATGGTCAGGCAGGAGCGGGGTTGTCGTACAGGCGTGGGTCAGGCAGGAGCAGGGTTGTCATACAGGCGTGGGTCAGGCAGGAGCAGGGTTGTCGTACAGGCGTGGGTCAGGCAGGAGCGGGGTAATCGTACAGGCGTGGGTCAGGCAGGAACTGGGAAGACAGGGAGAACAGGGTAAGGCAAGGTTCAAAAGACAGACGAGGCAGGGAGCTAGAGACGTGTACCCACTAGGTTGGTTAGTCAACGATCTGGCGCCGCATGCTGTGTGGAGTGGCTTCTTCACCTCCTGGGCTGATGGGCTGCAGGTGGTGGCTGGCCAGGATGGGGTGCAATCACCGGAATGACCGGCAGCTGCTCACGCCGACGAGCCCGCAGTTCCCTCTGCGCCCTCTGGGAGGTGCCAGGGGACTCGTTCTCGGAGATAGGGTTAGGGGCAGGCAGAGAGGCAGGGTTAGAGGCATGGGTTGTGACAATAGGACTTCAGTCAGACTGGGGCAGATAAATATAATAATAATAATAATACTTGATTCTTTTGGTTTCTGTTTGGTAAAGTGTTATCCAGCTAGGCCTACCGTCCCTCGTTTGAGTTATTTTACAGAGAGAACTACAACGATCCTCCTGATTTTAGATTGCAATTCTTGCACTTTGCCTTCAGCACTAGATTATGATCTTAGTCACTTGTTTTAGAAAGGAGATGCACTTGTAAGTTCTGGCAAGTAGCCTAGTAGGCTAGTAGCCCAACATTGGCCTTTCCTAGTTAAATGCAATTATTGTTAGTTGCTTTGGATAAAAGCGTCTGCTAAAATACTGTAATACAATGAGATCTAGGCTACTGATCCGGGCATCTGTCGCGTTTTGAGAACTTCACTGGAGAGTGCAGCTGATCAGAGCACTATGCTGGTGCGCTTCGTAAACATGAGTCAATCTTGAATTATCTGTATGCCGAGATGAATCCAGTGATGTCCACCTCTTGAAATTTGGTCGGATTTACTGACCGCAGGGACGGACTGGGACAAAAATTCAGCCCTGGCATCTTGGCCCAGACCGGCCCACAGGACTGGACTGGGTGAATATTTCCTACCGGGAAATGTAGCCCCAGTCGGCCCACTAGCCGAGCCGACGCGTGAAATGGAACACCTTCAGTTTCGTTTTGTTGACGGGGGGGGGGGGGGGGGGGTGCTGCTGCGCGATTTGTTGACGGGGGGGGGGGGGGGGGGTGCTGCTGCGCGATTTGTTGACGGGGGGGGGGGGGGGGTGCTGCTGAGGCTCTCTAGCGGCCCGCGCAAATGACACCTGAAACTAACAGAGGGAGGGTGGGGCCTACATATGATTGGGCCAGCCCAGTGTCAGTATAGAAAATGGACCAATGGGCCGCTGTCCCTGCTCTATGGGCCGTTCGTTAGCTCGTTTTTTTAGATCGGCCCACAAGTAGGTCCGGCCCACCGGGCATTTGCCCGGTACGCCACATGGCCAGTCCGGCCCTGACTGACCGGTAGATCAGTGAAACCCGGGGCTGCCAAGTCTCAGACACACGCATAGCAGCCTATTCTCACGCTCACTCGCCACGCTTCACAATTCTCACTCGGAGAAATGACCAACCTCAAAATAGCCTAGGCTACTACCAATTCAATGGCTATGGGACTCTTTTTTTTTCATTATTACTTGAACGAACGCTAATCTCGCCTCTCGGTCGTCCTTCGCGCTCAAAGAACGCTCCCCAAATCTACCTATCGGGGAGGAGAGAGGGAGAGGGAGCCGTCCCGGCGGGGGGAGAGGGGGGTTGGTGCTTGTGACTACACTTAGTCAACGCTTTGCTTAGCAACCACTCGCAGCAACCTCGCCTTTTTATTAATTACACGCGTGTTTGCCTAATGTAGATATCCTATTTCAAAAATGCACTCATCAGTCCGACTCCAACACTTCCACACCCCTATCAAGACCACTAGAGGGCGCCTCGCCACGTTACATCTCCCATTGCTTTTATGATGTCATAGTAGACGTTGCTGACGCAGACACTTAAACAGTCAGTGATCCATTCCACCTCATCAGAGTAGCTAGTGACTTCTGGATCTGACACACTGACTTAGAGAAAACAAGTAAGTCCATAATGGGGATAAACTTTAGAGTAAGACTTTTCTACAATTATTCTGTATTAATTCTTTGACAAAAACACCCCCAATTGAAGACAGAATAGAGTACATATTGCTCTCTGAGCTTTGCTTAACCAAGTTGTCATATAAATGATGTGTTGATACTGGTTGATTAGAGGACTAGCAGTGATGGCTCTGGGTAATATGAGTTCCTGGGTGAACCTCCTCTTCATCTGTGATCTGGTGAATAACCAGTTGCTTTATAGGACTTCAGTCAGACTGGGGCAGATAAATATAATAATAATAATAATACTTGATTCTTTTGGTTTCTGTTTGGTAAAGTGTTATCCAGCTAGGCCTACTGTGCTGTGTTGGAAAGTCCTGTATATCTAAATATAGGCCTAATGTGCTGCTAGGTATAGGTCTATTGTGCTGTATTGTAAAGTACTTGTATACAGTAGCTACAGTAGGTATATGACTACTGTTGTATGTTGTAAATTGCTGTACAGCTAGGTATAGACCTACTGTCCTGTGTTGTAAAGAGCTGTATAGCTACAGTATGCTCGCTGTGATATGAAGTGGTATCAATCAATCAATCAATCAATCAAAGCTGTATTTGTATAGCGCATTTCATACCCAGAGGCAACACAATGCGCTTTACAGAGAACAAGGGAGGTGGGGATTCATCCCACCCCTACATATTCCAGAGGGAAGCAAAAAGTGAGCTGTACAAATTCTTCCCTGACCCCTCTCAACAAGGAAATCGAGCAAGCTCCTGGAGTATGTTTGTCTACCGGCTAAGAACATTTATAAAGCAATAAATTACATTAAATTACATTTTCAGAGTAAGAGAGGCTAAAAACATAATAGGAGAGACATGGCAAACACTGGTGTATGTCTGTGTGTGCGTGAATGTGCCTGGGCCCAGATAGAGGCAGGGGTTGGGGTAGAGAGGGGGTAGGAAAAGGATACGGACCCGGGTTAGGGTGAGGGGAAGGGGGACTGGGCCCAGGTCCAGGCCTAAGCCGGATGTGGACTGATGTGTGTACGTGTGTGTGTGTGTTAACTAAATACTACGACATCCACAGCTGACACGGGGGTATCTATCGGACTCAGAGTGGTGTGCGGGTGACAGTGGGGCATCCACTGGACCTGGTTAGAAGGTAGGAGGAAGAGAGAGAGGCACTAGGGGAGACAGAAAACGGTTAGAAGCACGCTGAGCCTTTGAAGCAACACAGATATCAGAACAGAACAAGCCTGTTTCAGGGCAACCAGCTTCTGTACACAACTTGATATACATAGAGTGCATAGCAGGATATACACCAATGTATACAGAGGATTCACAGGTAGGTTTGAGGCTGCCTTTCTGTGTCTCAAGGTCCTGGCTAGTGATTGTAGGCTAGGCCAAAAAGGTACGTCTTGAGATCTTGCTTGAAGACCTCCGTTGTTTCGACCCTTCTTAGGCACTCCGGCAGGGTGTTCCAGAGGTTGGGGGTATAGAAACTAAAAGCTGCCTCTCCGTGTTTCTTGGTCCTGGCTTTTGGGACTGTTACGAGTTCAGTACCTGAGGATCTGAGTGGTCTGTTGGGCATGTACCTGACAAGCATGTCTGAAATTTTTTCTGGTGCGTGACTGTGGAGAGATTTATAGACTAGTAATAGTATTTTAAAGTCTATTCTAGAGTTGACAGTTAACCAGTGTAGTGATTTTAAGGCTGGTGTGATGTGTGCCCTTCGTCTAGTCTTAGTGAGGACTCGTACTGATCAGAGCACTATGTTGGTGTGCTTCGTAAACATGAGTCAATTGCTCTTGAATTATCTGTATGCCGAGATGTATCCAGTGATGTCCACCTCTTGAAATTTGGTCAAATTTACTGACCGCTAGATCAGTGAAACCCGGGGCTGCCAAGTCTCAGACACACGCATTGCAGCCTATTCTCACGCTCACTCGCCACGCTTCACAATTCTCACTCGGAGAAATGACCAACCTCAAAATAGCCTAGGCTACTACCAATTCAATGGCTATGGGACTCTTTTTTATTATTATTACTTGAACGAACTCTAATCTCGCCTCTCGGTCGTCCTTCGCGCTCAAAGAACGCTACCTATCGGGGAGGAGAGAGGGAGAGGGAGCCGTCCCGGCGGGGGGAGAGGGGGGTTGGTGCTTGTGACTACACTTAGTGAACGCTTTGCTTAGCAACCACTCGCAGCAACCTCGCCTTTTTATTAATTACACCCGTGTTTGCCTAATGTAGATATCCTATTTCAAAAATGCACTCATCAGTCCGACTCCAACACTTCCACACCCCTATCAAAACCACTAGAGGGCGCCTCGCCACGTTACATCTCCCATTGCTTTTATGATGTCATAGTAGACGTTGCTGACGCAGACACTTAAACAGTCAGTGATCCATTCCACCTCATCAGAGTAGCTAGTGACTTCTGGATCTGACACACTGACTTAGAGAAAACAAGTAAGTCCATAATGGGGATAAACTTTAGAGTAAGAATTTTCTACAATTATTCTGTATTAATTCTTTGACAAAAACACCCCCAATTGAAGACAGAATAGAGTACATATTGCTCTCTGAGCTTTGTTTAACCAAGTTGTCATATAAATGATGTGTTGATACTGGTTGATTAGAGGACTAGCAGTGATGGCTCTGGGTAATATGAGTTCCTGGGTGAACCTCCTCTTCATCAGTGATCTGGTGAATAACCAGTTGCTTTATAGGTGTTAAGGATCAGGATGGAGGACCCAAGAGCAGACACGATTGGGGTGAAAGCCCGTAGGCACGTTTATTGCGATCCGGGGAGAGGCAGGCAGTAACGTGATCCGTAGACAGGCGTGGGTCAGGCGGGGACGTGGTAGTCGTACAGGCGATGGTCAGGCAGGAGCGTGGTAGTCGTACAGGCGATGGTCAGGCAGGAGCGGGGTTGTCGTACAGGCGTGGGTCAGGCAGGAGCAGGGTTGTCGTACAGGCGTGGGTCAGGCAGGAGCAGGGTTGTCGTACAGGCGTGGGTCAGGCAGGAGCAGGGTGGTCGTACAGGCGTGGGTCAGGCAGGAGCAGGGTTGTTGTACAGGCGTGGGTCAGGCAGGAGCGGGGTAATCGTACAGGCGTGGGTCAGGCAGGAACTGGGAAGACAGGGAGAACAGGGTAAGGCAAGGTTCAAAAGACAGACGAGGCAGGGAGCTAGAGACGTGTACCCACTAGGTTGGTTAGTCAACGATCTGGCGCCGCATGCTGTGTGGAGTGGCTTCTTAACCTCCTGGGCTGATGGGCTGCAGGTGGTGGCTGGCCAGGATGGGGTGCAATCACCGGAATGACCGGCAGCTGCTCACGCCGACGAGCCCGCAGTTCCCTCTGCGCCCTCTGGGAGGTGCCAGGGGACTCGTTCTCGGAGATAGGGTTAGGGGCAGGCAGAGAGGCAGGGTTAGAGGCATGGGTTGTGACAGGACCCCCCCCTCTACGGGCGACTCCCGGCGACCGACCAGGCAGGCCAGGGTGGGCCCGGTGGAAATCCCGGACAAGAGAGGGGTCCAGGATGTGCCTGCGGGGCACCCAGCTTTGCTCCTCAGGCCCATAACCCTCCCAATCGACAAGGTATTGCAGACCCCGGCCCCGGCGACGGACCCTCAGCAACCGCCGGACAGTCCAGGCCGGATGGTCGTCGATGAGGCGGACGGGGGGAGGAGCATCGCCTGGGGGGCAAAGGGGACTGACCTTCACAGGTTTGATCCTGGAGACGTGGAAGACCGGGTGGATCCTCATGGCGGGGGGCAACCTGAGCTTGACCGCCACAGGGTTGACCACGCTCTCAATGACGTAGGGGCCGAGGAAGCGGGGGACCAGCTTCCTGCAACCTGCCTGCAGCGGAATGTCCCTGGAGGAGAGCCAGACCTCCTGGCCAGGCACATAGTTGGGGGCCGGGGTCCGACGCTGGTCGGCATACCGCTGGCTTCTGCGGGTGGAGCGGAGCAGGGCCGAGCGGGCGGTCCTCCAGATCCTGCGGCAGCGGTCAATGTGGGCCTGGACTGACGGGACAGCCAGCTCCTCCTCCTGCTCAGGAAAAAGGGGTGGTTGGTAACCCAGGGAGCACTCAAACGGGGACTGACCTGAGGAGGCGTTGGGCAGGGTGTTGTGGGCGTACTCGACCCAGGAGATGCGCTCGCTCCAAGAGGCCGGGCTCCGGCAGTGATGCACCGCAGGGCAGTGCCCAGGTACTGGTTGGCCCGTTCCGCCTGCCCGTTGGTCTGGGGGTGGAAGCCCGAGGACAGGCTGACAGTGGCCCCCATAGCCCGACAGAACTCCCTCCAGACCCGAGAGGTGAACTGCGGCCCCCTGTCTGACACAATGTCGAGGGGGATGCCATGGAGACGGACCACGTGAGTCACCAGCAGGTCCGCAGTCTCAGAGGCAGAGGGGAGCTTAGGCAGCGGCACGAAGTGGGCAGCCTTCGAGAAACGGTCAATGATGGTCAGGATCACCGTGTTTCCCTGGGATGGGGGGAGACCGGTGACGAAGTCCAACCCAATGTGGCTCCAGGGTCGGCCGGGAACAGGCAGGGGACGCAGAAGTCCTGAAGGGGGCTGGTGGGAGGACTTACTCCGGGCACACACCGTACAGGCCTGGACGTACTTGGTGGTGTCGACGGCCATGGTGGGCCACCAGAACCGGCGCCTAAGCAGGGTTAGCGTGCGGCTGGCTCCTGGGTGACAGGCGAACTGGGATGTGTGGGCCCACTGGAGGACCTGGGTACGGACCCGGTCAGGCACAAAGAGGCGGTTTGCCGGACCACCGCCTAGGTCTGGCTGAGTCCTCTGGGCCTCCCTCACGATCCCCTCTACCTCCCAAGTGAGAGCACCCACCACACAGGAGGAGGGCAGAATAGTGTCCAGCTCTGCACTCCGCTCCGGGGGCGAGAACTGGCGTGAGAGAGCATCTGGCTTCACATTGCGGGACCCTGGTCGGTAGGTCAGGGTGAAATTGAAGCGGCCGAAAAACAGAGCCCACCTGGCCTGCCGGGGATTCAGCCTCTTTGCGTCCCGGATGTAGATCAGGTTCTTGTGGTCAGTCCACACGATGATCGGCTGCTCCGTCCCCTCCAGCCAGTGCCTCCACTCCTGCAGTGCGAGTTGGACCGCGAGAAGCTCCCTGTTTCCTACGTCGTAGTTCCTCTCGGCCGGCTCCAAGCGGCGGGAGAAGAAGGCGCAGGGGTGGAGCTTGCCGTCCGTCACGGCCCTCTGGGACAGGACCGCCCCAACCCCCGTGTCGGAGGCGTCAACCTCCAGGACGAATTGGAGTGAGGGGTCCGGTTGGATGAGGACAGGTGCGGAGGTGAACAGGGCCTTGAGGGCCTTGAAGGCCACGTCCGCCGCAGGGGTCCAGGCGAAGGGGATGGCCGTGGATGTCAGCGCTGTCATGGGGCTCGCCACCCGGCTGTAGTTCCGGATAAACCTCCGGTAAAAGTTAGCGAACCCCAGGAACCGTTGGAGCTCCTTGCGGGTGGTGGGGACCGGCCACTCAACCACCGCCCTGATCTTCTCTGGGGAAGCCCTCACCCTCCCGGCCTCAATGACGAAACCCAGGAACTGGATCGTGGGCACGTGAAACTCGCATTTCTCCGCCTTGAGGTAGAGCCTGTTCTCCATGAGCCTCTGGAGGACCTGCCTGACGTGCCCGGTGTGCTCCTCCATGGTGCGCGAGAAGACGAGGATGTCATCCAGGTAGACGAAGACGGTGTGGTTGAGGAGGTCTCTGAGGACGTCGTTCACTAGGGCTTGGAACACGGCCGGGGCGTTGGTTAGGCCGAAGGGCATGACGCGGTACTCAAAGTGCCCGAGGGGGGTGTTAAAGGCCGTCTTCCACTCGTCTCCTTTCCTGATGCGCACCAGGTGGTAAGCGTTCCTGAGGTCGAGCTTGGAGAACACTGTGGCGCCCTGGAGCGGTTCGAAGGCGGAGGCGATGAGCAGCAGGGGGTAGCGGTTCTTGACTGTAATGTCGTTCAATCGCCGGTAGTCGATGCACGGGCGTAGGGTGCCGTCTTTCTTGCCCACGAAGAAGAAGCCCGCTCCTACGGGTGAGCTGGAGGGCTTGATGAGGCCGGCGTTCAGGGACTCGTGGATGTATTTCTCCATGGCCTCTCTCTCAGGATGAGACAAGTTGAACAGACGGCCGGAGGGCAGGGGCGCTCCTGAAAGCAGTTCAATGGCACAGTCGTAACGGCGGTGAGGAGGCAGGGAGAGGGCCCTCTGTTTGCTGAACGCCTCTCCGAGGTCATGGTAGATGGAGGGAACCGTGGACAGGTCAGGTGGCTCCAGTGAGGCGCTGACGCCCTCTGTAGGCGGGGTGGCAGAGGTGAGACAGGTCCTGTGGCAGTGATGACTCCAGCCAATCACCCTGTTGGTCTCCCAGTCGATGTGGGGGTTGTGGCGCCGGAGCCAGGTCTGCCCCAGGACGAGGGGACTCTGGGGTGATGAGATCACCAGCAGGGTGAGGGTCTCGTGGTGGTTGCCAGACAGACGGATCTCCAAGGGCTTTGTGACCTGGGTGACCTCGGCCAGCAGTCTCCCGCTGAGGTCGTGAACGGCAAGGGGCGTGTCCCGGAGTTGTGTGGGGATGCCGGCCTGACGGACGAGCGTGGCATCGATGAAGCAGTCGTCCGTGCCCGAGTCAATCAGAGCAGGTACGGGGAATGGCCGGTTGTTAGATGTGACCACGGCTTCCAAGTGCAGGCGCCCCTGGTGGCTGGGGGTGAGTACGCCGCCCATCAGTGACACCCCTCTCACCGACGGGCTGGAGCTTTTGGGCGGTTCGGGCAGGTGTTCCGGGTGTGTCCAGGGCCGCCACAATAGAAACAGAGCCCCTCTGTAACCCTCCGGAGGCGCTCCTCAGCGGTCAGATGAGCCCCGCCCAATACCATGGGCTCGTCCTCAGGGGATGGAGAGGCAGACAGAGCAGAGGAGCGCAGGGGGGCGGAGTCGGGGCGAGACGAGAAGGGGGCCGGCTGGCCTGGGGGACGGTGACTGGGGGGCCGGACAGAGCCAGAGGGACGGGTGGCTCTTTCTCTCCTGCGCTCCCGGAGCCTGTTGTCCACCTTCACGGCGAGCGAGATGAGGTTGTCCAGGGAGGTGGCATCTTCCCTGAGCGCCAGCTCATCCTTAATAGTCTCTGTGAGGCCTGAGCGGAAAGCGGTCTGGAGGTCGGCATCGTTCCACCCGCTCCCCGCAGCCAGGATGCGGAACTCCACAGAGAATTCTGCCACACTCCGGGTGCCCTGCTGGAGATGGAGCAGGCGTGAGGCGGAGTCGCGGCCGTGGGCTGGATGGTCGAAAACCTTTCTAAACTCCACACAGAAAGTCTCGAAGGACCCGAAACAGGCCGCCCCTGACTCCCAGACTGCTTCAAACCAGCGGAGGGGTTGGCCGGTCAACAGGTTGGAGACGAAGGCAATCCTCTCCGCGTCCCCAGAATACCGGCTAGGCTGGTGAGCGAAAATGAATTTGCACTGCATCAGGAAGGACCCGCACTCAGCCAGGTCGCCGTCGAATGGCCTGGGGTTGGAGAGCTTGGGCTCTCTCCGGGGCAGAGCGGGGGAAGCGGCCTCGCCAGGAGCTGGAGCGGCGGGCTGGTCCTGGGGTGGTGCTGGGTCCTGGCGTGGTGATGGGGCCTGGAGAGGGGTAAGGTGGGCGATCAGGTTCCGGAACTCCTGGGTGAGAGCCTGCAGGCCCTGGTCGGTTTGGGCTGCCTGGGTGGCGAGCGCGTTCACGCTGGTGGAGAGGCCCTGCATGGCACTGGCCGCATGTTGGAGGTCAGAGTCGTGTCTCCCAATCAGCGTACCTTGGCTGGCGATGGCAGTGCGTATGGCGTCGACGTCCGCTGGGTCCATGTCTTGGCCAGATCGTTCTGTTAAGGATCAGGATGGAGGACCCAAGAGCAGACACGATTGGGGTGAAAGCCCGTAGGCACGTTTATTGCGATCCGGGGAGAGGCAGGCAGTAACGTGATCCGTAGACAGGCGTGGGTCAGGCGGGGACGTGGTAGTCGTACAGGCGATGGTCAGGCAGGAGCGTGGTAGTCGTACAGGCGATGGTCAGGCAGGAGCGGGGTTGTCGTACAGGCGTGGGTCAGGCAGGAGCAGGGTTGTCATACAGGCGTGGGTCAGGCAGGAGCAGGGTTGTCGTACAGGCGTGGGTCAGGCAGGAGCGGGGTAATCGTACAGGCGTGGGTCAGGCAGGAACTGGGAAGACAGGGAGAACAGGGTAAGGCAAGGTTCAAAAGACAGACGAGGCAGGGAGCTAGAGACGTGTACCCACTAGGTTGGTTAGTCAACGATCTGGCGCCGCATGCTGTGTGGAGTGGCTTCTTCACCTCCTGGGCTGATGGGCTGCAGGTGGTGGCTGGCCAGGATGGGGTGCAATCACCGGAATGACCGGCAGCTGCTCACGCCGACGAGCCCGCAGTTCCCTCTGCGCCCTCTGGGAGGTGCCAGGGGACTCGTTCTCGGAGATAGGGTTAGGGGCAGGCAGAGAGGCAGGGTTAGAGGCATGGGTTGTGACAATAGGACTTCAGTCAGACTGGGGCAGATAAATATAATAATAATAATAATACTTGATTCTTTTGGTTTCTGTTTGGTAAAGTGTTATCCAGCTAGGCCTACCGTCCCTCGTTTGAGTTATTTTACAGAGAGAACTACAACGATCCTCCTGATTTTAGATTGCAATTCTTGCACTTTGCCTTCAGCACTAGATTATGATCTTAGTCACTTGTTTTAGAAAGGAGATGCACTTGTAAGTTCTGGCAAGTAGCCTAGTAGGCTAGTAGCCCAACATTGGCCTTTCCTAGTTAAATGCAATTATTGTTAGTTGCTTTGGATAAAAGCGTCTGCTAAAATACTGTAATACATTGAGATCTAGGCTACTGATCCGGGCATCTGTCGCGTTTTGAGAACTTCACTGGAGAGTGCAGCTGATCAGAGCACTATGCTGGTGCGCTTCGTAAACATGAGTCAATCTTGAATTATCTGTATGCCGAGATGAATCCAGTGATGTCCACCTCTTGAAATTTGGTCGGATTTACTGACCGGTAGATCAGTGAAACCCGGGGCTGCCAAGTCTCAGACACACGCATTGCAGCCTATTCTCACGTTCACTCGCCACGCTTCACAATTCTCACTCGGAGAAATGACCAACCTCAAAATAGCCTAGGCTACTACCAATTCAATGGGACTCTTTTTTTTTCATTATTACTTGAACGAACGCTAATCTCGCCTCTCGGTCGTCCTTCGCGCTCAAAGAACGCTCCCCAAATCTACCTATCGGGGAGGAGAGAGGGAGAGGGAGCCGTCCCGGCGGGGGGAGAGGGGGGTTGGTGCTTGTGACTACACTTAGTCAACGCTTTACTTAGCAACCACTCGCAGCAACCTCGCCTTTTTATTAATTACACGCGTGTTTGCCTAATGTAGATATCCTATTTCAAAAATGCACTCATCAGTCCGACTCCAACACTTCCACACCCCTATCAAAACCACTAGAGGGCGCCTCGCCACGTTACATCTCCCATTGCTTTTATGATGTCATAGTAGACGTTGCTGACGCAGACACTTAAACAGTCAGTGATCCATTCCACCTCATCAGAGTAGCTAGTGACTTCTGGATCTGACACACTGACTTAGAGAAAACAAGTAAGTCCATAATGGGGATAAACTTTAGAGTAAGACTTTTCTACAATTATTCTGTATTAATTCTTTGACAAAAACACCCCCAATTGAAGACAGAATAGAGTACATATTGCTCTCTGAGCTTTGCTTAACCAAGTTGTCATATAAATGATGTGTTGATACTGGTTGATTAGAGGACTAGCAGTGATGGCTCTGGGTAATATGAGTTCCTGGGTGAACCTCCTCTTCATCTGTGATCTGGTGAATAACCAGTTGCTTTATAGGACTTCAGTCAGACTGGGGCAGATAAATATAATAATAATAATAATACTTGATTCTTTTGGTTTCTGTTTGGTAAAGTGTTATCCAGCTAGGCCTACTGTGCTGTGTTGGAAAGTCCTGTATATCTAAATATAGGCCTAATGTGCTGCTAGGTATAGGTCTATTGTGCTGTATTGTAAAGTACTTGTATACAGTAGCTACAGTAGGTATATGACTACTGTTGTATGTTGTAAAGTGCTGTACAGCTAGGTATAGACCTACTGTCCTGTGTTGTAAAGAGCTGTATAGCTACAGTATGCTCGCTGTGATATGAAGTGGTATCAATCAATCAATCAATCAATCAAAGCTGTATTTGTATAGCGCATTTCATACCCAGAGGCAACACAATGCGCTTTACAGAGAACAAGGGAGGTGGGGATTCATCCCACCCCTACATATTCCAGAGGGAAGCAAAAAGTGAGCTGTACAAATTCTTCCCTGACCCCTCTCAACAAGGAAATCGAGCAAGCTCCTGGAGTATGTTTGTCTACCGGCTAAGAACATTTATAAAGCAATAAATTACATTAAATTACATTTTCAGAGTAAGAGAGGCTAAAAACATAATAGGAGAGACATGGCAAACACTGGTGTATGTCTGTGTGTGCGTGAATGTGCCTGGGCCCAGATAGAGGCAGGGGTTGGGGTAGAGAGGGGGTAGGAAAAGGATACGGACCCGGGTTAGGGTGAGGGGAAGGGGGACTGGGCCCAGGTCCAGGCCTAAGCCGGATGTGGACTGATGTGTGTACGTGTGTGTGTGTGTTAACTAAATACTACGACATCCACAGCTGACACGGGGGTATCTATCGGACTCAGAGTGGTGTGCGGGTGACAGTGGGGCATCCACTGGACCTGGTTAGAAGGTAGGAGGAAGAGAGAGAGGCACTAGGGGAGACAGAAAACGGTTAGAAGCACGCTGAGCCTTTGAAGCAACACAGATATCAGAACAGAACAAGCCTGTTTCAGGGCAACCAGCTTCTGTACACAACTTGATATACATAGAGTGCATAGCAGGATATACACCAATGTATACAGAGGATTCACAGGTAGGTTTGAGGCTGCCTTTCTGTGTCTCAAGGTCCTGGCTAGTGATTGTAGGCTAGGCCAAAAAGGTACGTCTTGAGATCTTGCTTGAAGACCTCCGTTGTTTCGACCCTTCTTAGGCACTCCGGCAGGGTGTTCCAGAGGTTGGGGGTATAGAAACTAAAAGCTGCCTCTCCGTGTTTCTTGGTCCTGGCTTTTGGGACTGTTACGAGTTCAGTACCTGAGGATCTGAGTGGTCTGTTGGGCATGTACCTGACAAGCATGTCTGAAATTTTTTCTGGTGCGTGACTGTGGAGAGATTTATAGACTAGTAATAGTATTTTAAAGTCTATTCTAGAGTTGACAGTTAACCAGTGTAGTGATTTTAAGGCTGGTGTGATGTGTGCCCTTCGTCTAGTCTTAGTGAGGACTCGTACTGATCAGAGCACTATGTTGGTGTGCTTCGTAAACATGAGTCAATTGCTCTTGAATTATCTGTATGCCGAGATGAATCCAGTGATGTCCACCTCTTGAAATTTGGTCAAATTTACTGACCGCTAGATCAGTGAAACCCGGGGCTGCCAAGTCTCAGACACACGCATTGCAGCCTATTCTCACGCTCACTCGCCACGCTTCACAATTCTCACTCGGAGAAATGACCAACCTCAAAATAGCCTAGGCTACTACCAATTCAATGGCTATGGGACTCTTTTTTATTATCATTACTTGAACGAACTCTAATCTCGCCTCTCGGTCGTCCTTCGCGCTCAAAGAACGCTCCCCAAATCTACCTATCGGGGAGGAGAGAGGGAGAGGGAGCCGTCCCGGCGGGGGGAGAGGGGGGTTGGTGCTTGTGACTACACTTAGTGAACGCTTTGCTTAGCAACCACTCGCAGCAACCTCGCCTTTTTATTAATTACACCCGTGTTTGCCTAATGTAGATATCCTATTTCAAAAATGCACTCATCAGTCCGACTCCAACACTTCCACACCCCTATCAAAACCACTAGAGGGCGCCTCGCCACGTTACATCTCCCATTGCTTTTATGATGTCATAGTAGACGTTGCTGACGCAGACACTTAAACAGTCAGTGATCCATTCCACCTCATCAGAGTAGCTAGTGACTTCTGGATCTGACACACTGACTTAGAGAAAACAAGTAAGTCCATAATGGGGATAAACTTTAGAGTAAGACTTTTCTACAATTATTCTGTATTAATTCTTTGACAAAAACACCCCCAATTGAAGACAGAATAGAGTACATATTGCTCTCTGAGCTTTGCTTAACCAAGTTGTCATATAAATGATGTGTTGATACTGGTTGATTAGAGGACTAGCAGTGATGGCTCTGGGTAATATGAGTTCCTGGGTGAACCTCCTCTTCATCTGTGATCTGGTGAATAACCAGTTGCTTTATAGGACTTCAGTCAGACTGGGGCAGATAAATATAATAATAATAATAATACTTGATTCTTTTGGTTTCTGTTTGGTAAAGTGTTATCCAGCTAGGCCTACTGTGCTGTGTTGGAAAGTCCTGTATATCTAAATATAGGCCTAATGTGCTGCTAGGTATAGGTCTATTGTGCTGTATTGTAAAGTACTTGTATACAGTAGCTACAGTAGGTATATGACTACCGTTGTATGTTGTAAATTGCTGTACAGCTAGGTATAGACCTACTGTCCTGTGTTGTAAAGAGCTGTATAGCTACAGTATGCTCGCTGTGATATGAAGTGGTATCAATCAATCAATCAATCAATCAAAGCTGTATTTGTATAGCGCATTTCATACCCAGAGGCAACACAATGCGCTTTACAGAGAACAAGGGAGGTGGGGATTCATCCCACCCCTACATATTCCAGAGGGAAGCAAAAAGTGAGCTGTACAAATTCTTCCCTGACCCCTCTCAACAAGGAAATCGAGCAAGCTCCTGGAGTATGTTTGTCTACCGGCTAAGAACATTTATAAAGCAATAAATTACATTAAATTACATTTTCAGAGTAAGAGAGGCTAAAAACATAATAGGAGAGACATGGCAAACACTGGTGTATGTCTGTGTGTGCGTGAATGTGCCTGGGCCCAGATAGAGGCAGGGGTTGGGGTAGAGAGGGGGTAGGAAAAGGATACGGACCCGGGTTAGGGTGAGGGGAAGGGGGACTGGGCCCAGGTCCAGGCCTAAGCCGGATGTGGACTGATGTGTGTACGTGTGTGTGTTAACTAAATACTACGACATCCACAGCTGACACGGGGGTATCTATCGGACTCAGAGTGGTGTGCGGGTGACAGTGGGGCATCCACTGGACCTGGTTAGAAGGTAGGAGGAAGAGAGAGAGGCACTAGGGGAGACAGAAAACGGTTAGAAGCACGCTGAGCCTTTGAAGCAACACAGATATCAGAACAGAACAAGCCTGTTTCAGGGCAACCAGCTTCTGTACACAACTTGATATACATAGCAGGATATACATCAATGTATACAGAGGATTCACAGGTAGGTTTGAGGCTGCCTTTCTGTGTCTCAAGGTCCTGGCTAGTGATTGTAGGCTAGGCCAAAAAGGTACGTCTTGAGATCTTGCTTGAAGACCTCCGTTGTTTCGACCCTTCTTAGGCACTCCGGCAGGGAGTTCCAGAAGTTGGGGGCATAGAAACTAAAAGCTGCCTCTCCGTGTTTCTTGGTCCTGGCTTTTGGGACTGTTACGAGTTCAGTACCTGAGGATCTGAGTGGTCTGTTGGGCATGTACCTGACAAGCATGTCTGAAATGTTTTCTGGTGCGTGACTGTGGAGAGATTTATAGACTAGTATTAGTATTTTAAAGTCTATTCTAGAGTTGACAGTTAACCAGTGTAGTGATTTTAAGGCTGGTGTGATGTGTGCCCTTCGTCTAGTCTTAGTGAGGACTCGTACTGATCAGAGCACTATGTTGGTGTGCTTCGTAAACATGAGTCAATTGCTCTTGAATTATCTGTATGCCGAGATGAATCCAGTGATGTCCACCTCTTGAAATTTGGTCGAATTTACTGACCGCTAGATCAGTGAAACCCAGGGCTGCCAAGTCTCAGACACACGCATTGCAGCCTATTCTCACGTTCACTCGCCACGCTTCACAATTCTCACTCGGAGAAATGACCAACCTCAAAATAGCCTAGGCTACTACCAATTCAATGGCTATGGGACCCTTTTTTTTATTATTACTTGAACGAACTCTAATCTCGCCTCTCGGTCGTCCTTCGCGCTCAAAGAACGCTACCCAAATCTACCTATCGGGGAGGAGAGAGGGAGAGGGAGCCGTCCCGGCGGGGGGAGAGGGGGGTTGGTGCTTGTGACTACACTTAGTCAACGCTTTGCTTAGCAACCACTCGCAGCAACCTCGCCTTTTTATTAATTACACCCGTGTTTACCTAATGTAGATATCCTATTTCAAAAATGCACTCATCAGTCCGACTCCAACACTTCCACACCCCTATCAAAACCACTAGAGGGCGCCTCACCACGTTACATCTCCCATTGCTTTTATGATGTCATAGTAGACGTTGCTGACGCAGACACTTAAACAGTCAGTGATCCATTCCATCTCATCAGAGTAGCTAGTGACTTCTGGATCTGACACACTGACTTAGAGAAAACAAGTAAGTCCATAATGGGGATAAACTTTAGAGTAAGAATTTTCTACAATTATTCTGTATTAATTCTTTGACAAAAACACCCCCAATTGAAGACAGAATAGAGTACATATTGCTCTCTGAGCTTTGTTTAACCAAGTTGTCATATAAATGATGTGTTGATACTGGTTGATTAGAGGACTAGCAGTGATGGCTCTGGGTAATATGAGTTCCTGGGTGAACCTCCTCTTCATCAGTGATCTGGTGAATAACCAGTTGCTTTATAGGTGTTAAGGATCAGGATGGAGGACCCAAGAGCAGACACGATTGGGGTGAAAGCCCGTAGGCACGTTTATTGCGATCCGGGGAGAGGCAGGCAGTAACGTGATCCGTAGACAGGCGTGGGTCAGGCGGGGACGTGGTAGTCGTACAGGCGATGGTCAGGCAGGAGCGTGGTAGTCGTACAGGCGATGGTCAGGCAGGAGCGGGGTTGTCGTACAGGCGTGGGTCAGGCAGGAGCCGGGTTGTCGTACAGGCGTGGGTCAGGCAGGAGCAGGGTTGTCGTACAGGCGTGGGTCAGGCAGGAGCAGGGTGGTCGTACAGGCGTGGGTCAGGCAGGAGCAGGGTTGTTGTACAGGCGTGGGTCAGGCAGGAGCGGGGTAATCGTACAGCCGTGGGTCAGGCAGGAACTGGGAAGACAGGGAGAACAGGGTAAGGCAAGGTTCAAAAGACAGACGAGGCAGGGAGCTAGAGACGTGTACCCACTAGGTTGGTTAGTCAACGATCTGGCGCCGCATGCTGTGTGGAGTGGCTTCTTAACCTCCTGGGCTGATGGGCTGCAGGTGGTGGCTGGCCAGGATGGGGTGCAATCACCGGAATGACCGGCAGCTGCTCACGCCGACGAGCCCGCAGTTCCCTCTGCGCCCTCTGGGAGGTGCCAGGGGACTCGTTCTCGGAGATAGGGTTAGGGGCAGGCAGAGAGGCAGGGTTAGAGGCATGGGTTGTGACAGGACCCCCCCCTCTACGGGCGACTCCCGGCGACCGACCAGGCAGGCCAGGGTGGGCCCGGTGGAAATCCCGGACAAGAGAGGGGTCCAGGATGTGCCTGCGGGGCACCCAGCTTTGCTCCTCAGGCCCATAACCCTCCCAATCGACAAGGTATTGCAGACCCCGGCCCCGGCGACGGACCCTCAGCAACCGCCGGACAGTCCAGGCCGGATGGTCGTCGATGAGGCGGACGGGGGGAGGAGCATCGCCTGGGGGGCAAAGGGGACTGACCTTCACAGGTTTGATCCTGGAGACGTGGAAGACCGGGTGGATCCTCATGGCGGGGGGCAACCTGAGCTTGACCGCCACAGGGTTGACCACGCTCTCAATGACGTAGGGGCCGAGGAAGCGGGGGACCAGCTTCCTGCAACCTGCCTGCAGCGGAATGTCCCTGGAGGAGAGCCAGACCTCCTGGCCAGGCACATAGTTGGGGGCCGGGGTGCGACGCTGGTCGGCATACCGCTGGCTTCTGCGGGTGGAGCGGAGCAGGGCCGAGCGGGCGGTCCTCCAGATCCTGCGGCAGCGGTCAATGTGGGCCTGGACTGACGGGACAGCCAGCTCCTCCTCCTGCTCAGGAAAAAGGGGTGGTTGGTAACCCAGGGAGCACTCAAACGGGGACTGACCTGAGGAGGCGTTGGGCAGGGTGTTGTGGGCGTACTCGACCCAGGAGATGCGCTCGCTCCAAGAGGCCGGGCTCCGGCCCGTGATGCACCGCAGGGCAGTGCCCAGGTACTGGTTGGCCCGTTCCGCCTGCCCGTTGGTCTGGGGGTGGAAGCCCGAGGACAGGCTGACAGTGGCCCCCATAGCCCGACAGAACTCCCTCCAGACCCGAGAGGTGAACTGCGGCCCCCTGTCTGACACAATGTCGAGGGGGATGCCATGGAGACGGACCACGTGAGTCACCAGCAGGTCCGCAGTCTCAGAGGCAGAGGGGAGCTTAGGCAGCGGCACGAAGTGGGCAGCCTTCGAGAAACGGTCAATGATGGTCAGGATCACCGTGTTTCCCTGGGATGGGGGGAGACCGGTGACGAAGTCCAACCCAATGTGGCTCCAGGGTCGGCCGGGAACAGGCAGGGGACGCAGAAGTCCTGAAGGGGGCTGGTGGGAGGACTTACTCCGGGCACACACCGTACAGGCCTGGACGTACTTGGTGGTGTCGACGGCCATGGTGGGCCACCAGAACCGGCGCCTAAGCAGGGTTAGCGTGCGGCTGGCTCCTGGGTGACAGGCGAACTGGGACGTGTGGGCCCACTGGAGGACCTGGGTACGGACCCGGTCAGGCACAAAGAGGCGGTTTGCCGGACCACCGCCTAGGTCTGGCTGAGTCCTCTGGGCCTCCCTCACGATCCCCTCTACCTCCCAAGTGAGAGCACCCACCACACAGGAGGAGGGCAGAATAGTGTCCAGCTCTGCACTCCGCTCCGGGGGCGAGAACTGGCGTGAGAGAGCATCTGGCTTCACATTGCGGGACCCTGGTCGGTAGGTCAGGGTGAAATTGAAGCGGCCGAAAAACAGAGCCCACCTGGCCTGCCGGGGATTCAGCCTCTTTGCGTCCCGGATGTAGATCAGGTTCTTGTGGTCAGTCCACACGATGATCGGCTGCTCCGTCCCCTCCAGCCAGTGCCTCTACTCCTGCAGTGCGAGTTGGACCGCGAGAAGCTCCCTGTTTCCTACATCGTAGTTCCTCTCGGCCGGCTCCAAGCGGCGGGAGAAGAAGGCGCAGGGGTGGAGCTTGCCGTCCGTCACGGCCCTCTGGGACAGGACCGCCCCAACCCCCGTGTCGGAGGCGTCAACCTCCAGGACGAATTGGAGTGAGGGGTCCGGTTGGATGAGGACAGGTGCGGAGGTGAACAGGGCCTTGAGGGCCTTGAAGGCCACGTCCGCCGCAGGGGTCCAGGCGAAGGGGATGGCCGTGGATGTCAGCGCTGTCATGGGGCTCGCCACCCGGCTGTAGTGCCGGATAAACCTCCGGTAAAAGTTAGCGAACCCCAGGAACCGTTGGAGCTCCTTGCGGGTGGTGGGGACCGGCCACTCAACCACCGCCCTGATCTTCTCTGGGGAAGCCCTCACCCTCCCGGCCTCAATGACGAAACCCAGGAACTGGATCGTGGGCACGTGAAACTCGCATTTCTCCGCCTTGAGGTAGAGCCTGTTCTCCATGAGCCTCTGGAGGACCTGCCTGACGTGCCCGGTGTGCTCCTCCATGGTGCGCGAGAAGACGAGGATGTCATCCAGGTAGACGAAGACGGTGTGGTTGAGGAGGTCTCTGAGGACGTCGTTCACTAGGGCTTGGAACACGGCCGGGGCGTTGGTTAGGCCGAAGGGCATGACGCGGTACTCAAAGTGCCCGAGGGGGGTGTTAAAGGCCGTCTTCCACTCGTCTCCTTTCCTGATGCGCACCAGGTGGTAAGCGTTCCTGAGGTCGAGCTTGGAGAACACTGTGGCGCCCTGGAGCGGTTCGAAGGCGGAGGCGATGAGCAGCAGGGGGTAGCGGTTCTTGACTGTAATGTCGTTCAATCGCCGGTAGTCGATGCACGGGCGTAGGGTGCCGTCTTTCTTGCCCACGAAGAAGAAGCCCGCTCCTACGGGTGAGCTGGAGGGCTTGATGAGGCCGGCGTTCAGGGACTCGTGGATGTATTTCTCCATGGCCTCTCTCTCAGGACGAGACAAGTTGAACAGACGGCCGGAGGGCAGGGGCGCTCCTGAAAGCAGTTCAATGGCACAGTCGTAGGGGCGGTGAGGAGGCAGGGAGAGGGCCCTCTGTTTGCTGAACGCCTCTCCGAGGTCATGGTAGATGGAGGGAACCGTGGACAGGTCAGGTGGCTCCAGTGAGGCGCTGACGCCCTCTGTAGGCGGGGTGGCAGAGGTGAGACAGGTCCTGTGGCAGTGATGACTCCAGCCAATCACCCTGTTGGTCTCCCAGTCGATGTGGGGGTTGTGGCGCCGGAGCCAGGTCTGCCCCAGGACGAGGGGACTCTGGGGTGATGAGAACACCAGCAGGGAGAGGGTCTCGTGGTGGTTGCCAGACAGACGGATCTCCAAGGGCTTTGTGACCTGGGTGACCTCGGCCAGCAGTCTCCCGCTGAGGTCGTGAACGGCAAGGGGCGTGTCCCGGAGTTGTGTGGGGATGCCGGCCTGACGGACGAGCGTGGCATCGATGAAGCAGTCGTCCGTGCCCGAGTCAATCAGAGCAGGTACGGGGAATGGCCGGTTGTTAGATGTGACCACGGCTTCCAAGTGCAGGCGCCCCTGGTGGCTGGGGGTGAGTACGCCGCCCATCAGTGACACCCCTCTCACCGACGGGCTGGAGCTTTTGGGCGGTTCGGGCAGGTGTTCCGGGTGTGTCCAGGGCCGCCACAATAGAAACAGAGCCCCTCTGTAACCCTCCGGAGGCGCTCCTCAGCGGTCAGATGAGCCCCGCCCAATACCATGGGCTCGTCCTCAGGGGATGGAGAGGCAGACAGAGCAGAGGAGCGCAGGGGGGCGGAGTCGGGGCGAGACGAGAAGGGGGCCGGCTGGCCTGGGGGACGGTGACTGGGGGGCCGGACAGAGCCAGAGGGACGGGTGGCTCTTTCTCTCCTGCGCTCCCGGAGCCTGTTGTCCACCTTCACGGCGAGCGAGATGAGGTTGTCCAGGGAGGTGGCATCTTCCCTGAGCGCCAGCTCATCCTTAATAGTCTCTGTGAGGCCTGAGCGGAAAGCGGTCTGGAGGTCGGCATCGTTCCACCCGCTCCCCGCAGCCAGGATGCGGAACTCCACAGAGAATTCTGCCACACTCCGGGTGCCCTGCTGGAGATGGAGCAGGCGTGAGGCGGAGTCGCGGCCGTGGGCTGGATGGTCGAAAACCTTTCTAAACTCCACACAGAAAGTCTCGAAGGACCCGAAACAGGCCGCCCCTGACTCCCAGACTGCTTCAAACCAGCGGAGGGGTTGGCCGGTCAACAGGTTGGAGACGAAGGCAATCCTCTCCGCGTCCCCAGAATACCGGCTAGGCTGGTGAGCGAAAATGAATTTGCACTGCATCAGGAAGGACCCGCACTCAGCCAGGTCGCCGTCGAATGGCCTGGGGTTGGAGAGCTTGGGCTCTCTCCGGGGCAGAGCGGGGGAAGCGGCCTCGCCAGGAGCTGGAGCGGCGGGCTGGTCCTGGGGTGGTGCTGGGTCCTGGGGTGGTGATGGGGCCTGGAGAGGGGTAAGGTGGGCGATCAGGTTCCGGAACTCCTGGGTGAGAGCCTGCAGGCCCTGGTCGGTTTGGGCTGCCTGGGTGGCGAGCGCGTTCACGCTGGTGGAGAGGCCCTGCATGGCACTGGCCGCATGTTGGAGGTCAGAGTCGTGTCTCCCAATCAGCGTACCTTGGCTGGCGATGGCAGTGCGTATGGCGTCGACGTCCGCTGGGTCCATGTCTTGGCCAGATCGTTCTGTTAAGGATCAGGATGGAGGACCCAAGAGCAGACACGATTGGGGTGAAAGCCCGTAGGCACGTTTATTGCGATCCGGGGAGAGGCAGGCAGTAACGTGATCCGTAGACAGGCGTGGGTCAGGCGGGGACGTGGTAGTCGTACAGGCGATGGTCAGGCAGGAGCGTGGTAGTCGTACAGGCGATGGTCAGGCAGGAGCGGGGTTGTCGTACAGGCGTGGGTCAGGCAGGAGCAGGGTTGTCGTACAGGCGTGGGTCAGGCAGGAGCAGGGTTGTCGTACAGGCGTGGGTCAGGCAGGAGCGGGGTAATCGTACAGGCGTGGGTCAGGCAGGAACTGGGAAGACAGGGAGAACAGGGTAAGGCAAGGTTCAAAAGACAGACGAGGCAGGGAGCTAGAGACGTGTACCCACTAGGTTGGTTAGTCAACGATCTGGCGCCGCATGCTGTGTGGAGTGGCTTCTTCACCTCCTGGGCTGATGGGCTGCAGGTGGTGGCTGGCCAGGATGGGGTGCAATCACCGGAATGACCGGCAGCTGCTCACGCCGACGAGCCCGCAGTTCCCTCTGCGCCCTCTGGGAGGTGCCAGGGGACTCGTTCTCGGAGATAGGGTTAGGGGCAGGCAGAGAGGCAGGGTTAGAGGCATGGGTTGTGACAATAGGACTTCAGTCAGACTGGGGCAGATAAATATAATAATAATAATAATACTTGATTCTTTTGGTTTCTGTTTGGTAAAGTGTTATCCAGCTAGGCCTACCGTCCCTCGTTTGAGTTATTTTACAGAGAGAACTACAACGATCCTCCTGATTTTAGATTGCAATTCTTGCACTTTGCCTTCAGCACTAGATTATGATCTTAGTCACTTGTTTTAGAAAGGAGATGCACTTGTAAGTTCTGGCAAGTAGCCTAGTAGGCTAGTAGCCCAACATTGGCCTTTCCTAGTTAAATGCAATTATTGTTAGTTGCTTTGGATAAAAGCGTCTGCTAAAATACTGTAATACAATGAGATCTAGGCTACTGATCCGGGCATCTGTCGCGTTTTGAGAACTTCACTGGAGAGTGCAGCTGATCAGAGCACTATGCTGGTGCGCTTCGTAAACATGAGTCAATCTTGAATTATCTGTATGCCGAGATGAATCCAGTGATGTCCACCTCTTGAAATTTGGTCGGATTTACTGACCGGTAGATCAGTGAAACCCGGGGCTGCCAAGTCTCAGACACACGCATTGCAGCCTATTCTCACGCTCACTCGCCACGCTTCACAATTCTCACTCGGAGAAATGACCAACCTCAAAATAGCCTAGGCTACTACCAATTCAATGGCTATGGGACTCTTTTTTTTTCATTATTACTTGAACGAACGCTAATCTCGCCTCTCGGTCGTCCTTCGCGCTCAAAGAACGCTCCCCAAATCTACCTATCGGGGAGGAGAGAGGGAGAGGGAGCCGTCCCGGCGGGGGGAGAGGGGGGTTGGTGCTTGTGACTACACTTAGTCAACGCTTTGCTTAGCAACCACTCGCAGCAACCTCGCCTTTTTATTAATTACACGCGTGTTTGCCTAATGTAGATATCCTATTTCAAAAATGCACTCATCAGTCCGACTCCAACACTTCCACACCCCTATCAAAACCACTAGAGGGCGCCTCGCCACGTTACATCTCCCATTGCTTTTATGATGTCATAGTAGACGTTGCTGACGCAGACACTTAAACAGTCAGTGATCCATTCCATCTCATCAGAGTAGCTAGTGACTTCTGGATCTGACACACTGACTTAGAGAAAACAAGTAAGTCCATAATGGGGATAAACTTTAGAGTAAGACTTTTCTACAATTATTCTGTATTAATTCTTTGACAAAAACACCCCCAATTGAAGACAGAATAGAGTACATATTGCTCTCTGAGCTTTGCTTAACCAAGTTGTCATATAAATGATGTGTTGATACTGGTTGATAAGAGGACTAGCAGTGATGGCTCTGGGTAATATGAGTTCCTGGGTGAACCTCCTCTTCATCTGTGATCTGGTGAATAACCAGTTGCTTTATAGGACTTCAGTCAGACTGGGGCAGATAAATATAATAATAATAATAATACTTGATTCTTTTGGTTTCTGTTTGGTAAAGTGTTATCCAGCTAGGCCTACTGTGCTGTGTTGGAAAGTCCTGTATATCTAAATATAGGCCTAATGTGCTGCTAGGTATAGGTCTATTGTGCTGTATTGTAAAGTACTTGTATACAGTAGCTACAGTAGGTATATGACTACTGTTGTATGTTGTAAATTGCTGTACAGCTAGGTATAGACCTACTGTCCTGTGTTGTAAAGAGCTGTATAGCTACAGTATGCTCGCTGTGATATGAAGTGGTATCAATCAATCAATCAATCAATCAAAGCTGTATTTGTATAGCGCATTTCATACCCAGAGGCAACACAATGCGCTTTACAGAGAACAAGGGAGGTGGGGATTCATCCCACCCCTACATATTCCAGAGGGAAGCAAAAAGTGAGCTGTACAAATTCTTCCCTGACCCCTCTCAACAAGGAAATCGAGCAAGCTCCTGGAGTATGTTTGTCTACCGGCTAAGAACATTTATAAAGCAATAAATTACATTAAATTACATTTTCAGAGTAAGAGAGGCTAAAAACATAATAGGAGAGACATGGCAAACACTGGTGTATGTCTGTGTGTGCGTGAATGTGCCTGGGCCCAGATAGAGGCAGGGGTTGGGGTAGAGAGGGGGTAGGAAAAGGATACGGACCCGGGTTAGGGTGAGGGGAAGGGGGACTGGGCCCAGGTCCAGGCCTAAGCCGGATGTGGACTGATGTGTGTACGTGTGTGTGTGTGTTAACTAAATACTACGACATCCACAGCTGACACGGGGGTATCTATCGGACTCAGAGTGGTGTGCGGGTGACAGTGGGGCATCCACTGGACCTGGTTAGAAGGTAGGAGGAAGAGAGAGAGGCACTAGGGGAGACAGAAAACGGTTAGAAGCACGCTGAGCCTTTGAAGCAACACAGATATCAGAACAGAACAAGCCTGTTTCAGGGCAACCAGCTTCTGTACACAACTTGATATACATAGAGTGCATAGCAGGATATACACCAATGTATACAGAGGATTCACAGGTAGGTTTGAGGCTGCCTTTCTGTGTCTCAAGGTCCTGGCTAGTGATTGTAGGCTAGGCCAAAAAGGTACGTCTTGAGATCTTGCTTGAAGACCTCCGTTGTTTCGACCCTTCTTAGGCACTCCGGCAGGGTGTTCCAGAGGTTGGGGGTATAGAAACTAAAAGCTGCCTCTCCGTGTTTCTTGGTCCTGGCTTTTGGGACTGTTACGAGTTCAGTACCTGAGGATCTGAGTGGTCTGTTGGGCATGTACCTGACAAGCATGTCTGAAATTTTTTCTGGTGCGTGACTGTGGAGAGATTTATAGACTAGTAATAGTATTTTAAAGTCTATTCTAGAGTTGACAGTTAACCAGTGTAGTGATTTTAAGGCTGGTGTGATGTGTGCCCTTCGTCTAGTCTTAGTGAGGACTCGTACTGATCAGAGCACTATGTTGGTGTGCTTCGTAAACATGAGTCAATTGCTCTTGAATTATCTGTATGCCGAGATGTATCCAGTGATGTCCACCTCTTGAAATTTGGTCAAATTTACTGACCGCTAGATCAGTGAAACCCGGGGCTGCCAAGTCTCAGACACACGCATTGCAGCCTATTCTCACGCTCACTCGCCACGCTTCACAATTCTCACTCGGAGAAATGACCAACCTCAAAATAGCCTAGGCTACTACCAATTCAATGGCTATGGGACTCTTTTTTATTATTATTACTTGAACGAACTCTAATCTCGCCTCTCGGTCGTCCTTCGCGCTCAAAGAACGCTCCCCAAATCTACCTATCGGGGAGGAGAGAGGGAGAGGGAGCCGTCCCGGCGGGGGGAGAGGGGGGTTGGTGCTTGTGACTACACTTAGTGAACGCTTTGCTTAGCAACCACTCGCAGCAACCTCGCCTTTTTATTAATTACACCCGTGTTTGCCTAATGTAGATATCCTATTTCAAAAATGCACTCATCAGTCCGACTCCAACACTTCCACACCCCTATCAAAACCACTAGAGGGCGCCTCGCCACGTTACATCTCCCATTGCTTTTATGATGTCATAGTAGACGTTGCTGACGCAGACACTTAAACAGTCAGTGATCCAATCCACTCATCAGAGTAGCTAGTGACTTCTGGATCTGACACACTGACTTAGAGAAAACAAGTAAGTCCATAATGGGGATAAACTTTAGAGTAAGAATTTTCTACAATTATTCTGTATTAATTCTTTGACAAAAACACCCCCAATTGAAGACAGAATAGAGTACATATTGCTCTCTGAGCTTTGTTTAACCAAGTTGTCATATAAATGATGTGTTGATACTGGTTGATTAGAGGACTAGCAGTGATGGCTCTGGGTAATATGAGTTCCTGGGTGAACCTCCTCTTCATCAGTGATCTGGTGAATAA
This sequence comes from Borostomias antarcticus, assembly GCF_949987555.1. Classification (NCBI taxonomy): domain Eukaryota; kingdom Metazoa; phylum Chordata; class Actinopteri; order Stomiiformes; family Stomiidae; genus Borostomias; species Borostomias antarcticus. The sequence continues at coordinate 826,919 of NW_028176821.1, forward strand.
CCAGTTGCTTTATAGGACTTCAGTCAGACTGGGGCAGATAAATATAATAATAATAATAATACTTGATTCTTTTGGTTTCTGTTTGGTAAAGTGTTATCCAGCTAGGCCTACTGTGCTGTGTTGGAAAGTCCTGTATATCTAAATATAGGCCTAATGTGCTGCTAGGTATAGGTCTATTGTGCTGTATTGTAAAGTACTTGTATACAGTAGCTACAGTAGGTATATGACTACCGTTGTATGTTGTAAATTGCTGTACAGCTAGGTATAGACCTACTGTCCTGTGTTGTAAAGAGCTGTATAGCTACAGTATGCTCGCTGTGATGTGAAGTGGTATCAATCAATCAATCAATCAATCAAAGCTGTATTTGTATAGCGCATTTCATACCCAGAGGCAACACAATGCGCTTTACAGAGAACAAGGGAGGTGGGGATTCATCCCACACCTACATATTCCAGAGGGAAGCAAAAAGTGAGCTGTACAAATTCTTCCCTGACCCCTCTCAACAAGGAAATCGAGCAAGCTCCTGGAGTATGTTTGTCTACCGGCTAAGAACATTTATAAAGCAATAAATTACATTAAATTACATTTTCAGAGTAAGAGAGGCTAAAAACATAATAGGAGAGACATGGCAAACACTGGTGTATGTCTGTGTGTGCGTGAATGTGCCTGGGCCCAGATAGAGGCAGGGGTTGGGGTAGAGAGGGGGTAGGAAAAGGATACGGACCCGGGTTAGGGTGAGGGGAAGGGGGACTGGGCCCAGGTCCAGGCCTAAGCCGGATGTGGACTGATGTGTGTACGTGTGTGTGTGTGTTAACTAAATACTACGACATCCACAGCTGACACGGGGGTATCTATCGGACTCAGAGTGGTGTGCGGGTGACAGTGGGGCATCCACTGGACCTGGTTAGAAGGTAGGAGGAAGAGAGAGAGGCACTAGGGGAGACAGAAAACGGTTAGAAGCACGCTGAGCCTTTGAAGCAACACAGATATCAGAACAGAACAAGCCTGTTTCAGGGCAACCAGCTTCTGTACACAACTTGATATACATAGCAGGATATACATCAATGTATACAGAGGATTCACAGGTAGGTTTGAGGCTGCCTTTCTGTGTCTCAAGGTCCTGGCTAGTGATTGTAGACTAGGCCAAAAAGGTACGTCTTGAGATCTTGCTTGAAGACCTCCGTTGTTTCGACCCTTCTTAGGCACTCCGGCAGGGAGTTCCAGAAGTTGGGGGCATAGAAACTAAAAGCTGCCTCTCCGTGTTTCTTGGTCCTGGCTTTTGGGACTGTTACGAGTTCAGTACCTGAGGATCTGAGTGGTCTGTTGGGCATGTACCTGACAAGCATGTCTGAAATGTTTTCTGGTGCGTGACTGTGGAGAGATTTATAGACTAGTATTAGTATTTTAAAGTCTATTCTAGAGTTGACAGTTAACCAGTGTAGTGATTTTAAGGCTGGTGTGATGTGTGCCCTTCGTCTAGTCTTAGTGAGGACTCGTACTGATCAGAGCACTATGTTGGTGTGCTTCGTAAACATGAGTCAATTGCTCTTGAATTATCTGTATGCCGAGATGAATCCAGTGATGTCCACCTCTTGAAATTTGGTCGAATTTACTGACCGCTAGATCAGTGAAACCCGGGGCTGCCAAGTCTCAGACACACGCATTGCAGCCTATTCTCACGTTCACTCGCCACGCTTCACAATTCTCACTCGGAGAAATGACCAACCTCAAAATAGCCTAGGCTACTACCAATTCAATGGCTATGGGACCCTTTTTTTTATTATTACTTGAACGAACTCTAATCTCGCCTCTCGGTCGTCCTTCGCGTTCAAAGAACGCTACCCAAATCTACCTATCGGGGAGGAGAGAGGGAGAGGGAGCCGTCCCGGCGGGGGGAGAGGGGGGTTGGTGCTTGTGACTACACTTAGTCAACGCTTTGCTTAGCAACCACTCGCAGCAACCTCGCCTTTTTATTAATTACACCCGTGTTTACCTAATGTAGATATCCTATTTCAAAAATGCACTCATCAGTCCGACTCCAACACTTCCACACCCCTATCAAAACCACTAGAGGGCGCCTCACCACGTTACATCTCCCATTGCTTTTATGATGTCATAGTAGACGTTGCTGACGCAGACACTTAAACAGTCAGTGATCCATTCCATCTCATCAGAGTAGCTAGTGACTTCTGGATCTGACACACTGACTTAGAGAAAACAAGTAAGTCCATAATGGGGATAAACTTTAGAGTAAGAATTTTCTACAATTATTCTGTATTAATTCTTTGACAAAAACACCCCCAATTGAAGACAGAATAGAGTACATATTGCTCTCTGAGCTTTGTTTAACCAAGTTGTCATATAAATGATGTGTTGATACTGGTTGATTAGAGGACTAGCAGTGATGGCTCTGGGTAATATGAGTTCCTGGGTGAACCTCCTCTTCATCAGTGATCTGGTGAATAACCAGTTGCTTTATAGGTGTTAAGGATCAGGATGGAGGACCCAAGAGCAGACACGATTGGGGTGAAAGCCCGTAGGCACGTTTATTGCGATCCGGGGAGAGGCAGGCAGTAACGTGATCCGTAGACAGGCGTGGGTCAGGCGGGGACGTGGTAGTCGTACAGGCGATGGTCAGGCAGGAGCATGGTAGTCGTACAGGCGATGGTCAGGCAGGAGCGGGGTTGTCGTACAGGCGTGGGTCAGGCAGGAGCCGGGTTGTCGTACAGGCGTGGGTCAGGCAGGAGCAGGGTTGTCGTACAGGCGTGGGTCAGGCAGGAGCAGGGTGGTCGTACAGGCGTGGGTCAGGCAGGAGCAGGGTTGTTGTACAGGCGTGGGTCAGGCAGGAGCGGGGTAATCGTACAGCCGTGGTTCAGGCAGGAACTGGGAAGACAGGGAGAACAGGGTAAGGCAAGGTTCAAAAGACAGACGAGGCAGGGAGCTAGAGACGTGTACCCACTAGGTTGGTTAGTCAACGATCTGGCGCCGCATGCTGTGTGGAGTGGCTTCTTAACCTCCTGGGCTGATGGGCTGCAGGTGGTGGCTGGCCAGGATGGGGTGCAATCACCGGAATGACCGGCAGCTGCTCACGCCGACGAGCCCGCAGTTCCCTCTGCGCCCTCTGGGAGGTGCCAGGGGACTCGTTCTCGGAGATAGGGTTAGGGGCAGGCAGAGAGGCAGGGTTAGAGGCATGGGTTGTGACAGGACCCCCCCCTCTACGGGCGACTCCCGGCGACCGACCAGGCAGGCCAGGGTGGGCCCGGTGGAAATCCCGGACAAGAGAGGGGTCCAGGATGTGCCTGCGGGGCACCCAGCTTTGCTCCTCAGGCCCATAACCCTCCCAATCGACAAGGTATTGCAGACCCCGGCCCCGGCGACGGACCCTCAGCAACCGCCGGACAGTCCAGGCCGGATGGTCGTCGATGAGGCGGACGGGGGGAGGAGCATCGCCTGGGGGGCAAAGGGGACTGACCTTCACAGGTTTGATCCTGGAGACGTGGAAGACCGGCTGGATCCTCATGGCGGGGGGCAACCTGAGCTTGACCGCCACAGGGTTGACCACGCTCTCAATGACGTAGGGGCCGAGGAAGCGGGGGACCAGCTTCCTGCAACCTGCCTGCAGCGGAATGTCCCTGGAGGAGAGCCAGACCTCCTGGCCAGGCACATAGTTGGGGGCCGGGGTCCGACGCTGGTCGGCATACCGCTGGCTTCTGCGGGTGGAGCGGAGCAGGGCCGAGCGGGCGGTCCTCCAGATCCTGCGGCAGCGGTCAATGTGGGCCTGGACTGACGGGACAGCCAGCTCCTCCTCCTGCTCAGGAAAAAGGGGTGGTTGGTAACCCAGGGAGCACTCAAACGGGGACTGACCTGAGGAGGCGTTGGGCAGGGTGTTGTGGGCGTACTCGACCCAGGAGATGCGCTCGCTCCAAGAGGCCGGGCTCCGGCCCGTGATGCACCGCAGGGCAGTGCCCAGGTACTGGTTGGCCCGTTCCGCCTGCCCGTTGGTCTGGGGGTGGAAGCCCGAGGACAGGCTGACAGTGGCCCCCATAGCCCGACAGAACTCCCTCCAGACCCGAGAGGTGAACTGCGGCCCCCTGTCTGACACAATGTCGAGGGGGATGCCATGGAGACGGACCACGTGAGTCACCAGCAGGTCCGCAGTCTCAGAGGCAGAGGGGAGCTTAGGCAGCGGCACGAAGTGGGCAGCCTTCGAGAAACGGTCAATGATGGTCAGGATCACCGTGTTTCCCTGGGATGGGGGGAGACCGGTGACGAAGTCCAACCCAATGTGGCTCCAGGGTCGGCCGGGAACAGGCAGGGGACGCAGAAGTCCTGAAGGGGGCTGGTGGGAGGACTTACTCCGGGCACACACCGTACAGGCCTGGACGTACTTGGTGGTGTCGACGGCCATGGTGGGCCACCAGAACCGGCGCCTAAGCAGGGTTAGCGTGCGGCTGGCTCCTGGGTGACAGGCGAACTGGGACGTGTGGGCCCACTGGAGGACCTGGGTACGGACCCGGTCAGGCACAAAGAGGCGGTTTGCCGGACCACCGCCTAGGTCTGGCTGAGTCCTCTGGGCCTCCCTCACGATCCCCTCTACCTCCCAAGTGAGAGCACCCACCACACAGGAGGAGGGCAGAATAGTGTCCAGCTCTGCACTCCGCTCCGGGGGCGAGAACTGGCGTGAGAGAGCATCTGGCTTCACATTGCGGGACCCTGGTCGGTAGGTCAGGGTGAAATTGAAGCGGCCGAAAAACAGAGCCCACCTGGCCTGCCGGGGATTCAGCCTCTTTGCGTCCCGGATGTAGATCAGGTTCTTGTGGTCAGTCCACACGATGATCGGCTGCTCCGTCCCCTCCAGCCAGTGCCTCCACTCCTGCAGTGCGAGTTGGACCGCGAGAAGCTCCCTGTTTCCTACGTCGTAGTTCCTCTCGGCCGGCTCCAAGCGGCGGGAGAAGAAGGCGCAGGGGTGGAGCTTGCCGTCCGTCACGGCCCTCTGGGACAGGACCGCCCCAACCCCCGTGTCGGAGGCGTCAACCTCCAGGACGAATTGGAGTGAGGGGTCCGGTTGGATGAGGACAGGTGCGGAGGTGAACAGGGCCTTGAGGGCCTTGAAGGCCACGTCCGCCGCAGGGGTCCAGGCGAAGGGGATGGCCGTGGATGTCAGCGCTGTCATGGGGCTCGCCACCCGGCTGTAGTTCCGGATAAACCTCCGGTAAAAGTTAGCGAACCCCAGGAACCGTTGGAGCTCCTTGCGGGTGGTGGGGACCGGCCACTCAACCACCGCCCTGATCTTCTCTGGGGAAGCCCTCACCCTCCCGGCCTCAATGACGAAACCCAGGAACTGGATCGTGGGCACGTGAAACTCGCATTTCTCCGCCTTGAGGTAGAGCCTGTTCTCCATGAGCCTCTGGAGGACCTGCCTGACGTGCCCGGTGTGCTCCTCCATGGTGCGCGAGAAGACGAGGATGTCATCCAGGTAGACGAAGACGGTGTGGTTGAGGAGGTCTCTGAGGACGTCGTTCACTAGGGCTTGGAACACGGCCGGGGCGTTGGTTAGGCCGAAGGGCATGACGCGGTACTCAAAGTGCCCGAGGGGGGTGTTAAAGGCCGTCTTCCACTCGTCTCCTTTCCTGATGCGCACCAGGTGGTAAGCGTTCCTGAGGTCGAGCTTGGAGAACACTGTGGCGCCCTGGAGCGGTTCGAAGGCGGAGGCGATGAGCAGCAGGGGGTAGCGGTTCTTGACTGTAATGTCGTTCAATCGCCGGTAGTCGATGCACGGGCGTAGGGTGCCGTCTTTCTTGCCCACGAAGAAGAAGCCCGCTCCTACGGGTGAGCTGGAGGGCTTGATGAGGCCGGCGTTCAGGGACTCGTGGATGTATTTCTCCATGGCCTCTCTCTCAGGACGAGACAAGTTGAACAGACGGCCGGAGGGCAGGGGCGCTCCTGAAAGCAGTTCAATGGCACAGTCGTAGGGGCGGTGAGGAGGCAGGGAGAGGGCCCTCTGTTTGCTGAACGCCTCTCCGAGGTCATGGTAGATGGAGGGAACCGTGGACAGGTCAGGTGGCTCCAGTGAGGCGCTGACGCCCTCTGTAGGCGGGGTGGCAGAGGTGAGACAGGTCCTGTGGCAGTGATGACTCCAGCCAATCACCCTGTTGGTCTCCCAGTCGATGTGGGGGTTGTGGCGCCGGAGCCAGGTCTGCCCCAGGACAAGGGGACTCTGGGGTGATGAGATCACCAGCAGGGAGAGGGTCTCGTGGTGGTTGCCAGACAGACGGATCTCCAAGGGCTTTGTGACCTGGGTGACCTCGGCCAGCAGTCTCCCGCTGAGGTCGTGAACGGCAAGGGGCGTGTCCCGGAGTTGTGTGGGGATGCCGGCCTGACGGACGAGCGTGGCATCGATGAAGCAGTCGTCCGTGCCCGAGTCAATCAGAGCAGGTACGGGGAATGGCCGGTTGTTAGATGTGACCACGGCTTCCAAGTGCAGGCGCCCCTGGTGGCTGGGGGTGAGTACGCCGCCCATCAGTGACACCCCTCTCACCGACGGGCTGGAGCTTTTGGGCGGTTCGGGCAGGTGTTCCGGGTGTGTCCAGGGCCGCCACAATAGAAACAGAGCCCCTCTGTAACCCTCCGGAGGCGCTCCTCAGCGGTCAGATGAGCCCCGCCCAATACCATGGGCTCGTCCTCAGGGGATGGAGAGGCAGACAGAGCAGAGGAGCGCAGGGGGGCGGAGTCGGGGCGAGACGAGAAGGGGGCCGGCTGGCCTGGGGGACGGTGACTGGGGGGCCGGACAGAGCCAGAGGGACGGGTGGCTCTTTCTCTCCTGCGCTCCCGGAGCCTGTTGTCCACCTTCACGGCGAGCGAGATGAGGTTGTCCAGGGAGGTGGCATCTTCCCTGAGCGCCAGCTCATCCTTAATAGTCTCTGTGAGGCCTGAGCGGAAAGCGGTCTGGAGGTCGGCATCGTTCCACCCGCTCCCCGCAGCCAGGATGCGGAACTCCACAGAGAATTCTGCCACACTCCGGGTGCCCTGCTGGAGATGGAGCAGGCGTGAGGCGGAGTCGCGGCCGTGGGCTGGATGGTCGAAAACCTTTCTAAACTCCACACAGAAAGTCTCGAAGGACCCGAAACAGGCCGCCCCTGACTCCCAGACTGCTTCAAACCAGCGGAGGGGTTGGCCGGTCAACAGGTTGGAGACGAAGGCAATCCTCTCCGCGTCCCCAGAATACCGGCTAGGCTGGTGAGCGAAAATGAATTTGCACTGCATCAGGAAGGACCCGCACTCAGCCAGGTCGCCGTCGAATGGCCTGGGGTTGGAGAGCTTGGGCTCTCTCCGGGGCAGAGCGGGGGAAGCGGCCTCGCCAGGAGCTGGAGCGGCGGGCTGGTCCTGGGGTGGTGCTGGGTCCTGGGGTGGTGATGGGGCCTGGAGAGGGGTAAGGTGGGCGATCAGGTTCCGGAACTCCTGGGTGAGAGCCTGCAGGCCCTGGTCGGTTTGGGCTGCCTGGGTGGCGAGCGCGTTCACGCTGGTGGAGAGGCCCTGCATGGCACTGGCCGCATGTTGGAGGTCAGAGTCGTGTCTCCCAATCAGCGTACCTTGGCTGGCGATGGCAGTGCGTATGGCGTCGACGTCCGCTGGGTCCATGTCTTGGCCAGATCGTTCTGTTAAGGATCAGGATGGAGGACCCAAGAGCAGACACGATTGGGGTGAAAGCCCGTAGGCACGTTTATTGCGATCCGGGGAGAGGCAGGCAGTAACGTGATCCGTAGACAGGCGTGGGTCAGGCGGGGACGTGGTAGTCGTACAGGCGATGGTCAGGCAGGAGCGTGGTAGTCGTACAGGCGATGGTCAGGCAGGAGCGGGGTTGTCGTACAGGCGTGGGTCAGGCAGGAGCAGGGTTGTCATACAGGCGTGGGTCAGGCAGGAGCAGGGTTGTCGTACAGGCGTGGGTCAGGCAGGAGCGGGGTAATCGTACAGGCGTGGGTCAGGCAGGAACTGGGAAGACAGGGAGAACAGGGTAAGGCAAGGTTCAAAAGACAGACGAGGCAGGGAGCTAGAGACGTGTACCCACTAGGTTGGTTAGTCAACGATCTGGCGCCGCATGCTGTGTGGAGTGGCTTCTTCACCTCCTGGGCTGATGGGCTGCAGGTGGTGGCTGGCCAGGATGGGGTGCAATCACCGGAATGACCGGCAGCTGCTCACGCCGACGAGCCCGCAGTTCCCTCTGCGCCCTCTGGGAGGTGCCAGGGGACTCGTTCTCGGAGATAGGGTTAGGGGCAGGCAGAGAGGCAGGGTTAGAGGCATGGGTTGTGACAATAGGACTTCAGTCAGACTGGGGCAGATAAATATAATAATAATAATAATACTTGATTCTTTTGGTTTCTGTTTGGTAAAGTGTTATCCAGCTAGGCCTACCGTCCCTCGTTTGAGTTATTTTACAGAGAGAACTACAACGATCCTCCTGATTTTAGATTGCAATTCTTGCACTTTGCCTTCAGCACTAGATTATGATCTTAGTCACTTGTTTTAGAAAGGAGATGCACTTGTAAGTTCTGGCAAGTAGCCTAGTAGGCTAGTAGCCCAACATTGGCCTTTCCTAGTTAAATGCAATTATTGTTAGTTGCTTTGGATAAAAGCGTCTGCTAAAATACTGTAATACAATGAGATCTAGGCTACTGATCCGGGCATCTGTCGCGTTTTGAGAACTTCACTGGAGAGTGCAGCTGATCAGAGCACTATGCTGGTGCGCTTCGTAAACATGAGTCAATCTTGAATTATCTGTATGCCGAGATGAATCCAGTGATGTCCACCTCTTGAAATTTGGTCGGATTTACTGACCGGTAGATCAGTGAAACCCGGGGCTGCCAAGTCTCAGACACACGCATTGCAGCCTATTCTCACGCTCACTCGCCACGCTTCACAATTCTCACTCGGAGAAATGACCAACCTCAAAATAGCCTAGGCTACTACCAATTCAATGGCTATGGGACTCTTTTTTTTTATTATTACTTGAACGAACGCTAATCTCGCCTCTCGGTCGTCCTTCGCGCTCAAAGAACGCTCCCCAAATCTACCTATCGGGGAGGAGAGAGGGAGAGGGAGCCGTCCCGGTGGGGGGAGAGGGGGGTTGGTGCTTGTGACTACACTTAGTGAACGCTTTGCTTAGCAACCACTCGCAGCAACCTCGCCTTTTTATTAATTACACCCGTGTTTGCCTAATGTAGATATCCTATTTCAAAAATGCACTCATCAGTCCGACTCCAACACTTCCACACCCCTATCAAAACCACTAGAGGGCGCCTCGCCACGTTACATCTCCCATTGCTTTTATGATGTCATAGTAGACGTTGCTGACGCAGACACTTAAACAGTCAGTGATCCATTCCATCTCATCAGAGTAGCTAGTGACTTCTGGATCTGACACACTGACTTAGAGAAAACAAGTAAGTCCATAATGGGGATAAACTTTAGAGTAAGAATTTTCTACAATTATTCTGTATTAATTCTTTGACAAAAACACCCCCAATTGAAGACAGAATAGAGTACATATTGCTCTCTGAGCTTTGTTTAACCAAGTTGTCATATAAATGATGTGTTGATACTGGTTGATTAGAGGACTAGCAGTGATGGCTCTGGGTAATATGAGTTCCTGGGTGAACCTCCTCTTCATCAGTGATCTGGTGAATAACCAGTTGCTTTATAGGACTTCAGTCAGACTGGGGCAGATAAATATAATAATAATAATAATACTTGATTCTTTTGGTTTCTGTTTGGTAAAGTGTTATCCAGCTAGGCCTACTGTGCTGTGTTGGAAAGTCCTGTATATCTAAATATAGGCCTAATGTGCTGCTAGGTATAGGTCTATTGTGCTGTATTGTAAAGTACTTGTATACAGTAGCTACAGTAGGTATATGACTACCGTTGTATGTTGTAAATTGCTGTACAGCTAGGTATAGACCTACTGTCCTGTGTTGTAAAGAGCTGTATAGCTACAGTATGCTCGCTGTGATGTGAAGTGGTATCAATCAATCAATCAATCAATCAAAGCTGTATTTGTATAGCGCATTTCATACCCAGAGGCAACACAATGCGCTTTACAGAGAACAAGGGAGGTGGGGATTCATCCCACCCCTACATATTCCAGAGGGAAGCAAAAAGTGAGCTGTACAAATTCTTCCCTGACCCCTCTCAACAAGGAAATCGAGCAAGCTCCTGGAGTATGTTTGTCTACCGGCTAAGAACATTTATAAAGCAATAAATTACATTAAATTACATTTTCAGAGTAAGAGAGGCTAAAAACATAATAGGAGAGACATGGCAAACACTGGTGTATGTCTGTGTGTGCGTGAATGTGCCTGGGCCCAGATAGAGGCAGGGGTTGGGGTAGAGAGGGGGTAGGAAAAGGATACGGACCCGGGTTAGGGTGAGGGGAAGGGGGACTGGGCCCAGGTCCAGGCCTAAGCCGGATGTGGACTGATGTGTGTACGTGTGTGTGTGTGTTAACTAAATACTACGACATCCACAGCTGACACGGGGGTATCTATCGGACTCAGAGTGGTGTGCGGGTGACAGTGGGGCATCCACTGGACCTGGTTAGAAGGTAGGAGGAAGAGAGAGAGGCACTAGGGGAGACAGAAAACGGTTAGAAGCACGCTGAGCCTTTGAAGCAACACAGATATCAGAACAGAACAAGCCTGTTTCAGGGCAACCAGCTTCTGTACACAACTTGATATACATAGCAGGATATACATCAATGTATACAGAGGATTCACAGGTAGGTTTGAGGCTGCCTTTCTGTGTCTCAAGGTCCTGGCTAGTGATTGTAGGCTAGGCCAAAAAGGTACGTCTTGAGATCTTGCTTGAAGACCTCCGTTGTTTCGACCCTTCTTAGGCACTCCGGCAGGGAGTTCCAGAAGTTGGGGGCATAGAAACTAAAAGCTGCCTCTCCGTGTTTCTTGGTCCTGGCTTTTGGGACTGTTACGAGTTCAGTACCTGAGGATCTGAGTGGTCTGTTGGGCATGTACCTGACAAGCATGTCTGAAATGTTTTCTGGTGCGTGACTGTGGAGAGATTTATAGACTAGTATTAGTATTTTAAAGTCTATTCTAGAGTTGACAGTTAACCAGTGTAGTGATTTTAAGGCTGGTGTGATGTGTGCCCTTCGTCTAGTCTTAGTGAGGACTCGTACTGATCAGAGCACTATGTTGGTGTGCTTCGTAAACATGAGTCAATTGCTCTTGAATTATCTGTATGCCGAGATGAATCCAGTGATGTCCACCTCTTGAAATTTGGTCGAATTTACTGACCGCTAGATCAGTGAAACCCGGGGCTGCCAAGTCTCAGACACACGCATTGCAGCCTATTCTCACGTTCACTCGCCACGCTTCACAATTCTCACTCGGAGAAATGACCAACCTCAAAATAGCCTAGGCTACTACCAATTCAATGGCTATGGGACCCTTTTTTTTATTATTACTTGAACGAACTCTAATCTCGCCTCTCGGTCGTCCTTCGCGCTCAAAGAACGCTACCCAAATCTACCTATCGGGGAGGAGAGAGGGAGAGGGAGCCGTCCCGGCGGGGGGAGAGGGGGGTTGGTGCTTGTGACTACACTTAGTCAACGCTTTGCTTAGCAACCACTCGCAGCAACCTCGCCTTTTTATTAATTACACCCGTGTTTACCTAATGTAGATATCCTATTTCAAAAATGCACTCATCAGTCCGACTCCAACACTTCCACACCCCTATCAAAACCACTAGAGGGCGCCTCACCACGTTAAATCTCCCATTGCTTTTATGATGTCATAGTAGACGTTGCTGACGCAGACACTTAAACAGTCAGTGATCCATTCCATCTCATCAGAGTAGCTAGTGACTTCTGGATCTGACACACTGACTTAGAGAAAACAAGTAAGTCCATAATGGGGATAAACTTTAGAGTAAGAATTTTCTACAATTATTCTGTATTAATTCTTTGACAAAAACACCCCCAATTGAAGACAGAATAGAGTACATATTGCTCTCTGAGCTTTGTTTAACCAAGTTGTCATATAAATGATGTCTTGATACTGGTTGATTAGAGGACTAGCAGTGATGGCTCTGGGTAATATGAGTTCCTGGGTGAACCTCCTCTTCATCAGTGATCTGGTGAATAACCAGTTGCTTTATAGGTGTTAAGGATCAGGATGGAGGACCCAAGAGCAGACACGATTGGGGTGAAAGCCCGTAGGCACGTTTATTGCGATCCGGGGAGAGGCAGGCAGTAACGTGATCCGTAGACAGGCGTGGGTCAGGCGGGGACGTGGTAGTCGTACAGGCGATGGTCAGGCAGGAGCGTGGTAGTCGTACAGGCGATGGTCAGGCAGGAGCGGGGTTGTCGTACAGGCGTGGGTCAGGCAGGAGCAGGGTTGTCGTACAGGCGTGGGTCAGGCAGGAGCAGGGTTGTCGTACAGGCGTGGGTCAGGCAGGAGCAGGGTGGTCGTACAGGCGTGGGTCAGGCAGGAGCAGGGTTGTTGTACAGGCGTGGGTCAGGCAGGAGCGGGGTAATCGTACAGGCGTGGGTCAGGCAGGAACTGGGAAGACAGGGAGAACAGGGTAAGGCAAGGTTCAAAAGACAGACGAGGCAGGGAGCTAGAGACGTGTACCCACTAGGTTGGTTAGTCAACGATCTGGCGCCGCATGCTGTGTGGAGTGGCTTCTTAACCTCCTGGGCTGATGGGCTGCAGGTGGTGGCTGGCCAGGATGGGGTGCAATCACCGGAATGACCGGCAGCTGCTCACGCCGACGAGCCCGCAGTTCCCTCTGCGCCCTCTGGGAGGTGCCAGGGGACTCGTTCTCGGAGATAGGGTTAGGGGCAGGCAGAGAGGCAGGGTTAGAGGCATGGGTTGTGACAGGACCCCCCCCTCTACGGGCGACTCCCGGCGACCGACCAGGCAGGCCAGGGTGGGCCCGGTGGAAATCCCGGACAAGAGAGGGGTCCAGGATGTGCCTGCGGGGCACCCAGCTTTGCTCCTCAGGCCCATAACCCTCCCAATCGACAAGGTATTGCAGACCCCGGCCCCGGCGACGGACCCTCAGCAACCGCCGGACAGTCCAGGCCGGATGGTCGTCGATGAGGCGGACGGGGGGAGGAGCATCGCCTGGGGGGCAAAGGGGACTGACCTTCACAGGTTTGATCCTGGAGACGTGGAAGACCGGGTGGATCCTCATGGCGGGGGGCAACCTGAGCTTGACCGCCACAGGGTTGACCACGCTCTCAATGACGTAGGGGCCGAGGAAGCGGGGGACCAGCTTCCTGCAACCTGCCTGCAGCGGAATGTCCCTGGAGGAGAGCCAGACCTCCTGGCCAGGCACATAGTTGGGGGCCGGGGTCTGACGCTGGTCGGCATACCGCTGGCTTCTGCGGGTGGAGCGGAGCAGGGCCGAGCGGGCGGTCCTCCAGATCCTGCGGCAGCGGTCAATGTGGGCCTGGACTGACGGGACAGCCAGCTCCTCCTCCTGCTCAGGAAAAAGGGGTGGTTGGTAACCCAGGGAGCACTCAAACGGGGACTGACCTGAGGAGGCGTTGGGCAGGGTGTTGTGGGCGTACTCGACCCAGGAGATGCGCTCGCTCCAAGAGGCCGGGCTCCGGCCCGTGATGCACCGCAGGGCAGTGCCCAGGTACTGGTTGGCCCGTTCCGCCTGCCCGTTGGTCTGGGGGTGGAAGCCCGAGGACAGGCTGACAGTGGCCCCCATAGCCCGACAGAACTCCCTCCAGACCCGAGAGGTGAACTGCGGCCCCCTGTCTGACACAATGTCGAGGGGGATGCCATGGAGACGGACCACGTGAGTCACCAGCAGGTCCGCAGTCTCAGAGGCAGAGGGGAGCTTAGGCAGCGGCACGAAGTGGGCAGCCTTCGAGAAACGGTCAATGATGGTCAGGATCACCGTGTTTCCCTGGGATGGGGGGAGACCGGTGACGAAGTCCAACCCAATGTGGCTCCAGGGTCGGCCGGGAACAGGCAGGGGACGCAGAAGTCCTGAAGGGGGCTGGTGGGAGGACTTACTCCGGGCACACACCGTACAGGCCTGGACGTACTTGGTGGTGTCGACGGCCATGGTGGGCCACCAGAACCGGCGCCTAAGCAGGGTTAGCGTGCGGCTGGCTCCTGGGTGACAGGCGAACTGGGACGTGTGGGCCCACTGGAGGACCTGGGTACGGACCCGGTCAGGCACAAAGAGGCGGTTTGCCGGACCACCGCCTAGGTCTGGCTGAGTCCTCTGGGCCTTCCTCACGATCCCCTCTACCTCCCAAGTGAGAGCACCCACCACACAGGAGGAGGGCAGAATAGTGTCCAGCTCTGCACTCCGCTCCGGGGGCGAGAACTGGCGTGAGAGAGCATCTGGCTTCACATTGCGGGACCCTGGTCGGTAGGTCAGGGTGAAATTGAAGCGGCCGAAAAACAGAGCCCACCTGGCCTGCCGGGGATTCAGCCTCTTTGCGTCCCGGATGTAGATCAGGTTCTTGTGGTCAGTCCACACGATGATCGGCTGCTCCGTCCCCTCCAGCCAGTGCCTCCACTCCTGCAGTGCGAGTTGGACCGCGAGAAGCTCCCTGTTTCCTACGTCGTAGTTCCTCTCGGCCGGCTCCAAGCGGCGGGAGAAGAAGGCGCAGGGGTGGAGCTTGCCGTCCGTCACGGCCCTCTGGGACAGGACCGCCCCAACCCCCGTGTCGGAGGCGTCAACCTCCAGGACGAATTGGAGTGAGTGGTCCGGTTGGATGAGGACAGGTGCGGAGGTGAACAGGGCCTTGAGGGCCTTGAAGGCCACGTCCGCCGCAGGGGTCCAGGCGAAGGGGATGGCCGTGGATGTCAGCGCTGTCATGGGGCTCGCCACCCGGCTGTAGTTCCGGATAAACCTCCGGTAAAAGTTAGCGAACCCCAGGAACCGTTGGAGCTCCTTGCGGGTGGTGGGGACCGGCCACTCAACCACCGCCCTGATCTTCTCTGGGGAAGCCCTCACCCTCCCGGCCTCAATGACGAAACCCAGGAACTGGATCGTGGGCACGTGAAACTCGCATTTCTCCGCCTTGAGGTAGAGCCTGTTCTCCATGAGCCTCTGGAGGACCTGCCTGACGTGCCCGGTGTGCTCCTCCATGGTGCGCGAGAAGACGAGGATGTCATCCAGGTAGACGAAGACGGTGTGGTTGAGGAGGTCTCTGAGGACGTCGTTCACTAGGGCTTGGAACACGGCCGGGGCGTTGGTTAGGCCGAAGGGCATGACGCGGTACTCAAAGTGCCCGAGGGGGGTGTTAAAGGCCGTCTTCCACTCGTCTCCTTTCCTGATGCGCACCAGGTGGTAAGCGTTCCTGAGGTCGAGCATGGAGAACACTGTGGCGCCCTGAAGCGGTTCGAAGGCGGAGGCGATGAGCAGCAGGGGGTAGCGGTTCTTGACTGTAATGTCGTTCAATCGCCGGTAGTCGATGCACGGGCGTAGGGTGCCGTCTTTCTTGCCCACGAAGAAGAAGCCCGCTCCTACGGGTGAGCTGGAGGGCTTGATGAGGCCGGCGTTCAGGGACTCGTGGATGTATTTCTCCATGGCCTCTCTCTCAGGACGAGACAAGTTGAACAGACGGCCGGAGGGCAGGGGCGCTCCTGAAAGCAGTTCAATGGCACAGTCGTAGGGGCGGTGAGGAGGCAGGGAGAGGGCCCTCTGTTTGCTGAACGCCTCTCCGAGGTCATGGTAGATGGAGGGAACCGTGGACAGGTCAGGTGGCTCCAGTGAGGCGCTGACGCCCTCTGTAGGCGGGGTGGCAGAGGTGAGACAGGTCCTGTGGCAGTGATGACTCCAGCCAATCACCCTGTTGGTCTCCCAGTCGATGTGGGGGTTGTGGCGCCGGAGCCAGGTCTGCCCCAGGACGAGGGGACTCTGGGGTGATGAGATCACCAGCAGGGAGAGGGTCTCGTGGTGGTTGCCAGACAGACGGATCTCCAAGGGCTTTGTGACCTGGGTGACCTCGGCCAGCAGTCTCCCGCTGAGGTCGTGAACGGCAAGGGGCGTGTCCCGGAGTTGTGTGGGGATGCCGGCCTGACGGACGAGCGTGGCATCGATGAAGCAGTCGTCCGTGCCCGAGTCAATCAGAGCAGGTACGGGGAATGGCCGGTTGTTAGATGTGACCACGGCTTCCAAGTGCAGGCGCCCCTGGTGGCTGGGGGTGAGTACGCCGCCCATCAGTGACACCCCTCTCACCGACGGGCTGGAGCTTTTGGGCGGTTCGGGCAGGTGTTCCGGGTGTGTCCAGGGCCGCCACAATAGAAACAGAGCCCCTCTGTAACCCTCCGGAGGCGCTCCTCAGCGGTCAGATGAGCCCCGCCCAATACCATGGGCTCGTCCTCAGGGGATGGAGAGGCAGACAGAGCAGAGGAGCGCAGGGGGGCGGAGTCGGGGCGAGACGAGAAGGGGGCCGGCTGGCCTGGGGGACGGTGACTGGGGGGCCGGACAGAGCCAGAGGGACGGGTGGCTCTTTCTCTCCTGCGCTCCCGGAGCCTGTTGTCCACCTTCACGGCGAGCGAGATGAGGTTGTCCAGGGAGGTGGCATCTTCCCTGAGCGCCAGCTCATCCTTAATAGTCTCTGTGAGGCCTGAGCGGAAAGCGGTCTGGAGGTCGGCATCGTTCCACCCGCTCCCCGCAGCCAGGATGCGGAACTCCACAGAGAATTCTGCCACACTCCGGGTGCCCTGCTGGAGATGGAGCAGGCGTGAGGCGGAGTCGCGGCCGTGGGCTGGATGGTCGAAAACCTTTCTAAACTCCACACAGAAAGTCTCGAAGGACCCGAAACAGGCCGCCCCTGACTCCCAGACTGCTTCAAACCAGCGGAGGGGTTGGCCGGTCAACAGGTTGGAGACGAAGGCAATCCTCTCCGCGTCCCCAGAATACCGGCTAGGCTGGTGAGCGAAAATGAATTTGCACTGCATCAGGAAGGACCCGCACTCAGCCAGGTCGCCGTCGAATGGCCTGGGGTTGGAGAGCTTGGGCTCTCTCCGGGGCAGAGCGGGGGAAGCGGCCTCGCCAGGAGCTGGAGCGGCGGGCTGGTCCTGGGGTGGTGCTGGGTCCTGGGGTGGTGATGGGGCCTGGAGAGGGGTAAGGTGGGCGATCAGGTTCCGGAACTCCTGGGTGAGAGCCTGCAGGCCCTGGTCGGTTTGGGCTGCCTGGGTGGCGAGCGCGTTCACGCTGGTGGAGAGGCCCTGCATGGCACTGGCCGCATGTTGGAGGTCAGAGTCGTGTCTCCCAATCAGCGTACCTTGGCTGGCGATGGCAGTGCGTATGGCGTCGACGTCCGCTGGGTCCATGTCTTGGCCAGATCGTTCTGTTAAGGATCAGGATGGAGGACCCAAGAGCAGACACGATTGGGGTGAAAGCCCGTAGGCACGTTTATTGCGATCCGGGGAGAGGCAGGCAGTAACGTGATCCGTAGACAGGCGTGGGTCAGGCGGGGACGTGGTAGTCGTACAGGTGATGGTCAGGCAGGAGCGTGGTAGTCGTACAGGCGATGGTCAGGCAGGAGCGGGGTTGTCGTACAGGCGTGGGTCAGGCAGGAGCAGGGTTGTCATACAGGCGTGGGTCAGGCAGGAGCAGGGTTGTCGTACAGGCGTGGGTCAGGCAGGAGCGGGGTAATCGTACAGGCGTGGGTCAGGCAGGAACTGGGAAGACAGGGAGAACAGGGTAAGGCAAGGTTCAAAAGACAGACGAGGCAGGGAGCTAGAGACGTGTACCCACTAGGTTGGTTAGTCAACGATCTGGCGCCGCATGCTGTGTGGAGTGGCTTCTTCACCTCCTGGGCTGATGGGCTGCAGGTGGTGGCTGGCCAGGATGGGGTGCAATCACCGGAATGACCGGCAGCTGCTCACGCCGACGAGCCCGCAGTTCCCTCTGCGCCCTCTGGGAGGTGCCAGGGGACTCGTTCTCGGAGATAGGGTTAGGGGCAGGCAGAGAGGCAGGGTTAGAGGCATGGGTTGTGACAATAGGACTTCAGTCAGACTGGGGCAGATAAATATAATAATAATAATAATACTTGATTCTTTTGGTTTCTGTTTGGTAAAGTGTTATCCAGCTAGGCCTACCGTCCCTCGTTTGAGTTATTTTACAGAGAGAACTACAACGATCCTCCTGATTTTAGATTGCAATTCTTGCACTTTGCCTTCAGCACTAGATTATGATCTTAGTCACTTGTTTTAGAAAGGAGATGCACTTGTAAGTTCTGGCAAGTAGCCTAGTAGGCTAGTAGCCCAACATTGGCCTTTCCTAGTTAAATGCAATTATTGTTAGTTGCTTTGGATAAAAGCGTCTGCTAAAATACTGTAATACAATGAGATCTAGGCTACTGATCCGGGCATCTGTCGCGTTTTGAGAACTTCACTGGAGAGTGCAGCTGATCAGAGCACTATGCTGGTGCGCTTCGTAAACATGAGTCAATCTTGAATTATCTGTATGCCGAGATGAATCCAGTGATGTCCACCTCTTGAAATTTGGTCGGATTTACTGACCGGTAGATCAGTGAAACCCGGGGCTGCCAAGTCTCAGACACACGCATTGCAGCCTATTCTCACGCTCACTCGCCACGCTTCACAATTCTCACTCGGAGAAATGACCAACCTCAAAATAGCCTAGGCTACTACCAATTCAATGGCTATGGGACTCTTTTTTATTATTATTACTTGAACGAACTCTAATCTCGCCTCTCGGTCGTCCTTCGCGCTCAAAGAACGCTCCCCAAATCTACCTATCGGGGAGGAGAGAGGGAGAGGGAGCCGTCCCGGCGGGGGGAGAGGGGGGTTGGTGCTTGTGACTACACTTAGTCAACGCTTTGCTTAGCAACCACTCGCAGCAACCTCGCCTTTTTATTAATTACACGCGTGTTTGCCTAATGTAGATATCCTATTTCAAAAATGCACTCATCAGTCCGACTCCAACACTTCCACACCCCTATCAAAACCACTAGAGGGCGCCTCGCCACGTTACATCTCCCATTGCTTTTATGATGTCATAGTAGACGTTGCTGACGCAGACACTTAAACAGTCAGTGATCCATTCCACCTCATCAGAGTAGCTAGTGACTTCTGGATCTGACACACTGACTTAGAGAAAACAAGTAAGTCCATAATGGGGATAAACTTTAGAGTAAGACTTTTCTACAATTATTCTGTATTAATTCTTTGACAAAAACACCCCCAATTGAAGACAGAATAGAGTACATATTGCTCTCTGAGCTTTGCTTAACCAAGTTGTCATATAAATGATGTGTTGATACTGGTTGATTAGAGGACTAGCAGTGATGGCTCTGGGTAATATGAGTTCCTGGGTGAACCTCCTCTTCATCTGTGATCTGGTGAATAACCAGTTGCTTTATAGGACTTCAGTCAGACTGGGGCAGATAAATATAATAATAATAATAATACTTGATTCTTTTGGTTTCTGTTTGGTAAAGTGTTATCCAGCTAGGCCTACTGTGCTGTGTTGGAAAGTCCTGTATATCTAAATATAGGCCTAATGTGCTGCTAGGTATAGGTCTATTGTGCTGTATTGTAAAGTACTTGTATACAGTAGCTACAGTAGGTATATGACTACTGTTGTATGTTGTAAATTGCTGTACAGCTAGGTATAGACCTACTGTCCTGTGTTGTAAAGAGCTGTATAGCTACAGTATGCTCGCTGTGATATGAAGTGGTATCAATCAATCAATCAATCAATCAAAGCTGTATTTGTATAGCGCATTTCATACCCAGAGGCAACACAATGCGCTTTACAGAGAACAAGGGAGGTGGGGATTCATCCCACCCCTACATATTCCAGAGGGAAGCAAAAAGTGAGCTGTACAAATTCTTCCCTGACCCCTCTCAACAAGGAAATCGAGCAAGCTCCTGGAGTATGTTTGTCTACCGGCTAAGAACATTTATAAAGCAATAAATTACATTAAATTACATTTTCAGAGTAAGAGAGGCTAAAAACATAATAGGAGAGACATGGCAAACACTGGTGTATGTCTGTGTGTGCGTGAATGTGCCTGGGCCCAGATAGAGGCAGGGGTTGGGGTAGAGAGGGGGTAGGAAAAGGATACGGACCCGGGTTAGGGTGAGGGGAAGGGGGACTGGGCCCAGGTCCAGGCCTAAGCCGGATGTGGACTGATGTGTGTACGTGTGTGTTAACTAAATACTACGACATCCACAGCTGACACGGGGGTATCTATCGGACTCAGAGTGGTGTGCGGGTGACAGTGGGGCATCCACTGGACCTGGTTAGAAGGTAGGAGGAAGAGAGAGAGGCACTAGGGGAGACAGAAAACGGTTAGAAGCACGCTGAGCCTTTGAAGCAACACAGATATCAGAACAGAACAAGCCTGTTTCAGGGCAACCAGCTTCTGTACACAACTTGATATACATAGAGTGCATAGCAGGATATACACCAATGTATACAGAGGATTCACAGGTAGGTTTGAGGCTGCCTTTCTGTGTCTCAAGGTCCTGGCTAGTGATTGTAGGCTAGGCCAAAAAGGTACGTCTTGAGATCTTGCTTGAAGACCTCCGTTGTTTCGACCCTTCTTAGGCACTCCGGCAGGGTGTTCCAGAGGTTGGGGGTATAGAAACTAAAAGCTGCCTCTCCGTGTTTCTTGGTCCTGGCTTTTGGGACTGTTACGAGTTCAGTACCTGAGGATCTGAGTGGTCTGTTGGGCATGTACCTGACAAGCATGTCTGAAATGTTTTCTGGTGCGTGACTGTGGAGAGATTTATAGACTAGTAATAGTATTTTAAAGTCTATTCTAGAGTTGACAGTTAACCAGTGTAGTGATTTTAAGGCTGGTGTGATGTGTGCCCTTCGTCTAGTCTTAGTGAGGACTCGTACTGATCAGAGCACTATGTTGGTGTGCTTCGTAAACATGAGTCAATTGCTCTTGAATTATCTGTATGCCGAGATGTATCCAGTGATGTCCACCTCTTGAAATTTGGTCAAATTTACTGACCGCTAGATCAGTGAAACCCGGGGCTGCCAAGTCTCAGACACACGCATTGCAGCCTATTCTCACGCTCACTCGCCACGCTTCACAATTCTCACTCGGAGAAATGACCAACCTCAAAATAGCCTAGGCTACTACCAATTCAATGGCTATGGGACTCTTTTTTATTATTATTACTTGAACGAACTCTAATCTCGCCTCTCGGTCGTCCTTCGCGCTCAAAGAACGCTCCCCAAATCTACCTATCGGGGAGGAGAGAGGGAGAGGGAGCCGTCCCGGCGGGGGGAGAGGGGGGTTGGTGCTTGTGACTACACTTAGTGAACACTTTGCTTAGCAACCACTCGCAGCAACCTCGCCTTTTTATTAATTACACCCGTGTTTGCCTAATGTAGATATCCTATTTCAAAAATGCACTCATCAGTCCGACTCCAACACTTCCACACCCCTATCAAAACCACTAGAGGGCGCCTCGCCACGTTACATCTCCCATTGCTTTTATGATGTCATAGTAGACGTTGCTGACGCAGACACTTAAACAGTCAGTGATCCATTCCACCTCATCAGAGTAGCTAGTGACTTCTGGATCTGACACACTGACTTAGAGAAAACAAGTAAGTCCATAATGGGGATAAACTTTAGAGTAAGACTTTTCTACAATTATTCTGTATTCATTCTTTGACAAAAACACCCCCAATTGAAGACAGAATAGAGTACATATTGCTCTCTGAGCTTTGTTTAACCAAGTTGTCATATAAATGATGTGTTGATACTGGTTGATTAGAGGACTAGCAGTGATGGCTCTGGGTAATATGAGTTCCTGGGTGAACCTCCTCTTCATCAGTGATCTGGTGAATAACCAGTTGCTTTATAGGACTTCAGTCAGACTGGGGCAGATAAATATAATAATAATAATAATACTTGATTCTTTTGGTTTCTGTTTGGTAAAGTGTTATCCAGCTAGGCCTACTGTGCTGTGTTGGAAAGTCCTGTATATCTAAATATAGGCCTAATGTGCTGCTAGGTATAGGTCTATTGTGCTGTATTGTAAAGTACTTGTATACAGTAGCTACAGTAGGTATATGACTACCGTTGTATGTTGTAAATTGCTGTACAGCTAGGTATAGACCTACTGTCCTGTGTTGTAAAGAGCTGTATAGCTACAGTATGCTCGCTGTGATGTGAAGTGGTATCAATCAATCAATCAATCAATCAATCAAAGCTGTATTTGTATAGCGCATTTCATACCCAGAGGCAACACAATGCGCTTTACAGAGAACAAGGGAGGTGGGGATTCATCCCACCCCTACATATTCCAGAGGGAAGCAAAAAGTGAGCTGTACAAATTCTTCCCTGACCCCTCTCAACAAGGAAATCGAGCAAGCTCCTGGAGTATGTTTGTCTACCGGCTAAGAACATTTATAAAGCAATAAATTACATTAAATTACATTTTCAGAGTAAGAGAGGCTAAAAACATAATAGGAGAGACATGGCAAACACTGGTGTATGTCTGTGTGTGCGTGAATGTGCCTGGGCCCAGATAGAGGCAGGGGTTGGTGTAGAGAGGGGGTAGGAAAAGGATACGGACCCGGGTTAGGGTGAGGGGAAGGGGGACTGGGCCCAGGTCCAGGCCTAAGCCGGATGTGGACTGATGTGTGTACGTGTGTGTGTGTGTTAACTAAATACTACGACATCCACAGCTGACACGGGGGTATCTATCGGACTCAGAGTGGTGTGCGGGTGACAGTGGGGCATCCACTGGACCTGGTTAGAAGGTAGGAGGAAGAGAGAGAGGCACTAGGGGAGACAGAAAACGGTTAGAAGCACGCTGAGCCTTTGAAGCAACACAGATATCAGAACAGAACAAGCCTGTTTCAGGGCAACCAGCTTCTGTACACAACTTGATATACATAGAGTGCATAGCAGGATATACATCAATGTAAACAGAGGATTCACAGGTAGGTTTGAGGCTGCCTTTCTGTGTCTCAAGGTCCTGGCTAGTGATTGTAGGCTAGGCCAAAAAGGTACGTCTTGAGATCTTGCTTGAAGACCTCCGTTGTTTCGACCCTTCTTAGGCACTCCGGCAGGGTGTTCCAGAGGTTGGGGGTATAGAAACTAAAAGCTGCCTCTCCATGTTTCTTGGTCCTGGCTTTTGGGACTGTTACGAGTTCAGTACCTGAGGATCTGAGTGGTCTGTTGGGCATGTACCTGACAAGCATGTCTGAAATGTTTTCTGGTGCGTGACTGTGGAGAGATTTATAGACTAGTAATAGTATTTTAAAGTCTATTCTAGAGTTGACAGGTAACCAGTGTAGTGATTTTAAGGCTGGTGTGATGTGTGCCCTTCGTCTAGTCTTAGTGAGGACTCGTACTGATCAGAGCACTATGTTGGTGTGCTTCGTAAACATGAGTCAATTGCTCTTGAATTATCTGTATGCCGAGATGTATCCAGTGATGTCCACCTCTTGAAATTTGGTCAAATTTACTGACCGCTAGATCAGTGAAACCCGGGGCTGCCAAGTCTCAGACACGCATTGCAGCCTATTCTCACGTTCACTCGCCACGCTTCACAATTCTCACTCGGAGAAATGACCAACCTCAAAATAGCCTAGGCTACTACCAATTCAATGGCTATGGGACTCTTTTTTATTATTATTACTTGAACGAACTCTAATCTCGCCTCTCGGTCGTCCTTCGCGCTCAAAGAACGCTCCCCAAATCTACCTATCGGGGAGGAGAGAGGGAGAGGGAGCCGTCCCGGCGGGGGGAGAGGGGGGTTGGTGCTTGTGACTACACTTAGTCAACGCTTTGCTTAGCAACCACTCGCAGCAACCTCGCCTTTTTATTAATTACACCCGTGTTTGCCTAATGTAGATATCCTATTTCAAAAATGCACTCATCAGTCCGACTCCAACACTTCCACACCCCTATCAAAACCACTAGAGGGCGCCTCGCCACGTTACATCTCCCATTGCTTTTATGATGTCATAGTAGACGTTGCTGACGCAGACACTTAAACAGTCAGTGATCCATTCCACCTCATCAGAGTAGCTAGTGACTTCTGGATCTGACACACTGACTTAGAGAAAACAAGTAAGTCCATAATGGGGATAAACTTTAGAGTAAGAATTTTCTACAATTATTCTGTATTCATTCTTTGACAAAAACACCCCCAATTGAAGACAGAATAGAGTACATATTGCTCTCTGAGCTTTGTTTAACCAAGTTGTCATATAAATGATGTGTTGATACTGGTTGATTAGAGGACTAGCAGTGATGGCTCTGGGTAATATGAGATCCTGGGTGAACCTCCTCTTCATCAGTGATCTGGTGAATAACCAGTTGCTTTATAGGACTTCAGTCAGACTGGGGCAGATAAATATAATAATAATAATAATACTTGATTCTTTTGGTTTCTGTTTGGTAAAGTGTTATCCAGCTAGGCCTACTGTGCTGTGTTGGAAAGTCCTGTATATCTAAATATAGGCCTAATGTGCTGCTAGGTATAGGTCTATTGTGCTGTATTGTAAAGTACTTGTATACAGTAGCTACAGTAGGTATATGACTACCGTTGTATGTTGTAAATTGCTGTACAGCTAGGTATAGACCTACTGTCCTGTGTTGTAAAGAGCTGTATAGCTACAGTATGCTCGCTGTGATGTGAAGTGGTATCAATCAATCAATCAATCAATCAAAGCTGTATTTGTATAGCGCATTTCATACCCAGAGGCAACACAATGCGCTTTACAGAGAACAAGGGAGGTGGGGATTCATCCCACCCCTACATATTCCAGAGGGAAGCAAAAAGTGAGCTGTACAAATTCTTCCCTGACCCCTCTCAACAAGGAAATCGAGCAAGCTCCTGGAGTATGTTTGTCTACCGGCTAAGAACATTTATAAAGCAATAAATTACATTAAATTACATTTTCAGAGTAAGAGAGGCTAAAAACATAATAGGAGAGACATGGCAAACACTGGTGTATGTCTGTGTGTGCGTGAATGTGCCTGGGCCCAGATAGAGGCAGGGGTTGGGGTAGAGAGGGGGTAGGAAAAGGATACGGATCCGGGTTAGGGTGAGGGGAAGGGGGACTGGGCCCAGGTCCAGGCCTAAGCCGGATGTGGACTGATGTGTGTACGTGTGTGTGTGTGTTAACTAAATACTACGACATCCACAGCTGACACGGGGGTATCTATCGGACTCAGAGTGGTGTGCGGGTGACAGTGGGGCATCCACTGGACCTGGTTAGAAGGTAGGAGGAAGAGAGAGAGGCACTAGGGGAGACAGAAAACGGTTAGAAGCACGCTGAGCCTTTGAAGCAACACAGATATCAGAACAGAACAAGCCTGTTTCAGGGCAACCAGCTTCTGTACACAACTTGATATACATAGAGTGCATAGCAGGATATACACCAATGTATACAGAGGATTCACAGGTAGGTTTGAGGCTGCCTTTCTGTGTCTCAAGGTCCTGGCTAGTGATTGTAGGCTAGGCCAAAAAGGTACGTCTTGAGATCTTGCTTGAAGACCTCCGTTGTTTCGACCCTTCTTAGGCACTCCGGCAGGGTGTTCCAGAGGTTGGGGGTATAGAAACTAAAAGCTGCCTCTCCGTGTTTCTTGGTCCTGGCTTTTGGGACTGTTACGAGTTCAGTACCTGAGGATCTGAGTGGTCTGTTGGGCATATACCTGACAAGCATGTCTGAAATTTTTTCTGGTGCGTGACTGTGGAGAGATTTATAGACTAGTATTAGTATTTTAAAGTCTATTCTAGAGTTGACAGTTAACCAGTGTAGTGATTTTAAGGCTGGTGTGATGTGTGCCCTTCGTCTAGTCTTAGTGAGGACTCGTACTGATCAGAGCACTATGTTGGTGTGCTTCGTAAACATGAGTCAATTGCTCTTGAATTATCTGTATGCCGAGATGTATCCAGTGATGTCCACCTCTTGAAATTTGGTCAAATTTACTGACCGCTAGATCAGTGAAACCCGGGGCTGCCAAGTCTCAGACACACGCATTGCAGCCTATTCTCACGCTCACTCGCCACGCTTCACAATTCTCACTCGGAGAAATGACCAACCTCAAAATAGCCTAGGCTACTACCAATTCAATGGCTATGGGACTCTTTTTTATTATTATTACTTGAACGAACTCTAATCTCGCCTCTCGGTCGTCCTTCGCGCTCAAAGAACGCTCCCCAAATCTACCTATCGGGGAGGAGAGAGGGAGAGGGAGCCGTCCCGGCGGGGGGAGAGGGGGGTTGGTGCTTGTGACTACACTTAGTGAACGCTTTGCTTAGCAACCACTCGCAGCAACCTCGCCTTTTTATTAATTACACCCGTGTTTGCCTAATGTAGATATCCTATTTCAAAAATGCACTCATCAGTCCGACTCCAACACTTCCACACCCCTATCAAAACCACTAGAGGGCGCCTCGCCACGTTACATCTCCCATTGCTTTTATGATGTCATAGTAGACGTTGCTGACGCAGACACTTAAACAGTCAGTGATCCATTCCATCTCATCAGAGTAGCTAGTGACTTCTGGATCTGACACACTGACTTAGAGAAAACAAGTAAGTCCATAATGGGGATAAACTTTAGAGTAAGAATTTTCTACAATTATTCTGTATTAATTCTTTGACAAAAACACCCCCAATTGAAGACAGAATAGAGTACATATTGCTCTCTGAGCTTTGTTTAACCAAGTTGTCATATAAATGATGTGTTGATACTGGTTGATTAGAGGACTAGCAGTGATGACTCTGGGTAATATGAGTTCCTGGGTGAACCTCCTCTTCATCAGTGATCTGGTGAATAACCAGTTGCTTTATAGGACTTCAGTCAGACTGGGGCAGATAAATATAATAATAATAATAATACTTGATTCTTTTGGTTTCTGTTTGGTAAAGTGTTATCCAGCTAGGCCTACTGTGCTGTGTTGGAAAGTCCTGTATATCTAAATATAGGCCTAATGTGCTGCTAGGTATAGGTCTATTGTGCTGTATTGTAAAGTACTTGTATACAGTAGCTACAGTAGGTATATGACTACCGTTGTATGTTGTAAATTGCTGTACAGCTAGGTATAGACCTACTGTCCTGTGTTGTAAAGAGCTGTATAGCTACAGTATGCTCGCTGTGATGTGAAGTGGTATCAATCAATCAATCAATCAATCAAAGCTGTATTTGTATAGCGCATTTCATACCCAGAGGCAACACAATGCGCTTTACAGAGAACAAGGGAGGTGGGGATTCATCCCACCCCTACATATTCCAGAGGGAAGCAAAAAGTGAGCTGTACAAATTCTTCCCTGACCCCTCTCAACAAGGAAATCGAGCAAGCTCCTGGAGTATGTTTGTCTACCGGCTAAGAACATTTATAAAGCAATAAATTACATTAAATTACATTTTCAGAGTAAGAGAGGCTAAAAACATAATAGGAGAGACATGGCAAACACTGGTGTATGTCTGTGTGTGCGTGAATGTGCCTGGGCCCAGATAGAGGCAGGGGTTGGGGTAGAGAGGGGGTAGGAAAAGGATACGGACCCGGGTTAGGGTGAGGGGAAGGGGGACTGGGCCCAGGTCCAGGCCTAAGCCGGATGTGGACTGATGTGTGTACGTGTGTGTGTGTGTTAACTAAATACTACGACATCCACAGCTGACACGGGGGTATCTATCGGACTCAGAGTGGTGTGCGGGTGACAGTGGGGCATCCACTGGACCTGGTTAGAAGGTAGGAGGAAGAGAGAGAGGCACTAGGGGAGACAGAAAACGGTTAGAAGCACGCTGAGCCTTTGAAGCAACACAGATATCAGAACAGAACAAGCCTGTTTCAGGGCAACCAGCTTCTGTACACAACTTGATATACATAGAGTGCATAGCAGGATATACACCAATGTATACAGAGGATTCACAGGTAGGTTTGAGGCTGCCTTTCTGTGTCTCAAGGTCCTGGCTAGTGATTGTAGGCTAGGCCAAAAAGGTACGTCTTGAGATCTTGCTTGAAGACCTCCGTTGTTTCGACCCTTCTTAGGCACTCCGGCAGGGAGTTCCAGAAGTTGGGGGCATAGAAACTAAAAGCTGCCTCTCCGTGTTTCTTGGTCCTGGCTTTTGGGACTGTTACGAGTTCAGTACCTGAGGATCTGAGTGGTCTGTTGGGCATGTACCTGACAAGCATGTCTGAAATGTTTTCTGGTGCGTGACTGTGGAGAGATTTATAGACTAGTATTAGTATTTTAATGTCTATTCTAGAGTTGACAGTTAACCAGTGTAGTGATTTTAAGGCTGGTGTGATGTGTGCCCTTCGTCTAGTCTTAGTGAGGACTCGTACTGATCAGAGCACTATGTTGGTGTGCTTCGTAAACATGAGTCAATTGCTCTTGAATTATCTGTATGCCGAGATGAATCCAGTGATGTCCACCTCTTGATATTTGGTCGAATTTACTGACCGCTAGATCAGTGAAACCCGGGGCTGCCAAGTCTCAGACACACGCATTGCAGCCTATTCTCACGTTCACTCGCCACGCTTCACAATTCTCACTCGGAGAAATGACCAACCTCAAAATAGCCTAGGCTACTACCAATTCAATGGCTATGGGACCCTTTTTTTTATTATTACTTGAACGAACTCTAATCTCGCCTCTCGGTCGTCCTTCGCGCTCAAAGAACGCTCCCCAAATCTACCTATCGGGGAGGAGAGAGGGAGAGGGAGCCGTCCCGGCGGGGGGAGAGGGGGGTTGGTGCTTGTGACTACACTTAGTCAACGCTTTGCTTAGCAACCACTCGCAGCAACCTCGCCTTTTTATTAATTACACCCGTGTTTACCTAATGTAGATATCCTATTTCAAAAATGCACTCATCAGTCCGACTCCAACACTTCCACACCCCTACCAAAACCACTAGAGGGCGCCTCGCCACGTTACATCTCCCATTGCTTTTATGATGTCATAGTAGACGTTGCTGACGCAGACACTTAAACAGTCAGTGATCCATTCCATCTCATCAGAGTAGCTAGTGACTTCTGGATCTGACACACTGACTTAGAGAAAACAAGTAAGTCCATAATGGGGATAAACTTTAGAGTAAGAATTTTCTACAATTATTCTGTATTAATTCTTTGACAAAAACACCCCCAATTGAAGACAGAATAGAGTACATATTGCTCTCTGAGCTTTGTTTAACCAAGTTGTCATATAAATGATGTGTTGATACTGGTTGATTAGAGGACTAGCAGTGATGGCTCTGGGTAATATGAGTTCCTGGGTGAACCTCCTCTTCATCAGTGATCTGGTGAATAACCAGTTGCTTTATAGGTGTTAAGGATCAGGATGGAGGACCCAAGAGCAGACACGATTGGGGTGAAAGCCCGTAGGCACGTTTATTGCGATCCGGGGAGAGGCAGGCAGTAACGTGATCCGTAGACAGGCGTGGGTCAGGCGGGGACGTGGTAGTCGTACAGGCGATGGTCAGGCAGGAGCGTGGTAGTCGTACAGGCGATGGTCAGGCAGGAGCGGGGTTGTCGTACAGGCGTGGGTCAGGCAGGAGCAGGGTTGTCGTACAGGCGTGGGTCAGGCAGGAGCAGGGTTGTCGTACAGGCGTGGGTCAGGCAGGAGCAGGGTGGTCGTACAGGCGTGGGTCAGGCAGGAGCAGGGTTGTTGTACAGGCGTGGGTCAGGCAGGAGCGGGGTAATCGTACAGGCGTGGGTCAGGCAGGAACTGGGAAGACAGGGAGAACAGGGTAAGGCAAGGTTCAAAAGACAGACGAGGCAGGGAGCTAGAGACGTGTACCCACTAGGTTGGTTAGTCAACGATCTGGCGCCGCATGCTGTGTGGAGTGGCTTCTTAACCTCCTGGGCTGATGGGCTGCAGGTGGTGGCTGGCCAGGATGGGGTGCAATCACCGGAATGACCGGCAGCTGCTCACGCCGACGAGCCCGCAGTTCCCTCTGCGCCCTCTGGGAGGTGCCAGGGGACTCGTTCTCGGAGATAGGGTTAGGGGCAGGCAGAGAGGCAGGGTTAGAGGCATGGGTTGTGACAGGACCCCCCCCTCTACGGGCGACTCCCGGCGACCGACCAGGCAGGCCAGGGTGGGCCCGGTGGAAATCCCGGACAAGAGAGGGGTCCAGGATGTGCCTGCGGGGCACCCAGCTTTGCTCCTCAGGCCCATAACCCTCCCAATCGACAAGGTATTGCAGACCCCGGCCCCGGCGACGGACCCTCAGCAACCGCCGGACAGTCCAGGCCGGATGGTCGTCGATGAGGCGGACGGGGGGAGGAGCATCGCCTGGGGGGCAAAGGGGACTGACCTTCACAGGTTTGATCCTGGAGACGTGGAAGACCGGGTGGATCCTCATGGCGGGGGGCAACCTGAGCTTGACCGCCACAGGGTTGACCACGCTCTCAATGACGTAGGGGCCGAGGAAGCGGGGGACCAGCTTCCTGCAACCTGCCTGCAGCGGAATGTCCCTGGAGGAGAGCCAGACCTCCTGGCCAGGCACATAGTTGGGGGCCGGGGTCCGACGCTGGTCGGCATACCGCTGGCTTCTGCGGGTGGAGCGGAGCAGGGCCGAGCGGGCGGTCCTCCAGATCCTGCGGCAGCGGTCAATGTGGGCCTGGACTGACGGGACAGCCAGCTCCTCCTCCTGCTCAGGAAAAAGGGGTGGTTGGTAACCCAGGGAGCACTCAAACGGGGACTGACCTGAGGAGGTGTTGGGCAGGGTGTTGTGGGCGTACTCGACCCAGGAGATGCGCTCGCTCCAAGAGGCCGGGCTCCGGCCCGTGATGCACCGCAGGGCAGTGCCCAGGTACTGGTTGGCCCGTTCCGCCTGCCCGTTGGTCTGGGGGTGGAAGCCCGAGGACAGGCTGACAGTGGCCCCCATAGCCCGACAGAACTCCCTCCAGACCCGAGAGGTGAACTGCGGCCCCCTGTCTGACACAATGTCGAGGGGGATGCCATGGAGACGGACCACGTGAGTCACCAGCAGGTCCGCAGTCTCAGAGGCAGAGGGGAGCTTAGGCAGCGGCACGAAGTGGGCAGCCTTCGAGAAACGGTCAATGATGGTCAGGATCACCGTGTTTCCCTGGGATGGGGGGAGACCGGTGACGAAGTCCAACCCAATGTGGCTCCAGGGTCGGCCGGGAACAGGCAGGGGACGCAGAAGTCCTGAAGGGGGCTGGTGGGAGGACTTACTCCGGGCACACACCGTACAGGCCTGGACGTACTTGGTGGTGTCGACGGCCATGGTGGGCCACCAGAACCGGCGCCTAAGCAGGGTTAGCGTGCGGCTGGCTCCTGGGTGACAGGCGAACTGGGACGTGTGGGCCCACTGGAGGACCTGGGTACGGACCCGGTCAGGCACAAAGAGGCGGTTTGCCGGACCACCGCCTAGGTCTGGCTGAGTCCTCTGGGCCTCCCTCACGATCCCCTCTACCTCCCAAGTGAGAGCACCCACCACACAGGAGGAGGGCAGAATAGTGTCCAGCTCTGCACTCCGCTCCGGGGGCGAGAACTGGCGTGAGAGAGCATCTGGCTTCACATTGCGGGACCCTGGTCGGTAGGTCAGGGTGAAATTGAAGCGGCCGAAAAACAGAGCCCACCTGGCCTGCCGGGGATTCAGCCTCTTTGCGTCCCGGATGTAGATCAGGTTCTTGTGGTCAGTCCACACGATGATCGGCTGCTCCGTCCCCTCCAGCCAGTGCCTCCACTCCTGCAGTGCGAGTTGGACCGCGAGAAGCTCCCTGTTTCCTACGTCGTAGTTCCTCTCGGCCGGCTCCAAGCGGCGGGAGAAGAAGGCGCAGGGGTGGAGCTTGCCGTCCGTCACGGCCCTCTGGGACAGGACCGCCCCAACCCCCGTGTCGGAGGCGTCAACCTCCAGGACGAATTGGAGTGAGGGGTCCGGTTGGATGAGGACAGGTGCGGAGGTGAACAGGGCCTTGAGGGCCTGAAGGCCACGTCCGCCGCAGGGGTCCAGGCGAAGGGGATGGCCGTGGATGTCAGCGCTGTCATGGGGCTCGCCACCCGGCTGTAGTTCCGGATAAACCTCCGGTAAAAGTTAGCGAACCCCAGGAACCGTTGGAGCTCCTTGCGGGTGGTGGGGACCGGCCACTCAACCACCGCCCTGATCTTCTCTGGGGAAGCCCTCACCCTCCCGGCCTCAATGACGAAACCCAGGAACTGGATCGTGGGCACGTGAAACTCGCATTTCTCCGCCTTGAGGTAGAGCCTGTTCTCCATGAGCCTCTGGAGGACCTGCCTGACGTGCCCGGTGTGCTCCTCCATGGTGCGCGAGAAGACGAGGATGTCATCCAGGTAGACGAAGACGGTGTGGTTGAGGAGGTCTCTGAGGACGTCGTTCACTAGGGCTTGGAACACGGCCGGGGCGTTGGTTAGGCCGAAGGGCATGACGCGGTACTCAAAGTGCCCGAGGGGGGTGTTAAAGGCCGTCTTCCACTCGTCTCCTTTCCTGATGCGCACCAGGTGGTAAGCGTTCCTGAGGTCGAGCTTGGAGAACACTGTGGCGCCCTGGAGCGGTTCGAAGGCGGAGGCGATGAGCAGCAGGGGGTAGCGGTTCTTGACTGTAATGTCGTTCAATCGCCGGTAGTCGATGCACGGGCGTAGGGTGCCGTCTTTCTTGCCCACGAAGAAGAAGCCCGCTCCTACGGGTGAGCTGGAGGGCTTGATGAGGCCGGCGTTCAGGGACTCGTGGATGTATTTCTCCATGGCCTCTCTCTCAGGACGAGACAAGTTGAACAGACGGCCGGAGGGCAGGGGCGCTCCTGAAAGCAGTTCAATGGCACAGTCGTAGGGGCGGTGAGGAGGCAGGGAGAGGGCCCTCTGTTTGCTGAACGCCTCTCCGAGGTCATGGTAGATGGAGGGAACCGTGGACAGGTCAGGTGGCTCCAGTGAGGCGCTGACGCCCTCTGTAGGCGGGGTGGCAGAGGTGAGACAGGTCCTGTGGCAGTGATGACTCCAGCCAATCACCCTGTTGGTCTCCCAGTCGATGTGGGGGTTGTGGCGCCGGAGCCAGGTCTGCCCCAGGACGAGGGGACTCTGGGGTGATGAGATCACCAGCAGGGAGAGGGTCTCGTGGTGGTTGCCAGACAGACGGATCTCCAAGGGCTTTGTGACCTGGGTGACCTCGGCCAGCAGTCTCCCGCTGAGGTCGTGAACGGCAAGGGGCGTGTCCCGGAGTTGTGTGGGGATGCCGGCCTGACGGACGAGCGTGGCATCGATGAAGCAGTCGTCCGTGCCCGAGTCAATCAGAGCAGGTACGGGGAATGGCCGGTTGTTAGATGTGACCACGGCTTCCAAGTGCAGGCGCCCCTGGTGGCTGGGGGTGAGTACGCCGCCCATCAGTGACACCCCTCTCACCGACGGGCTGGAGCTTTTGGGCGGTTCGGGCAGGTGTTCCGGGTG
Source organism: Borostomias antarcticus (assembly GCF_949987555.1). Taxonomy (NCBI): domain Eukaryota; kingdom Metazoa; phylum Chordata; class Actinopteri; order Stomiiformes; family Stomiidae; genus Borostomias; species Borostomias antarcticus. Next base: position 860,304 of record NW_028176821.1, read on the forward strand.
TGTCCAGGGCCGCCACAATAGAAACAGAGCCCCTCTGTAACCCTCCGGAGGCGCTCCTCAGCGGTCAGATGAGCCCCGCCCAATACCATGGGCTCGTCCTCAGGGGATGGAGAGGCAGACAGAGCAGAGGAGCGCAGGGGGGCGGAGTCGGGGCGAGACGAGAAGGGGGCCGGCTGGCCTGGGGGACGGTGACTGGGGGGCCGGACAGAGCCAGAGGGACGGGTGGCTCTTTCTCTCCTGCGCTCCCGGAGCCTGTTGTCCACCTTCACGGCGAGCGAGATGAGGTTGTCCAGGGAGGTGGCATCTTCCCTGAGCGCCAGCTCATCCTTAATAGTCTCTGTGAGGCCTGAGCGGAAAGCGGTCTGGAGGTCGGCATCGTTCCACCCGCTCCCCGCAGCCAGGATGCGGAACTCCACAGAGAATTCTGCCACACTCCGGGTGCCCTGCTGGAGATGGAGCAGGCGTGAGGCGGAGTCGCGGCCGTGGGCTGGATGGTCGAAAACCTTTCTAAACTCCACACAGAAAGTCTCGAAGGACCCGAAACAGGCCGCCCCTGACTCCCAGACTGCTTCAAACCAGCGGAGGGGTTGGCCGGTCAACAGGTTGGAGACGAAGGCAATCCTCTCCGCGTCCCCAGAATACCGGCTAGGCTGGTGAGCGAAAATGAATTTGCACTGCATCAGGAAGGACCCGCACTCAGCCAGGTCGCCGTCGAATGGCCTGGGGTTGGAGAGCTTGGGCTCTCTCCGGGGCAGAGCGGGGGAAGCGGCCTCGCCAGGAGCTGGAGCGGCGGGCTGGTCCTGGGGTGGTGCTGGGTCCTGGGGTGGTGATGGGGCCTGGAGAGGGGTAAGGTGGGCGATCAGGTTCCGGAACTCCTGGGTGAGAGCCTGCAGGCCCTGGTCGGTTTGGGCTGCCTGGGTGGCGAGCGCGTTCACGCTGGTGGAGAGGCCCTGCATGGCACTGGCCGCATGTTGGAGGTCAGAGTCGTGTCTCCCAATCAGCGTACCTTGGCTGGCGATGGCAGTGCGTATGGCGTCGACGTCCGCTGGGTCCATGTCTTGGCCAGATCGTTCTGTTAAGGATCAGGATGGAGGACCCAAGAGCAGACACGATTGGGGTGAAAGCCCGTAGGCACGTTTATTGCGATCCGGGGAGAGGCAGGCAGTAACGTGATCCGTAGACAGGCGTGGGTCAGGCGGGGACGTGGTAGTCGTACAGGCGATGGTCAGGCAGGAGCGTGGTAGTCGTACAGGCGATGGTCAGGCAGGAGCGGGGTTGTCGTACAGGCGTGGGTCAGGCAGGAGCAGGGTTGTCATACAGGCGTGGGTCAGGCAGGAGCAGGGTTGTCGTACAGGCGTGGGTCAGGCAGGAGCGGGGTAATCGTACAGGCGTGGGTCAGGCAGGAACTGGGAAGACAGGGAGAACAGGGTAAGGCAAGGTTCAAAAGACAGACGAGGCAGGGAGCTAGAGACGTGTACCCACTAGGTTGGTTAGTCAACGATCTGGCGCCGCATGCTGTGTGGAGTGGCTTCTTCACCTCCTGGGCTGATGGGCTGCAGGTGGTGGCTGGCCAGGATGGGGTGCAATCACCGGAATGACCGGCAGCTGCTCACGCCGACGAGCCCGCAGTTCCCTCTGCGCCCTCTGGGAGGTGCCAGGGGACTCGTTCTCGGAGATAGGGTTAGGGGCAGGCAGAGAGGCAGGGTTAGAGGCATGGGTTGTGACAATAGGACTTCAGTCAGACTGGGGCAGATAAATATAATAATAATAATAATACTTGATTCTTTTGGTTTCTGTTTGGTAAAGTGTTATCCAGCTAGGCCTACCGTCCCTCGTTTGAGTTATTTTACAGAGAGAACTACAACGATCCTCCTGATTTTAGATTGCAATTCTTGCACTTTGCCTTCAGCACTAGATTATGATCTTAGTCACTTGTTTTAGAAAGGAGATGCACTTGTAAGTTCTGGCAAGTAGCCTAGTAGGCTAGTAGCCCAACATTGGCCTTTCCTAGTTAAATGCAATTATTGTTAGTTGCTTTGGATAAAAGCGTCTGCTAAAATACTGTAATACAATGAGATCTAGGCTACTGATCCGGGCATCTGTCGCGTTTTGAGAACTTCACTGGAGAGTGCAGCTGATCAGAGCACTATGCTGGTGCGCTTCGTAAACATGAGTCAATCTTGAATTATCTGTATGCCGAGATGAATCCAGTGATGTCCACCTCTTGAAATTTGGTCGGATTTACTGACCGGTAGATCAGTGAAACCCGGGGCTGCCAAGTCTCAGACACGCATTGCAGCCTATTCTCACGCTCACTCGCCACGCTTCACAATTCTCACTCGGAGAAATGACCAACCTCAAAATAGCCTAGGCTACTACCAATTCAATGGCTATGGGACTCTTTTTTTTTCATTATTACTTGAACGAACGCTAATCTCGCCTCTCGGTCGTCCTTCGCGCTCAAAGAACGCTCCCCAAATCTACCTATCGGGGAGGAGAGAGGGAGAGGGAGCCGTCCCGGCGGGGGGAGAGGGGGGTTGGTGCTTGTGACTACACTTAGTCAACGCTTTGCTTAGCAACCACTCGCAGCAACCTCGCCTTTTTATTAATTACACGCGTGTTTGCCTAATGTAGATATCCTATTTCAAAAATGCACTCATCAGTCCGACTCCAACACTTCCACACCCCTATCAAGACCACTAGAGGGCGCCTCGCCACGTTACATCTCCCATTGCTTTTATGATGTCATAGTAGACGTTGCTGACGCAGACACTTAAACAGTCAGTGATCCATTCCACCTCATCAGAGTAGCTAGTGACTTCTGGATCTGACACACTGACTTAGAGAAAACAAGTAAGTCCATAATGGGGATAAACTTTAGAGTAAGACTTTTCTACAATTATTCTGTATTAATTCTTTGACAAAAACACCCCCAATTGAAGACAGAATAGAGTACATATTGCTCTCTGAGCTTTGCTTAACCAAGTTGTCATATAAATGATGTGTTGATACTGGTTGATTAGAGGACTAGCAGTGATGGCTCTGGGTAATATGAGTTCCTGGGTGAACCTCCTCTTCATCTGTGATCTGGTGAATAACCAGTTGCTTTATAGGACTTCAGTCAGACTGGGGCAGATAAATATAATAATAATAATAATACTTGATTCTTTTGGTTTCTGTTTGGTAAAGTGTTATCCAGCTAGGCCTACTGTGCTGTGTTGGAAAGTCCTGTATATCTAAATATAGGCCTAATGTGCTGCTAGGTATAGGTCTATTGTGCTGTATTGTAAAGTACTTGTATACAGTAGCTACAGTAGGTATATGACTACTGTTGTATGTTGTAAATTGCTGTACAGCTAGGTATAGACCTACTGTCCTGTGTTGTAAAGAGCTGTATAGCTACAGTATGCTCGCTGTGATATGAAGTGGTATCAATCAATCAATCAATCAATCAAAGCTGTATTTGTATAGCGCATTTCATACCCAGAGGCAACACAATGCGCTTTACAGAGAACAAGGGAGGTGGGGATTCATCCCACCCCTACATATTCCAGAGGGAAGCAAAAAGTGAGCTGTACAAATTCTTCCCTGACCCCTCTCAACAAGGAAATCGAGCAAGCTCCTGGAGTATGTTTGTCTACCGGCTAAGAACATTTATAAAGCAATAAATTACATTAAATTACATTTTCAGAGTAAGAGAGGCTAAAAACATAATAGGAGAGACATGGCAAACACTGGTGTATGTCTGTGTGTGCGTGAATGTGCCTGGGCCCAGATAGAGGCAGGGGTTGGGGTAGAGAGGGGGTAGGAAAAGGATACGGACCCGGGTTAGGGTGAGGGGAAGGGGGACTGGGCCCAGGTCCAGGCCTAAGCCGGATGTGGACTGATGTGTGTATGTGTGTGTGTGTGTTAACTAAATACTACGACATCCACAGCTGACACGGGGGTATCTATCGGACTCAGAGTGGTGTGCGGGTGACAGTGGGGCATCCACTGGACCTGGTTAGAAGGTAGGAGGAAGAGAGAGAGGCACTAGGGGAGACAGAAAACGGTTAGAAGCACGCTGAGCCTTTGAAGCAACACAGATATCAGAACAGAACAAGCCTGTTTCAGGGCAACCAGCTTCTGTACACAACTTGATATACATAGAGTGCATAGCAGGATATACATCAATGTATACAGAGGATTCACAGGTAGGTTTGAGGCTGCCTTTCTGTGTCTCAAGGTCCTGGCTAGTGATTATAGGCTAGGCCAAAAAGGTACGTCTTGAGATCTTGCTTGAAGACCTCCGTTGTTTCGACCCTTCTTAGGCACTCCGGCAGGGAGTTCCAGAAGTTGGGGGCATAGAAACTAAAAGCTGCCTCTCCGTGTTTCTTGGTCCTGGCTTTTGGGACTGTTACGAGTTCAGTACCTGAGGATCTGAGTGGTCTGTTGGGCATGTACCTGACAAGCATGTCTGAAATGTTTTCTGGTGCGTGACTGTGGAGAGATTTATAGACTAGTATTAGTATTTTAATGTCTATTCTAGAGTTGACAGTTAACCAGTGTAGTGATTTTAAGGCTGGTGTGATGTGTGCCCTTCGTCTAGTCTTAGTGAGGACTCGTACTGATCAGAGCACTATGTTGGTGTGCTTCGTAAACATGAGTCAATTGCTCTTGAATTATCTGTATGCCGAGATGAATCCAGTGATGTCCACCTCTTGAAATTTGGTCGAATTTACTGACCGCTAGATCAGTGAAACCCGGGGCTGCCAAGTCTCAGACACACGCATTGCAGCCTATTCTCACGTTCACTCGCCACGCTTCACAATTCTCACTCGGAGAAATGACCAACCTCAAAATAGCCTAGGCTACTACCAATTCAATGGCTATGGGACCCTTTTTTTTATTATTACTTGAACGAACTCTAATCTCGCCTCTCGGTCGTCCTTCGCGCTCAAAGAACGCTACCCAAATCTACCTATCGGGGAGGAGAGAGGGAGAGGGAGCCGTCCCGGCGGGGGGAGAGGGGGGTTGGTGCTTGTGACTACACTTAGTCAACGCTTTGCTTAGCAACCACTCGCAGCAACCTCGCCTTTTTATTAATTACACCCGTGTTTACCTAATGTAGATATCCTATTTCAAAAATGCACTCATCAGTCCGACTCCAACAGTTCCACACCCCTATCAAAACCACTAGAGGGCGCCTCACCACGTTACATCTCCCATTGCTTTTATGATGTCATAGTAGACGTTGCTGACGCAGACACTTAAACAGTCAGTGATCCATTCCATCTCATCAGAGTAGCTAGTGACTTCTGGATCTGACACACTGACTTAGAGAAAACAAGTAAGTCCATAATGGGGATAAACTTTAGAGTAAGAATTTTCTACAATTATTCTGTATTAATTCTTTGACAAAAACACCCCCAATTGAAGACAGAATAGAGTACATATTGCTCTCTGAGCTTTGTTTAACCAAGTTGTCATATAAATGATGTGTTGATACTGGTTGATTAGAGGACTAGCAGTGATGGCTCTGGGTAATATGAGTTCCTGGGTGAACCTCCTCTTCATCAGTGATCTGGTGAATAACCAGTTGCTTTATAGGTGTTAAGGATCAGGATGGAGGACCCAAGAGCAGACACGATTGGGGTGAAAGCCCGTAGGCACGTTTATTGCGATCCGGGGAGAGGCAGGCAGTAACGTGATCCGTAGACAGGCGTGGGTCAGGCGGGGACGTGGTAGTCGTACAGGCGATGGTCAGGCAGGAGCGTGGTAGTCGTACAGGCGATGGTCAGGCAGGAGCGGGGTTGTCGTACAGGCGTGGGTCAGGCAGGAGCAGGGTTGTCGTACAGGCGTGGGTCAGGCAGGAGCAGGGTTGTCGTACAGGCGTGGGTCAGGCAGGAGCAGGGTGGTCGTACAGGCGTGGGTCAGGCAGGAGCAGGGTTGTTGTACAGGCGTGGGTCAGGCAGGAGCGGGGTAATCGTACAGGCGTGGGTCAGGCAGGAACTGGGAAGACAGGGAGAACAGGGTAAGGCAAGGTTCAAAAGACAGACGAGGCAGGGAGCTAGAGACGTGTACCCACTAGGTTGGTTAGTCAACGATCTGGCGCCGCATGCTGTGTGGAGTGGCTTCTTAACCTCCTGGGCTGATGGGCTGCAGGTGGTGGCTGGCCAGGATGGGGTGCAATCACCGGAATGACCGGCAGCTGCTCACGCCGACGAGCCCGCAGTTCCCTCTGCGCCCTCTGGGAGGTGCCAGGGGACTCGTTCTCGGAGATAGGGTTAGGGGCAGGCAGAGAGGCAGGGTTAGAGGCATGGGTTGTGACAGGACCCCCCCCTCTACGGGCGACTCCCGGCGACCGACCAGGCAGGCCAGGGTGGGCCCGGTGGAAATCCCGGACAAGAGAGGGGTCCAGGATGTGCCTGCGGGGCACCCAGCTTTGCTCCTCAGGCCCATAACCCTCCCAATCGACAAGGTATTGCAGACCCCGGCCCCGGCGACGGACCCTCAGCAACCGCCGGACAGTCCAGGCCGGATGGTCGTCGATGAGGCGGACGGGGGGAGGAGCATCGCCTGGGGGGCAAAGGGGACTGACCTTCACAGGTTTGATCCTGGAGACGTGGAAGACCGGGTGGATCCTCATGGCGGGGGGCAACCTGAGCTTGACCGCCACAGGGTTGACCACGCTCTCAATGACGTAGGGGCCGAGGAAGCGGGGGACCAGCTTCCTGCAACCTGCCTGCAGCGGAATGTCCCTGGAGGAGAGCCAGACCTCCTGGCCAGGCACATAGTTGGGGGCCGGGGTCCGACGCTGGTCGGCATACCGCTGGCTTCTGCGGGTGGAGCGGAGCAGGGCCGAGCGGGCGGTCCTCCAGATCCTGCGGCAGCGGTCAATGTGGGCCTGGACTGACGGGACAGCCAGCTCCTCCTCCTGCTCAGGAAAAAGGGGTGGTTGGTAACCCAGGGAGCACTCAAACGGGGACTGACCTGAGGAGGCGTTGGGCAGGGTGTTGTGGGCGTACTCGACCCAGGAGATGCGCTCGCTCCAAGAGGCCGGGCTCCGGCCCGTGATGCACCGCAGGGCAGTGCCCAGGTACTGGTTGGCCCGTTCCGCCTGCCCGTTGGTCTGGGGGTGGAAGCCCGAGGACAGGCTGACAGTGGCCCCCATAGCCCGACAGAACTCCCTCCAGACCCGAGAGGTGAACTGCGGCCCCCTGTCTGACACAATGTCGAGGGGGATGCCATGGAGACGGACCACGTGAGTCACCAGCAGGTCCGCAGTCTCAGAGGCAGAGGGGAGCTTAGGCAGCGGCACGAAGTGGGCAGCCTTCGAGAAACGGTCAATGATGGTCAGGATCACCGTGTTTCCCTGGGATGGGGGGAGACCGGTGACGAAGTCCAACCCAATGTGGCTCCAGGGTCGGCCGGGAACAGGCAGGGGACGCAGAAGTCCTGAAGGGGGCTGGTGGGAGGACTTACTCCGGGCACACACCGTACAGGCCTGGACGTACTTGGTGGTGTCGACGGCCATGGTGGGCCACCAGAACCGGCGCCTAAGCAGGGTTAGCGTGCGGCTGGCTCCTGGGTGACAGGCGAACTGGGACGTGTGGGCCCACTGGAGGACCTGGGTACGGACCCGGTCAGGCACAAAGAGGCGGTTTGCCGGACCACCGCCTAGGTCTGGCTGAGTCCTCTGGGCCTCCCTCACGATCCCCTCTACCTCCCAAGTGAGAGCACCCACCACACAGGAGGAGGGCAGAATAGTGTCCAGCTCTGCACTCCGCTCCGGGGGCGAGAACTGGCGTGAGAGAGCATCTGGCTTCACATTGCGGGACCCTGGTCGGTAGGTCAGGGTGAAATTGAAGCGGCCGAAAAACAGAGCCCACCTGGCCTGCCGGGGATTCAGCCTCTTTGCGTCCCGGATGTAGATCAGGTTCTTGTGGTCAGTCCACACGATGATCGGCTGCTCCGTCCCCTCCAGCCAGTGCCTCCACTCCTGCAGTGCGAGTTGGACCGCGAGAAGCTCCCTGTTTCCTACGTCGTAGTTCCTCTCGGCCGGCTCCAAGCGGCGGGAGAAGAAGGCGCAGGGGTGGAGCTTGCCGTCCGTCACGGCCCTCTGGGACAGGACCGCCCCAACCCCCGTGTCGGAGGCGTCAACCTCCAGGACGAATTGGAGTGAGGGGTCCGGTTGGATGAGGACAGGTGCGGAGGTGAACAGGGCCTTGAGGGCCTTGAAGGCCACGTCCGCCGCAGGGGTCCAGGCGAAGGGGATGGCCGTGGATGTCAGCGCTGTCATGGGGCTCGCCACCCGGCTGTAGTTCCGGATAAACCTCCGGTAAAAGTTAGCGAACCCCAGGAACCGTTGGAGCTCCTTGCGGGTGGTGGGGACCGGCCACTCAACCACCGCCCTGATCTTCTCTGGGGAAGCCCTCAACCTCCCGGCCTCAATGACGAAACCCAGGAACTGGATCGTGGGCACGTGAAACTCGCATTTCTCCGCCTTGAGGTAGAGCCTGTTCTCCATGAGCCTCTGGAGGACCTGCCTGACGTGCCCGGTGTGCTCCTCCATGGTGCGCGAGAAGACGAGGATGTCATCCAGGTAGACGAAGACGGTGTGGTTGAGGAGGTCTCTGAGGACGTCGTTCACTAGGGCTTGGAACACGGCCGGGGCGTTGGTTAGGCCGAAGGGCATGACGCGGTACTCAAAGTGCCCGAGGGGGGTGTTAAAGGCCGTCTTCCACTCGTCTCCTTTCCTGATGCGCACCAGGTGGTAAGCGTTCCTGAGGTCGAGCTTGGAGAACACTGTGGCGCCCTGGAGCGGTTCGAAGGCGGAGGCGATGAGCAGCAGGGGGTAGCGGTTCTTGACTGTAATGTCGTTCAATCGCCGGTAGTCGATGCACGGGCGTAGGGTGCCGTCTTTCTTGCCCACGAAGAAGAGGCCCGCTCCTACGGGTGAGCTGGAGGGCTTGATGAGGCCGGCGTTCAGGGACTCGTGGATGTATTTCTCCATGGCCTCTCTCTCAGGACGAGACAAGTTGAACAGACGGCCGGAGGGCAGGGGCGCTCCTGAAAGCAGTTCAATGGCACAGTCGTAGGGGCGGTGAGGAGGCAGGGAGAGGGCCCTCTGTTTGCTGAACGCCTCTCCGAGGTCATGGTAGATGGAGGGAACCGTGGACAGGTCAGGTGGCTCCAGTGAGGCGCTGACGCCCTCTGTAGGCGGGGTGGCAGAGGTGAGACAGGTCCTGTGGCAGTGATGACTCCAGCCAATCACCCTGTTGGTCTCCCAGTCGATGTGGGGGTTGTGGCGCCGGAGCCAGGTCTGCCCCAGGACGAGGGGACTCTGGGGTGATGAGATCACCAGCAGGGAGAGGGTCTCGTGGTGGTTGCCAGACAGACGGATCTCCAAGGGCTTTGTGACCTGGGTGACCTCGGCCAGCAGTCTCCCGCTGAGGTCGTGAACGGCAAGGGGCGTGTCCCGGAGTTGTGTGGGGATGCCGGCCTGACGGACGAGCGTGGCATCGATGAAGCAGTCGTCCGTGCCCGAGTCAATCAGAGCAGGTACGGGGAATGGCCGGTTGTTAGATGTGACCACGGCTTCCAAGTGCAGGCGCCCCTGGTGGCTGGGGGTGAGTACGCCGCCCATCAGTGACACCCCTCTCACCGACGGGCTGGAGCTTTTGGGCGGTTCGGGCAGGTGTTCCGGGTGTGTCCAGGGCCGCCACAATAGAAACAGAGCCCCTCTGTAACCCTCCGGAGGCGCTCCTCAGCGGTCAGATGAGCCCCGCCCAATACCATGGGCTCGTCCTCAGGGGATGGAGAGGCAGACAGAGCAGAGGAGCGCAGGGGGGCGGAGTCGGGGCGAGACGAGAAGGGGGCCGGCTGGCCTGGGGGACGGTGACTGGGGGGCCGGACAGAGCCAGAGGGACGGGTGGCTCTTTCTCTCCTGCGCTCCCGGAGCCTGTTGTCCACCTTCACGGCGAGCGAGATGAGGTTGTCCAGGGAGGTGGCATCTTCCCTGAGCGCCAGCTCATCCTTAATAGTCTCTGTGAGGCCTGAGCGGAAAGCGGTCTGGAGGTCGGCATCGTTCCACCCGCTCCCCGCAGCCAGGATGCGGAACTCCACAGAGAATTCTGCCACACTCCGGGTGCCCTGCTGGAGATGGAGCAGGCGTGAGGCGGAGTCGCGGCCGTGGGCTGGATGGTCGAAAACCTTTCTAAACTCCACACAGAAAGTCTCGAAGGACCCGAAACAGGCCGCCCCTGACTCCCAGACTGCTTCAAACCAGCGGAGGGGTTGGCCGGTCAACAGGTTGGAGACGAAGGCAATCCTCTCCGCGTCCCCAGAATACCGGCTAGGCTGGTGAGCGAAAATGAATTTGCACTGCATCAGGAAGGACCCGCACTCAGCCAGGTCGCCGTCGAATGGCCTGGGGTTGGAGAGCTTGGGCTCTCTCCGGGGCAGAGCGGGGGAAGCGGCCTCGCCAGGAGCTGGAGCGGCGGGCTGGTCCTGGGGTGGTGCTGGGTCCTGGGGTGGTGATGGGGCCTGGAGAGGGGTAAGGTGGGCGATCAGGTTCCGGAACTCCTGGGTGAGAGCCTGCAGGCCCTGGTCGGTTTGGGCTGCCTGGGTGGCGAGCGCGTTCACGCTGGTGGAGAGGCCCTGCATGGCACTGGCCGCATGTTGGAGGTCAGAGTCGTGTCTCCCAATCAGCGTACCTTGGCTGGCGATGGCAGTGCGTATGGCGTCGACGTCCGCTGGGTCCATGTCTTGGCCAGATCGTTCTGTTAAGGATCAGGATGGAGGACCCAAGAGCAGACACGATTGGGGTGAAAGCCCGTAGGCACGTTTATTGCGATCCGGGGAGAGGCAGGCAGTAACGTGATCCGTAGACAGGCGTGGGTCAGGCGGGGACGTGGTAGTCGTACAGGCGATGGTCAGGCAGGAGCGTGGTAGTCGTACAGGCGATGGTCAGGCAGGAGCGGGGTTGTCGTACAGGCGTGGGTCAGGCAGGAGCAGGGTTGTCGTACAGGCGTGGGTCAGGCAGGAGCAGGGTTGTCGTACAGGCGTGGGTCAGGCAGGAGCAGGGTGGTCGTACAGGCGTGGGTCAGGCAGGAGCAGGGTTGTTGTACAGGCGTGGGTCAGGCAGGAGCGGGGTAATCGTACAGGCGTGGGTCAGGCAGGAACTGGGAAGACAGGGAGAACAGGGTAAGGCAAGGTTCAAAAGACAGACGAGGCAGGGAGCTAGAGACGTGTACCCACTAGGTTGGTTAGTCAACGATCTGGCGCCGCATGCTGTGTGGAGTGGCTTCTTAACCTCCTGGGCTGATGGGCTGCAGGTGGTGGCTGGCCAGGATGGGGTGCAATCACCGGAATGACCGGCAGCTGCTCACGCCGACGAGCCCGCAGTTCCCTCTGCGCCCTCTGGGAGGTGCCAGGGGACTCGTTCTCGGAGATAGGGTTAGGGGCAGGCAGAGAGGCAGGGTTAGAGGCATGGGTTGTGACAGGACCCCCCCCTCTACGGGCGACTCCCGGCGACCGACCAGGCAGGCCAGGGTGGGCCCGGTGGAAATCCCGGACAAGAGAGGGGTCCAGGATGTGCCTGCGGGGCACCCAGCTTTGCTCCTCAGGCCCATAACCCTCCCAATCGACAAGGTATTGCAGACCCCGGCCCCGGCGACGGACCCTCAGCAACCGCCGGACAGTCCAGGCCGGATGGTCGTCGATGAGGCGGACGGGGGGAGGAGCATCGCCTGGGGGGCAAAGGGGACTGACCTTCACAGGTTTGATCCTGGAGACGTGGAAGACCGGGTGGATCCTCATGGCGGGGGGCAACCTGAGCTTGACCGCCACAGGGTTGACCACGCTCTCAATGACGTAGGGGCCGAGGAAGCGGGGGACCAGCTTCCTGCAACCTGCCTGCAGCGGAATGTCCCTGGAGGAGAGCCAGACCTCCTGGCCAGGCACATAGTTGGGGGCCGGGGTCCGACGCTGGTCGGCATACCGCTGGCTTCTGCGGGTGGAGCGGAGCAGGGCCGAGCGGGCGGTCCTCCAGATCCTGCGGCAGCGGTCAATGTGGGCCTGGACTGACGGGACAGCCAGCTCCTCCTCCTGCTCAGGAAAAAGGGGTGGTTGGTAACCCAGGGAGCACTCAAACGGGGACTGACCTGAGGAGGCGTTGGGCAGGGTGTTGTGGGCGTACTCGACCCAGGAGATGCGCTCGCTCCAAGAGGCCGGGCTCCGGCCCGTGATGCACCGCAGGGCAGTGCCCAGGTACTGGTTGGCCCGTTCCGCCTGCCCGTTGGTCTGGGGGTGGAAGCCCGAGGACAGGCTGACAGTGGCCCCCATAGCCCGACAGAACTCCCTCCAGACCCGAGAGGTGAACTGCGGCCCCCTGTCTGACACAATGTCGAGGGGGATGCCATGGAGACGGACCACGTGAGTCACCAGCAGGTCCGCAGTCTCAGAGGCAGAGGGGAGCTTAGGCAGCGGCACGAAGTGGGCAGCCTTCGAGAAACGGTCAATGATGGTCAGGATCACCGTGTTTCCCTGGGATGGGGGGAGACCGGTGACGAAGTCCAACCCAATGTGGCTCCAGGGTCGGCCGGGAACAGGCAGGGGACGCAGAAGTCCTGAAGGGGGCTGGTGGGAGGACTTACTCCGGGCACACACCGTACAGGCCTGGACGTACTTGGTGGTGTCGACGGCCATGGTGGGCCACCAGAACCGGCGCCTAAGCAGGGTTAGCGTGCGGCTGGCTCCTGGGTGACAGGCGAACTGGGACGTGTGGGCCCACTGGAGGACCTGGGTACGGACCCGGTCAGGCACAAAGAGGCGGTTTGCCGGACCACCGCCTAGGTCTGGCTGAGTCCTCTGGGCCTCCCTCATGATCCCCTCTACCTCCCAAGTGAGAGCACCCACCACACAGGAGGAGGGCAGAATAGTGTCCAGCTCTGCACTCCGCTCCGGGGGCGAGAACTGGCGTGAGAGAGCATCTGGCTTCACATTGCGGGACCCTGGTCGGTAGGTCAGGGTGAAATTGAAGCGGCCGAAAAACAGAGCCCACCTGGCCTGCCGGGGATTCAGCCTCTTTGCGTCCCGGATGTAGATCAGGTTCTTGTGGTCAGTCCACACGATGATCGGCTGCTCCGTCCCCTCCAGCCAGTGCCTCCACTCCTGCAGTGCGAGTTGGACCTCGAGAAGCTCCCTGTTTCCTACGTCGTAGTTCCTCTCGGCCGGCTCCAAGCGGCGGGAGAAGAAGGCGCAGGGGTGGAGCTTGCCGTCCGTCACGGCCCTCTGGGACAGGACCGCCCCAACCCCCGTGTCGGAGGCGTCAACCTCCAGGACGAATTGGAGTGAGGGGTCCGGTTGGATGAGGACAGGTGCGGAGGTGAACAGGGCCTTGAGGGCCTTGAAGGCCACGTCCGCCGCAGGGGTCCAGGCGAAGGGGATGGCCGTGGATGTCAGCGCTGTCATGGGGCTCGCCACCCGGCTGTAGTTCCGGATAAACCTCCGGTAAAAGTTAGCGAACCCCAGGAACCGTTGGAGCTCCTTGCGGGTGGTGGGGACCGGCCACTCAACCACCGCCCTGATCTTCTCTGGGGAAGCCCTCACCCTCCCGGCCTCAATGACGAAACCCAGGAACTGGATCGTGGGCACGTGAAACTCGCATTTCTCCGCCTTGAGGTAGAGCCTGTTCTCCATGAGCCTCTGGAGGACCTGCCTGACGTGCCCGGTGTGCTCCTCCATGGTGCGCGAGAAGACGAGGATGTCATCCAGGTAGACGAAGACGGTGTGGTTGAGGAGGTCTCTGAGGACGTCGTTCACTAGGGCTTGGAACACGGCCGGGGCGTTGGTTAGGCCGAAGGGCATGACGCGGTACTCAAAGTGCCCGAGGGGGGTGTTAAAGGCCGTCTTCCACTCGTCTCCTTTCCTGATGCGCACCAGGTGGTAAGCGTTCCTGAGGTCGAGCTTGGAGAACACTGTGGCGCCCTGGAGCGGTTCAAAGGCGGAGGCGATGAGCAGCAGGGGGTAGCGGTTCTTGACTGTAATGTCGTTCAATCGCCGGTAGTCGATGCACGGGCGTAGGGTGCCGTCTTTCTTGCCCACGAAGAAGAAGCCCGCTCCTACGGGTGAGCTGGAGGGCTTGATGAGGCCGGCGTTCAGGGACTCGTGGATGTATTTCTCCATGGCCTCTCTCTCAGGACGAGACAAGTTGAACAGACGGCCGGAGGGCAGGGGCGCTCCTGAAAGCAGTTCAATGGCACAGTCGTAGGGGCGGTGAGGAGGCAGGGAGAGGGCCCTCTGTTTGCTGAACGCCTCTCCGAGGTCATGGTAGATGGAGGGAACCGTGGACAGGTCAGGTGGCTCCAGTGAGGCGCTGACGCCCTCTGTAGGCGGGGTGGCAGAGGTGAGACAGGTCCTGTGGCAGTGATGACTCCAGCCAATCACCCTGTTGGTCTCCCAGTCGATGTGGGGGTTGTGGCGCCGGAGCCAGGTCTGCCCCAGGACGAGGGGACTCTGGGGTGATGAGATCACCAGCAGGGAGAGGGTCTCGTGGTGGTTGCCAGACAGACGGATCTCCAAGGGCTTTGTGACCTGGGTGACCTCGGCCAGCAGTCTCCCGCTGAGGTCGTGAACGGCAAGGGGCGTGTCCCGGAGTTGTGTGGGGATGCCGGCCTGACAGACGAGCGTGGCATCGATGAAGCAGTCGTCCGTGCCCGAGTCAATCATAGCAGGTACGGGGAATGGCCGGTTGTTAGATGTGACCACGGCTTCCAAGTGCAGGAGCCCCTGGTGGCTGGGGGTGAGTACGCCGCCCATCAGTGACACCCCTCTCACCGACGGGCTGGAGCTTTTGGGCGGTTCGGGCAGGTGTTCCGGGTGTGTCCAGGGCCGCCACAATAGAAACAGAGCCCCTCTGTAACCCTCCGGAGGCGCTCCTCAGCGGTCAGATGAGCCCCGCCCAATACCATGGGCTCGTCCTCAGGGGATGGAGAGGCAGACAGAGCAGAGGAGCGCAGGGGGGCGGAGTCGGGGCGAGACGAGAAGGGGGCCGGCTGGCCTGGGGGACGGTGACTGGGGGGCCGGACAGAGCCAGAGGGACGGGTGGCTCTTTCTCTCCTGCGCTCCCGGAGCCTGTTGTCCACCTTCACGGCGAGCGAGATGAGGTTGTCCAGGGAGGTGGCATCTTCCCTGAGCGCCAGCTCATCCTTAATAGTCTCTGTGAGGCCTGAGCGGAAAGCGGTCTGGAGGTCGGCATCGTTCCACCCGCTCCCCGCAGCCAGGATGCGGAACTCCACAGAGAATTCTGCCACACTCCGGGTGCCCTGCTGGAGATGGAGCAGGCGTGAGGCGGAGTCGCGGCCGTGGGCTGGATGGTCGAAAACCTTTCTAAACTCCACACAGAAAGTCTCGAAGGACCCGAAACAGGCCGCCCCTGACTCCCAGACTGCTTCAAACCAGCGGAGGGGTTGGCCGGTCAACAGGTTGGAGACGAAGGCAATCCTCTCCGCGTCCCCAGAATACCGGCTAGGCTGGTGAGCGAAAATGAATTTGCACTGCATCAGGAAGGACCCGCACTCAGCCAGGTCGCCGTCGAATGGCCTGGGGTTGGAGAGCTTGGGCTCTCTTCGGGGCAGAGCGGGGGAAGCGGCCTCGCCAGGAGCTGGAGCGGCGGGCTGGTCCTGGGGTGGTGCTGGGTCCTGGGGTGGTGATGGGGCCTGGAGAGGGGTAAGGTGGGCGATCAGGTTCCGGAACTCCTGGGTGAGAGCCTGCAGGCCCTGGTCGGTTTGGGCTGCCTGGGTGGCGAGCGCGTTCACGCTGGTGGAGAGGCCCTGCATGGCACTGGCCGCATGTTGGAGGTCAGAGTCGTGTCTCCCAATCAGCGTACCTTGGCTGGCGATGGCAGTGCGTATGGCGTCGACGTCCGCTGGGTCCATGTCTTGGCCAGATCGTTCTGTTAAGGATCAGGATGGAGGACCCAAGAGCAGACACGATTGGGGTGAAAGCCCGTAGGCACGTTTATTGCGATCCGGGGAGAGGCAGGCAGTAACGTGATCCGTAGACAGGCGTGGGTCAGGCGGGGACGTGGTAGTCGTACAGGCGATGGTCAGGCAGGAGCGTGGTAGTCGTACAGGCGATGGTCAGGCAGGAGCGGGGTTGTCGTACAGGCGTGGGTCAGGCAGGAGCAGGGTTGTCATACAGGCGTGGGTCAGGCAGGAGCAGGGTTGTCGTACAGGCGTGGGTCAGGCAGGAGCGGGGTAATCGTACAGGCGTGGGTCAGGCAGGAACTGGGAAGACAGGGAGAACAGGGTAAGGCAAGGTTCAAAAGACAGACGAGGCAGGGAGCTAGAGACGTGTACCCACTAGGTTGGTTAGTCAACGATCTGGCGCCGCATGCTGTGTGGAGTGGCTTCTTCACCTCCTGGGCTGATGGGCTGCAGGTGGTGGCTGGCCAGGATGGGGTGCAATCACCGGAATGACCGGCAGCTGCTCACGCCGACGAGCCCGCAGTTCCCTCTGCGCCCTCTGGGAGGTGCCAGGGGACTCGTTCTCGGAGATAGGGTTAGGGGCAGGCAGAGAGGCAGGGTTAGAGGCATGGGTTGTGACAATAGGACTTCAGTCAGACTGGGGCAGATAAATATAATAATAATAATAATACTTGATTCTTTTGGTTTCTGTTTGGTAAAGTGTTATCCAGCTAGGCCTACCGTCCCTCGTTTGAGTTATTTTACAGAGAGAACTACAACGATCCTCCTGATTTTAGATTGCAATTCTTGCACTTTGCCTTCAGCACTAGATTATGATCTTAGTCACTTGTTTTAGAAAGGAGATGCACTTGTAAGTTCTGGCAAGTAGCCTAGTAGGCTAGTAGCCCAACATTGGCCTTTCCTAGTTAAATGCAATTATTGTTAGTTGCTTTGGATAAAAGCGTCTGCTAAAATACTGTAATACAATGAGATCTAGGCTACTGATCCGGGCATCTGTCGCGTTTTGAGAACTTCACTGGAGAGTGCAGCTGATCAGAGCACTATGCTGGTGCGCTTCGTAAACATGAGTCAATCTTGAATTATCTGTATGCCGAGATGAATCCAGTGATGTCCACCTCTTGAAATTTGGTCGGATTTACTGACCGGTAGATCAGTGAAACCCGGGGCTGCCAAGTCTCAGACACACGCATTGCAGCCTATTCTCACGCTCACTCGCCACGCTTCACAATTCTCACTCGGAGAAATGACCAACCTCAAAATAGCCTAGGCTACTACCAATTCAATGGCTATGGGACTCTTTTTTTTTCATTATTACTTGAACGAACGCTAATCTCGCCTCTCGGTCGTCCTTCGCGCTCAAAGAACGCTCCCCAAATCTACCTATCGGGGAGGAGAGAGGGAGCCGTCCCGGTGGGGGGAGAGGGGGGTTGGTGCTTGTGACTACACTTAGTCAACGCTTTGCTTAGCAACCACTCGCAGCAACCTCGCCTTTTTATTAATTACACGCGTGTTTACCTAATGTAGATATCCTATTTCAAAAATGCACTCATCAGTCCGACTCCAACACTTCCACACCCCTATCAAAACCACTAGAGGGCGCCTCGCCACGTTACATCTCCCATTGCTTTTATGATGTCATAGTAGACGTTGCTGACGCAGACACTTAAACAGTCAGTGATCCATTCCACCTCATCAGAGTAGCTAGTGACTTCTGGATCTGACACACTGACTTAGAGAAAACAAGTAAGTCCATAATGGGGATAAACTTTAGAGTAAGACTTTTCTACAATTATTCTGTATTAATTCTTTGACAAAAACACCCCCAATTGAAGACAGAATAGAGTACATATTGCTCTCTGAGCTTTGCTTAACCAAGTTGTCATATAAATGATGTGTTGATACTGGTTGATTAGAGGACTAGCAGTGATGGCTCTGGGTAATATGAGTTCCTGGGTGAACCTCCTCTTCATCTGTGATCTGGTGAATAACCAGTTGCTTTATAGGACTTCAGTCAGACTGGGGCAGATAAATATAATAATAATAATAATACTTGATTCTTTTGGTTTCTGTTTGGTAAAGTGTTATCCAGCTAGGCCTACTGTGCTGTGTTGGAAAGTCCTGTATATCTAAATATAGGCCTAATGTGCTGCTAGGTATAGGTCTATTGTGCTGTATTGTAAAGTACTTGTATACAGTAGCTACAGTAGGTATATGACTACTGTTGTATGTTGTAAATTGCTGTACAGCTAGGTATAGACCTACTGTCCTGTGTTGTAAAGAGCTGTATAGCTACAGTATGCTCGCTGTGATATGAAGTGGTATCAATCAATCAATCAATCAATCAAAGCTGTATTTGTATAGCGCATTTCATACCCAGAGGCAACACAATGCGCTTTACAGAGAACAAGGGAGGTGGGGATTCATCCCACCCCTACATATTCCAGAGGGAAGCAAAAAGTGAGCTGTACAAATTCTTCCCTGACCCCTCTCAACAAGGAAATCGAGCAAGCTCCTGGAGTATGTTTGTCTACCGGCTAAGAACATTTATAAAGCAATAAATTACATTAAATTACATTTTCAGAGTAAGAGAGGCTAAAAACATAATAGGAGAGACATGGCAAACACTGGTGTATGTCTGTGTGTGCGTGAATGTGCCTGGGCCCAGATAGAGGCAGGGGTTGGGGTAGAGAGGGGGTAGGAAAAGGATACGGACCCGGGTTAGGGTGAGGGGAAGGGGGACTGGGCCCAGGTCCAGGCCTAAGCCGGATGTGGACTGATGTGTGTACGTGTGTGTGTGTGTTAACTAAATACTACGACATCCACAGCTGACACGGGGGTATCTATCGGACTCAGAGTGGTGTGCGGGTGACAGTGGGGCATCCACTGGACCTGGTTAGAAGGTAGGAGGAAGAGAGAGAGGCACTAGGGGAGACAGAAAACGGTTAGAAGCACGCTGAGCCTTTGAAGCAACACAGATATCAGAACAGAACAAGCCTGTTTCAGGGCAACCAGCTTCTGTACACAACTTGATATACATAGAGTGCATAGCAGGATATACACCAATGTATACAGAGGATTCACAGGTAGGTTTGAGGCTGCCTTTCTGTGTCTCAAGGTCCTGGCTAGTGATTGTAGGCTAGGCCAAAAAGGTACGTCTTGAGATCTTGCTTGAAGACCTCCGTTGTTTCGACCCTTCTTAGGCACTCCGGCAGGGTGTTCCAGAGGTTGGGGGTATAGAAACTAAAAGCTGCCTCTCCGTGTTTCTTGGTCCTGGCTTTTGGGACTGTTACGAGTTCAGTACCTGAGGATCTGAGTGGTCTGTTGGGCATGTACCTGACAAGCATGTCTGAAATTTTTTCTGGTGCGTGACTGTGGAGAGATTTATAGACTAGTAATAGTATTTTAAAGTCTATTCTAGAGTTGACAGTTAACCAGTGTAGTGATTTTAAGGCTGGTGTGATGTGTGCCCTTCGTCTAGTCTTAGTGAGGACTCGTACTGATCAGAGCACTATGTTGGTGTGCTTCGTAAACATGAGTCAATTGCTCTTGAATTATCTGTATGCCGAGATGTATCCAGTGATGTCCACCTCTTGAAATTTGGTCAAATTTACTGACCGCTAGATCAGTGAAACCCGGGGCTGCCAAGTCTCAGACACACGCATTGCAGCCTATTCTCACGCTCACTCGCCACGCTTCACAATTCTCACTCGGAGAAATGACCAACCTCAAAATAGCCTAGGCTACTACCAATTCAATGGCTATGGGACTCTTTTTTATTATTATTACTTGAACGAACTCTAATCTCGCCTCTCGGTCGTCCTTCGCGCTCAAAGAACGCTCCCCAAATCTACCTATCGGGGAGGAGAGAGGGAGAGGGAGCCGTCCCGGCGGGGGGAGAGGGGGGTTGGTGCTTGTGACTACACTTAGTGAACGCTTTGCTTAGCAACCACTCGCAGCAACCTCGCCTTTTTATTAATTACACCCGTGTTTGCCTAATGTAGATATCCTATTTCAAAAATGCACTCATCAGTCCGACTCCAACACTTCCACACCCCTATCAAAACCACTAGAGGGCGCCTCGCCACGTTACATCTCCCATTGCTTTTATGATGTCATAGTAGACGTTGCTGACGCAGACACTTAAACAGTCAGTGATCCATTCCATCTCATCAGAGTAGCTAGTGACTTCTGGATCTGACACACTGACTTAGAGAAAACAAGTAAGTCCATAATGGGGATAAACTTTAGAGTAAGAATTTTCTACAATTATTCTGTATTAATTCTTTGACAAAAACACCCCCAATTGAAGACAGAATAGAGTACATATTGCTCTCTGAGCTTTGTTTAACCAAGTTGTCATATAAATGATGTGTTGATACTGGTTGATTAGAGGACTAGCAGTGATGGCTCTGGGTAATATGAGTTCCTAGGTGAACCTCCTCTTCATCAGTGATCTGGTGAATAACCAGTTGCTTTATAGGACTTCAGTCAGACTGGGGCAGATAAATATAATAATAATAATAATACTTGATTCTTTTGGTTTCTGTTTGGTAAAGTGTTATCCAGCTAGGCCTACTGTGCTGTGTTGGAAAGTCCTGTATATCTAAATATAGGCCTAATGTGCTGCTAGGTATAGGTCTATTGTGCTGTATTGTAAAGTACTTGTATACAGTAGCTACAGTAGGTATATGACTACCGTTGTATGTTGTAAATTGCTGTACAGCTAGGTATAGACCTACTGTCCTGTGTTGTAAAGAGCTGTATAGCTACAGTATGCTCGCTGTGATGTGAAGTGGTATCAATCAATCAATCAATCAATCAAAGCTGTATTTGTATAGCGCATTTCATACCCAGAGGCAACACAATGCGCTTTACAGAGAACAAGGGAGGTGGGGATTCATCCCACCCCTACATATTCCAGAGGGAAGCAAAAAGTGAGCTGTACAAATTCTTCCCTGACCCCTCTCAACAAGGAAATCGAGCAAGCTCCTGGAGTATGTTTGTCTACCGGCTAAGAACATTTATAAAGCAATAAATTACATTAAATTACATTTTCAGAGTAAGAGAGGCTAAAAACATAATAGGAGAGACATGGCAAACACTGGTGTATGTCTGTGTGTGCGTGAATGTGCCTGGGCCCAGATAGAGGCAGGGGTTGGGGTAGAGAGGGGGTAGGAAAAGGATACGGACCCGGGTTAGGGTGAGGGGAAGGGGGACTGGGCCCAGGTCCAGGCCTAAGCCGGATGTGGACTGATGTGTGTACGTGTGTGTGTGTGTTAACTAAATACTACGACATCCACAGCTGACACGGGGGTATCTATCGGACTCAGAGTGGTGTGCGGGTGACAGTGGGGCATCCACTGGACCTGGTTAGAAGGTAGGAGGAAGAGAGAGAGGCACTAGGGGAGACAGAAAACGGTTAGAAGCACGCTGAGCCTTTGAAGCAACACAGATATCAGAACAGAACAAGCCTGTTTCAGGGCAACCAGCTTCTGTACACAACTTGATATACATAGCAGGATATACATCAATGTATACAGAGGATTCACAGGTAGGTTTGAGGCTGCCTTTCTGTGTCTCAAGGTCCTGGCTAGTGATTGTAGGCTAGGCCAAAAAGGTACGTCTTGAGATCTTGCTTGAAGACCTCCGTTGTTTCGACCCTTCTTAGGCACTCCGGCAGGGAGTTCCAGAAGTTGGGGGCATAGAAACTAAAAGCTGCCTCTCCGTGTTTCTTGGTCCTGGCTTTTGGGACTGTTACGAGTTCAGTACCTGAGGATCTGAGTGGTCTGTTGGGCATGTACCTGACAAGCATGTCTGAAATGTTTTCTGGTGCGTGACTGTGGAGAGATTTATAGACTAGTATTAGTATTTTAAAGTCTATTCTAGAGTTGACAGTTAACCAGTGTAGTGATTTTAAGGCTGGTGTGATGTGTGCCCTTCGTCTAGTCTTAGTGAGGACTCGTACTGATCACAGCACTATGTTGGTGTGCTTCGTAAACATGAGTCAATTGCTCTTGAATTATCTGTATGCCGAGATGAATCCAGTGATGTCCACCTCTTGAAATTTGGTCGAATTTACTGACCGCTAGATCAGTGAAACCCGGGGCTGCCAAGTCTCAGACACACGCATTGCAGCCTATTCTCACGTTCACTCGCCACGCTTCACAATTCTCACTCGGAGAAATGACCAACCTCAAAATAGCCTAGGCTACTACCAATTCAATGGCTATGGGACCCTTTTTTTTATTATTACTTGAACGAACTCTAATCTCGCCTCTCGGTCGTCCTTCGCGCTCAAAGAACGCTACCCAAATCTACCTATCGGGGAGGAGAGAGGGAGAGGGAGCCGTCCCGGCGGGGGGAGAGGGGGGTTGGTGCTTGTGACTACACTTAGTCAACGCTTTGCTTAGCAACCACTCGCAGCAACCTCGCCTTTTTATTAATTACACCCGTGTTTACCTAATGTAGATATCCTATTTCAAAAATGCACTCATCAGTCCGACTCCAACACTTCCACACCCCTATCAAAACCACTAGAGGGCGCCTCACCACGTTACATCTCCCATTGCTTTTATGATGTCATAGTAGACGTTGCTGACGCAGACACTTAAACAGTCAGTGATCCATTCCATCTCATCAGAGTAGCTAGTGACTTCTGGATCTGACACACTGACTTAGAGAAAACAAGTAAGTCCATAATGGGGATAAACTTTAGAGTAAGAATTTTCTACAATTATTCTGTATTAATTCTTTGACAAAAACACCCCCAATTGAAGACAGAATAGAGTACATATTGCTCTCTGAGCTTTGTTTAACCAAGTTGTCATATAAATGATGTGTTGATACTGGTTGATTAGAGGACTAGCAGTGATGGCTCTGGGTAATATGAGTTCCTGGGTGAACCTCCTCTTCATCAGTGATCTGGTGAAAAACCAGTTGCTTTATAGGTGTTAAGGATCAGGATGGAGGACCCAAGAGCAGACACGATTGGGGTGAAAGCCCGTAGGCACGTTTATTGCGATCCGGGGAGAGGCAGGCAGTAACGTGATCCGTAGACAGGCGTGGGTCAGGCGGGGACGTGGTAGTCGTACAGGCGATGGTCAGGCAGGAGCGTGGTAGTCGTACAGGCGATGGTCAGGCAGGAGCGGGGTTGTCGTACAGGCGTGGGTCAGGCAGGAGCAGGGTTGTCGTACAGGCGTGGGTCAGGCAGGAGCAGGGTTGTCGTACAGGCGTGGGTCAGGCAGGAGCAGGGTGGTCGTACAGGCGTGGGTCAGGCAGGAGCAGGGTTGTTGTACAGGCGTGGGTCAGGCAGGAGCGGGGTAATCGTACAGGCGTGGGTCAGGCAGGAACTGGGAAGACAGGGAGAACAGGGTAAGGCAAGGTTCAAAAGACAGACGAGGCAGGGAGCTAGAGACGTGTACCCACTAGGTTGGTTAGTCAACGATCTGGCGCCGCATGCTGTGTGGAGTGGCTTCTTAACCTCCTGGGCTGATGGGCTGCAGGTGGTGGCTGGCCAGGATGGGGTGCAATCACCGGAATGACCGGCAGCTGCTCACGCCGACGAGCCCGCAGTTCCCTCTGCGCCCTCTGGGAGGTGCCAGGGGACTCGTTCTCGGAGATAGGGTTAGGGGCAGGCAGAGAGGCAGGGTTAGAGGCATGGGTTGTGACAGGACCCCCCCCTCTACGGGCGACTCCCGGCGACCGACCAGGCAGGCCAGGGTGGGCCCGGTGGAAATCCCGGACAAGAGAGGGGTCCAGGATGTGCCTGCGGGGCACCCAGCTTTGCTCCTCAGGCCCATAACCCTCCCAATCGACAAGGTATTGCAGACCCCGGCCCCGGCGACGGACCCTCAGCAACCGCCGGACAGTCCAGGCCGGATGGTCGTCGATGAGGCGGACGGGGGGAGGAGCATCGCCTGGGGGGCAAAGGGGACTGACCTTCACAGGTTTGATCCTGGAGACGTGGAAGACCGGGTGGATCCTCATGGCGGGGGGCAACCTGAGCTTGACCGCCACAGGGTTGACCACGCTCTCAATGACGTAGGGGCCGAGGAAGCGGGGGACCAGCTTCCTGCAACCTGCCTGCAGCGGAATGTCCCTGGAGGAGAGCCAGACCTCCTGGCCAGGCACATAGTTGGGGGCCGGGGTCCGACGCTGGTCGGCATACCGCTGGCTTCTGCGGGTGGAGCGGAGCAGGGCCGAGCGGGCGGTCCTCCAGATCCTGCGGCAGCGGTCAATGTGGGCCTGGACTGACGGGACAGCCAGCTCCTCCTCCTGCTCAGGAAAAAGGGGTGGTTGGTAACCCAGGGAGCACTCAAACGGGGACTGACCTGAGGAGGCGTTGGGCAGGGTGTTGTGGGCGTACTCGACCCAGGAGATGCGCTCGCTCCAAGAGGCCGGGCTCCGGCCCGTGATGCACCGCAGGGCAGTGCCCAGGTACTGGTTGGCCCGTTCCGCATGCCCGTTGGTCTGGGGGTGGAAGCCCGAGGACAGGCTGACAGTGGCCCCCATAGCCCGACAGAACTCCCTCCAGACCCGAGAGGTGAACTGCGGCCCCCTGTCTGACACAATGTCGAGGGGGATGCCATGGAGACGGACCACGTGAGTCACCAGCAGGTCCGCAGTCTCAGAGGCAGAGGGGAGCTTAGGCAGCGGCACGAAGTGGGCAGCCTTCGAGAAACGGTCAATGATGGTCAGGATCACCGTGTTTCCCTGGGATGGGGGGAGACCGGTGACGAAGTCCAACCCAATGTGGCTCCAGGGTCGGCCGGGAACAGGCAGGGGACGCAGAAGTCCTGAAGGGGGCTGGTGGGAGGACTTACTCCGGGCACACACCGTACAGGCCTGGACGTACTTGGTGGTGTCGACGGCCATGGTGGGCCACCAGAACCGGCGCCTAAGCAGGGTTAGCGTGCGGCTGGCTCCTGGGTGACAGGCGAACTGGGACGTGTGGGCCCACTGGAGGACCTGGGTACGGACCCGGTCAGGCACAAAGAGGCGGTTTGCCGGACCACCGCCTAGGTCTGGCTGAGTCCTCTGGGCCTCCCTCACGATCCCCTCTACCTCCCAAGTGAGAGCACCCACCACACAGGAGGAGGGCAGAATAGTGTCCAGCTCTGCACTCCGCTCCGGGGGCGAGAACTGGCGTGAGAGAGCATCTGGCTTCACATTGCGGGACCCTGGTCGGTAGGTCAGGGTGAAATTGAAGCGGCCGAAAAACAGAGCCCACCTGGCCTGCCGGGGATTCAGCCTCTTTGCGTCCCGGATGTAGATCAGGTTCTTGTGGTCAGTCCACACGATGATCGGCTGCTCCGTCCCCTCCAGCCAGTGCCTCCACTCCTGCAGTGCGAGTTGGACCGCGAGAAGCTCCCTGTTTCCTACGTCGTAGTTCCTCTCGGCCGGCTCCAAGCGGCGGGAGAAGAAGGCGCAGGGGTGGAGCTTGCCGTCCGTCACGGCCCTCTGGGACAGGACCGCCCCAACCCCCGTGTCGGAGGCGTCAACCTCCAGGACGAATTGGAGTGAGGGGTCCGGTTGGATGAGGACAGGTGCGGAGGTGAACAGGGCCTTGAGGGCCTTGAAGGCCACGTCCGCCGCAGGGGTCCAGGCGAAGGGGATGGCCGTGGATGTCAGCGCTGTCATGGGGCTCGCCACCCGGCTGTAGTTCCGGATAAACCTCCGGTAAAAGTTAGCGAACCCCAGGAACCGTTGGAGCTCCTTGCGGGTGGTGGGGACCGGCCACTCAACCACCGCCCTGATCTTCTCTGGGGAAGCCCTCACCCTCCCGGCCTCAATGACGAAACCCAGGAACTGGATCGTGGGCACGTGAAACTCGCATTTCTCCGCCTTGAGGTAGAGCCTGTTCTCCATGAGCCTCTGGAGGACCTGCCTGACGTGCCCGGTGTGCTCCTCCATGGTGCGCGAGAAGACGAGGATGTCATCCAGGTAGACGAAGACGGTGTGGTTGAGGAGGTCTCTGAGGACGTCGTTCACTAGGGCTTGGAACACGGCCGGGGCGTTGGTTAGGCCGAAGGGCATGACGCGGTACTCAAAGTGCCCGAGGGGGGTGTTAAAGGCCGTCTTCCACTCGTCTCCTTTCCTGATGCGCACCAGGTGGTAAGCGTTCCTGAGGTCGAGCTTGGAGAACACTGTGGCGCCCTGGAGCGGTTCGAAGGCGGAGGCGATGAGCAGCAGGGGGTAGCGGTTCTTGACTGTAATGTCGTTCAATCGCCGGTAGTCGATGCACGGGCGTAGGGTGCCGTCTTTCTTGCCCATGAAGAAGAAGCCCGCTCCTACGGGTGAGCTGGAGGGCTTGATGAGGCCGGCGTTCAGGGACTCGTGGATGTATTTCTCCATGGCCTCTCTCTCAGGACGAGACAAGTTGATCAGACGGCCGGAGTGCAAGGGCGCTCCTGAAAGCAGTTCAATGGCACAGTCGTAGGGGCGGTGAGGAGGCAGGGAGAGGGCCCTCTGTTTGCTGAACGCCTCTCCGAGGTCATGGTAGATGGAGGGAACCGTGGACAGGTCAGGTGGCTCCAGTGAGGCGCTGACGCCCTCTGTAGGCGGGGTGGCAGAGGTGAGACAGGTCCTGTGGCAGTGATGACTCCAGCCAATCACCCTGTTGGTCTCCCAGTCGATGTGGGGGTTGTGGCGCCGGAGCCAGGTCTGCCCCAGGACGAGGGGACTCTGGGGTGATGAGATCACCAGCAGGGAGAGGGTCTCGTGGTGGTTGCCAGACAGACGGATCTCCAAGGGCTTTGTGACCTGGGTGACCTCGGCCAGCAGTCTCCCGCTGAGGTCGTGAACGGCAAGGGGCGTGTCCCGGAGTTGTGTGGGGATGCCGGCCTGACGGACGAGCGTGGCATCGATGAAGCAGTCGTCCGTGCCCGAGTCAATCAGAGCAGGTACGGGGAATGGCCGGTTGTTAGATGTGACCACGGCTTCCAAGTGCAGGCGCCCCTGGTGGCTGGGGGTGAGTACGCCGCCCATCAGTGACACCCCTCTCACCGACGGGCTGGAGCTTTTGGGCGGTTCGGGCAGGTGTTCCGGGTGTGTCCAGGGCCGCCACAATAGAAACAGAGCCCCTCTGTAACCCTCCGGAGGCGCTCCTCAGCGGTCAGATGAGCCCCGCCCAATACCATGGGCTCGTCCTCAGGGGATGGAGAGGCAGACAGAGCAGAGGAGCGCAGGGGGGCGGAGTCGGGGCGAGACGAGAAGGGGGCCGGCTGGCCTGGGGGACGGTGACTGGGGGGCCGGACAGAGCCAGAGGGACGGGTGGCTCTTTCTCTCCTGCGCTCCCGGAGCCTGTTGTCCACCTTCACGGCGAGCGAGATGAGGTTGTCCAGGGAGGTGGCATCTTCCCTGAGCGCCAGCTCATCCTTAATAGTCTCTGTGAGGCCTGAGCGGAAAGCGGTCTGGAGGTCGGCATCGTTCCACCCGCTCCCCGCAGCCAGGATGCGGAACTCCACAGAGAATTCTGCCACACTCCGGGTGCCCTGCTGGAGATGGAGCAGGCGTGAGGCGGAGTCGCGGCCGTGGGCTGGATGGTCGAAAACCTTTCTAAACTCCACACAGAAAGTCTCGAAGGACCCGAAACAGGCCGCCCCTGACTCCCAGACTGCTTCAAACCAGCGGAGGGGTTGGCCGGTCAACAGGTTGGAGACGAAGGCAATCCTCTCCGCGTCCCCAGAATACCGGCTAGGCTGGTGAGCGAAAATGAATTTGCACTGCATCAGGAAGGACCCGCACTCAGCCAGGTCGCCGTCGAATGGCCTGGGGTTGGAGAGCTTGGGCTCTCTCCGGGGCAGAGCGGGGGAAGCGGCCTCGCCAGGAGCTGGAGCGGCGGGCTGGTCCTGGGGTGGTGCTGGGTCCTGGGGTGGTGATGGGGCCTGGAGAGGGGTAAGGTGGGCGATCAGGTTCCGGAACTCCTGGGTGAGAGCCTGCAGGCCCTGGTCGGTTTGGGCTGCCTGGGTGGCGAGCGCGTTCACGCTGGTGGAGAGGCCCTGCATGGCACTGGCCGCATGTTGGAGGTCAGAGTCGTGTCTCCCAATCAGCGTACCTTGGCTGGCGATGGCAGTGCGTATGGCGTCGACGTCCGCTGGGTCCATGTCTTGGCCAGATCGTTCTGTTAAGGATCAGGATGGAGGACCCAAGAGCAGACACGATTGGGGTGAAAGCCCGTAGGCACGTTTATTGCGATCCGGGGAGAGGCAGGCAGTAACGTGATCCGTAGACAGGCGTGGGTCAGGCGGGGACGTGGTAGTCGTACAGGCGATGGTCAGGCAGGAGCGTGGTAGTCGTACAGGCGATGGTCAGGCAGGAGCGGGGTTGTCGTACAGGCGTGGGTCAGGCAGGAGCAGGGTTGTCATACAGGCGTGGGTCAGGCAGGAGCAGGGTTGTCGTACAGGCGTGGGTCAGGCAGGAGCGGGGTAATCGTACAGGCGTGGGTCAGGCAGGAACTGGGAAGACAGGGAGAACAGGGTAAGGCAAGGTTCAAAAGACAGACGAGGCAGGGAGCTAGAGACGTGTACCCACTAGGTTGGTTAGTCAACGATCTGGCGCCGCATGCTGTGTGGAGTGGCTTCTTCACCTCCTGGGCTGATGGGCTGCAGGTGGTGGCTGGCCAGGATGGGGTGCAATCACCGGAATGACCGGCAGCTGCTCACGCCGACGAGCCCGCAGTTCCCTCTGCGCCCTCTGGGAGGTGCCAGGGGACTCGTTCTCGGAGATAGGGTTAGGGGCAGGCAGAGAGGCAGGGTTAGAGGCATGGGTTGTGACAATAGGACTTCAGTCAGACTGGGGCAGATAAATATAATAATAATAATAATACTTGATTCTTTTGGTTTCTGTTTGGTAAAGTGTTATCCAGCTAGGCCTACTGTCCCTCGTTTGAGTTATTTTACAGAGAGAACTACAACGATCCTCCTGATTTTAGATTGCAATTCTTGCACTTTGCCTTCAGCACTAGATTATGATCTTAGTCACTTGTTTTAGAAAGGAGATGCACTTGTAAGTTCTGGCAAGTAGCCTAGTAGGCTAGTAGCCCAACATTGGCCTTTCCTAGTTAAATGCAATTATTGTTAGTTGCTTTGGATAAAAGCGTCTGCTAAAATACTGTAATACATTGAGATCTAGGCTACTGATCCGGGCATCTGTCGCGTTTTGAGAACTTCACTGGAGAGTGCAGCTGATCAGAGCACTATGCTGGTGCGCTTCGTAAACATGAGTCAATCTTGAATTATCTGTATGCCGAGATGAATCCAGTGATGTCCACCTCTTGAAATTTGGTCGGATTTACTGACCGGTAGATCAGTGAAACCCGGGGCTGCCAAGTCTCAGACACACGCATTGCAGCCTATTCTCACGCTCACTCGCCACGCTTCACAATTCTCACTCGGAGAAATGACCAACCTCAAAATAGCCTAGGCTACTACCAATTCAATGGCTATGGGACTCTTTTTTTTTCATTATTACTTGAACGAACGCTAATCTCGCCTCTCGGTCGTCCTTCGCGCTCAAAGAACGCTCCCCAAATCTACCTATCGGGGAGGAGAGAGGGAGAGGGAGCCGTCCCGGCGGGGGGAGAGGGGGGTTGGTGCTTGTGACTACACTTAGTCAACGCTTTGCTTAGCAACCACTCGCAGCAACCTCGCCTTTTTATTAATTACACGCGTGTTTGCCTAATGTAGATATCCTATTTCAAAAATGCACTCATCAGTCCGACTCCAACACTTCCACACCCCTATCAAAACCACTAGAGGGCGCCTCGCCACGTTACATCTCCCATTGCTTTTATGATGTCATAGTAGACGTTGCTGACGCAGACACTTAAACAGTCAGTGATCCATTCCACCTCATCAGAGTAGCTAGTGACTTCTGGATCTGACACACTGACTTAGAGAAAACAAGTAAGTCCATAATGGGGATAAACTTTAGAGTAAGACTTTTCTACAATTATTCTGTATTAATTCTTTGACAAAAACACCCCCAATTGAAGACAGAATAGAGTACATATTGCTCTCTGAGCTTTGCTTAACCAAGTTGTCATATAAATGATGTGTTGATACTGGTTGATTAGAGGACTAGCAGTGATGGCTCTGGGTAATATGAGTTCCTGGGTGAACCTCCTCTTCATCTGTGATCTGGTGAATAACCAGTTGCTTTATAGGACTTCAGTCAGACTGGGGCAGATAAATATAATAATAATAATAATACTTGATTCTTTTGGTTTCTGTTTGGTAAAGTGTTATCCAGCTAGGCCTACTGTGCTGTGTTGGAAAGTCCTGTATATCTAAATATAGGCCTAATGTGCTGCTAGGTATAGGTCTATTGTGCTGTATTGTAAAGTACTTGTATACAGTAGCTACAGTAGGTATATGACTACTGTTGTATGTTGTAAATTGCTGTACAGCTAGGTATAGACCTACTGTCCTGTGTTGTAAAGAGCTGTATAGCTACAGTATGCTCGCTGTGATATGAAGTGGTATCAATCAATCAATCAATCAATCAATCAAAGCTGTATTTGTATAGCGCATTTCATACCCAGAGGCAACACAATGCGCTTTACAGAGAACAAGGGAGGTGGGGATTCATCCCACCCCTACATATTCCAGAGGGAAGCAAAAAGTGAGCTGTACAAATTCTTCCCTGACCCCTCTCAACAAGGAAATCGAGCAAGCTCCTGGAGTATGTTTGTCTACCGGCTAAGAACATTTATAAAGCAATAAATTACATTAAATTACATTTTCAGAGTAAGAGAGGCTAAAAACATAATAGGAGAGACATGGCAAACACTGGTGTATGTCTGTGTGTGCGTGAATGTGCCTGGGCCCAGATAGAGGCAGGGGTTGGGGTAGAGAGGGGGTAGGAAAAGGATACGGACCCGGGTTAGGGTGAGGGGAAGGGGGACTGGGCCCAGGTCCAGGCCTAAGCCGGATGTGGACTGATGTGTGTACGTGTGTGTGTGTGTTAACTAAATACTACGACATCCACAGCTGACACGGGGGTATCTATCGGACTCAGAGTGGTGTGCGGGTGACAGTGGGGCATCCACTGGACCTGGTTAGAAGGTAGGAGGAAGAGAGAGAGGCACTAGGGGAGACAGAAAACGGTTAGAAGCACGCTGAGCCTTTGAAGCAACACAGATATCAGAACAGAACAAGCCTGTTTCAGGGCAACCAGCTTCTGTACACAACTTGATATACATAGAGTGCATAGCAGGATATACACCAATGTATACAGAGGATTCACAGGTAGGTTTGAGGCTGCCTTTCTGTGTCTCAAGGTCCTGGCTAGTGATTGTAGGCTAGGCCAAAAAGGTACGTCTTGAGATCTTGCTTGAAGACCTCCGTTGTTTCGACCCTTCTTAGGCACTCCGGCAGGGTGTTCCAGAGGTTGGGGGTATAGAAACTAAAAGCTGCCTCTCCGTGTTTCTTGGTCCTGGCTTTTGGGACTGTTACGAGTTCAGTACCTGAGGATCTGAGTGGTCTGTTGGGCATGTACCTGACAAGCATGTCTGAAATTTTTTCTGGTGCGTGACTGTGGAGAGATTTATAGACTAGTAATAGTATTTTAAAGTCTATTCTAGAGTTGACAGTTAACCAGTGTAGTGATTTTAAGGCTGGTGTGATGTGTGCCCTTCGTCTAGTCTTAGTGAGGACTCGTACTGATCAGAGCACTATGTTGGTGTGCTTCGTAAACATGAGTCAATTGCTCTTGAATTATCTGTATGCCGAGATGAATCCAGTGATGTCCACCTCTTGAAATTTGGTCGGATTTACTGACCGGTAGATCAGTGAAACCCGGGGCTGCCAAGTCTCAGACACACGCATTGCAGCCTATTCTCACGCTCACTCGCCACGCTTCACAATTCTCACTCAGAGAAATGACCAACCTCAAAATAGCCTAGGCTACTACCAATTCAATGGCTATGGGACTCTTTTTTATTATTATTACTTGAACGAACTCTAATCTCGCCTCTCGGTCGTCCTTCGCGCTCAAAGAACGCTCCCCAAATCTACCTATCGGGGAGGAGAGAGGGAGAGGGAGCCGTCCCGGCGGGGGGAGAGGGGGGTTGGTGCTTGTGACTACACTTAGTCAACGCTTTGCTTAGCAACCACTCGCAGCAACCTCGCCTTTTTATTAATTACACCCGTGTTTGCCTAATGTAGATATCCTATTTCAAAAATGCACTCATCAGTCCGACTCCAACACTTCCACACCCCTATCAAAACCACTAGAGGGCGCCTCGCCACGTTACATCTCCCATTGCTTTTATGATGTCATAGTAGACGTTGCTGACGCAGACACTTAAACAGTCAGTGATCCATTCCATCTCATCAGAGTAGCTAGTGACTTCTGGATCTGACACACTGACTTAGAGAAAACAAGTAAGTCCATAATGGGGATAAACTTTAGAGTAAGAATTTTCTACAATTATTCTGTATTAATTCTTTGACAAAAACACCCCCAATTGAAGACAGAATAGAGTACATATTGCTCTCTGAGCTTTGTTTAACCAAGTTGTCATATAAATGATGTGTTGATACTGGTTGATTAGAGGACTAGCAGTGATGGCTCTGGGTAATATGAGTTCCTGGGTGAACCTCCTCTTCATCAGTGATCTGGTGAATAACCAGTTGCTTTATAGGACTTCAGTCAGACTGGGGCAGATAAATATAATAATAATAATAATACTTGATTCTTTTGGTTTCTGTTTGGTAAAGTGTTATCCAGCTAGGCCTACTGTGCTGTGTTGGAAAGTCCTGTATATCTAAATATAGGCCTAATGTGCTGCTAGGTATAGGTCTATTGTGCTGTATTGTAAAGTACTTGTATACAGTAGCTACAGTAGGTATATGACTACCGTTGTATGTTGTAAATTGCTGTACAGCTAGGTATAGACCTACTGTCCTGTGTTGTAAAGAGCTGTATAGCTACAGTATGCTCGCTGTGATGTGAAGTGGTATCAATCAATCAATCAATCAATCAAAGCTGTATTTGTATAGCGCATTTCATACCCAGAGGCAACACAATGCGCTTTACAGAGAACAAGGGAGGTGGGGATTCATCCCACCCCTACATATTCCAGAGGGAAGCAAAAAGTGAGCTGTACAAATTCTTCCCTGACCCCTCTCAACAAGGAAATCGAGCAAGCTCCTGGAGTATGTTTGTCTACCGGCTAAGAACATTTATAAAGCAATAAATTACATTAAATTACATTTTAAGAGTAAGAGAGGCTAAAAACATAATAGGAGAGACATGGCAAACACTGGTGTATGTCTGTGTGTGCGTGAATGTGCCTGGGCCCAGATAGAGGCAGGGGTTGGGGTAGAGAGGGGGTAGGAAAAGGATACGGACCCGGGTTAGGGTGAGGGGAAGGGGGACTGGGCCCAGGTCCAGGCCTAAGCCGGATGTGGACTGATGTGTGTACGTGTGTGTGTGTGTTAACTAAATACTACGACATCCACAGCTGACACGGGGGTATCTATCGGACTCAGAGTGGTGTGCGGGTGACAGTGGGGCATCCACTGGACCTGGTTAGAAGGTAGGAGGAAGAGAGAGAGGCACTAGGGGAGACAGAAAACGGTTAGAAGCACGCTGAGCCTTTGAAGCAACACAGATATCAGAACAGAACAAGCCTGTTTCAGGGCAACCAGCTTCTGTACACAACTTGATATACATAGCAGGATATACATCAATGTATACAGAGGATTCACAGGTAGGTTTGAGGCTGCCTTTCTGTGTCTCAAGGTCCTGGCTAGTGATTGTAGGCTAGGCCAAAAAGGTACGTCTTGAGATCTTGCTTGAAGACCTCCGTTGTTTCGACCCTTCTTAGGCACTCCGGCAGGGAGTTCCAGAAGTTGGGGGCATAGAAACTAAAAGCTGCCTCTCCGTGTTTCTTGGTCCTGGCTTTTGGGACTGTTACGAGTTCAGTACCTGAGGATCTGAGTGGTCTGTTGGGCATGTACCTGACAAGCATGTCTGAAATGTTTTCTGGTGCGTGACTGTGGAGAGATTTATAGACTAGTATTAGTATTTTAAAGTCTATTCTAGAGTTGACAGTTAACCAGTGTAGTGATTTTAAGGCTGGTGTGATGTGTGCCCTTCGTCTAGTCTTAGTGAGGACTCGTACTGATCAGAGCACTATGTTGGTGTGCTTCGTAAACATGAGTCAATTGCTCTTGAATTATCTGTATGCCGAGATGAATCCAGTGATGTCCACCTCTTGAAATTTGGTCGAATTTACTGACCGCTAGATCAGTGAAACCCGGGGCTGCCAAGTCTCAGACACACGCATTGCAGCCTATTCTCACGTTCACTCGCCACGCTTCACAATTCTCACTCGGAGAAATGACCAACCTCAAAATAGCCTAGGCTACTACCAATTCAATGGCTATGGGACCCTTTTTTTTATTATTACTTGAACAAACTCTAATCTCGCCTCTCGGTCGTCCTTCGCGCTCAAAGAACGCTACCCAAATCTACCTATCGGGGAGGAGAGAGGGAGAGGGAGCCGTCCCGGCGGGGGGAGAGGGGGGTTGGTGCTTGTGACTACACTTAGTCAACGCTTTGCTTAGCAACCACTCGCAGCAACCTCGCCTTTTTATTAATTACACCCGTGTTTACCTAATGTAGATATCCTATTTCAAAAATGCACTCATCAGTCCGACTCCAACACTTCCACACCCCTATCAAAACCACTAGAGGGCGCCTCACCACGTTACATCTCCCATTGCTTTTATGATGTCATAGTAGACGTTGCTGACGCAGACACTTAAACAGTCAGTGATCCATTCCATCTCATCAGAGTAGCTAGTGACTTCTGGATCTGACACACTGACTTAGAGAAAACAAGTAAGTCCATAATGGGGATAAACTTTAGAGTAAGAATTTTCTACAATTATTCTGTATTAATTCTTTGACAAAAACACCCCCAATTGAAGACAGAATAGAGTACATATTGCTCTCTGAGCTTTGTTTAACCAAGTTGTCATATAAATGATGTGTTGATACTGGTTGATTAGAGGACTAGCAGTGATGGCTCTGGGTAATATGAGTTCCTGGGTGAACCTCCTCTTCATCAGTGATCTGGTGAATAACCAGTTGCTTTATAGGTGTTAAGGATCAGGATGGAGGACCCAAGAGCAGACACGATTGGGGTGAAAGCCCGTAGGCACGTTTATTGCGATCCGGGGAGAGGCAGGCAGTAACGTGATCCGTAGACAGGCGTGGGTCAGGCGGGGACGTGGTAGTCGTACAGGCGATGGTCAGGCAGGAGCGTGGTAGTCGTACAGGCGATGGTCAGGCAGGAGCGGGGTTGTCGTACAGGCGTGGGTCAGGCAGGAGCAGGGTTGTCGTACAGGCGTGGGTCAGGCAGGAGCAGGGTTGTCGTACAGGCGTGGGTCAGGCAGGAGCAGGGTGGTCGTACAGGCGTGGGTCAGGCAGGAGCAGGGTTGTTGTACAGGCGTGGGTCAGGCAGGAGCGGGGTAATCGTACAGGCGTGGGTCAGGCAGGAACTGGGAAGACAGGGAGAACAGGGTAAGGCAAGGTTCAAAAGACAGACGAGGCAGGGAGCTAGAGACGTGTACCCACTAGGTTGGTTAGTCAACGATCTGGCGCCGCATGCTGTGTGGAGTGGCTTCTTAACCTCCTGGGCTGATGGGCTGCAGGTGGTGGCTGGCCAGGATGGGGTGCAATCACCGGAATGACCGGCAGCTGCTCACGCCGACGAGCCCGCAGTTCCCTCTGCGCCCTCTGGGAGGTGCCAGGGGACTCGTTCTCGGAGATAGGGTTAGGGGCAGGCAGAGAGGCAGGGTTAGAGGCATGGGTTGTGACAGGACCCCCCCCTCTACGGGCGACTCCCGGCGACCGACCAGGCAGGCCAGGGTGGGCCCGGTGGAAATCCCGGACAAGAGAGGGGTCCAGGATGTGCCTGCGGGGCACCCAGCTTTGCTCCTCAGGCCCATAACCCTCCCAATCGACAAGGTATTGCAGACCCCGGCCCCGGCGACGGACCCTCAGCAACCGCCGGACAGTCCAGGCCGGATGGTCGTCGATGAGGCGGACGGGGGGAGGAGCATCGCCTGGGGGGCAAAGGGGACTGACCTTCACAGGTTTGATCCTGGAGACGTGGAAGACCGGGTGGATCCTCATGGCGGGGGGCAACCTGAGCTTGACCGCCACAGGGTTGACCACGCTCTCAATGACGTAGGGGCCGAGGAAGCGGGGGACCAGCTTCCTGCAACCTGCCTGCAGCGGAATGTCCCTGGAGGAGAGCCAGACCTCCTGGCCAGGCACATAGTTGGGGGCCGGGGTCCGACGCTGGTCGGCATACCGCTGGCTTCTGCGGGTGGAGCGGAGCAGGGCCGAGCGGGCGGTCCTCCAGATCCTGCGGCAGCGGTCAATGTGGGCCTGGACTGACGGGACAGCCAGCTCCTCCTCCTGCTCAGGAAAAAGGGGTGGTTGGTAACCCAGGGAGCACTCAAACGGGGACTGACCTGAGGAGGCGTTGGGCAGGGTGTTGTGGGCGTACTCGACCCAGGAGATGCGCTCGCTCCAAGAGGCCGGGCTCCGGCCCGTGATGCACCGCAGGGCAGTGCCCAGGTACTGGTTGGCCCGTTCCGCCTGCCCGTTGGTCTGGGGGTGGAAGCCCGAGGACAGGCTGACAGTGGCCCCCATAGCCCGACAGAACTCCCTCCAGACCCGAGAGGTGAACTGCGGCCCCCTGTCTGACACAATGTCGAGGGGGATGCCATGGAGACGGACCACGTGAGTCACCAGCAGGTCCGCAGTCTCAGAGGCAGAGGGGAGCTTAGGCAGCGGCACGAAGTGGGCAGCCTTCGAGAAACGGTCAATGATGGTCAGGATCACCGTGTTTCCCTGGGATGGGGGGAGACCGGTGACGAAGTCCAACCCAATGTGGCTCCAGGGTCGGCCGGGAACAGGCAGGGGACGCAGAAGTCCTGAAGGGGGCTGGTGGGAGGACTTACTCCGGGCACACACCGTACAGGCCTGGACGTACTTGGTGGTGTCGACGGCCATGGTGGGCCACCAGAACCGGCGCCTAAGCAGGGTTAGCGTGCGGCTGGCTCCTGGGTGACAGGCGAACTGGGACGTGTGGGCCCACTGGAGGACCTGGGTACGGACCCGGTCAGGCACAAAGAGGCGGTTTGCCGGACCACCGCCTAGGTCTGGCTGAGTCCTCTGGGCCTCCCTCACGATCCCCTCTACCTCCCAAGTGAGAGCACCCACCACACAGGAGGAGGGCAGAATAGTGTCCAGCTCTGCACTCCGCTCCGGGGGCGAGAACTGGCGTGAGAGAGCATCTGGCTTCACATTGCGGGACCCTGGTCGGTAGGTCAGGGTGAAATTGAAGCGGCCGAAAAACAGAGCCCACCTGGCCTGCCGGGGATTCAGCCTCTTTGCGTCCCGGATGTAGATCAGGTTCTTGTGGTCAGTCCACACGATGATCGGCTGCTCCGTCCCCTCCAGCCAGTGCCTCCACTCCTGCAGTGCGAGTTGGACCGCGAGAAGCTCCCTGTTTCCTACGTCGTAGTTCCTCTCGGCCGGCTCCAAGCGGCGGGAGAAGAAGGCGCAGGGGTGGAGCTTGCCGTCCGTCACGGCCCTCTGGGACAGGACCGCCCCAACCCCCGTGTCGGAGGCGTCAACCTCCAGGACGAATTGGAGTGAGGGGTCCGGTTGGATGAGGACAGGTGCGGAGGTGAACAGGGCCTTGAGGGCCTTGAAGGCCACGTCCGCCGCAGGGGTCCAGGCGAAGGGGATGGCCGTGGATGTCAGCGCTGTCATGGGGCTCGCCACCCGGCTGTAGTTCCGGATAAACCTCCGGTAAAAGTTAGCGAACCCCAGGAACCGTTGGAGCTCCTTGCGGGTGGTGGGGACCGGCCACTCAACCACCGCCCTGATCTTCTCTGGGGAAGCCCTCACCCTCCCGGCCTCAATGACGAAACCCAGGAACTGGATCGTGGGCACGTGAAACTCGCATTTCTCCGCCTTGAGGTAGAGCCTGTTCTCCATGAGCCTCTGGAGGACCTGCCTGACGTGCCCGGTGTGCTCCTCCATGGTGCGCGAGAAGACGAGGATGTCATCCAGGTAGACGAAGACGGTGTGGTTGAGGAGGTCTCTGAGGACGTCGTTCACTAGGGCTTGGAACACGGCCGGGGCGTTGGTTAGGCCGAAGGGCATGACGCGGTACTCAAAGTGCCCGAGGGGGGTGTTAAAGGCCGTCTTCCACTCGTCTCCTTTCCTGATGCGCACCAGGTGGTAAGCGTTCCTGAGGTCGAGCATGGAGAACACTGTGGCGCCCTGGAGCGGTTCGAAGGCGGAGGCGATGAGCAGCAGGGGGTAGCGGTTCTTGACTGTAATGTCGTTCAATCGCCGGTAGTCGATGCACGGGCGTAGGGTGCCGTCTTTCTTGCCCACGAAGAAGAAGCCCGCTCCTACGGGTGAGCTGGAGGGCTTGATGAGGCCGGCGTTCAGGGACTCGTGGATGTATTTCTCCATGGCCTCTCTCTCAGGACGAGACAAGTTGAACAGACGGCCGGAGGGCAGGGGCGCTCCTGAAAGCAGTTCAATGGCACAGTCGTAGGGGCGGTGAGGAGGCAGGGAGAGGGCCCTCTGTTTGCTGAACGCCTCTCCGAGGTCATGGTAGATGGAGGGAACCGTGGACAGGTCAGGTGGCTCCAGTGAGGCGCTGACGCCCTCTGTAGGCGGGGTGGCAGAGGTGAGACAGGTCCTGTGGCAGTGATGACTCCAGCCAATCACCCTGTTGGTCTCCCAGTCGATGTGGGGGTTGTGGCGCCGGAGCCAGGTCTGCCCCAGGACGAGGGGACTCTGGGGTGATGAGATCACCAGCAGGGAGAGGGTCTCGTGGTGGTTGCCAGACAGACGGATCTCCAAGGGCTTTGTGACCTGGGTGACCTCGGCCAGCAGTCTCCCGCTGAGGTCGTGAACGGCAAGGGGCGTGTCCCGGAGTTGTGTGGGGATGCCGGCCTGACGGACGAGCGTGGCATCGATGAAGCAGTCGTCCGTGCCCGAGTCAATCAGAGCAGGTACGGGGAATGGCCGGTTGTTAGATGTGACCACGGCTTCCAAGTGCAGGCGCCCCTGGTGGCTGGGGGTGAGTACGCCGCCCATCAGTGACACCCCTCTCACCGACGGGCTGGAGCTTTTGGGCGGTTCGGGCAGGTGTTCCGGGTGTGTCCAGGGCCGCCACAATAGAAACAGAGCCCCTCTGTAACCCTCCGGAGGCGCTCCTCAGCGGTCAGATGAGCCCCGCCCAATACCATGGGCTCGTCCTCAGGGGATGGAGAGGCAGACAGAGCAGAGGAGCGCAGGGGGGCGGAGTCGGGGCGAGACGAGAAGGGGGCCGGCTGGCCTGGGGGACGGTGACTGGGGGGCCGGACAGAGCCAGAGGGACGGGTGGCTCTTTCTCTCCTGCGCTCCCGGAGCCTGTTGTCCACCTTCACGGCGAGCGAGATGAGGTTGTCCAGGGAGGTGGCATCTTCCCTGAGCGCCAGCTCATCCTTAATAGTCTCTGTGAGGCCTGAGCGGAAAGCGGTCTGGAGGTCGGCATCGTTCCACCCGCTCCCCGCAGCCAGGATGCGGAACTCCACAGAGAATTCTGCCACACTCCGGGTGCCCTGCTGGAGATGGAGCAGGCGTGAGGCGGAGTCGCGGCCGTGGGCTGGATGGTCGAAAACCTTTCTAAACTCCACACAGAAAGTCTCGAAGGACCCGAAACAGGCCGCCCCTGACTCCCAGACTGCTTCAAACCAGCGGAGGGGTTGGCCGGTCAACAGGTTGGAGACGAAGGCAATCCTCTCCGCGTCCCCAGAATACCGGCTAGGCTGGTGAGCGAAAATGAATTTGCACTGCATCAGGAAGGACCCGCACTCAGCCAGGTCGCCGTCGAATGGCCTGGGGTTGGAGAGCTTGGGCTCTCTCCGGGGCAGAGCGGGGGAAGCGGCCTCACCAGGAGCTGGAGCGGCGGGCTGGTCCTGGGGTGGTGCTGGGTCCTGGGGTGGTGAT
Organism: Borostomias antarcticus; assembly: GCF_949987555.1. Classification (NCBI taxonomy): domain Eukaryota; kingdom Metazoa; phylum Chordata; class Actinopteri; order Stomiiformes; family Stomiidae; genus Borostomias; species Borostomias antarcticus. Next base: position 900,320 of record NW_028176821.1, read on the forward strand.
GGGGCCTGGAGAGGGGTAAGGTGGGCGATCAGGTTCCGGAACTCCTGGGTGAGAGCCTGCAGGCCCTGGTCGGTTTGGGCTGCCTGGGTGGCGAGCGCGTTCACGCTGGTGGAGAGGCCCTGCATGGCACTGGCCGCATGTTGGAGGTCAGAGTCGTGTCTCCCAATCAGCGTACCTTGGCTGGCGATGGCAGTGCGTATGGCGTCGACGTCCGCTGGGTCCATGTCTTGGCCAGATCGTTCTGTTAAGGATCAGGATGGAGGACCCAAGAGCAGACACGATTGGGGTGAAAGCCCGTAGGCACGTTTATTGCGATCCGGGGAGAGGCAGGCAGTAACGTGATCCGTAGACAGGCGTGGGTCAGGCGGGGACGTGGTAGTCGTACAGGCGATGGTCAGGCAGGAGCGTGGTAGTCGTACAGGCGATGGTCAGGCAGGAGCGGGGTTGTCGTACAGGCGTGGGTCAGGCAGGAGCAGGGTTGTCATACAGGCGTGGGTCAGGCAGGAGCAGGGTTGTCGTACAGGCGTGGGTCAGGCAGGAGCGGGGTAATCGTACAGGCGTGGGTCAGGCAGGAACTGGGAAGACAGGGAGAACAGGGTAAGGCAAGGTTCAAAAGACAGACGAGGCAGGGAGCTAGAGACGTGTACCCACTAGGTTGGTTAGTCAACGATCTGGCGCCGCATGCTGTGTGGAGTGGCTTCTTCACCTCCTGGGCTGATGGGCTGCAGGTGGTGGCTGGCCAGGATGGGGTGCAATCACCGGAATGACCGGCAGCTGCTCACGCCGACGAGCCCGCAGTTCCCTCTGCGCCCTCTGGGAGGTGCCAGGGGACTCGTTCTCGGAGATAGGGTTAGGGGCAGGCAGAGAGGCAGGGTTAGAGGCATGGGTTGTGACAATAGGACTTCAGTCAGACTGGGGCAGATAAATATAATAATAATAATAATACTTGATTCTTTTGGTTTCTGTTTGGTAAAGTGTTATCCAGCTAGGCCTACCGTCCCTCGTTTGAGTTATTTTACAGAGAGAACTACAACGATCCTCCTGATTTTAGATTGCAATTCTTGCACTTTGCCTTCAGCACTAGATTATGATCTTAGTCACTTGTTTTAGAAAGGAGATGCACTTGTAAGTTCTGGCAAGTAGCCTAGTAGGCTAGTAGCCCAACATTGGCCTTTCCTAGTTAAATGCAATTATTGTTAGTTGCTTTGGATAAAAGCGTCTGCTAAAATACTGTAATACAATGAGATCTAGGCTACTGATCCGGGCATCTGTCGCGTTTTGAGAACTTCACTGGAGAGTGCAGCTGATCAGAGCACTATGCTGGTGCGCTTCGTAAACATGAGTCAATCTTGAATTATCTGTATGCCGAGATGAATCCAGTGATGTCCACCTCTTGAAATTTGGTCGGATTTACTGACCGGTAGATCAGTGAAACCCGGGGCTGCCAAGTCTCAGACACACGCATTGCAGCCTATTCTCACGCTCACTCGCCACGCTTCTCAATTCTCACTCGGAGAAATGACCAACCTCAAAATAGCCTAGGCTACTACCAATTCAATGGCTATGGGACTCTTTTTTTTTCATTATTACTTGAACGAACGCTAATCTCGCCTCTCGGTCGTCCTTCGCGCTCAAAGAACGCTCCCCAAATCTACCTATCGGGGAGGAGAGAGGGAGAGGGAGCCGTCCCGGCGGGGGGAGAGGGGGGTTGGTGCTTGTGACTACACTTAGTCAACGCTTTGCTTAGCAACCACTCGCAGCAACCTCGCCTTTTTATTAATTACACGCGTGTTTGCCTAATGTAGATATCCTATTTCAAAAATGCACTCATCAGTCCGACTCCAACACTTCCACACCCCTATCAAAACCACTAGAGGGCGCCTCGCCACGTTACATCTCCCATTGCTTTTATGATGTCATAGTAGACGTTGCTGACGCAGACACTTAAACAGTCAGTGATCCATTCCACCTCATCAGAGTAGCTAGTGACTTCTGGATCTGACACACTGACTTAGAGAAAACAAGTAAGTCCATAATGGGGATAAACTTTAGAGTAAGACTTTTCTACAATTATTCTGTATTAATTCTTTGACAAAAACACCCCCAATTGAAGACAGAATAGAGTACATATTGCTCTCTGAGCTTTGCTTAACCAAGTTGTCATATAAATGATGTGTTGATACTGGTTGATTAGAGGACTAGCAGTGATGGCTCTGGGTAATATGAGTTCCTGGGTGAACCTCCTCTTCATCTGTGATCTGGTGAATAACCAGTTGCTTTATAGGACTTCAGTCAGACTGGGGCAGATAAATATAATAATAATAATAATACTTGATTCTTTTGGTTTCTGTTTGGTAAAGTGTTATCCAGCTAGGCCTACTGTGCTGTGTTGGAAAGTCCTGTATATCTAAATATAGGCCTAATGTGCTGCTAGGTATAGGTCTATTGTGCTGTATTGTAAAGTACTTGTATACAGTAGCTACAGTAGGTATATGACTACTGTTGTATGTTGTAAATTGCTGTACAGCTAGGTATAGACCTACTGTCCTGTGTTGTAAAGAGCTGTATAGCTACAGTATGCTCGCTGTGATATGAAGTGGTATCAATCAATCAATCAATCAATCAAAGCTGTATTTGTATAGCGCATTTCATACCCAGAGGCAACACAATGCGCTTTACAGAGAACAAGGGAGGTGGGGATTCATCCCACCCCTACATATTCCAGAGGGAAGCAAAAAGTGAGCTGTACAAATTCTTCCCTGACCCCTCTCAACAAGGAAATCGAGCAAGCTCCTGGAGTATGTTTGTCTACCGGCTAAGAACATTTATAAAGCAATAAATTACATTAAATTACATTTTCAGAGTAAGAGAGGCTAAAAACATAATAGGAGAGACATGGCAAACACTGGTGTATGTCTGTGTGTGCGTGAATGTGCCTGGGCCCAGATAGAGGCAGGGGTTGGGGTAGAGAGGGGGTAGGAAAAGGATACGGACCCGGGTTAGGGTGAGGGGAAGGGGGACTGGGCCCAGGTCCAGGCCTAAGCCGGATGTGGACTGATGTGTGTACGTGTGTGTGTGTGTTAACTAAATACTACGACATCCACAGCTGACACGGGGGTATCTATCGGACTCAGAGTGGTGTGCGGGTGACAGTGGGGCATCCACTGGACCTGGTTAGAAGGTAGGAGGAAGAGAGAGAGGCACTAGGGGAGACAGAAAACGGTTAGAAGCACGCTGAGCCTTTGAAGCAACACAGATATCAGAACAGAACAAGCCTGTTTCAGGGCAACCAGCTTCTGTACACAACTTGATATACATAGAGTGCATAGCAGGATATACACCAATGTATACAGAGGATTCACAGGTAGGTTTGAGGCTGCCTTTCTGTGTCTCAAGGTCCTGGCTAGTGATTGTAGGCTAGGCCAAAAAGGTACGTCTTGAGATCTTGCTTGAAGACCTCCGTTGTTTCGACCCTTCTTAGGCACTCCGGCAGGGTGTTCCAGAGGTTGGGGGTATAGAAACTAAAAGCTGCCTCTCCGTGTTTCTTGGTCCTGGCTTTTGGGACTGTTACGAGTTCAGTACCTGAGGATCTGAGTGGTCTGTTGGGCATGTACCTGACAAGCATGTCTGAAATTTTTTCTGGTGCGTGACTGTGGAGAGATTTATAGACTAGTAATAGTATTTTAAAGTCTATTCTAGAGTTGACAGTTAACCAGTGTAGTGATTTTAAGGCTGGTGTGATGTGTGCCCTTCGTCTAGTCTTAGTGAGGACTCGTACTGATCAGAGCACTATGTTGGTGTGCTTCGTAAACATGAGTCAATTGCTCTTGAATTATCTGTATGCCGAGATGTATCCAGTGATGTCCACCTCTTGAAATTTGGTCAAATTTACTGACCGCTAGATCAGTGAAACCCGGGGCTGCCAAGTCTCAGACACACGCATTGCAGCCTATTCTCACGCTCACTCGCCACGCTTCACAATTCTCACTCGGAGAAATGACCAACCTCAAAATAGCCTAGGCTACTACCAATTCAATGGCTATGGGACTCTTTTTTATTATTATTACTTGAACGAACTCTAATCTCGCCTCTCGGTCGTCCTTCGCGCTCAAAGAACGCTCCCCAAATCTACCTATCGGGGAGGAGAGAGGGAGAGGGAGCCGTCCCGGCGGGGGGAGAGGGGGGTTGGTGCTTGTGACTACACTTAGTGAACACTTTGCTTAGCAACCACTCGCAGCAACCTCGCCTTTTTATTAATTACACCCGTGTTTGCCTAATGTAGATATCCTATTTCAAAAATGCACTCATCAGTCCGACTCCAACACTTCCACACCCCTATCAAAACCACTAGAGGGCGCCTCGCCACGTTACATCTCCCATTGCTTTTATGATGTCATAGTAGACGTTGCTGACGCAGACACTTAAACAGTCAGTGATCCATTCCATCTCATCAGAGTAGCTAGTGACTTCTGGATCTGACACACTGACTTAGAGAAAACAAGTAAGTCCATAATGGGGATAAACTTTAGAGTAAGAATTTTCTACAATTATTCTGTATTAATTCTTTGACAAAAACACCCCCAATTGAAGACAGAATAGAGTACATATTGCTCTCTGAGCTTTGTTTAACCAAGTTGTCATATAAATGATGTGTTGATACTGGTTGATTAGAGGACTAGCAGTGATGGCTCTGGGTAATATGAGTTCCTGGGTGAACCTCCTCTTCATCAGTGATCTGGTGAATAACCAGTTGCTTTATAGGACTTCAGTCAGACTGGGGCAGATAAATATAATAATAATAATAATAATACTTGATTCTTTTGGTTTCTGTTTGGTAAAGTGTTATCCAGCTAGGCCTACTGTGCTGTGTTGGAAAGTCCTGTATATCTAAATATAAGCCTAATGTGCTGCTAGGTATAGGTCTATTGTGCTGTATTGTAAAGTACTTGTATACAGTAGCTACAGTAGGTATATGACTACCGTTGTATGTTGTAAATTGCTGTACAGCTAGGTATAGACCTACTGTCCTGTGTTGTAAAGAGCTGTATAGCTACAGTATGCTCGCTGTGATGTGAAGTGGTATCAATCAATCAATCAATCAATCAAAGCTGTATTTGTATAGCGCATTTCATACCCAGAGGCAACACAATGCGCTTTACAGAGAACAAGGGAGGTGGGGATTCATCCCACCCCTACATATTCCAGAGGGAAGCAAAAAGTGAGCTGTACAAATTCTTCCCTGACCCCTCTCAACAAGGAAATCGAGCAAGCTCCTGGAGTATGTTTGTCTACCGGCTAAGAACATTTATAAAGCAATAAATTACATTAAATTACATTTTCAGAGTAAGAGAGGCTAAAAACATAATAGGAGAGACATGGCAAACACTGGTGTATGTCTGTGTGTGCGTGAATGTGCCTGGGCCCAGATAGAGGCAGGGGTTGGGGTAGAGAGGGGGTAGGAAAAGGATACGGACCCGGGTTAGGGTGAGGGGAAGGGGGACTGGGCCCAGGTCCAGGCCTAAGCCGGATGTGGACTGATGTGTGTACGTGTGTGTGTGTGTTAACTAAATACTACGACATCCACAGCTGACACGGGGGTATCTATCGGACTCAGAGTGGTGTGCGGGTGACAGTGGGGCATCCACTGGACCTGGTTAGAAGGTAGGAGGAAGAGAGAGAGGCACTAGGGGAGACAGAAAACGGTTAGAAGCACGCTGAGCCTTTGAAGCAACACAGATATCAGAACAGAACAAGCCTGTTTCAGGGCAACCAGCTTCTGTACACAACTTGATATACATAGAGTGCATAGCAGGATATACATCAATGTATACAGAGGATTCACAGGTAGGTTTGAGGCTGCCTTTCTGTGTCTCAAGGTCCTGGCTAGTGATTGTAGGCTAGGCCAAAAAGGTACGTCTTGAGATCTTGCTTGAAGACCTCCGTTGTTTCGACCCTTCTTAGGCACTCCGGCAGGGAGTTCCAGAAGTTGGGGGCATAGAAACTAAAAGCTGCCTCTCCGTGTTTCTTGGTCCTGGCTTTTGGGACTGTTACGAGTTCAGTACCTGAGGATCTGAGTGGTCTGTTGGGCATGTACCTGACAAGCATGTCTGAAATGTTTTCTGGTGCGTGACTGTGGAGAGATTTATAGACTAGTATTAGTATTTTAAAGTCTATTCTAGAGTTGACAGTTAACCAGTGTAGTGATTTTAAGGCTGGTGTGATGTGTGCCCTTCGTCTAGTCTTAGTGAGGACTCGTACTGATCAGAGCACTATGTTGGTGTGCTTCGTAAACATGAGTCAATTGCTCTTGAATTATCTGTATGCCGAGATGAATCCAGTGATGTCCACCTCTTGAAATTTGGTCGAATTTACTGACCGCTAGATCAGTGAAACCCGGGGCTGCCAAGTCTCAGACACACGCATTGCAGCCTATTCTCACGTTCACTCGCCACGCTTCACAATTCTCACTCGGAGAAATGACCAACCTCAAAATAGCCTAGGCTACTACCAATTCAATGGCTATGGGACCCTTTTTTTTATTATTACTTGAACGAACTCTAATCTCGCCTCTCGGTCGTCCTTCGCGCTCAAAGAACGCTACCCAAATCTACCTATCGGGGAGGAGAGAGGGAGAGGGAGCCGTCCCGGCGGGGGGAGAGGGGGGTTGGTGCTTGTGACTACACTTAGTCAACGCTTTGCTTAGCAACCACTCGCAGCAACCTCGCCTTTTTATTAATTACACCCGTGTTTACCTAATGTAGATATCCTATTTCAAAAATGCACTCATCAGTCCGACTCCAACACTTCCACACCCCTATCAAAACCACTAGAGGGCGCCTCACCACGTTACATCTCCCATTGCTTTTATGATGTCATAGTAGACGTTGCTGACGCAGACACAGACACTTAAACAGTCAGTGATCCATTCCATCTCATCAGAGTAGCTAGTGACTTCTGGATCTGACACACTGACTTAGAGAAAACAAGTAAGTCCATAATGGGGATAAACTTTAGAGTAAGAATTTTCTACAATTATTCTGTATTAATTCTTTGACAAAAACACCCCCAATTGAAGACAGAATAGAGTACATATTGCTCTCTGAGCTTTGTTTAACCAAGTTGTCATATAAATGATGTGTTGATACTGGTTGATTAGAGGACTAGCAGTGATGGCTCTGGGTAATATGAGTTCCTGGGTGAACCTCCTCTTCATCAGTGATCTGGTGAATAACCAGTTGCTTTATAGGTGTTAAGGATCAGGATGGAGGACCCAAGAGCAGACACGATTGGGGTGAAAGCCCGTAGGCACGTTTATTGCGATCCGGGGAGAGGCAGGCAGTAACGTGATCCGTAGACAGGCGTGGGTCAGGCGGGGACGTGGTAGTCGTACAGGCGATGGTCAGGCAGGAGCGTGGTAGTCGTACAGGCGATGGTCAGGCAGGAGCGGGGTTGTCGTACAGGCGTGGGTCAGGCAGGAGCAGGGTTGTCGTACAGGCGTGGGTCAGGCAGGAGCAGGGTTGTCGTACAGGCGTGGGTCAGGCAGGAGCAGGGTGGTCGTACAGGCGTGGGTCAGGCAGGAGCAGGGTTGTTGTACAGGCGTGGGTCAGGCAGGAGCGGGGTAATCGTACAGGCGTGGGTCAGGCAGGAACTGGGAAGACAGGGAGAACAGGGTAAGGCAAGGTTCAAAAGACAGACGAGGCAGGGAGCTAGAGACGTGTACCCACTAGGTTGGTTAGTCAACGATCTGGCGCCGCATGCTGTGTGGAGTGGCTTCTTAACCTCCTGGGCTGATGGGCTGCAGGTGGTGGCTGGCCAGGATGGGGTGCAATCACCGGAATGACCGGCAGCTGCTCACGCCGACGAGCCCGCAGTTCCCTCTGCGCCCTCTGGGAGGTGCCAGGGGACTCGTTCTCGGAGATAGGGTTAGGGGCAGGCAGAGAGGCAGGGTTAGAGGCATGGGTTGTGACAGGACCCCCCCCTCTACGGGCGACTCCCGGCGACCGACCAGGCAGGCCAGGGTGGGCCCGGTGGAAATCCCGGACAAGAGAGGGGTCCAGGATGTGCCTGCGGGGCACCCAGCTTTGCTCCTCAGGCCCATAACCCTCCCAATCGACAAGGTATTGCAGACCCCGGCCCCGGCGACGGACCCTCAGCAACCGCCGGACAGTCCAGGCCGGATGGTCGTCGATGAGGCGGACGGGGGGAGGAGCATCGCCTGGGGGGCAAAGGGGACTGACCTTCACAGGTTTGATCCTGGAGACGTGGAAGACCGGGTGGATCCTCATGGCGGGGGGCAACCTGAGCTTGACCGCCACAGGGTTGACCACGCTCTCAATGACGTAGGGGCCGAGGAAGCGGGGGACCAGCTTCCTGCAACCTGCCTGCAGCGGAATGTCCCTGGAGGAGAGCCAGACCTCCTGGCCAGGCACATAGTTGGGGGCCGGGGTCCGACGCTGGTCGGCATACCGCTGGCTTCTGCGGGTGGAGCGGAGCAGGGCCGAGCGGGCGGTCCTCCAGATCCTGCGGCAGCGGTCAATGTGGGCCTGGACTGACGGGACAGCCAGCTCCTCCTCCTGCTCAGGAAAAAGGGGTGGTTGGTAACCCAGGGAGCACTCAAACGGGGACTGACCTGAGGAGGCGTTGGGCAGGGTGTTGTGGGCGTACTCGACCCAGGAGATGCGCTCGCTCCAAGAGGCCGGGCTCCGGCCCGTGATGCACCGCAGGGCAGTGCCCAGGTACTGGTTGGCCCGTTCCGCCTGCCCGTTGGTCTGGGGGTGGAAGCCCGAGGACAGGCTGACAGTGGCCCCCATAGCCCGACAGAACTCCCTCCAGACCCGAGAGGTGAACTGCGGCCCCCTGTCTGACACAATGTCGAGGGGGATGCCATGGAGACGGACCACGTGAGTCACCAGCAGGTCCGCAGTCTCAGAGGCAGAGGGGAGCTTAGGCAGCGGCACGAAGTGGGCAGCCTTCGAGAAACGGTCAATGATGGTCAGGATCACCGTGTTTCCCTGGGATGGGGGGAGACCGGTGACGAAGTCCAACCCAATGTGGCTCCAGGGTCGGCCGGGAACAGGCAGGGGACGCAGAAGTCCTGAAGGGGGCTGGTGGGAGGACTTACTCCGGGCACACACCGTACAGGCCTGGACGTACTTGGTGGTGTCGACGGCCATGGTGGGCCACCAGAACCGGCGCCTAAGCAGGGTTAGCGTGCGGCTGGCTCCTGGGTGACAGGCGAACTGGGACGTGTGGGCCCACTGGAGGACCTGGGTACGGACCCGGTCAGGCACAAAGAGGCGGTTTGCCGGACCACCGCCTAGGTCTAGCTGAGTCCTCTGGGCCTCCCTCACGATCCCCTCTACCTCCCAAGTGAGAGCACCCACCACACAGGAGGAGGGCAGAATAGTGTCCAGCTCTGCACTCCGCTCCGGGGGCGAGAACTGGCGTGAGAGAGCATCTGGCTTCACATTGCGGGACCCTGGTCGGTAGGTCAGGGTGAAATTGAAGCGGCCGAAAAACAGAGCCCACCTGGCCTGCCGGGGATTCAGCCTCTTTGCGTCCCGGATGTAGATCAGGTTCTTGTGGTCAGTCCACACGATGATCGGCTGCTCCGTCCCCTCCAGCCAGTGCCTCCACTCCTGCAGTGCGAGTTGGACCGCGAGAAGCTCCCTGTTTCCTACGTCGTAGTTCCTCTCGGCCGGCTCCAAGCGGCGGGAGAAGAAGGCGCAGGGGTGGAGCTTGCCGTCCGTCACGGCCCTCTGGGACAGGACCGCCCCAACCCCCGTGTCGGAGGCGTCAACCTCCAGGACGAATTGGAGTGAGGGGTCCGGTTGGATGAGGACAGGTGCGGAGGTGAACAGGGCCTTGAGGGCCTTGAAGGCCACGTCCGCCGCAGGGGTCCAGGCGAAGGGGATGGCCGTGGATGTCAGCGCTGTCATGGGGCTCGCCACCCGGCTGTAGTTCCGGATAAACCTCCGGTAAAAGTTAGCGAACCCCAGGAACCGTTGGAGCTCCTTGCGGGTGGTGGGGACCGGCCACTCAACCACCGCCCTGATCTTCTCTGGGGAAGCCCTCACCCTCCCGGCCTCAATGACGAAACCCAGGAACTGGATCGTGGGCACGTGAAACTCGCATTTCTCCGCCTTGAGGTAGAGCCTGTTCTCCATGAGCCTCTGGAGGACCTGCCTGACGTGCCCGGTGTGCTCCTCCATGGTGCGCGAGAAGACGAGGATGTCATCCAGGTAGACGAAGACGGTGTGGTTGAGGAGGTCTCTGAGGACGTCGTTCACTAGGGCTTGGAACACGGCCGGGGCGTTGGTTAGGCCGAAGGGCATGACGCGGTACTCAAAGTGCCTGAGGGGGGTGTTAAAGGCCGTCTTCCACTCGTCTCCTTTCCTGATGCGCACCAGGTGGTAAGCGTTCCTGAGGTCGAGCATGGAGAACACTGTGGCGCCCTGGAGCGGTTCGAAGGCGGAGGCGATGAGCAGCAGGGGGTAGCGGTTCTTGACTGTAATGTCATTCAATCGCCGGTAGTCGATGCACGGGCGTAGGGTGCCGTCTTTCTTGCCCACGAAGAAGAAGCCCGCTCCTACGGGTGAGCTGGAGGGCTTGATGAGGCCGGCGTTCAGGGACTCGTGGATGTATTTCTCCATGGCCTCTCTCTCAGGACGAGACAAGTTGAACAGACGGCCGGAGGGCAGGGGCGCTCCTGAAAGCAGTTCAATGGCACAGTCGTAGGGGCGGTGAGGAGGCAGGGAGAGGGCCCTCTGTTTGCTGAACGCCTCTCCGAGGTCATGGTAGATGGAGGGAACCGTGGACAGGTCAGGTGGCTCCAGTGAGGCGCTGACGCCCTCTGTAGGCGGGGTGGCAGAGGTGAGACAGGTCCTGTGGCAGTGATGACTCCAGCCAATCACCCTGTTGGTCTCCCAGTCGATGTGGGGGTTGTGGCGCCGGAGCCAGGTCTGCCCCAGGACGAGGGGACTCTGGGGTGATGAGATCACCAGCAGGGAGAGGGTCTCGTGGTGGTTGCCAGACAGACGGATCTCCAAGGGCTTTGTGACCTGGGTGACCTCGGCCAGCAGTCTCCCGCTGAGGTCGTGAACGGCAAGGGGCGTGTCCCGGAGTTGTGTGGGGATGCCGGCCTGACGGACGAGCGTGGCATCGATGAAGCAGTCGTCCGTGCCCGAGTCAATCAGAGCAGGTACGGGGAATGGCCGGTTGTTAGATGTGACCACGGCTTCCAAGTGCAGGCGCCCCTGGTGGCTGGGGGTGAGTACGCCGCCCATCAGTGACACCCCTCTCACCGACGGGCTGGAGCTTTTGGGCGGTTCGGGCAGGTGTTCCGGGTGTGTCCAGGGCCGCCACAATAGAAACAGAGCCCCTCTGTAACCCTCCGGAGGCGCTCCTCAGCGGTCAGATGAGCCCCGCCCAATACCATGGGCTCGTCCTCAGGGGATGGAGAGGCAGACAGAGCAGAGGAGCGCAGGGGGGCGGAGTCGGGGCGAGACGAGAAGGGGGCCGGCTGGCCTGGGGGACGGTGACTGGGGGGCCGGACAGAGCCAGAGGGACGGGTGGCTCTTTCTCTCCTGCGCTCCCGGAGCCTGTTGTCCACCTTCACGGCGAGCGAGATGAGGTTGTCCAGGGAGGTGGCATCTTCCCTGAGCGCCAGCTCATCCTTAATAGTCTCTGTGAGGCCTGAGCGGAAAGCGGTCTGGAGGTCGGCATCGTTCCACCCGCTCCCCGCAGCCAGGATGCGGAACTCCACAGAGAATTCTGCCACACTCCGGGTGCCCTGCTGGAGATGGAGCAGGCGTGAGGCGGAGTCGCGGCCGTGGGCTGGATGGTCGAAAACCTTTCTAAACTCCACACAGAAAGTCTCGAAGGACCCGAAACAGGCCGCCCCTGACTCCCAGACTGCTTCAAACCAGCGGAGGGGTTGGCCGGTCAACAGGTTGGAGACGAAGGCAATCCTCTCCGCGTCCCCAGAATACCGGCTAGGCTGGTGAGCGAAAATGAATTTGCACTGCATCAGGAAGGACCCGCACTCAGCCAGGTCGCCGTCGAATGGCCTGGGGTTGGAGAGCTTGGGCTCTCTCCGGGGCAGAGCGGGGGAAGCGGCCTCACCAGGAGCTGGAGCGGCGGGCTGGTCCTGGGGTGGTGCTGGGTCCTGGGGTGGTGATGGGGCCTGGAGAGGGGTAAGGTGGGCGATCAGGTTCCGGAACTCCTGGGTGAGAGCCTGCAGGCCCTGGTCGGTTTGGGCTGCCTGGGTGGCGAGCGCGTTCACGCTGGTGGAGAGGCCCTGCATGGCACTGGCCGCATGTTGGAGGTCAGAGTCGTGTCTCCCAATCAGCGTACCTTGGCTGGCGATGGCAGTGCGTATGGCGTCGACGTCCGCTGGGTCCATGTCTTGGCCAGATCGTTCTGTTAAGGATCAGGATGGAGGACCCAAGAGCAGACACGATTGGGGTGAAAGCCCGTAGGCACGTTTATTGCGATCCGGGGAGAGGCAGGCAGTAACGTGATCCGTAGACAGGCGTGGGTCAGGCGGGGACGTGGTAGTCGTACAGGCGATGGTCAGGCAGGAGCGTGGTAGTCGTACAGGCGATGGTCAGGCAGGAGCGGGGTTGTCGTACAGGCGTGGGTCAGGCAGGAGCAGGGTTGTCATACAGGCGTGGGTCAGGCAGGAGCAGGGTTGTCGTACAGGCGTGGGTCAGGCAGGAGCGGGGTAATCGTACAGGCGTGGGTCAGGCAGGAACTGGGAAGACAGGGAGAACAGGGTAAGGCAAGGTTCAAAAGACAGACGAGGCAGGGAGCTAGAGACGTGTACCCACTAGGTTGGTTAGTCAACGATCTGGCGCCGCATGCTGTGTGGAGTGGCTTCTTCACCTCCTGGGCTGATGGGCTGCAGGTGGTGGCTGGCCAGGATGGGGTGCAATCACCGGAATGACCGGCAGCTGCTCACGCCGACGAGCCCGCAGTTCCCTCTGCGCCCTCTGGGAGGTGCCAGGGGACTCGTTCTCGGAGATAGGGTTAGGGGCAGGCAGAGAGGCAGGGTTAGAGGCATGGGTTGTGACAATAGGACTTCAGTCAGACTGGGGCAGATAAATATAATAATAATAATAATACTTGATTCTTTTGGTTTCTGTTTGGTAAAGTGTTATCCAGCTAGGCCTACCGTCCCTCGTTTGAGTTATTTTACAGAGAGAACTACAACGATCCTCCTGATTTTAGATTGCAATTCTTGCACTTTGCCTTCAGCACTAGATTATGATCTTAGTCACTTGTTTTAGAAAGGAGATGCACTTGTAAGTTCTGGCAAGTAGCCTAGTAGGTTAGTAGCCCAACATTGGCCTTTCCTAGTTAAATGCAATTATTGTTAGTTGCTTTGGATAAAAGCGTCTGCTAAAATACTGTAATACAATGAGATCTAGGCTACTGATCCGGGCATCTGTCGCGTTTTGAGAACTTCACTGGAGAGTGCAGCTGATCAGAGCACTATGCTGGTGCGCTTCGTAAACATGAGTCAATCTTGAATTATCTGTATGCCGAGATGAATCCAGTGATGTCCACCTCTTGAAATTTGGTCGGATTTACTGACCGGTAGATCAGTGAAACCCGGGGCTGCCAAGTCTCAGACACACGCATTGCAGCCTATTCTCACGCTCACTCGCCACGCTTCACAATTCTCACTCGGAGAAATGACCAACCTCAAAATAGCCTAGGCTACTACCAATTCAATGGCTATGGGACTCTTTTTTTTTCATTATTACTTGAACGAACGCTAATCTCGCCTCTCGGTCGTCCTTCGCGCTCAAAGAACGCTCCCCAAATCTACCTATCGGGGAGGAGAGAGGGAGAGGGAGCCGTCCCGGCGGGGGGAGAGGGGGGTTGGTGCTTGTGACTACACTTAGTCAACGCTTTGCTTAGCAACCACTCGCAGCAACCTCGCCTTTTTATTAATTACACGCGTGTTTGCCTAATGTAGATATCCTATTTCAAAAATGCACTCATCAGTCCGACTCCAACACTTCCACACCCCTATCAAAACCACTAGAGGGCGCCTCGCCACGTTACATCTCCCATTGCTTTTATGATGTCATAGTAGACGTTGCTGACGCAGACACTTAAACAGTCAGTGATCCATTCCACCTCATCAGAGTAGCTAGTGACTTCTGGATCTGACACACTGACTTAGAGAAAACAAGTAAGTCCATAATGGGGATAAACTTTAGAGTAAGACTTTTCTACAATTATTCTGTATTAATTCTTTGACAAAAACACCCCCAATTGAAGACAGAATAGAGTACATATTGCTCTCTGAGCTTTGCTTAACCAAGTTGTCATATAAATGATGGGTTTGATACTGGTTGATTAGAGGACTAGCAGTGATGGCTCTGGGTAATATGAGTTCCTGGGTGAACCTCCTCTTCATCTGTGATCTGGTGAATAACCAGTTGCTTTATAGGACTTCAGTCAGACTGGGGCAGATAAATATAATAATAATAATAATACTTGATTCTTTTGGTTTCTGTTTGGTAAAGTGTTATCCAGCTAGGCCTACTGTGCTGTGTTGGAAAGTCCTGTATATCTAAATATAGGCCTAATGTGCTGCTAGGTATAGGTCTATTGTGCTGTATTGTAAAGTACTTGTATACAGTAGCTACAGTAGGTATATGACTACTGTTGTATGTTGTAAATTGCTGTACAGCTAGGTATAGACCTACTGTCCTGTGTTGTAAAGAGCTGTATAGCTACAGTATGCTCGCTGTGATATGAAGTGGTATCAATCAATCAATCAATCAATCAATCAAAGCTGTATTTGTATAGCGCATTTCATACCCAGAGGCAACACAATGCGCTTTACAGAGAACAAGGGAGGTGGGGATTCATCCCACCCCTACATATTCCAGAGGGAAGCAAAAAGTGAGCTGTACAAATTCTTCCCTGACCCCTCTCAACAAGGAAATCGAGCAAGCTCCTGGAGTATGTTTGTCTACCGGCTAAGAACATTTATAAAGCAATAAATTACATTAAATTACATTTTCAGAGTAAGAGAGGCTAAAAACATAATAGGAGAGACATGGCAAACACTGGTGTATGTCTGTGTGTGCGTGAATGTGCCTGGGCCCAGATAGAGGCAGGGGTTGGGGTAGAGAGGGGGTAGGAAAAGGATACGGACCCGGGTTAGGGTGAGGGGAAGGGGGACTGGGCCCAGGTCCAGGCCTAAGCCGGATGTGGACTGATGTGTGTACGTGTGTGTGTGTGTTAACTAAATACTACGACATCCACAGCTGACACGGGGGTATCTATCGGACTCAGAGTGGTGTGCGGGTGACAGTGGGGCATCCACTGGACCTGGTTAGAAGGTAGGAGGAAGAGAGAGAGGCACTAGGGGAGACAGAAAACGGTTAGAAGCACGCTGAGCCTTTGAAGCAACACAGATATCAGAACAGAACAAGCCTGTTTCAGGGCAACCAGCTTCTGTACACAACTTGATATACATAGAGTGCATAGCAGGATATACACCAATGTATACAGAGGATTCACAGGTAGGTTTGAGGCTGCCTTTCTGTGTCTCAAGGTCCTGGCTAGTGATTGTAGGCTAGGCCAAAAAGGTACGTCTTGAGATCTTGCTTGAAGACCTCCGTTGTTTCGACCCTTCTTAGGCACTCCGGCAGGGTGTTCCAGAGGTTGGGGGTATAGAAACTAAAAGCTGCCTCTCCGTGTTTCTTGGTCCTGGCTTTTGGGACTGTTACGAGTTCAGTACCTGAGGATCTGAGTGGTCTGTTGGGCATGTACCTGACAAGCATGTCTGAAATTTTTTCTGGTGCGTGACTGTGGAGAGATTTATAGACTAGTAATAGTATTTTAAAGTCTATTCTAGAGTTGACAGTTAACCAGTGTAGTGATTTTAAGGCTGGTGTGATGTGTGCCCTTCGTCTAGTCTTAGTGAGGACTCGTACTGATCAGAGCACTATGTTGGTGTGCTTCGTAAACATGAGTCAATTGCTCTTGAATTATCTGTATGCCGAGATGAATCCAGTGATGTCCACCTCTTGAAATTTGGTCGGATTTACTGACCGGTAGATCAGTGAAACCCGGGGCTGCCAAGTCTCAGACACACGCATTGCAGCCTATTCTCACGCTCACTCGCCACGCTTCACAATTCTCACTCGGAGAAATGACCAACCTCAAAATAGCCTAGGCTACTACCAATTCAATGGCTATGGGACTCTTTTTTATTATTATTACTTGAACGAACTCTAATCTCGCCTCTCGGTCGTCCTTCGCGCTCAAAGAACGCTCCCCAAATCTACCTATCGGGGAGGAGAGAGGGAGAGGGAGCCGTCCCGGCGGGGGGAGAGGGGGGTTGGTGCTTGTGACTACACTTAGTGAACGCTTTGCTTAGCAACCACTCGCAGCAACCTCGCCTTTTTATTAATTACACCCGTGTTTGCCTAATGTAGATATCCTATTTCAAAAATGCACTCATCAGTCCGACTCCAACACTTCCACACCCCTATCAAAACCACTAGAGGGCGCCTCGCCACGTTACATCTCCCATTGCTTTTATGATGTCATAGTAGACGTTGCTGACGCAGACACTTAAACAGTCAGTGATCCATTCCACCTCATCAGAGTAGCTAGTGACTTCTGGATCTGACACACTGACTTAGAGAAAACAAGTAAGTCCATAATGGGGATAAACTTTAGAGTAAGACTTTTCTACAATTATTCTGTATTAATTCTTTGACAAAAACACCCCCAATTGAAGACAGAATAGAGTACATATTGCTCTCTGAGCTTTGCTTAACCAAGTTGTCATATAAATGATGTGTTGATACTGGTTGATTAGAGGACTAGCAGTGATGGCTCTGGGTAATATGAGTTCCTGGGTGAACCTCCTCTTCATCAGTGATCTGGTGAATAACCAGTTGCTTTATAGGACTTCAGTCAGACTGGGGCAGATAAATATAATAATAATAATAATACTTGATTCTTTTGGTTTCTGTTTGGTAAAGTGTTATCCAGCTAGGCCTACTGTGCTGTGTTGGAAAGTCCTGTATATCTAAATATAGGCCTAATGTGCTGCTAGGTATAGGTCTATTGTGCTGTATTGTAAAGTACTTGTATACAGTAGCTACAGTAGGTATATGACTACTGTTGTATGTTGTAAATTGCTGTACAGCTAGGTATAGACCTACTGTCCTGTGTTGTAAAGAGCTGTATAGCTACAGTATGCTCGCTGTGATATGAAGTGGTATCAATCAATCAATCAATCAATCAAAGCTGTATTTGTATAGCGCATTTCATACCCAGAGGCAACACAATGCGCTTTACAGAGAACAAGGGAGGTGGGGATTCATCCCACCCCTACATATTCCAGAGGGAAGCAAAAAGTGAGCTGTACAAATTCTTCCCTGACCCCTCTCAACAAGGAAATCGAGCAAGCTCCTGGAGTATGTTTGTCTACCGGCTAAGAACATTTATAAAGCAATAAATTACATTAAATTACATTTTCAGAGTAAGAGAGGCTAAAAACATAATAGGAGAGACATGGCAAACACTGGTGTATGTCTGTGTGTGCGTGAATGTGCCTGGGCCCAGATAGAGGCAGGGGTTGGGGTAGAGAGGGGGTAGGAAAAGGATACGGACCCGGGTTAGGGTGAGGGGAAGGGGGACTGGGCCCAGGTCCAGGCCTAAGCCGGATGTGGACTGATGTGTGTACGTGTGTGTGTGTGTTAACTAAATACTACGACATCCACAGCTGACACGGGGGTATCTATCGGACTCAGAGTGGTGTGCGGGTGACAGTGGGGCATCCACTGGACCTGGTTAGAAGGTAGGAGGAAGAGAGAGAGGCACTAGGGGAGACAGAAAACGGTTAGAAGCACGCTGAGCCTTTGAAGCAACACAGATATCAGAACAGAACAAGCCTGTTTCAGGGCAACCAGCTTCTGTACACAACTTGATATACATAGAGTGCATAGCAGGATATACACCAATGTATACAGAGGATTCACAGGTAGGTTTGAGGCTGCCTTTCTGTGTCTCAAGGTCCTGGCTAGTGATTGTAGGCTAGGCCAAAAAGGTACGTCTTGAGATCTTGCTTGAAGACCTCCGTTGTTTCGACCCTTCTTAGGCACTCCGGCAGGGTGTTCCAGAGGTTGGGGGTATAGAAACTAAAAGCTGCCTCTCCGTGTTTCTTGGTCCTGGCTTTTGGGACTGTTACGAGTTCAGTACCTGAGGATCTGAGTGGTCTGTTGGGCATGTACCTGACAAGCATGTCTGAAATTTTTTCTGGTGCGTGACTGTGGAGAGATTTATAGACTAGTAATAGTATTTTAAAGTCTATTCTAGAGTTGACAGTTAACCAGTGTAGTGATTTTAAGGCTGGTGTGATGTGTGCCCTTCGTCTAGTCTTAGTGAGGACTCGTACTGATCAGAGCACTATGTTGGTGTGCTTCGTAAACATGAGTCAATTGCTCTTGAATTATCTGTATGCCGAGATGTATCCAGTGATGTCCACCTCTTGAAATTTGGTCAAATTTACTGACCGCTAGATCAGTGAAACCCGGGGCTGCCAAGTCTCAGACACACGCATTGCAGCCTATTCTCACGCTCACTCGCCACGCTTCACAATTCTCACTCGGAGAAATGACCAACCTCAAAATAGCCTAGGCTACTACCAATTCAATGGCTATGGGACTCTTTTTTATTATTATTACTTGAACGAACTCTAATCTCGCCTCTCGGTCGTCCTTCGCGCTCAAAGAACGCTCCCCAAATCTACCTATCGGGGAGGAGAGAGGGAGAGGGAGCCGTCCCGGCGGGGGGAGAGGGGGGTTGGTGCTTGTGACTACACTTAGTCAACGCTTTGCTTAGCAACCACTCGCAGCAACCTCGCCTTTTTATTAATTACACCCGTGTTTGCCTAATGTAGATATCCTATTTCAAAAATGCACTCATCAGTCCGACTCCAACACTTCCACACCCCTATCAAAACCACTAGAGGGCGCCTCGCCACGTTACATCTCCCATTGCTTTTATGATGTCATAGTAGACGTTGCTGACGCAGACACTTAAACAGTCAGTGATCCATTCCATCTCATCAGAGTAGCTAGTGACTTCTGGATCTGACACACTGACTTAGAGAAAACAAGTAAGTCCATAATGGGGATAAACTTTAGAGTAAGAATTTTCTACAATTATTCTGTATTAATTCTTTGACAAAAACACCCCCAATTGAAGACAGAATAGAGTACATATTGCTCTCTGAGCTTTGTTTAACCAAGTTGTCATATAAATGATGTGTTGATACTGGTTGATTAGAGGACTAGCAGTGATGGCTCTGGGTAATATGAGTTCCTGGGTGAACCTCCTCTTCATCAGTGATCTGGTGAATAACCAGTTGCTTTATAGGACTTCAGTCAGACTGGGGCAGATAAATATAATAATAATAATAATACTTGATTCTTTTGGTTTCTGTTTGGTAAAGTGTTATCCAGCTAGGCCTACTGTGCTGTGTTGGAAAGTCCTGTATATCTAAATATAGGCCTAATGTGCTGCTAGGTATAGGTCTATTGTGCTGTATTGTAAAGTACTTGTATACAGTAGCTACAGTAGGTATATGACTACCGTTGTATGTTGTAAATTGCTGTACAGCTAGGTATAGACCTACTGTCCTGTGTTGTAAAGAGCTGTATAGCTACAGTATGCTCGCTGTGATGTGAAGTGGTATCAATCAATCAATCAATCAATCAAAGCTGTATTTGTATAGCGCATTTCATACCCAGAGGCAACACAATGCGCTTTACAGAGAACAAGGGAGGTGGGGATTCATCCCACCCCTACATATTCCAGAGGGAAGCAAAAAGTGAGCTGTACAAATTCTTCCCTGACCCCTCTCAACAAGGAAATCGAGCAAGCTCCTGGAGTATGTTTGTCTACCGGCTAAGAACATTTATAAAGCAATAAATTACATTAAATTACATTTTAAGAGTAAGAGAGGCTAAAAACATAATAGGAGAGACATGGCAAACACTGGTGTATGTCTGTGTGTGCGTGAATGTGCCTGGGCCCAGATAGAGGCAGGGGTTGGGGTAGAGAGGGGGTAGGAAAAGGATACGGACCCGGGTTAGGGTGAGGGGAAGGGGGACTGGGCCCAGGTCCAGGCCTAAGCCGGATGTGGACTGATGTGTGTACGTGTGTGTGTGTGTTAACTAAATACTACGACATCCACAGCTGACACGGGGGTATCTATCGGACTCAGAGTGGTGTGCGGGTGACAGTGGGGCATCCACTGGACCTGGTTAGAAGGTAGGAGGAAGAGAGAGAGGCACTAGGGGAGACAGAAAACGGTTAGAAGCACGCTGAGCCTTTGAAGCAACACAGATATCAGAACAGAACAAGCCTGTTTCAGGGCAACCAGCTTCTGTACACAACTTGATATACATAGCAGGATATACATCAATGTATACAGAGGATTCACAGGTAGGTTTGAGGCTGCCTTTCTGTGTCTCAAGGTCCTGGCTAGTGATTGTAGGCTAGGCCAAAAAGGTACGTCTTGAGATCTTGCTTGAAGACCTCCGTTGTTTCGACCCTTCTTAGGCACTCCGGCAGGGAGTTCCAGAAGTTGGGGGCATAGAAACTAAAAGCTGCCTCTCCGTGTTTCTTGGTCCTGGCTTTTGGGACTGTTACGAGTTCAGTACCTGAGGATCTGAGTGGTCTGTTGGGCATGTACCTGACAAGCATGTCTGAAATGTTTTCTGGTGCGTGACTGTGGAGAGATTTATAGACTAGTATTAGTATTTTAAAGTCTATTCTAGAGTTGACAGTTAACCAGTGTAGTGATTTTAAGGCTGGTGTGATGTGTGCCCTTCGTCTAGTCTTAGTGAGGACTCGTACTGATCAGAGCACTATGTTGGTGTGCTTCGTAAACATGAGTCAATTGCTCTTGAATTATCTGTATGCCGAGATGAATCCAGTGATGTCCACCTCTTGAAATTTGGTCGAATTTACTGACCGCTAGATCAGTGAAACCCGGGGCTGCCAAGTCTCAGACACACGCATTGCAGCCTATTCTCACGTTCACTCGCCACGCTTCACAATTCTCACTCGGAGAAATGACCAACCTCAAAATAGCCTAGGCTACTACCAATTCAATGGCTATGGGACCCTTTTTTTTATTATTACTTGAACAAACTCTAATCTCGCCTCTCGGTCGTCCTTCGCGCTCAAAGAACGCTACCCAAATCTACCTATCGGGGAGGAGAGAGGGAGAGGGAGCCGTCCCGGCGGGGGGAGAGGGGGGTTGGTGCTTGTGACTACACTTAGTCAACGCTTTGCTTAGCAACCACTCGCAGCAACCTCGCCTTTTTATTAATTACACCCGTGTTTACCTAATGTAGATATCCTATTTCAAAAATGCACTCATCAGTCCGACTCCAACACTTCCACACCCCTATCAAAACCACTAGAGGGCGCCTCACCACGTTACATCTCCCATTGCTTTTATGATGTCATAGTAGACGTTGCTGACGCAGACACTTAAACAGTCAGTGATCCATTCCACCTCATCAGAGTAGCTAGTGACTTCTGGATCTGACACACTGACTTAGAGAAAACAAGTAAGTCCATAATGGGGATAAACTTTAGAGTAAGAATTTTCTACAATTATTCTGTATTAATTCTTTGACAAAAACACCCCCAATTGAAGACAGAATAGAGTACATATTGCTCTCTGAGCTTTGTTTAACCAAGTTGTCATATAAATGATGTGTTGATACTGGTTGATTAGAGGACTAGCAGTGATGGCTCTGGGTAATATGAGTTCCTGGGTGAACCTCCTCTTCATCAGTGATCTGGTGAATAACCAGTTGCTTTATAGGTGTTAAGGATCAGGATGGAGGACCCAAGAGCAGACACGATTGGGGTGAAAGCCCGTAGGCACGTTTATTGCGATCCGGGGAGAGGCAGGCAGTAACGTGATCCGTAGACAGGCGTGGGTCAGGCGGGGACGTGGTAGTCGTACAGGCGATGGTCAGGCAGGAGCGTGGTAGTCGTACAGGCGATGGTCAGGCAGGAGCGGGGTTGTCGTACAGGCGTGGGTCAGGCAGGAGCAGGGTTGTCGTACAGGCGTGGGTCAGGCAGGAGCAGGGTTGTCGTACAGGCGTGGGTCAGGCAGGAGCAGGGTGGTCGTACAGGCGTGGGTCAGGCAGGAGCAGGGTTGTTGTACAGGCGTGGGTCAGGCAGGAGCGGGGTAATCGTACAGGCGTGGGTCAGGCAGGAACTGGGAAGACAGGGAGAACAGGGTAAGGCAAGGTTCAAAAGACAGACGAGGCAGGGAGCTAGAGACGTGTACCCACTAGGTTGGTTAGTCAACGATCTGGCGCCGCATGCTGTGTGGAGTGGCTTCTTAACCTCCTGGGCTGATGGGCTGCAGGTGGTGGCTGGCCAGGATGGGGTGCAATCACCGGAATGACCGGCAGCTGCTCACGCCGACGAGCCCGCAGTTCCCTCTGCGCCCTCTGGGAGGTGCCAGGGGACTCGTTCTCGGAGATAGGGTTAGGGGCAGGCAGAGAGGCAGGGTTAGAGGCATGGGTTGTGACAGGACCCCCCCCTCTACGGGCGACTCCCGGCGACCGACCAGGCAGGCCAGGGTGGGCCCGGTGGAAATCCCGGACAAGAGAGGGGTCCAGGATGTGCCTGCGGGGCACCCAGCTTTGCTCCTCAGGCCCATAACCCTCCCAATCGACAAGGTATTGCAGACCCCGGCCCCGGCGACGGACCCTCAGCAACCGCCGGACAGTCCAGGCCGGATGGTCGTCGATGAGGCGGACGGGGGGAGGAGCATCGCCTGGGGGGCAAAGGGGACTGACCTTCACAGGTTTGATCCTGGAGACGTGGAAGACCGGGTGGATCCTCATGGCGGGGGGCAACCTGAGCTTGACCGCCACAGGGTTGACCACGCTCTCAATGACGTAGGGGCCGAGGAAGCGGGGGACCAGCTTCCTGCAACCTGCCTGCAGCGGAATGTCCCTGGAGGAGAGCCAGACCTCCTGGCCAGGCACATAGTTGGGGGCCGGGGTCCGACGCTGGTCGGCATACCGCTGGCTTCTGCGGGTGGAGCGGAGCAGGGCCGAGCGGGCGGTCCTCCAGATCCTGCGGCAGCGGTCAATGTGGGCCTGGACTGACGGGACAGCCAGCTCCTCCTCCTGCTCAGGAAAAAGGGGTGGTTGGTAACCCAGGGAGCACTCAAACGGGGACTGACCTGAGGAGGCGTTGGGCAGGGTGTTGTGGGCGTACTCGACCCAGGAGATGCGCTCGCTCCAAGAGGCCGGGCTCCGGCCCGTGATGCACCGCAGGGCAGTGCCCAGGTACTGGTTGGCCCGTTCCGCCTGCCCGTTGGTCTGGGGGTGGAAGCCCGAGGACAGGCTGACAGTGGCCCCCATAGCCCGACAGAACTCCCTCCAGACCCGAGAGGTGAACTGCGGCCCCCTGTCTGACACAATGTCGAGGGGGATGCCATGGAGACGGACCACGTGAGTCACCAGCAGGTCCGCAGTCTCAGAGGCAGAGGGGAGCTTAGGCAGCGGCACGAAGTGGGCAGCCTTCGAGAAACGGTCAATGATGGTCAGGATCACCGTGTTTCCCTGGGATGGGGGGAGACCGGTGACGAAGTCCAACCCAATGTGGCTCCAGGGTCGGCCGGGAACAGGCAGGGGACGCAGAAGTCCTGAAGGGGGCTGGTGGGAGGACTTACTCCGGGCACACACCGTACAGGCCTGGACGTACTTGGTGGTGTCGACGGCCATGGTGGGCCACCAGAACCGGCGCCTAAGCAGGGTTAGCGTGCGGCTGGCTCCTGGGTGACAGGCGAACTGGGACGTGTGGGCCCACTGGAGGACCTGGGTACGGACCCGGTCAGGCACAAAGAGGCGGTTTGCCGGACCACCGCCTAGGTCTGGCTGAGTCCTCTGGGCCTCCCTCACGATCCCCTCTACCTCCCAAGTGAGAGCACCCACCACACAGGAGGAGGGCAGAATAGTGTCCAGCTCTGCACTCCGCTCCGGGGGCGAGAACTGGCGTGAGAGAGCATCTGGCTTCACATTGCGGGACCCTGGTCGGTAGGTCAGGGTGAAATTGAAGCGGCCGAAAAACAGAGCCCACCTGGCCTGCCGGGGATTCAGCCTCTTTGCGTCCCGGATGTAGATCAGGTTCTTGTGGTCAGTCCACACGATGATCGGCTGCTCCGTCCCCTCCAGCCAGTGCCTCCACTCCTGCAGTGCGAGTTGGACCGCGAGAAGCTCCCTGTTTCCTACGTCGTAGTTCCTCTCGGCCGGCTCCAAGCGGCGGGAGAAGAAGGCGCAGGGGTGGAGCTTGCCGTCCGTCACGGCCCTCTGGGACAGGACCGCCCCAACCCCCGTGTCGGAGGCGTCAACCTCCAGGACGAATTGGAGTGAGGGGTCCGGTTGGATGAGGACAGGTGCGGAGGTGAACAGGGCCTTGAGGGCCTTGAAGGCCACGTCCGCCGCAGGGGTCCAGGCGAAGGGGATGGCCGTGGATGTCAGCGCTGTCATGGGGCTCGCCACCCGGCTGTAGTTCCGGATAAACCTCCGGTAAAAGTTAGCGAACCCCAGGAACCGTTGGAGCTCCTTGCGGGTGGTGGGGACCGGCCACTCAACCACCGCCCTGATCTTCTCTGGGGAAGCCCTCACCCTCCCGGCCTCAATGACGAAACCCAGGAACTGGATCGTGGGCACGTGAAACTCGCATTTCTCCGCCTTGAGGTAGAGCCTGTTCTCCATGAGCCTCTGGAGGACCTGCCTGACGTGCCCGGTGTGCTCCTCCATGGTGCGCGAGAAGACGAGGATGTCATCCAGGTAGACGAAGACGGTGTGGTTGAGGAGGTCTCTGAGGACGTCGTTCACTAGGGCTTGGAACACGGCCGGGGCGTTGGTTAGGCCGAAGGGCATGACGCGGTACTCAAAGTGCCCGAGGGGGGTGTTAAAGGCCGTCTTCCACTCGTCTCCTTTCCTGATGCGCACCAGGTGGTAAGCGTTCCTGAGGTCGAGCTTGGAGAACACTGTGGCGCCCTGGAGCGGTTCGAAGGCGGAGGCGATGAGCAGCAGGGGGTAGCGGTTCTTGACTGTAATGTCGTTCAATCGCCGGTAGTCGATGCACGGGCGTAGGGTGCCGTCTTTCTTGCCCACGAAGAAGAAGCCCGCTCCTACGGGTGAGCTGGAGGGCTTGATGAGGCCGGCGTTCAGGGACTCGTGGATGTATTTCTCCATGGCCTCTCTCTCAGGACGAGACAAGTTGAACAGACGGCCGGAGGGCAGGGGCGCTCCTGAAAGCAGTTCAATGGCACAGTCGTAGGGGCGGTGAGGAGGCAGGGAGAGGGCCCTCTGTTTGCTGAACGCCTCTCCGAGGTCATGGTAGATGGAGGGAACCGTGGACAGGTCAGGTGGCTCCAGTGAGGCGCTGACGCCCTCTGTAGGCGGGGTGGCAGAGGTGAGACAGGTCCTGTGGCAGTGATGACTCCAGCCAATCACCCTGTTGGTCTCCCAGTCGATGTGGGGGTTGTGGCGCCGGAGCCAGGTCTGCCCCAGGACGAGGGGACTCTGGGGTGATGAGATCACCAGCAGGGAGAGGGTCTCGTGGTGGTTGCCAGACAGACGGATCTCCAAGGGCTTTGTGACCTGGGTGACCTCGGCCAGCAGTCTCCCGCTGAGGTCGTGAACGGCAAGGGGCGTGTCCCGGAGTTGTGTGGGGATGCCGGCCTGACAGACGAGCGTGGCATCGATGAAGCAGTCGTCCGTGCCCGAGTCAATCAGAGCAGGTACGGGGAATGGCCGGTTGTTAGATGTGACCACGGCTTCCAAGTGCAGGAGCCCCTGGTGGCTGGGGGTGAGTACGCCGCCCATCAGTGACACCCCTCTCACCGACGGGCTGGAGCTTTTGGGCGGTTCGGGCAGGTGTTCCGGGTGTGTCCAGGGCCGCCACAATAGAAACAGAGCCCCTCTGTAACCCTCCGGAGGCGCTCCTCAGCGGTCAGATGAGCCCCGCCCAATACCATGGGCTCGTCCTCAGGGGATGGAGAGGCAGACAGAGCAGAGGAGCGCAGGGGGGCGGAGTCGGGGCGAGACGAGAAGGGGGCCGGCTGGCCTGGGGGACGGTGACTGGGGGGCCGGACAGAGCCAGAGGGACGGGTGGCTCTTTCTCTCCTGCGCTCCCGGAGCCTGTTGTCCACCTTCACGGCGAGCGAGATGAGGTTGTCCAGGGAGGTGGCATCTTCCCTGAGCGCCAGCTCATCCTTAATAGTCTCTGTGAGGCCTGAGCGGAAAGCGGTCTGGAGGTCGGCATCGTTCCACCCGCTCCCCGCAGCCAGGATGCGGAACTCCACAGAGAATTCTGCCACACTCCGGGTGCCCTGCTGGAGATGGAGCAGGCGTGAGGCGGAGTCGCGGCCGTGGGCTGGATGGTCGAAAACCTTTCTAAACTCCACACAGAAAGTCTCGAAGGACCCGAAACAGGCCGCCCCTGACTCCCAGACTGCTTCAAACCAGCGGAGGGGTTGGCCGGTCAACAGGTTGGAGACGAAGGCAATCCTCTCCGCGTCCCTAGAATACCGGCTAGGCTGGTGAGCGAAAATGAATTTGCACTGCATCAGGAAGGACCCGCACTCAGCCAGGTCGCCGTCGAATGGCCTGGGGTTGGAGAGCTTGGGCTCTCTTCGGGGCAGAGCGGGGGAAGCGGCCTCGCCAGGAGCTGGAGCGGCGGGCTGGTCCTGGGGTGGTGCTGGGTCCTGGGGTGGTGATGGGGCCTGGAGAGGGGTAAGGTGGGCGATCAGGTTCCGGAACTCCTGGGTGAGAGCCTGCAGGCCCTGGTCGGTTTGGGCTGCCTGGGTGGCGAGCGCGTTCACGCTGGTGGAGAGGCCCTGCATGGCACTGGCCGCATGTTGGAGGTCAGAGTCGTGTCTCCCAATCAGCGTACCTTGGCTGGCGATGGCAGTGCGTATGGCGTCGACGTCCGCTGGGTCCATGTCTTGGCCAGATCGTTCTGTTAAGGATCAGGATGGAGGACCCAAGAGCAGACACGATTGGGGTGAAAGCCCGTAGGCACGTTTATTGCGATCCGGGGAGAGGCAGGCAGTAACGTGATCCGTAGACAGGCGTGGGTCAGGCGGGGACGTGGTAGTCGTACAGGCGATGGTCAGGCAGGAGCGTGGTAGTCGTACAGGCGATGGTCAGGCAGGAGCGGGGTTGTCGTACAGGCGTGGGTCAGGCAGGAGCAGGGTTGTCATACAGGCGTGGGTCAGGCAGGAGCAGGGTTGTCGTACAGGCGTGGGTCAGGCAGGAGCGGGGTAATCGTACAGGCGTGGGTCAGGCAGGAACTGGGAAGACAGGGAGAACAGGGTAAGGCAAGGTTCAAAAGACAGACGAGGCAGGGAGCTAGAGACGTGTACCCACTAGGTTGGTTAGTCAACGATCTGGCGCCGCATGCTGTGTGGAGTGGCTTCTTCACCTCCTGGGCTGATGGGCTGCAGGTGGTGGCTGGCCAGGATGGGGTGCAATCACCGGAATGACCGGCAGCTGCTCACGCCGACGAGCCCGCAGTTCCCTCTGCGCCCTCTGGGAGGTGCCAGGGGACTCGTTCTCGGAGATAGGGTTAGGGGCAGGCAGAGAGGCAGGGTTAGAGGCATGGGTTGTGACAATAGGACTTCAGTCAGACTGGGGCAGATAAATATAATAATAATAATAATACTTGATTCTTTTGGTTTCTGTTTGGTAAAGTGTTATCCAGCTAGGCCTACCGTCCCTCGTTTGAGTTATTTTACAGAGAGAACTACAACGATCCTCCTGATTTTAGATTGCAATTCTTGCACTTTGCCTTCAGCACTAGATTATGATCTTAGTCACTTGTTTTAGAAAGGAGATGCACTTGTAAGTTCTGGCAAGTAGCCTAGTAGGCTAGTAGCCCAACATTGGCCTTTCCTAGTTAAATGCAATTATTGTTAGTTGCTTTGGATAAAAGCGTCTGCTAAAATACTGTAATACAATGAGATCTAGGCTACTGATCCGGGCATCTGTCGCGTTTTGAGAACTTCACTGGAGAGTGCAGCTGATCAGAGCACTATGCTGGTGCGCTTCGTAAACATGAGTCAATCTTGAATTATCTGTATGCCGAGATGAATCCAGTGATGTCCACCTCTTGAAATTTGGTCGGATTTACTGACCGGTAGATCAGTGAAACCCGGGGCTGCCAAGTCTCAGACACACGCATTGCAGCCTATTCTCACGCTCACTCGCCACGCTTCACAATTCTCACTCGGAGAAATGACCAACCTCAAAATAGCCTAGGCTACTACCAATTCAATGGCTATGGGACTCTTTTTTTTTCATTATTACTTGAACGAACGCTAATCTCGCCTCTCGGTCGTCCTTCGCGCTCAAAGAACGCTCCCCAAATCTACCTATCGGGGAGGAGAGAGGGAGAGGGAGCCGTCCCGGCGGGGGGAGAGGGGGGTTGGTGCTTGTGACTACACTTAGTCAACGCTTTGCTTAGCAACCACTCGCAGCAACCTCGCCTTTTTATTAATTACACGCGTGTTTGCCTAATGTAGATATCCTATTTCAAAAATGCACTCATCAGTCCGACTCCAACACTTCCACACCCCTATCAAAACCACTAGAGGGCGCCTCGCCACGTTACATCTCCCATTGCTTTTATGATGTCATAGTAGACGTTGCTGACGCAGACACTTAAACAGTCAGTGATCCATTCCACCTCATCAGAGTAGCTAGTGACTTCTGGATCTGACACACTGACTTAGAGAAAACAAGTAAGTCCATAATGGGGATAAACTTTAGAGTAAGACTTTTCTACAATTATTCTGTATTAATTCTTTGACAAAAACACCCCCAATTGAAGACAGAATAGAGTACATATTGCTCTCTGAGCTTTGCTTAACCAAGTTGTCATATAAATGATGTGTTGATACTGGTTGATTAGAGGACTAGCAGTGATGGCTCTGGGTAATATGAGTTCCTGGGTGAACCTCCTCTTCATCTGTGATCTGGTGAATAACCAGTTGCTTTATAGGACTTCAGTCAGACTGGGGCAGATAAATATAATAATAATAATAATACTTGATTCTTTTGGTTTCTGTTTGGTAAAGTGTTATCCAGCTAGGCCTACTGTGCTGTGTTGGAAAGTCCTGTATATCTAAATATAGGCCTAATGTGCTGCTAGGTATAGGTCTATTGTGCTGTATTGTAAAGTACTTGTATACAGTAGCTACAGTAGGTATATGACTACTGTTGTATGTTGTAAATTGCTGTACAGCTAGGTATAGACCTACTGTCCTGTGTTGTAAAGAGCTGTATAGCTACAGTATGCTCGCTGTGATATGAAGTGGTATCAATCAATCAATCAATCAATCAAAGCTGTATTTGTATAGCGCATTTCATACCCAGAGGCAACACAATGCGCTTTACAGAGAACAAGGGAGGTGGGGATTCATCCCACCCCTACATATTCCAGAGGGAAGCAAAAAGTGAGCTGTACAAATTCTTCCCTGACCCCTCTCAACAAGGAAATCGAGCAAGCTCCTGGAGTATGTTTGTCTACCGGCTAAGAACATTTATAAAGCAATAAATTACATTAAATTACATTTTCAGAGTAAGAGAGGCTAAAAACATAATAGGAGAGACATGGCAAACACTGGTGTATGTCTGTGTGTGCGTGAATGTGCCTGGGCCCAGATAGAGGCAGGGGTTGGGGTAGAGAGGGGGTAGGAAAAGGATACGGACCCGGGTTAGGGTGAGGGGAAGGGGGACTGGGCCCAGGTCCAGGCCTAAGCCGGATGTGGACTGATGTGTGTACGTGTGTGTGTGTGTTAACTAAATACTACGACATCCACAGCTGACACGGGGGTATCTATCGGACTCAGAGTGGTGTGCGGGTGACAGTGGGGCATCCACTGGACCTGGTTAGAAGGTAGGAGGAAGAGAGAGAGGCACTAGGGGAGACAGAAAACGGTTAGAAGCACGCTGAGCCTTTGAAGCAACACAGATATCAGAACAGAACAAGCCTGTTTCAGGGCAACCAGCTTCTGTACACAACTTGATATACATAGAGTGCATAGCAGGATATACACCAATGTATACAGAGGATTCACAGGTAGGTTTGAGGCTGCCTTTCTGTGTCTCAAGGTCCTGGCTAGTGATTGTAGGCTAGGCCAAAAAGGTACGTCTTGAGATCTTGCTTGAAGACCTCCGTTGTTTCGACCCTTCTTAGGCACTCCGGCAGGGTGTTCCAGAGGTTGGGGGTATAGAAACTAAAAGCTGCCTCTCCGTGTTTCTTGGTCCTGGCTTTTGGGACTGTTACGAGTTCAGTACCTGAGGATCTGAGTGGTCTGTTGGGCATGTACCTGACAAGCATGTCTGAAATTTTTTCTGGTGCGTGACTGTGGAGAGATTTATAGACTAGTAATAGTATTTTAAAGTCTATTCTAGAGTTGACAGTTAACCAGTGTAGTGATTTTAAGGCTGGTGTGATGTGTGCCCTTCGTCTAGTCTTAGTGAGGACTCGTACTGATCAGAGCACTATGTTGGTGTGCTTCGTAAACATGAGTCAATTGCTCTTGAATTATCTGTATGCCGAGATGTATCCAGTGATGTCCACCTCTTGAAATTTGGTCAAATTTACTGACCGCTAGATCAGTGAAACCCGGGGCTGCCAAGTCTCAGACACACGCATTGCAGCCTATTCTCACGCTCACTCGCCACGCTTCACAATTCTCACTCGGAGAAATGACCAACCTCAAAATAGCCTAGGCTACTACCAATTCAATGGCTATGGGACTCTTTTTTATTATTATTACTTGAACGAACTCTAATCTCGCCTCTCGGTCGTCCTTCGCGCTCAAAGAACGCTCCCCAAATCTACCTATCGGGGAGGAGAGAGGGAGAGGGAGCCGTCCCGGCGGGGGGAGAGGGGGGTTGGTGCTTGTGACTACACTTAGTCAACGCTTTGCTTAGCAACCACTCGCAGCAACCTCGCCTTTTTATTAATTACACCCGTGTTTGCCTAATGTAGATATCCTATTTCAAAAATGCACTCATCAGTCCGACTCCAACACTTCCACACCCCTATCAAAACCACTAGAGGGCGCCTCGCCACGTTACATCTCCCATTGCTTTTATGATGTCATAGTAGACGTTGCTGACGCAGACACTTAAACAGTCAGTGATCCATTCCATCTCATCAGAGTAGCTAGTGACTTCTGGATCTGACACACTGACTTAGAGAAAACAAGTAAGTCCATAATGGGGATAAACTTTAGAGTAAGAATTTTCTACAATTATTCTGTATTAATTCTTTGACAAAAACACCCCCAATTGAAGACAGAATAGAGTACATATTGCTCTCTGAGCTTTGTTTAACCAAGTTGTCATATAAATGATGTGTTGATACTGGTTGATTAGAGGACTAGCAGTGATGGCTCTGGGTAATATGAGTTCCTGGGTGAACCTCCTCTTCATCAGTGATCTGGTGAATAACCAGTTGCTTTATAGGACTTCAGTCAGACTGGGGCAGATAAATATAATAATAATAATAATACTTGATTCTTTTGGTTTCTGTTTGGTAAAGTGTTATCCAGCTAGGCCTACTGTGCTGTGTTGGAAAGTCCTGTATATCTAAATATAGGCCTAATGTGCTGCTAGGTATAGGTCTATTGTGCTGTATTGTAAAGTACTTGTATACAGTAGCTACAGTAGGTATATGACTACCGTTGTATGTTGTAAATTGCTGTACAGCTAGGTATAGACCTACTGTCCTGTGTTGTAAAGAGCTGTATAGCTACAGTATGCTCGCTGTGATGTGAAGTGGTATCAATCAATCAATCAATCAATCAAAGCTGTATTTGTATAGCGCATTTCATACCCAGAGGCAACACAATGCGCTTTACAGAGAACAAGGGAGGTGGGGATTCATCCCACCCCTACATATTCCAGAGGGAAGCAAAAAGTGAGCTGTACAAATTCTTCCCTGACCCCTCTCAACAAGGAAATCGAGCAAGCTCCTGGAGTATGTTTGTCTACCGGCTAAGAACATTTATAAAGCAATAAATTACATTAAATTACATTTTCAGAGTAAGAGAGGCTAAAAACATAATAGGAGAGACATGGCAAACACTGGTGTATGTCTGTGTGTGCGTGAATGTGCCTGGGCCCAGATAGAGGCAGGGGTTGGGGTAGAGAGGGGGTAGGAAAAGGATACGGACCCGGGTTAGGGTGAGGGGAAGGGGGACTGGGCCCAGGTCCAGGCCTAAGCCGGATGTGGACTGATGTGTGTACGTGTGTGTGTGTGTTAACTAAATACTACGACATCCACAGCTGACACGGGGGTATCTATCGGACTCAGAGTGGTGTGCGGGTGACAGTGGGGCATCCACTGGACCTGGTTAGAAGGTAGGAGGAAGAGAGAGAGGCACTAGGGGAGACAGAAAACGGTTAGAAGCACGCTGAGCCTTTGAAGCAACACAGATATCAGAACAGAACAAGCCTGTTTCAGGGCAACCAGCTTCTGTACACAACTTGATATACATAGCAGGATATACATCAATGTATACAGAGGATTCACAGGTAGGTTTGAGGCTGCCTTTCTGTGTCTCAAGGTCCTGGCTAGTGATTGTAGGCTAGGCCAAAAAGGTACGTCTTGAGATCTTGCTTGAAGACCTCCGTTGTTTCGACCCTTCTTAGGCACTCCGGCAGGGAGTTCCAGAAGTTGGGGGCATAGAAACTAAAAGCTGCCTCTCCGTGTTTCTTGGTCCTGGCTTTTGGGACTGTTACGAGTTCAGTACCTGAGGATCTGAGTGGTCTGTTGGGCATGTACCTGACAAGCATGTCTGAAATGTTTTCTGGTGCGTGACTGTGGAGAGATTTATAGACTAGTATTAGTATTTTAAAGTCTATTCTAGAGTTGACAGTTAACCAGTGTAGTGATTTTAAGGCTGGTGTGATGTGTGCCCTTCGTCTAGTCTTAGTGAGGACTCGTACTGATCAGAGCACTATGTTGGTGTGCTTCGTAAACATGAGTCAATTGCTCTTGAATTATCTGTATGCCGAGATTAATCCAGTGATGTCCACCTCTTGAAATTTGGTCGAATTTACTGACCGCTAGATCAGTGAAACCCGGGGCTGCCAAGTCTCAGACACACGCATTGCAGCCTATTCTCACGCTCACTCGCCACGCTTCACAATTCTCACTCGGAGAAATGACCAACCTAAAATAGCCTAGGCTACTACCAATTCAATGGCTATGGGACCCTTTTTTTTATTATTACTTGAACGAACTCTAATCTCGCCTCTCGGTCGTCCTTCGCGTTCAAAGAACGCTACCCAAATCTACCTATCGGGGAGGAGAGAGGGAGAGGGAGCCGTCCCGGCGGGGGGAGAGGGGGGTTGGTGCTTGTGACTACACTTAGTCAACGCTTTGCTTAGCAACCACTCGCAGCAACCTCGCCTTTTTATTAATTACACCCGTGTTTACCTAATGTAGATATCCTATTTCAAAAATGCACTCATCAGTCCGACTCCAACACTTCCACACCCCTATCAAAACCACTAGAGGGCGCCTCACCACGTTACATCTCCCATTGCTTTTATGATGTCATAGTAGACGTTGCTGACGCAGACACTTAAACAGTCAGTGATCCATTCCATCTCATCAGAGTAGCTAGTGACTTCTGGATCTGACACACTGACTTAGAGAAAACAAGTAAGTCCATAATGGGGATAAACTTTAGAGTAAGAATTTTCTACAATTATTCTGTATTAATTCTTTGACAAAAACACCCCCAATTTGTCACGATGCTAACTTAAGAGTACTGAGTTTAAGTACAGGACGCTGAGCATAGGAGCCAAAAACAAACTTGCTTTAATCCAAAAGAAGGTCCCACAAAGGGTAACAAAGGTACAGGAGTCTCCTAGAAACATATGAGGCTCGAATGCATGGCAAAACACAGACACCTCTTAAATACAGGTGCATGCAATCAGCAACCAAACAGGTGAACCCACTTAGGGTGAGCCAAGCCCAAATCAGTCCACAAAATCCAAGTACGGTGCACTCTGCCGCCATCTGCTGGACATCTTGGGACACTATGGCGCAGTGCTGACAGTGCCCCCCTCCCGACGACCACCTCCAGGTGGGCCAGGTTTGAGAGGGTGGGCGCGGTGAAAGGCGCGGATGAGGCCAGGATCCAGGACGTGCCGGGAGGGCACCCATGAGCGCTCCTCCGGGCCGTAGCCCTCCCAGTCTATCAGGTACTGGAGGCCCCGCCCCCACCGCCGGGAATCCAGCAGCCTCCGGACGGTGTAGACCGGGCCACCAGCGATGACCCGCGGAGGGGGCGGCAGCGGGGCAGGCCTGGACAAGGGTGAGGAGAATAGAGGTTTCAATAAGGAGACATGGAACACCGGTCTCACCCGGAGAGTCCTAGGAAGTTTGAGTTTGTAAGCCACCGGGTTAACCCTCCTCTCCACAGGAAACGGGCCGATGAACCGGGGAGTGAACTTGGTGGCTGTGCGCAGAGGCAGGTTCTTGGTGGAGAGCCACACTTTCTGTCCAGGGCGGAACGTCGGGGTAGGCCGTCTCCTGCGATTGGCCTGGATTCGATGGCGTTCGGTGGTGCGCGTAAGCGCAGCACGGGCCTTTTTCCAGGCCTGGCGGCACCTGGCCACAGCAGCATCCGCAGAGGGGACCGCAGACTCGGACTGTTGAGAGGGAAAAAACGGTGGGACAAATCCATACTGAACCTCAAAAGGGGACATACCGGTGGATGACCCACTCAGTTGGTTGTGGGCGATTTCAGCCCACACCAGCTTCCGACTCCAGGCACCCGGATTGGATGAGACCATACAGCGCAAGTATTTCTCCAGTTCCTGGTTCACACGTTCCGTCTGTCCATTACTCTCGGGATGATAGCCTGAAGAAAGACTGACAGATGTTTCAAACAAGGACCAAAATGCACACCAATACTTGGACATGAATTGGGGGCCTCTATCAGAGACAATGTCACTTGGGATGCCATGGTAACGCACCACCTCCCGGACCACCACATCGGCGGTTTCCTTCGCTGAAGGCAGCTTAGGTAAAGGGACAAAGTGGGCAGCTTTAGAGAACCGGTCCACGATTACAAAAATCACAGTGTTGCCATCAGAAGGTGGTAGGCCTGTGATGAAATCCATCGAAATGTGGGACCATGGTCGATATGGGACCGGCAGGGGGTGAAGCAGGCCTGCCGGGGCTTGGTTCCCTGACTTCTGTGTAGCACAGACTGTACATGCGTGGACATATTCCTCAATGTCGTTTCTCATGCGCGGCCACCAAAAGTGGCGGCTAACTAGCTCTACCGTGCGGGCAGTCCCCGGATGCCCCGTCACTGGTGAGTCATGCCCCCACTGTAGAACATCAGAGCGGGCGTTGAGTGGGACATACAGATGGCCCAGGGGTACTCCACCAGGACCCGGATCCTCCTCTTGCGCACGCCGGATGGCGTCCTCCAGGGCAAGCGTCACCTGTCCCACCACACAGCTGGGGGGAATGATGCACTCGGGGACAGGGTCAGTAACATCAATGTCATACTGTCGTGATAAGGCATCAGCCTTGGCGTTCTTGGTTCCGGGGCGAAACGTGATGATAAACCTGAATCGGGTGAAAAACAGAGCCCACCTGGCTTGTCGGGGGTTCAGGCGTTTGGCTCCACGGATGTACTGGAGGTTTTTATGATCCGTGATGACAGTGAATGGGTGGCGTGCTCCTTCTAGCCAGTGTCTCCATTCCTCAAGCGCCCGTAGGATGGCCAACAGCTCCCTGTCACCGGCGTCGTAGTTCCTTTCAGCGTCACTGAGCTTGCGAGAGAAAAAGGCACACGGGTGAGTCTTATTGTCCATACCTGACTTCTGGGAAAGCACGGCTCCAACTCCAGAACCGGACGCGTCCACCTCCAATACAAACGGTAGGGTAGGGTCAGGATGCCTCAGCAGGGGAGCCGACGTGAACTGAGCCTTGAGGTGCTCGAATGCCGCTTGTGCCTCTGGGGTCCATCTGAGTTTGGTCGGTGCTCCACGGGTCACTGCTGTGATGGGTGCTACAATGGAGCTGAAACCTCGGATGAAACGACGATAGAAGTTAGCAAATCCCACAAAACGTTGTACCTGTTTGAGAGTGGTAGGAACCGGCCAGTCCAGTACTGCTTGCACCCTGGATTGGTCCATGATCACACCGTCAGGGGAGATGACATACCCCAAAAAGGAGGTGCGTGTAACATGGAACTCACACTTCTCTAGTTTGACAAACAGCTGATTGTCCAGTAACCGCTGTAGGACCTGCCGGACGTGCTGACGATGTTCTGTAAGGGACTTGGAGAAGATGAGCACATCATCGAGGTAAACAAACACACTGCGGTTGAGGAAGTCTCTGAGCACGTCGTTTAAAAAGGCTTGGAACACAGCGGGTGCATTAGTCAGACCAAACGGCATCACATAGTATTCATAATGTCCACTAGGGGTGCTAAATGCAGTCTTCCACTCATCATTCTCTCTGATGCGGACCAAATGGTAAGCGTTCCGCAGGTCTAGTTTGGTGAACACTGTAGCTCCTCCAAGGAGGTCAAAAGCAGAAGACATGAGTGGCAACGGATATTTGTTTTTCACTGTGATGTTGTTCAGTGCTCGGTAGTCTATGCATGGTCGTAGACCACCATCTTTCTTGGGTACAAAGAAGAATCCTGCTGACACGGGTGAGGTCGAGGGCTTAATAAGCCCATTGGTAAGGGACTCACTAATGTAATCCTCCATGGCCTGAGTCTCTGGGACGGAGAGAGGGTACAGTCGTCCCCGGGGGGGA
Source organism: Borostomias antarcticus (assembly GCF_949987555.1). NCBI lineage: Eukaryota > Metazoa > Chordata > Actinopteri > Stomiiformes > Stomiidae > Borostomias > Borostomias antarcticus. The sequence goes on from NW_028176821.1 coordinate 937,238, forward strand.
ATAGTGTTAGGCAACAGGTCAATGGCACAGTCATAAGATCTGTGAGGGGGTAGTTCTGTAGCTCTAGTCTTACTAAACACTTCAGCTAAGTCATGATACTCGGCAGGGACTGAAGTGAGCTCAGGAGATGAACAGGCAGCGGAACACTCCATCACAGGTGTAAAATGATTGGCTGAAACACACTCTGAGCTCCATGACAAAATTGCCCCAGTGGACCAATTGATTAGGGGGTTGTGCTTCTGGAGCCAGGGAAACCCTAGTACCACCATGTCATGGTGGGATTCGACTAAAGCCAAAGAGATAGTCTCTTTATGTGAACCAATCTGTAGCGATAAGGGGCGCGTCATGTAGTTGATCTTACCGGAGCCTAGGGGTCGTCCGTCGAGTGCCTGTATTCTCACAGGATTGGGAAGAGCCATGACCGGTAGACCGAGGCGTGTGACCAGAGCAGAGTTCATCAGATTCTCCTCTGAACCGGAATCGATCAGCACAGTGATTGGGATGTTCTCAGGGTTCTCTGGGGTCCAGGTGAGTTGAGCACTCAGGGATAGGCGCTTAGCTGGGTTGGGGGACTGAGATCGGACCAAACTGCTCACTAAGCTGTCCCCTTCCCCTAATGAGCGTTTTCGTTTCCCTGCAGCTGGGGGCATCGGTCTCTGTAATGACCAGCCTCACCGCAGTAAAGACAGCATCTCTCTCTGCGGCGACGCTCTCTTTCAGCAGGTGTGATGCGGTACCTGCCTATCTCCATAGCCTCCGCTTGAGTGGGCTGAGCAGCGGGAGCTGACGCGCTCTGTGGCGAACACACTTGGGGCTGTGCGGAGTTGGGAAGCCTGCGCTCACGCCTCCTTTCGCGTATGCGCTGATCGAGGCAGATAGAGGTGGTAATGAGCTCATCTAAAGTGGCACCCCACTCCCGACTAGCCAAATCATCTTTGACCGCCTCAGACAGGCCGTTATAAAAAGTGGTCAAAAGTGCTTCATTGTTCCATTTACTCTCAGCTGCCAAGGTGCGGAATTCTATAGCATACTCAGAAACGGCTCTGGCCCCTTGGCGGAGCGTGCTGATGCGGCGTGCTGCTTCTCTGCCACTCACAGGATGGTTGAAAACCTGGCGTAGTGCTTTAGAGAACTCTGCTGCATTAGCACAAAGTGGGGAACTAGCCTCCCACAGGGCAGTAGCCCACACTAGAGCTTTACCTGAGAGCAGAGAAATCATAAAAGCGACCTTAGCTCTTTCTGAGGGGAACTGATCTGGCTGCATAACAAAAAACAGGTCACATTGAGTCAAAAATCCCTGACAGGTCTCTGGGATGCCATCATACCGCTCCGGTTTCTGAAGGAACGTCTTGCCGCCTGGGGGGTTCTGTTGATGCATTTGCTGTGTTATCCAGGTCTGGATCTGCTGGATTGAGGATCCTTGGGTCTTCAAAGCTCCGAGCACTTGGGATAGGCTGATGTCCGCTCCTTCAGCGCCTGTTAAACTCATGTTGAGGATTCGAGCCTACTGTCACGATGCTAACTTAAGAGTACTGAGTTTAAGTACAGGACGCTGAGCATAGGAGCCAAAAACAAACTTGCTTTAATCCAAAAGAAGGTCCCACAAAGGGTAACAAAGGTACAGGAGTCTCCTAGAAACATATGAGGCTCGAATGCATGGCAAAACACAGACACCTCTTAAATACAGGTGCATGCAATCAGCAACCAAACAGGTGAACCCACTTAGGGTGAGCCAAGCCCAAATCAGTCCACAAAATCCAAGTACGGTGCACTCTGCCGCCATCTGCTGGACATCTTGGGACACTATGGCGCAGTGCTGACACAATTGAAGACAGAATAGAGTACATATTGCTCTCTGAGCTTTGTTTAACCAAGTTGTCATATAAATGATGTGTTGATACTGGTTGATTAGAGGACTAGCAGTGATGGCTCTGGGTAATATGAGTTCCTGGGTGAACCTCCTCTTCATCAGTGATCTGGTGAATAACCAGTTGCTTTATAGGTGTTAAGGATCAGGATGGAGGACCCAAGAGCAGACACGATTGGGGTGAAAGCCCGTAGGCACGTTTATTGCGATCCGGGGAGAGGCAGGCAGTAACGTGATCCGTAGACAGGCGTGGGTCAGGCGGGGACGTGGTAGTCGTACAGGCGATGGTCAGGCAGGAGCGTGGTAGTCGTACAGGCGATGGTCAGGCAGGAGCGGGGTTGTCGTACAGGCGTGGGTCAGGCAGGAGCAGGGTTGTCGTACAGGCGTGGGTCAGGCAGGAGCAGGGTTGTCGTACAGGCGTGGGTCAGGCAGGAGCAGGGTGGTCGTACAGGCGTGGGTCAGGCAGGAGCAGGGTTGTTGTACAGGCGTGGGTCAGGCAGGAGCGGGGTAATCGTACAGGCGTGGGTCAGGCAGGAACTGGGAAGACAGGGAGAACAGGGTAAGGCAAGGTTCAAAAGACAGACGAGGCAGGGAGCTAGAGACGTGTACCCACTAGGTTGGTTAGTCAACGATCTGGCGCCGCATGCTGTGTGGAGTGGCTTCTTAACCTCCTGGGCTGATGGGCTGCAGGTGGTGGCTGGCCAGGATGGGGTGCAATCACCGGAATGACCGGCAGCTGCTCACGCCGACGAGCCCGCAGTTCCCTCTGCGCCCTCTGGGAGGTGCCAGGGGACTCGTTCTCGGAGATAGGGTTAGGGGCAGGCAGAGAGGCAGGGTTAGAGGCATGGGTTGTGACAGGACCCCCCCCTCTACGGGCGACTCCCGGCGACCGACCAGGCAGGCCAGGGTGGGCCCGGTGGAAATCCCGGACAAGAGAGGGGTCCAGGATGTGCCTGCGGGGCACCCAGCTTTGCTCCTCAGGCCCATAACCCTCCCAATCGACAAGGTATTGCAGACCCCGGCCCCGGCGACGGACCCTCAGCAACCGCCGGACAGTCCAGGCCGGATGGTCGTCGATGAGGCGGACGGGGGGAGGAGCATCGCCTGGGGGGCAAAGGGGACTGACCTTCACAGGTTTGATCCTGGAGATGTGGAAGACCGGGTGGATCCTCATGGCGGGGGGCAACCTGAGCTTGACCGCCACAGGGTTGACCACGCTCTCAATGACGTAGGGGCCGAGGAAGCGGGGGACCAGCTTCCTGCAACCTGCCTGCAGCGGAATGTCCCTGGAGGAGAGCCAGACCTCCTGGCCAGGCACATAGTTGGGGGCCGGGGTCCGACGCTGGTCGGCATACCGCTGGCTTCTGCGGGTGGAGCGGAGCAGGGCCGAGCGGGCGGTCCTCCAGATCCTGCGGCAGCGGTCAATGTGGGCCTGGACTGACGGGACAGCCAGCTCCTCCTCCTGCTCAGGAAAAAGGGGTGGTTGGTAACCCAGGGAGCACTCAAACGGGGACTGACCTGAGGAGGCGTTGGGCAGGGTGTTGTGGGCGTACTCGACCCAGGAGATGCGCTCGCTCCAAGAGGCCGGGCTCCGGCCCGTGATGCACCGCAGGGCAGTGCCCAGGTACTGGTTGGCCCGTTCCGCCTGCCCGTTGGTCTGGGGGTGGAAGCCCGAGGACAGGCTGACAGTGGCCCCCATAGCCCGACAGAACTCCCTCCAGACCCGAGAGGTGAACTGCGGCCCCCTGTCTGACACAATGTCGAGGGGGATGCCATGGAGACGGACCACGTGAGTCACCAGCAGGTCCGCAGTCTCAGAGGCAGAGGGGAGCTTAGGCAGCGGCACGAAGTGGGCAGCCTTCGAGAAACGGTCAATGATGGTCAGGATCACCGTGTTTCCCTGGGATGGGGGGAGACCGGTGACGAAGTCCAACCCAATGTGGCTCCAGGGTCGGCCGGGAACAGGCAGGGGACGCAGAAGTCCTGAAGGGGGCTGGTGGGAGGACTTACTCCGGGCACACACCGTACAGGCCTGGACGTACTTGGTGGTGTCGACGGCCATGGTGGGCCACCAGAACCGGCGCCTAAGCAGGGTTAGCGTGCGGCTGGCTCCTGGGTGACAGGCGAACTGGGACGTGTGGGCCCACTGGAGGACCTGGGTACGGACCCGGTCAGGCACAAAGAGGCGGTTTGCCGGACCACCGCCTAGGTCTGGCTGAGTCCTCTGGGCCTCCCTCACGATCCCCTCTACCTCCCAAGTGAGAGCACCCACCACACAGGAGGAGGGCAGAATAGTGTCCAGCTCTGCACTCCGCTCCGGGGGCGAGAACTGGCGTGAGAGAGCATCTGGCTTCACATTGCGGGACCCTGGTCGGTAGGTCAGGGTGAAATTGAAGCGGCCGAAAAACAGAGCCCACCTGGCCTGCCGGGGATTCAGCCTCTTTGCGTCCCGGATGTAGATCAGGTTCTTGTGGTCAGTCCACACGATGATCGGCTGCTCCGTCCCCTCCAGCCAGTGCCTCCACTCCTGCAGTGCGAGTTGGACCGCGAGAAGCTCCCTGTTTCCTACGTCGTAGTTCCTCTCGGCCGGCTCCAAGCGGCGGGAGAAGAAGGCGCAGGGGTGGAGCTTGCCGTCCGTCACGGCCCTCTGGGACAGGACCGCCCCAACCCCCGTGTCGGAGGCGTCAACCTCCAGGACGAATTGGAGTGAGGGGTCCGGTTGGATGAGGACAGGTGCGGAGGTGAACAGGGCCTTGAGGGCCTTGAAGGCCACGTCCGCCGCAGGGGTCCAGGCGAAGGGGATGGCCGTGGATGTCAGCGCTGTCATGGGGCTCGCCACCCGGCTGTAGTTCCGGATAAACCTCCGGTAAAAGTTAGCGAACCCCAGGAACCGTTGGAGCTCCTTGCGGGTGGTGGGGACCGGCCACTCAACCACCGCCCTGATCTTCTCTGGGGAAGCCCTCACCCTCCCGGCCTCAATGACGAAACCCAGGAACTGGATCGTGGGCACGTGAAACTCGCATTTCTCCGCCTTGAGGTAGAGCCTGTTCTCCATGAGCCTCTGGAGGACCTGCCTGACGTGCCCGGTGTGCTCCTCCATGGTGCGCGAGAAGACGAGGATGTCATCCAGGTAGACGAAGACGGTGTGGTTGAGGAGGTCTCTGAGGACGTCGTTCACTAGGGCTTGGAACACGGCCGGGGCGTTGGTTAGGCCGAAGGGCATGACGCGGTACTCAAAGTGCCCGAGGGGGGTGTTAAAGGCCGTCTTCCACTCGTCTCCTTTCCTGATGCGCACCAGGTGGTAAGCGTTCCTGAGGTCGAGCATGGAGAACACTGTGGCGCCCTGGAGCGGTTCGAAGGCGGAGGCGATGAGCAGCAGGGGGTAGCGGTTCTTGACTGTAATGTCGTTCAATCGCCGGTAGTCGATGCACGGGCGTAGGGTGCCGTCTTTCTTGCCCACGAAGAAGAAGCCCGCTCCTACGGGTGAGCTGGAGGGCTTGATGAGGCCGGCGTTCAGGGACTCGTGGATGTATTTCTCCATGGCCTCTCTCTCAGGACGAGACAAGTTGAACAGACGGCCGGAGGGCAGGGGCGCTCCTGAAAGCAGTTCAATGGCACAGTCGTAGGGGCGGTGAGGAGGCAGGGAGAGGGCCCTCTGTTTGCTGAACGCCTCTCCGAGGTCATGGTAGATGGAGGGAACCGTGGACAGGTCAGGTGGCTCCAGTGAGGCGCTGACGCCCTCTGTAGGCGGGGTGGCAGAGGTGAGACAGGTCCTGTGGCAGTGATGACTCCAGCCAATCACCCTGTTGGTCTCCCAGTCGATGTGGGGGTTGTGGCGCCGGAGCCAGGTCTGCCCCAGGACGAGGGGACTCTGGGGTGATGAGATCACCAGCAGGGAGAGGGTCTCGTGGTGGTTGCCAGACAGACGGATCTCCAAGGGCTTTGTGACCTGGGTGACCTCGGCCAGCAGTCTCCCGCTGAGGTCGTGAACGGCAAGGGGCGTGTCCCGGAGTTGTGTGGGGATGCCGGCCTGACGGACGAGCGTGGCATCGATGAAGCAGTCGTCCGTGCCCGAGTCAATCAGAGCAGGTACGGGGAATGGCCGGTTGTTAGATGTGACCACGGCTTCCAAGTGCAGGCGCCCCTGGTGGCTGGGGGTGAGTACGCCGCCCATCAGTGACACCCCTCTCACCGACGGGCTGGAGCTTTTGGGCGGTTCGGGCAGGTGTTCCGGGTGTGTCCAGGGCCGCCACAATAGAAACAGAGCCCCTCTGTAACCCTCCGGAGGCGCTCCTCAGCGGTCAGATGAGCCCCGCCCAATACCATGGGCTCGTCCTCAGGGGATGGAGAGGCAGACAGAGCAGAGGAGCGCAGGGGGGCGGAGTCGGGGCGAGACGAGAAGGGGGCCGGCTGGCCTGGGGGACGGTGACTGGGGGGCCGGACAGAGCCAGAGGGACGGGTGGCTCTTTCTCTCCTGCGCTCCCGGAGCCTGTTGTCCACCTTCACGGCGAGCGAGATGAGGTTGTCCAGGGAGGTGGCATCTTCCCTGAGCGCCAGCTCATCCTTAATAGTCTCTGTGAGGCCTGAGCGGAAAGCGGTCTGGAGGTCGGCATCGTTCCACCCGCTCCCCGCAGCCAGGATGCGGAACTCCACAGAGAATTCTGCCACACTCCGGGTGCCCTGCTGGAGATGGAGCAGGCGTGAGGCGGAGTCGCGGCCGTGGGCTGGATGGTCGAAAACCTTTCTAAACTCCACACAGAAAGTCTCGAAGGACCCGAAACAGGCCGCCCCTGACTCCCAGACTGCTTCAAACCAGCGGAGGGGTTGGCCGGTCAACAGGTTGGAGACGAAGGCAATCCTCTCCGCGTCCCCAGAATACCGGCTAGGCTGGTGAGCGAAAATGAATTTGCACTGCATCAGGAAGGACCCGCACTCAGCCAGGTCGCCGTCGAATGGCCTGGGGTTGGAGAGCTTGGGCTCTCTCCGGGGCAGAGCGGGGGAAGCGGCCTCGCCAGGAGCTGGAGCGGCGGGCTGGTCCTGGGGTGGTGCTGGGTCCTGGGGTGGTGATGGGGCCTGGAGAGGGGTAAGGTGGGCGATCAGGTTCCGGAACTCCTGGGTGAGAGCCTGCAGGCCCTGGTCGGTTTGGGCTGCCTGGGTGGCGAGCGCGTTCACGCTGGTGGAGAGGCCCTGCATGGCACTGGCCGCATGTTGGAGGTCAGAGTCGTGTCTCCCAATCAGCGTACCTTGGCTGGCGATGGCAGTGCGTATGGCGTCGACGTCCGCTGGGTCCATGTCTTGGCCAGATCGTTCTGTTAAGGATCAGGATGGAGGACCCAAGAGCAGACACGATTGGGGTGAAAGCCCGTAGGCACGTTTATTGCGATCCGGGGAGAGGCAGGCAGTAACGTGATCCGTAGACAGGCGTGGGTCAGGCGGGGACGTGGTAGTCGTACAGGCGATGGTCAGGCAGGAGCGTGGTAGTCGTACAGGCGATGGTCAGGCAGGAGCGGGGTTGTCGTACAGGCGTGGGTCAGGCAGGAGCAGGGTTGTCATACAGGCGTGGGTCAGGCAGGAGCAGGGTTGTCGTACAGGCGTGGGTCAGGCAGGAGCGGGGTAATCGTACAGGCGTGGGTCAGGCAGGAACTGGGAAGACAGGGAGAACAGGGTAAGGCAAGGTTCAAAAGACAGACGAGGCAGGGAGCTAGAGACGTGTACCCACTAGGTTGGTTAGTCAACGATCTGGCGCCGCATGCTGTGTGGAGTGGCTTCTTCACCTCCTGGGCTGATGGGCTGCAGGTGGTGGCTGGCCAGGATGGGGTGCAATCACCGGAATGACCGGCAGCTGCTCACGCCGACGAGCCCGCAGTTCCCTCTGCGCCCTCTGGGAGGTGCCAGGGGACTCGTTCTCGGAGATAGGGTTAGGGGCAGGCAGAGAGGCAGGGTTAGAGGCATGGGTTGTGACAATAGGACTTCAGTCAGACTGGGGCAGATAAATATAATAATAATAATAATACTTGATTCTTTTGGTTTCTGTTTGGTAAAGTGTTATCCAGCTAGGCCTACCGTCCCTCGTTTGAGTTATTTTACAGAGAGAACTACAACGATCCTCCTGATTTTAGATTGCAATTCTTGCACTTTGCCTTCAGCACTAGATTATGATCTTAGTCACTTGTTTTAGAAAGGAGATGCACTTGTAAGTTCTGGCAAGTAGCCTAGTAGGCTAGTAGCCCAACATTGGCCTTTCCTAGTTAAATGCAATTATTGTTAGTTGCTTTGGATAAAAGCGTCTGCTAAAATACTGTAATACAATGAGATCTAGGCTACTGATCCGGGCATCTGTCGCGTTTTGAGAACTTCACTGGAGAGTGCAGCTGATCAGAGCACTATGCTGGTGCGCTTCGTAAACATGAGTCAATCTTGAATTATCTGTATGCCGAGATGAATCCAGTGATGTCCACCTCTTGAAATTTGGTCGGATTTACTGACCGGTAGATCAGTGAAACCCGGGGCTGCCAAGTCTCAGACACACGCATTGCAGCCTATTCTCACGCTCACTCGCCACGCTTCACAATTCTCACTCGGAGAAATGACCAACCTCAAAATAGCCTAGGCTACTACCAATTCAATGGCTATGGGACTCTTTTTTTTTCATTATTACTTGAACGAACGCTAATCTCGCCTCTCGGTCGTCCTTCGCGCTCAAAGAACGCTCCCCAAATCTACCTATCGGGGAGGAGAGAGGGAGAGGGAGCCGTCCCGGCGGGGGGAGAGGGGGGTTGGTGCTTGTGACTACACTTAGTCAACGCTTTGCTTAGCAACCACTCGCAGCAACCTCGCCTTTTTATTAATTACACGCGTGTTTGCCTAATGTAGATATCCTATTTCAAAAATGCACTCATCAGTCCGACTCCAACACTTCCACACCCCTATCAAAACCACTAGAGGGCGCCTCGCCACGTTACATCTCCCATTGCTTTTATGATGTCATAGTAGACGTTGCTGACGCAGACACTTAAACAGTCAGTGATCCATTCCACCTCATCAGAGTAGCTAGTGACTTCTGGATCTGACACACTGACTTAGAGAAAACAAGTAAGTCCATAATGGGGATAAACTTTAGAGTAAGACTTTTCTACAATTATTCTGTATTAATTCTTTGACAAAAACACCCCCAATTGAAGACAGAATAGAGTACATATTGCTCTCTGAGCTTTGCTTAACCAAGTTGTCATATAAATGATGTGTTGATACTGGTTGATTAGAGGACTAGCAGTGATGGCTCTGGGTAATATGAGTTCCTGGGTGAACCTCCTCTTCATCTGTGATCTGGTGAATAACCAGTTGCTTTATAGGACTTCAGTCAGACTGGGGCAGATAAATATAATAATAATAATAATACTTGATTCTTTTGGTTTCTGTTTGGTAAAGTGTTATCCAGCTAGGCCTACTGTGCTGTGTTGGAAAGTCCTGTATATCTAAATATAGGCCTAATGTGCTGCTAGGTATAGGTCTATTGTGCTGTATTGTAAAGTACTTGTATACAGTAGCTACAGTAGGTATATGACTACTGTTGTATGTTGTAAATTGCTGTACAGCTAGGTATAGACCTACTGTCCTGTGTTGTAAAGAGCTGTATAGCTACAGTATGCTCGCTGTGATATGAAGTGGTATCAATCAATCAATCAATCAATCAAAGCTGTATTTGTATAGCGCATTTCATACCCAGAGGCAACACAATGCGCTTTACAGAGAACAAGGGAGGTGGGGATTCATCCCACCCCTACATATTCCAGAGGGAAGCAAAAAGTGAGCTGTACAAATTCTTCCCTGACCCCTCTCAACAAGGAAATCGAGCAAGCTCCTGGAGTATGTTTGTCTACCGGCTAAGAACATTTATAAAGCAATAAATTACATTAAATTACATTTTCAGAGTAAGAGAGGCTAAAAACATAATAGGAGAGACATGGCAAACACTGGTGTATGTCTGTGTGTGCGTGAATGTGCCTGGGCCCAGATAGAGGCAGGGGTTGGGGTAGAGAGGGGGTAGGAAAAGGATACGGACCCGGGTTAGGGTGAGGGGAAGGGGGACTGGGCCCAGGTCCAGGCCTAAGCCGGATGTGGACTGATGTGTGTACGTGTGTGTGTGTGTTAACTAAATACTACGACATCCACAGCTGACACGGGGGTATCTATCGGACTCAGAGTGGTGTGCGGGTGACAGTGGGGCATCCACTGGACCTGGTTAGAAGGTAGGAGGAAGAGAGAGAGGCACTAGGGGAGACAGAAAACGGTTAGAAGCACGCTGAGCCTTTGAAGCAACACAGATATCAGAACAGAACAAGCCTGTTTCAGGGCAACCAGCTTCTGTACACAACTTGATATACATAGAGTGCATAGCAGGATATACACCAATGTATACAGAGGATTCACAGGTAGGTTTGAGGCTGCCTTTCTGTGTCTCAAGGTCCTGGCTAGTGATTGTAGGCTAGGCCAAAAAGGTACGTCTTGAGATCTTGCTTGAAGACCTCCGTTGTTTCGACCCTTCTTAGGCACTCCGGCAGGGTGTTCCAGAGGTTGGGGGTATAGAAACTAAAAGCTGCCTCTCCGTGTTTCTTGGTCCTGGCTTTTGGGACTGTTACGAGTTCAGTACCTGAGGATCTGAGTGGTCTGTTGGGCATGTACCTGACAAGCATGTCTGAAATTTTTTCTGGTGCGTGACTGTGGAGAGATTTATAGACTAGTAATAGTATTTTAAAGTCTATTCTAGAGTTGACAGTTAACCAGTGTAGTGATTTTAAGGCTGGTGTGATGTGTGCCCTTCGTCTAGTCTTAGTGAGGACTCGTACTGATCAGAGCACTATGTTGGTGTGCTTCGTAAACATGAGTCAATTGCTCTTGAATTATCTGTATGCCGAGATGTATCCAGTGATGTCCACCTCTTGAAATTTGGTCAAATTTACTGACCGCTAGATCAGTGAAACCCGGGGCTGCCAAGTCTCAGACACACGCATTGCAGCCTATTCTCACGCTCACTCGCCACGCTTCACAATTCTCACTCGGAGAAATGACCAACCTCAAAATAGCCTAGGCTACTACCAATTCAATGGCTATGGGACTCTTTTTTATTATTATTACTTGAACGAACTCTAATCTCGCCTCTCGGTCGTCCTTCGCGCTCAAAGAACGCTCCCCAAATCTACCTATCGGGGAGGAGAGAGGGAGAGGGAGCCGTCCCGGCGGGGGGAGAGGGGGGTTGGTGCTTGTGACTACACTTAGTGAACACTTTGCTTAGCAACCACTCGCAGCAACCTCGCCTTTTTATTAATTACACCCGTGTTTGCCTAATGTAGATATCCTATTTCAAAAATGCACTCATCAGTCCGACTCCAACACTTCCACACCCCTATCAAAACCACTAGAGGGCGCCTCGCCACGTTACATCTCCCATTGCTTTTATGATGTCATAGTAGACGTTGCTGACGCAGACACTTAAACAGTCAGTGATCCATTCCATCTCATCAGAGTAGCTAGTGACTTCTGGATCTGACACACTGACTTAGAGAAAACAAGTAAGTCCATAATGGGGATAAACTTTAGAGTAAGAATTTTCTACAATTATTCTGTATTAATTCTTTGACAAAAACACCCCCAATTGAAGACAGAATAGAGTACATATTGCTCTCTGAGCTTTGTTTAACCAAGTTGTCATATAAATGATGTGTTGATACTGGTTGATTAGAGGACTAGCAGTGATGGCTCTGGGTAATATGAGTTCCTGGGTGAACCTCCTCTTCATCAGTGATCTGGTGAATAACCAGTTGCTTTATAGGACTTCAGTCAGACTGGGGCAGATAAATATAATAATAATAATAATACTTGATTCTTTTGGTTTCTGTTTGGTAAAGTGTTATCCAGCTAGGCCTACTGTGCTGTGTTGGAAAGTCCTGTATATCTAAATATAAGCCTAATGTGCTGCTAGGTATAGGTCTATTGTGCTGTATTGTAAAGTACTTGTATACAGTAGCTACAGTAGGTATATGACTACCGTTGTATGTTGTAAATTGCTGTACAGCTAGGTATAGACCTACTGTCCTGTGTTGTAAAGAGCTGTATAGCTACAGTATGCTCGCTGTGATGTGAAGTGGTATCAATCAATCAATCAATCAATCAAAGCTGTATTTGTATAGCGCATTTCATACCCAGAGGCAACACAATGCGCTTTACAGAGAACAAGGGAGGTGGGGATTCATCCCACCCCTACATATTCCAGAGGGAAGCAAAAAGTGAGCTGTACAAATTCTTCCCTGACCCCTCTCAACAAGGAAATCGAGCAAGCTCCTGGAGTATGTTTGTCTACCGGCTAAGAACATTTATAAAGCAATAAATTACATTAAATTACATTTTCAGAGTAAGAGAGGCTAAAAACATAATAGGAGAGACATGGCAAACACTGGTGTATGTCTGTGTGTGCGTGAATGTGCCTGGGCCCAGATAGAGGCAGGGGTTGGGGTAGAGAGGGGGTAGGAAAAGGATACGGACCCGGGTTAGGGTGAGGGGAAGGGGGACTGGGCCCAGGTCCAGGCCTAAGCCGGATGTGGACTGATGTGTGTACGTGTGTGTGTGTGTTAACTAAATACTACGACATCCACAGCTGACACGGGGGTATCTATCGGACTCAGAGTGGTGTGCGGGTGACAGTGGGGCATCCACTGGACCTGGTTAGAAGGTAGGAGGAAGAGAGAGAGGCACTAGGGGAGACAGAAAACGGTTAGAAGCACGCTGAGCCTTTGAAGCAACACAGATATCAGAACAGAACAAGCCTGTTTCAGGGCAACCAGCTTCTGTACACAACTTGATATACATAGAGTGCATAGCAGGATATACATCAATGTATACAGAGGATTCACAGGTAGGTTTGAGGCTGCCTTTCTGTGTCTCAAGGTCCTGGCTAGTGATTGTAGGCTAGGCCAAAAAGGTACGTCTTGAGATCTTGCTTGAAGACCTCCGTTGTTTCGACCCTTCTTAGGCACTCCGGCAGGGAGTTCCAGAAGTTGGGGGCATAGAAACTAAAAGCTGCCTCTCCGTGTTTCTTGGTCCTGGCTTTTGGGACTGTTACGAGTTCAGTACCTGAGGATCTGAGTGGTCTGTTGGGCATGTACCTGACAAGCATGTCTGAAATGTTTTCTGGTGCGTGACTGTGGAGAGATTTATAGACTAGTATTAGTATTTTAAAGTCTATTCTAGAGTTGACAGTTAACCAGTGTAGTGATTTTAAGGCTGGTGTGATGTGTGCCCTTCGTCTAGTCTTAGTGAGGACTCGTACTGATCAGAGCACTATGTTGGTGTGCTTCGTAAACATGAGTCAATTGCTCTTGAATTATCTGTATGCCGAGATGAATCCAGTGATGTCCACCTCTTGAAATTTGGTCGAATTTACTGACCGCTAGATCAGTGAAACCCGGGGCTGCCAAGTCTCAGACACACGCATTGCAGCCTATTCTCACGTTCACTCGCCACGCTTCACAATTCTCACTCGGAGAAATGACCAACCTCAAAATAGCCTAGGCTACTACCAATTCAATGGCTATGGGACCCTTTTTTTTATTATTACTTGAACGAACTCTAATCTCGCCTCTCGGTCGTCCTTCGCGCTCAAAGAACGCTACCCAAATCTACCTATCGGGGAGGAGAGAGGGAGAGGGAGCCGTCCCGGCGGGGGGAGAGGGGGGTTGGTGCTTGTGACTACACTTAGTCAACGCTTTGCTTAGCAACCACTCGCAGCAACCTCGCCTTTTTATTAATTACACCCGTGTTTACCTAATGTAGATATCCTATTTCAAAAATGCACTCATCAGTCCGACTCCAACACTTCCACACCCCTATCAAAACCACTAGAGGGCGCCTCACCACGTTACATCTCCCATTGCTTTTATGATGTCATAGTAGACGTTGCTGACGCAGACACAGACACTTAAACAGTCAGTGATCCATTCCATCTCATCAGAGTAGCTAGTGACTTCTGGATCTGACACACTGACTTAGAGAAAACAAGTAAGTCCATAATGGGGATAAACTTTAGAGTAAGAATTTTCTACAATTATTCTGTATTAATTCTTTGACAAAAACACCCCCAATTGAAGACAGAATAGAGTACATATTGCTCTCTGAGCTTTGTTTAACCAAGTTGTCATATAAATGATGTGTTGATACTGGTTGATTAGAGGACTAGCAGTGATGGCTCTGGGTAATATGAGTTCCTGGGTGAACCTCCTCTTCATCAGTGATCTGGTGAATAACCAGTTGCTTTATAGGTGTTAAGGATCAGGATGGAGGACCCAAGAGCAGACACGATTGGGGTGAAAGCCCGTAGGCACGTTTATTGCGATCCGGGGAGAGGCAGGCAGTAACGTGATCCGTAGACAGGCGTGGGTCAGGCGGGGACGTGGTAGTCGTACAGGCGATGGTCAGGCAGGAGCGTGGTAGTCGTACAGGCGATGGTCAGGCAGGAGCGGGGTTGTCGTACAGGCGTGGGTCAGGCAGGAGCAGGGTTGTCGTACAGGCGTGGGTCAGGCAGGAGCAGGGTTGTCGTACAGGCGTGGGTCAGGCAGGAGCAGGGTGGTCGTACAGGCGTGGGTCAGGCAGGAGCAGGGTTGTTGTACAGGCGTGGGTCAGGCAGGAGCGGGGTAATCGTACAGGCGTGGGTCAGGCAGGAACTGGGAAGACAGGGAGAACAGGGTAAGGCAAGGTTCAAAAGACAGACGAGGCAGGGAGCTAGAGACGTGTACCCACTAGGTTGGTTAGTCAACGATCTGGCGCCGCATGCTGTGTGGAGTGGCTTCTTAACCTCCTGGGCTGATGGGCTGCAGGTGGTGGCTGGCCAGGATGGGGTGCAATCACCGGAATGACCGGCAGCTGCTCACGCCGACGAGCCCGCAGTTCCCTCTGCGCCCTCTGGGAGGTGCCAGGGGACTCGTTCTCGGAGATAGGGTTAGGGGCAGGCAGAGAGGCAGGGTTAGAGGCATGGGTTGTGACAGGACCCCCCCCTCTACGGGCGACTCCCGGCGACCGACCAGGCAGGCCAGGGTGGGCCCGGTGGAAATCCCGGACAAGAGAGGGGTCCAGGATGTGCCTGCGGGGCACCCAGCTTTGCTCCTCAGGCCCATAACCCTCCCAATCGACAAGGTATTGCAGACCCCGGCCCCGGCGACGGACCCTCAGCAACCGCCGGACAGTCCAGGCCGGATGGTCGTCGATGAGGCGGACGGGGGGAGGAGCATCGCCTGGGGGGCAAAGGGGACTGACCTTCACAGGTTTGATCCTGGAGACGTGGAAGACCGGGTGGATCCTCATGGCGGGGGGCAACCTGAGCTTGACCGCCACAGGGTTGACCACGCTCTCAATGACGTAGGGGCCGAGGAAGCGGGGGACCAGCTTCCTGCAACCTGCCTGCAGCGGAATGTCCCTGGAGGAGAGCCAGACCTCCTGGCCAGGCACATAGTTGGGGGCCGGGGTCCGACGCTGGTCGGCATACCGCTGGCTTCTGCGGGTGGAGCGGAGCAGGGCCGAGCGGGCGGTCCTCCAGATCCTGCGGCAGCGGTCAATGTGGGCCTGGACTGACGGGACAGCCAGCTCCTCCTCCTGCTCAGGAAAAAGGGGTGGTTGGTAACCCAGGGAGCACTCAAACGGGGACTGACCTGAGGAGGCGTTGGGCAGGGTGTTGTGGGCGTACTCGACCCAGGAGATGCGCTCGCTCCAAGAGGCCGGGCTCCGGCCCGTGATGCACCGCAGGGCAGTGCCCAGGTACTGGTTGGCCCGTTCCGCCTGCCCGTTGGTCTGGGGGTGGAAGCCCGAGGACAGGCTGACAGTGGCCCCCATAGCCCGACAGAACTCCCTCCAGACCCGAGAGGTGAACTGCGGCCCCCTGTCTGACACAATGTCGAGGGGGATGCCATGGAGACGGACCACGTGAGTCACCAGCAGGTCCGCAGTCTCAGAGGCAGAGGGGAGCTTAGGCAGCGGCACGAAGTGGGCAGCCTTCGAGAAACGGTCAATGATGGTCAGGATCACCGTGTTTCCCTGGGATGGGGGGAGACCGGTGACGAAGTCCAACCCAATGTGGCTCCAGGGTCGGCCGGGAACAGGCAGGGGACGCAGAAGTCCTGAAGGGGGCTGGTGGGAGGACTTACTCCGGGCACACACCGTACAGGCCTGGACGTACTTGGTGGTGTCGACGGCCATGGTGGGCCACCAGAACCGGCGCCTAAGCAGGGTTAGCGTGCGGCTGGCTCCTGGGTGACAGGCGAACTGGGACGTGTGGGCCCACTGGAGGACCTGGGTACGGACCCGGTCAGGCACAAAGAGGCGGTTTGCCGGACCACCGCCTAGGTCTAGCTGAGTCCTCTGGGCCTCCCTCACGATCCCCTCTACCTCCCAAGTGAGAGCACCCACCACACAGGAGGAGGGCAGAATAGTGTCCAGCTCTGCACTCCGCTCCGGGGGCGAGAACTGGCGTGAGAGAGCATCTGGCTTCACATTGCGGGACCCTGGTCGGTAGGTCAGGGTGAAATTGAAGCGGCCGAAAAACAGAGCCCACCTGGCCTGCCGGGGATTCAGCCTCTTTGCGTCCCGGATGTAGATCAGGTTCTTGTGGTCAGTCCACACGATGATCGGCTGCTCCGTCCCCTCCAGCCAGTGCCTCCACTCCTGCAGTGCGAGTTGGACCGCGAGAAGCTCCCTGTTTCCTACGTCGTAGTTCCTCTCGGCCGGCTCCAAGCGGCGGGAGAAGAAGGCGCAGGGGTGGAGCTTGCCGTCCGTCACGGCCCTCTGGGACAGGACCGCCCCAACCCCCGTGTCGGAGGCGTCAACCTCCAGGACGAATTGGAGTGAGGGGTCCGGTTGGATGAGGACAGGTGCGGAGGTGAACAGGGCCTTGAGGGCCTTGAAGGCCACGTCCGCCGCAGGGGTCCAGGCGAAGGGGATGGCCGTGGATGTCAGCGCTGTCATGGGGCTCGCCACCCGGCTGTAGTTCCGGATAAACCTCCGGTAAAAGTTAGCGAACCCCAGGAACCGTTGGAGCTCCTTGCGGGTGGTGGGGACCGGCCACTCAACCACCGCCCTGATCTTCTCTGGGGAAGCCCTCACCCTCCCGGCCTCAATGACGAAACCCAGGAACTGGATCGTGGGCACGTGAAACTCGCATTTCTCCGCCTTGAGGTAGAGCCTGTTCTCCATGAGCCTCTGGAGGACCTGCCTGACGTGCCCGGTGTGCTCCTCCATGGTGCGCGAGAAGACGAGGATGTCATCCAGGTAGACGAAGACGGTGTGGTTGAGGAGGTCTCTGAGGACGTCGTTCACTAGGGCTTGGAACACGGCCGGGGCGTTGGTTAGGCCGAAAGGCATGACGCGGTACTCAAAGTGCCCGAGGGGGGTGTTAAAGGCCGTCTTCCACTCGTCTCCTTTCCTGATGCGCACCAGGTGGTAAGCGTTCCTGAGGTCGAGCATGGAGAACACTGTGGCGCCCTGGAGCGGTTCGAAGGCGGAGGCGATGAGCAGCAGGGGGTAGCGGTTCTTGACTGTAATGTCGTTCAATCGCCGGTAGTCGATGCACGGGCGTAGGGTGCCGTCTTTCTTGCCCACGAAGAAGAAGCCCGCTCCTACGGGTGAGCTGGAGGGCTTGATGAGGCCGGCGTTCAGGGACTCGTGGATGTATTTCTCCATGGCCTCTCTCTCAGGACGA
This sequence comes from Borostomias antarcticus, assembly GCF_949987555.1. Lineage (NCBI taxonomy): Eukaryota > Metazoa > Chordata > Actinopteri > Stomiiformes > Stomiidae > Borostomias > Borostomias antarcticus. The sequence continues at coordinate 954,841 of NW_028176821.1, forward strand.
GACAAGTTGAACAGACGGCCGGAGGGCAGGGGCGCTCCTGAAAGCAGTTCAATGGCACAGTCGTAGGGGCGGTGAGGAGGCAGGGAGAGGGCCCTCTGTTTGCTGAACGCCTCTCCGAGGTCATGGTAGATGGAGGGAACCGTGGACAGGTCAGGTGGCTCCAGTGAGGCGCTGACGCCCTCTGTAGGCGGGGTGGCAGAGGTGAGACAGGTCCTGTGGCAGTGATGACTCCAGCCAATCACCCTGTTGGTCTCCCAGTCGATGTGGGGGTTGTGGCGCCGGAGCCAGGTCTGCCCCAGGACGAGGGGACTCTGGGGTGATGAGATCACCAGCAGGGAGAGGGTCTCGTGGTGGTTGCCAGACAGACGGATCTCCAAGGGCTTTGTGACCTGGGTGACCTCGGCCAGCAGTCTCCCGCTGAGGTCGTGAACGGCAAGGGGCGTGTCCCGGAGTTGTGTGGGGATGCCGGCCTGACGGACGAGCGTGGCATCGATGAAGCAGTCGTCCGTGCCCGAGTCAATCAGAGCAGGTACGGGGAATGGCCGGTTGTTAGATGTGACCACGGCTTCCAAGTGCAGGCGCCCCTGGTGGCTGGGGGTGAGTACGCCGCCCATCAGTGACACCCCTCTCACCGACGGGCTGGAGCTTTTGGGCGGTTCGGGCAGGTGTTCCGGGTGTGTCCAGGGCCGCCACAATAGAAACAGAGCCCCTCTGTAACCCTCCGGAGGCGCTCCTCAGCGGTCAGATGAGCCCCGCCCAATACCATGGGCTCATCCTCAGGGGATGGAGAGGCAGACAGAGCAGAGGAGCGCAGGGGGGCGGAGTCGGGGCGAGACGAGAAGGGGGCCGGCTGGCCTGGGGGACGGTGACTGGGGGGCCGGACAGAGCCAGAGGGACGGGTGGCTCTTTCTCTCCTGCGCTCCCGGAGCCTGTTGTCCACCTTCACGGCGAGCGAGATGAGGTTGTCCAGGGAGGTGGCATCTTCCCTGAGCGCCAGCTCATCCTTAATAGTCTCTGTGAGGCCTGAGCGGAAAGCGGTCTGGAGGTCGGCATCGTTCCACCCGCTCCCCGCAGCCAGGATGCGGAACTCCACAGAGAATTCTGCCACACTCCGGGTGCCCTGCTGGAGATGGAGCAGGCGTGAGGCGGAGTCGCGGCCGTGGGCTGGATGGTCGAAAACCTTTCTAAACTCCACACAGAAAGTCTCGAAGGACCCGAAACAGGCCGCCCCTGACTCCCAGACTGCTTCAAACCAGCGGAGGGGTTGGCCGGTCAACAGGTTGGAGACGAAGGCAATCCTCTCCGCGTCCCCAGAATACCGGCTAGGCTGGTGAGCGAAAATGAATTTGCACTGCATCAGGAAGGACCCGCACTCAGCCAGGTCGCCGTCGAATGGCCTGGGGTTGGAGAGCTTGGGCTCTCTCCGGGGCAGAGCGGGGGAAGCGGCCTCGCCAGGAGCTGGAGCGGCGGGCTGGTCCTGGGGTGGTGCTGGGTCCTGGGGTGGTGATGGGGCCTGGAGAGGGGTAAGGTGGGCGATCAGGTTCCGGAACTCCTGGGTGAGAGCCTGCAGGCCCTGGTCGGTTTGGGCTGCCTGGGTGGCGAGCGCGTTCACGCTGGTGGAGAGGCCCTGCATGGCACTGGCCGCATGTTGGAGGTCAGAGTCGTGTCTCCCAATCAGCGTACCTTGGCTGGCGATGGCAGTGCGTATGGCGTCGACGTCCGCTGGGTCCATGTCTTGGCCAGATCGTTCTGTTAAGGATCAGGATGGAGGACCCAAGAGCAGACACGATTGGGGTGAAAGCCCGTAGGCACGTTTATTGCGATCCGGGGAGAGGCAGGCAGTAACGTGATCCGTAGACAGGCGTGGGTCAGGCGGGGACGTGGTAGTCGTACAGGCGATGGTCAGGCAGGAGCGTGGTAGTCGTACAGGCGATGGTCAGGCAGGAGCGGGGTTGTCGTACAGGCGTGGGTCAGGCAGGAGCAGGGTTGTCATACAGGCGTGGGTCAGGCAGGAGCAGGGTTGTCGTACAGGCGTGGGTCAGGCAGGAGCGGGGTAATCGTACAGGCGTGGGTCAGGCAGGAACTGGGAAGACAGGGAGAACAGGGTAAGGCAAGGTTCAAAAGACAGACGAGGCAGGGAGCTAGAGACGTGTACCCACTAGGTTGGTTAGTCAACGATCTGGCGCCGCATGCTGTGTGGAGTGGCTTCTTCACCTCCTGGGCTGATGGGCTGCAGGTGGTGGCTGGCCAGGATGGGGTGCAATCACCGGAATGACCGGCAGCTGCTCACGCCGACGAGCCCGCAGTTCCCTCTGCGCCCTCTGGGAGGTGCCAGGGGACTCGTTCTCGGAGATAGGGTTAGGGGCAGGCAGAGAGGCAGGGTTAGAGGCATGGGTTGTGACAATAGGACTTCAGTCAGACTGGGGCAGATAAATATAATAATAATAATAATACTTGATTCTTTTGGTTTCTGTTTGGTAAAGTGTTATCCAGCTAGGCCTACCGTCCCTCGTTTGAGTTATTTTACAGAGAGAACTACAACGATCCTCCTGATTTTAGATTGCAATTCTTGCACTTTGCCTTCAGCACTAGATTATGATCTTAGTCACTTGTTTTAGAAAGGAGATGCACTTGTAAGTTCTGGCAAGTAGCCTAGTAGGCTAGTAGCCCAACATTGGCCTTTCCTAGTTAAATGCAATTATTGTTAGTTGCTTTGGATAAAAGCGTCTGCTAAAATACTGTAATACAATGAGATCTAGGCTACTGATCCGGGCATCTGTCGCGTTTTGAGAACTTCACTGGAGAGTGCAGCTGATCAGAGCACTATGCTGGTGCGCTTCGTAAACATGAGTCAATCTTGAATTATCTGTATGCCGAGATGAATCCAGTGATGTCCACCTCTTGAAATTTGGTCGGATTTACTGACCGGTAGATCAGTGAAACCCGGGGCTGCCAAGTCTCAGACACACGCATTGCAGCCTATTCTCACGCTCACTCGCCACGCTTCACAATTCTCACTCGGAGAAATGACCAACCTCAAAATAGCCTAGGCTACTACCAATTCAATGGCTATGGGACTCTTTTTTTTTCATTATTACTTGAACGAACGCTAATCTCGCCTCTCGGTCGTCCTTCGCGCTCAAAGAACGCTCCCCAAATCTACCTATCGGGGAGGAGAGAGGGAGAGGGAGCCGTCCCGGCGGGGGGAGAGGGGGGTTGGTGCTTGTGACTACACTTAGTCAACGCTTTGCTTAGCAACCACTCGCAGCAACCTCGCCTTTTTATTAATTACACGCGTGTTTGCCTAATGTAGATATCCTATTTCAAAAATGCACTCATCAGTCCGACTCCAACACTTCCACACCCCTATCAAAACCACTAGAGGGCGCCTCGCCACGTTACATCTCCCATTGCTTTTATGATGTCATAGTAGACGTTGCTGACGCAGACACTTAAACAGTCAGTGATCCATTCCACCTCATCAGAGTAGCTAGTGACTTCTGGATCTGACACACTGACTTAGAGAAAACAAGTAAGTCCATAATGGGGATAAACTTTAGAGTAAGACTTTTCTACAATTATTCTGTATTAATTCTTTGACAAAAACACCCCCAATTGAAGACAGAATAGAGTACATATTGCTCTCTGAGCTTTGCTTAACCAAGTTGTCATATAAATGATGTGTTGATACTGGTTGATTAGAGGACTAGCAGTGATGGCTCTGGGTAATATGAGTTCCTGGGTGAACCTCCTCTTCATCTGTGATCTGGTGAATAACCAGTTGCTTTATAGGACTTCAGTCAGACTGGGGCAGATAAATATAATAATAATAATAATACTTGATTCTTTTGGTTTCTGTTTGGTAAAGTGTTATCCAGCTAGGCCTACTGTGCTGTGTTGGAAAGTCCTGTATATCTAAATATAGGCCTAATGTGCTGCTAGGTATAGGTCTATTGTGCTGTATTGTAAAGTACTTGTATACAGTAGCTACAGTAGGTATATGACTACTGTTGTATGTTGTAAATTGCTGTACAGCTAGGTATAGACCTACTGTCCTGTGTTGTAAAGAGCTGTATAGCTACAGTATGCTCGCTGTGATATGAAGTGGTATCAATCAATCAATCAATCAATCAAAGCTGTATTTGTATAGCGCATTTCATACCCAGAGGCAACACAATGCGCTTTACAGAGAACAAGGGAGGTGGGGATTCATCCCACCCCTACATATTCCAGAGGGAAGCAAAAAGTGAGCTGTACAAATTCTTCCCTGACCCCTCTCAACAAGGAAATCGAGCAAGCTCCTGGAGTATGTTTGTCTACCGGCTAAGAACATTTATAAAGCAATAAATTACATTAAATTACATTTTCAGAGTAAGAGAGGCTAAAAACATAATAGGAGAGACATGGCAAACACTGGTGTATGTCTGTGTGTGCGTGAATGTGCCTGGGCCCAGATAGAGGCAGGGGTTGGGGTAGAGAGGGGGTAGGAAAAGGATACGGACCCGGGTTAGGGTGAGGGGAAGGGGGACTGGGCCCAGGTCCAGGCCTAAGCCGGATGTGGACTGATGTGTGTACGTGTGTGTTAACTAAATACTACGACATCCACAGCTGACACGGGGGTATCTATCGGACTCAGAGTGGTGTGCGGGTGACAGTGGGGCATCCACTGGACCTGGTTAGAAGGTAGGAGGAAGAGAGAGAGGCACTAGGGGAGACAGAAAACGGTTAGAAGCACGCTGAGCCTTTGAAGCAACACAGATATCAGAACAGAACAAGCCTGTTTCAGGGCAACCAGCTTCTGTACACAACTTGATATACATAGAGTGCATAGCAGGATATACACCAATGTATACAGAGGATTCACAGGTAGGTTTGAGGCTGCCTTTCTGTGTCTCAAGGTCCTGGCTAGTGATTGTAGGCTAGGCCAAAAAGGTACGTCTTGAGATCTTGCTTGAAGACCTCCGTTGTTTCGACCCTTCTTAGGCACTCCGGCAGGGTGTTCCAGAGGTTGGGGGTATAGAAACTAAAAGCTGCCTCTCCGTGTTTCTTGGTCCTGGCTTTTGGGACTGTTACGAGTTCAGTACCTGAGGATCTGAGTGGTCTGTTGTGCATGTACCTGACAAGCATGTCTGAAATTTTTTCTGGTGCGTGACTGTGGAGAGATTTATAGACTAGTAATAGTATTTTAAAGTCTATTCTAGAGTTGACAGTTAACCAGTGTAGTGATTTTAAGGCTGGTGTGATGTGTGCCCTTCGTCTAGTCTTAGTGAGGACTCGTACTGATCAGAGCACTATGTTGGTGTGCTTCGTAAACATGAGTCAATTGCTCTTGAATTATCTGTATGCCGAGATGTATCCAGTGATGTCCACCTCTTGAAATTTGGTCAAATTTACTGACCGCTAGATCAGTGAAACCCGGGGCTGCCAAGTCTCAGACACACGCATTGCAGCCTATTCTCACGCTCACTCGCCACGCTTCACAATTCTCACTCGGAGAAATGACCAACCTCAAAATAGCCTAGGCTACTACCAATTCAATGGCTATGGGACTCTTTTTTATTATTATTACTTGAACGAACTCTAATCTCGCCTCTCGGTCGTCCTTCGCGCTCAAAGAACGCTCCCCAAATCTACCTATCGGGGAGGAGAGAGGGAGAGGGAGCCGTCCCGGCGGGGGGAGAGGGGGGTTGGTGCTTGTGACTACACTTAGTGAACGCTTTGCTTAGCAACCACTCGCAGCAACCTCGCCTTTTTATTAATTACACCCGTGTTTGCCTAATGTAGATATCCTATTTCAAAAATGCACTCATCAGTCCGACTCCAACACTTCCACACCCCTATCAAAACCACTAGAGGGCGCCTCGCCACGTTACATCTCCCATTGCTTTTATGATGTCATAGTAGACGTTGCTGACGCAGACACTTAAACAGTCAGTGATCCATTCCACCTCATCAGAGTAGCTAGTGACTTCTGGATCTGACACACTGACTTAGAGAAAACAAGTAAGTCCATAATGGGGATAAACTTTAGAGTAAGAATTTTCTACAATTATTCTGTATTAATTCTTTGACAAAAACACCCCCAATTGAAGACAGAATAGAGTACATATTGCTCTCTGAGCTTTGTTTAACCAAGTTGTCATATAAATGATGTGTTGATACTGGTTGATTAGAGGACTAGCAGTGATGGCTCTGGGTAATATGAGTTCCTGGGTGAACCTCCTCTTCATCAGTGATCTGGTGAATAACCAGTTGCTTTATAGGACTTCAGTCAGACTGGGGCAGATAAATATAATAATAATAATAATACTTGATTCTTTTGGTTTCTGTTTGGTAAAGTGTTATCCAGCTAGGCCTACTGTGCTGTGTTGGAAAGTCCTGTATATCTAAATATAGGCCTAATGTGCTGCTAGGTATAGGTCTATTGTGCTGTATTGTAAAGTACTTGTATACAGTAGCTACAGTAGGTATATGACTACCGTTGTATGTTGTAAATTGCTGTACAGCTAGGTATAGACCTACTGTCCTGTGTTGTAAAGAGCTGTATAGCTACAGTATGCTCGCTGTGATGTGAAGTGGTATCAATCAATCAATCAATCAATCAAAGCTGTATTTGTATAGCGCATTTCATACCCAGAGGCAACACAATGCGCTTTACAGAGAACAAGGGAGGTGGGGATTCATCCCACCCCTACATATTCCAGAGGGAAGCAAAAAGTGAGCTGTACAAATTCTTCCCTGACCCCTCTCAACAAGGAAATCGAGCAAGCTCCTGGAGTATGTTTGTCTACCGGCTAAGAACATTTATAAAGCAATAAATTACATTAAATTACATTTTCAGAGTAAGAGAGGCTAAAAACATAATAGGAGAGACATGGCAAACACTGGTGTATGTCTGTGTGTGCGTGAATGTGCCTGGGCCCAGATAGAGGCAGGGGTTGGGGTAGAGAGGGGGTAGGAAAAGGATACGGACCCGGGTTAGGGTGAGGGGAAGGGGGACTGGGCCCAGGTCCAGGCCTAAGCCGGATGTGGACTGATGTGTGTACGTGTGTGTGTGTGTTAACTAAATACTACGACATCCACAGCTGACACGGGGGTATCTATCGGACTCAGAGTGGTGTGCGGGTGACAGTGGGGCATCCACTGGACCTGGTTAGAAGGTAGGAGGAAGAGAGAGAGGCACTAGGGGAGACAGAAAACGGTTAGAAGCACGCTGAGCCTTTGAAGCAACACAGATATCAGAACAGAACAAGCCTGTTTCAGGGCAACCAGCTTCTGTACACAACTTGATATACATAGAGTGCATAGCAGGATATACATCAATGTATACAGAGGATTCACAGGTAGGTTTGAGGCTGCCTTTCTGTGTCTCAAGGTCCTGGCTAGTGATTGTAGGCTAGGCCAAAAAGGTACGTCTTGAGATCTTGCTTGAAGACCTCCGTTGTTTCGACCCTTCTTAGGCACTCCGGCAGGGAGTTCCAGAAGTTGGGGGCATAGAAACTAAAAGCTGCCTCTCCGTGTTTCTTGGTCCTGGCTTTTGGGACTGTTACGAGTTCAGTACCTGAGGATCTGAGTGGTCTGTTGGGCATGTACCTGACAAGCATGTCTGAAATGTTTTCTGGTGCGTGACTGTGGAGAGATTTATAGACTAGTATTAGTATTTTAAAGTCTATTCTAGAGTTGACAGTTAACCAGTGTAGTGATTTTAAGGCTGGTGTGATGTGTGCCCTTCGTCTAGTCTTAGTGAGGACTCGTACTGATCACAGCACTATGTTGGTGTGCTTCGTAAACATGAGTCAATTGCTCTTGAATTATCTGTATGCCGAGATGAATCCAGTGATGTCCACCTCTTGAAATTTGGTCGAATTTACTGACCGCTAGATCAGTGAAACCCGGGGCTGCCAAGTCTCAGACACACGCATTGCAGCCTATTCTCACGTTCACTCGCCACGCTTCACAATTCTCACTCGGAGAAATGACCAACCTCAAAATAGCCTAGGCTACTACCAATTCAATGGCTATGGGACCCTTTTTTTTATTATTACTTGAACGAACTCTAATCTCGCCTCTCGGTCGTCCTTCGCGCTCAAAGAACGCTACCCAAATCTACCTATCGGGGAGGAGAGAGGGAGAGGGAGCCGTCCCGGCGGGGGGAGAGGGGGGTTGGTGCTTGTGACTACACTTAGTCAACGCTTTGCTTAGCAACCACTCGCAGCAACCTCGCCTTTTTATTAATTACACCCGTGTTTACCTAATGTAGATATCCTATTTCAAAAATGCACTCATCAGTCCGACTCCAACACTTCCACACCCCTATCAAAACCACTAGAGGGCGCCTCACCACGTTACATCTCCCATTGCTTTTATGATGTCATAGTAGACGTTGCTGACGCAGACACAGACACTTAAACAGTCAGTGATCCATTCCATCTCATCAGAGTAGCTAGTGACTTCTGGATCTGACACACTGACTTAGAGAAAACAAGTAAGTCCATAATGGGGATAAACTTTAGAGTAAGAACTTTCTACAATTATTCTGTATTAATTCTTTGACAAAAACACCCCCAATTGAAGACAGAATAGAGTACATATTGCTCTCTGAGCTTTGTTTAACCAAGTTGTCATATAAATGATGTGTTGATACTGGTTGATTAGAGGACTAGCAGTGATGGCTCTGGGTAATATGAGTTCCTGGGTGAACCTCCTCTTCATCAGTGATCTGGTGAATAACCAGTTGCTTTATAGGTGTTAAGGATCAGGATGGAGGACCCAAGAGCAGACACGATTGGGGTGAAAGCCCGTAGGCACGTTTATTGCGATCCGGGGAGAGGCAGGCAGTAACGTGATCCGTAGACAGGCGTGGGTCAGGCGGGGACGTGGTAGTCGTACAGGCGATGGTCAGGCAGGAGCGTGGTAGTCGTACAGGCGATGGTCAGGCAGGAGCGGGGTTGTCGTACAGGCGTGGGTCAGGCAGGAGCAGGGTTGTCGTACAGGCGTGGGTCAGGCAGGAGCAGGGTTGTCGTACAGGCGTGGGTCAGGCAGGAGCAGGGTGGTCGTACAGGCGTGGGTCAGGCAGGAGCAGGGTTGTTGTACAGGCGTGGGTCAGGCAGGAGCGGGGTAATCGTACAGGCGTGGGTCAGGCAGGAACTGGGAAGACAGGGAGAACAGGGTAAGGCAAGGTTCAAAAGACAGACGAGGCAGGGAGCTAGAGACGTGTACCCACTAGGTTGGTTAGTCAACGATCTGGCGCCGCATGCTGTGTGGAGTGGCTTCTTAACCTCCTGGGCTGATGGGCTGCAGGTGGTGGCTGGCCAGGATGGGGTGCAATCACCGGAATGACCGGCAGCTGCTCACGCCGACGAGCCCGCAGTTCCCTCTGCGCCCTCTGGGAGGTGCCAGGGGACTCGTTCTCGGAGATAGGGTTAGGGGCAGGCAGAGAGGCAGGGTTAGAGGCATGGGTTGTGACAGGACCCCCCCCTCTACGGGCGACTCCCGGCGACCGACCAGGCAGGCCAGGGTGGGCCCGGTGGAAATCCCGGACAAGAGAGGGGTCCAGGATGTGCCTGCGGGGCACCCAGCTTTGCTCCTCAGGCCCATAACCCTCCCAATCGACAAGGTATTGCAGACCCCGGCCCCGGCGACGGACCCTCAGCAACCGCCGGACAGTCCAGGCCGGATGGTCGTCGATGAGGCGGACGGGGGGAGGAGCATCGCCTGGGGGGCAAAGGGGACTGACCTTCACAGGTTTGATCCTGGAGACGTGGAAGACCGGGTGGATCCTCATGGCGGGGGGCAACCTGAGCTTGACCGCCACAGGGTTGACCACGCTCTCAATGACGTAGGGGCCGAGGAAGCGGGGGACCAGCTTCCTGCAACCTGCCTGCAGCGGAATGTCCCTGGAGGAGAGCCAGACCTCCTGGCCAGGCACATAGTTGGGGGCCGGGGTGCGACGCTGGTCGGCATACCGCTGGCTTCTGCGGGTGGAGCGGAGCAGGGCCGAGCGGGCGGTCCTCCAGATCCTGCGGCAGCGGTCAATGTGGGCCTGGACTGACGGGACAGCCAGCTCCTCCTCCTGCTCAGGAAAAAGGGGTGGTTGGTAACCCAGGGAGCACTCAAATGGGGACTGACCTGAGGAGGCGTTGGGCAGGGTGTTGTGGGCGTACTCGACCCAGGAGATGCGCTCGCTCCAAGAGGCCGGGCTCCGGCCCGTGATGCACCGCAGGGCAGTGCCCAGGTACTGGTTGGCCCGTTCCGCCTGCCCGTTGGTCTGGGGGTGGAAGCCCGAGGACAGGCTGACAGTGGCCCCCATAGCCCGACAGAACTCCCTCCAGACCCGAGAGGTGAACTGCGGCCCCCTGTCTGACACAATGTCGAGGGGGATGCCATGGAGACGGACCACGTGAGTCACCAGCAGGTCCGCAGTCTCAGAGGCAGAGGGGAGCTTAGGCAGCGGCACGAAGTGGGCAGCCTTCGAGAAACGGTCAATGATGGTCAGGATCACCGTGTTTCCCTGGGATGGGGGGAGACCGGTGACGAAGTCCAACCCAATGTGGCTCCAGGGTCGGCCGGGAACAGGCAGGGGACGCAGAAGTCCTGAAGGGGGCTGGTGGGAGGACTTACTCCGGGCACACACCGTACAGGCCTGGACGTACTTGGTGGTGTCGACGGCCATGGTGGGCCACCAGAACCGGCGCCTAAGCAGGGTTAGCGTGCGGCTGGCTCCTGGGTGACAGGCGAACTGGGACGTGTGGGCCCACTGGAGGACCTGGGTACGGACCCGGTCAGGCACAAAGAGGCGGTTTGCCGGACCACCGCCTAGGTCTGGCTGAGTCCTCTGGGCCTCCCTCACGATCCCCTCTACCTCCCAAGTGAGAGCACCCACCACACAGGAGGAGGGCAGAATAGTGTCCAGCTCTGCACTCCGCTCCGGGGGCGAGAACTGGCGTGAGAGAGCATCTGGCTTCACATTGCGGGACCCTGGTCGGTAGGTCAGGGTGAAATTGAAGCGGCCGAAAAACAGAGCCCACCTGGCCTGCCGGGGATTCAGCCTCTTTGCGTCCCGGATGTAGATCAGGTTCTTGTGGTCAGTCCACACGATGATCGGCTGCTCCGTCCCCTCCAGCCAGTGCCTCCACTCCTGCAGTGCGAGTTGGACCTCGAGAAGCTCCCTGTTTCCTACGTCGTAGTTCCTCTCGGCCGGCTCCAAGCGGCGGGAGAAGAAGGCGCAGGGGTGGAGCTTGCCGTCCGTCACGGCCCTCTGGGACAGGACCGCCCCAACCCCCGTGTCGGAGGCGTCAACCTCCAGGACGAATTGGAGTGAGGGGTCCGGTTGGATGAGGACAGGTGCGGAGGTGAACAGGGCCTTGAGGGCCTTGAAGGCCACGTCCGCCGCAGGGGTCCAGGCGAAGGGGATGGCCGTGGATGTCAGCGCTGTCATGGGGCTCGCCACCCGGCTGTAGTTCCGGATAAACCTCCGGTAAAAGTTAGCGAACCCCAGGAACCGTTGGAGCTCCTTGCGGGTGGTGGGGACCGGCCACTCAACCACCGCCCTGATCTTCTCTGGGGAAGCCCTCACCCTCCCGGCCTCAATGACGAAACCCAGGAACTGGATCGTGGGCACGTGAAACTCGCATTTCTCCGCCTTGAGGTAGAGCCTGTTCTCCATGAGCCTCTGGAGGACCTGCCTGACGTGCCCGGTGTGCTCCTCCATGGTGCGCGAGAAGACGAGGATGTCATCCAGGTAGACGAAGACGGTGTGGTTGAGGAGGTCTCTGAGGACGTCGTTCACTAGGGCTTGGAACACGGCCGGGGCGTTGGTTAGGCCGAAGGGCATGACGCGGTACTCAAAGTGCCCGAGGGGGGTGTTAAAGGCCGTCTTCCACTCGTCTCCTTTCCTGATGCGCACCAGGTGGTAAGCGTTCCTGAGGTCGAGCTTGGAGAACACTGTGGCGCCCTGGAGCGGTTCGAAGGCGGAGGCGATGAGCAGCAGGGGGTAGCGGTTCTTGACTGTAATGTCGTTCAATCGCCGGTAGTCGATGCACGGGCGTAGGGTGCCGTCTTTCTTGCCCACGAAGAAGAAGCCCGCTCCTACGGGTGAGCTGGAGGGCTTGATGAGGCCGGCGTTCAGGGACTCGTGGATGTATTTCTCCATGGCCTCTCTCTCAGGACGAGACAAGTTGAACAGACGGCCGGAGGGCAGGGGCGCTCCTGAAAGCAGTTCAATGGCACAGTCGTAGGGGCGGTGAGGAGGCAGGGAGAGGGCCCTCTGTTTGCTGAACGCCTCTCCGAGGTCATGGTAGATGGAGGGAACCGTGGACAGGTCAGGTGGCTCCAGTGAGGCGCTGACGCCCTCTGTAGGCGGGGTGGCAGAGGTGAGACAGGTCCTGTGGCAGTGATGACTCCAGCCAATCACCCTGTTGGTCTCCCAGTCGATGTGGGGGTTGTGGCGCCGGAGCCAGGTCTGCCCCAGGACGAGGGGACTCTGGGGTGATGAGAACACCAGCAGGGAGAGGGTCTCGTGGTGGTTGCCAGACAGACGGATCTCCAAGGGCTTTGTGACCTGGGTGACCTCGGCCAGCAGTCTCCCGCTGAGGTCGTGAACGGCAAGGGGCGTGTCCCGGAGTTGTGTGGGGATGCCGGCCTGACGGACGAGCGTGGCATCGATGAAGCAGTCGTCCGTGCCCGAGTCAATCAGAGCAGGTACGGGGAATGGCCGGTTGTTAGATGTGACCACGGCTTCCAAGTGCAGGCGCCCCTGGTGGCTGGGGGTGAGTACGCCGCCCATCAGTGACACCCCTCTCACCGACGGGCTGGAGCTTTTGGGCGGTTCGGGCAGGTGTTCCGGGTGTGTCCAGGGCCGCCACAATAGAAACAGAGCCCCTCTGTAACCCTCCGGAGGCGCTCCTCAGCGGTCAGATGAGCCCCGCCCAATACCATGGGCTCGTCCTCAGGGGATGGAGAGGCAGACAGAGCAGAGGAGCGCAGGGGGGCGGAGTCGGGGCGAGACGAGAAGGGGGCCGGCTGGCCTGGGGGACGGTGACTGGGGGGCCGGACAGAGCCAGAGGGACGGGTGGCTCTTTCTCTCCTGCGCTCCCGGAGCCTGTTGTCCACCTTCACGGCGAGCGAGATGAGGTTGTCCAGGGAGGTGGCATCTTCCCTGAGCGCCAGCTCATCCTTAATAGTCTCTGTGAGGCCTGAGCGGAAAGCGGTCTGGAGGTCGGCATCGTTCCACCCGCTCCCCGCAGCCAGGATGCGGAACTCCACAGAGAATTCTGCCACACTCCGGGTGCCCTGCTGGAGATGGAGCAGGCGTGAGGCGGAGTCGCGGCCGTGGGCTGGATGGTCGAAAACCTTTCTAAACTCCACACAGAAAGTCTCGAAGGACCCGAAACAGGCCGCCCCTGACTCCCAGACTGCTTCAAACCAGCGGAGGGGTTGGCCGGTCAACAGGTTTGAGACGAAGGCAATCCTCTCCGCGTCCCCAGAATACCGGCTAGGCTGGTGAGCGAAAATGAATTTGCACTGCATCAGGAAGGACCCGCACTCAGCCAGGTCGCCGTCGAATGGCCTGGGGTTGGAGAGCTTGGGCTCTCTCCGGGGCAGAGCGGGGGAAGCGGCCTCGCCAGGAGCTGGAGCGGCGGGCTGGTCCTGGGGTGGTGCTGGGTCCTGGGGTGGTGATGGGGCCTGGAGAGGGGTAAGGTGGGCGATCAGGTTCCGGAACTCCTGGGTGAGAGCCTGCAGGCCCTGGTCGGTTTGGGCTGCCTGGGTGGCGAGCGCGTTCACGCTGGTGGAGAGGCCCTGCATGGCACTGGCCGCATGTTGGAGGTCAGAGTCGTGTCTCCCAATCAGCGTACCTTGGCTGGCGATGGCAGTGCGTATGGCGTCGACGTCCGCTGGGTCCATGTCTTGGCCAGATCGTTCTGTTAAGGATCAGGATGGAGGACCCAAGAGCAGACACGATTGGGGTGAAAGCCCGTAGGCACGTTTATTGCGATCCGGGGAGAGGCAGGCAGTAACGTGATCCGTAGACAGGCGTGGGTCAGGCGGGGACGTGGTAGTCGTACAGGCGATGGTCAGGCAGGAGCGTGGTAGTCGTACAGGCGATGGTCAGGCAGGAGCGGGGTTGTCGTACAGGCGTGGGTCAGGCAGGAGCAGGGTTGTCATACAGGCGTGGGTCAGGCAGGAGCAGGGTTGTCGTACAGGCGTGGGTCAGGCAGGAGCGGGGTAATCGTACAGGCGTGGGTCAGGCAGGAACTGGGAAGACAGGGAGAACAGGGTAAGGCAAGGTTCAAAAGACAGACGAGGCAGGGAGCTAGAGACGTGTACCCACTAGGTTGGTTAGTCAACGATCTGGCGCCGCATGCTGTGTGGAGTGGCTTCTTCACCTCCTGGGCTGATGGGCTGCAGGTGGTGGCTGGCCAGGATGGGGTGCAATCACCGGAATGACCGGCAGCTGCTCACGCCGACGAGCCCGCAGTTCCCTCTGCGCCCTCTGGGAGGTGCCAGGGGACTCGTTCTCGGAGATAGGGTTAGGGGCAGGCAGAGAGGCAGGGTTAGAGGCATGGGTTGTGACAATAGGACTTCAGTCAGACTGGGGCAGATAAATATAATAATAATAATAATACTTGATTCTTTTGGTTTCTGTTTGGTAAAGTGTTATCCAGCTAGGCCTACCGTCCCTCGTTTGAGTTATTTTACAGAGAGAACTACAACGATCCTCCTGATTTTAGATTGCAATTCTTGCACTTTGCCTTCAGCACTAGATTATGATCTTAGTCACTTGTTTTAGAAAGGAGATGCACTTGTAAGTTCTGGCAAGTAGCCTTTCCTAGTTAAATGCAATTATTGTTAGTTGCTTTGGATAAAAGCGTCTGCTAAAATACTGTAATACAATGAGATCTAGGCTACTGATCCGGGCATCTGTCGCGTTTTGAGAACTTCACTGGAGAGTGCAGCTGATCAGAGCACTATGCTGGTGCGCTTCGTAAACATGAGTCAATCTTGAATTATCTGTATGCCGAGATGAATCCAGTGATGTCCACCTCTTGAAATTTGGTCGGATTTACTGACCGGTAGATCAGTGAAACCCGGGGCTGCCAAGTCTCAGACACACGCATTGCAGCCTATTCTCACGCTCACTCGCCACGCTTCACAATTCTCACTCGGAGAAATGACCAACCTCAAAATAGCCTAGGCTACTACCAATTCAATGGCTATGGGACTCTTTTTTTTTCATTATTACTTGAACGAACGCTAATCTCGCCTCTCGGTCGTCCTTCGCGCTCAAAGAACGCTCCCCAAATCTACCTATCGGGGAGGAGAGAGGGAGAGGGAGCCGTCCCGGCGGGGGGAGAGGGGGGTTGGTGCTTGTGACTACACTTAGTCAACGCTTTGCTTAGCAACCACTCGCAGCAACCTCGCCTTTTTATTAATTACACGCGTGTTTGCCTAATGTAGATATCCTATTTCAAAAATGCACTCATCAGTCCGACTCCAACACTTCCACACCCCTATCAAAACCACTAGAGGGCGCCTCGCCACGTTACATCTCCCATTGCTTTTATGATGTCATAGTAGACGTTGCTGACGCAGACACTTAAACAGTCAGTGATCCATTCCACCTCATCAGAGTAGCTAGTGACTTCTGGATCTGACACACTGACTTAGAGAAAACAAGTAAGTCCATAATGGGGATAAACTTTAGAGTAAGACTTTTCTACAATTATTCTGTATTAATTCTTTGACAAAAACACCCCCAATTGAAGACAGAATAGAGTACATATTGCTCTCTGAGCTTTGCTTAACCAAGTTGTCATATAAATGATGTGTTGATACTGGTTGATTAGAGGACTAGCAGTGATGGCTCTGGGTAATATGAGTTCCTGGGTGAACCTCCTCTTCATCTGTGATCTGGTGAATAACCAGTTGCTTTATAGGACTTCAGTCAGACTGGGGCAGATAAATATAATAATAATAATAATACTTGATTCTTTTGGTTTCTGTTTGGTAAAGTGTTATCCAGCTAGGCCTACTGTGCTGTGTTGGAAAGTCCTGTATATCTAAATATAGGCCTAATGTGCTGCTAGGTATAGGTCTATTGTGCTGTATTGTAAAGTACTTGTATACAGTAGCTACAGTAGGTATATGACTACTGTTGTATGTTGTAAATTGCTGTACAGCTAGGTATAGACCTACTGTCCTGTGTTGTAAAGAGCTGTATAGCTACAGTATGCTCGCTGTGATATGAAGTGGTATCAATCAATCAATCAATCAATCAAAGCTGTATTTGTATAGCGCATTTCATACCCAGAGGCAACACAATGCGCTTTACAGAGAACAAGGGAGGTGGGGATTCATCCCACCCCTACATATTCCAGAGGGAAGCAAAAAGTGAGCTGTACAAATTCTTCCCTGACCCCTCTCAACAAGGAAATCGAGCAAGCTCCTGGAGTATGTTTGTCTACCGGCTAAGAACATTTATAAAGCAATAAATTACATTAAATTACATTTTCAGAGTAAGAGAGGCTAAAAACATAATAGGAGAGACATGGCAAACACTGGTGTATGTCTGTGTGTGCGTGAATGTGCCTGGGCCCAGATAGAGGCAGGGGTTGGGGTAGAGAGGGGGTAGGAAAAGGATACGGACCCGGGTTAGGGTGAGGGGAAGGGGGACTGGGCCCAGGTCCAGGCCTAAGCCGGATGTGGACTGATGTGTGTACGTGTGTGTGTGTGTTAACTAAATACTACGACATCCACAGCTGACACGGGGGTATCTATCGGACTCAGAGTGGTGTGCGGGTGACAGTGGGGCATCCACTGGACCTGGTTAGAAGGTAGGAGGAAGAGAGAGAGGCACTAGGGGAGACAGAAAACGGTTAGAAGCACGCTGAGCCTTTGAAGCAACACAGATATCAGAACAGAACAAGCCTGTTTCAGGGCAACCAGCTTCTGTACACAACTTGATATACATAGAGTGCATAGCAGGATATACACCAATGTATACAGAGGATTCACAGGTAGGTTTGAGGCTGCCTTTCTGTGTCTCAAGGTCCTGGCTAGTGATTGTAGGCTAGGCCAAAAAGGTACGTCTTGAGATCTTGCTTGAAGACCTCCGTTGTTTCGACCCTTCTTAGGCACTCCGGCAGGGTGTTCCAGAGGTTGGGGGTATAGAAACTAAAAGCTGCCTCTCCGTGTTTCTTGGTCCTGGCTTTTGGGACTGTTACGAGTTCAGTACCTGAGGATCTGAGTGGTCTGTTGGGCATGTACCTGACAAGCATGTCTGAAATTTTTTCTGGTGCGTGACTGTGGAGAGATTTATAGACTAGTAATAGTATTTTAAAGTCTATTCTAGAGTTGACAGTTAACCAGTGTAGTGATTTTAAGGCTGGTGTGATGTGTGCCCTTCGTCTAGTCTTAGTGAGGACTCGTACTGATCAGAGCACTATGTTGGTGTGCTTCGTAAACATGAGTCAATTGCTCTTGAATTATCTGTATGCCGAGATGTATCCAGTGATGTCCACCTCTTGAAATTTGGTCAAATTTACTGACCGCTAGATCAGTGAAACCCGGGGCTGCCAAGTCTCAGACACACGCATTGCAGCCTATTCTCACGCTCACTCGCCACGCTTCACAATTCTCACTCGGAGAAATGACCAACCTCAAAATAGCCTAGGCTACTACCAATTCAATGGCTATGGGACTCTTTTTTATTATTATTACTTGAACGAACTCTAATCTCGCCTCTCGGTCGTCCTTCGCGCTCAAAGAACGCTCCCCAAATCTACCTATCGGGGAGGAGAGAGGGAGAGGGAGCCGTCCCGGCGGGGGGAGAGGGGGGTTGGTGCTTGTGACTACACTTAGTGAACGCTTTGCTTAGCAACCACTCGCAGCAACCTCGCCTTTTTATTAATTACACCCGTGTTTGCCTAATGTAGATATCCTATTTCAAAAATGCACTCATCAGTCCGACTCCAACACTTCCACACCCCTATCAAAACCACTAGAGGGCGCCTCGCCACGTTACATCTCCCATTGCTTTTATGATGTCATAGTAGACGTTGCTGACGCAGACACTTAAACAGTCAGTGATCCATTCCATCTCATCAGAGTAGCTAGTGACTTCTGGATCTGACACACTGACTTAGAGAAAACAAGTAAGTCCATAATGGGGATAAACTTTAGAGTAAGAATTTTCTACAATTATTCTGTATTAATTCTTTGACAAAAACACCCCCAATTGAAGACAGAATAGAGTACATATTGCTCTCTGAGCTTTGTTTAACCAAGTTGTCATATAAATGATGTGTTGATACTGGTTGATTAGAGGACTAGCAGTGATGGCTCTGGGTAATATGAGTTCCTGGGTGAACCTCCTCTTCATCTGTGATCTGGTGAATAACCAGTTGCTTTATAGGACTTCAGTCAGACTGGGGCAGATAAATATAATAATAATAATAATACTTGATTCTTTTGGTTTCTGTTTGGTAAAGTGTTATCCAGCTAGGCCTACTGTGCTGTGTTGGAAAGTCCTGTATATCTAAATATAGGCCTAATGTGCTGCTAGGTATAGGTCTATTGTGCTGTATTGTAAAGTACTTGTATACAGTAGCTACAGTAGGTATATGACTACCGTTGTATGTTGTAAATTGCTGTACAGCTAGGTATAGACCTACTGTCCTGTGTTGTAAAGAGCTGTATAGCTACAGTATGCTCGCTGTGATGTGAAGTGGTATCAATCAATCAATCAATCAATCAAAGCTGTATTTGTATAGCGCATTTCATACCCAGAGGCAACACAATGCGCTTTACAGAGAACAAGGGAGGTGGGGATTCATCCCACCCCTACATATTCCAGAGGGAAGCAAAAAGTGAGCTGTACAAATTCTTCCCTGACCCCTCTCAACAAGGAAATCGAGCAAGCTCCTGGAGTATGTTTGTCTACCGGCTAAGAACATTTATAAAGCAATAAATTACATTAAATTACATTTTCAGAGTAAGAGAGGCTAAAAACATAATAGGAGAGACATGGCAAACACTGGTGTATGTCTGTGTGTGCGTGAATGTGCCTGGGCCCAGATAGAGGCAGGGGTTGGGGTAGAGAGGGGGTAGGAAAAGGATACGGACCCGGGTTAGGGTGAGGGGAAGGGGGACTGGGCCCAGGTCCAGGCCTAAGCCGGATGTGGACTGATGTGTGTACGTGTGTGTGTGTGTTAACTAAATACTACGACATCCACAGCTGACACGGGGGTATCTATCGGACTCAGAGTGGTGTGCGGGTGACAGTGGGGCATCCACTGGACCTGGTTAGAAGGTAGGAGGAAGAGAGAGAGGCACTAGGGGAGACAGAAAACGGTTAGAAGCACGCTGAGCCTTTGAAGCAACACAGATATCAGAACAGAACAAGCCTGTTTCAGGGCAACCAGCTTCTGTACACAATTTGATATACATAGAGTGCATAGCAGGATATACATCAATGTATACAGAGGATTCACAGGTAGGTTTGAGGCTGCCTTTCTGTGTCTCAAGGTCCTGGCTAGTGATTGTAGGCTAGGCCAAAAAGGTACGTCTTGAGATCTTGCTTGAAGACCTCCGTTGTTTCGACCCTTCTTAGGCACTCCGGCAGGGAGTTCCAGAAGTTGGGGGCATAGAAACTAAAAGCTGCCTCTCCGTGTTTCTTGGTCCTGGCTTTTGGGACTGTTACGAGTTCAGTACCTGAGGATCTGAGTGGTCTGTTGGGCATGTACCTGACAAGCATGTCTGAAATGTTTTCTGGTGCGTGACTGTGGAGAGATTTATAGACTAGTATTAGTATTTTAAAGTCTATTCTAGAGTTGACAGTTAACCAGTGTAGTGATTTTAAGGCTGGTGTGATGTGTGCCCTTCGTCTAGTCTTAGTGAGGACTCGTACTGATCACAGCACTATGTTGGTGTGCTTCGTAAACATGAGTCAATTGCTCTTGAATTATCTGTATGCCGAGATGAATCCAGTGATGTCCACCTCTTGAAATTTGGTCGAATTTACTGACCGCTAGATCAGTGAAACCCGGGGCTGCCAAGTCTCAGACACACGCATTGCAGCCTATTCTCACGTTCACTCGCCACGCTTCACAATTCTCACTCGGAGAAATGACCAACCTCAAAATAGCCTAGGCTACTACCAATTCAATGGCTATGGGACCCTTTTTTTTATTATTACTTGAACGAACTCTAATCTCGCCTCTCGGTCGTCCTTCGCGCTCAAAGAACGCTACCCAAATCTACCTATCGGGGAGGAGAGAGGGAGAGGGAGCCGTCCCGGCGGGGGGAGAGGGGGGTTGGTGCTTGTGACTACACTTAGTCAACGCTTTGCTTAGCAACCACTCGCAGCAACCTCGCCTTTTTATTAATTACACCCGTGTTTACCTAATGTAGATATCCTATTTCAAAAATGCACTCATCAGTCCGACTCCAACACTTCCACACCCCTATCAAAACCACTAGAGGGCGCCTCACCACGTTACATCTCCCATTGCTTTTATGATGTCATAGTAGACGTTGCTGACGCAGACACTTAAACAGTCAGTGATCCATTCCATCTCATCAGAGTAGCTAGTGACTTCTGGATCTGACACACTGACTTAGAGAAAACAAGTAAGTCCATAATGGGGATAAACTTTAGAGTAAGAATTTTCTACAATTATTCTGTATTAATTCTTTGACAAAAACACCCCCAATTGAAGACAGAATAGAGTACATATTGCTCTCTGAGCTTTGTTTAACCAAGTTGTCATATAAATGATGTGTTGATACTGGTTGATTAGAGGACTAGCAGTGATGGCTCTGGGTAATATGAGTTCCTGGGTGAACCTCCTCTTCATCAGTGATCTGGTGAATAACCAGTTGCTTTATAGGTGTTAAGGATCAGGATGGAGGACCCAAGAGCAGACACGATTGGGGTGAAAGCCCGTAGGCACGTTTATTGCGATCCGGGGAGAGGCAGGCAGTAACGTGATCCGTAGACAGGCGTGGGTCAGGCGGGGACGTGGTAGTCGTACAGGCGATGGTCAGGCAGGAGCGTGGTAGTCGTACAGGCGATGGTCAGGCAGGAGCGGGGTTGTCGTACAGGCGTGGGTCAGGCAGGAGCAGGGTTGTCGTACAGGCGTGGGTCAGGCAGGAGCAGGGTTGTCGTACAGGCGTGGGTCAGGCAGGAGCAGGGTGGTCGTACAGGCGTGGGTCAGGCAGGAGCAGGGTTGTTGTACAGGCGTGGGTCAGGCAGGAGCGGGGTAATCGTACAGGCGTGGGTCAGGCAGGAACTGGGAAGACAGGGAGAACAGGGTAAGGCAAGGTTCAAAAGACAGACGAGGCAGGGAGCTAGAGACGTGTACCCACTAGGTTGGTTAGTCAACGATCTGGCGCCGCATGCTGTGTGGAGTGGCTTCTTAACCTCCTGGGCTGATGGGCTGCAGGTGGTGGCTGGCCAGGATGGGGTGCAATCACCGGAATGACCGGCAGCTGCTCACGCCGACGAGCCCGCAGTTCCCTCTGCGCCCTCTGGGAGGTGCCAGGGGACTCGTTCTCGGAGATAGGGTTAGGGGCAGGCAGAGAGGCAGGGTTAGAGGCATGGGTTGTGACAGGACCCCCCCCTCTACGGGCGACTCCCGGCGACCGACCAGGCAGGCCAGGGTGGGCCCGGTGGAAATCCCGGACAAGAGAGGGGTCCAGGATGTGCCTGCGGGGCACCCAGCTTTGCTCCTCAGGCCCATAACCCTCCCAATCGACAAGGTATTGCAGACCCCGGCCCCGGCGACGGACCCTCAGCAACCGCCGGACAGTCCAGGCCGGATGGTCGTCGATGAGGCGGACGGGGGGAGGAGCATCGCCTGGGGGGCAAAGGGGACTGACCTTCACAGGTTTGATCCTGGAGACGTGGAAGACCGGGTGGATCCTCATGGCGGGGGGCAACCTGAGCTTGACCGCCACAGGGTTGACCACGCTCTCAATGACGTAGGGGCCGAGGAAGCGGGGGACCAGCTTCCTGCAACCTGCCTGCAGCGGAATGTCCCTGGAGGAGAGCCAGACCTCCTGGCCAGGCACATAGTTGGGGGCCGGGGTCCGACGCTGGTCGGCATACCGCTGGCTTCTGCGGGTGGAGCGGAGCAGGGCCGAGCGGGCGGTCCTCCAGATCCTGCGGCAGCGGTCAATGTGGGCCTGGACTGACGGGACAGCCAGCTCCTCCTCCTGCTCAGGAAAAAGGGGTGGTTGGTAACCCAGGGAGCACTCAAACGGGGACTGACCTGAGGAGGCGTTGGGCAGGGTGTTGTGGGCGTACTCGACCCAGGAGATGCGCTCGCTCCAAGAGGCCGGGCTCCGGCCCGTGATGCACCGCAGGGCAGTGCCCAGGTACTGGTTGGCCCGTTCCGCATGCCCGTTGGTCTGGGGGTGGAAGCCCGAGGACAGGCTGACAGTGGCCCCCATAGCCCGACAGAACTCCCTCCAGACCCGAGAGGTGAACTGCGGCCCCCTGTCTGACACAATGTCGAGGGGGATGCCATGGAGACGGACCACGTGAGTCACCAGCAGGTCCGCAGTCTCAGAGGCAGAGGGGAGCTTAGGCAGCGGCACGAAGTGGGCAGCCTTCGAGAAACGGTCAATGATGGTCAGGATCACCGTGTTTCCCTGGGATGGGGGGAGACCGGTGACGAAGTCCAACCCAATGTGGCTCCAGGGTCGGCCGGGAACAGGCAGGGGACGCAGAAGTCCTGAAGGGGGCTGGTGGGAGGACTTACTCCGGGCACACACCGTACAGGCCTGGACGTACTTGGTGGTGTCGACGGCCATGGTGGGCCACCAGAACCGGCGCCTAAGCAGGGTTAGCGTGCGGCTGGCTCCTGGGTGACAGGCGAACTGGGACGTGTGGGCCCACTGGAGGACCTGGGTACGGACCCGGTCAGGCACAAAGAGGCGGTTTGCCGGACCACCGCCTAGGTCTGGCTGAGTCCTCTGGGCCTCCCTCACGATCCCCTCTACCTCCCAAGTGAGAGCACCCACCACACAGGAGGAGGGCAGAATAGTGTCCAGCTCTGCACTCCGCTCCGGGGGCGAGAACTGGCGTGAGAGAGCATCTGGCTTCACATTGCGGGACCCTGGTCGGTAGGTCAGGGTGAAATTGAAGCGGCCGAAAAACAGAGCCCACCTGGCCTGCCGGGGATTCAGCCTCTTTGCGTCCCGGATGTAGATCAGGTTCTTGTGGTCAGTCCACACGATGATCGGCTGCTCCGTCCCCTCCAGCCAGTGCCTCCACTCCTGCAGTGCGAGTTGGACCGCGAGAAGCTCCCTGTTTCCTACGTCGTAGTTCCTCTCGGCCGGCTCCAAGCGGCGGGAGAAGAAGGCGCAGGGGTGGAGCTTGCCGTCCGTCACGGCCCTCTGGGACAGGACCGCCCCAACCCCCGTGTCGGAGGCGTCAACCTCCAGGACGAATTGGAGTGAGGGGTCCGGTTGGATGAGGACAGGTGCGGAGGTGAACAGGGCCTTGAGGGCCTTGAAGGCCACGTCCGCCGCAGGGGTCCAGGCGAAGGGGATGGCCGTGGATGTCAGCGCTGTCATGGGGCTCGCCACCCGGCTGTAGTTCCGGATAAACCTCCGGTAAAAGTTAGCGAACCCCAGGAACCGTTGGAGCTCCTTGCGGGTGGTGGGGACCGGCCACTCAACCACCGCCCTGATCTTCTCTGGGGAAGCCCTCACCCTCCCGGCCTCAATGACGAAACCCAGGAACTGGATCGTGGGCACGTGAAACTCGCATTTCTCCGCCTTGAGGTAGAGCCTGTTCTCCATGAGCCTCTGGAGGACCTGCCTGACGTGCCCGGTGTGCTCCTCCATGGTGCGCGAGAAGACGAGGATGTCATCCAGGTAGACGAAGACGGTGTGGTTGAGGAGGTCTCTGAGGACGTCGTTCACTAGGGCTTGGAACACGGCCGGGGCGTTGGTTAGGCCGAAGGGCATGACGCGGTACTCAAAGTGCCCGAGGGGGGTGTTAAAGGCCGTCTTCCACTCGTCTCCTTTCCTGATGCGCACCAGGTGGTAAGCGTTCCTGAGGTCGAGCTTGGAGAACACTGTGGCGCCCTGGAGCGGTTCGAAGGCGGAGGCGATGAGCAGCAGGGGGTAGCGGTTCTTGACTGTAATGTCGTTCAATCGCCGGTAGTCGATGCACGGGCGTAGGGTGCCGTCTTTCTTGCCCATGAAGAAGAAGCCCGCTCCTACGGGTGAGCTGGAGGGCTTGATGAGGCCGGCGTTCAGGGACTCGTGGATGTATTTCTCCATGGCCTCTCTCTCAGGACGAGACAAGTTGAACAGACGGCCGGAGGGCAGGGGCGCTCCTGAAAGCAGTTCAATGGCACAGTCGTAGGGGCGGTGAGGAGGCAGGGAGAGGGCCCTCTGTTTGCTGAACGCCTCTCCGAGGTCATGGTAGATGGAGGGAACCGTGGACAGGTCAGGTGGCTCCAGTGAGGCGCTGACGCCCTCTGTAGGCGGGGTGGCAGAGGTGAGACAGGTCCTGTGGCAGTGATGACTCCAGCCAATCACCCTGTTGGTCTCCCAGTCGATGTGGGGGTTGTGGCGCCGGAGCCAGGTCTGCCCCAGGACGAGGGGACTCTGGGGTGATGAGATCACCAGCAGGGAGAGGGTCTCGTGGTGGTTGCCAGACAGACGGATCTCCAAGGGCTTTGTGACCTGGGTGACCTCGGCCAGCAGTCTCCCGCTGAGGTCGTGAACGGCAAGGGGCGTGTCCCGGAGTTGTGTGGGGATGCCGGCCTGACGGACGAGCGTGGCATCGATGAAGCAGTCGTCCGTGCCCGAGTCAATCAGAGCAGGTACGGGGAATGGCCGGTTGTTAGATGTGACCACGGCTTCCAAGTGCAGGCGCCCCTGGTGGCTGGGGGTGAGTACGCCGCCCATCAGTGACACCCCTCTCACCGACGGGCTGGAGCTTTTGGGCGGTTCGGGCAGGTGTTCCGGGTGTGTCCAGGGCCGCCACAATAGAAACAGAGCCCCTCTGTAACCCTCCGGAGGCGCTCCTCAGCGGTCAGATGAGCCCCGCCCAATACCATGGGCTCGTCCTCAGGGGATGGAGAGGCAGACAGAGCAGAGGAGCGCAGGGGGGCGGAGTCGGGGCGAGACGAGAAGGGGGCCGGCTGGCCTGGGGGACGGTGACTGGGGGGCCGGACAGAGCCAGAGGGACGGGTGGCTCTTTCTCTCCTGCGCTCCCGGAGCCTGTTGTCCACCTTCACGGCGAGCGAGATGAGGTTGTCCAGGGAGGTGGCATCTTCCCTGAGCGCCAGCTCATCCTTAATAGTCTCTGTGAGGCCTGAGCGGAAAGCGGTCTGGAGGTCGGCATCGTTCCACCCGCTCCCCGCAGCCAGGATGCGGAACTCCACAGAGAATTCTGCCACACTCCGGGTGCCCTGCTGGAGATGGAGCAGGCGTGAGGCGGAGTCGCGGCCGTGGGCTGGATGGTCGAAAACCTTTCTAAACTCCACACAGAAAGTCTCGAAGGACCCGAAACAGGCCGCCCCTGACTCCCAGACTGCTTCAAACCAGCGGAGGGGTTGGCCGGTCAACAGGTTGGAGACGAAGGCAATCCTCTCCGCGTCCCCAGAATACCGGCTAGGCTGGTGAGCGAAAATGAATTTGCACTGCATCAGGAAGGACCCGCACTCAGCCAGGTCGCCGTCGAATGGCCTGGGGTTGGAGAGCTTGGGCTCTCTCCGGGGCAGAGCGGGGGAAGCGGCCTCGCCAGGAGCTGGAGCGGCGGGCTGGTCCTGGGGTGGTGCTGGGTCCTGGCGTGGTGATGGGGCCTGGAGAGGGGTAAGGTGGGCGATCAGGTTCCGGAACTCCTGGGTGAGAGCCTGCAGGCCCTGGTCGGTTTGGGCTGCCTGGGTGGCGAGCGCGTTCACGCTGGTGGAGAGGCCCTGCATGGCACTGGCCGCATGTTGGAGGTCAGAGTCGTGTCTCCCAATCAGCGTACCTTGGCTGGCGATGGCAGTGCGTATGGCGTCGACGTCCGCTGGGTCCATGTCTTGGCCAGATCGTTCTGTTAAGGATCAGGATGGAGGACCCAAGAGCAGACACGATTGGGGTGAAAGCCCGTAGGCACGTTTATTGCGATCCGGGGAGAGGCAGGCAGTAACGTGATCCGTAGACAGGCGTGGGTCAGGCGGGGACGTGGTAGTCGTACAGGCGATGGTCAGGCAGGAGCGTGGTAGTCGTACAGGCGATGGTCAGGCAGGAGCGGGGTTGTCGTACAGGCGTGGGTCAGGCAGGAGCAGGGTTGTCATACAGGCGTGGGTCAGGCAGGAGCAGGGTTGTCGTACAGGCGTGGGTCAGGCAGGAGCGGGGTAATCGTACAGGCGTGGGTCAGGCAGGAACTGGGAAGACAGGGAGAACAGGGTAAGGCAAGGTTCAAAAGACAGACGAGGCAGGGAGCTAGAGACGTGTACCCACTAGGTTGGTTAGTCAACGATCTGGCGCCGCATGCTGTGTGGAGTGGCTTCTTCACCTCCTGGGCTGATGGGCTGCAGGTGGTGGCTGGCCAGGATGGGGTGCAATCACCGGAATGACCGGCAGCTGCTCACGCCGACGAGCCCGCAGTTCCCTCTGCGCCCTCTGGGAGGTGCCAGGGGACTCGTTCTCGGAGATAGGGTTAGGGGCAGGCAGAGAGGCAGGGTTAGAGGCATGGGTTGTGACAATAGGACTTCAGTCAGACTGGGGCAGATAAATATAATAATAATAATAATACTTGATTCTTTTGGTTTCTGTTTGGTAAAGTGTTATCCAGCTAGGCCTACCGTCCCTCGTTTGAGTTATTTTACAGAGAGAACTACAACGATCCTCCTGATTTTAGATTGCAATTCTTGCACTTTGCCTTCAGCACTAGATTATGATCTTAGTCACTTGTTTTAGAAAGGAGATGCACTTGTAAGTTCTGGCAAGTAGCCTAGTAGGCTAGTAGCCCAACATTGGCCTTTCCTAGTTAAATGCAATTATTGTTAGTTGCTTTGGATAAAAGCGTCTGCTAAAATACTGTAATACATTGAGATCTAGGCTACTGATCCGGGCATCTGTCGCGTTTTGAGAACTTCACTGGAGAGTGCAGCTGATCAGAGCACTATGCTGGTGCGCTTCGTAAACATGAGTCAATCTTGAATTATCTGTATGCCGAGATGAATCCAGTGATGTCCACCTCTTGAAATTTGGTCGGATTTACTGACCGGTAGATCAGTGAAACCCGGGGCTGCCAAGTCTCAGACACAAGCATTGCAGCCTATTCTCACGCTCACTCGCCACGCTTCACAATTCTCACTCGGAGAAATGACCAACCTCAAAATAGCCTAGGCTACTACCAATTCAATGGCTATGGGACTCTTTTTTTTTCATTATTACTTGAACGAACGCTAATCTCGCCTCTCGGTCGTCCTTCGCGCTCAAAGAACGCTCCCCAAATCTACCTATCGGGGAGGAGAGAGGGAGAGGGAGCCGTCCCGGCGGGGGGAGAGGGGGGTTGGTGCTTGTGACTACACTTAGTCAACGCTTTGCTTAGCAACCACTCGCAGCAACCTCGCCTTTTTATTAATTACACGCGTGTTTGCCTAATGTAGATATCCTATTTCAAAAATGCACTCATCAGTCCGACTCCAACACTTCCACACCCCTATCAAAACCACTAGAGGGCGCCTCGCCACGTTACATCTCCCATTGCTTTTATGATGTCATAGTAGACGTTGCTGACGCAGACACTTAAACAGTCAGTGATCCATTCCACCTCATCAGAGTAGCTAGTGACTTCTGGATCTGACACACTGACTTAGAGAAAACAAGTAAGTCCATAATGGGGATAAACTTTAGAGTAAGACTTTTCTACAATTATTCTGTATTAATTCTTTGACAAAAACACCCCCAATTGAAGACAGAATAGAGTACATATTGCTCTCTGAGCTTTGCTTAACCAAGTTGTCATATAAATGATGTGTTGATACTGGTTGATTAGAGGACTAGCAGTGATGGCTCTGGGTAATATGAGTTCCTGGGTGAACCTCCTCTTCATCTGTGATCTGGTGAATAACCAGTTGCTTTATAGGACTTCAGTCAGACTGGGGCAGATAAATATAATAATAATAATAATACTTGATTCTTTTGGTTTCTGTTTGGTAAAGTGTTATCTAGCTAGGCCTACTGTGCTGTGTTGGAAAGTCCTGTATATCTAAATATAGGCCTAATGTGCTGCTAGGTATAGGTCTATTGTGCTGTATTGTAAAGTACTTGTATACAGTAGCTACAGTAGGTATATGACTACTGTTGTATGTTGTAAATTGCTGTACAGCTAGGTATAGACCTACTGTCCTGTGTTGTAAAGAGCTGTATAGCTACAGTATGCTCGCTGTGATATGAAGTGGTATCAATCAATCAATCAATCAATCAAAGCTGTATTTGTATAGCGCATTTCATACCCAGAGGCAACACAATGCGCTTTACAGAGAACAAGGGAGGTGGGGATTCATCCCACCCCTACATATTCCAGAGGGAAGCAAAAAGTGAGCTGTACAAATTCTTCCCTGACCCCTCTCAACAAGGAAATCGAGCAAGCTCCTGGAGTATGTTTGTCTACCGGCTAAGAACATTTATAAAGCAATAAATTACATTAAATTACATTTTCAGAGTAAGAGAGGCTAAAAACATAATAGGAGAGACATGGCAAACACTGGTGTATGTCTGTGTGTGCGTGAATGTGCCTGGGCCCAGATAGAGGCAGGGGTTGGGGTAGAGAGGGGGTAGGAAAAGGATACGGACCCGGGTTAGGGTGAGGGGAAGGGGGACTGGGCCCAGGTCCAGGCCTAAGCCGGATGTGGACTGATGTGTGTACGTGTGTGTGTGTGTTAACTAAATACTACGACATCCACAGCTGACACGGGGGTATCTATCGGACTCAGAGTGGTGTGCGGGTGACAGTGGGGCATCCACTGGACCTGGTTAGAAGGTAGGAGGAAGAGAGAGAGGCACTAGGGGAGACAGAAAACGGTTAGAAGCACGCTGAGCCTTTGAAGCAACACAGATATCAGAACAGAACAAGCCTGTTTCAGGGCAACCAGCTTCTGTACACAACTTGATATACATAGAGTGCATAGCAGGATATACACCAATGTATACAGAGGATTCACAGGTAGGTTTGAGGCTGCCTTTCTGTGTCTCAAGGTCCTGGCTAGTGATTGTAGGCTAGGCCAAAAAGGTACGTCTTGAGATCTTGCTTGAAGACCTCCGTTGTTTCGACCCTTCTTAGGCACTCCGGCAGGGTGTTCCAGAGGTTGGGGGTATAGAAACTAAAAGCTGCCTCTCCGTGTTTCTTGGTCCTGGCTTTTGGGACTGTTACGAGTTCAGTACCTGAGGATCTGAGTGGTCTGTTGGGCATGTACCTGACAAGCATGTCTGAAATTTTTTCTGGTGCGTGACTGTGGAGAGATTTATAGACTAGTAATAGTATTTTAAAGTCTATTCTAGAGTTGACAGTTAACCAGTGTAGTGATTTTAAGGCTGGTGTGATGTGTGCCCTTCGTCTAGTCTTAGTGAGGACTCGTACTGATCAGAGCACTATGTTGGTGTGCTTCGTAAACATGAGTCAATTGCTCTTGAATTATCTGTATGCCGAGATGTATCCAGTGATGTCCACCTCTTGAAATTTGGTCAAATTTACTGACCGCTAGATCAGTGAAACCCGGGGCTGCCAAGTCTCAGACACACGCATTGCAGCCTATTCTCACGCTCACTCGCCACGCTTCACAATTCTCACTCGGAGAAATGACCAACCTCAAAATAGCCTAGGCTACTACCAATTCAATGGCTATGGGACTCTTTTTTATTATTATTACTTGAACGAACTCTAATCTCGCCTCTCGGTCGTCCTTCGCGCTCAAAGAACGCTCCCCAAATCTACCTATCGGGGAGGAGAGAGGGAGAGGGAGCCGTCCCGGCGGGGGGAGAGGGGGGTTGGTGCTTGTGACTACACTTAGTGAACGCTTTGCTTAGCAACCACTCGCAGCAACCTCGCCTTTTTATTAATTACACCCGTGTTTGCCTAATGTAGATATCCTATTTCAAAAATGCACTCATCAGTCCGACTCCAACACTTCCACACCCCTATCAAAACCACTAGAGGGCGCCTCGCCACGTTACATCTCCCATTGCTTTTATGATGTCATAGTAGACGTTGCTGACGCAGACACTTAAACAGTCAGTGATCCATTCCACCTCATCAGAGTAGCTAGTGACTTCTGGATCTGACACACTGACTTAGAGAAAACAAGTAAGTCCATAATGGGGATAAACTTTAGAGTAAGAATTTTCTACAATTATTCTGTATTAATTCTTTGACAAAAACACCCCCAATTGAAGACAGAATAGAGTACATATTGCTCTCTGAGCTTTGTTTAACCAAGTTGTCATATAAATGATGTGTTGATACTGGTTGATTAGAGGACTAGCAGTGATGGCTCTGGGTAATATGAGTTCCTGGGTGAACCTCCTCTTCATCAGTGATCTGGTGAATAACCAGTTGCTTTATAGGACTTCAGTCAGACTGGGGCAGATAAATATAATAATAATAATAATACTTGATTCTTTTGGTTTCTGTTTGGTAAAGTGTTATCCAGCTAGGCCTACTGTGCTGTGTTGGAAAGTCCTGTATATCTAAATATAGGCCTAATGTGCTGCTAGGTATAGGTCTATTGTGCTGTATTGTAAAGTACTTGTATACAGTAGCTACAGTAGGTATATGACTACCGTTGTATGTTGTAAATTGCTGTACAGCTAGGTATAGACCTACTGTCCTGTGTTGTAAAGAGCTGTATAGCTACAGTATGCTCGCTGTGATGTGAAGTGGTATCAATCAATCAATCAATCAATCAAAGCTGTATTTGTATAGCGCATTTCATACCCAGAGGCAACACAATGCGCTTTACAGAGAACAAGGGAGGTGGGGATTCATCCCACCCCTACATATTCCAGAGGGAAGCAAAAAGTGAGCTGTACAAATTCTTCCCTGACCCCTCTCAACAAGGAAATCGAGCAAGCTCCTGGAGTATGTTTGTCTACCGGCTAAGAACATTTATAAAGCAATAAATTACATTAAATTACATTTTCAGAGTAAGAGAGGCTAAAAACATAATAGGAGAGACATGGCAAACACTGGTGTATGTCTGTGTGTGCGTGAATGTGCCTGGGCCCAGATAGAGGCAGGGGTTGGGGTAGAGAGGGGGTAGGAAAAGGATACGGACCCGGGTTAGGGTGAGGGGAAGGGGGACTGGGCCCAGGTCCAGGCCTAAGCCGGATGTGGACTGATGTGTGTACGTGTGTGTGTTAACTAAATACTACGACATCCACAGCTGACACGGGGGTATCTATCGGACTCAGAGTGGTGTGCGGGTGACAGTGGGGCATCCACTGGACCTGGTTAGAAGGTAGGAGGAAGAGAGAGAGGCACTAGGGGAGACAGAAAACGGTTAGAAGCACGCTGAGCCTTTGAAGCAACACAGATATCAGAACAGAACAAGCCTGTTTCAGGGCAACCAGCTTCTGTACACAACTTGATATACATAGCAGGATATACATCAATGTATACAGAGGATTCACAGGTAGGTTTGAGGCTGCCTTTCTGTGTCTCAAGGTCCTGGCTAGTGATTGTAGGCTAGGCCAAAAAGGTACGTCTTGAGATCTTGCTTGAAGACCTCCGTTGTTTCGACCCTTCTTAGGCACTCCGGCAGGGAGTTCCAGAAGTTGGGGGCATAGAAACTAAAAGCTGCCTCTCCGTGTTTCTTGGTCCTGGCTTTTGGGACTGTTACGAGTTCAGTACCTGAGGATCTGAGTGGTCTGTTGGGCATGTACCTGACAAGCATGTCTGAAATGTTTTCTGGTGCGTGACTGTGGAGAGATTTATAGACTAGTATTAGTATTTTAAAGTCTATTCTAGAGTTGACAGTTAACCAGTGTAGTGATTTTAAGGCTGGTGTGATGTGTGCCCTTCGTCTAGTCTTAGTGAGGACTCGTACTGATCAGAGCACTATGTTGGTGTGCTTCGTAAACATGAGTCAATTGCTCTTGAATTATCTGTATGCCGAGATGAATCCAGTGATGTCCACCTCTTGAAATTTGGTCGAATTTACTGACCGCTAGATCAGTGAAACCCGGGGCTGCCAAGTCTCAGACACACGCATTGCAGCCTATTCTCACGTTCACTCGCCACGCTTCACAATTCTCACTCGGAGAAATGACCAACCTCAAAATAGCCTAGGCTACTACCAATTCAATGGCTATGGGACCCTTTTTTTTATTATTACTTGAACGAACTCTAATCTCGCCTCTCGGTCGTCCTTCGCGCTCAAAGAACGCTACCCAAATCTACCTATCGGGGAGGAGAGAGGGAGAGGGAGCCGTCCCGGCGGGGAGAGAGGGGGGTTGGTGCTTGTGACTACACTTAGTCAACGCTTTGCTTAGCAACCACTCGCAGCAACCTCGCCTTTTTATTAATTACACCCGTGTTTACCTAATGTAGATATCCTATTTCAAAAATGCACTCATCAGTCCGACTCCAACACTTCCACACCCCTATCAAAACCACTAGAGGGCGCCTCGCCACGTTACATCTCCCATTGCTTTTATGATGTCATAGTAGACGTTGCTGACGCAGACACTTAAACAGTCAGTGATCCATTCCATCTCATCAGAGTAGCTAGTGACTTCTGGATCTGACACACTGACTTAGAGAAAACAAGTAAGTCCATAATGGGGATAAACTTTAGAGTAAGAATTTTCTACAATTATTCTGTATTAATTCTTTGACAAAAACACCCCCAATTGAAGACAGAATAGAGTACATATTGCTCTCTGAGCTTTGTTTAACCAAGTTGTCATATAAATGATGTGTTGATACTGGTTGATTAGAGGACTAGCAGTGATGGCTCTGGGTAATATGAGTTCCTGGGTGAACCTCCTCTTCATCAGTGATCTGGTGAATAACCAGTTGCTTTATAGGTGTTAAGGATCAGGATGGAGGACCCAAGAGCAGACACGATTGGGGTGAAAGCCCGTAGGCACGTTTATTGCGATCCGGGGAGAGGCAGGCAGTAACGTGATCCGTAGACAGGCGTGGGTCAGGCGGGGACGTGGTAGTCGTACAGGCGATGGTCAGGCAGGAGCGTGGTAGTCGTACAGGCGATGGTCAGGCAGGAGCGGGGTTGTCGTACAGGCGTGGGTCAGGCAGGAGCCGGGTTGTCGTACAGGCGTGGGTCAGGCAGGAGCAGGGTTGTCGTACAGGCGTGGGTCAGGCAGGAGCAGGGTGGTCGTACAGGCGTGGGTCAGGCAGGAGCAGGGTTGTTGTACAGGCGTGGGTCAGGCAGGAGCGGGGTAATCGTACAGCCGTGGGTCAGGCAGGAACTGGGAAGACAGGGAGAACAGGGTAAGGCAAGGTTCAAAAGACAGACGAGGCAGGGAGCTAGAGACGTGTACCCACTAGGTTGGTTAGTCAACGATCTGGCGCCGCATGCTGTGTGGAGTGGCTTCTTAACCTCCTGGGCTGATGGGCTGCAGGTGGTGGCTGGCCAGGATGGGGTGCAATCACCGGAATGACCGGCAGCTGCTCACGCCGACGAGCCCGCAGTTCCCTCTGCGCCCTCTGGGAGGTGCCAGGGGACTCGTTCTCGGAGATAGGGTTAGGGGCAGGCAGAGAGGCAGGGTTAGAGGCATGGGTTGTGACAGGACCCCCCCCTCTACGGGCGACTCCCGGCGACCGACCAGGCAGGCCAGGGTGGGCCCGGTGGAAATCCCGGACAAGAGAGGGGTCCAGGATGTGCCTGCGGGGCACCCAGCTTTGCTCCTCAGGCCCATAACCCTCCCAATCGACAAGGTATTGCAGACCCCGGCCCCGGCGACGGACCCTCAGCAACCGCCGGACAGTCCAGGCCGGATGGTCGTCGATGAGGCGGACGGGGGGAGGAGCATCGCCTGGGGGGCAAAGGGGACTGACCTTCACAGGTTTGATCCTGGAGACGTGGAAGACCGGGTGGATCCTCATGGCGGGGGGCAACCTGAGCTTGACCGCCACAGGGTTGACCACGCTCTCAATGACGTAGGGGCCGAGGAAGCGGGGGACCAGCTTCCTGCAACCTGCCTGCAGCGGAATGTCCCTGGAGGAGAGCCAGACCTCCTGGCCAGGCACATAGTTGGGGGCCGGGGTCCGACGCTGGTCGGCATACCGCTGGCTTCTGCGGGTGGAGCGGAGCAGGGCCGAGCGGGCGGTCCTCCAGATCCTGCGGCAGCGGTCAATGTGGGCCTGGACTGACGGGACAGCCAGCTCCTCCTCCTGCTCAGGAAAAAGGGGCGGTTGGTAACCCAGGGAGCACTCAAACGGGGACTGACCTGAGGAGGCGTTGGGCAGGGTGTTGTGGGCGTACTCGACCCAGGAGATGCGCTCGCTCCAAGAGGCCGGGCTCCGGCCCGTGATGCACCGCAGGGCAGTGCCCAGGTACTGGTTGGCCCGTTCCGCCTGCCCGTTGGTCTGGGGGTGGAAGCCCGAGGACAGGCTGACAGTGGCCCCCATAGCCCGACAGAACTCCCTCCAGACCCGAGAGGTGAACTGCGGCCCCCTGTCTGACACAATGTCGAGGGGGATGCCATGGAGACGGACCACGTGAGTCACCAGCAGGTCCGCAGTCTCAGAGGCAGAGGGGAGCTTAGGCAGCGGCACGAAGTGGGCAGCCTTCGAGAAACGGTCAATGATGGTCAGGATCACCGTGTTTCCCTGGGATGGGGGGAGACCGCTGACGAAGTCCAACCCAATGTGGCTCCAGGGTCGGCCGGGAACAGGCAGGGGACGCAGAAGTCCTGAAGGGGGCTGGTGGGAGGACTTACTCCGGGCACACACCGTACAGGCCTGGACGTACTTGGTGGTGTCGACGGCCATGGTGGGCCACCAGAACCGGCGCCTCAGCAGGGTTAGCGTGCGGCTGGCTCCTGGGTGACAGGCGAACTGGGACGTGTGGGCCCACTGGAGGACCTGGGTACGGACCCGGTCAGGCACAAAGAGGCGGTTTGCCGGACCACCGCCTAGGTCTGGCTGAGTCCTCTGGGCCTCCCTCACGATCCCCTCTACCTCCCAAGTGAGAGCACCCACCACACAGGAGGAGGGCAGAATAGTGTCCAGCTCATCACTCCGCTCCGGGGGCGAGAACTGGCGTGAGAGAGCATCTGGCTTCACATTGCGGGACCCTGGTCGGTAGGTCAGGGTGAAATTGAAGCGGCCGAAAAACAGAGCCCACCTGGCCTGCCGGGGATTCAGCCT
This sequence comes from Borostomias antarcticus, assembly GCF_949987555.1. Classification (NCBI taxonomy): domain Eukaryota; kingdom Metazoa; phylum Chordata; class Actinopteri; order Stomiiformes; family Stomiidae; genus Borostomias; species Borostomias antarcticus. The sequence continues at coordinate 990,191 of NW_028176821.1, forward strand.
CTTTGCGTCCCGGATGTAGATCAGGTTCTTGTGGTCAGTCCACACGATGATCGGCTGCTCCGTCCCCTCCAGCCAGTGCCTCCACTCCTGCAGTGCGAGTTGGACCGCGAGAAGCTCCCTGTTTCCTACGTCGTAGTTCCTCTCGGCCGGCTCCAAGCGGCGGGAGAAGAAGGCGCAGGGGTGGAGCTTGCCGTCCGTCACGGCCCTCTGGGACAGGACCGCCCCAACCCCCGTGTCGGAGGCGTCAACCTCCAGGACGAATTGGAGTGAGGGGTCCGGTTGGATGAGGACAGGTGCGGAGGTGAACAGGGCCTTGAGGGCCTTGAAGGCCACGTCCGCCGCAGGGGTCCAGGCGAAGGGGATGGCCGTGGATGTCAGCGCTGTCATGGGGCTCGCCACCCGGCTGTAGTTCCGGATAAACCTCCGGTAAAAGTTAGCGAACCCCAGGAACCGTTGGAGCTCCTTGCGGGTGGTGGGGACCGGCCACTCAACCACCGCCCTGATCTTCTCTGGGGAAGCCCTCACCCTCCCGGCCTCAATGACGAAACCCAGGAACTGGATCGTGGGCACGTGAAACTCGCATTTCTCCGCCTTGAGGTAGAGCCTGTTCTCCATGAGCCTCTGGAGGACCTGCCTGACGTGCCCGGTGTGCTCCTCCATGGTGCGCGAGAAGACGAGGATGTCATCCAGGTAGACGAAGACGGTGTGGTTGAGGAGGTCTCTGAGGACGTCGTTCACTAGGGCTTGGAACACGGCCGGGGCGTTGGTTAGGCCGAAGGGCATGACGCGGTACTCAAAGTGCCCGAGGGGGGTGTTAAAGGCCGTCTTCCACTCGTCTCCTTTCCTGATGCGCACCAGGTGGTAAGCGTTCCTGAGGTCGAGCTTGGAGAACACTGTGGCGCCCTGGAGCGGTTCGAAGGCGGAGGCGATGAGCGGCAGGGGGTAGCGGTTCTTGACTGTAATGTCGTTCAATCGCCGGTAGTCGATGCACGGGCGTAGGGTGCCGTCTTTCTTGCCCACGAAGAAGAAGCCCGCTCCCCCTACTAACACACGCAGGTTGCGCAAACGTTCGACATACGGCCGCTATAGGTGACGATTCGTCTGCGCCGCGTGCGGAAATTACGCGGCCATTTACGGAAACGCGAGATCTGCCGTTTAGTAGACGCTACGTAAGAACGACACGTCATTCCGAAATTGCGGCCGCGTGCAAAGAACGCACGTGATCACGTGGGCAGGAACCTCCGTTATAAACTCACCTGGCTGACACTAGATTTACAGGTATTTATATGACTTGGTCTGCACGTCTTTTTCGCACGGTGCAAATACGGTGCGGCCGCGTGCAAAAAACGTGGGCAGGAACTTCCGTAATAAACTCACTTGGCTGACACTAGATTTACAGGTATTTCTATGACTTGGTCTGCACGTCTTTTTCGCACGGTGCAAATATGGTCACTTACTGACCACTGGCTATATTTAGCATTTACCAGTACAAAAACGAATTAATGCTATATGGGGATATAGCAGCAAGCATTATGATACAAACCAATATAAGATATAAGACTGAACACCATTAACAGTTTAGAACATTTTATTACACAAAGTACATTACAAATTAAAAGTATACATATTTACAAGGATGAGGTTTACGGTCTGTCACATTACGCATAGCCAGAAAAGCAAAAAAAAGCATGTACAAGCTCTGGCTAGCAACCCATTATCTGACAATTGCAAAAGTTCTAAAAACAAAAATGAAACAGTGCGCATTCTGTGGCAGGCAGACCGGGAACAGACCGTTGTATCCCACAAAAAAAAGGTTAAAATTTACAAAAACTATTTACAAAAAAGGCATCCATCCTTGCAGGCTGGAAAGGCAGGTTTAGGGAGACGGGCTGGGGGTCACCCACATCTGAATCGAGGGTCTGGGCAGAAGAGGTCATCCTCATCTGAATACTCCACTGTGGTCAGGGCTGGAGCTGCGGTCAGGGGCTGGGCTGGGGAGGTCAGCTGGGCTGGAGCAGATGCCTAAGGACATAATGAAATGGCTGTAAAAGCAAGTCGTATACGTTCATTGGAAGCGTGCCATGTCACTGGATACGAGAAAATTAACTGCCTGACATCACATACCTTTTTGAATCGAGCAGGGGCATGTTTCAGCATCTCCTGCAGCTGGGCAGACACCTCCGTCACAGTGGTGCTTGGCTTACAGGCCATAACTGCACCTTTTAACCAAAAAGGGAATGGTTTCAATGCACATGGCATGAAGCTCAGATATCGTGTCTGCAAAACATAAAGACAATCATTTACTTTTACATTTCCTTAACACTTCCCTGCAAAAATAAGGAACAAAGTTCTGCCCTGAAGTTACTCACCATCTTCCTTTGATGATCCTTGTCCTTCAGCTGCTCCTCCAAGACCAGCAGCTCCTCCTCCGTTTTAGCAGGGTGCAGGTCATCCAGTACTGCTCCCCGATAGCTGTCTGCAGACTCGCCGGACAGTCTCTGCTCCAGCCTCTGCTCCAGTCTCATCATTGTCTGTGCCATCTCCCTCAGACTCTGCATGACGCTGGAGAACTGCTGACACATCATCCTCTGGAAGTCTGGATATTAAACACAGATGTGGCTATAAGTAATTGTACAGTCCCATAATGGATATTCAACTCAAAGTATATCCCTACATGCAGCATGAAGTAGTTCACAAAATTCAGCATACCAGCATCTGCAGAGCTTGATGGCAACACTGCTGGAGCTGTTGGTCTCACAGGCGATGGCATCAGAGAACTACCTGAAAACCAGAGGATAAAGGGATGAGCAGGAAACTATGGTGCTGGCGGCGTAGTGATTCTGGCATAAGGGGAAGAATCAACTCGACATGAGACATGTCAGACCCTGACCTGGTCTGGCCGGGGTGCTAATCGCTGATGCATGCTGCTCGTGCCTGGACGTCTGAAGGGCTGAAGGGCCTGGGCTCACAGCGCCTTGGCTCAAAGGACCCGGGACGAACATCTACTGCCGAGTAGTGAGATGTGAGATGAGCGAATTAGTGAACTGAGTACATGAGTCTTCCGAAAGTCCTGAGTTAACTAAGTGTGCAAATATGCATAGACATTTCACCAACACAAACATGCATGGATACCTGCATTGATAACTGGCAGAGCAGGCCTTCCGGCTCTGGCACCTGGCATAGCTGGTCTGGTCTGAGTTCTGCCGACCGGCTGCCTGGGCACTGGAACATATAGTAGAGGTAAATAAGCTCAGATTAGTCAACTCAAGTAGTACTCTTTTGGGACTGTTGAATGCACTTTATTATATTACCTTCGTCACTGGAGTCATAGCGTGTGTTGCGCTGTCTCTTCCTTGTGTGTTGGGAGTTAATCCATTGATGACTGCTGCTCAAACACCTTCGCCAAGGCACTGGCTACTTCATAATGCTCTGTGTGTTCCTCAGCAGACAGAGGTTGTCATGGCTCCTCTTGATGTGCTTGTGGAGGTAGATCTGGGAGGTATAGGAGAATGGGCACTCAGAGCAGGAGAACACCCAAGTCTTGCACAACTCTAACATCACAGCTAGGAGAGCGAATGAGAGAGACCATTAAAAAGGATTATCTCACCTGTAGTACAAGTTCAAATATAGAGTGATTATACGTCATTGTAAATGAGAGCTTACTCTCAATTGATTCACGAGGTTAAATAAAGATTGAATGAATATGTAGCTAGTGGGGGGTTACAACCACACAACTGTGGAGAGAGAATGAGACACTTGGTTCCCTCCTCTACTGGTGTTCATGGCCATGGCCACACACCTGGAATACTCCAACCCTGATTTAAAGGCATAAAAGTGGGGAACACATTCTTGAGACGGTTCCTAAAACTGGAGGGGAAAAAAACGGGAAAATGATCTTCCCTCTCCTCATCACTCACTTCTGCATGGGGCTGAGCTCTACCCTGTCAGCAGTGGCAATACATGGGATAGCGGCTCAGCACACAGGAGAACTGCACAGAGAGGAAGGAGGAGAGAGAAAACCAACAACAAAAAAGGCAAGAAGGGTTAATAACTGAGCGAATCTTGCAAGTTTGCACTACAGGGAAGCAATTGCTCAATTTCCCTGATATTGTGGCGTCACTGGCGTCAGTGATGCGTCTTATGAATCTCACATGTCTACCGCTAACATTAACTCAATATCAATATTCCCTTTTGTTTATCCCGTCTATGGAAACGTATGTGCATTTGTACTTACGTGTGCCTTTATTGATGATCAGGTGTTTCTCCACCTAAGGGCTGGCCAGACAGAACCATCAGAGACCATTGGGCTGAGCTGAGGAGAGAGCGACATGTTAGAGTGTATGTGTGCATATGTATATGGTGCTCTTCTGTTAATACTCATGAGGGCATTCAACTGAACAAGACTCACAGAGCCTGTGGTGCTGTCCCAGGACTGCCCCTGGTCACGCCTGTCCCCGTCTTAGCGCCTCTATTAGTAGTCCACATCATGAGTACCTATTATGCAAAATTTGGATTTGTATGTGAGTGAAAACGTAGTACACAATTCTTTACCCGTTTGACAGAATGAGCAACCATTTCAACAGTTAAGAGAAAGATGAAATCCACCAAGATGGCTGCTGTAACAAAATGAGCCAAGATGGCTGCTATAACAAATCCTGCTAGCTAGCCTAGCTCCGTTGTTGGGGCTTCTAGTCTGTTAACGTTAACTTTGGAAAAATGAATGCCTAAAAACAAACACATACTAACGGTGTCGTGGGTTAATGCGAAATCAATGAGTAAGCTAATTATCGCATTTTATTCCAAGCGATGAAACAGTACGAACGTGCAGGAGCTCGCGCGAGCCTGCTAGACTCCACCATGCCCGAAAAAGGCTAATCACGTTAGCTGGCTAGCTAGTTAGCCAACATTGGAAAGAGAGCATCTGCATATAGATAATCATTACAATAGGGTAGCTTGCACATAACGGTGTTTTATCTGAGACGATACCAAAATACATAGTATGTATGTATACATACTAATGTATACATTGAAATTGAGATACTTACGGGATCTGTGTTGTCGCGGGGACAGCGTGTTGGTCTTTCTCCTTGTTTCAAACGGGGCGGAAGTTTACCGTTCTCGTTCTTCTTCTCCTTCGCTGGGTTTAGTGGCGGATCGCAAACAACTTTAATGTGCATACAGCCACCTACTGGCACAGAGTGTGTAACTTGTTTGTCTAGTTCTTCAATTGTGTCACCTAAGTAGCCCAATGCCTTGCATTCTACGTTCAATGCTCAGCGTTCATTGCTCACATTTAGGTTGCAAAATTAGGACTTTATTCATAGGCATATTTTTTATCATTCTTTTTATTAGGCCTAGACTGCAAATCTTTAGTGTTAATATTAACTGTAAATGAGAAATTACACACAAAACAGACATGCAGGATTTCTCCTCATTATTACAATTCTGTAACTGTATGACTTCAAAATTTATTTTAAAACCTAAGTAATTTACAAATGTTCTGACCCACTGTGACACATTTCCAATAAAGTCAGATTGGGACTGTGATCTAACCACATTGTCACGTTATTTAATTACATCGTAGTTACGGATTAAAGCAGCAGTGGCGGCTACGTTCCCTTACAGTGTCCTTGAGGACGGCTATTTTGGTTATTTTGCGACTGAAAAGGCAAGTGTCAGCTAGGTGTCAGCTAGGTCCGCTGCTGGTGACGTCGCAAAGTTACCACAATTACACCAATGTGTCCCGTCAGTTTTACGTACTGTGTTAGTAGGGCCTACGGGTGAGCTGGAGGGCTTGATGAGGCCGGCGTTCAGGGACTCGTGGATGTATTTCTCCATGGCCTCTCTCTCAGGACGAGACAAGTTGAACAGACGGCCGGAGGGCAGGGGCGCTCCTGAAAGCAGTTCAATGGCACAGTCGTAGGGGCGGTGAGGAGGCAGGGAGAGGGCCCTCTGTTTGCTGAACGCCTCTCCGAGGTCATGGTAGATGGAGGGAACCGTGGACAGGTCAGGTGGCTCCAGTGAGGCGCTGACGCCCTCTGTAGGCGGGGTGGCAGAGGTGAGACAGGTCCTGTGGCAGTGATGACTCCAGCCAATCACCCTGTTGGTCTCCCAGTCGATGTGGGGGTTGTGGCGCCGGAGCCAGGTCTGCCCCAGGACGAGGGGACTCTGGGGTGATGAGATCACCAGCAGGGAGAGGGTCTCGTGGTGGTTGCCAGACAGACGGATCTCCAAGGGCTTTGTGACCTGGGTGACCTCGGCCAGCAGTCTCCCGCTGAGGTCGTGAACGGCAAGGGGCGTGTCCCGGAGTTGTGTGGGGATGCCGGCCTGACGGACGAGCGTGGCATCGATGAAGCAGTCGTCCGTGCCCGAGTCAATCAGAGCAGGTACGGGGAATGGCCGGTTGTTAGATGTGACCACGGCTTCCAAGTGCAGGCGCCCCTGGTGGCTGGGGGTGAGTACGCCGCCCATCAGTGACACCCCTCTCACCGACGGGCTGGAGCTTTTGGGCGGTTCGGGCAGGTGTTCCGGGTGTGTCCAGGGCCGCCACAATAGAAACAGAGCCCCTCTGTAACCCTCCGGAGGCGCTCCTCAGCGGTCAGATGAGCCCCGCCCAATACCATGGGCTCGTCCTCAGGGGATGGAGAGGCAGACAGAGCAGAGGAGCGCAGGGGGGCGGAGTCGGGGCGAGACGAGAAGGGGGCCGGCTGGCCTGGGGGACGGTGACTGGGGGGCCGGACAGAGCCAGAGGGACGGGTGGCTCTTTCTCTCCTGCGCTCCCGGAGCCTGTTGTCCACCTTCACGGCGAGCGAGATGAGGTTGTCCAGGGAGGTGGCATCTTCCCTGAGCGCCAGCTCATCCTTAATAGTCTCTGTGAGGCCTGAGCGGAAAGCGGTCTGGAGGGCGGCATCGTTCCACCCGCTCCCCGCAGCCAGGATGCGGAACTCCACAGAGAATTCTGCCACACTCCGGGTGCCCTGCTGGAGATGGAGCAGGCGTGAGGCGGAGTCGCGGCCGTGGGCTGGATGGTCGAAAACCTTTCTAAACTCCACACAGAAAGTCTCGAAGGACCCGAAACAGGCCGCCCCTGACTCCCAGACTGCTTCAAACCAGCGGAGGGGTTGGCCGGTCAACAGGTTGGAGACGAAGGCAATCCTCTCCGCGTCCCCAGAATACCGGCTAGGCTGGTGAGCGAAAATGAATTTGCACTGCATCAGGAAGGACCCGCACTCAGCCAGGTCGCCGTCGAATGGCCTGGGGTTGGAGAGCTTGGGCTCTCTCCGGGGCAGAGCGGGGGAAGCGGCCTCGCCAGGAGCTGGAGCGGCGGGCTGGTCCTGGGGTGGTGCTGGGTCCTGGGGTGGTGCTGGGGCCTGGAGAGGGGTAAGGTGGGCGATCAGGTTCCGGAACTCCTGGGTGAGAGCCTGCAGGCCCTGGTCGGTTTGGGCTGCCTGGGTGGCGAGCGCGTTCACGCTGGTGGAGAGGCCCTGCATGGCACTGGCCGCATGTTGGAGGTCAGAGTCGTGTCTCCCAATCAGCGTACCTTGGCTGGCGATGGCAGTGCGTATGGCGTCGACGTCCGCTGGGTCCATGTCTTGGCCAGATCGTTCTGTTAAGGATCAGGATGGAGGACCCAAGAGCAGACACGATTGGGGTGAAAGCCCGTAGGCACGTTTATTGCGATCCGGGGAGAGGCAGGCAGTAACGTGATCCGTAGACAGGCGTGGGTCAGGCGGGGACGTGGTAGTCGTACAGGCGATGGTCAGGCAGGAGCGTGGTAGTCGTACAGGCGATGGTCAGGCAGGAGCGGGGTTGTCGTACAGGCGTGGGTCAGGCAGGAGCAGGGTTGTCGTACAGGCGTGGGTCAGGCAGGAGCAGGGTTGTCGTACAGGCGTGGGTCAGGCAGGAGCAGGGTTGTCATACAGGCGTGGGTCAGGCAGGAGCAGGGTTGTCATACAGGCGTGGGTCAGGCAGGAGCGGGGTAATCGTACAGGCGTGGGTCAGGCAGGAACTGGGAAGACAGGGAGAACAGGGTAAGGCAAGGTTCAAAAGACAGACGAGGCAGGGAGCTAGAGACGTGTACCCACTAGGTTGGTTAGTCAACGATCTGGCGCCGCATGCTGTGTGGAGTGGCTTCTTAACCTCCTGGGCTGATGGGCTGCAGGTGGTGGCTGGCCAGGATGGGGTGCAATCACCGGAATGACCGGCAGCTGCTCACGCCGACGAGCCCGCAGTTCCCTCTGCGCCCTCTGGGAGGTGCCAGGGGACTCGTTCTCGGAGATAGGGTTAGGGGCAGGCAGAGAGGCAGGGTTAGAGGCATGGGTTGTGACAATAGGACTTCAGTCAGACTGGGGCAGATAAATATAATAATAATAATAATACTTGATTCTTTTGGTTTCTGTTTGGTAAAGTGTTATCCAGCTAGGCCTACCGTCCCTCAGTTTGAGTTATTTTACAGAGAGAACTACAACGATCCCTCTATTGTATTTTAGATTGCAATTCTTGCACTTTGCCTTCAGCACTAGATTATGATCTTAGTCACTTGTTTTAGAAAGGAGATGCACTTGTAAGTTCTGGCAAGTAGCCTAGTAGGCTAGTAGCCCAACATTGGCCTTTCCTAGTTAAATGCAATTATTGTTAGTTGCTTTGGATAAAAGCGTCTGCTAAAATACTGTAATACAATGAGATCTAGGCTACTGATCCGGGCATCTGTCGCGTTTTGAGAACTTCACTGGAGAGTGCAGCTGATCAGAGCACTATGCTGGTGCGCTTCGTAAACATGAGTCAATCTTGAATTATCTGTATGCCGAGATGAATCCAGTGATGTCCACCTCTTGAAATTTGGTCGGATTTACTGACCGGTAGATCAGTGAAACCCGGGGCTGCCAAGTCTCAGACACACGCATTGCAGCCTATTCTCACGCTCACTCGCCACGCTTCACAATTCTCACTCGGAGAAATTACCAACCTCAAAATAGCCTAGGCTACTACCAATTCAATGGCTATGGGACTCTTTTTTTTTCATTATTACTTGAACGAACTCTAATCTCGCCTCTCGGTCGTCCTTCGCGCTCAAAGAACGCTCCCCAAATCTACCTATCGGGGAGGAGAGAGGGAGAGGGAGCCGTCCCGGCGGGGGGAGAGGGGGGTTGGTGCTTGTGACTACACTTAGTCAACGCTTTGCTTAGCAACCACTCGCAGCAACCTCGCCTTTTTATTAATTACACCCGTGTTTACCTAATGTAGATATCCTATTTCAAAAATGCACTCATCAGTCCGACTCCAACACTTCCACACCCCTATCAAAACCACTAGAGGGCGCCTCGCCACGTTACATCTCCCATTGCTTTTATGATGTCATAGTAGACGTTGCTGACGCAGACACTTAAACAGTCAGTGATCCATTCCACCTCATCAGAGTAGCTAGTGACTTCTGGATCTGACACACTGACTTAGAGAAAACAAGTAAGTCCATAATGGGGATAAACTTTAGAGTAAGAATTTTCTACAATTATTCTGTATTAATTCTTTGACAAAAACACCCCCAATTGAAGACAGAATAGAGTACATATTGCTCTTTGAGCTTTGCTTAACCAAGTTGTCATATAAATGATGTGTTGATACTGGTTGATTAGAGGACTAGCAGTGATGGCTCTGGGTAATATGAGTTCCTGGGTGAACCTCCTCTTCATCTGTGATCTGGTGAATAACCAGTTGCTTTATAGGACTTCAGTCAGACTGGGGCAGATAAATATAATAATAATAATAATACTTGATTCTTTTGGTTTCTGTTTGGTAAAGTGTTATCCAGCTAGGCCTACTGTGCTGTGTTGGAAAGTCCTGTATATCTAAATATAGGCCTAATGTGCTGCTAGGTATAGGTCTATTGTGCTGTATTGTAAAGTACTTGTATACAGTAGCTACAGTAGGTATATGACTACTGTTGTATGTTGTAAAGTGCTGTACAGCTAGGTATAGACCTACTGTCCTGTGTTGTAAAGAGCTGTATAGCTACAGTATGCTCGCTGTGATATGAAGTGGTATCAATCAATCAATCAATCAATCAAAGCTGTATTTGTATAGCGCATTTCATACCCAGAGGCAACACAATGCGCTTTACAGAGAACAAGGGAGGTGGGGATTCATCCCACCCCTACATATTCCAGAGGGAAGCAAAAAGTGAGCTGTACAAATTCTTCCCTGACCCCTCTCAACAAGGAAATCGAGCAAGCTCCTGGAGTATGTTTGTCTACCGGCAAAGAACATTTATAAAGCAATAAATTACATTAAATTACATTTTCAGAGTAAGAGAGGCTAAAAACATAATAGGAGAGACATGGCAAACACTGGTGTATGTCTGTGTGTGCGTGAATGTGCCTGGGCCCAGATAGAGGCAGGGGTTGGGGTAGAGAGGGGGTAGGAAAAGGATACGGACCCGGGTTAGGGTGAGGGGAAGGGGGACTGGGCCCAGGTCCAGGCCTAAGCCGGATGTGGACTGATGTGTGTACGTGTGTGTGTGTGTTAACTAAATACTACGACATCCACAGCTGACACGGGGGTATCTATCGGACTCAGAGTGGTGTGCGGGTGACAGTGGGGCATCCACTGGACCTGGTTAGAAGGTAGGAGGAAGAGAGAGAGGCACTAGGGGAGACAGAAAACGGTTAGAAGCACGCTGAGCCTTTGAAGCAACACAGATATCAGAACAGAACAAGCCTGTTTCAGGGCAACCAGCTTCTGTACACAACTTGATATACATAGAGTGCATAGCAGGATATACACCAATGTATACAGAGGATTCACAGGTAGGTTTGAGGCTGCCTTTCTGTGTCTCAAGGTCCTGGCTAGTGATTGTAGGCTAGGCCAAAAAGGTCCGTCTTGAGATCTTGCTTGAAGACCTCCGTTGTTTCGACCCTTCTTAGGCACTCCGGCAGGGTGTTCCAGAGGTTGGGGGTATAGAAACTAAAAGCTGCCTCTCCGTGTTTCTTGGTCCTGGCTTTTGGGACTGTTACGAGTTCAGTACCTGAGGATCTGAGTGGTCTGTTGGGCATGTACCTGACAAGCATGTCTGAAATTTTTTCTGGTGCGTGACTGTGGAGAGATTTATAGACTAGTAATAGTATTTTAAAGTCTATTCTAGAGTTGACAGGTAACCAGTGTAGTGATTTTAAGGCTGGTGTGATGTGTGCCCTTCGTCTAGTCTTAGTGAGGACTCGTACTGATCAGAGCACTATGTTGGTGTGCTTCGTAAACATGAGTCAATTGCTCTTGAATTATCTGTATGCCGAGATGTATCCAGTGATGTCCACCTCTTGAAATTTGGTCAAATTTACTGACCGCTAGATCAGTGAAACCCGGGGCTGCCAAGTCTCAGACACACGCATTGCAGCCTATTCTCACGCTCACTCGCCACGCTTCACAATTCTCACTCGGAGAAATGACCAACCTCAAAATAGCCTAGGCTACTACCAATTCAATGGCTATGGGACTCTTTTTTATTATTATTACTTGAACGAACTCTAATCTCGCCTCTCGGTCGTCCTTCGCGCTCAAAGAACGCTCCCCAAATCTACCTATCGGGGAGGAGAGAGGGAGAGGGAGCCGTCCCGGCGGGGGGAGAGGGGGGTTGGTGCTTGTGACTACACTTAGTGAACGCTTTGCTTAGCAACCACTCGCAGCAACCTCGCCTTTTTATTAATTACACCCGTGTTTGCCTAATGTAGATATCCTATTTCAAAAATGCACTCATCAGTCCGACTCCAACACTTCCACACCCCTATCAAAACCACTAGAGGGCGCCTCGCCACGTTACATCTCCCATTGCTTTTATGATGTCATAGTAGACGTTGCTGACGCAGACACTTAAACAGTCAGTGATCCATTCCACCTCATCAGAGTAGCTAGTGACTTCTGGATCTGACACACTGACTTAGAGAAAACAAGTAAGTCCATAATGGGGATAAACTTTAGAGTAAGAATTTTCTACAATTATTCTGTATTAATTCTTTGACAAAAACACCCCCAATTGAAGACAGAATAGAGTACATATTGCTCTCTGAGCTTTGTTTAACCAAGTTGTCATATAAATGATGTGTTGATACTGGTTGATTAGAGGACTAGCAGTGATGGCTCTGGGTAATATGAGTTCCTGGGTGAACCTCCTCTTCATCAGTGATCTGGTGAATAACCAGTTGCTTTATAGGACTTCAGTCAGACTGGGGCAGATAAATATAATAATAATAATAATACTTGATTCTTTTGGTTTCTGTTTGGTAAAGTGTTATCCAGCTAGGCCTACTGTGCTGTGTTGGAAAGTCCTGTATATCTAAATATAGGCCTAATGTGCTGCTAGGTATAGGTCTATTGTGCTGTATTGTAAAGTACTTGTATACAGTAGCTACAGTAGGTATATGACTACCGTTGTATGTTGTAAATTGCTGTACAGCTAGGTATAGACCTACTGTCCTGTGTTGTAAAGAGCTGTATAGCTACAGTATGCTCGCTGTGATGTGAAGTGGTATCAATCAATCAATCAATCAATCAAAGCTGTATTTGTATAGCGCATTTCATACCCAGAGGCAACACAATGCGCTTTACAGAGAACAAGGGAGGTGGGGATTCACCCCACCCCTACATATTCCAGAGGGAAGCAAAAAGTGAGCTGTACAAATTCTTCCCTGACCCCTCTCAACAAGGAAATCGAGCAAGCTCCTGGAGTATGTTTGTCTACCGGCTAAGAACATTTATAAAGCAATAAATTACATGAAATTACATTTTCAGAGTAAGAGAGGCTAAAAACATAATAGGAGAGACATGGCAAACACTGGTGTATGTCTGTGTGTGCGTGAATGTGCCTGGGCCCAGATAGAGGCAGGGGTTGGGGTAGAGAGGGGGTAGGAAAAGGATACGGACCCGGGTTAGGGTGAGGGGAAGGGGGACTGGGCCCAGGTCCAGGCCTAAGCCGGATGTGGACTGATGTGTGTACGTGTGTGTGTGTGTTAACTAAATACTACGACATCCACAGCTGACACGGGGGTATCTATCGGACTCAGAGTGGTGTGCGGGTGACAGTGGGGCATCCACTGGACCTGGTTAGAAGGTAGGAGGAAGAGAGAGAGGCACTAGGGGAGACAGAAAACGGTTAGAAGCACGCTGAGCCTTTGAAGCAACACAGATATCAGAACAGAACAAGCCTGTTTCAGGGCAACCAGCTTCTGTACACAACTTGATATACATAGCAGGATATACACCAATGTATACAGAGGATTCACAGGTAGGTTTGAGGCTGCCTTTCTGTGTCTCAAGGTCCTGGCTAGTGATTGTAGGCTAGGCCAAAAAGGTACGTCTTGAGATCTTGCTTGAAGACCTCCGTTGTTTCGACCCTTCTTAGGCACTCCGGCAGGGAGTTCCAGAAGTTGGGGGCATAGAAACTAAAAGCTGCCTCTCCGTGTTTCTTGGTCCTGGCTTTTGGGACTGTTACGAGTTCAGTACCTGTGTCACAACCCATGCCTCTAACCCTGCCTCTCTGCCTGCCCCTAACCCTATCTCCGAGAACGAGTCCCCTGGCACCTCCCAGAGGGCGTAGAGGGAACTGCGGGCTCGTCGGCGTGAGCAGCTGCCGGTCATTCCGGTGATTGCACCCCATCCTGGCCAGCCACCACCTGCAGCCCATCAGCCCAGGAGGTTAAGAAGCCACTCCACACAGCATGCGGCGCCAGATCGTTGACCAACCAACCTAGTGGGTACACGTCTCTAGCTCCCTGCCTCGTCTGTCTTTTGAACCTTGCCTTACCCTGTTCTCCCTGTCTTCCCAGTTCCTGCCTGACCCACGCCTGTACGATTACCCCGCTCCTGCCTGACCCACGCCTGTACAACAACCCTGCTCCTGCCTGACCCACGCCTGTACGACCACCCTGCTCCTGCCTGACCCACGCCTGCCTGAGTACCACGCTCCTGCCTGACCCACGCCTGTCTGAGTACCACGCTCCTGCCCGACCCACGCCTGTCTGACTACCACGTCCCTGCCTGACCCCCACTTGCCTCTCCGACCTGATCCTGCCTGGCCAGACCAATAAACACGCCTCCGGGCTTCACCTCCAAGCCGTTTTGAGTCTGCTTTTGGGTCCTCCTCCGCTAGCCCTAACAACCTGAGGATCTGAGTGGTCTGTTGTGCATGTACCTGACAAGCATGTCTGAAATGTTTTCTGGTGCGTGACTGTGGAGAGATTTATAGACTAGTAATAGTATTTTAAAGTCTATTCTAGAGTTGACAGGTAACCAGTGTAGTGATTTTAAGGCTGGTGTGATGTGTGCCCTTCGTCTAGTCTTAGTGAGGACTCGTACTGATCAGAGCACTATGTTGGTGTGCTTCGTAAACATGAGTCAATTGCTCTTGAATTATCTGTATGCCGAGATGTATCCAGTGATGTCCACCTCTTGAAATTTGGTCAAATTTACTGACCGCTAGATCAGTGAAACCCGGGGCTGCCAAGTCTCAGACACACGCATTGCAGCCTATTCTCACGCTCACTCGCCACGCTTCACAATTCTCACTCGGAGAAATGACCAACCTCAAAATAGCCTAGGCTACTACCAATTCAATGGCTATGGGACTCTTTTTTATTATTATTACTTGAACGAACTCTAATCTCGCCTCTCGGTCGTCCTTCGCGCTCAAAGAACGCTACCCAAATCTACCTATCGGGGAGGAGAGAGGGAGAGGGAGCCGTCCCGGCGGGGGGAGAGGGGGGTTGGTGCTTGTGACTACACTTAGTCAACGCTTTGCTTAGCAACCAATCGCAGCAACCTCGCCTTTTTATTAATTACACCCGTGTTTACCTAATGTAGATATCCTATTTCAAAAATGCACTCATCAGTCCGACTCCAACACTTCCACACCCCTATCAAAACCACTAGAGGGCGCCTCGCCACGTTACATCTCCCATTGCTTTTATGATGTCATAGTAGACGTTGCTGACGCAGACACTTAAACAGTCAGTGATCCATTCCATCTCATCAGAGTAGCTAGTGACTTCTGGATCTGACACACTGACTTAGAGAAAACAAGTAAGTCCATAATGGGGATAAACTTTAGAGTAAGAATTTTCTACAATTATTCTGTATTAATTCTTTGACAATAACACCCCCAATTGAAGACAGAATAGAGTACATATTGCTCTCTGAGCTTTGTTTAACCAAGTTGTCATATAAATGATGTGTTGATACTGGTTGATTAGAGGACTAGCAGTGATGGCTCTGGGTAATATGAGTTCCTGGGTGAACCTCCTCTTCATCAGTGATCTGGTGAATAACCACTTGCTTTATAGGACTTCAGTCAGACTGGGGCAGATGAATATAATAATAATAATAATACTTGATTCTTTTGGTTTCTGTTTGGTAAAGTGTTATCCAGCTAGGCCTACTGTGCTGTGTTGGAAAGTCCTGTATATCTAAATATAGGCCTAATGTGCTGCTAGGTATGGGTCTATTGTGCTGTATTGTAAAGTACTTGTATACAGTAGCTACAGTAGGTATATGACTACTGTTGTATGTTGTAAATTGCTGTACAGCTAGGTATAGACCTACTGTCCTGTGTTGTAAAGAGCTGTATAGCTACAGTATGCTCGCTGTGATATGAAGTGGTATCAATCAATCAATCAATCAATCAAAGCTGTATTTGTATAGCGCATTTCATACCCAGAGGCAACACAATGCGCTTTACAGAGAACAAGGGAGGTGGGGATTCATCCCATCCCTACATATTCCAGAGGGAAGCAAAAAGTGAGCTGTACAAATTCTTCCCTGACCCCTCTCAACAAGGAAATCGAGCAAGCTCCTGGAGTATGTTTGTCTACCGGCTAAGAACATTTATAAAGCAATAAATTACATTAAATTACATTTTCAGAGTAAGAGAGGCTAAAAACATAATAGGAGAGACATGGCAAACACTGGTGTATGTCTGTGTGTGCGTGAATGTGCCTGGGCCCAGATAGAGGCAGGGGTTGGGGTAGAGAGGGGGTAGGAAAAGGATACGGACCCGGGTTAGGGTGAGGGGAAGGGGGACTGGGCCCAGGTCCAGGCCTAAGCCGGATGTGGACTGATGTGTGTACGTGTGTGTGTGTGTTAACTAAATACTACGACATCCACAGCTGACACGGGGGTATCTATCGGACTCAGAGTGGTGTGCGGGTGTCAGTGGGGCATCCACTGGACCTGGTTAGAAGGTAGGAGGAAGAGAGAGAGGCACTAGGGGAGACAGAAAACGGTTAGAAGCACGCTGAGCCTTTGAAGCAACACAGATATCAGAACAGAACAAGCCTGTTTCAGGGCAACCAGCTTCTGTACACAACTTGATATACATAGAGTGCATAGCAGGATATACACCAATGTATACAGAGGATTCACAGGTAGGTTTGAGGCTGTCTTTCTGTGTCTCAAGGTCCTGGCTAGTGATTGTAGGCTAGGCCAAAAAGGTACGTCTTGAGATCTTGCTTGAAGACCTCCGTTGTTTCGACCCTTCTTAGGCACTCCGGCAGGGAGTTCCAGAAGTTGGGGGCATAGAAACTAAAAGCTGCCTCTCCGTGTTTCTTGGTCCTGGCTTTTGGGACTGTTACGAGTTCAGTACCTGAGGATCTGAGTGGTCTGTTGGGCATGTACCTGACAAGCATGTCTGAAATGTTTTCTGGTGCGTGACTGTGGAGAGATTTATAGACTAGTATTAGTATTTTAAAGTCTATTCTAGAGTTGACAGTTAACCAGTGTAGTGATTTTAAGGCTGGTGTGATGTGTGCCCTTCGTCTAGTCTTAGTGAGGACTCGTACTGATCAGAGCACTATGTTGGTGTGCTTCGTAAACATGAGTCAATTGCTCTTGAATTATCTGTATGCCGAGATGAATCCAGTGATGTCCACCTCTTGAAATTTGGTCGAATTTACTGACCGCTAGATCAGTGAAACCCGGGGCTGCCAAGTCTCAGACACACTCATTGCAGCCTATTCTCACGTTCACTCGCCACGCTTCACAATTCTCACTCGGAGAAATGACCAACCTCAAAATAGCCTAGGCTACTACCAATTCAATGGCTATGGGATCCTTTTTTTTATTATTACTTGAACGAACTCTAATCTCGCCTCTCGGTCGTCCTTCGCGCTCAAAGAACGCTCCCCAAATCTACCTATCGGGGAGGAGAGAGGGAGAGGGAGCCGTCCCGGCGGGGGGAGAGGGGGGTTGGTGCTTGTGACTACACTTAGTGAACGCTTTGCTTAGCAACCACTCGCAGCAACCTCGCCTTTTTATTAATTACACCCGTGTTTGCCTAATGTAGATATCCTATTTCAAAAATGCACTCATCAGTCCGACTCCAACACTTCCACACCCCTATCAAAACCACTAGAGGGCGCCTCGCCACGTTACATCTCCCATTGCTTTTATGATGTCATAGTAGACGTTGCTGACGCAGACACTTAAACAGTCAGTGATCCATTCCATCTCATCAGAGTAGCTAGTGACTTCTGGATCTGACACACTGACTTAGAGAAAACAAGTAAGTCCATAATGGGGATAAACTTTAGAGTAAGAATTTTCTACAATTATTCTGTATTCATTCTTTGACAAAAACACCCCCAATTGAAGACAGAATAGAGTACATATTGCTCTCTGAGCTCTGTTTAACCAAGTTGTCATATAAATGATGTGTTGATACTGGTTGATTAGAGGACTAGCAGTGATGGCAACTCACAGGCTCAAAAGGCTATAACTTTTGAATCGAAAGTCGTAGAGCCACGCAGATGGGCTCATTCGATTCCTCATCAAATTCTACAGTTAGCAGTCCCCTATGCAGGTAAATTTGCTGTACAAGCTTCCGTTTCCGAGATATTTGACAAAAACCGTATCATGTTAACTTATCAAAACCACTAGAGAGCGCCTCGCCACGTTACATCTCCCATTGCTTTTATGATGTCATAGTAGACGTTGCTGACGCAGACACTTAAACAGTCAGTGATCCATTCCATCTCATCAGAGTAGCTAGTGACTTCTGGATCTGACACACTGACTTAGAGAAAACAAGTAAGTCCATAATGGGGATAAACTTTAGAGTAAGAATTTTCTACAATTATTCTGTATTCATTCTTTGACAAAAACACCCCCAATTGAAGACAGAATAGAGTACATATTGCTCTCTGAGCTTTGTTTAACCAAGTTGTCATATAAATGATGTGTTGATACTGGTTGATTAGAGGACTAGCAGTGATGGCAACTCACAGGCTCAAAAGGCTATAACTTTTGAATCGAAAGTCGTAGAGCCTAGCAGATGGGCTCATTCGATTCCTCATCAAATTCTACAGTTAGCAGTCCCCTATGTAGATACATTTGCTGTACGAGCTTCCGTTTCCGAGATATTTGACAAAAACCGTACAGATATGAAAAATGATGTGTCAAATGTCCTTGAAATCGGACAAAAACCGTACAGATATGAAAATGATGTGGTTCAAACGGCTATAACTTTTGAATCGAAAGTCGTAGAGCCTCGCAGATGGGCTCATTCGATTCCTCATCAAATTCTACAGTTAGCAGTCCCCTATGCAGATAAATTTGCTGTACGAGCTTCCGTTTCCGAGATATTTGACAAAAACCGTATCATGTTAACTTATCAAAACCACTAGAGGGCGCCTCGCCACGTTACATCTCCCATTGCTTTTATGATGTCATAGTAGACGTTGCTGACGCAGACACTTAAACAGTCAGTGATCCATTCCATCTCATCAGAGTAGCTAGTGACTTCTGGATCTGACACACTGACTTAGAGAAAACAAGTAAGTCCATAATGGGGATAAACTTTAGAGTAAGAATTTTCTACAATTATTCTGTATTCATTCTTTGACAAAAACACCCCCAATTGAAGACAGAATAGAGTACATATTGCTCTCTGAGCTTTGTTTAACCAAGTTGTCATATAAATGATGTGTTGATACTGGTTGATTAGAGGACTAGCAGTGATGGCAACTCACAGGCTCAAAAGGCTATAACTTTTGAATCGAAAGTCGTAGAGCCTCGCAGATGGGCTCATTCGATTCCTCATCATATTCTACAGTTAGCAGTCCCCTACGCAGATAAATTTGTTGTACGAGCTTCGGTTTCCGAGATATTTGACAAAAACCAAACAGATATGAAAAATGATGTGTCAAATGTCCTTGAAATCGGACAAAAACCGTACAGATATGAAAATGATGTGGTTCAAACGGCTATAACTTTTGAATCGAAAGTCGTAGAGCCTCGCAGATGGGCTCATTCGATTCCTCATCAAATTCTACAGTTAGCAGTCCCCTATGCAGATAAATTTGCTGTACGAGCTTCCGTTTCCGAGATATTTGACAAAAACCGTACAGATATGAAAAATGATGTGTCAAATGTCCTTGAAATCGGACAAAAACCGTACAGATATGAAAATGATGTGGTTCAAACGGCTATAACTTTTGAATCGAAAGTCGTAGAGCCTCGCAGATGGGCTCATTCGATTCCTCATCAAATTCTACAGTTAGCAGTCCCCTATGCAGATAAATTTGCTGTACGAGCTTCCGTTTCCGAGATATTTGACAAAAACCGTATCATGTTAACTTATCAAAACCACTAGAGGGCGCCTCGCCACGTTACATCTCCCATTGCTTTTATGATGTCATAGTAGACGTTGCTGACGCAGACACTTAAACAGTCAGTGATCCATTCCATCTCATCAGAGTAGCTAGTGACTTCTGGATCTGACACACTGACTTAGAGAAAACAAGTAAGTCCATAATGGGGATAAACTTTAGAGTAAGAATTTTCTACAATTATTCTGTATTCATTCTTTGACAAAAACACCCCCAATTGAAGACAGAATAGAGTACATATTGCTCTCTGAGCTTTGTTTAACCAAGTTGTCATATAAATGATGTGTTGATACTGGTTGATTAGTAGCAGTGATGGCAACTCACAGGCTCAAAAGGCTATAACTTTTGAATCGAAAGTCGTAGAGCCTTTCAGATGGGCTCATTCGATTCCTCATCAAATTCTACAGTTAGCAGTCCCCTGTGCAGATAAATTTGTTGTACGAGCTTCGGTTTCCGAGATATTTGACAAAAACCAAACAGATATGAAAAATGATGTGGCTCAAACGGCTATAACTTTTGAATCGAAAGTCGTAGAGCCACGCAGATGGGCTCATTCGATTCCTCATCAAATTCTACAGTTAGCAGTCCCCTATGCAGATAAATTTGCTGTACGAGCTTCCGTTTCGGAGATATTTGACAAAAACCGTACAGATATGAAAAATGATGTGTCAAATGTCCTTGAAATCGGACAAAAACCGTACAGATATGAAAATGATGTGGTTCAAACGGCTATAACTTTTGAATCGAAAGTCGTAGAGCCTCGCAGATGGGCTCATTCGATTCCTCATCAAATTCTACAGTTAGCAGTCCCCTATGCAGATACATTTGCTGTACGAGCTTCCGTTTCCGAGATATTTGACAAAAACCGTATCATGTTAACTTATCAAAACCACTAGAGGGCGCCTCGCCACGTTACATCTCCCATTGCTTTTATGATGTCATAGTAGACGTTGCTGACGCAGACACTTAAAGGACTATGCTCGTTTTTGACAACCTGGACCTTATTTACGACATATTATAAGAAGTTTGACTCACCCAGATCACTTTTGTGTTGTTCGGAGGCAGGTAGAAGAAATTTAAAATCCAGCGCGAGCCAGTATATCCATGTAATGGCGGCGCACGGGGCAAAGGGAATGCAGCTTCTAAAAATCCATTTTCGGCCGCTAAACGGTTGTTTTCATCAATCACATTGCATGAATCGACAGTTGATATTCCTCTACGCGAGCCATTCTTTCGGTTTTCAAATACGTGGTCTGTAGCCACTGTAATATGATCTTTACACTGGCTATGCTCCCTCACATTCTCTGCGCTACGATCGGATTGTTGCTGACGAATGACGACGACAATATTCTCGGCACCAACTACGATCGTAGCGCAGAGAACGTGAGCCGGAGAATAGCAGGCTGCGCGCTGGCCTGTGCGCATGCGTGCTGGAGCAAGTGGGGGAGAGGCTTCTAAAGATCATATTACAGTGGCTACAGACCACGTATTTGAAAACCAACCGAAAGAATGGCTCGCGTAGAGGAATATCAACTGTCGATTCATGCAATGTGATTGATGAAAACAACCGTTTAGCGGCCGAAAATGGATTTTGAGAAACTGCATTCCCTATGCCCCGTGCGCCGCCATTACATGGATATACTGGCTCGCGCTGGATTTTAAATTTCTTCTACCTGCCTCCGAACAACACAAAAGTGATCTGGGTGAGTCAAACTTCTTATAATATGTCGTAAATAAGGTCCAGGTTGTCAAAAACGAGCATAGTCCTTTAAACAGTCAGTGATCCATTCCATCTCATCAGAGTAGCTAGTGACTTCTGGATCTGACACACTGACTTAGAGAAAACAAGTAAGTCCATAATGGGGATAAACTTTAGAGTAAGAATTTTCTACAATTATTCTGTATTCATTCTTTGACAAAAACACCCCCAATTGAAGACAGAATAGAGTACATATTGCTCTCTGAGCTTTGTTTAACCAAGTTGTCATATAAATGATGTGTTGATACTGGTTGATTAGAGGACTAGCAGTGATGGCAACTCACAGGCTCAAAAGGCTATAACTTTTGAATCGAAAGTCGTAGAGCCTCGCAGATAGGCTCATTCGATTCCTCATCAAATTCTACAGTTAGCAGTCCCCTACGCAGATAAATTTGCTGTACGAGCTTCGGTTTCCGAGATATTTGACAAAAACCAAACAGATATGAAAAATGATGTGGCTCAAACGGCTATAACTTTTGAATCGAAAGTCGTAGAGCCACGCAGATGGGCTCATTCGATTCCTCATCAAATTCTACAGTTAGCAGTCCCCTATGCAGATAAATTTGCTGTACGAGCTTCCGTTTCCGAGATATTTGACAAAAACCGTACAGATATGAAAAATTATGTGTCAAATGTCCTTGAAATCGGACAAAAACCGTACAGATATGAAAATGATGTGGTTCAAACGGCTATAACTTTTGAATCGAAAGTCGTAGAGCCACGCAGATGGGCTCATTCGATTCCTCATCAAATTCTACAGTTAGCAGTCCCCTATGCAGATAAATTTGCTGTATGAGCTTCCGTTTCCGAGATATTTGACAAAAACCGTATCATGTTAACTTATCAAAACCACTAGAGGGCGCCTCGCCACGTTACATCTCCCATTGCTTTTATGATGTCATAGTAGACGTTGCTGACGCAGACACTTAAACAGTCAGTGATCCATTCCATCTCATCAGAGTAGCTAGTGACTTCTGGATCTGACACACTGACTTAGAGAAAACAAGTAAGTCCATAATGGGGATAAACTTTAGAGTAAGAATTTTCTACAATTATTCTGTATTCATTCTTTGACAAAAACACCCCCAATTGAAGACAGAATAGAGTACATATTGCTCTCTGAGCTTTGTTTAACCAAGTTGTCATATAAATGATGTGTTGATACTGGTTGATTAGAGGACTAGCAGTGATGGCAACTCACAGGCTCAAAAGGCTATAACTTTTGAATCGAAAGTCGTAGAGCCTCGCAGATAGGCTCATTCGATTCCTCATCAAATTCTACAGTTAGCAGTCCCCTATGCAGGTAAATTTGTTGTACAAGCTTCGGTTTCCGAGATATTTGACAAAAACCAAACAGATATGAAAAATGATGTGGCTCAAACGGCTATAACTTTTGAATCGAAAGTCGTAGAGCCACGCAGATGGGCTCATTCGATTCCTCATCAAATTCTACAGTTAGCAGTCCCCTATGCAGATAAATTTGCTGTACGAGCTTCCGTTTCCGAGATATTTGACAAAAACCGTACAGATATGAAAAATGATGTGTCAAATGTCCTTGAAATCGGACAAAAACCGTACAGATATGAAAATGATGTGGTTCAAACGGCTATAACTTTTGAATCGAAAGTCGTAGAGCCACGCAGATGGGCTCATTCGATTCCTCATCAAATTCTACAGTTAGCAGTCCCCTATGCAGATAAATTTGCTGTATGAGCTTCCGTTTCCGAGATATTTGACAAAAACCGTATCATGTTAACTTATCAAAACCACTAGAGGGCGCCTCGCCACGTTACATCTCCCATTGCTTTTATGATGTCATAGTAGACGTTGCTGACGCAGACACTTAAACAGTCAGTGATCCATTCCACCTCATCAGAGTAGCTAGTGACTTCTGGATCTGACACACTGACTTAGAGAAAACAAGTAAGTCCATAATGGGGATAAACTTTAGAGTAAGAATTTTCTACAATTATTCTGTATTCATTCTTTGACAAAAACACCCCCAATTGAAGACAGAATAGATTACATATTGCTCTCTGAGCTTTGTTTAACCAAGTTGTCATATAAATGATGTGTTGATACTGGTTGATTAGAGGACTAGCAGTGATGGCAACTCACAGGCTCAAAAGGCTATAACTTTTGAATCGAAAGTCGTAGAGCCTCGCAGATGGGCTCATTCGATTCCTCATCAAATTCTACAGTTAGCAGTCCCCTATGCAGGTAAATTTGTTGTACGAGCTTCGGTTTCCGAGATATTTGACAAAAACCAAACAGATATGAAAAATGATGTGGCTCAAACGGCTATAACTTTTGAATCGAAAGTCGTAGAGCCACGCAGATGGGCTCATTCGATTCCTCATCAAATTCTACAGTTAGCAGTCCCCTATGCAGATAAATTTGCTGTACGAGCTTCCGTTTCCGAGATATTTGACAAAAACCGTACAGATATGAAAAATGATGTGTCAAATGTCCTTGAAATCGGACAAAAACCGTACAGATATGAAAATGATGTGGTTCAAACGGCTATAACTTTTGAATCAAAAGTCGTAGAGCCACGCAGATGGGCTCATTCGATTCCTCATCAAATTCTACAGTTAGCAGTCCCCTATGCAGATAAATTTGCTGTATGAGCTTCCGTTTCCGAGATATTTGACAAAAACCGTATCATGTTAACTTATCAAAACCACTAGAGGGCGCCTCGCCACGTTACATCTCCCATTGCTTTTATGATGTCATAGTAGACGTTGCTGACGCAGACACTTAAACAGTCAGTGATCCATTCCATCTCATCAGAGTAGCTAGTGACTTCTGGATCTGACACACTGACTTAGAGAAAACAAGTAAGTCCATAATGGGGATAAACTTTAGAGTAAGAATTTTCTACAATTATTCTGTATTCATTCTTTGACAAAAACACCCCCAATTGAAGACAGAATAGAGTACATATTGCTCTCTGAGCTTTGTTTAACCAAGTTGTCATATAAATGATGTGTTGATACTGGTTGATTAGAGGACTAGCAGTGATGGCAACTCACAGGCTCAAAAGGCTATAACTTTTGAATCGAAAGTCGTAGAGCCTCGCAGATAGGCTCATTCGATTCCTCATCAAATTCTACAGTTAGCAGTCCCCTATGCAGGTAAATTTGTTGTACAAGCTTCGGTTTCCGAGATATTTGACAAAAACCAAACAGATATGAAAAATGATGTGGCTCAAACGGCTATAACTTTTGAATCGAAAGTCGTAGAGCCACGCAGATGGGCTCATTCGATTCCTCATCAAATTCTACAGTTAGCAGTCCCCTATGCAGATAAATTTGCTGTACGAGCTTCCGTTTCCGAGATATTTGACAAAAACCGTACAGATATGAAAAATGATGTGTCAAATGTCCTTGAAATCGGACAAAAACCGTACAGATATGAAAATGATGTGGTTCAAACGGCTATAACTTTTGAATCGAAAGTCGTAGAGCCACGCAGATGGGCTCATTCGATTCCTCATCAAATTCTACAGTTAGCAGTCCCCTATGCAGATAAATTTGCTGTATGAGCTTCCGTTTCCGAGATATTTGACAAAAACCGTATCATGTTAACTTATCAAAACCACTAGAGGGCGCCTCGCCACGTTACATCTCCCATTGCTTTTATGATGTCATAGTAGACGTTGCTGACGCAGACACTTAAACAGTCAGTGATCCATTCCACCTCATCAGAGTAGCTAGTGACTTCTGGATCTGACACACTGACTTAGAGAAAACAAGTAAGTCCATAATGGGGATAAACTTTAGAGTAAGAATTTTCTACAATTATTCTGTATTCATTCTTTGACAAAAACACCCCCAATTGAAGACAGAATAGAGTACATATTGCTCTCTGAGCTTTGTTTAACCAAGTTGTCATATAAATGATGTGTTGATACTGGTTGATTAGAGGACTAGCAGTGATGGCAACTCACAGGCTCAAAAGGCTATAACTTTTGAATCGAAAGTCGTAGAGCCTCGCAGATGGGCTCATTCGATTCCTCATCAAATTCTACAGTTAGCAGTCCCCTATGCAGGTAAATTTGTTGTACGAGCTTCGGTTTCCGAGATATTTGACAAAAACCAAACAGATATGAAAAATGATGTGGCTCAAACGGCTATAACTTTTGAATCGAAAGTCGTAGAGCCACGCAGATGGGCTCATTCGATTCCTCATCAAATTCTACAGTTAGCAGTCCCCTATGCAGATAAATTTGCTGTACGAGCTTCCGTTTCCGAGATATTTGACAAAAACCGTACAGATATGAAAAATGATGTGTCAAATGTCCTTGAAATCGGACAAAAACCGTACAGATATGAAAATGATGTGGTTCAAACGGCTATAACTTTTGAATCGAAAGTCGTAGAGCCACGCAGATGGGCTCATTCGATTCCTCATCAAATTCTACAGTTAGCAGTCCCCTATGCAGATAAATTTGCTGTATGAGCTTCCGTTTCCGAGATATTTGACAAAAACCGTATCATGTTAACTTATCAAAACCACTAGAGGGCGCCTCGCCACGTTACATCTCCCATTGCTTTTATGATGTCATAGTAGACGTTGCTGACGCAGACACTTAAACAGTCAGTGATCCATTCCATCTCATCAGAGTAGCTAGTGACTTCTGGATCTGACACACTGACTTAGAGAAAACAAGTAAGTCCATAATGGGGATAAACTTTAGAGTAAGAATTTTCTACAATTATTCTGTATTCATTCTTTGACAAAAACACCCCCAATTGAAGACAGAATAGAGTACATATTGCTCTCTGAGCTTTGTTTAACCAAGTTGTCATATAAATGATGTGTTGATACTGGTTGATTAGAGGACTAGCAGTGATGGCAACTCACAGGCTCAAAAGGCTATAACTTTTGAATCGAAAGTCGTAGAGCCTCGCAGATAGGCTCATTCGATTCCTCATCAAATTCTACAGTTAGCAGTCCCCTATGCAGGTAAATTTGTTGTACAAGCTTCGGTTTCCGAGATATTTGACAAAAACCAAACAGATATGAAAAATGATGTGGCTCAAACGGCTATAACTTTTGAATCGAAAGTCGTAGAGCCACGCAGATGGGCTCATTCGATTCCTCATCAAATTCTACAGTTAGCAGTCCCCTATGCAGATAAATTTGCTGTACGAGCTTCCGTTTCCGAGATATTTGACAAAAACCGTACAGATATGAAAAATGATGTGTCAAATGTCCTTGAAATCGGACAAAAACCGTACAGATATGAAAATGATGTGGTTCAAACGGCTATAACTTTTGAATCGAAAGTCGTAGAGCCACGCAGATGGGCTCATTCGATTCCTCATCAAATTCTACAGTTAGCAGTCCCCTATGCAGATAAATTTGCTGTATGAGCTTCCGTTTCCGAGATATTTGACAAAAACCGTATCATGTTAACTTATCAAAACCACTAGAGGGCGCCTCGCCACGTTACATCTCCCATTGCTTTTATGATGTCATAGTAGACGTTGCTGACGCAGACACTTAAACAGTCAGTGATCCATTCCACCTCATCAGAGTAGCTAGTGACTTCTGGATCTGACACACTGACTTAGAGAAAACAAGTAAGTCCATAATGGGGATAAACTTTAGAGTAAGAATTTTCTACAATTATTCTGTATTCATTCTTTGACAAAAACACCCCCAATTGAAGACAGAATAGATTACATATTGCTCTCTGAGCTTTGTTTAACCAAGTTGTCATATAAATGATGTGTTGATACTGGTTGATTAGAGGACTAGCAGTGATGGCAACTCACAGGCTCAAAAGGCTATAACTTTTGAATCGAAAGTCGTAGAGCCTCGCAGATGGGCTCATTCGATTCCTCATCAAATTCTACAGTTAGCAGTCCCCTATGCAGGTAAATTTGTTGTACGAGCTTCGGTTTCCGAGATATTTGACAAAAACCAAACAGATATGAAAAATGATGTGGCTCAAACGGCTATAACTTTTGAATCGAAAGTCGTAGAGCCACGCAGATGGGCTCATTCGATTCCTCATCAAATTCTACAGTTAGCAGTCCCCTATGCAGATAAATTTGCTGTACGAGCTTCCGTTTCCGAGATATTTGACAAAAACCGTACAGATATGAAAAATGATGTGTCAAATGTCCTTGAAATCGGACAAAAACCGTACAGATATGAAAATGATGTGGTTCAAACGGCTATAACTTTTGAATCAAAAGTCGTAGAGCCACGCAGATGGGCTCATTCGATTCCTCATCAAATTCTACAGTTAGCAGTCCCCTATGCAGATAAATTTGCTGTATGAGCTTCCGTTTCCGAGATATTTGACAAAAACCGTATCATGTTAACTTATCAAAACCACTAGAGGGCGCCTCGCCACGTTACATCTCCCATTGCTTTTATGATGTCATAGTAGACGTTGCTGACGCAGACACTTAAACAGTCAGTGATCCATTCCATCTCATCAGAGTAGCTAGTGACTTCTGGATCTGACACACTGACTTAGAGAAAACAAGTAAGTCCATAATGGGGATAAACTTTAGAGTAAGAATTTTCTACAATTATTCTGTATTCATTCTTTGACAAAAACACCCCCAATTGAAGACAGAATAGAGTACATATTGCTCTCTGAGCTTTGTTTAACCAAGTTGTCATATAAATGATGTGTTGATACTGGTTGATTAGAGGACTAGCAGTGATGGCAACTCACAGGCTCAAAAGGCTATAACTTTTGAATCGAAAGTCGTAGAGCCTCGCAGATAGGCTCATTCGATTCCTCATCAAATTCTACAGTTAGCAGTCCCCTATGCAGGTAAATTTGTTGTACAAGCTTCGGTTTCCGAGATATTTGACAAAAACCAAACAGATATGAAAAATGATGTGGCTCAAACGGCTATAACTTTTGAATCGAAAGTCGTAGAGCCACGCAGATGGGCTCATTCGATTCCTCATCAAATTCTACAGTTAGCAGTCCCCTATGCAGATAAATTTGCTGTACGAGCTTCCGTTTCCGAGATATTTGACAAAAACCGTACAGATATGAAAAATGATGTGTCAAATGTCCTTGAAATCGGACAAAAACCGTACAGATATGAAAATGATGTGGTTCAAACGGCTATAACTTTTGAATCGAAAGTCGTAGAGCCACGCAGATGGGCTCATTCGATTCCTCATCAAATTCTACAGTTAGCAGTCCCCTATGCAGATAAATTTGCTGTATGAGCTTCCGTTTCCGAGATATTTGACAAAAACCGTATCATGTTAACTTATCAAAACCACTAGAGGGCGCCTCGCCACGTTACATCTCCCATTGCTTTTATGATGTCATAGTAGACGTTGCTGACGCAGACACTTAAACAGTCAGTGATCCATTCCACCTCATCAGAGTAGCTAGTGACTTCTGGATCTGACACACTGACTTAGAGAAAACAAGTAAGTCCATAATGGGGATAAACTTTAGAGTAAGAATTTTCTACAATTATTCTGTATTCATTCTTTGACAAAAACACCCCCAATTGAAGACAGAATAGAGTACATATTGCTCTCTGAGCTTTGTTTAACCAAGTTGTCATATAAATGATGTGTTGATACTGGTTGATTAGAGGACTAGCAGTGATGGCAACTCACAGGCTCAAAAGGCTATAACTTTTGAATCGAAAGTCGTAGAGCCTCGCAGATGGGCTCATTCGATTCCTCATCAAATTCTACAGTTAGCAGTCCCCTATGCAGGTAAATTTGTTGTACGAGCTTCGGTTTCCGAGATATTTGACAAAAACCAAACAGATATGAAAAATGATGTGGCTCAAACGGCTATAACTTTTGAATCGAAAGTCGTAGAGCCACGCAGATGGGCTCATTCGATTCCTCATCAAATTCTACAGTTAGCAGTCCCCTATGCAGATAAATTTGCTGTACGAGCTTCCGTTTCCGAGATATTTGACAAAAACCGTACAGATATGAAAAATGATGTGTCAAATGTCCTTGAAATCGGACAAAAACCGTACAGATATGAAAATGATGTGGTTCAAACGGCTATAACTTTTGAATCGAAAGTCGTAGAGCCACGCAGATGGGCTCATTCGATTCCTCATCAAATTCTACAGTTAGCAGTCCCCTATGCAGATAAATTTGCTGTATGAGCTTCCGTTTCCGAGATATTTGACAAAAACCGTATCATGTTAACTTATCAAAACCACTAGAGGGCGCCTCGCCACGTTACATCTCCCATTGCTTTTATGATGTCATAGTAGACGTTGCTGACGCAGACACTTAAACAGTCAGTGATCCATTCCACCTCATCAGAGTAGCTAGTGACTTCTGGATCTGACACACTGACTTAGAGAAAACAAGTAAGTCCATAATGGGGATAAACTTTAGAGTAAGAATTTTCTACAATTATTCTGTATTCATTCTTTGACAAAAACACCCCCAATTGAAGACAGAATAGAGTACATATTGCTCTCTGAGCTTTGTTTAACCAAGTTGTCATATAAATGATGTGTTGATACTGGTTGATTAGAGGACTAGCAGTGATGGCAACTCACAGGCTCAAAAGGCTATAACTTTTGAATCGAAAGTCGTAGAGCCTCGCAGATGGGCTCATTCGATTCCTCATCAAATTCTACAGTTAGCAGTCCCCTATGCAGATAAATTTGCTGTACGAGCTTCCGTTTCCGAGATATTTGACAAAAACCGTATCATGTTAACTTATCAAAACCACTAGAGGGCGCCTCGCCACGTTACATCTCCCATTGCTTTTATGATGTCATAGTAGACGTTGCTGACGCAGACACTTAAACAGTCAGTGATCCATTCCATCTCATCAGAGTAGCTAGTGACTTCTGGATCTGACACACTGACTTAGAGAAAACAAGTAAGTCCATTATGGGGATAAACTTTAGAGTAAGAATTTTCTACAATTATTCTGTATTCATTCTTTGACAAAAACACCCCCAATTGAAGACAGAATAGAGTACATATTGCTCTCTGAGCTTTGTTTAACCAAGTTGTCATATAAATGATGTGTTGATACTGGTTGATTAGAGGACTAGCAGTGATGGCAACTCACAGGCTCAAAAGGCTATAACTTTTGAATCGAAAGTCGTAGAGCCTCGCAGATGGGCTCATTCGATTCCTCATCAAATTCTACAGTTAGCAGTCCCCTATGCAGGTAAATTTGTTGTACGAGCTTCGGTTTCCGAGATATTTGACAAAAACCAAACAGATATGAAAAATGATGTGGCTCAAACGGCTATAACTTTTGAATCGAAAGTCGTAGAGCCACGCAGATGGGCTCATTCGATTCCTCATCAAATTCTACAGTTAGCAGTCCCCTATGCAGATAAATTTGCTGTACGAGCTTCCGTTTCCGAGATATTTGACAAAAACCGTACAGATATGAAAAATGATGTGTCAAATGTCCTTGAAATCGGACAAAAACCGTATAGATATGAAAATGATGTGGTTCAAACGGCTATAACTTTTGAATCGAAAGTCGTAGAGCCTCGCAGATGGGCTCATTCGATTCCTCATCAAATTCTACAGTTAGCAGTCCCCTATGCAGATAAATTTGCTGTACGAGCTTCCGTTTCCGAGATATTTGACAAAAACCGTATCATGTTAACTTATCAAAACCACTAGAGGGCGCCTCGCCACGTTACATCTCCCATTGCTTTTATGATGTCATAGTAGACGTTGCTGACGCAGACACTTAAACAGTCAGTGATCCATTCCATCTCATCAGAGTAGCTAGTGACTTCTGGATCTGACACACTGACTTAGAGAAAACAAGTAAGTCCATAATGGGGATAAACTTTAGAGTAAGAATTTTCTACAATTATTCTGTATTCATTCTTTGACAAAAACACCCCCAATTGAAGACAGAATAGAGTACATATTGCTCTCTGAGCTTTGTTTAACCAAGTTGTCATATAAATGATGTGTTGATACTGGTTGATTAGAGGACTAGCAGTGATGGCAACTCACAGGCTCAAAAGGCTATAACTTTTGAATCGAAAGTCGTAGAGCCTCGCAGATGGGCTCATTCGATTCCTCATCAAATTCTACAGTTAGCAGTCCCCTATGCAGGTAAATTTGTTGTACGAGCTTCGGTTTCCGAGATATTTGACAAAAACCAAACAGATATGAAAAATGATGTGGCTCAAACGGCTATAACTTTTGAATCGAAAGTCGTAGAGCCACGCAGATGGGCTCATTCGATTCCTCATCAAATTCTACAGTTAGCAGTCCCCTATGCAGATAAATTTGCTGTACGAGCTTCCGTTTCCGAGATATTTGACAAAAACCGTATCATGTTAACTTATCAAAACCACTAGAGGGCGCCTCGCTACGTTACATCTCCCATTGCTTTTATGATGTCATAGTAGACGTTGCTGACGCAGACACTTAAACAGTCAGTGATCCATTCCATCTCATCAGAGTAGCTAGTGACTTCTGGATCTGACACACTGACTTAGAGAAAACAAGTAAGTCCATAATGGGGATAAACTTTAGAGTAAGAATTTTCTACAATTATTCTGTATTAATTCTTTGACAAAAACACCCCCAATTGAAGACAGAATAGAGTACATATTGCTCTCTGAGCTTTGTTTAACCAAGTTGTCATATAAATGATGTGTTGATACTGGTTGATTAGAGGACTAGCAGTGATGGCAACTCACAGGCTCAAAAGGCTATAACTTTTGAATCGAAAGTCGTAGAGCCTCGCAGATGGGCTCATTCGATTCCTCATCAAATTCTACAGTTAGCAGTCCCCTATGCAGGTAAATTTGTTGTACGAGCTTCGGTTTCCGAGATATTTGACAAAAACCAAACAGATATGAAAAATGATGTGGCTCAAAAGGCTATAACTTTTGAATCGAAAGTCGTAGAGCCTAGCAGATGGGCTCATTCGATTCCTCATCAAATTCTACAGTTAGCAGTCCCCTACGCAGATACATTTGCTGTACGAGCTTCCGTTTCCGAGATATTTGACAAAAACCGTACAGATATGAAAAATGATGTGTCAAATGTCCTTGAAATCGGACAAAAACCGTACAGATATGAAAATGATGTGGTTCAAACGGCTATAACTTTTGAATCGAAAGTCGTAGAGCCTCGCAGATGGGCTCATTCGATTCCTCATCAAATTCTACAGTTAGCAGTCCCCTATGCAGATAAATTTGCTGTACGAGCTTCCGTTTCCGAGATATTTGACAAAAACCGTATCATGTTAACTTATCAAAACCACTAGAGGGCGCCTCGCCACGTTACATCTCCCATTGCTTTTATGATGTCATAGTAGACGTTGCTGACGCAGACACTTAAACAGTCAGTGATCCATTCCATCTCATCAGAGTAGCTAGTGACTTCTGGATCTGACACACTGACTTAGAGAAAACAAGTAAGTCCATAATGGGGATAAACTTTAGAGTAAGAATTTTCTACAATTATTCTGTATTCATTCTTTGACAAAAACACCCCCAATTGAAGACAGAATAGAGTACATATTGCTCTCTGAGCTTTTTGTTTAACCAAGTTGTCATATAAATGATGTGTTGATACTGGTTGATTAGAGGACTAGCAGTGATGGCAACTCACAGGCTCAAAAGGCTATAACTTTTGAATCGAAAGTCGTAGAGCCTCGCAGATGGGCTCATTCGATTCCTCATCAAATTCTACAGTTAGCAGTCCCCTATGCAGATAAATTTGCTGTACGAGCTTCCGTTTCCGAGATATTTGACAAAAACCGTACAGATATGAAAAATGATGTGTCAAATGTCCTTGAAATCGGACAAAAACCGTACAGATATGAAAATGATGTGGTTCAAACGGCTATAACTTTTGAATCGAAAGTCGTAGAGCCTCGCAGATGGGCTCATTCGATTCCTCATCAAATTCTACAGTTAGCAGTCCCCTATGCAGATAAATTTGCTGTACGAGCTTCCGTTTCCGAGATATTTGACAAAAACCGTATCATGTTAACTTATCAAAACCACTAGAGGGCGCCTCGCCACGTTACATCTCCCATTGCTTTTATGATGTCATAGTAGACGTTGCTGACGCAGACACTTAAACAGTCAGTGATCCATTCCATCTCATCAGAGTAGCTAGTGACTTCTGGATCTGACACACTGACTTAGAGAAAACAAGTAAGTCCATAATGGGGATAAACTTTAGAGTAAGAATTTTCTACAATTATTCTGTATTCATTCTTTGACAAAAACACCCCCAATTGAAGACAGAATAGAGTACATATTGCTCTCTGAGCTTTTTGTTTAACCAAGTTGTCATATAAATGATGTGTTGATACTGGTTGATTAGAGGACTAGCAGTGATGGCAACTCACAGGCTCAAAAGGCTATAACTTTTGAATCGAAAGTCGTAGAGCCTCGCAGATGGGCTCATTCGATTCCTCATCAAATTCTACAGTTAGCAGTCCCCTATGCAGATAAATTTGCTGTACGAGCTTCCGTTTCCGAGATATTTGACAAAAACCGTACAGATATGAAAAATGATGTGTCAAATGTCCTTGAAATCGGACAAAAACCGTACAGATATGAAAATGATGTGGTTCAAACGGCTATAACTTTTGAATCGAAAGTCGTAGAGCCTCGCAGATGGGCTCATTCGATTCCTCATCAAATTCTACAGTTAGCAGTCCCCTATGCAGATAAATTTGCTGTACGAGCTTCCGTTTCCGAGATATTTGACAAAAACCGTATCATGTTAACTTATCAAAACCACTAGAGGGCGCCTCGCCACGTTACATCTCCCATTGCTTTTATGATGTCATAGTAGACGTTGCTGACGCAGACACTTAAACAGTCAGTGATCCATTCCATCTCATCAGAGTAGCTAGTGACTTCTGGATCTGACACACTGACTTAGAGAAAACAAGTAAGTCCATAATGGGGATAAACTTTAGAGTAAGAATTTTCTACAATTATTCTGTATTCATTCTTTGACAAAAACACCCCCAATTGAAGACAGAATAGAGTACATATTGCTCTCTGAGCTTTGTTTAACCAAGTTGTCATATAAATGATGTGTTGATACTGGTTGATTAGAGGACTAGCAGTGATGGCAACTCACAGGCTCAAAAGGCTATAACTTTTGAATCGAAAGTCGTAGAGCCTCGCAGATAGGCTCATTCGATTCCTCATCAAATTCTACAGTTAGCAGTCCCCTATGCAGGTAAATTTGTTGTACAAGCTTCGGTTTCCGAGATATTTGACAAAAACCAAACAGATATGAAAAATGATGTGGCTCAAACGGCTATAACTTTTGAATCGAAAGTCGTAGAGCCACGCAGATGGGCTCATTCGATTCCTCATCAAATTCTACAGTTAGCAGTCCCCTATGCAGATAAATTTGCTGTACGAGCTTCCGTTTCCGAGATATTTGACAAAAACCGTACAGATATGAAAAATGATGTGTCAAATGTCCTTGAAATCGGACAAAAACCGTACAGATATGAAAATGATGTGGTTCAAACGGCTATAACTTTTGAATCGAAAGTCGTAGAGCCACGCAGATGGGCTCATTCGATTCCTCATCAAATTCTACAGTTAGCAGTCCCCTATGCAGATAAATTTGCTGTATGAGCTTCCGTTTCCGAGATATTTGACAAAAACCGTATCATGTTAACTTATCAAAACCACTAGAGGGCGCCTCGCCACGTTACATCTCCCATTGCTTTTATGATGTCATAGTAGACGTTGCTGACGCAGACACTTAAACAGTCAGTGATCCATTCCACCTCATCAGAGTAGCTAGTGACTTCTGGATCTGACACACTGACTTAGAGAAAACAAGTAAGTCCATAATGGGGATAAACTTTAGAGTAAGAATTTTCTACAATTATTCTGTATTCATTCTTTGACAAAAACACCCCCAATTGAAGACAGAATAGAGTACATATTGCTCTCTGAGCTTTGTTTAACCAAGTTGTCATATAAATGATGTGTTGATACTGGTTGATTAGAGGACTAGCAGTGATGGCAACTCACAGGCTCAAAAGGCTATAACTTTTGAATCGAAAGTCGTAGAGCCTCGCAGATGGGCTCATTCGATTCCTCATCAAATTCTACAGTTAGCAGTCCCTTTTGCAGATAAATTTGCTGTACGAGCTTCCGTTTCCGAGATATTTGACAAAAACCGTATCATGTTAACTTATCAAAACCACTAGAGGGCGCCTCGCCACGTTACATCTCCCATTGCTTTTATGATGTCATAGTAGACGTTGCTGACGCAGACACTTAAACAGTCAGTGATCCATTCCATCTCATCAGAGTAGCTAGTGACTTCTGGATCTGACACACTGACTTAGAGAAAACAAGTAAGTCCATTATGGGGATAAACTTTAGAGTAAGAATTTTCTACAATTATTCTGTATTCATTCTTTGACAAAAACACCCCCAATTGAAGACAGAATAGAGTACATATTGCTCTCTGAGCTTTGTTTAACCAAGTTGTCATATAAATGATGTGTTGATACTGGTTGATTAGAGGACTAGCAGTGATGGCAACTCACAGGCTCAAAAGGCTATAACTTTTGAATCGAAAGTCGTAGAGCCTCGCAGATGGGCTCATTCGATTCCTCATCAAATTCTACAGTTAGCAGTCCCCTATGCAGGTAAATTTGTTGTACGAGCTTCGGTTTCCGAGATATTTGACAAAAACCAAACAGATATGAAAAATGATGTGGCTCAAAAGGCTATAACTTTTGAATCGAAAGTCGTAGAGCCTAGCAGATGGGCTCATTCGATTCCTCATCAAATTCTACAGTTAGCAGTCCCCTACGCAGATACATTTGCTGTACGAACTTCCGTTTCCGAGATATTTGACAAAAACCGTACAGATATGAAAAATGATGTGTCAAATGTCCTTGAAATCGGACAAAAACCGTACAGATATGAAAATGATGTGGTTCAAACGGCTATAACTTTTGAATCGAAAGTCGTAGAGCCTCGCAGATGGGCTCATTCGATTCCTCATCAAATTCTACAGTTAGCAGTCCCCTATGCAGATAAATTTGCTGTACGAGCTTCCGTTTCCGAGATATTTGACAAAAACCGTATCATGTTAACTTATCAAAACCACTAGAGGGCGCCTCGCCACGTTACATCTCCCATTGCTTTTATGATGTCATAGTAGACGTTGCTGACGCAGACACTTAAACAGTCAGTGATCCATTCCATCTCATCAGAGTAGCTAGTGACTTCTGGATCTGACACACTGACTTAGAGAAAACAAGTAAGTCCATAATGGGGATAAACTTTAGAGTAAGAATTTTCTACAATTATTCTGTATTCATTCTTTGACAAAAACACCCCCAATTGAAGACAGAATAGAGTACATATTGCTCTCTGAGCTTTTTGTTTAACCAAGTTGTCATATAAATGATGTGTTGATACTGGTTGATTAGAGGACTAGCAGTGATGGCAACTCACAGGCTCAAAAGGCTATAACTTTTGAATCGAAAGTCGTAGAGCCTCGCAGATGGGCTCATTCGATTCCTCATCAAATTCTACAGTTAGCAGTCCCCTATGCAGATAAATTTGCTGTACGAGCTTCCGTTTCCGAGATATTTGACAAAAACCGTACAGATATGAAAAATGATGTGTCAAATGTCCTTGAAATCGGACAAAAACCGTACAGATATGAAAATGATGTGGTTCAAACGGCTATAACTTTTGAATCGAAAGTCGTAGAGCCTCGCAGATGGGCTCATTCGATTCCTCATCAAATTCTACAGTTAGCAGTCCCCTATGCAGATAAATTTGCTGTACGAGCTTCCGTTTCCGAGATATTTGACAAAAACCGTATCATGTTAACTTATCAAAACCACTAGAGGGCGCCTCGCCACGTTACATCTCCCATTGCTTTTATGATGTCATAGTAGACGTTGCTGACGCAGACACTTAAACAGTCAGTGATCCATTCCATCTCATCAGAGTAGCTAGTGACTTCTGGATCTGACACACTGACTTAGAGAAAACAAGTAAGTCCATAATGGGGATAAACTTTAGAGTAAGAATTTTCTACAATTATTCTGTATTCATTCTTTGACAAAAACACCCCCAATTGAAGACAGAATAGAGTACATATTGCTCTCTGAGCTTTTTGTTTAACCAAGTTGTCATATAAATGATGTGTTGATACTGGTTGATTAGAGGACTAGCAGTGATGGCAACTCACAGGCTCAAAAGGCTATAACTTTTGAATCGAAAGTCGTAGAGCCTCGCAGATGGGCTCATTCGATTCCTCATCAAATTCTACAGTTAGCAGTCCCCTATGCAGATAAATTTGCTGTACGAGCTTCCGTTTCCGAGATATTTGACAAAAACCGTACAGATATGAAAAATGATGTGTCAAATGTCCTTGAAATCGGACAAAAACCGTACAGATATGAAAATGATGTGGTTCAAACGGCTATAACTTTTGAATCGAAAGTCGTAGAGCCTCGCAGATGGGCTCATTCGATTCCTCATCAAATTCTACAGTTAGCAGTCCCCTATGCAGATAAATTTGCTGTACGAGCTTCCGTTTCCGAGATATTTGACAAAAACCGTATCATGTTAACTTATCAAAACCACTAGAGGGCGCCTCGCCACGTTACATCTCCCATTGCTTTTATGATGTCATAGTAGACGTTGCTGACGCAGACACTTAAACAGTCAGTGATCCATTCCATCTCATCAGAGTAGCTAGTGACTTCTGGATCTGACACACTGACTTAGAGAAAACAAGTAAGTCCATAATGGGGATAAACTTTAGAGTAAGAATTTTCTACAATTATTCTGTATTCATTCTTTGACAAAAACACCCCCAATTGAAGACAGAATAGAGTACATATTGCTCTCTGAGCTTTGTTTAACCAAGTTGTCATATAAATGATGTGTTGATACTGGTTGATTAGAGGACTAGCAGTGATGGCAACTCACAGGCTCAAAAGGCTATAACTTTTGAATCGAAAGTCGTAGAGCCTCGCAGATAGGCTCATTCGATTCCTCATCAAATTCTACAGTTAGCAGTCCCCTATGCAGGTAAATTTGTTGTACAAGCTTCGGTTTCCGAGATATTTGACAAAAACCAAACAGATATGAAAAATGATGTGGCTCAAACGGCTATAACTTTTGAATCGAAAGTCGTAGAGCCACGCAGATGGGCTCATTCGATTCCTCATCAAATTCTACAGTTAGCAGTCCCCTATGCAGATAAATTTGCTGTACGAGCTTCCGTTTCCGAGATATTTGACAAAAACCGTACAGATATGAAAAATGATGTGTCAAATGTCCTTGAAATCGGACAAAAACCGTACAGATATGAAAATGATGTGGTTCAAACGGCTATAACTTTTGAATCGAAAGTCGTAGAGCCACGCAGATGGGCTCATTCGATTCCTCATCAAATTCTACAGTTAGCAGTCCCCTATGCAGATAAATTTGCTGTATGAGCTTCCGTTTCCGAGATATTTGACAAAAACCGTATCATGTTAACTTATCAAAACCACTAGAGGGCGCCTCGCCACGTTACATCTCCCATTGCTTTTATGATGTCATAGTAGACGTTGCTGACGCAGACACTTAAACAGTCAGTGATCCATTCCACCTCATCAGAGTAGCTAGTGACTTCTGGATCTGACACACTGACTTAGAGAAAACAAGTAAGTCCATAATGGGGATAAACTTTAGAGTAAGAATTTTCTACAATTATTCTGTATTCATTCTTTGACAAAAACACCCCCAATTGAAGACAGAATAGAGTACATATTGCTCTCTGAGCTTTGTTTAACCAAGTTGTCATATAAATGATGTGTTGATACTGGTTGATTAGAGGACTAGCAGTGATGGCAACTCACAGGCTCAAAAGGCTATAACTTTTGAATCGAAAGTCGTAGAGCCTCGCAGATGGGCTCATTCGATTCCTCATCAAATTCTACAGTTAGCAGTCCCTTTTGCAGATAAATTTGCTGTACGAGCTTCCGTTTCCGAGATATTTGACAAAAACCGTATCATGTTAACTTATCAAAACCACTAGAGGGCGCCTCGCCACGTTACATCTCCCATTGCTTTTATGATGTCATAGTAGACGTTGCTGACGCAGACACTTAAACAGTCAGTGATCCATTCCATCTCATCAGAGTAGCTAGTGACTTCTGGATCTGACACACTGACTTAGAGAAAACAAGTAAGTCCATTATGGGGATAAACTTTAGAGTAAGAATTTTCTACAATTATTCTGTATTCATTCTTTGACAAAAACACCCCCAATTGAAGACAGAATAGAGTACATATTGCTCTCTGAGCTTTGTTTAACCAAGTTGTCATATAAATGATGTGTTGATACTGGTTGATTAGAGGACTAGCAGTGATGGCAACTCACAGGCTCAAAAGGCTATAACTTTTGAATCGAAAGTCGTAGAGCCTCGCAGATGGGCTCATTCGATTCCTCATCAAATTCTACAGTTAGCAGTCCCCTATGCAGGTAAATTTGTTGTACGAGCTTCGGTTTCCGAGATATTTGACAAAAACCAAACAGATATGAAAAATGATGTGGCTCAAACGGCTATAACTTTTGAATCGAAAGTCGTAGAGCCACGCAGATGGGCTCATTCGATTCCTCATCAAATTCTACAGTTAGCAGTCCCCTACGCAGATAAATTTGCTGTACGAGCTTCCGTTTCCGAGATATTTGACAAAAACCGTACAGATATGAAAAATGATGTGTCAAATGTCCTTGAAATCGGACAAAAACCGTACAGATATGAAAATGATGTGGTTCAAACGGCTATAACTTTTGAATCGAAAGTCGTAGAGCCTCGCAGATGGGCTCATTCGATTCCTCATCAAATTCTACAGTTAGCAGTCCCCTATGCAGATAAATTTGCTGTACGAGCTTCCGTTTCCGAGATATTTGACAAAAACCGTATCATGTTAACTTATCAAAACCACTAGAGGGCGCCTCGCCACGTTACATCTCCCATTGCTTTTATGATGTCATAGTAGACGTTGCTGACGCAGACACTTAAACAGTCAGTGATCCATTCCATCTCATCAGAGTAGCTAGTGACTTCTGGATCTGACACACTGACTTAGAGAAAACAAGTAAGTCCATAAT
The DNA here is from genome assembly GCF_949987555.1 of Borostomias antarcticus. Classification (NCBI taxonomy): domain Eukaryota; kingdom Metazoa; phylum Chordata; class Actinopteri; order Stomiiformes; family Stomiidae; genus Borostomias; species Borostomias antarcticus. Next base: position 1,030,709 of record NW_028176821.1, read on the forward strand.
GGGGATAAACTTTAGAGTAAGAATTTTCTACAATTATTCTGTATTCATTCTTTGACAAAAACACCCCCAATTGAAGACAGAATAGAGTACATATTGCTCTCTGAGCTTTGTTTAACCAAGTTGTCATATAAATGATGTGTTGATACTGGTTGATTAGAGGACTAGCAGTGATGGCAACTCACAGGCTCAAAAGGCTATAACTTTTGAATCGAAAGTCGTAGAGCCTCGCAGATGGGCTCATTCGATTCCTCATCAAATTCTACAGTTAGCAGTCCCCTATGCAGGTAAATTTGTTGTACGAGCTTCGGTTTCCGAGATATTTGACAAAAACCAAACAGATATGAAAAATGATGTGGCTCAAACGGCTATAACTTTTGAATCGAAAGTCGTAGAGCCACGCAGATGGGCTCATTCGATTCCTCATCAAATTCTACAGTTAGCAGTCCCCTATGCAGATAAATTTGCTGTACGAGCTTCCGTTTCCGAGATATTTGACAAAAACCGTACAGATATGAAAAATGATGTGTCAAATGTCCTTGAAATCGGACAAAAACCGTACAGATATGAAAATGATGTGGTTCAAACGGCTATAACTTTTGAATCGAAAGTCGTAGAGCCACGCAGATGGGCTCATTCGATTCCTCATCAAATTCTACAGTTAGCAGTCCCCTATGCAGATAAATTTGCTGTATGAGCTTCCGTTTCCGAGATATTTGACAAAAACCGTATCATGTTAACTTATCAAAACCACTAGAGGGCGCCTCGCCACGTTACATCTCCCATTGCTTTTATGATGTCATAGTAGACGTTGCTGACGCAGACACTTAAACAGTCAGTGATCCATTCCACCTCATCAGAGTAGCTAGTGACTTCTGGATCTGACACACTGACTTAGAGAAAACAAGTAAGTCCATAATGGGGATAAACTTTAGAGTAAGAATTTTCTACAATTATTCTGTATTCATTCTTTGACAAAAACACCCCCAATTGAAGACAGAATAGAGTACATATTGCTCTCTGAGCTTTGTTTAACCAAGTTGTCATATAAATGATGTGTTGATACTGGTTGATTAGAGGACTAGCAGTGATGGCAACTCACAGGCTCAAAAGGCTATAACTTTTGAATCGAAAGTCGTAGAGCCTCGCAGATGGGCTCATTCGATTCCTCATCAAATTCTACAGTTAGCAGTCCCCTATGCAGGTAAATTTGTTGTACGAGCTTCGGTTTCCGAGATATTTGACAAAAACCAAACAGATATGAAAAATGATGTGGCTCAAACGGCTATAACTTTTGAATCGAAAGTCGTAGAGCCACGCAGATGGGCTCATTCGATTCCTCATCAAATTCTACAGTTAGCAGTCCCCTATGCAGATAAATTTGCTGTACGAGCTTCCGTTTCCGAGATATTTGACAAAAACCGTACAGATATGAAAAATGATGTGTCAAATGTCCTTGAAATCGGACAAAAACCGTACAGATATGAAAATGATGTGGTTCAAACGGCTATAACTTTTGAATCGAAAGTCGTAGAGCCACGCAGATGGGCTCATTCGATTCCTCATCAAATTCTACAGTTAGCAGTCCCCTATGCAGATAAATTTGCTGTATGAGCTTCCGTTTCCGAGATATTTGACAAAAACCGTATCATGTTAACTTATCAAAACCACTAGAGGGCGCCTCGCCACGTTACATCTCCCATTGCTTTTATGATGTCATAGTAGACGTTGCTGACGCAGACACTTAAACAGTCAGTGATCCATTCCACCTCATCAGAGTAGCTAGTGACTTCTGGATCTGACACACTGACTTAGAGAAAACAAGTAAGTCCATAATGGGGATAAACTTTAGAGTAAGAATTTTCTACAATTATTCTGTATTCATTCTTTGACAAAAACACCCCCAATTGAAGACAGAATAGAGTACATATTGCTCTCTGAGCTTTGTTTAACCAAGTTGTCATATAAATGATGTGTTGATACTGGTTGATTAGAGGACTAGCAGTGATGGCAACTCACAGGCTCAAAAGGCTATAACTTTTGAATCGAAAGTCGTAGAGCCTCGCAGATGGGCTCATTCGATTCCTCATCAAATTCTACAGTTAGCAGTCCCCTATGCAGATAAATTTGCTGTACGAGCTTCCGTTTCCGAGATATTTGACAAAAACCGTATCATGTTAACTTATCAAAACCACTAGAGGGCGCCTCGCCACGTTACATCTCCCATTGCTTTTATGATGTCATAGTAGACGTTGCTGACGCAGACACTTAAACAGTCAGTGATCCATTCCATCTCATCAGAGTAGCTAGTGACTTCTGGATCTGACACACTGACTTAGAGAAAACAAGTAAGTCCATTATGGGGATAAACTTTAGAGTAAGAATTTTCTACAATTATTCTGTATTCATTCTTTGACAAAAACACCCCCAATTGAAGACAGAATAGAGTACATATTGCTCTCTGAGCTTTGTTTAACCAAGTTGTCATATAAATGATGTGTTGATACTGGTTGATTAGAGGACTAGCAGTGATGGCAACTCACAGGCTCAAAAGGCTATAACTTTTGAATCGAAAGTCGTAGAGCCTCGCAGATGGGCTCATTCGATTCCTCATCAAATTCTACAGTTAGCAGTCCCCTATGCAGGTAAATTTGTTGTACGAGCTTCGGTTTCCGAGATATTTGACAAAAACCAAACAGATATGAAAAATGATGTGGCTCAAACGGCTATAACTTTTGAATCGAAAGTCGTAGAGCCACGCAGATGGGCTCATTAGATTCCTCATCAAATTCTACAGTTAGCAGTCCCCTACGCAGATAAATTTGCTGTACGAGCTTCCGTTTCCGAGATATTTGACAAAAACCGTACAGATATGAAAAATGATGTGTCAAATGTCCTTGAAATCGGACAAAAACCGTACAGATATGAAAATGATGTGGTTCAAACGGCTATAACTTTTGAATCGAAAGTCGTAGAGCCTCGCAGATGGGCTCATTCGATTCCTCATCAAATTCTACAGTTAGCAGTCCCCTATGCAGATAAATTTGCTGTACGAGCTTCCGTTTCCGAGATATTTGACAAAAACCGTATCATGTTAACTTATCAAAACCACTAGAGGGCGCCTCGCCACGTTACATCTCCCATTGCTTTTATGATGTCATAGTAGACGTTGCTGACGCAGACACTTAAACAGTCAGTGATCCATTCCATCTCATCAGAGTAGCTAGTGACTTCTGGATCTGACACACTGACTTAGAGAAAACAAGTAAGTCCATAATGGGGATAAACTTTAGAGTAAGAATTTTCTACAATTATTCTGTATTAATTCTTTGACAAAAACACCCCCAATTGAAGACAGAATAGAGTACATATTGCTCTCTGAGCTTTGTTTAACCAAGTTGTCATATAAATGATGTGTTGATACTGGTTGATTAGAGGACTAGCAGTGATGGCAACTCACAGGCTCAAAAGGCTATAACTTTTGAATCGAAAGTCGTAGAGCCTCGCAGATGGGCTCATTCGATTCCTCATCAAATTCTACAGTTAGCAGTCCCCTATGCAGGTAAATTTGTTGTACGAGCTTCGGTTTCCGAGATATTTGACAAAAACCAAACAGATATGAAAAATGATGTGGCTCAAAAGGCTATAACTTTTGAATCGAAAGTCGTAGAGCCTAGCAGATGGGCTCATTCGATTCCTCATCAAATTCTACAGTTAGCAGTCCCCTACGCAGATACATTTGCTGTACGAGCTTCCGTTTCCGAGATATTTGACAAAAACCGTACAGATATGAAAAATGATGTGTCAAATGTCCTTGAAATCGGACAAAAACCGTACAGATATGAAAATGATGTGGTTCAAACGGCTATAACTTTTGAATCGAAAGTCGTAGAGCCTCGCAGATGGGCTCATTCGATTCCTCATCAAATTCTACAGTTAGCAGTCCCCTATGCAGATAAATTTGCTGTACGAGCTTCCGTTTCCGAGATATTTGACAAAAACCGTATCATGTTAACTTATCAAAACCACTAGAGGGCGCCTCGCCACGTTACATCTCCCATTGCTTTTATGATGTCATAGTAGACGTTGCTGACGCAGACACTTAAACAGTCAGTGATCCATTCCATCTCATCAGAGTAGCTAGTGACTTCTGGATCTGACACACTGACTTAGAGAAAACAAGTAAGTCCATAATGGGGATAAACATTAGAGTAAGAATTTTCTACAATTATTCTGTATTCATTCTTTGACAAAAACACCCCCAATTGAAGACAGAATAGAGTACATATTGCTCTCTGAGCTTTTTGTTTAACCAAGTTGTCATATAAATGATGTGTTGATACTGGTTGATTAGAGGACTAGCAGTGATGGCAACTCACAGGCTCAAAAGGCTATAACTTTTGAATCGAAAGTCGTAGAGCCTCGCAGATGGGCTCATTCGATTCCTCATCAAATTCTACAGTTAGCAGTCCCCTATGCAGATAAATTTGCTGTACGAGCTTCCGTTTCCGAGATATTTGACAAAAACCGTACAGATATGAAAAATGATGTGTCAAATGTCCTTGAAATCGGACAAAAACCGTACAGATATGAAAATGATGTGGTTCAAACGGCTATAACTTTTGAATCGAAAGTCGTAGAGCCTCGCAGATGGGCTCATTCGATTCCTCATCAAATTCTACAGTTAGCAGTCCCCTATGCAGATAAATTTGCTGTACGAGCTTCCGTTTCCGAGATATTTGACAAAAACCGTATCATGTTAACTTATCAAAACCACTAGAGGGCGCCTCGCCACGTTACATCTCCCATTGCTTTTATGATGTCATAGTAGACGTTGCTGACGCAGACACTTAAACAGTCAGTGATCCATTCCATCTCATCAGAGTAGCTAGTGACTTCTGGATCTGACACACTGACTTAGAGAAAACAAGTAAGTCCATAATGGGGATAAACTTTAGAGTAAGAATTTTCTACAATTATTCTGTATTCATTCTTTGACAAAAACACCCCCAATTGAAGACAGAATAGAGTACATATTGCTCTCTGAGCTTTGTTTAACCAAGTTGTCATATAAATGATGTGTTGATACTGGTTGATTAGAGGACTAGCAGTGATGGCAACTCACAGGCTCAAAAGGCTATAACTTTTGAATCGAAAGTCGTAGAGCCTCGCAGATAGGCTCATTCGATTCCTCATCAAATTCTACAGTTAGCAGTCCCCTATGCAGGTAAATTTGTTGTACAAGCTTCGGTTTCCGAGATATTTGACAAAAACCAAACAGATATGAAAAATGATGTGGCTCAAACGGCTATAACTTTTGAATCGAAAGTCGTAGAGCCACGCAGATGGGCTCATTCGATTCCTCATCAAATTCTACAGTTAGCAGTCCCCTGTGCAGATAAATTTGCTGTACGAGCTTCCGTTTCCGAGATATTTGACAAAAACCGTACAGATATGAAAAATGATGTGTCAAATGTCCTTGAAATCGGACAAAAACCGTACAGATATGAAAATGATGTGGTTCAAACGGCTATAACTTTTGAATCGAAAGTCGTAGAGCCACGCAGATGGGCTCATTCGATTCCTCATCAAATTCTACAGTTAGCAGTCCCCTATGCAGATAAATTTGCTGTATGAGCTTCCGTTTCCGAGATATTTGACAAAAACCGTATCATGTTAACTTATCAAAACCACTAGAGGGCGCCTCGCCACGTTACATCTCCCATTGCTTTTATGATGTCATAGTAGACGTTGCTGACGCAGACACTTAAACAGTCAGTGATCCATTCCACCTCATCAGAGTAGCTAGTGACTTCTGGATCTGACAAACTGACTTAGAGAAAACAAGTAAGTCCATAATGGGGATAAACTTTAGAGTAAGAATTTTCTACAATTATTCTGTATTCATTCTTTGACAAAAACACCCCCAATTGAAGACAGAATAGAGTACATATTGCTCTCTGAGCTTTGTTTAACCAAGTTGTCATATAAATGATGTGTTGATACTGGTTGATTAGAGGACTAGCAGTGATGGCAACTCACAGGCTCAAAAGGCTATAACTTTTGAATCGAAAGTCGTAGAGCCTCGCAGATGGGCTCATTCGATTCCTCATCAAATTCTACAGTTAGCAGTCCCCTATGCAGGTAAATTTGTTGTACGAGCTTCGGTTTCCGAGATATTTGACAAAAACCAAACAGATATGAAAAATGATGTGGCTCAAACGGCTATAACTTTTGAATCGAAAGTCGTAGAGCCACGCAGATGGGCTCATTCGATTCCTCATCAAATTCTACAGTTAGCAGTCCCCTATGCAGATAAATTTGCTGTACGAGCTTCCGTTTCCGAGATATTTGACAAAAACCGTACAGATATGAAAAATGATGTGTCAAATGTCCTTGAAATCGGACAAAAACCGTACAGATATGAAAATGATGTGGTTCAAACGGCTATAACTTTTGAATCGAAAGTCGTAGAGCCACGCAGATGGGCTCATTCGATTCCTCATCAAATTCTACAGTTAGCAGTCCCCTATGCAGATAAATTTGCTGTATGAGCTTCCGTTTCCGAGATATTTGACAAAAACCGTATCATGTTAACTTATCAAAACCACTAGAGGGCGCCTCGCCACGTTACATCTCCCATTGCTTTTATGATGTCATAGTAGACGTTGCTGACGCAGACACTTAAACAGTCAGTGATCCATTCCACCTCATCAGAGTAGCTAGTGACTTCTGGATCTGACACACTGACTTAGAGAAAACAAGTAAGTCCATAATGGGGATAAACTTTAGAGTAAGAATTTTCTACAATTATTCTGTATTCATTCTTTGACAAAAACACCCCCAATTGAAGACAGAATAGAGTACATATTGCTCTCTGAGCTTTGTTTAACCAAGTTGTCATATAAATGATGTGTTGATACTGGTTGATTAGAGGACTAGCAGTGATGGCAACTCACAGGCTCAAAAGGCTATAACTTTTGAATCGAAAGTCGTAGAGCCTCGCAGATGGGCTCATTCGATTCCTCATCAAATTCTACAGTTAGCAGTCCCCTATGCAGATAAATTTGCTGTACGAGCTTCCGTTTCCGAGATATTTGACAAAAACCGTATCATGTTAACTTATCAAAACCACTAGAGGGCGCCTCGCCACGTTACATCTCCCATTGCTTTTATGATGTCATAGTAGACGTTGCTGACGCAGACACTTAAACAGTCAGTGATCCATTCCATCTCATCAGAGTAGCTAGTGACTTCTGGATCTGACACACTGACTTAGAGAAAACAAGTAAGTCCATTATGGGGATAAACTTTAGAGTAAGAATTTTCTACAATTATTCTGTATTCATTCTTTGACAAAAACACCCCCAATTGAAGACAGAATAGAGTACATATTGCTCTCTGAGCTTTGTTTAACCAAGTTGTCATATAAATGATGTGTTGATACTGGTTGATTAGAGGACTAGCAGTGATGGCAACTCACAGGCTCAAAAGGCTATAACTTTTGAATCGAAAGTCGTAGAGCCTCGCAGATGGGCTCATTCGATTCCTCATCAAATTCTACAGTTAGCAGTCCCCTATGCAGGTAAATTTGTTGTACGAGCTTCGGTTTCCGAGATATTTGACAAAAACCAAACAGATATGAAAAATGATGTGGCTCAAACGGCTATAACTTTTGAATCGAAAGTCGTAGAGCCACGCAGATGGGCTCATTCGATTCCTCATCAAATTCTACAGTTAGCAGTCCCCTACGCAGATAAATTTGCTGTACGAGCTTCCGTTTCCGAGATATTTGACAAAAACCGTACAGATATGAAAAATGATGTGTCAAATGTCCTTGAAATCGGACAAAAACCGTACAGATATGAAAATGATGTGGTTCAAACGGCTATAACTTTTGAATCGAAAGTCGTAGAGCCTCGCAGATGGGCTCATTCGATTCCTCATCAAATTCTACAGTTAGCAGTCCCCTATGCAGATAAATTTGCTGTACGAGCTTCCGTTTCCGAGATATTTGACAAAAACCGTATCATGTTAACTTATCAAAACCACTAGAGGGCGCCTCGCCACGTTACATCTCCCATTGCTTTTATGATGTCATAGTAGACGTTGCTGACGCAGACACTTAAACAGTCAGTGATCCATTCCACCTCATCAGAGTAGCTAGTGACTTCTGGATCTGACACACTGACTTAGAGAAAACAAGTAAGTCCATAATGGGGATAAACTTTAGAGTAAGAATTTTCTACAATTATTCTGTATTCATTCTTTGACAAAAACACCCCCAATTGAAGACAGAATAGAGTACATATTGCTCTCTGAGCTTTGTTTAACCAAGTTGTCATATAAATGATGTGTTGATACTGGTTGATTAGAGGACTAGCAGTGATGGCAACTCACAGGCTCAAAAGGCTATAACTTTTGAATCGAAAGTCGTAGAGCCTCGCAGATGGGCTCATTCGATTCCTCATCAAATTCTACAGTTAGCAGTCCCCTATGCAGATAAATTTGCTGTACGAGCTTCCGTTTCCGAGATATTTGACAAAAACCGTATCATGTTAACTTATCAAAACCACTAGAGGGCGCCTCGCCACGTTACATCTCCCATTGCTTTTATGATGTCATAGTAGACGTTGCTGACGCAGACACTTAAACAGTCAGTGATCCATTCCATCTCATCAGAGTAGCTAGTGACTTCTGGATCTGACACACTGACTTAGAGAAAACAAGTAAGTCCATTATGGGGATAAACTTTAGAGTAAGAATTTTCTACAATTATTCTGTATTCATTCTTTGACAAAAACACCCCCAATTGAAGACAGAATAGAGTACATATTGCTCTCTGAGCTTTGTTTAACCAAGTTGTCATATAAATGATGTGTTGATACTGGTTGATTAGAGGACTAGCAGTGATGGCAACTCACAGGCTCAAAAGGCTATAACTTTTGAATCGAAAGTCGTAGAGCCTCGCAGATGGGCTCATTCGATTCCTCATCAAATTCTACAGTTAGCAGTCCCCTATGCAGGTAAATTTGTTGTACGAGCTTCGGTTTCCGAGATATTTGACAAAAACCAAACAGATATGAAAAATGATGTGGCTCAAACGGCTATAACTTTTGAATCGAAAGTCGTAGAGCCACGCAGATGGGCTCATTCGATTCCTCATCAAATTCTACAGTTAGCAGTCCCCTACGCAGATAAATTTGCTGTACGAGCTTCCGTTTCCGAGATATTTGACAAAAACCGTACAGATATGAAAAATGATGTGTCAAATGTCCTTGAAATCGGACAAAAACCGTACAGATATGAAAATGATGTGGTTCAAACGGCTATAACTTTTGAATCGAAAGTCGTAGAGCCTCGCAGATGGGCTCATTCGATTCCTCATCAAATTCTACAGTTAGCAGTCCCCTATGCAGATAAATTTGCTGTACGAGCTTCCGTTTCCGAGATATTTGACAAAAACCGTATCATGTTAACTTATCAAAACCACTAGAGGGCGCCTCGCCACGTTACATCTCCCATTGCTTTTATGATGTCATAGTAGACGTTGCTGACGCAGACACTTAAACAGTCAGTGATCCATTCCATCTCATCAGAGTAGCTAGTGACTTCTGGATCTGACACACTGACTTAGAGAAAACAAGTAAGTCCATAATGGGGATAAACTTTAGAGTAAGAATTTTCTACAATTATTCTGTATTCATTCTTTGACAAAAACACCCCCAATTGAAGACAGAATAGAGTACATATTGCTCTCTGAGCTTTGTTTAACCAAGTTGTCATATAAATGATGTGTTGATACTGGTTGATTAGAGGACTAGCAGTGATGGCAACTCACAGGCTCAAAAGGCTATAACTTTTGAATCGAAAGTCGTAGAGCCTCGCAGATGGGCTCATTCGATTCCTCATCAAATTCTACAGTTAGCAGTCCCCTACGCAGGTAAATTTGTTGTACGAGCTTCGGTTTCCGAGATATTTGACAAAAACCAAACAGATATGAAAAATGATGTGGCTCAAACGGCTATAACTTTTGAATCGAAAGTCGTAGAGCCACGCAGATGGGCTCATTCGATTCTTCATCAAATTCTACAGTTAGCAGTCCCCTATGCAGATAAATTTGCTGTACGAGCTTCCGTTTCCGAGATATTTGACAAAAACCGTATCATGTTAACTTATCAAAACCACTAGAGGGCGCCTCGCCACGTTACATCTCCCATTGCTTTTATGATGTCATAGTAGACGTTGCTGACGCAGACACTTAAACAGTCAGTGATCCATTCCATCTCATCAGAGTAGCTAGTGACTTCTGGATCTGACACACTGACTTAGAGAAAACAAGTAAGTCCATAATGGGGATAAACTTTAGAGTAAGAATTTTCTACAATTATTCTGTATTAATTCTTTGACAAAAACACCCCCAATTGAAGACAGAATAGAGTACATATTGCTCTCTGAGCTTTGTTTAACCAAGTTGTCATATAAATGATGTGTTGATACTGGTTGATTAGAGGACTAGCAGTGATGGCAACTCACAGGCTCAAAAGGCTATAACTTTTGAATCGAAAGTCGTAGAGCCTCGCAGATGGGCTCATTCGATTCCTCATCAAATTCTACAGTTAGCAGTCCCCTATGCAGGTAAATTTGTTGTACGAGCTTCGGTTTCCGAGATATTTGACAAAAACCAAACAGATATGAAAAATGATGTGGCTCAAACGGCTATAACTTTTGAATCGAAAGTCGTAGAGCCACGCAGATGGGCTCATTCGATTCCTCATCAAATTCTACAGTTAGCAGTCCCCTATGCAGATACATTTGCTGTACGAGCTTCCGTTTCCGAGATATTTGACAAAAACCGTACAGATATGAAAAATGATGTGTCAAATGTCCTTGAAATCGGACAAAAACCGTACAGATATGAAAATGATGTGGTTCAAACGGCTATAACTTTTGAATCGAAAGTCGTAGAGCCTCGCAGATGGGCTCATTCGATTCCTCATCAAATTCTACAGTTAGCAGTCCCCTATGCAGATAAATTTGCTTTACGAGCTTCCGTTTCCGAGATATTTGACAAAAACCGTATCATGTTAACTTATCAAAACCACTAGAGGGCGCCTCGCCACGTTACATCTCCCATTGCTTTTATGATGTCATAGTAGACGTTGCTGACGCAGACACTTAAACAGTCAGTGATCCATTCCATCTCATCAGAGTAGCTAGTGACTTCTGGATCTGACACACTGACTTAGAGAAAACAAGTAAGTCCATAATGGGGATAAACTTTAGAGTAAGAATTTTCTACAATTATTCTGTATTCATTCTTTGACAAAAACACCCCCAATTGAAGACAGAATAGAGTACATATTGCTCTCTGAGCTTTGTTTAACCAAGTTGTCATATAAATGATGTGTTGATACTGGTTGATTAGAGGACTAGCAGTGATGGCAACTCACAGGCTCAAAAGGCTATAACTTTTGAATCGAAAGTCGTAGAGCCTCGCAGATGGGCTCATTCGATTCCTCATCAAATTCTACAGTTAGCAGTCCCCTATGCAGGTAAATTTGTTGTACGAGCTTCGGTTTCCGAGATATTTGACAAAAACCAAACAGATATGAAAAATGATGTGGCTCAAACGGCTATAACTTTTGAATCGAAAGTCGTAGAGCCACGCAGATGGGCTCATTCGATTCCTCATCAAATTCTACAGTTAGCAGTCCCCTATGCAGATAAATTTGCTGTACGAGCTTCCGTTTCCGAGATATTTGACAAAAACCGTATCATGTTAACTTATCAAAACCACTAGAGGGCGCCTCGCCACGTTACATCTCCCATTGCTTTTATGATGTCATAGTAGACGTTGCTGACGCAGACACTTAAACAGTCAGTGATCCATTCCATCTCATCAGAGTAGCTAGTGACTTCTGGATCTGACACACTGACTTAGAGAAAACAAGTAAGTCCATAATGGGGATAAACTTTAGAGTAAGAATTTTCTACAATTATTCTGTATTAATTCTTTGACAAAAACACCCCCAATTGAAGACAGAATAGAGTACATATTGCTCTCTGAGCTTTGTTTAACCAAGTTGTCATATAAATGATGTGTTGATACTGGTTGATTAGAGGACTAGCAGTGATGGCAACTCACAGGCTCAAAAGGCTATAACTTTTGAATCGAAAGTCGTAGAGCCTCGCAGATGGGCTCATTCGATTCCTCATCAAATTCTACAGTTAGCAGTCCCCTATGCAGGTAAATTTGTTGTACGAGCTTCGGTTTCCGAGATATTTGAAAAAAACCAAACAGATATGAAAAATGATGTGGCTCAAAAGGCTATAACTTTTGAATCGAAAGTCGTAGAGCCTAGCAGATGGGCTCATTCGATTCCTCATCAAATTCTACAGTTAGCAGTCCCCTACGCAGATACATTTGCTGTACGAGCTTCCGTTTCCGAGATATTTGACAAAAACCGTACAGATATGAAAAATGATGTGTCAAATGTCCTTGAAATCGGACAAAAACCGTACAGATATGAAAATGATGTGGTTCAAACGGCTATAACTTTTGAATCGAAAGTCGTAGAGCCTCGCAGATGGGCTCATTCGATTCCTCATCAAATTCTACAGTTAGCAGTCCCCTATGCAGATAAATTTGCTGTACGAGCTTCCGTTTCCGAGATATTTGACAAAAACCGTATCATGTTAACTTATCAAAACCACTAGAGGGCGCCTCGCCACGTTACATCTCCCATTGCTTTTATGATGTCATAGTAGACGTTGCTGACGCAGACACTTAAACAGTCAGTGATCCATTCCATCTCATCAGAGTAGCTAGTGACTTCTGGATCTGACACACTGACTTAGAGAAAACAAGTAAGTCCATAATGGGGATAAACTTTAGAGTAAGAATTTTCTACAATTATTCTGTATTCATTCTTTGACAAAAACACCCCCAATTGAAGACAGAATAGAGTACATATTGCTCTCTGAGCTTTTTGTTTAACCAAGTTGTCATATAAATGATGTGTTGATACTGGTTGATTAGAGGACTAGCAGTGATGGCAACTCACAGGCTCAAAAGGCTATAACTTTTGAATCGAAAGTCGTAGAGCCTCGCAGATGGGCTCATTCGATTCCTCATCAAATTCTACAGTTAGCAGTCCCCTATGCAGATAAATTTGCTGTACGAGCTTCCGTTTCCGAGATATTTGACAAAAACCGTACAGATATGAAAAATGATGTGTCAAATGTCCTTGAAATCGGACAAAAACCGTACAGATATGAAAATGATGTGGTTCAAACGGCTATAACTTTTGAATCGAAAGTCGTAGAGCCTCGCAGATGGGCTCATTCGATTCCTCATCAAATTCTACAGTTAGCAGTCCCCTATGCAGATAAATTTGCTGTACGAGCTTCCGTTTCCGAGATATTTGACAAAAACCGTATCATGTTAACTTATCAAAACCACTAGAGGGCGCCTCGCCACGTTACATCTCCCATTGCTTTTATGATGTCATAGTAGACGTTGCTGACGCAGACACTTAAACAGTCAGTGATCCATTCCATCTCATCAGAGTAGCTAGTGACTTCTGGATCTGACACACTGACTTAGAGAAAACAAGTAAGTCCATAATGGGGATAAACTTTAGAGTAAGAATTTTCTACAATTATTCTGTATTCATTCTTTGACAAAAACACCCCCAATTGAAGACAGAATAGAGTACATATTGCTCTCTGAGCTTTGTTTAACCAAGTTGTCATATAAATGATGTGTTGATACTGGTTGATTAGAGGACTAGCAGTGATGGCAACTCACAGGCTGACGCAGACACTTAAACAGTCAGTGATCCATTCCATCTCATCAGAGTAGCTAGTGACTTCTGGATCTGACACACTGACTTAGAGAAAACAAGTAAGTCCATAATGGGGATAAACTTTAGAGTAAGAATTTTCTACAATTATTCTGTATTCATTCTTTGACAAAAACACCCCCAATTAAAGACAGAATAGAGTACATATTGCTCTCTGAGCTTTGTTTAACCAAGTTGTCATATAAATGATGTGTTGATACTGGTTGATTAGAGGACTAGCAGTGATGGCAACTCACAGGCTCAAAAGGCTATAACTTTTGAATCGAAAGTCGTAGAGCCTCGCAGATGGGCTCATTCGATTCCTCATCAAATTCTACAGTTAGCAGTCCCCTATGCAGGTAAATTTGTTGTACGAGCTTCGGTTTCCGAGATATTTGACAAAAACAAAACAGATATGAAAAATGATGTGGCTCAAACGGCTATAACTTTTGAATCGAAAGTCGTAGAGCCACGCAGATGGGCTCATTCGATTCCTCATCAAATTCTACAGTTAGCAGTCCCCTATGCAGATAAATTTGCTGTACGAGCTTCCGTTTCCGAGATATTTGACAAAAACCGTATCATGTTAACTTATCAAAACCACTAGAGGGCGCCTCGCCACGTTACATCTCCCATTGCTTTTATGATGTCATAGTAGACGTTGCTGACGCAGACACTTAAACAGTCAGTGATCCATTCCATCTCATCAGAGTAGCTAGTGACTTCTGGATCTGACACACTGACTTAGAGAAAACAAGTAAGTCCATAATGGGGATAAACTTTAGAGTAAGAATTTTCTACAATTATTCTGTATTCATTCTTTGACAAAAACACCCCCAATTGAAGACAGAATAGAGTACATATTGCTCTCTGAGCTTTGTTTAACCAAGTTGTCATATAAATGATGTGTTGATACTGGTTGATTAGAGGACTAGCAGTGATGGCAACTCACAGGCTCAAAAGGCTATAACTTTTGAATCGAAAGTCGTAGAGCCTCGCAGATGGGCTCATTCGATTCCTCATCAAATTCTACAGTTAGCAGTCTCCTTTGCAGGTAAATTTGTTGTATGAGCTTCGGTTTCCGAGATATTTGACAAAAACCAAACAGATATGAAAAATGATGTGGCTCAAAAGGCTATAACTTTTGAATCGAAAGTCGTAGAGCCTAGCAGATGGGCTCATTCGATTCCTCATCAAATTCTACAGTTAGCAGTCCCCTATGCAGATACATTTGCTGTACGAGCTTCCGTTTCCGAGATATTTGACAAAAACCGTACAGATATGAAAAATGATGTGTCAAATGTCCTTGAAATCGGACAAAAACCGTACAGATATGAAAATGATGTGGTTCAAACGGCTATAACTTTTGAATCGAAAGTCGTAGAGCCTCGCAGATGGGCTCATTCGATTCCTCATCAAATTCTACAGTTAGCAGTCCCCTATGCAGATAAATTTGCTGTACGAGCTTCCGTTTCCGAGATATTTGACAAAAACCGTATCATGTTAACTTATCCAAACCACTAGAGGGCGCCTCGCCACGTTACATCTCCCATTGCTTTTATGATGTCATAGTAGACGTTGCTGACGCAGACACTTAAACAGTCAGTGATCCATTCCATCTCATCAGAGTAGCTAGTGACTTCTGGATCTGACACACTGACTTAGAGAAAACAAGTAAGTCCATAATGGGGATAAACTTTAGAGTAAGAATTTTCTACAATTATTCTGTATTCATTCTTTGACAAAAACACCCCCAATTGAAGACAGAATAGAGTACATATTGCTCTCTGAGCTTTGTTTAACCAAGTTGTCATATAAATGATGTGTTGATACTGGTTGATTAGAGGACTAGCAGTGATGGCAACTCACAGGCTCAAAAGGCTATAACTTTTGAATCGAAAGTCGTAGAGCCTCGCAGATGGGCTCATTCGATTCCTCATCAAATTCTACAGTTAGCAGTCCCCTATGCAGATAAATTTGCTGTACGAGCTTCCGTTTCCGAGATATTTGACAAAAACCGTATCATGTTAACTTATCAAAACCACTAGAGGGCGCCTCGCCACGTTACACCTCCCATTGCTTTTATGATGTCATAGTAGACGTTGCTGACGCAGACACTTAAACAGTCAGTGATCCATTCCATCTCATCAGAGTAGCTAGTGACTTCTGGATCTGACACACTGACTTAGAGAAAACAAGTAAGTCCATAATGGGGATAAACTTTAGAGTAAGAATTTTCTACAATTATTCTGTATTCATTCTTTGACAAAAACACCCCCAATTGAAGACAGAATAGAGTACATATTGCTCTCTGAGCTTTGTTTAACCAAGTTGTCATATAAATGATGTGTTGATACTGGTTGATTAGAGGACTAGCAGTGATGGCAACTCACAGGCTCAAAAGGCTATAACTTTTGAATCGAAAGTCGTAGAGCCTCGCAGATGGGCTCATTCGATTCCTCATCAAATTCTACAGTTAGCAGTCCCCTATGCAGGTAAATTTGTTGTACGAGCTTCGGTTTCCGAGATATTTGACAAAAACCAAACAGATATGAAAAATGATGTGGCTCAAACGGCTATAACTTTTGAATCGAAAGTCGTAGAGCCACTTAGATGGGCTCATTCGATTCCTCATCAAATTCTACAGTTAGCAGTCCCCTATGCAGATAAATTTGATGTACGAGCTTCCGTTTCCGAGATATTTGACAAAAACCGTACAGATATGAAAAATGATGTGTCAAATGTCCTTGAAATCGGACAAAAACCGTACAGATATGAAAATGATGTGGTTCAAACGGCTATAACTTTTGAATCGAAAGTCGTAGAGCCTCGCAGATGGGCTCATTCGATTCCTCATCAAATTCTACAGTTAGCAGTCCCCTATGCAGATAAATTTGCTGTACGAGCTTCCGTTTCCGAGATATTTGACAAAAACCGTATCATGTTAACTTATCAAAACCACTAGAGGGCGCCTCGCCACGTTACATCTCCCATTGCTTTTATGATGTCATAGTAGACGTTGCTGACGCAGACACTTAAACAGTCAGTGATCCATTCCATCTCATCAGAGTAGCTAGTGACTTCTGGATCTGACACACTGACTTAGAGAAAACAAGTAAGTCCATAATGGGGATAAACTTTAGAGTAAGAATTTTCTACAATTATTCTGTATTCATTCTTTGACAAAAACACCCCCAATTGAAGACAGAATAGAGTACATATTGCTCTCTGAGCTTTGTTTAACCAAGTTGTCATATAAATGATGTGTTGATACTGGTTGATTAGAGGACTAGCAGTGATGGCAACTCACAGGCTCAAAAGGCTATAACTTTTGAATCGAAAGTCGTAGAGCCTCGCAGATGGGCTCATTCGATTCCTCATCAAATTCTACAGTTAGCAGTCCCCTATGCAGGTAAATTTGTTGTACGAGCTTCGGTTTCCGAGATATTTGACAAAAACCAAACAGATATGAAAAATGATGTGGCTCAAACGGCTATAACTTTTGAATCGAAAGTCGTAGAGCCACGCAGATGGGCTCATTCGATTCCTCATCAAATTCTACAGTTAGCAGTCCCCTATGCAGATAAATTTGCTGTACGAGCTTCCGTTTCCGAGATATTTGACAAAAACCGTATCATGTTAACTTATCAAAACCACTAGAGGGCGCCTCGCCACGTTACATCTCCCATTGCTTTTATGATGTCATAGTAGACGTTGCTGACGCAGACACTTAAACAGTCAGTGATCCATTCCATCTCATCAGAGTAGCTAGTGACTTCTGGATCTGACACACTGACTTAGAGAAAACAAGTAAGTCCATAATGGGGATAAACTTTAGAGTAAGAATTTTCTACAATTATTCTGTATTCATTCTTTGACAAAAACACCCCCAATTGAAGACAGAATAGAGTACATATTGCTCTCTGAGCTTTGTTTAACCAAGTTGTCATATAAATGATGTGTTGATACTGGTTGATTAGAGGACTAGCAGTGATGGCAACTCACAGGCTCAAAAGGCTATAACTTTTGAATCGAAAGTCGTAGAGCCTCGCAGATGGGCTCATTCGATTCCTCATCAAATTCTACAGTTAGCAGTCCCCTATGCAGGTAAATTTGTTGTACGAGCTTCGGTTTCCGAGATATTTGACAAAAACCAAACAGATATGAAAAATGATGTGGCTCAAACGGCTATAACTTTTGAATCGAAAGTCGTAGAGCCACGCAGATGGGCTCATTCGATTCCTCATCAAATTCTACAGTTAGCAGTCCCCTATGCAGATAAATTTGCTGTACGAGCTTCCGTTTCCGAGATATTTGACAAAAACCGTATCATGTTAACTTATCAAAACCACTAGAGGGCGCCTCGCCACGTTACATCTCCCATTGCTTTTATGATGTCATAGTAGACGTTGCTGACGCAGACACTTAAACAGTCAGTGATCCATTCCATCTCATCAGAGTAGCTAGTGACTTCTGGATCTGACACACTGACTTAGAGAAAACAAGTAAGTCCATAATGGGGATAAACTTTAGAGTAAGAATTTTCTACAATTATTCTGTATTAATTCTTTGACAAAAACACCCCCAATTGAAGACAGAATAGAGTACATATTGCTCTCTGAGCTTTGTTTAACCAAGTTGTCATATAAATGATGTGTTGATACTGGTTGATTAGAGGACTAGCAGTGATGGCAACTCACAGGCTCAAAAGGCTATAACTTTTGAATCGAAAGTCGTAGAGCCTCGCAGATGGGCTCATTCGATTCCTCATCAAATTCTACAGTTAGCAGTCCCCTATGCAGGTAAATTTGTTGTACGAGCTTCGGTTTCCGAGATATTTGACAAAAACCAAACAGATATGAAAAATGATGTGGCTCAAAAAGCTATAACTTTTGAATCGAAAGTCGTAGAGCCTAGCAGATGGGCTCATTCGATTCCTCATCAAATTCTACAGTTAGCAGTCCCCTACGCAGATACATTTGCTGTACGAGCTTCCGTTTCCGAGATATTTGACAAAAACCGTACAGATATGAAAAATGATGTGTCAAATGTCCTTGAAATCGGACAAAAACCGTACAGATATGAAAATGATGTGGTTCAAACGGCTATAACTTTTGAATCGAAAGTCGTAGAGCCTCGCAGATGGGCTCATTCGATTCCTCATCAAATTCTACAGTTAGCAGTCCCCTAGGCAGATAAATTTGTTGTACGAGCTTCGGTTTCCGAGATATTTGACAAAAACCAAACAGATATGAAAAATGATGTGGCTCAAACGGCTATAACTTTTGAATCGAAAGTCGTAGAGCCACTTAGATGGGCTCATTCGATTCCTCATCAAATTCTACAGTTAGCAGTCCCCTATGCAGATAAATTTGATGTACGAGCTTCCGTTTCCGAGATATTTGACAAAAACCGTACAGATATGAAAAATGATGTGTCAAATGTCCTTGAAATCGGACAAAAACCGTACAGATATGAAAATGATGTGGTTCAAACGGCTATAACTTTTGAATCGAAAGTCGTAGAGCCTCGCAGATGGGCTCATTCGATTCCTCATCAAATTCTACAGTTAGCAGTCCCCTATGCAGATAAATTTGCTGTACGAGCTTCCGTTTCCGAGATATTTGACAAAAACCGTATCATGTTAACTTATCAAAACCACTAGAGGGCGCCTCGCCACGTTACATCTCCCATTGCTTTTATGATGTCATAGTAGACGTTGCTGACGCAGACACTTAAACAGTCAGTGATCCATTCCATCTCATCAGAGTAGCTAGTGACTTCTGGATCTGACACACTGACTTAGAGAAAACAAGTAAGTCCATAATGGGGATAAACTTTAGAGTAAGAATTTTCTACAATTATTCTGTATTCATTCTTTGACAAAAACACCCCCAATTGAAGACAGAATAGAGTACATATTGCTCTCTGAGCTTTGTTTAACCAAGTTGTCATATAAATGATGTGTTGATACTGGTTGATTAGAGGACTAGCAGTGATGGCAACTCACAGGCTCAAAAGGCTATAACTTTTGAATCGAAAGTCGTAGAGCCTCGCAGATGGGCTCATTCGATTCCTCATCAAATTCTACAGTTAGCAGTCCCCTATGCAGGTAAATTTGTTGTACGAGCTTCGGTTTCCGAGATATTTGACAAAAACCAAACAGATATGAAAAATGATGTGGCTCAAACGGCTATAACTTTTGAATCGAAAGTCGTAGAGCCACGCAGATGGGCTCATTCGATTCCTCATCAAATTCTACAGTTAGCAGTCCCCTATGCAGATAAATTTGCTGTACGAGCTTCCGTTTCCGAGATATTTGACAAAAACCGTATCATGTTAACTTATCAAAACCACTAGAGGGCGCCTCGCCACGTTACATCTCCCATTGCTTTTATGATGTCATAGTAGACGTTGCTGACGCAGACACTTAAACAGTCAGTGATCCATTCCATCTCATCAGAGTAGCTAGTGACTTCTGGATCTGACACACTGACTTAGAGAAAACAAGTAAGTCCATAATGGGGATAAACTTTAGAGTAAGAATTTTCTACAATTATTCTGTATTCATTCTTTGACAAAAACACCCCCAATTGAAGACAGAATAGAGTACATATTGCTCTCTGAGCTTTGTTTAACCAAGTTGTCATATAAATGATGTGTTGATACTGGTTGATTAGAGGACTAGCAGTGATGGCAACTCACAGGCTCAAAAGGCTATAACTTTTGAATCGAAAGTCGTAGAGCCTCGCAGATGGGCTCATTCGATTCCTCATCAAATTCTACAGTTAGCAGTCCCCTATGCAGGTAAATTTGTTGTACGAGCTTCGGTTTCCGAGATATTTGACAAAAACCAAACAGATATGAAAAATGATGTGGCTCAAACGGCTATAACTTTTGAATCGAAAGTCGTAGAGCCACGCAGATGGGCTCATTCGATTCCTCATCAAATTCTACAGTTAGCAGTCCCCTATGCAGATAAATTTGCTGTACGAGCTTCCGTTTCCGAGATATTTGACAAAAACCGTATCATGTTAACTTATCAAAACCACTAGAGGGCGCCTCGCCACGTTACATCTCCCATTGCTTTTATGATGTCATAGTAGACGTTGCTGACGCAGACACTTAAACAGTCAGTGATCCATTCCATCTCATCAGAGTAGCTAGTGACTTCTGGATCTGACACACTGACTTAGAGAAAACAAGTAAGTCCATAATGGGGATAAACTTTAGAGTAAGAATTTTCTACAATTATTCTGTATTAATTCTTTGACAAAAACACCCCCAATTGAAGACAGAATAGAGTACATATTGCTCTCTGAGCTTTGTTTAACCAAGTTGTCATATAAATGATGTGTTGATACTGGTTGATTAGAGGACTAGCAGTGATGGCAACTCACAGGCTCAAAAGGCTATAACTTTTGAATCGAAAGTCGTAGAGCCTCGCAGATGGGCTCATTCGATTCCTCATCAAATTCTACAGTTAGCAGTCCCCTATGCAGGTAAATTTGTTGTACGAGCTTCGGTTTCCGAGATATTTGACAAAAACCAAACAGATATGAAAAATGATGTGGCTCAAAAAGCTATAACTTTTGAATCGAAAGTCGTAGAGCCTAGCAGATGGGCTCATTCGATTCCTCATCAAATTCTACAGTTAGCAGTCCCCTACGCAGATACATTTGCTGTACGAGCTTCCGTTTCCGAGATATTTGACAAAAACCGTACAGATATGAAAAATGATGTGTCAAATGTCCTTGAAATCGGACAAAAACCGTACAGATATGAAAATGATGTGGTTCAAACGGCTATAACTTTTGAATCGAAAGTCGTAGAGCCTCGCAGATGGGCTCATTCGATTCCTCATCAAATTCTACAGTTAGCAGTCCCCTATGCAGATAAATTTGCTGTACGAGCTTCCGTTTCCGAGATATTTGACAAAAACCGTATCATGTTAACTTATCAAAACCACTAGAGGGCGCCTCGCCACGTTACATCTCCCATTGCTTTTATGATGTCATAGTAGACGTTGCTGACGCAGACACTTAAACAGTCAGTGATCCATTCCATCTCATCAGAGTAGCTAGTGACTTCTGGATCTGACACACTGACTTAGAGAAAACAAGTAAGTCCATAATGGGGATAAACTTTAGAGTAAGAATTTTCTACAATTATTCTGTATTCATTCTTTGACAAAAACACCCCCAATTGAAGACAGAATAGAGTACATATTGCTCTCTGAGCTTTTTGTTTAACCAAGTTGTCATATAAATGATGTGTTGATACTGGTTGATTAGAGGACTAGCAGTGATGGCAACTCACAGGCTCAAAAGGCTATAACTTTTGAATCGAAAGTCGTAGAGCCTCGCAGATGGGCTCATTCGATTCCTCATCAAATTCTACAGTTAGCAGTCCCCTATGCAGATAAATTTGCTGTACGAGCTTCCGTTTCCGAGATATTTGACAAAAACCGTATCATGTTAACTTATCAAAACCACTAGAGGGCGCCTCGCCACGTTACACCTCCCATTGCTTTTATGATGTCATAGTAGACGTTGCTGACGCAGACACTTAAACAGTCAGTGATCCATTCCATCTCATCAGAGTAGCTAGTGACTTCTGGATCTGACACACTGACTTAGAGAAAACAAGTAAGTCCATAATGGGGATAAACTTTAGAGTAAGAATTTTCTACAATTATTCTGTATTCATTCTTTGACAAAAACACCCCCAATTGAAGACAGAATAGAGTACATATTGCTCTCTGAGCTTTGTTTAACCAAGTTGTCATATAAATGATGTGTTGATACTGGTTGATTAGAGGACTAGCAGTGATGGCAACTCACAGGCTCAAAAGGCTATAACTTTTGAATCGAAAGTCGTAGAGCCTCGCAGATGGGCTCATTCGATTCCTCATCAAATTCTACAGTTAGCAGTCCCCTATGCAGGTAAATTTGTTGTACGAGCTTCGGTTTCCGAGATATTTGACAAAAACCAAACAGATATGAAAAATGATGTGGCTCAAACGGCTATAACTTTTGAATCGAAAGTCGTAGAGCCACTTAGATGGGCTCATTCGATTCCTCATCAAATTCTACAGTTAGCAGTCCCCTATGCAGATAAATTTGATGTACGAGCTTCCGTTTCCGAGATATTTGACAAAAACCGTACAGATATGAAAAATGATGTGTCAAATGTCCTTGAAATCGGACAAAAACCGTACAGATATGAAAATGATGTGGTTCAAACGGCTATAACTTTTGAATTGAAAGTCGTAGAGCCTCGCAGATGGGCTCATTCGATTCCTCATCAAATTCTACAGTTAGCAGTCCCCTATGCAGATAAATTTGCTGTACGAGCTTCCGTTTCCGAGATATTTGACAAAAACCGTATCATGTTAACTTATCAAAACCACTAGAGGGCGCCTCGCCACGTTACATCTCCCATTGCTTTTATGATGTCATAGTAGACGTTGCTGACGCAGACACTTAAACAGTCAGTGATCCATTCCATCTCATCAGAGTAGCTAGTGACTTCTGGATCTGACACACTGACTTAGAGAAAACAAGTAAGTCCATAATGGGGATAAACTTTAGAGTAAGAATTTTCTACAATTATTCTGTATTCATTCTTTGACAAAAACACCCCCAATTGAAGACAGAATAGAGTACATATTGCTCTCTGAGCTTTGTTTAACCAAGTTGTCATATAAATGATGTGTTGATACTGGTTGATTAGAGGACTAGCAGTGATGGCAACTCACAGGCTCAAAAGGCTATAACTTTTGAATCGAAAGTCGTAGAGCCTCGCAGATGGGCTCATTCGATTCCTCATCAAATTCTACAGTTAGCAGTCCCCTATGCAGGTAAATTTGTTGTACGAGCTTCGGTTTCCGAGATATTTGACAAAAACCAAACAGATATGAAAAATGATGTGGCTCAAACGGCTATAACTTTTGAATCGAAAGTCGTAGAGCCACGCAGATGGGCTCATTCGATTCCTCATCAAATTCTACAGTTAGCAGTCCCCTATGCAGATAAATTTGCTGTACGAGCTTCCGTTTCCGAGATATTTGACAAAAACCGTATCATGTTAACTTATCAAAACCACTAGAGGGCGCCTCGCCACGTTACATCTCCCATTGCTTTTATGATGTCATAGTAGACGTTGCTGACGCAGACACTTAAACAGTCAGTGATCCATTCCATCTCATCAGAGTAGCTAGTGACTTCTGGATCTGACACACTGACTTAGAGAAAACAAGTAAGTCCATAATGGGGATAAACTTTAGAGTAAGAATTTTCTACAATTATTCTGTATTCATTCTTTGACAAAAACACCCCCAATTGAAGACAGAATAGAGTACATATTGCTCTCTGAGCTTTGTTTAACCAAGTTGTCATATAAATGATGTGTTGATACTGGTTGATTAGAGGACTAGCAGTGATGGCAACTCACAGGCTCAAAAGGCTATAACTTTTGAATCGAAAGTCGTAGAGCCTCGCAGATGGGCTCATTCGATTCCTCATCAAATTCTACAGTTAGCAGTCCCCTATGCAGATAAATTTGCTGTACGAGCTTCCGTTTCCGAGATATTTGACAAAAACCGTACAGATATGAAAAATGATGTGTCAAATGTCCTTGAAATCGGACAAAAACCGTACAGATATGAAAATGATGTGGTTCAAACGGCTATAACTTTTGAATCGAAAGTCGTAGAGCCTCGCAGATGGGCTCATTCGATTCTTCATCAAATTCTACAGTTAGCAGTCCCCTATGCAGGTAAATTTGTTGTACGAGCTTCGGTTTCCGAGATATTTGACAAAAACCAAACAGATATGAAAAATGATGTGGCTCAAACGGCTATAACTTTTGAATCGAAAGTCGTAGAGCCTCGCAGATGGGCTCATTCGATTCCTCATCAAATTCTACAGTTAGCAGTCCCCTATGCAGGTAAATTTGTTGTACGAGCTTCGGTTTCCGAGATATTTGACAAAAACAAAACAGATATGAAAAATGATGTGGCTCAAACGGCTATAACTTTTGAATCGAAAGTCGTAGAGCCACGCAGATGGGCTCATTCGATTCCTCATCAAATTCTACAGTTAGCAGTCCCCTATGCAGATAAATTTGCTGTACGAGCTTCCGTTTCCGAGATATTTGACAAAAACCGTATCATGTTAACTTATCAAAACCACTAGAGGGCGCCTCGCCACGTTACATCTCCCATTGCTTTTATGATGTCATAGTAGACGTTGCTGACGCAGACACTTAAACAGTCAGTGATCCATTCCATCTCATCAGAGTAGCTAGTGACTTCTGGATCTGACACACTGACTTAGAGAAAACAAGTAAGTCCATAATGGGGATAAACTTTAGAGTAAGAATTTTCTACAATTATTCTGTATTCATTCTTTGACAAAAACACCCCCAATTGAAGACAGAATAGAGTACATATTGCTCTCTGAGCTTTGTTTAACCAAGTTGTCATATAAATGATGTGTTGATACTGGTTGATTAGAGGACTAGCAGTGATGGCAACTCACAGGCTCAAAAGGCTATAACTTTTGAATCGAAAGTCGTAGAGCCTCGCAGATGGGCTCATTCGATTCCTCATCAAATTCTACAGTTAGCAGTCTCCTATGCAGGTAAATTTGTTGTACGAGCTTCGGTTTCCGAGATATTTGACAAAAACCAAACAGATATGAAAAATGATGTGGCTCAAAAGGCTATAACTTTTGAATCGAAAGTCGTAGAGCCTAGCAGATGGGCTCATTCGATTCCTCATCAAATTCTACAGTTAGCAGTCCCCTATGCAGATACATTTGCTGTACGAGCTTCCGTTTCCGAGATATTTGACAAAAACCGTACAGATATGAAAAATGATGTGTCAAATGTCCTTGAAATCGGACAAAAACCGTACAGATATGAAAATGATGTGGTTCAAACGGCTATAACTTTTGAATCGAAAGTCGTAGAGCCTCGCAGATGGGCTCATTCGATTCCTCATCAAATTCTACAGTTAGCAGTCCCCTATGCAGATAAATTTGCTGTACGAGCTTCCGTTTCCGAGATATTTGACAAAAACCGTATCATGTTAACTTATCAAAACCACTAGAGGGCGCCTCGCCACGTTACATCTCCCATTGCTTTTATGATGTCATAGTAGACGTTGCTGACGCAGACACTTAAACAGTCAGTGATCCATTCCATCTCATCAGAGTAGCTAGTGACTTCTGGATCTAAAACACTGACTTAGAGAAAACAAGTAAGTCCATAATGGGGATAAACTTTAGAGTAAGAATTTTCTACAATTATTCTGTATTCATTCTTTGACAAAAACACCCCCAATTGAAGACAGAATAGAGTACATATTGCTCTCTGAGCTTTGTTTAACCAAGTTGTCATATAAATGATGTGTTGATACTGGTTGATTAGAGGACTAGCAGTGATGGCAACTCACAGGCTCAAAAGGCTATAACTTTTGAATCGAAAGTCGTAGAGCCTCGCAGATGGGCTCATTCGATTCCTCATCAAATTCTACAGTTAGCAGTCCCCTATGCAGGTAAATTTGTTGTACGAGCTTCGGTTTCCGAGATATTTGACAAAAACAAAACAGATATGAAAAATGATGTGGCTCAAACGGCTATAACTTTTGAATCGAAAGTCGTAGAGCCACGCAGATGGGCTCATTCGATTCCTCATCAAATTCTACAGTTAGCAGTCCCCTATGCAGATAAATTTGCTGTACGAGCTTCCGTTTCCGAGATATTTGACAAAAACCGTATCATGTTAACTTATCAAAACCACTAGAGGGCGCCTCGCCACGTTACATCTCCCATTGCTTTTATGATGTCATAGTAGACGTTGCTGACGCAGACACTTAAACAGTCAGTGATCCATTCCATCTCATCAGAGTAGCTAGTGACTTCTGGATCTGACACACTGACTTAGAGAAAACAAGTAAGTCCATAATGGGGATAAACTTTAGAGTAAGAATTTTCTACAATTATTCTGTATTCATTCTTTGACAAAAACACCCCCAATTGAAGACAGAATAGAGTACATATTGCTCTCTGAGCTTTGTTTAACCAAGTTGTCATATAAATGATGTGTTGATACTGGTTGATTAGAGGACTAGCAGTGATGGCAACTCACAGGCTCAAAAGGCTATAACTTTTGAATCGAAAGTCGTAGAGCCTCGCAGATGGGCTCATTCGATTCCTCATCAAATTCTACAGTTAGCAGTCTCCTATGCAGGTAAATTTGTTGTACGAGCTTCGGTTTCCGAGATATTTGACAAAAACCAAACAGATATGAAAAATGATGTGGCTCAAAAGGCTATAACTTTTGAATCGAAAGTCGTAGAGCCTAGCAGATGGGCTCATTCGATTCCTCATCAAATTCTACAGTTAGCAGTCCCCTATGCAGATACATTTGCTGTACGAGCTTCCGTTTCCGAGATATTTGACAAAAACCGTACAGATATGAAAAATGATGTGTCAAATGTCCTTGAAATCGGACAAAAACCGTACAGATATGAAAATGATGTGGTTCAAACGGCTATAACTTTTGAATCGAAAGTCGTAGAGCCTCGCAGATGGGCTCATTCGATTCCTCATCAAATTCTACAGTTAGCAGTCCCCTATGCAGATAAATTTGCTGTACGAGCTTCCGTTTCCGAGATATTTGACAAAAACCGTATCATGTTAACTTATCAAAACCACTAGAGGGCGCCTCGCCACGTTACATCTCCCATTGCTTTTATGATGTCATAGTAGACGTTGCTGACGCAGACACTTAAACAGTCAGTGATCCATTCCATCTCATCAGAGTAGCTAGTGACTTCTGGATCTAAAACACTGACTTAGAGAAAACAAGTAAGTCCATAATGGGGATAAACTTTAGAGTAAGAATTTTCTACAATTATTCTGTATTCATTCTTTGACAAAAACACCCCCAATTGAAGACAGAATAGAGTACATATTGCTCTCTGAGCTTTGTTTAACCAAGTTGTCATATAAATGATGTGTTGATACTGGTTGATTAGAGGACTAGCAGTGATGGCAACTCACAGGCTCAAAAGGCTATAACTTTTGAATCGAAAGTCGTAGAGCCTCGCAGATGGGCTCATTCGATTCCTCATCAAATTCTACAGTTAGCAGTCCCCTATGCAGATAAATTTGCTGTACGAGCTTCCGTTTCCGAGATATTTGACAAAAACCGTATCATGTTAACTTATCAAAACCACTAGAGGGCGCCTCGCCACGTTACACCTCCCATTGCTTTTATGATGTCATAGTAGACGTTGCTGACGCAGACACTTAAACAGTCAGTGATCCATTCCATCTCATCAGAGTAGCTAGTGACTTCTGGATTTGACACACTGACTTAGAGAAAACAAGTAAGTCCATAATGGGGATAAACTTTAGAGTAAGAATTTTCTACAATTATTCTGTATTCATTCTTTGACAAAAACACCCCCAATTGAAGACAGAATAGAGTACATATTGCTCTCTGAGCTTTGTTTAACCAAGTTGTCATATAAATGATGTGTTGATACTGGTTGATTAGAGGACTAGCAGTGATGGCAACTCACAGGCTCAAAAGGCTATAACTTTTGAATCGAAAGTCGTAGAGCCTCGCAGATGGGCTCATTCGATTCCTCATCAAATTCTACAGTTAGCAGTCCCCTATGCAGGTAAATTTGTTGTACGAGCTTCGGTTTCCGAGATATTTGACAAAAACCAAACAGATATGAAAAATGATGTGGCTCAAACGGCTATAACTTTTGAATCGAAAGTCGTAGAGCCTCGCAGATGGGCTCATTCGATTCCTCATCAAATTCTACAGTTAGCAGTCCCCTACGCAGATAAATTTGCTGTACGAGCTTCCGTTTCCGAGATATTTGACAAAAACCGTACAGATATGAAAAATGATGTGTCAAATGTCCTTGAAATCGGACAAAAACCGTACAGATATGAAAATGATGTGGTTCAAACGGCTATAACTTTTGAATCGAAAGTCGTAGAGCCACGCAGATGGGCTCATTCGATTCCTCATCAAATTCTACAGTTAGCAGTCCCCTATGCAGATAAATTTGCTGTATGAGCTTCCGTTTCCGAGATATTTGACAAAAACCGTATCATGTTAACTTATCAAAACCACTAGAGGGCGCCTCGCCACGTTACATCTCCCATTGCTTTTATGATGTCATAGTAGACGTTGCTGACGCAGACACTTAAACAGTCAGTGATCCATTCCACCTCATCAGAGTAGCTAGTGACTTCTGGATCTGACACACTGACTTAGAGAAAACAAGTAAGTCCATAATGGGGATAAACTTTAGAGTAAGAATTTTCTACAATTATTCTGTATTCATTCTTTGACAAAAACACCCCCAATTGAAGACAGAATAGAGTACATATTGCTCTCTGAGCTTTGTTTAACCAAGTTGTCATATAAATGATGTGTTGATACTGGTTGATTAGAGGACTAGCAGTGATGGCAACTCACAGGCTCAAAAGGCTATAACTTTTGAATCGAAAGTCGTAGAGCCTCGCAGATGGGCTCATTCGATTCCTCATCAAATTCTACAGTTAGCAGTCCTCTATGCAGATAAATTTGCTGTACGAGCTTCCGTTTCCGAGATATTTGACAAAAACCGTATCATGTTAACTTATCAAAACCACTAGAGGGCGCCTCGCCACGTTACATCTCCCATTGCTTTTATGATGTCATAGTAGACGTTGCTGACGCAGACACTTAAACAGTCAGTGATCCATTCCATCTCATCAGAGTAGCTAGTGACTTCTGGATCTGACACACTGACTTAGAGAAAACAAGTAAGTCCATAATGGGGATAATCTTTAGAGTAAGAATTTTCTACAATTATTCTGTATTCATTCTTTGACAAAAACACCCCCAATTGAAGACAGAATAGAGTACATATTGCTCTCTGAGCTTTGTTTAACCAAGTTGTCATATAAATGATGTGTTGATACTGGTTGATTAGAGGACTAGCAGTGATGGCAACTCACAGGCTCAAAAGGCTATAACTTTTGAATCGAAAGTCGTAGAGCCTCGCAGATGGGCTCATTCGATTCCTCATCAAATTCTACAGTTAGCAGTCCCCTATGCAGGTAAATTTGTTGTACGAGCTTCGGTTTCCGAGATATTTGACAAAAAC
This sequence comes from Borostomias antarcticus, assembly GCF_949987555.1. Taxonomy (NCBI): domain Eukaryota; kingdom Metazoa; phylum Chordata; class Actinopteri; order Stomiiformes; family Stomiidae; genus Borostomias; species Borostomias antarcticus. The sequence continues at coordinate 1,060,739 of NW_028176821.1, forward strand.
CAAACAGATATGAAAAATGATGTGGCTCAAACGGCTATAACTTTTGAATCGAAAGTCGTAGAGCCACTTAGATGGGCTCATTCGATTCCTCATCAAATTCTACAGTTAGCAGTCCCCTATGCAGATAAATTTGATGTACGAGCTTCCGTTTCCGAGATATTTGACAAAAACCGTACAGATATGAAAAATGATGTGTCAAATGTCCTTGAAATCGGACAAAAACCGTACAGATATGAAAATGATGTGGTTCAAACGGCTATAACTTTTGAATCGAAAGTCGTAGAGCCTCGCAGATGGGCTCATTCGATTCTTCATCAAATTCTACAGTTAGCAGTCCCCTATGCAGGTAAATTTGTTGTACGAGCTTCGGTTTCCGAGATATTTGACAAAAACCAAACAGATATGAAAAATGATGTGGCTCAAACGGCTATAACTTTTGAATCGAAAGTCGTAGAGCCTCGCAGATGGGCTCATTCGATTCCTCATCAAATTCTACAGTTAGCAGTCCCCTATGCAGGTAAATTTGTTGTACGAGCTTCGGTTTCCGAGATATTTGACAAAAACAAAACAGATATGAAAAATGATGTGGCTCAAACGGCTATAACTTTTGAATCGAAAGTCGTAGAGCCACGCAGATGGGCTCATTCGATTCCTCATCAAATTCTACAGTTAGCAGTCCCCTATGCAGATAAATTTGCTGTACGAGCTTCCGTTTCCGAGATATTTGACAAAAACCGTATCATGTTAACTTATCAAAACCACTAGAGGGCGCCTCGCCACGTTACATCTCCCATTGCTTTTATGATGTCATAGTAGACGTTGCTGACGCAGACACTTAAACAGTCAGTGATCCATTCCATCTCATCAGAGTAGCTAGTGACTTCTGGATCTGACACACTGACTTAGAGAAAACAAGTAAGTCCATAATGGGGATAAACTTTAGAGTAAGAATTTTCTACAATTATTCTGTATTCATTCTTTGACAAAAACACCCCCAATTGAAGACAGAATAGAGTACATATTGCTCTCTGAGCTTTGTTTAACCAAGTTGTCATATAAATGATGTGTTGATACTGGTTGATTAGAGGACTAGCAGTGATGGCAACTCACAGGCTCAAAAGGCTATAACTTTTGAATCGAAAGTCGTAGAGCCTCGCAGATGGGCTCATTCGATTCCTCATCAAATTCTACAGTTAGCAGTCCCCTATGCAGATAAATTTGCTGTACGAGCTTCCGTTTCCGAGATATTTGACAAAAACCGTATCATGTTAACTTATCAAAACCACTAGAGGGCGCCTCGCCACGTTACACCTCCCATTGCTTTTATGATGTCATAGTAGACGTTGCTGACGCAGACACTTAAACAGTCAGTGATCCATTCCATCTCATCAGAGTAGCTAGTGACTTCTGGATTTGACACACTGACTTAGAGAAAACAAGTAAGTCCATAATGGGGATAAACTTTAGAGTAAGAATTTTCTACAATTATTCTGTATTCATTCTTTGACAAAAACACCCCCAATTGAAGACAGAATAGAGTACATATTGCTCTCTGAGCTTTGTTTAACCAAGTTGTCATATAAATGATGTGTTGATACTGGTTGATTAGAGGACTAGCAGTGATGGCAACTCACAGGCTCAAAAGGCTATAACTTTTGAATCGAAAGTCGTAGAGCCTCGCAGATGGGCTCATTCGATTCCTCATCAAATTCTACAGTTAGCAGTCCCCTATGCAGGTAAATTTGTTGTACGAGCTTCGGTTTCCGAGATATTTGACAAAAACCAAACAGATATGAAAAATGATGTGGCTCAAACGGCTATAACTTTTGAATCGAAAGTCGTAGAGCCTCGCAGATGGGCTCATTCGATTCCTCATCAAATTCTACAGTTAGCAGTCCCCTACGCAGATAAATTTGCTGTACGAGCTTCCGTTTCCTAGATATTTGACAAAAACCGTACAGATATGAAAAATGATGTGTCAAATGTCCTTGAAATCGGACAAAAACCGTACAGATATGAAAATGATGTGGTTCAAACGGCTATAACTTTTGAATCGAAAGTCGTAGAGCCACGCAGATGGGCTCATTCGATTCCTCATCAAATTCTACAGTTAGCAGTCCCCTATGCAGATAAATTTGCTGTATGAGCTTCCGTTTCCGAGATATTTGACAAAAACCGTATCATGTTAACTTATCAAAACCACTAGAGGGCGCCTCGCCACGTTACATCTCCCATTGCTTTTATGATGTCATAGTAGACGTTGCTGACGCAGACACTTAAACAGTCAGTGATCCATTCCACCTCATCAGAGTAGCTAGTGACTTCTGGATCTGACACACTGACTTAGAGAAAACAAGTAAGTCCATAATGGGGATAAACTTTAGAGTAAGAATTTTCTACAATTATTCTGTATTCATTCTTTGACAAAAACACCCCCAATTGAAGACAGAATAGAGTACATATTGCTCTCTGAGCTTTGTTTAACCAAGTTGTCATATAAATGATGTGTTGATACTGGTTGATTAGAGGACTAGCAGTGATGGCAACTCACAGGCTCAAAAGGCTATAACTTTTGAATCGAAAGTCGTAGAGCCTCGCAGATGGGCTCATTCGATTCCTCATCAAATTCTACAGTTAGCAGTCCTCTATGCAGATAAATTTGCTGTACGAGCTTCCGTTTCCGAGATATTTGACAAAAACCGTATCATGTTAACTTATCAAAACCACTAGAGGGCGCCTCGCCACGTTACATCTCCCATTGCTTTTATGATGTCATAGTAGACGTTGCTGACGCAGACACTTAAACAGTCAGTGATCCATTCCATCTCATCAGAGTAGCTAGTGACTTCTGGATCTGACACACTGACTTAGAGAAAACAAGTAAGTCCATAATGGGGATAAACTTTAGAGTAAGAATTTTCTACAATTATTCTGTATTCATTCTTTGACAAAAACACCCCCAATTGAAGACAGAATAGAGTACATATTGCTCTCTGAGCTTTGTTTAACCAAGTTGTCATATAAATGATGTGTTGATACTGGTTGATTAGAGGACTAGCAGTGATGGCAACTCACAGGCTCAAAAGGCTATAACTTTTGAATCGAAAGTCGTAGAGCCTCGCAGATGGGCTCATTCGATTCCTCATCAAATTCTACAGTTAGCAGTCCCCTATGCAGGTAAATTTGTTGTACGAGCTTCGGTTTCCGAGATATTTGACAAAAACCAAACAGATATGAAAAATGATGTGGCTCAAACGGCTATAACTTTTGAATCGAAAGTCGTAGAGCCACTTAGATGGGCTCATTCGATTCCTCATCAAATTCTACAGTTAGCAGTCCCCTATGCAGATAAATTTGATGTACGAGCTTCCGTTTCCGAGATATTTGACAAAAACCGTACAGATATGAAAAATGATGTGTCAAATGTCCTTGAAATCGGACAAAAACCGTACAGATATGAAAATGATGTGGTTCAAACGGCTATAACTTTTGAATCGAAAGTCGTAGAGCCTCGCAGATGGGCTCATTCGATTCCTCATCAAATTCTACAGTTAGCAGTCCCCTATGCAGATAAATTTGCTGTACGAGCTTCCGTTTCCGAGATATTTGACAAAAACCGTATCATGTTAACTTATCAAAACCACTAGAGGGCGCCTCGCCACGTTACATCTCCCATTGCTTTTATGATGTCATAGTAGACGTTGCTGACGCAGACACTTAAACAGTCAGTGATCCATTCCATCTCATCAGAGTAGCTAGTGACTTCTGGATCTGACACACTGACTTAGAGAAAACAAGTAAGTCCATAATGGGGATAAACTTTAGAGTAAGAATTTTCTACAATTATTCTGTATTCATTCTTTGACAAAAACACCCCCAATTGAAGACAGAATAGAGTACATATTGCTCTCTGAGCTTTGTTTAACCAAGTTGTCATATAAATGATGTGTTGATACTGGTTGATTAGAGGACTAGCAGTGATGGCAACTCACAGGCTCAAAAGGCTATAACTTTTGAATCGAAAGTCGTAGAGCCTCGCAGATGGGCTCATTCGATTCCTCATCAAATTCTACAGTTAGCAGTCCCCTATGCAGGTAAATTTGTTGTACGAGCTTCGGTTTCCGAGATATTTGACAAAAACCAAACAGATATGAAAAATGATGTGGCTCAAACGGCTATAACTTTTGAATCGAAAGTCGTAGAGCCACTTAGATGGGCTCATTCGATTCCTCATCAAATTCTACAGTTAGCAGTCCCCTATGCAGATAAATTTGATGTACGAGCTTCCGTTTCCGAGATATTTGACAAAAACCGTACAGATATGAAAAATGATGTGTCAAATGTCCTTGAAATCGGACAAAAACCGTACAGATATGAAAATGATGTGGTTCAAACGGCTATAACTTTTGAATCGAAAGTCGTAGAGCCTCGCAGATGGGCTCATTCGATTCTTCATCAAATTCTACAGTTAGCAGTCCCCTATGCAGGTAAATTTGTTATACGAGCTTCGGTTTCCGAGATATTTGACAAAAACCAAACAGATATGAAAAATGATGTGGCTCAAACGGCTATAACTTTTGAATCGAAAGTCGTAGAGCCTCGCAGATGGGCTCATTCGATTCCTCATCAAATTCTACAGTTAGCAGTCCCCTATGCAGGTAAATTTGTTGTACGAGCTTCGGTTTCCGAGATATTTGACAAAAACAAAACAGATATGAAAAATGATGTGGCTCAAACGGCTATAACTTTTGAATCGAAAGTCGTAGAGCCACGCAGATGGGCTCATTCGATTCCTCATCAAATTCTACAGTTAGCAGTCCCCTATGCAGATAAATTTGCTGTACGAGCTTCCGTTTCCGAGATATTTGACAAAAACCGTATCATGTTAACTTATCAAAACCACTAGAGGGCGCCTCGCCACGTTACATCTCCCATTGCTTTTATGATGTCATAGTAGACGTTGCTGACGCAGACACTTAAACAGTCAGTGATCCATTCCATCTCATCAGAGTAGCTAGTGACTTCTGGATCTGACACACTGACTTAGAGAAAACAAGTAAGTCCATAATGGGGATAAACTTTAGAGTAAGAATTTTCTACAATTATTCTGTATTCATTCTTTGACAAAAACACCCCCAATTGAAGACAGAATAGAGTACATATTGCTCTCTGAGCTTTGTTTAACCAAGTTGTCATATAAATGATGTGTTGATACTGGTTGATTAGAGGACTAGCAGTGATGGCAACTCACAGGCTCAAAAGGCTATAACTTTTGAATCGAAAGTCGTAGAGCCTCGCAGATGGGCTCATTCGATTCCTCATCAAATTCTACAGTTAGCAGTCTCCTATGCAGGTAAATTTGTTGTACGAGCTTCGGTTTCCGAGATATTTGACAAAAACCAAACAGATATGAAAAATGATGTGGCTCAAAAGGCTATAACTTTTGAATCGAAAGTCGTAGAGCCTAGCAGATGGGCTCATTCGATTCCTCATCAAATTCTACAGTTAGCAGTCCCCTATGCAGATACATTTGCTGTACGAGCTTCCGTTTCCGAGATATTTGACAAAAACCGTACAGATATGAAAAATGATGTGTCAAATGTCCTTGAAATCGGACAAAAACCGTACAGATATGAAAATGATGTGGTTCAAACGGCTATAACTTTTGAATCGAAAGTCGTAGAGCCTCGCAGATGGGCTCATTCGATTCCTCATCAAATTCTACAGTTAGCAGTCCCCTACGCAGATAAATTTGCTGTACGAGCTTCCGTTTCCGAGATATTTGACAAAAACCGTATCATGTTAACTTATCAAAACCACTAGAGGGCGCCTCGCCACGTTACATCTCCCATTGCTTTTATGATGTCATAGTAGACGTTGCTGACGCAGACACTTAAACAGTCAGTGATCCATTCCATCTCATCAGAGTAGCTAGTGACTTCTGGATCTGACACACTGACTTAGAGAAAACAAGTAAGTCCATAATGGGGATAAACTTTAGAGTAAGAATTTTCTACAATTATTCTGTATTCATTCTTTGACAAAAACACCCCCAATTGAAGACAGAATAGAGTACATATTGCTCTCTGAGCTTTGTTTAACCAAGTTGTCATATAAATGATGTGTTGATACTGGTTGATTAGAGGACTAGCAGTGATGGCAACTCACAGGCTCAAAAGGCTATAACTTTTGAATCGAAAGTCGTAGAGCCTCGCAGATGGGCTCATTCGATTCCTCATCAAATTCTACAGTTAGCAGTCCCCCATGCAGATAAATTTGCTGTACGAGCTTCCGTTTCCGAGATATTTGACAAAAACCGTACAGATATGAAAAATGATGTGTCAAATGTCCTTGAAATCGGACAAAAACCGTACAGATATGAAAATGATGTGGTTCAAACGGCTATAACTTTTGAATCGAAAGTCGTAGAGCCTCGCAGAGGGGCTCATTCGATTCCTCATCAAATTCTACAGTTAGCAGTCCCCTATGCAGATAAATTTGCTGTACGAGCTTCCGTTTCCGAGATATTTGACAAAAACCGTACAGATATGAAAAATGATGTGTCAAATGTCCTTGAAATCGGACAAAAACCGTACAGATATGAAAATGATGTGGTTCAAACGGCTATAACTTTTGAATCGAAAGTCGTAGAGCCTCGCAGATGGGCTCATTCGATTCCTCATCAAATTCTACAGTTAGCAGTCCCCTATGCAGATAAATTTGCTGTACGAGCTTCCGTTTCCGAGATATTTGACAAAAACCGTATCATGTTAACTTATCAAAACCACTAGAAGGCGCCTCGCCACGTTACATCTCCCATTGCTTTTATGATGTCATAGTAGACGTTGCTGACGCAGACACTTAAACAGTCAGTGATCCATTCCATCTCATCAGAGTAGCTAGTGACTTCTGGATCTGACACACTGACTTAGAGAAAACAAGTAAGTCCATAATGGGGATAAACTTTAGAGTAAGAATTTTCTACAATTATTCTGTATTCATTCTTTGACAAAAACACCCCCAATTGAAGACAGAATAGAGTACATATTGCTCTCTGAGCTTTGTTTAACCAAGTTGTCATATAAATGATGTGTTGATACTGGTTGATTAGAGGACTAGCAGTGATGGCAACTCACAGGCTCAAAAGGCTATAACTTTTGAATCGAAAGTCGTAGAGCCTCGCAGATGGGCTCATTCGATTCCTCATCAAATTCTACAGTTAGCAGTCCCCCATGCAGATAAATTTGCTGTACGAGCTTCCGTTTCCGAGATATTTGACAAAAACCGTACAGATATGAAAAATGATGTGTCAAATGTCCTTGAAATCGGACAAAAACCGTACAGATATGAAAATGATGTGGTTCAAACGGCTATAACTTTTGAATCGAAAGTCGTAGAGCCTCGCAGAGGGGCTCATTCGATTCCTCATCAAATTCTACAGTTAGCAGTCCCCTATGCAGATAAATTTGCTGTACGAGCTTCCGTTTCCGAGATATTTGACAAAAACCGTATCATGTTAACTTATCAAAACCACTAGAGGGCGCCTCGCCACGTTACATCTCCCATTGCTTTTATGATGTCATAGTAGACGTTGCTGACGCAGACACTTAAACAGTCAGTGATCCATTCCATCTCATCAGAGTAGCTAGTGACTTCTGGATCTGACACACTGACTTAGAGAAAACAAGTAAGTCCATAATGGGGATAAACTTTAGAGTAAGAATTTTCTACAATTATTCTGTATTCATTCTTTGACAAAAACACCCCCAATTGAAGACAGAATAGAGTACATATTGCTCTCTGAGCTTTGTTTAACCAAGTTGTCATATAAATGATGTGTTGATACTGGTTGATTAGAGGACTAGCAGTGATGGCAACTCACAGGCTCAAAAGGCTATAACTTTTGAATCGAAAGTCGTAGAGCCTCGCAGATGGGCTCATTCGATTCCTCATCAAATTCTACAGTTAGCAGTCCCCTATGCAGGTAAATTTGCTGTACGAGCTTCGGTTTCCGAGATATTTGACAAAAACCAAACAGATATGAAAAATGATGTGGCTCAAACGGCTATAACTTTTGAATCGAAAGTCGTAGAGCCACGCAGATGGGCTCATTCGATTCCTCATCAAATTCTACAGTTAGCAGTCCCCTATGCAGATAAATTTGCTGTACGAGCTTCCGTTTCCGAGATATTTGACAAAAACCGTACAGATATGAAAAATGATGTGTCAAATGTCCTTGAAATCGGACAAAAACCGTACAGATATGAAAATGATGTGGTTCAAACGGCTATAACTTTTGAATCGAAAGTCGTAGAGCCTCGCAGATGGGCTCATTCGATTCCTCATCAAATTCTACAGTTAGCAGTCCCCTATGCAGATAAATTTGCTGTACGAGCTTCCGTTTCCGAGATATTTGACAAAAACCGTACAGATATGAAAAATTATGTGTCAAATGTCCTTGAAATCGGACAAAAACCGTACAGATATGAAAATGATGTGGTTCAAACGGCTATAACTTTTGAATCGAAAGTCGTAGAGCCTCGCAGATGGGCTCATTCGATTCCTCATCAAATTCTACAGTTAGCAGTCCCCTACGCAGGTAAATTTGTTGTACGAGCTTCGGTTTCCGAGATATTTGACAAAAACCAAACAGATATGAAAAATGATGTGGCTCAAACGGCTATAACTTTTGAATCGAAAGTCGTAGAGCCTCGCAGATGGGCTCATTCGATTCCTCATCAAATTCTACAGTTAGCAGTCCCCTATGCAGATACATTTGCTGTACGAGCTTCCGTTTCCGAGATATTTGACAAAAACCGTACAGATATGAAAAATGATGTGTCAAATGTCCTTGAAATCGGACAAAAACCGTACAGATATGAAAATGATGTGGTTCAAACGGCTATAACTTTTGAATCGAAAGTCGTAGAGCCTCGCAGATGGGCTCATTCGATTCCTCATCAAATTCTACAGTTAGCAGTCCCCTATGCAGATAAATTTGCTGTACGAGCTTCCGTTTCCGAGATATTTGACAAAAACCGTATCATGTTAACTTATCAAAACCACTAGAGGGCGCCTCGCCACGTTACATCTCCCATTGCTTTTATGATGTCATAGTAGACGTTGCTGACGCAGACACTTAAACAGTCAGTGATCCATTCCATCTCATCAGAGTAGCTAGTGACTTCTGGATCTGACACACTGACTTAGAGAAAACAAGTAAGTCCATAATGGGGATAAACTTTAGAGTAAGAATTTTCTCCAATTATTCTGTATTCATTCTTTGACAAAAACACCCCCAATTGAAGACAGAATAGAGTACATATTGCTCTCTGAGCTTTGTTTAACCAAGTTGTCATATAAATGATGTGTTGATACTGGTTGATTAGAGGACTAGCAGTGATGGCAACTCACAGGCTCAAAAGGCTATAACTTTTGAATCGAAAGTCGTAGAGCCTCGCAGATGGGCTCATTCGATTCCTCATCAAATTCTACAGTTAGCAGTCCCCCATGCAGATAAATTTGCTGTACGAGCTTCCGTTTCCGAGATATTTGACAAAAACCGTACAGATATGAAAAATGATGTGTCAAATGTCCTTGAAATCGGACAAAAACCGTACAGATATGAAAATGATGTGGTTCAAACGGCTATAACTTTTGAATCGAAAGTCGTAGAGCCACGCAGATGGGCTCATTCGATTCCTCATCAAATTCTACAGTTAGCAGTCCCCTATGCAGATAAATTTGCTGTACGAGCTTCCGTTTCCGAGATATTTGACAAAAACCGTACAGATATGAAAAATGATGTGTCAAATGTCCTTGAAATCGGACAAAAACCGTACAGATATGAAAATGATGTGGTTCAAACGGCTATAACTTTTGAATCGAAAGTCGTAGAGCCTCGCAGATGGGCTCATTCGATTCCTCATCAAATTCTACAGTTAGCAGTCCCCTATGCAGGTAAATTTGTTGTACGAGCTTCGGTTTCCGAGATATTTGACAAAAACCAAACAGATATGAAAAATGATGTGGCTCAAACGGCTATAACTTTTGAATCGAAAGTCGTAGAGCCTCGCAGATGGGCTCATTCGATTCCTCATCAAATTCTACAGTTAGCAGTCCCCTATGCAGATACATTTGCTGTACGAGCTTCCGTTTCCGAGATATTTGACAAAAACCGTACAGATATGAAAAATGATGTGTCAAATGTCCTTGAAATCGGACAAAAACCGTACAGATATGAAAATGATGTGGTTCAAACGGCTATAACTTTTGAATCGAAAGTCGTAGAGCCTCGCAGATGGGCTCATTCGATTCCTCATCAAATTCTACAGTTAGCAGTCCCCTATGCAGATAAATTTGCTGTACGAGCTTCCGTTTCCGAGATATTTGACAAAAACCGTATCATGTTAACTTATCAAAACCACTAGAGGGCGCCTCGCCACGTTACATCTCCCATTGCTTTTATGATGTCATAGTAGACGTTGCTGACGCAGACACTTAAACAGTCAGTGATCCATTCCATCTCATCAGAGTAGCTAGTGACTTCTGGATCTGACACACTGACTTAGAGAAAACAAGTAAGTCCATAATGGGGATAAACTTTAGAGTAAGAATTTTCTACAATTATTCTGTATTCATTCTTTGACAAAAACACCCCCAATTGAAGACAGAATAGAGTACATATTGCTCTCTGAGCTTTGTTTAACCAAGTTGTCATATAAATGATGTGTTGATACTGGTTGATTAGAGGACTAGCAGTGATGGCAACTCACAGGCTCAAAAGGCTATAACTTTTGAATCGAAAGTCGTAGAGCCTCGCAGATGGGATCATTCGATTCCTCATCAAATTCTACAGTTAGCAGTCCCCCATGCAGATAAATTTGCTGTACGAGCTTCCGTTTCCGAGATATTTGACAAAAACCGTACAGATATGAAAAATGATGTGTCAAATGTCCTTGAAATCGGACAAAAACCGTACAGATATGAAAATGATGTGGTTCAAACGGCTATAACTTTTGAATCGAAAGTCGTAGAGCCTCGCAGAGGGGCTCATTCGATTCCTCATCAAATTCTACAGTGAGCAGTCCCCTATGCAGATAAATTTGCTGTACGAGCTTCCGTTTCCGAGATATTTGACAAAAACCGTACAGATATGAAAAATGATGTGTCAAATGTCCTTGAAATCGGACAAAAACCGTACAGATATGAAAATGATGTGGTTCAAACGGCTATAACTTTTGAATCGAAAGTCGTAGAGCCTCGCAGATGGGCTCATTCGATTCCTCATCAAATTCTACAGTTAGCAGTCCCCTATGCAGATAAATTTGCTGTACGAGCTTCCGTTTCCGAGATATTTGACAAAAACCGTATCATGTTAACTTATCAAAACCACTAGAGGGCGCCTCGCCACGTTACATCTCCCATTGCTTTTATGATGTCATAGTAGACGTTGCTGACGCAGACACTTAAACAGTCAGTGATCCATTCCATCTCATCAGAGTAGCTAGTGACTTCTGGATCTGACACACTGACTTAGAGAAAACAAGTAAGTCCATAATGGGGATAAACTTTAGAGTAAGAATTTTCTACAATTATTCTGTATTCATTCTTTGACAAAAACACCCCCAATTGAAGACAGAATAGAGTACATATTGCTCTCTGAGCTTTGTTTAACCAAGTTGTCATATAAATTATGTGTTGATACTGGTTGATTAGAGGACTAGCAGTGATGGCAACTCACAGGCTCAAAAGGCTATAACTTTTGAATCGAAAGTCGTAGAGCCTCGCAGATGGGCTCATTCGATTCCTCATCAAATTCTACAGTTAGCAGTCCCCTATGCAGGTAAATTTGCTGTACGAGCTTCGGTTTCCGAGATATTTGACAAAAACCAAACAGATATGAAAAATGATGTGGCTCAAACGGCTATAACTTTTGAATCGAAAGTCGTAGAGCCTCGCAGAGGGGCTCATTCGATTCCTCATCAAATTCTACAGTTAGCAGTCCCCTATGCAGATAAATTTGCTGTACGAGCTTCCGTTTCCGAGATATTTGACAAAAACCGTATCATGTTAACTTATCAAAACCACTAGAGGGCGCCTCGCCACGTTACATCTCCCATTGCTTTTATGATGTCATAGTAGACGTTGCTGACGCAGACACTTAAACAGTCAGTGATCCATTCCATCTCATCAGAGTAGCTAGTGACTTCTGGATCTGACACACTGACTTAGAGAAAACAAGTAAGTCCATAATGGGGATAAACTTTAGAGTAAGAATTTTCTACAATTATTCTGTATTCATTCTTTGACAAAAACACCCCCAATTGAAGACAGAATAGAGTACATATTGCTCTCTGAGCTTTGTTTAACCAAGTTGTCATATAAATGATGTGTTGATACTGGTTGATTAGAGGACTAGCAGTGATGGCAACTCACAGGCTCAAAAGGCTATAACTTTTGAATCGAAAGTCGTAGAGCCTCGCAGATGGGCTCATTCGATTCCTCATCAAATTCTACAGTTAGCAGTCCCCCATGCAGATAAATTTGCTGTACGAGCTTCCGTTTCCGAGATATTTGACAAAAACCGTACAGATATGAAAAATGATGTGTCAAATGTCCTTGAAATCGGACAAAAACCGTACAGATATGAAAATGATGTGGTTCAAACGGCTATAACTTTTGAATCGAAAGTCGTAGAGCCTCGCAGATGGGCTCATTCGATTCCTCATCAAATTCTACAGTTAGCAGTCCCCTATGCAGATAAATTTGCTGTACGAGCTTCCGTTTCCGAGATATTTGACAAAAACCGTATCATGTTAACTTATCAAAACCACTAGAGGGCGCCTCGCCACGTTACATCTCCCATTGCTTTTATGATGTCATAGTAGACGTTGCTGACGCAGACACTTAAACAGTCAGTGATCCATTCCATCTCATCAGAGTAGCTAGTGACTTCTGGATCTGACACACTGACTTAGAGAAAACAAGTAAGTCCATAATGGGGATAAACTTTAGAGTAAGAATTTTCTACAATTATTCTGTATTCATTCTTTGACAAAAACACCCCCAATTGAAGACAGAATAGAGTACATATTGCTCTCTGAGCTTTGTTTAACCAAGTTGTCATATAAATGATGTGTTGATACTGGTTGATTAGAGGACTAGCAGTGATGGCAACTCACAGGCTCAAAAGGCTATAACTTTTGAATCGAAAGTCGTAGAGCCTCGCAGATGGGCTCATTCGATTCCTCATCAAATTCTACAGTTAGCAGTCCCCCATGCAGATAAATTTGCTGTACGAGCTTCCGTTTCCGAGATATTTGACAAAAACCGTACAGATATGAAAAATGATGTGTCAAATGTCCTTGAAATCGGACAAAAACCGTACAGATATGAAAATGATGTGGTTCAAACGGCTATAACTTTTGAATCGAAAGTCGTAGAGCCTCGCAGAGGGGCTCATTCGATTCCTCATCAAATTCTACAGTTAGCAGTCCCCTATGCAGATAAATTTGCTGTACGAGCTTCCGTTTCCGAGATATTTGACAAAAACCGTATCATGTTAACTTATCAAAACCACTAGAGGGCGCCTCGCCACGTTACATCTCCCATTGCTTTTATGATGTCATAGTAGACGTTGCTGACGCAGACACTTAAACAGTCAGTGATCCATTCCATCTCATCAGAGTAGCTAGTGACTTCTGGATCTGACACACTGACTTAGAGAAAACAAGTAAGTCCATAATGGGGATAAACTTTAGAGTAAGAATTTTCTACAATTATTCTGTATTCATTCTTTGACAAAAACACCCCCAATTGAAGACAGAATAGAGTACATATTGCTCTCTGAGCTTTGTTTAACCAAGTTGTCATATAAATGATGTGTTGATACTGGTTGATTAGAGGACTAGCAGTGATGGCAACTCACAGGCTCAAAAGGCTATAACTTTTGAATCGAAAGTCGTAGAGCCTCGCAGATGGGCTCATTCGATTCCTCATCAAATTCTACAGTTAGCAGTCCCCTATGCAGGTAAATTTGCTGTACGAGCTTCGGTTTCCGAGATATTTGACAAAAACCAAACAGATATGAAAAATGATGTGGCTCAAACGGCTATAACTTTTGAATCGAAAGTCGTAGAGCCACGCAGATGGGCTCATTCGATTCCTCATCAAATTCTACAGTTAGCAGTCCCCTATGCAGATAAATTTGCTGTACGAGCTTCCGTTTCCGAGATATTTGACAAAAACCGTACAGATATGAAAAATGATGTGTCAAATGTCCTTGAAATCGGACAAAAACCGTACAGATATGAAAATGATGTGGTTCAAACGGCTATAACTTTTGAATCGAAAGTCGTAGAGCCTCGCAGATGGGCTCATTCGATTCCTCATCAAATTCTACAGTTAGCAGTCCCCTATGCAGATAAATTTGCTGTACGAGCTTCCGTTTCCGAGATATTTGACAAAAACCGTACAGATATGAAAAATTATGTGTCAAATGTCCTTGAAATCGGACAAAAACCGTACAGATATGAAAATGATGTGGTTCAAACGGCTATAACTTTTGAATCGAAAGTCGTAGAGCCTCGCAGATGGGCTCATTCGATTCCTCATCAAATTCTACAGTTAGCAGTCCCCTATGCAGGTAAATTTGTTGTACGAGCTTCGGTTTCCGAGATATTTGACAAAAACCAAACAGATATGAAAAATGATGTGGCTCAAACGGCTATAACTTTTGAATCGAAAGTCGTAGAGCCTCGCAGATGGGCTCATTCGATTCCTCATCAAATTCTACAGTTAGCAGTCCCCTATGCAGATACATTTGCTGTACGAGCTTCCGTTTCCGAGATATTTGACAAAAACCGTACAGATATGAAAAATGATGTGTCAAATGTCCTTGAAATCGGACAAAAACCGTACAGATATGAAAATGATGTGGTTCAAACGGCTATAACTTTTGAATCGAAAGTCGTAGAGCCTCGCAGATGGGCTCATTCGATTCCTCATCAAATTCTACAGTTAGCAGTCCCCTACGCAGATAAATTTGCTGTACGAGCTTCCGTTTCCGAGATATTTGACAAAAACCGTATCATGTTAACTTATCAAAACCACTAGAGGGCGCCTCGCCACGTTACATCTCCCATTGCTTTTATGATGTCATAGTAGACGTTGCTGACGCAGACACTTAAACAGTCAGTGATCCATTCCATCTCATCAGAGTAGCTAGTGACTTCTGGATCTGACACACTGACTTAGAGAAAACAAGTAAGTCCATAATGGGGATAAACTTTAGAGTAAGAATTTTCTACAATTATTCTGTATTCATTCTTTGACAAAAACACCCCCAATTGAAGACAGAATAGAGTACATATTGCTCTCTGAGCTTTGTTTAACCAAGTTGTCATATAAATGATGTGTTGATACTGGTTGATTAGAGGACTAGCAGTGATGGCAACTCACAGGCTCAAAAGGCTATAACTTTTGAATCGAAAGTCGTAGAGCCTCGCAGATGGGCTCATTCGATTCCTCATCAAATTCTACAGTTAGCAGTCCCCCATGCAGATAAATTTGCTGTACGAGCTTCCGTTTCCGAGATATTTGACAAAAACCGTACAGATATGAAAAATGATGTGTCAAATGTCCTTGAAATCGGACAAAAACCGTACAGATATGAAAATGATGTGGTTCAAACGGCTATAACTTTTGAATCGAAAGTCGTAGAGCCTCGCAGAGGGGCTCATTCGATTCCTCATCAAATTCTACAGTTAGCAGTCCCCTATGCAGATAAATTTGCTGTACGAGCTTCCGTTTCCGAGATATTTGACAAAAACCGTACAGATATGAAAAATGATGTGTCAAATGTCCTTGAAATCGGACAAAAACCGTACAGATATGAAAATGATGTGGTTCAAACGGCTATAACTTTTGAATCGAAAGTCGTAGAGCCTCGCAGATGGGCTCATTCGATTCCTCATCAAATTCTACAGTTAGCAGTCCCCTATGCAGATAAATTTGCTGTACGAGCTTCCGTTTCCGAGATATTTGACAAAAACCGTATCATGTTAACTTATCAAAACCACTAGAAGGCGCCTCGCCACGTTACATCTCCCATTGCTTTTATGATGTCATAGTAGACGTTGCTGACGCAGACACTTAAACAGTCAGTGATCCATTCCATCTCATCAGAGTAGCTAGTGACTTCTGGATCTGACACACTGACTTAGAGAAAACAAGTAAGTCCATAATGGGGATAAACTTTAGAGTAAGAATTTTCTACAATTATTCTGTATTCATTCTTTGACAAAAACACCCCCAATTGAAGACAGAATAGAGTACATATTGCTCTCTGAGCTTTGTTTAACCAAGTTGTCATATAAATGATGTGTTGATACTGGTTGATTAGAGGACTAGCAGTGATGGCAACTCACAGGCTCAAAAGGCTATAACTTTTGAATCGAAAGTCGTAGAGCCTCGCAGATGGGCTCATTCGATTCCTCATCAAATTCTACAGTTAGCAGTCCCCCATGCAGATAAATTTGCTGTACGAGCTTCCGTTTCCGAGATATTTGACAAAAACCGTACAGATATGAAAAATGATGTGTCAAATGTCCTTGAAATCGGACAAAAACCGTACAGATATGAAAATGATGTGGTTCAAACGGCTATAACTTTTGAATCGAAAGTCGTAGAGCCTCGCAGAGGGGCTCATTCGATTCCTCATCAAATTCTACAGTTAGCAGTCCCCTATGCAGATAAATTTGCTGTACGAGCTTCCGTTTCCGAGATATTTGACAAAAACCGTATCATGTTAACTTATCAAAACCACTAGAGGGCGCCTCGCCACGTTACATCTCCCATTGCTTTTATGATGTCATAGTAGACGTTGCTGACGCAGACACTTAAACAGTCAGTGATCCATTCCATCTCATCAGAGTAGCTAGTGACTTCTGGATCTGACACACTGACTTAGAGAAAACAAGTAAGTCCATAATGGGGATAAACTTTAGAGTAAGAATTTTCTACAATTATTCTGTATTCATTCTTTGACAAAAACACCCCCAATTGAAGACAGAATAGAGTACATATTGCTCTCTGAGCTTTGTTTAACCAAGTTGTCATATAAATGATGTGTTGATACTGGTTGATTAGAGGACTAGCAGTGATGGCAACTCACAGGCTCAAAAGGCTATAACTTTTGAATCGAAAGTCGTAGAGCCTCGCAGATGGGCTCATTCGATTCCTCATCAAATTCTACAGTTAGCAGTCCCCTATGCAGGTAAATTTGCTGTACGAGCTTCGGTTTCCGAGATATTTGACAAAAACCAAACAGATATGAAAAATGATGTGGCTCAAACGGCTATAACTTTTGAATCGAAAGTCGTAGAGCCACGCAGATGGGCTCATTCGATTCCTCATCAAATTCTACAGTTAGCAGTCCCCTATGCAGATAAATTTGCTGTACGAGCTTCCGTTTCCGAGATATTTGACAAAAACCGTACAGATATGAAAAATGATGTGTCAAATGTCCTTGAAATCGGACAAAAACCGTACAGATATGAAAATGATGTGGTTCAAACGGCTATAACTTTTGAATCGAAAGTCGTAGAGCCTCGCAGATGGGCTCATTCGATTCCTCATCAAATTCTACAGTTAGCAGTCCCCTATGCAGATAAATTTGCTGTACGAGCTTCCGTTTCCGAGATATTTGACAAAAACCGTACAGATATGAAAAATTATGTGTCAAATGTCCTTGAAATCGGACAAAAACCGTACAGATATGAAAATGATGTGGTTCAAACGGCTATAACTTTTGAATCGAAAGTCGTAGAGCCTCGCAGATGGGCTCATTCGATTCCTCATCAAATTCTACAGTTAGCAGTCCCCTATGCAGGTAAATTTGTTGTACGAGCTTCGGTTTCCGAGATATTTGACAAAAACCAAACAGATATGAAAAATGATGTGGCTCAAACGGCTATAACTTTTGAATCGAAAGTCGTAGAGCCTCGCAGATGGGCTCATTCGATTCCTCATCAAATTCTACAGTTAGCAGTCCCCTATGCAGATACATTTGCTGTACGAGCTTCCGTTTCCGAGATATTTGACAAAAACCGTACAGATATGAAAAATGATGTGTCAAATGTCCTTGAAATCGGACAAAAACCGTACAGATATGAAAATGATGTGGTTCAAACGGCTATAACTTTTGAATCGAAAGTCGTAGAGCCTCGCAGATGGGCTCATTCGATTCCTCATCAAATTCTACAGTTAGCAGTCCCCTATGCAGATAAATTTGCTGTACGAGCTTCCGTTTCCGAGATATTTGACAAAAACCGTATCATGTTAACTTATCAAAACCACTAGAGGGCGCCTCGCCACGTTACATCTCCCATTGCTTTTATGATGTCATAGTAGACGTTGCTGACGCAGACACTTAAACAGTCAGTGATCCATTCCATCTCATCAGAGTAGCTAGTGACTTCTGGATCTGACACACTGACTTAGAGAAAACAAGTAAGTCCATAATGGGGATAAACTTTAGAGTAAGAATTTTCTCCAATTATTCTGTATTCATTCTTTGACAAAAACACCCCCAATTGAAGACAGAATAGAGTACATATTGCTCTCTGAGCTTTGTTTAACCAAGTTGTCATATAAATGATGTGTTGATACTGGTTGATTAGAGGACTAGCAGTGATGGCAACTCACAGGCTCAAAAGGCTATAACTTTTGAATCGAAAGTCGTAGAGCCTCGCAGATGGGCTCATTCGATTCCTCATCAAATTCTACAGTTAGCAGTCCCCCATGCAGATAAATTTGCTGTACGAGCTTCCGTTTCCGAGATATTTGACAAAAACCGTACAGATATGAAAAATGATGTGTCAAATGTCCTTGAAATCGGACAAAAACCGTACAGATATGAAAATGATGTGGTTCAAACGGCTATAACTTTTGAATCGAAAGTCGTAGAGCCACGCAGATGGGCTCATTCGATTCCTCATCAAATTCTACAGTTAGCAGTCCCCTACGCAGATAAATTTGCTGTACGAGCTTCCGTTTCCGAGATATTTGACAAAAACCGTACAGATATGAAAAATGATGTGTCAAATGTCCTTGAAATCGGACAAAAACCGTACAGATATGAAAATGATGTGGTTCAAACGGCTATAACTTTTGAATCGAAAGTCGTAGAGCCTCGCAGATGGGCTCATTCGATTCCTCATCAAATTCTACAGTTAGCAGTCCCCTATGCAGGTAAATTTGTTGTACGAGCTTCGGTTTCCGAGATATTTGACAAAAACCAAACAGATATGAAAAATGATGTGGCTCAAACGGCTATAACTTTTGAATCGAAAGTCGTAGAGCCTCGCAGATGGGCTCATTCGATTCCTCATCAAATTCTACAGTTAGCAGTCCCCTATGCAGATACATTTGCTGTACGAGCTTCCGTTTCCGAGATATTTGACAAAAACCGTACAGATATGAAAAATGATGTGTCAAATGTCCTTGAAATCGGACAAAAACCGTACAGATATGAAAATGATGTGGTTCAAACGGCTATAACTTTTGAATCGAAAGTCGTAGAGCCTCGCAGATGGGCTCATTCGATTCCTCATCAAATTCTACAGTTAGCAGTCCCCTATGCAGATAAATTTGCTGTACGAGCTTCCGTTTCCGAGATATTTGACAAAAACCGTATCATGTTAACTTATCAAAACCACTAGAGGGCGCCTCGCCACGTTACATCTCCCATTGCTTTTATGATGTCATAGTAGACGTTGCTGACGCAGACACTTAAACAGTCAGTGATCCATTCCATCTCATCAGAGTAGCTAGTGACTTCTGGATCTGACACACTGACTTAGAGAAAACAAGTAAGTCCATAATGGGGATAAACTTTAGAGTAAGAATTTTCTACAATTATTCTGTATTCATTCTTTGACAAAAACACCCCCAATTGAAGACAGAATAGAGTACATATTGCTCTCTGAGCTTTGTTTAACCAAGTTGTCATATAAATGATGTGTTGATACTGGTTGATTAGAGGACTAGCAGTGATGGCAACTCACAGGCTCAAAAGGCTATAACTTTTGAATCGAAAGTCGTAGAGCCTCGCAGATGGGATCATTCGATTCCTCATCAAATTCTACAGTTAGCAGTCCCCCATGCAGATAAATTTGCTGTACGAGCTTCCGTTTCCGAGATATTTGACAAAAACCGTACAGATATGAAAAATGATGTGTCAAATGTCCTTGAAATCGGACAAAAACCGTACAGATATGAAAATGATGTGGTTCAAACGGCTATAACTTTTGAATCGAAAGTCGTAGAGCCTCGCAGAGGGGCTCATTCGATTCCTCATCAAATTCTACAGTGAGCAGTCCCCTATGCAGATAAATTTGCTGTACGAGCTTCCGTTTCCGAGATATTTGACAAAAACCGTACAGATATGAAAAATGATGTGTCAAATGTCCTTGAAATCGGACAAAAACCGTACAGATATGAAAATGATGTGGTTCAAACGGCTATAACTTTTGAATCGAAAGTCGTAGAGCCTCGCAGATGGGCTCATTCGATTCCTCATCAAATTCTACAGTTAGCAGTCCCCTATGCAGGTAAATTTGCTGTACGAGCTTCGGTTTCCGAGATATTTGACAAAAACCAAACAGATATGAAAAATGATGTGGCTCAAACGGCTATAACTTTTGAATCGAAAGTCGTAGAGCCTCGCAGAGGGGCTCATTCGATTCCTCATCAAATTCTACAGTTAGCAGTCCCCTATGCAGATAAATTTGCTGTACGAGCTTCCGTTTCCGAGATATTTGACAAAAACCGTATCATGTTAACTTATCAAAACCACTAGAGGGCGCCTCGCCACGTTACATCTCCCATTGCTTTTATGATGTCATAGTAGACGTTGCTGACGCAGACACTTAAACAGTCAGTGATCCATTCCATCTCATCAGAGTAGCTAGTGACTTCTGGATCTGACACACTGACTTAGAGAAAACAAGTAAGTCCATAATGGGGATAAACTTTAGAGTAAGAATTTTCTACAATTATTCTGTATTCATTCTTTGACAAAAACACCCCCAATTGAAGACAGAATAGAGTACATATTGCTCTCTGAGCTTTGTTTAACCAAGTTGTCATATAAATGATGTGTTGATACTGGTTGATTAGAGGACTAGCAGTGATGGCAACTCACAGGCTCAAAAGGCTATAACTTTTGAATCGAAAGTCGTAGAGCCTCGCAGATGGGCTCATTCGATTCCTCATCAAATTCTACAGTTAGCAGTCCCCCATGCAGATAAATTTGCTGTACGAGCTTCCGTTTCCGAGATATTTGACAAAAACCGTACAGATATGAAAAATGATGTGTCAAATGTCCTTGAAATCGGACAAAAACCGTACAGATATGAAAATGATGTGGTTCAAACGGCTATAACTTTTGAATCGAAAGTCGTAGAGCCTCGCAGAGGGGCTCATTCGATTCCTCATCAAATTCTACAGTTAGCAGTCCCCTATGCAGATAAATTTGCTGTACGAGCTTCCGTTTCCGAGATATTTGACAAAAACCGTATCATGTTAACTTATCAAAACCACTAGAGGGCGCCTCGCCACGTTACATCTCCCATTGCTTTTATGATGTCATAGTAGACGTTGCTGACGCAGACACTTAAACAGTCAGTGATCCATTCCATCTCATCAGAGTAGCTAGTGACTTCTGGATCTGACACACTGACTTAGAGAAAACAAGTAAGTCCATAATGGGGATAAACTTTAGAGTAAGAATTTTCTACAATTATTCTGTATTCATTCTTTGACAAAAACACCCCCAATTGAAGACAGAATAGAGTACATATTGCTCTCTGAGCTTTGTTTAACCAAGTTGTCATATAAATGATGTGTTGATACTGGTTGATTAGAGGACTAGCAGTGATGGCAACTCACAGGCTCAAAAGGCTATAACTTTTGAATCGAAAGTCGTAGAGCCTCGCAGATGGGCTCATTCGATTCCTCATCAAATTCTACGGTTAGCAGTCCCCCATGCAGATAAATTTGCTGTACGAGCTTCCGTTTCCGAGATATTTGACAAAAACCGTACAGATATGAAAAATGATGTGTCAAATGTCCTTGAAATCGGACAAAAACCGTACAGATATGAAAATGATGTGGTTCAAACGGCTATAACTTTTGAATCGAAAGTCGTAGAGCCTCGCAGAGGGGCTCATTCGATTCCTCATCAAATTCTACAGTTAGCAGTCCCCTATACAGATAAATTTGCTGTACGAGCTTCCGTTTCCGAGATATTTGACAAAAACCGTATCATGTTAACTTATCAAAACCACTAGAGGGCGCCTCGCCACGTTACATCTCCCATTGCTTTTATGATGTCATAGTAGACGTTGCTGACGCAGACACTTAAACAGTCAGTGATCCATTCCATCTCATCAGAGTAGCTAGTGACTTCTGGATCTGACACACTGACTTAGAGAAAACAAGTAAGTCCATAATGGGGATAAACTTTAGAGTAAGAATTTTCTACAATTATTCTGTATTCATTCTTTGACAAAAACACCCCCAATTGAAGACAGAATAGAGTACATATTGCTCTCTGAGCTTTGTTTAACCAAGTTGTCATATAAATGATGTGTTGATACTGGTTGATTAGAGGACTAGCAGTGATGGCAACTCACAGGCTCAAAAGGCTATAACTTTTGAATCGAAAGTCGTAGAGCCTCGCAGATGGGCTCATTCGATTCCTCATCAAATTCTACAGTTAGCAGTCCCCTATGCAGGTAAATTTGCTGTACGAGCTTCGGTTTCCGAGATATTTGACAAAAACCAAACAGATATGAAAAATGATGTGGCTCAAACGGCTATAACTTTTGAATCGAAAGTCGTAGAGCCACGCAGATGGGCTCATTCGATTCCTCATCAAATTCTACAGTTAGCAGTCCCCTACGCAGATAAATTTGCTGTACGAGCTTCCGTTTCCGAGATATTTGACAAAAACCGTACAGATATGAAAAATGATGTGTCAAATGTCCTTGAAATCGGACAAAAACCGTACAGATATGAAAATGATGTGGTTCAAACGGCTATAACTTTTGAATCGAAAGTCGTAGAGCCTCGCAGATGGGCTCATTCGATTCCTCATCAAATTCTACAGTTAGCAGTCCCCTATGCAGATAAATTTGCTGTACGAGCTTCCGTTTCCGAGATATTTGACAAAAACCATACAGATATGAAAAATGATGTGTCAAATGTCCTTGAAATCGGACAAAAACCGTACAGATATGAAAATGATGTGGTTCAAACGGCTATAACTTTTGAATCGAAAGTCGTAGAGCCTCGCAGATGGGCTCATTCGATTCCTCATCAAATTCTACAGTTAGCAGTCCCCTATGCAGATAAATTTGCTGTACGAGCTTCCGTTTCCGAGATATTTGACAAAAACCGTACAGATATGAAAATGATGTGGTTCAAACGGCTATAACTTTTGAATCGAAAGTCGTAGAGCCTCGCAGATGGGCTCATTCGATTCCTCATCAAATTCTACAGTTAGCAGTCCCCTATGCAGGTAAATTTGTTGTACGAGCTTCGGTTTCCGAGATATTTGACAAAAACCAAACAGATATGAAAAATGATGTGGCTCAAACGGCTATAACTTTTGAATCGAAAGTCGTAGAGCCACGCAGATGGGCTCATTCGATTCCTCATCAAATTCTACAGTTAGCAGTCCCCTATGCAGATAAATTTGCTGTACGAGCTTCCGTTTCCGAGATATTTGACAAAAACCGTACAGATATGAAAAATGATGTGTCAAATGTCCTTGAAATCGGACAAAAACCGTACAGATATGAAAATGATGTGGTTCAAACGGCTATAACTTTTGAATCGAAAGTCGTAGAGCCTCGCAGATGGGCTCATTCGATTCCTCATCAAATTCTACAGTTAGCAGTCCCCTATGCAGATAAATTTGCTGTACGAGCTTCCGTTTCCGAGATATTTGACAAAAACCGTACAGATATGAAAAATGATGTGTCAAATGTCCTTGAAATCGGACAAAAACCGTACAGATATGAAAATGATGTGGTTCAAACGGCTATAACTTTTGAATCGAAAGTCGTAGAGCCTCGCAGAGGGGCTCATTCGATTCCTCATCAAATTCTACAGTTAGCAGTCCCCTATGCAGATAAATTTGCTGTACGAGCTTCCGTTTCCGAGATATTTGACAAAAACCGTATCATGTTAACTTATCAAAACCACTAGAGGGCGCCTCGCCACGTTACATCTCCCATTGCTTTTATGATGTCATAGTAGACGTTGCTGACGCAGACACTTAAACAGTCAGTGATCCATTCCATCTCATCAGAGTAGCTAGTGACTTCTGGATCTGACACACTGACTTAGAGAAAACAAGTAAGTCCATAATGGGGATAAACTTTAGAGTAAGAATTTTCTACAATTATTCTGTATTCATTCTTTGACAAAAACACCCCCAATTGAAGACAGAATAGAGTACATATTGCTCTCTGAGCTTTGTTTAACCAAGTTGTCATATAAATGATGTGTTGATACTGGTTGATTAGAGGACTAGCAGTGATGGCAACTCACAGGCTCAAAAGGCTATAACTTTTGAATCGAAAGTCGTAGAGCCTCGCAGATGGGCTCATTCGATTCCTCATCAAATTCTACAGTTAGCAGTCCCCTATGCAGGTAAATTTGCTGTACGAGCTTCGGTTTCCGAGATATTTGACAAAAACCAAACAGATATGAAAAATGATGTGGCTCAAACGGCTATAACTTTTGAATCGAAAGTCGTAGAGCCTCGCAGATGGGCTCATTCGATTCCTCATCAAATTCTACAGTTAGCAGTCCCCTATGCAGATAAATTTGCTGTACGAGCTTCCGTTTCCGAGATATTTGACAAAAACCGTACAGATATGAAAAATGATGTGTCAAATGTCCTTGAAATCGGACAAAAACCGTACAGATATGAAAATGATGTGGTTCAAACGGCTATAACTTTTGAATCGAAAGTCGTAGAGCCTCGCAGATGGGCTCATTCGATTCCTCATCAAATTCTACAGTTAGCAGTCCCCTATGCAGATAAATTTGCTGTACGAGCTTCCGTTTCCGAGATATTTGACAAAAACCGTATCATGTTAACTTATCAAAACCACTAGAGGGCGCCTCGCCACGTTACATCTCCCATTGCTTTTATGATGTCATAGTAGACGTTGCTGACGCAGACACTTAAACAGTCAGTGATCCATTCCATCTCATCAGAGTAGCTAGTGACTTCTGGATCTGACACACTGACTTAGAGAAAACAAGTAAGTCCATAATGGGGATAAACTTTAGAGTAAGAATTTTCTACAATTATTCTGTATTCATTCTTTGACAAAAACACCCCCAATTGAAGACAGAATAGAGTACATATTGCTCTCTGAGCTTTGTTTAACCAAGTTGTCATATAAATGATGTGTTGATACTGGTTGATTAGAGGACTAGCAGTGATGGCAACTCACAGGCTCAAAAGGCTATAACTTTTGAATCGAAAGTCGTAGAGCCTCGCAGATGGGCTCATTCGATTCCTCATCAAATTCTACAGTTAGCAGTCCCCTATGCAGGTAAATTTGCTGTACGAGCTTCGGTTTCCGAGATATTTGACAAAAACCAAACAGATATGAAAAATGATGTGGCTCAAACGGCTATAACTTTTGAATCGAAAGTCGTAGAGCCTCGCAGATGGGCTCATTCGATTCCTCATCAAATTCTACAGTTAGCAGTCCCCTATGCAGATAAATTTGCTGTACGAGCTTCCGTTTCCGAGATATTTGACAAAAACCGTACAGATATGAAAAATGATGTGTCAAATGTCCTTGAAATCGGACAAAAACCGTACAGATATGAAAATGATGTGGTTCAAACGGCTATAACTTTTGAATCGAAAGTCGTAGAGCCTCGCAGAGGGGCTCATTCGATTCCTCATCAAATTCTACAGTTAGCAGTCCCCTATGCAGATAAATTTGCTGTACGAGCTTCCGTTTCCGAGATATTTGACAAAAACCGTACAGATATGAAAAATGATGTGTCAAATGTCCTTGAAATCGGACAAAAACCGTACAGATATGAAAATGATGTGGTTCAAACGGCTATAACTTTTGAATCGAAAGTCGTAGAGCCTCGCAGATGGGCTCATTCGATTCCTCATCAAATTCTACAGTTAGCAGTCCCCTATGCAGATAAATTTGCTGTACGAGCTTCCGTTTCCGAGATATTTGACAAAAACCGTATCATGTTAACTTATCAAAACCACTAGAGGGCGCCTCGCCACGTTACATCTCCCATTGCTTTTATGATGTCATAGTAGACGTTGCTGACGCAGACACTTAACCCTCTTGGCGCCAAAGTCGCATTTCTGCGACAAGCTGCGTTACTGAGTAAAACAGTGATTTTATGATATTTACACGCTGAAACCTCGATTTTCCTGCCACCACTAGATGGCAGACATGTATAACTTGCTCTCGATTCAGTATGACACCATCTTCCAATGCAATATATTTTGAGAAAATCTCATTACGAGTTCCCTATTTTATACACGGGGCGCGCCAGCGCTCCTCAATACCATATGTTCTTTAGGACGGCATATTTCTGAAATAGTTTGACCTAGAGACAAGCGGTTTTTTACCTGTAAAAGTAGACAAATTGCGCTGTCTGGCAAGCTTCGGTTTATCCATTTGTGTAGCCGACTTCCGTATTTACGTACAACCACAAAGTTGTAAACTATGGGGATAGGTTGTTTTGCCTGGTGCAGTAGCCTACTTTGTCTATCCCTGTGGATGGGGATCTACAACTACTCGAAAATACC
The DNA here is from genome assembly GCF_949987555.1 of Borostomias antarcticus. NCBI lineage: Eukaryota > Metazoa > Chordata > Actinopteri > Stomiiformes > Stomiidae > Borostomias > Borostomias antarcticus. Next base: position 1,087,623 of record NW_028176821.1, read on the forward strand.
AGGATGGAGAGTTCGATTGCAAGATAGCCTACCATCTAAAGTTGAGTTTGTGCGTCGTGTTTGTACAAATAAGACATCCCACCTACAACAAAATAATCTCGACAAATCTAGCGACTTTTCCTGGTCATTTGGGAATGATTGAGATGACAAAGCCCTGCGCATTCCGTGGTTCACGTTACAACCGATTTCACCAGAGCTGAGGGTAAGTCTCCTCTCCATGACACTCGGCCAGTCTGACTAGATAGCGTCATATTTCCAGCTCAGACACCGTGGCCGCTCGGAGGAAGAGCAGCCTGCAAATGAATCGCGCGCGCACAATTTATGACCAATCACAACAATGATTTTGTACAGTTACAGTAAGCACAGTATATTTATAGATATGTTTTTGTCCTCTCACGTTTACTATAAATACACACGATGACTGTTCATTCAGTTGTGGGTTGAGCGGAGCAGAGTTATTGAGAGAGCGAGTCAGCAGAATTGAGTAGATTATTGCGTTGGAAAAACGCCAAATGGCTGCCATAAGGTTCAATTGTGAGCAGGTTTTGGATGATATTTGTCCATGGGGCTGGTAGAGAAATCAGAGATTGAGGACTACTGGGCACAGTTTTGACCAACTTTTACACCTGGATTTGGCAAAGTGATCTAGGAACAGATTTGAAATCATCCCGTCATTTCTGCATTTAGTAAACAATGATGAGTAGGCCTATGTTGAGAGGGGACAGCAGGGCCAGTGTGGGGTGGCTCTGTGTGCTGTGCCTTGCAATGAGAGGTACCACACTCTGAAAAACTAAACAGTGTCACTTGGATAGATAGGTACACTGGATAGATAGGTACACAGGCCTCTGCGGCTAAGAGACGCCTTCTGTTTACGTGAGTGATGCTACTATGTGGCCTAGTAATTAGTTTGTTTACTACTGTTGGCTTACCATTTACTGTTTTCTTGTTCATTTGATATTTGGATAACATAACAAATGGACAGAGGTGGGGAAATTTGTTGAAATAAGTTCAAATTGATTCAAAATATCCCATATTTCCTTAAAAAATGGCATAATTCAAGTTGGCCGCCACCCTATGACATCATAATATGCAAATTAGTTGGATAAATTTAGACCCAACATAAACTTTGGATCATTCTCAACATTTGTCTCATTTACAGTGAGTCTCTATCTCTAACCACTCTGAAGCCACACTCTTTTGAAATTTAGATGTAAAAATATTGTTTAAAAAAAAAAAAAACCTGGCGCCAAGAGGGTTAAACAGTCAGTGATCCATTCCATCTCATCAGAGTAGCTAGTGACTTCTGGATCTGACACACTGACTTAGAGAAAACAAGTAAGTCCATAATGGGGATAAACTTTAGAGTAAGAATTTTCTACAATTATTCTGTATTCATTCTTTGACAAAAACACCCCCAATTGAAGACAGAATAGAGTACATATTGCTCTCTGAGCTTTGTTTAACCAAGTTGTCATATAAATGATGTGTTGATACTGGTTGATTAGAGGACTAGCAGTGATGGCAACTCACAGGCTCAAAAGGCTATAACTTTTGAATCGAAAGTCGTAGAGCCTCGCAGATGGGCTCATTCGATTCCTCATCAAATTCTACAGTTAGCAGTCCCCTATGCAGGTAAATTTGTTGTACGAGCTTCGGTTTCCGAGATATTTGACAAAAACCAAACAGATATGAAAAATGATGTGGCTCAAACGGCTATAACTTTTGAATCGAAAGTCGTAGAGCCTCGCAGATGGGCTCATTCGATTCCTCATCAAATCCTACAGTTAGCAGTCCCCTGTGCAGATAAATTTGCTGTACGAGCTTCCGTTTCCGAGATATTTGACAAAAACCGTACAGATATGAAAAATGATGTGTCAAATGTCCTTGAAATCGGACAAAAACCGTACAGATATGAAAATGATGTGGTTCAAACGGCTATAACTTTTGAATCGAAAGTCGTAGAGCCTCGCAGATGGGCTCATTCGATTCCTCATCAAATTCTACAGTTAGCAGTCCCCTATGCAGATAAATTTGCTGTACGAGCTTCCGTTTCCGAGATATTTGACAAAAAACGTATCATGTTAACTTATCAAAACCACTAGAGGGCGCCTCGCCACGTTACACCTCCCATTGCTTTTATGATGTCATAGTAGACGTTGCTGACGCAGACACTTAAACAGTCAGTGATCCATTCCATCTCATCAGAGTAGCTAGTGACTTCTGGATCTGACACACTGACTTAGAGAAAACAAGTAAGTCCATAATGGGGATAAACTTTAGAGTAAGAATTTTCTACAATTATTCTGTATTCATTCTTTGACAAAAACACCCCCAATTGAAGACAGAATAGAGTACATATTGCTCTCTGAGCTTTGTTTAACCAAGTTGTCATATAAATGATGTGTTGATACTGGTTGATTAGAGGACTAGCAGTGATGGCAACTCACAGGCTCAAAAGGCTATAACTTTTGAATCGAAAGTCGTAGAGCCTCGCAGATGGGCTCATTCGATTCCTCATCAAATTCTACAGTTAGCAGTCCCCTATGCAGGTAAATTTGTTGTACGAGCTTCGGTTTCCGAGATATTTGACAAAAACCAAACAGATATGAAAAATGATGTGGCTCAAACGGCTATAACTTTTGAATCGAAAGTCGTAGAGCCTCGCAGAGGGGCTCATTCGATTCCTCATCAAATTCTACAGTTAGCAGTCCCCTATGCAGATAAATTTGCTGTACGAGCTTCCGTTTCCGAGATATTTGACAAAAACCGTATCATGTTAACTTATCAAAACCACTAGAGGGCGCCTCGCCACGTTACATCTCCCATTGCTTTTATGATGTCATAGTAGACGTTGCTGACGCAGACACTTAAACAGTCAGTGATCCATTCCATCTCATCAGAGTAGCTAGTGACTTCTGGATCTGACACACTGACTTAGAGAAAACAAGTAAGTCCATAATGGGGATAAACTTTAGAGTAAGAATTTTCTACAATTATTCTGTATTCATTCTTTGACAAAAACACCCCCAATTGAAGACAGAATAGAGTACATATTGCTCTCTGAGCTTTGTTTAACCAAGTTGTCATATAAATGATGTGTTGATACTGGTTGATTAGAGGACTAGCAGTGATGGCAACTCACAGGCTCAAAAGGCTATAACTTTTGAATCGAAAGTCGTAGAGCCTCGCAGATGGGCTCATTCGATTCCTCATCAAATTCTACAGTTAGCAGTCCCCTATGCAGGTAAATTTGCTGTACGAGCTTCGGTTTCCGAGATATTTGACAAAAACCAAACAGATATGAAAAATGATGTGGCTCAAACGGCTATAACTTTTGAATCGAAAGTCGTAGAGCCACGCAGATGGGCTCATTCGATTCCTCATCAAATTCTACAGTTAGCAGTCCCCTACGCAGATAAATTTGCTGTACGAGCTTCCGTTTCCGAGATATTTGACAAAAACCGTACAGATATGAAAAATGATGTGTCAAATGTCCTTGAAATCGGACAAAAACCGTACAGATATGAAAATGATGTGGTTCAAACGGCTATAACTTTTGAATCGAAAGTCGTAGAGCCTCGCAGATGGGCTCATTCGATTCCTCATCAAATTCTACAGTTAGCAGTCCCCTATGCAGATAAATTTGCTGTACGAGCTTCCGTTTCCGAGATATTTGACAAAAACCATACAGATATGAAAAATGATGTGTCAAATGTCCTTGAAATCGGACAAAAACCGTACAGATATGAAAATGATGTGGTTCAAACGGCTATAACTTTTGAATCGAAAGTCGTAGAGCCTCGCAGATGGGCTCATTCGATTCCTCATCAAATTCTACAGTTAGCAGTCCCCTATGCAGATAAATTTGCTGTACGAGCTTCCGTTTCCGAGATATTTGACAAAAACCGTACAGATATGAAAATGATGTGGTTCAAACGGCTATAACTTTTGAATCGAAAGTCGTAGAGCCTCGCAGATGGGCTCATTCGATTCCTCATCAAATTCTACAGTTAGCAGTCCCCTATGCAGGTAAATTTGTTGTACGAGCTTCGGTTTCCGAGATATTTGACAAAAACCAAACAGATATGAAAAATGATGTGGCTCAAACGGCTATAACTTTTGAATCGAAAGTCGTAGAGCCACGCAGATGGGCTCATTCGATTCCTCATCAAATTCTACAGTTAGCAGTCCCCTATGCAGATAAATTTGCTGTACGAGCTTCCGTTTCCGAGATATTTGACAAAAACCGTACAGATATGAAAAATGATGTGTCAAATGTCCTTGAAATCGGACAAAAACCGTACAGATATGAAAATGATGTGGTTCAAACGGCTATAACTTTTGAATCGAAAGTCGTAGAGCCTCGCAGATGAGCTCATTCGATTCCTCATCAAATTCTACAGTTAGCAGTCCCCTATGCAGATAAATTTGCTGTACGAGCTTCCGTTTCCGAGATATTTGACAAAAACCGTACAGATATGAAAAATGATGTGTCAAATGTCCTTGAAATCGGACAAAAACCGTACAGATATGAAAATGATGTGGTTCAAACGGCTATAACTTTTGAATCGAAAGTCGTAGAGCCTCGCAGAGGGGCTCATTCGATTCCTCATCAAATTCTACAGTTAGCAGTCCCCTATGCAGATAAATTTGCTGTACGAGCTTCCGTTTCCGAGATATTTGACAAAAACCGTATCATGTTAACTTATCAAAACCACTAGAGGGCGCCTCGCCACGTTACATCTCCCATTGCTTTTATGATGTCATAGTAGACGTTGCTGACGCAGACACTTAAACAGTCAGTGATCCATTCCATCTCATCAGAGTAGCTAGTGACTTCTGGATCTGACACACTGACTTAGAGAAAACAAGTAAGTCCATAATGGGGATAAACTTTAGAGTAAGAATTTTCTACAATTATTCTGTATTCATTCTTTGACAAAAACACCCCCAATTGAAGACAGAATAGAGTACATATTGCTCTCTGAGCTTTGTTTAACCAAGTTGTCATATAAATGATGTGTTGATACTGGTTGATTAGAGGACTAGCAGTGATGGCAACTCACAGGCTCAAAAGGCTATAACTTTTGAATCGAAAGTCGTAGAGCCTCGCAGATGGGCTCATTCGATTCCTCATCAAATTCTACAGTTAGCAGTCCCCTATGCAGGTAAATTTGTTGTACGAGCTTCGGTTTCCGAGATATTTGACAAAAACCAAACAGATATGAAAAATGATGTGGCTCAAACGGCTATAACTTTTGAATCGAAAGTCGTAGAGCCTCGCAGATGGGCTCATTCGATTCCTCATCAAATCCTACAGTTAGCAGTCCCCTGTGCAGATAAATTTGCTGTACGAGCTTCCGTTTCCGAGATATTTGACAAAAACCGTACAGATATGAAAAATGATGTGTCAAATGTCCTTGAAATCGGACAAAAACCGTACAGATATGAAAATGATGTGGTTCAAACGGCTATAACTTTTGAATCGAAAGTCGTAGAGCCTCGCAGATGGGCTCATTCGATTCCTCATCAAATTCTACAGTTAGCAGTCCCCTATGCAGATAAATTTGCTGTACGAGCTTCCGTTTCCGAGATATTTGACAAAAAACGTATCATGTTAACTTATCAAAACCACTAGAGGGCGCCTCGCCACGTTACACCTCCCATTGCTTTTATGATGTCATAGTAGACGTTGCTGACGCAGACACTTAAACAGTCAGTGATCCATTCCATCTCATCAGAGTAGCTAGTGACTTCTGGATCTGACACACTGACTTAGAGAAAACAAGTAAGTCCATAATGGGGATAAACTTTAGAGTAAGAATTTTCTACAATTATTCTGTATTCATTCTTTGACAAAAACACCCCCAATTGAAGACAGAATAGAGTACATATTGCTCTCTGAGCTTTGTTTAACCAAGTTGTCATATAAATGATGTGTTGATACTGGTTGATTAGAGGACTAGCAGTGATGGCAACTCACAGGCTCAAAAGGCTATAACTTTTGAATCGAAAGTCGTAGAGCCTCGCAGATGGGCTCATTCGATTCCTCATCAAATTCTACAGTTAGCAGTCCCCTATGCAGGTAAATTTGTTGTACGAGCTTCGGTTTCCGAGATATTTGACAAAAACCAAACAGATATGAAAAATGATGTGGCTCAAACGGCTATAACTTTTGAATCGAAAGTCGTAGAGCCTCGCAGAGGGGCTCATTCGATTCCTCATCAAATTCTACAGTTAGCAGTCCCCTATGCAGATAAATTTGCTGTACGAGCTTCCGTTTCCGAGATATTTGACAAAAACCGTATCATGTTAACTTATCAAAACCACTAGAGGGCGCCTCGCCACGTTACATCTCCCATTGCTTTTATGATGTCATAGTAGACGTTGCTGACGCAGACACTTAAACAGTCAGTGATCCATTCCATCTCATCAGAGTAGCTAGTGACTTCTGGATCTGACACACTGACTTAGAGAAAACAAGTAAGTCCATAATGGGGATAAACTTTAGAGTAAGAATTTTCTACAATTATTCTGTATTCATTCTTTGACAAAAACACCCCCAATTGAAGACAGAATAGAGTACATATTGCTCTCTGAGCTTTGTTTAACCAAGTTGTCATATAAATGATGTGTTGATACTGGTTGATTAGAGGACTAGCAGTGATGGCAACTCACAGGCTCAAAAGGCTATAACTTTTGAATCGAAAGTCGTAGAGCCTCGCAGATGGGCTCATTCGATTCCTCATCAAATTCTACAGTTAGCAGTCCCCTATGCAGGTAAATTTGCTGTACGAGCTTCGGTTTCCGAGATATTTGACAAAAACCAAACAGATATGAAAAATGATGTGGCTCAAACGGCTATAACTTTTGAATCGAAAGTCGTAGAGCCACGCAGATGGGCTCATTCGATTCCTCATCAAATTCTACAGTTAGCAGTCCCCTACGCAGATAAATTTGCTGTACGAGCTTCCGTTTCCGAGATATTTGACAAAAACCGTACAGATATGAAAAATGATGTGTCAAATGTCCTTGAAATCGGACAAAAACCGTACAGATATGAAAATGATGTGGTTCAAACGGCTATAACTTTTGAATCGAAAGTCGTAGAGCCTCGCAGATGGGCTCATTCGATTCCTCATCAAATTCTACAGTTAGCAGTCCCCTATGCAGATAAATTTGCTGTACGAGCTTCCGTTTCCGAGATATTTGACAAAAACCATACAGATATGAAAAATGATGTGTCAAATGTCCTTGAAATCGGACAAAAACCGTACAGATATGAAAATGATGTGGTTCAAACGGCTATAACTTTTGAATCGAAAGTCGTAGAGCCTCGCAGATGGGCTCATTCGATTCCTCATCAAATTCTACAGTTAGCAGTCCCCTATGCAGATAAATTTGCTGTACGAGCTTCCGTTTCCGAGATATTTGACAAAAACCGTACAGATATGAAAATGATGTGGTTCAAACGGCTATAACTTTTGAATCGAAAGTCGTAGAGCCTCGCAGATGGGCTCATTCGATTCCTCATCAAATTCTACAGTTAGCAGTCCCCTATGCAGGTAAATTTGTTGTACGAGCTTCGGTTTCCGAGATATTTGACAAAAACCAAACAGATATGAAAAATGATGTGGCTCAAACGGCTATAACTTTTGAATCGAAAGTCGTAGAGCCACGCAGATGGGCTCATTCGATTCCTCATCAAATTCTACAGTTAGCAGTCCCCTATGCAGATAAATTTGCTGTACGAGCTTCCGTTTCCGAGATATTTGACAAAAACCGTACAGATATGAAAAATGATGTGTCAAATGTCCTTGAAATCGGACAAAAACCGTACAGATATGAAAATGATGTGGTTCAAACGGCTATAACTTTTGAATCGAAAGTCGTAGAGCCTCGCAGATGGGCTCATTCGATTCCTCATCAAATTCTACAGTTAGCAGTCCCCTATGCAGATAAATTTGCTGTACGAGCTTCCGTTTCCGAGATATTTGACAAAAACCGTACAGATATGAAAAATGATGTGTCAAATGTCCTTGAAATCGGACAAAAACCGTACAGATATGAAAATGATGTGGTTCAAACGGCTATAACTTTTGAATCGAAAGTCGTAGAGCCTCGCAGAGGGGCTCATTCGATTCCTCATCAAATTCTACAGTTAGCAGTCCCCTATGCAGATAAATTTGCTGTACGAGCTTCCGTTTCCGAGATATTTGACAAAAACCGTATCATGTTAACTTATCAAAACCACTAGAGGGCGCCTCGCCACGTTACATCTCCCATTGCTTTTATGATGTCATAGTAGACGTTGCTGACGCAGACACTTAAACAGTCAGTGATCCATTCCATCTCATCAGAGTAGCTAGTGACTTCTGGATCTGACACACTGACTTAGAGAAAACAAGTAAGTCCATAATGGGGATAAACTTTAGAGTAAGAATTTTCTACAATTATTCTGTATTCATTCTTTGACAAAAACACCCCCAATTGAAGACAGAATAGAGTACATATTGCTCTCTGAGCTTTGTTTAACCAAGTTGTCATATAAATGATGTGTTGATACTGGTTGATTAGAGGACTAGCAGTGATGGCAACTCACAGGCTCAAAAGGCTATAACTTTTGAATCGAAAGTCGTAGAGCCTCGCAGATGGGCTCATTCGATTCCTCATCAAATTCTACAGTTAGCAGTCCCCTATGCAGGTAAATTTGCTGTACGAGCTTCGGTTTCCGAGATATTTGACAAAAACCAAACAGATATGAAAAATGATGTGGCTCAAACGGCTATAACTTTTGAATCGAAAGTCGTAGAGCCTCGCAGATGGGCTCATTCGATTCCTCATCAAATTCTACAGTTAGCAGTCCCCTATGCAGATAAATTTGCTGTACGAGCTTCCGTTTCCGAGATATTTGACAAAAACCGTACAGATATGAAAAATGATGTGTCAAATGTCCTTGAAATCGGACAAAAACCGTACAGATATGAAAATGATGTGGTTCAAACGGCTATAACTTTTGAATCGAAAGTCGTAGAGCCTCGCAGATGGGCTCATTCGATTCCTCATCAAATTCTACAGTTAGCAGTCCCCTATGCAGATAAATTTGCTGTACGAGCTTCCGTTTCCGAGATATTTGACAAAAACCGTATCATGTTAACTTATCAAAACCACTAGAGGGCGCCTCGCCACGTTACATCTCCCATTGCTTTTATGATGTCATAGTAGACGTTGCTGACGCAGACACTTAAACAGTCAGTGATCCATTCCATCTCATCAGAGTAGCTAGTGACTTCTGGATCTGACACACTGACTTAGAGAAAACAAGTAAGTCCATAATGGGGATAAACTTTAGAGTAAGAATTTTCTACAATTATTCTGTATTCATTCTTTGACAAAAACACCCCCAATTGAAGACAGAATAGAGTACATATTGCTCTCTGAGCTTTGTTTAACCAAGTTGTCATATAAATGATGTGTTGATACTGGTTGATTAGAGGACTAGCAGTGATGGCAACTCACAGGCTCAAAAGGCTATAACTTTTGAATCGAAAGTCGTAGAGCCTCGCAGATGGGCTCATTCGATTCCTCATCAAATTCTACAGTTAGCAGTCCCCTATGCAGGTAAATTTGCTGTACGAGCTTCGGTTTCCGAGATATTTGACAAAAACCAAACAGATATGAAAAATGATGTGGCTCAAACGGCTATAACTTTTGAATCGAAAGTCGTAGAGCCTCGCAGATGGGCTCATTCGATTCCTCATCAAATTCTACAGTTAGCAGTCCCCTATGCAGATAAATTTGCTGTACGAGCTTCCGTTTCCGAGATATTTGACAAAAACCGTACAGATATGAAAAATGATGTGTCAAATGTCCTTGAAATCGGACAAAAACCGTACAGATATGAAAATGATGTGGTTCAAACGGCTATAACTTTTGAATCGAAAGTCGTAGAGCCTCGCAGAGGGGCTCATTCGATTCCTCATCAAATTCTACAGTTAGCAGTCCCCTATGCAGATAAATTTGCTGTACGAGCTTCCGTTTCCGAGATATTTGACAAAAACCGTACAGATATGAAAAATGATGTGTCAAATGTCCTTGAAATCGGACAAAAACCGTACAGATATGAAAATGATGTGGTTCAAACGGCTATAACTTTTGAATCGAAAGTCGTAGAGCCTCGCAGATGGGCTCATTCGATTCCTCATCAAATTCTACAGTTAGCAGTCCCCTATGCAGATAAATTTGCTGTACGAGCTTCCGTTTCCGAGATATTTGACAAAAACCGTATCATGTTAACTTATCAAAACCACTAGAGGGCGCCTCGCCACGTTACATCTCCCATTGCTTTTATGATGTCATAGTAGACGTTGCTGACGCAGACACTTAAACAGTCAGTGATCCATTCCATCTCATCAGAGTAGCTAGTGACTTCTGGATCTGACACACTGACTTAGAGAAAACAAGTAAGTCCATAATGGGGATAAACTTTAGAGTAAGAATTTTCTACAATTATTCTGTATTCATTCTTTGACAAAAACACCCCCAATTGAAGACAGAATAGAGTACATATTGCTCTCTGAGCTTTGTTTAACCAAGTTGTCATATAAATGATGTGTTGATACTGGTTGATTAGAGGACTAGCAGTGATGGCAACTCACAGGCTCAAAAGGCTATAACTTTTGAATCGAAAGTCGTAGAGCCTCGCAGATGGGCTCATTCGATTCCTCATCAAATTCTACAGTTAGCAGTCCCCTATGCAGGTAAATTTGCTGTACGAGCTTCGGTTTCCGAGATATTTGACAAAAACCAAACAGATATGAAAAATGATGTGGCTCAAACGGCTATAACTTTTGAATCGAAAGTCGTAGAGCCTCGCAGATGGGCTCATTCGATTCCTCATCAAATTCTACAGTTAGCAGTCCCCTATGCAGATAAATTTGCTGTACGAGCTTCCGTTTCCGAGATATTTGACAAAAACCGTACAGATATGAAAATGATGTGGTTCAAACGGCTATAACTTTTGAATCGAAAGTCGTAGAGCCTCGCAGATGGGCTCATTCGATTCCTCATCAAATTCTACAGTTAGCAGTCCCCTATGCAGGTAAATTTGTTGTACGAGCTTCGGTTTCCGAGATATTTGACAAAAACCAAACAGATATGAAAAATGATGTGGCTCAAACGGCTATAACTTTTGAATCGAAAGTCGTAGAGCCACGCAGATGGGCTCATTCGATTCCTCATCAAATTCTACAGTTAGCAGTCCCCTATGCAGATAAATTTGCTGTACGAGCTTCCGTTTCCGAGATATTTGACAAAAACCGTACAGATATGAAAAATGATGTGTCAAATGTCCTTGAAATCGGACAAAAACCGTACAGATATGAAAATGATGTGGTTCAAACGGCTATAACTTTTGAATCGAAAGTCGTAGAGCCTCGCAGATGGGCTCATTCGATTCCTCATCAAATTCTACAGTTAGCAGTCCCCTATGCAGATAAATTTGCTGTACGAGCTTCCGTTTCCGAGATATTTGACAAAAACCGTACAGATATGAAAAATGATGTGTCAAATGTCCTTGAAATCGGACAAAAACCGTACAGATATGAAAATGATGTGGTTCAAACGGCTATAACTTTTGAATCGAAAGTCGTAGAGCCTCGCAGAGGGGCTCATTCGATTCCTCATCAAATTCTACAGTTAGCAGTCCCCTATGCAGATAAATTTGCTGTACGAGCTTCCGTTTCCGAGATATTTGACAAAAACCGTATCATGTTAACTTATCAAAACCACTAGAGGGCGCCTCGCCACGTTACATCTCCCATTGCTTTTATGATGTCATAGTAGACGTTGCTGACGCAGACACTTAAACAGTCAGTGATCCATTCCATCTCATCAGAGTAGCTAGTGACTTCTGGATCTGACACACTGACTTAGAGAAAACAAGTAAGTCCATAATGGGGATAAACTTTAGAGTAAGAATTTTCTACAATTATTCTGTATTCATTCTTTGACAAAAACACCCCCAATTGAAGACAGAATAGAGTACATATTGCTCTCTGAGCTTTGTTTAACCAAGTTGTCATATAAATGATGTGTTGATACTGGTTGATTAGAGGACTAGCAGTGATGGCAACTCACAGGCTCAAAAGGCTATAACTTTTGAATCGAAAGTCGTAGAGCCTCGCAGATGGGCTCATTCGATTCCTCATCAAATTCTACAGTTAGCAGTCCCCTATGCAGGTAAATTTGCTGTACGAGCTTCGGTTTCCGAGATATTTGACAAAAACCAAACAGATATGAAAAATGATGTGGCTCAAACGGCTATAACTTTTGAATCGAAAGTCGTAGAGCCTCGCAGATGGGCTCATTCGATTCCTCATCAAATTCTACAGTTAGCAGTCCCCTATGCAGATAAATTTGCTGTACGAGCTTCCGTTTCCGAGATATTTGACAAAAACCGTACAGATATGAAAAATGATGTGTCAAATGTCCTTGAAATCGGACAAAAACCGTACAGATATGAAAATGATGTGGTTCAAACGGCTATAACTTTTGAATCGAAAGTCGTAGAGCCTCGCAGATGGGCTCATTCGATTCCTCATCAAATTCTACAGTTAGCAGTCCCCTATGCAGATAAATTTGCTGTACGAGCTTCCGTTTCCGAGATATTTGACAAAAACCGTATCATGTTAACTTATCAAAACCACTAGAGGGCGCCTCGCCACGTTACATCTCCCATTGCTTTTATGATGTCATAGTAGACGTTGCTGACGCAGACACTTAAACAGTCAGTGATCCATTCCATCTCATCAGAGTAGCTAGTGACTTCTGGATCTGACACACTGACTTAGAGAAAACAAGTAAGTCCATAATGGGGATAAACTTTAGAGTAAGAATTTTCTACAATTATTCTGTATTCATTCTTTGACAAAAACACCCCCAATTGAAGACAGAATAGAGTACATATTGCTCTCTGAGCTTTGTTTAACCAAGTTGTCATATAAATGATGTGTTGATACTGGTTGATTAGAGGACTAGCAGTGATGGCAACTCACAGGCTCAAAAGGCTATAACTTTTGAATCGAAAGTCGTAGAGCCTCGCAGATGGGCTCATTCGATTCCTCATCAAATTCTACAGTTAGCAGTCCCCTCTGCAGGTAAATTTGCTGTACGAGCTTCGGTTTCCGAGATATTTGACAAAAACCAAACAGATATGAAAAATGATGTGGCTCAAACGGCTATAACTTTTGAATCGAAAGTCGTAGAGCCTCGCAGATGGGCTCATTCGATTCCTCATCAAATTCTACAGTTAGCAGTCCCCTATGCAGATAAATTTGCTGTACGAGCTTCCGTTTCCGAGATATTTGACAAAAACCGTACAGATATGAAAAATGATGTGTCAAATGTCCTTGAAATCGGACAAAAACCGTACAGATATGAAAATGATGTGGTTCAAACGGCTATAACTTTTGAATCGAAAGTCGTAGAGCCTCGCAGAGGGGCTCATTCGATTCCTCATCAAATTCTACAGTTAGCAGTCCCCTATGCAGATAAATTTGCTGTACGAGCTTCCGTTTCCGAGATATTTGACAAAAACCGTACAGATATGAAAAATGATGTGTCAAATGTCCTTGAAATCGGACAAAAACCGTACAGATATGAAAATGATGTGGTTCAAACGGCTATAACTTTTGAATCGAAAGTCGTAGAGCCTCGCAGATGGGCTCATTCGATTCCTCATCAAATTCTACAGTTAGCAGTCCCCTATGCAGATAAATTTGCTGTACGAGCTTCCGTTTCCGAGATATTTGACAAAAACCGTATCATGTTAACTTATCAAAACCACTAGAGGGCGCCTCGCCACGTTACATCTCCCATTGCTTTTATGATGTCATAGTAGACGTTGCTGACGCAGACACTTAAACAGTCAGTGATCCATTCCATCTCATCAGAGTAGCTAGTGACTTCTGGATCTGACACACTGACTTAGAGAAAACAAGTAAGTCCATAATGGGGATAAACTTTAGAGTAAGAATTTTCTACAATTATTCTGTATTCATTCTTTGACAAAAACACCCCCAATTGAAGACAGAATAGAGTACATATTGCTCTCTGAGCTTTGTTTAACCAAGTTGTCATATAAATGATGTGTTGATACTGGTTGATTAGAGGACTAGCAGTGATGGCAACTCACAGGCTCAAAAGGCTATAACTTTTGAATCGAAAGTCGTAGAGCCTCGCAGATGGGCTCATTCGATTCCTCATCAAATTCTACAGTTAGCAGTCCCCTATGCAGGTAAATTTGTTGTACGAGCTTCGGTTTCCGAGATATTTGACAAAAACCAAACAGATATGAAAAATGATGTGGCTCAAACGGCTATAACTTTTGAATCGAAAGTCGTAGAGCCTCGCAGATGGGCTCATTCGATTCCTCATCAAATCCTACAGTTAGCAGTCCCCTGTGCAGATAAATTTGCTGTACGAGCTTCCGTTTCCGAGATATTTGACAAAAACCGTACAGATATGAAAAATGATGTGTCAAATGTCCTTGAAATCGGACAAAAACCGTACAGATATGAAAATGATGTGGTTCAAACGGCTATAACTTTTGAATCGAAAGTCGTAGAGCCTCGCAGATGGGCTCATTCGATTCCTCATCAAATTCTACAGTTAGCAGTCCCCTATGCAGATAAATTTGCTGTACGAGCTTCGGTTTCCGAGATATTTGACAAAAACCAAACAGATATGAAAAATGATGTGGCTCAAACGGCTATAACTTTTGAATCGAAAGTCGTAGAGCCACGCAGATGGGCTCATTCGATTCCTCATCAAATTCTACAGTTAGCAGTCCCCTACGCAGATAAATTTGCTGTACGAGCTTCCGTTTCCGAGATATTTGACAAAAACCGTACAGATATGAAAAATGATGTGTCAAATGTCCTTGAAATCGGACAAAAACCGTACAGATATGAAAATGATGTGGTTCAAACGGCTATAACTTTTGAATCGAAAGTCGTAGAGCCTCGCAGATGGGCTCATTCGATTCCTCATCAAATTCTACAGTTAGCAGTCCCCTATGCAGATAAATTTGCTGTACGAGCTTCCGTTTCCGAGATATTTGACAAAAACCATACAGATATGAAAAATGATGTGTCAAATGTCCTTGAAATCGGACAAAAACCGTACAGATATGAAAATGATGTGGTTCAAACGGCTATAACTTTTGAATCGAAAGTCGTAGAGCCTCGCAGATGGGCTCATTCGATTCCTCATCAAATTCTACAGTTAGCAGTCCCCTATGCAGATAAATTTGCTGTACGAGCTTCCGTTTCCGAGATATTTGACAAAAACCGTACAGATATGAAAATGATGTGGTTCAAACGGCTATAACTTTTGAATCGAAAGTCGTAGAGCCTCGCAGATGGGCTCATTCGATTCCTCATCAAATTCTACAGTTAGCAGTCCCCTATGCAGGTAAATTTGTTGTACGAGCTTCGGTTTCCGAGATATTTGACAAAAACCAAACAGATATGAAAAATGATGTGGCTCAAACGGCTATAACTTTTGAATCGAAAGTCGTAGAGCCACGCAGATGGGCTCATTCGATTCCTCATCAAATTCTACAGTTAGCAGTCCCCTATGCAGATAAATTTGCTGTACGAGCTTCCGTTTCCGAGATATTTGACAAAAACCGTACAGATATGAAAAATGATGTGTCAAATGTCCTTGAAATCGGACAAAAACCGTACAGATATGAAAATGATGTGGTTCAAACGGCTATAACTTTTGAATCGAAAGTCGTAGAGCCTCGCAGATGGGCTCATTCGATTCCTCATCAAATTCTACAGTTAGCAGTCCCCTATGCAGATAAATTTGCTGTACGAGCTTCCGTTTCCGAGATATTTGACAAAAACCGTACAGATATGAAAAATGATGTGTCAAATGTCCTTGAAATCGGACAAAAACCGTACAGATATGAAAATGATGTGGTTCAAACGGCTATAACTTTTGAATCGAAAGTCGTAGAGCCTCGCAGAGGGGCTCATTCGATTCCTCATCAAATTCTACAGTTAGCAGTCCCCTATGCAGATAAATTTGCTGTACGAGCTTCCGTTTCCGAGATATTTGACAAAAACCGTATCATGTTAACTTATCAAAACCACTAGAGGGCGCCTCGCCACGTTACATCTCCCATTGCTTTTATGATGTCATAGTAGACGTTGCTGACGCAGACACTTAAACAGTCAGTGATCCATTCCATCTCATCAGAGTAGCTAGTGACTTCTGGATCTGACACACTGACTTAGAGAAAACAAGTAAGTCCATAATGGGGATAAACTTTAGAGTAAGAATTTTCTACAATTATTCTGTATTCATTCTTTGACAAAAACACCCCCAATTGAAGACAGAATAGAGTACATATTGCTCTCTGAGCTTTGTTTAACCAAGTTGTCATATAAATGATGTGTTGATACTGGTTGATTAGAGGACTAGCAGTGATGGCAACTCACAGGCTCAAAAGGCTATAACTTTTGAATCGAAAGTCGTAGAGCCTCGCAGATGGGCTCATTCGATTCCTCATCAAATTCTACAGTTAGCAGTCCCCTATGCAGGTAAATTTGCTGTACGAGCTTCGGTTTCCGAGATATTTGACAAAAACCAAACAGATATGAAAAATGATGTGGCTCAAACGGCTATAACTTTTGAATCGAAAGTCGTAGAGCCTCGCAGATGGGCTCATTCGATTCCTCATCAAATTCTACAGTTAGCAGTCCCCTATGCAGATAAATTTGCTGTACGAGCTTCCGTTTCCGAGATATTTGACAAAAACCGTACAGATATGAAAAATGATGTGTCAAATGTCCTTGAAATCGGACAAAAACCGTACAGATATGAAAATGATGTGGTTCAAACGGCTATAACTTTTGAATCGAAAGTCGTAGAGCCTCGCAGATGGGCTCATTCGATTCCTCATCAAATTCTACAGTTAGCAGTCCCCTATGCAGATAAATTTGCTGTACGAGCTTCCGTTTCCGAGATATTTGACAAAAACCGTATCATGTTAACTTATCAAAACCACTAGAGGGCGCCTCGCCACGTTACATCTCCCATTGCTTTTATGATGTCATAGTAGACGTTGCTGACGCAGACACTTAAACAGTCAGTGATCCATTCCATCTCATCAGAGTAGCTAGTGACTTCTGGATCTGACACACTGACTTAGAGAAAACAAGTAAGTCCATAATGGGGATAAACTTTAGAGTAAGAATTTTCTACAATTATTCTGTATTCATTCTTTGACAAAAACACCCCCAATTGAAGACAGAATAGAGTACATATTGCTCTCTGAGCTTTGTTTAACCAAGTTGTCATATAAATGATGTGTTGATACTGGTTGATTAGAGGACTAGCAGTGATGGCAACTCACAGGCTCAAAAGGCTATAACTTTTGAATCGAAAGTCGTAGAGCCTCGCAGATGGGCTCATTCGATTCCTCATCAAATTCTACAGTTAGCAGTCCCCTATGCAGGTAAATTTGTTGTACGAGCTTCGGTTTCCGAGATATTTGACAAAAACCAAACAGATATGAAAAATGATGTGGCTCAAACGGCTATAACTTTTGAATCGAAAGTCGTAGAGCCTCGCAGAGGGGCTCATTCGATTCCTCATCAAATTCTACAGTTAGCAGTCCCCTATGCAGATAAATTTGCTGTACGAGCTTCCGTTTCCGAGATATTTGACAAAAACCGTATCATGTTAACTTATCAAAACCACTAGAGGGCGCCTCGCCACGTTACATCTCCCATTGCTTTTATGATGTCATAGTAGACGTTGCTGACGCAGACACTTAAACAGTCAGTGATCCATTCCATCTCATCAGAGTAGCTAGTGACTTCTGGATCTGACACACTGACTTAGAGAAAACAAGTAAGTCCATAATGGGGATAAACTTTAGAGTAAGAATTTTCTACAATTATTCTGTATTCATTCTTTGACAAAAACACCCCCAATTGAAGACAGAATAGAGTACATATTGCTCTCTGAGCTTTGTTTAACCAAGTTGTCATATAAATGATGTGTTGATACTGGTTAATTAGAGGACTAGCAGTGATGGCAACTCACAGGCTCAAAAGGCTATAACTTTTGAATCGAAAGTCGTAGAGCCTCGCAGATGGGCTCATTCGATTCCTCATCAAATTCTACAGTTAGCAGTCCCCTATGCAGGTAAATTTGCTGTACGAGCTTCGGTTTCCGAGATATTTGACAAAAACCAAACAGATATGAAAAATGATGTGGCTCAAACGGCTATAACTTTTGAATCGAAAGTCGTAGAGCCTCGCAGATGGGCTCATTCGATTCCTCATCAAATTCTACAGTTAGCAGTCCCCTATGCAGATAAATTTGCTGTACGAGCTTCCGTTTCCGAGATATTTGACAAACACCGTACAGATATGAAAAATGATGTGTCAAATGTCCTTGAAATCGGACAAAAACCGTACAGATATGAAAATGATGTGGTTCAAACGGCTATAACTTTTGAATCGAAAGTCGTAGAGCCTCGCAAAGGGGCTCATTCGATTCCTCATCAAATTCTACAGTTAGCAGTCCCCTATGCAGATAAATTTGCTGTACGAGCTTCCGTTTCCGAGATATTTGACAAAAACCGTACAGATATGAAAAATGATGTGTCAAATGTCCTTGAAATCGGACAAAAACCGTACAGATATGAAAATGATGTGGTTCAAACGGCTATAACTTTTGAATCGAAAGTCGTAGAGCCTCGCAGATGGGCTCATTCGATTCCTCATCAAATTCTACAGTTAGCAGTCCCCTATGCAGATAAATTTGCTGTACGAGCTTCCGTTTCCGAGATATTTGACAAAAAACGTATCATGTTAACTTATCAAAACCACTAGAGGGCGCCTCGCCACGTTACACCTCCCATTGCTTTTATGATGTCATAGTAGACGTTGCTGACGCAGACACTTAAACAGTCAGTGATCCATTCCATCTCATCAGAGTAGCTAGTGACTTCTGGATCTGACACACTGACTTAGAGAAAACAAGTAAGTCCATAATGGGGATAAACTTTAGAGTAAGAATTTTCTACAATTATTCTGTATTCATTCTTTGACAAAAACACCCCCAATTGAAGACAGAATAGAGTACATATTGCTCTCTGAGCTTTGTTTAACCAAGTTGTCATATAAATGATGTGTTGATACTGGTTGATTAGAGGACTAGCAGTGATGGCAACTCACAGGCTCAAAAGGCTATAACTTTTGAATCGAAAGTCGTAGAGCCTCGCAGATGGGCTCATTCGATTCCTCATCAAATTCTACAGTTAGCAGTCCCCTATGCAGGTAAATTTGTTGTACGAGCTTCGGTTTCCGAGATATTTGACAAAAACCAAACAGATATGAAAAATGATGTGGCTCAAACGGCTATAACTTTTGAATCGAAAGTCGTAGAGCCTCGCAGAGGGGCTCATTCGATTCCTCATCAAATTCTACAGTTAGCAGTCCCCTATGCAGATAAATTTGCTGTACGAGCTTCCGTTTCCGAGATATTTGACAAAAACCGTACAGATATGAAAAATGATGTGTCAAATGTCCTTGAAATCGGACAAAAACCGTACAGATATGAAAATGATGTGGTTCAAACGGCTATAACTTTTGAATCGAAAGTCGTAGAGCCTCGCAGATGGGCTCATTCGATTCCTCATCAAATTCTACAGTTAGCAGTCCCCTATGCAGATAAATTTGCTGTACGAGCTTCCGTTTCCGAGATATTTGACAAAAACCGTATCATGTTAACTTATCAAAACCACTAGAGGGCGCCTCGCCACGTTACATCTCCCATTGCTTTTATGATGTCATAGTAGACGTTGCTGACGCAGACACTTAAACAGTCAGTGATCCATTCCATCTCATCAGAGTAGCTAGTGACTTCTGGATCTGACACACTGACTTAGAGAAAACAAGTAAGTCCATAATGGGGATAAACTTTAGAGTAAGAATTTTCTACAATTATTCTGTATTCATTCTTTGACAAAAACACCCCCAATTGAAGACAGAATAGAGTACATATTGCTCTCTGAGCTTTGTTTAACCAAGTTGTCATATAAATGATGTGTTGATACTGGTTGATTAGAGGACTAGCAGTGATGGCAACTCACAGGCTCAAAAGGCTATAACTTTTGAATCGAAAGTCGTAGAGCCTCGCAGATGGGCTCATTCGATTCCTCATCAAATTCTACAGTTAGCAGTCCCCTATGCAGGTAAATTTGCTGTACGAGCTTCGGTTTCCGAGATATTTGACAAAAACCAAACAGATATGAAAAATGATGTGGCTCAAACGGCTATAACTTTTGAATCGAAAGTCGTAGAGCCTCGCAGATGGGCTCATTCGATTCCTCATCAAATTCTACAGTTAGCAGTCCCCTGTGCAGATAAATTTGCTGTACGAGCTTCCGTTTCCGAGATATTTGACAAAAACCGTACAGATATGAAAAATGATGTGTCAAATGTCCTTGAAATCGGACAAAAACCGTACAGATATGAAAATGATGTGGTTCAAACGGCTATAACTTTTGAATCGAAAGTCGTAGAGCCTCGCAAAGGGGCTCATTCGATTCCTCATCAAATTCTACAGTTAGCAGTCCCCTATGCAGATAAATTTGCTGTACGAGCTTCCGTTTCCGAGATATTTGACAAAAACCGTACAGATATGAAAAATGATGTGTCAAATGTCCTTGAAATCGGACAAAAACCGTACAGATATGAAAATGATGTGGTTCAAACGGCTATAACTTTTGAATCGAAAGTCGTAGAGCCTCGCAGATGGGCTCATTCGATTCCTCATCAAATTCTACAGTTAGCAGTCCCCTATGCAGATAAATTTGCTGTACGAGCTTCCGTTTCCGAGATATTTGACAAAAACCGTATCCTGTTAACTTATCAAAACCACTAGAGGGCGCCTCGCCACGTTACATCTCCCATTGCTTTTATGATGTCATAGTAGACGTTGCTGACGCAGACACTTAAACAGTCAGTGATCCATTCCATCTCATCAGAGTAGCTAGTGACTTCTGGATCTGACACACTGACTTAGAGAAAACAAGTAAGTCCATAATGGGGATAAACTTTAGAGTAAGAATTTTCTACAATTATTCTGTATTCATTCTTTGACAAAAACACCCCCAATTGAAGACAGAATAGAGTACATATTGCTCTCTGAGCTTTGTTTAACCAAGTTGTCATATAAATGATGTGTTGATACTGGTTGATTAGAGGACTAGCAGTGATGGCAACTCACAGGCTCAAAAGGCTATAACTTTTGAATCGAAAGTCGTAGAGCCTCGCAGATGGGCTCATTCGATTCCTCATCAAATTCTACAGTTAGCAGTCCCCTATGCAGGTAAATTTGCTGTACGAGCTTCGGTTTCCGAGATATTTGACAAAAACCAAACAGATATGAAAAATGATGTGGCTCAAACGGCTATAACTTTTGAATCGAAAGTCGTAGAGCCTCGCAGATGGGCTCATTCGATTCCTCATCAAATTCTACAGTTAGCAGTCCCCTATGCAGATAAATTTGCTGTACGAGCTTCCGTTTCCGAGATATTTGACAAAAACCGTACAGATATGAAAAATGATGTGTCAAATGTCCTTGAAATCGGACAAAAACCGTACAGATATGAAAATGATGTGGTTCAAACGGCTATAACTTTTGAATCGAAAGTCGTAGAGCCTCGCAGAGGGGCTCATTCGATTCCTCATCAAATTCTACAGTTAGCAGTCCCCTATGCAGATAAATTTGCTGTACGAGCTTCCGTTTCCGAGATATTTGACAAAAACCGTACAGATATGAAAAATGATGTGTCAAATGTCCTTGAAATCGGACAAAAACCGTACAGATATGAAAATGATGTGGTTCAAACGGCTATAACTTTTGAATCGAAAGTCGTAGAGCCTCGCAGATGGGCTCATTCGATTCCTCATCAAATTCTACAGTTAGCAGTCCCCTATGCAGATAAATTTGCTGTACGAGCTTCCGTTTCCGAGATATTTGACAAAAACCGTATCATGTTAACTTATCAAAACCACTAGAGGGCGCCTCGCCACGTTACATCTCCCATTGCTTTTATGATGTCATAGTAGACGTTGCTGACGCAGACACTTAAACAGTCAGTGATCCATTCCATCTCATCAGAGTAGCTAGTGACTTCTGGATCTGACACACTGACTTAGAGAAAACAAGTAAGTCCATAATGGGGATAAACTTTAGAGTAAGAATTTTCTACAATTATTCTGTATTCATTCTTTGACAAAAACACCCCCAATTGAAGACAGAATAGAGTACATATTGCTCTCTGAGCTTTGTTTAACCAAGTTGTCATATAAATGATGTGTTGATACTGGTTGATTAGAGGACTAGCAGTGATGGCAACTCACAGGCTCAAAAGGCTATAACTTTTGAATCGAAAGTCGTAGAGCCTCGCAGATGGGCTCATTCGATTCCTCATCAAATTCTACAGTTAGCAGTCCCCTATGCAGGTAAATTTGTTGTACGAGCTTCGGTTTCCGAGATATTTGACAAAAACCAAACAGATATGAAAAATGATGTGGCTCAAACGGCTATAACTTTTGAATCGAAAGTCGTAGAGCCTCGCAGATGGGCTCATTCGATTCCTCATCAAATCCTACAGTTAGCAGTCCCCTATGCAGATAAATTTGCTGTACGAGCTTCCGTTTCCGAGATATTTGACAAAAACCGTACAGATATGAAAAATGATGTGTCAAATGTCCTTGAAATCGGACAAAAACCGTACAGATATGAAAATGATGTGGTTCAAACGGCTATAACTTTTGAATCGAAAGTCGTAGAGCCTCGCAGATGGGCTCATTCGATTCCTCATCAAATTCTACAGTTAGCAGTCCCCTATGCAGATAAATTTGCTGTACGAGCTTCCGTTTCCGAGATATTTGACAAAAACCGTATCATGTTAACTTATCAAAACCACTAGAGGGCGCCTCGCCACGTTACACCTCCCATTGCTTTTATGATGTCATAGTAGACGTTGCTGACGCAGACACTTAAACAGTCAGTGATCCATTCCATCTCATCAGAGTAGCTAGTGACTTCTGGATCTGACACACTGACTTAGAGAAAACAAGTAAGTCCATAATGGGGATAAACTTTAGAGTAAGAATTTTCTACAATTATTCTGTATTCATTCTTTGAAAAAAACACCCCCAATTGAAGACAGAATAGAGTACATATTGCTCTCTGAGCTTTGTTTAACCAAGTTGTCATATAAATGATGTGTTGATACTGGTTGATTAGAGGACTAGCAGTGATGGCAACTCACAGGCTCAAAAGGCTATAACTTTTGAATCGAAAGTCGTAGAGCCTCGCAGATGGGCTCATTCGATTCCTCATCAAATTCTACAGTTAGCAGTCCCCTATGCAGGTAAATTTGTTGTACGAGCTTCGGTTTCCGAGATATTTGACAAAAACCAAACAGATATGAAAAATGATGTGGCTCAAACGGCTATAACTTTTGAATCGAAAGTCGTAGAGCCTCGCAGAGGGGCTCATTCGATTCCTCATCAAATTCTACAGTTAGCAGTCCCCTATGCAGATAAATTTGCTGTACGAGCTTCCGTTTCCGAGATATTTGACAAAAAACGTACAGATATGAAAAATGATGTGTCAAATGTCCTTGAAATCGGACAAAAACCGTACAGATATGAAAATGATGTGGTTCAAACGGCTATAACTTTTGAATCGAAAGTCGTAGAGCCTCGCAGATGGGCTCATTCGATTCCTCATCAAATTCTACAGTTAGCAGTCCCCTATGCAGATAAATTTGCTGTACGAGCTTCCGTTTCCGAGATATTTGACAAAAACCGTACAGATATGAAAAATGATGTGTCAAATGTCCTTGAAATCGGACAAAAACCGTACAGATATGAAAATGATGTGGTTCAAACGGCTATAACTTTTGAATCGAAAGTCGTAGAGCCTCGCAGAGAGGCTCATTCGATTCCTCATCAAATTCTACAGTTAGCAGTCCCCTATGCAGATAAATTTGCTGTACGAGCTTCCGTTTCCGAGATATTTGACAAAAACCGTACAGATATGAAAAATGATGTGTCAAATGTCCTTGAAATCGGACAAAAACCGTACAGATATGAAAATGATGTGGTTCAAACGGCTATAACTTTTGAATCGAAAGTCGTAGAGCCTCGCAGAGGGGCTCATTCGATTCCTCATCAAATTCTACAGTTAGCAGTCCCCTATGCAGATAAATTTGCTGTACGAGCTTCCGTTTCCGAGATATTTGACAAAAACCGTACAGATATGAAAAATGATGTGTCAAATGTCCTTGAAATCGGACAAAAACCGTACAGATATGAAAATGATGTGGTTCAAACGGCTATAACTTTTGAATCGAAAGTCGTAGAGCCTCGCAGATGGGCTCATTCGATTCCTCATCAAATTCTACAGTTAGCAGTCCCCTATGCAGATAAATTTGCTGTACGAGCTTCCGTTTCCGAGATATTTGACAAAAACCGTATCATGTTAACTTATCAAAACCACTAGAGGGCGCCTCGCCACGTTACATCTCCCATTGCTTTTATGATGTCATAGTAGACGTTGCTGACGCAGACACTTAAACAGTCAGTGATCCATTCCATCTCATCAGAGTAGCTAGTGACTTCTGGATCTGACACACTGACTTAGAGAAAACAAGTAAGTCCATAATGGGGATAAACTTTAGAGTAAGAATTTTCTACAATTATTCTGTATTCATTCTTTGACAAAAACACCCCCAATTGAAGACAGAATAGAGTACATATTGCTCTCTGAGCTTTGTTTAACCAAGTTGTCATATAAATGATGTGTTGATACTGGTTGATTAGAGGACTAGCAGTGATGGCAACTCACAGGCTCAAAAGGCTATAACTTTTGAATCGAAAGTCGTAGAGCCTCGCAGATGGGCTCATTCGATTCCTCATCAAATTCTACAGTTAGCAGTCCCCTATGCAGGTAAATTTGTTGTACGAGCTTCGGTTTCCGAGATATTTGACAAAAACCAAACAGATATGAAAAATGATGTGGCTCAAACGGCTATAACTTTTGAATCGAAAGTCGTAGAGCCTCGCAGATGGGCTCATTCGATTCCTCATCAAATCCTACAGTTAGCAGTCCCCTGTGCAGATAAATTTGCTGTACGAGCTTCCGTTTCCGAGATATTTGACAAAAACCGTACAGATATGAAAAATGATGTGTCAAATGTCCTTGAAATCGGACAAAAACCGTACAGATATGAAAATGATGTGGTTCAAACGGCTATAACTTTTGAATCGAAAGTCGTAGAGCCTCGCAGATGGGCTCATTCGATTCCTCATCAAATTCTACAGTTAGCAGTCCCCTATGCAGATAAATTTGCTGTACGAGCTTCCGTTTCCGAGATATTTGACAAAAAACGTATCATGTTAACTTATCAAAACCACTAGAGGGCGCCTCGCCACGTTACACCTCCCATTGCTTTTATGATGTCATAGTAGACGTTGCTGACGCAGACACTTAAACAGTCAGTGATCCATTCCATCTCATCAGAGTAGCTAGTGACTTCTGGATCTGACACACTGACTTAGAGAAAACAAGTAAGTCCATAATGGGGATAAACTTTAGAGTAAGAATTTTCTACAATTATTCTGTATTCATTCTTTGACAAAAACACCCCCAATTGAAGACAGAATAGAGTACATATTGCTCTCTGAGCTTTGTTTAACCAAGTTGTCATATAAATGATGTGTTGATACTGGTTGATTAGAGGACTAGCAGTGATGGCAACTCACAGGCTCAAAAGGCTATAACTTTTGAATCGAAAGTCGTAGAGCCTCGCAGATGGGCTCATTCGATTCCTCATCAAATTCTACAGTTAGCAGTCCCCTATGCAGGTAAATTTGTTGTACGAGCTTCGGTTTCCGAGATATTTGACAAAAACCAAACAGATATGAAAAATGATGTGGCTCAAACGGCTATAACTTTTGAATCGAAAGTCGTAGAGCCTCGCAGAGGGGCTCATTCGATTCCTCATCAAATTCTACAGTTAGCAGTCCCCTATGCAGATAAATTTGCTGTACGAGCTTCCGTTTCCGAGATATTTGACAAAAACCGTACAGATATGAAAAATGATGTGTCAAATGTCCTTGAAATCGGACAAAAACCGTACAGATATGAAAATGATGTGGTTCAAACGGCTATAACTTTTGAATCGAAAGTCGTAGAGCCTCGCAGATGGGCTCATTCGATTCCTCATCAAATTCTACAGTTAGCAGTCCCCTATGCAGATAAATTTGCTGTACGAGCTTCCGTTTCCGAGATATTTGACAAAAACCGTATCATGTTAACTTATCAAAACCACTAGAGGGCGCCTCGCCACGTTACACCTCCCATTGCTTTTATGATGTCATAGTAGACGTTGCTGACGCAGACACTTAAACAGTCAGTGATCCATTCCATCTCATCAGAGTAGCTAGTGACTTCTGGATCTGACACACTGACTTAGAGAAAACAAGTAAGTCCATAATGGGGATAAACTTTAGAGTAAGAATTTTCTACAATTATTCTGTATTCATTCTTTGACAAAAACACCCCCAATTGAAGACAGAATAGAGTACATATTGCTCTCTGAGCTTTGTTTAACCAAGTTGTCATATAAATGATGTGTTGATACTGGTTGATTAGAGGACTAGCAGTGATGGCAACTCACAGGCTCAAAAGGCTATAACTTTTGAATCGAAAGTCGTAGAGCCTCGCAGATGGGCTCATTCGATTCCTCATCAAATTCTACAGTTAGCAGTCCCCTATGCAGATAAATTTGCTGTACGAGCTTCCGTTTCCGAGATATTTGACAAAAACCGTACAGATATGAAAAATGATGTGTCAAATGTCCTTGAAATCGGACAAAAACCGTACAGATATGAAAATGATGTGGTTCAAACGGCTATAACTTTTGAATCGAAAGTCGTAGAGCCTCGCAGATGGGCTCATTCGATTCCTCATCAAATTCTACAGTTAGCAGTCCCCTATGCAGATAAATTTGCTGTACGAGCTTCCGTTTCCGAGATATTTGACAAAAACCGTATCATGTTAACTTATCAAAACCACTAGAGGGCGCCTCGCCACGTTACATCTCCCATTGCTTTTATGATGTCATAGTAGACGTTGCTGACGCAGACACTTAAACAGTCAGTGATCCATTCCATCTCATCAGAGTAGCTAGTGACTTCTGGATCTGACACACTGACTTAGAGAAAACAAGTAAGTCCATAATGGGGATAAACTTTAGAGTAAGAATTTTCTACAATTATTCTGTATTCATTCTTTGACAAAAACACCCCCAATTGAAGACAGAATAGAGTACATATTGCTCTCTGAGCTTTGTTTAACCAAGTTGTCATATAAATGATGTGTTGATACTGGTTGATTAGAGGACTAGCAGTGATGGCAACTCACAGGCTCAAAAGGCTATAACTTTTGAATCGAAAGTCGTAGAGCCTCGCAGATGGGCTCATTCGATTCCTCATCAAATTCTACAGTTAGCAGTCCCCTACGCAGGTAAATTTGCTGTACGAGCTTCGGTTTCCGAGATATTTGACAAAAACCAAACAGATATGAAAAATGATGTGGCTCAAACGGCTATAACTTTTGAATCGAAAGTCGTAGAGCCACGCAGATGGGCTCATTCGATTCCTCATCAAATTCTACAGTTAGCAGTCCCCTATGCAGATAAATTTGCTGTACGAGCTTCCGTTTCCGAGATATTTGACAAAAACCGTACAGATATGAAAAATGATGTGTCAAATGTCCTTGAAATCGGACAAAAACCGTACAGATATGAAAATGATGTGGTTCAAACGGCTATAACTTTTGAATCGAAAGTCGTAGAGCCTCGCAGATGGGCTCATTCGATTCCTCATCAAATTCTACAGTTAGCAGTCCCCTATGCAGATAAATTTGCTGTACGAGCTTCCGTTTCCGAGATATTTGACAAAAACCGTACAGATATGAAAAATGATGTGTCAAATGTCCTTGAAATCGGACAAAAACCGTACAGATATGAAAATGATGTGGTTCAAACGGCTATAACTTTTGAATCGAAAGTCGTAGAGCCTCGCAGAGGGGCTCATTCGATTCCTCATCAAATTCTACAGTTAGCAGTCCCCTATGCAGATAAATTTGCTGTACGAGCTTCCGTTTCCGAGATATTTGACAAAAACCGTACAGATATGAAAAATGATGTGTCAAATGTCCTTGAAATCGGACAAAAACCGTACAGATATGAAAATGATGTGGTTCAAACGGCTATAACTTCTGAATCGAAAGTCGTAGAGCCTCGCAGATGGGCTCATTCGATTCCTCATCAAATTCTACAGTTAGCAGTCCCCTATGCAGATAAATTTGCTGTACGAGCTTCCGTTTCCGAGATATTTGACAAAAACCGTATCATGTTAACTTATCAAAACCACTAGAGGGCGCCTCGCCACGTTACATCTCCCATTGCTTTTATGATGTCATAGTAGATGTTGCTGACGCAGACACTTAAACAGTCAGTGATCCATTCCATCTCATCAGAGTAGCTAGTGACTTCTGGATCTGACACACTGACTTAGAGAAAACAAGTAAGTCCATAATGGGGATAAACTTTAGAGTAAGAATTTTCTACAATTATTCTGTATTCATTCTTTGACAAAAACACCCCCAATTGAAGACAGAATAGAGTACATATTGCTCTCTGAGCTTTGTTTAACCAAGTTGTCATATAAATGATGTGTTGATACTGGTTGATTAGAGGACTAGCAGTGATGGCAACTCACAGGCTCAAAAGGCTATAACTTTTGAATCGAAAGTCGTAGAGCCTCGCAGATGGGCTCATTCGATTCCTCATCAAATTCTACAG
This sequence comes from Borostomias antarcticus, assembly GCF_949987555.1. Classification (NCBI taxonomy): domain Eukaryota; kingdom Metazoa; phylum Chordata; class Actinopteri; order Stomiiformes; family Stomiidae; genus Borostomias; species Borostomias antarcticus. The sequence goes on from NW_028176821.1 coordinate 1,116,604, forward strand.
TTAGCAGTCCCCTTTGCAGGTAAATTTGCTGTACGAGCTTCGGTTTCCGAGATATTTGACAAAAACCAAACAGATATGAAAAATGATGTGGCTCAAACGGCTATAACTTTTGAATCGAAAGTCGTAGAGCCTCGCAGATGGGCTCATTCGATTCCTCATCAAATTCTACAGTTAGCAGTCCCATGTGCAGATAAATTTGCTGTACGAGCTTCCGTTTCCGAGATATTTGACAAAAACCGTACAGATATGAAAAATGATGTGTCAAATGTCCTTGAAATCGGACAAAAACCGTACAGATATGAAAATGATGTGGTTCAAACGGCTATAACTTTTGAATCGAAAGTCGTAGAGCCTCGCAGATGGGCTCATTCGATTCCTCATCAAATTCTACAGTTAGCAGTCCCCTATGCAGATAAATTTGCTGTACGAGCTTCCGTTTCCGAGATATTTGACAAAAACCGTATCATGTTAACTTATCAAAACCACTAGAGGGCGCCTCGCCACGTTACATCTCCCATTGCTTTTATGATGTCATAGTAGACGTTGCTGACGCAGACACTTAAACAGTCAGTGATCCATTCCATCTCATCAGAGTAGCTAGTGACTTCTGGATCTGACACACTGACTTAGAGAAAACAAGTAAGTCCATAATGGGGATAAACTTAAGAGTAAGAATTTTCTACAATTATTCTGTATTCATTCTTTGACAAAAACACCCCCAATTGAAGACAGAATAGAGTACATATTGCTCTCTGAGCTTTGTTTAACCAAGTTGTCATATAAATGATGTGTTGATACTGGTTGATTAGAGGACTAGCAGTGATGGCAACTCACAGGCTCAAAAGGCTATAACTTTTGAATCGAAAGTCGTAGAGCCTCGCAGATGGGCTCATTCGATTCCTCATCAAATTCTACAGTTAGCAGTCCCCTTTGCAGGTAAATTTGCTGTACGAGCTTCGGTTTCCGAGATATTTGACAAAAACCAAACAGATATGAAAAATGATGTGGCTCAAACGGCTATAGATTTTGAATCGAAAGTCGTAGAGCCTCGCAGATGGGCTCATTCGATTCCTCATCAAATTCTACAGTTAGCAGTCCCCTATGCAGATAAATTTGCTGTACGAGCTTCCGTTTCCGAGATATTTGACAAAAACCGTACAGATATGAAAATGATGTGGTTCAAACGGCTATAACTTTTGAATCGAAAGTCGTAGAGCCTCGCAGAGGGGCTCATTCGATTCCTCATCAAATTCTACAGTTAGCAGTCCCCTATGCAGATAAATTTGCTGTACGAGCTTCCGTTTCCGAGATATTTGACAAAAACCGTATCATGTTAACTTATCAAAACCACTAGAGGGCGCCTCGCCACGTTACATCTCCCATTGCTTTTATGATGTCATAGTAGACGTTGCTGACGCAGACACTTAAACAGTCAGTGATCCATTCCATCTCATCAGAGTAGCTAGTGACTTCTGGATCTGACACACTGACTTAGAGAAAACAAGTAAGTCCATAATGGGGATAAACTTTAGAGTAAGAATTTTCTACAATTATTCTGTATTCATTCTTTGACAAAAACACCCCCAATTGAAGACAGAATAGAGTACATATTGCTCTCTGAGCTTTGTTTAACCAAGTTGTCATATAAATGATGTGTTGATACTGGTTGATTAGAGGACTAGCAGTGATGGCAACTCACAGGCTCAAAAGGCTATAACTTTTGAATCGAAAGTCGTAGAGCCTCGCAGATGGGCTCATTCGATTCCTCATCAAATTCTACAGTTAGCAGTCCCCTATGCAGGTAAATTTGTTGTACGAGCTTCGGTTTCCGAGATATTTGACAAAAACCAAACAGATATGAAAAATGATGTGGCTCAAACGGCTATAACTTTTGAATCGAAAGTCGTAGAGCCTCGCAGATGGGCTCATTCGATTCCTCATCAAATTCTACAGTTAGCAGTCCCATGTGCAGATAAATTTGCTGTACGAGCTTCCGTTTCCGAGATATTTGACAAAAACCGTACAGATATGAAAAATGATGTGTCAAATGTCCTTGAAATCGGACAAAAACCGTACAGATATGAAAATGATGTGGTTCAAACGGCTATAACTTTTGAATCGAAAGTCGTAGAGCCTCGCAGATGGGCTCATTCGATTCCTCATCAAATTCTACAGTTAGCAGTCCCCTATGCAGGTAAATTTGTTGTACGAGCTTCGGTTTCCGAGATATTTGACAAAAACCAAACAGATATGAAAAATGATGTGGCTCAAACGGCTATAACTTTTGAATCGAAAGTCGTAGAGCCTCGCAGATGGGCTCATTCGATTCCTCATCAAATTCTACAGTTAGCAGTCCCATGTGCAGATAAATTTGCTGTACGAGCTTCCGTTTCCGAGATATTTGACAAAAACCGTACAGATATGAAAAATGATGTGTCAAATGTCCTTGAAATCGGACAAAAACCGTACAGATATGAAAATGATGTGGTTCAAACGGCTATAACTTTTGAATCGAAAGTCGTAGAGCCTCGCAGATGGGCTCATTCGATTCCTCATCAAATTCTACAGTTAGCAGTCCCCTATGCAGATAAATTTGCTGTACGAGCTTCCGTTTCCGAGATATTTGACAAAAACCGTACAGATATGAAAAATGATGTGTCAAATGTCCTTGAAATCGGACAAAAACCGTACAGATATGAAAATGATGTGGTTCAAACGGCTATAACTTTTGAATCGAAAGTCGTAGAGCCTCGCAGAGGGGCTCATTCGATTCCTCATCAAATTCTACAGTTAGCAGTCCCCTATGCAGATAAATTTGCTGTACGAGCTTCCGTTTCCGAGATATTTGACAAAAACCGTACAGATATGAAAAATGATGTGTCAAATGTCCTTGAAATCGGACAAAAACCGTACAGATATGAAAATGATGTGGTTCAAACGGCTATAACTTTTGAATCGAAAGTCGTAGAGCCTCGCAGAGGGGCTCATTCGATTCCTCATCAAATTCTACAGTTAGCAGTCCCCTATGCAGATAAATTTGCTGTACGAGCTTCCGTTTCCGAGATATTTGACAAAAACCGTACAGATATGAAAAATGATGTGTCAAATGTCCTTGAAATCGGACAAAAACCGTACAGATATGAAAATGATGTGGTTCAAACGGCTATAACTTTTGAATCGAAAGTCGTAGAGCCTCGCAGATGGGCTCATTCGATTCCTCATCAAATTCTACAGTTAGCAGTCCCCTATGCAGATAAATTTGCTGTACGAGCTTCCGTTTCCGAGATATTTGACAAAAACCGTATCATGTTAACTTATCAAAACCACTAGAGGGCGCCTCGCCACGTTACATCTCCCATTGCTTTTATGATGTCATAGTAGACGTTGCTGACGCAGACACTTAAACAGTCAGTGATCCATTCCATCTCATCAGAGTAGCTAGTGACTTCTGGATCTGACACACTGACTTAGAGAAAACAAGTAAGTCCATAATGGGGATAAACTTTAGAGTAAGAATTTTCTACAATTATTCTGTATTCATTCTTTGACAAAAACACCCCCAATTGAAGACAGAATAGAGTACATATTGCTCTCTGAGCTTTGTTTAACCAAGTTGTCATATAAATGATGTGTTGATACTGGTTGATTAGAGGACTAGCAGTGATGGCAACTCACAGGCTCAAAAGGCTATAACTTTTGAATCGAAAGTCGTAGAGCCTCGCAGATGGGCTCATTCGATTCCTCATCAAATTCTACAGTTAGCAGTCCCCTATGCAGGTAAATTTGCTGTACGAGCTTCGGTTTCCGAGATATTTGACAAAAACCAAACAGATATGAAAAATGATGTGGCTCAAACGGCTATAACTTTTGAATCGAAAGTCGTAGAGCCTCGCAGATGGGCTCATTCGATTCCTCATCAAATTCTACAGTTAGCAGTCCCCTATGCAGATAAATTTGCTGTACGAGCTTCCGTTTCCGAGATATTTGACAAAAACCGTACAGATATGAAAAATGATGTGTCAAATGTCCTTGAAATCGGACAAAAACCGTACAGATATGAAAATGATGTGGTTCAAACGGCTATAACTTTTGAATCGAAAGTCGTAGAGCCTCGCAGAGGGGCTCATTCGATTCCTCATCAAATTCTACAGTTAGCAGTCCCCTATGCAGATAAATTTGCTGTACGAGCTTCCGTTTCCGAGATATTTGACAAAAACCGTACAGATATGAAAAATGATGTGTCAAATGTCCTTGAAATCGGACAAAAACCGTACAGATATGAAAATGATGTGGTTCAAACGGCTATAACTTTTGAATCGAAAGTCGTAGAGCCTCGCAGATGGGCTCATTCGATTCCTCATCAAATTCTACAGTTAGCAGTCCCCTATGCAGATAAATTTGCTGTACGAGCTTCCGTTTCCGAGATATTTGACAAAAACCGTATCATGTTAACTTATCAAAACCACTAGAGGGCGCCTCGCCACGTTACATCTCCCATTGCTTTTATGATGTCATAGTAGACGTTGCTGACGCAGACACTTAAACAGTCAGTGATCCATTCCATCTCATCAGAGTAGCTAGTGACTTCTGGATCTGACACACTGACTTAGAGAAAACAAGTAAGTCCATAATGGGGATAAACTTTAGAGTAAGAATTTTCTACAATTATTCTGTATTCATTCTTTGACAAAAACACCCCCAATTGAAGACAGAATAGAGTACATATTGCTCTCTGAGCTTTGTTTAACCAAGTTGTCATATAAATGATGTGTTGATACTGGTTGATTAGAGGACTAGCAGTGATGGCAACTCACAGGCTCAAAAGGCTATAACTTTTGAATCGAAAGTCGTAGAGCCTCGCAGATGGGCTCATTCGATTCCTCATCAAATTCTACAGTTAGCAGTCCCCTATGCAGGTAAATTTGTTGTACGAGCTTCGGTTTCCGAGATATTTGACAAAAACCAAACAGATATGAAAAATGATGTGGCTCAAACGGCTATAACTTTTGAATCGAAAGTCGTAGAGCCTCGCAGATGGGCTCATTCGATTCCTCATCAAATCCTACAGTTAGCAGTCCCCTATGCAGATAAATTTGCTGTACGAGCTTCCGTTTCCGAGATATTTGACAAAAACCGTACAGATATGAAAAATGATGTGTCAAATGTCCTTGAAATCGGACAAAAACCGTACAGATATGAAAATGATGTGGTTCAAACGGCTATAACTTTTGAATCGAAAGTCGTAGAGCCTCGCAGATGGGCTCATTCGATTCCTCATCAAATTCTACAGTTAGCAGTCCCCTATGCAGATAAATTTGCTGTACGAGCTTCCGTTTCCGAGATATTTGACAAAAACCGTATCATGTTAACTTATCAAAACCACTAGAGGGCGCCTCGCCACGTTACACCTCCCATTGCTTTTATGATGTCATAGTAGACGTTGCTGACGCAGACACTTAAACAGTCAGTGATCCATTCCATCTCATCAGAGTAGCTAGTGACTTCTGGATCTGACACACTGACTTAGAGAAAACAAGTAAGTCCATAATGGGGATAAACTTTAGAGTAAGAATTTTCTACAATTATTCTGTATTCATTCTTTGAAAAAAACACCCCCAATTGAAGACAGAATAGAGTACATATTGCTCTCTGAGCTTTGTTTAACCAAGTTGTCATATAAATGATGTGTTGATACTGGTTGATTAGAGGACTAGCAGTGATGGCAACTCACAGGCTCAAAAGGCTATAACTTTTGAATCGAAAGTCGTAGAGCCTCGCAGATGGGCTCATTCGATTCCTCATCAAATTCTACAGTTAGCAGTCCCCTACGCAGGTAAATTTGCTGTACGAGCTTCGGTTTCCGAGATATTTGACAAAAACCAAACAGATATGAAAAATGATGTGGCTCAAACGGCTATAACTTTTGAATCGAAAGTCGTAGAGCCTCGCAGATGGGCTCATTCGATTCCTCATCAAATCCTACAGTTAGCAGTCCCCTATGCAGATAAATTTGCTGTACGAGCTTCCGTTTCCGAGATATTTGACAAAAACCGTACAGATATGAAAAATGATGTGTCAAATGTCCTTGAAATCGGACAAAAACCGTACAGATATGAAAATGATGTGGTTCAAACGGCTATAACTTTTGAATCGAAAGTCGTAGAGCCTCGCAGATGGGCTCATTCGATTCCTCATCAAATTCTACAGTTAGCAGTCCCCTATGCAGATAAATTTGCTGTACGAGCTTCCGTTTCCGAGATATTTGACAAAAACCGTATCATGTTAACTTATCAAAACCACTAGAGGGCGCCTCGCCACGTTACACCTCCCATTGCTTTTATGATGTCATAGTAGACGTTGCTGACGCAGACACTTAAACAGTCAGTGATCCATTCCATCTCATCAGAGTAGCTAGTGACTTCTGGATCTGACACACTGACTTAGAGAAAACAAGTAAGTCCATAATGGGGATAAACTTTAGAGTAAGAATTTTCTACAATTATTCTGTATTCATTCTTTGAAAAAAACACCCCCAATTGAAGACAGAATAGAGTACATATTGCTCTCTGAGCTTTGTTTAACCAAGTTGTCATATAAATGATGTGTTGATACTGGTTGATTAGAGGACTAGCAGTGATGGCAACTCACAGGCTCAAAAGGCTATAACTTTTGAATCGAAAGTCGTAGAGCCTCGCAGATGGGCTCATTCGATTCCTCATCAAATTCTACAGTTAGCAGTCCCCTACGCAGGTAAATTTGCTGTACGAGCTTCGGTTTCCGAGATATTTGACAAAAACCAAACAGATATGAAAAATGATGTGGTTCAAACGGCTATAACTTTTGAATCGAAAGTTGTAGAGCCTCGCAGATGGGCTCATTCGATTCCTCATCAAATTCTACAGTTAGCAGTCCCCTATGCAGATAAATTTGCTGTACGAGCTTCCGTTTCCGAGATATTTGACAAAAACCGTACAGATATGAAAAATGATGTGTCAAATGTCCTTGAAATCGGACAAAAACCGTACAGATATGAAAATGATGTGGTTCAAACGGCTATAACTTTTGAATCGAAAGTCGTAGAGCCTCGCAGATGGGCTCATTCGATTCCTCATCAAATTCTACAGTTAGCAGTCCCCTATGCAGATAAATTTGCTGTACGAGCTTCCGTTTCCGAGATATTTGACAAAAACCGTACAGATATGAAAAATGATGTGTCAAATGTCCTTGAAATCGGACAAAAACCGTACAGATATGAAAATGATGTGGTTCAAACGGCTATAACTTTTGAATCGAAAGTCGTAGAGCCTCGCAGAGGGGCTCATTCGATTCCTCATCAAATTCTACAGTTAGCAGTCCCCTATGCAGATAAATTTGCTGTACGAGCTTCCGTTTCCGAGATATTTGACAAAAACCGTACAGATATGAAAAATGATGTGTCAAATGTCCTTGAAATCGGACAAAAACCAAACAGATATGAAAAATGATCTGGCTCAAACGGCTATAACTTTTGAATCGAAAGTCGTAGAGCCTCGCAGATGGGCTCATTCGATTCCTCATCAAATTCTACAGTTAGCAGTCCCCTATGCAGATAAATTTGCTGTACGAGCTTCCGTTTCCGAGATATTTGACAAAAACCGTACAGATATGAAAAATGATGTGTCAAATGTCCTTGAAATCGGACAAAAACCGTACAGATATGAAAATGATGTGGTTCAAACGGCTATAACTTTTGAATCGAAAGTCGTAGAGCCTCGCAGAGGGGCTCATTCGATTCCTCATCAAATTCTACAGTTAGCAGTCCCCTATGCAGATAAATTTGCTGTACGAGCTTCCGTTTCCGAGATATTTGACAAAAACCGTACAGATATGAAAAATGATGTGTCAAATGTCCTTGAAATCGGACAAAAACCGTACAGATATGAAAATGATGTGGTTCAAACGGCTATAACTTTTGAATCGAAAGTCGTAGAGCCTCGCAGATGGGCTCATTCGATTCCTCATCAAATTCTACAGTTAGCAGTCCCCTATGCAGATAAATTTGCTGTACGAGCTTCCGTTTCCGAGATATTTGACAAAAACCGTATCATGTTAACTTATCAAAACCACTAGAGGGCGCCTCGCCACGTTACATCTCCCATTGCTTTTATGATGTCATAGTAGACGTTGCTGACGCAGACACTTAAACAGTCAGTGATCCATTCCATCTCATCAGAGTAGCTAGTGACTTCTGGATCTGACACACTGACTTAGAGAAAACAAGTAAGTCCATAATGGGGATAAACTTTAGAGTAAGAATTTTCTACAATTATTCTGTATTCATTCTTTGACAAAAACACCCCCAATTGAAGACAGAATAGAGTACATATTGCTCTCTGAGCTTTGTTTAACCAAGTTGTCATATAAATGATGTGTTGATACTGGTTGATTAGAGGACTAGCAGTGATGGCAACTCACAGGCTCAAAAGGCTATAACTTTTGAATCGAAAGTCGTAGAGCCTCGCAGATGGGCTCATTCGATTCCTCATCAAATTCTACAGTTAGCAGTCCCCTATGCAGGTAAATTTGTTGTACGAGCTTCGGTTTCCGAGATATTTGACAAAAACCGTACAGATATGAAAAATTATGTGGTTCAAACGGCTACATTTTGAATCGAAAGTCGTAGAGCCTCGTAGATGGGCTCATTCGATTCCTCATCAAATTCTACAGTTAGCATTCCCCAAAGGTAAATTTGCTGTACGAGCTTCCGTTTCCGAGATATTTGACAAAAACCGTACAGATTAGAAAAATGATGTGTCAAATGTCCTTGAAATCGGACAAAAACCGTACAGATATGGAAAATTATGTGGTTCAAACGGCTATAACTTTTGAATCGAAAGTCGTAGAGCCTCGCAGATGGGCTCATTCGATTCCTCATCAAATTCTACAGTTAGCAGTCCCCTATGCAGGTAAATTTGCTGTACAAGCTTCCGTTTCCGAGATATTTGACAAAAACCGTACAGATATGAAAAATTATGTGGTTCAAACGGCTATAACTTTTGAATCGAAATTCGTAGAGCCTCGCAGATGGGCTCATTCTACTCCTCATCAAATTCTACAGTTAGCATTCCCCTATGCAGGTAAATTTGCTGTACGAGCTTCCGTTTCCGAGATATTTGACAAAAACCGTACAGATTTGAAAAATGATGTGTCAAATGTCCATGAAATCGGACAAAAACCGTACAGATATGGACAATTATGTGGTTCAAACGGCTATAACTTTTGAATCGAAAGTCGTAGAGCCTCGCAGATGGGCTCATTCGATTCCTCATCAAATTCTACAGTTAGCATTCCCCGAAGGTAAATTTGCTGTACGAGCTTCCGTTTCCGAGATATTTGACAAAAACCGGCTCATTCGATTCCTCATCAAATTCTACAGTTAGCATTCCCCAAAGGGAAATTTGCTGTACGAGCTTCCGTTTCCGAGATATTTGACAAAAACCGTACAGATATGAAAAATTATGTGGTTCAAACGGCTACATTTTGAATCGAAAGTCGTAGAGCCTCGTAGATGGGCTCATTCGATTCCTCATCAAATTCTACAGTTAGCATTCCCCAAAGGTAAATTTGCTGTACGAGCTTCCGTTTCCGAGATATTTGACAAAAACCGTACAGATTAGAAAAATGATGTGTCAAATGTCCTTGAAATCGGACAAAAACCGTACAGATATGGAAAATGATGTGGTTCAAACGGCTATAACTTTTGAATCGAAAGTCGTAGAGCCTCGCAGATGGGCTCATTCGATTCCTCATCAAATTCTACAGTTAGCATTCCCCAAAGGTAAATTTGCTGTACGAGCTTCCGTTTCCGAGATATTTGACAAAAACCGTACAGATTAGAAAAATTATGTGTCAAATGTCCATGAAATCGGACAAAAACCGTACAGATATGGAAAATTATGTGGTTCAAACGGCTATAACTTTTGAATCGAAAGTCGTAGAGCCTCGCAGATGGGCTCATTCGATTCCTCATCAAATTCTACAGTTAGCATTCCCCTATGCAGGTAAATTTGCTGTACAAGCTTCCGTTTCCGAGATATTTGACAAAAACCGTACAGATATGAAAAATTATGTGGTTCAAACGGCTATAACTTTTGAATCGAAAGTCGTAGAGCCTCGCAGATGGGCTCATTCTACTCCTCATCAAATTCTACAGTTAGCATTCCCCTAAGCAGGTAAATTTGCTGTACGAGCTTCCGTTTCCGAGATATTTGACAAAAACCGTACAGATTTGAAAAATGATGTGTCAAATGTCCATGAAATCGGACAAAAACCGTACAGATATGGACAATTATGTGGTTCAAACGGCTATAACTTTTGAATCGAAAGTCGTAGAGCCTCGCAGATGGGCTCATTCGATTCCTCATCAAATTCTACAGTTAGCATTCCCCGAAGGTAAATTTGCTGTACGAGCTTCCGTTTCCGAGATATTTGACAAAAACCGTACAGATATGAAAAATTATGTGGTTCAAACGGCTACATTTTGAATCGAAAGTCGTAGAGCCTCGTAGATGGGCTCATTCGATTCCTCATCAAATTCTACAGTTAGCATTCCCCAAAGGTAAATTTGCTGTACGAGCTTCCGTTTCCGAGATATTTGACAAAAACCGTACAGATATGAAAAATTATGTGGTTCAAACGGCTACATTTTGAATCGAAAGTCGTAGAGCCTCGTAGATGGGCTCATTCGATTCCTCATCAAATTCTACAGTTAGCATTCCCCAAAGGTAAATTTGCTGTACGAGCTTCCGTTTCCGAGATATTTGACAAAAACCGTACAGATTAGAAAAATGATGTGTCAAATGTCCTTGAAATCGGACAAAAACCGTACAGATATGGAAAATTATGTGGTTCAAACGGCTATAACTTTTGAATCGAAAGTCGTAGAGCCTCGCAGATGGGCTCATTCGATTCCTCATCAAATTCTACAGTTAGCATTCCCCAAAGGTAAATTTGCTGTACGAGCTTCCGTTTCCGAGATATTTGACAAAAACCGTACAGATTAGAAAAATTATGTGTCAAATGTCCATGAAATCGGACAAAAACCGTACAGATATGGAAAATTATGTGGTTCAAACGGCTATAACTTTTGAATCGAAAGTCGTAGAGCCTCGCAGATGGGCTCATTCGATTCCTCATCAAATTCTACAGTTAGCATTCCCCTATGCAGGTAAATTTGCTGTACGAGCTTCCGTTTCCGAGATATTTGACAAAAACCGTACAGATATGAAAAATTATGTGGTTCAAACGGCTACATTTTGAATCGAAAGTCGTAGAGCCTCGTAGATGGGCTCATTCGATTCCTCATCAAATTCTACAGTTTGCATTCCCCAAAGGTAAATTTGCTGTACGAGCTTCCGTTTCCGAGATATTTGACAAAAACCGTACAGATTAGAAAAATGATGTGTCAAATGTCCTTGAAATCGGACAAAAACCGTACAGATATGGAAAATGATGTGGTTCAAACGGCTATAACTTTTGAATCGAAAGTCGTAGAGCCTCGCAGATGGGCTCATTCGATTCCTCATCAAATTCTACAGTTAGCATTCCCCGAAGGTAAATTTGCTGTACGAGCTTCCGTTTCCGAGATATTTGACAAAAACCGTACAGATATGAAAAATTATGTGGTTCAAACGGCTACATTTTGAATCGAAAGTCGTAGAGCCTCGTAGATGGGCTCATTCGATTCCTCATCAAATTCTACAGTTAGCATTCCCCAAAGGTAAATTTGCTGTACGAGCTTCCGTTTCCGAGATATTTGACAAAAACCGTACAGATATGAAAAATTATGTGGTTCAAACGGCTACATTTTGAATCGAAAGTCGTAGAGCCTCGTAGATGGGCTCATTCGATTCCTCATCAAATTCTACAGTTAGCATTCCCCAAAGGTAAATTTGCTGTACGAGCTTCCGTTTCCGAGATATTTGACAAAAACCGTACAGATTAGAAAAATGATGTGTCAAATGTCCTTGAAATCGGACAAAAACCGTACAGATATGGAAAATTATGTGGTTCAAACGGCTATAACTTTTGAATCGAAAGTCGTAGAGCCTCGCAGATGGGCTCATTCGATTCCTCATCAAATTCTACAGTTAGCATTCCCCAAAGGTAAATTTGCTGTACGAGCTTCCGTTTCCGAGATATTTGACAAAAACCGTACAGATTAGAAAAATTATGTGTCAAATGTCCATGAAATCGGACAAAAACCGTACAGATATGGAAAATTATGTGGTTCAAACGGCTATAACTTTTGAATCGAAAGTCGTAGAGCCTCGCAGATGGGCTCATTCGATTCCTCATCAAATTCTACAGTTAGCATTCCCCTATGCAGGTAAATTTGCTGTACGAGCTTCCGTTTCCGAGATATTTGACAAAAACCGTACAGATATGAAAAATTATGTGGTTCAAACGGCTACATTTTGAATCGAAAGTCGTAGAGCCTCGTAGATGGGCTCATTCGATTCCTCATCAAATTCTACAGTTTGCATTCCCCAAAGGTAAATTTGCTGTACGAGCTTCCGTTTCCGAGATATTTGACAAAAACCGTACAGATTAGAAAAATTATGTGGTTCAAACGGCTACATTTTGAATCGAAAGTCGTAGAGCCTCGTAGATGGGCTCATTCGATTCCTCATCAAATTCTACAGTTAGCATTCCCCAAAGGTAAATTTGCTGTACGAGCTTCCGTTTCCGAGATATTTGACAAAAACCGTACAGATTAGAAAAATGATGTGTCAAATGTCCTTGAAATCGGACAAAAACCGTACAGATATGGAAAATTATGTGGTTCAAACGGCTATAACTTTTGAATCGAAAGTCGTAGAGCCTCGCAGATGGGCTCATTCGATTCCTCATCAAATTCTACAGTTAGCATTCCCCAAAGGTAAATTTGCTGTACGAGCTTCCGTTTCCGAGATATTTGACAAAAACCGTACAGATTAGAAAAATTATGTGTCAAATGTCCATGAAATCGGACAAAAACCGTACAGATATGGAAAATTATGTGGTTCAAACGGCTATAACTTTTGAATCGAAAGTCGTAGAGCCTCGCAGATGGGCTCATTCGATTCCTCATCAAATTCTACAGTTAGCATTCCCCTATGCAGGTAAATTTGCTGTACGAGCTTCCGTTTCCGAGATATTTGACAAAAACCGTACAGATATGAAAAATTATGTGGTTCAAACGGCTACATTTTGAATCGAAAGTCGTAGAGCCTCGTAGATGGGCTCATTCGATTCCTCATCAAATTCTACAGTTTGCATTCCCCAAAGGTAAATTTGCTGTACGAGCTTCCGTTTCCGAGATATTTGACAAAAACCGTACAGATTAGAAAAATGATGTGTCAAATGTCCTTGAAATCGGACAAAAACCGTACAGATATGGAAAATTATGTGGTTCAAACGGCTATAACTTTTGAATCGAAAGTCGTAGAGCCTCGCAGATGGGCTCATTCGATTCCTCATCAAATTCTACAGTTAGCATTCCCCGAAGGTAAATTTGCTGTACGAGCTTCCGTTTCCGAGATATTTGACAAAAACCGTACAGATATGAAAAATTATGTGGTTCAAACGGCTACATTTTGAATCGAAAGTCGTAGAGCCTCGTAGATGGGCTCATTCGATTCCTCATCAAATTCTACAGTTAGCATTCCCCGAAGGTAAATTTGCTGTACGAGCTTCCGTTTCCGAGATATTTGACAAAAACCGTACAGATATGAAAAATTATGTGGTTCAAACGGCTACATTTTGAATCGAAAGTCGTAGAGCCTCGTAGATGGGCTCATTCGATTCCTCATCAAATTCTACAGTTAGCATTCCCCAAAGGTAAATTTGCTGTACGAGCTTCCGTTTCCGAGATATTTGACAAAAACCGTACAGATTAGAAAAATGATGTGTCAAATGTCCATGAAATCGGACAAAAACCGTACAGATATGGAAAATTATGTGGTTCAAACGGCTATAACTTTTGAATCGAAAGTCGTAGAGCCTCGCAGATGGGCTCATTCGATTCCTCATCAAATTCTACAGTTAGCATTCCCCTATGCAGGTAAATTTGCTGTACGAGCTTCCGTTTCCGAGATATTTGACAAAAACCGTACAGATATGAAAAATTATGTGGTTCAAACGGCTACATTTTGAATCGAAAGTCGTAGAGCCTCGTAGATGGGCTCATTCGATTCCTCATCAAATTCTACAGTTAGCATTCCCCAAAGGTAAATTTGCTGTACGAGCTTCCGTTTCCGAGATATTTGACAAAAACCGTACAGATATGAAAAATTATGTGGTTCAAACGGCTACATTTTGAATCGAAAGTCGTAGAGCCTCGTAGATGGGCTCATTCGATTCCTCATCAAATTCTACAGTTAGCATTCCCCAAAGGTAAATTTGCTGTACGAGCTTCCGTTTCCGAGATATTTGACAAAAACCGTACAGATTAGAAAAATGATGTGTCAAATGTCCTTGAAATCGGACAAAAACCGTACAGATATGGAAAATTATGTGGTTCAAACGGCTATAACTTTTGAATCGAAAGTCGTAGAGCCTCGCAGATGGGCTCATTCGATTCCTCATCAAATTCTACAGTTAGCATTCCCCAAAGGTAAATTTGCTGTACGAGCTTCCGTTTCCGAGATATTTGACAAAAACCGTACAGATTAGAAAAATGATGTGTCAAATGTCCATGAAATCGGACAAAAACCGTACAGATATGGAAAATTATGTGGTTCAAACGGCTATAACTTTTGAATCGAAAGTCGTAGAGCCTCGCAGATGGGCTCATTCGATTCCTCATCAAATTCTACAGTTAGCATTCCCCTATGCAGGTAAATTTGCTGTACGAGCTTCCGTTTCCGAGATATTTGACAAAAAACGTACAGATATGAAAAATTATGTGGTTCAAACGGCTACATTTTGAATTGAAAGTCGTAGAGCCTCGTAGATGGGCTCATTCGATTCCTCATCAAATTCTACAGTTAGCATTCCCCAAAGGTAAATTTGCTGTACGAGCTTCCGTTTCCGAGATATTTGACAAAAACCGTACAGATATGAAAAATTATGTGGTTCAAACGGCTACATTTTGAATCGAAAGTCGTAGAGCCTCGTAGATGGGCTCATTCGATTCCTCATCAAATTCTACAGTTAGCATTCCCCAAAGGTAAATTTGCTGTACGAGCTTCCGTTTCCGAGATATTTGACAAAAACCGTACAGATTAGAAAAATGATGTGTCAAATGTCCTTGAAATCGGACAAAAACCGTACAGATATGGAAAATTATGTGGTTCAAACGGCTATAACTTTTGAATCGAAAGTCGTAGAGCCTCGCAGATGGGCTCATTCGATTCCTCATCAAATTCTACAGTTAGCATTCCCCGAAGGTAAATTTGCTGTACGAGCTTCCGTTTCCGAGATATTTGACAAAAACCGTACAGATATGAAAAATTATGTGGTTCAAACGGCTACATTTTGAATCGAAAGTCGTAGAGCCTCGTAGATGGGCTCATTCGATTCCTCATCAAATTCTACAGTTAGCATTCCCCGAAGGTAAATTTGCTGTACGAGCTTCCGTTTCCGAGATATTTGACAAAAACCGTACAGATATGAAAAATTATGTGGTTCAAACGGCTACATTTTGAATCGAAAGTCGTAGAGCCTCGTAGATGGGCTCATTCGATTCCTCATCAAATTCTACAGTTAGCATTCCCCAAAGGTAAATTTGCTGTACGAGCTTCCGTTTCCGAGATATTTGACAAAAACCGTACAGATTAGAAAAATTATGTGTCAAATGTCCATGAAATCGGACAAAAACCGTACAGATATGGAAAATTATGTGGTTCAAACGGCTATAACTTTTGAATCGAAAGTCGTAGAGCCTCGCAGATGGGCTCATTCGATTCCTCATCAAATTCTACAGTTAGCATTCCCCTATGCAGGTAAATTTGCTGTACGAGCTTCCGTTTCCGAGATATTTGACAAAAACCGTACAGATATGAAAAATTATGTGGTTCAAACGGCTACATTTTGAATCGAAAGTCGTAGAGCCTCGTAGATGGGCTCATTCGATTCCTCATCAAATTCTACAGTTAGCATTCCCCAAAGGTAAATTTGCTGTACGAGCTTCCGTTTCCGAGATATTTGACAAAAACCGTACAGATTAGAAAAATGATGTGTCAAATGTCCTTGAAATCGGACAAAAACCGTACAGATATGGAAAATTATGTGGTTCAAACGGCTATAACTTTTGAATCGAAAGTCGTAGAGCCTCGCAGATGGGCTCATTCGATTCCTCATCAAATTCTACAGTTAGCATTCCCCGAAGGTAAATTTGCTGTACGAGCTTCCGTTTCCGAGATATTTGACAAAAACCGTACAGATATGAAAAATTATGTGGTTCAAACGGCTATAACTTTTGAATCGAAATTCGTAGAGCCTCGCAGATGGGCTCATTCTACTCCTCATCAAATTCTACAGTTAGCATTCCCCTATGCAGGTAAATTTGCTGTACGAGCTTCCGTTTCCGAGATATTTGACAAAAACCGTACAGATTTGAAAAATGATGTGTCAAATGTCCATGAAATCGGACAAAAACCGTACAGATATGGACAATTATGTGGTTCAAACGGCTATAACTTTTGAATCGAAAGTCGTAGAGCCTCGCAGATGGGCTCATTCGATTCCTCATCAAATTCTACAGTTAGCATTCCCCGAAGGTAAATTTGCTGTACGAGCTTCCGTTTCCGAGATATTTGACAAAAACCGGCTCATTCGATTCCTCATCAAATTCTACAGTTAGCATTCCCCAAAGGTAAATTTGCTGTACGAGCTTCCGTTTCCGAGATATTTGACAAAAACCGTACAGATATGAAAAATTATGTGGTTCAAACGGCTACATTTTGAATCGAAAGTCGTAGAGCCTCGTAGATGGGCTCATTCGATTCCTCATCAAATTCTACAGTTAGCATTCCCCAAAGGTAAATTTGCTGTACGAGCTTCCGTTTCCGAGATATTTGACAAAAACCGTACAGATTAGAAAAATGATGTGTCAAATGTCCTTGAAATCTGACAAAAACCGTACAGATATGGAAAATTATGTGGTTCAAACGGCTATAACTTTTGAATCGAAAGTCGTAGAGCCTCGCAGATGGGCTCATTCGATTCCTCATCAAATTCTACAGTTAGCATTCCCCAAAGGTAAATTTGCTGTACGAGCTTCCGTTTCCGAGATATTTGACAAAAACCGTACAGATTAGAAAAATTATGTGTCAAATGTCCATGAAATCGGACAAAAACCGTACAGATATGGAAAATTATGTGGTTCAAACGGCTATAACTTTTGAATCGAAAGTCGTAGAGCCTCGCAGATGGGCTCATTCGATTCCTCATCAAATTCTACAGTTAGCATTCCCCTATGCAGGTAAATTTGCTGTACGAGCTTCCGTTTCCGAGATATTTGACAAAAACCGTACAGATATGAAAAATTATGTGGTTCAAACGGCTATATTTTGAATCGAAAGTCGTAGAGCCTCGTAGATGGGCTCATTCGATTCCTCATCAAATTCTACAGTTAGCATTCCCCAAAGGTAAATTTGCTGTACGAGCTTCCGTTTCCGAGATATTTGACAAAAACCGTACAGATATGAAAAATTATGTGGTTCAAACGGCTACATTTTGAATCGAAAGTCGTAGAGCCTCGTAGATGGGCTCATTCGATTCCTCATCAAATTCTACAGTTAGCATTCCCCAAAGGTAAATTTGCTGTACGAGCTTCCGTTTCCGAGATATTTGACAAAAACCGTACAGATTAGAAAAATGATGTGTCAAATGTCCTTGAAATCGGACAAAAACCGTACAGATATGGAAAATTATGTGGTTCAAACGGCTATAACTTTTGAATCGAAAGTTGTAGAGCCTCGCAGATGGGCTCATTCGATTCCTCATCAAATTCTACAGTTAGCATTCCCCGAAGGTAAATTTGCTGTACGAGCTTCCGTTTCCGAGATATTTGACAAAAACCGTACAGATATGAAAAATTATGTGGTTCAAACGGCTACATTTTGAATCGAAAGTCGTAGAGCCTCGTATATGGGCTCATTCGATTCCTCATCAAATTCTACAGTTAGCATTCCCCAAAGGTAAATTTGCTGTACGAGCTTCCGTTTCCGAGATATTTGACAAAAACCGTACAGATTAGAAAAATGATGTGTCAAATGTCCTTGAAATCGGACAAAAACCGTACAGATATGGAAAATTATGTGGTTCAAACGGCTATAACTTTTGAATCGAAAGTCGTAGAGCCTCGCAGATGGGCTCATTCGATTCCTCATCAAATTCTACAGTTAGCATTCCCCAAAGGTAAATTTGCTGTACGAGCTTCCGTTTCCGAGATATTTGACAAAAACCGTACAGATTAGAAAAATTATGTGTCAAATGTCCATGAAATCGGACAAAAACCGTACAGATATGGAAAATTATGTGGTTCAAACGGCTATAACTTTTGAATCGAAAGTCGTAGAGCCTCGCAGATGGGCTCATTCGATTCCTCATCAAATTCTACAGTTAGCATTCCCCTATGCAGGTAAATTTGCTGTACGAGCTTCCGTTTCCGAGATATTTGACAAAAACCGTACAGATATGAAAAATTATGTGGTTCAAACGGCTACATTTTGAATCGAAAGTCGTAGAGCCTCGTAGATGGGCTCATTCGATTCCTCATCAAATTCTACAGTTAGCATTCCCCAAAGGTAAATTTGCTGTACGAGCTTCCGTTTCCGAGATATTTGACAAAAACCGTACAGATATGAAAAATTATGTGGTTCAAACGGCTACATTTTGAATCGAAAGTCGTAGAGCCTCGTAGATGGGCTCATTCGATTCCTCATCAAATTCTACAGTTAGCATTCCCCAAAGGTAAATTTGCTGTACGAGCTTCCGTTTCCGAGATATTTGACAAAAACCGTACAGATTAGAAAAATGATGTGTCAAATGTCCTTGAAATCGGACAAAAACCGTACAGATATGGAAAATTATGTGGTTCAAACGGCTATAACTTTTGAATCGAAAGTCGTAGAGCCTCGCAGATGGGCTCATTCGATTCCTCATCAAATTCTACAGTTAGCATTCCCCGAAGGTAAATTTGCTGTACGAGCTTCCGTTTCCGAGATATTTGACAAAAACCGTACAGATATGAAAAATTATGTGGTTCAAACGGCTACATTTTGAATCGAAAGTCGTAGAGCCTCGTAGATGGGCTCATTCGATTCCTCATCAAATTCTACAGTTAGCATTCCCCGAAGGTAAATTTGCTGTACGAGCTTCCGTTTCCGAGATATTTGACAAAAACCGTACAGATTAGAAAAATTATGTGTCAAATGTCCATGAAATCGGACAAAAACCGTACAGATATGGAAAATTATGTGGTTCAAACGGCTATAACTTTTGAATCGAAAGTCGTAGAGCCTCGCAGATGGGCTCATTCGATTCCTCATCAAATTCTACAGTTAGCATTCCCCTATGCAGGTAAATTTGCTGTACGAGCTTCCGTTTCCGAGATATTTGACAAAAACCGTACAGATTAGAAAAATGATGTGTCAAATGTCCTTGAAATCGGACAAAAACCGTACAGATATGAAAAATTATGTGGTTCAAACGGCTACATTTTGAATCGAAAGTCGTAGAGCCTCGTAGATGGGCTCATTCGATTCCTCATCAAATTCTACAGTTAGCATTCCCCAAAGGTAAATTTGCTGTACGAGCTTCCGTTTCCGAGATATTTGACAAAAACCGTACAGATTAGAAAAATTATGTGTCAAATGTCCATGAAATCGGACAAAAACCGTACAGATATGGAAAATTATGTGGTTCAAACGGCTATAACTTTTGAATCGAAAGTCGTAGAGCCTCGCAGATGGGCTCATTCGATTCCTCATCAAATTCTACAGTTAGCATTCCCCTATGCAGGTAAATTTGCTGTACGAGCTTCCGTTTCCGAGATATTTGACAAAAACCGTACAGATATGAAAAATTATGTGGTTCAAACGGCTACATTTTGAATCGAAAGTCGTAGAGCCTCGTAGATGGGCTCATTCGATTCCTCATCAAATTCTACAGTTAGCATTCCCCAAAGGTAAATTTGCTGTACGAGCTTCCGTTTCCGAGATATTTGACAAAAACCGTACAGATATGAAAAATTATGTGGTTCAAACGGCTACATTTTGAATCGAAAGTCGTAGAGCCTCGTAGATGGGCTCATTCGATTCCTCATCAAATTCTACAGTTAGCATTCCCCAAAGGTAAATTTGCTGTACGAGCTTCCGTTTCCAAGATATTTGACAAAAACCGTACAGATTAGAAAAATGATGTGTCAAATGTCCTTGAAATCGGACAAAAACCGTACAGATATGGAAAATTATGTGGTTCAAACGGCTATAACTTTTGAATCGAAAGTCGTAGAGCCTCGCAGATGGGCTCATTCGATTCCTCATCAAATTCTACAGTTAGCATTCCCCGAAGGTAAATTTGCTGTACGAGCTTCCGTTTCCGAGATATTTGACAAAAACCGTACAGATATGAAAAATTATGTGGTTCAAACGGCTACATTTTGAATCGAAAGTCGTAGAGCCTCGTAGATGGGCTCATTCGATTCCTCATCAAATTCTACAGTTAGCATTCCCCGAAGGTAAATTTGCTGTACGAGCTTCCGTTTCCGAGATATTTGACAAAAACCGTACAGATATGAAAAATTATGTGGTTCAAACGGCTACATTTTGAATCGAAAGTCGTAGAGCCTCGTAGATGGGCTCATTCGATTCCTCATCAAATTCTACAGTTAGCATTCCCCAAAGGTAAATTTGCTGTACGAGCTTCCGTTTCCGAGATATTTGACAAAAACCGTACAGATTAGAAAAATTATGTGTCAAATGTCCATGAAATCGGACAAAAACCGTACAGATATGGAAAATTATGTGGTTCAAACGGCTATAACTTTTGAATCGAAAGTCGTAGAGCCTCGCAGATGGGCTCATTCGATTCCTCATCAAATTCTACAGTTAGCATTCCCCTATGCAGGTAAATTTGCTGTACGAGCTTCCGTTTCCGAGATATTTGACAAAAACCGTACAGATTAGAAAAATGATGTGTCAAATGTCCTTGAAATCGGACAAAAACCGTACAGATATGAAAAATTATGTGGTTCAAACGGCTACATTTTGAATCGAAAGTCGTAGAGCCTCGTAGATGGGCTCATTCGATTCCTCATCAAATTCTACAGTTAGCATTCCCCAAAGGTAAATTTGCTGTACGAGCTTCCGTTTCCGAGATATTTGACAAAAACCGTACAGATTAGAAAAATGATGTGTCAAATGTCCTTGAAATCGGACAAAAACCGTACAGATATGAAAAATTATGTGGTTCAAACGGCTATAACTTTTGAATCGAAAGTCGTAGAGCCTCGCAGATGGGCTCATTCGATTCCTCATCAAATTCTACAGTTAGCATTCCCCAAAGGTAAATTTGCTGTACGAGCTTCCGTTTCCGAGATATTTGACAAAAACCGTACAGATTAGAAAAATTATGTGTCAAATGTCCATGAAATCGGACAAAAACCGTACAGATATGGAAAATTATGTGGTTCAAACGGCTATAACTTTTGAATCGAAAGTCGTAGAGCCTCGCAGATGGGCTCATTCGATTCCTCATCAAATTCTACAGTTAGCATTCCCCTATGCAGGTAAATTTGCTGTACGAGCTTCCGTTTCCGAGATATTTGACAAAAACCGTACAGATATGAAAAATTATGTGGTTCAAACGGCTATATTTTGAATCGAAAGTCGTAGAGCCTCGTAGATGGGCTCATTCGATTCCTCATCAAATTCTACAGTTAGCATTCCCCAAAGGTAAATTTGCTGTACGAGCTTCCGTTTCCGAGATATTTGACAAAAACCGTACAGATATGAAAAATTATGTGGTTCAAACGGCTACATTTTGAATCGAAAGTCGTAGAGCCTCGTAGATGGGCTCATTCGATTCCTCATCAAATTCTACAGTTAGCATTCCCCAAAGGTAAATTTGCTGTACGAGCTTCCGTTTCCGAGATATTTGACAAAAACCGTACAGATTAGAAAAATGATGTGTCAAATGTCCTTGAAATCGGACAAAAACCGTACAGATATGGAAAATTATGTGGTTCAAACGGCTATAACTTTTGAATCGAAAGTTGTAGAGCCTCGCAGATGGGCTCATTCGATTCCTCATCAAATTCTACAGTTAGCATTCCCCGAAGGTAAATTTGCTGTACGAGCTTCCGTTTCCGAGATATTTGACAAAAACCGTACAGATATGAAAAATTATGTGGTTCAAACGGCTACATTTTGAATCGAAAGTCGTAGAGCCTCGTATATGGGCTCATTCGATTCCTCATCAAATTCTACAGTTAGCATTCCCCAAAGGTAAATTTGCTGTACGAGCTTCCGTTTCCGAGATATTTGACAAAAACCGTACAGATTAGAAAAATGATGTGTCAAATGTCCTTGAAATCGGACAAAAACCGTACAGATATGGAAAATTATGTGGTTCAAACGGCTATAACTTTTGAATCGAAAGTCGTAGAGCCTCGCAGATGGGCTCATTCGATTCCTCATCAAATTCTACAGTTAGCATTCCCCAAAGGTAAATTTGCTGTACGAGCTTCCGTTTCCGAGATATTTGACAAAAACCGTACAGATTAGAAAAATTATGTGTCAAATGTCCATGAAATCGGACAAAAACCGTACAGATATGGAAAATTATGTGGTTCAAACGGCTATAACTTTTGAATCGAAAGTCGTAGAGCCTCGCAGATGGGCTCATTCGATTCCTCATCAAATTCTACAGTTAGCATTCCCCTATGCAGGTAAATTTGCTGTACGAGCTTCCGTTTCCGAGATATTTGACAAAAACCGTACAGATATGAAAAATTATGTGGTTCAAACGGCTACATTTTGAATCGAAAGTCGTAGAGCCTCGTAGATGGGCTCATTCGATTCCTCATCAAATTCTACAGTTAGCATTCCCCAAAGGTAAATTTGCTGTACGAGCTTCCGTTTCCGAGATATTTGACAAAAACCGTACAGATATGAAAAATTATGTGGTTCAAACGGCTACATTTTGAATCGAAAGTCGTAGAGCCTCGTAGATGGGCTCATTCGATTCCTCATCAAATTCTACAGTTAGCATTCCCCAAAGGTAAATTTGCTGTACGAGCTTCCGTTTCCGAGATATTTGACAAAAACCGTACAGATTAGAAAAATGATGTGTCAAATGTCCTTGAAATCGGACAAAAACCGTACAGATATGGAAAATTATGTGGTTCAAACGGCTATAACTTTTGAATCGAAAGTCGTAGAGCCTCGCAGATGGGCTCATTCGATTCCTCATCAAATTCTACAGTTAGCATTCCCCGAAGGTAAATTTGCTGTACGAGCTTCCGTTTCCGAGATATTTGACAAAAACCGTACAGATATGAAAAATTATGTGGTTCAAACGGCTACATTTTGAATCGAAAGTCGTAGAGCCTCGTAGATGGGCTCATTCGATTCCTCATCAAATTCTACAGTTAGCATTCCCCGAAGGTAAATTTGCTGTACGAGCTTCCGTTTCCGAGATATTTGACAAAAACCGTACAGATATGAAAAATTATGTGGTTCAAACGGCTACATTTTGAATCGAAAGTCGTAGAGCCTCGTAGATGGGCTCATTCGATTCCTCATCAAATTCTACAGTTAGCATTCCCCAAAGGTAAATTTGCTGTACGAGCTTCCGTTTCCGAGATATTTGACAAAAACCGTACAGATTAGAAAAATTATGTGTCAAATGTCCATGAAATCGGACAAAAACCGTACAGATATGGAAAATTATGTGGTTCAAACGGCTATAACTTTTGAATCGAAAGTCGTAGAGCCTCGCAGATGGGCTCATTCGATTCCTCATCAAATTCTACAGTTAGCATTCCCCTATGCAGGTAAATTTGCTGTACGAGCTTCCGTTTCCGAGATATTTGACAAAAACCGTACAGATTAGAAAAATGATGTGTCAAATGTCCTTGAAATCGGACAAAAACCGTACAGATATGAAAAATTATGTGGTTCAAACGGCTACATTTTGAATCGAAAGTCGTAGAGCCTCGTAGATGGGCTCATTCGATTCCTCATCAAATTCTACAGTTAGCATTCCCCAAAGGTAAATTTGCTGTACGAGCTTCCGTTTCCGAGATATTTGACAAAAACCGTACAGATTAGAAAAATTATGTGTCAAATGTCCATGAAATCGGACAAAAACCGTACAGATATGGAAAATTATGTGGTTCAAACGGCTATAACTTTTGAATCGAAAGTCGTAGAGCCTCGCAGATGGGCTCATTCGATTCCTCATCAAATTCTACAGTTAGCATTCCCCTATGCAGGTAAATTTGCTGTACGAGCTTCCGTTTCCGAGATATTTGACAAAAACCGTACAGATATGAAAAATTATGTGGTTCAAACGGCTACATTTTGAATCGAAAGTCGTAGAGCCTCGTAGATGGGCTCATTCGATTCCTCATCAAATTCTACAGTTAGCATTCCCCAAAGGTAAATTTGCTGTACGAGCTTCCGTTTCCGAGATATTTGACAAAAACCGTACAGATATGAAAAATTATGTGGTTCAAACGGCTACATTTTGAATCGAAAGTCGTAGAGCCTCGTAGATGGGCTCATTCGATTCCTCATCAAATTCTACAGTTAGCATTCCCCAAAGGTAAATTTGCTGTACGAGCTTCCGTTTCCAAGATATTTGACAAAAACCGTACAGATTAGAAAAATGATGTGTCAAATGTCCTTGAAATCGGACAAAAACCGTACAGATATGGAAAATTATGTGGTTCAAACGGCTATAACTTTTGAATCGAAAGTCGTAGAGCCTCGCAGATGGGCTCATTCGATTCCTCATCAAATTCTACAGTTAGCATTCCCCGAAGGTAAATTTGCTGTACGAGCTTCCGTTTCCGAGATATTTGACAAAAACCGTACAGATATGAAAAATTATGTGGTTCAAACGGCTACATTTTGAATCGAAAGTCGTAGAGCCTCGTAGATGGGCTCATTCGATTCCTCATCAAATTCTACAGTTAGCATTCCCCGAAGGTAAATTTGCTGTACGAGCTTCCGTTTCCGAGATATTTGACAAAAACCGTACAGATATGAAAAATTATGTGGTTCAAACGGCTACATTTTGAATCGAAAGTCGTAGAGCCTCGTAGATGGGCTCATTCGATTCCTCATCAAATTCTACAGTTAGCATTCCCCAAAGGTAAATTTGCTGTACGAGCTTCCGTTTCCGAGATATTTGACAAAAACCGTACAGATTAGAAAAATTATGTGTCAAATGTCCATGAAATCGGACAAAAACCGTACAGATATGGAAAATTATGTGGTTCAAACGGCTATAACTTTTGAATCGAAAGTCGTAGAGCCTCGCAGATGGGCTCATTCGATTCCTCATCAAATTCTACAGTTAGCATTCCCCTATGCAGGTAAATTTGCTGTACGAGCTTCCGTTTCCGAGATATTTGACAAAAACCGTACAGATTAGAAAAATGATGTGTCAAATGTCCTTGAAATCGGACAAAAACCGTACAGATATGAAAAATTATGTGGTTCAAACGGCTACATTTTGAATCGAAAGTCGTAGAGCCTCGTAGATGGGCTCATTCGATTCCTCATCAAATTCTACAGTTAGCATTCCCCAAAGGTAAATTTGCTGTACGAGCTTCCGTTTCCGAGATATTTGACAAAAACCGTACAGATTAGAAAAATGATGTGTCAAATGTCCTTGAAATCGGACAAAAACCGTACAGATATGAAAAATTATGTGGTTCAAACGGCTATAACTTTTGAATCGAAAGTCGTAGAGCCTCGCAGATGGGCTCATTCGATTCCTCATCAAATTCTACAGTTAGCATTCCCCTAAGCAGGTAAATTTGCTGTACAAGCTTCCGTTTCCGAGATATTTGACAAAAACCGTACAGATATGAAAAATTATGTGGTTCAAACGGCTATAACTTTTGAATCGAAAGTCCTAGAGCCTCGCAGATGGGCTCATTCTACTCCTCATCAAATTCTACAGTTAGCATTCCCCTACGCAGGTAAATTTGCTGTACGAGCTTCCGTTTCCGAGATATTTGACAAAAACCGTACAGATTTGAAAAATGATGTGTCAAATGTCCATGAAATCGGACAAAAACCGTACAGATATGGAAAATTATGTGGTTCAAACGGCTATAACTTTTGAATCGAAAGTCGTAGAGCCTCGCAGATGGGCTCATTCGATTCCTCATCAAATTCTACAGTTAGCATTCCCCTATGCAGGTAAATTTGCTGTACGAGCTTCCGTTTCCGAGATATTTGACAAAAACCGTACAGATATGAAAAATTATGTGGTTCAAACGGCTACATTTTGAATCGAAAGTCGTAGAGCCTCGTAGATGGGCTCATTCGATTCCTCATCAAATTCTACAGTTAGCATTCCCCAAAGGTAAATTTGCTGTACGAGCTTCCGTTTCCGAGATATTTGACAAAAACCGTACAGATATGAAAAATTATGTGGTTCAAACGGCTACATTTTGAATCGAAAGTCGTAGAGCCTCGTAGATGGGCTCATTCGATTCCTCATCAAATTCTACAGTTAGCATTCCCCAAAGGTAAATTTGCTGTACGAGCTTCCGTTTCCAAGATATTTGACAAAAACCGTACAGATTAGAAAAATGATGTGTCAAATGTCCTTGAAATCGGACAAAAACCGTACAGATATGGAAAATTATGTGGTTCAAACGGCTATAACTTTTGAATCGAAAGTCGTAGAGCCTCGCAGATGGGCTCATTCGATTCCTCATCAAATTCTACAGTTAGCATTCCCCGAAGGTAAATTTGCTGTACGAGCTTCCGTTTCCGAGATATTTGACAAAAACCGTACAGATATGAAAAATTATGTGGTTCAAACGGCTACATTTTGAATCGAAAGTCGTAGAGCCTCGTAGATGGGCTCATTCGATTCCTCATCAAATTCTACAGTTAGCATTCCCCGAAGGTAAATTTGCTGTACGAGCTTCCGTTTCCGAGATATTTGACAAAAACCGTACAGATATGAAAAATTATGTGGTTCAAACGGCTACATTTTGAATCGAAAGTCGTAGAGCCTCGTAGATGGGCTCATTCGATTCCTCATCAAATTCTACAGTTAGCATTCCCCAAAGGTAAATTTGCTGTACGAGCTTCCGTTTCCGAGATATTTGACAAAAACCGTACAGATTAGAAAAATTATGTGTCAAATGTCCATGAAATCGGACAAAAACCGTACAGATATGGAAAATTATGTGGTTCAAACGGCTATAACTTTTGAATCGAAAGTCGTAGAGCCTCGCAGATGGGCTCATTCGATTCCTCATCAAATTCTACAGTTAGCATTCCCCTATGCAGGTAAATTTGCTGTACGAGCTTCCGTTTCCGAGATATTTGACAAAAACCGTACAGATTAGAAAAATGATGTGTCAAATGTCCTTGAAATCGGACAAAAACCGTACAGATATGAAAAATTATGTGGTTCAAACGGCTACATTTTGAATCGAAAGTCGTAGAGCCTCGTAGATGGGCTCATTCGATTCCTCATCAAATTCTACAGTTAGCATTCCCCAAAGGTAAATTTGCTGTACGAGCTTCCGTTTCCGAGATATTTGACAAAAACCGTACAGATTAGAAAAATGATGTGTCAAATGTCCTTGAAATCGGACAAAAACCGTACAGATATGAAAAATTATGTGGTTCAAACGGCTATAACTTTTGAATCGAAAGTCGTAGAGCCTCGCAGATGGGCTCATTCGATTCCTCATCAAATTCTACAGTTAGCATTCCCCTAAGCAGGTAAATTTGCTGTACAAGCTTCCGTTTCCGAGATATTTGACAAAAACCGTACAGATATGAAAAATTATGTGGTTCAAACGGCTATAACTTTTGAATCGAAAGTCCTAGAGCCTCGCAGATGGGCTCATTCTACTCCTCATCAAATTCTACAGTTAGCATTCCCCTACGCAGGTAAATTTGCTGTACGAGCTTCCGTTTCCGAGATATTTGACAAAAACCGTACAGATTTGAAAAATGATGTGTCAAATGTCCATGAAATCGGACAAAAACCGTACAGATATGGAAAATTATGTGGTTCAAACGGCTATAACTTTTGAATCGAAAGTCGTAGAGCCTCGCAGATGGGCTCATTCGATTCCTCATCAAATTCTACAGTTAGCATTCCCCGAAGGTAAATTTGCTGTATGAGCTTCCGTTTCCGAGATATTTGACAAAAACCGTACAGATATGAAAAATTATGTGGTTCAAACGGCTATATTTTGAATCGAAAGTCGTAGAGCCTCGTAGATGGGCTCATTCGATTCCTCATCAAATTCTACAGTTAGCATTCCCCAAAGGTAAATTTGCTGTACGAGCTTCCGTTTCCGAGATATTTGACAAAAACCGTACAGATATGAAAAATTATGTGGTTCAAACGGCTACATTTTGAATCGAAAGTCGTAGAGCCTCGTAGATGGGCTCATTCGATTCCTCATCAAATTCTACAGTTAGCATTCCCCAAAGGTAAATTTGCTGTACGAGCTTCCGTTTCCGAGATATTTGACAAAAACCGTACAGATATGAAAAATTATGTGGTTCAAACGGCTACATTTTGATTCGAAAGTCGTAGAGACTTGTAGATGGGCTCATTCGATTCCTCATCAAATTCTACAGTTAGCATTCCCCAAAGGTAAATTTGCTGTACGAGCTTCCGTTTCCGAGATATTTGACAAAAACCGTACAGATATGAAAAATTATGTGGTTCAAACGGCTACATTTTGAATCGAAAGTCGTAGAGCCTCGTAGATGGGCTCATTCGATTCCTCATCAAATTTTACAGTTAGCATTCCCCAAAGGTAAATTTGCTGTACGAGCTTCCGTTTCCGAGATATTTGACAAAAACCGTACAGATTAGAAAAATGATGTGTCAAATGTCCTTGAAATCGGACAAAAACCGTACAGATATGGAAAATTATGTGGTTCAAACGGCTATAACTTTTGAATCGAAAGTCGTAGAGCCTCGCAGATGGGCTCATTCGATTCCTCATCAAATTCTACAGTTAGCATTCCCCTATGGTAAATTTGATGTACGAGCTTCCGTTTCCGAGATATTTGACAAAAACCGTACAGATATGAAAAATTATGTGGTTCAAACGGCTACATTTTCAATCGAAAGTCGTAGAGCCTCGTAGATGGGCTCATTCGATTCCTCATCAAATTCTACAGTTAGCATTCCCCGAAGGTAAATTTGCTGTACGAGCTTCCGTTTCCGAGATATTTGACAAAAACCGTACAGATATGAAAAATTATGTGGTTCAAACGGCTACATTTTGAATCGAAAGTCGTAGAGCCTCGTAGATGGGCTCATTCGATTCCTCATCAAATTCTACAGTTAGCATTCCCCAAAGGTAAATTTGCTGTACGAGCTTCCGTTTCCGAGATATTTGACAAAAACCGTACAGATTAGAAAAATTATGTGTCAAATGTCCATGAAATCGGACAAAAACCGTACAGATATGGAAAATTATGTGGTTCAAACGGCTATAACTTTTGAATCGAAGGTCGTAGAGCCTCGCAGATGGGCTCATTCGATTCCTCATCAAATTCTACAGTTAGCATTCCCCTATGCAGGTAAATTTGCTGTACGAGCTTCCGTTTCCGAGATATTTGACAAAAACCGTACAGATTAGAAAAATGATGTGTCAAATGTCCTTGAAATCGGACAAAAACCGTACAGATATGAAAAATTATGTGGTTCAAACGGCTACATTTTGAATCGAAAGTCGTAGAGCCTCGTAGATGGGCTCATTCGATTCCTCATCAAATTCTACAGTTAGCATTCCCCAAAGGTAAATTTGCTGTACGAGCTTCCGTTTCCGAGATATTTGACAAAAACCGTACAGATTAGAAAAATTATGTGTCAAATGTCCTTGAAATCGGACAAAAACCGTACAGATATGAAAAATTATGTGGTTCAAACGGCTATAACTTTTGAATCGAAAGTCGTAGAGCCTCGCAGATGGGCTCATTCGATTCCTCATCAAATTCTACAGTTAGCATTCCCCTATGCAGGTAAATTTGCTGTACGAGCTTCCGTTTCCGAGATATTTGACAAAAACCGTACAGATATGAAAAATTATGTGGTTCAAACGGCTACATTTTCAATCGAAAGTCGTAGAGCCTCGTAGATGGGCTCATTCGATTCCTCATCAAATTCTACAGTTAGCATTCCCCGAAGGTAAATTTGCTGTACGAGCTTCCGTTTCTGAGATATTTGACAAAAACCGTACAGATTAGAAAAATTATGTGTCAAATGTCCTTGAAATCGGACAAAAACCGTACAGATATGAAAAATTATGTGGTTCAAACGGCTATAACTTTTGAATCGAAAGTCGTAGAGCCTCGCAGATGGGCTCATTCGATTCCTCATCAAATTCTACAGTTAGCATTCCCCTATGCAGGTAAATTTGCTGTACGAGCTTCCGTTTCCGAGATATTTGACAAAAACCGTACAGATATGAAAAATTATGTGGTTCAAACGGCTACATTTTCAATCGAAAGTCGTAGAGCCTCGTAGATGGGCTCATTCGATTCCTCATCAAATTCTACAGTTAGCATTCCCCGAAGGTAAATTTGCTGTACGAGCTTCCGTTTCTGAGATATTTGACAAAAACCGTACAGATTAGAAAAATGATGTGTCAAATGTCCTTGAAATCGGACAAAAACCGTACAGATATGAAAAATTATGTGGTTCAAACGGCTACATTTTGAATCGAAAGTCGTAGAGCCTCGTAGATGGGCTCATTCGATTCCTCATCAAATTCTACAGTTAGCATTCCCCAAAGGTAAATTTGCTGTACGAGCTTCCGTTTCCGAGATATTTGACAAAAACCGTACAGATTAGAAAAATTATGTGTCAAATGTCCTTGAAATCGGACAAAAACCGTACAGATATGAAAAATTATGTGGTTCAAACGGCTATAACTTTTGAATCGAAAGTCGTAGAGCCTCGCAGATGGGCTCATTCGATTCCTCATCAAATTCTACAGTTAGCATTCCCCTATGCAGGTAAATTTGCTGTACAAGCTTCCGTTTCCGAGATATTTGACAAAAACCGTACAGATATGAAAAATTATGTGGTTCAAACGGCTATAACTTTTGAATCGAAAGTCCTAGAGCCTCGCAGATGGGCTCATTCTACTCCTCATCAAATTCTACAGTTAGCATTCCCCTATGCAGGTAAATTTGCTGTACGAGCTTCCGTTTCCGAGATATTTGACAAAAACCGTACAGATTTGAAAAATGATGTGTCAAATGTCCATGAAATCGGACAAAAACCGTACAGATATGGAAAATTATGTGGTTCAAACGGCTATAACTTTTGAATCGAAAGTCGTAGAGCCTCGCAGATGGGCTCATTCGATTCCTCATCAAATTCTACAGTTAGCATTCCCCGAAGGTAAATTTGCTGTACGAGCTTCCGTTTCCGAGATATTTGACAAAAACCGTACAGATATGAAAAATTATGTGGTTCAAACGGCTACATTTTGAATCGAAAGTCGTAGAGCCTCGTAGATGGGCTCATTCGATTCCTCATCAAATTCTACAGTTAGCATTCCCCAAAGGTAAATTTGCTGTACGAGCTTCCGTTTCCGAGATATTTGACAAAAACCGTACAGATATGAAAAATGATGTGGTTCAAACGGCTAAATTTTGAATCGAAAGTCGTAGAGCCTCGTAGATGGGCTCATTCGATTCCTCATCAAATTTTACAGTTAGCATTCCCCAAAGGTAAATTTGCTGTACGAGCTTCCGTTTCCGAGATATTTGACAAAAACCGTACAGATTAGAAAAATGATGTGTCAAATGTCCTTGAAATCGGACAAAAACCGTACAGATATGGAAAATTATGTGGTTCAAACGGCTATAACTTTTGAATCGAAAGTCGTAGAGCCTCGCAGATGGGCTCATTCGATTCCTCATCAAATTCTACAGTTAGCATTCCCCTATGGTAAATTTGATGTACGAGCTTCCGTTTCCGAGATATTTGACAAAAACCGTACAGATATGAAAAATTATGTGGTTCAAACGGCTACATTTTCAATCGAAAGTCGTAGAGCCTCGTAGATGGGCTCATTCGATTCCTCATCAAATTCTACAGTTAGCATTCCCCGAAGGTAAATTTGCTGTACGAGCTTCCGTTTCCGAGATATTTGACAAAAACCGTACAGATATGAAAAATTATGTGGTTCAAACGGCTACATTTTGAATCGAAAGTCGTAGAGCCTCGTAGATGGGCTCATTCGATTCCTCATCAAATTCTACAGTTAGCATTCCCCAAAGGTAAATTTGCTGTACGAGCTTCCGTTTCCGAGATATTTGACAAAAACCGTACAGATTAGAAAAATTATGTGTCAAATGTCCATGAAATCGGACAAAAACCGTACAGATATGGAAAATTATGTGGTTCAAACGGCTATAACTTTTGAATCGAAAGTCGTAGAGCCTCGCAGATGGGCTCATTCGATTCCTCATCAAATTCTACAGTTAGCATTCCCCTATGCAGGTAAATTTGCTGTACGAGCTTCCGTTTCCGAGATATTTGACAAAAACCGTACAGATTAGAAAAATGATGTGTCAAATGTCCTTGAAATCGGACAAAAACCGTACAGATATGAAAAATTATGTGGTTCAAACGGCTACATTTTGAATCGAAAGTCGTAGAGCCTCGTAGATGGGCTCATTCGATTCCTCATCAAATTCTACAGTTAGCATTCCCCAAAGGTAAATTTGCTGTACGAGCTTCCGTTTCCGAGATATTTGACAAAAACCGTACAGATTAGAAAAATTATGTGTCAAATGTCCTTGAAATCGGACAAAAACCGTACAGATATGAAAAATTATGTGGTTCAAACGGCTATAACTTTTGAATCGAAAGTCGTAGAGCCTCGCAGATGGGCTCATTCGATTCCTCATCAAATTCTACAGTTAGCATTCCCCTATGCAGGTAAATTTGCTGTACGAGCTTCCGTTTCCGAGATATTTGACAAAAACCGTACAGATATGAAAAATTATGTGGTTCAAACGGCTACATTTTCAATCGAAAGTCGTAGAGCCTCGTAGATGGGCTCATTCGATTCCTCATCAAATTCTACAGTTAGCATTCCCCGAAGGTAAATTTGCTGTACGAGCTTCCGTTTCCGAGATATTTGACAAAAACCGTACAGATATGAAAAATTATGTGGTTCAAACGGCTACATTTTGAATCGAAAGTCGTAGAGCCTCGTAGATGGGCTCATTCGATTCCTCATCAAATTCTACAGTTAGCATTCCCCAAAGGTAAATTTGCTGTACGAGCTTCCGTTTCCGAGATATTTGACAAAAACCGTACAGATTAGAAAAATTATGTGTCAAATGTCCATGAAATCGGACAAAAACCGTACAGATATGGAAAATTATGTGGTTCAAACGGCTATAACTTTTGAATCGAAAGTCGTAGAGCCTCGCAGATGGGCTCATTCGATTCCTCATCAAATTCTACAGTTAGCATTCCCCTATGCAGGTAAATTTGCTGTACGAGCTTCCGTTTCTGAGATATTTGACAAAAACCGTACAGATTAGAAAAATGATGTGTCAAATGTCCTTGAAATCGGACAAAAACCGTACAGATATGAAAAATTATGTGGTTCAAACGGCTACATTTTGAATCGAAAGTCGTAGAGCCTCGTAGATGGGCTCATTCGATTCCTCATCAAATTCTACAGTTAGCATTCCCCAAAGGTAAATTTGCTGTACGAGCTTCCGTTTCCGAGATATTTGACAAAAACCGTACAGATTAGAAAAATTATGTGTCAAATGTCCTTGAAATCGGACAAAAACCGTACAGATATGAAAAATTATGTGGTTCAAACGGCTATAACTTTTGAATCGAAAGTCGTAGAGCCTCGCAGATGGGCTCATTCGATTCCTCATCAAATTCTACAGTTAGCATTCCCCTATGCAGGTAAATTTGCTGTACAAGCTTCCGTTTCCGAGATATTTGACAAAAACCGTACAGATATGAAAAATTATGTGGTTCAAACGGCTATAACTTTTGAATCGAAAGTCCTAGAGCCTCGCAGATGGGCTCATTCTACTCCTCATCAAATTCTACAGTTAGCATTCCCCTATGCAGGTAAATTTGCTGTACGAGCTTCCGTTTCCGAGATATTTGACAAAAACCGTACAGATTTGAAAAATGATGTGTCAAATGTCCATGAAATCGGACAAAAACCGTACAGATATGGAAAATTATGTGGTTCAAACGGCTATAACTTTTGAATCGAAAGTCGTAGAGCCTCGCAGATGGGCTCATTCGATTCCTCATCAAATTCTACAGTTAGCATTCCCCGAAGGTAAATTTGCTGTACGAGCTTCCGTTTCCGAGATATTTGACAAAAACCGTACAGATATGAAAAATTATGTGGTTCAAACGGCTACATTTTGAATCGAAAGTCGTAGAGCCTCGTAGATGGGCTCATTCGATTCCTCATCAAATTCTACAGTTAGCATTCCCCAAAGGTAAATTTGCTGTACGAGCTTCCGTTTCCGAGATATTTGACAAAAACCGTACAGATATGAAAAATGATGTGGTTCAAACGGCTAAATTTTGAATCGAAAGTCGTAGAGCCTCGTAGATGGGCTCATTCGATTCCTCATCAAATTCTACAGTTAGCATTCCCCAAAGGTAAATTTGCTGTACGAGCTTCCGTTTCCGAGATATTTGACAAAAACCGTACAGATATGAAAAATTATGTGGTTCAAACGGCTACATTTTGAATCGAAAGTTGTAGAGCCTCGTAGATGGGCTCATTCGATTCCTCATCAAATTCTACAGTTAGCATTCCCCAAAGGTAAATTTGCTGTACGAGCTTCCGTTTCCGAGATATTTGACAAAAACCGTACAGATATGAAAAATTATGTGGTTCAAACGGCTACATTTTGATTCGAAAGTCGTAGAGACTTGTAGATGGGCTCATTCGATTCCTCATCAAATTCTACAGTTAGCATTCCCCAAAGGTAAATTTGCTGTACGAGCTTCCGTTTCCGAGATATTTGACAAAAACCGTACAGATATGAAAAATTATGTGGTTCAAACGGCTACATTTTGATTCGAAAGTCGTAGAGACTTGTAGATGGGCTCATTCGATTCCTCATCAAATTCTACAGTTAGCATTCCCCAAAGGTAAATTTGCTGTACGAGCTTCCGTTTCCGAGATATTTGACAAAAACCGTACAGATATGAAAAATTATGTGGTTCAAACGGCTATAACTTTTGAATCGAAAGTCGTAGAGCCTCGCAGATGGGCTCATTCGATTCCTCATCAAATTCTACAGTTAGCATTCCCCGAAGGTAAATTTGCTGTACGAGCTTCCGTTTCCGAGATATTTGACAAAAACCGTACAGATATGAAAAATTATGTGGTTCAAACGGCTACATTTTGAATCGAAAGTCGTAGAGCCTCGTAGATGGGCTCATTCGATTCCTCATCAAATTCTACAGTTAGCATTCCCCAAAGGTAAATTTGCTGTACGAGCTTCCGTTTCCGAGATATTTGACAAAAACCGTACAGATTAGAAAAATGATGTGTCAAATGTCCTTGAAATCGGACAAAAACCGTACAGATATGAAAAATTATGTGGTTCAAACGGCTATAACTTTTGAATCGAAAGTCGTAGAGCCTCGCAGATGGGCTCATTCGATTCCTCATCAAATTCTACAGTTAGCATTCCCCGAAGGTAAATTTGCTGTACGAGCTTCCGTTTCCGAGATATTTGACAAAAACCGTACAGATATGAAAAATTATGTGGTTCAAACGGCTACATTTTGAATCGAAAGTCGTAGAGCCTCGTAGATGGGCTCATTCGATTCCTCATCAAATTCTACAGTTAGCATTCCCCAAAGGTAAATTTGCTGTACGAGCTTCCGTTTCCGAGATATTTGACAAAAACCGTACAGATATGAAAAATTATGTGGTTCAAACGGCTACATTTTGAATCGAAAGTCGTAGAGCCTCGTAGATGGGCTCATTCGATTCCTCATCAAATTCTACAGTTAGCATTCCCCGAAGGTAAATTTGCTGTACGAGCTTCCGTTTCCGAGATATTTGACAAAAACCGTACAGATATGAAAAATTATGTGGTTCAAACGGCTACATTTTGAATCGAAAGTCGTAGAGCCTCGTAGATGGGCTCATTCGATTCCTCATCAAATTCTACAGTTAGCATTCCCCAAAGGTAAATTTGCTGTACGAGCTTCCGTTTCCGAGATATTTGACAAAAACCGTACAGATATGAAAAATGATGTGGTTCAAACGGCTAAATTTTGAATCGAAAGTCGTAGAGCCTCGTAGATGGGCTCATTCGATTCCTCATCAAATTCTACAGTTAGCATTCCCCAAAGGTAAATTTGCTGTACGAGCTTCCGTTTCCGAGATATTTGACAAAAACCGTACAGATATGAAAAATGATGTGGTTCAAACGGCTACATTTTGAATCGAAAGTTGTAGAGCCTCGTAGATGGGCTCATTCGATTCCTCATCAAATTCTACAGTTAGCATTCCCCAAAGGTAAATTTGCTGTACGAGCTTCCGTTTCCGAGATATTTGACAAAAACCGTACAGATATGAAAAATTATGTGGTTCAAACGGCTACATTTTGATTCGAAAGTCGTAGAGACTTGTAGATGGGCTCATTCGATTCCTCATCAAATTCTACAGTTAGCATTCCCCAAAGGTAAATTTGCTGTACGAGCTTCCGTTTCCGAGATATTTGACAAAAACCGTACAGATATGAAAAATTATGTGGTTCAAACGGCTATAACTTTTGAATCGAAAGTCGTAGAGCCTCGCAGATGGGCTCATTCGATTCCTCATCAAATTCTACAGTTAGCATTCCCCGAAGGTAAATTTGCTGTACGAGCTTCCGTTTCCGAGATATTTGACAAAAACCGTACAGATATGAAAAATTATGTGGTTCAAACGGCTACATTTTGAATCGAAAGTCGTAGAGCCTCGTAGATGGGCTCATTCGATTCCTCATCAAATTCTACAGTTAGCATTCCCCAAAGGTAAATTTGCTGTACGAGCTTCCGTTTCCGAGATATTTGACAAAAACCGTACAGATTAGAAAAATGATGTGTCAAATGTCCTTGAAATCGGACAAAAACCGTACAGATATGAAAAATTATGTGGTTCAAACGGCTATAACTTTTGAATCGAAAGTCGTAGAGCCTCGCAGATGGGCTCATTCGATTCCTCATCAAATTCTACAGTTAGCATTCCCCGAAGGTAAATTTGCTGTACGAGCTTCCGTTTCCGAGATATTTGACAAAAACCGTACAGATATGAAAAATTATGTGGTTCAAACGGCTACATTTTGAATCGAAAGTCGTAGAGCCTCGTAGATGGGCTCATTCGATTCCTCATCAAATTCTACAGTTAGCATTCCCCAAAGGTAAATTTGCTGTACGAGCTTCCGTTTCCGAGATATTTGACAAAAACCGTACAGATATGAAAAATTATGTGGTTCAAACGGCTACATTTTGAATCGAAAGTCGTAGAGCCTCGTAGATGGGCTCATTCGATTCCTCATCAAATTCTACAGTTAGCATTCCCCGAAGGTAAATTTGCTGTACGAGCTTCCGTTTCCGAGATATTTGACAAAAACCGTACAGATATGAAAAATTATGTGGTTCAAACGGCTACATTTTGAATCGAAAGTCGTAGAGCCTCGTAGATGGGCTCATTCGATTCCTCATCAAATTCTACAGTTAGCATTCCCCAAAGGTAAATTTGCTGTACGAGCTTCCGTTTCCGAGATATTTGACAAAAACCGTACAGATATGAAAAATGATGTGGTTCAAACGGCTAAATTTTGAATCGAAAGTCGTAGAGCCTCGTAGATGGGCTCATTCGATTCCTCATCAAATTCTACAGTTAGCATTCCCCAAAGGTAAATTTGCTGTACGAGCTTCCGTTTCCGAGATATTTGACAAAAACCGTACAGATTAGAAAAATGATGTGTCAAATGTCCTTGAAATCGGACAAAAACCGTACAGATATGAAAAATTATGTGGTTCAAACGGCTATAACTTTTGAATCGAAAGTCGTAGAGCCTCGCAGATGGGCTCATTCGATTCCTCATCAAATTCTACAGTTAGCATTCCCCGAAGGTAAATTTGCTGTACGAGCTTCCGTTTCCGAGATATTTGACAAAAACCGTACAGATATGAAAAATTATGTGGTTCAAACGGCTACATTTTGAATCGAAAGTCGTAGAGCCTCGTAGATGGGCTCATTCGATTCCTCATCAAATTCTACAGTTAGCATTCCCCAAAGGTAAATTTGCTGTACGAGCTTCCGTTTCCGAGATATTTGACAAAAACCGTACAGATATGAAAAATTATGTGGTTCAAACGGCTACATTTTGAATCGAAAGTCGTAGAGCCTCGTAGATGGGCTCATTCGATTCCTCATCAAATTCTACAGTTAGCATTCCCCGAAGGTAAATTTGCTGTACGAGCTTCCGTTTCCGAGATATTTGACAAAAACCGTACAGATATGAAAAATTATGTGGTTCAAACGGCTACATTTTGAATCGAAAGTCGTAGAGCCTCGTAGATGGGCTCATTCGATTCCTCATCAAATTCTACAGTTAGCATTCCCCAAAGGTAAATTTGCTGTACGAGCTTCCGTTTCCGAGATATTTGACAAAAACCGTACAGATATGAAAAATGATGTGGTTCAAACGGCTAAATTTTGAATCGAAAGTCGTAGAGCCTCGTAG
This sequence comes from Borostomias antarcticus, assembly GCF_949987555.1. Taxonomy (NCBI): domain Eukaryota; kingdom Metazoa; phylum Chordata; class Actinopteri; order Stomiiformes; family Stomiidae; genus Borostomias; species Borostomias antarcticus. The sequence continues at coordinate 1,155,585 of NW_028176821.1, forward strand.
ATGGGCTCATTCGATTCCTCATCAAATTCTACAGTTAGCATTCCCCAAAGGTAAATTTGCTGTACGAGCTTCCGTTTCCGAGATATTTGACAAAAACCGTACAGATATGAAAAATGATGTGGTTCAAACGGCTACATTTTGAATCGAAAGTTGTAGAGCCTCGTAGATGGGCTCATTCGATTCCTCATCAAATTCTACAGTTAGCATTCCCCAAAGGTAAATTTGCTGTACGAGCTTCCGTTTCCGAGATATTTGACAAAAACCGTACAGATATGAAAAATTATGTGGTTCAAACGGCTACATTTTGATTCGAAAGTCGTAGAGACTTGTAGATGGGCTCATTCGATTCCTCATCAAATTCTACAGTTAGCATTCCCCAAAGGTAAATTTGCTGTACGAGCTTCCGTTTCCGAGATATTTGACAAAAACCGTACAGATATGAAAAATTATGTGGTTCAAACGGCTACATTTTGATTCGAAAGTCGTAGAGACTTGTAGATGGGCTCATTCGATTCCTCATCAAATTCTACAGTTAGCATTCCCCAAAGGTAAATTTGCTGTACGAGCTTCCGTTTCCGAGATATTTGACAAAAACCGTACAGATATGAAAAATTATGTGGTTCAAACGGCTATAACTTTTGAATCGAAAGTCGTAGAGCCTCGCAGATGGGCTCATTCGATTCCTCATCAAATTCTACAGTTAGCATTCCCCGAAGGTAAATTTGCTGTACGAGCTTCCGTTTCCGAGATATTTGACAAAAACCGTACAGATATGAAAAATTATGTGGTTCAAACGGCTACATTTTGAATCGAAAGTCGTAGAGCCTCGTAGATGGGCTCATTCGATTCCTCATCAAATTCTACAGTTAGCATTCCCCAAAGGTAAATTTGCTGTACGAGCTTCCGTTTCCGAGATATTTGACAAAAACCGTACAGATTAGAAAAATGATGTGTCAAATGTCCTTGAAATCGGACAAAAACCGTACAGATATGAAAAATTATGTGGTTCAAACGGCTATAACTTTTGAATCGAAAGTCGTAGAGCCTCGCAGATGGGCTCATTCGATTCCTCATCAAATTCTACAGTTAGCATTCCCCAAAGGTAAATTTGCTGTACGAGCTTCCGTTTCCGAGATATTTGACAAAAACCGTACAGATATGAAAAATGATGTGGTTCAAACGGCTAAATTTTGAATCGAAAGTCGTAGAGCCTCGTAGATGGGCTCATTCGATTCCTCATCAAATTCTACAGTTAGCATTCCCCAAAGGTAAATTTGCTGTACGAGCTTCCGTTTCCGAGATATTTGACAAAAACCGTACAGATATGAAAAATGATGTGGTTCAAACGGCTACATTTTGAATCGAAAGTTGTAGAGCCTCGTAGATGGGCTCATTCGATTCCTCATCAAATTCTACAGTTAGCATTCCCCAAAGGTAAATTTGCTGTACGAGCTTCCGTTTCCGAGATATTTGACAAAAACCGTACAGATATGAAAAATTATGTGGTTCAAACGGCTACATTTTGATTCGAAAGTCGTAGAGACTTGTAGATGGGCTCATTCGATTCCTCATCAAATTCTACAGTTAGCATTCCCCAAAGGTAAATTTGCTGTACGAGCTTCCGTTTCCGAGATATTTGACAAAAACCGTACAGATATGAAAAATTATGTGGTTCAAACGGCTACATTTTGATTCGAAAGTCGTAGAGACTTGTAGATGGGCTCATTCGATTCCTCATCAAATTCTACAGTTAGCATTCCCCAAAGGTAAATTTGCTGTACGAGCTTCCGTTTCCGAGATATTTGACAAAAACCGTACAGATATGAAAAATTATGTGGTTCAAACGGCTATAACTTTTGAATCGAAAGTCGTAGAGCCTCGCAGATGGGCTCATTCGATTCCTCATCAAATTCTACAGTTAGCATTCCCCGAAGGTAAATTTGCTGTACGAGCTTCCGTTTCCGAGATATTTGACAAAAACCGTACAGATATGAAAAATTATGTGGTTCAAACGGCTACATTTTGAATCGAAAGTCGTAGAGCCTCGTAGATGGGCTCATTCGATTCCTCATCAAATTCTACAGTTAGCATTCCCCAAAGGTAAATTTGCTGTACGAGCTTCCGTTTCCGAGATATTTGACAAAAACCGTACAGATTAGAAAAATGATGTGTCAAATGTCCTTGAAATCGGACAAAAACCGTACAGATATGAAAAATTATGTGGTTCAAACGGCTATAACTTTTGAATCGAAAGTCGTAGAGCCTCGCAGATGGGCTCATTCGATTCCTCATCAAATTCTACAGTTAGCATTCCCCTATGCAGGTAAATTTGCTGTACAAGCTTCCGTTTCCGAGATATTTGACAAAAACCGTACAGATATGAAAAATTATGTGGTTCAAACGGCTATAACTTTTGAATCGAAAGTCCTAGAGCCTCGCAGATGGGCTCATTCTACTCCTCATCAAATTCTACAGTTAGCATTCCCCTACGCAGGTAAATTTGCTGTACGAGCTTCCGTTTCCGAGATATTTGACAAAAACCGTACAGATTTGAAAAATGATGTGTCAAATGTCCATGAAATCGGACAAAAACCGTACAGATATGGAAAATTATGTGGTTCAAACGGCTATAACTTTTGAATCGAAAGTCGTAGAGCCTCGCAGATGGGCTCATTCGATTCCTCATCAAATTCTACAGTTAGCATTCCCCTATGCAGGTAAATTTGCTGTACAAGCTTCCGTTTCCGAGATATTTGACAAAAACCGTACAGATATGAAAAATTATGTGGTTCAAACGGCTATAACTTTTGAATCGAAAGTCCTAGAGCCTCGCAGATGGGCTCATTCTACTCCTCATCAAATTCTACAGTTAGCATTCCCCTATGCAGGTAAATTTGCTGTACGAGCTTCCGTTTCCGAGATATTTGACAAAAACCGTACAGATTTGAAAAATGATGTGTCAAATGTCCATGAAATCGGACAAAAACCGTACAGATATGGAAAATTATGTGGTTCAAACGGCTATAACTTTTGAATCGAAAGTCGTAGAGCCTCGCAGATGGGCTCATTCGATTCCTCATCAAATTCTACAGTTAGCATTCCCCGAAGGTAAATTTGCTGTACGAGCTTCCGTTTCCGAGATATTTGACAAAAACCGTACAGATATGAAAAATTATGTGGTTCAAACGGCTACATTTTGAATCGAAAGTCGTAGAGCCTCGTAGATGGGCTCATTCGATTCCTCATCAAATTCTACAGTTAGCATTCCCCAAAGGTAAATTTGCTGTACGAGCTTCCGTTTCCGAGATATTTGACAAAAACCGTACAGATTAGAAAAATGATGTGGTTCAAACGGCTACATTTTGAATCGAAAGTCGTAGAGCCTCGTAGATGGGCTCATTCGATTCCTCATCAAATTCTACAGTTAGCATTCCCCAAAGGTAAATTTGCTGTACGAGCTTCCGTTTCCGAGATATTTGACAAAAACCGTACAGATTAGAAAAATGATGTGTCAAATGTCCTTGAAATCGGACAAAAACCGTACAGATATGAAAAATTATGTGGTTCAAACGGCTATAACTTTTGATTCGAAAGTCGTAGAGCCTCGCAGATGGGCTCATTCTACTCCTAATCAAATTCTACAGTTAGCATTCCCCTATGCAGGTAAATTTGCTGTACGAGCTTCCGTTTCCGAGATATTTGACAAAAACCGTACAGATTTGAAAAATGATGTGTCAAATGTCCATGAAATCGGACAAAAACCGTACAGATATGGAAAATTATGTGGTTCAAACGGCTATAACTTTTGAATCGAAAGTCGTAGAGCCTCGCAGATGGGCTCATTCGATTCCTCATCAAATTCTACAGTTAGCATTCCCCGAAGGTAAATTTGCTGTACGAGCTTCCGTTTCCGAGATATTTGACAAAAACCGTACAGATATGAAAAATTATGTGGTTCAAACGGCTACATTTTGAATCGAAAGTCGTAGAGCCTCGTAGATGGGCTCATTCGATTCCTCATCAAATTCTACAGTTAGCATTCCCCAAAGGTAAATTTGCTGTACGAGCTTCCGTTTCCGAGATATTTGACAAAAACCGTACAGATTAGAAAAATGATGTGTCAAATGTCCTTGAAATCGGACAAAAACCGTAGATATGAAAAATTATGTGGTTCAAACGGCTATAACTTTTGAATCGAAAGTCGTAGAGCCTCGCAGATGGGCTCATTCGATTCCTCATCAAATTCTACAGTTAGCATTCCCCGAAGGTAAATTTGCTGTACGAGCTTCCGTTTCCGAGATATTTGACAAAAACCGTACAGATATGAAAAATTATGTGGTTCAAACGGCTACATTTTGAATCGAAAGTCGTAGAGCCTCGTAGATGGGCTCATTCGATTCCTCATCAAATTCTACAGTTAGCATTCCCCAAAGGTAAATTTGCTGTACGAGCTTCCGTTTCCGAGATATTTGACAAAAACCGTACAGATATGAAAAATTATGTGGTTCAAACGGCTATAACTTTTGAATCGAAAGTCGTAGAGCCTCGCAGATGGGCTCATTCTACTCCTCATCAAATTCTACAGTTAGCATTCCCCTATGCAGGTAAATTTGCTGTACGAGCTTCCGTTTCCGAGATATTTGACAAAAACCGTACAGATTTGAAAAATGATGTGTCAAATGTCCTTGAAATCGGACAAAAACCGTACAGATATGAAAAATTATGTGGTTCAAACGGCTATAACTTTTGAATCGAAAGTCGTAGAGCCTCGCAGATGGGCTCATTCTACTCCTCATCAAATTCTACAGTTAGCATTCCCCTATGCAGGTAAATTTGCTGTACGAGCTTCCGTTTCCGAGATATTTGACAAAAACCGTACAGATATGAAAAATTATGTGGTTCAAACGGCTACATTTTGAATCGAAAGTCGTAGAGCCTCGTAGATGGGCTCATTCGATTCCTCATCAAATTCTACAGTTAGCATTCCCCAAAGGTAAATTTGCTGTACGAGCTTCCGTTTCCGAGATATTTGACAAAAACCGTACAGATATGAAAAATTATGTGGTTCAAACGGCTACATTTTGAATCGAAAGTCGTAGAGCCTCGTAGATGGGCTCATTCGATTCCTCATCAAATTCTTCAGTTAGCATTCCCCAAAGGTAAATTTGCTGTACGAGCTTCCGTTTCCGAGATATTTGACAAAAACCGTACAGATTAGAAAAATGATGTGTCAAATGTCCTTGAAATCGGACAAAAACCGTACAGATATGAAAAATTATGTGGTTCAAACGGCTATAACTTTTGAATCGAAAGTCGTAGAGCCTCGCAGATGGGCTCATTCGATTCCTCATCAAATTCTACAGTTAGCATTCCCCCATGCAGGTAAATTTGCTGTACGAGCTTCCGTTTCCGAGATATTTGACAAAAACCGTACAGATATGGAAAATTATGTGGTTCAAACGGCTATAACTTTTGAATCGAAAGTCGTAGAGCCTCGCAGATGGGCTCATTCTACTCATCAAATTCTACAGTTAGCATTCCCCTATGCAGGTAAATTTGCTGTACGAGCTTCCGTTTCCGAGATATTTGACAAAAACCGTACAGATTAGAAAAATTATGTGGTTCAAACGGCTATAACTTTTGAATCGAAAGTCGTAGAGCCTCGCAGATGGGCTCATTCTACTCCTCATCAAATTCTACAGTTAGCATTCCCCTATGCAGGTAAATTTGCTGTACGAGCTTCCGTTTCCGAGATATTTGACAAAAACCGTACAGATTTGAAAAATGATGTGTCAAATGTCCTTGAAATCGGACAAAAACCGTACAGATATGAAAAATTATGTGGTTCAAACGGCTATAACTTTTGAATCGAAAGTCGTAGAGCCTCGCAGATGGGCTCATTCTACTCCTCATCAAATTCTACAGTTAGCATTCCCCTATGCAGGTAAATTTGCTGTACGAGCTTCCGTTTCCGAGATATTTGACAAAAACCGTACAGATATGAAAAATTATGTGGTTCAAACGGCTACATTTTGAATCGAAAGTCGTAGAGCCTCGTAGATGGGCTCATTCGATTCCTCATCAAATTCTTCAGTTAGCATTCCCCAAAGGTAAATTTGCTGTACGAGCTTCCGTTTCCGAGATATTTGACAAAAACCGTACAGATTAGAAAAATGATGTGTCAAATGTCCTTGAAATCGGACAAAAACCGTACAGATATGAAAAATTATGTGGTTCAAACGGCTATAACTTTTGAATCGAAAGTCGTAGAGCCTCGCAGATGGGCTCATTCGATTCCTCATCAAATTCTACAGTTAGCATTCCCCTATGCAGGTAAATTTGCTGTACGAGCTTCCGTTTCCGAGATATTTGACAAAAACCGTACAGATATGGAAAATTATGTGGTTCAAACGGCTATAACTTTTGAATCGAAAGTCGTAGAGCCTCGCAGATGGGCTCATTCTACTCCTCATCAAATTCTACAGTTAGCATTCCCCTATGCAGGTAAATTTGCTGTACGAGCTTCCGTTTCCGAGATATTTGACAAAAACCGTACAGATTTGAAAAATGATGTGTCAAATGTCCTTGAAATCGGACAAAAACCGTACAGATATGAAAAATTATGTGGTTCAAACGGCTATAACTTTTGAATCGAAAGTCGTAGAGCCTCGCAGATGGGCTCATTCGATTCCTCATCAAATTCTACAGTTAGCATTCCCCGAAGGTAAATTTGCTGTACGAGCTTCCGTTTCCGAGATATTTGACAAAAACCGTACAGATATGAAAAATTATGTGGTTCAAACGGCTACATTTTGAATCGAAAGTCGTAGAGCCTCGTAGATGGGCTCATTCGATTCCTCATCAAATTCTACAGTTAGCATTCCCCAAAGGTAAATTTGCTGTACGAGCTTCCGTTTCCGAGATATTTGACAAAAACCGTACAGATTAGAAAAATGATGTGTCAAATGTCCTTGAAATCGGACAAAAACCGTAGATATGAAAAATTATGTGGTTCAAACGGCTATAACTTTTGAATCGAAAGTCGTAGAGCCTCGCAGATGGGCTCATTCGATTCCTCATCAAATTCTACAGTTAGCATTCCCCTATGCAGGTAAATTTGCTGTACGAGCTTCCGTTTCCGAGATATTTGACAAAAACCGTACAGATATGAAAAATTATGTGGTTCAAACGGCTACATTTTGAATCGAAAATCGTAGAGCCTCGTAGATGGGCTCATTCGATTCCTCATCAAATTCTACAGTTAGCATTCCCCAAAGGTAAATTTGCTGTACGAGCTTCCGTTTCCGAGATATTTGACAAAAACCGTACAGATTAGAAAAATGATGTGTCAAATGTCCTTGAAATCGGACAAAAACCGTAGATATGAAAAATTATGTGGTTCAAACGGCTATAACTTTTGAATCGAAAGTCGTAGAGCCTCGCAGATGGGCTCATTCGATTCCTCATCAAATTCTACAGTTAGCATTCCCCTATGCAGGTAAATTTGCTGTACGAGCTTCCGTTTCCGAGATATTTGACAAAAACCGTACAGATTAGAAAAATGATGTGTCAAATGTCCTTGAAATCGGACAAAAACCGTACAGATATGAAAAATTATGTGGTTCAAACGGCTATAACTTTTGAATCGAAAGTCGTAGAGCCTCGCAGATGGGCTCATTCGATTCCTCATCAAATTCTACAGTTAGCATTCCCCGAAGGTAAATTTGCTGTACGAGCTTCCGTTTCCGAGATATTTGACAAAAACCGTACAGATATGAAAAATTATGTGGTTCAAACGGCTACATTTTGAATCGAAAGTCGTAGAGCCTCGTAGATGGGCTCATTCGATTCCTCATCAAATTCTACAGTTAGCATTCCCCAAAGGTAAATTTGCTGTACGAGCTTCCGTTTCCGAGATATTTGACAAAAACCGTACAGATATGAAAAATTATGTGGTTCAAACGGCTACATTTTGAATCGAAAGTCGTAGAGCCTCGTAGATGGGCTCATTCGATTCCTCATCAAATTCTACAGTTAGCATTCCCCAAAGGTAAATTTGCTGTACGAGCTTCCGTTTCCGAGATATTTGACAAAAACCGTACAGATTAGAAAAATGATGTGTCAAATGTCCTTGAAATCGGACAAAAACCGTACAGATATGAAAAATTATGTGGTTCAAACGGCTATAACTTTTGAATCGAAAGTCGTAGAGCCTCGCAGATGGGCTCATTCTACTCCTCATCAAATTCTACAGTTAGCATTCCCCTATGCAGGTAAATTTGCTGTACGAGCTTCCGTTTCCGAGATATTTGACAAAAACCGTACAGATTTGAAAAATTATGTGTCAAATGTCCATGAAATCGGACAAAAACCGTACAGATATGGAAAATTATGTGGTTCAAACGGCTATAACTTTTGAATCGAAAGTCGTAGAGCCTCGCAGATGGGCTCATTCGATTCCTCATCAAATTCTACAGTTAGCATTCCCCGAAGGTAAATTTGCTGTACGAGCTTCCGTTTCCGAGATATTTGACAAAAACCGTACAGATATGAAAAATTATGTGGTTCAAACGGCTACATTTTGAATCGAAAGTCGTAGAGCCTCGTAGATGGGCTCATTCGATTCCTCATCAAATTCTACAGTTAGCATTCCCCAAAGGTAAATTTGCTGTACGAGCTTCCGTTTCCGAGATATTTGACAAAAACCGTACAGATATGAAAAATTATGTGGTTCAAACGGCTACATTTTGAATCGAAAGTCGTAGAGCCTCGTAGATGGGCTCATTCGATTCCTCATCAAATTCTACAGTTAGCATTCCCCAAAGGTAAATTTGCTGTACGAGCTTCCGTTTCCGAGATATTTGACAAAAACCGTACAGATTAGAAAAATGATGTGTCAAATGTCCTTGAAATCGGACAAAAACCGTACAGATATGAAAAATTATGTGGTTCAAACGGCTATAACTTTTGAATCGAAAGTCGTAGAGCCTCGCAGATGGGCTCATTCGATTCCTCATCAAATTCTACAGTTAGCATTCCCTTATGCAGGCAAATTTGCTGTACAAGCTTCCGTTTCCTAGATATTTGACAAAAACCGTACAGATATGAAAAATTATGTGGTTCAAACGGCTATAACTTTTGAATCGAAAGTCGTAGAGCCTCGCAGATGGGCTCATTCTACTCCTCATCAAATTCTACAGTTAGCATTCCCCTATGCAGGTAAATTTGCTGTACGAGCTTCCGTTTCCGAGATATTTGACAAAAACCGTACAGATTTGAAAAATGATGTGTCAAATGTCCTTGAAATCGGACAAAAACCGTACAGATATGAAAAATTATGTGGTTCAAACGGCTATAACTTTTGAATCGAAAGTCGTAGAGCCTCGCAGATGGGCTCATTCTACTCCTCATCAAATTCTACAGTTAGCATTCCCCTATGCAGGTAAATTTGCTGTACGAGCTTCCGTTTCCGAGATATTTGACAAAAACCGTACAGATATGAAAAATTATGTGGTTCAAACGGCTACATTTTGAATCGAAAGTCGTAGAGCCTCGTAGATGGGCTCATTCGATTCCTCATCAAATTCTTCAGTTAGCATTCCCCAAAGGTAAATTTGCTGTACGAGCTTCCGTTTCCGAGATATTTGACAAAAACCGTACAGATTAGAAAAATGATGTGTCAAATGTCCTTGAAATCGGACAAAAACCGTACAGATATGAAAAATTATGTGGTTCAAACGGCTATAACTTTTGAATCGAAAGTCGTAGAGCCTCGCAGATGGGCTCATTCGATTCCTCATCAAATTCTACAGTTAGCATTCCCCTAAGCAGGTAAATTTGCTGTACGAGCTTCCGTTTCCGAGATATTTGACAAAAACCGTACAGATATGGAAAATTATGTGGTTCAAACGGCTATAACTTTTGAATCGAAAGTCGTAGAGCCTCGCAGATGGGCTCATTCTACTCATCAAATTCTACAGTTAGCATTCCCCTATGCAGGTAAATTTGCTGTACGAGCTTCCGTTTCCGAGATATTTGACAAAAACCGTACAGATTAGAAAAATTATGTGGTTCAAACGGCTATAACTTTTGAATCGAAAGTCGTAGAGCCTCGCAGATGGGCTCATTCTACTCCTCATCAAATTCTACAGTTAGCATTCCCCTAAGCAGGTAAATTTGCTGTACGAGCTTCCGTTTCCGAGATATTTGACAAAAACCGTACAGATTTGAAAAATGATGTGTCAAATGTCCTTGAAATCGGACAAAAACCGTACAGATATGAAAAATTATGTGGTTCAAACGGCTATAACTTTTGAATCGAAAGTCGTAGAGCCTCGCAGATGGGCTCATTCTACTCCTCATCAAATTCTACAGTTAGCATTCCCCTATGCAGGTAAATTTGCTGTACGAGCTTCCGTTTCCGAGATATTTGACAAAAACCGTACAGATATGAAAAATTATGTGGTTCAAACGGCTACATTTTGAATCGAAAGTCGTAGAGCCTCGTAGATGGGCTCATTCGATTCCTCATCAAATTCTACAGTTAGCATTCCCCAAAGGTAAATTTGCTGTACGAGCTTCCGTTTCCGAGATATTTGACAAAAACCGTACAGATATGAAAAATTATGTGGTTCAAACGGCTACATTTTGAATCGAAAGTCGTAGAGCCTCGTAGATGGGCTCATTCGATTCCTCATCAAATTCTTCAGTTAGCATTCCCCAAAGGTAAATTTGCTGTACGAGCTTCCGTTTCCGAGATATTTGACAAAAACCGTACAGATTAGAAAAATGATGTGTCAAATGTCCTTGAAATCGGACAAAAACCGTACAGATATGAAAAATTATGTGGTTCAAACGGCTATAACTTTTGAATCGAAAGTCGTAGAGCCTCGCAGATGGGCTCATTCGATTCCTCATCAAATTCTACAGTTAGCATTCCCCTATGCAGGTAAATTTGCTGTACGAGCTTCCGTTTCCGAGATATTTGACAAAAACCGTACAGATATGGAAAATTATGTGGTTCAAACGGCTATAACTTTTGAATCGAAAGTCGTAGAGCCTCGCAGATGGGCTCATTCTACTCCTCATCAAATTCTACAGTTAGCATTCCCCTATGCAGGTAAATTTGCTGTACGAGCTTCCGTTTCCGAGATATTTGACAAAAACCGTACAGATATGGAAAATTATGTGGTTCAAACGGCTATAACTTTTGAATCGAAAGTCGTAGAGCCTCGCAGATGGGCTCATTCTACTCCTCATCAAATTCTACAGTTAGCATTCCCCTATGCAGGTAAATTTGCTGTACGAGCTTCCGTTTCCGAGATATTTGACAAAAACCGTACAGATTTGAAAAATGATGTGTCAAATGTCCTTGAAATCGGACAAAAACCGTACAGATATGAAAAATTATGTGGTTTAAACGGCTATAACTTTTGAATCGAAAGTCGTAGAGCCTCGCAGATGGGCTCATTCGATTCCTCATCAAATTCTACAGTTAGCATTCCCCGAAGGTAAATTTGCTGTACGAGCTTCCGTTTCCGAGATATTTGACAAAAACCGTACAGATATGAAAAATTATGTGGTTCAAACGGCTACATTTTGAATCGAAAGTCGTAGAGCCTCGTAGATGGGCTCATTCGATTCCTCATCAAATTCTACAGTTAGCATTCCCCAAAGGTAAATTTGCTGTACGAGCTTCCGTTTCCGAGATATTTGACAAAAACCGTACAGATTAGAAAAATGATGTGTCAAATGTCCTTGAAATCGGACAAAAACCGTAGATATGAAAAATTATGTGGTTCAAACGGCTATAACTTTTGAATCGAAAGGCGTAGAGCCTCGCAGATGGGCTCATTCGATTCCTCATCAAATTCTACAGTTAGCATTCCCCTATGCAGGTAAATTTGCTGTACGAGCTTCCGTTTCCGAGATATTTGACAAAAACCGTACAGATATGAAAAATTATGTGGTTCAAACGGCTACATTTTGAATCGAAAATCGTAGAGCCTCGTAGATGGGCTCATTCGATTCCTCATCAAATTCTACAGTTAGCATTCCCCAAAGGTAAATTTGCTGTACGAGCTTCCGTTTCCGAGATATTTGACAAAAACCGTACAGATTAGAAAAATGATGTGTCAAATGTCCTTGAAATCGGACAAAAACCGTAGATATGAAAAATTATGTGGTTCAAACGGCTATAACTTTTGAATCGAAAGTCGTAGAGCCTCGCAGATGGGCTCATTCGATTCCTCATCAAATTCTACAGTTAGCATTCCCCTATGCAGGTAAATTTGCTGTACGAGCTTCCGTTTCCGAGATATTTGACAAAAACCGTACAGATTAGAAAAATGATGTGTCAAATGTCCTTGAAATCGGACAAAAACCGTACAGATATGAAAAATTATGTGGTTCAAACGGCTATAACTTTTGAATCGAAAGTCGTAGAGCCTCGCAGATGGGCTCATTCGATTCCTCATCAAATTCTACAGTTAGCATTCCCCGAAGGTAAATTTGCTGTACGAGCTTCCGTTTCCGAGATATTTGACAAAAACCGTACAGATATGAAAAATTATGTGGTTCAAACGGCTACATTTTGAATCGAAAGTCGTAGAGCCTCGTAGATGGGCTCATTCGATTCCTCATCAAATTCTACAGTTAGCATTCCCCAAAGGTAAATTTGCTGTACGAGCTTCCGTTTCCGAGATATTTGACAAAAACCGTACAGATATGAAAAATTATGTGGTTCAAACGGCTACATTTTGAATCGAAAGTCGTAGAGCCTCGTAGATGGGCTCATTCGATTCCTCATCAAATTCTACAGTTAGCATTCCCCAAAGGTAAATTTGCTGTACGAGCTTCCGTTTCCGAGATATTTGACAAAAACCGTACAGATTAGAAAAATTATGTGTCAAATGTCCATGAAATCGGACAAAAACCGTACAGATATGGAAAATTATGTGGTTCAAACGGCTATAACTTTTGAATCGAAAGTCGTAGAGCCTCGCAGATGGGCTCATTCGATTCCTCATCAAATTCTACAGTTAGCATTCCCCGAAGGTAAATTTGCTGTACGAGCTTCCGTTTCCGAGATATTTGACAAAAACCGTACAGATATGAAAAATTATGTGGTTCAAACGGCTACATTTTGAATCGAAAGTCGTAGAGCCTCGTAGATGGGCTCATTCGATTCCTCATCAAATTCTACAGTTAGCATTCCCCAAAGGTAAATTTGCTGTACGAGCTTCCGTTTCCGAGATATTTGACAAAAACCGTACAGATTAGAAAAATGATGTGTCAAATGTCCTTGAAATCGGACAAAAACCGTACAGATATGAAAAATTATGTGGTTCAAACGGCTATAACTTTTGAATCGAAAGTCGTAGAGCCTCGCAGATGGGCTCATTCGATTCCTCATCAAATTCTACAGTTAGCATTCCCCGAAGGTAAATTTGCTGTACGAGCTTCCGTTTCCGAGATATTTGACAAAAACCGTACAGATATGAAAAATTATGTGGTTCAAACGGCTACATTTTGAATCGAAAGTCGTAGAGCCTCGTAGATGGGCTCATTCGATTCCTCATCAAATTCTACAGTTAGCATTCCCCAAAGGTAAATTTGCTGTACGAGCTTCCGTTTCCGAGATATTTGACAAAAACCGTACAGATTAGAAAAATGATGTGTCAAATGTCCTTGAAATCGGACAAAAACCGTACAGATATGAAAAATTATGTGGTTCAAACGGCTATAACTTTTGAATCGAAAGTCGTAGAGCCTCGCAGATGGGCTCATTCGATTCCTCATCAAATTCTACAGTTAGCATTCCCTTATGCAGGTAAATTTGCTGTACAAGCTTCCGTTTCCGAGATATTTGACAAAAACCGTACAGATATGAAAAATTATGTGGTTCAAACGGCTATAACTTTTGAATCGAAAGTCGTAGAGCCTCGCAGATGGGCTCATTCTACTCCTCATCAAATTCTACAGTTAGCATTCCCCTATGCAGGTAAATTTGCTGTACGAGCTTCCGTTTCCGAGATATTTGACAAAAACCGTACAGATTTGAAAAATGATGTGTCAAATGTCCTTGAAATCGGACAAAAACCGTACAGATATGAAAAATTATGTGGTTCAAACGGCTATAACTTTTGAATCGAAAGTCGTAGAGCCTCGCAGATGGGCTCATTCTACTCCTCATCAAATTCTACAGTTAGCATTCCCCTATGCAGGTAAATTTGCTGTACGAGCTTCCGTTTCCGAGATATTTGACAAAAACCGTACAGATATGAAAAATTATGTGGTTCAAACGGCTACATTTTGAATCGAAAGTCGTAGAGCCTCGTAGATGGGCTCATTCGATTCCTCATCAAATTCTACAGTTAGCATTCCCCAAAGGTAAATTTGCTGTACGAGCTTCCGTTTCCGAGATATTTGACAAAAACCGTACAGATATGAAAAATTATGTGGTTCAAACGGCTACATTTTGAATCGAAAGTCGTAGAGCCTCGTAGATGGGCTCATTCGATTCCTCATCAAATTCTTCAGTTAGCATTCCCCAAAGGTAAATTTGCTGTACGAGCTTCCGTTTCCGAGATATTTGACAAAAACCGTACAGATTAGAAAAATGATGTGTCAAATGTCCTTGAAATCGGACAAAAACCGTACAGATATGAAAAATTATGTGGTTCAAACGGCTATAACTTTTGAATCGAAAGTCGTAGAGCCTCGCAGATGGGCTCATTCGATTCCTCATCAAATTCTACAGTTAGCATTCCCCTATGCAGGTAAATTTGATGTACGAGCTTCCGTTTCCGAGATATTTGACAAAAACCGTACAGATATGGAAAATTATGTGGTTCAAACGGCTATAACTTTTGAATCGAAAGTCGTAGAGCCTCGCAGATGGGCTCATTCTACTCATCAAATTCTACAGTTAGCATTCCCCTATGCAGGTAAATTTGCTGTACGAGCTTCCGTTTCCGAGATATTTGACAAAAACCGTACAGATTAGAAAAATTATGTGGTTCAAACGGCTATAACTTTTGAATCGAAAGTCGTAGAGCCTCGCAGATGGGCTCATTCTACTCCTCATCAAATTCTACAGTTAGCATTCCCCTATGCAGGTAAATTTGCTGTACGAGCTTCCGTTTCCGAGATATTTGACAAAAACCGTACAGATTTGAAAAATGATGTGTCAAATGTCCTTGAAATCGGACAAAAACCGTACAGATATGAAAAATTATGTGGTTCAAACGGCTATAACTTTTGAATCGAAAGTCGTAGAGCCTCGCAGATGGGCTCATTCGATTCCTCATCAAATTCTACAGTTAGCATTCCCCGAAGGTAAATTTGCTGTACGAGCTTCCGTTTCCGAGATATTTGACAAAAACCGTACAGATATGAAAAATTATGTGGTTCAAACGGCTACATTTTGAATCGAAAGTCGTAGAGCCTCGTAGATGGGCTCATTCGATTCCTCATCAAATTCTACAGTTAGCATTCCCCAAAGGTAAATTTGCTGTACGAGCTTCCGTTTCCGAGATATTTGACAAAAACCGTACAGATTAGAAAAATGATGTGTCAAATGTCCTTGAAATCGGACAAAAACCGTAGATATGAAAAATTATGTGGTTCAAACGGCTATAACTTTTGAATCGAAAGTCGTAGAGCCTCGCAGATGGGCTCATTCGATTCCTCATCAAATTCTACAGTTAGCATTCCCCGAAGGTAAATTTGCTGTACGAGCTTCCGTTTCCGAGATATTTGACAAAAACCGTACAGATATGAAAAATTATGTGGTTCAAACGGCTACATTTTGAATCGAAAGTCGTAGAGCCTCGTAGATGGGCTCATTCGATTCCTCATCAAATTCTACAGTTAGCATTCCCCAAAGGTAAATTTGCTGTACGAGCTTCCGTTTCCGAGATATTTGACAAAAACCGTACAGATTAGAAAAATGATGTGTCAAATGTCCTTGAAATCGGACAAAAACCGTAGATATGAAAAATTATGTGGTTCAAACGGCTATAACTTTTGAATCGAAAGTCGTAGAGCCTCGCAGATGGGCTCATTCGATTCCTCATCAAATTCTACAGTTAGCATTCCCCTATGCAGGTAAATTTGCTGTACGAGCTTCCGTTTCCGAGATATTTGACAAAAACCGTACAGATTAGAAAAATGATGTGTCAAATGTCCTTGAAATCGGACAAAAACCGTACAGATATGAGAAATTATGTGGTTCAAACGGCTATAACTTTTGAATCGAAAGTCGTAGAGCCTCGCAGATGGGCTCATTCGATTCCTCATCAAATTCTACAGTTAGCATTCCCCGAAGGTAAATTTGCTGTACGAGCTTCCGTTTCCGAGATATTTGACAAAAACCGTACAGATATGAAAAATTATGTGGTTCAAACGGCTACATTTTGAATCGAAAGTCGTAGAGCCTCGTAGATGGGCTCATTCGATTCCTCATCAAATTCTACAGTTAGCATTCCCCAAAGGTAAATTTGCTGTACGAGCTTCCGTTTCCGAGATATTTGACAAAAACCGTACAGATTAGAAAAATTATGTGTCAAATGTCCATGAAATCGGACAAAAACCGTACAGATATGGAAAATTATGTGGTTCAAACGGCTATAACTTTTGAATCGAAAGTCGTAGAGCCTCGCAGATGGGCTCATTCGATTCCTCATCAAATTCTACAGTTAGCATTCCCCAAAGGTAAATTTGCTGTACGAGCTTCCGTTTCCGAGATATTTGACAAAAACCGTACAGATATGAAAAATTATGTGGTTCAAACGGCTACATTTTGAATCGAAAGTCGTAGAGCCTCGTAGATGGGCTCATTCGATTCCTCATCAAATTCTACAGTTAGCATTCCCCAAAGGTAAATTTGCTGTACGAGCTTCCGTTTCCGAGATATTTGACAAAAACCGTACAGATTAGAAAAATTATGTGTCAAATGTCCATGAAATCGGACAAAAACCGTACAGATATGGAAAATTATGTGGTTCAAACGGCTATAACTTTTGAATCGAAAGTCGTAGAGCCTCGCAGATGGGCTCATTCGATTCCTCATCAAATTCTACAGTTAGCATTCCCCAAAGGTAAATTTGCTGTACGAGCTTCCGTTTCCGAGATATTTGACAAAAACCGTACAGATATGAAAAATTATGTGGTTCAAACGGCTACATTTTGAATCGAAAGTCGTAGAGCCTCGTAGATGGGCTCATTCGATTCCTCATCAAATTCTACAGTTAGCATTCCCCAAAGGTAAATTTGCTGTACGAGCTTCCGTTTCCGAGATATTTGACAAAAACCGTACAGATATGAAAAATTATGTGGTTCAAACGGCTACATTTTGAATCGAAATTCGTAGAGCCTCGTAGATGGGCTCATTCGATTCCTCATCAAATTCTACAGTTAGCATTCCCCAAAGGTAAATTTGCTGTACGAGCTTCCGTTTCCGAGATATTTGACAAAAACCGTACAGATTAGACAAATGATGTGTCAAATGTCCTTGAAATCGGACAAAAACCGTACAGATATGAAAAATGATGTGGTTCAAACGGCTATAACTTTTGAATCGAAAGTCGTAGAGCCTCGCAGATGGGCTCATTCGATTCCTCATCAAATTCTACAGTTAGCATTCCCTTATGCAGGTAAATTTGCTGTACAAGCTTCCGTTTCCGAGATATTTGACAAAAACCGTACAGATATGAAAAATTATGTGGTTCAAACGGCTATAACTTTTGAATTGAAAGTCGTAGAGCCTCGCAGATGGGCTCATTCTACTCCTCATCAAATTCTACAGTTAGCATTCCCCTATGCAGGTAAATTTGCTGTACGAGCTTCCGTTTCCGAGATATTTGACAAAAACCGTACAGATTAGACAAATGATGTGTCAAATGTCCTTGAAATCGGACAAAAACCGTACAGATATGAAAAATGATGTGGTTCAAACGGCTACATTTTGAATCGAAAGTCGTAGAGCCTCGTAGATGGGCTCATTCGATTCCTCATCAAATTCTACAGTTAGCATTCCCCAAAGGTAAATTTGCTGTACGAGCTTCCGTTTCCGAGATATTTGACAAAAACCGTACAGATATGAAAAATTATGTGGTTCAAACGGCTACATTTTGAATCGAAAGTCGTAGAGCCTCGTAGATGGGCTCATTCGATTCCTCATCAAATTCTACAGTTAGCATTCCCCAAAGGTAAATTTGCTGTACGAGCTTCCGTTTCCGAGATATTTGACAAAAACCGTACAGATATGAAAAATTATGTGGTTCAAACGGCTACATTTTGAATCGAAAGTCGTAGAGCCTCGTAGATGGGCTCATTCGATTCCTCATCAAATTCTACAGTTAGCATTCCCCAAAGGTAAATTTGCTGTACGAGCTTCCGTTTCCGAGATATTTGACAAAAACCGTACAGATATGAAAAATTATGTGGTTCAAACGGCTACATTTTGAATCGAAAGTCGTAGAGCCTCGTAGATGGGCTCATTCGATTCCTCATCAAATTCTACAGTTAGCATTCCCCAAAGGTAAATTTGCTGTACGAGCTTCCGTTTCCGAGATATTTGACAAAAACCGTACAGATTAGAAAAATGATGTGTCAAATGTCCTTGAAATCGGACAAAAACCGTACAGATATGAAAAATTATGTGGTTCAAACGGCTATAACTTTTGAATCGAAAGTCGTAGAGCCTCGCAGATGGGCTCATTCGATTCCTCATCAAATTCTACAGTTAGCATTCCCCGAAGGTAAATTTGCTGTACGAGCTTCCGTTTCCGAGATATTTGACAAAAACCGTACAGATATGAAAAATTATGTGGTTCAAACGGCTATAACTTTTGAATCGAAAGTCGTAGAGCCTCGCAGATGGGCTCATTCGATTCCTCATCAAATTCTACAGTTAGCATTCCCCGAAGGTAAATTTGCTGTACGAGCTTCCGTTTCCGAGATATTTGACAAAAACCGTACAGATATGAAAAATTATGTGGTTCAAACGGCTACATTTTGAATCGAAAGTCGTAGAGCCTCGTAGATGGGCTCATTCGATTCCTCATCAAATTCTACAGTTAGCATTCCCCAAAGGTAAATTTGCTGTACGAGCTTCCGTTTCCGAGATATTTGACAAAAAACGTACAGATTAGAAAAATGATGTGTCAAATGTCCTTGAAATCGGACAAAAACCGTACAGATATGAAAAATTATGTGGTTCAAACGGCTATAACTTTTGAATCGAATGTCGTAGAGCCTCGCAGATGGGCTCATTCTACTCCTCATCAAATTCTACAGTTAGCATTCCCCTATGCAGGTAAATTTGCTGTACGAGCTTCCGTTTCCGAGATATTTGACAAAAACCGTACAGATATGAAAAATTATGTGGTTCAAACGGCTATAACTTTTGAATCGAAAGTCGTAGAGCCTCGCAGATGGGCTCATTCTACTCCTCATCAAATTCTACAGTTAGCATTCCCCTATGCAGGTAAATTTGCTGTACGAGCTTCCGTTTCCGAGATATTTGACAAAAACCGTACAGATTTGAAAAATGATGTGTCAAATGTCCATGAAATCGGACAAAAACCGTACAGATATGAAAAATTATGTGGTTCAAACGGCTATAACTTTTGAATCGAAAGTCGTAGAGCCTCGCAGATGGGCTCATTCTACTCCTCATCAAATTCTACAGTTAGCATTCCCCGAAGGTAAATTTGCTGTACGAGCTTCCGTTTCCGAGATATTTGACAAAAACCGTACAGATATGAAAAATTATGTGGTTCAAACGGCTACATTTTGAATCGAAAGTCGTAGAGCCTCGTAGATGGGCTCATTCGATTCCTCATCAAATTCTACAGTTAGCATTCCCCAAAGGTAAATTTGCTGTACGAGCTTCCGTTTCCGAGATATTTGACAAAAACCGTACAGATATGAAAAATTATGTGGTTCAAACGGCTACATTTTGAATCGAAAGTCGTAGAGCCTCGTAGATGGGCTCATTCGATTCCTCATCAAATTCTACAGTTAGCATTCCCCAAAGGTAAATTTGCTGTACGAGCTTCCGTTTCCGAGATATTTGACAAAAACCGTACAGATATGAAAAATTATGTGTTTCAAACGGCTACATTTTGAATCGAAAGTCGTAGAGCCTCGTAGATGGGCTCATTCGATTCCTCATCAAATTCTACAGTTAGCATTCCCCAAAGGTAAATTTGCTGTACGAGCTTCCGTTTCCGAGATATTTGACAAAAACCGTACAGATTAGAAAAATTATGTGTCAAATGTCCATGAAATCGGACAAAAACCGTACAGATATAGAAAATTATGTGGTTCAAACGGCTATAACTTTTGAATCGAAAGTCGTAGAGCCTCGCAGATGGGCTCATTCGATTCCTCATCAAATTCTACAGTTAGCATTCCCCTATGCAGGTAAATTTGCTGTACGAGCTTCCGTTTCCGAGATATTTGACAAAAACCGTACAGATATGAAAAATTATGTGGTTCAAACGGCTATAACTTTTGAATCGAAAGTCGTAGAGCCTCGCAGATGGGCTCATTCTACTCCTCATCAAATTCTACAGTTAGCATTCCCTTTGCAGGTAAATTTGCTGTACGAGCTTCCGTTTCCGAGATATTTGACAAAAACCGTACAGATTTGAAAAATGATGTGTCAAATGTCCATGAAATCGGACAAAAACCGTACAGATATGGAAAATTATGTGGTTCAAACGGCTATAACTTTTGAATCGAAAGTCGTAGAGCCTCGCAGATGGGCTCATTCGATTCCTCATCAAATTCTACAGTTAGCATTCCCCGAAGGTAAATTTGCTGTACGAGCTTCCGTTTCCGAGATATTTGACAAAAACCGTACAGATATGAAAAATTATGTGGTTCAAACGGCTACATTTTGAATCGAAAGTCGTAGAGCCTCGTAGATGGGCTCATTCGATTCCTCATCAAATTCTACTGTTAGCATTCCCCAAAGGTAAATTTGCTGTACGAGCTTCCGTTTCCGAGATATTTGACAAAAACCGTACAGATTAGAAAAATGATGTGTCAAATGTCCTTGAAATCGGACAAAAACCGTACAGATATGAAAAATTATGTGGTTCAAACGGCTATAACTTTTGAATCGAAAGTCGTAGAGCCTCGCAGATGGGCTCATTCGATTCCTCATCAAATTCTACAGTTAGCATTCCCCGAAGGTAAATTTGCTGTACGAGCTTCCGTTTCCGAGATATTTGACAAAAACCGTACAGATATGAAAAATTATGTGGTTCAAACGGCTATAACTTTTGAATCGAAAGTCGTAGAGCCTCGCAGATGGGCTCATTCGATTCCTCATCAAATTCTACAGTTAGCATTCCCCGAAGGTAAATTTGCTGTACGAGCTTCCGTTTCCGAGATATTTGACAAAAACCGTACAGATATGAAAAATTATGTGGTTCAAACGGCTACATTTTGAATCGAAAGTCGTAGAGCCTCGTAGATGGGCTCATTCGATTCCTCATCAAATTCTACAGTTAGCATTCCCCAAAGGTAAATTTGCTGTACGAGCTTCCGTTTCCGAGATATTTGACAAAAAACGTACAGATTAGAAAAATGATGTGTCAAATGTCCTTGAAATCGGACAAAAACCGTACAGATATGAAAAATTATGTGGTTCAAACGGCTATAACTTTTGAATCGAATGTCGTAGAGCCTCGCAGATGGGCTCATTCTACTCCTCATCAAATTCTACAGTTAGCATTCCCCTATGCAGGTAAATTTGCTGTACGAGCTTCCGTTTCCGAGATATTTGACAAAAACCGTACAGATATGAAAAATTATGTGGTTCAAACGGCTATAACTTTTGAATCGAAAGTCGTAGAGCCTCGCAGATGGGCTCATTCTACTCCTCATCAAATTCTACAGTTAGCATTCCCCTATGCAGGTAAATTTGCTGTACGAGCTTCCGTTTCCGAGATATTTGACAAAAACCGAACAGATTTGAAAAATGATGTGTCAAATGTCCATGAAATCGGACAAAAACCGTACAGATATGAAAAATTATGTGGTTCAAACGGCTATAACTTTTGAATCGAAAGTCGTAGAGCCTCGCAGATGGGCTCATTCTACTCCTCATCAAATTCTACAGTTAGCATTCCCCGAAGGTAAATTTGCTGTACGAGCTTCCGTTTCCGAGATATTTGACAAAAACCGTACAGATATGAAAAATTATGTGGTTCAAACGGCTACATTTTGAATCGAAAGTCGTAGAGCCTCGTAGATGGGCTCATTCGATTCCTCATCAAATTCTACAGTTAGCATTCCCCAAAGGTAAATTTGCTGTACGAGCTTCCGTTTCCGAGATATTTGACAAAAACCGTACAGATATGAAAAATTATGTGGTTCAAACGGCTACATTTTGAATCGAAAGTCGTAGAGCCTCGTAGATGGGCTCATTCGATTCCTCATCAAATTCTACAGTTAGCATTCCCCAAAGGTAAATTTGCTGTACGAGCTTCCGTTTCCGAGATATTTGACAAAAACCGTACAGATATGAAAAATTATGTGTTTCAAACGGCTACATTTTGAATCGAAAGTCGTAGAGCCTCGTAGATGGGCTCATTCGATTCCTCATCAAATTCTACAGTTAGCATTCCCCAAAGGTAAATTTGCTGTACGAGCTTCCGTTTCCGAGATATTTGACAAAAACCGTACAGATTAGAAAAATTATGTGTCAAATGTCCATGAAATCGGACAAAAACCGTACAGATATAGAAAATTATGTGGTTCAAACGGCTATAACTTTTGAATCGAAAGTCGTAGAGCCTCGCAGATGGGCTCATTCGATTCCTCATCAAATTCTACAGTTAGCATTCCCCTATGCAGGTAAATTTGCTGTACGAGCTTCCGTTTCCGAGATATTTGACAAAAACCGTACAGATATGAAAAATTATGTGGTTCAAACGGCTATAACTTTTGAATCGAAAGTCGTAGAGCCTCGCAGATGGGCTCATTCTACTCCTCATCAAATTCTACAGTTAGCATTCCCTTTGCAGGTAAATTTGCTGTACGAGCTTCCGTTTCCGAGATATTTGACAAAAACCGTACAGATTTGAAAAATGATGTGTCAAATGTCCATGAAATCGGACAAAAACCGTACAGATATGGAAAATTATGTGGTTCAAACGGCTATAACTTTTGAATCGAAAGTCGTAGAGCCTCGCAGATGGGCTCATTCGATTCCTCATCAAATTCTACAGTTAGCATTCCCCGAAGGTAAATTTGCTGTACGAGCTTCCGTTTCCGAGATATTTGACAAAAACCGTACAGATATGAAAAATTATGTGGTTCAAACGGCTACATTTTGAATCGAAAGTCGTAGAGCCTCGTAGATGGGCTCATTCGATTCCTCATCAAATTCTACAGTTAGCATTCCCCAAAGGTAAATTTGCTGTACGAGCTTCCGTTTCCGAGATATTTGACAAAAACCGTACAGATTAGAAAAATTATGTGTCAAATGTCCATGAAATCGGACAAAAACCGTACAGATATGGAAAATTATGTGGTTTAAACGGCTATAACTTTTGAATCGAAAGTCGTAGAGCCTCGCAGATGGGCTCATTCGATTCCTCATCAAATTCTACAGTTAGCATTCCCCGAAGGTAAATTTGCTGTACGAGCTTCCGTTTCCGAGATATTTGACAAAAACCGTACAGATATGAAAAATTATGTGGTTCAAACGGCTACATTTTGAATCGAAAGTCGTAGAGCCTCGTAGATGGGCTCATTCGATTCCTCATCAAATTCTACAGTTAGCATTCCCCAAAGGTAAATTTGCTGTACGAGCTTCCGTTTCCGAGATATTTGACAAAAACCGTACAGATATGAAAAATTATGTGGTTCAAACGGCTACATTTTGAATCGAAAGTCGTAGAGCCTCGTAGATGGGCTCATTCGATTCCTCATCAAATTCTACAGTTAGCATTCCCCAAAGGTAAATTTGCTGTACGAGCTTCCGTTTCCGAGATATTTGACAAAAACCGTACAGATTAGAAAAATGATGTGGTTCAAACGGCTACATTTTGAATCGAAAGTCGTAGAGCCTCGTAGATGGGCTCATTCGATTCCTCATCAAATTCTACAGTTAGCATTCCCCAAAGGTAAATTTGCTGTACGAGCTTCCGTTTCCGAGATATTTGACAAAAACCGTACAGATTAGAAAAATGATGTGTCAAATGTCCTTGAAATCGGACAAAAACCGTACAGATATGAAAAATTATGTGGTTCAAACGGCTATAACTTTTGATTCGAAAGTCGTAGAGCCTCGCAGATGGGCTCATTCTACTCCTCATCAAATTCTACAGTTAGCATTCCCCTATGCAGGTAAATTTGCTGTACGAGCTTCCGTTTCCGAGATATTTGACAAAAACCGTACAGATTTGAAAAATGATGTGTCAAATGTCCATGAAATCGGACAAAAACCGTACAGATATGGAAAATTATGTGGTTCAAACGGCTATAACTTTTGAATCGAAAGTCGTAGAGCCTCGCAGATGGGCTCATTCGATTCCTCATCAAATTCTACAGTTAGCATTCCCCGAAGGTAAATTTGCTGTACGAGCTTCCGTTTCCGAGATATTTGACAAAAACCGTACAGATATGAAAAATTATGTGGTTCAAACGGCTACATTTTGAATCGAAAGTCGTAGAGCCTCGTAGATGGGCTCATTCGATTCCTCATCAAATTCTACAGTTAGCATTCCCCAAAGGTAAATTTGCTGTACGAGCTTCCGTTTCCGAGATATTTGACAAAAACCGTACAGATTAGAAAAATGATGTGTCAAATGTCCTTGAAATCGGACAAAAACCGTAGATATGAAAAATTATGTGGTTCAAACGGCTATAACTTTTGAATCGAAAGTCGTAGAGCCTCGCAGATGGGCTCATTCGATTCCTCATCAAATTCTACAGTTAGCATTCCCCTATGCAGGTAAATTTGCTGTACGAGCTTCCGTTTCCGAGATATTTGACAAAAACCGTACAGATTAGAAAAATGATGTGTCAAATGTCCTTGAAATCGGACAAAAACCGTACAGATATGAAAAATTATGTGGTTCAAACGGCTATAACTTTTGAATCGAAAGTCGTAGAGCCTCGCAGATGGGCTCATTCGATTCCTCATCAAATTCTACAGTTAGCATTCCCCGAAGGTAAATTTGCTGTACGAGCTTCCGTTTCCGAGATATTTGACAAAAACCGTACAGATATGAAAAATTATGTGGTTCAAACGGCTACATTTTGAATCGAAAGTCGTAGAGCCTCGTAGATGGGCTCATTCGATTCCTCATCAAATTCTACAGTTAGCATTCCCCAAAGGTAAATTTGCTGTACGAGCTTCCGTTTCCGAGATATTTGACAAAAACCGTACAGATATGAAAAATTATGTGGTTCAAACGGCTACATTTTGAATCGAAAGTCGTAGAGCCTCGTAGATGGGCTCATTCGATTCCTCATCAAATTCTACAGTTAGCATTCCCCAAAGGTAAATTTGCTGTACGAGCTTCCGTTTCCGAGATATTTGACAAAAACCGTACAGATATGAAAAATTATGTGGTTCAAACGGCTACATTTTGAATCGAAAGTCGTAGAGCCTCGTAGATGGGCTCATTCGATTCCTCATCAAATTCTACAGTTAGCATTCCCCAAAGGTAAATTTGCTGTACGAGCTTCCGTTTCCGAGATATTTGACAAAAACCGTACAGATATGAAAAATTATGTGGTTCAAACGGCTACATTTTGAATCGAAAGTCGTAGAGCCTCGTAGATGGGCTCATTCGATTCCTCATCAAATTCTACAGTTAGCATTCCCCAAAGGTAAATTTGCTGTACGAGCTTCCGTTTCCGAGATATTTGACAAAAACCGTACAGATTAGAAAAATGATGTGTCAAATGTCCTTGAAATCGGACAAAAACCGTACAGATATGAAAAATTATGTGGTTCAAACGGCTACATTTTGAATCGAAAGTCGTAGAGCCTCGTAGATGGGCTCATTCGATTCCTCATCAAATTCTACAGTTAGCATTCCCCAAAGGTAAATTTGCTGTACGAGCTTCCGTTTCCGAGATATTTGACAAAAACCGTACAGATATGAAAAATTATGTGGTTCAAACGGCTACATTTTGAATCGAAAGTCGTAGAGCCTCGTAGATGGGCTCATTCGATTCCTCATCAAATTCTACAGTTAGCATTCCCCAAAGGTAAATTTGCTGTACGAGCTTCCGTTTCCGAGATATTTGACAAAAACCGTACAGATTAGAAAAATGATGTGTCAAATGTCCTTGAAATCGGACAAAAACCGTACAGATATGAAAAATTATGTGGTTCAAACGGCTATAACTTTTGAATCGAAAGTCGTAGAGCCTCGCAGATGGGCTCATTCTACTCATCAAATTCTACAGTTAGCATTCCCCTATGCAGGTAAATTTGCTGTACGAGCTTCCGTTTCCGAGATATTTGACAAAAACCATACAGATATGAAAAATGATGTGTCAAATGTCCTTGAAATCGGACAAAAACCGTACAGATATGAAAATGATGTGGTTCAAACGGCTATAACTTTTGAATCGAAAGTCGTAGAGCCTCGCAGATGGGCTCATTCGATTCCTCATCAAATTCTACAGTTAGCAGTCCCCTATGCAGATAAATTTGCTGTACGAGCTTCCGTTTCCGAGATATTTGACAAAAACCGTACAGATATGAAAATGATGTGGTTCAAACGGCTATAACTTTTGAATCGAAAGTCGTAGAGCCTCGCAGATGGGCTCATTCTACTCCTCATCAAATTCTACAGTTAGCAGTCCCCTACGCAGGTAAATTTGCTGTACGAGCTTCGGTTTCCGAGATATTTGACAAAAACCAAACAGATATGAAAAATGATGTGGCTCAAACGGCTATAACTTTTGAATCGAAAGTCGTAGAGCCTCGCAGATGGGCTCATTCTACTCATCAAATTTTACAGTTAGCATTCCCCTATGCAGGTAAATTTGCTGTACGAGCTTCCGTTTCCGAGATATTTGACAAAAACCGTACAGATTAGAAAAATTATGTGGTTCAAACGGCTATAACTTTTGAATCGAAAGTCGTAGAGCCTCGCAGATGGGCTCATTCTACTCCTCATCAAATTCTACAGTTAGCATTGCCCTATGCAGGTAAATTTGCTGTACGAGCTTCCGTTTCCGAGATATTTGACAAAAACCGTACAGATATGAAAAATTATGTGGTTCAAACGGCTATAACTTTTGAATCGAAAGTCGTAGAGCCTCGCAGATGGGCTCATTCGATTCCTCATCAAATTCTACAGTTAGCATTCCCCTATGCAGGTAAATTTGCTGTACGAGCTTCCGTTTCCGAGATATTTGACAAAAACCGTACAGATTAGAAAAATGATGTGTCAAATGTCCTTGAAATCGGACAAAAACCGTACAGATATGAAAAATTATGTGGTTCAAACGGCTATAACTTTTGAATCGAAAGTCGTAGAGCCTCGCAGATGGGCTCATTCGATTCCTCATCAAATTCTACAGTTAGCATTCCCCGAAGGTAAATTTGCTGTACGAGCTTCCGTTTCCGAGATATTTGACAAAAACCGTACAGATATGAAAAATTATGTGGTTCAAACGGCTACATTTTGAATCGAAAGTCGTAGAGCCTCGTAGATGGGCTCATTCGATTCCTCATCAAATTCTACAGTTAGCATTCCCCAAAGGTAAATTTGCTGTACGAGCTTCCGTTTCCGAGATATTTGACAAAAACCGTACAGATATGAAAAATTATGTGGTTCAAACGGCTACATTTTGAATCGAAAGTCGTAGAGCCTCGTAGATGGGCTCATTCGATTCCTCATCAAATTCTACAGTTAGCATTCCCCAAAGGTAAATTTGCTGTACGAGCTTCCGTTTCCGAGATATTTGACAAAAACCGTACAGATATGAAAAATTATGTGGTTCAAACGGCTACATTTTGAATCGAAAGTCGTAGAGCCTCGTAGATGGGCTCATTCGATTCCTCATCAAATTCTACAGTTAGCATTCCCCAAAGGTAAATTTGCTGTACGAGCTTCCGTTTCCGAGATATTTGACAAAAACCGTACAGATATGAAAAATTATGTGGTTCAAACGGCTACATTTTGAATCGAAAGTCGTAGAGCCTCGTAGATGGGCTCATTCGATTCCTCATCAAATTCTACAGTTAGCATTCCCCAAAGGTAAATTTGCTGTACGAGCTTCCGTTTCCGAGATATTTGACAAAAACCGTACAGATTAGAAAAATGATGTGTCAAATGTCCTTGAAATCGGACAAAAACCGTACAGATATGAAAAATTATGTGGTTCAAACGGCTATAACTTTTGAATCGAAAGTCGTAGAGCCTCGCAGATGGGCTCATTCGATTCCTCATCAAATTCTACAGTTAGCATTCCCCTATGCAGGTAAATTTGCTGTACGAGCTTCCGTTTCCGAGATATTTGACAAAAACCGTACAGATATGGAAAATTATGTGGTTCAAACGGCTATAACTTTTGAATCGAAAGTCGTAGAGCCTCGCAGATGGGCTCATTCTACTCATCAAATTTTACAGTTAGCATTCCCCTATGCAGGTAAATTTGCTGTACGAGCTTCCGTTTCCGAGATATTTGACAAAAACCGTACAGATTAGAAAAATTATGTGGTTCAAACGGCTATAACTTTTGAATCGAAAGTCGTAGAGCCTCGCAGATGGGCTCATTCTACTCCTCATCAAATTCTACAGTTAGCATTGCCCTATGCAGGTAAATTTGCTGTACGAGCTTCCGTTTCCGAGATATTTGACAAAAACCGTACAGATATGAAAAATTATGTGGTTCAAACGGCTATAACTTTTGAATCGAAAGTCGTAGAGCCTCGCAGATGGGCTCATTCGATTCCTCATCAAATTCTACAGTTAGCATTCCCCAAAGGTAAATTTGCTGTACGAGCTTCCGTTTCCGAGATATTTGACAAAAACCGTACAGATTAGAAAAATGATGTGGTTCAAACGGCTACATTTTGAATCGAAAGTCGTAGAGCCTCGTAGATGGGCTCATTCGATTCCTCATCAAATTCTACAGTTAGCATTCCCCAAAGGTAAATTTGCTGTACGAGCTTCCGTTTCCGAGATATTTGACAAAAACCGTACAGATTAGAAAAATGATGTGTCAAATGTCCTTGAAATCGGACAAAAACCGTACAGATATGAAAAATTATGTGGTTCAAACGGCTATAACTTTTGATTCGAAAGTCGTAGAGCCTCGCAGATGGGCTCATTCTACTCCTCATCAAATTCTACAGTTAGCATTCCCCTATGCAGGTAAATTTGCTGTACGAGCTTCCGTTTCCGAGATATTTGACAAAAACCGTACAGATTTGAAAAATGATGTGTCAAATGTCCATGAAATCGGACAAAAACCGTACAGATATGGAAAATTATGTGGTTCAAACGGCTATAACTTTTGAATCGAAAGTCGTAGAGCCTCGCAGATGGGCTCATTCGATTCCTCATCAAATTCTACAGTTAGCATTCCCCGAAGGTAAATTTGCTGTACGAGCTTCCGTTTCCGAGATATTTGACAAAAACCGTACAGATATGAA
This sequence comes from Borostomias antarcticus, assembly GCF_949987555.1. Taxonomy (NCBI): domain Eukaryota; kingdom Metazoa; phylum Chordata; class Actinopteri; order Stomiiformes; family Stomiidae; genus Borostomias; species Borostomias antarcticus. The sequence goes on from NW_028176821.1 coordinate 1,185,241, forward strand.
AAATTATGTGGTTCAAACGGCTACATTTTGAATCGAAAGTCGTAGAGCCTCGTAGATGGGCTCATTCGATTCCTCATCAAATTCTACAGTTAGCATTCCCCAAAGGTAAATTTGCTGTACGAGCTTCCGTTTCCGAGATATTTGACAAAAACCGTACAGATTAGAAAAATGATGTGTCAAATGTCCTTGAAATCGGACAAAAACCGTAGATATGAAAAATTATGTGGTTCAAACGGCTATAACTTTTGAATCGAAAGTCGTAGAGCCTCGCAGATGGGCTCATTCGATTCCTCATCAAATTCTACAGTTAGCATTCCCCTATGCAGGTAAATTTGCTGTACGAGCTTCCGTTTCCGAGATATTTGACAAAAACCGTACAGATTAGAAAAATGATGTGTCAAATGTCCTTGAAATCGGACAAAAACCGTACAGATATGAAAAATTATGTGGTTCAAACGGCTATAACTTTTGAATCGAAAGTCGTAGAGCCTCGCAGATGGGCTCATTCGATTCCTCATCAAATTCTACAGTTAGCATTCCCCGAAGGTAAATTTGCTGTACGAGCTTCCGTTTCCGAGATATTTGACAAAAACCGTACAGATATGAAAAATTATGTGGTTCAAACGGCTACATTTTGAATCGAAAGTCGTAGAGCCTCGTAGATGGGCTCATTCGATTCCTCATCAAATTCTACAGTTAGCATTCCCCAAAGGTAAATTTGCTGTACGAGCTTCCGTTTCCGAGATATTTGACAAAAACCGTACAGATATGAAAAATTATGTGGTTCAAACGGCTACATTTTGAATCGAAAGTCGTAGAGCCTCGTAGATGGGCTCATTCGATTCCTCATCAAATTCTACAGTTAGCATTCCCCAAAGGTAAATTTGCTGTACGAGCTTCCGTTTCCGAGATATTTGACAAAAACCGTACAGATATGAAAAATTATGTGGTTCAAACGGCTACATTTTGAATCGAAAGTCGTAGAGCCTCGTAGATGGGCTCATTCGATTCCTCATCAAATTCTACAGTTAGCATTCCCCAAAGGTAAATTTGCTGTACGAGCTTCCGTTTCCGAGATATTTGACAAAAACCGTACAGATATGAAAAATTATGTGGTTCAAACGGCTACATTTTGAATCGAAAGTCGTAGAGCCTCGTAGATGGGCTCATTCGATTCCTCATCAAATTCTACAGTTAGCATTCCCCAAAGGTAAATTTGCTGTACGAGCTTCCGTTTCCGAGATATTTGACAAAAACCGTACAGATTAGAAAAATGATGTGTCAAATGTCCTTGAAATCGGACAAAAACCGTACAGATATGAAAAATTATGTGGTTCAAACGGCTATAACTTTTGAATCGAAAGTCGTAGAGCCTCGCAGATGGGCTCATTCGATTCCTCATCAAATTCTACAGTTAGCATTCCCCTATGCAGGTAAATTTGCTGTACGAGCTTCCGTTTCCGAGATATTTGACAAAAACCGTACAGATATGGAAAATTATGTGGTTCAAACGGCTATAACTTTTGAATCGAAAGTCGTAGAGCCTCGCAGATGGGCTCATTCTACTCATCAAATTTTACAGTTAGCATTCCCCTATGCAGGTAAATTTGCTGTACGAGCTTCCGTTTCCGAGATATTTGACAAAAACCGTACAGATTAGAAAAATTATGTGGTTCAAACGGCTATAACTTTTGAATCGAAAGTCGTAGAGCCTCGCAGATGGGCTCATTCTACTCCTCATCAAATTCTACAGTTAGCATTGCCCTATGCAGGTAAATTTGCTGTACGAGCTTCCGTTTCCGAGATATTTGACAAAAACCGTACAGATATGAAAAATTATGTGGTTCAAACGGCTATAACTTTTGAATCGAAAGTCGTAGAGCCTCGCAGATGGGCTCATTCGATTCCTCATCAAATTCTACAGTTAGCATTCCCCTATGCAGGTAAATTTGCTGTACGAGCTTCCGTTTCCGAGATATTTGACAAAAACCGTACAGATTAGAAAAATGATGTGTCAAATGTCCTTGAAATCGGACAAAAACCGTACAGATATGAAAAATTATGTGGTTCAAACGGCTATAACTTTTGAATCGAAAGTCGTAGAGCCTCGCAGATGGGCTCATTCGATTCCTCATCAAATTCTACGGTTAGCATTCCCCGAAGGTAAATTTGCTGTACGAGCTTCCGTTTCCGAGATATTTGACAAAAACCGTACAGATATGAAAAATTATGTGGTTCAAACGGCTACATTTTGAATCGAAAGTCGTAGAGCCTCGTAGATGGGCTCATTCGATTCCTCATCAAATTCTACAGTTAGCATTCCCCAAAGGTAAATTTGCTGTACGAGCTTCCGTTTCCGAGATATTTGACAAAAACCGTACAGATATGAAAAATTATGTGGTTCAAACGGCTACATTTTGAATCGAAAGTCGTAGAGCCTCGTAGATGGGCTCATTCGATTCCTCATCAAATTCTACAGTTAGCATTCCCCAAAGGTAAATTTGCTGTACGAGCTTCCGTTTCCGAGATATTTGACAAAAACCGTACAGATATGAAAAATTATGTGGTTCAAACGGCTACATTTTGAATCGAAAGTCGTAGAGCCTCGTAGATGGGCTCATTCGATTCCTCATCAAATTCTACAGTTAGCATTCCCCAAAGGTAAATTTGCTGTACGAGCTTCCGTTTCCGAGATATTTGACAAAAACCGTACAGATTAGAAAAATGATGTGTCAAATGTCCTTGAAATCGGACAAAAACCGTACAGATATGAAAAATTATGTGGTTCAAACGGCTATAACTTTTGAATCGAAAGTCGTAGAGCCTCGCAGATGGGCTCATTCGATTCCTCATCAAATTCTACAGTTAGCATTCCCCTATGCAGGTAAATTTGCTGTACGAGCTTCCGTTTCCGAGATATTTGACAAAAACCGTACAGATATGGAAAATTATGTGGTTCAAACGGCTATAACTTTTGAATCGAAAGTCGTAGAGCCTCGCAGATGGGCTCATTCTACTCATCAAATTTTACAGTTAGCATTCCCCTATGCAGGTAAATTTGCTGTACGAGCTTCCGTTTCCGAGATATTTGACAAAAACCGTACAGATTAGAAAAATTATGTGGTTCAAACGGCTATAACTTTTGAATCGAAAGTCGTAGAGCCTCGCAGATGGGCTCATTCTACTCCTCATCAAATTCTACAGTTAGCATTGCCCTATGCAGGTAAATTTGCTGTACGAGCTTCCGTTTCCGAGATATTTGACAAAAACCGTACAGATATGAAAAATTATGTGGTTCAAACGGCTATAACTTTTGAATCGAAAGTCGTAGAGCCTCGCAGATGGGCTCATTCGATTCCTCATCAAATTCTACAGTTAGCATTCCCCTATGCAGGTAAATTTGCTGTACGAGCTTCCGTTTCCGAGATATTTGACAAAAACCGTACAGATATGAAAAATTATGTGGTTCAAACGGCTATAACTTTTGAATCGAAAGTCGTAGAGCCTCGCAGATGGGCTCATTCTACTCCTCATCAAATTCTACAGTTAGCATTCCCCGAAGGTAAATTTGCAGTACGAGCTTCCGTTTCCGAGATATTTGACAAAAACCGTACAGATTTGAAAAATGATCTGTCAAATGTCCATGAAATCGGACAAAAACCGTACAGATATGGAAAATTATGTGGTTCAAACGGCTATAACTTTTGAATCGAAAGTCGTAGAGCCTCGCAGATGGGCTCATTCGATTCCTCATCAAATTCTACAGTTAGCATTCCCCGAAGGTAAATTTGCTGTACGAGCTTCCGTTTCCGAGATATTTGACAAAAACCGTACAGATATGAAAAATTATGTGGTTCAAACGGCTATAACTTTTGAATCGAAAGTCGTAGAGCCTCGCAGATGGGCTCATTCTACTCCTCATCAAATTCTACAGTTAGCATTCCCCTATGCAGGTAAATTTGCTGTACGAGCTTCCGTTTCCGAGATATTTGACAAAAACCGTACAGATTAGACAAATGATGTGTCAAATGTCCTTGAAATCGGACAAAAACCGTACAGATATGAAAAATGATGTGGTTCAAACGGCTATAACTTTTGAATCGAAAGTCGTAGAGCCTCGCAGATGGGCTCATTCGATTCCTCATCAAATTCTACAGTTAGCTTTCCCGTATGCAGGTAAATTTGCTGTCCAAGCTTCCGTTTCCGAGATATTTGACAAAAACCGTACAGATATGAAAAATTATGTGGTTCAAACGGCTATAACTTTTGAATTGAAAGTCGTAGAGCCTCGCAGATGGGCTCATTCTACTCCTCATCAAATTCTACAGTTAGCATTCCCCTATGCAGGTAAATTTGCTGTACGAGCTTCCGTTTCCGAGATATTTGACAAAAACCGTACAGATTTGAAAAATGATGTGTCAAATGTCCATGAAATCGGACAAAAACCGTACAGATATGGAAAATTATGTGGTTCAAACGGCTATAACTTTTGAATCGAAAGTCGTAGAGCCTCGCAGATGGGCTCATTCGATTCCTCATCAAATTCTACAGTTAGCATTCCCCGAAGGTAAATTTGCTGTACGAGCTTCCGTTTCCGAGATATTTGACAAAAACCGTACAGATATGAAAAATTATGTGGTTCAAACGGCTACATTTTGAATCGAAAGTCGTAGAGCCTCGTAGATGGGCTCATTCGATTCCTCATCAAATTCTACAGTTAGCATTCCCCAAAGGTAAATTTGCTGTACGAGCTTCCGTTTCCGAGATATTTGACAAAAACCGTACAGATATGAAAAATTATGTGGTTCAAACGGCTACATTTTGAATCAAAAGTCGTAGAGCCTCGTAGATGGGCTCATTCGATTCCTCATCAAATTCTACAGTTAGCATTCCCCAAAGGTAAATTTGCTGTACGAGCTTCCGTTTCCGAGATATTTGACAAAAACCGTACAGATTAGAAAAATGATGTGTCAAATGTCCTTGAAATCGGACAAAAACCGTACAGATATGAAAAATTATGTGGTTCAAACGGCTATAACTTTTGAATCGAAAGTCGTAGAGCCTCGCAGATGGGCTCATTCGATTCCTCATCAAATTCTACAGTTAGCATTCCCCTATGCAGGTAAATTTGCTGTACGAGCTTCCGTTTCCGAGATATTTGACAAAAACCGTACAGATATGGAAAATTATGTGGTTCAAACGGCTATAACTTTTGAATCGAAAGTCGTAGAGCCTCGCAGATGGGCTCATTCTACTCATCAAATTTTACAGTTAGCATTCCCCTATGCAGGTAAATTTGCTGTACGAGCTTCCGTTTCCGAGATATTTGACAAAAACCGTACAGATTAGAAAAATTATGTGGTTCAAACGGCTATAACTTTTGAATCGAAAGTCGTAGAGCCTCGCAGATGGGCTCATTCTACTCCTCATCAAATTCTACAGTTAGCATTGCCCTATGCAGGTAAATTTGCTGTACGAGCTTCCGTTTCCGAGATATTTGACAAAAACCGTACAGATATGAAAAATTATGTGGTTCAAACGGCTATAACTTTTGAATCGAAAGTCGTAGAGCCTCGCAGATGGGCTCATTCGATTCCTCATCAAATTCTACAGTTAGCATTCCCCTATGCAGGTAAATTTGCTGTACGAGCTTCCGTTTCCGAGATATTTGACAAAAACCGTACAGATATGGAAAATTATGTGGTTCAAACGGCTATAACTTTTGAATCGAAAGTCGTAGAGCCTCGCAGATGGGCTCATTCTACTCATCAAATTTTACAGTTAGCATTCCCCTATGCAGGTAAATTTGCTGTACGAGCTTCCGTTTCCGAGATATTTGACAAAAACCGTACAGATTAGAAAAATTATGTGGTTCAAACGGCTATAACTTTTGAATCGAAAGTCGTAGAGCCTCGCAGATGGGCTCATTCTACTCCTCATCAAATTCTACAGTTAGCATTGCCTTTTGCAGGTAAATTTGCTGTACGAGCTTCCGTTTCCGAGATATTTGACAAAAACCGTACAGATATGAAAAATTATGTGGTTCAAACGGCTATAACTTTTGAATCGAAAGTCGTAGAGCCTCGCAGATGGGCTCATTCGATTCCTCATCAAATTCTACAGTTAGCATTCCCCTATGCAGGTAAATTTGCTGTACGAGCTTCCGTTTCCGAGATATTTGACAAAAACCGTACAGATATGAAAAATTATGTGGTTCAAACGGCTATAACTTTTGAATCGAAAGTCGTAGAGCCTCGCAGATGGGCTCATTCTACTCCTCATCAAATTCTACAGTTAGCATTCCCCGAAGGTAAATTTGCTGTACGAGCTTCCGTTTCCGAGATATTTGACAAAAACCGTACAGATTTGAAAAATGATCTGTCAAATGTCCATGAAATCGGACAAAAACCGTACAGATATGGAAAATTATGTGGTTCAAACGGCTATAACTTTTGAATCGAAAGTCGTAGAGCCTCGCAGATGGGCTCATTCGATTCCTCATCAAATTCTACAGTTAGCATTCCCCGAAGGTAAATTTGCTGTACGAGCTTCCGTTTCCGAGATATTTGACAAAAACCGTACAGATATGAAAAATTATGTGGTTCAAACGGCTACATTTTGAATCGAAAGTCGTAGAGCCTCGTAGATGGGCTCATTCGATTCCTCATCAAATTCTACAGTTAGCATTCCCCAAAGGTAAATTTGCTGTACGAGCTTCCGTTTCCGAGATATTTGACAAAAACCGTACAGATTAGAAAAATGATGTGTCAAATGTCCTTGAAATCGGACAAAAACCGTACAGATATGAAAAATGATGTGGTTCAAACGGCTATAACTTTTGAATCGAAAGTCGTAGAGCCTCGCAGATGGGCTCATTCGATTCCTCATCAAATTCTACAGTTAGCATTCCCTTATGCAGGTAAATTTGCTGTACAAGCTTCCGTTTCCGAGATATTTGACAAAAACCGTACAGATATGAAAAATTATGTGGTTCAAACGGCTATAACTTTTGAATTGAAAGTCGTAGAGCCTCGCAGATGGGCTCATTCTACTCCTCATCAAATTCTACAGTTAGCATTCCCCTATGCAGGTAAATTTGCTGTACGAGCTTCCGTTTCCGAGATATTTGACAAAAACCGTACAGATTTGAAAAATGATGTGTCAAATGTCCATGAAATCGGACAAAAACCGTACAGATATGGAAAATTATGTGGTTCAAACGGCTATAACTTTTGAATCGAAAGTCGTAGAGCCTCGCAGATGGGCTCATTCGATTCCTCATCAAATTCTACAGTTAGCATTCCCCGAAGGTAAATTTGCTGTACGAGCTTCCGTTTCCGAGATATTTGACAAAAACCGTACAGATATGAAAAATTATGTGGTTCAAACGGCTACATTTTGAATCGAAAGTCGTAGAGCCTCGTAGATGGGCTCATTCGATTCCTCATCAAATTCTACAGTTAGCATTCCCCAAAGGTAAATTTGCTGTACGAGCTTCCGTTTCCGAGATATTTGACAAAAACCGTACAGATATGAAAAATTATGTGGTTCAAACGGCTACATTTTGAATCGAAAGTCGTAGAGCCTCGTAGATGGGCTCATTCGATTCCTCATCAAATTCTACAGTTAGCATTCCCCAAAGGTAAATTTGCTGTACGAGCTTCCGTTTCCGAGATATTTGACAAAAACCGTACAGATTAGAAAAATGATGTGTCAAATGTCCTTGAAATCGGACAAAAACCGTACAGATATGAAAAATTATGTGGTTCAAACGGCTATAACTTTTGAATCGAAAGTCGTAGAGCCTCGCAGATGGGCTCATTCGATTCCTCATCAAATTCTACAGTTAGCATTCCCCTATGCAGGTAAATTTGCTGTACGAGCTTCCGTTTCCGAGATATTTGACAAAAACCGTACAGATATGGAAAATTATGTGGTTCAAACGGCTATAACTTTTGAATCGAAAGTCGTAGAGCCTCGCAGATGGGCTCATTCTACTCATCAAATTTTACAGTTAGCATTCCCCTATGCAGGTAAATTTGCTGTACGAGCTTCCGTTTCCGAGATATTTGACAAAAACCGTACAGATTAGAAAAATTATGTGGTTCAAACGGCTATAACTTTTGAATCGAAAGTCGTAGAGCCTCGCAGATGGGCTCATTCTACTCCTCATCAAATTCTACAGTTAGCATTGCCCTATGCAGGTAAATTTGCTGTACGAGCTTCCGTTTCCGAGATATTTGACAAAAACCGTACAGATATGAAAAATTATGTGGTTCAAACGGCTATAACTTTTGAATCGAAAGTCGTAGAGCCTCGCAGATGGGCTCATTCTACTCCTCATCAAATTCTACAGTTAGCATTCCCCGAAGGTAAATTTGCTGTACGAGCTTCCGTTTCCGAGATATTTGACAAAAACCGTACAGATTTGAAAAATGATCTGTCAAATGTCCATGAAATCGGACAAAAACCGTACAGATATGGAAAATTATGTGGTTCAAACGGCTATAACTTTTGAATCGAAAGTCGTAGAGCCTCGCAGATGGGCTCATTCGATTCCTCATCAAATTCTACAGTTAGCATTCCCCGAAGGTAAATTTGCTGTACGAGCTTCCGTTTCCGAGATATTTGACAAAAACCGTACAGATATGAAAAATTATGTGGTTCAAACGGCTACATTTTGAATCGAAAGTCGTAGAGCCTCGTAGATGGGCTCATTCGATTCCTCATCAAATTCTACAGTTAGCATTCCCCAAAGGTAAATTTGCTGTACGAGCTTCCGTTTCCGAGATATTTGACAAAAACCGTACAGATTAGAAAAATGATGTGTCAAATGTCCTTGAAATCGGACAAAAACCGTACAGATATGAAAAATGATGTGGTTCAAACGGCTATAACTTTTGAATCGAAAGTCGTAGAGCCTCGCAGATGGGCTCATTCGATTCCTCATCAAATTCTACAGTTAGCATTCCCTTATGCAGGTAAATTTGCTGTACAAGCTTCCGTTTCCGAGATATTTGACAAAAACCGTACAGATATGAAAAATTATGTGGTTCAAACGGCTATAACTTTTGAATTGAAAGTCGTAGAGCCTCGCAGATGGGCTCATTCTACTCCTCATCAAATTCTACAGTTAGCATTCCCCTATGCAGGTAAATTTGCTGTACGAGCTTCCGTTTCCGAGATATTTGACAAAAACCGTACAGATTTGAAAAATGATGTGTCAAATGTCCATGAAATCGGACAAAAACCGTACAGATATGGAAAATTATGTGGTTCAAACGGCTATAACTTTTGAATCGAAAGTCGTAGAGCCTCGCAGATGGGCTCATTCGATTCCTCATCAAATTCTACAGTTAGCATTCCCCGAAGGTAAATTTGCTGTACGAGCTTCCGTTTCCGAGATATTTGACAAAAACCGTACAGATATGAAAAATTATGTGGTTCAAACGGCTACATTTTGAATCGAAAGTCGTAGAGCCTCGTAGATGGGCTCATTCGATTCCTCATCAAATTCTACAGTTAGCATTCCCCAAAGGTAAATTTGCTGTACGAGCTTCCGTTTCCGAGATATTTGACAAAAACCGTACAGATATGAAAAATTATGTGGTTCAAACGGCTACATTTTGAATCGAAAGTCGTAGAGCCTCGTAGATGGGCTCATTCGATTCCTCATCAAATTCTACAGTTAGCATTCCCCAAAGGTAAATTTGCTGTACGAGCTTCCGTTTCCGAGATATTTGACAAAAACCGTACAGATTAGAAAAATGATGTGTCAAATGTCCTTGAAATCGGACAAAAACCGTACAGATATGAAAAATTATGTGGTTCAAACGGCTATAACTTTTGAATCGAAAGTCGTAGAGCCTCGCAGATGGGCTCATTCGATTCCTCATCAAATTCTACAGTTAGCATTCCCCTATGCAGGTAAATTTGCTGTACGAGCTTCCGTTTCCGAGATATTTGACAAAAACCGTACAGATATGGAAAATTATGTGGTTCAAACGGCTATAACTTTTGAATCGAAAGTCGTAGAGCCTCGCAGATGGGCTCATTCTACTCATCAAATTTTACAGTTAGCATTCCCCTATGCAGGTAAATTTGCTGTACGAGCTTCCGTTTCCGAGATATTTGACAAAAACCGTACAGATTAGAAAAATTATGTGGTTCAAACGGCTATAACTTTTGAATCGAAAGTCGTAGAGCCTCGCAGATGGGCTCATTCTACTCCTCATCAAATTCTACAGTTAGCATTGCCCTATGCAGGTAAATTTGCTGTACGAGCTTCCGTTTCCGAGATATTTGACAAAAACCGTACAGATATGAAAAATTATGTGGTTCAAACGGCTATAACTTTTGAATCGAAAGTCGTAGAGCCTCGCAGATGGGCTCATTCTACTCCTCATCAAATTCTACAGTTAGCATTCCCCGAAGGTAAATTTGCTGTACGAGCTTCCGTTTCCGAGATATTTGACAAAAACCGTACAGATTTGAAAAATGATCTGTCAAATGTCCATGAAATCGGACAAAAACCGTACAGATATGGAAAATTATGTGGTTCAAACGGCTATAACTTTTGAATCGAAAGTCGTAGAGCCTCGCAGATGGGCTCATTCGATTCCTCATCAAATTCTACAGTTAGCATTCCCCGAAGGTAAATTTGCTGTACGAGCTTCCGTTTCCGAGATATTTGACAAAAACCGTACAGATATGAAAAATTATGTGGTTCAAACGGCTACATTTTGAATCGAAAGTCGTAGAGCCTCGTAGATGGGCTCATTCGATTCCTCATCAAATTCTACAGTTAGCATTCCCCAAAGGTAAATTTGCTGTACGAGCTTCCGTTTCCGAGATATTTGACAAAAACCGTACAGATTAGAAAAATGATGTGTCAAATGTCCTTGAAATCGGACAAAAACCGTACAGATATGAAAAATGATGTGGTTCAAACGGCTATAACTTTTGAATCGAAAGTCGTAGAGCCTCGCAGATGGGCTCATTCGATTCCTCATCAAATTCTACAGTTAGCATTCCCTTATGCAGGTAAATTTGCTGTACAAGCTTCCGTTTCCGAGATATTTGACAAAAACCGTACAGATATGAAAAATGATGTGGTTCAAACGGCTATAACTTTTGAATTGAAAGTCGTAGAGCCTCGCAGATGGGCTCATTCTACTCCTCATCAAATTCTACAGTTAGCATTCCCCTATGCAGGTAAATTTGCTGTACGAGCTTCCGTTTCCGAGATATTTGACAAAAACCGTACAGATTTGAAAAATGATGTGTCAAATGTCCATGAAATCGGACAAAAACCGTACAGATATGGAAAATTATGTGGTTCAAACGGCTATAATTTTTGAATCGAAAGTCGTAGAGCCTCGCAGATGGGCTCATTCGATTCCTCATCAAATTCTACAGTTAGCATTCCCCGAAGGTAAATTTGCTGTACGAGCTTCCGTTTCCGAGATATTTGACAAAAACCGTACAGATATGAAAAATTATGTGGTTCAAACGGCTACATTTTGAATCGAAAGTCGTAGAGCCTCGTAGATGGGCTCATTCGATTCCTCATCAAATTCTACAGTTAGCATTCCCCAAAGGTAAATTTGCTGTACGAGCTTCCGTTTCCGAGATATTTGACAAAAACCGTACAGATATGAAAAATTATGTGGTTCAAACGGCTACATTTTGAATCGAAAGTCGTAGAGCCTCGTAGATGGGCTCATTCGATTCCTCATCAAATTCTACAGTTAGCATTCCCCAAAGGTAAATTTGCTGTACGAGCTTCCGTTTCCGAGATATTTGACAAAAACCGTACAGATTAGAAAAATGATGTGTCAAATGTCCTTGAAATCGGACAAAAACCGTACAGATATGAAAAATTATGTGGTTCAAACGGCTATAACTTTTGAATCGAAAGTCGTAGAGCCTCGCAGATGGGCTCATTCTACTCATCAAATTCTACAGTTAGCATTCCCCTATGCAGGTAAATTTGCTGTACGAGCTTCCGTTTCCGAGATATTTGACAAAAACCGTACAGATTAGAAAAATTATGTGGTTCAAACGGCTATAACTTTTGAATCGAAAGTCGTAGAGCCTCGCAGATGGGCTCATTCTACTCCTCATCAAATTCTACAGTTAGCATTGCCCTATGCAGGTAAATTTGCTGTACGAGCTTCCGTTTCCGAGATATTTGACAAAAACCGTACAGATATGAAAAATTATGTGGTTCAAACGGCTATAACTTTTGAATCGAAAGTCGTAGAGCCTCGCAGATGGGCTCATTCGATTCCTCATCAAATTCTACAGTTAGCATTCCCCTATGCAGGTAAATTTGCTGTACGAGCTTCCGTTTCCGAGATATTTGACAAAAACCGTACAGATTAGAAAAATGATGTGTCAAATGTCCTTGAAATCGGACAAAAACCGTACAGATATGAAAAATTATGTGGTTCAAACGGCTATAACTTTTGAATCGAAAGTCGTAGAGCCTCGCAGATGGGCTCATTCTACTCATCAAATTCTACAGTTAGCATTCCCCTATGCAGGTAAATTTGCTGTACGAGCTTCCGTTTCCGAGATATTTGACAAAAACCATACAGATATGAAAAATGATGTGTCAAATGTCCTTGAAATCGGACAAAAACCGTACAGATATGAAAATGATGTGGTTCAAACGGCTATAACTTTTGAATCGAAAGTCGTAGAGCCTCGCAGATGGGCTCATTCGATTCCTCATCAAATTCTACAGTTAGCAGTCCCCTATGCAGATAAATTTGCTGTACGAGCTTCCGTTTCCGAGATATTTGACAAAAACCGTACAGATATGAAAATGATGTGGTTCAAACGGCTATAACTTTTGAATCGAAAGTCGTAGAGCCTCGCAGATGGGCTCATTCTACTCCTCATCAAATTCTACAGTTAGCATTGCCCTATGCAGGTAAATTTGCTGTACGAGCTTCCGTTTCCGAGATATTTGACAAAAACCGTACAGATATGAAAAATTATGTGGTTCAAACGGCTATAACTTTTGAATCGAAAGTCGTAGAGCCTCGCAGATGGGCTCATTCTACTCCTCATCAAATTCTACAGTTAGCATTCCCCGAAGGTAAATTTGCTGTACGAGCTTCCGTTTCCGAGATATTTGACAAAAACCGTACAGATTTGAAAAATGATCTGTCAAATGTCCATGAAATCGGACAAAAACCGTACAGATATGGAAAATTATGTGGTTCAAACGGCTATAACTTTTGAATCGAAAGTCGTAGAGCCTCGCAGATGGGCTCATTCGATTCCTCATCAAATTCTACAGTTAGCATTCCCCGAAGGTAAATTTGCTGTACGAGCTTCCGTTTCCGAGATATTTGACAAAAACCGTACAGATATGAAAAATTATGTGGTTCAAACGGCTACATTTTGAATCGAAAGTCGTAGAGCCTCGTAGATGGGCTCATTCGATTCCTCATCAAATTCTACAGTTAGCATTCCCCAAAGGTAAATTTGCTGTACGAGCTTCCGTTTCCGAGATATTTGACAAAAACCGTACAGATTAGAAAAATGATGTGTCAAATGTCCTTGAAATCGGACAAAAACCGTACAGATATGAAAAATTATGTGGTTCAAACGGCTATAACTTTTGAATCGAAAGTCGTAGAGCCTCGCAGATGGGCTCATTCTACTCATCAAATTCTACAGTTAGCATTCCCCTATGCAGGTAAATTTGCTGTACGAGCTTCCGTTTCCGAGATATTTGACAAAAACCGTACAGATTAGAAAAATTATGTGGTTCAAACGGCTATAACTTTTGAATCGAAAGTCGTAGAGCCTCGCAGATGGGCTCATTCTACTCCTCATCAAATTCTACAGTTAGCATTGCCCTATGCAGGTAAATTTGCTGTACGAGCTTCCGTTTCCGAGATATTTGACAAAAACCGTACAGATATGAAAAATTATGTGGTTCAAACGGCTATAACTTTTGAATCGAAAGTCGTAGAGCCTCGCAGATGGGCTCATTCGATTCCTCATCAAATTCTACAGTTAGCATTCCCCTATGCAGGTAAATTTGCTGTACGAGCTTCCGTTTCCGAGATATTTGACAAAAACCGTACAGATTAGAAAAATGATGTGTCAAATGTCCTTGAAATCGGACAAAAACCGTACAGATATGAAAAATTATGTGGTTCAAACGGCTATAACTTTTGAATCGAAAGTCGTAGAGCCTCGCAGATGGGCTCATTCTACTCATCAAATTCTACAGTTAGCATTCCCCTATGCAGGTAAATTTGCTGTACGAGCTTCCGTTTCCGAGATATTTGACAAAAACCATACAGATATGAAAAATGATGTGTCAAATGTCCTTGAAATCGGACAAAAACCGTACAGATATGAAAATGATGTGGTTCAAACGGCTATAACTTTTGAATCGAAAGTCGTAGAGCCTCGCAGATGGGCTCATTCGATTCCTCATCAAATTCTACAGTTAGCAGTCCCCTATGCAGATAAATTTGCTGTACGAGCTTCCGTTTCCGAGATATTTGACAAAAACCGTACAGATATGAAAATGATGTGGTTCAAACGGCTATAACTTTTGAATCGAAAGTCGTAGAGCCTCGCAGATGGGCTCATTCTACTCCTCATCAAATTCTACAGTTAGCATTGCCCTATGCAGGTAAATTTGCTGTACGAGCTTCCGTTTCCGAGATATTTGACAAAAACCGTACAGATATGAAAAATTATGTGGTTCAAACGGCTATAACTTTTGAATCGAAAGTCGTAGAGCCTCGCAGATGGGCTCATTCTACTCCTCATCAAATTCTACAGTTAGCATTCCCCGAAGGTAAATTTGCTGTACGAGCTTCCGTTTCCGAGATATTTGACAAAAACCGTACAGATTTGAAAAATGATCTGTCAAATGTCCATGAAATCGGACAAAAACCGTACAGATATGGAAAATTATGTGGTTCAAACGGCTATAACTTTTGAATCGAAAGTCGTAGAGCCTCGCAGATGGGCTCATTCGATTCCTCATCAAATTCTACAGTTAGCATTCCCCGAAGGTAAATTTGCTGTACGAGCTTCCGTTTCCGAGATATTTGACAAAAACCGTACAGATATGAAAAATTATGTGGTTCAAACGGCTACATTTTGAATCGAAAGTCGTAGAGCCTCGTAGATGGGCTCATTCGATTCCTCATCAAATTCTACAGTTAGCATTCCCCAAAGGTAAATTTGCTGTACGAGCTTCCGTTTCCGAGATATTTGACAAAAACCGTACAGATATGGAAAATTATGTGGTTCAAACGGCTATAACTTTTGAATCGAAAGTCGTAGAGCCTCGCAGATGGGCTCATTCTACTCATCAAATTTTACAGTTAGCATTCCCCTATGCAGGTAAATTTGCTGTACGAGCTTCCGTTTCCGAGATATTTGACAAAAACCGTACAGATATGAAAAATTATGTGGTTCAAACGGCTATAACTTTTGAATCGAAAGTCGTAGAGCCTCGCAGATGGGCTCATTCGATTCCTCATCAAATTCTACAGTTAGCATTCCCCTATGCAGGTAAATTTGCTGTACGAGCTTCCGTTTCCGAGATATTTGACAAAAACCGTACAGATATGGAAAATTATGTGGTTCAAACGGCTATAACTTTTGAATCGAAAGTCGTAGAGCCTCGCAGATGGGCTCATTCTACTCATCAAATTTTACAGTTAGCATTCCCCTATGCAGGTAAATTTGCTGTACGAGCTTCCGTTTCCGAGATATTTGACAAAAACCGTACAGATTAGAAAAATTATGTGGTTCAAACGGCTATAACTTTTGAATCGAAAGTCGTAGAGCCTCGCAGATGGGCTCATTCTACTCCTCATCAAATTCTACAGTTAGCATTGCCTTTTGCAGGTAAATTTGCTGTACGAGCTTCCGTTTCCGAGATATTTGACAAAAACCGTACAGATATGAAAAATTATGTGGTTCAAACGGCTATAACTTTTGAATCGAAAGTCGTAGAGCCTCGCAGATGGGCTCATTCGATTCCTCATCAAATTCTACAGTTAGCATTCCCCTATGCAGGTAAATTTGCTGTACGAGCTTCCGTTTCCGAGATATTTGACAAAAACCGTACAGATATGAAAAATTATGTGGTTCAAACGGCTATAACTTTTGAATCGAAAGTCGTAGAGCCTCGCAGATGGGCTCATTCTACTCCTCATCAAATTCTACAGTTAGCATTCCCCGAAGGTAAATTTGCTGTACGAGCTTCCGTTTCCGAGATATTTGACAAAAACCGTACAGATTTGAAAAATGATCTGTCAAATGTCCATGAAATCGGACAAAAACCGTACAGATATGGAAAATTATGTGGTTCAAACGGCTATAACTTTTGAATCGAAAGTCGTAGAGCCTCGCAGATGGGCTCATTCGATTCCTCATCAAATTCTACAGTTAGCATTCCCCGAAGGTAAATTTGCTGTACGAGCTTCCGTTTCCGAGATATTTGACAAAAACCGTACAGATATGAAAAATTATGTGGTTCAAACGGCTACATTTTGAATCGAAAGTCGTAGAGCCTCGTAGATGGGCTCATTCGATTCCTCATCAAATTCTACAGTTAGCATTCCCCAAAGGTAAATTTGCTGTACGAGCTTCCGTTTCCGAGATATTTGACAAAAACCGTACAGATTAGAAAAATGATGTGTCAAATGTCCTTGAAATCGGACAAAAACCGTACAGATATGAAAAATGATGTGGTTCAAACGGCTATAACTTTTGAATCGAAAGTCGTAGAGCCTCGCAGATGGGCTCATTCGATTCCTCATCAAATTCTACAGTTAGCATTCCCTTATGCAGGTAAATTTGCTGTACAAGCTTCCGTTTCCGAGATATTTGACAAAAACCGTACAGATATGAAAAATTATGTGGTTCAAACGGCTATAACTTTTGAATTGAAAGTCGTAGAGCCTCGCAGATGGGCTCATTCTACTCCTCATCAAATTCTACAGTTAGCATTCCCCTATGCAGGTAAATTTGCTGTACGAGCTTCCGTTTCCGAGATATTTGACAAAAACCGTACAGATTTGAAAAATGATGTGTCAAATGTCCATGAAATCGGACAAAAACCGTACAGATATGGAAAATTATGTGGTTCAAACGGCTATAACTTTTGAATCGAAAGTCGTAGAGCCTCGCAGATGGGCTCATTCGATTCCTCATCAAATTCTACAGTTAGCATTCCCCGAAGGTAAATTTGCTGTACGAGCTTCCGTTTCCGAGATATTTGACAAAAACCGTACAGATATGAAAAATTATGTGGTTCAAACGGCTACATTTTGAATCGAAAGTCGTAGAGCCTCGTAGATGGGCTCATTCGATTCCTCATCAAATTCTACAGTTAGCATTCCCCAAAGGTAAATTTGCTGTACGAGCTTCCGTTTCCGAGATATTTGACAAAAACCGTACAGATATGAAAAATTATGTGGTTCAAACGGCTACATTTTGAATCGAAAGTCGTAGAGCCTCGTAGATGGGCTCATTCGATTCCTCATCAAATTCTACAGTTAGCATTCCCCAAAGGTAAATTTGCTGTACGAGCTTCCGTTTCCGAGATATTTGACAAAAACCGTACAGATTAGAAAAATGATGTGTCAAATGTCCTTGAAATCGGACAAAAACCGTACAGATATGAAAAATTATGTGGTTCAAACGGCTATAACTTTTGAATCGAAAGTCGTAGAGCCTCGCAGATGGGCTCATTCGATTCCTCATCAAATTCTACAGTTAGCATTCCCCTATGCAGGTAAATTTGCTGTACGAGCTTCCGTTTCCGAGATATTTGACAAAAACCGTACAGATATGGAAAATTATGTGGTTCAAACGGCTATAACTTTTGAATCGAAAGTCGTAGAGCCTCGCAGATGGGCTCATTCTACTCATCAAATTTTACAGTTAGCATTCCCCTATGCAGGTAAATTTGCTGTACGAGCTTCCGTTTCCGAGATATTTGACAAAAACCGTACAGATTAGAAAAATTATGTGGTTCAAACGGCTATAACTTTTGAATCGAAAGTCGTAGAGCCTCGCAGATGGGCTCATTCTACTCCTCATCAAATTCTACAGTTAGCATTGCCCTATGCAGGTAAATTTGCTGTACGAGCTTCCGTTTCCGAGATATTTGACAAAAACCGTACAGATATGAAAAATTATGTGGTTCAAACGGCTATAACTTTTGAATCGAAAGTCGTAGAGCCTCGCAGATGGGCTCATTCTACTCCTCATCAAATTCTACAGTTAGCATTCCCCGAAGGTAAATTTGCTGTACGAGCTTCCGTTTCCGAGATATTTGACAAAAACCGTACAGATTTGAAAAATGATCTGTCAAATGTCCATGAAATCGGACAAAAACCGTACAGATATGGAAAATTATGTGGTTCAAACGGCTATAACTTTTGAATCGAAAGTCGTAGAGCCTCGCAGATGGGCTCATTCGATTCCTCATCAAATTCTACAGTTAGCATTCCCCGAAGGTAAATTTGCTGTACGAGCTTCCGTTTCCGAGATATTTGACAAAAACCGTACAGATATGAAAAATTATGTGGTTCAAACGGCTACATTTTGAATCGAAAGTCGTAGAGCCTCGTAGATGGGCTCATTCGATTCCTCATCAAATTCTACAGTTAGCATTCCCCAAAGGTAAATTTGCTGTACGAGCTTCCGTTTCCGAGATATTTGACAAAAACCGTACAGATTAGAAAAATGATGTGTCAAATGTCCTTGAAATCGGACAAAAACCGTACAGATATGAAAAATGATGTGGTTCAAACGGCTATAACTTTTGAATCTAAAGTCGTAGAGCCTCGCAGATGGGCTCATTCGATTCCTCATCAAATTCTACAGTTAGCATTCCCTTATGCAGGTAAATTTGCTGTACAAGCTTCCGTTTCCGAGATATTTGACAAAAACCGTACAGATATGAAAAATGATGTGGTTCAAACGGCTATAACTTTTGAATTGAAAGTCGTAGAGCCTCGCAGATGGGCTCATTCTACTCCTCATCAAATTCTACAGTTAGCATTCCCCTATGCAGGTAAATTTGCTGTACGAGCTTCCGTTTCCGAGATATTTGACAAAAACCGTACAGATTTGAAAAATGATGTGTCAAATGTCCATGAAATCGGACAAAAACCGTACAGATATGGAAAATTATGTGGTTCAAACGGCTATAATTTTTGAATCGAAAGTCGTAGAGCCTCGCAGATGGGCTCATTCGATTCCTCATCAAATTCTACAGTTAGCATTCCCCGAAGGTAAATTTGCTGTACGAGCTTCCGTTTCCGAGATATTTGACAAAAACCGTACAGATATGAAAAATTATGTGGTTCAAACGGCTACATTTTGAATCGAAAGTCGTAGAGCCTCGTAGATGGGCTCATTCGATTCCTCATCAAATTCTACAGTTAGCATTCCCCAAAGGTAAATTTGCTGTACGAGCTTCCGTTTCCGAGATATTTGACAAAAACCGTACAGATATGAAAAATTATGTGGTTCAAACGGCTACATTTTGAATCGAAAGTCGTAGAGCCTCGTAGATGGGCTCATTCGATTCCTCATCAAATTCTACAGTTAGCATTCCCCAAAGGTAAATTTGCTGTACGAGCTTCCGTTTCCGAGATATTTGACAAAAACCGTACAGATTAGAAAAATGATGTGTCAAATGTCCTTGAAATCGGACAAAAACCGTACAGATATGAAAAATTATGTGGTTCAAACGGCTATAACTTTTGAATCGAAAGTCGTAGAGCCTCGCAGATGGGCTCATTCTACTCATCAAATTCTACAGTTAGCATTCCCCTATGCAGGTAAATTTGCTGTACGAGCTTCCGTTTCCGAGATATTTGACAAAAACCATACAGATATGAAAAATGATGTGTCAAATGTCCTTGAAATCGGACAAAAACCGTACAGATATGAAAATGATGTGGTTCAAACGGCTATAACTTTTGAATCGAAAGTCGTAGAGCCTCGCAGATGGGCTCATTCGATTCCTCATCAAATTCTACAGTTAGCTGTCCCCTATGCAGATAAATTTGCTGTACGAGCTTCCGTTTCCGAGATATTTGACAAAAACCGTACAGATATGAAAATGATGTGGTTCAAACGGCTATAACTTTTGAATCGAAAGTCGTAGAGCCTCGCAGATGGGCTCATTCTACTCCTCATCAAATTCTACAGTTAGCATTGCCCTATGCAGGTAAATTTGCTGTACGAGCTTCCGTTTCCGAGATATTTGACAAAAACCGTACAGATATGAAAACTTATGTGGTTCAAACGGCTATAACTTTTGAATCGAAAGTCGTAGAGCCTCGCAGATGGGCTCATTCTACTCCTCATCAAATTCTACAGTTAGCATTCCCCGAAGGTAAATTTGCTGTACGAGCTTCCGTTTCCGAGATATTTGACAAAAACCGTACAGATTTGAAAAATGATCTGTCAAATGTCCATGAAATCGGACAAAAACCGTACAGATATGGAAAATTATGTGGTTCAAACGGCTATAACTTTTGAATCGAAAGTCGTAGAGCCTCGCAGATGGGCTCATTCGATTCCTCATCAAATTCTACAGTTAGCATTCCCCGAAGGTAAATTTGCTGTACGAGCTTCCGTTTCCGAGATATTTGACAAAAACCGTACAGATATGAAAAATTATGTGGTTCAAACGGCTACATTTTGAATCGAAAGTCGTAGAGCCTCGTAGATGGGCTCATTCGATTCCTCATCAAATTCTACAGTTAGCATTCCCCAAAGGTAAATTTGCTGTACGAGCTTCCGTTTCCGAGATATTTGACAAAAACCGTACAGATTAGAAAAATGATGTGTCAAATGTCCTTGAAATCGGACAAAAACCGTACAGATATGAAAAATTATGTGGTTCAAACGGCTATAACTTTTGAATCGAAAGTCGTAGAGCCTCGCAGATGGGCTCATTCTACTCATCAAATTCTACAGTTAGCATTCCCCTATGCAGGTAAATTTGCTGTACGAGCTTCCGTTTCCGAGATATTTGACAAAAACCGTACAGATTAGAAAAATTATGTGGTTCAAACGGCTATAACTTTTGAATCGAAAGTCGTAGAGCCTCGCAGATGGGCTCATTCTACTCCTCATCAAATTCTACAGTTAGCATTGCCCTATGCAGGTAAATTTGCTGTACGAGCTTCCGTTTCCGAGATATTTGACAAAAACCGTACAGATATGAAAAATTATGTGGTTCAAACGGCTATAACTTTTGAATCGAAAGTCGTAGAGCCTCGCAGATGGGCTCATTCGATTCCTCATCAAATTCTACAGTTAGCATTCCCCTATGCAGGTAAATTTGCTGTACGAGCTTCCGTTTCCGAGATATTTGACAAAAACCGTACAGATTAGAAAAATGATGTGTCAAATGTCCTTGAAATCGGACAAAAACCGTACAGATATGAAAAATTATGTGGTTCAAACGTCTATAACTTTTGAATCGAAAGTCGTAGAGCCTCGCAGATGGGCTCATTCTACTCATCAAATTCTACAGTTAGCATTCCCCTATGCAGGTAAATTTGCTGTACGAGCTTCCGTTTCCGAGATATTTGACAAAAACCATACAGATATGAAAAATGATGTGTCAAATGTCCTTGAAATCGGACAAAAACCGTACAGATATGAAAATGATGTGGTTCAAACGGCTATAACTTTTGAATCGAAAGTCGTAGAGCCTCGCAGATGGGCTCATTCTACTCCTCATCAAATTCTACAGTTAGCAGTCCCCTATGCAGATAAATTTGCTGTACGAGCTTCCGTTTCCGAGATATTTGACAAAAACCGTACAGATATGAAAATGATGTGGTTCAAACGGCTATAACTTTTGAATCGAAAGTCGTAGAGCCTCGCAGATGGGCTCATTCTACTCCTCATCAAATTCTACAGTTAGCATTGCCCTATGCAGGTAAATTTGCTGTACGAGCTTCCGTTTCCGAGATATTTGACAAAAACCGTACAGATATGAAAAATTATGTGGTTCAAACGGCTATAACTTTTGAATCGAAAGTCGTAGAGCCTCGCAGATGGGCTCATTCTACTCCTCATCAAATTCTACAGTTAGCATTCCCCGAAGGTAAATTTGCTGTACGAGCTTCCGTTTCCGAGATATTTGACAAAAACCGTACAGATTTGAAAAATGATCTGTCAAATGTCCATGAAATCGGACAAAAACCGTACAGATATGGAAAATTATGTGGTTCAAACGGCTATAACTTTTGAATCGAAAGTCGTAGAGCCTCGCAGATGGGCTCATTCGATTCCTCATCAAATTCTACAGTTAGCATTCCCCGAAGGTAAATTTGCTGTACGAGCTTCCGTTTCCGAGATATTTGACAAAAACCGTACAGATATGAAAAATTATGTGGTTCAAACGGCTACATTTTGAATCGAAAGTCGTAGAGCCTCGTAGATGGGCTCATTCGATTCCTCATCAAATTCTACAGTTAGCATTCCCCAAAGGTAAATTTGCTGTACGAGCTTCCGTTTCCGAGATATTTGACAAAAACCGTACAGATTAGAAAAATGATGTGTCAAATGTCCTTGAAATCGGACAAAAACCGTACAGATATGAAAAATTATGTGGTTCAAACGGCTATAACTTTTGAATCGAAAGTCGTAGAGCCTCGCAGATGGGCTCATTCGATTCCTCATCAAATTCTACAGTTAGCATTCCCCTATGCAGGTAAATTTGCTGTACAAGCTTCCGTTTCCGAGATATTTGACAAAAACCGTACAGATATGAAAAATTATGTGGTTCAAACGGCTATAACTTTTGAATCGAAAGTCGTAGAGCCTCGCAGATGGGCTCATTCTACTCATCAAATTCTACAGTTAGCATTCCCCTATGCAGGTAAATTTGCTGTACGAGCTTCCGTTTCCGAGATATTTGACAAAAACCGTACAGATTAGAAAAATTATGTGGTTCAAACGGCTATAACTTTTGAATCGAAAGTCGTAGAGCCTCGCAGATGGGCTCATTCTACTCCTCATCAAATTCTACAGTTAGCATTGCCCTATGCAGGTAAATTTGCTGTACGAGCTTCCGTTTCCGAGATATTTGACAAAAACCGTACAGATATGAAAAATTATGTGGTTCAAACGGCTATAACTTTTGAATCGAAAGTCGTAGAGCCTCGCAGATGGGCTCATTCGATTCCTCATCAAATTCTACAGTTAGCATTCCCCTATGCAGGTAAATTTGCTGTACGAGCTTCCGTTTCCGAGATATTTGACAAAAACCGTACAGATTAGAAAAATGATGTGTCAAATGTCCTTGAAATCGGACAAAAACCGTACAGATATGAAAAATTATGTGGTTCAAACGGCTATAACTTTTGAATCGAAAGTCGTAGAGCCTCGCAGATGGGCTCATTCTACTCATCAAATTCTACAGTTAGCATTCCCCTATGCAGGTAAATTTGCTGTACGAGCTTCCGTTTCCGAGATATTTGACAAAAACCATACAGATATGAAAAATGATGTGTCAAATGTCCTTGAAATCGGACAAAAACCGTACAGATATGAAAATGATGTGGTTCAAACGGCTATAACTTTTGAATCGAAAGTCGTAGAGCCTCGCAGATGGGCTCATTCGATTCCTCATCAAATTCTACAGTTAGCAGTCCCCTATGCAGATAAATTTGCTGTACGAGCTTCCGTTTCCGAGATATTTGACAAAAACCGTACAGATATGAAAATGATGTGGTTCAAACGGCTATAACTTTTGAATCGAAAGTCGTAGAGCCTCGCAGATGGGCTCATTCTACTCCTCATCAAATTCTACAGTTAGCATTGCCCTATGCAGGTAAATTTGCTGTACGAGCTTCCGTTTCCGAGATATTTGACAAAAACCGTACAGATATGAAAAATTATGTGGTTCAAACGGCTATAACTTTTGAATCGAAAGTCGTAGAGCCTCGCAGATGGGCTCATTCTACTCCTCATCAAATTCTACAGTTAGCATTCCCCGAAGGTAAATTTGCTGTACGAGCTTCCGTTTCCGAGATATTTGACAAAAACCGTACAGATTTGAAAAATGATCTGTCAAATGTCCATGAAATCGGACAAAAACCGTACAGATATGGAAAATTATGTGGTTCAAACGGCTATAACTTTTGAATCGAAAGTCGTAGAGCCTCGCAGATGGGCTCATTCGATTCCTCATCAAATTCTACAGTTAGCATTCCCCGAAGGTAAATTTGCTGTACGAGCTTCCGTTTCCGAGATATTTGACAAAAACCGTACAGATATGAAAAATTATGTGGTTCAAACGGCTACATTTTGAATCGAAAGTCGTAGAGCCTCGTAGATGGGCTCATTCGATTCCTCATCAAATTCTACAGTTAGCATTCCCCAAAGGTAAATTTGCTGTACGAGCTTCCGTTTCCGAGATATTTGACAAAAACCGTACAGATTAGAAAAATGATGTGTCAAATGTCCTTGAAATCGGACAAAAACCGTACAGATATGAAAAATTATGTGGTTCAAACGGCTATAACTTTTGAATCGAAAGTCGTAGAGCCTCGCAGATGGGCTCATTCGATTCCTCATCAAATTCTACAGTTAGCATTCCCCTATGCAGGTAAATTTGCTGTACGAGCTTCCGTTTCCGAGATATTTGACAAAAACCGTACAGATTAGAAAAATGATGTGTCAAATGTCCTTGAAATCGGACAAAAACCGTACAGATATGAAAAATTATGTGGTTCAAACGGCTATAACTTTTGAATCGAAAGTCGTAGAGCCTCGCAGATGGGCTCATTCTACTCATCAAATTCTACAGGTAGCATTCCCCTATGCAGGTAAATTTGCTGTACGAGCTTCCGTTTCCGAGATATTTGACAAAAACCGTACAGATTAGAAAAATTATGTGGTTCAAACGGCTATAACTTTTGAATCGAAAGTCGTAGAGCCTCGCAGATGGGCTCATTCTACTCCTCATCAAATTCTACAGTTAGCATTGCCCTATGCAGGTAAATTTGCTGTACGAGCTTCCGTTTCCGAGATATTTGACAAAAACCGTACAGATATGAAAAATTATGTGGTTCAAACGGCTATAACTTTTGAATCGAAAGTCGTAGAGCCTCGCAGATGGGCTCATTCGATTCCTCATCAAATTCTACAGTTAGCATTCCCCTATGCAGGTAAATTTGCTGTACGAGCTTCCGTTTCCGAGATATTTGACAAAAACCGTACAGATATGAAAAATTATGTGGTTCAAACGGCTATAACTTTTGAATCGAAAGTCGTAGAGCCTCGCAGATGGGCTCATTCTACTCCTCATCAAATTCTACAGTTAGCATTCCCCGAAGGTAAATTTGCTGTACGAGCTTCCGTTTCCGAGATATTTGACAAAAACCGTACAGATTTGAAAAATGATCTGTCAAATGTCCATGAAATCGGACAAAAACCGTACAGATATGGAAAATTATGTGGTTCAAACGGCTATAACTTTTGAATCGAAAGTCGTAGAGCCTCGCAGATGGGCTCATTCGATTCCTCATCAAATTCTACAGTTAGCATTCCCCGAAGGTAAATTTGCTGTACGAGCTTCCGTTTCCGAGATATTTGACAAAAACCGTACAGATATGAAAAATTATGTGGTTCAAACGGCTACATTTTGAATCGAAAGTCGTAGAGCCTCGTAGATGGGCTCATTCGATTCCTCATCAAATTCTACAGTTAGCATTCCCCAAAGGTAAATTTGCTGTACGAGCTTCCGTTTCCGAGATATTTGACAAAAACCGTACAGATTAGAAAAATGATGTGTCAAATGTCCTTGAAATCGGACAAAAACCGTACAGATATGAAAAATTATGTGGTTCAAACGGCTATAACTTTTGAATCGAAAGTCGTAGAGCCTCGCAGATGGGCTCATTCGATTCCTCATCAAATTCTACAGTTAGCATTCCCTTATGCAGGTAAATTTGCTGTACAAGCTTCCGTTTCCGAGATATTTGACAAAAACCGTACAGATATGAAAAATTATGTGGTTCAAACGGCTATAACTTTTGAATCGAAAGTCTTAGAGCCTCGCAGATGGGCTCATTCTACTCCTCATCAAATTCTACAGTTAGCATTCCCCTATGCAGGTAAATTTGCTGTACGAGCTTCCGTTTCCGAGATATTTGACAAAAACCGTACAGATATGAAAAATTATGTGGTTCAAACGGCTACATTTTGAATCGAAAGTCGTAGAGCCTCGTAGATGGGCTCATTCGATTCCTCATCAAATTCTACAGTTAGCATTCCCCTATGCAGGTAAATTTGCTGTACGAGCTTCCGTTTCCGAGATATTTGACAAAAACCGTACAGATATGAAAAATTATGTGGTTCAAACGGCTACATTTTGAATCGAAAGTCGTAGAGCCTCGTAGATGGGCTCATTCGATTCCTCATCAAATTCTACAGTTAGCATTCCCCAAAGGTAAATTTGCTGTACGAGCTTCCGTTTCCGAGATATTTGACAAAAACCGTACAGATATGAAAAATTATGTGGTTCAAACGGCTACATTTTGAATCGAAAGTCGTAGAGCCTCGTAGATGGGCTCATTCGATTCCTCATCAAATTCTACAGTTAGCATTCCCCTATGCAGGTAAATTTGCTGTACGAGCTTCCGTTTCCGAGATATTTGACAAAAACCGTACAGATTTGAAAAATGATGTGTCAAATGTCCATGAAATCGGACAAAAACCGTACAGATATGGAAAATTATGTGGTTCAAACGGCTATAACTTTTGAATCGAAAGTCGTAGAGCCTCGCAGATGGGCTCATTCGATTCCTCATCAAATTCTACAGTTAGCATTCCCCTATGCAGGTAAATTTGCTGTACGAGCTTCCGTTTCCGAGATATTTGACAAAAACCGTACAGATATGAAAAATTATGTGGTTCAAACGGCTACATTTTGAATCGAAAGTCGTAGAGCCTCGTAGATGGGCTCATTCGATTCCTCATCAAATTCTACAGTTAGCATTCCCCAAAGGTAAATTTGCTGTACGAGCTTCCGTTTCCGAGATATTTGACAAAAAGCGTACAGATTAGAAAAATTATGTGTCAAATGTCCATGAAATCGGACAAAAACCGTACAGATATGGAAAATTATGTGGTTCAAACGGCTATAACTTTTGAATGGAAAGTCGTAGAGCCTCGCAGATGGGCTTATTCGATTCCTCATCAAATTCTACAGTTAGCATTCCCCAAAGGTAAATTTGCTGTACGAGCTTCCGTTTCCGAGATATTTGACAAAAACCGTACAGATATGAAAAATTATGTGGTTCAAACGGCTACATTTTGAATCGAAAGTCGTAGAGCCTCGTAGATGGGCTCATTCGATTCCTCATCAAATTCTACAGTTAGCATTCCCCAAAGGTAAATTTGCTGTACGAGCTTCCGTTTCCGAGATATTTGACAAAAACCGTACAGATATGAAAAATTATGTGGTTCAAACGGCTATAACTTTTGAATCGAAAGTCGTAGAGCCTCGCAGATGGGCTCATTCTACTCCTCATCAAATTCTACAGTTAGCATTCCCCTATGCAGGTAAATTTGCTGTACGAGCTTCCGTTTCCGAGATATTTGACAAAAACCGTACAGATTTGAAAAATGATGTGTCAAATGTCCATGAAATCGGACAAAAACCGTACAGATATGGAAAATTATGTGGTTCAAACGGCTATAACTTTTGAATCGAAAGTCGTAGAGCCTCGCAGATGGGCTCATTCGATTCCTCATCAAATTCTACAGTTAGCATTCCCCGAAGGTAAATTTGCTGTACGAGCTTCCGTTTCCGAGATATTTGACAAAAACCGTACAGATATGAAAAATTATGTGGTTCAAACGGCTACATTTTGAATCGAAAGTCGTAGAGCCTCGTAGATGGGCTCATTCGATTCCTCATCAAATTCTACAGTTAGCATTCCCCAAAGGTAAATTTGCTGTACGAGCTTCCGTTTCCGAGATATTTGACAAAAACCGTACAGATATGAAAAATTATGTGGTTCAAACGGCTACATTTTGAATCGAAAGTCGAAGAGCCTCGTAGATGGGCTCATTCGATTCCTCATCAAATTCTACAGTTAGCATTCCCCAAAGGTAAATTTGCTGTACGAGCTTCCGTTTCCGAGATATTTGACAAAAACCGTACAGATTAGAAAAATGATGTGTCAAATGTCCTTGAAATCGGACAAAAACCGTACAGATATGAAAAATTATGTGGTTCAAACGGCTATAACTTTTGAATCGAAAGTCGTAGAGCCTCGCAGATGGGCTCATTCGATTCCTCATCAAATTCTACAGTTAGCATTCCCTTATGCAGGTAAATTTGCTGTACAAGCTTCCGTTTCCGAGATATTTGACAAAAACCGTACAGATATGAAAAAGTATGTGGTTCAAACGGCTATAACTTTTGAATCGAAAGTCGTAGAGCCTCGCAGATGGGCTCATTCTACTCCTCATCAAATTCTACAGTTAGCATTCCCCTATGCAGGTAAATTTGCTGTACGAGCTTCCGTTTCCGAGATATTTGACAAAAACCGTACAGATTAGACAAATGATGTGTCAAATGTCCTTGAAATCGGACAAAAACCGTACAGATATGAAAAATTATGTGGTTCAAACGGCTATAACTTTTGAATCGAAAGTCGTAGAGCCTCGCAGATGGGCTCATTCGATTCCTCATCAAATTCTACAGTTAGCATTCCCTTATGCAGGTAAATTTGCTGTACAAGCCTCCGTTTCCGAGATATTTGACAAAAACCGTACAGATATGAAAAATTATGTGGTTCAAACGGCTATAACTTTTGAATCGAAAGTCGTAGAGCCTCGCAGATGGGCTCATTCTACTCCTCATCAAATTCTACAGTTAGCATTCCCCTATGCAGGTAAATTTGCTGTACGAGCTTCCGTTTCCGAGATATTTGACAAAAACCGTACAGATTTGAAAAATGATGTGTCAAATGTCCATGAAATCGGACAAAAACCGTACAGATATGGAAAATTATGTGGTTCAAACGGCTATAACTTTTGAATCGAAAGTCGTAGAGCCTCACAGATGGGCTCATTCTACTCATCAAATTCTACAGTTAGCATTCCCCAAAGGTAAATTTGCTGTACGAGCTTCCGTTTCCGAGATATTTGACAAAAACCGTACAGATTCGAAAAATGATGTGTCAAATGTCCTTGAAATCGGACAAAAACCGTAGATATTAAAAATTATGTGGTTCAAACGGTTTAAACTTTTGAATCGAAAGTCGTAGAGCCTCGCAGATGGGCTCATTCGATTCCTCATCAAATTCTACAGTTAGCATTCCCCTATGCAGGTAAATTTGCTGTACGAGCTTCCGTTTCCGAGATATTTGACAAAAACCGTACAGATTAGAAAAATGATGTGTCAAATGTCCTTGAAATCGGACAAAAACCGTACAGATATGAAAAATTATGTGGTTCAAACGGCTATAACTTTTGAATCGAAAGTCGTAGAGCCTCGCAGATGGGCTCATTCGATTCCTCATCAAATTCTACAGTTAGCATTCCCCTATGCAGGTAAATTTGCTGTACGAGCTTCCGTTTCCGAGATATTTGACAAAAACCGTACAGATTAGAAAAATGATGTGTCAAATGTCCTTGAAATCGGACAAAAACCGTACAGATATGAAAAATTATGTGGTTCAAACGGCTATAACTTTTGAATCGAAAGTCGTAGAGCCTCGCAGATGGGCTCATTCGATTCCTCATCAAATTCTACAGTTAGCATTCCCCTATGCAGGTAAATTTGCTGTACGAGCTTCCGTTTCCGAGATATTTGACAAAAACCGTACAGATATGGAAAATTATGTGGTTCAAACGGCTATAACTTTTGAATCGAAAGTCGTAGAGCCTCGCAGATGGGCTCATTCTACTCATCAAATTCTACAGTTAGCATTCCCCAAAGGTAAATTTGCTGTACGAGCTTCCGTTTCCGAGATATATGACAAAAACCGTACAGATTAGAAAAATGATGTGTCAAATGTCCTTGAAATCGGACAAAAACCGTAGATATGAAAAATTATGTGGTTCAAACGGCTATTACTTTTGAATCGAAAGTCGTAGAGCCTCGCAGATGGGCTCATTCGATTCCTCATCAAATTCTACAGTTAGCATTCCCCTATGCAGGTAAATTTGCTGTACGAGCTTCCGTTTCCGAGATATTTGACAAAAACCGTACAGATTAGAAAAATGATGTGTCAAATGTCCTTGAAATCGGACAAAAACCGTAGATATGAAAAATTATGTGGTTCAAACGGCTATAACTTTTGAATCGAAAGTCGTAGAGCCTCGCAGATGGGCTCATTCGATTCCTCATCAAATTCTACAGTTAGCATTCCCATATGCAGGTAAATTTGCTGTACGAGCTTCCGTTTCCGAGATATTTGACAAAAACCGTACAGATTAGAAAAATGATGTGTCAAATGTCCTTGAAATCGGACAAAAACCGTACAGATATGAAAAATTATGTGGTTCAAACGGCTATAACTTTTGAATCGAAAGTCGTAGAGCCTCGCAGATGGGCTCATTCGATTCCTCATCAAATTCTACAGTTAGCATTCCCCGAAGGTAAATTTGCTGTACGAGCTTCCGTTTCCGAGATATTTGACAAAAACCGTACAGATATGAAAAATTATGTGGTTCAAACGGCTACATTTTGAATCGAAAGTCGTAGAGCCTCGTAGATGGGCTCATTCGATTCCTCATCAAATTCTACAGTTAGCATTCCCCAAAGGTAAATTTGCTGTACGAGCTTCCGTTTCCGAGATATTTGACAAAAACCGTACAGATATGAAAAATTATGTGGTTCAAACGGCTACATTTTGAATCGAAAGTCGTAGAGCCTCGTAGATGGGCTCATTCGATTCCTCATCAAATTCTACAGTTAGCATTCCCCAAAGGTAAATTTGCTGTACGAGCTTCCGTTTCCGAGATATTTGACAAAAACCGTACAGATTAGAAAAATTATGTGTCAAATGTCCATGAAATCGGACAAAAACCGTACAGATATGGAAAATTATGTGGTTCAAACGGCTATAACTTTTGAATCGAAAGTCGTAGAGCCTCGCAGATGGGCTCATTCGATTCCTCATCAAATTCTACAGTTAGCATTCCCCAAAGGTAAATTTGCTGTACGAGCTTCCGTTTCCGAGATATTTGACAAAAACCGTACAGATTAGAAAAATGATGTGTCAAATGTCCTTGAAATCGGACAAAAACCGTACAGATATGAAAAATTATGTGGTTCAAACGGCTATAACTTTTGAATCGAAAGTCGTAGAGCCTCGGAGATGGGCTCATTCGATTCCTCATCAAATTCTACAGTTAGCATTCCCCTACGCAGGTAAATTTGCTGTACGAGCTTCCGTTTCCGAGATATTTGACAAAAACCGTACAGATATGAAAAATTATGTGGTTCAAACGGCTATAACTTTTGAATCGAAAGTCGTAGAGCCTCGCAGATGGGCTCATTCTACTCCTCATCAAATTCTACAGTTAGCATTCCCCGAAGGTAAATTTGCTGTACGAGCTTCCGTTTCCGAGATATTTGACAAAAACCGTACAGATTTGAAAAATGATGTGTCAAATGTCCATGAAATCGGACAAAAACCGTACAGATATGGAAAATTATGTGGTTCAAACGGCTATAACTTTTGAATCGAAAGTCGTAGAGCCTCGCAGATGGGCTCATTCGATTCCTCATCAAATTCTACAGTTAGCATTCCCCGAAGGTAAATTTGCTGTACGAGCTTCCGTTTCCGAGATATTTGACAAAAACCGTACAGATATGAAAAATTATGTGGTTCAAACGGCTACATTTTGAATCGAAAGTCGTAGAGCCTCGTAGATGGGCTCATTCGATTCCTCATCAAATTCTACAGTTAGCATTCCCCAAAGGTAAATTTGCTGTACGAGCTTCCGTTTCCGAGATATTTGACAAAAACCGTACAGATTAGAAAAATTATGTGTCAAATGTCCATGAAATCGGACAAAAACCGTACAGATATGGAAAATTATGTGGTTCAAACGGCTATAACTTTTGAATCGAAAGTCGTAGAGCCTCGCAGATGGGCTCATTCGATTCCTCATCAAATTCTACAGTTAGCATTCCCCTATGCAGGTAAATTTGCTGTACGAGCTTCCGTTTCCGAGATATTTGACAAAAACCGTACAGATTTGAAAAATGATGTGTCAAATGTCCATGAAATCGGACAAAAACCGTACAGATATGGAAAATTATGTGGTTCAAACGGCTATAACTTTTGAATCGAAAGTCGTAGAGCCTCGCAGATGGGCTCATTCGATTCCTCATCAAATTCTACAGTTAGCATTCCCCGAAGGTAAATTTGCTGTACGAGCTTCCGTTTCCGAGATATTTGACAAAAACCGTACAGATATGAATAATTATGTGGTTCAAACGGCTACATTTTGAATCGAAAGTCGTAGAGCCTCGTAGATGGGCTCATTCGATTCCTCATCAAATTCTACAGTTAGCATTCCCCAAAGGTAAATTTGCTGTACGAGCTTCCGTTTCCGAGATATTTGACAAAAACCGTACAGATTAGAAAAATGATGTGTCAAATGTCCTTGAAATCGGACAAAAACCGTACAGATATGAAAAATTATGTGGTTCAAACGGCTATAACTTTTGAATCGAAAGTCGTAGAGCCTCGCAGATGGGCTCATTCGATTCCTCATCAAATTCTACAGTTAGCATTCCCTTATGCAGGTAAATTTGCTGTACAAGCTTCCGTTTCCGAGATATTTGACAAAAACCGTACAGATATGAAAAATTATGTGGTTCAAACGGCTATAACTTTTGAATCGAAAGTCGTAGAGCCTCGCAGATGGGCTCATTCTACTTCTCATCAAATTCTACAGTTAGCATTCCCCTATGCAGGTAAATTTGCTGTACGAGCTTCCGTTTCCGAGATATTTGACAAAAACCGTACAGATTAGACAAATGATGTGTCAAATGTCCTTGAAATCGGACAAAAACCGTACAGATATGAAAAATTATGTGGTTCAAACGGCTATAACTTTTGAATCGAAAGTCGTAGAGCCTCGCAGATGGGCTCATTCGATTCCTCATCAAATTCTACAGTTAGCATTCCCTTATGCAGGTAAATTTGCTGTACAAGCCTCCGTTTCCGAGATATTTGACAAAAACCGTACAGATATGAAAAATTATGTGGTTCAAACGGCTATAACTTTTGAATCGAAAGTCGTAGAGCCTCGCAGATGGGCTCATTCTACTCCTCATCAAATTCTACAGTTAGCATTCCCCTATGCAGGTAAATTTGCTGTACGAGCTTCCGTTTCCGAGATATTTGACAAAAACCGTACAGATTTGAAAAATGATGTGTCAAATGTCCATGAAATCGGACAAAAACCGTACAGATATGGAAAATTATGTGGTTCAAACGGCTATAACTTTTGAATCGAAAGTCGTAGAGCCTCGCAGATGGGCTCATTCGATTCCTCATCAAATTCTACAGTTAGCATTCCCCTATGCAGGTAAATTTGCTGTACGAGCTTCCGTTTCCGAGATATTTGACAAAAACCGTACAGATTAGAAAAATGATGTGTCAAATGTCCTTGAAATCGGACAAAAACCGTACAGATATGAAAAATTATGTGGTTCAAACGGCTACATTTTGAATCGAAAGTCGTAGAGCCTCGTAGATGGGCTCATTCGATTCCTCATCAAATTCTACAGTTAGCATTCCCCTATGCAGGTAAATTTGCTGTACGAGCTTCCGTTTCCGAGATATTTGACAAAAACCGTACAGATATGAAAAATTATGTGGTTCAAACGGCTATAACTTTTGAATCGAAAGTCGTAGAGCCTCGCAGATGGGCTCATTCTACTCCTCATCAAATTCTACAGTTAGCATTCCCCGAAGGTAAATTTGCTGTACGAGCTTCCGTTTCCGAGATATTTGACAAAAACCGTACAGATTTGAAAAATGATGTGTCAAATGTCCATGAAATCGGACAAAAACCGTACAGATATGGAAAATTATGTGGTTCAAACGGCTATAACTTTTGAATCGAAAGTCGTAGAGCCTCGCAGATGGGCTCATTCGATTCCTCATCAAATTCTACAGTTAGCATTCCCCTATGCAGGTAAATTTGCTGTACGAGCTTCCGTTTCCGAGATATTTGACAAAAACCGTACAGATTAGAAAAATGATGTGTCAAATGTCCTTGAAATCGGACAAAAACCGTACAGATATGAAAAATTATGTGGTTCAAACGGCTATAACTTTTGAATCGAAAGTCGTAGAGCCTCGCAGATGGGCTCATTCGATTCCTCATCAAATTCTACAGTTAGCATTCCCCGAAGGTAAATTTGCTGTACGAGCTTCCGTTTCCGAGATATTTGACAAAAACCGTACAGATATGAAAAATTATGTGGTTCAAACGGCTACATTTTGAATCGAAAGTCGTAGAGCCTCGTAGATGGGCTCATTCGATTCCTCATCAAATTCTACAGTTAGCATTCCCCAAAGGTAAATTTGCTGTACGAGCTTCCGTTTCCGAGATATTTGACAAAAACCGTACAGATATTAAAAATTATGTGGTTCAAACGGCTACATTTTGAATCGAAAGTCGTAGAGCCTCGTAGATGGGCTCATTCGATTCCTCATCAAATTCTACAGTTAGCATTCCCCAAAGGTAAATTTGCTGTACGAGCTTCCGTTTCCGAGATATTTGACAAAAACCGTACAGATTAGAAAAATTATGTGTCAAATGTCCATGAAATCGGACAAAAACCGTACAGATATGGAAAATTATGTGGTTCAAACGGCTATAACTTTTGAATCGAAAGTCGTAGAGCCTCGCAGATGGGCTCATTCGATTCCTCATCAAATTCTACAGTTAGCATTTCCCGAAGGTAAATTTGCTGTACGAGCTTCCGTTTCCGAGATATTTGACAAAAAACGTACAGATATGAAAAATTATGTGGTTCAAACGGCTACATTTTGAATCGAAAGTCGTAGAGCCTCGTAGATGGGCTCATTCGATTCCTCATCAAATTCTACAGTTAGCATTCCCCAAAGGTAAATTTGCTGTACGAGCTTCCGTTTCCGAGATATTTGACAAAAACCGTACAGATATGAAAAATTATGTGGTTCAAACGGCTACATTTTGAATCGAAAGTCGTAGAGCCTCGTAGATGGGCTCATTCGATTCCTCATCAAATTCTACAGTTAGCATTCCCCAAAGGTAAATTTGCTGTACGAGCTTCCGTTTCCGAGATATTTGACAAAAACCGTACAGATTAGAAAAATGATGTGTCAAATGTCCTTGAAATCGGACAAAAACCGTACAGATATGAAAAATTATGTGGTTCAAACGGCTATAACTTTTGAATCGAAAGTCGTAGAGCCTCGCAGATGGGCTCATTCGATTCCTCATCAAATTCTACAGTTAGCATTCCCTTATGCAGGTAAATTTGCTGTACAAGCTTCCGTTTCCGAGATATTTGACAAAAACCGTACAGATATGAAAAATTATGTGGTTCAAACGGCTATAACTTTTGAATCGAAAGTCGTAGAGCCTCGCAGATGGGCTCATTCTACTCCTCATCAAATTCTACAGTTAGCATTCCCCTATGCAGGTAAATTTGCTGTACGAGCTTCCGTTTCCGAGATATTTGACAAAAACCGTACAGATTTGAAAAATGATGTGTCAAATGTCCTTGAAATCGGACAAAAACCGTACAGATATGAAAAATTATGTGGTTCAAACGGCTATAACTTTTGAATCGAAAGTCGTAGAGCCTCGCAGATGGGCTCATTCTACTCCTCATCAAATTCTACAGTTAGCATTCCTCTATGCAGGTAAATTTGCTGTACGAGCTTCCGTTTCCGAGATATTTGACAAAAACCGTACAGATTAGACAAATGATGTGTCAAATGTCCTTGAAATCGGACAAAAACCGTACAGATATGAAAAATGATGTGGTTCAAACGGCTATAACTTTTGAATCGAAAGT
Source organism: Borostomias antarcticus (assembly GCF_949987555.1). Classification (NCBI taxonomy): domain Eukaryota; kingdom Metazoa; phylum Chordata; class Actinopteri; order Stomiiformes; family Stomiidae; genus Borostomias; species Borostomias antarcticus. The sequence goes on from NW_028176821.1 coordinate 1,221,338, forward strand.
CGTAGAGCCTCGCAGATGGGCTCATTCGATTCCTCATCAAATTCTACAGTTAGCATTCCCTTATGCAGGTAAATTTGCTGTACAAGCTTCCGTTTCCGAGATATTTGACAAAAACCGTACAGATATGAAAAATTATGTGGTTCAAACGGCTATAACTTTTGAATTGAAAGTCGTAGAGCCTCGCAGATGGGCTCATTCTACTCCTCATCAAATTCTACAGTTAGCATTCCCCTATGCAGGTAAATTTGCTGTACGAGCTTCCGTTTCCGAGATATTTGACAAAAACCGTACAGATTTGAAAAATGATGTGTCAAATGTCCATGAAATCGGACAAAAACCGTACAGATATGGAAAATTATGTGGTTCAAACGGCTATAACTTTTGAATCGAAAGTCGTAGAGCCTCGCAGATGGGCTCATTCGATTCCTCATCAAATTCTACAGTTAGCATTCCCCGAAGGTAAATTTGCTGTACGAGCTTCCGTTTCCGAGATATTTGACAAAAACCGTACAGATATGAAAAATTATGTGGTTCAAACGGCTACATTTTGAATCGAAAGTCGTAGAGCCTCGTAGATGGGCTCATTCGATTCCTCATCAAATTCTACAGTTAGCATTCCCCAAAGGTAAATTTGCTGTACGAGCTTCCGTTTCCGAGATATTTGACAAAAACCGTACAGATATGAAAAATTATGTGGTTCAAACGGCTACATTTTGAATCGAAAGTCGTAGAGCCTCGTAGATGGGCTCATTCGATTCCTCATCAAATTCTACAGTTAGCATTCCCCAAAGGTAAATTTGCTGTACGAGCTTCCGTTTCCGAGATATTTGACAAAAACCGTACAGATTAGAAAAATGATGTGTCAAATGTCCTTGAAATCGGACAAAAACCGTACAGATATGAAAAATTATGTGGTTCAAACGGCTATAACTTTTGAATCGAAAGTCGTAGAGCCTCGCAGATGGGCTCATTCGATTCCTCATCAAATTCTACAGTTAGCATTCCCCTATGCAGGTAAATTTGCTGTACGAGCTTCCGTTTCCGAGATATTTGACAAAAACCGTACAGATATGGAAAATTATGTGGTTCAAACGGCTATAACTTTTGAATCGAATGTCGTAGAGCCTCGCAGATGGGCTCATTCTACTCATCAAATTCTACAGTTAGCATTCCCCTATGCAGGTAAATTTGCTGTAAGAGCTTCCGTTTCCGAGATATTTGACAAAAACCGTACAGATTAGAAAAATTATGTGGTTCAAACGGCTATAACTTTTGAATCGAAAGTCGTAGAGCCTCGCAGATGGGCTCATTCTACTCCTCATCAAATTCTACAGTTAGCATTGCCCTATGCAGGTAAATTTGCTGTACGAGCTTCCGTTTCCGAGATATTTGACAAAAACCGTACAGATATGAAAAATTATGTGGTTCAAACGGCTATAACTTTTGAATCGAAAGTCGTAGAGCCTCGCAGATGGGCTCATTCGATTCCTCATCAAATTCTACAGTTAGCATTCCCTTATGCAGGTAAATTTGCTGTACAAGCTTCCGTTTCCGAGATATTTGACAAAAACCGTACAGATATGAAAAATTATGTGGTTCAAACGGCTATAACTTTTGAATCGAAAGTCGTAGAGCCTCGCAGATGGGCTCATTCTACTCCTCATCAAATTCTACAGTTAGCATTCCCCTATGCAGGTAAATTTGCTGTACGAGCTTCCGTTTCCGAGATATTTGACAAAAACCGTACAGATATGAAAAATTATGTGGTTCAAACGGCTACATTTTGAATCGAAAGTCGTAGAGCCTCGTAGATGGGCTCATTCGATTCCTCATCAAATTCTACAGTTAGCATTCCCCAAAGGTAAATTTGCTGTACGAGCTTCCGTTTCCGAGATATTTGACAAAAACCGTACAGATTAGAAAAATGATGTGTCAAATGTCCTTGAAATCGGACAAAAACCGTACAGATATGAAAAATTATGTGGTTCAAACGGCTATAACTTTTGAATCGAAAGTCGTAGAGCCTCGCAGATGGGCTCATTCGATTCCTCATCAAATTCTACAGTTAGCATTCCCCTATGCAGGTAAATTTGCTGTACGAGCTTCCGTTTCCGAGATATTTGACAAAAACCGTACAGATATGGAAAATTATGTGGTTCAAACGGCTATAACTTTTGAATCGAAAGTCGTAGAGCCTCGCAGATGGGCTCATTCTACTCATCAAATTCTACAGTTAGCATTCCCCTATGCAGGTAAATTTGCTGTAAGAGCTTCCGTTTCCGAGATATTTGACAAAAACCGTACAGATTAGAAAAATTATGTGGTTCAAACGGCTATAACTTTTGAATCGAAAGTCGTAGAGCCTCGCAGATGGGCTCATTCGATTCCTCATCAAATTCTACAGTTAGCATTCCCCAAAGGTAAATTTGCTGTACGAGCTTCCGTTTCCGAGATATTTGACAAAAACCGTACAGATTAGAAAAATGATGTGTCAAATGTCCTTGAAATCGGACAAAAACCGTACAGATATGAAAAATTATGTGGTTCAAACGGCTATAACTTTTGAATCGAAAGTCGTAGAGCCTCGGAGATGGGCTCATTCGATTCCTCATCAAATTCTACAGTTAGCATTCCCCTACGCAGGTAAATTTGCTGTACGAGCTTCCGTTTCCGAGATATTTGACAAAAACCGTACAGATATGAAAAATTATGTGGTTCAAACGGCTATAACTTTTGAATCGAAAGTCGTAGAGCCTCGCAGATGGGCTCATTCTACTCCTCATCAAATTCTACAGTTAGCATTCCCCGAAGGTAAATTTGCTGTACGAGCTTCCGTTTCCGAGATATTTGACAAAAACCGTACAGATTTGAAAAATGATGTGTCAAATGTCCATGAAATCGGACAAAAACCGTACAGATATGGAAAATTATGTGGTTCAAACGGCTATAACTTTTGAATCGAAAGTCGTAGAGCCTCGCAGATGGGCTCATTCGATTCCTCATCAAATTCTACAGTTAGCATTCCCCGAAGGTAAATTTGCTGTACGAGCTTCCGTTTCCGAGATATTTGACAAAAACCGTACAGATATGAAAAATTATGTGGTTCAAACGGCTACATTTTGAATCGAAAGTCGTAGAGCCTCGTAGATGGGCTCATTCGATTCCTCATCAAATTCTACAGTTAGCATTCCCCAAAGGTAAATTTGCTGTACGAGCTTCCGTTTCCGAGATATTTGACAAAAACCGTACAGATTAGAAAAATTATGTGTCAAATGTCCATGAAATCGGACAAAAACCGTACAGATATGGAAAATTATGTGGTTCAAACGGCTATAACTTTTGAATCGAAAGTCGTAGAGCCTCGCAGATGGGCTCATTCGATTCCTCATCAAATTCTACAGTTAGCATTCCCCTATGCAGGTAAATTTGCTGTACGAGCTTCCGTTTCCGAGATATTTGACAAAAACCGTACAGATTTGAAAAATGATGTGTCAAATGTCCATGAAATCGGACAAAAACCGTACAGATATGGAAAATTATGTGGTTCAAACGGCTATAACTTTTGAATCGAAAGTCGTAGAGCCTCGCAGATGGGCTCATTCGATTCCTCATCAAATTCTACAGTTAGCATTCCCCGAAGGTAAATTTGCTGTACGAGCTTCCGTTTCCGAGATATTTGACAAAAACCGTACAGATATGAATAATTATGTGGTTCAAACGGCTACATTTTGAATCGAAAGTCGTAGAGCCTCGTAGATGGGCTCATTCGATTCCTCATCAAATTCTACAGTTAGCATTCCCCAAAGGTAAATTTGCTGTACGAGCTTCCGTTTCCGAGATATTTGACAAAAACCGTACAGATTAGAAAAATGATGTGTCAAATGTCCTTGAAATCGGACAAAAACCGTACAGATATGAAAAATTATGTGGTTCAAACGGCTATAACTTTTGAATCGAAAGTCGTAGAGCCTCGCAGATGGGCTCATTCGATTCCTCATCAAATTCTACAGTTAGCATTCCCTTATGCAGGTAAATTTGCTGTACAAGCTTCCGTTTCCGAGATATTTGACAAAAACCGTACAGATATGAAAAATTATGTGGTTCAAACGGCTATAACTTTTGAATCGAAAGTCGTAGAGCCTCGCAGATGGGCTCATTCTACTTCTCATCAAATTCTACAGTTAGCATTCCCCTATGCAGGTAAATTTGCTGTACGAGCTTCCGTTTCCGAGATATTTGACAAAAACCGTACAGATTAGACAAATGATGTGTCAAATGTCCTTGAAATCGGACAAAAACCGTACAGATATGAAAAATTATGTGGTTCAAACGGCTATAACTTTTGAATCGAAAGTCGTAGAGCCTCGCAGATGGGCTCATTCGATTCCTCATCAAATTCTACAGTTAGCATTCCCTTATGCAGGTAAATTTGCTGTACAAGCCTCCGTTTCCGAGATATTTGACAAAAACCGTACAGATATGAAAAATTATGTGGTTCAAACGGCTATAACTTTTGAATCGAAAGTCGTAGAGCCTCGCAGATGGGCTCATTCTACTCCTCATCAAATTCTACAGTTAGCATTCCCCTATGCAGGTAAATTTGCTGTACGAGCTTCCGTTTCCGAGATATTTGACAAAAACCGTACAGATTTGAAAAATGATGTGTCAAATGTCCATGAAATCGGACAAAAACCGTACAGATATGGAAAATTATGTGGTTCAAACGGCTATAACTTTTGAATCGAAAGTCGTAGAGCCTCGCAGATGGGCTCATTCGATTCCTCATCAAATTCTACAGTTAGCATTCCCCTATGCAGGTAAATTTGCTGTACGAGCTTCCGTTTCCGAGATATTTGACAAAAACCGTACAGATTAGAAAAATGATGTGTCAAATGTCCTTGAAATCGGACAAAAACCGTACAGATATGAAAAATTATGTGGTTCAAACGGCTACATTTTGAATCGAAAGTCGTAGAGCCTCGTAGATGGGCTCATTCGATTCCTCATCAAATTCTACAGTTAGCATTCCCCTATGCAGGTAAATTTGCTGTACGAGCTTCCGTTTCCGAGATATTTGACAAAAACCGTACAGATATGAAAAATTATGTGGTTCAAACGGCTATAACTTTTGAATCGAAAGTCGTAGAGCCTCGCAGATGGGCTCATTCTACTCCTCATCAAATTCTACAGTTAGCATTCCCCGAAGGTAAATTTGCTGTACGAGCTTCCGTTTCCGAGATATTTGACAAAAACCGTACAGATTTGAAAAATGATGTGTCAAATGTCCATGAAATCGGACAAAAACCGTACAGATATGGAAAATTATGTGGTTCAAACGGCTATAACTTTTGAATCGAAAGTCGTAGAGCCTCGCAGATGGGCTCATTCGATTCCTCATCAAATTCTACAGTTAGCATTCCCCTATGCAGGTAAATTTGCTGTACGAGCTTCCGTTTCCGAGATATTTGACAAAAACCGTACAGATTAGAAAAATGATGTGTCAAATGTCCTTGAAATCGGACAAAAACCGTACAGATATGAAAAATTATGTGGTTCAAACGGCTATAACTTTTGAATCGAAAGTCGTAGAGCCTCGCAGATGGGCTCATTCGATTCCTCATCAAATTCTACAGTTAGCATTCCCCGAAGGTAAATTTGCTGTACGAGCTTCCGTTTCCGAGATATTTGACAAAAACCGTACAGATATGAAAAATTATGTGGTTCAAACGGCTACATTTTGAATCGAAAGTCGTAGAGCCTCGTAGATGGGCTCATTCGATTCCTCATCAAATTCTACAGTTAGCATTCCCCAAAGGTAAATTTGCTGTACGAGCTTCCGTTTCCGAGATATTTGACAAAAACCGTACAGATATTAAAAATTATGTGGTTCAAACGGCTACATTTTGAATCGAAAGTCGTAGAGCCTCGTAGATGGGCTCATTCGATTCCTCATCAAATTCTACAGTTAGCATTCCCCAAAGGTAAATTTGCTGTACGAGCTTCCGTTTCCGAGATATTTGACAAAAACCGTACAGATTAGAAAAATTATGTGTCAAATGTCCATGAAATCGGACAAAAACCGTACAGATATGGAAAATTATGTGGTTCAAACGGCTATAACTTTTGAATCGAAAGTCGTAGAGCCTCGCAGATGGGCTCATTCGATTCCTCATCAAATTCTACAGTTAGCATTTCCCGAAGGTAAATTTGCTGTACGAGCTTCCGTTTCCGAGATATTTGACAAAAAACGTACAGATATGAAAAATTATGTGGTTCAAACGGCTACATTTTGAATCGAAAGTCGTAGAGCCTCGTAGATGGGCTCATTCGATTCCTCATCAAATTCTACAGTTAGCATTCCCCAAAGGTAAATTTGCTGTACGAGCTTCCGTTTCCGAGATATTTGACAAAAACCGTACAGATATGAAAAATTATGTGGTTCAAACGGCTACATTTTGAATCGAAAGTCGTAGAGCCTCGTAGATGGGCTCATTCGATTCCTCATCAAATTCTACAGTTAGCATTCCCCAAAGGTAAATTTGCTGTACGAGCTTCCGTTTCCGAGATATTTGACAAAAACCGTACAGATTAGAAAAATGATGTGTCAAATGTCCTTGAAATCGGACAAAAACCGTACAGATATGAAAAATTATGTGGTTCAAACGGCTATAACTTTTGAATCGAAAGTCGTAGAGCCTCGCAGATGGGCTCATTCGATTCCTCATCAAATTCTACAGTTAGCATTCCCTTATGCAGGTAAATTTGCTGTACAAGCTTCCGTTTCCGAGATATTTGACAAAAACCGTACAGATATGAAAAATTATGTGGTTCAAACGGCTATAACTTTTGAATCGAAAGTCGTAGAGCCTCGCAGATGGGCTCATTCTACTCCTCATCAAATTCTACAGTTAGCATTCCCCTATGCAGGTAAATTTGCTGTACGAGCTTCCGTTTCCGAGATATTTGACAAAAACCGTACAGATTTGAAAAATGATGTGTCAAATGTCCTTGAAATCGGACAAAAACCGTACAGATATGAAAAATTATGTGGTTCAAACGGCTATAACTTTTGAATCGAAAGTCGTAGAGCCTCGCAGATGGGCTCATTCTACTCCTCATCAAATTCTACAGTTAGCATTCCTCTATGCAGGTAAATTTGCTGTACGAGCTTCCGTTTCCGAGATATTTGACAAAAACCGTACAGATTAGACAAATGATGTGTCAAATGTCCTTGAAATCGGACAAAAACCGTACAGATATGAAAAATGATGTGGTTCAAACGGCTATAACTTTTGAATCGAAAGTCGTAGAGCCTCGCAGATGGGCTCATTCGATTCCTCATCAAATTCTACAGTTAGCATTCCCTTATGCAGGTAAATTTGCTGTACAAGCTTCCGTTTCCGAGATATTTGACAAAAACCGTACAGATATGAAAAATTATGTGGTTCAAACGGCTATAACTTTTGAATTGAAAGTCGTAGAGCCTCGCAGATGGGCTCATTCTACTCCTCATCAAATTCTACAGTTAGCATTCCCCTATGCAGGTAAATTTGCTGTACGAGCTTCCGTTTCCGAGATATTTGACAAAAACCGTACAGATTTGAAAAATGATGTGTCAAATGTCCATGAAATCGGACAAAAACCGTACAGATATGGAAAATTATGTGGTTCAAACGGCTATAACTTTTGAATCGAAAGTCGTAGAGCCTCGCAGATGGGCTCATTCGATTCCTCATCAAATTCTACAGTTAGCATTCCCCGAAGGTAAATTTGCTGTACGAGCTTCCGTTTCCGAGATATTTGACAAAAACCGTACAGATATGAAAAATTATGTGGTTCAAACGGCTACATTTTGAATCGAAAGTCGTAGAGCCTCGTAGATGGGCTCATTCGATTCCTCATCAAATTCTACAGTTAGCATTCCCCAAAGGTAAATTTGCTGTACGAGCTTCCGTTTCCGAGATATTTGACAAAAACCGTACAGATATGAAAAATTATGTGGTTCAAACGGCTACATTTTGAATCGAAAGTCGTAGAGCCTCGTAGATGGGCTCATTCGATTCCTCATCAAATTCTACAGTTAGCATTCCCCAAAGGTAAATTTGCTGTACGAGCTTCCGTTTCCGAGATATTTGACAAAAACCGTACAGATTAGAAAAATGATGTGTCAAATGTCCTTGAAATCGGACAAAAACCGTACAGATATGAAAAATTATGTGGTTCAAACGGCTATAACTTTTGAATCGAAAGTCGTAGAGCCTCGCAGATGGGCTCATTCGATTCCTCATCAAATTCTACAGTTAGCATTCCCCTATGCAGGTAAATTTGCTGTACGAGCTTCCGTTTCCGAGATATTTGACAAAAACCGTACAGATATGGAAAATTATGTGGTTCAAACGGCTATAACTTTTGAATCGAAAGTCGTAGAGCCTCGCAGATGGGCTCATTCTACTCATCAAATTCTACAGTTAGCATTCCCCTATGCAGGTAAATTTGCTGTAAGAGCTTCCGTTTCCGAGATATTTGACAAAAACCGTACAGATTAGAAAAATTATGTGGTTCAAACGGCTATAACTTTTGAATCGAAAGTCGTAGAGCCTCGCAGATGGGCTCATTCTACTCCTCATCAAATTCTACAGTTAGCATTGCCCTATGCAGGTAAATTTGCTGTACGAGCTTCCGTTTCCGAGATATTTGACAAAAACCGTACAGATATGAAAAATTATGTGGTTCAAACGGCTATAACTTTTGAATCGAAAGTCGTAGAGCCTCGCAGATGGGCTCATTCGATTCCTCATCAAATTCTACAGTTAGCATTCCCTTATGCAGGTAAATTTGCTGTACAAGCTTCCGTTTCCGAGATATTTGACAAAAACCGTACAGATATGAAAAATTATGTGGTTCAAACGGCTATAACTTTTGAATCGAAAGTCGTAGAGCCTCGCAGATGGGCTCATTCTACTCCTCATCAAATTCTACAGTTAGCATTCCCCTATGCAGGTAAATTTGCTGTACGAGCTTCCGTTTCCGAGATATTTGACAAAAACCGTACAGATATGAAAAATTATGTGGTTCAAACGGCTACATTTTGAATCGAAAGTCGTAGAGCCTCGTAGATGGGCTCATTCGATTCCTCATCAAATTCTACAGTTAGCATTCCCCAAAGGTAAATTTGCTGTACGAGCTTCCGTTTCCGAGATATTTGACAAAAACCGTACAGATTAGAAAAATGATGTGTCAAATGTCCTTGAAATCGGACAAAAACCGTACAGATATGAAAAATTATGTGGTTCAAACGGCTATAACTTTTGAATCGAAAGTCGTAGAGCCTCGCAGATGGGCTCATTCGATTCCTCATCAAATTCTACAGTTAGCATTCCCCTATGCAGGTAAATTTGCTGTACGAGCTTCCGTTTCCGAGATATTTGACAAAAACCGTACAGATATGGAAAATTATGTGGTTCAAACGGCTATAACTTTTGAATCGAAAGTCGTAGAGCCTCGCAGATGGGCTCATTCTACTCATCAAATTCTACAGTTAGCATTCCCCTATGCAGGTAAATTTGCTGTAAGAGCTTCCGTTTCCGAGATATTTGACAAAAACCGTACAGATTAGAAAAATTATGTGGTTCAAACGGCTATAACTTTTGAATCGAAAGTCGTAGAGCCTCGCAGATGGGCTCATTCTACTCCTCATCAAATTCTACAGTTAGCATTGCCCTATGCAGGTAAATTTGCTGTACGAGCTTCCGTTTCCGAGATATTTGACAAAAACCGTACAGATATGAAAAATTATGTGGTTCAAACGGCTATAACTTTTGAATCGAAAGTCGTAGAGCCTCGCAGATGGGCTCATTCTACTCCTCATCAAATTCTACAGTTAGCATTCCCCTATGCAGGTAAATGTGCTGTACGAGCTTCCGTTTCCGAGATATTTGACAAAAACCGTACAGATATGAAAAATTATGTGGTTCAAACGGCTACATTTTGAATCGAAAGTCGTAGAGCCTCGTAGATGGGCTCATTCGATTCCTCATCAAATTCTACAGTTAGCATTCCCCAAAGGTAAATTTGCTGTACGAGCTTCCGTTTCCGAGATATTTGACAAAAACCGTACAGATTAGAAAAATGATGTGTCAAATGTCCTTGAAATCGGACAAAAACCGTACAGATATGAAAAATTATGTGGTTCAAACGGCTATAACTTTTGAATCGAAAGTCGTAGAGCCTCGCAGATGGGCTCATTCGATTCCTCATCAAATTCTACAGTTAGCATTCCCCTATGCAGGTAAATTTGCTGTACGAGCTTCCGTTTCCGAGATATTTGACAAAAACCGTACAGATTAGAAAAATGATGTGTCAAATGTCCTTGAAATCGGACAAAAACCGTACAGATATGAAAAATTATGTGGTTCAAACGGCTATAACTTTTGAATCGAAAGTCGTAGAGCCTCGCAGATGGGCTCATTCGATTCCTCATCAAATTCTACAGTTAGCATTCCCCTATGCAGGTAAATTTGCTGTACGAGCTTCCGTTTCCGAGATATTTGACAAAAACCGTACAGATTAGAAAAATGATGTGTCAAATGTCCTTGAAATCGGACAAAAACCGTACAGATATGAAAAATTATGTGGTTCAAACGGCTATAACTTTTGAATCGAAAGTCGTAGAGCCTCGCAGATGGGCTCATTCGATTCCTCATCAAATTCTACAGTTAGCATTCCCCTATGCAGGTAAATTTGCTGTACGAGCTTCCGTTTCCGAGATATTTGACAAAAACCGTACAGATATGGAAAATTATGTGGTTCAAACGGCTATAACTTTTGAATCGAAAGTCGTAGAGCCTCGCAGATGGGCTCATTCTACTCATCAAATTCTACAGTTAGCATTCCCCAAAGGTAAATTTGCTGTACGAGCTTCCGTTTCCGAGATATATGACAAAAACCGTACAGATTAGAAAAATGATGTGTCAAATGTCCTTGAAATCGGACAAAAACCGTAGATATGAAAAATTATGTGGTTCAACGGCTATAACTTTTGAATCGAAAGTCGTAGAGCCTCGCAGATGGGCTCATTCGATTCCTCATCAAATTCTACAGTTAGCATTCCCCTATGCAGGTAAATTTGCTGTACGAGCTTCCGTTTCCGAGATATTTGACAAAAACCGTACAGATTAGAAAAATGATGTGTCAAATGTCCTTGAAATCGGACAAAAACCGTACAGATATGAAAAATTATGTGGTTCAAACGGCTATAACTTTTGAATCGAAAGTCGTAGAGCCTCGCAGATGGGCTCATTCGATTCCTCATCAAATTCTACAGTTAGCATTCCCCTATGCAGGTAAATTTGCTGTACGAGCTTCCGTTTCCGAGATATTTGACAAAAACCGTACAGATATGGAAAATTATGTGGTTCAAACGGCTATAACTTTTGAATCGAAAGTCGTAGAGCCTCGCAGATGGGCTCATTCTACTCATCAAATTCTACAGTTAGCATTCCCCAAAGGTAAATTTGCTGTACGAGCTTCCGTTTCCGAGATATATGACAAAAACCGTACAGATTAGAAAAATGATGTGTCAAATGTCCTTGAAATCGGACAAAAACCGTAGATATGAAAAATTATGTGGTTCAAACGGCTATAACTTTTGAATCGAAAGTTGTAGAGCCTCGCAGATGGGCTCATTCGATTCCTCATCAAATTCTACAGTTAGCATTCCCCTATGCAGGTAAATTTGCTGTACGAGCTTCCGTTTCCGAGATATTTGACAAAAACCGTACAGATTAGAAAAATGATGTGTCAAATGTCCTTGAAATCGGACAAAAACCGTACAGATATGAAAAATTATGTGGTTCAAACGGCTATAACTTTTGAATCGAAAGTCGTAGAGCCTCGCAGATGGGCTCATTCGATTCCTCATCAAATTCTACAGTTAGCATTCCCCGAAGGTAAATTTGCTGTACGAGCTTCCGTTTCCGAGATATTTGACAAAAACCGTACAGATATGAAAAATTATGTGGTTCAAACGGCTACATTTTGAATCGAAAGTCGTAGAGCCTCGTAGATGGGATCATTCGATTCCTCATCAAATTCTACAGTTAGCATTCCCCAAAGGTAAATTTGCTGTACGAGCTTCCGTTTCCGAGATATTTGACAAAAACCGTACAGATATGAAAAATTATGTGGTTCAAACGGCTACATTTTGAATCGAAAGTCGTAGAGCCTCGTAGATGGGCTCATTCGATTCCTCATCAAATTCTACAGTTAGCATTCCCCAAAGGTAAATTTGCTGTACGAGCTTCCGTTTCTGAGATATTTGACAAAAACCGTACAGATTAGAAAAATTATGTGTCAAATGTCCATGAAATCGGACAAAAACCGTACAGATATGGAAAATTATGTGGTTCAAACGGCTATAACTTTTGAATCGAAAGTCGTAGAGCCTCGCAGATGGGCTCATTCGATTCCTCATCAAATTCTACAGTTAGCATTTCCCGAAGGTAAATTTGCTGTACGAGCTTCCGTTTCCGAGATATTTGACAAAAACCGTACAGATATGAAAAATTATGTGGTTCAAACGGCTACATTTTGAATCGAAAGTCGTAGAGCCTCGTAGATGGGCTCATTCGATTCCTCATCAAATTCTACAGTTAGCATTCCCCAAAGGTAAATTTGCTGTACGAGCTTCCGTTTCCGAGATATTTGACAAAAACCGTACAGATATGAAAAATTATGTGGTTCAAACGGCTACATTTTGAATCGAAGGTCGTAGAGCCTCGTAGATGGGCTCATTCGATTCCTCATCAAATTCTACAGTTAGCATTCCCCAAAGGTAAATTTGCTGTACGAGCTTCCGTTTCCGAGATATTTGACAAAAACCGTACAGATTAGAAAAATGATGTGTCAAATGTCCTTGAAATCGGACAAAAACCGTACAGATATGAAAAATTATGTGGTTCAAACGGCTATAACTTTTGAATCGAAAGTCGTAGAGCCTCGCAGATGGGCTCATTCGATTCCTCATCAAATTCTACAGTTAGCATTCCCCTATGCAGGTAAATTTGCTGTACGAGCTTCCGTTTCCGAGATATTTGACAAAAACCGTACAGATATGAAAAATTATGTGGTTCAAACGGCTATAACTTTTGAATCGAAAGTCGTAGAGCCTCGCAGATGGGCTCATTCTACTCCTCATCAAATTCTACAGTTAGCATTGCCCTATGCAGGTAAATTTGCTGTAAGAGCTTCCGTTTCCGAGATATTTGACAAAAACCGTACAGATTAGAAAAATTATGTGGTTCAAACGGCTATAACTTTTGAATCGAAAGTCGTAGAGCCTCGCAGATGGGCTCATTCGATTCCTCATCAAATTCTACAGTTAGCATTCCCCTATGCAGGTAAATTTGCTGTACGAGCTTCCGTTTCCGAGATATTTGACAAAAACCGTACAGATATGAAAAATTATGTGGTTCAAACGGCTATAACTTTTGAATCGAAAGTCGTAGAGCCTCGCAGATGGGCTCATTCGATTCCTCATCAAATTCTACAGTTAGCATTCCCCAAAGGTAAATTTGCTGTACGAGCTTCCGTTTCCGAGATATTTGACAAAAACCGTACAGATTAGAAAAATGATGTGTCAAATGTCCTTGAAATCGGACAAAAACCGTACAGATATGAAAAATTATGTGGTTCAAACGGCTATAACTTTTGAATCGAAAGTCGTAGAGCCTCGCAGATGGGCTCATTCGATTCCTCATCAAATTCTACAGTTAGCATTCCCTTATGCAGGTAAATTTGCTGTACAAGCTTCCGTTTCCGAGATATTTGACAAAAACCGTACAGATATGAAAAATTATGTGGTTCAAACGGCTATAACTTTTGAATCGAAAGTCGTAGAGCCTCGCAGATGGGCTCATTCTACTCCTCATCAAATTCTACAGTTAGCATTCCCCTATGCAGGTAAATTTGCTGTACGAGCTTCCGTTTCCGAGATATTTGACAAAAACCGTACAGATATGAAAAATTATGTGGTTCAAACGGCTACATTTTGAATCGAAAGTCGTAGAGCCTCGTAGATGGGCTCATTCGATTCCTCATCAAATTCTACAGTTAGCATTCCCCAAAGGTAAATTTGCTGTACGAGCTTCCGTTTCCGAGATATTTGACAAAAACCGTACAGATTAGAAAAATGATGTGTCAAATGTCCTTGAAATCGGACAAAAACCTTACAGATATGAAAAATTATGTGGTTCAAACGGCTATAACTTTTGAATCGAATGTCGTAGAGCCTCGCAGATGGGCTCATTCTACTCCTCATCAAATTCTACAGTTAGCATTCCCCTATGCAGGTAAATTTGCTGTACGAGCTTCCGTTTCCGAGATATTTGACAAAAACCGTACAGATATGGAAAATTATGTGGTTCAAACGGCTATAACTTTTGAATCGAAAGTCGTAGAGCCTCGCAGATGGGCTCATTCTACTCATCAAATTCTACAGTTAGCATTCCCCTATGCAGGTAAATTTGCTGTACGAGCTTCCGTTTCCGAGATATTTGACAAAAAACGTACAGATTAGAAAAATTATGTGGTTCAAACGGCTATAACTTTTGAATCGAAAGTCGTAGAGCCTCGCAGATGGGCTCATTCTACTCCTCATCAAATTCTACAGTTAGCATTGCCCTATGCAGGTAAATTTGCTGTACGAGCTTCCGTTTCCGAGATATTTGACAAAAACCGTACAGATATGGAAAATTATGTGGTTCAAACGGCTATAACTTTTGAATCGAAAGTCGTAGAGCCTCGCAGATGGGCTCATTCTACTCATCAAATTCTACAGTTAGCATTGCCCTATGCAGGTAAATTTGCTGTACGAGCTTCCGTTTCCGAGATATTTGACAAAAACCGTACAGATATGAAAAATTATGTGGTTCAAACGGCTACATTTTGAATCGAAAGTCGTAGAGCCTCGTAGATGGGCTCATTCGATTCCTCATCAAATTCTACAGTTAGCATTCCCCAAAGGTAAATTTGCTGTACGAGCTTCCGTTTCCGAGATATTTGACAAAAACCATACAGATATGAAAAATTATGTGGTTCAAACGGCTACATTTTGAATCGAAAGTCGTAGAGCCTCGTAGATGGGCTCATTCGATTCCTCATCAAATTCTACAGTTAGCATTCCCCAAAGGTAAATTTGCTGTACGAGCTTCCGTTTCCGAGATATTTGACAAAAACCGTACAGATATGAAAAATGATGTGGTTCAAACGGCTACATTTTGAATCGAAAGTCGTAGAGCCTCGTAGATGGGCTCATTCGATTCCTCATCAAATTCTACAGTTAGCATTCCCCGAAGGTAAATTTGCTGTACGAGCTTCCGTTTCCGAGATATTTGACAAAAACCGTACAGATTAGAAAAATTATGTGTCAAATGTCCATGAAATCGGACAAAAACCGTACAGATATGGAAAATTATGTGGTTCAAACGGCTATAACTTTTGAATCGAAAGTCGTAGAGCCTCGCAGATGGGCTCATTCTACTCCTCATCAAATTCTACAGTTAGCATTGCCCTATGCAGGTAAATTTGCTGTACGAGCTTCCGTTTCCGAGATATTTGACAAAAACCGTACAGATATGAAAAATTATGTGGTTCAAACGGCTATAACTTTTGAATCGAAAGTCGTAGAGCCTCGCAGATGGGCTCATTCGATTCCTCATCAAATTCTACAGTTAGCATTCCCCTATGCAGGTAAATTTGCTGTACGAGCTTCCGTTTCCGAGATATTTGACAAAAACCGTACAGATATGAAAAATTATGTGGTTCAAACGGCTATAACTTTTGAATCGAAAGTCGTAGAGCCTCGCAGATGGGCTCATTCTACTCCTCATCAAATTCTACAGTTAGCATTCCCCGAAGGTAAATTTGCTGTACGAGCTTCCGTTTCCGAGATATTTGACAAAAACCGTACAGATTTGAAAAATGATCTGTCAAATGTCCATGAAATCGGACAAAAACCGTACAGATATGGAAAATTATGTGGTTCAAACGGCTATAACTTTTGAATCGAAAGTCGTAGAGCCTCGCAGATGGGCTCATTCGATTCCTCATCAAATTCTACAGTTAGCATTCCCCGAAGGTAAATTTGCTGTACGAGCTTCCGTTTCCGAGATATTTGACAAAAACCGTACAGATATGAAAAATTATGTGGTTCAAACGGCTACATTTTGAATCGAAAGTCGTAGAGCCTCGTAGATGGGCTCATTCGATTCCTCATCAAATTCTACAGTTAGCATTCCCCAAAGGTAAATTTGCTGTACGAGCTTCCGTTTCCGAGATATTTGACAAAAACCGTACAGATTAGAAAAATGATGTGTCAAATGTCCTTGAAATCGGACAAAAACCGTACAGATATGAAAAATTATGTGGTTCAAACGGCTATAACTTTTGAATCGAAAGTCGTAGAGCCTCGCAGATGGGCTCATTCTACTCCTCATCAAATTCTACAGTTAGCATTCCCCTATGCAGGTAAATTTGCTGTACGAGCTTCCGTTTCCGAGATATTTGACAAAAACCGTACAGATATGAAAAATTATGTGGTTCAAACGGCTACATTTTGAATCGAAAGTCGTAGAGCCTCGTAGATGGGCTCATTCGATTCCTCATCAAATTCTACAGTTAGCATTCCCCAAAGGTAAATTTGCTGTACGAGCTTCCGTTTCCGAGATATTTGACAAAAACCGTACAGATATGAAAAATGATGTGGTTCAAACGGCTACATTTTGAATCGAAAGTCGTAGAGCCTCGTAGATGGGCTCATTCGATTCCTCATCAAATTCTACAGTTAGCATTCCCCAAAGGTAAATTTGCTGTACGAGCTTCCGTTTCCGAGATATTTGACAAAAACCGTACAGATATGAAAAATTATGTGGTTCAAACGGCTACATTTTGAATCGAAAGTCGTAGAGCCTCGTAGATGGGCTCATTCGATTCCTCATCAAATTCTACAGTTAGCATTCCCCAAAGGTAAATTTGCTGTACGAGCTTCCGTTTCCGAGATATTTGACAAAAACCGTACAGATTAGAAAAATTATGTGTCAAATGTCCTTGAAATCGGACAAAAACCGTACAGATATGAAAAATTATGTGGTTCAAACGGCTATAACTTTTGAATCGAATGTCGTAGAGCCTCGCAGATGGGCTCATTCTACTCCTCATCAAATTCTACAGTTAGCATTCCCCTATGCAGGTAAATTTGCTGTACGAGCTTCCGTTTCCGAGATATTTGACAAAAACCGTACAGATTAGAAAAATTATGTGTCAAATGTCCTTGAAATCGGACAAAAACCGTACAGATATGAAAAATTATGTGGTTCAAACGGCTATAACTTTTGAATCGAAAGTCGTAGAGCCTCGCAGATGGGCTCATTCGATTCCTCATCAAATTCTACAGTTAGCATTCCCTTATGCAGGTAAATTTGCTGTACAAGCTTCCGTTTCCGAGATATTTGACAAAAACCGTACAGATTAGAAAAATTATGTGTCAAATGTCCATGAAATCGGACAAAAACCGTACAGATATGGAAAATTATGTGGTTCAAACGGCTATAACTTTTGAATCGAAAGTCGTAGAGCCTCGCAGATGGGCTCATTCGATTCCTCATCAAATTCTACAGTTAGCATTCCCCGAAGGTAAATTTGCTGTACGAGCTTCCGTTTCCGAGATATTTGACAAAAACCGTACAGATTAGAAAAATTATGTGTCAAATGTCCATGAAATCGGACAAAAACCGTACAGATATGGAAAATTATGTGGTTCAAACGGCTATAACTTTTGAATCGAAAGTCGTAGAGCCTCGCAGATGGGCTCATTCGATTCCTCATCAAATTCTACAGTTAGCATTCCCCGAAGGTAAATTTGCTGTACGAGCTTCCGTTTCCAAGATATTTGACAAAAACCGTACAGATATGAAAAATTATGTGGTTCAAACGGCTACATTTTGAATCGAAAGTCGTAGAGCCTCGTAGATGGGCTCATTCGATTCCTCATCAAATTCTACAGTTAGCATTCCCCAAAGGTAAATTTGCTGTACGAGCTTCCGTTTCCGAGATATTTGACAAAAACCGTACAGATATGAAAAATTATGTGGTTCAAACGGCTACATTTTGAATCGAAAGTCGTAGAGCCTCGTAGATGGGCTCATTCGATTCCTCATCAAATTCTACAGTTAGCATTCCCCAAAGGTAAATTTGCTGTACGAGCTTCCGTTTCCGAGATATTTGACAAAAACCGTACAGATATGAAAAATTATGTGGTTCAAACGGCTACATTTTGAATCGAAAGTCGTAGAGCCTCGTAGATGGGCTCATTCGATTCCTAATCAAATTCTACAGTTAGCATTCCCCAAAGGTAAATTTGCTGTACGAGCTTCCGTTTCCGAGATATTTGACAAAAACCGTAGAGATTAGAAAAATGATGTGTCAAATGTCCTTGAAATCGGACAAAAACCGTACAGATATGAAAAATTATGTGGTTCAAACGGCTACATTTTGAATCGAAAGTCGTAGAGCCTCGTAGATGGGCTCATTCGATTCCTCATCAAATTCTACAGTTAGCATTCCCCAAAGGTAAATTTGCTGTACGAGCTTCCGTTTCCGAGATATTTGACAAAAACCGTACAGATATGAAAAATGATGTGGTTCAAACGGCTACATTTTGAATCGAAAGTCGTAGAGCCTCGTAGATGGGCTCATTCGATTCCTCATCAAATTCTACAGTTAGCATTCCCCAAAGGTAAATTTGCTGTACGAGCTTCCGTTTCCGAGATATTTGACAAAAACCGTACAGATTAGAAAAATGATGTGGTTCAAACGGCTACATTTTGAATCGAAAGTCGTAGAGCCTCGTAGATGGGCTCATTCGATTCCTCATCAAATTCTACAGTTAGCATTCCCCAAAGGTAAATTTGCTGTACGAGCTTCCGTTTCCGAGATATTTGACAA
Source organism: Borostomias antarcticus (assembly GCF_949987555.1). Taxonomy (NCBI): domain Eukaryota; kingdom Metazoa; phylum Chordata; class Actinopteri; order Stomiiformes; family Stomiidae; genus Borostomias; species Borostomias antarcticus. The sequence goes on from NW_028176821.1 coordinate 1,240,337, forward strand.
AAACCGTACAGATATGAAAAATTATGTGGTTCAAACGGCTACATTTTGAATCGAAAGTCGTAGAGCCTCGTAGATGGGCTCATTCGATTCCTCATCAAATTCTACAGTTAGCATTCCCCAAAGGTAAATTTGCTGTACGAGCTTCCGTTTCCGAGATATTTGACAAAAACCGTAGAGATTAGAAAAATGATGTGTCAAATGTCCTTGAAATCGGACAAAAACCGTACAGATATGAAAAATTATGTGGTTCAAACGGCTACATTTTGAATCGAAAGTCGTAGAGCCTCGTAGATGGGCTCATTCGATTCCTCATCAAATTCTACAGTTAGCATTCCCCAAAGGTAAATTTGCTGTACGAGCTTCCGTTTCCGAGATATTTGACAAAAACCGTACAGATATGAAAAATGATGTGGTTCAAACGGCTACATTTTGAATCGAAAGTCGTAGAGCCTCGTAGATGGGCTCATTCGATTCCTCATCAAATTCTACAGTTAGCATTCCCCAAAGGTAAATTTGCTGTACGAGCTTCCGTTTCCGAGATATTTGACAAAAACCGTACAGATTAGAAAAATGATGTGGTTCAAACGGCTACATTTTGAATCGAAAGTCGTAGAGCCTCGTAGATGGGCTCATTCGATTCCTCATCAAATTCTACAGTTAGCATTCCCCAAAGGTAAATTTGCTGTACGAGCTTCCGTTTCCGAGATATTTGACAAAAACCGTACAGATATGAAAAATTATGTGGTTCAAACGGCTACATTTTGAATCGAAAGTCGTAGAGCCTCGTAGATGGGCTCATTCGATTCCTCATCAAATTCTACAGTTAGCATTCCCCAAAGGTAAATTTGCTGTACGAGCTTCCGTTTCCGAGATATTTGACAAAAACCGTACAGATATGAAAAATTATGTGGTTCAAACGGCTACATTTTGAATCGAAAGTCGTAGAGCCTCGTAGATGGGCTCATTTGATTCCTCATCAAATTCTACAGTTAGCATTCCCCAAAGGTAAATTTGCTGTACGAGCTTCCGTTTCCGAGATATTTGACAAAAACCGTACAGATATGAAAAATTATGTGGTTCAAACAGCTACATTTTGAATCGAAAGTCGTAGAGCCTCGTAGATGGGCTCATTCGATTCCTCATCAAATTCTACAGTTAGCATTCCCCAAAGGTAAATTTGCTGTACGAGCTTCCGTTTCCGAGATATTTGACAAAAACCGTACAGATATGAAAAATTATGTGGTTCAAACGGCTACATTTTGAATCGAAAGTCGTAGAGCCTCGTAGATGGGCTCATTCTACTCCTCATCAAATTCTACAGTTAGCATTCCCCTATGCAGGTAAATTTGCTGTACGAGCTTCCGTTTCCGAGATATTTGACAAAAACCGTACAGATTTGAAAAATTATGTGTCAAATGTCCATGAAATCGGACAAAAACCGTACAGATATGGAAAATTATGTGGTTCAAACGGCTACATTTTGAATCGAAAGTCGTAGAGCCTCGTAGATGGGCTCATTCGATTCCTCATCAAATTCTACAGTTAGCATTCCCCAAAGGTAAATTTGCTGTACGAGCTTCCGTTTCCGAGATATTTGACAAAAACCGTACAGATTAGAAAAATGATGTGTCAAATGTCCTTGAAATCGGACAAAAACCGTACAGATATGAAAAATTATGTGGTTCAAACGGCTATAACTTTTGAATCGAAAGTCGTAGAGCCTCGCAGATGGGCTCATTCGATTCCTCATCAAATTCTACAGTTAGCATTCCCTTATGCAGGTAAATTTGCTGTACAAGCTTCCGTTTCCGAGATATTTGACAAAAACCGTACAGATATGAAAAATTATGTGGTTCAAACGGCTATAACTTTTGAATCGAAAGTCGTAGAGCCTCGCAGATGGGCTCATTCTACTCCTCATCAAATTCTACAGTTAGCATTCCCCTATGCAGGTAAATTTGCTGTACGAGCTTCCGTTTCCGAGATATTTGACAAAAACCGTACAGATTTGAAAAATGATGTGTCAAATGTCCATGAAATCGGACAAAAACCGTACAGATATGGAAAATTATGTGGTTCAAACGGCTATAACTTTTGAATCGAAAGTCGTAGAGCCTCGCAGATGGGCTCATTCGATTCCTCATCAAATTCTACAGTTAGCATTCCCCGAAGGTAAATTTGCTGTACGAGCTTCCGTTTCCGAGATATTTGACAAAAACCGTACAGATATGAAAAATTATGTGGTTCAAACGGCTACATTTTGAATCGAAAGTCGTAGAGCCTCGTAGATGGGCTCATTCGATTCCTCATCAAATTCTACAGTTAGCATTCCCCAAAGGTAAATTTGCTGTACGAGCTTCCGTTTCCGAGATATTTGACAAAAACCGTACAGATATGAAAAATTATGTGGTTCAAACGGCTACATTTTGAATCGAAAGTCGTAGAGCCTCGTAGATGGGCTCATTCGATTCCTAATCAAATTCTACAGTTAGCATTCCCCAAAGGTAAATTTGCTGTACGAGCTTCCGTTTCCGAGATATTTGACAAAAACCGTACAGATTAGAAAAATGATGTGTCAAATGTCCTTGAAATCGGACAAAAACCGTACAGATATGAAAAATTATGTGGTTCAAACGGCTATAACTTTTGAATCGAAAGTCGTAGAGCCTCGCAGATGGGCTCATTCGATTCCTCATCAAATTCTACAGTTAGCATTCCCCTAAGCAGGTAAATTTGCTGTACGAGCTTCCGTTTCCGAGATATTTGACAAAAACCGTACAGATATGGAAAATTATGTGGTTCAAACGGCTATAACTTTTGAATCGAAAGTCGTAGAGCCTCGCAGATGGGCTCATTCGATTCCTCATCAAATTCTACAGTTAGCATTCCCCTATGCAGGTAAATTTGCTGTACGAGCTTCCGTTTCCGAGATATTTGACAAAAACCGTACAGATTTGAAAAATTATGTGTCAAATGTCCATGAAATCGGACAAAAACCGTACAGATATGGAAAATTATGTTGTTCAAACGGCTATAACTTTTGAATCGAAAGTCGTAGAGCCTCGCAGATGGGCTCATTCGATTCCTCATCAAATTCTACAGTTAGCATTCCCCGAAGGTAAATTTGCTGTACGAGCTTCCGTTTCCGAGATATTTGACAAAAACCGTACAGATATGAAAAATTATGTGGTTCAAACGGCTACATTTTGAATCGAAAGTCGTAGAGCCTCGTAGATGGGCTCATTCGATTCCTCATCAAATTCTACAGTTAGCATTCCCCAAAGGTAAATTTGCTGTACGAGCTTCCGTTTCCGAGATATTTGACAAAAACCGTACAGATTAGAAAAATGATGTGGTTCAAACGGCTACATTTTGAATCGAAAGTCGTAGAGCCTCGTAGATGGGCTCATTCGATTCCTCATCAAATTCTACAGTTAGCATTCCCTTATGCAGGTAAATTTGCTGTACAAGCTTCCGTTTCCGAGATATTTGACAAAAACCGTACAGATATGAAAAATTATGTGGTTCAAACGGCTATAACTTTTGAATCGAAAGTCGTAGAGCCTCGCAGATGGGCTCATTCTACTCCTCATCAAATTCTACAGTTAGCATTCCCCTATGCAGGTAAATTTGCTGTACGAGCTTCCGTTTCCGAGATATTTGACAAAAACCGTACAGATTTGAAAAATGATGTGTCAAATGTCCATGAAATCGGACAAAAACCGTACAGATATGGAAAATTATGTGGTTCAAACGGCTATAACTTTTGAATCGAAAGTCGTAGAGCCTCGCAGATGGGCTCATTCGATTCCTCATCAAATTCTACAGTTAGCATTCCCCGAAGGTAAATTTGCTGTACGAGCTTCCGTTTCCGAGATATTTGACAAAAACCGTACAGATATGAAAAATTATGTGGTTCAAACGGCTACATTTTGAATCGAAAGTCGTAGAGCCTCGTAGATGGGCTCATTCGATTCCTCATCAAATTCTACAGTTAGCATTCCCCAAAGGTAAATTTGCTGTACGAGCTTCCGTTTCCGAGATATTTGACAAAAACCGTACAGATATGAAAAATTATGTGGTTCAAACGGCTACATTTTGAATCGAAAGTCGTAGAGCCTCGTAGATGGGCTCATTCGATTCCTAATCAAATTCTACAGTTAGCATTCCCCAAAGGTAAATTTGCTGTACGAGCTTCCGTTTCCGAGATATTTGACAAAAACCGTACAGATTAGAAAAATGATGTGTCAAATGTCCTTGAAATCGGACAAAAACCGTACAGATATGAAAAATTATGTGGTTCAAACGGCTATAACTTTTGAATCGAAAGTCGTAGAGCCTCGCAGATGGGCTCATTCGATTCCTCATCAAATTCTACAGTTAGCATTCCCCTATGCAGGTAAATTTGCTGTACGAGCTTCCGTTTCCGAGATATTTGACAAAAACCGTACAGATATGGAAAATTATGTGGTTCAAACGGCTATAACTTTTGAATCGAAAGTCGTAGAGCCTCGCAGATGGGCTCATTCTACTCATCAAATTCTACAGTTAGCATTCCCCTATGCAGGTAAATTTGCTGTACGAGCTTCCGTTTCCGAGATATTTGACAAAAAACGTACAGATTAGAAAAATTATGTGGTTCAAACGGCTATAACTTTTGAATCGAAAGTCGTAGAGCCTCGCAGATGGGCTCATTCTACTCCTCATCAAATTCTACAGTTAGCATTGCCCTATGCAGGTAAATTTGCTGTACGAGCTTCCGTTTCCGAGATATTTGACAAAAACCGTACAGATATGGAAAATTATGTGGTTCAAACGGCTATAACTTTTGAATCGAAAGTCGTAGAGCCTCGCAGATGGGCTCATTCGATTCCTCATCAAATTCTACAGTTAGCATTCCCCGAAGGTAAATTTGCTGTACGAGCTTCCGTTTCCGAGATATTTGACAAAAACCGTACAGATATGAAAAATTATGTGGTTCAAACGGCTACATTTTGAATCGAAAGTCGTAGAGCCTCGTAGATGGGCTCATTCGATTCCTCATCAAATTCTACAGTTAGCATTCCCCAAAGGTAAATTTGCTGTACGAGCTTCCGTTTCCGAGATATTTGACAAAAACCGTAGAGATATGAAAAATTATGTGGTTCAAACGGCTACATTTTGAATCGAAAGTCGTAGAGCCTCGTAGATGGGCTCATTCGATTCCTCATCAAATTCTACAGTTAGCATTCCCCAAAGGTAAATTTGCTGTACGAGCTTCCGTTTCCGAGATATTTGACAAAAACCGTACAGATATGAAAAATGATGTGGTTCAAACGGCTACATTTTGAATCGAAAGTCGTAGAGCCTCGTAGATGGGCTCATTCGATTCCTCATCAAATTCTACAGTTAGCATTCCCCAAAGGTAAATTTGCTGTACGAGCTTCCGTTTCCGAGATATTTGACAAAAACCGTACAGATTAGAAAAATGATGTGGTTCAAACGGCTACATTTTGAATCGAAAGTCGTAGAGCCTCGTAGATGGGCTCATTCGATTCCTCAACAAATTCTACAGTTAGCATTCCCCAAAGGTAAATTTGCTGTACGAGCTTCCGTTTCCGAGATATTTGACAAAAACCGTACAGATTAGAAAAATGATGTGTCAAATGTCCTTGAAATCGGACAAAAACCGTACAGATATGGAAAATTATGTGGTTCAAACGGCTATAACTTTTGAATCGAAAGTCGTAGAGCCTCGCAGATGGGCTCATTCGATTCCTCATCAAATTCTACAGTTAGCATTCCCCGAAGGTAAATTGACAAAAACCGTACAGATATGAAAAATTATGTGGTTCAAACGGCTACATTTTGAATCGAAAGTCGTAGAGCCTCGTAGATGGGCTCATTCGATTCCTCATCAAATTCTACAGTTAGCATTCCCCAAAGGTAAATTTGCTGTACGAGCTTCCGTTTCCGAGATATTTGACAAAAACCGTACAGATTAGAAAAATGATGTGTCAAATGTCCTTGAAATCGGACAAAAACCGTACAGATATGAAAAATTATGTGGTTCAAACGGCTATAACTTTTGAATCGAAAGTCGTAGAGCCTCGCAGATGGGCTCATTCGATTCCTCATCAAATTCTACAGTTAGCATTCCCCAAAGGTAAATTTGCTGTACGAGCTTCCGTTTCCGAGATATTTGACAAAAACCGTACAGATATGAAAAATTATGTGGTTCAAACGGCTACATTTTGAATCGAAAGTCGTAGAGCCTCGTAGATGGGCTCATTCGATTCCTCATCAAATTCTACAGTTAGCATTCCCCAAAGGTAAATTTGCTGTACGAGCTTCCGTTTCCGAGATATTTGACAAAAACCGTACAGATTAGAAAAATGATGTGTCAAATGTCCTTGAAATCGGACAAAAACCGTACAGATATGAAAAATTATGTGGTTCAAACGGCTATAACTTTTGAATCGAAAGTCGTAGAGCCTCGCAGATGGGCTCATTCGATTCCTCATCAAATTCTACAGTTAGCATTCCCCTAGGCAGGTAAATTTGCTGTACGAGCTTCCGTTTCCGAGATATTTGACAAAAACCGTACAGATATGGAAAATTATGTGGTTCAAACGGCTATAACTTTTGAATCGAAAGTCGTAGAGCCTCGCAGATGGGCTCATTCTACTCATCAAATTCTACAGTTAGCATTCCCCTATGCAGGTAAATTTGCTGTACGAGCTTCCGTTTCCGAGATATTTGACAAAAAACGTACAGATTAGAAAAATTATGTGGTTCAAACGGCTATAACTTTTGAATCGAAAGTCGTAGAGCCTCGCAGATGGGCTCATTCTACTCCTCATCAAATTCTACAGTTAGCATTGCCCCATGCAGGTAAATTTGCTGTACGAGCTTCCGTTTCCGAGATATTTGACAAAAACCGTACAGATATGGAAAATTATGTGGTTCAAACGGCTATAACTTTTGAATCGAAAGTCGTAGAGCCTCGCAGATGGGCTCATTCGATTCCTCATCAAATTCTACAGTTAGCATTCCCCGAAGGTAAATTTGCTGTACGAGCTTCCGTTTCCGAGATATTTGACAAAAACCGTACAGATATGAAAAATTATGTGGTTCAAACGGCTACATTTTGAATCGAAAGTCGTAGAGCCTCGTAGATGGGCTCATTCGATTCCTCATCAAATTCTACAGTTAGCATTCCCCAAAGGTAAATTTGCTGTACGAGCTTCCGTTTCCGAGATATTTGACAAAAACCGTACAGATATGAAAAATTATGTGGTTCAAACGGCTACATTTTGAATCGAAAGTCGTAGAGCCTCGTAGATGGGCTCATTCGATTCCTAATCAAATTCTACAGTTAGCATTCCCCAAAGGTAAATTTGCTGTACGAGCTTCCGTTTCCGAGATATTTGACAAAAACCGTACAGATTAGAAAAATGATGTGTCAAATGTCCTTGAAATCGGACAAAAACCGTACAGATATGAAAAATTATGTGGTTCAAACGGCTATAACTTTTGAATCGAAAGTCGTAGAGCCTCGCAGATGGGCTCATTCGATTCCTCATCAAATTCTACAGTTAGCATTCCCCTACGCAGGTAAATTTGCTGTACGAGCTTCCGTTTCCGAGATATTTGACAAAAACCGTACAGATATGGAAAATTATGTGGTTCAAACGGCTATAACTTTTGAATCGAAAGTCGTAGAGCCTCGCAGATGGGCTCATTCTACTCATCAAATTCTACAGTTAGCATTGCCCTATGCAGGTAAATTTGCTGTACGAGCTTCCGTTTCCGAGATATTTGACAAAAACCGTACAGATATGAAAAATTATGTGGTTCAAACGGCTACATTTTGAATCGAAAGTCGTAGAGCCTCGTAAATGGGCTCATTCGATTCCTCATCAAATTCTACAGTTAGCATTCCCCAAAGGTAAATTTGCTGTACGAGCTTCCGTTTCCGAGATATTTGACAAAAACCGTACAGATATGAAAAATTATGTGGTTCAAACGGCTACATTTTGAATCGAAAGTCGTAGAGCCTCGTAGATGGGCTCATTCGATTCCTCATCAAATTCTACAGTTAGCATTCCCCAAAGGTAAATTTGCTGTACGAGCTTCCGTTTCCGAGATATTTGACAAAAACCGTACAGATATGAAAAATTATGTGGTTCAAACGGCTACATTTTGAATCGAAAGTCGTAGAGCCTCGTAGATGGGCTCATTCGATTCCTCATCAAATTCTACAGTTAGCATTCCCCAAAGGTAAATTTGCTGTACGAGCTTCCGTTTCCGAGATATTTGACAAAAACCGTACAGATATGAAAAATTATGTGGTTCAAACGGCTACATTTTGAATCGAAAGTCGTAGAGCCTCGTAGATGGGCTCATTCGATTCCTCATCAAATTCTACAGTTAGCATTCCCCAAAGGTAAATTTGCTGTACGAGCTTCCGTTTCCGAGATATTTGACAAAAACCGTACAGATTAGAAAAATGATGTGGTTCAAACGGCTACATTTTGAATCGAAAGTCGTAGAGCCTCGTAGATGGGCTCATTCGATTCCTCATCAAATTCTACAGTTAGCATTCCCCAAAGGTAAATTTGCTGTACGAGCTTCCGTTTCCGAGATATTTGACAAAAACCGTACAGATATGAAAAATTATGTGGTTCAAACGGCTACATTTTGAATCGAAAGTCGTAGAGCCTCGTAGATGGGCTCATTCGATTCCTCATCAAATTCTACAGTTAGCATTCCCCAAAGGTAAATTTGCTGTACGAGCTTCCGTTTCCGAGATATTTGACAAAAACCGTACAGATATGAAAAATTATGTGGTTCAAACGGCTACATTTTGAATCGAAAGTCGTAGAGCCTCGTAGATGGGCTCATTCGATTCCTCATCAAATTCTACAGTTAGCATTCCCCAAAGGTAAATTTGCTGTACGAGCTTCCGTTTCCGAGATATTTGACAAAAACCGTACAGATATGAAAAATTATGTGGTTCAAACGGCTACATTTTGAATCGAAAGTCGTAGAGCCTCGTAGATGGGCTCATTCGATTCCTCATCAAATTCTACAGTTAGCATTCCCCAAAGGTAAATTTGCTGTACGAGCTTCCGTTTCCGAGATATTTGACAAAAACCGTACAGATTTGAAAAATGATGTGTCAAATGTCCTTGAAATCGGACAAAAACCGTACAGATATGAACAATTATGTGGTTCAATCGGCTACATTTTGAATCGAAAGTCGTAGAGCCTCGCAGATGGGCTCATTCGATTCCTCATCAAATTCTACAGTTAGCATTCCCCAAAGGTAAATTTGCTGTACGAGCTTCCGTTTCCGAGATATTTGACAAAAACCGTACAGATATGAAAAATTATGTGGTTCAATCGGCTACATTTTGAATCGAAAGTCGTAGAGCCTCGCAGATGGGCTCATTCGATTCCTCATCAAATTCTAGTTAGCATTCCCCAAAGGTAAATTTGCTGTACGAGCTTCCGTTTCCGAGATATTTGACAAAAACCGTACAGATTTGAAAAATGATGTGTCAAATGTCCTTGAAATCGGACAAAAACCGTACAGATATGAAAAATTATGTGGTTCAATCGGCTACATTTTGAATCGAAAGTCGTAGAGCCTCGCAGATGGGCTCATTCGATTCCTCATCAAATTCTACAGTTAGCATTCCCCAAAGGTAAATTTGCTGTACGAGCTTCCGTTTCCGAGATATTTGACAAAAACCGTACAGATTTGAAAAATGATGTGTCAAATGTCCTTGAAATCGGACAAAAACCGTACAGATATGAAAAATTATGTGGTTCAAACGGCTATAAGTTTTGAATCGAAAGTCGTAGAGCCTCGCAGATGGGCTCATTCTACTCCTCATCAAATTCTACAGTTAGCATTCCCCAAAGGTAAATTTGCTGTACGAGCTTCCGTTTCCGAGATATTTGACAAAAACCGTACAGATTTGAAAAATGATGTGTCAAATGTCCTTGAAATCGGACAAAAACCGTACAGATATGAACAATTATGTGGTTCAATCGGCTACATTTTGAATCGAAAGTCGTAGAGCCTCGCAGATGGGCTCATTCTACTCCTCATCAAATTCTACAGTTAGCATTCCCCGAAGGTAAATTTGCTGTACGAGCTTCCGTTTCCGAGATATTTGACAAAAACCGTACAGATTTGAAAAATGATGTGTCAAATGTCCTTGAAATCGGACAAAAACCGTACAGATATGAACAATTATGTGGTTCAATCGGCTACATTTTGAATCGAAAGTCGTAGAGCCTCGCAGATGGGCTCATTCGATTCCTCATCAAATTCTACAGTTAGCATTCCCCAAAGGTAAATTTGCTGTACGAGCTTCCGTTTCCGAGATATTTGACAAAAACCGTACAGATATGAAAAATTATGTGGTTCAAACGGCTACATTTTGAATCGAAAGTCGTAGAGCCTCGTAGATGGGCTCATTCGATTCCTCATCAAATTCTACAGTTAGCATTCCCCAAAGGTAAATTTGCTGTACGAGCTTCCGTTTCCGAGATATTTGACAAAAACCGTACAGATTAGAAAAATGATGTGGTTCAAACGGCTACATTTTGAATCGAAAGTCGTAGAGCCTCGTAGATGGGCTCATTCGATTCCTCATCAAATTCTACAGTTAGCATTCCCCAAAGGTAAATTTGCTGTACGAGCTTCCGTTTCCGAGATATTTGACAAAAACCGTACAGATATGAAAAATTATGTGGTTCAAACGGCTACATTTTGAATCGAAAGTCGTAGAGCCTCGTAGATGGGCTCATTCGATTCCTCATCAAATTCTACAGTTAGCATTCCCCAAAGGTAAATTTGCTGTACGAGCTTCCGTTTCCGAGATATTTGACAAAAACCGTACAGATATGAAAAATTATGTGGTTCAAACGGCTACATTTTGAATCGAAAGTCGTAGAGCCTCGTAGATGGGCTCATTCGATTCCTCATCAAATTCTACAGTTAGCATTCCCCAAAGGTAAATTTGCTGTACGAGCTTCCGTTTCCGAGATATTTGACAAAAACCGTACAGATATGAAAAATTATGTGGTTCAAACGGCTACATTTTGAATCGAAAGTCGTAGAGCCTCGTAGATGGGCTCATTCGATTCCTCATCAAATTCTACAGTTAGCATTCCCCAAAGGTAAATTTGCTGTACGAGCTTCCGTTTCCGAGATATTTGACAAAAACCGTACAGATTTGAAAAATGATGTGTCAAATGTCCTTGAAATCGGACAAAAACCGTACAGATATGAACAATTATGTGGTTCAATCGGCTACATTTTGAATCGAAAGTCGTAGAGCCTCGCAGATGGGCTCATTCGATTCCTCATCAAATTCTACAGTTAGCATTCCCCAAAGGTAAATTTGCTGTACGAGCTTCCGTTTCCGAGATATTTGACAAAAACCGTACAGATATGAAAAATTATGTGGTTCAATCGGCTACATTTTGAATCGAAAGTCGTAGAGCCTCGCAGATGGGCTCATTCGATTCCTCATCAAATTCTAGTTAGCATTCCCCAAAGGTAAATTTGCTGTACGAGCTTCCGTTTCCGAGATATTTGACAAAAACCGTACAGATTTGAAAAATGATGTGTCAAATGTCCTTGAAATCGGACAAAAACCGTACAGATATGAAAAATTATGTGGTTCAATCGGCTACATTTTGAATCGAAAGTCGTAGAGCCTCGCAGATGGTCTTATTCGATTCCTCATCAAATTCTACAGTTAGCATTCCCCAAAGGTAAATTTGCTGTACGAGCTTCCGTTTCCGAGATATTTGACAAAAACCGTACAGATTTGAAAAATGATGTGTCAAATGTCCTTGAAATCGGACAAAAACCGTACAGATATGAAAAATTATGTGGTTCAAACGGCTATAAGTTTTGAATCGAAAGTCGTAGAGCCTCGCAGATGGGCTCATTCTACTCCTCATCAAATTCTACAGTTAGCATTCCCCAAAGGTAAATTTGCTGTACGAGCTTCCGTTTCCGAGATATTTGACAAAAACCGTACAGATTTGAAAAATGATGTGTCAAATGTCCTTGAAATCGGACAAAAACCGTACAGATATGAACAATTATGTGGTTCAATCGGCTACATTTTGAATCGAAAGTCGTAGAGCCTCGCAGATGGGCTCATTCTACTCCTCATCAAATTCTACAGTTAGCATTCCCCGAAGGTAAATTTGCTGTACGAGCTTCCGTTTCCGAGATATTTGACAAAAACCGTACAGATTTGAAAAATGATGTGTCAAATGTCCTTGAAATCGGACAAAAACCGTACAGATATGAACAATTATGTGGTTCAATCGGCTACATTTTGAATCGAAAGTCGTAGAGCCTCGCAGATGGGCTCATTCGATTCCTCATCAAATTCTACAGTTAGCATTCCCCAAAGGTAAATTTGCTGTACGAGCTTCCGTTTCCGAGATATTTGACAAAAACCGTACAGATATGAAAAATTATGTGGTTCAAACGGCTAAAACTTTTGAATCGAAAGTCGTAGAGCCTCGCAGATGGGCTCATTCTACTCCTCATCAAATTCTACAGTTAGCATTCCCCTGTGCAGGTAAATTTGCTGTACGAGCTTCCGTTTCCGAGATATTTGACAAAAACCATACAGATTTGAAAAATGATGTGTCAAATGTCCTTGAAATCGGACAAAAACCGTACAGATATGAAAAATTATGTGGTTCAATCGGCTACATTTTGAATCGAAAGTCGTAGAGCCTCGCAGATGGGCTCATTCGATTCCTCATCAAATTCTACAGTTAGCATTCCCCAAAGGTAAATTTGCTGTACGAGCTTCCGTTTCCGAGATATTTGACAAAAACCGTACAGATTTGAAAAATGATGTGTCAAATGTCCTTGAAATCGGACAAAAACCGTACAGATATGAAAAATTATGTGGTTCAATCGGCTACATTTTGAATCGAAAGTCGTAGAGCCTCGCAGATGGGCTCATTCGATTCCTCATCAAATTCTACAGTTAGCATTCCCCGAAGGTAAATTTGCTGTACGAGCTTCCGTTTCCGAGATATTTGACAAAAACCGTACAGATATGAAAAATTATGTGGTTCAAACGGCTATAAGTTTTGAATCGAAAGTCGTAGAGCCTCGCAGATGGGCTCATTCTACTCCTCATCAAATTCTACAGTTAGCATTCCCCAAAGGTAAATTTGCTGTACGAGCTTCCGTTTCCGAGATATTTGACAAAAACCGTACAGATTTGAAAAATGATGTGTCAAATGTCCTTGAAATCGGACAAAAACCGTACAGATATGAACAATTATGTGGTTCAATCGGCTACATTTTGAATCGAAAGTCGTAGAGCCTCGCAGATGGGCTCATTCGATTCCTCATCAAATTCTACAGTTAGCATTCCCCGAAGGTAAATTTGCTGTACGAGCTTCCGTTTCCGAGATATTTGACAAAAACCGTACAGATATGAAAAATTATGTGGTTCAAACGGCTATAAGTTTTGAATCGAAAGTCGTAGAGCCTCGCAGATGGGCTCATTCTACTCCTCATCAAATTCTACAGTTAGCATTCCCCTGTGCAGGTAAATTTGCTGTACGAGCTTCCGTTTCCGAGATATTTGACAAAAACCGTACAGATTTGAAAAATGATGTGGTTCAATCGGCTACATTTTGAATCGAAAGTCGTAGAGCCTCGCAGATGGGCTCATTCGATTCCTCATCAAATTCTACAGTTAGCATTCCCCGAAGGTAAATTTGCTGTACGAGCTTCCGTTTCCGAGATATTTTACAAAAACCGTACAGATTTGAAAAATGATGTGTCAAATGTCCTTGAAATCGGACAAAAACCGTACAGATATGAAAAATTATGTGGTTCAAACGGCTATAAGTTTTGAATCGAAAGTCGTAGAGCCTCGCAGATGGGCTCATTCTACTCCTCATCAAATTCTACAGTTAGCATTCCCCAAAGGTAAATTTGCTGTACGAGCTTCCGTTTCCGAGATATTTGACAAAAACCGTACAGATTTGAAAAATGATGTGTCAAATGTCCTTGAAATCGGACAAAAACCGTACAGATATGAACAATTATGTGGTTCAATCGGCTACATTTTGAATCGAAAGTCGTAGAGCCTCGCAGATGGGCTCATTCTACTCCTCATCAAATTCTACAGTTAGCATTCCCCGAAGGTAAATTTGCTGTACGAGCTTCCGTTTCCGAGATATTTGACAAAAACCGTACAGATTTGAAAAATGATGTGTCAAATGTCCTTGAAATCGGACAAAAACCGTACAGATATGAACAATTATGTGGTTCAATCGGCTACATTTTGAATCGAAAGTCGTAGAGCCTCGCAGATGGGCTCATTCGATTCCTCATCAAATTCTACAGTTAGCATTCCCCAAAGGTAAATTTGCTGTACGAGCTTCCGTTTCCGAGATATTTGACAAAAACCGTACAGATATGAAAAATTATGTGGTTCAAACGGCTATAAGTTTTGAATCGAAAGTCGTAGAGCCTCGCAGATGGGCTCATTCTACTCCTCATCAAATTCTACAGTTAGCATTCCCCAAAGGTAAATTTGCTGTACGAGCTTCCGTTTCCGAGATATTTGACAAAAACCGTACAGATTTGAAAAATGATGTGTCAAATGTCCTTGAAATCGGACAAAAACCGTACAGATATGAAAAATTATGTGGTTCAATCGGCTACATTTTAAATCGAAAGTCGTAGAGCCTCGCAGATGGGCTCATTCGATTCCTCATCAAATTCTACAGTTAGCATTCCCCGAAGGTAAATTTGCTGTACGAGCTTCCGTTTCCGAGATATTTGACAAAAACCGTACAGATATGAAAAATTATGTGGTTCAAACGGCTATAAGTTTTGAATCGAAAGTCGTAGAGCCTCGCAGATGGGCTCATTCTACTCCTCATCAAATTCTACAGTTAGCATTCCCCAAAGGTAAATTTGCTGTACGAGCTTCCGTTTCCGAGATATTTGACAAAAACCGTACAGATATGAAAAATTATGTGGTTCAAACGGCTATAAGTTTTGAATCGAAAGTCGTAGAGCCTCGCAGATGGGCTCATTCTACTCCTCATCAAATTCTACAGTTAGCATTCCCCAAAGGTAAATTTGCTGTACGAGCTTCCGTTTCCGAGATATTTGACAAAAACCGTACAGATTTGAAAAATGATGTGTCAAATGTCCTTGAAATCGGACAAAAACCGTACAGATATGAAAAATTATGTGGTTCAATCGGCTACATTTTGAATCGAAAGTCGTAGAGCCTCGCAGATGGGCTCATTTGATTCCTCATCAAATTCTACAGTTAGCATTCCCCAAAGGTAAATTTGCTGTACGAGCTTCCGTTTCCGAGATATTTGACAAAAACCGTACAGATTTGAAAAATGATGTGTCAAATGTCCTTGAAATCGGACAAAAACCGTACAGATATGAAAAATTATGTGGTTCAATCGGCTACATTTTGAATCGAAAGTCGTAGAGCCTCGCAGATGGGCTCATTCGATTCCTCATCAAATTCTACAGTTAGCATTCCCCGAAGGTAAATTTGCTGTACGAGCTTCCGTTTCCGAGATATTTGACAAAAACCGTACAGATATGAAAAATTATGTGGTTCAAACGGCTATAAGTTTTGAATCGAAAGTCGTAGAGCCTCGCAGATGGGCTCATTCTACTCCTCATCAAATTCTACAGTTAGCATTCCCCAAAGGTAAATTTGCTGTACGAGCTTCCGTTTCCGAGATATTTGACAAAAACCGTACAGATTTGAAAAATGATGTGTGAAATGTCCTTGAAATCGGACAAAAACTGTACAGATATGAAAAATTATGTGGTTCAAACGGCTATAAATTTTGAATCGAAAGTCGTAGAGCCTCGCAGATGGGCTCATTCTACTCCTCATCAAATTCTACAGTTAGCATTCCCCTGTGTAGGTAAATTTGCTGTACGAGCTTCCGTTTCCGAGATATTTGACAAAAACCGTACAGATTTGAAAAATGATGTGTCAAATGTCCTTGAAATCGGACAAAAACCGTACAGATATGAAAAATTATGTGGTTCAATCGGCTACATTTTGAATCGAAAGTCGTAGAGCCTCGCAGATGGGCTCATTCGATTCCTCATCAAATTCTACAGTTAGCATTCCCCGAAGGTAAATTTGCTGTACGAGCTTCCGTTTCCGAGATATTTGACAAAAACCGTACAGATTTGAAAAATGATGTGTCAAATGTCCTTGAAATCGGACAAAAACCGTACAGATATGAAAAATTATGTGGTTCAATCGGCTACATTTTGAATCGAAAGTCGTAGAGCCTCGCAGATGGGCTCATTCGATTCCTCATCAAATTCTACAGTTAGCATTCCCAAAGGTAAATTTGCTGTACGAGCTTCCGTTTCCGAGATATTTGACAAAAACCGTACAGATATGAAAAATTATGTGGTTCAAACGGCTATAACTTTTGAATCGAAAGTCGTAGAGCCTCGCAGATGGGCTCATTCGATTCCTCATCAAATTCTACAGTTAGCATTCCCCAAAGGTAAATTTGCTGTACGAGCTTCCGTTTCCGAGATATTTGACAAAAACCGTACAGATATGAAAAATTATGTGGTTCAAACGGCTATAACTTTTGAATCGAAAGTCGTAGAGCCTCGCAGATGGGCTCATTCTACTCTTCATCAAATTCTACAGTTAGCATTCCCCAAAGGTAAATTTGCTGTACGAGCTTCCGTTTCCGAGATATTTGACAAAAACCGTACAGATTTGAAAAATGATGTGTCAAATGTCCTTGAAATCGGACAAAAACCGTACAGATATGAAAAATGATGTGGTTCAATCGGCTACATTTTGAATCGAAAGTCGTAGAGCCTCGCAGATGGGCTCATTCTACTCCTCATCAAATTCTACAGTTAGCATTCCCCAAAGGTAAATTTGCTGTACGAGCTTCCGTTTCCGAGATATTTGACAAAAAACGTACAGATTTGAAAAATGATGTGTGAAATGTCCTTGAAATCGGACAAAAACTGTACAGATATGAAAAATTATGTGGTTCAAACGGCTATAAATTTTGAATCGAAAGTCGTAGAGCCTCGCAGATGGGCTCATTCGATTCCTCATCAAATTCTACAGTTAGCATTCCCCGAAGGTAAATTTGCTGTACGAGCTTCCGTTTCCGAGATATATGACAAAAACCGTACAGATATGAAAAATTATGTGGTTCAAACGGCTATAAGTTTTGAATCGAAAGTCGTAGAGCCTCGCAGATGGGCTCATTCTACTCCTCATCAAATTCTACAGTTAGCATTCCCCAAAGGTAAATTTGCTGTACGAGCTTCCGTTTCCGAGATATTTGACAAAAACCGTACAGATTTGAAAAATGATGTGTCAAATGTCCTTGAAATCGGACAAAAACCGTACAGATATGAAAAATGATGTGTGAAATGTCCTTGAAATCGGACAAAAACTGTACAGATATGAAAAATTATGTGGTTCAAACGGCTATAAATTTTGAATCGAAAGTCGTAGAGCCTCGCAGATGGGCTCATTCTACTCCTCATCAAATTCTACAGTTAGCATTCCCCTGTGTAGGTAAATTTGCTGTACGAGCTTCCGTTTCCGAGATATTTGACAAAAACCGTACAGATTTGAAAAATGATGTGTCAAATGTCCTTGAAATCGGACAAAAACCGTACAGATATGAACAATTATGTGGTTCAATCGGCTACATTTTGAATCGAAAGTCGTAGAGCCTCGCAGATGGGCTCATTCTACTCCTCATCAAATTCTACAGTTAGCATTCCCCGAAGGTAAATTTGCTGTACGAGCTTCCGTTTCCGAGATATTTGACAAAAACCGTACAGATTTGAAAAATGATGTGTCAAATGTCCTTGAAATCGGACAAAAACCGTACAGATATGAACAATTATGTGGTTCAATCGGCTACATTTTGAATCGAAAGTCGTAGAGCCTCGCAGATGGGCTCATTCGATTCCTCATCAAATTCTACAGTTAGCATTCCCCAAAGGTAAATTTGCTGTACGAGCTTCCGTTTCCGAGATATTTGACAAAAACCGTACAGATATGAAAAATTATGTGGTTCAAACGGCTATAAGTTTTGAATCGAAAGTCGTAGAGCCTCGCAGATGGGCTCATTCTACTCCTCATCAAATTCTACAGTTAGCATTCCCCAAAGGTAAATTTGCTGTACGAGCTTCCGTTTCCGAGATATTTGACAAAAACCGTACAGATTTGAAAAATGATGTGTCAAATGTCCTTGAAATCGGACAAAAACCGTACAGATATGAAAAATTATGTGGTTCAATCGGCTACATTTTGAATCGAAAGTCGTAGAGCCTCGCAGATGGGCTCATTCGATTCCTCATCAAATTCTACAGTTAGCATTCCCCGAAGGTAAATTTGCTGTACGAGCTTCCGTTTCCGAGATATTTGACAAAAACCGTACAGATATGAAAAATTATGTGGTTCAAACGGCTATAAGTTTTGAATCGAAAGTCGTAGAGCCTCGCAGATGGGCTCATTCTACTCCTCATCAAATTCTACAGTTAGCATTCCCCAAAGGTAAATTTGCTGTACGAGCTTCCGTTTCCGAGATATTTGACAAAAACCGTACAGATTTGAAAAATGATGTGTCAAATGTCCTTGAAATCGGACAAAAACCGTACAGATATGAAAAATTATGTGGTTCAATCGGCTACATTTTGAATCGAAAGTCGTAGAGCCTCGCAGATGGGCTCATTCGATTCCTCATCAAATTCTACAGTTAGCATTCCCCGAAGGTAAATTTGCTGTACGAGCTTCCGTTTCCGAGATATTTGACAAAAACCGTACAGATATGAAAAATTATGTGGTTCAAACGGCTATAAGTTTTGAATCGAAAGTCGTAGAGCCTCGCAGATGGGCTCATTCTACTCCTCATCAAATTCTACAGTTAGCATTCCCCAAAGGTAAATTTGCTGTACGAGCTTCCGTTTCCGAGATATTTGACAAAAACCGTACAGATTTGAAAAATGATGTGTCAAATGTCCTTGAAATCGGACAAAAACCGTACAGATATGAAAAATTATGTGGTTCAATCGGCTACATTTTGAATCGAAAGTCGTAGAGCCTCGCAGATGGGCTCATTCGATTCCTCATCAAATTCTACAGTTAGCATTCCCCAAAGGTAAATTTGCTGTACGAGCTTCCGTTTCCGAGATATTTGACAAAAACCGTACAGATTTGAAAAATGATGTGTGAAATGTCCTTGAAATCGGACAAAAACTGTACAGATATGAAAAATTATGTGGTTCAAACGGCTATAAATTTTGAATCGAAAGTCGTAGAGCCTCGCAGATGGGCTCATTCTACTCCTCATCAAATTCTACAGTTAGCATTCCCCTGTGTAGGTAAATTTGCTGTACGAGCTTCCGTTTCCGAGATATTTGACAAAAACCGTACAGATTTGAAAAATGATGTGTCAAATGTCCTTGAAATCGGACAAAAACCGTACAGATATGAAAAATTATGTGGTTCAATCGGCTACATTTTGAATCGAAAGTCGTAGAGCCTCGCAGATGGGCTCATTCGATTCCTCATCAAATTCTACAGTTAGCATTCCCCGAAGGTAAATTTGCTGTACGAGCTTCCGTTTCCGAGATATTTGACAAAAACCGTACAGATTTGAAAAATGATGTGTCAAATGTCCTTGAAATCGGACAAAAACCGTACAGATATGAAAAATTATGTGGTTCAATCGGCTACATTTTGAATCGAAAGTCGTAGAGCCTCGCAGATGGGCTCATTCGATTCCTCATCAAATTCTACAGTTAGCATTCCCAAAGGTAAATTTGCTGTACGAGCTTCCGTTTCCGAGATATTTGACAAAAACCGTACAGATATGAAAAATTATGTGGTTCAAACGGCTATAACTTTTGAATCGAAAGTCGTAGAGCCTCGCAGATGGGCTCATTCGATTCCTCATCAAATTCTACAGTTAGCATTCCCCAAAGGTAAATTTGCTGTACGAGCTTCCGTTTCCGAGATATTTGACAAAAACCGTACAGATATGAAAAATTATGTGGTTCAAACGGCTATAACTTTTGAATCGAAAGTCGTAGAGCCTCGCAGATGGGCTCATTCTACTCCTCATCAAATTCTACAGTTAGCATTCCCCAAAGGTAAATTTGCTGTACGAGCTTCCGTTTCCGAGATATTTGACAAAAACCGTACAGATTTGAAAAATGATGTGTCAAATGTCCTTGAAATCGGACAAAAACCGTACAGATATGAAAAATGATGTGGTTCAATCGGCTACATTTTGAATCGAAAGTCGTAGAGCCTCGCAGATGGGCTCATTCTACTCCTCATCAAATTCTACAGTTAGCATTCCCCAAAGGTAAATTTGCTGTACGAGCTTCCGTTTCCGAGATATTTGACAAAAACCGTACAGATTTGAAAAATGATGTGTGAAGTGTCCTTGAAATCGGACAAAAACCGTACAGATATGAAAAATGATGTGGTTCAATCGGCTACATTTTGAATCGAAAGTCGTAGAGCCTCGCAGATGGGCTAATTCGATTCCTCATCAAATTCTACAGTTAGCATTCCCCGAAGGTAAATTTGCTGTACGAGCTTCCGTTTCCGAGATATTTGACAAAAAACGTACAGATTTGAAAAATGATGTGTGAAATGTCCTTGAAATCGGACAAAAACTGTACAGATATGAAAAATTATGTGGTTCAAACGGCTATAAATTTTGAATCGAAAGTCGTAGAGCCTCGCAGATGGGCTCATTCGATTCCTCATCAAATTCTACAGTTAGCATTCCCCGAAGGTAAATTTGCTGTACGAGCTTCCGTTTCCGAGATATATGACAAAAACCGTACAGATATGAAAAATTATGTGGTTCAAACGGCTATAAGTTTTGAATCGAAAGTCGTAGAGCCTCGCAGATGGGCTCATTCTACTCCTCATCAAATTCTACAGTTAGCATTCCCCAAAGGTAAATTTGCTGTACGAGCTTCCGTTTCCGAGATATTTGACAAAAACCGTACAGATTTGAAAAATGATGTGTCAAATGTCCTTGAAATCGGACAAAAACCGTACAGATATGAAAAATGATGTGTGAAATGTCCTTGAAATCGGACAAAAACTGTACAGATATGAAAAATTATGTGGTTCAAACGGCTATAAATTTTGAATCGAAAGTCGTAGAGCCTCGCAGATGGGCTCATTCTACTCCTCATCAAATTCTACAGTTAGCATTCCCCTGTGTAGGTAAATTTGCTGTACGAGCTTCCGTTTCTGAGATATTTGACAAAAACCGTACAGATTTGAAAAATGATGTGTCAAATGTCCTTGAAATCGGACAAAAACCGTACAGATATGAAAAATTATGTGGTTCAATCGGCTACATTTTGAATCGAAAGTCGTAGAGCCTCGCAGATGGGCTCATTCGATTCCTCATCAAATTCTACAGTTAGCATTCCCCGAAGGTAAATTTGCTGTACGAGCTTCCGTTTCCGAGATATTTGACAAAAACCGTACAGATTTGAAAAATGATGTGTCAAATGTCCTTGAAATCGGACAAAAACCGTACAGATATGAAAAATTATGTGGTTCAATCGGCTACATTTTGAATTGAAAGTCGTAGAGCCTCGCAGATGGGCTCATTCGATTCCTCATCAAATTCTACAGTTAGCATTCCCCGAAGGTAAATTTGCTGTACGAGCTTCCGTTTCCGAGATATATGACAAAAACCGTACAGATATGAAAAATTATGTGGTTCAAACGGCTATAAGTTTTGAATCGAAAGTCGTAGAGCCTCGCAGATGGGCTCATTCTACTCCTCATCAAATTCTACAGTTAGCATTCCCCAAAGGTAAATTTGCTGTACGAGCTTCCGTTTCCGAGATATTTGACAAAAACCGTACAGATTTGAAAAATGATGTGTCAAATGTCCTTGAAATCGGACAAAAACCGTACAGATATGAAAAATTATGTGGTTCAATCGGCTACATTTTGAATCGAAAGTCGTAGAGCCTCGCAGATGGGCTCATTCGATTCCTCATCAAATTCTACAGTTAGCATTCCCCGAAGGGAAATTTGCTGTACGAGCTTCCGTTTCCGAGATATTTGACAAAAACCGTACAGATATGAAAAATTATGTGGTTCAAACGGCTATAAGTTTTGAATCGAAAGTCGTAGAGCCTCGCAGATGGGCTCATTCTACTCCTCATCAAATTCTACAGTTAGCATTCCCCAAAGGTAAATTTGCTGTACGAGCTTCCGTTTCCGAGATATTTGACAAAAACCGTACAGATTTGAAAAATGATGTGTCAAATGTCCTTGAAATCGGACAAAAACCGTACAGATATGAAAAATTATGTGGTTCAATCGGCTATATTTTGAATCGAAAGTCGTAGAGCCTCGCAGATGGGCTCATTCGATTCCTCATCAAATTCTACAGTTAGCATTCCCCGAAGGTAAATTTGCTGTACGAGCTTCCGTTTCCGAGATATTTGACAAAAACCGTACAGATATGAAAAATTATGTGGTTCAAACGGCTATAAGTTTTGAATCGAAAGTCGTAGAGCCTCGCAGATGGGCTCATTCTACTCCTCATCAAATTCTACAGTTAGCATTCCCCAAAGGTAAATTTGCTGTACGAGCTTCCGTTTCCGAGATATTTGACAAAAACCGTACAGATTTGAAAAATGATGTGTCAAATGTCCTTGAAATCGGACAAAAAACGTACAGATATGAAAAATTATGTGGTTCAATCGGCTACATTTTGAATCGAAAGTCGTAGAGCCTCGCAGATGGGCTCATTCGATTCCTCATCAAATTCTACAGTTAGCATTCCCCAAAGGTAAATTTGCTGTACGAGCTTCCGTTTTTGAGATATTTGACAAAAACCGTACAGATTTGAAAAATGACGTGTCAAATGTCCTTGAAATCGGACAAAAACCGTACAGATATGAAAAATTATGTGGTTCAATCGGCTATAAGTTTTGAATCGAAAGTCGTAGAGCCTCGCAGATGGGCTCATTCGATTCCTCATCAAATTCTACAGTTAGCATTCCCCGAAGGTAAATTTGCTGTACGAGCTTCCGTTTCCGAGATATTTGACAAAAACCGTACAGATTTGAAAAATGACGTGTCAAATGTCCTTGAAATCGGACAAAAACCGTACAGATATGAAAAATTATGTGGTTCAAACGGCTATAAGTTTTGAATCGAAAGTCGTAGAGCCTCGCAGATGGGCTCATTCGATTCCTCATCAAATTCTACAGTTAGCATTCCCCAAAGGTAAATTTGCTGTACGAGCTTCCGTTTCCGAGATATTTGACAAAAACCGTACAGATTTGAAAAATGATGTGTCAAATGTCCTTGAAATCGGACAAAAACCGTACAGATATGAAAAATTATGTGGTTCAATCGGCTACATTTTGAATCGAAAGTCGTAGAGCCTCGCAGATGGGCTCATTCGATTCCTCATCAAATTCTACAGTTAGCATTCCCCAAAGGTAAATTTGCTGTACGAGCTTCCGTTTCCGAGATATTTGACAAAAACCGTACAGATATGAAAAATTATGTGGTTCAAACGGCTATAAGTTTTGAATCGAAAGTCGTAGAGCCTCGCAGATGGGCTCATTCTACTCCTCATCAAATTCTACAGTTAGCATTCCCCAAAGGTAAATTTGCTGTACGAGCTTCCGTTTCCGAGATATTTGACAAAAAC
This sequence comes from Borostomias antarcticus, assembly GCF_949987555.1. Classification (NCBI taxonomy): domain Eukaryota; kingdom Metazoa; phylum Chordata; class Actinopteri; order Stomiiformes; family Stomiidae; genus Borostomias; species Borostomias antarcticus. The sequence continues at coordinate 1,264,112 of NW_028176821.1, forward strand.
CGTAGAGATTTGAAAAATGATGTGTCAAATGTCCTTGAAATCGGACAAAAACCGTACAGATATGAAAAATTATGTGGTTCAATCGGCTACATTTTGAATCGAAAGTCGTAGAGCCTCGCAGATGGGCTCATTCGATTCCTCATCAAATTCTACAGTTAGCATTCCCCGAAGGTAAATTTGCTGTACGAGCTTCCGTTTCCGAGATATTTGACAAAAACCGTACAGATATGAAAAATTATGTGGTTCAAACGGCTATAAGTTTTGAATCGAAAGTCGTAGAGCCTCGCAGATGGGCTCATTCTACTCCTCATCAAATTCTACAGTTAGCATTCCCCAAAGGTAAATTTGCTGTACGAGCTTCCGTTTCCGAGATATTTGACAAAAACCGTAAAGATTTGAAAAATGATGTGTCAAATGTCCTTGAAATCGGACAAAAACCGTACAGATATGAAAAATTATGTGGTTCAATCGGCTACATTTTGAATCGAAAGTCGTAGAGCCTCGCAGATGGGCTCATTCGATTCCTCATCAAATTCTACAGTTAGCATTCCCCAAAGGTAAATTTGCTGTACGAGCTTCCGTTTCCGAGATATTTGACAAAAACCGTAAAGATTTGAAAAATGATGTGTCAAATGTCCTTGAAATCGGACAAAAACCGTACAGATATGAAAAATTATGTGGTTCAATCGGCTACATTTTGAATCGAAAGTCGTAGAGCCTCGCAGATGGGCTCATTCGATTCCTCATCAAATTCTACAGTTAGCATTCCCCGAAGGTAAATTTGCTGTACGAGCTTCCGTTTCCGAGATATTTGACAAAAACCGTACAGATATGAAAAATTATGTGGTTCAAACGGCTATAACTTTTGAATCGAAAGTCGTAGAGCCTCGCAGATGGGCTCATTCTACTCCTCATCAAATTCTACAATTAGCATTCCACTGTGTAGGTATATTTGCTGTACGAGCTTCCGTTTCCGAGATATTTGACAAAAACCGTACAGATTTGAAAAATGATGTGTCAAATGTCCTTGAAATCGGACAAAAACCGTACATATATGAAAAATTATGTGGTTCAATCGGCTACATTTTGAATCGAAAGTCGTAGAGCCTCGCAGATGGGCTCATTCGATTCCTCATCAAATTCTACAGTTAGCATTCCCCAAAGGTAAATTTGCTGTACGAGCTTCCGTTTCCGAGATATTTGACAAAAACCGTACAGATTTGAAAAATGATGTGTCAAATGTCCTTGAAATCGGACAAAAACCGTACAGATATGAAAAATTATGTGGTTCAAACGGCTATAAGTTTTGAATCGAAAGTCGTAGAGCCTCGCAGATGGGCTCATTCTACTCCTCATCAAATTCTACAGTTAGCATTCCCCAAAGGTAAATTTGCTGTACGAGCTTCCGTTTCCGAGATATTTGACAAAAACCGTACAGATTTGAAAAATGATGTGTCAAATGTCCTTGAAATCGGACAAAAACCGTACAGATATGAAAAATTATGTGGTTCAATCGGCTATATTTTGAATCGAAAGTCGTAGAGCCTCGCAGATGGGCTCATTCGATTCCTCATCAAATTCTACAGTTAGCATTCCCCGAAGGTAAATTTGCTGTACGAGCTTCCGTTTCCGAGATATTTGACAAAAACCGTACAGATATGAAAAATTATGTGGTTCAAACGGCTATAAGTTTTGAATCGAAAGTCGTAGAGCCTCGCAGATGGGCTCATTCTACTCCTCATCAAATTCTACAGTTAGCATTCCCCAAAGGTAAATTTGCTGTACGAGCTTCCGTTTCCGAGATATTTGACAAAAACCGTACAGATTTGAAAAATGATGTGTCAAATGTCCTTGAAATCGGACAAAAAACGTACAGATATGAAAAATTATGTGGTTCAATCGGCTACATTTTGAATCGAAAGTCGTAGAGCCTCGCAGATGGGCTCATTCGATTCCTCATCAAATTCTACAGTTAGCATTCCCCAAAGGTAAATTTGCTGTACGAGCTTCCGTTTTTGAGATATTTGACAAAAACCGTACAGATTTGAAAAATGACGTGTCAAATGTCCTTGAAATCGGACAAAAACCGTACAGATATGAAAAATTATGTGGTTCAATCGGCTATAAGTTTTGAATCGAAAGTCGTAGAGCCTCGCAGATGGGCTCATTCGATTCCTCATCAAATTCTACAGTTAGCATTCCCCGAAGGTAAATTTGCTGTACGAGCTTCCGTTTCCGAGATATTTGACAAAAACCGTACAGATTTGAAAAATGACGTGTCAAATGTCCTTGAAATCGGACAAAAACCGTACAGATATGAAAAATTATGTGGTTCAAACGGCTATAAGTTTTGAATCGAAAGTCGTAGAGCCTCGCAGATGGGCTCATTCGATTCCTCATCAAATTCTACAGTTAGCATTCCCCAAAGGTAAATTTGCTGTACGAGCTTCCGTTTCCGAGATATTTGACAAAAACCGTACAGATTTGAAAAATGATGTGTCAAATGTCCTTGAAATCGGACAAAAACCGTACAGATATGAAAAATTATGTGGTTCAATCGGCTACATTTTGAATCGAAAGTCGTAGAGCCTCGCAGATGGGCTCATTCGATTCCTCATCAAATTCTACAGTTAGCATTCCCCAAAGGTAAATTTGCTGTACGAGCTTCCGTTTCCGAGATATTTGACAAAAACCGTACAGATATGAAAAATTATGTGGTTCAAACGGCTATAAGTTTTGAATCGAAAGTCGTAGAGCCTCGCAGATGGGCTCATTCTACTCCTCATCAAATTCTACAGTTAGCATTCCCCAAAGGTAAATTTGCTGTACGAGCTTCCGTTTCCGAGATATTTGACAAAAACCGTAGAGATTTGAAAAATGATGTGTCAAATGTCCTTGAAATCGGACAAAAACCGTACAGATATGAAAAATTATGTGGTTCAATCGGCTACATTTTGAATCGAAAGTCGTAGAGCCTCGCAGATGGGCTCATTCGATTCCTCATCAAATTCTACAGTTAGCATTCCCCGAAGGTAAATTTGCTGTACGAGCTTCCGTTTCCGAGATATTTGACAAAAACCGTACAGATATGAAAAATTATGTGGTTCAAACGGCTATAAGTTTTGAATCGAAAGTCGTAGAGCCTCGCAGATGGGCTCATTCTACTCCTCATCAAATTCTACAGTTAGCATTCCCCAAAGGTAAATTTGCTGTACGAGCTTCCGTTTCCGAGATATTTGACAAAAACCGTAAAGATTTGAAAAATGATGTGTCAAATGTCCTTGAAATCGGACAAAAACCGTACAGATATGAAAAATTATGTGGTTCAATCGGCTACATTTTGAATCGAAAGTCGTAGAGCCTCGCAGATGGGCTCATTCGATTCCTCATCAAATTCTACAGTTAGCATTCCCCAAAGGTAAATTTGCTGTACGAGCTTCCGTTTCCGAGATATTTGACAAAAACCGTAAAGATTTGAAAAATGATGTGTCAAATGTCCTTGAAATCGGACAAAAACCGTACAGATATGAAAAATTATGTGGTTCAATCGGCTACATTTTGAATCGAAAGTCGTAGAGCCTCGCAGATGGGCTCATTCGATTCCTCATCAAATTCTACAGTTAGCATTCCCCGAAGGTAAATTTGCTGTACGAGCTTCCGTTTCCGAGATATTTGACAAAAACCGTACAGATATGAAAAATTATGTGGTTCAAACGGCTATAACTTTTGAATCGAAAGTCGTAGAGCCTCGCAGATGGGCTCATTCTACTCCTCATCAAATTCTACAATTAGCATTCCACTGTGTAGGTATATTTGCTGTACGAGCTTCCGTTTCCGAGATATTTGACAAAAACCGTACAGATTTGAAAAATGATGTGTCAAATGTCCTTGAAATCGGACAAAAACCGTACATATATGAAAAATTATGTGGTTCAATCGGCTACATTTTGAATCGAAAGTCGTAGAGCCTCGCAGATGGGCTCATTCGATTCCTCATCAAATTCTACAGTTAGCATTCCCCAAAGGTAAATTTGCTGTACGAGCTTCCGTTTCCGAGATATTTGACAAAAACCGTACAGATTTGAAAAATGATGTGTCAAATGTCCTTGAAATCGGACAAAAACCGTACAGATATGAAAAATTATGTGGTTCAAACGGCTATAAGTTTTGAATCGAAAGTCGTAGAGCCTCGCAGATGGGCTCATTCTACTCCTCATCAAATTCTACAGTTAGCATTCCCCAAAGGTAAATTTGCTGTACGAGCTTTCGTTTCCGAGATATTTGACAAAAACCGTACAGATATGAAAAATTATGTGGTTCAAACGGCTATAACTTTTGAATCGAAAGTCGTAGAGCCTCGCAGATGGGCTCATTCGATTCCTCATCAAATTCTACAGTTAGCATTCCCCGAAGGTAAATTTGCTGTACGAGCTTCCGTTTCCGAGATATTTGACAAAAACCGTACAGATATGAAAAATTATGTGTCAAATGTCCTTGAAATCGGACAAAAACCGTACAGATATGAAAAATTATGTGGTTCAATCGGCTACATTTTGAATCGAAAGTCGTAGAGCCTCGCAGATGGGCTCATTCGATTCCTCATCAAATTCTACAGTTAGCATTCCCCGAAGGTAAATTTGCTGTACGAGCTTCCGTTTCCGAGATATTTGACAAAAACCGTACAGATATGAAAAATTATGTGGTTCAAACGGCTATAAGTTTTGAATCGAAAGTCGTAGAGCCTCGCAGATGGGCTCATTCTACTCCTCATCAAATTCTACAGTTAGCATTCCCCAAAGGTAAATTTGCTGTACGAGCTTCCGTTTCCGAGATATTTGACAAAAACCGTACAGATTTGAAAAATGATGTGTCAAATGTCCTTGAAATCGGACAAAAACCGTACAGATATGAAAAATTATGTGGTTCAATCGGCTACATTTTGAATCGAAAGTCGTAGAGCCTCGCAGATGGGCTCATTCGATTCCTCATCAAATTCTACAGTTAGCATTCCCCGAAGGTAAATTTGCTGTACGAGCTTCCGTTTCCGAGATATTTGACAAAAACCGTACAGATATGAAAAATTATGTGGTTCAAACGGCTATAAGTTTTGAATCGAAAGTCGTAGAGCCTCGCAGATGGGCTCATTCTACTCCTCATCAAATTCTACAGTTAGCATTCCCCAAAGGTAAATTTGCTGTACGAGCTTCCGTTTCCGAGATATTTGACAAAAACCGTACAGATTTGAAAAATGATGTGTCAAATGTCCTTGAAATCGGACAAAAACCGTACAGATATGAAAAATTATGTGGTTTAATCGGCTACATTTTGAATCGAAAGTCGTAGAGCCTCGCAGATGGGCTCATTCGATTCCTCATCAAATTCTACAGTTAGCATTCCCCAAAGGTAAATTTGCTGTACGAGCTTCCGTTTCCGAGATATTTGACAAAAACCGTACAGATATGAAAAATTATGTGGTTCAAACGGCTATAAGTTTTGAATCGAAAGTCGTAGAGCCTCGCAGATGGGCTCATTCTACTCCTCATCAAATTCTACAGTTAGCATTCCCCAAAGGTAAATTTGCTGTACGAGCTTCCGTTTCCGAGATATTTGACAAAAACCGTACAGATTTGAAAAATGATGTGTCAAATGTCCTTGAAATCGGACAAAAACCGTACAGATATGAAAAATTATGTGGTTCAATCGGCTACATTTTGAATCGAAAGTCGTAGAGCCTCGCAGATGGGCTCATTCGATTCCTCATCAAATTCTACAGTTAGCATTCCCCGAAGGTAAATTTGCTGTACGAGCTTCCGTTTCCGAGATATTTGACAAAAACCGTACAGATATGAAAAATTATGTGGTTCAAACGGCTATAAGTTTTGAATCGAAAGTCGTAGAGCCTCGCAGATGGGCTCATTCTACTCCTCATCAAATTCTACAGTTAGCATTCCCCAAAGGTAAATTTGCTGTACGAGCTTCCATTTCCGAGATATTTGACAAAAACCGTACAGATTTGAAAAATGATGTGTCAAATGTCCTTGAAATCGGACAAAAACCGTACAGATATGAAAAATTATGTGGTTCAATCGGCTACATTTTGAATCGAAAGTCGTAGAGCCTCGCAGATGGGCTCATTCGATTCCTCATCAAATTCTACAGTTAGCATTCCCCAAAGGTAAATTTGCTGTACGAGCTTCCGTTTCCGAGATATTTGACAAAAACCGTAAAGATTTGAAAAATGATGTGTCAAATGTCCTTGAAATCGGACAAAAACCGTACAGATATGAAAAATTATGTGGTTCAATCGGCTACATTTTGAATCGAAAGTCGTAGAGCCTCGCAGATGGGCTCATTCGATTCCTCATCAAATTCTACAGTTAGCATTCCCCGAAGGTAAATTTGCTGTACGAGCTTCCGTTTCCGAGATATTTGACAAAAACCGTACAGATTTGAAAAATGATGTGTCAAATGTCCTTGAAATCGGACAAAAACCGTACAGATATGAAAAATTATGTGGTTCAAACGGCTATAAGTTTTGAATCGAAAGTCGTAGAGCCTCGCAGATGGGCTCATTCTACTCCTCATCAAATTCTACAGTTAGCATTCCCCAAAGGTAAATTTGCTGTACGAGCTTTCGTTTCCGAGATATTTGACAAAAACCGTACAGATATGAAAAATTATGTGGTTCAAACGGCTATAACTTTTGAATCGAAAGTCGTAGAGCCTCGCAGATGGGCTCATTCGATTCCTCATCAAATTCTACAGTTAGCATTCCCCGAAGGTAAATTTGCTGTACGAGCTTCCGTTTCCGAGATATTTGACAAAAACCGTACAGATATGAAAAATTATGTGGTTCAAACGGCTATAAGTTTTGAATCGAAAGTCGTAGAGCCTCGCAGATGGGCTCATTCTACTCCTCATCAAATTCTACAGTTAGCATTCCCCAAAGGTAAATTTGCTGTACGAGCTTCCGTTTCCGAGATATTTGACAAAAACCGTACAGATTTGAAAAATGATGTGTCAAATGTCCTTGAAATCGGACAAAAACCGTACAGATATGAAAAATTATGTGGTTTAATCGGCTACATTTTGAATCGAAAGTCGTAGAGCCTCGCAGATGGGCTCATTCGATTCCTCATCAAATTCTACAGTTAGCATTCCCCAAAGGTAAATTTGCTGTACGAGCTTCCGTTTCCGAGATATTTGACAAAAACCGTACAGATATGAAAAATTATGTGGTTCAAACGGCTATAAGTTTTGAATCGAAAGTCGTAGAGCCTCGCAGATGGGCTCATTCTACTCCTCATCAAATTCTACAGTTAGCATTCCCCAAAGGTAAATTTGCTGTACGAGCTTCCGTTTCCGAGATATTTGACAAAAACCGTACAGATTTGAAAAATGATGTGTCAAATGTCCTTGAAATCGGACAAAAACCGTACAGATATGAAAAATTATGTGGTTCAATCGGCTACATTTTGAATCGAAAGTCGTAGAGCCTCGCAGATGGGCTCATTCGATTCCTCATCAAATTCTACAGTTAGCATTCCCCGAAGGTAAATTTGCTGTACGAGCTTCCGTTTCCGAGATATTTGACAAAAACCGTACAGATATGAAAAATTATGTGGTTCAAACGGCTATAAGTTTTGAATCGAAAGTCGTAGAGCCTCGCAGATGGGCTCATTCTACTCCTCATCAAATTCTACAGTTAGCATTCCCCAAAGGTAAATTTGCTGTACGAGCTTCCATTTCCGAGATATTTGACAAAAACCGTACAGATTTGAAAAATGATGTGTCAAATGTCCTTGAAATCGGACAAAAACCGTACAGATATGAAAAATTATGTGGTTCAATCGGCTACATTTTGAATCGAAAGTCGTAGAGCCTCGCAGATGGGCTCATTCGATTCCTCATCAAATTCTACAGTTAGCATTCCCCAAAGGTAAATTTGCTGTACGAGCTTCCGTTTCCGAGATATTTGACAAAAACCGTAAAGATTTGAAAAATGATGTGTCAAATGTCCTTGAAATCGGACAAAAACCGTACAGATATGAAAAATTATGTGGTTCAATCGGCTATAAGTTTTGAATCGAAAGTCGTAGAGCCTCGCAGATGGGCTCATTCTACTCCTCATCAAATTCTACAGTTAGCATTCCCCAAAGGTAAATTTGCTGTACGAGCTTCCGTTTCCGAGATATTTGACAAAAACCGTACAGATTTGAAAAATGATGTGTGAAATGTCCTTGAAATCGGACAAAAACTGTACAGATATGAAAAATTATGTGGTTCAAACGGCTATAAATTTTGAATCGAAAGTCGTAGAGCCTCGCAGATGGGCTCATTCTACTCCTCATCAAATTCTACAGTTAGCATTCCCCTGTGTAGGTAAATTTGCTGTACGAGCTTCCGTTTCCGAGATATTTGACAAAAACCGTACAGATTTGAAAAATGATGTGTCAAATGTCCTTGAAATCGGACAAAAACCGTACAGATATGAAAAATTATGTGGTTCAATCGGCTACATTTTGAATCGAAAGTCGTAGAGCCTCGCAGATGGGCTCATTCGATTCCTCATCAAATTCTACAGTTAGCATTCCCCGAAGGTAAATTTGCTGTACGAGCTTCCGTTTCCGAGATATTTGACAAAAACCGTACAGATTTGAAAAATGATGTGTCAAATGTCCTTGAAATCGGACAAAAACCGTACAGATATGAAAAATTATGTGGTTCAATCGGCTACATTTTGAATCGAAAGTCGTAGAGCCTCGCAGATGGGCTCATTCGATTCCTCATCAAATTCTACAGTTAGCATTCCCAAAGGTAAATTTGCTGTACGAGCTTCCGTTTCCGAGATATTTGACAAAAACCGTACAGATATGAAAAATTATGTGGTTCAAACGGCTATAACTTTTGAATCGAAAGTCGTAGAGCCTCGCAGATGGGCTCATTCGATTCCTCATCAAATTCTACAGTTAGCATTCCCCAAAGGTAAATTTGCTGTACGAGCTTCCGTTTCCGAGATATTTGACAAAAACCGTACAGATATGAAAAATTATGTGGTTCAAACGGCTATAACTTTTGAATCGAAAGTCGTAGAGCCTCGCAGATGGGCTCATTCTACTCCTCATCAAATTCTACAGTTAGCATTCCCCAAAGGTAAATTTGCTGTACGAGCTTCCGTTTCCGAGATATTTGACAAAAACCGTACAGATTTGAAAAATGATGTGTCAAATGTCCTTGAAATCGGACAAAAACCGTACAGATATGAAAAATGATGTGGTTCAATCGGCTACATTTTGAATCGAAAGTCGTAGAGCCTCGCAGATGGGCTCATTCTACTCCTCATCAAATTCTACAGTTAGCATTCCCCAAAGGTAAATTTGCTGTACGAGCTTCCGTTTCCGAGATATTTGACAAAAACCGTACAGATTTGAAAAATGATGTGTGAAGTGTCCTTGAAATCGGACAAAAACCGTACAGATATGAAAAATGATGTGGTTCAATCGGCTACATTTTGAATCGAAAGTCGTAGAGCCTCGCAGATGGGCTAATTCGATTCCTCATCAAATTCTACAGTTAGCATTCCCCGAAGGTAAATTTGCTGTACGAGCTTCCGTTTCCGAGATATTTGACAAAAAACGTACAGATTTGAAAAATGATGTGTGAAATGTCCTTGAAATCGGACAAAAACTGTACAGATATGAAAAATTATGTGGTTCAAACGGCTATAAATTTTGAATCGAAAGTCGTAGAGCCTCGCAGATGGGCTCATTCGATTCCTCATCAAATTCTACAGTTAGCATTCCCCGAAGGTAAATTTGCTGTACGAGCTTCCGTTTCCGAGATATATGACAAAAACCGTACAGATATGAAAAATTATGTGGTTCAAACGGCTATAAGTTTTGAATCGAAAGTCGTAGAGCCTCGCAGATGGGCTCATTCTACTCCTCATCAAATTCTACAGTTAGCATTCCCCAAAGGTAAATTTGCTGTACGAGCTTCCGTTTCCGAGATATTTGACAAAAACCGTACAGATTTGAAAAATGATGTGTCAAATGTCCTTGAAATCGGACAAAAACCGTACAGATATGAAAAATGATGTGTGAAATGTCCTTGAAATCGGACAAAAACTGTACAGATATGAAAAATTATGTGGTTCAAACGGCTATAAATTTTGAATCGAAAGTCGTAGAGCCTCGCAGATGGGCTCATTCTACTCCTCATCAAATTCTACAGTTAGCATTCCCCTGTGTAGGTAAATTTGCTGTACGAGCTTCCGTTTCTGAGATATTTGACAAAAACCGTACAGATTTGAAAAATGATGTGTCAAATGTCCTTGAAATCGGACAAAAACCGTACAGATATGAAAAATTATGTGGTTCAATCGGCTACATTTTGAATCGAAAGTCGTAGAGCCTCGCAGATGGGCTCATTCGATTCCTCATCAAATTCTACAGTTAGCATTCCCCGAAGGTAAATTTGCTGTACGAGCTTCCGTTTCCGAGATATTTGACAAAAACCGTACAGATTTGAAAAATGATGTGTCAAATGTCCTTGAAATCGGACAAAAACCGTACAGATATGAAAAATTATGTGGTTCAATCGGCTACATTTTGAATTGAAAGTCGTAGAGCCTCGCAGATGGGCTCATTCGATTCCTCATCAAATTCTACAGTTAGCATTCCCCGAAGGTAAATTTGCTGTACGAGCTTCCGTTTCCGAGATATATGACAAAAACCGTACAGATATGAAAAATTATGTGGTTCAAACGGCTATAAGTTTTGAATCGAAAGTCGTAGAGCCTCGCAGATGGGCTCATTCTACTCCTCATCAAATTCTACAGTTAGCATTCCCCAAAGGTAAATTTGCTGTACGAGCTTCCGTTTCCGAGATATTTGACAAAAACCGTACAGATTTGAAAAATGATGTGTCAAATGTCCTTGAAATCGGACAAAAACCGTACAGATATGAAAAATTATGTGGTTCAATCGGCTACATTTTGAATCGAAAGTCGTAGAGCCTCGCAGATGGGCTCATTCGATTCCTCATCAAATTCTACAGTTAGCATTCCCCAAAGGTAAATTTGCTGTACGAGCTTCCGTTTTTGAGATATTTGACAAAAACCGTACAGATTTGAAAAATGACGTGTCAAATGTCCTTGAAATCGGACAAAAACCGTACAGATATGAAAAATTATGTGGTTCAATCGGCTATAAGTTTTGAATCGAAAGTCGTAGAGCCTCGCAGATGGGCTCATTCGATTCCTCATCAAATTCTACAGTTAGCATTCCCCGAAGGTAAATTTGCTGTACGAGCTTCCGTTTCCGAGATATTTGACAAAAACCGTACAGATTTGAAAAATGACGTGTCAAATGTCCTTGAAATCGGACAAAAACCGTACAGATATGAAAAATTATGTGGTTCAAACGGCTATAAGTTTTGAATCGAAAGTCGTAGAGCCTCGCAGATGGGCTCATTCGATTCCTCATCAAATTCTACAGTTAGCATTCCCCAAAGGTAAATTTGCTGTACGAGCTTCCGTTTCCGAGATATTTGACAAAAACCGTACAGATTTGAAAAATGATGTGTCAAATGTCCTTGAAATCGGACAAAAACCGTACAGATATGAAAAATTATGTGGTTCAATCGGCTACATTTTGAATCGAAAGTCGTAGAGCCTCGCAGATGGGCTCATTCGATTCCTCATCAAATTCTACAGTTAGCATTCCCCAAAGGTAAATTTGCTGTACGAGCTTCCGTTTCCGAGATATTTGACAAAAACCGTACAGATATGAAAAATTATGTGGTTCAAACGGCTATAAGTTTTGAATCGAAAGTCGTAGAGCCTCGCAGATGGGCTCATTCTACTCCTCATCAAATTCTACAGTTAGCATTCCCCAAAGGTAAATTTGCTGTACGAGCTTCCGTTTCCGAGATATTTGACAAAAACCGTAAAGATTTGAAAAATGATGTGTCAAATGTCCTTGAAATCGGACAAAAACCGTACAGATATGAAAAATTATGTGGTTCAATCGGCTACATTTTGAATCGAAAGTCGTAGAGCCTCGCAGATGGGCTCATTCGATTCCTCATCAAATTCTACAGTTAGCATTCCCCGAAGGTAAATTTGCTGTACGAGCTTCCGTTTCCGAGATATTTGACAAAAACCGTACAGATATGAAAAATTATGTGGTTCAAACGGCTATAACTTTTGAATCGAAAGTCGTAGAGCCTCGCAGATGGGCTCATTCTACTCCTCATCAAATTCTACAATTAGCATTCCACTGTGTAGGTATATTTGCTGTACGAGCTTCCGTTTCCGAGATATTTGACAAAAACCGTACAGATTTGAAAAATGATGTGTCAAATGTCCTTGAAATCGGACAAAAACCGTACATATATGAAAAATTATGTGGTTCAATCGGCTACATTTTGAATCGAAAGTCGTAGAGCCTCGCAGATGGGCTCATTCGATTCCTCATCAAATTCTACAGTTAGCATTCCCCAAAGGTAAATTTGCTGTACGAGCTTCCGTTTCCGAGATATTTGACAAAAACCGTACAGATTTGAAAAATGATGTGTCAAATGTCCTTGAAATCGGACAAAAACCGTACAGATATGAAAAATTATGTGGTTCAAACGGCTATAAGTTTTGAATCGAAAGTCGTAGAGCCTCGCAGATGGGCTCATTCTACTCCTCATCAAATTCTACAGTTAGCATTCCCCAAAGGTAAATTTGCTGTACGAGCTTCCGTTTCCGAGATATATGACAAAAACCGTACAGATATGAAAAATTATGTGGTTCAAACGGCTATAAGTTTTGAATCGAAAGTCGTAGAGCCTCGCAGATGGGCTCATTCTACTCCTCATCAAATTCTACAGTTAGCATTCCCCAAAGGTAAATTTGCTGTACGAGCTTCCGTTTCCGAGATATTTGACAAAAACCGTACAGATTTGAAAAATGATGTGTCAAATGTCCTTGAAATCGGACAAAAACCGTACAGATATGAAAAATGATGTGTGAAATGTCCTTGAAATCGGACAAAAACTGTACAGATATGAAAAATTATGTGGTTCAAACGGCTATAAATTTTGAATCGAAAGTCGTAGAGCCTCGCAGATGGGCTCATTCTACTCCTCATCAAATTCTACAGTTAGCATTCCCCTGTGTAGGTAAATTTGCTGTACGAGCTTCCGTTTCTGAGATATTTGACAAAAACCGTACAGATTTGAAAAATGATGTGTCAAATGTCCTTGAAATCGGACAAAAACCGTACAGATATGAAAAATTATGTGGTTCAATCGGCTACATTTTGAATCGAAAGTCGTAGAGCCTCGCAGATGGGCTCATTCGATTCCTCATCAAATTCTACAGTTAGCATTCCCCGAAGGTAAATTTGCTGTACGAGCTTCCGTTTCCGAGATATTTGACAAAAACCGTACAGATTTGAAAAATGATGTGTCAAATGTCCTTGAAATCGGACAAAAACCGTACAGATATGAAAAATTATGTGGTTCAATCGGCTACATTTTGAATTGAAAGTCGTAGAGCCTCGCAGATGGGCTCATTCGATTCCTCATCAAATTCTACAGTTAGCATTCCCCGAAGGTAAATTTGCTGTACGAGCTTCCGTTTCCGAGATATATGACAAAAACCGTACAGATATGAAAAATTATGTGGTTCAAACGGCTATAAGTTTTGAATCGAAAGTCGTAGAGCCTCGCAGATGGGCTCATTCTACTCCTCATCAAATTCTACAGTTAGCATTCCCCAAAGGTAAATTTGCTGTACGAGCTTCCGTTTCCGAGATATTTGACAAAAACCGTACAGATTTGAAAAATGATGTGTCAAATGTCCTTGAAATCGGACAAAAACCGTACAGATATGAAAAATTATGTGGTTCAATCGGCTACATTTTGAATCGAAAGTCGTAGAGCCTCGCAGATGGGCTCATTCGATTCCTCATCAAATTCTACAGTTAGCATTCCCCAAAGGTAAATTTGCTGTACGAGCTTCCGTTTTTGAGATATTTGACAAAAACCGTACAGATTTGAAAAATGACGTGTCAAATGTCCTTGAAATCGGACAAAAACCGTACAGATATGAAAAATTATGTGGTTCAATCGGCTATAAGTTTTGAATCGAAAGTCGTAGAGCCTCGCAGATGGGCTCATTCGATTCCTCATCAAATTCTACAGTTAGCATTCCCCGAAGGTAAATTTGCTGTACGAGCTTCCGTTTCCGAGATATTTGACAAAAACCGTACAGATTTGAAAAATGACGTGTCAAATGTCCTTGAAATCGGACAAAAACCGTACAGATATGAAAAATTATGTGGTTCAAACGGCTATAAGTTTTGAATCGAAAGTCGTAGAGCCTCGCAGATGGGCTCATTCGATTCCTCATCAAATTCTACAGTTAGCATTCCCCAAAGGTAAATTTGCTGTACGAGCTTCCGTTTCCGAGATATTTGACAAAAACCGTACAGATTTGAAAAATGATGTGTCAAATGTCCTTGAAATCGGACAAAAACCGTACAGATATGAAAAATTATGTGGTTCAATCGGCTACATTTTGAATCGAAAGTCGTAGAGCCTCGCAGATGGGCTCATTCGATTCCTCATCAAATTCTACAGTTAGCATTCCCCAAAGGTAAATTTGCTGTACGAGCTTCCGTTTCCGAGATATTTGACAAAAACCGTACAGATATGAAAAATTATGTGGTTCAAACGGCTATAAGTTTTGAATCGAAAGTCGTAGAGCCTCGCAGATGGGCTCATTCTACTCCTCATCAAATTCTACAGTTAGCATTCCCCAAAGGTAAATTTGCTGTACGAGCTTCCGTTTCCGAGATATTTGACAAAAACCGTAAAGATTTGAAAAATGATGTGTCAAATGTCCTTGAAATCGGACAAAAACCGTACAGATATGAAAAATTATGTGGTTCAATCGGCTACATTTTGAATCGAAAGTCGTAGAGCCTCGCAGATGGGCTCATTCGATTCCTCATCAAATTCTACAGTTAGCATTCCCCGAAGGTAAATTTGCTGTACGAGCTTCCGTTTCCGAGATATTTGACAAAAACCGTACAGATATGAAAAATTATGTGGTTCAAACGGCTATAACTTTTGAATCGAAAGTCGTAGAGCCTCGCAGATGGGCTCATTCTACTCCTCATCAAATTCTACAATTAGCATTCCACTGTGTAGGTATATTTGCTGTACGAGCTTCCGTTTCCGAGATATTTGACAAAAACCGTACAGATTTGAAAAATGATGTGTCAAATGTCCTTGAAATCGGACAAAAACCGTACATATATGAAAAATTATGTGGTTCAATCGGCTACATTTTGAATCGAAAGTCGTAGAGCCTCGCAGATGGGCTCATTCGATTCCTCATCAAATTCTACAGTTAGCATTCCCCAAAGGTAAATTTGCTGTACGAGCTTCCGTTTCCGAGATATTTGACAAAAACCGTACAGATTTGAAAAATGATGTGTCAAATGTCCTTGAAATCGGACAAAAACCGTACAGATATGAAAAATTATGTGGTTCAAACGGCTATAAGTTTTGAATCGAAAGTCGTAGAGCCTCGCAGATGGGCTCATTCTACTCCTCATCAAATTCTACAGTTAGCATTCCCCAAAGGTAAATTTGCTGTACGAGCTTTCGTTTCCGAGATATTTGACAAAAACCGTACAGATATGAAAAATTATGTGGTTCAAACGGCTATAACTTTTGAATCGAAAGTCGTAGAGCCTCGCAGATGGGCTCATTCGATTCCTCATCAAATTCTACAGTTAGCATTCCCCGAAGGTAAATTTGCTGTACGAGCTTCCGTTTCCGAGATATTTGACAAAAACCGTACAGATATGAAAAATTATGTGTCAAATGTCCTTGAAATCGGACAAAAACCGTACAGATATGAAAAATTATGTGGTTCAATCGGCTACATTTTGAATCGAAAGTCGTAGAGCCTCGCAGATGGGCTCATTCGATTCCTCATCAAATTCTACAGTTAGCATTCCCCGAAGGTAAATTTGCTGTACGAGCTTCCGTTTCCGAGATATTTGACAAAAACCGTACAGATATGAAAAATTATGTGGTTCAAACGGCTATAAGTTTTGAATCGAAAGTCGTAGAGCCTCGCAGATGGGCTCATTCTACTCCTCATCAAATTCTACAGTTAGCATTCCCCAAAGGTAAATTTGCTGTACGAGCTTCCGTTTCCGAGATATTTGACAAAAACCGTACAGATTTGAAAAATGATGTGTCAAATGTCCTTGAAATCGGACAAAAACCGTACAGATATGAAAAATTATGTGGTTCAATCGGCTACATTTTGAATCGAAAGTCGTAGAGCCTCGCAGATGGGCTCATTCGATTCCTCATCAAATTCTACAGTTAGCATTCCCCGAAGGTAAATTTGCTGTACGAGCTTCCGTTTCCGAGATATTTGACAAAAACCGTACAGATATGAAAAATTATGTGGTTCAAACGGCTATAACTTTTGAATCGAAAGTCGTAGAGCCTCGCAGATGGGCTCATTCTACTCCTCATCAAATTCTACAGTTAGCATTCCCCAAAGGTAAATTTGCTGTACGAGCTTCCGTTTCCGAGATATTTGACAAAAACCGTACAGATTTGAAAAATGATGTGTCAAATGTCCTTGAAATCGGACAAAAACCGTACAGATATGAAAAATTATGTGGTTTAATCGGCTACATTTTGAATCGAAAGTCGTAGAGCCTCGCAGATGGGCTCATTCGATTCCTCATCAAATTCTACAGTTAGCATTCCCCAAAGGTAAATTTGCTGTACGAGCTTCCGTTTCCGAGATATTTGACAAAAACCGTACAGATATGAAAAATTATGTGGTTCAAACGGCTATAAGTTTTGAATCGAAAGTCGTAGAGCCTCGCAGATGGGCTCATTCTACTCCTCATCAAATTCTACAGTTAGCATTCCCCAAAGGTAAATTTGCTGTACGAGCTTCCGTTTCCGAGATATTTGACAAAAACCGTACAGATTTGAAAAATGATGTGTCAAATGTCCTTGAAATCGGACAAAAACCGTACAGATATGAAAAATTATGTGGTTCAATCGGCTACATTTTGAATCGAAAGTCGTAGAGCCTCGCAGATGGGCTCATTCGATTCCTCATCAAATTCTACAGTTAGCATTCCCCGAAGGTAAATTTGCTGTACGAGCTTCCGTTTCCGAGATATTTGACAAAAACCGTACAGATATGAAAAATTATGTGGTTCAAACGGCTATAAGTTTTGAATCGAAAGTCGTAGAGCCTCGCAGATGGGCTCATTCTACTCCTCATCAAATTCTACAGTTAGCATTCCCCAAAGGTAAATTTGCTGTACGAGCTTCCATTTCCGAGATATTTGACAAAAACCGTACAGATTTGAAAAATGATGTGTCAAATGTCCTTGAAATCGGACAAAAACCGTACAGATATGAAAAATTATGTGGTTCAATCGGCTACATTTTGAATCGAAAGTCGTAGAGCCTCGCAGATGGGCTCATTCGATTCCTCATCAAATTCTACAGTTAGCATTCCCCAAAGGTAAATTTGCTGTACGAGCTTCCGTTTCCGAGATATTTGACAAAAACCGTAAAGATTTGAAAAATGATGTGTCAAATGTCCTTGAAATCGGACAAAAACCGTACAGATATGAAAAATTATGTGGTTCAATCGGCTACATTTTGAATCGAAAGTCGTAGAGCCTCGCAGATGGGCTCATTCGATTCCTCATCAAATTCTACAGTTAGCATTCCCCGAAGGTAAATTTGCTGTACGAGCTTCCGTTTCCGAGATATTTGACAAAAACCGTACAGATTTGAAAAATGATGTGTCAAATGTCCTTGAAATCGGACAAAAACCGTACAGATATGAAAAATTATGTGGTTCAAACGGCTATAAGTTTTGAATCGAAAGTCGTAGAGCCTCGCAGATGGGCTCATTCTACTCCTCATCAAATTCTACAGTTAGCATTCCCCAAAGGTAAATTTGCTGTACGAGCTTTCGTTTCCGAGATATTTGACAAAAACCGTACAGATATGAAAAATTATGTGGTTCAAACGGCTATAACTTTTGAATCGAAAGTCGTAGAGCCTCGCAGATGGGCTCATTCGATTCCTCATCAAATTCTACAGTTAGCATTCCCCGAAGGTAAATTTGCTGTACGAGCTTCCGTTTCCGAGATATTTGACAAAAACCGTACAGATATGAAAAATTATGTGGTTCAAACGGCTATAAGTTTTGAATCGAAAGTCGTAGAGCCTCGCAGATGGGCTCATTCTACTCCTCATCAAATTCTACAGTTAGCATTCCCCAAAGGTAAATTTGCTGTACGAGCTTCCGTTTCCGAGATATTTGACAAAAACCGTACAGATTTGAAAAATGATGTGTCAAATGTCCTTGAAATCGGACAAAAACTGTACAGATATGAAAAATTATGTGGTTCAATCGGCTACATTTTGAATCGAAAGTCGTAGAGCCTCGCAGATGGGCTCATTCGATTCCTCATCAAATTCTACAGTTAGCATTCCCCGAAGGTAAATTTGCTGTACGAGCTTCCGTTTCCGAGATATTTGACAAAAACCGTACAGATATGAAAAATTATGTGGTTCAAACGGCTATAAGTTTTGAATCGAAAGTCGTAGAGCCTCGCAGATGGGCTCATTCTACTCCTCATCAAATTCTACAGTTAGCATTCCCCAAAGGTAAATTTGCTGTACGAGCTTCCGTTTCCGAGATATTTGACAAAAACCGTACAGATTTGAAAAATGATGTGTCAAATGTCCTTGAAATCGGACAAAAACCGTACAGATATGAAAAATTATGTGGTTCAATCGGCTACATTTTGAATCGAAAGTCGTAGAGCCTCGCAGATGGGCTCATTCGATTCCTCATCAAATTCTACAGTTAGCATTCCCCAAAGGTAAATTTGCTGTACGAGCTTCCGTTTCCGAGATATTTGACAAAAACCGTACAGATATGAAAAATTATGTGGTTCAAACGGCTATAAGTTTTGAATCGAAAGTCGTAGAGCCTCGCAGATGGGCTCATTCTACTCCTCATCAAATTCTACAGTTAGCATTCCCCAAAGGTAAATTTGCTGTACGAGCTTCCGTTTCCGAGATATTTGACAAAAACCGTACAGATTTGAAAAATGATGTGTCAAATGTCCTTGAAATCGGACAAAAACCGTACAGATATGAAAAATTATGTGGTTCAATCGGCTACATTTTGAATCGAAAGTCGTAGAGCCTCGCAGATGGGCTCATTCGATTCCTCATCAAATTCTACAGTTAGCATTCCCCGAAGGTAAATTTGCTGTACGAGCTTCCGTTTCCGAGATATTTGACAAAAACCGTACAGATATGAAAAATTATGTGGTTCAAACGGCTATAAGTTTTGAATCGAAAGTCGTAGAGCCTCGCAGATGGGCTCATTCTACTCCTCATCAAATTCTACAGTTAGCATTCCCCAAAGGTAAATTTGCTGTACGAGCTTCCGTTTCCGAGATATTTGACAAAAACCGTACAGATTTGAAAAATGATGTGTCAAATGTCCTTGAAATCGGACAAAAACCGTACAGATATGAACAATTATGTGGTTCAATCGGCTACATTTTGAATCGAAAGTCGTAGAGCCTCGCAGATGGGCTCATTCTACTCCTCATCAAATTCTACAGTTAGCATTCCCCGAAGGTAAATTTGCTGTACGAGCTTCCGTTTCCGAGATATTTGACAAAAACCGTACAGATTTGAAAAATTATGTGGTTCAAACGGCTATAAGTTTTGAATCGAAAGTCGTAGAGCCTCGCAGATGGGCTCATTCTACTCCTCATCAAATTCTACAGTTAGCATTCCCCAAAGGTAAATTTGCTGTACGAGCTTCCGTTTCCGAGATATTTGACAAAAACCGTACAGATTTGAAAAATGATGTGTCAAATGTCCTTGAAATCGGACAAAAACCGTACAGATATGAAAAATTATGTGGTTCAATCGGCTACATTTTGAATCGAAAGTCGTAGAGCCTCGCAGATGGGCTCATTCGATTCCTCATCAAATTCTACAGTTAGCATTCCCCGAAGGTAAATTTGCTGTACGAGCTTCCGTTTCCGAGATATTTGACAAAAACCGTACAGATATGAAAAATTATGTGGTTCAAACGGCTATAAGTTTTGAATCGAAAGTCGTAGAGCCTCGCAGATGGGCTCATTCTACTCCTCATCAAATTCTACAGTTAGCATTCCCCAAAGGTAAATTTGCTGTACGAGCTTCCGTTTCCGAGATATTTGACAAAAACCGTACAGATTTGAAAAATGATGTGTCAAATGTCCTTGAAATCGGACAAAAACCGTACAGATATGAACAATTATGTGGTTCAATCGGCTACATTTTGAATCGAAAGTCGTAGAGCCTCGCAGATGGGCTCATTCTACTCCTCATCAAATTCTACAGTTAGCATTCCCCGAAGGTAAATTTGCTGTACGAGCTTCCGTTTCCGAGATATTTGACAAAAACCGTACAGATTTGAAAAATTATGTGGTTCAAACGGCTATAAGTTTTGAATCGAAAGTCGTAGAGCCTCGCAGATGGGCTCATTCTACTCCTCATCAAATTCTACAGTTAGCATTCCCCAAAGGTAAATTTGCTGTACGAGCTTCCGTTTCCGAGATATTTGACAAAAACCGTACAGATTTGAAAAATGATGTGTCAAATGTCCTTGAAATCGGACAAAAACTGTACAGATATGAAAAATTATGTGGTTCAATCGGCAACATTTTGAATCGAAAGTCGTAGAGCCTCGCAGATGGGCTCATTCGATTCCTCATCAAATTCTACAGTTAGCATTCCCCGAAGGTAAATTTGCTGTACGAGCTTCCGTTTCCGAGATATTTGACAAAAACCGTACAGATATGAAAAATTATGTGGTTCAAACGGCTATAAGTTTTGAATCGAAAGTCGTAGAGCCTCGCAGATGGGCTCATTCTACTCCTCATCAAATTCTACAGTTAGCATTCCCCAAAGGTAAATTTGCTGTACGAGCTTCCGTTTCCGAGATATTTGACAAAAACCGTACAGATTTGAAAAATGATGTGTCAAATGTCCTTGAAATCGGACAAAAACCGTACAGATATGAAAAATTATGTGGTTCAATCGGCTACATTTTGAATCGAAAGTCGTAGAGCCTCGCAGATGGGCTCATTCGATTCCTCATCAAATTCTACAGTTAGCATTCCCCAAAGGTAAATTTGCTGTACGAGCTTCCGTTTCCGAGATATTTGACAAAAACCGTACAGATATGAAAAATTATGTGGTTCAAACGGCTATAAGTTTTGAATCGAAAGTCGTAGAGCCTCGCAGATGGGCTCATTCTACTCCTCATCAAATTCTACAGTTAGCATTCCCCAAAGGTAAATTTGCTGTACGAGCTTCCGTTTCCGAGATATTTGACAAAAACCGTACAGATTTGAAAAATGATGTGTCAAATGTCCTTGAAATCGGACAAAAACCGTACAGATATGAAAAATTATGTGGTTCAATCGGCTACATTTTGAATCGAAAGTCGTAGAGCCTCGCAGATGGGCTCATTCGATTCCTCATCAAATTCTACAGTTAGCATTCCCCGAAGGTAAATTTGCTGTACGAGCTTCCGTTTCCGAGATATTTGACAAAAACCGTACAGATATGAAAAATTATGTGGTTCAAACGGCTATAAGTTTTGAATCGAAAGTCGTAGAGCCTCGCAGATGGGCTCATTCTACTCCTCATCAAATTCTACAGTTAGCATTCCCCAAAGGTAAATTTGCTGTACGAGCTTCCGTTTCCGAGATATTTGACAAAAACCGTACAGATTTGAAAAATGATGTGTCAAATGTCCTTGAAATCGGACAAAAACCGTACAGATATGAACAATTATGTGGTTCAATCGGCTACATTTTGAATCGAAAGTCGTAGAGCCTCGCAGATGGGCTCATTCTACTCCTCATCAAATTCTACAGTTAGCATTCCCCGAAGGTAAATTTGCTGTACGAGCTTCCGTTTCCGAGATATTTGACAAAAACCGTACAGATATGAAAAATTATGTGGTTCAAACGGCTATAAGTTTTGAATCGAAAGTCGTAGAGCCTCGCAGATGGGCTCATTCTACTCCTCATCAAATTCTACAGTTAGCATTCCCCAAAGGTAAATTTGCTGTACGAGCTTCCGTTTCCGAGATATTTGACAAAAACCGTACAGATTTGAAAAATGATGTGTCAAATGTCCTTGAAATCGGACAAAAACCGTACAGATATGAAAAATTATGTGGTTCAATCGGCTACATTTTGAATCGAAAGTCGTAGAGCCTCGCAGATGGGCTCATTCGATTCCTCATCAAATTCTACAGTTAGCATTCCCCAAAGGTAAATTTGCTGTACGAGCTTCCGTTTCCGAGATATTTGACAAAAACCGTACAGATATGAAAAATTATGTGGTTCAAACGGCTATAAGTTTTGAATCGAAAGTCGTAGAGCCTCGCAGATGGGCTCATTCTACTCCTCATCAAATTCTACAGTTAGCATTCCCCAAAGGTAAATTTGCTGTACGAGCTTCCGTTTCCGAGATATTTGACAAAAACCGTACAGATTTGAAAAATGATGTGTCAAATGTCCTTGAAATCGGACAAAAACCGTACAGATATGAAAAATTATGTGGTTCAATCGGCTACATTTTGAATCGAAAGTCGTAGAGCCTCGCAGATGGGCTCATTCGATTCCTCATCAAATTCTACAGTTAGCATTCCCCGAAGGTAAATTTGCTGTACGAGCTTCCGTTTCCGAGATATTTGACAAAAACCGTACAGATATGAAAAATTATGTGGTTCAAACGGCTATAAGTTTTGAATCGAAAGTCGTAGAGCCTCGCAGATGGGCTCATTCTACTCCTCATCAAATTCTACAGTTAGCATTCCCCAAAGGTAAATTTGCTGTACGAGCTTCCGTTTCCGAGATATTTGACAAAAACCGTACAGATTTGAAAAATGATGTGTCAAATGTCCTTGAAATCGGACAAAAACCGTACAGATATGAACAATTATGTGGTTCAATCGGCTACATTTTGAATCGAAAGTCGTAGAGCCTCGCAGATGGGCTCATTCTACTCCTCATCAAATTCTACAGTTAGCATTCCCCGAAGGTAAATTTGCTGTACGAGCTTCCGTTTCCGAGATATTTGACAAAAACCGTACAGATTTGAAAAATTATGTGGTTCAAACGGCTATAAGTTTTGAATCGAAAGTCGTAGAGCCTCGCAGATGGGCTCATTCTACTCCTCATCAAATTCTACAGTTAGCATTCCCCAAAGGTAAATTTGCTGTACGAGCTTCCGTTTCCGAGATATTTGACAAAAACCGTACAGATTTGAAAAATGATGTGTCAAATGTCCTTGAAATCGGACAAAAACTGTACAGATATGAAAAATTATGTGGTTCAATCGGCAACATTTTGAATCGAAAGTCGTAGAGCCTCGCAGATGGGCTCATTCGATTCCTCATCAAATTCTACAGTTAGCATTCCCCGAAGGTAAATTTGCTGTACGAGCTTCCGTTTCCGAGATATTTGACAAAAACCGTACAGATATGAAAAATTATGTGGTTCAAACGGCTATAAGTTTTGAATCGAAAGTCGTAGAGCCTCGCAGATGGGCTCATTCTACTCCTCATCAAATTCTACAGTTAGCATTCCCCAAAGGTAAATTTGCTGTACGAGCTTCCGTTTCCGAGATATTTGACAAAAACCGTACAGATTTGAAAAATGATGTGTCAAATGTCCTTGAAATCGGACAAAAACCGTACAGATATGAAAAATTATGTGGTTCAATCGGCTACATTTTGAATCGAAAGTCGTAGAGCCTCGCAGATGGGCTCATTCGATTCCTCATCAAATTCTACAGTTAGCATTCCCCAAAGGTAAATTTGCTGTACGAGCTTCCGTTTCCGAGATATTTGACAAAAACCGTACAGATATGAAAAATTATGTGGTTCAAACGGCTATAAGTTTTGAATCGAAAGTCGTAGAGCCTCGCAGATGGGCTCATTCTACTCCTCATCAAATTCTACAGTTAGCATTCCCCAAAGGTAAATTTGCTGTACGAGCTTCCGTTTCCGAGATATTTGACAAAAACCGTACAGATTTGAAAAATGATGTGTCAAATGTCCTTGAAATCGGACAAAAACCGTACAGATATGAAAAATTATGTGGTTCAATCGGCTACATTTTGAATCGAAAGTCGTAGAGCCTCGCAGATGGGCTCATTCGATTCCTCATCAAATTCTACAGTTAGCATTCCCCGAAGGTAAATTTGCTGTACGAGCTTCCGTTTCCGAGATATTTGACAAAAACCGTACAGATATGAAAAATTATGTGGTTCAAACGGCTATAAGTTTTGAATCGAAAGTCGTAGAGCCTCGCAGATGGGCTCATTCTACTCCTCATCAAATTCTACAGTTAGCATTCCCCAAAGGTAAATTTGCTGTACGAGCTTCCGTTTCCGAGATATTTGACAAAAACCGTACAGATTTGAAAAATGATGTGTCAAATGTCCTTGAAATCGGACAAAAACCGTACAGATATGAACAATTATGTGGTTCAATCGGCTACATTTTGAATCGAAAGTCGTAGAGCCTCGCAGATGGGCTCATTCTACTCCTCATCAAACTCTACAGTTAGCATTCCCCGAAGGTAAATTTGCTGTACGAGCTTCCGTTTCCGAGATATTTGACAAAAACCGTACAGATTTGAAAAATGATGTGTCAAATGTCCTTGAAATCGGACAAAAACCGTACAGATATGAACAATTATGTGGTTCAATCGGCTACATTTTGAATCGAAAGTCGTAGAGCCTCGCAGATGGGCTCATTCGATTCCTCATCAAATTCTACAGTTAGCATTCCCCAAAGGTAAATTTGCTGTACGAGCTTCCGTTTCCGAGATATTTGACAAAAACCGTACAGATATGAAAAATTATGTGGTTCAAACGGCTATAAGTTTTGAACCGAAAGTCGTAGAGCCTCGCAGATGGGCTCATTCTACTCCTCATCAAATTCTACAGTTAGCATTCCCCAAAGGTAAATTTGCTGTACGAGCTTCCGTTTCCGAGATATTTGACAAAAACCGTACAGATTTGAAAAATGATGTGTCAAATGTCCTTGAAATCGGACAAAAACCGTACAGATATGAAAAATTATGTGGTTCAATCGGCTACATTTTGAATCGAAAGTCGTAGAGCCTCGCAGATGGGCTCATTCGATTCCTCATCAAATTCTACAGTTAGCATTCCCCAAAGGTAAATTTGCTGTACGAGCTTCCGTTTCCGAGATATTTGACAAAAACCGTAAAGATTTGAAAAATGATGTGTCAAATGTCCTTGAAATCGGACAAAAACCGTACAGATATGAAAAATTATGTGGTTCAATCGGCTACATTTTGAATCGAAAGTCGTAGAGCCTCGCAGATGGGCTCATTCGATTCCTCATCAAATTCTACAGTTAGCATTCCCCGAAGGTAAATTTGCTGTACGAGCTTCCGTTTCCGAGATATTTGACAAAAACCGTACAGATATGAAAAATTATGTGGTTCAAACGGCTATAACTTTTGAATCGAAAGTCGTAGAGCCTCGCAGATGGGCTCATTCTACTCCTCATCAAATTCTACAGTTAGCATTCCACTGTGTAGGTATATTTGCTGTACGAGCTTCCGTTTCCGAGATATTTGACAAAAACCGTACAGATTTGAAAAATGATGTGTCAAATGTCCTTGAAATCGGACAAAAACCGTACATATATGAAAAATTATGTGGTTCAATCGGCTACATTTTGAATCGAAAGTCGTAGAGCCTCGCAGATGGGCTCATTCGATTCCTCATCAAATTCTACAGTTAGCATTCCCCAAAGGTAAATTTGCTGTACGAGCTTCCGTTTCCGAGATATTTGACAAAAACCGTACAGATTTGAAAAATGATGTGTCAAATGTCCTTGAAATCGGACAAAAACCGTACAGATATGAAAAATTATGTGGTTCAAACGGCTATAAGTTTTGAATCGAAAGTCGTAGAGCCTCGCAGATGGGCTCATTCTACTCCTCATCAAATTCTACAGTTAGCATTCCCCAAAGGTAAATTTGCTGTACGAGCTTTCGTTTCCGAGATATTTGACAAAAACCGTACAGATATGAAAAATTATGTGGTTCAAACGGCTATAACTTTTGAATCGAAAGTCGTAGAGCCTCGCAGATGGGCTCATTCGATTCCTCATCAAATTCTACAGTTAGCATTCCCCGAAGGTAAATTTGCTGTACGAGCTTCCGTTTCCGAGATATTTGACAAAAACCGTACAGATATGAAAAATTATGTGTCAAATGTCCTTGAAATCGGACAAAAACCGTACAGATATGAAAAATTATGTGGTTCAATCGGCTACATTTTGAATCGAAAGTCGTAGAGCCTCGCAGATGGGCTCATTCGATTCCTCATCAAATTCTACAGTTAGCATTCCCCGAAGGTAAATTTGCTGTACGAGCTTCCGTTTCCGAGATATTTGACAAAAACCGTACAGATATGAAAAATTATGTGGTTCAAACGGCTATAAGTTTTGAATCGAAAGTCGTAGAGCCTCGCAGATGGGCTCATTCTACTCCTCATCAAATTCTACAGTTAGCATTCCCCAAAGGTAAATTTGCTGTACGAGCTTCCGTTTCCGAGATATTTGACAAAAACCGTACAGATTTGAAAAATGATGTGTCAAATGTCCTTGAAATCGGACAAAAACCGTACAGATATGAAAAATTATGTGGTTCAATCGGCTACATTTTGAATCGAAAGTCGTAGAGCCTCGCAGATGAGCTCATTCGATTCCTCATCAAATTCTACAGTTAGCATTCCCCGAAGGTAAATTTGCTGTACGAGCTTCCGTTTCCGAGATATTTGACAAAAAACGTACAGATATGAAAAATTATGTGGTTCAAACGGCTATAAGTTTTGAATCGAAAGTCGTAGAGCCTCGCAGATGGGCTCATTCTACTCCTCATCAAATTCTACAGTTAGCATTCCCCAAAGGTAAATTTGCTGTACGAGCTTCCGTTTCCGAGATATTTGACAAAAACCGTACAGATTTGAAAAATGATGTGTCAAATGTCCTTGAAATCGGACAAAAACCGTACAGATATGAAAAATTATGTGGTTCAAACGGCTATAAGTTTTGAATCGAAAGTCGTAGAGCCTCGCAGATGGGCTCATTCTACTCCTCATCAAATTCTACAGTTAGCATTCCCCAAAGGTAAATTTGCTGTACGAGCTTCCGTTTCCGAGATATTTGACAAAAACCGTACAGATTTGAAAAATGATGTGTCAAATGTCCTTGAAATCGGACAAAAACCGTACAGATATGAAAAATTATGTGGTTCAATCGGCTACATTTTGAATCGAAAGTCGTAGAGCCTCGCAGATGGGCTCATTCGATTCCTCATTAAATTCTACAGTTAGCATTCCCCAAAGGTAAATTTGCTGTACGAGCTTCCGTTTCCGAGATATTTGACAAAAACCGTACAGATTTGAAAAATGATGTGTCAAATGTCCTTGAAATCGGACAAAAACCGTACAGATATGAAAAATTATGTGGTTCAAACGGCTATAAGTTTTGAATCGAAAGTCGTAGAGCCTCGCAGATGGGCTCATTCTACTCCTCATCAAATTCTACAGTTAGCATTCCCCAAAGGTAAATTTGCTGTACGAGCTTCCGTTTCCGAGATATTTGACAAAAACCGTACAGATTTGAAAAATGATGTGTCAAATGTCCTTGAAATCGGACAAAAACCGTACAGATATGAACAATTATGTGGTTCAATCGGCTACATTTTGAATCGAAAGTCGTAGAGCCTCGCAGATGGGCTCATTCTACTCCTCATCAAATTCTACAGTTAGCATTCCCCAAAGGTAAATTTGCTGTACGAGCTTCCGTTTCCGAGATATTTGACAAAAACCGTACAGATTTGAAAAATGATGTGTCAAATGTCCTTGAAATCGGACAAAAACCGTACAGATATGAACAATTATGTGGTTCAATCGGCTACATTTTGAATCGAAAGTCGTAGAGCCTCGCAGATGGGCTCATTCTACTCCTCATCAAATTCTACAGTTAGCATTCCCCGAAGGTAAATTTGCTGTACGAGCTTCCCTTTCCGAGATATTTGACAAAAACCGTACAGATTTGAAAAATGATGTGTCAAATGTCCTTGAAATCGGACAAAAACCGTACAGATATGAACAATTATGTGGTTCAATCGGCTACATTTTGAATCGAAAGTCGTAGAGCCTCGCAGATGGGCTCATTCGATTCCTCATCAAATTCTACAGTTAGCATTCCCCAAAGGTAAATTTGCTGTACGAGCTTCCGTTTCCGAGATATTTGACAAAAACCGTACAGATATGAAAAATTATGTGGTTCAAACGGCTATAAGTTTTGAATCGAAAGTCGTAGAGCCTCGCAGATGGGCTCATTCTACTCCTCATCAAATTCTACAGTTAGCATTCCCCTGTGCAGGTAAATTTGCTGTACGAGCTTCCGTTTCCGAGATATTTGACAAAAACCATACAGATTTGAAAAATGATGTGTCAAATGTCCTTGAAATCGGACAAAAACCGTACAGATATGAAAAATTATGTGGTTCAATCGGCTACATTTTGAATCGAAAGTCGTAGAGCCTCGCAGATGGGCTCATTCGATTCCTCATCAAATTCTACAGTTAGCATTCCCCAAAGGTAAATTTGCTGTACGAGCTTCCGTTTCCGAGATATTTGACAAAAACCGTACAGATTTGAAAAATGATGTGTCAAATGTCCTTGAAATCGGACAAAAACCGTACAGATATGAAAAATTATGTGGTTCAATCGGCTACATTTTGAATCGAAAGTCGTAGAGCCTCGCAGATGGGCTCATTCGATTCCTCATCAAATTCTACAGTTAGCATTCCCCGAAGGTAAATTTGCTGTACGAGCTTCCGTTTCCGAGATATTTGACAAAAACCGTACAGATATGAAAAATTATGTGGTTCAAACGGCTATAAGTTTTGAATCGAAAGTCGTAGAGCCTCGCAGATGGGCTCATTCTACTCCTCATCAAATTCTACAGTTAGCATTCCCCAAAGGTAAATTTGCTGTACGAGCTTCCGTTTCCGAGATATTTGACAAAAACCGTACAGATTTGAAAAATGATGTGTCAAATGTCCTTGAAATCGGACAAAAACCGTACAGATATGAAAAATTATGTGGTTCAAACGGCTATAAGTTTTGAATCGAAAGTCGTAGAGCCTCGCAGATGGGCTCATTCTACTCCTCATCAAATTCTACAGTTAGCATTCCCCAAAGGTAAATTTGCTGTACGAGCTTCCGTTTCCGAGATATTTGA
Source organism: Borostomias antarcticus (assembly GCF_949987555.1). Taxonomy (NCBI): domain Eukaryota; kingdom Metazoa; phylum Chordata; class Actinopteri; order Stomiiformes; family Stomiidae; genus Borostomias; species Borostomias antarcticus. The sequence continues at coordinate 1,293,573 of NW_028176821.1, forward strand.
CAAAAACCGTACAGATTTGAAAAATGATGTGTCAAATGTCCTTGAAATCGGACAAAAACCGTACATATATGAAAAATTATGTGGTTCAATCGGCTACATTTTGAATCGAAAGTCGTAGAGCCTCGCAGATGGGCTCATTCGATTCCTCATCAAATTCTACAGTTAGCATTCCCCAAAGGTAAATTTGCTGTACGAGCTTCCGTTTCCGAGATATTTGACAAAAACCGTACAGATTTGAAAAATGATGTGTCAAATGTCCTTGAAATCGGACAAAAACCGTACAGATATGAAAAATTATGTGGTTCAAACGGCTATAAGTTTTGAATCGAAAGTCGTAGAGCCTCGCAGATGGGCTCATTCTACTCCTCATCAAATTCTACAGTTAGCATTCCCCAAAGGTAAATTTGCTGTACGAGCTTTCGTTTCCGAGATATTTGACAAAAACCGTACAGATATGAAAAATTATGTGGTTCAAACGGCTATAACTTTTGAATCGAAAGTCGTAGAGCCTCGCAGATGGGCTCATTCGATTCCTCATCAAATTCTACAGTTAGCATTCCCCGAAGGTAAATTTGCTGTACGAGCTTCCGTTTCCGAGATATTTGACAAAAACCGTACAGATATGAAAAATTATGTGTCAAATGTCCTTGAAATCGGACAAAAACCGTACAGATATGAAAAATTATGTGGTTCAATCGGCTACATTTTGAATCGAAAGTCGTAGAGCCTCGCAGATGGGCTCATTCGATTCCTCATCAAATTCTACAGTTAGCATTCCCCGAAGGTAAATTTGCTGTACGAGCTTCCGTTTCCGAGATATTTGACAAAAACCGTACAGATATGAAAAATTATGTGGTTCAAACGGCTATAAGTTTTGAATCGAAAGTCGTAGAGCCTCGCAGATGGGCTCATTCTACTCCTCATCAAATTCTACAGTTAGCATTCCCCAAAGGTAAATTTGCTGTACGAGCTTCCGTTTCCGAGATATTTGACAAAAACCGTACAGATTTGAAAAATGATGTGTCAAATGTCCTTGAAATCGGACAAAAACCGTACAGATATGAAAAATTATGTGGTTCAATCGGCTACATTTTGAATCGAAAGTCGTAGAGCCTCGCAGATGAGCTCATTCGATTCCTCATCAAATTCTACAGTTAGCATTCCCCGAAGGTAAATTTGCTGTACGAGCTTCCGTTTCCGAGATATTTGACAAAAAACGTACAGATATGAAAAATTATGTGGTTCAAACGGCTATAAGTTTTGAATCGAAAGTCGTAGAGCCTCGCAGATGGGCTCATTCTACTCCTCATCAAATTCTACAGTTAGCATTCCCCAAAGGTAAATTTGCTGTACGAGCTTCCGTTTCCGAGATATTTGACAAAAACCGTACAGATTTGAAAAATGATGTGTCAAATGTCCTTGAAATCGGACAAAAACCGTACAGATATGAAAAATTATGTGGTTCAAACGGCTATAAGTTTTGAATCGAAAGTCGTAGAGCCTCGCAGATGGGCTCATTCTACTCCTCATCAAATTCTACAGTTAGCATTCCCCAAAGGTAAATTTGCTGTACGAGCTTCCGTTTCCGAGATATTTGACAAAAACCGTACAGATTTGAAAAATGATGTGTCAAATGTCCTTGAAATCGGACAAAAACCGTACAGATATGAAAAATTATGTGGTTCAATCGGCTACATTTTGAATCGAAAGTCGTAGAGCCTCGCAGATGGGCTCATTCGATTCCTCATCAAATTCTACAGTTAGCATTCCCCGAAGGTAAATTTGCTGTACGAGCTTCCGTTTCCGAGATATTTGACAAAAACCGTACAGATATGAAAAATTATGTGGTTCAAACGGCTATAAGTTTTGAATCGAAAGTCGTAGAGCCTCGCAGATGGGCTCATTCTACTCCTCATCAAATTCTACAGTTAGCATTCCCCAAAGGTAAATTTGCTGTACGAGCTTCCGTTTCCGAGATATTTGACAAAAACCGTACAGATTTGAAAAATGATGTGTCAAATGTCCTTGAAATCGGACAAAAACCGTACAGATATGAACAATTATGTGGTTCAATCGGCTACATTTTGAATCGAAAGTCGTAGAGCCTCGCAGATGGGCTCATTCGATTCCTCATCAAATTCTACAGTTAGCATTCCCCGAAGGTAAATTTGCTGTACGAGCTTCCGTTTCCGAGATATTTGACAAAAACCGTACAGATATGAAAAATTATGTGGTTCAAACGGCTATAAGTTTTGAATCGAAAGTCGTAGAGCCTCGCAGATGGGCTCATTCGATTCCTCATCAAATTCTACAGTTAGCATTCCCCAAAGGTAAATTTGCTGTACGAGCTTCCGTTTCCGAGATATTTGACAAAAACCGTACAGATATGAAAAATTATGTGGTTCAAACGGCTATAAGTTTTGAATCGAAAGTCGTAGAGCCTCGCAGATGGGCTCATTCTACTCCTCATCAAATTCTACAGTTAGCATTCCCCAAAGGTAAATTTGCTGTACGAGCTTCCGTTTCCGAGATATTTGACAAAAACCGTACAGATTTGAAAAATGATGTGTCAAATGTCCTTGAAATCGGACAAAAACCGTACAGATATGAAAAATTATGTGGTTCAATCGGCTACATTTTGAATCGAAAGTCGTAGAGCCTCGCAGATGGGCTCATTCGATTCCTCATCAAATTCTACAGTTAGCATTCCCCGAAGGTAAATTTGCTGTACGAGCTTCCGTTTCCGAGATATTTGACAAAAACCGTACAGATATGAAAAATTATGTGGTTCAAACGGCTATAAGTTTTGAATCGAAAGTCGTAGAGCCTCGCAGATGGGCTCATTCTACTCCTCATCAAATTCTACAGTTAGCATTCCCCAAAGGTAAATTTGCTGTACGAGCTTCCGTTTCCGAGATATTTGACAAAAACCGTACAGATTTGAAAAATGATGTGTCAAATGTCCTTGAAATCGGACAAAAACCGTACAGATATGAAAAATTATGTGGTTCAATCGGCTACATTTTGAATCGAAAGTCGTAGAGCCTCGCAGATGGGCTCATTCGATTCCTCATCAAATTCTACAGTTAGCATTCCCCAAAGGTAAATTTGCTGTACGAGCTTCCGTTTCCGAGATATTTGACAAAAACCGTACAGATTTGAAAAATGATGTGTCAAATGTCCTTGAAATCGGACAAAAACCGTACAGATATGAAAAATTATGTGGTTCAATCGGCTACATTTTGAATCGAAAGTCGTAGAGCCTCGCAGATGGGCTCATTCGATTCCTCATTAAATTCTACAGTTAGCATTCCCCAAAGGTAAATTTGCTGTACGAGCTTCCGTTTCCGAGATATTTGACAAAAACCGTACAGATTTGAAAAATGATGTGTCAAATGTCCTTGAAATCGGACAAAAACCGTACAGATATGAAAAATTATGTGGTTCAAACGGCTATAAGTTTTGAATCGAAAGTCGTAGAGCCTCGCAGATGGGCTCATTCTACTCCTCATCAAATTCTACAGTTAGCATTCCCCAAAGGTAAATTTGCTGTACGAGCTTCCGTTTCCGAGATATTTGACAAAAACCGTACAGATTTGAAAAATGATGTGTCAAATGTCCTTGAAATCGGACAAAAACCGTACAGATATGAACAATTATGTGGTTCAATCGGCTACATTTTGAATCGAAAGTCGTAGAGCCTCGCAGATGGGCTCATTCTACTCCTCATCAAATTCTACAGTTAGCATTCCCCAAAGGTAAATTTGCTGTACGAGCTTCCGTTTCCGAGATATTTGACAAAAACCGTACAGATTTGAAAAATGATGTGTCAAATGTCCTTGAAATCGGACAAAAACCGTACAGATATGAACAATTATGTGGTTCAATCGGCTACATTTTGAATCGAAAGTCGTAGAGCCTCGCAGATGGGCTCATTCTACTCCTCATCAAATTCTACAGTTAGCATTCCCCGAAGGTAAATTTGCTGTACGAGCTTCCCTTTCCGAGATATTTGACAAAAACCGTACAGATTTGAAAAATGATGTGTCAAATGTCCTTGAAATCGGACAAAAACCGTACAGATATGAACAATTATGTGGTTCAATCGGCTACATTTTGAATCGAAAGTCGTAGAGCCTCGCAGATGGGCTCATTCGATTCCTCATCAAATTCTACAGTTAGCATTCCCCAAAGGTAAATTTGCTGTACGAGCTTCCGTTTCCGAGATATTTGACAAAAACCGTACAGATATGAAAAATTATGTGGTTCAAACGGCTATAAGTTTTGAATCGAAAGTCGTAGAGCCTCGCAGATGGGCTCATTCTACTCCTCATCAAATTCTACAGTTAGCATTCCCCTGTGCAGGTAAATTTGCTGTACGAGCTTCCGTTTCCGAGATATTTGACAAAAACCATACAGATTTGAAAAATGATGTGTCAAATGTCCTTGAAATCGGACAAAAACCGTACAGATATGAAAAATTATGTGGTTCAATCGGCTACATTTTGAATCGAAAGTCGTAGAGCCTCGCAGATGGGCTCATTCGATTCCTCATCAAATTCTACAGTTAGCATTCCCCAAAGGTAAATTTGCTGTACGAGCTTCCGTTTCCGAGATATTTGACAAAAACCGTACAGATTTGAAAAATGATGTGTCAAATGTCCTTGAAATCGGACAAAAACCGTACAGATATGAAAAATTATGTGGTTCAATCGGCTACATTTTGAATCGAAAGTCGTAGAGCCTCGCAGATGGGCTCATTCGATTCCTCATCAAATTCTACAGTTAGCATTCCCCGAAGGTAAATTTGCTGTACGAGCTTCCGTTTCCGAGATATTTGACAAAAACCGTACAGATATGAAAAATTATGTGGTTCAAACGGCTATAAGTTTTGAATCGAAAGTCGTAGAGCCTCGCAGATGGGCTCATTCTACTCCTCATCAAATTCTACAGTTAGCATTCCCCAAAGGTAAATTTGCTGTACGAGCTTCCGTTTCCGAGATATTTGACAAAAACCGTACAGATTTGAAAAATGATGTGTCAAATGTCCTTGAAATCGGACAAAAACCGTACAGATATGAACAATTATGTGGTTCAATCGGCTACATTTTGAATCGAAAGTCGTAGAGCCTCGCAGATGGGCTCATTCGATTCCTCATCAAATTCTACAGTTAGCATTCCCCAAAGGTAAATTTGCTGTACGAGCTTCCGTTTCCGAGATATTTGACAAAAACCGTACAGATTTGAAAAATGATGTGTCAAATGTCCTTGAAATCGGACAAAAACCGTACAGATATGAAAAATTATGTGGTTCAATCGGCTACATTTTGAATCGAAAGTCGTAGAGCCTCGCAGATGGGCTCATTCGATTCCTCATTAAATTCTACAGTTAGCATTCCCCAAAGGTAAATTTGCTGTACGAGCTTCCGTTTCCGAGATATTTGACAAAAACCGTACAGATTTGAAAAATGATGTGTCAAATGTCCTTGAAATCGGACAAAAACCGTACAGATATGAAAAATTATGTGGTTCAAACGGCTATAAGTTTTGAATCGAAAGTCGTAGAGCCTCGCAGATGGGCTCATTCTACTCCTCATCAAATTCTACAGTTAGCATTCCCCAAAGGTAAATTTGCTGTACGAGCTTCCGTTTCCGAGATATTTGACAAAAACCGTACAGATTTGAAAAATGATGTGTCAAATGTCCTTGAAATCGGACAAAAACCGTACAGATATGAACAATTATGTGGTTCAATCGGCTACATTTTGAATCGAAAGTCGTAGAGCCTCGCAGATGGGCTCATTCTACTCCTCATCAAATTCTACAGTTAGCATTCCCCAAAGGTAAATTTGCTGTACGAGCTTCCGTTTCCGAGATATTTGACAAAAACCGTACAGATTTGAAAAATGATGTGTCAAATGTCCTTGAAATCGGACAAAAACCGTACAGATATGAACAATTATGTGGTTCAATCGGCTACATTTTGAATCGAAAGTCGTAGAGCCTCGCAGATGGGCTCATTCTACTCCTCATCAAATTCTACAGTTAGCATTCCCCGAAGGTAAATTTGCTGTACGAGCTTCCCTTTCCGAGATATTTGACAAAAACCGTACAGATTTGAAAAATGATGTGTCAAATGTCCTTGAAATCGGACAAAAACCGTACAGATATGAACAATTATGTGGTTCAATCGGCTACATTTTGAATCGAAAGTCGTAGAGCCTCGCAGATGGGCTCATTCGATTCCTCATCAAATTCTACAGTTAGCATTCCCCAAAGGTAAATTTGCTGTACGAGCTTCCGTTTCCGAGATATTTGACAAAAACCGTACAGATATGAAAAATTATGTGGTTCAAACGGCTATAAGTTTTGAATCGAAAGTCGTAGAGCCTCGCAGATGGGCTCATTCTACTCCTCATCAAATTCTACAGTTAGCATTCCCCTGTGCAGGTAAATTTGCTGTACGAGCTTCCGTTTCCGAGATATTTGACAAAAACCATACAGATTTGAAAAATGATGTGTCAAATGTCCTTGAAATCGGACAAAAACCGTACAGATATGAAAAATTATGTGGTTCAATCGGCTACATTTTGAATCGAAAGTCGTAGAGCCTCGCAGATGGGCTCATTCGATTCCTCATCAAATTCTACAGTTAGCATTCCCCAAAGGTAAATTTGCTGTACGAGCTTCCGTTTCCGAGATATTTGACAAAAACCGTACAGATTTGAAAAATGATGTGTCAAATGTCCTTGAAATCGGACAAAAACCGTACAGATATGAAAAATTATGTGGTTCAATCGGCTACATTTTGAATCGAAAGTCGTAGAGCCTCGCAGATGGGCTCATTCGATTCCTCATCAAATTCTACAGTTAGCATTCCCCGAAGGTAAATTTGCTGTACGAGCTTCCGTTTCCGAGATATTTGACAAAAACCGTACAGATATGAAAAATTATGTGGTTCAAACGGCTATAAGTTTTGAATCGAAAGTCGTAGAGCCTCGCAGATGGGCTCATTCTACTCCTCATCAAATTCTACAGTTAGCATTCCCCAAAGGTAAATTTGCTGTACGAGCTTCCGTTTCCGAGATATTTGACAAAAACCGTACAGATTTGAAAAATGATGTGTCAAATGTCCTTGAAATCGGACAAAAACCGTACAGATATGAACAATTATGTGGTTCAATCGGCTACATTTTGAATCGAAAGTCGTAGAGCCTCGCAGATGGGCTCATTCGATTCCTCATCAAATTCTACAGTTAGCATTCCCCAAAGGTAAATTTGCTGTACGAGCTTCCGTTTCCGAGATATTTGACAAAAACCGTACAGATATGAAAAATTATGTGGTTCAAACGGCTATAAGTTTTGAATCGAAAGTCGTAGAGCCTCGCAGATGGGCTCATTCTACTCCTCATCAAATTCTACAGTTAGCATTCCCCAAAGGTAAATTTGCTGTACGAGCTTCCGTTTCCGAGATATTTGACAAAAACCGTACAGATTTGAAAAATGATGTGTCAAATGTCCTTGAAATCGGACAAAAACCGTACAGATATGAAAAATTATGTGGTTCAATCGGCTACATTTTGAATCGAAAGTCGTAGAGCCTCGCAGATGGGCTCATTCGATTCCTCATCAAATTCTACAGTTAGCATTCCCCGAAGGTAAATTTGCTGTACGAGCTTCCGTTTCCGAGATATTTGACAAAAACCGTACAGATATGAAAAATTATGTGGTTCAAACGGCTATAAGTTTTGAATCGAAAGTCGTAGAGCCTCGCAGATGGGCTCATTCTACTCCTCATCAAATTCTACAGTTAGCATTCCCCAAAGGTAAATTTGCTGTACGAGCTTCCGTTTCCGAGATATTTGACAAAAACCGTACAGATTTGAAAAATGATGTGTCAAATGTCCTTGAAATCGGACAAAAACCGTACAGATATGAACAATTATGTGGTTCAATCGGCTACATTTTGAATCGAAAGTCGTAGAGCCTCGCAGATGGGCTCATTCGATTCCTCATCAAATTCTACAGTTAGCATTCCCCAAAGGTAAATTTGCTGTACGAGCTTCCGTTTCCGAGATATTTGACAAAAACCGTACAGATTTGAAAAATGATGTGTCAAATGTCCTTGAAATCGGACAAAAACCGTACAGATATGAAAAATTATGTGGTTCAATCGGCTACATTTTGAATCGAAAGTCGTAGAGCCTCGCAGATGGGCTCATTCGATTCCTCATCAAATTCTACAGTTAGCATTCCCCGAAGGTAAATTTGCTGTACGAGCTTCCGTTTCCGAGATATTTGACAAAAACCGTACAGATATGAAAAATTATGTGGTTCAAACGGCTATAAGTTTTGAATCGAAAGTCGTAGAGCCTCGCAGATGGGCTCATTCTACTCCTCATCAAATTCTACAGTTAGCATTCCCCAAAGGTAAATTTGCTGTACGAGCTTCCGTTTCCGAGATATTTGACAAAAACCGTACAGATTTGAAAAATGATGTGTCAAATGTCCTTGAAATCGGACAAAAACCGTACAGATATGAACAATTATGTGGTTCAATCGGCTACATTTTGAATCGAAAGTCGTAGAGCCTCGCAGATGGGCTCATTCGATTCCTCATCAAATTCTACAGTTAGCATTCCCCAAAGGTAAATTTGCTGTACGAGCTTCCGTTTCCGAGATATTTGACAAAAACCGTACAGATATGAAAAATTATGTGGTTCAAACGGCTATAAGTTTTGAATCGAAAGTCGTAGAGCCTCGCAGATGGGCTCATTCTACTCCTCATCAAATTCTACAGTTAGCATTCCCCAAAGGTAAATTTGCTGTACGAGCTTCCGTTTCCGAGATATTTGACAAAAACCGTACAGATTTGAAAAATGATGTGTCAAATGTCCTTGAAATCGGACAAAAACCGTACAGATATGAAAAATTATGTGGTTCAATCGGCTACATTTTGAATCGAAAGTCGTAGAGCCTCGCAGATGGGCTCATTCGATTCCTCATCAAATTCTACAGTTAGCATTCCCCGAAGGTAAATTTGCTGTACGAGCTTCCGTTTCCGAGATATTTGACAAAAACCGTACAGATATGAAAAATTATGTGGTTCAAACGGCTATAAGTTTTGAATCGAAAGTCGTAGAGCCTCGCAGATGGGCTCATTCTACTCCTCATCAAATTCTACAGTTAGCATTCCCCAAAGGTAAATTTGCTGTACGAGCTTCCGTTTCCGAGATATTTGACAAAAACCGTACAGATTTGAAAAATGATGTGTCAAATGTCCTTGAAATCGGACAAAAACCGTACAGATATGAACAATTATGTGGTTCAATCGGCTACATTTTGAATCGAAAGTCGTAGAGCCTCGCAGATGGGCTCATTCTACTCCTCATCAAATTCTACAGTTAGCATTCCCCGAAGGTAAATTTGCTGTACGAGCTTCCGTTTCCGAGATATTTGACAAAAACCGTACAGATTTGAAAAATTATGTGGTTCAAACGGCTATAAGTTTTGAATCGAAAGTCGTAGAGCCTCGCAGATGGGCTCATTCTACTCCTCATCAAATTCTACAGTTAGCATTCCCCAAAGGTAAATTTGCTGTACGAGCTTCCGTTTCCGAGATATTTGACAAAAACCGTACAGATTTGAAAAATGATGTGTCAAATGTCCTTGAAATCGGACAAAAACTGTACAGATATGAAAAATTATGTGGTTCAATCGGCAACATTTTGAATCGAAAGTCGTAGAGCCTCGCAGATGGGCTCATTCGATTCCTCATCAAATTCTACAGTTAGCATTCCCCGAAGGTAAATTTGCTGTACGAGCTTCCGTTTCCGAGATATTTGACAAAAACCGTACAGATATGAAAAATTATGTGGTTCAAACGGCTATAAGTTTTGAATCGAAAGTCGTAGAGCCTCGCAGATGGGCTCATTCTACTCCTCATCAAATTCTACAGTTAGCATTCCCCAAAGGTAAATTTGCTGTACGAGCTTCCGTTTCCGAGATATTTGACAAAAACCGTACAGATTTGAAAAATGATGTGTCAAATGTCCTTGAAATCGGACAAAAACCGTACAGATATGAACAATTATGTGGTTCAATCGGCTACATTTTGAATCGAAAGTCGTAGAGCCTCGCAGATGGGCTCATTCGATTCCTCATCAAATTCTACAGTTAGCATTCCCCAAAGGTAAATTTGCTGTACGAGCTTCCGTTTCCGAGATATTTGACAAAAACCGTACAGATATGAAAAATTATGTGGTTCAAACGGCTATAAGTTTTGAATCGAAAGTCGTAGAGCCTCGCAGATGGGCTCATTCTACTCCTCATCAAATTCTACAGTTAGCATTCCCCAAAGGTAAATTTGCTGTACGAGCTTCCGTTTCCGAGATATTTGACAAAAACCGTACAGATTTGAAAAATGATGTGTCAAATGTCCTTGAAATCGGACAAAAACCGTACAGATATGAAAAATTATGTGGTTCAATCGGCTACATTTTGAATCGAAAGTCGTAGAGCCTCGCAGATGGGCTCATTCGATTCCTCATCAAATTCTACAGTTAGCATTCCCCGAAGGTAAATTTGCTGTACGAGCTTCCGTTTCCGAGATATTTGACAAAAACCGTACAGATATGAAAAATTATGTGGTTCAAACGGCTATAAGTTTTGAATCGAAAGTCGTAGAGCCTCGCAGATGGGCTCATTCTACTCCTCATCAAATTCTACAGTTAGCATTCCCCAAAGGTAAATTTGCTGTACGAGCTTCCGTTTCCGAGATATTTGACAAAAACCGTACAGATTTGAAAAATGATGTGTCAAATGTCCTTGAAATCGGACAAAAACCGTACAGATATGAACAATTATGTGGTTCAATCGGCTACATTTTGAATCGAAAGTCGTAGAGCCTCGCAGATGGGCTCATTCTACTCCTCATCAAATTCTACAGTTAGCATTCCCCGAAGGTAAATTTGCTGTACGAGCTTCCGTTTCCGAGATATTTGACAAAAACCGTACAGATTTGAAAAATTATGTGGTTCAAACGGCTATAAGTTTTGAATCGAAAGTCGTAGAGCCTCGCAGATGGGCTCATTCTACTCCTCATCAAATTCTACAGTTAGCATTCCCCAAAGGTAAATTTGCTGTACGAGCTTCCGTTTCCGAGATATTTGACAAAAACCGTACAGATTTGAAAAATGATGTGTCAAATGTCCTTGAAATCGGACAAAAACTGTACAGATATGAAAAATTATGTGGTTCAATCGGCAACATTTTGAATCGAAAGTCGTAGAGCCTCGCAGATGGGCTCATTCGATTCCTCATCAAATTCTACAGTTAGCATTCCCCGAAGGTAAATTTGCTGTACGAGCTTCCGTTTCCGAGATATTTGACAAAAACCGTACAGATATGAAAAATTATGTGGTTCAAACGGCTATAAGTTTTGAATCGAAAGTCGTAGAGCCTCGCAGATGGGCTCATTCTACTCCTCATCAAATTCTACAGTTAGCATTCCCCAAAGGTAAATTTGCTGTACGAGCTTCCGTTTCCGAGATATTTGACAAAAACCGTACAGATTTGAAAAATGATGTGTCAAATGTCCTTGAAATCGGACAAAAACCGTACAGATATGAAAAATTATGTGGTTCAATCGGCTACATTTTGAATCGAAAGTCGTAGAGCCTCGCAGATGGGCTCATTCGATTCCTCATCAAATTCTACAGTTAGCATTCCCCAAAGGTAAATTTGCTGTACGAGCTTCCGTTTCCGAGATATTTGACAAAAACCGTACAGATATGAAAAATTATGTGGTTCAAACGGCTATAAGTTTTGAATCGAAAGTCGTAGAGCCTCGCAGATGGGCTCATTCTACTCCTCATCAAATTCTACAGTTAGCATTCCCCAAAGGTAAATTTGCTGTACGAGCTTCCGTTTCCGAGATATTTGACAAAAACCGTACAGATTTGAAAAATGATGTGTCAAATGTCCTTGAAATCGGACAAAAACCGTACAGATATGAAAAATTATGTGGTTCAATCGGCTACATTTTGAATCGAAAGTCGTAGAGCCTCGCAGATGGGCTCATTCGATTCCTCATCAAATTCTACAGTTAGCATTCCCCGAAGGTAAATTTGCTGTACGAGCTTCCGTTTCCGAGATATTTGACAAAAACCGTACAGATATGAAAAATTATGTGGTTCAAACGGCTATAAGTTTTGAATCGAAAGTCGTAGAGCCTCGCAGATGGGCTCATTCTACTCCTCATCAAATTCTACAGTTAGCATTCCCCAAAGGTAAATTTGCTGTACGAGCTTCCGTTTCCGAGATATTTGACAAAAACCGTACAGATTTGAAAAATGATGTGTCAAATGTCCTTGAAATCGGACAAAAACCGTACAGATATGAACAATTATGTGGTTCAATCGGCTACATTTTGAATCGAAAGTCGTAGAGCCTCGCAGATGGGCTCATTCTACTCCTCATCAAATTCTACAGTTAGCATTCCCCGAAGGTAAATTTGCTGTACGAGCTTCCGTTTCCGAGATATTTGACAAAAACCGTACAGATTTGAAAAATTATGTGGTTCAAACGGCTATAAGTTTTGAATCGAAAGTCGTAGAGCCTCGCAGATGGGCTCATTCTACTCCTCATCAAATTCTACAGTTAGCATTCCCCAAAGGTAAATTTGCTGTACGAGCTTCCGTTTCCGAGATATTTGACAAAAACCGTACAGATTTGAAAAATGATGTGTCAAATGTCCTTGAAATCGGACAAAAACTGTACAGATATGAAAAATTATGTGGTTCAATCGGCAACATTTTGAATCGAAAGTCGTAGAGCCTCGCAGATGGGCTCATTCGATTCCTCATCAAATTCTACAGTTAGCATTCCCCGAAGGTAAATTTGCTGTACGAGCTTCCGTTTCCGAGATATTTGACAAAAACCGTACAGATATGAAAAATTATGTGGTTCAAACGGCTATAAGTTTTGAATCGAAAGTCGTAGAGCCTCGCAGATGGGCTCATTCTACTCCTCATCAAATTCTACAGTTAGCATTCCCCAAAGGTAAATTTGCTGTACGAGCTTCCGTTTCCGAGATATTTGACAAAAACCGTACAGATTTGAAAAATGATGTGTCAAATGTCCTTGAAATCGGACAAAAACCGTACAGATATGAAAAATTATGTGGTTCAATCGGCTACATTTTGAATCGAAAGTCGTAGAGCCTCGCAGATGGGCTCATTCGATTCCTCATCAAATTCTACAGTTAGCATTCCCCAAAGGTAAATTTGCTGTACGAGCTTCCGTTTCCGAGATATTTGACAAAAACCGTACAGATATGAAAAATTATGTGGTTCAAACGGCTATAAGTTTTGAATCGAAAGTCGTAGAGCCTCGCAGATGGGCTCATTCTACTCCTCATCAAATTCTACAGTTAGCATTCCCCAAAGGTAAATTTGCTGTACGAGCTTCCGTTTCCGAGATATTTGACAAAAACCGTACAGATTTGAAAAATGATGTGTCAAATGTCCTTGAAATCGGACAAAAACCGTACAGATATGAAAAATTATGTGGTTCAATCGGCTACATTTTGAATCGAAAGTCGTAGAGCCTCGCAGATGGGCTCATTCGATTCCTCATCAAATTCTACAGTTAGCATTCCCCGAAGGTAAATTTGCTGTACGAGCTTCCGTTTCCGAGATATTTGACAAAAACCGTACAGATATGAAAAATTATGTGGTTCAAACGGCTATAAGTTTTGAATCGAAAGTCGTAGAGCCTCGCAGATGGGCTCATTCTACTCCTCATCAAATTCTACAGTTAGCATTCCCCAAAGGTAAATTTGCTGTACGAGCTTCCGTTTCCGAGATATTTGACAAAAACCGTACAGATTTGAAAAATGATGTGTCAAATGTCCTTGAAATCGGACAAAAACCGTACAGATATGAACAATTATGTGGTTCAATCGGCTACATTTTGAATCGAAAGTCGTAGAGCCTCGCAGATGGGCTCATTCTACTCCTCATCAAATTCTACAGTTAGCATTCCCCGAAGGTAAATTTGCTGTACGAGCTTCCGTTTCCGAGATATTTGACAAAAACCGTACAGATTTGAAAAATGATGTGTCAAATGTCCTTGAAATCGGACAAAAACCGTACAGATATGAACAATTATGTGGTTCAATCGGCTACATTTTGAATCGAAAGTCGTAGAGCCTCGCAGATGGGCTCATTCGATTCCTCATCAAATTCTACAGTTAGCATTCCCCAAAGGTAAATTTGCTGTACGAGCTTCCGTTTCCGAGATATTTGACAAAAACCGTACAGATATGAAAAATTATGTGGTTCAAACGGCTATAAGTTTTGAATCGAAAGTCGTAGAGCCTCGCAGATGGGCTCATTCTACTCCTCATCAAATTCTACAGTTAGCATTCCCCAAAGGTAAATTTGCTGTACGAGCTTCCGTTTCCGAGATATTTGACAAAAACCGTACAGATTTAAAAAATGATGTGTCAAATGTCCTTGAAATCGGACAAAAACCGTACAGATATGAAAAATTATGTGGTTCAATCGGCTACATTTTGAATCGAAAGTCGTAGAGCCTCGCAGATGGGCTCATTCGATTCCTCATCAAATTCTACAGTTAGCATTCCCCAAAGGTAAATTTGCTGTACGAGCTTCCGTTTCCGAGATATTTGACAAAAACCGTAAAGATTTGAAAAATGATGTGTCAAATGTCCTTGAAATCGGACAAAAACCGTACAGATATGAAAAATTATGTGGTTCAATCGGCTACATTTTGAATCGAAAGTCGTAGAGCCTCGCAGATGGGCTCATTCGATTCCTCATCAAATTCTACAGTTAGCATTCCCCGAAGGTAAATTTGCTGTACGAGCTTCCGTTTCCGAGATATTTGACAAAAACCGTACAGATATGAAAAATTATGTGGTTCAAACGGCTATAACTTTTGAATCGAAAGTCGTAGAGCCTCGCAGATGGGCTCATTCTACTCCTCATCAAATTCTACAGTTAGCATTCCACTGTGTAGGTATATTTGCTGTACGAGCTTCCGTTTCCGAGATATTTGACAAAAACCGTACAGATTTGAAAAATGATGTGTCAAATGTCCTTGAAATCGGACAAAAACCGTACATATATGAAAAATTATGTGGTTCAATCGGCTACATTTTGAATCGAAAGTCGTAGAGCCTCGCAGATGGGCTCATTCGATTCCTCATCAAATTCTACAGTTAGCATTCCCCAAAGGTAAATTTGCTGTACGAGCTTCCGTTTCCGAGATATTTGACAAAAACCGTACAGATTTGAAAAATGATGTGTCAAATGTCCTTGAAATCGGACAAAAACCGTACAGATATGAAAAATTATGTGGTTCAAACGGCTATAAGTTTTGAATCGAAAGTCGTAGAGCCTCGCAGATGGGCTCATTCGATTCCTCATCAAATTCTACAGTTAGCATTCCCCGAAGGTAAATTTGCTGTACGAGCTTCCGTTTCCGAGATATTTGACAAAAACCGTACAGATATGAAAAATTATGTGTCAAATGTCCTTGAAATCGGACAAAAACCGTACAGATATGAAAAATTATGTGGTTCAATCGGCTACATTTTGAATCGAAAGTCGTAGAGCCTCGCAGATGGGCTCATTCGATTCCTCATCAAATTCTACAGTTAGCATTCCCCGAAGGTAAATTTGCTGTACGAGCTTCCGTTTCCGAGATATTTGACAAAAACCGTACAGATATGAAAAATTATGTGGTTCAAACGGCTATAAGTTTTGAATCGAAAGTCGTAGAGCCTCGCAGATGGGCTCATTCTACTCCTCATCAAATTCTACAGTTAGCATTCCCCAAAGGTAAATTTGCTGTACGAGCTTCCGTTTCCGAGATATTTGACAAAAACCGTACAGATTTGAAAAATGATGTGTCAAATGTCCTTGAAATCGGACAAAAACCGTACAGATATGAAAAATTATGTGGTTCAATCGGCTACATTTTGAATCGAAAGTCGTAGAGCCTCGCAGATGGGCTCATTCGATTCCTCATCAAATTCTACAGTTAGCATTCCCCGAAGGTAAATTTGCTGTACGAGCTTCCGTTTCCGAGATATTTGACAAAAACCGTACAGATATGAAAAATTATGTGGTTCAAACGGCTATAAGTTTTGAATCGAAAGTCGTAGAGCCTCGCAGATGGGCTCATTCTACTCCTCATCAAATTCTACAGTTAGCATTCCCCAAAGGTAAATTTGCTGTACGAGCTTCCGTTTCCGAGATATTTGACAAAAACCGTACAGATTTGAAAAATGATGTGTCAAATGTCCTTGAAATCGGACAAAAACCGTACAGATATGAACAATTATGTGGTTCAATCGGCTACATTTTGAATCGAAAGTCGTAGAGCCTCGCAGATGGGCTCATTCGATTCCTCATCAAATTCTACAGTTAGCATTCCCCAAAGGTAAATTTGCTGTACGAGCTTCCGTTTCCGAGATATTTGACAAAAACCGTACAGATATGAAAAATTATGTGGTTCAATCGGCTACATTTTGAATCGAAAGTCGTAGAGCCTCGCAGATGGGCTCATTCGATTCCTCATCAAATTCTAGTTAGCATTCCCCAAAGGTAAATTTGCTGTACGAGCTTCCGTTTCCGAGATATTTGACAAAAACCGTACAGATTTGAAAAATGATGTGTCAAATGTCCTTGAAATCGGACAAAAACCGTACAGATATGAAAAATTATGTGGTTCAATCGGCTACATTTTGAATCGAAAGTCGTAGAGCCTCGCAGATGGGCTCATTCGATTCCTCATCAAATTCTACAGTTAGCATTCCCCAAAGGTAAATTTGCTGTACGAGCTTCCGTTTCCGAGATATTTGACAAAAACCGTACAGATTTGAAAAATGATGTGTCAAATGTCCTTGAAATCGGACAAAAACCGTACAGATATGAAAAATTATGTGGTTCAAACGGCTATAAGTTTTGAATCGAAAGTCGTAGAGCCTCGCAGATGGGCTCATTCTACTCCTCATCAAATTCTACAGTTAGCATTCCCCTGTGCAGGTAAATTTGCTGTACGAGCTTCCGTTTCCGAGATATTTGACAAAAACCATACAGATTTGAAAAATGATGTGTCAAATGTCCTTGAAATCGGACAAAAACCGTACAGATATGAAAAATTATGTGGTTCAATCGGCTACATTTTGAATCGAAAGTCGTAGAGCCTCGCAGATGGGCTCATTCGATTCCTCATCAAATTCTACAGTTAGCATTCCCCAAAGGTAAATTTGCTGTACGAGCTTCCGTTTCCGAGATATTTGACAAAAACCGTACAGATTTGAAAAATGATGTGTCAAATGTCCTTGAAATCGGACAAAAAACGTACAGATATGAAAAATTATGTGGTTCAATCGGCTACATTTTGAATCGAAAGTCGTAGAGCCTCGCAGATGGGCTCATTCGATTCCTCATCAAATTCTACAGTTAGCATTCCCCGAAGGTAAATTTGCTGTACGAGCTTCCGTTTCCGAGATATTTGACAAAAACCGTACAGATATGAAAAATTATGTGGTTCAAACGGCTATAAGTTTTGAATCGAAAGTCGTAGAGCCTCGCAGATGGGCTCATTCTACTCCTCATCAAATTCTACAGTTAGCATTCCCCAAAGGTAAATTTGCTGTACGAGCTTCCGTTTCCGAGATATTTGACAAAAACCGTACAGATTTGAAAAATGATGTGTCAAATGTCCTTGAAATCGGACAAAAACCGTACAGATATGAACAATTATGTGGTTCAATCGGCTACATTTTGAATCGAAAGTCGTAGAGCCTCGCAGATGGGCTCATTCGATTCCTCATCAAATTCTACAGTTAGCATTCCCCGAAGGTAAATTTGCTGTACGAGCTTCCGTTTCCGAGATATTTGACAAAAACCGTACAGATATGAAAAATTATGTGGTTCAAACGGCTATAAGTTTTGAATCGAAAGTCGTAGAGCCTCGCAGATGGGCTCATTCGATTCCTCATCAAATTCTACAGTTAGCATTCCCCAAAGGTAAATTTGCTGTACGAGCTTCCGTTTCCGAGATATTTGACAAAAACCGTACAGATATGAAAAATTATGTGGTTCAAACGGCTATAAGTTTTGAATCGAAAGTCGTAGAGCCTCGCAGATGGGCTCATTCTACTCCTCATCAAATTCTACAGTTAGCATTCCCCAAAGGTAAATTTGCTGTACGAGCTTCCGTTTCCGAGATATTTGACAAAAACCGTACAGATTTGAAAAATGATGTGTCAAATGTCCTTGAAATCGGACAAAAACCGTACAGATATGAAAAATTATGTGGTTCAATCGGCTACATTTTGAATCGAAAGTCGTAGAGCCTCGCAGATGGGCTCATTCGATTCCTCATCAAATTCTACAGTTAGCATTCCCCAAAGGTAAATTTGCTGTACGAGCTTCCGTTTCCGAGATATTTGACAAAAACCGTACAGATTTGAAAAATGATGTGTCAAATGTCCTTGAAATCGGACAAAAACCGTACAGATATGAAAAATTATGTGGTTCAATCGGCTACATTTTGAATCGAAAGTCGTAGAGCCTCGCAGATGGGCTCATTCGATTCCTCATTAAATTCTACAGTTAGCATTCCCCAAAGGTAAATTTGCTGTACGAGCTTCCGTTTCCGAGATATTTGACAAAAACCGTACAGATTTGAAAAATGATGTGTCAAATGTCCTTGAAATCGGACAAAAACCGTACAGATATGAAAAATTATGTGGTTCAAACGGCTATAAGTTTTGAATCGAAAGTCGTAGAGCCTCGCAGATGGGCTCATTCTACTCCTCATCAAATTCTACAGTTAGCATTCCCCAAAGGTAAATTTGCTGTACGAGCTTCCGTTTCCGAGATATTTGACAAAAACCGTACAGATTTGAAAAATGATGTGTCAAATGTCCTTGAAATCGGACAAAAACCGTACAGATATGAACAATTATGTGGTTCAATCGGCTACATTTTGAATCGAAAGTCGTAGAGCCTCGCAGATGGGCTCATTCTACTCCTCATCAAATTCTACAGTTAGCATTCCCCGAAGGTAAATTTGCTGTACGAGCTTCCCTTTCCGAGATATTTGACAAAAACCGTACAGATTTGAAAAATGATGTGTCAAATGTCCTTGAAATCGGACAAAAACCGTACAGATATGAACAATTATGTGGTTCAATCGGCTACATTTTGAATCGAAAGTCGTAGAGCCTCGCAGATGGGCTCATTCGATTCCTCATCAAATTCTACAGTTAGCATTCCCCAAAGGTAAATTTGCTGTACGAGCTTCCGTTTCCGAGATATTTGACAAAAACCGTACAGATATGAAAAATTATGTGGTTCAAACGGCTATAAGTTTTGAATCGAAAGTCGTAGAGCCTCGCAGATGGGCTCATTCTACTCCTCATCAAATTCTACAGTTAGCATTCCCCTGTGCAGGTAAATTTGCTGTACGAGCTTCCGTTTCCGAGATATTTGACAAAAACCATACAGATTTGAAAAATGATGTGTCAAATGTCCTTGAAATCGGACAAAAACCGTACAGATATGAAAAATTATGTGGTTCAATCGGCTACATTTTGAATCGAAAGTCGTAGAGCCTCGCAGATGGGCTCATTCGATTCCTCATCAAATTCTACAGTTAGCATTCCCCAAAGGTAAATTTGCTGTACGAGCTTCCGTTTCCGAGATATTTGACAAAAACCGTACAGATTTGAAAAATGATGTGTCAAATGTCCTTGAAATCGGACAAAAACCGTACAGATATGAAAAATTATGTGGTTCAATCGGCTACATTTTGAATCGAAAGTCGTAGAGCCTCGCAGATGGGCTCATTCGATTCCTCATCAAATTCTACAGTTAGCATTCCCCGAAGGTAAATTTGCTGTACGAGCTTCCGTTTCCGAGATATTTGACAAAAACCGTACAGATATGAAAAATTATGTGGTTCAAACGGCTATAAGTTTTGAATCGAAAGTCGTAGAGCCTCGCAGATGGGCTCATTCTACTCCTCATCAAATTCTACAGTTAGCATTCCCCAAAGGTAAATTTGCTGTACGAGCTTCCGTTTCCGAGATATTTGACAAAAACCGTACAGATTTGAAAAATGATGTGTCAAATGTCCTTGAAATCGGACAAAAACCGTACAGATATGAACAATTATGTGGTTCAATCGGCTACATTTTGAATCGAAAGTCGTAGAGCCTCGCAGATGGGCTCATTCGATTCCTCATCAAATTCTACAGTTAGCATTCCCCAAAGGTAAATTTGCTGTACGAGCTTCCGTTTCCGAGATATTTGACAAAAACCGTACAGATATGAAAAATTATGTGGTTCAAACGGCTATAAGTTTTGAATCGAAAGTCGTAGAGCCTCGCAGATGGGCTCATTCTACTCCTCATCAAATTCTACAGTTAGCATTCCCCAAAGGTAAATTTGCTGTACGAGCTTCCGTTTCCGAGATATTTGACAAAAACCGTACAGATTTGAAAAATGATGTGTCAAATGTCCTTGAAATCGGACAAAAACCGTACAGATATGAAAAATTATGTGGTTCAATCGGCTACATTTTGAATCGAAAGTCGTAGAGCCTCGCAGATGGGCTCATTCGATTCCTCATCAAATTCTACAGTTAGCATTCCCCGAAGGTAAATTTGCTGTACGAGCTTCCGTTTCCGAGATATTTGACAAAAACCGTACAGATATGAAAAATTATGTGGTTCAAACGGCTATAAGTTTTGAATCGAAAGTCGTAGAGCCTCGCAGATGGGCTCATTCTACTCCTCATCAAATTCTACAGTTAGCATTCCCCAAAGGTAAATTTGCTGTACGAGCTTCCGTTTCCGAGATATTTGACAAAAACCGTACAGATTTGAAAAATGATGTGTCAAATGTCCTTGAAATCGGACAAAAACCGTACAGATATGAACAATTATGTGGTTCAATCGGCTACATTTTGAATCGAAAGTCGTAGAGCCTCGCAGATGGGCTCATTCGATTCCTCATCAAATTCTACAGTTAGCATTCCCCAAAGGTAAATTTGCTGTACGAGCTTCCGTTTCCGAGATATTTGACAAAAACCGTACAGATATGAAAAATTATGTGGTTCAAACGGCTATAAGTTTTGAATCGAAAGTCGTAGAGCCTCGCAGATGGGCTCATTCTACTCCTCATCAAATTCTACAGTTAGCATTCCCCAAAGGTAAATTTGCTGTACGAGCTTCCGTTTCCGAGATATTTGACAAAAACCGTACAGATTTGAAAAATGATGTGTCAAATGTCCTTGAAATCGGACAAAAACCGTACAGATATGAACAATTATGTGGTTCAATCGGCTACATTTTGAATCGAAAGTCGTAGAGCCTCGCAGATGGGCTCATTCGATTCCTCATCAAATTCTACAGTTAGCATTCCCCAAAGGTAAATTTGCTGTACGAGCTTCCGTTTCCGAGATATTTGACAAAAACCGTACAGATTTGAAAAATGATGTGTCAAATGTCCTTGAAATCGGACAAAAACCGTACAGATATGAAAAATTATGTGGTTCAAACGGCTATAAGTTTTGAATCGAAAGTCGTAGAGCCTCGCAGATGGGCTCATTCTACTCCTCATCAAATTCTACAGTTAGCATTCGCCAAAGGTAAATTTGCTGTACGAGCTTCCGTTTCCAAGATATTTGACAAAAACCGTACAGATTTGAAAAATGATGTGTCAAATGTCCTTGAAATCGGACAAAAACCGTACAGATATGAACAATTATGTGGTTCAATCGGCTACATTTTGAATCGAAAGTCGTAGAGCCTCGCAGATGGGCTCATTCTACTCCTCATCAAATTCTACAGTTAGCATTCCCCGAAGGTAAATTTGCTGTACGAGCTTCCGTTTCCGAGATATTTGACAAAAACCGTACAGATTTGAAAAATGATGTGTCAAATGTCCTTGAAATCGGACAAAAACCGTACAGATATGAACAATTATGTGGTTCAATCGGCTACATTTTGAATCGAAAGTCGTAGAGCCTCGCAGATGGGCTCATTCGATTCCTCATCAAATTCTACAGTTAGCATTCCCCAAAGGTAAATTTGCTGTACGAGCTTCCGTTTCCGAGATATTTGACAAAAACCGTACAGATATGAAAAATTATGTGGTTCAAACGGCTATAAGTTTTGAATCGAAAGTCGTAGAGCCTCGCAGATGGGCTCATTCTACTCCTCATCAAATTCTACAGTTAGCATTCCCCAAAGGTAAATTTGCTGTACGAGCTTCCGTTTCCGAGATATTTGACAAAAACCGTACAGATTTGAAAAATGATGTGTCAAATGTCCTTGAAATCGGACAAAAACCGTACAGATATGAAAAATTATGTGGTTCAATCGGCTACATTTTGAATCGAAAGTCGTAGAGCCTCGCAGATGGGCTCATTCGATTCCTCATCAAATTCTACAGTTAGCATTCCCCGAAGGTAAATTTGCTGTACGAGCTTCCGTTTCCGAGATATTTGACAAAAACCGTACAGATTTGAAAAATGATGTGTCAAATGTCCTTGAAATCGGACAAAAACCGTACAGATATGAAAAATGATGTGGTTCAATCGGCTACATTTTGAATCGAAAGTCGTAGAGCCTCGCAGATGGGCTCATTCTACTCCTCATCAAATTCTACAGTTAGCATTCCCCTATGCAGGTAAATTTGCTGTACGAGCTTCCGTTTCCGAGATATTTGACAAAAACCGTACAGATATGAAAAATGATGTGGTTCAAACGGCTATAACTTTTGAATTGAAAGTCGTAGAGCCTCGCAGATGGGCTCATTCTACTCCTCATCAAATTCTACAGTTAGCATTCCCCTATGCAGGTAAATTTGCTGTACGAGCTTCCGTTTCCGAGATATTTGACAAAAACCGTACAGATTTGAAAAATGATGTGTCAAATGTCCTTGAAATCGGACAAAAACCGTACAGATATGAAAAATTATGTGGTTCAATCGGCTACATTTTGAATCGAAAGTCGTAGAGCCTCGCAGATGGGCTCATTCGATTCCTCATCAAATTCTACAGTTAGCATTCCCCGAAGGTAAATTTGCTGTACGAGCTTCCGTTTCCGAGATATTTGACAAAAACCGTACAGATTTGAAAAATGATGTGTCAAATGTCCTTGAAATCGGACAAAAACCGTACAGATATGAAAAATTATGTGGTTCAATCGGCTACATTTTGAATCGAAAGTCGTAGAGCCTCGCAGATGGGCTCATTCGATTCCTCATCAAATTCTACAGTTAGCATTCCCCAAAGGTAAATTTGCTGTACGAGCTTCCGTTTCCGAGATATTTGACAAAAACCGTACAGATATGAAAAATTATGTGGTTCAAACGGCTATAAGTTTTGAATCGAAAGTCGTAGAGCCTCGCAGATGGGCTCATTCTACTCCTCATCAAATTCTACAGTTAGCATTCCCCTGTGCAGGTAAATTTGCTGTACGAGCTTCCGTTTCCGAGATATTTGACAAAAACCGTACAGATTTGAAAAATGATGTGGTTCAATCGGCTACATTTTGAATCGAAAGTCGTAGAGCCTCGCAGATGGGCTCATTCGATTCCTCATCAAATTCTACAGTTAGCATTCCCCGAAGGTAAATTTGCTGTACGAGCTTCCGTTTCCGAGATATTTTACAAAAACCGTACAGATTTGAAAAATGATGTGTCAAATGTCCTTGAAATCGGACAAAAACCGTACAGATATGAAAAATTATGTGGTTCAAACGGCTATAAGTTTTGAATCGAAAGTCGTAGAGCTTCGCAGATGGGCTCATTCTACTCCTCATCAAATTCTACAGTTAGCATTCCCCAAAGGTAAATTTGCTGTACGAGCTTCCGTTTCCGAGATATTTGACAAAAACCGTACAGATTTGAAAAATGATGTGTCAAATGTCCTTGAAATCGGACAAAAACCGTACAGATATGAACAATTATGTGGTTCAATCGGCTACATTTTGAATCGAAAGTCGTAGAGCCTCGCAGATGGGCTCATTCTACTCCTCATCAAATTCTACAGTTAGCATTCCCCGAAGGTAAATTTGCTGTACGAGCTTCCGTTTCCGAGATATTTGACAAAAACCGTACAGATTTGAAAAATGATGTGTCAAATGTCCTTGAAATCGGACAAAAACCGTACAGATATGAACAATTATGTGGTTCAATCGGCTACATTTTGAATCGAAAGTCGTAGAGCCTCGCAGATGGGCTCATTCGATTCCTCATCAAATTCTACAGTTAGCATTCCCCAAAGGTAAATTTGCTGTACGAGCTTCCGTTTCCGAGATATTTGACAAAAACCGTACAGATATGAAAAATTATGTGGTTCAAACGGCTATAAGTTTTGAATCGAAAGTCGTAGAGCCTCGCAGATGGGCTCATTCTACTCCTCATCAAATTCTACAGTTAGCATTCCCCAAAGGTAAATTTGCTGTACGAGCTTCCGTTTCCGAGATATTTGACAAAAACCGTACAGATTTGAAAAATGATGTGTCAAATGTCCTTGAAATCGGACAAAAACCGTACAGATATGAAAAATTATGTGGTTCAATCGGCTACATTTTGAATCGAAAGTCGTAGAGCCTCGCAGATGGGCTCATTTGATTCCTCATCAAATTCTACAGTTAGCATTCCCCAAAGGTAAATTTGCTGTACGAGCTTCCGTTTCCGAGATATTTGACAAAAACCGTACAGATATGAAAAATTATGTGGTTCAAACGGCTATAAGTTTTGAATCGAAAGTCGTAGAGCCTCGCAGATGGGCTCATTCTACTCCTCATCAAATTCTACAGTTAGCATTCCCCAAAGGTAAATTTGCTGTACGAGCTTCCGTTTCCGAGATATTTGACAAAAACCGTACAGATTTGAAAAATGATGTGTCAAATGTCCTTGAAATCGGACAAAAACCGTACAGATATGAAAAATTATGTGGTTCAATCGGCTACATTTTGAATCGAAAGTCGTAGAGCCTCGCAGATGGGCTCATTCTACTCCTCATCAAATTCTACAGTTAGCATTCCCCAAAGGTAAATTTGCTGTACGAGCTTCCGTTTCCGAGATATTTGACAAAAACCGTACAGATTTGAAAAATGATGTGTCAAATGTCCTTGAAATCGGACAAAAACCGTACAGATATGAACAATTATGTGGTTCAATCGGCTACATTTTGAATCGAAAGTCGTAGAGCCTCGCAGATGGGCTCATTCGATTCCTCATCAAATTCTACAGTTAGCATTCCCCAAAGGTAAATTTGCTGTACGAGCTTCCGTTTCCGAGATATTTGACAAAAACCGTACAGATATGAAAAATTATGTGGTTCAAACGGCTATAAGTTTTGAATCGAAAGTCGTAGAGCCTCGCAGATGGGCTCATTCTACTCCTCATCAAATTCTACAGTTAGCATTCCCCAAAGGTAAATTTGCTGTACGAGCTTCCGTTTCCGAGATATTTGACAAAAACCGTACAGATTTGAAAAATGATGTGTCAAATGTCCTTGAAATCGGACAAAAACCGTACAGATATGAAAAATTATGTGGTTCAATCGGCTACATTTTGAATCGAAAGTCGTAGAGCCTCGCAGATGGGCTCATTTGATTCCTCATCAAATTCTACAGTTAGCATTCCCCAAAGGTAAATTTGCTGTACGAGCTTCCGTTTCCGAGATATTTGACAAAAACCGTACAGATTTGAAAAATGATGTGTCAAATGTCCTTGAAATCGGACAAAAACCGTACAGATATGAAAAATTATGTGGTTCAATCGGCTACATTTTGAATCGAAAGTCGTAGAGCCTCGCAGATGGGCTCATTCGATTCCTCATCAAATTCTACAGTTAGCATTCCCCGAAGGTAAATTTGCTGTACGAGCTTCCGTTTCCGAGATATTTGACAAAAACCGTACAGATATGAAAAATTATGTGGTTCAAACGGCTATAAGTTTTGAATCGAAAGTCGTAGAGCCTCGCAGATGGGCTCATTCTACTCCTCATCAAATTCTACAGTTAGCATTCCCCTGTGTAGGTAAATTTGCTGTACGAGCTTCCGTTTCCGAGATATTTGACAAAAACCGTACAGATTTGAAAAATGATGTGTCAAATGTCCTTGAAATCGGACAAAAACCGTACAGATATGAAAAATTATGTGGTTCAATCGGCTACATTTTGAATCGAAAGTCGTAGAGCCTCGCAGATGGGCTCATTCGATTCCTCATCAAATTCTACAGTTAGCATTCCCCGAAGGTAAATTTGCTGTACGAGCTTCCGTTTCCGAGATATTTGACAAAAACCGTACAGATTTGAAAAATGATGTGTCAAATGTCCTTGAAATCGGACAAAAACCGTACAGATATGAAAAATTATGTGGTTCAATCGGCTACATTTTGAATCGAAAGTCGTAGAGCCTCGCAGATGGGCTCATTCGATTCCTCATCAAATTCTACAGTTAGCATTCCCAAAGGTAAATTTGCTGTACGAGCTTCCGTTTCCGAGATATTTGACAAAAACCGTACAGATATGAAAAATTATGTGGTTCAAACGGCTATAACTTTTGAATCGAAAGTCGTAGAGCCTCGCAGATGGGCTCATTCGATTCCTCATCAAATTCTACAGTTAGCATTCCCCAAAGGTAAATTTGCTGTACGAGCTTCCGTTTCCGAGATATTTGACAAAAACCGTACAGATATGAAAAATTATGTGGTTCAAACGGCTATAACTTTTGAATCGAAAGTCGTAGAGCCTCGCAGATGGGCTCATTCTACTCTTCATCAAATTCTACAGTTAGCATTCCCCTATGCAGGTAAATTTGCTGTACGAGCTTCCGTTTCCGAGATATTTGACAAAAACCGTACAGATTTGAAAAATGATGTGTCAAATGTCCTTGAAATCGGACAAAAACCGTACAGATATGAAAAATGATGTGGTTCAATCGGCTACATTTTGAATCGAAAGTCGTAGAGCCTCGCAGATGGGCTCATTCTACTCCTCATCAAATTCTACAGTTAGCATTCCCCAAAGGTAAATTTGCTGTACGAGCTTCCGTTTCCGAGATATTTGACAAAAAACGTACAGATTTGAAAAATGATGTGTGAAATGTCCTTGAAATCGGACAAAAACTGTACAGATATGAAAAATTATGTGGTTCAAACGGCTATAAATTTTGAATCGAAAGTCGTAGAGCCTCGCAGATGGGCTCATTCGATTCCTCATCAAATTCTACAGTTAGCATTCCCCGAAGGTAAATTTGCTGTACGAGCTTCCGTTTCCGAGATATATGACAAAAACCGTACAGATATGAAAAATTATGTGGTTCAAACGGCTATAAGTTTTGAATCGAAAGTCGTAGAGCCTCGCAGATGGGCTCATTCTACTCCTCATCAAATTCTACAGTTAGCATTCCCCAAAGGTAAATTTGCTGTACGAGCTTCCGTTTCCGAGATATTTGACAAAAACCGTACAGATTTGAAAAATGATGTGTCAAATGTCCTTGAAATCGGACAAAAACCGTACAGATATGAAAAATGATGTGTGAAATGTCCTTGAAATCGGACAAAAACTGTACAGATATGAAAAATTATGTGGTTCAAACGGCTATAAATTTTGAATCGAAAGTCGTAGAGCCTCGCAGATGGGCTCATTCTACTCCTCATCAAATTCTACAGTTAGCATTCCCCTGTGTAGGTAAATTTGCTGTACGAGCTTCCGTTTCCGAGATATTTGACAAAAACCGTACAGATTTGAAAAATGATGTGTCAAATGTCCTTGAAATCGGACAAAAACCGTACAGATATGAACAATTATGTGGTTCAATCGGCTACATTTTGAATCGAAAGTCGTAGAGCCTCGCAGATGGGCTCATTCTACTCCTCATCAAATTCTACAGTTAGCATTCCCCGAAGGTAAATTTGCTGTACGAGCTTCCGTTTCCGAGATATTTGACAAAAACCGTACAGATTTGAAAAATGATGTGTCAAATGTCCTTGAAATCGGACAAAAACCGTACAGATATGAACAATTATGTGGTTCAATCGGCTACATTTTGAATCGAAAGTCGTAGAGCCTCGCAGATGGGCTCATTCGATTCCTCATCAAATTCTACAGTTAGCATTCCCCAAAGGTAAATTTGCTGTACGAGCTTCCGTTTCCGAGATATTTGACAAAAACCGTACAGATATGAAAAATTATGTGGTTCAAACGGCTATAAGTTTTGAATCGAAAGTCGTAGAGCCTCGCAGATGGGCTCATTCTACTCCTCATCAAATTCTACAGTTAGCATTCCCCAAAGGTAAATTTGCTGTACGAGCTTCCGTTTCCGAGATATTTGACAAAAACCGTACAGATTTGAAAAATGATGTGTCAAATGTCCTTGAAATCGGACAAAAACCGTACAGATATGAAAAATTATGTGGTTCAATCGGCTACATTTTGAATCGAAAGTCGTAGAGCCTCGCAGATGGGCTCATTCGATTCCTCATCAAATTCTACAGTTAGCATTCCCCGAAGGTAAATTTGCTGTACGAGCTTCCGTTTCCGAGATATTTGACAAAAACCGTACAGATATGAAAAATTATGTGGTTCAAACGGCTATAAGTTTTGAATCGAAAGTCGTAGAGCCTCGCAGATGGGCTCATTCTACTCCTCATCAAATTCTACAGTTAGCATTCCCCAAAGGTAAATTTGCTGTACGAGCTTCCGTTTCCGAGATATTTGACAAAAACCGTACAGATTTGAAAAATGATGTGTCAAATGTCCTTGAAATCGGACAAAAACCGTACAGATATGAACAATTATGTGGTTCAATCGGCTACATTTTGAATCGAAAGTCGTAGAGCCTCGCAGATGGGCTCATTCGATTCCTCATCAAATTCTACAGTTAGCATTCCCCGAAGGTAAATTTGCTGTACGAGCTTCCGTTTCCGAGATATTTGACAAAAACCGTACAGATATGAAAAATTATGTGGTTCAAACGGCTATAAGTTTTGAATCGAAAGTCGTAGAGCCTCGCAGATGGGCTCATTCTACTCCTCATCAAATTCTACAGTTAGCATTCCCCAAAGGTAAATTTGCTGTACGAGCTTCCGTTTCCGAGATATTTGACAAAAACCGTACAGATTTGAAAAATGATGTGTCAAATGTCCTTGAAATCGGACAAAAACCGTACAGATATGAAAAATTATGTGGTTCAATCGGCTACATTTTGAATCGAAAGTCGTAGAGCCTCGCAGATGGGCTCATTCGATTCCTCATCAAATTCTACAGTTAGCATTCCCCAAAGGTAAATTTGCTGTACGAGCTTCCGTTTCCGAGATATTTGACAAAAACCGTACAGATTTGAAAAATGATGTGTGAAATGTCCTTGAAATCGGACAAAAACTGTACAGATATGAAAAATTATGTGGTTCAAACGGCTATAAATTTTGAATCGAAAGTCGTAGAGCCTCGCAGATGGGCTCATTCTACTCCTCATCAAATTCTACAGTTAGCATTCCCCTGTGTAGGTAAATTTGCTGTACGAGCTTCCGTTTCCGAGATATTTGACAAAAACCGTACAGATTTGAAAAATGATGTGTCAAATGTCCTTGAAATCGGACAAAAACCGTACAGATATGAAAAATTATGTGGTTCAATCGGCTACATTTTGAATCGAAAGTCGTAGAGCCTCGCAGATGGGCTCATTCGATTCCTCATCAAATTCTACAGTTAGCATTCCCCGAAGGTAAATTTGCTGTACGAGCTTCCGTTTCCGAGATATTTGACAAAAACCGTACAGATTTGAAAAATGATGTGTCAAATGTCCTTGAAATCGGACAAAAACCGTACAGATATGAAAAATTATGTGGTTCAATCGGCTACATTTTGAATCGAAAGTCGTAGAGCCTCGCAGATGGGCTCATTCGATTCCTCATCAAATTCTACAGTTAGCATTCCCAAAGGTAAATTTGCTGTACGAGCTTCCGTTTCCGAGATATTTGACAAAAACCGTACAGATATGAAAAATTATGTGGTTCAAACGGCTATAACTTTTGAATCGAAAGTCGTAGAGCCTCGCAGATGGGCTCATTCGATTCCTCATCAAATTCTACAGTTAGCATTCCCCAAAGGTAAATTTGCTGTACGAGCTTCCGTTTCCGAGATATTTGACAAAAACCGTACAGATATGAAAAATTATGTGGTTCAAACGGCTATAACTTTTGAATCGAAAGTCGTAGAGCCTCGCAGATGGGCTCATTCTACTCTTCATCAAATTCTACAGTTAGCATTCCCCTATGCAGGTAAATTTGCTGTACGAGCTTCCGTTTCCGAGATATTTGACAAAAACCGTACAGATTTGAAAAATGATGTGTCAAATGTCCTTGAAATCGGACAAAAACCGTACAGATATGAAAAATGATGTGGTTCAATCGGCTACATTTTGAATCGAAAGTCGTAGAGCCTCGCAGATGGGCTCATTCTACTCCTCATCAAATTCTACAGTTAGCATTCCCCAAAGGTAAATTTGCTGTACGAGCTTCCGTTTCCGAGATATTTGACAAAAACCGTACAGATTTGAAAAATGATGTGTGAAGTGTCCTTGAAATCGGACAAAAACCGTACAGATATGAAAAATGATGTGGTTCAATCGGCTACATTTTGAATCGAAAGTCGTAGAGCCTCGCAGATGGGCTAATTCGATTCCTCATCAAATTCTACAGTTAGCATTCCCCGAAGGTAAATTTGCTGTACGAGCTTCCGTTTCCGAGATATTTGACAAAAAACGTACAGATTTGAAAAATGATGTGTGAAATGTCCTTGAAATCGGACAAAAACTGTACAGATATGAAAAATTATGTGGTTCAAACGGCTATAAATTTTGAATCGAAAGTCGTAGAGCCTCGCAGATGGGCTCATTCGATTCCTCATCAAATTCTACAGTTAGCATTCCCCGAAGGTAAATTTGCTGTACGAGCTTCCGTTTCCGAGATATATGACAAAAACCGTACAGATATGAAAAATTATGTGGTTCAAACGGCTATAAGTTTTGAATCGAAAGTCGTAGAGCCTCGCAGATGGGCTCATTCTACTCCTCATCAAATTCTACAGTTAGCATTCCCCAAAGGTAAATTTGCTGTACGAGCTTCCGTTTCCGAGATATTTGACAAAAACCGTACAGATTTGAAAAATGATGTGTCAAATGTCCTTGAAATCGGACAAAAACCGTACAGATATGAAAAATGATGTGTGAAATGTCCTTGAAATCGGACAAAAACTGTACAGATATGAAAAATTATGTGGTTCAAACGGCTATAAATTTTGAATCGAAAGTCGTAGAGCCTCGCAGATGGGCTCATTCTACTCCTCATCAAATTCTACAGTTAGCATTCCCCTGTGTAGGTAAATTTGCTGTACGAGCTTCCGTTTCTGAGATATTTGACAAAAACCGTACAGATTTGAAAAATGATGTGTCAAATGTCCTTGAAATCGGACAAAAACCGTACAGATATGAAAAATTATGTGGTTCAATCGGCTACATTTTGAATCGAAAGTCGTAGAGCCTCGCAGATGGGCTCATTCGATTCCTCATCAAATTCTACAGTTAGCATTCCCCGAAGGTAAATTTGCTGTACGAGCTTCCGTTTCCGAGATATTTGACAAAAACCGTACAGATTTGAAAAATGATGTGTCAAATGTCCTTGAAATCGGACAAAAACCGTACAGATATGAAAAATTATGTGGTTCAATCGGCTACATTTTGAATCGAAAGTCGTAGAGCCTCGCAGATGGGCTCATTCGATTCCTCATCAAATTCTACAGTTAGCATTCCCCGAAGGTAAATTTGCTGTACGAGCTTCCGTTTCCGAGATATATGACAAAAACCGTACAGATATGAAAAATTATGTGGTTCAAACGGCTATAAGTTTTGAATCGAAAGTCGTAGAGCCTCGCAGATGGGCTCATTCTACTCCTCATCAAATTCTACAGTTAGCATTCCCCAAAGGTAAATTTGCTGTACGAGCTTCCGTTTCCGAGATATTTGACAAAAACCGTACAGATTTGAAAAATGATGTGTCAAATGTCCTTGAAATCGGACAAAAACCGTACAGATATGAAAAATTATGTGGTTCAATCGGCTACATTTTGAATCGAAAGTCGTAGAGCCTCGCAGATGGGCTCATTCGATTCCTCATCAAATTCTACAGTTAGCATTCCCCGAAGGGAAATTTGCTGTACGAGCTTCCGTTTCCGAGATATTTGACAAAAACCGTACAGATATGAAAAATTATGTGGTTCAAACGGCTATAAGTTTTGAATCGAAAGTCGTAGAGCCTCGCAGATGGGCTCATTCTACTCCTCATCAAATTCTACAGTTAGCATTCCCCAAAGGTAAATTTGCTGTACGAGCTTCCGTTTCCGAGATATTTGACAAAAACCGTACAGATTTGAAAAATGATGTGTCAAATGTCCTTGAAATCGGACAAAAACCGTACAGATATGAAAAATTATGTGGTTCAATCGGCTATATTTTGAATCGAAAGTCGTAGAGCCTCGCAGATGGGCTCATTCGATTCCTCATCAAATTCTACAGTTAGCATTCCCCGAAGGTAAATTTGCTGTACGAGCTTCCGTTTCCGAGATATTTGACAAAAACCGTACAGATATGAAAAATTATGTGGTTCAAACGGCTATAAGTATTGAATCGAAAGTCGTAGAGCCTCGCAGATGGGCTCATTCTACTCCTCATCAAATTCTACAGTTAGCATTCCCCAAAGGTAAATTTGCTGTACGAGCTTCCGTTTCCGAGATATTTGACAAAAACCGTACAGATTTGAAAAATGATGTGTCAAATGTCCTTGAAATCGGACAAAAACCGTACAGATATGAAAAATTATGTGGTTCAATCGGCTACATTTTGAATCGAAAGTCGTAGAGCCTCGCAGATGGGCTCATTCGATTCCTCATCAAATTCTACAGTTAGCATTCCCCAAAGGTAAATTTGCTGTACGAGCTTCCGTTTTTGAGATATTTGACAAAAACCGTACAGATTTGAAAAATGACGTGTCAAATGTCCTTGAAATCGGACAAAAACCGTACAGATATGAAAAATGATGTGGTTCAATCGGCTACATTTTGAATCGAAAGTCGTAGAGCCTCGCAGATGGGCTCATTCTACTCCTCATCAAATTCTACAGTTAGCATTCCCCAAAGGTAAATTTGCTGTACGAGCTTCCGTTTCCGAGATATTTGACAAAAACCGTACAGATTTGAAAAATGATGTGTGAAGTGTCCTTGAAATCGGACAAAAACCGTACAGATATGAAAAATGATGTGGTTCAATCGGCTACATTTTGAATCGAAAGTCGTAGAGCCTCGCAGATGGGCTAATTCGATTCCTCATCAAATTCTACAGTTAGCATTCCCCGAAGGTAAATTTGCTGTACGAGCTTCCGTTTCCGAGATATTTGACAAAAAACGTACAGATTTGAAAAATGATGTGTGAAATGTCCTTGAAATCGGACAAAAACTGTACAGATATGAAAAATTATGTGGTTCAAACGGCTATAAATTTTGAATCGAAAGTCGTAGAGCCTCGCAGATGGGCTCATTCGATTCCTCATCAAATTCTACAGTTAGCATTCCCCGAAGGTAAATTTGCTGTACGAGCTTCCGTTTCCGAGATATATGACAAAAACCGTACAGATATGAAAAATTATGTGGTTCAAACGGCTATAAGTTTTGAATCGAAAGTCGTAGAGCCTCGCAGATGGGCTCATTCTACTCCTCATCAAATTCTACAGTTAGCATTCCCCAAAGGTAAATTTGCTGTACGAGCTTCCGTTTCCGAGATATTTGACAAAAACCGTACAGATTTGAAAAATGATGTGTCAAATGTCCTTGAAATCGGACAAAAACCGTACAGATATGAAAAATGATGTGTGAAATGTCCTTGAAATCGGACAAAAACTGTACAGATATGAAAAATTATGTGGTTCAAACGGCTATAAATTTTGAATCGAAAGTCGTAGAGCCTCGCAGATGGGCTCATTCTACTCCTCATCAAATTCTACAGTTAGCATTCCCCTGTGTAGGTAAATTTGCTGTACGAGCTTCCGTTTCTGAGATATTTGACAAAAACCGTACAGATTTGAAAAATGATGTGTCAAATGTCCTTGAAATCGGACAAAAACCGTACAGATATGAAAAATTATGTGGTTCAATCGGCTACATTTTGAATCGAAAGTCGTAGAGCCTCGCAGATGGGCTCATTCGATTCCTCATCAAATTCTACAGTTAGCATTCCCCGAAGGTAAATTTGCTGTACGAGCTTCCGTTTCCGAGATATTTGACAAAAACCGTACAGATTTGAAAAATGATGTGTCAAATGTCCTTGAAATCGGACAAAAACCGTACAGATATGAAAAATTATGTGGTTCAATCGGCTACATTTTGAATCGAAAGTCGTAGAGCCTCGCAGATGGGCTCATTCGATTCCTCATCAAATTCTACAGTTAGCATTCCCCGAAGGTAAATTTGCTGTACGAGCTTCCGTTTCCGAGATATATGACAAAAACCGTACAGATATGAAAAATTATGTGGTTCAAACGGCTATAAGTTTTGAATCGAAAGTCGTAGAGCCTCGCAGATGGGCTCATTCTACTCCTCATCAAATTCTACAGTTAGCATTCCCCAAAGGTAAATTTGCTGTACGAGCTTCCGTTTCCGAGATATTTGACAAAAACCGTACAGATTTGAAAAATGATGTGTCAAATGTCCTTGAAATCGGACAAAAACCGTACAGATATGAAAAATTATGTGGTTCAATCGGCTACATTTTGAATCGAAAGTCGTAGAGCCTCGCAGATGGGCTCATTCGATTCCTCATCAAATTCTACAGTTAGCATTCCCCGAAGGGAAATTTGCTGTACGAGCTTCCGTTTCCGAGATATTTGACAAAAACCGTACAGATATGAAAAATTATGTGGTTCAAACGGCTATAAGTTTTGAATCGAAAGTCGTAGAGCCTCGCAGATGGGCTCATTCTACTCCTCATCAAATTCTACAGTTAGCATTCCCCAAAGGTAAATTTGCTGTACGAGCTTCCGTTTCCGAGATATTTGACAAAAACCGTACAGATTTGAAAAATGATGTGTCAAATGTCCTTGAAATCGGACAAAAACCGTACAGATATGAAAAATTATGTGGTTCAATCGGCTATATTTTGAATCGAAAGTCGTAGAGCCTCGCAGATGGGCTCATTCGATTCCTCATCAAATTCTACAGTTAGCATTCCCCGAAGGTAAATTTGCTGTACGAGCTTCCGTTTCCGAGATATTTGACAAAAACCGTACAGATATGAAAAATTATGTGGTTCAAACGGCTATAAGTATTGAATCGAAAGTCGTAGAGCCTCGCAGATGGGCTCATTCTACTCCTCATCAAATTCTACAGTTAGCATTCCCCAAAGGTAAATTTGCTGTACGAGCTTCCGTTTCCGAGATATTTGACAAAAACCGTACAGATTTGAAAAATGATGTGTCAAATGTCCTTGAAATCGGACAAAAACCGTACAGATATGAAAAATTATGTGGTTCAATCGGCTACATTTTGAATCGAAAGTCGTAGAGCCTCGCAGATGGGCTCATTCGATTCCTCATCAAATTCTACAGTTAGCATTCCCCAAAGGTAAATTTGCTGTACGAGCTTCCGTTTTTGAGATATTTGACAAAAACCGTACAGATTTGAAAAATGACGTGTCAAATGTCCTTGAAATCGGACAAAAACCGTACAGATATGAAAAATTATGTGGTTCAATCGGCTATAAGTTTTGAATCGAAAGTCGTAGAGCCTCGCAGATGGGCTCATTCGATTCCTCATCAAATTCTACAGTTAGCATTCCCCGAAGGTAAATTTGCTGTACGAGCTTCCGTTTCCGAGATATTTGACAAAAACCGTACAGATTTGAAAAATGACGTGTCAAATGTCCTTGAAATCGGACAAAAACCGTACAGATATGAAAAATTATGTGGTTCAAACGGCTATAAGTTTTGAATCGAAAGTCGTAGAGCCTCGCAGATGGGCTCATTCGATTCCTCATCAAATTCTACAGTTAGCATTCCCCAAAGGTAAATTTGCTGTACGAGCTTCCGTTTCCGAGATATTTGACAAAAACCGTACAGATTTGAAAAATGATGTGTCAAATGTCCTTGAAATCGGACAAAAACCGTACAGATATGAAAAATTATGTGGTTCAATCGGCTACATTTTGAATCGAAAGTCGTAGAGCCTCGCAGATGGGCTCATTCGATTCCTCATCAAATTCTACAGTTAGCATTCCCCAAAGGTAAATTTGCTGTACGAGCTTCCGTTTCCGAGATATTTGACAAAAACCGTACAGATATGAAAAATTATGTGGTTCAAACGGCTATAAGTTTTGAATCGAAAGTCGTAGAGCCTCGCAGATGGGCTCATTCTACTCCTCATCAAATTCTACAGTTAGCATTCCCCAAAGGTAAATTTGCTGTACGAGCTTCCGTTTCCGAGATATTTGACAAAAACCGTAGAGATTTGAAAAATGATGTGTCAAATGTCCTTGAAATCGGACAAAAACCGTACAGATATGAAAAATTATGTGGTTCAATCGGCTACATTTTGAATCGAAAGTCGTAGAGCCTCGCAGATGGGCTCATTCGATTCCTCATCAAATTCTACAGTTAGCATTCCCCGAAGGTAAATTTGCTGTACGAGCTTCCGTTTCCGAGATATTTGACAAAAACCGTACAGATATGAAAAATTATGTGGTTCAAACGGCTATAAGTTTTGAATCGAAAGTCGTAGAGCCTCGCAGATGGGCTCATTCTACTCCTCATCAAATTCTACAGTTAGCATTCCCGAAAGGTAAATTTGCTGTACGAGCTTCCGTTTCCGAGATATTTGACAAAAACCGTAAAGATTTGAAAAATGATGTGTCAAATGTCCTTGAAATCGGACAAAAACCGTACAGATATGAAAAATTATGTGGTTCAATCGGCTACATTTTGAATCGAAAGTCGTAGAGCCTCGCAGATGGGCTCATTCGATTCCTCATCAAATTCTACAGTTAGCATTCCCCAAAGGTAAATTTGCTGTACGAGCTTCCGTTTCCGAGATATTTGACAAAAACCGTAAAGATTTGAAAAATGATGTGTCAAATGTCCTTGAAATCGGACAAAAACCGTACAGATATGAAAAATTATGTGGTTCAATCGGCTACATTTTGAATCGAAAGTCGTAGAGCCTCGCAGATGGGCTCATTCGATTCCTCATCAAATTCTACAGTTAGCATTCCCCGAAGGTAAATTTGCTGTACGAGCTTCCGTTTCCGAGATATTTGACAAAAACCGTACAGATATGAAAAATTATGTGGTTCAAACGGCTATAACTTTTGAATCGAAAGTCGTAGAGCCTCGCAGATGGGCTCATTCGATTCCTCATCAAATTCTACAGTTAGCATTCCCCGAAGGTAAATTTGCTGTACGAGCTTCCGTTTCCGAGATATTTGACAAAAACCGTACAGATATGAAAAATTATGTGTCAAATGTCCTTGAAATCGGACAAAAACCGTACAGATATGAAAAATTATGTGGTTCAATCGGCTACATTTTGAATCGAAAGTCGTAGAGCCTCGCAGATGGGCTCATTCGATTCCTCATCAAATTCTACAGTTAGCATTCCCCGAAGGTAAATTTGCTGTACGAGCTTCCGTTTCCGAGATATTTGACAAAAACCGTACAGATATGAAAAATTATGTGGTTCAAACGGCTATAAGTTTTGAATCGAAAGTCGTAGAGCCTCGCAGATGGGCTCATTCTACTCCTCATCAAATTCTACAGTTAGCATTCCCCAAAGGTAAATTTGCTGTACGAGCTTCCGTTTCCGAGATATTTGACAAAAACCGTACAGATTTGAAAAATGATGTGTCAAATGTCCTTGAAATCGGACAAAAACCGTACAGATATGAAAAATTATGTGGTTCAATCGGCTACATTTTGAATCGAAAGTCGTAGAGCCTCGCAGATGGGCTCATTCGATTCCTCATCAAATTCTACAGTTAGCATTCCCCGAAGGTAAATTTGCTGTACGAGCTTCCGTTTCCGAGATATTTGACAAAAACCGTACAGATATGAAAAATTATGTGGTTCAAACGGCTATAAGTTTTGAATCGAAAGTCGTAGAGCCTCGCAGATGGGCTCATTCTACTCCTCATCAAATTCTACAGTTAGCATTCCCCAAAGGTAAATTTGCTGTACGAGCTTCCGTTTCCGAGATATTTGACAAAAACCGTACAGATTTGAAAAATGATGTGTCAAATGTCCTTGAAATCGGACAAAAACCGTACAGATATGAAAAATTATGTGGTTTAATCGGCTACATTTTGAATCGAAAGTCGTAGAGCCTCGCAGATGGGCTCATTCGATTCCTCATCAAATTCTACAGTTAGCATTCCCCAAAGGTAAATTTGCTGTACGAGCTTCCGTTTCCGAGATATTTGACAAAAACCGTACAGATATGAAAAATTATGTGGTTCAAACGGCTATAAGTTTTGAATCGAAAGTCGTAGAGCCTCGCAGATGGGCTCATTCTACTCCTCATCAAATTCTACAGTTAGCATTCCCCAAAGGTAAATTTGCTGTACGAGCTTCCGTTTCCGAGATATTTGACAAAAACCGTACAGATTTGAAAAATGATGTGTCAAATGTCCTTGAAATCGGACAAAAACCGTACAGATATGAAAAATTATGTGGTTCAATCGGCTACATTTTGAATCGAAAGTCGTAGAGCCTCGCAGATGGGCTCATTCGATTCCTCATCAAATTCTACAGTTAGCATTCCCCGAAGGTAAATTTGCTGTACGAGCTTCCGTTTCCGAGATATTTGACAAAAACCGTACAGATATGAAAAATTATGTGGTTCAAACGGCTATAAGTTTTGAATCGAAAGTCGTAGAGCCTCGCAGATGGGCTCATTCTACTCCTCATCAAATTCTACAGTTAGCATTCCCCAAAGGTAAATTTGCTGTACGAGCTTCCGTTTCCGAGATATTTGACAAAAACCGTACAGATTTGAAAAATGATGTGTCAAATGTCCTTGAAATCGGACAAAAACCGTACAGATATGAAAAATTATGTGGTTTAATCGGCTACATTTTGAATCGAAAGTCGTAGAGCCTCGCAGATGGGCTCATTCGATTCCTCATCAAATTCTACAGTTAGCATTCCCCAAAGGTAAATTTGCTGTACGAGCTTCCGTTTCCGAGATATTTGACAAAAACCGTACAGATATGAAAAATTATGTGGTTCAAACGGCTATAAGTTTTGAATCGAAAGTCGTAGAGCCTCGCAGATGGGCTCATTCTACTCCTCATCAAATTCTACAGTTAGCATTCCCCAAAGGTAAATTTGCTGTACGAGCTTCCGTTTCCGAGATATTTGACAAAAACCGTACAGATTTGAAAAATGATGTGTCAAATGTCCTTGAAATCGGACAAAAACCGTACAGATATGAAAAATTATGTGGTTCAATCGGCTACATTTTGAATCGAAAGTCGTAGAGCCTCGCAGATGGGCTCATTCGATTCCTCATCAAATTCTACAGTTAGCATTCCCCGAAGGTAAATTTGCTGTACGAGCTTCCGTTTCCGAGATATTTGACAAAAACCGTACAGATATGAAAAATTATGTGGTTCAAACGGCTATAAGTTTTGAATCGAAAGTCGTAGAGCCTCGCAGATGGGCTCATTCTACTCCTCATCAAATTCTACAGTTAGCATTCCCCAAAGGTAAATTTGCTGTACGAGCTTCCGTTTCCGAGATATTTGACAAAAACCGTACAGATTTGAAAAATGATGTGTCAAATGTCCTTGAAATCGGACAAAAACCGTACAGATATGAAAAATTATGTGGTTCAATCGGCTACATTTTGAATCGAAAGTCGTAGAGCCTCGCAGATGGGCTCATTCGATTCCTCATCAAATTCTACAGTTAGCATTCCCCAAAGGTAAATTTGCTGTACGAGCTTCCGTTTCCGAGATATTTGACAAAAACCGTAAAGATTTGAAAAATGATGTGTCAAATGTCCTTGAAATCGGACAAAAACCGTACAGATATGAAAAATTATGTGGTTCAATCGGCTACATTTTGAATCGAAAGTCGTAGAGCCTCGCAGATGGGCTCATTCGATTCCTCATCAAATTCTACAGTTAGCATTCCCCGAAGGTAAATTTGCTGTACGAGCTTCCGTTTCCGAGATATTTGACAAAAACCGTACAGATTTGAAAAATGATGTGTCAAATGTCCTTGAAATCGGACAAAAACCGTACAGATATGAAAAATTATGTGGTTCAAACGGCTATAAGTTTTGAATCGAAAGTCGTAGAGCCTCGCAGATGGGCTCATTCTACTCCTCATCAAATTCTACAGTTAGCATTCCCCAAAGGTAAATTTGCTGTACGAGCTTTCGTTTCCGAGATATTTGACAAAAACCGTACAGATATGAAAAATTATGTGGTTCAAACGGCTATAACTTTTGAATCGAAAGTCGTAGAGCCTCGCAGATGGGCTCATTCGATTCCTCATCAAATTCTACAGTTAGCATTCCCCGAAGGTAAATTTGCTGTACGAGCTTCCGTTTCCGAGATATTTGACAAAAACCGTACAGATATGAAAAATTATGTGGTTCAAACGGCTATAAGTTTTGAATCGAAAGTCGTAGAGCCTCGCAGATGGGCTCATTCTACTCCTCATCAAATTCTACAGTTAGCATTCCCCAAAGGTAAATTTGCTGTACGAGCTTCCGTTTCCGAGATATTTGACAAAAACCGTACAGATTTGAAAAATGATGTGTCAAATGTCCTTGAAATCGGACAAAAACCGTACAGATATGAAAAATTATGTGGTTCAATCGGCTACATTTTGAATCGAAAGTCGTAGAGCCTCGCAGATGGGCTCATTCGATTCCTCATCAAATTCTACAGTTAGCATTCCCCGAAGGTAAATTTGCTGTACGAGCTTCCGTTTCCGAGATATTTGACAAAAACCGTACAGATATGAAAAATTATGTGGTTCAAACGGCTATAAGTTTTGAATCGAAAGTCGTAGAGCCTCGCAGATGGGCTCATTCTACTCCTCATCAAATTCTACAGTTAGCATTCCCCAAAGGTAAATTTGCTGTACGAGCTTCCGTTTCCGAGATATTTGACAAAAACCGTACAGATTTGAAAAATGATGTGTCAAATGTCCTTGAAATCGGACAAAAACCGTACAGATATGAAAAATTATGTGGTTCAATCGGCTACATTTTGAATCGAAAGTCGTAGAGCCTCGCAGATGGGCTCATTCGATTCCTCATCAAATTCTACAGTTAGCATTCCCCAAAGGTAAATTTGCTGTACGAGCTTCCGTTTCCGAGATATTTGACAAAAACCGTACAGATATGAAAAATTATGTGGTTCAAACGGCTATAAGTTTTGAATCGAAAGTCGTAGAGCCTCGCAGATGGGCTCATTCTACTCCTCATCAAATTCTACAGTTAGCATTCCCCAAAGGTAAATTTGCTGTACGAGCTTCCGTTTCCGAGATATTTGACAAAAACCGTACAGATTTGAAAAATGATGTGTCAAATGTCCTTGAAATCGGACAAAAACCGTACAGATATGAAAAATTATGTGGTTCAATCGGCTACATTTTGAATCGAAAGTCGTAGAGCCTCGCAGATGGGCTCATTCGATTCCTCATCAAATTCTACAGTTAGCATTCCCCGAAGGTAAATTTGCTGTACGAGCTTCCGTTTCCGAGATATTTGACAAAAACCGTACAGATATGAAAAATTATGTGGTTCAAACAGCTATAAGTTTTGAATCGAAAGTCGTAGAGCCTCGCAGATGGGCTCATTCTACTCCTCATCAAATTCTACAGTTAGCATTCCCCAAAGGTAAATTTGCTGTACGAGCTTCCGTTTCCGAGATATTTGACAAAAACCGTACAGATTTGAAAAATGATGTGTCAAATGTCCTTGAAATCGGACAAAAACCGTACAGATATGAAAAATTATGTGGTTCAATCGGCTACATTTTGAATCGAAAGTCGTAGAGCCTCGCAGATGGGCTCATTCGATTCCTCATCAAATTCTACAGTTAGCATTCCCCAAAGGTAAATTTGCTGTACGAGCTTCCGTTTCCGAGATATTTGACAAAAACCGTAAAGATTTGAAAAATGATGTGTCAAATGTCCTTGAAATCGGACAAAAACCGTACAGATATGAAAAATTATGTGGTTCAATCGGCTACATTTTGAATCGAAAGTCGTAGAGCCTCGCAGATGGGCTCATTCGATTCCTCATCAAATTCTACAGTTAGCATTCCCCGAAGGTAAATTTGCTGTACGAGCTTCCGTTTCCGAGATATTTGACAAAAACCGTACAGATATGAAAAATTATGTGGTTCAAACGGCTATAAGTTTTGAATCGAAAGTCGTAGAGCCTCGCAGATGGGCTCATTCTACTCCTCATCAAATTCTACAGTTAGCATTCCCCAAAGGTAAATTTGCTGTACGAGCTTCCGTTTCCGAGATATTTGACAAAAACCGTACAGATTTGAAAAATGATGTGTCAAATGTCCTTGAAATCGGACAAAAACCGTACAGATATGAAAAATTATGTGGTTCAATCGGCTACATTTTGAATCGAAAGTCGTA
This sequence comes from Borostomias antarcticus, assembly GCF_949987555.1. Lineage (NCBI taxonomy): Eukaryota > Metazoa > Chordata > Actinopteri > Stomiiformes > Stomiidae > Borostomias > Borostomias antarcticus. The sequence continues at coordinate 1,336,355 of NW_028176821.1, forward strand.
GAGCCTCGCAGATGGGCTCATTCGATTCCTCATCAAATTCTACAGTTAGCATTCCCCAAAGGTAAATTTGCTGTACGAGCTTCCGTTTCCGAGATATTTGACAAAAACCGTACAGATATGAAAAATTATGTGGTTCAAACGGCTATAAGTTTTGAATCGAAAGTCGTAGAGCCTCGCAGATGGGCTCATTCTACTCCTCATCAAATTCTACAGTTAGCATTCCCCAAAGGTAAATTTGCTGTACGAGCTTCCGTTTCCGAGATATTTGACAAAAACCGTACAGATTTGAAAAATGATGTGTCAAATGTCCTTGAAATCGGACAAAAACCGTACAGATATGAAAAATTATGTGGTTCAATCGGCTACATTTTGAATCGAAAGTCGTAGAGCCTCGCAGATGGGCTCATTCGATTCCTCATCAAATTCTACAGTTAGCATTCCCCGAAGGTAAATTTGCTGTACGAGCTTCCGTTTCCGAGATATTTGACAAAAACCGTACAGATATGAAAAATTATGTGGTTCAAACAGCTATAAGTTTTGAATCGAAAGTCGTAGAGCCTCGCAGATGGGCTCATTCTACTCCTCATCAAATTCTACAGTTAGCATTCCCCAAAGGTAAATTTGCTGTACGAGCTTCCGTTTCCGAGATATTTGACAAAAACCGTACAGATTTGAAAAATGATGTGTCAAATGTCCTTGAAATCGGACAAAAACCGTACAGATATGAAAAATTATGTGGTTCAATCGGCTACATTTTGAATCGAAAGTCGTAGAGCCTCGCAGATGGGCTCATTCGATTCCTCATCAAATTCTACAGTTAGCATTCCCCAAAGGTAAATTTGCTGTACGAGCTTCCGTTTCCGAGATATTTGACAAAAACCGTAAAGATTTGAAAAATGATGTGTCAAATGTCCTTGAAATCGGACAAAAAACGTACAGATATGAAAAATTATGTGGTTCAATCGGCTACATTTTGAATCGAAAGTCGTAGAGCCTCGCAGATGGGCTCATTCGATTCCTCATCAAATTCTACAGTTAGCATTCCCCGAAGGTAAATTTGCTGTACGAGCTTCCGTTTCCGAGATATTTGACAAAAACCGTACAGATATGAAAAATTATGTGGTTCAAACGGCTATAACTTTTGAATCGAAAGTCGTAGAGCCTCGCAGATGGGCTCATTCTACTCCTCATCAAATTCTACAGTTAGCATTCCACTGTGTAGGTATATTTGCTGTACGAGCTTCCGTTTCCGAGATATTTGACAAAAACCGTACAGATTTGAAAAATGATGTGTCAAATGTCCTTGAAATCGGACAAAAACCGTACATATATGAAAAATTATGTGGTTCAATCGGCTACATTTTGAATCGAAAGTCGTAGAGCCTCGCAGATGGGCTCATTCGATTCCTCATCAAATTCTACAGTTAGCATTCCCCAAAGGTAAATTTGCTGTACGAGCTTCCGTTTCCGAGATATTTGACAAAAACCGTACAGATTTGAAAAATGATGTGTCAAATGTCCTTGAAATCGGACAAAAACCGTACAGATATGAAAAATTATGTGGTTCAAACGGCTATAAGTTTTGAATCGAAAGTCGTAGAGCCTCGCAGATGGGCTCATTCTACTCCTCATCAAATTCTACAGTTAGCATTCCCCAAAGGTAAATTTGCTGTACGAGCTTTCGTTTCCGAGATATTTGACAAAAACCGTACAGATATGAAAAATTATGTGGTTCAAACGGCTATAACTTTTGAATCGAAAGTCGTAGAGCCTCGCAGATGGGCTCATTCGATTCCTCATCAAATTCTACAGTTAGCATTCCCCGAAGGTAAATTTGCTGTACGAGCTTCCGTTTCCGAGATATTTGACAAAAACCGTACAGATATGAAAAATTATGTGGTTCAAACGGCTATAAGTTTTGAATCGAAAGTCGTAGAGCCTCGCAGATGGGCTCATTCTACTCCTCATCAAATTCTACAGTTAGCATTCCCCAAAGGTAAATTTGCTGTACGAGCTTCCGTTTCCGAGATATTTGACAAAAACCGTACAGATTTGAAAAATGATGTGTCAAATGTCCTTGAAATCGGACAAAAACCGTACAGATATGAAAAATTATGTGGTTCAATCGGCTACATTTTGAATCGAAAGTCGTAGAGCCTCGCAGATGGGCTCATTCGATTCCTCATCAAATTCTACAGTTAGCATTCCCCAAAGGTAAATTTGCTGTACGAGCTTCCGTTTCCGAGATATTTGACAAAAACCGTAAAGATTTGAAAAATGATGTGTCAAATGTCCTTGAAATCGGACAAAAACCGTACAGATATGAAAAATTATGTGGTTCAATCGGCTACATTTTGAATCGAAAGTCGTAGAGCCTCGCAGATGGGCTCATTCGATTCCTCATCAAATTCTACAGTTAGCATTCCCCAAAGGTAAATTTGCTGTACGAGCTTCCGTTTCCGAGATATTTGACAAAAACCGTACAGATATGAAAAATTATGTGGTTCAAACGGCTATAACTTTTGAATCGAAAGTCGTAGAGCCTCGCAGATGGGCTCATTCTACTCCTCATCAAATTCTACAGTTAGCATTCCACTGTGTAGGTATATTTGCTGTACGAGCTTCCGTTTCCGAGATATTTGACAAAAACCGTACAGATTTGAAAAATGATGTGTCAAATGTCCTTGAAATCGGACAAAAACCGTACATATATGAAAAATTATGTGGTTCAATCGGCTACATTTTGAATCGAAAGTCGTAGAGCCTCGCAGATGGGCTCATTCGATTCCTCATCAAATTCTACAGTTAGCATTCCCCAAAGGTAAATTTGCTGTACGAGCTTCCGTTTCCGAGATATTTGACAAAAACCGTACAGATTTGAAAAATGATGTGTCAAATGTCCTTGAAATCGGACAAAAACCGTACAGATATGAAAAATTATGTGGTTCAAACGGCTATAAGTTTTGAATCGAAAGTCGTAGAGCCTCGCAGATGGGCTCATTCTACTCCTCATCAAATTCTACAGTTAGCATTCCCCAAAGGTAAATTTGCTGTACGAGCTTTCGTTTCCGAGATATTTGACAAAAACCGTACAGATATGAAAAATTATGTGGTTCAAACGGCTATAACTTTTGAATCGAAAGTCGTAGAGCCTCGCAGATGGGCTCATTCGATTCCTCATCAAATTCTACAGTTAGCATTCCCCGAAGGTAAATTTGCTGTACGAGCTTCCGTTTCCGAGATATTTGACAAAAACCGTACAGATATGAAAAATTATGTGTCAAATGTCCTTGAAATCGGACAAAAACCGTACAGATATGAAAAATTATGTGGTTCAATCGGCTACATTTTGAATCGAAAGTCGTAGAGCCTCGCAGATGGGCTCATTCGATTCCTCATCAAATTCTACAGTTAGCATTCCCCGAAGGTAAATTTGCTGTACGAGCTTCCGTTTCCGAGATATTTGACAAAAACCGTACAGATATGAAAAATTATGTGGTTCAAACGGCTATAAGTTTTGAATCGAAAGTCGTAGAGCCTCGCAGATGGGCTCATTCTACTCCTCATCAAATTCTACAGTTAGCATTCCCCAAAGGTAAATTTGCTGTACGAGCTTCCGTTTCCGAGATATTTGACAAAAACCGTACAGATTTGAAAAATGATGTGTCAAATGTCCTTGAAATCGGACAAAAACCGTACAGATATGAAAAATTATGTGGTTCAATCGGCTACATTTTGAATCGAAAGTCGTAGAGCCTCGCAGATGGGCTCATTCGATTCCTCATCAAATTCTACAGTTAGCATTCCCCGAAGGTAAATTTGCTGTACGAGCTTCCGTTTCCGAGATATTTGACAAAAACCGTACAGATATGAAAAATTATGTGGTTCAAACGGCTATAAGTTTTGAATCGAAAGTCGTAGAGCCTCGCAGATGGGCTCATTCTACTCCTCATCAAATTCTACAGTTAGCATTCCCCAAAGGTAAATTTGCTGTACGAGCTTCCGTTTCCGAGATATTTGACAAAAACCGTACAGATTTGAAAAATGATGTGTCAAATGTCCTTGAAATCGGACAAAAACCGTACAGATATGAAAAATTATGTGGTTCAATCGGCTACATTTTGAATCGAAAGTCGTAGAGCCTCGCAGATGGGCTCATTCGATTCCTCATCAAATTCTACAGTTAGCATTCCCCAAAGGTAAATTTGCTGTACGAGCTTCCGTTTCCGAGATATTTGACAAAAACCGTACAGATATGAAAAATTATGTGGTTCAAACGGCTATAAGTTTTGAATCGAAAGTCGTAGAGCCTCGCAGATGGGCTCATTCTACTCCTCATCAAATTCTACAGTTAGCATTCCCCAAAGGTAAATTTGCTGTACGAGCTTCCGTTTCCGAGATATTTGACAAAAACCGTACAGATTTGAAAAATGATGTGTCAAATGTCCTTGAAATCGGACAAAAACCGTACAGATATGAAAAATTATGTGGTTCAATCGGCTACATTTTGAATCGAAAGTCGTAGAGCCTCGCAGATGGGCTCATTCGATTCCTCATCAAATTCTACAGTTAGCATTCCCCGAAGGTAAATTTGCTGTACGAGCTTCCGTTTCCGAGATATTTGACAAAAACCGTACAGATATGAAAAATTATGTGGTTCAAACGGCTATAAGTTTTGAATCGAAAGTCGTAGAGCCTCGCAGATGGGCTCATTCTACTCCTCATCAAATTCTACAGTTAGCATTCCCCAAAGGTAAATTTGCTGTACGAGCTTCCGTTTCCGAGATATTTGACAAAAACCGTACAGATTTGAAAAATGATGTGTCAAATGTCCTTGAAATCGGACAAAAACCGTACAGATATGAAAAATTATGTGGTTCAATCGGCTACATTTTGAATCGAAAGTCGTAGAGCCTCGCAGATGGGCTCATTCGATTCCTCATCAAATTCTACAGTTAGCATTCCCCAAAGGTAAATTTGCTGTACGAGCTTCCGTTTCCGAGATATTTGACAAAAACCGTAAAGATTTGAAAAATGATGTGTCAAATGTCCTTGAAATCGGACAAAAACCGTACAGATATGAAAAATTATGTGGTTCAATCGGCTACATTTTGAATCGAAAGTCGTAGAGCCTCGCAGATGGGCTCATTCGATTCCTCATCAAATTCTACAGTTAGCATTCCCCGAAGGTAAATTTGCTGTACGAGCTTCCGTTTCCGAGATATTTGACAAAAACCGTACAGATATGAAAAATTATGTGGTTCAAACGGCTATAACTTTTGAATCGAAAGTCGTAGAGCCTCGCAGATGGGCTCATTCTACTCCTCATCAAATTCGACAGTTAGCATTCCACTGTGTAGGTATATTTGCTGTACGAGCTTCCGTTTCCGAGATATTTGACAAAAACCATACAGATTTGAAAAATGATGTGTCAAATGTCCTTGAAATCGGACAAAAACCGTACATATATGAAAAATTATGTGGTTCAATCGGCTACATTTTGAATCGAAAGTCGTAGAGCCTCGCAGATGGGCTCATTCGATTCCTCATCAAATTCTACAGTTAGCATTCCCCAAAGGTAAATTTGCTGTACGAGCTTCCGTTTCCGAGATATTTGACAAAAACCGTACAGATTTGAAAAATGATGTGTCAAATGTCCTTGAAATCGGACAAAAACCGTACAGATATGAAAAATTATGTGGTTCAAACGGCTATAAGTTTTGAATCGAAAGTCGTAGAGCCTCGCAGATGGGCTCATTCTACTCCTCATCAAATTCTACAGTTAGCATTCCCCAAAGGTAAATTTGCTGTACGAGCTTTCGTTTCCGAGATATTTGACAAAAACCGTACAGATATGAAAAATTATGTGGTTCAAACGGCTATAACTTTTGAATCGAAAGTCGTAGAGCCTCGCAGATGGGCTCATTCGATTCCTCATCAAATTCTACAGTTAGCATTCCCCGAAGGTAAATTTGCTGTACGAGCTTCCGTTTCCGAGATATTTGACAAAAACCGTACAGATATGAAAAATTATGTGTCAAATGTCCTTGAAATCGGACAAAAACCGTACAGATATGAAAAATTATGTGGTTCAATCGGCTACATTTTGAATCGAAAGTCGTAGAGCCTCGCAGATGGGCTCATTCGATTCCTCATCAAATTCTACAGTTAGCATTCCCCGAAGGTAAATTTGCTGTACGAGCTTCCGTTTCCGAGATATTTGACAAAAACCGTACAGATATGAAAAATTATGTGGTTCAAACGGCTATAAGTTTTGAATCGAAAGTCGTAGAGCCTCGCAGATGGGCTCATTCTACTCCTCATCAAATTCTACAGTTAGCATTCCCCAAAGGTAAATTTGCTGTACGAGCTTCCGTTTCCGAGATATTTGACAAAAACCGTACAGATTTGAAAAATGATGTGTCAAATGTCCTTGAAATCGGACAAAAACCGTACAGATATGAAAAATTATGTGGTTCAATCGGCTACATTTTGAATCGAAAGTCGTAGAGCCTCGCAGATGGGCTCATTCGATTCCTCATCAAATTCTACAGTTAGCATTCCCCAAAGGTAAATTTGCTGTACGAGCTTCCGTTTCCGAGATATTTGACAAAAACCGTAAAGATTTGAAAAATGATGTGTCAAATGTCCTTGAAATCGGACAAAAACCGTACAGATATGAAAAATTATGTGGTTCAATCGGCTACATTTTGAATCGAAAGTCGTAGAGCCTCGCAGATGGGCTCATTCGATTCCTCATCAAATTCTACAGTTAGCATTCCCCGAAGGTAAATTTGCTGTACGAGCTTCCGTTTCCGAGATATTTGACAAAAACCGTACAGATATGAAAAATTATGTGGTTCAAACGGCTATAACTTTTGAATCGAAAGTCGTAGAGCCTCGCAGATGGGCTCATTCTACTCCTCATCAAATTCTACAGTTAGCATTCCACTGTGTAGGTATATTTGCTGTACGAGCTTCCGTTTCCGAGATATTTGACAAAAACCGTACAGATTTGAAAAATGATGTGTCAAATGTCCTTGAAATCGGACAAAAACCGTACATATATGAAAAATTATGTGGTTCAATCGGCTACATTTTGAATCGAAAGTCGTAGAGCCTCGCAGATGGGCTCATTCGATTCCTCATCAAATTCTACAGTTAGCATTCCCCAAAGGTAAATTTGCTGTACGAGCTTCCGTTTCCGAGATATTTGACAAAAACCGTACAGATTTGAAAAATGATGTGTCAAATGTCCTTGAAATCGGACAAAAACCGTACAGATATGAAAAATTATGTGGTTCAAACGGCTATAAGTTTTGAATCGAAAGTCGTAGAGCCTCGCAGATGGGCTCATTCTACTCCTCATCAAATTCTACAGTTAGCATTCCCCAAAGGTAAATTTGCTGTACGAGCTTTCGTTTCCGAGATATTTGACAAAAACCGTACAGATATGAAAAATTATGTGGTTCAAACGGCTATAACTTTTGAATCGAAAGTCGTAGAGCCTCGCAGATGGGCTCATTCGATTCCTCATCAAATTCTACAGTTAGCATTCCCCGAAGGTAAATTTGCTGTACGAGCTTCCGTTTCCGAGATATTTGACAAAAACCGTACAGATATGAAAAATTATGTGTCAAATGTCCTTGAAATCGGACAAAAACCGTACAGATATGAAAAATTATGTGGTTCAATCGGCTACATTTTGAATCGAAAGTCGTAGAGCCTCGCAGATGGGCTCATTCGATTCCTCATCAAATTCTACAGTTAGCATTCCCCGAAGGTAAATTTGCTGTACGAGCTTCCGTTTCCGAGATATTTGACAAAAACCGTACAGATATGAAAAATTATGTGGTTCAAACGGCTATAAGTTTTGAATCGAAAGTCGTAGAGCCTCGCAGATGGGCTCATTCTACTCCTCATCAAATTCTACAGTTAGCATTCCCCAAAGGTAAATTTGCTGTACGAGCTTCCGTTTCCGAGATATTTGACAAAAACCGTACAGATTTGAAAAATGATGTGTCAAATGTCCTTGAAATCGGACAAAAACCGTACAGATATGAAAAATTATGTGGTTCAATCGGCTACATTTTGAATCGAAAGTCGTAGAGCCTCGCAGATGGGCTCATTCGATTCCTCATCAAATTCTACAGTTAGCATTCCCCGAAGGTAAATTTGCTGTACGAGCTTCCGTTTCCGAGATATTTGACAAAAACCGTACAGATATGAAAAATTATGTGGTTCAAACGGCTATAAGTTTTGAATCGAAAGTCGTAGAGCCTCGCAGATGGGCTCATTCTACTCCTCATCAAATTCTACAGTTAGCATTCCCCAAAGGTAAATTTGCTGTACGAGCTTCCGTTTCCGAGATATTTGACAAAAACCGTACAGATTTGAAAAATGATGTGTCAAATGTCCTTGAAATCGGACAAAAACCGTACAGATATGAAAAATTATGTGGTTCAATCGGCTACATTTTGAATCGAAAGTCGTAGAGCCTCGCAGATGGGCTCATTCGATTCCTCATCAAATTCTACAGTTAGCATTCCCCAAAGGTAAATTTGCTGTACGAGCTTCCGTTTCCGAGATATTTGACAAAAACCGTACAGATTTGAAAAATGATGTGTCAAATGTCCTTGAAATCGGACAAAAACCGTACAGATATGAAAAATTATGTGGTTCAATCGGCTACATTTTGAATCGAAAGTCGTAGAGCCTCGCAGATGGGCTCATTCGATTCCTCATCAAATTCTACAGTTAGCATTCCCCAAAGGTAAATTTGCTGTACGAGCTTCCGTTTCCGAGATATTTGACAAAAACCGTAAAGATTTGAAAAATGATGTGTCAAATGTCCTTGAAATCGGACAAAAACCGTACAGATATGAAAAATTATGTGGTTCAATCGGCTACATTTTGAATCGAAAGTCGTAGAGCCTCGCAGATGGGCTCATTCGATTCCTCATCAAATTCTACAGTTAGCATTCCCCGAAGGTAAATTTGCTGTACGAGCTTCCGTTTCCGAGATATTTGACAAAAACCGTACAGATATGAAAAATTATGTGGTTCAAACGGCTATAAGTTTTGAATCGAAAGTCGTAGAGCCTCGCAGATGGGCTCATTCTACTCCTCATCAAATTCTACAGTTAGCATTCCCCAAAGGTAAATTTGCTGTACGAGCTTCCGTTTCCGAGATATTTGACAAAAACCGTACAGATTTGAAAAATGATGTGTCAAATGTCCTTGAAATCGGACAAAAACCGTACAGATATGAAAAATTATGTGGTTCAATCGGCTACATTTTGAATCGAAAGTCGTAGAGCCTCGCAGATGGGCTCATTCGATTCCTCATCAAATTCTACAGTTAGCATTCCCCAAAGGTAAATTTGCTGTACGAGCTTCCGTTTCCGAGATATTTGACAAAAACCGTACAGATTTGAAAAATGATGTGTCAAATGTCCTTGAAATCGGACAAAAACCGTACAGATATGAAAAATTATGTGGTTCAATCGGCTACATTTTGAATCGAAAGTCGTAGAGCCTCGCAGATGGGCTCATTCGATTCCTCATCAAATTCTACAGTTAGCATTCCCCAAAGGTAAATTTGCTGTACGAGCTTCCGTTTCCGAGATATTTGACAAAAACCGTAAAGATTTGAAAAATGATGTGTCAAATGTCCTTGAAATCGGACAAAAACCGTACAGATATGAAAAATTATGTGGTTCAATCGGCTACATTTTGAATCGAAAGTCGTAGAGCCTCGCAGATGGGCTCATTCTACTCCTCATCAAATTCTACAGTTAGCATTCCCCAAAGGTAAATTTGCTGTACGAGCTTCCGTTTCCGAGATATTTGACAAAAACCGTACAGATTTGAAAAATGATGTGTCAAATGTCCTTGAAATCGGACAAAAACCGTACAGATATGAAAAATTATGTGGTTCAATCGGCTACATTTTGAATCGAAAGTCGTAGAGCCTCGCAGATGGGCTCATTCGATTCCTCATCAAATTCTACAGTTAGCATTCCCCAAAGGTAAATTTGCTGTACGAGCTTCCGTTTCCGAGATATTTGACAAAAACCGTAAAGATTTGAAAAATGATGTGTCAAATGTCCTTGAAATCGGACAAAAACCGTACAGATATGAAAAATTATGTGGTTCAATCGGCTACATTTTGAATCGAAAGTCGTAGAGCCTCGCAGATGGGCTCATTCGATTCCTCATCAAATTCTACAGTTAGCATTCCCCAAAGGTAAATTTGCTGTACGAGCTTCCGTTTCCGAGATATTTGACAAAAACCGTACAGATATGAAAAATTATGTGGTTCAAACGGCTATAACTTTTGAATCGAAAGTCGTAGAGCCTCGCAGATGGGCTCATTCTACTCCTCATCAAATTCTACAGTTAGCATTCCACTGTGTAGGTATATTTGCTGTACGAGCTTCCGTTTCCGAGATATTTGACAAAAACCGTACAGATTTGAAAAATGATGTGTCAAATGTCCTTGAAATCGGACAAAAACCGTACATATATGAAAAATTATGTGGTTCAATCGGCTACATTTTGAATCGAAAGTCGTAGAGCCTCGCAGATGGGCTCATTCGATTCCTCATCAAATTCTACAGTTAGCATTCCCCAAAGGTAAATTTGCTGTACGAGCTTCCGTTTCCGAGATATTTGACAAAAACCGTACAGATTTGAAAAATGATGTGTCAAATGTCCTTGAAATCGGACAAAAACCGTACAGATATGAAAAATTATGTGGTTCAAACGGCTATAAGTTTTGAATCGAAAGTCGTAGAGCCTCGCAGATGGGCTCATTCTACTCCTCATCAAATTCTACAGTTAGCATTCCCCAAAGGTAAATTTGCTGTACGAGCTTTCGTTTCCGAGATATTTGACAAAAACCGTACAGATATGAAAAATTATGTGGTTCAAACGGCTATAACTTTTGAATCGAAAGTCGTAGAGCCTCGCAGATGGGCTCATTCGATTCCTCATCAAATTCTACAGTTAGCATTCCCCGAAGGTAAATTTGCTGTACGAGCTTCCGTTTCCGAGATATTTGACAAAAACCGTACAGATATGAAAAATTATGTGTCAAATGTCCTTGAAATCGGACAAAAACCGTACAGATATGAAAAATTATGTGGTTCAATCGGCTACATTTTGAATCGAAAGTCGTAGAGCCTCGCAGATGGGCTCATTCGATTCCTCATCAAATTCTACAGTTAGCATTCCCCGAAGGTAAATTTGCTGTACGAGCTTCCGTTTCCGAGATATTTGACAAAAACCGTACAGATATGAAAAATTATGTGGTTCAAACGGCTATAAGTTTTGAATCGAAAGTCGTAGAGCCTCGCAGATGGGCTCATTCTACTCCTCATCAAATTCTACAGTTAGCATTCCCCAAAGGTAAATTTGCTGTACGAGCTTCCGTTTCCGAGATATTTGACAAAAACCGTACAGATTTGAAAAATGATGTGTCAAATGTCCTTGAAATCGGACAAAAACCGTACAGATATGAAAAATTATGTGGTTCAATCGGCTACATTTTGAATCGAAAGTCGTAGAGCCTCGCAGATGGGCTCATTCGATTCCTCATCAAATTCTACAGTTAGCATTCCCCGAAGGTAAATTTGCTGTACGAGCTTCCGTTTCCGAGATATTTGACAAAAACCGTACAGATATGAAAAATTATGTGGTTCAAACGGCTATAAGTTTTGAATCGAAAGTCGTAGAGCCTCGCAGATGGGCTCATTCTACTCCTCATCAAATTCTACAGTTAGCATTCCCCAAAGGTAAATTTGCTGTACGAGCTTCCGTTTCCGAGATATTTGACAAAAACCGTACAGATTTGAAAAATGATGTGTCAAATGTCCTTGAAATCGGACAAAAACCGTACAGATATGAAAAATTATGTGGTTCAATCGGCTACATTTTGAATCGAAAGTCGTAGAGCCTCGCAGATGGGCTCATTCGATTCCTCATCAAATTCTACAGTTAGCATTCCCCAAAGGTAAATTTGCTGTACGAGCTTCCGTTTCCGAGATATTTGACAAAAACCGTAAAGATTTGAAAAATGATGTGTCAAATGTCCTTGAAATCGGACAAAAACCGTACAGATATGAAAAATTATGTGGTTCAATCGGCTACATTTTGAATCGAAAGTCGTAGAGCCTCGCAGATGGGCTCATTCGATTCCTCATCAAATTCTACAGTTAGCATTCCCCGAAGGTAAATTTGCTGTACGAGCTTCCGTTTCCGAGATATTTGACAAAAACCGTACAGATATGAAAAATTATGTGGTTCAAACGGCTATAACTTTTGAATCGAAAGTCGTAGAGCCTCGCAGATGGGCTCATTCTACTCCTCATCAAATTCGACAGTTAGCATTCCACTGTGTAGGTATATTTGCTGTACGAGCTTCCGTTTCCGAGATATTTGACAAAAACCATACAGATTTGAAAAATGATGTGTCAAATGTCCTTGAAATCGGACAAAAACCGTACATATATGAAAAATTATGTGGTTCAATCGGCTACATTTTGAATCGAAAGTCGTAGAGCCTCGCAGATGGGCTCATTCGATTCCTCATCAAATTCTACAGTTAGCATTCCCCAAAGGTAAATTTGCTGTACGAGCTTCCGTTTCCGAGATATTTGACAAAAACCGTACAGATTTGAAAAATGATGTGTCAAATGTCCTTGAAATCGGACAAAAACCGTACAGATATGAAAAATTATGTGGTTCAAACGGCTATAAGTTTTGAATCGAAAGTCGTAGAGCCTCGCAGATGGGCTCATTCTACTCCTCATCAAATTCTACAGTTAGCATTCCCCAAAGGTAAATTTGCTGTACGAGCTTTCGTTTCCGAGATATTTGACAAAAACCGTACAGATATGAAAAATTATGTGGTTCAAACGGCTATAACTTTTGAATCGAAAGTCGTAGAGCCTCGCAGATGGGCTCATTCGATTCCTCATCAAATTCTACAGTTAGCATTCCCCGAAGGTAAATTTGCTGTACGAGCTTCCGTTTCCGAGATATTTGACAAAAACCGTACAGATATGAAAAATTATGTGTCAAATGTCCTTGAAATCGGACAAAAACCGTACAGATATGAAAAATTATGTGGTTCAATCGGCTACATTTTGAATCGAAAGTCGTAGAGCCTCGCAGATGGGCTCATTCGATTCCTCATCAAATTCTACAGTTAGCATTCCCCGAAGGTAAATTTGCTGTACGAGCTTCCGTTTCCGAGATATTTGACAAAAACCGTACAGATATGAAAAATTATGTGGTTCAAACGGCTATAAGTTTTGAATCGAAAGTCGTAGAGCCTCGCAGATGGGCTCATTCTACTCCTCATCAAATTCTACAGTTAGCATTCCCCAAAGGTAAATTTGCTGTACGAGCTTCCGTTTCCGAGATATTTGACAAAAACCGTACAGATTTGAAAAATGATGTGTCAAATGTCCTTGAAATCGGACAAAAACCGTACAGATATGAAAAATTATGTGGTTCAATCGGCTACATTTTGAATCGAAAGTCGTAGAGCCTCGCAGATGGGCTCATTCGATTCCTCATCAAATTCTACAGTTAGCATTCCCCAAAGGTAAATTTGCTGTACGAGCTTCCGTTTCCGAGATATTTGACAAAAACCGTAAAGATTTGAAAAATGATGTGTCAAATGTCCTTGAAATCGGACAAAAACCGTACAGATATGAAAAATTATGTGGTTCAATCGGCTACATTTTGAATCGAAAGTCGTAGAGCCTCGCAGATGGGCTCATTCGATTCCTCATCAAATTCTACAGTTAGCATTCCCCGAAGGTAAATTTGCTGTACGAGCTTCCGTTTCCGAGATATTTGACAAAAACCGTACAGATATGAAAAATTATGTGGTTCAAACGGCTATAACTTTTGAATCGAAAGTCGTAGAGCCTCGCAGATGGGCTCATTCTACTCCTCATCAAATTCTACAGTTAGCATTCCACTGTGTAGGTATATTTGCTGTACGAGCTTCCGTTTCCGAGATATTTGACAAAAACCGTACAGATTTGAAAAATGATGTGTCAAATGTCCTTGAAATCGGACAAAAACCGTACATATATGAAAAATTATGTGGTTCAATCGGCTACATTTTGAATCGAAAGTCGTAGAGCCTCGCAGATGGGCTCATTCGATTCCTCATCAAATTCTACAGTTAGCATTCCCCAAAGGTAAATTTGCTGTACGAGCTTCCGTTTCCGAGATATTTGACAAAAACCGTACAGATTTGAAAAATGATGTGTCAAATGTCCTTGAAATCGGACAAAAACCGTACAGATATGAAAAATTATGTGGTTCAAACGGCTATAAGTTTTGAATCGAAAGTCGTAGAGCCTCGCAGATGGGCTCATTCTACTCCTCATCAAATTCTACAGTTAGCATTCCCCAAAGGTAAATTTGCTGTACGAGCTTTCGTTTCCGAGATATTTGACAAAAACCGTACAGATATGAAAAATTATGTGGTTCAAACGGCTATAACTTTTGAATCGAAAGTCGTAGAGCCTCGCAGATGGGCTCATTCGATTCCTCATCAAATTCTACAGTTAGCATTCCCCGAAGGTAAATTTGCTGTACGAGCTTCCGTTTCCGAGATATTTGACAAAAACCGTACAGATATGAAAAATTATGTGTCAAATGTCCTTGAAATCGGACAAAAACCGTACAGATATGAAAAATTATGTGGTTCAATCGGCTACATTTTGAATCGAAAGTCGTAGAGCCTCGCAGATGGGCTCATTCGATTCCTCATCAAATTCTACAGTTAGCATTCCCCGAAGGTAAATTTGCTGTACGAGCTTCCGTTTCCGAGATATTTGACAAAAACCGTACAGATATGAAAAATTATGTGGTTCAAACGGCTATAAGTTTTGAATCGAAAGTCGTAGAGCCTCGCAGATGGGCTCATTCTACTCCTCATCAAATTCTACAGTTAGCATTCCCCAAAGGTAAATTTGCTGTACGAGCTTCCGTTTCCGAGATATTTGACAAAAACCGTACAGATTTGAAAAATGATGTGTCAAATGTCCTTGAAATCGGACAAAAACCGTACAGATATGAAAAATTATGTGGTTCAATCGGCTACATTTTGAATCGAAAGTCGTAGAGCCTCGCAGATGGGCTCATTCGATTCCTCATCAAATTCTACAGTTAGCATTCCCCGAAGGTAAATTTGCTGTACGAGCTTCCGTTTCCGAGATATTTGACAAAAACCGTACAGATATGAAAAATTATGTGGTTCAAACGGCTATAAGTTTTGAATCGAAAGTCGTAGAGCCTCGCAGATGGGCTCATTCTACTCCTCATCAAATTCTACAGTTAGCATTCCCCAAAGGTAAATTTGCTGTACGAGCTTCCGTTTCCGAGATATTTGACAAAAACCGTACAGATTTGAAAAATGATGTGTCAAATGTCCTTGAAATCGGACAAAAACCGTACAGATATGAAAAATTATGTGGTTCAATCGGCTACATTTTGAATCGAAAGTCGTAGAGCCTCGCAGATGGGCTCATTCGATTCCTCATCAAATTCTACAGTTAGCATTCCCCAAAGGTAAATTTGCTGTACGAGCTTCCGTTTCCGAGATATTTGACAAAAACCGTACAGATTTGAAAAATGATGTGTCAAATGTCCTTGAAATCGGACAAAAACCGTACAGATATGAAAAATTATGTGGTTCAATCGGCTACATTTTGAATCGAAAGTCGTAGAGCCTCGCAGATGGGCTCATTCGATTCCTCATCAAATTCTACAGTTAGCATTCCCCAAAGGTAAATTTGCTGTACGAGCTTCCGTTTCCGAGATATTTGACAAAAACCGTAAAGATTTGAAAAATGATGTGTCAAATGTCCTTGAAATCGGACAAAAACCGTACAGATATGAAAAATTATGTGGTTCAATCGGCTACATTTTGAATCGAAAGTCGTAGAGCCTCGCAGATGGGCTCATTCGATTCCTCATCAAATTCTACAGTTAGCATTCCCCGAAGGTAAATTTGCTGTACGAGCTTCCGTTTCCGAGATATTTGACAAAAACCGTACAGATATGAAAAATTATGTGGTTCAAACGGCTATAAGTTTTGAATCGAAAGTCGTAGAGCCTCGCAGATGGGCTCATTCTACTCCTCATCAAATTCTACAGTTAGCATTCCCCAAAGGTAAATTTGCTGTACGAGCTTCCGTTTCCGAGATATTTGACAAAAACCGTACAGATTTGAAAAATGATGTGTCAAATGTCCTTGAAATCGGACAAAAACCGTACAGATATGAAAAATTATGTGGTTCAATCGGCTACATTTTGAATCGAAAGTCGTAGAGCCTCGCAGATGGGCTCATTCGATTCCTCATCAAATTCTACAGTTAGCATTCCCCAAAGGTAAATTTGCTGTACGAGCTTCCGTTTCCGAGATATTTGACAAAAACCGTACAGATTTGAAAAATGATGTGTCAAATGTCCTTGAAATCGGACAAAAACCGTACAGATATGAAAAATTATGTGGTTCAATCGGCTACATTTTGAATCGAAAGTCGTAGAGCCTCGCAGATGGGCTCATTCGATTCCTCATCAAATTCTACAGTTAGCATTCCCCAAAGGTAAATTTGCTGTACGAGCTTCCGTTTCCGAGATATTTGACAAAAACCGTAAAGATTTGAAAAATGATGTGTCAAATGTCCTTGAAATCGGACAAAAACCGTACAGATATGAAAAATTATGTGGTTCAATCGGCTACATTTTGAATCGAAAGTCGTAGAGCCTCGCAGATGGGCTCATTCGATTCCTCATCAAATTCTACAGTTAGCATTCCCCGAAGGTAAATTTGCTGTACGAGCTTCCGTTTCCGAGATATTTGACAAAAACCGTACAGATATGAAAAATTATGTGGTTCAAACGGCTATAACTTTTGAATCGAAAGTCGTAGAGCCTCGCAGATGGGCTCATTCTACTCCTCATCAAATTCTACAGTTAGCATTCCACTGTGTAGGTATATTTGCTGTACGAGCTTCCGTTTCCGAGATATTTGACAAAAACCGTACAGATTTGAAAAATGATGTGTCAAATGTCCTTGAAATCGGACAAAAACCGTACATATATGAAAAATTATGTGGTTCAATCGGCTACATTTTGAATCGAAAGTCGTAGAGCCTCGCAGATGGGCTCATTCGATTCCTCATCAAATTCTACAGTTAGCATTCCCCAAAGGTAAATTTGCTGTACGAGCTTCCGTTTCCGAGATATTTGACAAAAACCGTACAGATTTGAAAAATGATGTGTCAAATGTCCTTGAAATCGGACAAAAACCGTACAGATATGAAAAATTATGTGGTTCAAACGGCTATAAGTTTTGAATCGAAAGTCGTAGAGCCTCGCAGATGGGCTCATTCTACTCCTCATCAAATTCTACAGTTAGCATTCCCCAAAGGTAAATTTGCTGTACGAGCTTTCGTTTCCGAGATATTTGACAAAAACCGTACAGATATGAAAAATTATGTGGTTCAAACGGCTATAACTTTTGAATCGAAAGTCGTAGAGCCTCGCAGATGGGCTCATTCGATTCCTCATCAAATTCTACAGTTAGCATTCCCCGAAGGTAAATTTGCTGTACGAGCTTCCGTTTCCGAGATATTTGACAAAAACCGTACAGATATGAAAAATTATGTGTCAAATGTCCTTGAAATCGGACAAAAACCGTACAGATATGAAAAATTATGTGGTTCAATCGGCTACATTTTGAATCGAAAGTCGTAGAGCCTCGCAGATGGGCTCATTCGATTCCTCATCAAATTCTACAGTTAGCATTCCCCGAAGGTAAATTTGCTGTACGAGCTTCCGTTTCCGAGATATTTGACAAAAACCGTACAGATATGAAAAATTATGTGGTTCAAACGGCTATAAGTTTTGAATCGAAAGTCGTAGAGCCTCGCAGATGGGCTCATTCTACTCCTCATCAAATTCTACAGTTAGCATTCCCCAAAGGTAAATTTGCTGTACGAGCTTCCGTTTCCGAGATATTTGACAAAAACCGTACAGATTTGAAAAATGATGTGTCAAATGTCCTTGAAATCGGACAAAAACCGTACAGATATGAAAAATTATGTGGTTCAATCGGCTACATTTTGAATCGAAAGTCGTAGAGCCTCGCAGATGGGCTCATTCGATTCCTCATCAAATTCTACAGTTAGCATTCCCCAAAGGTAAATTTGCTGTACGAGCTTCCGTTTCCGAGATATTTGACAAAAACCGTAAAGATTTGAAAAATGATGTGTCAAATGTCCTTGAAATCGGACAAAAACCGTACAGATATGAAAAATTATGTGGTTCAATCGGCTACATTTTGAATCGAAAGTCGTAGAGCCTCGCAGATGGGCTCATTCGATTCCTCATCAAATTCTACAGTTAGCATTCCCCGAAGGTAAATTTGCTGTACGAGCTTCCGTTTCCGAGATATTTGACAAAAACCGTACAGATATGAAAAATTATGTGGTTCAAACGGCTATAACTTTTGAATCGAAAGTCGTAGAGCCTCGCAGATGGGCTCATTCTACTCCTCATCAAATTCTACAGTTAGCATTCCACTGTGTAGGTATATTTGCTGTACGAGCTTCCGTTTCCGAGATATTTGACAAAAACCGTACAGATTTGAAAAATGATGTGTCAAATGTCCTTGAAATCGGACAAAAACCGTACATATATGAAAAATTATGTGGTTCAATCGGCTACATTTTGAATCGAAAGTCGTAGAGCCTCGCAGATGGGCTCATTCGATTCCTCATCAAATTCTACAGTTAGCATTCCCCAAAGGTAAATTTGCTGTACGAGCTTCCGTTTCCGAGATATTTGACAAAAACCGTACAGATTTGAAAAATGATGTGTCAAATGTCCTTGAAATCGGACAAAAACCGTACAGATATGAAAAATTATGTGGTTCAAACGGCTATAAGTTTTGAATCGAAAGTCGTAGAGCCTCGCAGATGGGCTCATTCTACTCCTCATCAAATTCTACAGTTAGCATTCCCCAAAGGTAAATTTGCTGTACGAGCTTTCGTTTCCGAGATATTTGACAAAAACCGTACAGATATGAAAAATTATGTGGTTCAAACGGCTATAACTTTTGAATCGAAATACGTAGAGCCTCGCAGATGGGCTCATTCGATTCCTCATCAAATTCTACAGTTAGCATTCCCCGAAGGTAAATTTGCTGTACGAGCTTCCGTTTCCGAGATATTTGACAAAAACCGTACAGATATGAAAAATTATGTGTCAAATGTCCTTGAAATCGGACAAAAACCGTACAGATATGAAAAATTATGTGGTTCAATCGGCTACATTTTGAATCGAAAGTCGTAGAGCCTCGCAGATGGGCTCATTCGATTCCTCATCAAATTCTACAGTTAGCATTCCCCGAAGGTAAATTTGCTGTACGAGCTTCCGTTTCCGAGATATTTGACAAAAACCGTACAGATATGAAAAATTATGTGGTTCAAACGGCTATAAGTTTTGAATCGAAAGTCGTAGAGCCTCGCAGATGGGCTCATTCTACTCCTCATCAAATTCTACAGTTAGCATTCCCCAAAGGTAAATTTGCTGTACGAGCTTCCGTTTCCGAGATATTTGACAAAAACCGTACAGATTTGAAAAATGATGTGTCAAATGTCCTTGAAATCGGACAAAAACCGTACAGATATGAAAAATTATGTGGTTCAATCGGCTACATTTTGAATCGAAAGTCGTAGAGCCTCGCAGATGGGCTCATTCGATTCCTCATCAAATTCTACAGTTAGCATTCCCCGAAGGTAAATTTGCTGTACGAGCTTCCGTTTCCGAGATATTTGACAAAAACCGTACAGATATGAAAAATTATGTGGTTCAAACGGCTATAAGTTTTGAATCGAAAGTCGTAGAGCCTCGCAGATGGGCTCATTCTACTCCTCATCAAATTCTACAGTTAGCATTCCCCAAAGGTAAATTTGCTGTACGAGCTTCCGTTTCCGAGATATTTTACAAAAACCGTACAGATTTGAAAAATGATGTGTCAAATGTCCTTGAAATCGGACAAAAACCGTACAGATATGAAAAATTATGTGGTTCAATCGGCTACATTTTGAATCGAAAGTCGTAGAGCCTCGCAGATGGGCTCATTCGATTCCTCATCAAATTCTACAGTTAGCATTCCCCAAAGGTAAATTTGCTGTACGAGCTTCCGTTTCCGAGATATTTGACAAAAACCGTACAGATTTGAAAAATGATGTGTCAAATGTCCTTGAAATCGGACAAAAACCGTACAGATATGAAAAATTATGTGGTTCAATCGGCTACATTTTGAATCGAAAGTCGTAGAGCCTCGCAGATGGGCTCATTCGATTCCTCATCAAATTCTACAGTTAGCATTCCCCAAAGGTAAATTTGCTGTACGAGCTTCCGTTTCCGAGATATTTGACAAAAACCGTAAAGATTTGAAAAATGATGTGTCAAATGTCCTTGAAATCGGACAAAAACCGTACAGATATGAAAAATTATGTGGTTCAATCGGCTACATTTTGAATCGAAAGTCGTAGAGCCTCGCAGATGGGCTCATTCGATTCCTCATCAAATTCTACAGTTAGCATTCCCCGAAGGTAAATTTGCTGTACGAGCTTCCGTTTCCGAGATATTTGACAAAAACCGTACAGATATGAAAAATTATGTGGTTCAAACGGCTATAACTTTTGAATCGAAAGTCGTAGAGCCTCGCAGATGGGCTCATTCTACTCCTCATCAAATTCTACAGTTAGCATTCCACTGTGTAGGTATATTTGCTGTACGAGCTTCCGTTTCCGAGATATTTGACAAAAACCGTACAGATTTGAAAAATGATGTGTCAAATGTCCTTGAAATCGGACAAAAACCGTACAGATATGAAAAATTATGTGGTTCAATCGGCTACATTTTGAATCGAAAGTCGTAGAGCCTCGCAGATGGGCTCATTCGATTCCTCATCAAATTCTACAGTTAGCATTCCCCAAAGGTAAATTTGCTGTACGAGCTTCCGTTTCCGAGATATTTGACAAAAACCGTACAGATTTGAAAAATGATGTGTCAAATGTCCTTGAAATCGGACAAAAACCGTACAGATATGAAAAATTATGTGGTTCAATCGGCTACATTTTGAATCGAAAGTCGTAGAGCCTCGCAGATGGGCTCATTCGATTCCTCATCAAATTCTACAGTTAGCATTCCCCAAAGGTAAATTTGCTGTACGAGCTTTCGTTTCCGAGATATTTGACAAAAACCGTACAGATATGAAAAATTATGTGGTTCAAACGGCTATAACTTTTGAATCGAAAGTCGTAGAGCCTCGCAGATGGGCTCATTCGATTCCTCATCAAATTCTACAGTTAGCATTCCCCGAAGGTAAATTTGCTGTACGAGCTTCCGTTTCCGAGATATTTGACAAAAACCGTACAGATATGAAAAATTATGTGTCAAATGTCCTTGAAATCGGACAAAAACCGTACAGATATGAAAAATTATGTGGTTCAATCGGCTACATTTTGAATCGAAAGTCGTAGAGCCTCGCAGATGGGCTCATTCGATTCCTCATCAAATTCTACAGTTAGCATTCCCCGAAGGTAAATTTGCTGTACGAGCTTCCGTTTCCGAGATATTTGACAAAAACCGTACAGATATGAAAAATTATGTGGTTCAAACGGCTATAAGTTTTGAATCGAAAGTCGTAGAGCCTCGCAGATGGGCTCATTCTACTCCTCATCAAATTCTACAGTTAGCATTCCCCAAAGGTAAATTTGCTGTACGAGCTTCCGTTTCCGAGATATTTGACAAAAACCGTACAGATTTGAAAAATGATGTGTCAAATGTCCTTGAAATCGGACAAAAACCGTACAGATATGAAAAATTATGTGGTTCAATCGGCTACATTTTGAATCGAAAGTCGTAGAGCCTCGCAGATGGGCTCATTCGATTCCTCATCAAATTCTACAGTTAGCATTCCCCGAAGGTAAATTTGCTGTACGAGCTTCCGTTTCCGAGATATTTGACAAAAACCGTACAGATATGAAAAATTATGTGGTTCAAACGGCTATAAGTTTTGAATCGAAAGTCGTAGAGCCTCGCAGATGGGCTCATTCTACTCCTCATCAAATTCTACAGTTAGCATTCCCCAAAGGTAAATTTGCTGTACGAGCTTCCGTTTCCGAGATATTTTACAAAAACCGTACAGATTTGAAAAATGATGTGTCAAATGTCCTTGAAATCGGACAAAAACCGTACAGATATGAAAAATTATGTGGTTCAATCGGCTACATTTTGAATCGAAAGTCGTAGAGCCTCGCAGATGGGCTCATTCGATTCCTCATCAAATTCTACAGTTAGCATTCCCCAAAGGTAAATTTGCTGTACGAGCTTCCGTTTCCGAGATATTTGACAAAAACCGTACAGATTTGAAAAATGATGTGTCAAATGTCCTTGAAATCGGACAAAAACCGTACAGATATGAAAAATTATGTGGTTCAATCGGCTACATTTTGAATCGAAAGTCGTAGAGCCTCGCAGATGGGCTCATTCGATTCCTCATCAAATTCTACAGTTAGCATTCCCCAAAGGTAAATTTGCTGTACGAGCTTCCGTTTCCGAGATATTTGACAAAAACCGTAAAGATTTGAAAAATGATGTGTCAAATGTCCTTGAAATCGGACAAAAACCGTACAGATATGAAAAATTATGTGGTTCAATCGGCTACATTTTGAATCGAAAGTCGTAGAGCCTCGCAGATGGGCTCATTCGATTCCTCATCAAATTCTACAGTTAGCATTCCCCGAAGGTAAATTTGCTGTACGAGCTTCCGTTTCCGAGATATTTGACAAAAACCGTACAGATATGAAAAATTATGTGGTTCAAACGGCTATAACTTTTGAATCGAAAGTCGTAGAGCCTCGCAGATGGGCTCATTCTACTCCTCATCAAATTCTACAGTTAGCATTCCACTGTGTAGGTATATTTGCTGTACGAGCTTCCGTTTCCGAGATATTTGACAAAAACCGTACAGATTTGAAAAATGATGTGTCAAATGTCCTTGAAATCGGACAAAAACCGTACATATATGAAAAATTATGTGGTTCAATCGGCTACATTTTGAATCGAAAGTCGTAGAGCCTCGCAGATGGGCTCATTCGATTCCTCATCAAATTCTACAGTTAGCATTCCCCAAAGGTAAATTTGCTGTACGAGCTTCCGTTTCCGAGATATTTGACAAAAACCGTACAGATTTGAAAAATGATGTGTCAAATGTCCTTGAAATCGGACAAAAACCGTACAGATATGAAAAATTATGTGGTTCAAACGGCTATAAGTTTTGAATCGAAAGTCGTAGAGCCTCGCAGATGGGCTCATTCTACTCCTCATCAAATTCTACAGTTAGCATTCCCCAAAGGTAAATTTGCTGTACGAGCTTTCGTTTCCGAGATATTTGACAAAAACCGTACAGATATGAAAAATTATGTGGTTCAAACGGCTATAACTTTTGAATCGAAAGTCGTAGAGCCTCGCAGATGGGCTCATTCGATTCCTCATCAAATTCTACAGTTAGAATTCCCCGAAGGTAAATTTGCTGTACGAGCTTCCGTTTCCGAGATATTTGACAAAAACCGTACAGATATGAAAAATTATGTGTCAAATGTCCTTGAAATCGGACAAAAACCGTACAGATATGAAAAATTATGTGGTTCAATCGGCTACATTTTGAATCGAAAGTCGTAGAGCCTCGCAGATGGGCTCATTCGATTCCTCATCAAATTCTACAGTTAGCATTCCCCGAAGGTAAATTTGCTGTACGAGCTTCCGTTTCCGAGATATTTGACAAAAACCGTACAGATATGAAAAATTATGTGGTTCAAACGGCTATAAGTTTTGAATCGAAAGTCGTAGAGCCTCGCAGATGGGCTCATTCTACTCCTCATCAAATTCTACAGTTAGCATTCCCCAAAGGTAAATTTGCTGTACGAGCTTCCGTTTCCGAGATATTTGACAAAAACCGTACAGATTTGAAAAATGATGTGTCAAATGTCCTTGAAATCGGACAAAAACCGTACAGATATGAAAAATTATGTGGTTCAATCGGCTACATTTTGAATCGAAAGTCGTAGAGCCTCGCAGATGGGCTCATTCGATTCCTCATCAAATTCTACAGTTAGCATTCCCCGAAGGTAAATTTGCTGTACGAGCTTCCGTTTCCGAGATATTTGACAAAAACCGTACAGATATGAAAAATTATGTGGTTCAAACGGCTATAAGTTTTGAATCGAAAGTCGTAGAGCCTCGCAGATGGGCTCATTCTACTCCTCATCAAATTCTACAGTTAGCATTCCCCAAAGGTAAATTTGCTGTACGAGCTTCCGTTTCCGAGATATTTGACAAAAACCGTACAGATTTGAAAAATGATGTGTCAAATGTCCTTGAAATCGGACAAAAACCGTACAGATATGAAAAATTATGTGGTTCAAACGGCTATAACTTTTGAATCGAAAGTCGTAGAGCCTCGCAGATGGGCTCATTCTACTCCTCATCAAATTCTACAGTTAGCATTCCACTGTGTAGGTATATTTGCTGTACGAGCTTCCGTTTCCGAGATATTTGACAAAAACCGTACAGATTTGAAAAATGATGTGGGTCAATCGGCTACATTTTGAATCGAAAGTCGTAGAGCCTCGCAGATGGGCTCATTCGATTCCTCATCAAATTCTACAGTTAGCATTCCCCAAAGGTAAATTTGCTGTACGAGCTTCCGTTTCCGAGATATTTGACAAAAACCGTACAGATTTGAAAAATGATGTGTCAAATGTCCTTGAAATCGGACAAAAACCGTACATATATGAAAAATTATGTGGTTCAATCGGCTACATTTTGAATCGAAAGTCGTAGAGCCTCGCAGATGGGCTCATTCGATTCCTCATCAAATTCTACAGTTAGCATTCCCCAAAGGTAAATTTGCTGTACGAGCTTCCGTTTCCGAGATATTTGACAAAAACCGTACAGATTTGAAAAATGATGTGTCAAATGTCCTTGAAATCGGACAAAAACCGTACAGATATGAAAAATTATGTGGTTCAAACGGCTATAAGTTTTGAATCGAAAGTCGTAGAGCCTCGCAGATGGGCTCATTCTACTCCTCATCAAATTCTACAGTTAGCATTCCCCAAAGGTAAATTTGCTGTACGAGCTTTCGTTTCCGAGATATTTGACAAAAACCGTACAGATATGAAAAATTATGTGGTTCAAACGGCTATAACTTTTGAATCGAAAGTCGTAGAGCCTCGCAGATGGGCTCATTCGATTCCTCATCAAATTCTACAGTTAGAATTCCCCGAAGGTAAATTTGCTGTACGAGCTTCCGTTTCCGAGATATTTGACAAAAACCGTACAGATATGAAAAATTATGTGTCAAATGTCCTTGAAATCGGACAAAAACCGTACAGATATGAAAAATTATGTGGTTCAATCGGCTACATTTTGAATCGAAAGTCGTAGAGCCTCGCAGATGGGCTCATTCGATTCCTCATCAAATTCTACAGTTAGCATTCCCCGAAGGTAAATTTGCTGTACGAGCTTCCGTTTCCGAGATATTTGACAAAAACCGTACAGATATGAAAAATTATGTGGTTCAAACGGCTATAAGTTTTGAATCGAAAGTCGTAGAGCCTCGCAGATGGGCTCATTCTACTCCTCATCAAATTCTACAGTTAGCATTCCCCAAAGGTAAATTTGCTGTACGAGCTTCCGTTTCCGAGATATTTGACAAAAACCGTACAGATTTGAAAAATGATGTGTCAAATGTCCTTGAAATCGGACAAAAACCGTACAGATATGAAAAATTATGTGGTTCAATCGGCTACATTTTGAATCGAAAGTCGTAGAGCCTCGCAGATGGGCTCATTCGATTCCTCATCAAATTCTACAGTTAGCATTCCCCGAAGGTAAATTTGCTGTACGAGCTTCCGTTTCCGAGATATTTGACAAAAACCGTACAGATATGAAAAATTATGTGGTTCAAACGGCTATAAGTTTTGAATCGAAAGTCGTAGAGCCTCGCAGATGGGCTCATTCTACTCCTCATCAAATTCTACAGTTAGCATTCCCCAAAGGTAAATTTGCTGTACGAGCTTCCGTTTCCGAGATATTTGACAAAAACCGTACAGATTTGAAAAATGATGTGTCAAATGTCCTTGAAATCGGACAAAAACCGTACAGATATGAAAAATTATGTGGTTCAAACGGCTATAACTTTTGAATCGAAAGTCGTAGAGCCTCGCAGATGGGCTCATTCTACTCCTCATCAAATTCTACAGTTAGCATTCCACTGTGTAGGTATATTTGCTGTACGAGCTTCCGTTTCCGAGATATTTGACAAAAACCGTACAGATTTGAAAAATGATGTGGGTCAATCGGCTACATTTTGAATCGAAAGTCGTAGAGCCTCGCAGATGGGCTCATTCGATTCCTCATCAAATTCTACAGTTAGCATTCCCCAAAGGTAAATTTGCTGTACGAGCTTCCGTTTCCGAGATATTTGACAAAAACCGTACAGATTTGAAAAATGATGTGTCAAATGTCCTTGAAATCGGACAAAAAACGTACAGATATGAAAAATTATGTGGTTCAATGGGCTACATTTTGAATCGAAAGTCGTAGAGCCTCGCAGATGGGCTCATTCGATTCCTCATCAAATTCTACAGTTAGCATTCCCCGAAGGTAAATTTGCTGTACGAGCTTCCGTTTCCGAGATATTTGACAAAAACCGTACAGATATGAAAAATTATGTGGTTCAAACGGCTATAAGTTTTGAATCGAAAGTCGTAGAGCCTCGCAGATGGGCTCATTCTACTCCTCATCAAATTCTACAGTTAGCATTCCCCAAAGGTAAATTTGCTGTACGAGCTTCCGTTTCCGAGATATTTGACAAAAACCGTACAGATTTGAAAAATGATGTGTCAAATGTCCTTGAAATCGGACAAAAACCGTACAGATATGAAAAATTATGTGGTTCAATCGGCTACATTTTGAATCGAAAGTCGTAGAGCCTCGCAGATGGGCTCATTCGATTCCTCATCAAATTCTACAGTTAGCATTCCCCAAAGGTAAATTTGCTGTACGAGCTTCCGTTTCCGAGATATTTGACAAAAACCGTAAAGATTTGATAAAATGATGTGTCAAATGTCCTTGAAATCGGACAAAAACCGTACAGATATGAAAAATTATGTGGTTCAATCGGCTACATTTTGAATCGAAAGTCGTAGAGCCTCGCAGATGGGCTCATTCGATTCCTCATCAAATTCTACAGTTAGCATTCCCCGAAGGTAAATTTGCTGTACGAGCTTCCGTTTCCGAGATATTTGACAAAAACCGTACAGATATGAAAAATTATGTGGTTCAAACGGCTATAAGTTTTGAATCGAAAGTCGTAGAGCCTCGCAGATGGGCTCATTCTACTCCTCATCAAATTCTACAGTTAGCATTCCCCAAAGGTAAATTTGCTGTACGAGCTTCCGTTTCCGAGATATTTGACAAAAACCGTACAGATATGAAAAATTATGTGGTTCAAACGGCTATAACTTTTGAATCGAAAGTCGTAGAGCCTCGCAGATGGGCTCATTCTACTCCTCATCAAATTCTACAGTTAGCATTCCACTGTGTAGGTATATTTGCTGTACGAGCTTCCGTTTCCGAGATATTTGACAAAAACCGTACAGATTTGAAAAATGATGTGGGTCAATCGGCTACATTTTGAATCGAAAGTCGTAGAGCCTCGCAGATGGGCTCATTCGATTCCTCATCAAATTCTACAGTTAGCATTCCCCAAAGGTAAATTTGCTGTACGAGCTTCCGTTTCCGAGATATTTGACAAAAACCGTACAGATTTGAAAAATGATGTGTCAAATGTCCTTGAAATCGGACAAAAACCGTACAGATATGAAAAATTATGTGGTTCAAACGGCTATAAGTTTTGAATCGAAAGTCGTAGAGCCTCGCAGATGGGCTCATTCTACTCCTCATCAAATTCTACAGTTAGCATTCCCCAAAGGTAAATTTGCTGTACGAGCTTTCGTTTCCGAGATATTTGACAAAAACCGTACAGATATGAAAAATTATGTGGTTCAAACGGCTATAACTTTTGAATCGAAAGTCGTAGAGCCTCGCAGATGGGCTCATTCGATTCCTCATCAAACTCTACAGTTAGCATTCCCCGAAGGTAAATTTGCTGTACGAGCTTCCGTTTCCGAGATATTTGACAAAAACCGTACAGATATGAAAAATTATGTGGTTCAAACGGCTATAAGTTTTGAATCGAAAGTCGTAGAGCCTCGCAGATGGGCTCATTCTACTCCTCATCAAATTCTACAGTTAGCATTCCCCAAAGGTAAATTTGCTGTACGAGCTTCCGTTTCCGAGATATTTGACAAAAACCGTACAGATTTGAAAAATGATGTGTCAAATGTCCTTGAAATCGGACAAAAACCGTACAGATATGAAAAATTATGTGGTTCAATCGGCTACATTTTGAATCGAAAGTCGTAGAGCCTCGCAGATGGGCTCATTCGATTCCTCATCAAATTCTACAGTTAGCATTCCCCGAAGGTAAATTTGCTGTACGAGCTTCCGTTTCCGAGATATTTGACAAAAACCGTACAGATATGAAAAATTATGTGGTTCAAACGGCTATAAGTTTTGA
Source organism: Borostomias antarcticus (assembly GCF_949987555.1). Lineage (NCBI taxonomy): Eukaryota > Metazoa > Chordata > Actinopteri > Stomiiformes > Stomiidae > Borostomias > Borostomias antarcticus. Next base: position 1,365,117 of record NW_028176821.1, read on the forward strand.
ATCGAAAGTCGTAGAGCCTCGCAGATGGGCTCATTCTACTCCTCATCAAATTCTACAGTTAGCATTCCCCAAAGGTAAATTTGCTGTACGAGCTTCCGTTTCCGAGATATTTGACAAAAACCGTACAGATTTGAAAAATGATGTGTCAAATGTCCTTGAAATCGGACAAAAACCGTACAGATATGAAAAATTATGTGGTTCAATCGGCTACATTTTGAATCGAAAGTCGTAGAGCCTCGCAGATGGGCTCATTCGATTCCTCATCAAATTCTACAGTTAGCATTCCCCGAAGGTAAATGTGCTGTACGAGCTTCCGTTTCCGAGATATTTGACAAAAACCGTACAGATATGAAAAATTATGTGGTTCAAACGGCTATAAGTTTTGAATCGAAAGTCGTAGAGCCTCGCAGATGGGCTCATTCTACTCCTCATCAAATTCTACAGTTAGCATTCCCCAAAGGTAAATTTGCTGTACGAGCTTCCGTTTCCGAGATATTTGACAAAAACCGTACAGATTTGAAAAATGATGTGTCAAATGTCCTTGAAATCGGACAAAAACCGTACAGATATGAAAAATGATGTGGTTCAATCGGCTACATTTTGAATCGAAAGTCGTAGAGCCTCGCAGATGGGCTCATTCGATTCCTCATCAAATTCTACAGTTAGCATTCCCCAAAGGTAAATTTGCTGTACGAGCTTCCGTTTCCGAGATATTTGACAAAAACCGTAAAGATTTGATAAAATGATGTGTCAAATGTCCTTGAAATCGGACAAAAACCGTACAGATATGAAAAATTATGTGGTTCAATCGGCTACATTTTGAATCGAAAGTCGTAGAGCCTCGCAGATGGGCTCATTCGATTCCTCATCAAATTCTACAGTTAGCATTCCCCGAAGGTAAATTTGCTGTACGAGCTTCCGTTTCCGAGATATTTGACAAAAACCGTACAGATATGAAAAATTATGTGGTTCAAACGGCTATAAGTTTTGAATCGAAAGTCGTAGAGCCTCGCAGATGGGCTCATTCTACTCCTCATCAAATTCTACAGTTAGCATTCCCCAAAGGTAAATTTGCTGTACGAGCTTCCGTTTCCGAGATATTTGACAAAAACCGTACAGATATGAAAAATTATGTGGTTCAAACGGCTATAACTTTTGAATCGAAAGTCGTAGAGCCTCGCAGATGGGCTCATTCTACTCCTCATCAAATTCTACAGTTAGCATTCCACTGTGTAGGTATATTTGCTGTACGAGCTTCCGTTTCCGAGATATTTGACAAAAACCGTACAGATTTGAAAAATGATGTGGGTCAATCGGCTACATTTTGAATCGAAAGTCGTAGAGCCTCGCAGATGGGCTCATTCGATTCCTCATCAAATTCTACAGTTAGCATTCCCCAAAGGTAAATTTGCTGTACGAGCTTCCGTTTCCGAGATATTTGACAAAAACCGTACAGATTTGAAAAATGATGTGTCAAATGTCCTTGAAATCGGACAAAAACCGTACAGATATGAAAAATTATGTGGTTCAAACGGCTATAAGTTTTGAATCGAAAGTCGTAGAGCCTCGCAGATGGGATCATTCTACTCCTCATCAAATTCTACAGTTAGCATTCCCCAAAGGTAAATTTGCTGTACGAGCTTTCGTTTCCGAGATATTTGACAAAAACCGTACAGATATGAAAAATTATGTGGTTCAAACGGCTATAACTTTTGAATCGAAAGTCGTAGAGCCTCGCAGATGGGCTCATTCGATTCCTCATCAAACTCTACAGTTAGCATTCCCCGAAGGTAAATTTGCTGTACGAGCTTCCGTTTCCGAGATATTTGACAAAAACCGTACAGATATGAAAAATTATGTGGTTCAAACGGCTATAAGTTTTGAATCGAAAGTCGTAGAGCCTCGCAGATGGGCTCATTCTACTCCTCATCAAATTCTACAGTTAGCATTCCCCAAAGGTAAATTTGCTGTACGAGCTTCCGTTTCCGAGATATTTGACAAAAACCGTACAGATTTGAAAAATGATGTGTCAAATGTCCTTGAAATCGGACAAAAACCGTACAGATATGAAAAATTATGTGGTTCAATCGGCTACATTTTGAATCGAAAGTCGTAGAGCCTCGCAGATGGGCTCATTCGATTCCTCATCAAATTCTACAGTTAGCATTCCCCAAAGGTAAATTTGCTGTACGAGCTTCCGTTTCCGAGATATTTGACAAAAACCGTAAAGATTTGAAAAATGATGTGTCAAATGTCCTTGAAATCGGACAAAAACCGTACAGATATGAAAAATTATGTGGTTCAATCGGCTACATTTTGAATCGAAAGTCGTAGAGCCTCGCAGATGGGCTCATTCGATTCCTCATCAAATTCTACAGTTAGCATTCCCCGAAGGTAAATTTGCTGTACGAGCTTCCGTTTCCGAGATATTTGACAAAAACCGTACAGATATGAAAAATTATGTGGTTCAAACGGCTATAACTTTTGAATCGAAAGTCGTAGAGCCTCGCAGATGGGCTCATTCTACTCCTCATCAAATTCTACAGTTAGCATTCCACTGTGTAGGTATATTTGCTGTACGAGCTTCCGTTTCCGAGATATTTGACAAAAACCGTACAGATTTGAAAAATGATGTGTCAAATGTCCTTGAAATCGGACAAAAACCGTACATATATGAAAAATTATGTGGTTCAATCGGCTACATTTTGAATCGAAAGTCGTAGAGCCTCGCAGATGGGCTCATTCGATTCCTCATCAAATTCTACAGTTAGCATTCCCCAAAGGTAAATTTGCTGTACGAGCTTCCGTTTCCGAGATATTTGACAAAAACCGTACAGATTTGAAAAATGATGTGTCAAATGTCCTTGAAATCGGACAAAAACCGTACAGATATGAAAAATTATGTGGTTCAAACGGCTATAAGTTTTGAATCGAAAGTCGTAGAGCCTCGCAGATGGGCTCATTCTACTCCTCATCAAATTCTACAGTTAGCATTCCCCAAAGGTAAATTTGCTGTACGAGCTTTCGTTTCCGAGATATTTGACAAAAACCGTACAGATATGAAAAATTATGTGGTTCAAACGGCTATAACTTTTGAATCGAAAGTCGTAGAGCCTCGCAGATGGGCTCATTCGATTCCTCATCAAATTCTACAGTTAGCATTCCCCGAAGGTAAATTTGCTGTACGAGCTTCCGTTTCCGAGATATTTGACAAAAACCGTACAGATATGAAAAATTATGTGGTTCAAACGGCTATAAGTTTTGAATCGAAAGTCGTAGAGCCTCGCAGATGGGCTCATTCTACTTCTCATCAAATTCTACAGTTAGCATTCCCCAAAGGTAAATTTGCTGTACGAGCTTCCGTTTCCGAGATATTTGACAAAAACCGTACAGATTTGAAAAATGATGTGTCAAATGTCCTTGAAATCGGACAAAAACCGTACAGATATGAAAAATTATGTGGTTCAATCGGCTACATTTTGAATCGAAAGTCGTAGAGCCTCGCAGATGGGCTCATTCGATTCCTCATCAAATTCTACAGTTAGCATTCCCCGAAGGTAAATTTGCTGTACGAGCTTCCGTTTCCGAGATATTTGACAAAAACCGTACAGATATGAAAAATTATGTGGTTCAAACGGCTATAACTTTTGAATCGAAAGTCGTAGAGCCTCGCAGATGGGCTCATTCTACTCCTCATCAAATTCTACAGTTAGCATTCCCCAAAGGTAAATTTGCTGTACGAGCTTCCGTTTCTGAGATATTTGACAAAAACCGTACAGATTTGAAAAATGATGTGTCAAATGTCCTTGAAATCGGACAAAAACCGTACAGATATGAAAAATTATGTGGTTCAATCGGCTACATTTTGAATCGAAAGTCGTAGAGCCTCGCAGATGGGCTCATTCGATTCCTCATCAAATTCTACAGTTAGCATTCCCCGAAGGTAAATGTGCTGTACGAGCTTCCGTTTCCGAGATATTTGACAAAAACCGTACAGATATGAAAAATTATGTGGTTCAAACGGCTATAAGTTTTGAATCGAAAGTCGTAGAGCCTCGCAGATGGGCTCATTCTACTCCTCATCAAATTCTACAGTTAGCATTCCCCAAAGGTAAATTTGCTGTACGAGCTTCCGTTTCCGAGATATTTGACAAAAACCGTACAGATTTGAAAAATGATGTGTCAAATGTCCTTGAAATCGGACAAAAACCGTACAGATATGAAAAATTATGTGGTTCAATCGGCTACATTTTGAATCGAAAGTCGTAGAGCCTCGCAGATGGGCTCATTCGATTCCTCATCAAATTCTACAGTTAGCATTCCCCGAAGGTAAATTTGCTGTACGAGCTTCCGTTTCCGAGATATTTGACAAAAACCGTACAGATATGAAAAATTATGTGGTTCAAACGGCTATAACTTTTGAATCGAAAGTCGTAGAGCCTCGCAGATGGGCTCATTCTACTCCTCATCAAATTCTACAGTTAGCATTCCCCAAAGGTAAATTTGCTGTACGAGCTTCCGTTTCCGAGATATTTGTCAAAAACCGTACAGATTAGAAAAATGATGTGTCAAATGTCCTTGAAATCGGACAAAAACCGTACAGATATGAAAAATTATGTGGTTCAATCGGCTACATTTTGAATCGAAAGTCGTAGAGCCTCGCAGATGGGCTCATTCGATTCCTCATCAAATTCTACAGTTAGCATTCCCCGAAGGTAAATGTGCTGTACGAGCTTCCGTTTCCGAGATATTTGACAAAAACCGTACAGATATGAAAAATTATGTGGTTCAAACGGCTATAAGTTTTGAATCGAAAGTCGTAGAGCCTCGCAGATGGGCTCATTCTACTCCTCATCAAATTCTACAGTTAGCATTCCCCAAAGGTAAATTTGCTGTACGAGCTTCCGTTTCCGAGATATTTGACAAAAACCGTACAGATTTGAAAAATGATGTGTCAAATGTCCTTGAAATCGGACAAAAACCGTACAGATATGAAAAATTATGTGGTTCAATCGGCTACATTTTGAATCGAAAGTCGTAGAGCCTCGCAGATGGGCTCATTCGATTCCTCATCAAATTCTACAGTTAGCATTCCCCGAAGGTAAATTTGCTGTACGAGCTTCCGTTTCCGAGATATTTGACAAAAACCGTACAGATATGAAAAATTATGTGGTTCAAACGGCTATAACTTTTGAATCGAAAGTCGTAGAGCCTCGCAGATGGGCTCATTCTACTCCTCATCAAATTCTACAGTTAGCATTCCCCAAAGGTAAATTTGCTGTACGAGCTTCCGTTTCCGAGATATTTGACAAAAACCGTACAGATTTGAAAAATGATGTGTCAAATGTCCTTGAAATCGGACAAAAAACGTACAGATATGAAAAATTATGTGGTTCAATGGGCTACATTTTGAATCGAAAGTCGTAGAGCCTCGCAGATGGGCTCATTCTACTCCTCATCAAATTCTACAGTTAGCATTCCACTGTGTAGGTATATTTGCTGTACGAGCTTCCGTTTCCGAGATATTTGACAAAAACCGTACAGATTTGAAAAATGATGTGGGTCAATCGGCTACATTTTGAATCGAAAGTCGTAGAGCCTCGCAGATGGGCTCATTCGATTCCTCATCAAATTCTACAGTTAGCATTCCCCAAAGGTAAATTTGCTGTACGAGCTTCCGTTTCCGAGATATTTGACAAAAACCGTACAGATTTGAAAAATGATGTGTCAAATGTCCTTGAAATCGGACAAAAAACGTACAGATATGAAAAATTATGTGGTTCAATGGGCTACATTTTGAATCGAAAGTCGTAGAGCCTCGCAGATGGGCTCATTCGATTCCTCATCAAATTCTACAGTTAGCATTCCCCGAAGGTAAATTTGCTGTACGAGCTTCCGTTTCCGAGATATTTGACAAAAACCGTACAGATATGAAAAATTATGTGGTTCAAACGGCTATAATTTGAATCGAAAGTCGTAGAGCCTCGCAGATGGGCTCATTCTACTCCTCATCAAATTCTACAATTAGCATTCCCCAAAGGTAAATTTGCTGTACGAGCTTCCGTTTCCGAGATATTTGACAAAAACCGTACAGATTTGAAAAATGATGTGTCAAATGTCCTTGAAATCGGACAAAAACCGTACATATATGAAAAATTATGTGGTTCAATCGGCTACATTTTGAATCGAAAGTCGTAGAGCCTCGCAGATGGGCTCATTCGATTCCTCATCAAATTCTACAGTTAGCATTCCCCAAAGGTAAATTTGCTGTACGAGCTTCCGTTTCCGAGATATTTGACAAAAACCGTACAGATTTGAAAAATGATGTGTCAAATGTCCTTGAAATCGGACAAAAACCGTACAGATATGAAAAATTATGTGGTTCAAACGGCTATAAGTTTTGAATCGAAAGTCGTAGAGCCTCGCAGATGGGCTCATTCTACTCCTCATCAAATTCTACAGTTAGCATTCCCCAAAGGTAAATTTGCTGTACGAGCTTTCGTTTCCGAGATATTTGACAAAAACCGTACAGATATGAAAAATTATGTGGTTCAAACGGCTATAACTTTTGAATCGAAAGTCGTAGAGCCTCGCAGATTGGCTCATTCGATTCCTCATCAAATTCTACAGTTAGCATTCCCCGAAGGTAAATTTGCTGTACGAGCTTCCGTTTCCGAGATATTTGACAAAAACCGTACAGATATGAAAAATTATGTGGTTCAAACGGCTATAACTTTTGAATCGAAAGTCGTAGAGCCTCGCAGATGGGCTCATTCGATTCCTCATCAAATTCTACAGTTAGCATTCCCCGAAGGTAAATTTGCTGTACGAGCTTCCGTTTCCGAGATATTTGACAAAAACCGTACAGATATGAAAAATTATGTGGTTCAAACGGCTATAAGTTTTGAATCGAAAGTCGTAGAGCCTCGCAGATGGGCTCATTCTACTCCTCATCAAATTCTACAGTTAGCATTCCCCAAAGGTAAATTTGCTGTACGAGCTTTCGTTTCCGAGATATTTGACAAAAACCGTACAGATATGAAAAATTATGTGGTTCAAACGGCTATAACTTTTGAATCGAAAGTCGTAGAGCCTCGCAGATGGGCTCATTCGATTCCTCATCAAATTCTACAGTTAGCATTCCCCGAAGGTAAATTTGCTGTACGAGCTTCCGTTTCCGAGATATTTGACAAAAACCGTACAGATATGAAAAATTATGTGGTTCAAACGGCTATAAGTTTTGAATCGAAAGTCGTAGAGCCTCGCAGATGGGCTCATTCGATTCCTCATCAAATTCTACAGTTAGCATTCCCCAAAGGTAAATTTGCTGTACGAGCTTCCGTTTCCGAGATATTTGACAAAAACCGTACAGATTTGAAAAATGATGTGTCAAATGTCCTTGAAATCGGACAAAAACCGTACAGATATGAAAAATTATGTGGTTCAATCGGCTACATTTTGAATCGAAAGTCGTAGAGCCTCGCAGATGGGCTCATTCGATTCCTCATCAAATTCTACAGTTAGCATTCCCCAAAGGTAAATTTGCTGTACGAGCTTCCGTTTCCGAGATATTTGACAAAAACCGTACAGATTTGAAAAATGATGTGTCAAATGTCCTTGAAATCGGACAAAAACCGTACAGATATGAAAAATTATGTGGTTCAAACGGCTATAAGTTTTGAATCGAAAGTCGTAGAGCCTCGCAGATGGGCTCATTCTACTCCTCATCAAATTCTACAGTTAGCATTCCCCAAAGGTAAATTTGCTGTACGAGCTTCCGTTTCCGAGATATTTGACAAAAACCGTACAGATTTGAAAAATGATGTGTCAAATGTCCTTGAAATCGGACAAAAACCGTACAGATATGAAAAATTATGTGGTTCAATCGGCTACATTTTGAATCGAAAGTCGTAGAGCCTCGCAGATGGGCTCATTCGATTCCTCATCAAATTCTACAGTTAGCATTCCCCGAAGGTAAATTTGCTGTACGAGCTTCCGTTTCCGAGATATTTGACAAAAACCGTACAGATATGAAAAATTATGTGGTTCAAACGGCTATAAGTTTTGAATCGAAAGTCGTAGAGCCTCGCAGATGGGCTCATTCTACTCCTCATCAAATTCTACAGTTAGCATTCCCCAAAGGTAAATTTGCTGTACGAGCTTCCGTTTCCGAGATATTTGACAAAAACCGTACAGATTTGAAAAATGATGTGTCAAATGTCCTTGAAATCGGACAAAAACCGTACAGATATGAAAAATTATGTGGTTCAATCGGCTACATTTTGAATCGAAAGTCGTAGAGCCTCGCAGATGGGCTCATTCGATTCCTCATCAAATTCTACAGTTAGCATTCCCCAAAGGTAAATTTGCTGTACGAGCTTCCGTTTCCGAGATATTTGACAAAAACCGTAAAGATTTGAAAAATGATGTGTCAAATGTCCTTGAAATCGGACAAAAACCGTACAGATATGAAAAATTATGTGGTTCAATCGGCTACATTTTGAATCGAAAGTCGTAGAGCCTCGCAGATGGGCTCATTCGATTCCTCATCAAATTCTACAGTTAGCATTCCCCGAAGGTAAATTTGCTGTACGAGCTTCCGTTTCCGAGATATTTGACAAAAACCGTACAGATATGAAAAATTATGTGGTTCAAACGGCTATAAGTTTTGAATCGAAAGTCGTAGAGCCTCGCAGATGGGCTCATTCTACTCCTCATCAAATTCTACAGTTAGCATTCCCCAAAGGTAAATTTGCTGTACGAGCTTCCGTTTCCGAGATATTTGACAAAAACCGTACAGATTTGAAAAATGATGTGTCAAATGTCCTTGAAATCGGACAAAAACCGTACAGATATGAAAAATTATGTGGTTCAATCGGCTACATTTTGAATCGAAAGTCGTAGAGCCTCGCAGATGGGCTCATTCGATTCCTCATCAAATTCTACAGTTAGCATTCCCCGAAGGTAAATTTGCTGTACGAGCTTCCGTTTCCGAGATATTTGACAAAAACCGTACAGATATGAAAAATTATGTGGTTCAAACGGCTATAAGTTTTGAATCGAAAGTCGTAGAGCCTCGCAGATGGGCTCATTCTACTCCTCATCAAATTCTACAGTTAGCATTCCCCAAAGGTAAATTTGCTGTACGAGCTTCCGTTTCCGAGATATTTGACAAAAACCGTACAGATTTGAAAAATGATGTGTCAAATGTCCTTGAAATCGGACAAAAACCGTACAGATATGAAAAATTATGTGGTTCAATCGGCTACATTTTGAATCGAAAGTCGTAGAGCCTCGCAGATGGGCTCATTCGATTCCTCATCAAATTCTACAGTTAGCATTCCCCAAAGGTAAATTTGCTGTACGAGCTTCCGTTTCCGAGATATTTGACAAAAACCGTACAGATTTGAAAAATGATGTGTCAAATGTCCTTGAAATCGGACAAAAACCGTACAGATATGAAAAATTATGTGGTTCAAACGGCTATAAGTTTTGAATCGAAAGTCGTAGAGCCTCGCAGATGGGCTCATTCTACTCCTCATCAAATTCTACAGTTAGCATTCCCCAAAGGTAAATTTGCTGTACGAGCTTCCGTTTCCGAGATATTTGACAAAAACCGTACAGATTTGAAAAATGATGTGTCAAATGTCCTTGAAATCGGACAAAAACCGTACAGATATGAAAAATTATGTGGTTCAAACGGCTATAACTTTTGAATCGAAAGTCGTAGAGCCTCGCAGATGGGCTCATTCGATTCCTCATCAAATTCTACAGTTAGCATTCCCCGAAGGTAAATTTGCTGTACGAGCTTCCGTTTCCGAGATATTTGACAAAAACCGTACAGATATGAAAAATTATGTGGTTCAAACGGCTATAAGTTTTGAATCGAAAGTCGTAGAGCCTCGCAGATGGGCTCATTCTACTCCTCATCAAATTCTACAGTTAGCATTCCCCAAAGGTAAATTTGCTGTACGAGCTTCCGTTTCCGAGATATTTGACAAAAACCGTACAGATTTGAAAAATGATGTGTCAAATGTCCTTGAAATCGGACAAAAACCGTACAGATATGAAAAATTATGTGGTTCAAACGGCTATAAGTTTTGAATCGAAAGTCGTAGAGCCTCGCAGATGGGCTCATTCTACTCCTCATCAAATTCTACAGTTAGCATTCCCCAAAGGTAAATTTGCTGTACGAGCTTCCGTTTCCGAGATATTTGACAAAAACCGTACAGATTTGAAAAATGATGTGTCAAATGTCCTTGAAATCGGACAAAAACCGTACAGATATGAAAAATTATGTGGTTCAATCGGCTACATTTTGAATCGAAAGTCGTAGAGCCTCGCAGATGGGCTCATTCGATTCCTCATCAAATTCTACAGTTAGCATTCCCCAAAGGTAAATTTGCTGTACGAGCTTCCGTTTCCGAGATATTTGACAAAAACCGTACAGATTTGAAAAATGATGTGTCAAATGTCCTTGAAATCGGACAAAAACCGTACAGATATGAAAAATTATGTGGTTCAAACGGCTATAAGTTTTGAATCGAAAGTCGTAGAGCCTCGCAGATGGGCTCATTCTACTCCTCATCAAATTCTACAGTTAGCATTCCCCAAAGGTAAATTTGCTGTACGAGCTTCCGTTTCCGAGATATTTGACAAAAACCGTACAGATTTGAAAAATGATGTGTCAAATGTCCTTGAAATCGGACAAAAACCGTACAGATATGAAAAATTATGTGGTTCAATCGGCTACATTTTGAATCGAAAGTCGTAGAGCCTCGCAGATGGGCTCATTCGATTCCTCATCAAATTCTACAGTTAGCATTCCCCGAAGGTAAATTTGCTGTACGAGCTTCCGTTTCCGAGATATTTGACAAAAACCGTACAGATTTGAAAAATGATGTGTCAAATGTCCTTGAAATCGGACAAAAACCGTACAGATATGAAAAATTATGTGGTTCAAACGGCTATAACTTTTGAATCGAAAGTCGTAGAGCCTCGCAGATGGGCTCATTCGATTCCTCATCAAATTCTACAGTTAGCATTCCCCGAAGGTAAATTTGCTGTACGAGCTTCCGTTTCCGAGATATTTGACAAAAACCGTACAGATATGAAAAATTATGTGGTTCAAACGGCTATAAGTTTTGAATCGAAAGTCGTAGAGCCTCGCAGATGGGCTCATTCTACTCCTCATCAAATTCTACAGTTAGCATTCCCCAAAGGTAAATTTGCTGTACGAGCTTCCGTTTCCGAGATATTTGACAAAAACCGTACAGATTTGAAAAATGATGTGTCAAATGTCCTTGAAATCGGACAAAAACCGTACAGATATGAAAAATTATGTGGTTCAAACGGCTATAAGTTTTGAATCGAAAGTCGTAGAGCCTCGCAGATGGGCTCATTCTACTCCTCATCAAATTCTACAGTTAGCATTCCCCAAAGGTAAATTTGCTGTACGAGCTTCCGTTTCCGAGATATTTGACAAAAACCGTACAGATTTGAAAAATGATGTGTCAAATGTCCTTGAAATCGGACAAAAACCGTACAGATATGAAAAATTATGTGGTTCAATCGGCTACATTTTGAATCGAAAGTCGTAGAGCCTCGCAGATGGGCTCATTCGATTCCTCATCAAATTCTACAGTTAGCATTCCCCGAAGGTAAATTTGCTGTACGAGCTTCCGTTTCCGAGATATTTGACAAAAACCGTACAGATTTGAAAAATGATGTGTCAAATGTCCTTGAAATCGGACAAAAACCGTACAGATATGAAAAATTATGTGGTTCAAACGGCTATAACTTTTGAATCGAAAGTCGTAGAGCCTCGCAGATGGGCTCATTCGATTCCTCATCAAATTCTACAGTTAGCATTCCCCGAAGGTAAATTTGCTGTACGAGCTTCCGTTTCCGAGATATTTGACAAAAACCGTACAGATATGAAAAATTATGTGGTTCAAACGGCTATAAGTTTTGAATCGAAAGTCGTAGAGCCTCGCAGATGGGCTCATTCTACTCCTCATCAAATTCTACAGTTAGCATTCCCCAAAGGTAAATTTGCTGTACGAGCTTCCGTTTCCGAGATATTTGACAAAAACCGTACAGATTTGAAAAATGATGTGTCAAATGTCCTTGAAATCGGACAAAAACCGTACAGATATGAAAAATTATGTGGTTCAAACGGCTATAAGTTTTGAATCGAAAGTCGTAGAGCCTCGCAGATGGGCTCATTCTACTCCTCATCAAATTCTACAGTTAGCATTCCCCAAAGGTAAATTTGCTGTACGAGCTTCCGTTTCCGAGATATTTGACAAAAACCGTACAGATTTGAAAAATGATGTGTCAAATGTCCTTGAAATCGGACAAAAACCGTACAGATATGAAAAATTATGTGGTTCAATCGGCTACATTTTGAATCGAAAGTCGTAGAGCCTCGCAGATGGGCTCATTCGATTCCTCATCAAATTCTACAGTTAGCATTCCCCAAAGGTAAATTTGCTGTACGAGCTTCCGTTTCCGAGATATTTGACAAAAACCGTACAGATTTGAAAAATGATGTGTCAAATGTCCTTGAAATCGGACAAAAACCGTACAGATATGAAAAATTATGTGGTTCAAACGGCTATAAGTTTTGAATCGAAAGTCGTAGAGCCTCGCAGATGGGCTCATTCTACTCCTCATCAAATTCTACAGTTAGCATTCCCCAAAGGTAAATTTGCTGTACGAGCTTCCGTTTCCGAGATATTTGACAAAAACCGTACAGATTTGAAAAATGATGTGTCAAATGTCCTTGAAATCGGACAAAAACCGTACAGATATGAAAAATTATGTGGTTCAATCGGCTACATTTTGAATCGAAAGTCGTAGAGCCTCGCAGATGGGCTCATTCGATTCCTCATCAAATTCTACAGTTAGCATTCCCCAAAGGTAAATTTGCTGTACGAGCTTCCGTTTCCGAGATATTTGACAAAAACCGTACAGATTTGAAAAATGATGTGTCAAATGTCCTTGAAATCGGACAAAAACCGTACAGATATGAAAAATTATGTGGTTCAATCGGCTACATTTTGAATCGAAAGTCGTAGAGCCTCGCAGATGGGCTCATTCGATTCCTCATCAAATTCTACAGTTAGCATTCCCCAAAGGTAAATTTGCTGTACGAGCTTCCGTTTCCGAGATATTTGACAAAAACCGTAAAGATTTGAAAAATGATGTGTCAAATGTCCTTGAAATCGGACAAAAACCGTACAGATATGAAAAATTATGTGGTTCAATCGGCTACATTTTGAATCGAAAGTCGTAGAGCCTCGCAGATGGGCTCATTCGATTCCTCATCAAATTCTACAGTTAGCATTCCCCGAAGGTAAATTTGCTGTACGAGCTTCCGTTTCCGAGATATTTGACAAAAACCGTACAGATATGAAAAATTATGTGGTTCAAACGGCTATAAGTTTTGAATCGAAAGTCGTAGAGCCTCGCAGATGGGCTCATTCTACTCCTCATCAAATTCTACAGTTAGCATTCCCCAAAGGTAAATTTGCTGTACGAGCTTCCGTTTCCGAGATATTTGACAAAAACCGTACAGATTTGAAAAATGATGTGTCAAATGTCCTTGAAATCGGACAAAAACCGTACAGATATGAAAAATTATGTGGTTCAATCGGCTACATTTTGAATCGAAAGTCGTAGAGCCTCGCAGATGGGCTCATTCGATTCCTCATCAAATTCTACAGTTAGCATTCCCCGAAGGTAAATTTGCTGTACGAGCTTCCGTTTCCGAGATATTTGACAAAAACCGTACAGATATGAAAAATTATGTGGTTCAAACGGCTATAAGTTTTGAATCGAAAGTCGTAGAGCCTCGCAGATGGGCTCATTCTACTCCTCATCAAATTCTACAGTTAGCATTCCCCAAAGGTAAATTTGCTGTACGAGCTTCCGTTTCCGAGATATTTGACAAAAACCGTACAGATTTGAAAAATGATGTGTCAAATGTCCTTGAAATCGGACAAAAACCGTACAGATATGAAAAATTATGTGGTTCAATCGGCTACATTTTGAATCGAAAGTCGTAGAGCCTCGCAGATGGGCTCATTCGATTCCTCATCAAATTCTACAGTTAGCATTCCCCAAAGGTAAATTTGCTGTACGAGCTTCCGTTTCCGAGATATTTGACAAAAACCGTACAGATTTGAAAAATGATGTGTCAAATGTCCTTGAAATCGGACAAAAACCGTACAGATATGAAAAATTATGTGGTTCAAACGGCTATAAGTTTTGAATCGAAAGTCGTAGAGCCTCGCAGATGGGCTCATTCTACTCCTCATCAAATTCTACAGTTAGCATTCCCCAAAGGTAAATTTGCTGTACGAGCTTCCGTTTCCGAGATATTTGACAAAAACCGTACAGATTTGAAAAATGATGTGTCAAATGTCCTTGAAATCGGACAAAAACCGTACAGATATGAAAAATTATGTGGTTCAATCGGCTACATTTTGAATCGAAAGTCGTAGAGCCTCGCAGATGGGCTCATTCTACTCCTCATCAAATTCTACAGTTAGCATTCCCCGAAGGTAAATTTGCTGTACGAGCTTCCGTTTCCGAGATATTTGACAAAAACCGTACAGATATGAAAAATTATGTGGTTCAAACGGCTATAAGTTTTGAATCGAAAGTCGTAGAGCCTCGCAGATGGGCTCATTCTACTCCTCATCAAATTCTACAGTTAGCATTCCCCAAAGGTAAATTTGCTGTACGAGCTTCCGTTTCCGAGATATTTGACAAAAACCGTACAGATTTGAAAAATGATGTGTCAAATGTCCTTGAAATCGGACAAAAACCGTACAGATATGAAAAATTATGTGGTTCAATCGGCTACATTTTGAATCGAAAGTCGTAGAGCCTCGCAGATGGGCTCATTCGATTCCTCATCAAATTCTACAGTTAGCATTCCCCGAAGGTAAATTTGCTGTACGAGCTTCCGTTTCCGAGATATTTGACAAAAACCGTACAGATATGAAAAATTATGTGGTTCAAACGGCTATAAGTTTTGAATCGAAAGTCGTAGAACCTCGCAGATGGGCTCATTCTACTCCTCATCAAATTCTACAGTTAGCATTCCCCAAAGGTAAATTTGCTGTACGAGCTTCCGTTTCCGAGATATTTGACAAAAACCGTACAGATATGAAAAATTATGTGGTTCAAACGGCTATAACTTTTGAATCGAAAGTCGTAGAGCCTCGCAGATGGGCTCATTCTACTCCTCATCAAATTCTACAGTTAGCATTCCACTGTGTAGGTATATTTGCTGTACGAGCTTCCGTTTCCGAGATATTTGACAAAAACCGTACAGATTTGAAAAATGATGTGTCAAATGTCCTTGAAATCGGACAAAAACCGTACATATATGAAAAATTATGTGGTTCAATCGGCTACATTTTGAATCGAAAGTCGTAGAGCCTCGCAGATGGGCTCATTCGATTCCTCATCAAATTCTACAGTTAGCATTCCCCAAAGGTAAATTTGCTGTACGAGCTTCCGTTTCCGAGATATTTGACAAAAACCGTACAGATTTGAAAAATGATGTGTCAAATGTCCTTGAAATCGGACAAAAACCGTACAGATATGAAAAATTATGTGGTTCAAACGGCTATAAGTTTTGAATCGAAAGTCGTAGAGCCTCGCAGATGGGCTCATTCTACTCCTCATCAAATTCTACAGTTAGCATTCCCCAAAGGTAAATTTGCTGTACGAGCTTTCGTTTCCGAGATATTTGACAAAAACCGTACAGATATGAAAAATTATGTGGTTCAAACGGCTATAACTTTTGAATCGAAAGTCGTAGAGCCTCGCAGATGGGCTCATTCGATTCCTCATCAAATTCTACAGTTAGCATTCCCCGAAGGTAAATTTGCTGTACGAGCTTCCGTTTCCGAGATATTTGACAAAAACCGTACAGATATGAAAAATGATGTGTCAAATGTCCTTGAAATCGGACAAAAACCGTACAGATATGAAAAATTATGTGGTTCAATCGGCTACATTTTGAATCGAAAGTCGTAGAGCCTCGCAGATGGGCTCATTCGATTCCTCATCAAATTCTACAGTTAGCATTCCCCGAAGGTAAATGTGCTGTACGAGCTTCCGTTTCCGAGATATATGACAAAAACCGTACAGATATGAAAAATTATGTGGTTCAAACGGCTATAAGTTTTGAATCGAAAGTCGTAGAGCCTCGCAGATGGGCTCATTCTACTCCTCATCAAATTCTACAGTTAGCATTCCGCAAAGGTAAATTTGCTGTACGAGCTTCCGTTTCCGAGATATTTGACAAAAACCGTACAGATTTGAAAAATGATGTGTCAAATGTCCTTGAAATCGGACAAAAACCGTACAGATATGAAAAATTATGTGGTTCAATCGGCTACATTTTGAATCGAAAGTCGTAGAGCCTCGCAGATGGGCTCATTCGATTCCTCATCAAATTCTACAGTTAGCATTCCCCGAAGGTAAATTTGCTGTACGAGCTTCCGTTTCCGAGATATTTGACAAAAACCGTACAGATATGAAAAATTATGTGGTTCAAACGGCTATAAGTTTTGAATCGAAAGTCGTAGAGCCTCGCAGATGGGCTCATTCTACTCCTCATCAAATTCTACAGTTAGCATTCCCCAAAGGTAAATTTGCTGTACGAGCTTCCGTTTCCGAGATATTTGACAAAAACCGTACAGATTTGAAAAATGATGTGTCAAATGTCCTTGAAATCGGACAAAAACCGTACAGATATGAAAAATTATGTGGTTCAATCGGCTACATTTTGAATCGAAAGTCGTAGAGCCTCGCAGATGGGCTCATTCGATTCCTCATCAAATTCTACAGTTAGCATTCCCCGAAGGTAAATTTGCTGTACGAGCTTACGTTTCCGAGATATTTGACAAAAACCGTACAGATATGAAAAATTATGTGGTTCAAACGGCTATAAGTTTTGAATCGAAAGTCGTAGAGCCTCGCAGATGGGCTCATTCTACTCCTCATCAAATTCTACAGTTAGCATTCCCCAAAGGTAAATTTGCTGTACGAGCTTCCGTTTCCGAGATATTTGACAAAAACCGTACAGATTTGAAAAATGATGTGTCAAATGTCCTTGAAATCGGACAAAAACCGTACAGATATGAAAAATTATGTGGTTCAATCGGCTACATTTTGAATCGAAAGTCGTAGAGCCTCGCAGATGGGCTCATTCGATTCCTCATCAAATTCTACAGTTAGCATTCCCCAAAGGTAAATTTGCTGTACGAGCTTCCGTTTCCGAGATATTTGACAAAAACCGTACAGATTTGAAAAATTATGTGTCAAATGTCCTTGAAATCGGACAAAAACCGTACAGATATGAAAAATTATGTGGTTCAAACGGCTATAAGTTTTGAATCGAAAGTCGTAGAGCCTCGCAGATGGGCTCATTCTACTCCTCATCAAATTCTACAGTTAGCATTCCCCAAAGGTAAATTTGCTGTACGAGCTTCCGTTTCCGAGATATTTGACAAAAACCGTACAGATTTGAAAAATGATGTGTCAAATGTCCTTGAAATCGGACAAAAACCGTACAGATATGAAAAATTATGTGGTTCAATCGGCTACATTTTGAATCGAAAGTCGTAGAGCCTCGCAGATGGGCTCATTCGATTCCTCATCAAATTCTACAGTTAGCATTCCCCGAAGGTAAATTTGCTGTACGAGCTTCCGTTTCCGAGATATTTGACAAAAACCGTACAGATATGAAAAATTATGTGGTTCAAACGGCTATAAGTTTTGAATCGAAAGTCGTAGAGCCTCGCAGATGGGCTCATTCTACTCCTCATCAAATTCTACAGTTAGCATTCCCCAAAGGTAAATTTGCTGTACGAGCTTCCGTTTCCGAGATATTTGACAAAAACCGTACAGATTTGAAAAATGATGTGTCAAATGTCCTTGAAATCGGACAAAAACCGTACAGATATGAAAAATTATGTGGTTCAATCGGCTACATTTTGAATCGAAAGTCGTAGAGCCTCGCAGATGGGCTCATTCGATTCCTCATCAAATTCTACAGTTAGCATTCCCCGAAGGTAAATTTGCTGTACGAGCTTCCGTTTCCGAGATATTTGACAAAAACCGTACAGATATGAAAAATTATGTGGTTCAAACGGCTATAAGTTTTGAATCGAAAGTCGTAGAGCCTCGCAGATGGGCTCATTCTACTCCTCATCAAATTCTACAGTTAGCATTCCCCAAAGGTAAATTTGCTGTACGAGCTTCCGTTTCCGAGATATTTGACAAAAACCGTACAGATTTGAAAAATGATGTGTCAAATGTCCTTGAAATCGGACAAAAACCGTACAGATATGAAAAATTATGTGGTTCAATCGGCTACATTTTGAATCGAAAGTCGTAGAGCCTCGCAGATGGGCTCATTCGATTCCTCATCAAATTCTACAGTTAGCATTCCCCAAAGGTAAATTTGCTGTACGAGCTTCCGTTTCCGAGATATTTGACAAAAACCGTACAGATTTGAAAAATGATGTGTCAAATGTCCTTGAAATCGGACAAAAACCGTACAGATATGAAAAATTATGTGGTTCAAACGGCTATAAGTTTTGAATCGAAAGTCGTAGAGCCTCGCAGATGGGCTCATTCTACTCCTCATCAAATTCTACAGTTAGCATTCCCCAAAGGTAAATTTGCTGTACGAGCTTCCGTTTCCGAGATATTTGACAAAAACCGTACAGATTTGAAAAATGATGTGTCAAATGTCCTTGAAATCGGACAAAAACCGTACAGATATGAAAAATTATGTGGTTCAATCGGCTACATTTTGAATCGAAAGTCGTAGAGCCTCGCAGATGGGCTCATTCTACTCCTCATCAAATTCTACAGTTAGCATTCCCCGAAGGTAAATTTGCTGTACGAGCTTCCGTTTCCGAGATATTTGACAAAAACCGTACAGATATGAAAAATTATGTGGTTCAAACGGCTATAAGTTTTGAATCGAAAGTCGTAGAGCCTCGCAGATGGGCTCATTCTACTCCTCATCAAATTCTACAGTTAGCATTCCCCAAAGGTAAATTTGCTGTACGAGCTTCCGTTTCCGAGATATTTGACAAAAACCGTACAGATTTGAAAAATGATGTGTCAAATGTCCTTGAAATCGGACAAAAACCGTACAGATATGAAAAATTATGTGGTTCAATCGGCTACATTTTGAATCGAAAGTCGTAGAGCCTCGCAGATGGGCTCATTCGATTCCTCATCAAATTCTACAGTTAGCATTCCCCGAAGGTAAATTTGCTGTACGAGCTTCCGTTTCCGAGATATTTGACAAAAACCGTACAGATATGAAAAATTATGTGGTTCAAACGGCTATAAGTTTTGAATCGAAAGTCGTAGAACCTCGCAGATGGGCTCATTCTACTCCTCATCAAATTCTACAGTTAGCATTCCCCAAAGGTAAATTTGCTGTACGAGCTTCCGTTTCCGAGATATTTGACAAAAACCGTACAGATATGAAAAATTATGTGGTTCAAACGGCTATAACTTTTGAATCGAAAGTCGTAGAGCCTCGCAGATGGGCTCATTCTACTCCTCATCAAATTCTACAGTTAGCATTCCACTGTGTAGGTATATTTGCTGTACGAGCTTCCGTTTCCGAGATATTTGACAAAAACCGTACAGATTTGAAAAATGATGTGTCAAATGTCCTTGAAATCGGACAAAAACCGTACATATATGAAAAATTATGTGGTTCAATCGGCTACATTTTGAATCGAAAGTCGTAGAGCCTCGCAGATGGGCTCATTCGATTCCTCATCAAATTCTACAGTTAGCATTCCCCAAAGGTAAATTTGCTGTACGAGCTTCCGTTTCCGAGATATTTGACAAAAACCGTACAGATTTGAAAAATGATGTGTCAAATGTCCTTGAAATCGGACAAAAACCGTACAGATATGAAAAATTATGTGGTTCAAACGGCTATAAGTTTTGAATCGAAAGTCGTAGAGCCTCGCAGATGGGCTCATTCTACTCCTCATCAAATTCTACAGTTAGCATTCCCCAAAGGTAAATTTGCTGTACGAGCTTTCGTTTCCGAGATATTTGACAAAAACCGTACAGATATGAAAAATTATGTGGTTCAAACGGCTATAACTTTTGAATCGAAAGTCGTAGAGCCTCGCAGATGGGCTCATTCGATTCCTCATCAAATTCTACAGTTAGCATTCCCCGAAGGTAAATTTGCTGTACGAGCTTCCGTTTCCGAGATATTTGACAAAAACCGTACAGATATGAAAAATGATGTGTCAAATGTCCTTGAAATCGGACAAAAACCGTACAGATATGAAAAATTATGTGGTTCAATCGGCTACATTTTGAATCGAAAGTCGTAGAGCCTCGCAGATGGGCTCATTCTACTCCTCATCAAATTCTACAGTTAGCATTCCCCAAAGGTAAATTTGCTGTACGAGCTTCCGTTTCCGAGATATTTGACAAAAACCGTACAGATTTGAAAAATGATGTGTCAAATGTCCTTGAAATCGGACAAAAACCGTACAGATATGAAAAATTATGTGGTTCAATCGGCTACATTTTGAATCGAAAGTCGTAGAGCCTCGCAGATGGGCTCATTCGATTCCTCATCAAATTCTACAGTTAGCATTCCCCGAAGGTAAATGTGCTGTACGAGCTTCCGTTTCCGAGATATATGACAAAAACCGTACAGATATGAAAAATTATGTGGTTCAAACGGCTATAAGTTTTGAATCGAAAGTCGTAGAGCCTCGCAGATGGGCTCATTCTACTCCTCATCAAATTCTACAGTTAGCATTCCGCAAAGGTAAATTTGCTGTACGAGCTTCCGTTTCCGAGATATTTGACAAAAACCGTACAGATTTGAAAAATGATGTGTCAAATGTCCTTGAAATCGGACAAAAACCGTACAGATATGAAAAATTATGTGGTTCAATCGGCTACATTTTGAATCGAAAGTCGTAGAGCCTCGCAGATGGGCTCATTCGATTCCTCATCAAATTCTACAGTTAGCATTCCCCGAAGGTAAATTTGCTGTACGAGCTTCCGTTTCCGAGATATTTGACAAAAACCGTACAGATATGAAAAATTATGTGGTTCAAACGGCTATAACTTTTGAATCGAAAGTCGTAGAGCCTCGCAGATGGGCTCATTCTACTCCTCATCAAATTCTACAGTTAGCATTCCCCAAAGGTAAATTTGCTGTACGAGCTTCCGTTTCCGAGATATTTGACAAAAACCGTACAGATTTGAAAAATGATGTGTCAAATGTCCTTGAAATCGGACAAAAACCGTACAGATTTGAAAAATGATGTGTCAAATGTCCTTGAAATCGGACAAAAACCGTACAGATATGAAAAATTATGTGGTTCAAACGGCTATAAGTTTTGAATCGAAAGTCGTAGAGCCTCGCAGATGGGCTCATTCTACTCCTCATCAAATTCTACAGTTAGCATTCCCCAAAGGTAAATTTGCTGTACGAGCTTCCGTTTCCGAGATATTTGACAAAAACCGTACAGATTTGAAAAATGATGTGTCAAATGTCCTTGAAATCGGACAAAAACCGTACAGATATGAAAAATTATGTGGTTCAATCGGCTACATTTTGAATCGAAAGTCGTAGAGCCTCGCAGATGGGCTCATTCGATTCCTCATCAAATTCTACAGTTAGCATTCCCCGAAGGTAAATTTGCTGTACGAGCTTCCGTTTCCGAGATATTTGACAAAAACCGTACAGATATGAAAAATTATGTGGTTCAAACGGCTATAACTTTTGAATCGAAAGTCGTAGAACCTCGCAGATGGGCTCATTCTACTCCTCATCAAATTCTACAGTTAGCATTCCCCAAAGGTAAATTTGCTGTACGAGCTTCCGTTTCCGAGATATTTGACAAAAACCGTACAGATTTGAAAAATGATGTGTCAAATGTCCTTGAAATCGGACAAAAACCGTACAGATATGAAAAATTATGTGGTTCAATCGGCTACATTTTGAATCGAAAGTCGTAGAGCCTCGCAGATGGGCTCATTCGATTCCTCATCAAATTCTACAGTTAGCATTCCCCGAAGGTAAATTTGCTGTACGAGCTTCCGTTTCCGAGATATTTGACAAAAACCGTACAGATATGAAAAATTATGTGGTTCAAACGGCTATAAGTTTTGAATCGAAAGTCGTAGAGCCTCGCAGATGGGCTCATTCTACTCCTCATCAAATTCTACAGTTAGCATTCCCCAAAGGTAAATTTGCTGTACGAGCTTCCCTTTCCGAGATATTTGACAAAAACCGTACAGATTTGAAAAATGATGTGTCAAATGTCCTTGAAATCGGACAAAAACCGTACAGATATGAAAAATTATGTGGTTCAATCGGCTACATTTTGAATCGAAAGTCGTAGAGCCTCGCAGATGGGCTCATTCGATTCCTCATCAAATTCTACAGTTAGCATTCCCCAAAGGTAAATTTGCTGTACGAGCTTCCGTTTCCGAGATATTTGACAAAAACCGTACAGATATGAAAAATTATGTGGTTCAAACGGCTATAAGTTTTGAATCGAAAGTCGTAGAGCCTCGCAGATGGGCTCATTCTACTCCTCATCAAATTCTACAGTTAGCATTCCCCAAAGGTAAATTTGCTGTACGAGCTTCCGTTTCCGAGATATTTGACAAAAACCGTACAGATTTGAAAAATGATGTGTCAAATGTCCTTGAAATCGGACAAAAACCGTACAGATATGAAAATGATGTGGTTGAAACGGCTATAACTTTTGAATCGAAAGTCGTAGAGCCTCGCAGATGGGCTCATTCGATTCCTCATCAAATTCTACAGTTAGCATTCCCCGAAGGTAAATTTGCTGTACGAGCTTCCGTTTCCGAGATATTTGACAAAAAACGTACAGATTTGAAAAATGATGTGTCAAATGTCCTTGAAATCGGACAAAAACCGTACAGATATGAAAAATTATGTGGTTCAAACGGCTATAAATTTTGAATCGAAAGTCGTAGAGCCTCGCAGATGGGCTCATTCTACTCCTCATCAAATTCTACAGTTAGCATTCCCCAAAGGTAAATTTGCTGTACGAGCTTCCGTTTCCGAGATATTTGACAAAAACCGTACAGATATGAAAAATTATGTGGTTCAAACGGCTATAAGTTTTGAATCGAAAGTCGTAGAGCCTCGCAGATGGGCTCATTCTACTCCTCATCAAATTCTACAGTTAGCATTCCCCAAAGGTAAATTTGCTGTACGAGCTTCCGTTTCCGAGATATTTGACAAAAACCGTACAGATTTGAAAAATGATGTGTCAAATGTCCTTGAAATCGGACAAAAACCGTACAGATATGAAAAATTATGTGGTTCAATCGGCTACATTTTGAATCGAAAGTCGTAGAGCCTCGCAGATGGGCTCATTCGATTCCTCATCAAATTCTACAGTTAGCATTCCCCAAAGGTAAATTTGCTGTACGAGCTTCCGTTTCCGAGATATTTGACAAAAACCGTACAGATTTGAAAAATGATGTGTCAAATGTCCTTGAAATCGGACAAAAACCGTACAGATATGAAAAATTATGTGGTTCAAACGGCTATAAGTTTTGAATCGAAAGTCGTAGAGCCTCGCAGATGGGCTCATTCTACTCCTCATCAAATTCTACAGTTAGCATTCCCCAAAGGTAAATTTGCTGTACGAGCTTTCGTTTCCGAGATATTTGACAAAAACCGTACAGATATGAAAAATTATGTGGTTCAAACGGCTATAACTTTTGAATCGAAAGTCGTAGAGCCTCGCAGATGGGCTCATTCGATTCCTCATCAAATTCTACAGTTAGCATTCCCCAAAGGTAAATTTGCTGTACGAGCTTCCGTTTCCGAGATATTTGACAAAAACCGTACAGATATGAAAAATTATGTGGTTCAAACGGCTATAAGTTTTGAATCGAAAGTCGTAGAGCCTCGCAGATGGGCTCATTCTACTCCTCATCAAATTCTACAGTTAGCATTCCCCAAAGGTAAATTTGCTGTACGAGCTTCCGTTTCCGAGATATTTGACAAAAACCGTACAGATTTGAAAAATGATGTGTCAAATGTCCTTGAAATCGGACAAAAACCGTACAGATATGAAAAATTATGTGGTTCAATCGGCTACATTTTGAATCGAAAGTCGTAGAGCCTCGCAGATGGGCTCATTCGATTCCTCATCAAATTCTACAGTTAGCATTCCCCGAAGGTAAATTTGCTGTACGAGCTTCCGTTTCCGAGATATTTGACAAAAACCGTACAGATATGAAAAATTATGTGGTTCAAACGGCTATAAGTTTTGAATCGAAAGTCGTAGAGCCTCGCAGATGGGCTCATTCTACTCCTCATCAAATTCTACAGTTAGCATTCCCCAAAGGTAAATTTGCTGTACGAGCTTCTGTTTCCGAGATATTTGACAAAAACCGTACAGATTTGAAAAATGATGTGTCAAATGTCCTTGAAATCGGACAAAAACCGTACAGATATGAAAAATTATGTGGTTCAATCGGCTACATTTTGAATCGAAAGTCGTAGAGCCTCGCAGATGGGCTCATTCGATTCCTCATCAAATTCTACAGTTAGCATTCCCCGAAGGTAAATGTGCTGTACGAGCTTCCGTTTCCGAGATATTTGACAAAAACCGTACAGATATGAAAAATTATGTGGTTCAAACGGCTATAAGTTTTGAATCGAAAGTCGTAGAGCCTCGCAGATGGGCTCATTCTACTCCTCATCAAATTCTACAGTTAGCATTCCCCAAAGGTAAATTTGCTGTACGAGCTTCCGTTTCCGAGATATTTGACAAAAACCGTACACATTTGAAAAATGATGTGTCAAATGTCCTTGAAATCGGACAAAAACCGTACAGATATGAAAAATTATGTGGTTCAATCGGCTACATTTTGAATCGAAAGTCGTAGAGCCTCGCAGATGGGCTCATTCGATTCCTCATCAAATTCTACAGTTAGCATTCCCCGAAGGTAAATTTGCTGTACGAGCTTCCGTTTCCGAGATATTTGACAAAAACCGTACAGATATGAAAAATTATGTGGTTCAAACGGCTATAAGTTTTGAATCGAAAGTCGTAGAGCCTCGCAGATGGGCTCATTCTACTCCTCATCAAATTCTACAGTTAGCATTCCCCAAAGGTAAATTTGCTGTACGAGCTTCCGTTTCCGAGATATTTGACAAAAACCGTACAGATTTGAAAAATGATGTGTCAAATGTCCTTGAAATCGGACAAAAACCGTACAGATATGAAAAATTATGTGGTTCAATCGGCTACATTTTGAATCGAAAGTCGTAGAGCCTCGCAGATGGGCTCATTCGATTCCTCATCAAATTCTACAGTTAGCATTCCCCAAAGGTAAATTTGCTGTACGAGCTTCCGTTTCCGAGATATTTGACAAAAACCGTAAAGATTTGAAAAATGATGTGTCAAATGTCCTTGAAATCGGACAAAAACCGTACAGATATGAAAAATTATGTGGTTCAATCGGCTACATTTTGAATCGAAAGTCGTAGAGCCTCGCAGATGGGCTCATTCGATTCCTCATCAAATTCTACAGTTAGCATTCCCCGAAGGTAAATTTGCTGTACGAGCTTCCGTTTCCGAGATATTTGACAAAAACCGTACAGATATGAAAAATTATGTGGTTCAAACGGCTATAACTTTTGAATCGAAAGTCGTAGAGCCTCGCAGATGGGCTCATTCTACTCCTCATCAAATTCTACAGTTAGCATTCCACTGTGTAGGTATATTTGCTGTACGAGCTTCCGTTTCCGAGATATTTGACAAAAACCAAACAGATATGAAAAATTATGTGGTTCAATCGGCTACATTTTGAATCGAAAGTCGTAGAGCCTCGCAGATGGGCTCATTCGATTCCTCATCAAATTCTACAGTTAGCATTCCCCAAAGGTAAATTTGCTGTACGAGCTTCCGTTTCCGAGATATTTGACAAAAACCGTACAGATTTGAAAAATGATGTGTCAAATGTCCTTGAAATCGGACAAAAACCGTACAGATATGAAAAATTATGTGGTTCAAACGGCTATAAGTTTTGAATCGAAAGTCGTAGAGCCTCGCAGATGGGCTCATTCTACTCCTCATCAAATTCTACAGTTAGCATTCCCCAAAGGTAAATTTGCTGTACGAGCTTTCGTTTCCGAGATATTTGACAAAAACCGTACAGATATGAAAAATTATGTGGTTCAAACGGCTATAACTTTTGAATCGAAAGTCGTAGAGCCTCGCAGATGGGCTCATTCGATTCCTCATCAAATTCTACAGTTAGCATTCCCCGAAGGTAAATTTGCTGTACGAGCTTCCGTTTCCGAGATATTTGACAAAAACCGTACAGATATGAAAAATTATGTGGTTCAAACGGCTATAAGTTTTGAATCGAAAGTCGTAGAGCCTCGCAGATGGGCTCATTCTACTCCTCATCAAATTCTACAGTTAGCATTCCCCAAAGGTAAATTTGCTGTACGAGCTTCCGTTTCCGAGATATTTGACAAAAACCGTACAGATTTGAAAAATGATGTGTCAAATGTCCTTGAAATCGGACAAAAGCCGTACAGATATGAAAAATTATGTGGTTCAATCGGCTACATTTTGAATCGAAAGTCGTAGAGCCTCGCAGATGGGCTCATTCGATTCCTCATCAAATTCTACAGTTAGCATTCCCCGAAGGTAAATGTGCTGTACGAGCTTCCGTTTCCGAGATATTTGACAAAAACCGTACAGATATGAAAAATTATGTGGTTCAAACGGCTATAAGTTTTGAATCGAAAGTCGTAGAGCCTCGCAGATGGGCTCATTCTACTCCTCATCAAATTCTACAGTTAGCATTCCCCAAAGGTAAATTTGCTGTACGAGCTTCCGTTTCCGAGATATTTGACAAAAACCGTACAGATTTGAAAAATGATGTGTCAAATGTCCTTGAAATCGGACAAAAACCGTACAGATATGAAAAATTATGTGGTTCAATCGGCTACATTTTGAATCGAAAGTCGTAGAGCCTCGCAGATGGGCTCATTCGATTCCTCATCAAATTCTACAGTTAGCATTCCCCGAAGGTAAATTTGCTGTACGAGCTTCCGTTTCCGAGATATTTGACAAAAACCGTACAGATATGAAAAATTATGTGGTTCAAACGGCTATAACTTTTGAATCGAAAGTCGTAGAGCCTCGCAGATGGGCTCATTCTACTCCTCATCAAATTCTACAGTTAGCATTCCCCAAAGGTAAATTTGCTGTACGAGCTTCCGTTTCCGAGATATTTGACAAAAACCGTACAGATTTGAAAAATGATGTGTCAAATGTCCTTGAAATCGGACAAAAACCGTACAGATATGAAAAATTATGTGGTTCAATCGGCTACATTTTGAATCGAAAGTCGTAGAGCCTCGCAGATGGGCTCATTCGATTCCTCATCAAATTCTACAGTTAGCATTCCCCAAAGGTAAATTTGCTGTACGAGCTTCCGTTTCCGAGATATTTGACAAAAACCGTAAAGATTTGAAAAATGATGTGTCAAATGTCCTTGAAATCGGACAAAAACCGTACAGATATGAAAAATTATGTGGTTCAATCGGCTACATTTTGAATCGAAAGTCGTAGAGCCTCGCAGATGGGCTCATTCGATTCCTCATCAAATTCTACAGTTAGCATTCCCCGAAGGTAAATTTGCTGTACGAGCTTCCGTTTCCGAGATATTTGACAAAAACCGTACAGATATGAAAAATTATGTGGTTCAAACGGCTATAACTTTTGAATCGAAAGTCGTAGAGCCTCGCAGATGGGCTCATTCTACTCCTCATCAAATTCTACAGTTAGCATTCCACTGTGTAGGTATATTTGCTGTACGAGCTTCCGTTTCCGAGATATTTGACAAAAACCAAACAGATATGAAAAATTATGTGGTTCAATCGGCTACATTTTGAATCGAAAGTCGTAGAGCCTCGCAGATGGGCTCATTCGATTCCTCATCAAATTCTACAGTTAGCATTCCCCAAAGGTAAATTTGCTGTACGAGCTTCCGTTTCCGAGATATTTGACAAAAACCGTACAGATTTGAAAAATGATGTGTCAAATGTCCTTGAAATCGGACAAAAACCGTACAGATATGAAAAATTATGTGGTTCAAACGGCTATAAGTTTTGAATCGAAAGTCGTAGAGCCTCGCAGATGGGCTCATTCTACTCCTCATCAAATTCTACAGTTAGCATTCCCCAAAGGTAAATTTGCTGTACGAGCTTTCGTTTCCGAGATATTTGACAAAAACCGTACAGATATGAAAAATTATGTGGTTCAAACGGCTATAAGTTTTGAATCGAAAGTCGTAGAGCCTCGCAGATGGGCTCATTCTACTCCTCATCAAATTCTACAGTTAGCATTCCCCAAAGGTAAATTTGCTGTACGAGCTTCCGTTTCCGAGATATTTGACAAAAACCGTACAGATTTGAAAAATGATGTGTCAAATGTCCTTGAAATCGGACAAAAGCCGTACAGATATGAAAAATTATGTGGTTCAATCGGCTACATTTTGAATCGAAAGTCGTAGAGCCTCGCAGATGGGCTCATTCGATTCCTCATCAAATTCTACAGTTAGCATTCCCCGAAGGTAAATGTGCTGTACGAGCTTCCGTTTCCGAGATATTTGACAAAAACCGTACAGATATGAAAAATTATGTGGTTCAAACGGCTATAAGTTTTGAATCGAAAGTCGTAGAGCCTCGCAGATGGGCTCATTCTACTCCTCATCAAATTCTACAGTTAGCATTCCCCAAAGGTAAATTTGCTGTACGAGCTTCCGTTTCCGAGATATTTGACAAAAACCGTACAGATTTGAAAAATGATGTGTCAAATGTCCTTGAAATCGGACAAAAACCGTACAGATATGAAAAATTATGTGGTTCAATCGGCTACATTTTGAATCGAAAGTCGTAGAGCCTCGCAGATGGGCTCATTCGATTCCTCATCAAATTCTACAGTTAGCATTCCCCGAAGGTAAATTTGCTGTACGAGCTTCCGTTTCCGAGATATTTGACAAAAACCGTACAGATATGAAAAATTATGTGGTTCAAACGGCTATAACTTTTGAATCGAAAGTCGTAGAGCCTCGCAGATGGGCTCATTCTACTCCTCATCAAATTCTACAGTTAGCATTCCCCAAAGGTAAATTTGCTGTACGAGCTTCCGTTTCCGAGATATTTGACAAAAACCGTACAGATTTGAAAAATGATGTGTCAAATGTCCTTGAAATCGGACAAAAACCGTACAGATATGAAAAATTATGTGGTTCAATCGGCTACATTTTGAATCGAAAGTCGTAGAGCCTCGCAGATGGGCTCATTCGATTCCTCATCAAATTCTACAGTTAGCATTCCCCAAAGGTAAATTTGCTGTACGAGCTTCCGTTTCCGAGATATTTGACAAAAACCGTAAAGATTTGAAAAATGATGTGTCAAATGTCCTTGAAATCGGACAAAAACCGTACAGATATGAAAAATTATGTGGTTCAATCGGCTACATTTTGAATCGAAAGTCGTAGAGCCTCGCAGATGGGCTCATTCGATTCCTCATCAAATTCTACAGTTAGCATTCCCCGAAGGTAAATTTGCTGTACGAGCTTCCGTTTCCGAGATATTTGACAAAAACCGTACAGATATGAAAAATTATGTGGTTCAAACGGCTATAACTTTTGAATCGAAAGTCGTAGAGCCTCGCAGATGGGCTCATTCTACTCCTCATCAAATTCTACAGTTAGCATTCCACTGTGTAGGTATATTTGCTGTACGAGCTTCCGTTTCCGAGATATTTGACAAAAACCGTACAGATTTGAAAAATGATGTGTCAAATGTCCTTGAAATCGGACAAAAACCGTACATATATGAAAAATTATGTGGTTCAATCGGCTACATTTTGAATCGAAAGTCGTAGAGCCTCGCAGATGGGCTCATTCGATTCCTCATCAAATTCTACAGTTAGCATTCCCCAAAGGTAAATTTGCTGTACGAGCTTCCGTTTCCGAGATATTTGACAAAAACCGTACAGATTTGAAAAATGATGTGTCAAATGTCCTTGAAATCGGACAAAAACCGTACAGATATGAAAAATTATGTGGTTCAAACGGCTATAAGTTTTGAATCGAAAGTCGTAGAGCCTCGCAGATGGGCTCATTCTACTCCTCATCAAATTCTACAGTTAGCATTCCCCAAAGGTAAATTTGCTGTACGAGCTTTCGTTTCCGAGATATTTGACAAAAACCGTACAGATATGAAAAATTATGTGGTTCAAACGGCTATAACTTTTGAATCGAAAGTCGTAGAGCCTCGCAGATGGGCTCATTCGATTCCTCATCAAATTCTACAGTTAGCATTCCCCGAAGGTAAATTTGCTGTACGAGCTTCCGTTTCCGAGATATTTGACAAAAACCGTACAGATTTGAAAAATGATGTGTCAAATGTCCTTGAAATCGGACAAAAACCGTACAGATATGAAAAATTATGTGGTTCAATCAGCTACATTTTGAATCGAAAGTCGTAGAGCCTCGCAGATGGGCTCATTCGATTCCTCATCAAATTCTACAGTTAGCATTCCCCAAAGGTAAATTTGCTGTACGAGCTTCCGTTTCCGAGATATTTGACAAAAACCGTACAGATTTGAAAAATGATGTGTCAAATGTCCTTGAAATCGGACAAAAACCGTACAGATATGAAAAATTATGTGGTTCAAACGGCTATAAGTTTTGAATCGAAAGTCGTAGAGCCTCGCAGATGGGCTCATTCTACTCCTCATCAAATTCTACAGTTAGCATTCCCCAAAGGTAAATTTGCTGTACGAGCTTCCGTTTCCGAGATATTTGACAAAAACCGTACAGATTTGAAAAATGATGTGTCAAATGTCCTTGAAATCGGACAAAAACCGTACATATATGAAAAATTATGTGGTTCAATCGGCTACATTTTGAATCGAAAGTCGTAGAGCCTCGCAGATGGGCTCATTCGATTCCTCATCAAATTCTACAGTTAGCATTCCCCAAAGGTAAATTTGCTGTACGAGCTTCCGTTTCCGAGATATTTGACAAAAACCGTACAGATTTGAAAAATGATGTGTCAAATGTCCTTGAAATCGGACAAAAACCGTACAGATATGAAAAATTATGTGGTTCAAACGGCTATAAGTTTTGAATCGAAAGTCGTAGAGCCTCGCAGATGGGCTCATTCTACTCCTCATCAAATTCTACAGTTAGCATTCCCCAAAGGTAAATTTGCTGTACGAGCTTTCGTTTCCGAGATATTTGACAAAAACCGTACAGATATGAAAAATTATGTGGTTCAAACGGCTATAACTTTTGAATCGAAAGTCGTAGAGCCTCGCAGATGGGCTCATTCGATTCCTCATCAAATTCTACAGTTAGCATTCCCCGAAGGTAAATTTGCTGTACGAGCTTCCGTTTCCGAGATATTTGACAAAAACCGTACAGATTTGAAAAATGATGTGTCAAATGTCCTTGAAATCGGACAAAAACCGTACAGATATGAAAAATTATGTGGTTCAATCAGCTACATTTTGAATCGAAAGTCGTAGAGCCTCGCAGATGGGCTCATTCGATTCCTCATCAAATTCTACAGTTAGCATTCCCCAAAGGTAAATTTGCTGTACGAGCTTCCGTTTCCGAGATATTTGACAAAAACCGTACAGATTTGAAAAATGATGTGTCAAATGTCCTTGAAATCGGACAAAAACCGTACAGATATGAAAAATTATGTGGTTCAAACGGCTATAAGTTTTGAATCGAAAGTCGTAGAGCCTCGCAGATGGGCTCATTCTACTCCTCATCAAATTCTACAGTTAGCATTCCCCAAAGGTAAATTTGCTGTACGAGCTTCCGTTTCCGAGATATTTGACAAAAACCGTACAGATTTGAAAAATGATGTGTCAAATGTCCTTGAAATCGGACAAAAACCGTACAGATATGAAAAATTATGTGGTTCAATCGGCTACATTTTGAATCGAAAGTCGTAGAGCCTCGCAGATGGGCTCATTCGATTCCTCATCAAATTCTACAGTTAGCATTCCCCGAAGGTAAATTTGCTGTACGAGCTTCCGTTTCCGAGATATTTGACAAAAACCGTACAGATATGAAAAATTATGTGGTTCAAACGGCTATAAGTTTTGAATCGAAAGTCGTAGAGCCTCGCAGATGGGCTCATTCTACTCCTCATCAAATTCTACAGTTAGCATTCCCCAAAGGTAAATTTGCTGTACGAGCTTCCGTTTCCGAGATATTTGACAAAAACCGTACAGATTTGAAAAATGATGTGTCAAATGTCCTTGAAATCGGACAAAAACCGTACAGATATGAAAAATTATGTGGTTCAAACGGCTATAAGTTTTGAATCGAAAGTCGTAGAGCCTCGCAGATGGGCTCATTCTACTCCTCATCAAATTCTACAGTTAGCACTCCCCAAAGGTAAATTTGCTGTACGAGCTTCCGTTTCCGAGATATTTGACAAAAACCGTACAGATTTGAAAAATGATGTGTCAAATGTCCTTGAAATCGGACAAAAACCGTACAGATATGAAAAATTATGTGGTTCAATCGGCTACATTTGAATCGAAAGTCGTAGAGCCTCGCAGATGGGCTCATTCGATTCCTCATCAAATTCTACAGTTAGCATTCCCCGAAGGTAAATTTGCTGTACGAGCTTCCGTTTCCGAGATATTTGACAAAAACCGTACAGATATGAAAAATTATGTGGTTCAAACGGCTATAACTTTTGAATCGAAAGTCGTAGAGCCTCGCAGATGGGCTCATTCTACTCCTCATCAAATTCTACAGTTAGCATTCCACTGTGTAGGTATATTTGCTGTACGAGCTTCCGTTTCCGAGATATTTGACAAAAACCGTACAGATTTGAAAAATGATGTGTCAAATGTCCATGAAATCGGACAAAAACCGTACATATATGAAAAATTATGTGGTTCAATCGGCTACATTTTGAATCGAAAGTCGTAGAGCCTCGCAGATGGGCTCATTCGATTCCTCATCAAATTCTACAGTTAGCATTCCCCAAAGGTAAATTTGCTGTACGAGCTTCCGTTTCCGAGATATTTGACAAAAACCGTACAGATTTGAAAAATGATGTGTCAAATGTCCTTGAAATCGGACAAAAACCGTACAGATATGAAAAATTATGTGGTTCAAACGGCTATAAGTTTTGAATCGAAAGTCGTAGAGCCTCGCAGATGGGCTCATTCTACTCCTCATCAAATTCTACAGTTAGCATTCCCCAAAGGTAAATTTGCTGTACGAGCTTTCGTTTCCGAGATATTTGACAAAAACCGTACAGATATGAAAAATTATGTGGTTCAAACGGCTATAACTTTTGAATCGAAAGTCGTAGAGCCTCGCAGATGGGCTCATTCGATTCCTCATCAAATTCTACAGTTAGCATTCCCCGAAGGTAAATTTGCTGTACGAGCTTCCGTTTCCGAGATATTTGACAAAAACCGTACAGATATGAAAAATTATGTGGTTCAAACGGCTATAAGTTTTGAATCGAAAGTCGTAGAGCCTCGCAGATGGGCTCATTCTACTTCTCATCAAATTCTACAGTTAGCATTCCCCAAAGGTAAATTTGCTGTACGAGCTTCCGTTTCCGAGATATTTGACAAAAACCGTACAGATTTGAAAAATGATGTGTCAAATGTCCTTGAAATCGGACAAAAACCGTACAGATATGAAAAATTATGTGGTTCAATCGGCTACATTTTGAATCGAAAGTCGTAGAGCCTCGCAGATGGGCTCATTCGATTCCTCATCAAATTCTACAGTTAGCATTCCCCGAAGGTAAATTTGCTGTACGAGCTTCCGTTTCCGAGATATTTGACAAAAACCGTACAGATATGAAAAATTATGTGGTTCAAACGGCTATAAGTTTTGAATCGAAAGTCGTAGAGCCTCGCAGATGGGCTCATTCTACTCCTCATCAAATTCTACAGTTAGCATTCCCCAAAGGTAAATTTGCTGTACGAGCTTCCGTTTCCGAGATATTTGACAAAAACCGTACAGATTTGAAAAATGATGTGTCAAATGTCCTTGAAATCGGACAAAAACCGTACAGATATGAAAAATTATGTGGTTCAATCGGCTACATTTTGAATCGAAAGTCGTAGAGCCTCGCAGATGGGCTCATTCGATTCCTCATCAAATTCTACAGTTAGCATTCCCCGAAGGTAAATGTGCTGTACGAGCTTCCGTTTCCGAGATATTTGACAAAAACCGTACAGATATGAAAAATTATGTGGTTCAAACGGCTATAAGTTTTGAATCGAAAGTCGTAGAGCCTCGCAGATGGGCTCATTCTACTCCTCATCAAATTCTACAGTTAGCATTCCGCAAAGGTAAATTTGCTGTACGAGCTTCCGTTTCCGAGATATTTGACAAAAACCGTACAGATTTGAAAAATGATGTGTCAAATGTCCTTGAAATCGGACAAAAACCGTACAGATATGAAAAATTATGTGGTTCAATCGGCTACATTTTGAATCGAAAGTCGTAGAGCCTCGCAGATGGGCTCATTCGATTCCTCATCAAATTCTACAGTTAGCATTCCCCAAAGGTAAATTTGCTGTACGAGCTTCCGTTTCCGAGATATTTGACAAAAACCGTACAGATTTGAAAAATGATGTGTCAAATGTCCTTGAAATCGGACAAAAACCGTACAGATATGAAAAATTATGTGGTTCAAACGGCTATAAGTTTTGAATCGAAAGTCGTAGAGCCTCGCAGATGGGCTCATTCTACTCCTCATCAAATTCTACAGTTAGCATTCCCCAAAGGTAAATTTGCTGTACGAGCTTTCGTTTCCGAGATATTTGACAAAAACCGTACAGATATGAAAAATTATGTGGTTCAAACGGCTATAACTTTTGAATCGAAAGTCGTAGAGCCTCGCAGATGGGCTCATTCGATTCCTCATCAAATTCTACAGTTAGCATTCCCCGAAGGTAAATTTGCTGTACGAGCTTCCGTTTCCGAGATATTTGACAAAAACCGTACAGATATGAAAAATTATGTGGTTCAAACGGCTATAAGTTTTGAATCGAAAGTCGTAGAGCCTCGCAGATGGGCTCATTCTACTCCTCATCAAATTCTACAGTTAGCATTCCCCAAAGGTAAATTTGCTGTACGAGCTTCCGTTTCCGAGATATTTGACAAAAACCGTACAGATTTGAAAAATGATGTGTCAAATGTCCTTGAAATCGGACAAAAACCGTACAGATATGAAAAATTATGTGGTTCAATCGGCTACATTTTGAATCGAAAGTCGTAGAGCCTCGCAGATGGGCTCATTCGATTCCTCATCAAATTCTACAGTTAGCATTCCCCAAAGGTAAATTTGCTGTACGAGCTTCCGTTTCCGAGATATTTGACAAAAACCGTACAGATTTGAAAAATGATGTGTCAAATGTCCTTGAAATCGGACAAAAACCGTACAGATATGAAAAATTATGTGGTTCAAACGGCTATAAGTTTTGAATCGAAAGTCGTAGAGCCTCGCAGATGGGCTCATTCTACTCCTCATCAAATTCTACAGTTAGCATTCCCCAAAGGTAAATTTGCTGTACGAGCTTCCGTTTCCGAGATATTTGACAAAAACCGTACAGATTTGAAAAATGATGTGTCAAATGTCCTTGAAATCGGACAAAAACCGTACAGATATGAAAAATTATGTGGTTCAATCGGCTACATTTTGAATCGAA
Organism: Borostomias antarcticus; assembly: GCF_949987555.1. Classification (NCBI taxonomy): domain Eukaryota; kingdom Metazoa; phylum Chordata; class Actinopteri; order Stomiiformes; family Stomiidae; genus Borostomias; species Borostomias antarcticus. The sequence continues at coordinate 1,400,963 of NW_028176821.1, forward strand.
AGTCGTAGAGCCTCGCAGATGGGCTCATTCGATTCCTCATCAAATTCTACAGTTAGCATTCCCCGAAGGTAAATGTGCTGTACGAGCTTCCGTTTCCGAGATATTTGACAAAAACCGTACAGATATGAAAAATTATGTGGTTCAAACGGCTATAAGTTTTGAATCGAAAGTCGTAGAGCCTCGCAGATGGGCTCATTCTACTCCTCATCAAATTCTACAGTTAGCATTCCCCAAAGGTAAATTTGCTGTACGAGCTTCCGTTTCCGAGATATTTGACAAAAACCGTACAGATTTGAAAAATGATGTGTCAAATGTCCTTGAAATCGGACAAAAACCGTACAGATATGAAAAATTATGTGGTTCAATCGGCTACATTTTGAATCGAAAGTCGTAGAGCCTCGCAGATGGGCTCATTCGATTCCTCATCAAATTCTACAGTTAGCATTCCCCGAAGGTAAATTTGCTGTACGAGCTTCCGTTTCCGAGATATTTGACAAAAACCGTACAGATATGAAAAATTATGTGGTTCAAACGGCTATAACTTTTGAATCGAAAGTCGTAGAGCCTCGCAGATGGGCTCATTCTACTCCTCATCAAATTCTACAGTTAGCATTCCCCAAAGGTAAATTTGCTGTACGAGCTTCCATTTCCGAGATATTTGACAAAAACCGTAAAGATTTGAAAAATGATGTGTCAAATGTCCTTGAAATCGGACAAAAACCGTACAGATATGAAAAATTATGTGGTTCAATCGGCTACATTTTGAATCGAAAGTCGTAGAGCCTCGCAGATGGGCTCATTCGATTCCTCATCAAATTCTACAGTTAGCATTCCCCGAAGGTAAATTTGCTGTACGAGCTTCCGTTTCCGAGATATTTGACAAAAACCGTACAGATATGAAAAATTATGTGGTTCAAACGGCTATAACTTTTGAATCGAAAGTCGTAGAGCCTCGCAGATGGGCTCATTCTACTCCTCATCAAATTCTACAGTTAGCATTCCACTGTGTAGGTATATTTGCTGTACGAGCTTCCGTTTCCGAGATATTTGACAAAAACCGTACAGATTTGAAAAATGATGTGTCAAATGTCCTTGAAATCGGACAAAAACCGTACATATATGAAAAATTATGTGGTTCAATCGGCTACATTTTGAATCGAAAGTCGTAGAGCCTCGCAGATGGGCTCATTCGATTCCTCATCAAATTCTACAGTTAGCATTCCCCAAAGGTAAATTTGCTGTACGAGCTTCCGTTTCCGAGATATTTGACAAAAACCGTACAGATTTGAAAAATGATGTGTCAAATGTCCTTGAAATCGGACAAAAACCGTACAGATATGAAAAATTATGTGGTTCAAACGGCTATAAGTTTTGAATCGAAAGTCGTAGAGCCTCGCAGATGGGCTCATTCTACTCCTCATCAAATTCTACAGTTAGCATTCCCCAAAGGTAAATTTGCTGTACGAGCTTTCGTTTCCGAGATATTTGACAAAAACCGTACAGATATGAAAAATTATGTGGTTCAATCGGCTACATTTTGAATCGAAAGTCGTAGAGCCTCGCAGATGGGCTCATTCGATTCCTCATCAAATTCTACAGTTAGCATTCCCCAAAGGTAAATTTGCTGTACGAGCTTCCGTTTCCGAGATATTTGACAAAAACCGTAAAGATTTGAAAAATGATGTGTCAAATGTCCTTGAAATCGGACAAAAACCGTACAGATATGAAAAATTATGTGGTTCAATCGGCTACATTTTGAATCGAAAGTCGTAGAGCCTCGCAGATGGGCTCATTCGATTCCTCATCAAATTCTACAGTTAGCATTCCCCGAAGGTAAATTTGCTGTACGAGCTTCCGTTTCCGAGATATTTGACAAAAACCGTACAGATATGAAAAATTATGTGGTTCAAACGGCTATAACTTTTGAATCGAAAGTCGTAGAGCCTCGCAGATGGGCTCATTCTACTCCTCATCAAATTCTACAGTTAGCATTCCACTGTGTAGGTATATTTGCTGTACGAGCTTCCGTTTCCGAGATATTTGACAAAAACCGTACAGATTTGAAAAATGATGTGTCAAATGTCCTTGAAATCGGACAAAAACCGTACATATATGAAAAATTATGTGGTTCAATCGGCTACATTTTGAATCGAAAGTCGTAGAGCCTCGCAGATGGGCTCATTCGATTCCTCATCAAATTCTACAGTTAGCATTCCCCAAAGGTAAATTTGCTGTACGAGCTTCCGTTTCCGAGATATTTGACAAAAACCGTACAGATTTGAAAAATGATGTGTCAAATGTCCTTGAAATCGGACAAAAACCGTACAGATATGAAAAATTATGTGGTTCAAACGGCTATAAGTTTTGAATCGAAAGTCGTAGAGCCTCGCAGATGGGCTCATTCTACTCCTCATCAAATTCTACAGTTAGCATTCCCCAAAGGTAAATTTGCTGTACGAGCTTTCGTTTCCGAGATATTTGACAAAAACCGTACAGATATGAAAAATTATGTGGTTCAAACGGCTATAACTTTTGAATCGAAAGTCGTAGAGCCTCGCAGATGGGCTCATTCGATTCCTCATCAAATTCTACAGTTAGCATTCCCCGAAGGTAAATTTGCTGTACGAGCTTCCGTTTCCGAGATATTTGACAAAAACCGTACAGATTTGAAAAATGATGTGTCAAATGTCCTTGAAATCGGACAAAAACCGTACAGATATGAAAAATTATGTGGTTCAATCAGCTACATTTTGAATCGAAAGTCGTAGAGCCTCGCAGATGGGCTCATTCGATTCCTCATCAAATTCTACAGTTAGCATTCCCCAAAGGTAAATTTGCTGTACGAGCTTCCGTTTCCGAGATATTTGACAAAAACCGTACAGATTTGAAAAATGATGTGTCAAATGTCCTTGAAATCGGACAAAAACCGTACAGATATGAAAAATTATGTGGTTCAAACGGCTATAAGTTTTGAATCGAAAGTCGTAGAGCCTCGCAGATGGGCTCATTCTACTCCTCATCAAATTCTACAGTTAGCATTCCCCAAAGGTAAATTTGCTGTACGAGCTTCCGTTTCCGAGATATTTGACAAAAACCGTACAGATTTGAAAAATGATGTGTCAAATGTCCTTGAAATCGGACAAAAACCGTACAGATATGAAAAATTATGTGGTTCAATCGGCTACATTTTGAATCGAAAGTCGTAGAGCCTCGCAGATGGGCTCATTCGATTCCTCATCAAATTCTACAGTTAGCATTCCCCGAAGGTAAATTTGCTGTACGAGCTTCCGTTTCCGAGATATTTGACAAAAACCGTACAGATATGAAAAATTATGTGGTTCAAACGGCTATAACTTTTGAATCGAAAGTCGTAGAGCCTCGCAGATGGGCTCATTCTACTCCTCATCAAATTCTACAGTTAGCATTCCCCAAAGGTAAATTTGCTGTACGAGCTTCCGTTTCCGAGATATTTGACAAAAACCGTACAGATTTGAAAAATGATGTGTCAAATGTCCTTGAAATCGGACAAAAACCGTACAGATATGAAAAATTATGTGGTTCAATCAGCTACATTTTGAATCGAAAGTCGTAGAGCCTCGCAGATGGGCTCATTCGATTCCTCATCAAATTCTACAGTTAGCATTCCCCAAAGGTAAATTTGCTGTACGAGCTTCCGTTTCCGAGATATTTGACAAAAACCGTACAGATTTGAAAAATGATGTGTCAAATGTCCTTGAAATCGGACAAAAACCGTACAGATATGAAAAATTATGTGGTTCAAACGGCTATAAGTTTTGAATCGAAAGTCGTAGAGCCTCGCAGATGGGCTCATTCTACTCCTCATCAAATTCTACAGTTAGCATTCCCCAAAGGTAAATTTGCTGTACGAGCTTCCGTTTCCGAGATATTTGACAAAAACCGTACAGATTTGAAAAATGATGTGTCAAATGTCCTTGAAATCGGACAAAAACCGTACAGATATGAAAAATTATGTGGTTCAATCGGCTACATTTTGAATCGAAAGTCGTAGAGCCTCGCAGATGGGCTCATTCGATTCCTCATCAAATTCTACAGTTAGCATTCCCCGAAGGTAAATTTGCTGTACGAGCTTCCGTTTCCGAGATATTTGACAAAAACCGTACAGATATGAAAAATTATGTGGTTCAAACGGCTATAACTTTTGAATCGAAAGTCGTAGAGCCTCGCAGATGGGCTCATTCTACTCCTCATCAAATTCTACAGTTAGCATTCCCCAAAGGTAAATTTGCTGTACGAGCTTCCGTTTCCGAGATATTTGACAAAAACCGTACAGATTTGAAAAATGATGTGTCAAATGTCCTTGAAATCGGACAAAAACCGTACAGATATGAAAAATTATGTGGTTCAATCGGCTACATTTTGAATCGAAAGTCGTAGAGCCTCGCAGATGGGCTCATTCGATTCCTCATCAAATTCTACAGTTAGCATTCCCCAAAGGTAAATTTGCTGTACGAGCTTCCGTTTCCGAGATATTTGACAAAAACCGTAAAGATTTGAAAAATGATGTGTCAAATGTCCTTGAAATCGGACAAAAACCGTACAGATATGAAAAATTATGTGGTTCAATCGGCTACATTTTGAATCGAAAGTCGTAGAGCCTCGCAGATGGGCTCATTCGATTCCTCATCAAATTCTACAGTTAGCATTCCCCGAAGGTAAATTTGCTGTACGAGCTTCCGTTTCCGAGATATTTGACAAAAACCGTACAGATATGAAAAATTATGTGGTTCAAACGGCTATAACTTTTGAATCGAAAGTCGTAGAGCCTCGCAGATGGGCTCATTCTACTCCTCATCAAATTCTACAGTTAGCATTCCACTGTGTAGGTATATTTGCTGTACGAGCTTCCGTTTCCGAGATATTTGACAAAAACCGTACAGATTTGAAAAATGATGTGTCAAATGTCCTTGAAATCGGACAAAAACCGTACATATATGAAAAATTATGTGGTTCAATCGGCTACATTTTGAATCGAAAGTCGTAGAGCCTCGCAGATGGGCTCATTCGATTCCTCATCAAATTCTACAGTTAGCATTCCCCAAAGGTAAATTTGCTGTACGAGCTTCCGTTTCCGAGATATTTGACAAAAACCGTACAGATTTGAAAAATGATGTGTCAAATGTCCTTGAAATCGGACAAAAACCGTACAGATATGAAAAATTATGTGGTTCAAACGGCTATAAGTTTTGAATCGAAAGTCGTAGAGCCTCGCAGATGGGCTCATTCTACTCCTCATCAAATTCTACAGTTAGCATTCCCCAAAGGTAAATTTGCTGTACGAGCTTTCGTTTCCGAGATATTTGACAAAAACCGTACAGATATGAAAAATTATGTGGTTCAATCGGCTACATTTTGAATCGAAAGTCGTAGAGCCTCGCAGATGGGCTCATTCGATTCCTCATCAAATTCTACAGTTAGCATTCCCCAAAGGTAAATTTGCTGTACGAGCTTCCGTTTCCGAGATATTTGACAAAAACCGTAAAGATTTGAAAAATGATGTGTCAAATGTCCTTGAAATCGGACAAAAACCGTACAGATATGAAAAATTATGTGGTTCAATCGGCTACATTTTGAATCGAAAGTCGTAGAGCCTCGCAGATGGGCTCATTCGATTCCTCATCAAATTCTACAGTTAGCATTCCCCGAAGGTAAATTTGCTGTACGAGCTTCCGTTTCCGAGATATTTGACAAAAACCGTACAGATATGAAAAATTATGTGGTTCAAACGGCTATAACTTTTGAATCGAAAGTCGTAGAGCCTCGCAGATGGGCTCATTCTACTCCTCATCAAATTCTACAGTTAGCATTCCACTGTGTAGGTATATTTGCTGTACGAGCTTCCGTTTCCGAGATATTTGACAAAAACCGTACAGATTTGAAAAATGATGTGTCAAATGTCCTTGAAATCGGACAAAAACCGTACATATATGAAAAATTATGTGGTTCAATCGGCTACATTTTGAATCGAAAGTCGTAGAGCCTCGCAGATGGGCTCATTCGATTCCTCATCAAATTCTACAGTTAGCATTCCCCAAAGGTAAATTTGCTGTACGAGCTTCCGTTTCCGAGATATTTGACAAAAACCGTACAGATTTGAAAAATGATGTGTCAAATGTCCTTGAAATCGGACAAAAACCGTACAGATATGAAAAATTATGTGGTTCAAACGGCTATAAGTTTTGAATCGAAAGTCGTAGAGCCTCGCAGATGGGCTCATTCTACTCCTCATCAAATTCTACAGTTAGCATTCCCCAAAGGTAAATTTGCTGTACGAGCTTTCGTTTCCGAGATATTTGACAAAAACCGTACAGATATGAAAAATTATGTGGTTCAAACGGCTATAACTTTTGAATCGAAAGTCGTAGAGCCTCGCAGATGGGCTCATTCGATTCCTCATCAAATTCTACAGTTAGCATTCCCCGAAGGTAAATTTGCTGTACGAGCTTCCGTTTCCGAGATATTTGACAAAAACCGTACAGATTTGAAAAATGATGTGTCAAATGTCCTTGAAATCGGACAAAAACCGTACAGATATGAAAAATTATGTGGTTCAATCAGCTACATTTTGAATCGAAAGTCGTAGAGCCTCGCAGATGGGCTCATTCGATTCCTCATCAAATTCTACAGTTAGCATTCCCCAAAGGTAAATTTGCTGTACGAGCTTCCGTTTCCGAGATATTTGACAAAAACCGTACAGATTTGAAAAATGATGTGTCAAATGTCCTTGAAATCGGACAAAAACCGTACAGATATGAAAAATTATGTGGTTCAAACGGCTATAAGTTTTGAATCGAAAGTCGTAGAGCCTCGCAGATGGGCTCATTCTACTCCTCATCAAATTCTACAGTTAGCATTCCCCAAAGGTAAATTTGCTGTACGAGCTTCCGTTTCCGAGATATTTGACAAAAACCGTACAGATTTGAAAAATGATGTGTCAAATGTCCTTGAAATCGGACAAAAACCGTACAGATATGAAAAATTATGTGGTTCAATCGGCTACATTTTGAATCGAAAGTCGTAGAGCCTCGCAGATGGGCTCATTCGATTCCTCATCAAATTCTACAGTTAGCATTCCCCGAAGGTAAATTTGCTGTACGAGCTTCCGTTTCCGAGATATTTGACAAAAACCGTACAGATATGAAAAATTATGTGGTTCAAACGGCTATAACTTTTGAATCGAAAGTCGTAGAGCCTCGCAGATGGGCTCATTCTACTCCTCATCAAATTCTACAGTTAGCATTCCCCAAAGGTAAATTTGCTGTACGAGCTTCCGTTTCCGAGATATTTGACAAAAACCGTACAGATTTGAAAAATGATGTGTCAAATGTCCTTGAAATCGGACAAAAACCGTACAGATATGAAAAATTATGTGGTTCAATCAGCTACATTTTGAATCGAAAGTCGTAGAGCCTCGCAGATGGGCTCATTCGATTCCTCATCAAATTCTACAGTTAGCATTCCCCAAAGGTAAATTTGCTGTACGAGCTTCCGTTTCCGAGATATTTGACAAAAACCGTACAGATTTGAAAAATGATGTGTCAAATGTCCTTGAAATCGGACAAAAACCGTACAGATATGAAAAATTATGTGGTTCAATCAGCTACATTTTGAATCGAAAGTCGTAGAGCCTCGCAGATGGGCTCATTCGATTCCTCATCAAATTCTACAGTTAGCATTCCCCAAAGGTAAATTTGCTGTACGAGCTTCCGTTTCCGAGATATTTGACAAAAACCGTACAGATTTGAAAAATGATGTGTCAAATGTCCTTGAAATCGGACAAAAACCGTACAGATATGAAAAATTATGTGGTTCAAACGGCTATAAGTTTTGAATCGAAAGTCGTAGAGCCTCGCAGATGGGCTCATTCTACTCCTCATCAAATTCTACAGTTAGCATTCCCCAAAGGTAAATTTGCTGTACGAGCTTCCGTTTCCGAGATATTTGACAAAAACCGTACAGATTTGAAAAATGATGTGTCAAATGTCCTTGAAATCGGACAAAAACCGTACAGATATGAAAAATTATGTGGTTCAAACGGCTATAAGTTTTGAATCGAAAGTCGTAGAGCCTCGCAGATGGGCTCATTCTACTCCTCATCAAATTCTACAGTTAGCATTCCCCAAAGGTAAATTTGCTGTACGAGCTTCCGTTTCCGAGATATTTGACAAAAACCGTACAGATTTGAAAAATGATGTGTCAAATGTCCTTGAAATCGGACAAAAACCGTACAGATATGAAAAATTATGTGGTTCAATCGGCTACATTTTGAATCGAAAGTCGTAGAGCCTCGCAGATGGGCTCATTCGATTCCTCATCAAATTCTACAGTTAGCATTCCCCGAAGGTAAATTTGCTGTACGAGCTTCCGTTTCCGAGATATTTGACAAAAACCGTACAGATATGAAAAATTATGTGGTTCAAACGGCTATAAGTTTTGAATCGAAAGTCGTAGAGCCTCGCAGATGGGCTCATTCTACTCCTCATCAAATTCTACAGTTAGCATTCCCCAAAGGTAAATTTGCTGTACGAGCTTCCGTTTCCGAGATATTTGACAAAAACCGTACAGATTTGAAAAATGATGTGTCAAATGTCCTTGAAATCGGACAAAAACCGTACAGATATGAAAAATTATGTGGTTCAAACGGCTATAAGTTTTGAATCGAAAGTCGTAGAGCCTCGCAGATGGGCTCATTCTACTCCTCATCAAATTCTACAGTTAGCACTCCCCAAAGGTAAATTTGCTGTACGAGCTTCCGTTTCCGAGATATTTGACAAAAACCGTACAGATTTGAAAAATGATGTGTCAAATGTCCTTGAAATCGGACAAAAACCGTACAGATATGAAAAATTATGTGGTTCAATCGGCTACATTTGAATCGAAAGTCGTAGAGCCTCGCAGATGGGCTCATTCGATTCCTCATCAAATTCTACAGTTAGCATTCCCCAAAGGTAAATTTGCTGTACGAGCTTCCGTTTCCGAGATATTTGACAAAAACCGTAAAGATTTGAAAAATGATGTGTCAAATGTCCTTGAAATCGGACAAAAACCGTACAGATATGAAAAATTATGTGGTTCAATCGGCTACATTTTGAATCGAAAGTCGTAGAGCCTCGCAGATGGGCTCATTCGATTCCTCATCAAATTCTACAGTTAGCATTCCCCGAAGGTAAATTTGCTGTACGAGCTTCCGTTTCCGAGATATTTGACAAAAACCGTACAGATATGAAAAATTATGTGGTTCAAACGGCTATAACTTTTGAATCGAAAGTCGTAGAGCCTCGCAGATGGGCTCATTCTACTCCTCATCAAATTCTACAGTTAGCATTCCACTGTGTAGGTATATTTGCTGTACGAGCTTCCGTTTCCGAGATATTTGACAAAAACCGTACAGATTTGAAAAATGATGTGTCAAATGTCCATGAAATCGGACAAAAACCGTACATATATGAAAAATTATGTGGTTCAATCGGCTACATTTTGAATCGAAAGTCGTAGAGCCTCGCAGATGGGCTCATTCGATTCCTCATCAAATTCTACAGTTAGCATTCCCCAAAGGTAAATTTGCTGTACGAGCTTCCGTTTCCGAGATATTTGACAAAAACCGTACAGATTTGAAAAATGATGTGTCAAATGTCCTTGAAATCGGACAAAAACCGTACAGATATGAAAAATTATGTGGTTCAAACGGCTATAAGTTTTGAATCGAAAGTCGTAGAGCCTCGCAGATGGGCTCATTCTACTCCTCATCAAATTCTACAGTTAGCATTCCCCAAAGGTAAATTTGCTGTACGAGCTTTCGTTTCCGAGATATTTGACAAAAACCGTACAGATATGAAAAATTATGTGGTTCAAACGGCTATAACTTTTGAATCGAAAGTCGTAGAGCCTCGCAGATGGGCTCATTCGATTCCTCATCAAATTCTACAGTTAGCATTCCCCGAAGGTAAATTTGCTGTACGAGCTTCCGTTTCCGAGATATTTGACAAAAACCGTACAGATATGAAAAATTATGTGGTTCAAACGGCTATAAGTTTTGAATCGAAAGTCGTAGAGCCTCGCAGATGGGCTCATTCTACTTCTCATCAAATTCTACAGTTAGCATTCCCCAAAGGTAAATTTGCTGTACGAGCTTCCGTTTCCGAGATATTTGACAAAAACCGTACAGATTTGAAAAATGATGTGTCAAATGTCCTTGAAATCGGACAAAAACCGTACAGATATGAAAAATTATGTGGTTCAATCGGCTACATTTTGAATCGAAAGTCGTAGAGCCTCGCAGATGGGCTCATTCGATTCCTCATCAAATTCTACAGTTAGCATTCCCCGAAGGTAAATTTGCTGTACGAGCTTCCGTTTCCGAGATATTTGACAAAAACCGTACAGATATGAAAAATTATGTGGTTCAAACGGCTATAAGTTTTGAATCGAAAGTCGTAGAGCCTCGCAGATGGGCTCATTCTACTCCTCATCAAATTCTACAGTTAGCATTCCCCAAAGGTAAATTTGCTGTACGAGCTTCCGTTTCCGAGATATTTGACAAAAACCGTACAGATTTGAAAAATGATGTGTCAAATGTCCTTGAAATCGGACAAAAACCGTACAGATATGAAAAATTATGTGGTTCAATCGGCTACATTTTGAATCGAAAGTCGTAGAGCCTCGCAGATGGGCTCATTCGATTCCTCATCAAATTCTACAGTTAGCATTCCCCGAAGGTAAATGTGCTGTACGAGCTTCCGTTTCCGAGATATTTGACAAAAACCGTACAGATATGAAAAATTATGTGGTTCAAACGGCTATAAGTTTTGAATCGAAAGTCGTAGAGCCTCGCAGATGGGCTCATTCTACTCCTCATCAAATTCTACAGTTAGCATTCCGCAAAGGTAAATTTGCTGTACGAGCTTCCGTTTCCGAGATATTTGACAAAAACCGTACAGATTTGAAAAATGATGTGTCAAATGTCCTTGAAATCGGACAAAAACCGTACAGATATGAAAAATTATGTGGTTCAATCGGCTACATTTTGAATCGAAAGTCGTAGAGCCTCGCAGATGGGCTCATTCGATTCCTCATCAAATTCTACAGTTAGCATTCCCCAAAGGTAAATTTGCTGTACGAGCTTCCGTTTCCGAGATATTTGACAAAAACCGTACAGATTTGAAAAATGATGTGTCAAATGTCCTTGAAATCGGACAAAAACCGTACAGATATGAAAAATTATGTGGTTCAAACGGCTATAAGTTTTGAATCGAAAGTCGTAGAGCCTCGCAGATGGGCTCATTCTACTCCTCATCAAATTCTACAGTTAGCATTCCCCAAAGGTAAATTTGCTGTACGAGCTTTCGTTTCCGAGATATTTGACAAAAACCGTACAGATATGAAAAATTATGTGGTTCAAACGGCTATAACTTTTGAATCGAAAGTCGTAGAGCCTCGCAGATGGGCTCATTCGATTCCTCATCAAATTCTACAGTTAGCATTCCCCGAAGGTAAATTTGCTGTACGAGCTTCCGTTTCCGAGATATTTGACAAAAACCGTACAGATATGAAAAATTATGTGGTTCAAACGGCTATAAGTTTTGAATCGAAAGTCGTAGAGCCTCGCAGATGGGCTCATTCTACTCCTCATCAAATTCTACAGTTAGCATTCCCCAAAGGTAAATTTGCTGTACGAGCTTCCGTTTCCGAGATATTTGACAAAAACCGTACAGATTTGAAAAATGATGTGTCAAATGTCCTTGAAATCGGACAAAAACCGTACAGATATGAAAAATTATGTGGTTCAATCGGCTACATTTTGAATCGAAAGTCGTAGAGCCTCGCAGATGGGCTCATTCGATTCCTCATCAAATTCTACAGTTAGCATTCCCCAAAGGTAAATTTGCTGTACGAGCTTCCGTTTCCGAGATATTTGACAAAAACCGTACAGATTTGAAAAATGATGTGTCAAATGTCCTTGAAATCGGACAAAAACCGTACAGATATGAAAAATTATGTGGTTCAAACGGCTATAAGTTTTGAATCGAAAGTCGTAGAGCCTCGCAGATGGGCTCATTCTACTCCTCATCAAATTCTACAGTTAGCATTCCCCAAAGGTAAATTTGCTGTACGAGCTTCCGTTTCCGAGATATTTGACAAAAACCGTACAGATTTGAAAAATGATGTGTCAAATGTCCTTGAAATCGGACAAAAACCGTACAGATATGAAAAATTATGTGGTTCAATCGGCTACATTTTGAATCGAAAGTCGTAGAGCCTCGCAGATGGGCTCATTCGATTCCTCATCAAATTCTACAGTTAGCATTCCCCGAAGGTAAATGTGCTGTACGAGCTTCCGTTTCCGAGATATTTGACAAAAACCGTACAGATATGAAAAATTATGTGGTTCAAACGGCTATAAGTTTTGAATCGAAAGTCGTAGAGCCTCGCAGATGGGCTCATTCTACTCCTCATCAAATTCTACAGTTAGCATTCCCCAAAGGTAAATTTGCTGTACGAGCTTCCGTTTCCGAGATATTTGACAAAAACCGTACAGATTTGAAAAATGATGTGTCAAATGTCCTTGAAATCGGACAAAAACCGTACAGATATGAAAAATTATGTGGTTCAATCGGCTACATTTTGAATCGAAAGTCGTAGAGCCTCGCAGATGGGCTCATTCGATTCCTCATCAAATTCTACAGTTAGCATTCCCCGAAGGTAAATTTGCTGTACGAGCTTCCGTTTCCGAGATATTTGACAAAAACCGTACAGATATGAAAAATTATGTGGTTCAAACGGCTATAACTTTTGAATCGAAAGTCGTAGAGCCTCGCAGATGGGCTCATTCTACTCCTCATCAAATTCTACAGTTAGCATTCCCCAAAGGTAAATTTGCTGTACGAGCTTCCATTTCCGAGATATTTGACAAAAACCGTAAAGATTTGAAAAATGATGTGTCAAATGTCCTTGAAATCGGACAAAAACCGTACAGATATGAAAAATTATGTGGTTCAATCGGCTACATTTTGAATCGAAAGTCGTAGAGCCTCGCAGATGGGCTCATTCGATTCCTCATCAAATTCTACAGTTAGCATTCCCCGAAGGTAAATTTGCTGTACGAGCTTCCGTTTCCGAGATATTTGACAAAAACCGTACAGATATGAAAAATTATGTGGTTCAAACGGCTATAACTTTTGAATCGAAAGTCGTAGAGCCTCGCAGATGGGCTCATTCTACTCCTCATCAAATTCTACAGTTAGCATTCCACTGTGTAGGTATATTTGCTGTACGAGCTTCCGTTTCCGAGATATTTGACAAAAACCGTACAGATTTGAAAAATGATGTGTCAAATGTCCTTGAAATCGGACAAAAACCGTACATATATGAAAAATTATGTGGTTCAATCGGCTACATTTTGAATCGAAAGTCGTAGAGCCTCGCAGATGGGCTCATTCGATTCCTCATCAAATTCTACAGTTAGCATTCCCCAAAGGTAAATTTGCTGTACGAGCTTCCGTTTCCGAGATATTTGACAAAAACCGTACAGATTTGAAAAATGATGTGTCAAATGTCCTTGAAATCGGACAAAAACCGTACAGATATGAAAAATTATGTGGTTCAAACGGCTATAAGTTTTGAATCGAAAGTCGTAGAGCCTCGCAGATGGGCTCATTCTACTCCTCATCAAATTCTACAGTTAGCATTCCCCAAAGGTAAATTTGCTGTACGAGCTTCCGTTTCCGAGATATTTGACAAAAACCGTACAGATTTGAAAAATGATGTGTCAAATGTCCTTGAAATCGGACAAAAACCGTACAGATATGAAAAATTATGTGGTTCAATCGGCTACATTTTGAATCGAAAGTCGTAGAGCCTCGCAGATGGGCTCATTCGATTCCTCATCAAATTCTACAGTTAGCATTCCCCGAAGGTAAATGTGCTGTACGAGCTTCCGTTTCCGAGATATTTGACAAAAACCGTACAGATATGAAAAATTATGTGGTTCAAACGGCTATAAGTTTTGAATCGAAAGTCGTAGAGCCTCGCAGATGGGCTCATTCTACTCCTCATCAAATTCTACAGTTAGCATTCCCCAAAGGTAAATTTGCTGTACGAGCTTCCGTTTCCGAGATATTTGACAAAAACCGTACAGATTTGAAAAATGATGTGTCAAATGTCCTTGAAATCGGACAAAAACCGTACAGATATGAAAAATTATGTGGTTCAATCGGCTACATTTTGAATCGAAAGTCGTAGAGCCTCGCAGATGGGCTCATTCGATTCCTCATCAAATTCTACAGTTAGCATTCCCCGAAGGTAAATTTGCTGTACGAGCTTCCGTTTCCGAGATATTTGACAAAAACCGTACAGATATGAAAAATTATGTGGTTCAAACGGCTATAACTTTTGAATCGAAAGTCGTAGAGCCTCGCAGATGGGCTCATTCTACTCCTCATCAAATTCTACAGTTAGCATTCCCCAAAGGTAAATTTGCTGTACGAGCTTCCATTTCCGAGATATTTGACAAAAACCGTAAAGATTTGAAAAATGATGTGTCAAATGTCCTTGAAATCGGACAAAAACCGTACAGATATGAAAAATTATGTGGTTCAATCGGCTACATTTTGAATCGAAAGTCGTAGAGCCTCGCAGATGGGCTCATTCGATTCCTCATCAAATTCTACAGTTAGCATTCCCCGAAGGTAAATTTGCTGTACGAGCTTCCGTTTCCGAGATATTTGACAAAAACCGTACAGATATGAAAAATTATGTGGTTCAAACGGCTATAACTTTTGAATCGAAAGTCGTAGAGCCTCGCAGATGGGCTCATTCTACTCCTCATCAAATTCTACAGTTAGCATTCCACTGTGTAGGTATATTTGCTGTACGAGCTTCCGTTTCCGAGATATTTGACAAAAACCGTACAGATTTGAAAAATGATGTGTCAAATGTCCTTGAAATCGGACAAAAACCGTACATATATGAAAAATTATGTGGTTCAATCGGCTACATTTTGAATCGAAAGTCGTAGAGCCTCGCAGATGGGCTCATTCGATTCCTCATCAAATTCTACAGTTAGCATTCCCCAAAGGTAAATTTGCTGTACGAGCTTCCGTTTCCGAGATATTTGACAAAAACCGTACAGATTTGAAAAATGATGTGTCAAATGTCCTTGAAATCGGACAAAAACCGTACAGATATGAAAAATTATGTGGTTCAAACGGCTATAAGTTTTGAATCGAAAGTCGTAGAGCCTCGCAGATGGGCTCATTCTACTCCTCATCAAATTCTACAGTTAGCATTCCCCAAAGGTAAATTTGCTGTACGAGCTTTCGTTTCCGAGATATTTGACAAAAACCGTACAGATATGAAAAATTATGTGGTTCAAACGGCTATAAGTTTTGAATCGAAAGTCGTAGAGCCTCGCAGATGGGCTCATTCTACTCCTCATCAAATTCTACAGTTAGCATTCCCCAAAGGTAAATTTGCTGTACGAGCTTCCGTTTCCGAGATATTTGACAAAAACCGTACAGATTTGAAAAATGATGTGTCAAATGTCCTTGAAATCGGACAAAAACCGTACAGATATGAAAAATTATGTGGTTCAATCGGCTACATTTTGAATCGAAAGTCGTAGAGCCTCGCAGATGGGCTCATTCGATTCCTCATCAAATTCTACAGTTAGCATTCCCCAAAGGTAAATTTGCTGTACGAGCTTCCGTTTCCGAGATATTTGACAAAAACCGTACAGATTTGAAAAATGATGTGTCAAATGTCCTTGAAATCGGACAAAAACCGTACAGATATGAAAAATTATGTGGTTCAAACGGCTATAAGTTTTGAATCGAAAGTCGTAGAGCCTCGCAGATGGGCTCATTCTACTCCTCATCAAATTCTACAGTTAGCATTCCCCAAAGGTAAATTTGCTGTACGAGCTTCCGTTTCCGAGATATTTGACAAAAACCGTACAGATTTGAAAAATGATGTGTCAAATGTCCTTGAAATCGGACAAAAACCGTACAGATATGAAAAATTATGTGGTTCAATCGGCTACATTTTGAATCGAAAGTCGTAGAGCCTCGCAGATGGGCTCATTCGATTCCTCATCAAATTCTACAGTTAGCATTCCCCGAAGGTAAATTTGCTGTACGAGCTTCCGTTTCCGAGATATTTGACAAAAACCGTACAGATATGAAAAATTATGTGGTTCAAACGGCTATAAGTTTTGAATCGAAAGTCGTAGAGCCTCGCAGATGGGCTCATTCTACTCCTCATCAAATTCTACAGTTAGCATTCCCCAAAGGTAAATTTGCTGTACGAGCTTCCGTTTCCGAGATATTTGACAAAAACCGTACAGATTTGAAAAATGATGTGTCAAATGTCCTTGAAATCGGACAAAAACCGTTCAGATATGAAAAATTATGTGGTTCAAACGGCTATAAGTTTTGAATCGAAAGTCGTAGAGCCTCGCAGATGGGCTCATTCTACTCCTCATCAAATTCTACAGTTAGCATTCCCCAAAGGTAAATTTGCTGTACGAGCTTCCGTTTCCGAGATATTTGACAAAAACCGTACAGATTTGAAAAATGATGTGTCAAATGTCCTTGAAATCGGACAAAAACCGTACAGATATGAAAAATTATGTGGTTCAATCGGCTACATTTTGAATCGAAAGTCGTAGAGCCTCGCAGATGGGCTCATTCGATTCCTCATCAAATTCTACAGTTAGCATTCCCCAAAGGTAAATTTGCTGTACGAGCTTCCGTTTCCGAGATATTTGACAAAAACCGTAAAGATTTGAAAAATGATGTGTCAAATGTCCTTGAAATCGGACAAAAACCGTACAGATATGAAAAATTATGTGGTTCAATCGGCTACATTTTGAATCGAAAGTCGTAGAGCCTCGCAGATGGGCTCATTCGATTCCTCATCAAATTCTACAGTTAGCATTCCCCGAAGGTAAATTTGCTGTACGAGCTTCCGTTTCCGAGATATTTGACAAAAACCGTACAGATATGAAAAATTATGTGGTTCAAACGGCTATAACTTTTGAATCGAAAGTCGTAGAGCCTCGCAGATGGGCTCATTCTACTCCTCATCAAATTCTACAGTTAGCATTCCACTGTGTAGGTATATTTGCTGTACGAGCTTCCGTTTCCGAGATATTTGACAAAAACCGTACAGATTTGAAAAATGATGTGTCAAATGTCCTTGAAATCGGACAAAAACCGTACATATATGAAAAATTATGTGGTTCAATCGGCTACATTTTGAATCGAAAGTCGTAGAGCCTCGCAGATGGGCTCATTCGATTCCTCATCAAATTCTACAGTTAGCATTCCCCAAAGGTAAATTTGCTGTACGAGCTTCCGTTTCCGAGATATTTGACAAAAACCGTACAGATTTGAAAAATGATGTGTCAAATGTCCTTGAAATCGGACAAAAACCGTACAGATATGAAAAATTATGTGGTTCAATCGGCTACATTTTGAATCGAAAGTCGTAGAGCCTCGCAGATGGGCTCATTCGATTCCTCATCAAATTCTACAGTTAGCATTCCCCAAAGGTAAATTTGCTGTACGAGCTTCCGTTTCCGAGATATTTGACAAAAACCGTAAAGATTTGAAAAATGATGTGTCAAATGTCCTTGAAATCGGACAAAAACCGTACAGATATGAAAAATTATGTGGTTCAATCGGCTACATTTTGAATCGAAAGTCGTAGAGCCTCGCAGATGGGCTCATTCGATTCCTCATCAAATTCTACAGTTAGCATTCCCCGAAGGTAAATTTGCTGTACGAGCTTCCGTTTCCGAGATATTTGACAAAAACCGTACAGATATGAAAAATTATGTGGTTCAAACGGCTATAACTTTTGAATCGAAAGTCGTAGAGCCTCGCAGATGGGCTCATTCTACTCCTCATCAAATTCTACAGTTAGCATTCCACTGTGTAGGTATATTTGCTGTACGAGCTTCCGTTTCCGAGATATTTGACAAAAACCGTACAGATTTGAAAAATGATGTGTCAAATGTCCTTGAAATCGGACAAAAACCGTACATATATGAAAAATTATGTGGTTCAATCGGCTACATTTTGAATCGAAAGTCGTAGAGCCTCGCAGATGGGCTCATTCGATTCCTCATCAAATTCTACAGTTAGCATTCCCCAAAGGTAAATTTGCTGTACGAGCTTCCGTTTCCGAGATATTTGACAAAAACCGTACAGATTTGAAAAATGATGTGTCAAATGTCCTTGAAATCGGACAAAAACCGTACAGATATGAAAAATTATGTGGTTCAAACGGCTATAAGTTTTGAATCGAAAGTCGTAGAGCCTCGCAGATGGGCTCATTCTACTCCTCATCAAATTCTACAGTTAGCATTCCCCAAAGGTAAATTTGCTGTACGAGCTTTCGTTTCCGAGATATTTGACAAAAACCGTACAGATATGAAAAATTATGTGGTTCAAACGGCTATAAGTTTTGAATCGAAAGTCGTAGAGCCTCGCAGATGGGCTCATTCTACTCCTCATCAAATTCTACAGTTAGCATTCCCCAAAGGTAAATTTGCTGTACGAGCTTCCGTTTCCGAGATATTTGACAAAAACCGTACAGATTTGAAAAATGATGTGTCAAATGTCCTTGAAATCGGACAAAAACCGTACAGATATGAAAAATTATGTGGTTCAATCGGCTACATTTTGAATCGAAAGTCGTAGAGCCTCGCAGATGGGCTCATTCTACTCCTCATCAAATTCTACAGTTAGCATTCCCCAAAGGTAAATTTGCTGTACGAGCTTCCGTTTCCGAGATATTTGACAAAAACCGTACAGATTTGAAAAATGATGTGTCAAATGTCCTTGAAATCGGACAAAAACCGTACAGATATGAAAAATTATGTGGTTCAAACGGCTATAAGTTTTGAATCGAAAGTCATAGAGCCTCGCAGATGGGCTCATTCTACTCCTCATCAAATTCTACAGTTAGCATTCCCCAAAGGTAAATTTGCTGTACGAGCTTCCGTTTCCGAGATATTTGACAAAAACCGTACAGATTTGAAAAATGATGTGTCAAATGTCCTTGAAATCGGACAAAAACCGTACAGATATGAAAAATTATGTGGTTCAATCGGCTACATTTTGAATCGAAAGTCGTAGAGCCTCGCAGATGGGCTCATTCGATTCCTCATCAAATTCTACAGTTAGCATTCCCCGAAGGTAAATTTGCTGTACGAGCTTCCGTTTCCGAGATATTTGACAAAAACCGTACAGATATGAAAAATTATGTGGTTCAAACGGCTATAAGTTTTGAATCGAAAGTCGTAGAGCCTCGCAGATGGGCTCATTCTACTCCTCATCAAATTCTACAGTTAGCATTCCCCAAAGGTAAATTTGCTGTACGAGCTTCCGTTTCCGAGATATTTGACAAAAACCGTACAGATTTGAAAAATGATGTGTCAAATGTCCTTGAAATCGGACAAAAACCGTACAGATATGAAAAATTATGTGGTTCAAACGGCTATAAGTTTTGAATCGAAAGTCGTAGAGCCTCGCAGATGGGCTCATTCTACTCCTCATCAAATTCTACAGTTAGCATTCCCCAAAGGTAAATTTGCTGTACGAGCTTCCGTTTCCGAGATATTTGACAAAAACCGTACAGATTTGAAAAATGATGTGTCAAATGTCCTTGAAATCGGACAAAAACCGTACAGATATGAAAAATTATGTGGTTCAATCGGCTACATTTTGAATCGAATGTCGTAGAGCCTCGCAGATGGGCTCATTCGATTCCTCATCAAATTCTACAGTTAGCATTCCCCAAAGGTAAATTTGCTGTACGAGCTTCCGTTTCCGAGATATTTGACAAAAACCGTAAAGATTTGAAAAATGATGTGTCAAATGTCCTTGAAATCGGACAAAAACCGTACAGATATGAAAAATTATGTGGTTCAATCGGCTACATTTTGAATCGAAAGTCGTAGAGCCTCGCAGATGGGCTCATTCGATTCCTCATCAAATTCTACAGTTAGCATTCCCCGAAGGTAAATTTGCTGTACGAGCTTCCGTTTCCGAGATATTTGACAAAAACCGTACAGATATGAAAAATTATGTGGTTCAAACGGCTATAACTTTTGAATCGAAAGTCGTAGAGCCTCGCAGATGGGCTCATTCTACTCCTCATCAAATTCTACAGTTAGCATTCCACTGTGTAGGTATATTTGCTGTACGAGCTTCCGTTTCCGAGATATTTGACAAAAACCGTACAGATTTGAAAAATGATGTGTCAAATGTCCTTGAAATCGGACAAAAACCGTACATATATGAAAAATTATGTGGTTCAATCGGCTACATTTTGAATCGAAAGTCGTAGAGCCTCGCAGATGGGCTCATTCGATTCCTCATCAAATTCTACAGTTAGCATTCCCCAAAGGTAAATTTGCTGTACGAGCTTCCGTTTCCGAGATATTTGACAAAAACCGTACAGATTTGAAAAATGATGTGTCAAATGTCCTTGAAATCGGACAAAAACCGTACAGATATGAAAAATTATGTGGTTCAAACGGCTATAAGTTTTGAATCGAAAGTCGTAGAGCCTCGCAGATGGGCTCATTCTACTCCTCATCAAATTCTACAGTTAGCATTCCCCAAAGGTAAATTTGCTGTACGAGCTTTCGTTTCCGAGATATTTGACAAAAACCGTACAGATATGAAAAATTATGTGGTTCAAACGGCTATAACTTTTGAATCGAAAGTCGTAGAGCCTCGCAGATGGGCTCATTCGATTCCTCATCAAATTCTACAGTTAGCATTCCCCAAAGGTAAATTTGCTGTACGAGCTTCCGTTTCCGAGATATTTGACAAAAACCGTAAAGATTTGAAAAATGATGTGTCAAATGTCCTTGAAATCGGACAAAAACCGTACAGATATGAAAAATTATGTGGTTCAAACGGCTATAAGTTTTGAATCGAAAGTCATAGAGCCTCGCAGATGGGCTCATTCTACTCCTCATCAAATTCTACAGTTAGCATTCCCCAAAGGTAAATTTGCTGTACGAGCTTCCGTTTCCGAGATATTTGACAAAAACCGTACAGATTTGAAAAATGATGTGTCAAATGTCCTTGAAATCGGACAAAAACCGTACAGATATGAAAAATTATGTGGTTCAATCGGCTACATTTTGAATCGAAAGTCGTAGAGCCTCGCAGATGGGCTCATTCGATTCCTCATCAAATTCTACAGTTAGCATTCCCCGAAGGTAAATTTGCTGTACGAGCTTCCGTTTCCGAGATATTTGACAAAAACCGTACAGATATGAAAAATTATGTGGTTCAAACGGCTATAAGTTTTGAATCGAAAGTCGTAGAGCCTCGCAGATGGGCTCATTCTACTCCTCATCAAATTCTACAGTTAGCATTCCCCAAAGGTAAATTTGCTGTACGAGCTTCCGTTTCCGAGATATTTGACAAAAACCGTACAGATTTGAAAAATGATGTGTCAAATGTCCTTGAAATCGGACAAAAACCGTACAGATATGAAAAATTATGTGGTTCAAACGGCTATAAGTTTTGAATCGAAAGTCGTAGAGCCTCGCAGATGGGCTCATTCTACTCCTCATCAAATTCTACAGTTAGCATTCCCCAAAGGTAAATTTGCTGTACGAGCTTCCGTTTCCGAGATATTTGACAAAAACCGTACAGATTTTAAAAATGATGTGTCAAATGTCCTTGAAATCGGACAAAAACCGTACAGATATGAAAAATTATGTGGTTCAATCGGCTACATTTTGAATCGAATGTCGTAGAGCCTCGCAGATGGGCTCATTCGATTCCTCATCAAATTCTACAGTTAGCATTCCCCAAAGGTAAATTTGCTGTACGAGCTTCCGTTTCCGAGATATTTGACAAAAACCGTAAAGATTTGAAAAATGATGTGTCAAATGTCCTTGAAATCGGACAAAAACCGTACAGATATGAAAAATTATGTGGTTCAATCGGCTACATTTTGAATCGAAAGTCGTAGAGCCTCGCAGATGGGCTCATTCGATTCCTCATCAAATTCTACAGTTAGCATTCCCCGAAGGTAAATTTGCTGTACGAGCTTCCGTTTCCGAGATATTTGACAAAAACCGTACAGATATGAAAAATTATGTGGTTCAAACGGCTATAACTTTTGAATCGAAAGTCGTAGAGCCTCGCAGATGGGCTCATTCTACTCCTCATCAAATTCTACAGTTAGCATTCCACTGTGTAGGTATATTTGCTGTACGAGCTTCCGTTTCCGAGATATTTGACAAAAACCGTACAGATTTGAAAAATGATGTGTCAAATGTCCTTGAAATCGGACAAAAACCGTACATATATGAAAAATTATGTGGTTCAATCGGCTACATTTTGAATCGAAAGTCGTAGAGCCTCGCAGATGGGCTCATTCGATTCCTCATCAAATTCTACAGTTAGCATTCCCCAAAGGTAAATTTGCTGTACGAGCTTCCGTTTCCGAGATATTTGACAAAAACCGTACAGATTTGAAAAATGATGTGTCAAATGTCCTTGAAATCGGACAAAAACCGTACAGATATGAAAAATTATGTGGTTCAAACGGCTATAAGTTTTGAATCGAAAGTCGTAGAGCCTCGCAGATGGGCTCATTCTACTCCTCATCAAATTCTACAGTTAGCATTCCCCAAAGGTAAATTTGCTGTACGAGCTTTCGTTTCCGAGATATTTGACAAAAACCGTACAGATATGAAAAATTATGTGGTTCAAACGGCTATAACTTTTGAATCGAAAGTCGTAGAGCCTCGCAGATGGGCTCATTCGATTCCTCATCAAATTCTACAGTTAGCATTCCCCGAAGGTAAATTTGCTGTACGAGCTTCCGTTTCCGAGATATTTGACAAAAACCGTACAGATATGAAAAATTATGTGGTTCAAACGGCTATAAGTTTTGAATCGAAAGTCGTAGAGCCTCGCAGATGGGCTCATTCTACTTCTCATCATATTCTACAGTTAGCATTCCCCAAAGGTAAATTTGCTGTACGAGCTTCCGTTTCCGAGATATTTGACAAAAACCGTACAGATTTGAAAAATGATGTGTCAAATGTCCTTGAAATCGGACAAAAACCGTACAGATATGAAAAATTATGTGGTTCAATCGGCTACATTTTGAATCGAAAGTCGTAGAGCCTCGCAGATGGGCTCATTCGATTCCTCATCAAATTCTACAGTTAGCATTCCCCGAAGGTAAATTTGCTGTACGAGCTTCCGTTTCCGAGATATTTGACAAAAACCGTACAGATATGAAAAATTATGTGGTTCAAACGGCTATAAGTTTTGAATCGAAAGTCGTAGAGCCTCGCAGATGGGCTCATTCTACTCCTCATCAAATTCTACAGTTAGCATTCCCCAAAGGTAAATTTGCTGTACGAGCTTCCGTTTCCGAGATATTTGACAAAAACCGTACAGATTTGAAAAATGATGTGTCAAATGTCCTTGAAATCGGACAAAAACCGTACAGATATGAAAAATTATGTGGTTCAATCGGCTACATTTTGAATCGAAAGTCGTAGAGCCTCGCAGATGGGCTCATTCGATTCCTCATCAAATTCTACAGTTAGCATTCCCCGAAGGTAAATGTGCTGTACGAGCTTCCGTTTCCGAGATATTTGACAAAAACCGTACAGATATGAAAAATTATGTGGTTCAAACGGCTATAAGTTTTGAATCGAAAGTCGTAGAGCCTCGCAGATGGGCTCATTCTACTCCTCATCAAATTCTACAGTTAGCATTCCGCAAAGGTAAATTTGCTGTACGAGCTTCCGTTTCCGAGATATTTGACAAAAAACGTACAGATTTGAAAAATGATGTGTCAAATGTCCTTGAAATCGGACAAAAACCGTACAGATATGAAAAATTATGTGGTTCAATCGGCTACATTTTGAATCGAAAGTCGTAGAGCCTCGCAGATGGGCTCATTCGATTCCTCATCAAATTCTACAGTTAGCATTCCCCAAAGGTAAATTTGCTGTACGAGCTTCCGTTTCCGAGATATTTGACAAAAACCGTACAGATTTGAAAAATGATGTGTCAAATGTCCTTGAAATCGGACAAAAACCGTACAGATATGAAAAATTATGTGGTTCAAACGGCTATAAGTTTTGAATCGAAAGTCGTAGAGCCTCGCAGATGGGCTCATTCTACTCCTCATCAAATTCTACAGTTAGCATTCCCCAAAGGTAAATTTGCTGTACGAGCTTTCGTTTCCGAGATATTTGACAAAAACCGTACAGATATGAAAAATTATGTGGTTCAAACGGCTATAACTTTTGAATCGAAAGTCGTAGAGCCTCGCAGATGGGCTCATTCGATTCCTCATCAAATTCTACAGTTAGCATTCCCCGAAGGTAAATTTGCTGTACGAGCTTCCGTTTCCGAGATATTTGACAAAAACCGTACAGATATGAAAAATTATGTGGTTCAAACGGCTATAAGTTTTGAATCGAAAGTCGTAGAGCCTCGCAGATGGGCTCATTCTACTCCTCATCAAATTCTACAGTTAGCATTCCCCAAAGGTAAATTTGCTGTACGAGCTTCCGTTTCCGAGATATTTGACAAAAACCGTACAGATTTGAAAAATGATGTGTCAAATGTCCTTGAAATCGGACAAAAACCGTACAGATATGAAAAATTATGTGGTTCAATCGGCTACATTTTGAATCGAAAGTCGTAGAGCCTCGCAGATGGGCTCATTCGATTCCTCATCAAATTCTACAGTTAGCATTCCCCAAAGGTAAATTTGCTGTACGAGCTTCCGTTTCCGAGATATTTGACAAAAACCGTACAGATTTGAAAAATGATGTGTCAAATGTCCTTGAAATCGGACAAAAACCGTACAGATATGAAAAATTATGTGGTTCAAACGGCTATAAGTTTTGAATCGAAAGTCGTAGAGCCTCGCAGATGGGCTCATTCTACTCCTCATCAAATTCTACAGTTAGCATTCCCCAAAGGTAAATTTGCTGTACGAGCTTCCGTTTCCGAGATATTTGACAAAAACCGTACAGATTTGAAAAATGATGTGTCAAATGTCCTTGAAATCGGACAAAAACCGTACAGATATGAAAAATTATGTGGTTCAATCGGCTACATTTTGAATCGAAAGTCGTAGAGCCTCGCAGATGGGCTCATTCGATTCCTCATCAAATTCTACAGTTAGCATTCCCCGAAGGTAAATTTGCTGTACGAGCTTCCGTTTCCGAGATATTTGACAAAAACCGTACAGATATGAAAAATTATGTGGTTCAAACGGCTATAAGTTTTGAATCGAAAGTCGTAGAGCCTCGCAGATGGGCTCATTCTACTCCTCATCAAATTCTACAGTTAGCATTCCCCAAAGGTAAATTTGCTGTACGAGCTTCCGTTTCCGAGATATTTGACAAAAACCGTACAGATTTGAAAAATGATGTGTCAAATGTCCTTGAAATCGGACAAAAACCGTACAGATATGAAAAATTATGTGGTTCAAACGGCTATAAGTTTTGAATCGAAAGTCGTAGAGCCTCGCAGATGGGCTCATTCTACTCCTCATCAAATTCTACAGTTAGCATTCCCCAAAGGTAAATTTGCTGTACGAGCTTCCGTTTCCGAGATATTTGACAAAAACCGTACAGATTTGAAAAATGATGTGTCAAATGTCCTTGAAATCGGACAAAAACCGTACAGATATGAAAAATTATGTGGTTCAATCGGCTACATTTTGAATCGAAAGTCGTAGAGCCTCGCAGATGGGCTCATTCGATTCCTCATCAAATTCTACAGTTAGCATTCCCCAAAGGTAAATTTGCTGTACGAGCTTCCGTTTCCGAGATATTTGACAAAAACCGTAAAGATTTGAAAAATGATGTGTCAAATGTCCTTGAAATCGGACAAAAACCGTACAGATATGAAAAATTATGTGGTTCAATCGGCTACATTTTGAATCGAAAGTCGTAGAGCCTCGCAGATGGGCTCATTCGATTCCTCATCAAATTCTACAGTTAGCATTCCCCGAAGGTAAATTTGCTATACGAGCTTCCGTTTCCGAGATATTTGACAAAAACCGTACAGATATGAAAAATTATGTGGTTCAAACGGCTATAACTTTTGAATCGAAAGTCGTAGAGCCTCGCAGATGGGCTCATTCTACTCCTCATCAAATTCTACAGTTAGCATTCCACTGTGTAGGTATATTTGCTGTACGAGCTTCCGTTTCCGAGATATTTGACAAAAACCGTACAGATTTGAAAAATGATGTGTCAAATGTCCTTGAAATCGGACAAAAACCGTACATATATGAAAAATTATGTGGTTCAATCGGCTACATTTTGAATCGAAAGTCGTAGAGCCTCGCAGATGGGCTCATTCGATTCCTCATCAAATTCTACAGTTAGCATTCCCCAAAGGTAAATTTGCTGTACGAGCTTCCGTTTCCGAGATATTTGACAAAAACCGTACAGATTTGAAAAATGATGTGTCAAATGTCCTTGAAATCGGACAAAAACCGTACAGATATGAAAAATTATGTGGTTCAAACGGCTATAAGTTTTGAATCGAAAGTCGTAGAGCCTCGCAGATGGGCTCATTCTACTCCTCATCAAATTCTACAGTTAGCATTCCCCAAAGGTAAATTTGCTGTACGAGCTTTCGTTTCCGAGATATTTGACAAAAACCGTACAGATATGAAAAATTATGTGGTTCAAACGGCTATAACTTTTGAATCGAAAGTCGTAGAGCCTCGCAGATGGGCTCATTCGATTCCTCATCAAATTCTACAGTTAGCATTCCCCGAAGGTAAATTTGCTGTACGAGCTTCCGTTTCCGAGATATTTGACAAAAACCGTACAGATATGAAAAATTATGTGGTTCAAACGGCTATAAGTTTTGAATCGAAAGTCGTAGAGCCTCGCAGATGGGCTCATTCTACTTCTCATCAAATTCTACAGTTAGCATTCCCCAAAGGTAAATTTGCTGTACGAGCTTCCGTTTCCGAGATATTTGACAAAAACCGTACAGATTTGAAAAATGATGTGTCAAATGTCCTTGAAATCGGACAAAAACCGTACAGATATGAAAAATTATGTGGTTCAATCGGCTACATTTTGAATCGAAAGTCGTAGAGCCTCGCAGATGGGCTCATTCGATTCCTCATCAAATTCTACAGTTAGCATTCCCCGAAGGTAAATTTGCTGTACGAGCTTCCGTTTCCGAGATATTTGACAAAAACCGTACAGATATGAAAAATTATGTGGTTCAAACGGCTATAACTTTTGAATCGAAAGTCGTAGAGCCTCGCAGATGGGCTCATTCTACTCCTCATCAAATTCTACAGTTAGCATTCCCCAAAGGTAAATTTGCTGTACGAGCTTCCGTTTCCGAGATATTTGACAAAAACCGTACAGATTTGAAAAATGATGTGTCAAATGTCCTTGAAATCGGACAAAAACCGTACAGATATGAAAAATTATGTGGTTCAATCGGCTACATTTTGAATCGAAAGTCGTAGAGCCTCGCAGATGGGCTCATTCGATTCCTCATCAAATTCTACAGTTAGCATTCCCCGAAGGTAAATTTGCTGTACGAGCTTCCGTTTCCGAGATATTTGACAAAAACCGTACAGATATGAAAAATTATGTGGTTCAAACGGCTATAACTTTTGAATCGAAAGTCGTAGAGCCTCGCAGATGGGCTCATTCTACTCCTCATCAAATTCTACAGTTAGCATTCCCCAAAGGTAAATTTGCTGTACGAGCTTCCGTTTCCGAGATATTTGACAAAAACCGTACAGATTTGAAAAATGATGTGTCAAATGTCCTTGAAATCGGACAAAAACCGTACAGATATGAAAAATTATGTGGTTCAATCGGCTACATTTTGAATCGAAAGTCGTAGAGCCTCGCAGATGGGCTCATTCGATTCCTCATCAAATTCTACAGTTAGCATTCCCCAAAGGTAAATTTGCTGTACGAGCTTCCGTTTCCGAGATATTTGACAAAAACCGTAAAGATTTGAAAAATGATGTGTCAAATGTCCTTGAAATCGGACAAAAACCGTACAGATATGAAAAATTATGTGGTTCAATCGGCTACATTTTGAATCGAAAGTCGTAGAGCCTCGCAGATGGGCTCATTCGATTCCTCATCAAATTCTACAGTTAGCATTCCCCGAAGGTAAATTTGCTGTACGAGCTTCCGTTTCCGAGATATTTGACAAAAACCGTACAGATATGAAAAATTATGTGGTTCAAACGGCTATAACTTTTGAATCGAAAGTCGTAGAGCCTCGCAGATGGGCTCATTCTACTCCTCATCAAATTCTACAGTTAGCATTCCACTGTGTAGGTATATTTGCTGTACGAGCTTCCGTTTCCGAGATATTTGACAAAAACCGTACAGATTTGAAAAATGATGTGTCAAATGTCCTTGAAATCGGACAAAAACCGTACATATATGAAAAATTATGTGGTTCAATCGGCTACATTTTGAATCGAAAGTCGTAGAGCCTCGCAGATGGGCTCATTCGATTCCTCATCAAATTCTACAGTTAGCATTCCCCAAAGGTAAATTTGCTGTACGAGCTTCCGTTTCCGAGATATTTGACAAAAACCGTACAGATTTGAAAAATGATGTGTCAAATGTCCTTGAAATCGGACAAAAACCGTACAGATATGAAAAATTATGTGGTTCAAACGGCTATAAGTTTTGAATCGAAAGTCGTAGAGCCTCGCAGATGGGCTCATTCTACTCCTCATCAAATTCTACAGTTAGCATTCCCCAAAGGTAAATTTGCTGTACGAGCTTTCGTTTCCGAGATATTTGACAAAAACCGTACAGATATGAAAAATTATGTGGTTCAAACGGCTATAACTTTTGAATCGAAAGTCGTAGAGCCTCGCAGATGGGCTCATTCGATTCCTCATCAAATTCTACAGTTAGCATTCCCCGAAGGTAAATTTGCTGTACGAGCTTCCGTTTCCGAGATATTTGACAAAAACCGTACAGATATGAAAAATTATGTGGTTCAAACGGCTATAAGTTTTGAATCGAAAGTCGTAGAGCCTCGCAGATGGGCTCATTCTACTTCTCATCAAATTCTACAGTTAGCATTCCCCAAAGGTAAATTTGCTGTACGAGCTTCCGTTTCCGAGATATTTGACAAAAACCGTACAGATTTGAAAAATGATGTGTCAAATGTCCTTGAAATCGGACAAAAACCGTACAGATATGAAAAATTATGTGGTTCAATCGGCTACATTTTGAATCGAAAGTCGTAGAGCCTCGCAGATGGGCTCATTCGATTCCTCATCAAATTCTACAGTTAGCATTCCCCGAAGGTAAATTTGCTGTACGAGCTTCCGTTTCCGAGATATTTGACAAAAACCGTACAGATATGAAAAATTATGTGGTTCAAACGGCTATAACTTTTGAATCGAAAGTCGTAGAGCCTCGCAGATGGGCTCATTCTACTCCTCATCAAATTCTACAGTTAGCATTCCCCAAAGGTAAATTTGCTGTACGAGCTTCCGTTTCCGAGATATTTGACAAAAACCGTACAGATTTGAAAAATGATGTGTCAAATGTCCTTGAAATCGGACAAAAACCGTACAGATATGAAAAATTATGTGGTTCAATCGGCTACATTTTGAATCGAAAGTCGTAGAGCCTCGCAGATGGGCTCATTCGATTCCTCATCAAATTCTACAGTTAGCATTCCCCGAAGGTAAATGTGCTGTACGAGCTTCCGTTTCCGAGATATTTGACAAAAACCGTACAGATATGAAAAATTATGTGGTTCAAACGGCTATAAGTTTTGAATCGAAAGTCGTAGAGCCTCGCAGATGGGCTCATTCTACTCCTCATCAAATTCTACAGTTAGCATTCCGCAAAGGTAAATTTGCTGTACGAGCTTCCGTTTCCGAGATATTTGACAAAAACCGTACAGATTTG
This sequence comes from Borostomias antarcticus, assembly GCF_949987555.1. NCBI lineage: Eukaryota > Metazoa > Chordata > Actinopteri > Stomiiformes > Stomiidae > Borostomias > Borostomias antarcticus. The sequence goes on from NW_028176821.1 coordinate 1,430,964, forward strand.
AAAAATGATGTGTCAAATGTCCTTGAAATCGGACAAAAACCGTACAGATATGAAAAATTATGTGGTTCAATCGGCTACATTTTGAATCGAAAGTCGTAGAGCCTCGCAGATGGGCTCATTCGATTCCTCATCAAATTCTACAGTTAGCATTCCCCGAAGGTAAATTTGCTGTACGAGCTTCCGTTTCCGAGATATTTGACAAAAACCGTACAGATATGAAAAATTATGTGGTTCAAACGGCTATAACTTTTGAATCGAAAGTCGTAGAGCCTCGCAGATGGGCTCATTCTACTCCTCATCAAATTCTACAGTTAGCATTCCCCAAAGGTAAATTTGCTGTACGAGCTTCCGTTTCCGAGATATTTGACAAAAACCGTACAGATTTGAAAAATGATGTGTCAAATGTCCTTGAAATCGGACAAAAACCGTACAGATATGAAAAATTATGTGGTTCAAACGGCTATAAGTTTTGAATCGAAAGTCGTAGAGCCTCGCAGATGGGCTCATTCTACTCCTCATCAAATTCTACAGTTAGCATTCCCCAAAGGTAAATTTGCTGTACGAGCTTTCGTTTCCGAGATATTTGACAAAAACCGTACAGATATGAAAAATTATGTGGTTCAAACGGCTATAACTTTTGAATCGAAAGTCGTAGAGCCTCGCAGATGGGCTCATTCGATTCCTCATCAAATTCTACAGTTAGCATTCCCCGAAGGTAAATTTGCTGTACGAGCTTCCGTTTCCGAGATATTTGACAAAAACCGTACAGATATGAAAAATTATGTGGTTCAAACGGCTATAAGTTTTGAATCGAAAGTCGTAGAGCCTCGCAGATGGGCTCATTCTACTCCTCATCAAATTCTACAGTTAGCATTCCCCAAAGGTAAATTTGCTGTACGAGCTTCCGTTTCCGAGATATTTGACAAAAACCGTACAGATTTGAAAAATGATGTGTCAAATGTCCTTGAAATCGGACAAAAACCGTACAGATATGAAAAATTATGTGGTTCAATCGGCTACATTTTGAATCGAAAGTCGTAGAGCCTCGCAGATGGGCTCATTCGATTCCTCATCAAATTCTACAGTTAGCATTCCCCAAAGGTAAATTTGCTGTACGAGCTTCCGTTTCCGAGATATTTGACAAAAACCGTACAGATTTGAAAAATGATGTGTCAAATGTCCTTGAAATCGGACAAAAACCGTACAGATATGAAAAATTATGTGGTTCAAACGGCTATAAGTTTTGAATCGAAAGTCGTAGAGCCTCGCAGATGGGCTCATTCTACTCCTCATCAAATTCTACAGTTAGCATTCCCCAAAGGTAAATTTGCTGTACGAGCTTCCGTTTCCGAGATATTTGACAAAAACCGTACAGATTTGAAAAATGATGTGTCAAATGTCCTTGAAATCGGACAAAAACCGTACAGATATGAAAAATTATGTGGTTCAATCGGCTACATTTTGAATCGAAAGTCGTAGAGCCTCGCAGATGGGCTCATTCGATTCCTCATCAAATTCTACAGTTAGCATTCCCCGAAGGTAAATTTGCTGTACGAGCTTCCGTTTCCGAGATATTTGACAAAAACCGTACAGATATGAAAAATTATGTGGTTCAAACGGCTATAACTTTTGAATCGAAAGTCGTAGAGCCTCGCAGATGGGCTCATTCTACTCCTCATCAAATTCTACAGTTAGCATTCCACTGTGTAGGTATATTTGCTGTACGAGCTTCCGTTTCCGAGATATTTGACAAAAACCGTACAGATTTGAAAAATGATGTGTCAAATGTCCTTGAAATCGGACAAAAACCGTACATATATGAAAAATTATGTGGTTCAATCGGCTACATTTTGAATCGAAAGTCGTAGAGCCTCGCAGATGGGCTCATTCGATTCCTCATCAAATTCTACAGTTAGCATTCCCCAAAGGTAAATTTGCTGTACGAGCTTCCGTTTCCGAGATATTTGACAAAAACCGTACAGATATGAAAAATTATGTGGTTCAAACGGCTATAAGTTTTGAATCGAAAGTCGTAGAGCCTCGCAGATGGGCTCATTCTACTCCTCATCAAATTCTACAGTTAGCATTCCCCGAAGGTAAATTTGCTGTACGAGCTTCCGTTTCCGAGATATTTGACAAAAACCGTACAGATATGAAAAATTATGTGGTTCAAACGGCCATAAGTTTTGAATCGAAAGTCGTAGAGCCTCGCAGATGGGCTCATTCTACTCCTCATCAAATTCTACAGTTAGCATTCCCCAAAGGTAAATTTGCTGTACGAGCTTCCGTTTCCGAGATATTTGACAAAAACCGTACAGATTTGAAAAATGATGTGTCAAATGTCCTTGAAATCGGACAAAAACCGTACAGATATGAAAAATGATGTGGTTCAATCGGCTACATTTTGAATCGAAAGTCGTAGAGCCTCGCAGATGGGCTCATTCTACTCCTCATCAAATTCTACAGTTAGCATTCCCCAAAGGTAAATTTGCTGTACGAGCTTCCGTTTCCGAGATATTTGACAAAAACCGTACAGATTTGAAAAATGATGTGTCAAATGTCCTTGAAATCGGACAAAAAACGTACAGATATGAAAAATTATGTGGTTCAATCGGCTACATTTTGAATCGAAAGTCGTAGAGCCTCGCAGATGGGCTCATTCTACTCCTCATCAAATTCTACAGTTAGCATTCCCCGAAGGTAAATTTGCTGTACGAGCTTCCGTTTCCGAGATATTTGACAAAAACCGTACAGATATGAAAAATTATGTGGTTCAAACGGCTATAACTTTTGAATCGAAAGTCGTAGAGCCTCGCAGATGGGCTCATTCTACTCCTCATCAAATTCTACAGTTAGCATTCCACTGTGTAGGTATATTTGCTGTACGAGCTTCCGTTTCCGAGATATTTGACAAAAACCGTACAGATTTGAAAAATGATGTGTCAAATGTCCTTGAAATCGGACAAAAACCGTACATATATGAAAAATTATGTGGTTCAATCGGCTACATTTTGAATCGAAAGTCGTAGAGCCTCGCAGATGGGCTCATTCGATTCCTCATCAAATTCTACAGTTAGCATTCCCCAAAGGTAAATTTGCTGTACGAGCTTCCGTTTCCGAGATATTTGACAAAAACCGTACAGATTTGAAAAATGATGTGTCAAATGTCCTTGAAATCGGACAAAAACCGTACAGATATGAAAAATTATGTGGTTCAAACGGCTATAAGTTTTGAATCGAAAGTCGTAGAGCCTCGCAGATGGGCTCATTCTACTCCTCATCAAATTCTACAGTTAGCATTCCCCAAAGGTAAATTTGCTGTACGAGCTTTCGTTTCCGAGATATTTGACAAAAACCGTACAGATATGAAAAATTATGTGGTTCAAACGGCTATAACTTTTGAATCGAAAGTCGTAGAGCCTCGCAGATGGGCTCATTCGATTCCTCATCAAATTCTACAGTTAGCATTCCCCGAAGGTAAATTTGCTGTACGAGCTTCCGTTTCCGAGATATTTGACAAAAACCGTACAGATATGAAAAATTATGTGGTTCAAACGGCTATAAGTTTTGAATCGAAAGTCGTAGAGCCTCGCAGATGGGCTCATTCTACTTCTCATCAAATTCTACAGTTAGCATTCCCCAAAGGTAAATTTGCTGTACGAGCTTCCGTTTCCGAGATATTTGACAAAAACCGTACAGATTTGAAAAATGATGTGTCAAATGTCCTTGAAATCGGACAAAAACCGTACAGATATGAAAAATTATGTGGTTCAATCGGCTACATTTTGAATCGAAAGTCGTAGAGCCTCGCAGATGGGCTCATTCGATTCCTCATCAAATTCTACAGTTAGCATTCCCCGAAGGTAAATTTGCTGTACGAGCTTCCGTTTCCGAGATATTTGACAAAAACCGTACAGATATGAAAAATTATGTGGTTCAAACGGCTATAACTTTTGAATCGAAAGTCGTAGAGCCTCGCAGATGGGCTCATTCTACTCCTCATCAAATTCTACAGTTAGCATTCCACTGTGTAGGTATATTTGCTGTACGAGCTTCCGTTTCCGAGATATTTGACAAAAACCGTACAGATTTGAAAAATGATGTGTCAAATGTCCTTGAAATCGGACAAAAACCGTACAGATATGAAAAATTATGTGGTTCAAACGGCTATAAGTTTTGAATCGAAAGTCGTAGAGCCTCGCAGATGGGCTCATTCTACTCCTCATCAAATTCTACAGTTAGCATTCCCCAAAGGTAAATTTGCTGTACGAGCTTTCGTTTCCGAGATATTTGACAAAAACCGTACAGATATGAAAAATTATGTGGTTCAAACGGCTATAAGTTTTGAATCGAAAGTCGTAGAGCCTCGCAGATGGGCTCATTCTACTTCTCATCAAATTCTACAGTTAGCATTCCCCAAAGGTAAATTTGCTGTACGAGCTTCCGTTTCCGAGATATTTGACAAAAACCGTACAGATTTGAAAAATGATGTGTCAAATGTCCTTGAAATCGGACAAAAACCGTACAGATATGAAAAATTATGTGGTTCAATCGGCTACATTTTGAATCGAAAGTCGTAGAGCCTCGCAGATGGGCTCATTCGATTCCTCATCAAATTCTACAGTTAGCATTCCCCGAAGGTAAATTTGCTGTACGAGCTTCCGTTTCCGAGATATTTGACAAAAACCGTACAGATATGAAAAATTATGTGGTTCAAACGGCTATAACTTTTGAATCGAAAGTCGTAGAGCCTCGCAGATGGGCTCATTCTACTCCTCATCAAATTCTACAGTTAGCATTCCCCAAAGGTAAATTTGCTGTACGAGCTTCCGTTTCCGAGATATTTGACAAAAACCGTACAGATTTGAAAAATGATGTGTCAAATGTCCTTGAAATCGGACAAAAACCGTACAGATATGAAAAATTATGTGGTTCAATCGGCTACATTTTGAATCGAAAGTCGTAGAGCCTCGCAGATGGGCTCATTCGATTCCTCATCAAATTCTACAGTTAGCATTCCCCGAAGGTAAATGTGCTGTACGAGCTTCCGTTTCCGAGATATTTGACAAAAACCGTACAGATATGAAAAATTATGTGGTTCAAACGGCTATAAGTTTTGAATCGAAAGTCGTAGAGCCTCGCAGATGGGCTCATTCTACTCCTCATCAAATTCTACAGTTAGCATTCCGCAAAGGTAAATTTGCTGTACGAGCTTCCGTTTCCGAGATATTTGACAAAAACCGTACAGATTTGAAAAATGATGTGTCAAATGTCCTTGAAATCGGACAAAAACCGTACAGATATGAAAAATTATGTGGTTCAATCGGCTACATTTTGAATCGAAAGTCGTAGAGCCTCGCAGATGGGCTCATTCGATTCCTCATCAAATTCTACAGTTAGCATTCCCCGAAGGTAAATTTGCTGTACGAGCTTCCGTTTCCGAGATATTTGACAAAAACCGTACAGATATGAAAAATTATGTGGTTCAAACGGCTATAACTTTTGAATCGAAAGTCGTAGAGCCTCGCAGATGGGCTCATTCTACTCCTCATCAAATTTTACAGTTAGCATTCCCCAAAGGTAAATTTGCTGTACGAGCTTCCGTTTCCGAGATATTTGACAAAAACCGTACAGATTTGAGAAATGATGTGTCAAATGTCCTTGAAATCGGACAAAAACCGTACAGATATGAAAAATTATGTGGTTCAATCGGCTACATTTTGAATCGAAAGTCGTAGAGCCTCGCAGATGGGCTCATTCGATTCCTCATCAAATTCTACAGTTAGCATTCCCCAAAGGTAAATTTGCTGTACGAGCTTCCGTTTCCGAGATATTTGACAAAAACCGTAAAGATTTGAAAAATGATGTGTCAAATGTCCTTGAAATCGGACAAAAACCGTACAGATATGAAAAATTATGTGGTTCAAACGGCTATAACTTTTGAATCGAAAGTCGTAGAGCCTCGCAGATGGGCTCATTCGATTCCTCATCAAATTCTACAGTTAGCATTCCCCGAAGGTAAATTTGCTGTACGAGCTTCCGTTTCCGAGATATTTGACAAAAACCGTACAGATATGAAAAATTATGTGGTTCAAACGGCTATAAGTTTTGAATCGAAAGTCGTAGAGCCTCGCAGATGGGCTCATTCTACTCCTCATCAAATTCTACAGTTAGCATTCCCCAAAGGTAAATTTGCTGTACGAGCTTCCGTTTCCGAGATATTTGACAAAAACCGTACAGATTTGAAAAATGATGTGTCAAATGTCCTTGAAATCGGACAAAAACCGTACAGATATGAAAAATTATGTGGTTCAATCGGCTACATTTTGAATCGAAAGTCGTAGAGCCTCGCAGATGGGCTCATTCGATTCCTCATCAAATTCTACAGTTAGCATTCCCCAAAGGTAAATTTGCTGTACGAGCTTCCGTTTCCGAGATATTTGACAAAAACCGTACAGATTTGAAAAATGATGTGTCAAATGTCCTTGAAATCGGACAAAAACCGTACAGATATGAAAAATTATGTGGTTCAAACGGCTATAAGTTTTGAATCGAAAGTCGTAGAGCCTCGCAGATGGGCTCATTCTACTCCTCATCAAATTCTACAGTTAGCATTCCCCAAAGGTAAATTTGCTGTACGAGCTTCCGTTTCCGAGATATTTGACAAAAACCGTACAGATTTGAAAAATGATGTGTCAAATGTCCTTGAAATCGGACAAAAACCGTACATATATGAAAAATTATGTGGTTCAATCGGCTACATTTTGAATCGAAAGTCGTAGAGCCTCGCAGATGGGCTCATTCGATTCCTCATCAAATTCTACAGTTAGCATTCCCCAAAGGTAAATTTGCTGTACGAGCTTCCGTTTCCGAGATATTTGACAAAAACCGTACAGATTTGAAAAATGATGTGTCAAATGTCCTTGAAATCGGACAAAAACCGTACAGATATGAAAAATTATGTGGTTCAAACGGCTATAAGTTTTGAATCGAAAGTCGTAGAGCCTCGCAGATGGGCTCATTCTACTCCTCATCAAATTCTACAGTTAGCATTCCCCAAAGGTAAATTTGCTGTACGAGCTTTCGTTTCCGAGATATTTGACAAAAACCGTACAGATATGAAAAATTATGTGGTTCAAACGGCTATAAGTTTTGAATCGAAAGTCGTAGAGCCTCGCAGATGGGCTCATTCTACTTCTCATCAAATTCTACAGTTAGCATTCCCCAAAGGTAAATTTGCTGTACGAGCTTCCGTTTCCGAGATATTTGACAAAAACCGTACAGATTTGAAAAATGATGTGTCAAATGTCCTTGAAATCGGACAAAAACCGTACAGATATGAAAAATTATGTGGTTCAATCGGCTACATTTTGAATCGAAAGTCGTAGAGCCTCGCAGATGGGCTCATTCGATTCCTCATCAAATTCTACAGTTAGCATTCCCCGAAGGTAAATGTGCTGTACGAGCTTCCGTTTCCGAGATATTTGACAAAAACCGTACAGATATGAAAAATTATGTGGTTCAAACGGCTATAAGTTTTGAATCGAAAGTCGTAGAGCCTCGCAGATGGGCTCATTCTACTCCTCATCAAATTCTACAGTTAGCATTCCGCAAAGGTAAATTTGCTGTACGAGCTTCCGTTTCCGAGATATTTGACAAAAACCGTACAGATTTGAAAAATGATGTGTCAAATGTCCTTGAAATCGGACAAAAACCGTACAGATATGAAAAATTATGTGGTTCAATCGGCTACATTTTGAATCGAAAGTCGTAGAGCCTCGCAGATGGGCTCATTCGATTCCTCATCAAATTCTACAGTTAGCATTCCCCGAAGGTAAATTTGCTGTACGAGCTTCCGTTTCCGAGATATTTGACAAAAACCGTACAGATATGAAAAATTATGTGGTTCAAACGGCTATAACTTTTGAATCGAAAGTCGTAGAGCCTCGCAGATGGGCTCATTCTACTCCTCATCAAATTCTACAGTTAGCATTCCCCAAAGGTAAATTTGCTGTACGAGCTTCCGTTTCCGAGATATTTGACAAAAACCGTACAGATTTGAGAAATGATGTGTCAAATGTCCTTGAAATCGGACAAAAACCGTACAGATATGAAAAATTATGTGGTTCAATCGGCTACATTTTGAATCGAAAGTCGTAGAGCCTCGCAGATGGGCTCATTCGATTCCTCATCAAATTCTACAGTTAGCATTCCCCAAAGGTAAATTTGCTGTACGAGCTTCCGTTTCCGAGATATTTGACAAAAACCGTAAAGATTTGAAAAATGATGTGTCAAATGTCCTTGAAATCGGACAAAAACCGTACAGATATGAAAAATTATGTGGTTCAATCGGCTACATTTTGAATCGAAAGTCGTAGAGCCTCGCAGATGGGCTCATTCGATTCCTCATCAAATTCTACAGTTAGCATTCCCCGAAGGTAAATTTGCTGTACGAGCTTCCGTTTCCGAGATATTTGACAAAAACCGTACAGATATGAAAAATTATGTGGTTCAAACGGCTATAACTTTTGAATCGAAAGTCGTAGAGCCTCGCAGATGGGCTCATTCTACTCCTCATCAAATTCTACAGTTAGCATTCCACTGTGTAGGTATATTTGCTGTACGAGCTTCCGTTTCCGAGATATTTGACAAAAACCGTACAGATTTGAAAAATGATGTGTCAAATGTCCTTGAAATCGGACAAAAACCGTACATATATGAAAAATTATGTGGTTCAATCGGCTACATTTTGAATCGAAAGTCGTAGAGCCTCGCAGATGGGCTCATTCGATTCCTCATCAAATTCTACAGTTAGCATTCCCCAAAGGTAAATTTGCTGTACGAGCTTCCGTTTCCGAGATATTTGACAAAAACCGTACAGATTTGAAAAATGATGTGTCAAATGTCCTTGAAATCGGACAAAAACCGTACAGATATGAAAAATTATGTGGTTCAAACGGCTATAAGTTTTGAATCGAAAGTCGTAGAGCCTCGCAGATGGGCTCATTCTACTCCTCATCAAATTCTACAGTTAGCATTCCCCAAAGGTAAATTTGCTGTACGAGCTTTCGTTTCCGAGATATTTGACAAAAACCGTACAGATATGAAAAATTATGTGGTTCAAACGGCTATAACTTTTGAATCGAAAGTCGTAGAGCCTCGCAGATGGGCTCATTCGATTCCTCATCAAATTCTACAGTTAGCATTCCCCGAAGGTAAATTTGCTGTACGAGCTTCCGTTTCCGAGATATTTGACAAAAACCGTACAGATATGAAAAATTATGTGGTTCAAACGGCTATAAGTTTTGAATCGAAAGTCGTAGAGCCTCGCAGATGGGCTCATTCTACTTCTCATCAAATTCTACAGTTAGCATTCCCCAAAGGTAAATTTGCTGTACGAGCTTCCGTTTCCGAGATATTTGACAAAAACCGTACAGATTTGAAAAATGATGTGTCAAATGTCCTTGAAATCGGACAAAAACCGTACAGATATGAAAAATTATGTGGTTCAATCGGCTACATTTTGAATCGAAAGTCGTAGAGCCTCGCAGATGGGCTCATTCGATTCCTCATCAAATTCTACAGTTAGCATTCCCCGAAGGTAAATTTGCTGTACGAGCTTCCGTTTCCGAGATATTTGACAAAAACCGTACAGATATGAAAAATTATGTGGTTCAAACGGCTATAACTTTTGAATCGAAAGTCGTAGAGCCTCGCAGATGGGCTCATTCTACTCCTCATCAAATTCTACAGTTAGCATTCCACTGTGTAGGTATATTTGCTGTACGAGCTTCCGTTTCCGAGATATTTGACAAAAACCGTACAGATTTGAAAAATGATGTGTCAAATGTCCTTGAAATCGGACAAAAACCGTACATATATGAAAAATTATGTGGTTCAATCGGCTACATTTTGAATCGAAAGTCGTAGAGCCTCGCAGATGGGCTCATTCGATTCCTCATCAAATTCTACAGTTAGCATTCCCCAAAGGTAAATTTGCTGTACGAGCTTCCGTTTCCGAGATATTTGACAAAAACCGTACAGATTTGAAAAATGATGTGTCAAATGTCCTTGAAATCGGACAAAAACCGTACAGATATGAAAAATTATGTGGTTCAAACGGCTATAAGTTTTGAATCGAAAGTCGTAGAGCCTCGCAGATGGGCTCATTCTACTCCTCATCAAATTCTACAGTTAGCATTCCCCAAAGGTAAATTTGCTGTACGAGCTTTCGTTTCCGAGATATTTGACAAAAACCGTACAGATATGAAAAATTATGTGGTTCAAACGGCTATAACTTTTGAATCGAAAGTCGTAGAGCCTCGCAGATGGGCTCATTCGATTCCTCATCAAATTCTACAGTTAGCATTCCCCGAAGGTAAATTTGCTGTACGAGCTTCCGTTTCCGAGATATTTGACAAAAACCGTACAGATATGAAAAATTATGTGGTTCAAACGGCTATAACTTTTGAATCGAAAGTCGTAGAGCCTCGCAGATGGGCTCATTCTACTCTTCATCAAATTCTACAGTTAGCATTCCCCAAAGGTAAATTTGCTGTACGAGCTTCCGTTTCCGAGATATTTGACAAAAACCGTACAGATTTGAAAAATGATGTGTCAAATGTCCTTGAAATCGGACAAAAACCGTACAGATATGAAAAATTATGTGGTTCAAACGGCTATAAGTTTTGAATCGAAAGTCGTAGAGCCTCGCAGATGGGCTCATTCTACTCCTCATCAAATTCTACAGTTAGCATTCCCCAGAGGTAAATTTGCTGTACGAGCTTTCGTTTCCGAGATATTTGACAAAAACCGTACAGATATGAAAAATTATGTGGTTCAAACGGCTATAACTTTTGAATCGAAAGTCGTAGAGCCTCGCAGAAGGGCTCATTCGATTCCTCATCAAATTCTACAGTTAGCATTCCCCGAAGGTAAATTTGCTGTACGAGCTTCCGTTTCCGAGATATTTGACAAAAACCGTACAGATATGAAAAATTATGTGGTTCAAACGGCCATAAGTTTTGAATCGAAAGTCGTAGAGCCTCGCAGATGGGCTCATTCTACTCCTCATCAAATTCTACAGTTAGCATTCCCCAAAGGTAAATTTGCTGTACGAGCTTCCGTTTCCGAGATATTTGACAAAAACCGTACAGATTTGAAAAATGATGTGTCAAATGTCCTTGAAATCGGACAAAAACCGTACAGATATGAAAAATGATGTGGTTCAATCGGCTACATTTTGAATCGAAAGTCGTAGAGCCTCGCAGATGGGCTCATTCTACTCCTCATCAAATTCTACAGTTAGCATTCCCCAAAGGTAAATTTGCTGTACGAGCTTCCGTTTCCGAGATATTTGACAAAAACCGTACAGATTTGAAAAATGATGTGTCAAATGTCCTTGAAATCGGACAAAAAACGTACAGATATGAAAAATTATGTGGTTCAATCGGCTACATTTTGAATCGAAAGTCGTAGAGCCTCGCAGATGGGCTCATTCTACTCCTCATCAAATTCTACAGTTAGCATTCCCCGAAGGTAAATTTGCTGTACGAGCTTCCGTTTCCGAGATATTTGACAAAAACCGTACAGATATGAAAAATTATGTGGTTCAAACGGCTATAACTTTTGAATCGAAAGTCGTAGAGCCTCGCAGATGGGCTCATTCTACTCCTCATCAAATTCTACAGTTAGCATTCCACTGTGTAGGTATATTTGCTGTACGAGCTTCCGTTTCCGAGATATTTGACAAAAACCGTACAGATTTGAAAAATGATGTGTCAAATGTCCTTGAAATCGGACAAAAACCGTACATATATGAAAAATTATGTGGTTCAATCGGCTACATTTTGAATCGAAAGTCGTAGAGCCTCGCAGATGGGCTCATTCGATTCCTCATCAAATTCTACAGTTAGCATTCCCCAAAGGTAAATTTGCTGTACGAGCTTCCGTTTCCGAGATATTTGACAAAAACCGTACAGATTTGAAAAATGATGTGTCAAATGTCCTTGAAATCGGACAAAAACCGTACAGATATGAAAAATTATGTGGTTCAAACGGCTATAAGTTTTGAATCGAAAGTCGTAGAGCCTCGCAGATGGGCTCATTCTACTCCTCATCAAATTCTACAGTTAGCATTCCCCAAAGGTAAATTTGCTGTACGAGCTTTCGTTTCCGAGATATTTGACAAAAACCGTACAGATATGAAAAATTATGTGGTTCAAACGGCTATAACTTTTGAATCGAAAGTCGTAGAGCCTCGCAGATGGGCTCATTCGATTCCTCATCAAATTCTACAGTTAGCATTCCCCGAAGGTAAATTTGCTGTACGAGCTTCCGTTTCCGAGATATTTGACAAAAACCGTACAGATATGAAAAATTATGTGGTTCAAACGGCTATAAGTTTTGAATCGAAAGTCGTAGAGCCTCGCAGATGGGCTCATTCTACTTCTCATCAAATTCTACAGTTAGCATTCCCCAAAGGTAAATTTGCTGTACGAGCTTCCGTTTCCGAGATATTTGACAAAAACCGTACAGATTTGAAAAATGATGTGTCAAATGTCCTTGAAATCGGACAAAAACCGTACAGATATGAAAAATTATGTGGTTCAATCGGCTACATTTTGAATCGAAAGTCGTAGAGCCTCGCAGATGGGCTCATTCGATTCCTCATCAAATTCTACAGTTAGCATTCCCCGAAGGTAAATTTGCTGTACGAGCTTCCGTTTCCGAGATATTTGACAAAAACCGTACAGATATGAAAAATTATGTGGTTCAAACGGCTATAACTTTTGAATCGAAAGTCGTAGAGCCTCGCAGATGGGCTCATTCTACTCCTCATCAAATTCTACAGTTAGCATTCCACTGTGTAGGTATATTTGCTGTACGAGCTTCCGTTTCCGAGATATTTGACAAAAACCGTACAGATTTGAAAAATGATGTGTCAAATGTCCTTGAAATCGGACAAAAACCGTACAGATATGAAAAATTATGTGGTTCAAACGGCTATAAGTTTTGAATCGAAAGTCGTAGAGCCTCGCAGATGGGCTCATTCTACTCCTCATCAAATTCTACAGTTGGCATTCCCCAAAGGTAAATTTGCTGTACGAGCTTTCGTTTCCGAGATATTTGACAAAAACCGTACAGATATGAAAAATTATGTGGTTCAAACGGCTATAAGTTTTGAATCGAAAGTCGTAGAGCCTCGCAGATGGGCTCATTCTACTTCTCATCAAATTCTACAGTTAGCATTCCCCAAAGGTAAATTTGCTGTACGAGCTTCCGTTTCCGAGATATTTGACAAAAACCGTACAGATTTGAAAAATGATGTGTCAAATGTCCTTGAAATCGGACAAAAACCGTACAGATATGAAAAATTATGTGGTTCAAACGGCTATAAGTTTTGAATCGAAAGTCGTAGAGCCTCGCAGATGGGCTCATTCTACTCCTCATCAAATTCTACAGTTAGCATTCCCCAAAGGTAAATTTGCTGTACGAGCTTTCGTTTCCGAGATATTTGACAAAAACCGTACAGATATGAAAAATTATGTGGTTCAAACGGCTATAACTTTTGAATCGAAAGTCGTAGAGCCTCGCAGATGGGCTCATTCGATTCCTCATCAAATTCTACAGTTAGCATTCCCCGAAGGTAAATTTGCTGTACGAGCTTCCGTTTCCGAGATATTTGACAAAAACCGTACAGATATGAAAAATTATGTGGTTCAAACGGCTATAAGTTTTGAATCGAAAGTCGTAGAGCCTCGCAGATGGGCTCATTCTACTCCTCATCAAATTCTACAGTTAGCATTCCCCAAAGGTAAATTTGCTGTACGAGCTTCCGTTTCCGAGATATTTGACAAAAACCGTACAGATTTGAAAAATGATGTGTCAAATGTCCTTGAAATCGGACAAAAACCGTACAGATATGAAAAATTATGTGGTTCAATCGGCTACATTTTGAATCGAAAGTCGTAGAGCCTCGCAGATGGGCTCATTCGATTCCTCATCAAATTCTACAGTTAGCATTCCCCAAAGGTAAATTTGCTGTACGAGCTTCCGTTTCCGAGATATTTGACAAAAAACGTACAGATTTGAAAAATGATGTGTCAAATGTCCTTGAAATCGGACAAAAACCGTACAGATATGAAAAATTATGTGGTTCAAACGGCTATAAGTTTTGAATCGAAAGTCGTAGAGCCTCGCAGATGGGCTCATTCTACTCCTCATCAAATTCTACAGTTAGCATTCCCCAAAGGTAAATTTGCTGTACGAGCTTCCGTTTCCGAGATATTTGACAAAAACCGTACAGATTTGAAAAATGATGTGTCAAATGTCCTTGAAATCGGACAAAAACCGTACAGATATGAAAAATTATGTGGTTCAATCGGCTACATTTTGAATCGAAAGTCGTAGAGCCTCGCAGATGGGCTCATTCGATTCCTCATCAAATTCTACAGTTAGCATTCCCCGAAGGTAAATTTGCTGTACGAGCTTCCGTTTCCGAGATATTTGACAAAAACAGTACAGATATGAAAAATTATGTGGTTCAAACGGCTATAACTTTTGAATCGAAAGTCGTAGAGCCTCGCAGATGGGCTCATTCTACTCCTCATCAAATTCTACAGTTAGCATTCCACTGTGAAGGTATATTTGCTGTACGAGCTTCCGTTTCCGAGATATTTGACAAAAAACGTACAGATTTGAAAAATGATGTGTCAAATGTCCTTGAAATCGGACAAAAACCGTACATATATGAAAAATTATGTGGTTCAATCGGCTACATTTTGAATCGAAAGTCGTAGAGCCTCGCAGATGGGCTCATTCGATTCCTCATCAAATTCTACAGTTAGCATTCCCCAAAGGTAAATTTGCTGTACGAGCTTCCGTTTCCGAGATATTTGACAAAAACCGTACAGATTTGAAAAATGATGTGTCAAATGTCCTTGAAATCGGACAAAAACCGTACAGATATGAAAAATTATGTGGTTCAAACGGCTATAAGTTTTGAATCGAAAGTCGTAGAGCCTCGCAGATGGGCTCATTCTACTCCTCATCAAATTCTACAGTTAGCATTCCCCAAAGGTAAATTTGCTGTACGAGCTTCCGTTTCCGAGATATTTGACAAAAACCGTACAGATTTGAAAAATGATGTGTCAAATGTCCTTGAAATCGGACAAAAACCGTACAGATATGAAAAATTATGTGGTTCAATCGGCTACATTTTGAATCGAAAGTCGTAGAGCCTCGCAGATGGGCTCATTCGATTCCTCATCAAATTCTACAGTTAGCATTCCCCGAAGGTAAATTTGCTGTACGAGCTTCCGTTTCCGAGATATTTGACAAAAACAGTACAGATATGAAAAATTATGTGGTTCAAACGGCTATAACTTTTGAATCGAAAGTCGTAGAGCCTCGCAGATGGGCTCATTCTACTCCTCATCAAATTCTACAGTTAGCATTCCACTGTGTAGGTATATTTGCTGTACGAGCTTCCGTTTCCGAGATATTTGACAAAAACCGTACAGATTTGAAAAATGATGTGTCAAATGTCCTTGAAATCGGACAAAAACCGTACATATATGAAAAATTATGTGGTTCAATCGGCTACATTTTGAATCGAAAGTCGTAGAGCCTCGCAGATGGGCTCATTCGATTCCTCATCAAATTCTACAGTTAGCATTCCCCAAAGGTAAATTTGCTGTACGAGCTTCCGTTTCCGAGATATTTGACAAAAACCGTACAGATTTGAAAAATGATGTGTCAAATGTCCTTGAAATCGGACAAAAACCGTACAGATATGAAAAATTATGTGGTTCAAACGGCTATAAGTTTTGAATCGAAAGTCGTAGAGCCTCGCAGATGGGCTCATTCTACTCCTCATCAAATTCTACAGTTAGCATTCCCCAAAGGTAAATTTGCTGTACGAGCTTTCGTTTCCGAGATATTTGACAAAAACCGTACAGATATGAAAAATTATGTGGTTCAAACGGCTATAACTTTTGAATCGAAAGTCGTAGAGCCTCGCAGATGGGCTCATTCGATTCCTCATCAAATTCTACAGTTAGCATTCCCCGAAGGTAAATTTGCTGTACGAGCTTCCGTTTCCGAGATATTTGACAAAAACCGTACAGATATGAAAAATTATGTGGTTCAAACGGCTATAAGTTTTGAATCGAAAGTCGTAGAGCCTCGCAGATGGGCTCATTCTACTCCTCATCAAATTCTACAGTTAGCATTCCCCAAAGGTAAATTTGCTGTACGAGCTTCCGTTTCCGAGATATTTGACAAAAACCGTACAGATTTGAAAAATGATGTGTCAAATGTCCTTGAAATCGGACAAAAACCGTACAGATATGAAAAATTATGTGGTTCAATCGGCTACATTTTGAATCGAAAGTCGTAGAGCCTCGCAGATGGGCTCATTCGATTCCTCATCAAATTCTACAGTTAGCATTCCCCAAAGGTAAATTTGCTGTACGAGCTTCCGTTTCCGAGATATTTGACAAAAACCGTACAGATATGAAAAATTATGTGGTTCAAACGGCTATAAGTTTTGAATCGAAAGTCGTAGAGCCTCGCAGATGGGCTCATTCTACTCCTCATCAAATTCTACAGTTAGCATTCCCCAAAGGTAAATTTGCTGTACGAGCTTCCGTTTCCGAGATATTTGACAAAAACCGTACAGATTTGAAAAATGATGTGTCAAATGTCCTTGAAATCGGACAAAAACCGTACAGATATGAAAATGATGTGGTTCAAACGGCTATAACTTTTGAATCGAAAGTCGTAGAGCCTCGCAGATGGGCTCATTCGATTCCTCATCAAATTCTACAGTTAGCATTCCCCGAAGGTAAATTTGCTGTACGAGCTTCCGTTTCCGAGATATTTGACAAAAAACGTACAGATTTGAAAAATGATGTGTCAAATGTCCTTGAAATCGGACAAAAACCGTACAGATATGAAAAATTATGTGGTTCAAACGGCTATAAATTTTGAATCGAAAGTCGTAGAGCCTCGCAGATGGGCTCATTCTACTCCTCATCAAATTCTACAGTTAGCATTCCCCAAAGGTAAATTTGCTGTACGAGCTTCCGTTTCCGAGATATTTGACAAAAACCGTACAGATATGAAAAATTATGTGGTTCAAACGGCTATAAGTTTTGAATCGAAAGTCGTAGAGCCTCGCAGATGGGCTCATTCTACTCCTCATCAAATTCTACAGTTAGCATTCCCCAAAGGTAAATTTGCTGTACGAGCTTCCGTTTCCGAGATATTTGACAAAAACCGTACAGATTTGAAAAATGATGTGTCAAATGTCCTTGAAATCGGACAAAAACCGTACAGATATGAAAAATTATGTGGTTCAATCGGCTACATTTTGAATCGAAAGTCGTAGAGCCTCGCAGATGGGCTCATTCGATTCCTCATCAAATTCTACAGTTAGCATTCCCCGAAGGTAAATTTGCTGTACGAGCTTCCGTTTCCGAGATATTTGACAAAAACCGTACAGATATGAAAATTTATGTGGTTCAAACGGCTATAAGTTTTGAATCGAAAGTCGTAGAGCCTCGCAGATGGGCTCATTCTACTTCTCATCAAATTCTACAGTTAGCATTCCCCAAAGGTAAATTTGCTGTACGAGCTTCCGTTTCCGAGATATTTGACAAAAACCGTACAGATTTGAAAAATGATGTGTCAAATGTCCTTGAAATCGGACAAAAACCGTACAGATATGAAAAATTATGTGGTTCAATCGGCTACATTTTGAATCGAAAGTCGTAGAGCCTCGCAGATGGGCTCATTCGATTCCTCATCAAATTCTACAGTTAGCATTCCCCGAAGGTAAATTTGCTGTACGAGCTTCCGTTTCCGAGATATTTGACAAAAACCGTACAGATATGAAAAATTATGTGGTTCAAACGGCTATAACTTTTGAATCGAAAGTCGTAGAGCCTCGCAGATGGGCTCATTCTACTCCTCATCAAATTCTACAGTTAGCATTCCACTGTGTAGGTATATTTGCTGTACGAGCTTCCGTTTCCGAGATATTTGACAAAAACCGTACAGATTTGAAAAATGATGTGTCAAATGTCCTTGAAATCGGACAAAAACCGTACATATATGAAAAATTATGTGGTTCAATCGGCTACATTTTGAATCGAAAGTCGTAGAGCCTCGCAGATGGGCTCATTCGATTCCTCATCAAATTCTACAGTTAGCATTCCCCAAAGGTAAATTTGCTGTACGAGCTTCCGTTTCCGAGATATTTGACAAAAACCGTACAGATTTGAAAAATGATGTGTCAAATGTCCTTGAAATCGGACAAAAACCGTACAGATATGAAAAATTATGTGGTTCAAACGGCTATAAGTTTTGAATCGAAAGTCGTAGAGCCTCGCAGATGGGCTCATTCTACTCCTCATCAAATTCTACAGTTAGCATTCCCCAAAGGTAAATTTGCTGTACGAGCTTTCGTTTCCGAGATATTTGACAAAAACCGTACAGATATGAAAAATTATGTGGTTCAAACGGCTATAACTTTTGAATCGAAAGTCGTAGAGCCTCGCAGATGGGCTCATTCGATTCCTCATCAAATTCTACAGTTAGCATTCCCCGAAGGTAAATTTGCTGTACGAGCTTCCGTTTCCGAGATATTTGACAAAAACCGTACAGATATGAAAAATTATGTGGTTCAAACGGCTATAACTTTTGAATCGAAAGTCGTAGAGCCTCGCAGATGGGCTCATTCTACTCCTCATCAAATTCTACAGTTAGCATTCCCCAAAGGTAAATTTGCTGTACGAGCTTCCGTTTCCGAGATATTTGACAAAAACCGTACAGATTTGAAAAATGATGTGTCAAATGTCCTTGAAATCGGACAAAAACCGTACAGATATGAAAAATTATGTGGTTCAAACGGCTATAAGTTTTGAATCGAAAGTCGTAGAGCCTCGCAGATGGGCTCATTCGATTCCTCATCAAATTCTACAGTTAGCATTCCCCGAAGGTAAATTTGCTGTACGAGCTTCCGTTTCCGAGATATTTGACAAAAACCGTACAGATATGAAAAATTATGTGGTTCAAACGGCTATAAGTTTTGAATCGAAAGTCGTAGAGCCTCGCAGATGGGCTCATTCTACTCCTCATCAAATTCTACAGTTAGCATTCCCCAAAGGTAAATTTGCTGTACGAGCTTCCGTTTCCGAGATATTTGACAAAAACCGTACAGATTTGAAAAATGATGTGTCAAATGTCCTTGAAATCGGACAAAAACCGTACAGATATGAAAAATTATGTGGTTCAATCGGCTACATTTTGAATCGAAAGTCGTAGAGCCTCGCAGATGGGCTCATTCGATTCCTCATCAAATTCTACAGTTAGCATTCCCCAAAGGTAAATTTGCTGTACGAGCTTCCGTTTCCGAGATATTTGACAAAAACCGTACAGATTTGAAAAATGATGTGTCAAATGTCCTTGAAATCGGACAAAAACCGTACAGATATGAAAAATTATGTGGTTCAAACGGCTATAAGTTTTGAATCGAAAGTCGTAGAGCCTCGCAGATGGGCTCATTCTACTCCTCATCAAATTCTACAGTTAGCATTCCCCAAAGGTAAATTTGCTGTACGAGCTTCCGTTTCCGAGATATTTGACAAAAACCGTACAGATTTGAAAAATGATGTGTCAAATGTCCTTGAAATCGGACAAAAACCGTACAGATATGAAAAATTATGTGGTTCAATCGGCTACATTTTGAATCGAAAGTCGTAGAGCCTCGCAGATGGGCTCATTCGATTCCTCATCAAATTCTACAGTTAGCATTCCCCGAAGGTAAATTTGCTGTACGAGCTTCCGTTTCCGAGATATTTGACAAAAACCGTACAGATATGAAAAATTATGTGGTTCAAACGGCTATAAGTTTTGAATCGAAAGTCGTAGAGCCTCGCAGATGGGCTCATTCTACTCCTCATCAAATTCTACAGTTAGCATTCCCCAAAGGTAAATTTGCTGTACGAGCTTCCCTTTCCGAGATATTTGACAAAAACCGTACAGATTTGAAAAATGATGTGTCAAATGTCCTTGAAATCGGACAAAAACCGTACAGATATGAAAAATTATGTGGTTCAATCGGCTACATTTTGAATCGAAAGTCGTAGAGCCTCGCAGATGGGCTCATTCGATTCCTCATCAAATTCTACAGTTAGCATTCCCCGAAGGTAAATTTGCTGTACGAGCTTCCGTTTCCGAGATATTTGACAAAAACCGTACAGATATGAAAAATTATGTGGTTCAAACGGCTATAAGTTTTGAATCGAAAGTCGTAGAACCTCGCAGATGGGCTCATTCTACTCCTCATCAAATTCTACAGTTAGCATTCCCCAAAGGTAAATTTGCTGTACGAGCTTCCGTTTCCGAGATATTTGACAAAAACCGTACAGATTTGAAAAATGATGTGTCAAATGTCCTTGAAATCGGACAAAAAACGTACAGATATGAAAAATTATGTGGTTCATTCGGCTACATTTTGAATCGAAAGTCGTAGAGCCTCGCAGATGGGCTCATTCGATTCCTCATCAAATTCTACAGTTAGCATTCCCCGAAGGTAAATTTGCTGTACGAGCTTCCGTTTCCGAGATATTTGACAAAAAACGTACAGATTTGAAAAATTATGTGGTTCAAACGGCTATAAGTTTTGAATCGA
Organism: Borostomias antarcticus; assembly: GCF_949987555.1. Taxonomy (NCBI): domain Eukaryota; kingdom Metazoa; phylum Chordata; class Actinopteri; order Stomiiformes; family Stomiidae; genus Borostomias; species Borostomias antarcticus. The sequence goes on from NW_028176821.1 coordinate 1,451,665, forward strand.
AAGTCGTAGAGCCTCGCAGATGGGCTCATTCTACTCCTCATCAAATTCTACAGTTAGCATTCCCCAAAGGTAAATTTGCTGTACGAGCTTCCGTTTCCGAGATATTTGACAAAAACCGTACAGATTTGAAAAATGATGTGTCAAATGTCCTTGAAATCGGACAAAAACCGTACAGATATGAAAAATTATGTGGTTCAATCGGCTACATTTTGAATCGAAAGTCGTAGAGCCTCGCAGATGGGCTCATTCGATTCCTCATCAAATTCTACAGTTAGCATTCCCCAAAGGTAAATTTGCTGTACGAGCTTTCGTTTCCGAGATATTTGACAAAAACCGTACAGATATGAAAAATTATGTGGTTCAAACGGCTATAACTTTTGAATCGAAAGTCGTAGAGCCTCGCAGATGGGCTCATTCGATTCCTCATCAAATTCTACAGTTAGCATTCCCCGAAGGTAAATTTGCTGTACGAGCTTCCGTTTCCGAGATATTTGACAAAAACCGTCAAATGTCCTTGAAATCGGACAAAAACCGTACAGATATGAAAATGATGTGGTTGAAACGGCTATAACTATTTGACAAAAACCGTCAAATGTCCTTGAAATCGGACAAAAACCGTACAGATATGAAAATGATGTGGTTGAAACGGCTATAACTTTTGAATCGAAAGTCGTAGAGCCTCGCAGATGGGCTCATTCGATTCCTCATCAAATTCTACAGTTAGCATTCCCCGAAGGTAAATTTGCTGTACGAGCTTCCGTTTCCGAGATATTTGACAAAAAACGTACAGATTTGAAAAATGATGTGTCAAATGTCCTTGAAATCGGACAAAAACCGTACAGATATGAAAAATTATGTGGTTCAAACGGCTATAAATTTTGAATCGAAAGTCGTAGAGCCTCGCAGATGGGCTCATTCTACTCCTCATCAAATTCTACAGTTAGCATTCCCCAAAGGTAAATTTGCTGTACGAGCTTCCGTTTCCGAGATATTTGACAAAAACCGTACAGATATGAAAAATTATGTGGTTCAAACGGCTATAAGTTTTGAATCGAAAGTCGTAGAGCCTCGCAGATGGGCTCATTCTACTCCTCATCAAATTCTACAGTTAGCATTCCCCAAAGGTAAATTTGCTGTACGAGCTTCCGTTTCCGAGATATTTGACAAAAACCGTACAGATTTGAAAAATGATGTGTCAAATGTCCTTGAAATCGGACAAAAACCGTACAGATATGAAAAATTATGTGGTTCAATCGGCTACATTTTGAATCGAAAGTCGTAGAGCCTCGCAGATGGGCTCATTCGATTCCTCATCAAATTCTACAGTTAGCATTCCCCAAAGGTAAATTTGCTGTACGAGCTTCCGTTTCTGAGATATTTGACAAAAACCGTACAGATTTGAAAAATGATGTGTCAAATGTCCTTGAAATCGGACAAAAACCGTACAGATATGAAAAATTATGTGGTTCAAACGGCTATAAGTTTTGAATCGAAAGTCGTAGAGCCTCGCAGATGGGCTCATTCTACTCCTCATCAAATTCTACAGTTAGCATTCCCCGAAGGTAAATTTGCTGTACGAGCTTCCGTTTCCGAGATATTTGACAAAAACCGTACAGATATTAAAAATTATGTGGTTCAAACGGCTATAAGTTTTGAACCGAAAGTCGTAGAGCCTCGCAGATGGGCTCATTCTACTCCTCATCAAATTCTACAGTTAGCATTCCCCAAAGGTAAATTTGCTGTACGAGCTTCCGTTTCCGAGATATTTGACAAAAACCGTACAGATTTGAAAAATGATGTGTCAAATGTCCTTGAAATCGGACAAAAACCGTACAGATATGAAAAATTATGTGGTTCAATCGGCTACATTTTGAATCGAAAGTCGTAGAGCCTCGCAGATGGGCTCATTCGATTCCTCATCAAATTCTACAGTTAGCATTCCCCGAAGGTAAATTTGCTGTACGAGCTTCCGTTTCCGAGATATTTGACAAAAACCGTACAGATATGAAAAATTATGTGGTTCAAACGGCTATAAGTTTTGAATCGAAAGTCGTAGAGCCTCGCAGATGGGCTCATTCTACTCCTCATCAAATTCTACAGTTAGCATTCCACTGTGTAGGTATATTTGCTGTACGAGCTTCCGTTTCCGAGATATTTGACAAAAACCGTACAGATTTGAAAAATGATGTGTCAAATGTCCTTGAAATCGGACAAAAACCGTACATATATGAAAAATTATGTGGTTCAATCGGCTACATTTTGAATCGAAAGTCGTAGAGCCTCGCAGATGGGCTCATTCGATTCCTCATCAAATTCTACAGTTAGCATTCCCCAAAGGTAAATTTGCTGTACGAGCTTCCGTTTCCGAGATATTTGACAAAAACCGTACAGATTTGAAAAATGATGTGTCAAATGTCCTTGAAATCGGACAAAAACCGTACAGATATGAAAAATTATGTGGTTCAAACGGCTATAAGTTTTGAATCGAAAGTCGTAGAGCCTCGCAGATGGGCTCATTCTACTCCTCATCAAATTCTACAGTTAGCATTCCCCAAAGGTAAATTTGCTGTACGAGCTTTCGTTTCCGAGATATTTGACAAAAACCGTACAGATATGAAAAATTATGTGGTTCAAACGGCTATAACTTTTGAATCGAAAGTCGTAGAGCCTCGCAGATGGGCTCATTCGATTCCTCATCAAATTCTACAGTTAGCATTCCCCGAAGGTAAATTTGCTGTACGAGCTTCCGTTTCCGAGATATTTGACAAAAACCGTACAGATATGAAAAATTATGTGGTTCAAACGGCTATAACTTTTGAATCGAAAGTCGTAGAGCCTCGCAGATGGGCTCATTCTACTCCTCATCAAATTCTACAGTTAGCATTCCCCAAAGGTAAATTTGCTGTACGAGCTTCCGTTTCCGAGATATTTGACAAAAACCGTACAGATTTGAAAAATGATGTGTCAAATGTCCTTGAAATCGGACAAAAACCGTACAGATATGAAAAATTATGTGGTTCAATCGGCTACATTTTGAATCGAAAGTCGTAGAGCCTCGCAGATGGGCTCATTCGATTCCTCATCAAATTCTACAGTTAGCATTCCCCGAAGGTAAATGTGCTGTACGAGCTTCCGTTTCCGAGATATTTGACAAAAACCGTACAGATATGAAAAATTATGTGGTTCAAACGGCTATAAGTTTTGAATCAAAAGTCGTAGAGCCTCGCAGATGGGCTCATTCTACTCCTCATCAAATTCTACAGTTAGCATTCCCCAAAGGTAAATTTGCTGTACGAGCTTCCGTTTCCGAGATATTTGACAAAAACCGTACAGATTTGAAAAATGATGTGTCAAATGTCCTTGAAATCAGACAAAAACCGTACAGATATGAAAAATTATGTGGTTCAATCGGCTACATTTTGAATCGAAAGTCGTAGAGCCTCGCAGATGGGCTCATTCGATTCCTCATCAAATTCTACAGTTAGCATTCCCCGAAGGTAAATTTGCTGTACGAGCTTCCGTTTCCGAGATATTTGACAAAAACCGTACAGATATGAAAAATTATGTGGTTCAAACGGCTATAAGTTTTGAATCGAAAGTCGTAGAGCCTCGCAGATGGGCTCATTCTACTCCTCATCAAATTCTACAGTTAGCATTCCCCAAAGGTAAATTTGCTGTACGAGCTTCCGTTTCCGAGATATTTGACAAAAACCGTACAGATTTGAAAAATGATGTGTCAAATGTCCTTGAAATCGGACAAAAACCGTACAGATATGAAAAATTATGTGGTTCAATCGGCTACATTTTGAATCGAAAGTCGTAGAGCCTCGCAGATGGGCTCATTCGATTCCTCATCAAATTCTACAGTTAGCATTCCCCGAAGGTAAATTTGCTGTACGAGCTTCCGTTTCCGAGATATTTGACAAAAACCGTACAGATATGAAAAATTATGTGGTTCAAACGGCTATAAGTTTTGAATCGAAAGTCGTAGAGCCTCGCAGATGGGCTCATTCTACTCCTCATCAAATTCTACAGTTAGCATTCCCCAAAGGTAAATTTGCTGTACGAGCTTCCGTTTCCGAGATATTTGACAAAAACCGTACAGATTTGAAAAATGATGTGTCAAATGTCCTTGAAATCGGACAAAAACCGTACAGATATGAAAAATTATGTGGTTCAATCGGCTACATTTTGAATCGAAAGTCGTAGAGCCTCGCAGATGGGCTCATTCGATTCCTCATCAAATTCTACAGTTAGCATTCCCCGAAGGTAAATTTGCTGTACGAGCTTCCGTTTCCGAGATATTTGACAAAAACCGTACAGATATGAAAAATTATGTGGTTCAAACGGCTATAAGTTTTGAATCGAAAGTCGTAGAGCCTCGCAGATGGGCTCATTCTACTCCTCATCAAATTCTACAGTTAGCATTCCCCAAAGGTAAATTTGCTGTACGAGCTTCCGTTTCCGAGATATTTGACAAAAACCGTACAGATTTGAAAAATGATGTGTCAAATGTCCTTGAAATCGGACAAAAACCGTACAGATATGAAAAATTATGTGGTTCAATCGGCTACATTTTGAATCGAAAGTCGTAGAGCCTCGCAGATGGGCTCATTCGATTCCTCATCAAATTCTACAGTTAGCATTCCCCAAAGGTAAATTTGCTGTACGAGCTTCCGTTTCCGAGATATTTGACAAAAACCGTACAGATATGAAAAATTATGTGGTTCAAACGGCTATAAGTTTTGAATCGAAAGTCGTAGAGCCTCGCAGATGGGCTCATTCTACTCCTCATCAAATTCTACAGTTAGCATTCCCCAAAGGTAAATTTGCTGTACGAGCTTCCGTTTCCGAGATATTTGACAAAAACCGTACAGATTTGAAAAATGATGTGTCAAATGTCCTTGAAATCGGACAAAAACCGTACAGATATGAAAAATTATGTGGTTCAATCGGCTACATTTTGAATCGAAAGTCGTAGAGCCTCGCAGATGGGCTCATTCGATTCCTCATCAAATTCTACAGTAAGCATTCCCCGAAGGTAAATTTGCTGTACGAGCTTCCGTTTCCGAGATATTTGACAAAAACCGTACAGATATGAAAAATTATGTGGTTCAAACGGCTATAAGTTTTGAATCGAAAGTCGTAGAGCCTCGCAGATGGGCTCATTCTACTCCTCATCAAATTCTACAGTTAGCATTCCCCAAAGGTAAATTTGCTGTACGAGCTTCCGTTTCCGAGATATTTGACAAAAACCGTACAGATTTGAAAAATGATGTGTCAAATGTCCTTGAAATCGGACAAAAACCGTACAGATATGAAAAATTATGTGGTTCAATCGGCTACATTTTGAATCGAAAGTCGTAGAGCCTCGCAGATGGGCTCATTCGATTCCTCATCAAATTCTACAGTTAGCATTCCCCAAAGGTAAATTTGCTGTACGAGCTTCCGTTTCCGAGATATTTGACAAAAACCGTACAGATTTGAAAAATGATGTGTCAAATGTCCTTGAAATCGGACAAAAACCGTACAGATATGAAAAATTATGTGGTTCAAACGGCTATAAGTTTTGAATCGAAAGTCGTAGAGCCTCGCAGATGGGCTCATTCTACTCCTCATCAAATTCTACAGTTAGCATTCCCCGAAGGTAAATTTGCTGTACGAGCTTCCGTTTCCGAGATATTTGACAAAAACCGTACAGATATGAAAAATTATGTGGTTCAAACGGCTATAAGTTTTGAATCGAAAGTCGTAGAGCCTCGCAGATGGGCTCATTCTACTCCTCATCAAATTCTACAGTTAGCATTCCCCAAAGGTAAATTTGCTGTACGAGCTTCCGTTTCCGAGATATTTGACAAAAACCGTACAGATTTGAAAAATGATGTGTCAAATGTCCTTGAAATCGGACAAAAACCGTACAGATATGAAAAATTATGTGGTTCAATCGGCTACATTTTGAATCGAAAGTCGTAGAGCCTCGCAGATGGGCTCATTCGATTCCTCATCAAATTCTACAGTTAGCATTCCCCGAAGGTAAATTTGCTGTACGAGCTTCCGTTTCCGAGATATTTGACAAAAACCGTACGGATATGAAAAATTATGTGGTTCAAACGGCTATAAGTTTTGAATCGAAAGTCGTAGAGCCTCGCAGATGGGCTCATTCTACTCCTCATCAAATTCTACAGTTAGCATTCCCCAAAGGTAAATTTGCTGTACGAGCTTCCGTTTCCGAGATATTTGACAAAAACCGTACAGATTTGAAAAATGATGTGTCAAATGTCCTTGAAATCGGACAAAAACCGTACAGATATGAAAAATTATGTGGTTCAATCGGCTACATTTTGAATCGAAAGTCGTAGAGCCTCGCAGATGGGCTCATTCGATTCCTCATCAAATTCTACAGTTAGCATTCCCCGAAGGTAAATTTGCTGTACGAGCTTCCGTTTCCGAGATATTTGACAAAAACCGTACAGATATGAAAAATTATGTGGTTCAAACGGCTATAAGTTTTGAATCGAAAGTCGTAGAGCCTCGCAGATGGGCTCATTCTACTCCTCATCAAATTCTACAGTTAGCATTCCCCAAAGGTAAATTTGCTGTACGAGCTTCCGTTTCCGAGATATTTGACAAAAACCGTACAGATTTGAAAAATGATGTGTCAAATGTCCTTGAAATCGGACAAAAACCGTACAGATATGAAAAATTATGTGGTTCAATCGGCTACATTTTGAATCGAAAGTCGTAGAGCCTCGCAGATGGGCTCATTCGATTCCTCATCAAATTCTACAGTTAGCATTCCCCGAAGGTAAATTTGCTGTACGAGCTTCCGTTTCCGAGATATTTGACAAAAACCGTACAGATATGAAAAATTATGTGGTTCAAACGGCTATAACTTTTGAATCGAAAGTCGTAGAGCCTCGCAGATGGGCTCATTCTACTCCTCATCAAATTCTACAGTTAGCATTCCCCAAAGGTAAATTTGCTGTACGAGCTTCCGTTTCCGAGATATTTGACAAAAACCGTACAGATTTGAAAAATGATGTGTCAAATGTCCTTGAAATCGGACAAAAACCGTACAGATATGAAAAATTATGTGGTTCAATCGGCTACATTTTGAATCGAAAGTCGTAGAGCCTCGCAGATGGGCTCATTCGATTCCTCATCAAATTCTACAGTTAGCATTCCCCAAAGGTAAATTTGCTGTACGAGCTTCCGTTTCCGAGATATTTGACAAAAACCGTACAGATTTGAAAAATGATGTGTCAAATGTCCTTGAAATCGGACAAAAACCGTACAGATATGAAAAATTATGTGGTTCAAACGGCTATAAGTTTTGAATCGAAAGTCGTAGAGCCTCGCAGATGGGCTCATTCTACTCCTCATCAAATTCTACAGTTAACATTCCCCGAAGGTAAATTTGCTGTACGAGCTTCCGTTTCCGAGATATTTGACAAAAACCGTACAGATATGAAAAATTATGTGGTTCAAACGGCTATAAGTTTTGAATCGAAAGTCGTAGAGCCTCGCAGATGGGCTCATTCTACTCCTCATCAAATTCTACAGTTAGCATTCCCCAAAGGTAAATTTGCTGTACGAGCTTCCGTTTCCGAGATATTTGACAAAAACCGTACAGATTTGAAAAATGATGTGTCAAATGTCCTTGAAATCGGACAAAAACCGTACAGATATGAAAAATTATGTGGTTCAATCGGCTACATTTTGAATCGAAAGTCGTAGAGCCTCGCAGATGGGCTCATTCGATTCCTCATCAAATTCTACAGTTAGCATTCCCCGAAGGTAAATTTGCTGTACGAGCTTCCGTTTCCGAGATATTTGACAAAAACCGTACGGATATGAAAAATTATGTGGTTCAAACGGCTATAAGTTTTGAATCGAAAGTCGTAGAGCCTCGCAGATGGGCTCATTCTACTCCTCATCAAATTCTACAGTTAGCATTCCCCAAAGGTAAATTTGCTGTACGAGCTTCCGTTTCCGAGATATTTGACAAAAACCGTACAGATTTGAAAAATGATGTGTCAAATGTCCTTGAAATCGGACAAAAACCGTACAGATATGAAAAATTATGTGGTTCAATCGGCTACATTTTGAATCGAAAGTCGTAGAGCCTCGCAGATGGGCTCATTCGATTCCTCATCAAATTCTACAGTTAGCATTCCCCGAAGGTAAATTTGCTGTACGAGCTTCCGTTTCCGAGATATTTGACAAAAACCGTACAGATATGAAAAATTATGTGGTTCAAACGGCTATAAGTTTTGAATCGAAAGTCGTAGAGCCTCGCAGATGGGCTCATTCTACTCCTCATCAAATTCTACAGTTAGCATTCCCCAAAGGTAAATTTGCTGTACGAGCTTCCGTTTCCGAGATATTTGACAAAAACCGTACAGATTTGAAAAATGATGTGTCAAATGTCCTTGAAATCGGACAAAAACCGTACAGATATGAAAAATTATGTGGTTCAATCGGCTACATTTTGAATCGAAAGTCGTAGAGCCTCGCAGATGGGCTCATTCGATTCCTCATCAAATTCTACAGTTAGCATTCCCCGAAGGTAAATTTGCTGTACGAGCTTCCGTTTCCGAGATATTTGACAAAAACCGTACAGATATGAAAAATTATGTGGTTCAAACGGCTATAACTTTTGAATCGAAAGTCGTAGAGCCTCGCAGATGGGCTCATTCTACTCCTCATCAAATTCTACAGTTAGCATTCCCCAAAGGTAAATTTGCTGTACGAGCTTCCGTTTCCGAGATATTTGACAAAAACCGTACAGATTTGAAAAATGATGTGTCAAATGTCCTTGAAATCGGACAAAAACCGTACAGATATGAAAAATTATGTGGTTCAATCGGCTACATTTTGAATCGAAAGTCGTAGAGCCTCGCAGATGGGCTCATTCGATTCCTCATCAAATTCTACAGTTAGCATTCCCCAAAGGTAAATTTGCTGTACGAGCTTCCGTTTCCGAGATATTTGACAAAAACCGTACAGATTTGAAAAATGATGTGTCAAATGTCCTTGAAATCGGACAAAAACCGTACAGATATGAAAAATTATGTGGTTCAAACGGCTATAAGTTTTGAATCGAAAGTCGTAGAGCCTCGCAGATGGGCTCATTCTACTCCTCATCAAATTCTACAGTTAACATTCCCCGAAGGTAAATTTGCTGTACGAGCTTCCGTTTCCGAGATATTTGACAAAAACCGTACAGATATGAAAAATTATGTGGTTCAAACGGCTATAAGTTTTGAATCGAAAGTCGTAGAGCCTCGCAGATGGGCTCATTCTACTCCTCATCAAATTCTACAGTTAGCATTCCCCAAAGGTAAATTTGCTGTACGAGCTTCCGTTTCCGAGATATTTGACAAAAACCGTACAGATTTGAAAAATGATGTGTCAAATGTCCTTGAAATCGGACAAAAACCGTACAGATATGAAAAATTATGTGGTTCAATCGGCTACATTTTGAATCGAAAGTCGTAGAGCCTCGCAGATGGGCTCATTCGATTCCTCATCAAATTCTACAGTTAGCATTCCCCGAAGGTAAATTTGCTGTACGAGCTTCCGTTTCCGAGATATTTGACAAAAACCGTACGGATATGAAAAATTATGTGGTTCAAACGGCTATAAGTTTTGAATCGAAAGTCGTAGAGCCTCGCAGATGGGCTCATTCTACTCCTCATCAAATTCTACAGTTAGCATTCCCCTATGCAGGTAAATTTGCTGTACGAGCTTCCGTTTCCGAGATATTTGACAAAAACCGTACAGATTTGAAAAATGATGTGTCAAATGTCCTTGAAATCGGACAAAAACCGTACAGATATGAAAAATTATGTGGTTTAATCGGCTACATTTTGAATCGAAAGTCGTAGAGCCTCGCAGATGGGCTCATTCGATTCCTCATCAAATTCTACAGTTAGCATTCCCCGAAGGTAAATTTGCTGTACGAGCTTCCGTTTCCGAGATATTTGACAAAAACCGTACAGATATGAAAAATTATGTGGTTCAAACGGCTATAAGTTTTGAATCGAAAGTCGTAGAGCCTCGCAGATGGGCTCATTCTACTCCTCATCAAATTCTACAGTTAGCATTCCCCAAAGGTAAATTTGCTGTACGAGCTTCCGTTTCCGAGATATTTGACAAAAACCGTACAGATTTGAAAAATGATGTGTCAAATGTCCTTGAAATCGGACAAAAACCGTACAGATATGAAAAATTATGTGGTTCAATCGGCTACATTTTGAATCGAAAGTCGTAGAGCCTCGCAGATGGGCTCATTCGATTCCTCATCAAATTCTACAGTTAGCATTCCCCGAAGGTAAATTTGCTGTACGAGCTTCCGTTTCCGAGATATTTGACAAAAACCGTACAGATATGAAAAATTATGTGGTTCAAACGGCTATAACTTTTGAATCGAAAGTCGTAGAGCCTCGCAGATGGGCTCATTCTACTCCTCATCAAATTCTACAGTTAGCATTCCCCAAAGGTAAATTTGCTGTACGAGCTTCCGTTTCCGAGATATTTGACAAAAACCGTACAGATTTGAAAAATGATGTGTCAAATGTCCTTGAAATCGGACAAAAACCGTACAGATATGAAAAATTATGTGGTTCAATCGGCTACATTTTGAATCGAAAGTCGTAGAGCCTCGCAGATGGGCTCATTCGATTCCTCATCAAATTCTACAGTTAGCATTCCCCAAAGGTAAATTTGCTGTACGAGCTTCCGTTTCCGAGATATTTGACAAAAACCGTACAGATTTGAAAAATGATGTGTCAAATGTCCTTGAAATCGGACAAAAACCGTACAGATATGAAAAATTATGTGGTTCAAACGGCTATAAGTTTTGAATCGAAAGTCGTAGAGCCTCGCAGATGGGCTCATTCTACTCCTCATCAAATTCTACAGTTAGCATTCCCCGAAGGTAAATTTGCTGTACGAGCTTCCGTTTCCGAGATATTTGACAAAAACCGTACAGATATGAAAAATTATGTGGTTCAAACGGCTATAAGTTTTGAATCGAAAGTCGTAGAGCCTCGCAGATGGGCTCATTCTACTCCTCATCAAATTCTACAGTTAGCATTCCCCAAAGGTAAATTTGCTGTACGAGCTTCCGTTTCCGAGATATTTGACAAAAACCGTACAGATTTGAAAAATGATGTGTCAAATGTCCTTGAAATCGGACAAAAACCGTACAGATATGAAAAATTATGTGGTTCAATCGGCTACATTTTGAATCGAAAGTCGTAGAGCCTCGCAGATGGGCTCATTCGATTCCTCATCAAATTCTACAGTTAGCATTCCCCGAAGGTAAATTTGCTGTACGAGCTTCCGTTTCCGAGATATTTGACAAAAACCGTACGGATATGAAAAATTATGTGGTTCAAACGGCTATAAGTTTTGAATCGAAAGTCGTAGAGCCTCGCAGATGGGCTCATTCTACTCCTCATCAAATTCTACAGTTAGCATTCCCCAAAGGTAAATTTGCTGTACGAGCTTCCGTTTCCGAGATATTTGACAAAAACCGTACAGATTTGAAAAATGATGTGTCAAATGTCCTTGAAATCGGACAAAAACCGTACAGATATGAAAAATTATGTGGTTCAATCGGCTACATTTTGAATCGAAAGTCGTAGAGCCTCGCAGATGGGCTCATTCGATTCCTCATCAAATTCTACAGTTAGCATTCCCCGAAGGTAAATTTGCTGTACGAGCTTCCGTTTCCGAGATATTTGACAAAAACCGTACAGATATGAAAAATTATGTGGTTCAAACGGCTATAAGTTTTGAATCGAAAGTCGTAGAGCCTCGCAGATGGGCTCATTCTACTCCTCATCAAATTCTACAGTTAGCATTCCCCAAAGGTAAATTTGCTGTACGAGCTTCCGTTTCCGAGATATTTGACAAAAACCGTACAGATTTGAAAAATGATGTGTCAAATGTCCTTGAAATCGGACAAAAACCGTACAGATATGAAAAATTATGTGGTTCAATCGGCTACATTTTGAATCGAAAGTCGTAGAGCCTCGCAGATGGGCTCATTCGATTCCTCATCAAATTCTACAGTTAGCATTCCCCGAAGGTAAATTTGCTGTACGAGCTTCCGTTTCCGAGATATTTGACAAAAACCGTACAGATATGAAAAATTATGTGGTTCAAACGGCTATAACTTTTGAATCGAAAGTCGTAGAGCCTCGCAGATGGGCTCATTCGATTCCTCATCAAATTCTACAGTTAGCATTCCCCGAAGGTAAATTTGCTGTACGAGCTTCCGTTTCCGAGATATTTGACAAAAACCGTACAGATATGAAAAATTATGTGGTTCAAACGGCTATAAGTTTTGAATCGAAAGTCGTAGAGCCTCGCAGATGGGCTCATTCTACTCCTCATCAAATTCTACAGTTAGCATTCCCCAAAGGTAAATTTGCTGTACGAGCTTCCGTTTCCGAGATATTTGACAAAAACCGTACAGATTTGAAAAATGATGTGTCAAATGTCCTTGAAATCGGACAAAAACCGTACAGATATGAAAAATTATGTGGTTCAATCGGCTACATTTTGAATCGAAAGTCGTAGAGCCTCGCAGATGGGCTCATTCGATTCCTCATCAAATTCTACAGTTAGCATTCCCCGAAGGTAAATGTGCTGTACGAGCTTCCGTTTCCGAGATATTTGACAAAAACCGTACAGATATGAAAAATTATGTGGTTCAAACGGCTATAAGTTTTGAATCGAAAGTCGTAGAGCCTCGCAGATGGGCTCATTCTACTCCTCATCAAATTCTACAGTTAGCATTCCCCAAAGGTAAATTTGCTGTACGAGCTTCCGTTTCCGAGATATTTGACAAAAACCGTACAGATTTGAAAAATGATGTGTCAAATGTCCTTGAAATCGGACAAAAACCGTACAGATATGAAAAATTATGTGGTTCAATCGGCTACATTTTGAATCGAAAGTCGTAGAGCCTCGCAGATGGGCTCATTCGATTCCTCATCAAATTCTACAGTTAGCATTCCCCGAAGGTAAATTTGCTGTACGAGCTTCCGTTTCCGAGATATTTGACAAAAACCGTACAGATATGAAAAATTATGTGGTTCAAACGGCTATAACTTTTGAATCGAAAGTCGTAGAGCCTCGCAGATGGGCTCATTCTACTCCTCATCAAATTCTACAGTTAGCATTCCCCAAAGGTAAATTTGCTGTACGAGCTTCCGTTTCCGAGATATTTGACAAAAACCGTACAGATTTGAAAAATGATGTGTCAAATGTCCTTGAAATCGGACAAAAACCGTACAGATATGAAAAATTATGTGGTTCAATCGGCTACATTTTGAATCGAAAGTCGTAGAGCCTCGCAGATGGGCTCATTCGATTCCTCATCAAATTCTACAGTTAGCATTCCCCAAAGGTAAATTTGCTGTACGAGCTTCCGTTTCCGAGATATTTGACAAAAACCGTAAAGATTTGAAAAATGATGTGTCAAATGTCCTTGAAATCGGACAAAAACCGTACAGATATGAAAAATTATGTGGTTCAATCGGCTACATTTTGAATCGAAAGTCGTAGAGCCTCGCAGATGGGCTCATTCGATTCCTCATCAAATTCTACAGTTAGCATTCCCCGAAGGTAAATTTGCTGTACGAGCTTCCGTTTCCGAGATATTTGACAAAAACCGTACAGATATGAAAAATTATGTGGTTCAAACGGCTATAACTTTTGAATCGAAAGTCGTAGAGCCTCGCAGATGGGCTCATTCTACTCCTCATCAAATTCTACAGTTAGCATTCCACTGTGTAGGTATATTTGCTGTACGAGCTTCCGTTTCCGAGATATTTGACAAAAACCGTACAGATTTGAAAAATGATGTGTCAAATGTCCTTGAAATCGGACAAAAACCGTACATATATGAAAAATTATGTGGTTCAATCGGCTACATTTTGAATCGAAAGTCGTAGAGCCTCGCAGATGGGCTCATTCGATTCCTCATCAAATTCTACAGTTAGCATTCCCCAAAGGTAAATTTGCTGTACGAGCTTCCGTTTCCGAGATATTTGACAAAAACCGTACAGATTTGAAAAATGATGTGTCAAATTTCCTTGAAATCGGACAAAAACCGTACAGATATGAAAAATTATGTGGTTCAAACGGCTATAAGTTTTGAATCGAAAGTCGTAGAGCCTCGCAGATGGGCTCATTCTACTCCTCATCAAATTCTACAGTTAGCATTCCCCAAAGGTAAATTTGCTGTACGAGCTTTCGTTTCCGAGATATTTGACAAAAACCGTACAGATATGAAAAATTATGTGGTTCAAACGGCTATAACTTTTGAATCGAAAGTCGTAGAGCCTCGCAGATGGGCTCATTCGATTCCTCATCAAATTCTACAGTTAGCATTCCCCGAAGGTAAATTTGCTGTACGAGCTTCCGTTTCCGAGATATTTGACAAAAACCGTACAGATTTGAAAAATGATGTGTCAAATGTCCTTGAAATCGGACAAAAACCGTACAGATATGAAAAATTATGTGGTTCAATCGGCTACATTTTGAATCGAAAGTCGTAGAGCCTCGCAGATGGGCTCATTCGATTCCTCATCAAATTCTACAGTTAGCATTCCCCAAAGGTAAATTTGCTGTACGAGCTTCCGTTTCCGAGATATTTGACAAAAACCGTACAGATTTGAAAAATGATGTGTCAAATGTCCTTGAAATCGGACAAAAACCGTACAGATATGAAAAATTATGTGGTTCAAACGGCTATAAGTTTTGAATCGAAAGTCGTAGAGCCTCGCAGATGGGCTCATTCTACTCCTCATCAAATTCTACAGTTAGCATTCCCCAAAGGTAAATTTGCTGTACGAGCTTCCGTTTCCGAGATATTTGACAAAAACCGTACAGATTTGAAAAATGATGTGTCAAATGTCCTTGAAATCGGACAAAAACCGTACAGATATGAAAAATTATGTGGTTCAATCGGCTACATTTTGAATCGAAAGTCGTAGAGCCTCGCAGATGGGCTCATTCGATTCCTCATCAAATTCTACAGTTAGCATTCCCCGAAGGTAAATTTGCTGTACGAGCTTCCGTTTCCGAGATATTTGACAAAAACCGTACAGATATGAAAAATTATGTGGTTCAAACGGCTATAAGTTTTGAATCGAAAGTCGTAGAGCCTCGCAGATGGGCTCATTCTACTCCTCATCAAATTCTACAGTTAGCATTCCCCAAAGGTAAATTTGCTGTACGAGCTTCCGTTTCCGAGATATTTGACAAAAACCGTACAGATTTGAAAAATGATGTGTCAAATGTCCTTGAAATCGGACAAAAACCGTACAGATATGAAAAATTATGTGGTTCAAACGGCTATAAGTTTTGAATCGAAAGTCGTAGAGCCTCGCAGATGGGCTCATTCTACTCCTCATCAAATTCTACAGTTAGCATTCCCCAAAGGTAAATTTGCTGTACGAGCTTCCGTTTCCGAGATATTTGACAAAAACCGTACAGATTTGAAAAATGATGTGTCAAATGTCCTTGAAATCGGACAAAAACCGTACAGATATGAAAAATTATGTGGTTCAATCGGCTACATTTTGAATCGAAAGTCGTAGAGCCTCGCAGATGGGCTCATTCGATTCCTCATCAAATTCTACAGTTAGCATTCCCCGAAGGTAAATTTGCTGTACGAGCTTCCGTTTCCGAGATATTTGACAAAAACCGTACAGATATGAAAAATTATGTGGTTCAAACGGCTATAACTTTTGAATCGAAAGTCGTAGAGCCTCGCAGATGGGCTCATTCTACTCCTCATCAAATTCTACAGTTAGCATTCCACTGTGTAGGTATATTTGCTGTACGAGCTTCCGTTTCCGAGATATTTGACAAAAACCGTACAGATTTGAAAAATGATGTGTCAAATGTCCTTGAAATCGGACAAAAACCGTACATATATGAAAAATTATGTGGTTCAATCGGCTACATTTTGAATGGAAAGTCGTAGAGCCTCGCAGATGGGCTCATTCGATTCCTCATCAAATTCTACAGTTAGCATTCCCCAAAGGTAAATTTGCTGTACGAGCTTCCGTTTCCGAGATATTTGACAAAAACCGTACAGATTTGAAAAATGATGTGTCAAATGTCCTTGAAATCGGACAAAAACCGTACAGATATGAAAAATTATGTGGTTCAAACGGCTATAAGTTTTGAATCGAAAGTCGTAGAGCCTCGCAGATGGGCTCATTCTACTCCTCATCAAATTCTACAGTTAGCATTCCCCAAAGGTAAATTTGCTGTACGAGCTTTCGTTTCCGAGATATTTGACAAAAACCGTACAGATATGAAAAATTATGTGGTTCAAACGGCTATAACTTTTGAATCGAAAGTCGTAGAGCCTCGCAGATGGGCTCATTCGATTCCTCATCAAATTCTACAGTTAGCATTCCCCGAAGGTAAATTTGCTGTACGAGCTTCCGTTTCCGAGATATTTGACAAAAACCGTACAGATATGAAAAATTATGTGGTTCAAACGGCTATAAGTTTTGAATCGAAAGTCGTAGAGCCTCGCAGATGGGCTCATTCTACTTCTCATCAAATTCTACAGTTAGCATTCCCCAAAGGTAAATTTGCTGTACGAGCTTCCGTTTCCGAGATATTTGACAAAAACCGTACAGATTTGAAAAATGATTTGTCAAATGTCCTTGAAATCGGACAAAAACCGTACAGATATGAAAAATTATGTGGTTCAATCGGCTACATTTTGAATCGAAAGTCGTAGAGCCTCGCAGATGGGCTCATTCGATTCCTCATCAAATTCTACAGTTAGCATTCCCCGAAGGTAAATTTGCTGTACGAGCTTCCGTTTCCGAGATATTTGACAAAAACCGTACAGATATGAAAAATGATGTGGTTCAAACGGCTATAAGTTTTGAATCGAAAGTCGTAGAGCCTCGCAGATGGGCTCATTCTACTCCTCATCAAATTCTACAGTTAGCATTCCCCAAAGGTAAATTTGCTGTACGAGCTTCCGTTTCCGAGATATTTGACAAAAACCGTACAGATTTGAAAAATGATGTGTCAAATGTCCTTGAAATCGGACAAAAACCGTACAGATATGAAAAATTATGTGGTTCAATCGGCTACATTTTGAATCGAAAGTCGTAGAGCCTCGCAGATGGGCTCATTCGATTCCTCATCAAATTCTACAGTTAGCATTCCCCGAAGGTAAATGTGCTGTACGAGCTTCCGTTTCCGAGATATTTGACAAAAACCGTACAGATATGAAAAATTATGTGGTTCAAACGGCTATAAGTTTTGAATCGAAAGTCGTAGAGCCTCGCAGATGGGCTCATTCTACTCCTCATCAAATTCTACAGTTAGCATTCCGCAAAGGTAAATTTGCTGTACGAGCTTCCGTTTCCGAGATATTTGACAAAAACCGTACAGATTTGAAAAATGATGTGTCAAATGTCCTTGAAATCGGACAAAAACCGTACAGATATGAAAAATTATGTGGTTCAATCGGCTACATTTTGAATCGAAAGTCGTAGAGCCTCGCAGATGGGCTCATTCGATTCCTCATCAAATTCTACAGTTAGCATTCCCCAAAGGTAAATTTGCTGTACGAGCTTCCGTTTCCGAGATATTTGACAAAAACCGTACAGATTTGAAAAATGATGTGTCAAATGTCCTTGAAATCGGACAAAAACCGTACAGATATGAAAAATTATGTGGTTCAAACGGCTATAAGTTTTGAATCGAAAGTCGTAGAGCCTCGCAGATGGGCTCATTCTACTCCTCATCAAATTCTACAGTTAGCATTCCCCAAAGGTAAATTTGCTGTACGAGCTTTCGTTTCCGAGATATTTGACAAAAACCGTACAGATATGAAAAATTATGTGGTTCAAACGGCTATAACTTTTGAATCGAAAGTCGTAGAGCCTCGCAGATGGGCTCATTCGATTCCTCATCAAATTCTACAGTTAGCATTCCCCGAAGGTAAATTTGCTGTACGAGCTTCCGTTTCCGAGATATTTGACAAAAACCGTACAGATATGAAAAATTATGTGGTTCAAACGGCTATAAGTTTTGAATCGAAAGTCGTAGAGCCTCGCAGATGGGCTCATTCTACTCCTCATCAAATTCTACAGTTAGCATTCCCCAAAGGTAAATTTGCTGTACGATCTTCCGTTTCCGAGATATTTGACAAAAACCGTACAGATTTGAAAAATGATGTGTCAAATGTCCTTGAAATCGGACAAAAACCGTACAGATATGAAAAATTATGTGGTTCAATCGGCTACATTTTGAATCGAAAGTCGTAGAGCCTCGCAGATGGGCTCATTCGATTCCTCATCAAATTCTACAGTTAGCATTCCCCAAAGGTAAATTTGCTGTACGAGCTTCCGTTTCCGAGATATTTGACAAAAACCGTACAGATTTGAAAAATGATGTGTCAAATGTCCTTGAAATCGGACAAAAACCGTACAGATATGAAAAATTATGTGGTTCAAACGGCTATAAGTTTTGAATCGAAAGTCGTAGAGCCTCGCAGATGGGCTCATTCTACTCCTCATCAAATTCTACAGTTAGCATTCCCCAAAGGTAAATTTGCTGTACGAGCTTCCGTTTCCGAGATATTTGACAAAAACCGTACAGATTTGAAAAATGATGTGTCAAATGTCCTTGAAATCGGACAAAAACCGTACAGATATGAAAAATTATGTGGTTCAATCGGCTACATTTTGAATCGAAAGTCGTAGAGCCTCGCAGATGGGCTCATTCGATTCCTCATCAAATTCTACAGTTAGCATTCCCCGAAGGTAAATGTGCTGTACGAGCTTCCGTTTCCGAGATATTTGACAAAAACCGTACAGATATGAAAAATTATGTGGTTCAAACGGCTATAAGTTTTGAATCGAAAGTCGTAGAGCCTCGCAGATGGGCTCATTCTACTCCTCATCAAATTCTACAGTTAGCATTCCCCAAAGGTAAATTTGCTGTACGAGCTTCCGTTTCCGAGATATTTGACAAAAACCGTACAGATTTGAAAAATGATGTGTCAAATGTCCTTGAAATCGGACAAAAACCGTACAGATATGAAAAATTATGTGGTTCAATCGGCTACATTTTGAATCGAAAGTCGTAGAGCCTCGCAGATGGGCTCATTCGATTCCTCATCAAATTCTACAGTTAGCATTCCCCGAAGGTAAATTTGCTGTACGAGCTTCCGTTTCCGAGATATTTGACAAAAACCGTACAGATTTGAAAAATGATGTGTCAAATGTCCTTGAAATCGGACAAAAACCGTACAGATATGAAAAATTATGTGGTTCAATCGGCTACATTTTGAATCGAAAGTCGTAGAGCCTCGCAGATGGGCTCATTCGATTCCTCATCAAATTCTACAGTTAGCATTCCCCAAAGGTAAATTTGCTGTACGAGCTTCCGTTTCCGAGATATTTGACAAAAACCGTACAGATTTGAAAAATGATGTGTCAAATGTCCTTGAAATCGGACAAAAACCGTACAGATATGAAAAATTATGTGGTTCAAACGGCTATAAGTTTTGAATCGAAAGTCGTAGAGCCTCGCAGATGGGCTCATTCTACTCCTCATCAAATTCTACAGTTAGCATTCCCCAAAGGTAAATTTGCTGTACGAGCTTCCGTTTCCGAGATATTTGACAAAAACCGTACAGATTTGAAAAATGATGTGTCAAATGTCCTTGAAATCGGACAAAAACCGTACAGATATGAAAAATTATGTGGTTCAATCGGCTACATTTTGAATCGAAAGTCGTAGAGCCTCGCAGATGGGCTCATTCGATTCCTCATCAAATTCTACAGTTAGCATTCCCCGAAGGTAAATGTGCTGTACGAGCTTCCGTTTCCGAGATATTTGACAAAAACCGTACAGATATGAAAAATTATGTGGTTCAAACGGCTATAAGTTTTGAATCGAAAGTCGTAGAGCCTCGCAGATGGGCTCATTCTACTCCTCATCAAATTCTACAGTTAGCATTCCCCAAAGGTAAATTTGCTGTACGAGCTTCCGTTTCCGAGATATTTGACAAAAACCGTACAGATTTGAAAAATGATGTGTCAAATGTCCTTGAAATCGGACAAAAACCGTACAGATATGAAAAATTATGTGGTTCAATCGGCTACATTTTGAATCGAAAGTCGTAGAGCCTCGCAGATGGGCTCATTCGATTCCTCATCAAATTCTACAGTTAGCATTCCCCGAAGGTAAATTTGCTGTACGAGCTTCCGTTTCCGAGATATTTGACAAAAACCGTACAGATATGAAAAATTATGTGGTTCAAACGGCTATAACTTTTGAATCGAAAGTCGTAGAGCCTCGCAGATGGGCTCATTCTACTCCTCATCAAATTCTACAGTTAGCATTCCCCAAAGGTAAATTTGCTGTACGAGCTTCCATTTCCGAGATATTTGACAAAAACCGTAAAGATTTGAAAAATGATGTGTCAAATGTCCTTGAAATCGGACAAAAACCGTACAGATATGAAAAATTATGTGGTTCAATCGGCTACATTTTGAATCGAAAGTCGTAGAGCCTCGCAGATGGGCTCATTCGATTCCTCATCAAATTCTACAGTTAGCATTCCCCGAAGGTAAATTTGCTGTACGAGCTTCCGTTTCCGAGATATTTGACAAAAACCGTACAGATATGAAAAATTATGTGGTTCAAACGGCTATAACTTTTGAATCGAAAGTCGTAGAGCCTCGCAGATGGGCTCATTCTACTCCTCATCAAATTCTACAGTTAGCATTCCACTGTGTAGGTATATTTGCTGTACGAGCTTCCGTTTCCGAGATATTTGACAAAAACCGTACAGATTTGAAAAATGATGTGTCAAATGTCCTTGAAATCGGACAAAAACCGTACATATATGAAAAATTATGTGGTTCAATCGGCTACATTTTGAATCGAAAGTCGTAGAGCCTCGCAGATGGGCTCATTCGATTCCTCATCAAATTCTACAGTTAGCATTCCCCAAAGGTAAATTTGCTGTACGAGCTTCCGTTTCCGAGATATTTGACAAAAACCGTACAGATTTGAAAAATGATGTGTCAAATGTCCTTGAAATCGGACAAAAACCGTACAGATATGAAAAATTATGTGGTTCAAACGGCTATAAGTTTTGAATCGAAAGTCGTAGAGCCTCGCAGATGGGCTCATTCTACTCCTCATCAAATTCTACAGTTAGCATTCCCCAAAGGTAAATTTGCTGTACGAGCTTTCGTTTCCGAGATATTTGACAAAAACCGTACAGATATGAAAAATTATGTGGTTCAAACGGCTATAACTTTTGAATCGAAAGTCGTAGAGCCTCGCAGATGGGCTCATTCGATTCCTCATCAAATTCTACAGTTAGCATTCCCCGAAGGTAAATTTGCTGTACGAGCTTCCGTTTCCGAGATATTTGACAAAAACCGTACAGATATGAAAAATTATGTGGTTCAAACGGCTATAAGTTTTGAATCGAAAGTCGTAGAGCCTCGCAGATGGGCTCATTCTACTCCTCATCAAATTCTACAGTTAGCATTCCCCAAAGGTAAATTTGCTGTACGAGCTTCCGTTTCCGAGATATTTGACAAAAACCGTACAGATTTGAAAAATGATGTGTCAAATGTCCTTGAAATCGGACAAAAACCGTACAGATATGAAAAATTATGTGGTTCAATCGGCTACATTTTGAATCGAAAGTCGTAGAGCCTCGCAGATGGGCTCATTCGATTCCTCATCAAATTCTACAGTTAGCATTCCCCAAAGGTAAATTTGCTGTACGAGCTTCCGTTTCCGAGATATTTGACAAAAACCGTACAGATTTGAAAAATGATGTGTCAAATGTCCTTGAAATCGGACAAAAACCGTACAGATATGAAAAATTATGTGGTTCAAACGGCTATAAGTTTTGAATCGAAAGTCGTAGAGCCTCGCAGATGGGCTCATTCTACTCCTCATCAAATTCTACAGTTAGCATTCCCCAAAGGTAAATTTGCTGTACGAGCTTCCGTTTCCGAGATATTTGACAAAAACCGTACAGATTTGAAAAATGATGTGTCAAATGTCCTTGAAATCGGACAAAAACCGTACAGATATGAAAAATTATGTGGTTCAATCGGCTACATTTTGAATCGAAAGTCGTAGAGCCTCGCAGATGGGCTCATTCGATTCCTCATCAAATTCTACAGTTAGCATTCCCCGAAGGTAAATTTGCTGTACGAGCTTCCGTTTCCGAGATATTTGACAAAAACCGTACAGATATGAAAAATTATGTGGTTCAAACGGCTATAAGTTTTGAATCGAAAGTCGTAGAGCCTCGCAGATGGGCTCATTCTACTCCTCATCAAATTCTACAGTTAGCATTCCCCAAAGGTAAATTTGCTGTACGAGCTTCCGTTTCCGAGATATTTGACAAAAACCGTACAGATTTGAAAAATGATGTGTCAAATGTCCTTGAAATCGGACAAAAACCGTACAGATATGAAAAATTATGTGGTTCAAACGGCTATAAGTTTTGAATCGAAAGTCGTAGAGCCTCGCAGATGGGCTCATTCTACTCCTCTTCAAATTCTACAGTTAGCATTCCCCAAAGGTAAATTTGCTGTACGAGCTTCCGTTTCCGAGATATTTGACAAAAACCGTACAGATTTGAAAAATGATGTGTCAAATGTCCTTGAAATCGGACAAAAACCGTACAGATATGAAAAATTATGTGGTTCAATCGGCTACATTTTGAATCGAAAGTCGTAGAGCCTCGCAGATGGGCTCATTCGATTCCTCATCAAATTCTACAGTTAGCATTCCCCAAAGGTAAATTTGCTGTACGAGCTTCCGTTTCCGAGATATTTGACAAAAACCGTAAAGATTTGAAAAATGATGTGTCAAATGTCCTTGAAATCGGACAAAAACCGTACAGATATGAAAAATTATGTGGTTCAATCGGCTACATTTTGAATCGAAAGTCGTAGAGCCTCGCAGATGGGCTCATTCGATTCCTCATCAAATTCTACAGTTAGCATTCCCCGAAGGTAAATTTGCTGTACGAGCTTCCGTTTCCGAGATATTTGACAAAAACCGTACAGATATGAAAAATTATGTGGTTCAAACGGCTATAACTTTTGAATCGAAAGTCGTAGAGCCTCGCAGATGGGCTCATTCTACTCCTCATCAAATTCTACAGTTAGCATTCCACTGTGTAGGTATATTTGCTGTACGAGCTTCCGTTTCCGAGATATTTGACAAAAACCGTACAGATTTGAAAAATGATGTGTCAAATGTCCTTGAAATCGGACAAAAACCGTACATATATGAAAAATTATGTGGTTCAATCGGCTACATTTTGAATCGAAAGTCGTAGAGCCTCGCAGATGGGCTCATTCGATTCCTCATCAAATTCTACAGTTAGCATTCCCCAAAGGTAAATTTGCTGTACGAGCTTCCGTTTCCGAGATATTTGACAAAAACCGTACAGATTTGAAAAATGATGTGTCAAATGTCCTTGAAATCGGACAAAAACCGTACAGATATGAAAAATTATGTGGTTCAATCGGCTACATTTTGAATCGAAAGTCGTAGAGCCTCGCAGATGGGCTCATTCGATTCCTCATCAAATTCTACAGTTAGCATTCCCCAAAGGTAAATTTGCTGTACGAGCTTCCGTTTCCGAGATATTTGACAAAAACCGTAAAGATTTGAAAAATGATGTGTCAAATGTCCTTGAAATCGGACAAAAACCGTACAGATATGAAAAATTATGTGGTTCAATCGGCTACATTTTGAATCGAAAGTCGTAGAGCCTCGCAGATGGGCTCATTCGATTCCTCATCAAATTCTACAGTTAGCATTCCCCGAAGGTAAATTTGCTGTACGAGCTTCCGTTTCCGAGATATTTGACAAAAACCGTACGGATATGAAAAATTATGTGGTTCAAACGGCTATAACTTTTGAATCGAAAGTCGTAGAGCCTCGCAGATGGGCTCATTCTACTCCTCATCAAATTCTACAGTTAGCATTCCACTGTGTAGGTATATTTGCTGTACGAGCTTCCGTTTCCGAGATATTTGACAAAAACCGTACAGATTTGAAAAATGATGTGTCAAATGTCCTTGAAATCGGACAAAAACCGTACATATATGAAAAATTATGTGGTTCAATCGGCTACATTTTGAATCGAAAGTCGTAGAGCCTCGCAGATGGGCTCATTCGATTCCTCATCAAATTCTACAGTTAGCATTCCCCAAAGGTAAATTTGCTGTACGAGCTTCCGTTTCCGAGATATTTGACAAAAACCGTACAGATTTGAAAAATGATGTGTCAAATGTCCTTGAAATCGGACAAAAACCGTACAGATATGAAAAATTATGTGGTTCAAACGGCTATAAGTTTTGAATCGAAAGTCGTAGAGCCTCGCAGATGGGCTCATTCTACTCCTCATCAAATTCTACAGTTAGCATTCCCCAAAGGTAAATTTGCTGTACGAGCTTTCGTTTCCGAGATATTTGACAAAAACCGTACAGATATGAAAAATTATGTGGTTCAAACGGCTATAACTTTTGAATCGAAAGTCGTAGAGCCTCGTAGATGGGCTCATTCGATTCCTCATCAAATTCTACAGTTAGCATTCCCCGAAGGTAAATTTGCTGTACGAGCTTCCGTTTCCGAGATATTTGACAAAAACCGTACAGATATGAAAAATTATGTGGTTCAAACGGCTATAAGTTTTGAATCGAAAGTCGTAGAGCCTCGCAGATGGGCTCATTCTACTCCTCATCAAATTCTACAGTTAGCATTCCCCAAAGGTAAATTTGCTGTACGAGCTTCCGTTTCCGAGATATTTGACAAAAACCGTACAGATTTGAAAAATGATGTGTCAAATGTCCTTGAAATCGGACAAAAACCGTACAGATATGAAAAATTATGTGGTTCAATCGGCTACATTTTGAATCGAAAGTCGTAGAGCCTCGCAGATGGGCTCATTCTACTCCTCATCAAATTCTACAGTTAGCATTCCCCAAAGGTAAATTTGCTGTACGAGCTTCCGTTTCCGAGATATTTGACAAAAACCGTACAGATTTGAAAAATGATGTGTCAAATGTCCTTGAAATCGGACAAAAACCGTACAGATATGAAAAATTATGTGGTTCAAACGGCTATAAGTTTTGAATCGAAAGTCATAGAGCCTCGCAGATGGGCTCATTCTACTCCTCATCAAATTCTACAGTTAGCATTCCCCAAAGGTAAATTTGCTGT
This sequence comes from Borostomias antarcticus, assembly GCF_949987555.1. Lineage (NCBI taxonomy): Eukaryota > Metazoa > Chordata > Actinopteri > Stomiiformes > Stomiidae > Borostomias > Borostomias antarcticus. The sequence continues at coordinate 1,476,955 of NW_028176821.1, forward strand.
ACGAGCTTCCGTTTCCGAGATATTTGACAAAAACCGTACAGATTTGAAAAATGATGTGTCAAATGTCCTTGAAATCGGACAAAAACCGTACAGATATGAAAAATTATGTGGTTCAATCGGCTACATTTTGAATCGAAAGTCGTAGAGCCTCGCAGATGGGCTCATTCGATTCCTCATCAAATTCTACAGTTAGCATTCCCCGAAGGTAAATTTGCTGTACGAGCTTCCGTTTCCGAGATATTTGACAAAAACCGTACAGATATGAAAAATTATGTGGTTCAAACGGCTATAAGTTTTGAATCGAAAGTCGTAGAGCCTCGCAGATGGGCTCATTCTACTCCTCATCAAATTCTACAGTTAGCATTCCCCAAAGGTAAATTTGCTGTACGAGCTTCCGTTTCCGAGATATTTGACAAAAACCGTACAGATTTGAAAAATGATGTGTCAAATGTCCTTGAAATCGGACAAAAACCGTACAGATATGAAAAATTATGTGGTTCAAACGGCTATAAGTTTTGAATCGAAAGTCGTAGAGCCTCGCAGATGGGCTCATTCTACTCCTCATCAAATTCTACAGTTAGCATTCCCCAAAGGTAAATTTGCTGTACGAGCTTCCGTTTCCGAGATATTTGACAAAAACCGTACAGATTTGAAAAATGATGTGTCAAATGTCCTTGAAATCGGACAAAAACCGTACAGATATGAAAAATTATGTGGTTCAATCGGCTACATTTTGAATCGAAAGTCGTAGAGCCTCGCAGATGGGCTCATTCGATTCCTCATCAAATTCTACAGTTAGCATTCCCCAAAGGTAAATTTGCTGTACGAGCTTCCGTTTCCGAGATATTTGACAAAAACCGTAAAGATTTGAAAAATGATGTGTCAAATGTCCTTGAAATCGGACAAAAACCGTACAGATATGAAAAATTATGTGGTTCAATCGGCTACATTTTGAATCGAAAGTCGTAGAGCCTCGCAGATGGGCTCATTCGATTCCTCATCAAATTCTACAGTTAGCATTCCCCGAAGGTAAATTTGCTGTACGAGCTTCCGTTTCCGAGATATTTGACAAAAACCGTACAGATATGAAAAATTATGTGGTTCAAACGGCTATAACTTTTGAATCGAAAGTCGTAGAGCCTCGCAGATGGGCTCATTCTACTCCTCATCAAATTCTACAGTTAGCATTCCACTGTGTAGGTATATTTGCTGTACGAGCTTCCGTTTCCGAGATATTTGACAAAAACCGTACAGATTTGAAAAATGATGTGTCAAATGTCCTTGAAATCGGACAAAAACCGTACATATATGAAAAATTATGTGGTTCAATCGGCTACATTTTGAATCGAAAGTCGTAGAGCCTCGCAGATGGGCTCATTCGATTCCTCATCAAATTCTACAGTTAGCATTCCCCAAAGGTAAATTTGCTGTACGAGCTTCCGTTTCCGAGATATTTGACAAAAACCGTACAGATTTGAAAAATGATGTGTCAAATGTCCTTGAAATCGGACAAAAACCGTACAGATATGAAAAATTATGTGGTTCAAACGGCTATAAGTTTTGAATCGAAAGTCGTAGAGCCTCGCAGATGGGCTCATTCTACTCCTCATCAAATTCTACAGTTAGCATTCCCCAAAGGTAAATTTGCTGTACGAGCTTTCGTTTCCGAGATATTTGACAAAAACCGTACAGATATGAAAAATTATGTGGTTCAAACGGCTATAACTTTTGAATCGAAAGTCGTAGAGCCTCGCAGATGGGCTCATTCGATTCCTCATCAAATTCTACAGTTAGCATTCCCCGAAGGTAAATTTGCTGTACGAGCTTCCGTTTCCGAGATATTTGACAAAAACCGTACAGATATGAAAAATTATGTGGTTCAATGGTTATAAGTTTTGAATCGAAAGTCGTAGAGCCTCGCAGATGGGCTCATTCTACTTCTCATCAAATTCTACAGTTAGCATTCCCCAAAGGTAAATTTGCTGTACGAGCTTCCGTTTCCGAGATATTTGACAAAAACCGTACAGATTTGAAAAATGATGTGTCAAATGTCCTTGAAATCGGACAAAAACCGTACAGATATGAAAAATTATGTGGTTCAATCGGCTACATTTTGAATCGAAAGTCGTAGAGCCTCGCAGATGGGCTCATTCGATTCCTCATCAAATTCTACAGTTAGCATTCCCCGAAGGTAAATTTGCTGTACGAGCTTCCGTTTCCGAGATATTTGACAAAAACCGTACAGATATGAAAAATTATGTGGTTCAAACGGCTATAAGTTTTGAATCGAAAGTCGTAGAGCCTCGCAGATGGGCTCATTCTACTCCTCATCAAATTCTACAGTTAGCATTCCCCAAAGGTAAATTTGCTGTACGAGCTTCCGTTTCCGAGATATTTGACAAAAACCGTACAGATTTGAAAAATGATGTGTCAAATGTCCTTGAAATCGGACAAAAACCGTACAGATATGAAAAATTATGTGGTTCAATCGGCTACATTTTGAATCGAAAGTCGTAGAGCCTCGCAGATGGGCTCATTCGATTCCTCATCAAATTCTACAGTTAGCATTCCCCGAAGGTAAATGTGCTGTACGAGCTTCCGTTTCCGAGATATTTGACAAAAACCGTACAGATATGAAAAATTATGTGGTTCAAACGGCTATAAGTTTTGAATCGAAAGTCGTAGAGCCTCGCAGATGGGCTCATTCTACTCCTCATCAAATTCTACAGTTAGCATTCCGCAAAGGTAAATTTGCTGTACGAGCTTCCGTTTCCGAGATATTTGACAAAAACCGTACAGATTTGAAAAATGATGTGTCAAATGTCCTTGAAATCGGACAAAAACCGTACAGATATGAAAAATTATGTGGTTCAATCGGCTACATTTTGAATCAAAAGTCGTAGAGCCTCGCAGATGGGCTCATTCGATTCCTCATCAAATTCTACAGTTAGCATTCCCCAAAGGTAAATTTGCTGTACGAGCTTCCGTTTCCGAGATATTTGACAAAAACCGTACAGATTTGAAAAATGATGTGTCAAATGTCCTTGAAATCGGACAAAAACCGTACAGATATGAAAAATTATGTGGTTCAAACGGCTATAAGTTTTGAATCGAAAGTCGTAGAGCCTCGCAGATGGGCTCATTCTACTCCTCATCAAATTCTACAGTTAGCATTCCCCAAAGGTAAATTTGCTGTACGAGCTTTCGTTTCCGAGATATTTGACAAAAACCGTACAGATATGAAAAATTATGTGGTTCAAACGGCTATAACTTTTGAATCGAAAGTCGTAGAGCCTCGCAGATGGGCTCATTCGATTCCTCATCAAATTCTACAGTTAGCATTCCCCGAAGGTAAATTTGCTGTACGAGCTTCCGTTTCCGAGATATTTGACAAAAACCGTACAGATATGAAAAATTATGTGGTTCAAACGGCTATAAGTTTTGAATCGAAAGTCGTAGAGCCTCGCAGATGGGCTCATTCTACTCCTCATCAAATTCTACAGTTAGCATTCCCCAAAGGTAAATTTGCTGTACGAGCTTCCGTTTCCGAGATATTTGACAAAAACCGTACAGATTTGAAAAATGATGTGTCAAATGTCCTTGAAATCGGACAAAAACCGTACAGATATGAAAAATTATGTGGTTCAATCGGCTACATTTTGAATCAAAAGTCGTAGAGCCTCGCAGATGGGCTCATTCGATTCCTCATCAAATTCTACAGTTAGCATTCCCCAAAGGTAAATTTGCTGTACGAGCTTCCGTTTCCGAGATATTTGACAAAAACCGTACAGATTTGAAAAATGATGTGTCAAATGTCCTTGAAATCGGACAAAAACCGTACAGATATGAAAAATTATGTGGTTCAAACGGCTATAAGTTTTGAATCGAAAGTCGTAGAGCCTCGCAGATGGGCTCATTCTACTCCTCATCAAATTCTACAGTTAGCATTCCCCAAAGGTAAATTTGCTGTACGAGCTTTCGTTTCCGAGATATTTGACAAAAACCGTACAGATATGAAAAATTATGTGGTTCAAACGGCTATAACTTTTGAATCGAAAGTCGTAGAGCCTCGCAGATGGGCTCATTCGATTCCTCATCAAATTCTACAGTTAGCATTCCCCGAAGGTAAATTTGCTGTACGAGCTTCCGTTTCCGAGATATTTGACAAAAACCGTACAGATATGAAAAATTATGTGGTTCAAACGGCTATAAGTTTTGAATCGAAAGTCGTAGAGCCTCGCAGATGGGCTCATTCTACTCCTCATCAAATTCTACAGTTAGCATTCCCCAAAGGTAAATTTGCTGTACGAGCTTCCGTTTCCGAGATATTTGACAAAAACCGTACAGATTTGAAAAATGATGTGTCAAATGTCCTTGAAATCGGACAAAAACCGTACAGATATGAAAAATTATGTGGTTCAATCGGCTACATTTTGAATCGAAAGTCGTAGAGCCTCGCAGATGGGCTCATTCGATTCCTCATCAAATTCTACAGTTAGCATTCCCCAAAGGTAAATTTGCTGTACGAGCTTCCGTTTCCGAGATATTTGACAAAAACCGTAAAGATTTGAAAAATGATGTGTCAAATGTCCTTGAAATCGGACAAAAACCGTACAGATATGAAAAATTATGTGGTTCAATCGGCTACATTTTGAATCGAAAGTCGTAGAGCCTCGCAGATGGGCTCATTCGATTCCTCATCAAATTCTACAGTTAGCATTCCCCGAAGGTAAATTTGCTGTACGAGCTTCCGTTTCCGAGATATTTGACAAAAACCGTACAGATATGAAAAATTATGTGGTTCAAACGGCTATAACTTTTGAATCGAAAGTCGTAGAGCCTCGCAGATGGGCTCATTCTACTCCTCATCAAATTCTACAGTTAGCATTCCACTGTGTAGGTATATTTGCTGTACGAGCTTCCGTTTCCGAGATATTTGACAAAAACCGTACAGATTTGAAAAATGATGTGTCAAATGTCCTTGAAATCGGACAAAAACCGTACATATATGAAAAATTATGTGGTTCAATCGGCTACATTTTGAATCGAAAGTCGTAGAGCCTCGCAGATGGGCTCATTCGATTCCTCATCAAATTCTACAGTTAGCATTCCCCAAAGGTAAATTTGCTGTACGAGCTTCCGTTTCCGAGATATTTGACAAAAACCGTACAGATTTGAAAAATGATGTGTCAAATGTCCTTGAAATCGGACAAAAACCGTACAGATATGAAAAATTATGTGGTTCAAACGGCTATAAGTTTTGAATCGAAAGTCGTAGAGCCTCGCAGATGGGCTCATTCTACTCCTCATCAAATTCTACAGTTAGCATTCCCCAAAGGTAAATTTGCTGTACGAGCTTTCGTTTCCGAGATATTTGACAAAAACCGTACAGATATGAAAAATTATGTGGTTCAAACAGCTATAACTTTTGAATCGAAAGTCGTAGAGCCTCGCAGATGGGCTCATTCGATTCCTCATCAAATTCTACAGTTAGCATTCCCCGAAGGTAAATTTGCTGTACGAGCTTCCGTTTCCGAGATATTTGACAAAAACCGTACAGATATGAAAAATTATGTGGTTCAAACGGCTATAAGTTTTGAATCGAAAGTCGTAGAGCCTCGCAGATGGGCTCATTCTACTTCTCATCAAATTCTACAGTTAGCATTCCCCAAAGGTAAATTTGCTGTACGAGCTTCCGTTTCCGAGATATTTGACAAAAACCGTACAGATTTGAAAAATGATGTGTCAAATGTCCTTGAAATCGGACAAAAACCGTACAGATATGAAAAATTATGTGGTTCAATCGGCTACATTTTGAATCGAAAGTCGTAGAGCCTCGCAGATGGGCTCATTCGATTCCTCATCAAATTCTACAGTTAGCATTCCCCGAAGGTAAATTTGCTGTACGAGCTTCCGTTTCCGAGATATTTGACAAAAAACGTACAGATTTGAAAAATTATGTGGTTCAAACGGCTATAAGTTTTGAATCGAAAGTCGTAGAGCCTCGCAGATGGGCTCATTCTACTCCTCATCAAATTCTACAGTTAGCATTCCCCAAAGGTAAATTTGCTGTACGAGCTTCCGTTTCCGAGATATTTGACAAAAACCGTACAGATTTGAAAAATGATGTGTCAAATGTCCTTGAAATCGGACAAAAACCGTACAGATATGAAAAATTATGTGGTTCAATCGGCTACATTTTGAATCGAAAGTCGTAGAGCCTCGCAGATGGGCTCATTCGATTCCTCATCAAATTCTACAGTTAGCATTCCCCGAAGGTAAATTTGCTGTACGAGCTTCCGTTTCCGAGATATTTGACAAAAACCGTACAGATATGAAAAATTATGTGGTTCAAACGGCTATAAGTTTTGAATCGAAAGTCGTAGAGCCTCGCAGATGGGCTCATTCTACTCCTCATCAAATTCTACAGTTAGCATTCCCCAAAGGTAAATTTGCTGTACGAGCTTCCCTTTCCGAGATATTTGACAAAAACCGTACAGATTTGAAAAATGATGTGTCAAATGTCCTTGAAATCGGACAAAAACCGTACAGATATGAAAAATTATGTGGTTCAATCGGCTACATTTTGAATCGAAAGTCGTAGAGCCTCGCAGATGGGCTCATTCGATTCCTCATCAAATTCTACAGTTAGCATTCCCCGAAGGTAAATTTGCTGTACGAGCTTCCGTTTCCGAGATATTTGACAAAAACCGTACAGATATGAAAAATTATGTGGTTCAAACGGCTATAAGTTTTGAATCGAAAGTCGTAGAACCTCGCAGATGGGCTCATTCTACTCCTCATCAAATTCTACAGTTAGCATTCCCCAAAGGTAAATTTGCTGTACGAGCTTCCGTTTCCGAGATATTTGACAAAAACCGTACAGATTTGAAAAATGATGTGTCAAATGTCCTTGAAATCGGACAAAAACCGTACAGATATGAAAAATTATGTGGTTCAATCGGCTACATTTTGAATCGAAAGTCGTAGAGCCTCGCAGATGGGCTCATTCGATTCCTCATCAAATTCTACAGTTAGCATTCCCCGAAGGTAAATTTGCTGTACGAGCTTCCGTTTCCGAGATATTTGACAAAAAACGTACAGATTTGAAAAATTATGTGGTTCAAACGGCTATAAGTTTTGAATCGAAAGTCGTAGAGCCTCGCAGATGGGCTCATTCTACTCCTCATCAAATTCTACAGTTAGCATTCCCCAAAGGTAAATTTGCTGTACGAGCTTCCGTTTCCGAGATATTTGACAAAAACCGTACAGATTTGAAAAATGATGTGTCAAATGTCCTTGAAATCGGACAAAAACCGTACAGATATGAAAAATTATGTGGTTCAAACGGCTATAAGTTTTGAATCGAAAGTCGTAGAGCCTCGCAGATGGGCTCATTCTACTCCTCATCAAATTCTACAGTTAGCATTCCCCAAAGGTAAATTTGCTGTACGAGCTTTCGTTTCCGAGATATTTGACAAAAACCGTACAGATATGAAAAATTATGTGGTTCAAACGGCTATAACTTTTGAATCGAAAGTCGTAGAGCCTCGCAGATGGGCTCATTCGATTCCTCATCAAATTCTACAGTTAGCATTCCCCGAAGGTAAATTTGCTGTACGAGCTTCCGTTTCCGAGATATTTGACAAAAACCGTACAGATATGAAAAATTATGTGGTTCAAACGGCTATAAGTTTTGAATCGAAAGTCGTAGAGCCTCGCAGATGGGCTCATTCTACTCCTCATCAAATTCTACAGTTAGCATTCCCCAAAGGTAAATTTGCTGTACGAGCTTCCGTTTCCGAGATATTTGACAAAAACCGTACAGATTTGAAAAATGATGTGTCAAATGTCCTTGAAATCGGACAAAAACCGTACAGATATGAAAAATTATGTGGTTCAATCGGCTACATTTTGAATCGAAAGTCGTAGAGCCTCGCAGATGGGCTCATTCGATTCCTCATCAAATTCTACAGTTAGCATTCCCCAAAGGTAAATTTGCTGTACGAGCTTCCGTTTCCGAGATATTTGACAAAAACCGTACAGATTTGAAAAATGATGTGTCAAATGTCCTTGAAATCGGACAAAAACCGTACAGATATGAAAAATTATGTGGTTCAAACGGCTATAAGTTTTGAATCGAAAGTCGTAGAGCCTCGCAGATGGGCTCATTCTACTCCTCATCAAATTCTACAGTTAGCATTCCCCAAAGGTAAATTTGCTGTACGAGCTTCCGTTTCCGAGATATTTGACAAAAACCGTACAGATTTGAAAAATGATGTGTCAAATGTCCTTGAAATCGGACAAAAACCGTACAGATATGAAAAATGATGTGGTTCAATCGGCTACATTTTGAATCGAAAGTCGTAGAGCCTCGCAGATGGGCTCATTCGATTCCTCATCAAATTCTACAGTTAGCATTCCCCGAAGGTAAATTTGCTGTACGAGCTTCCGTTTCCGAGATATTTGACAAAAACCGTACAGATATGAAAAATTATGTGGTTCAAACGGCTATAAGTTTTGAATCGAAAGTCGTAGAGCCTCGCAGATGGGCTCATTCTACTCCTCATCAAATTCTACAGTTAGCATTCCCCAAAGGTAAATTTGCTGTACGAGCTTCCCTTTCCGAGATATTTGACAAAAACCGTACAGATTTGAAAAATGATGTGTCAAATGTCCTTGAAATCGGACAAAAACCGTACAGATATGAAAAATTATGTGGTTCAATCGGCTACATTTTGAATCGAAAGTCGTAGAGCCTCGCAGATGGGCTCATTCGATTCCTCATCAAATTCTACAGTTAGCATTCCCCGAAGGTAAATTTGCTGTACGAGCTTCCGTTTCCGAGATATTTGACAAAAACCGTACAGATATGAAAAATTATGTGGTTCAAACGGCTATAAGTTTTGAATCGAAAGTCGTAGAACCTCGCAGATGGGCTCATTCTACTCCTCATCAAATTCTACAGTTAGCATTCCCCAAAGGTAAATTTGCTGTACGAGCTTCCGTTTCCGAGATATTTGACAAAAACCGTACAGATTTGAAAAATGATGTGTCAAATGTCCTTGAAATCGGACAAAAACCGTACAGATATGAAAAATTATGTGGTTCAATCGGCTACATTTTGAATCGAAAGTCGTAGAGCCTCGCAGATGGGCTCATTCGATTCCTCATCAAATTCTACAGTTAGCATTCCCCGAAGGTAAATTTGCTGTACGAGCTTCCGTTTCCGAGATATTTGACAAAAAACGTACAGATTTGAAAAATTATGTGGTTCAAACGGCTATAAGTTTTGAATCGAAAGTCGTAGAGCCTCGCAGATGGGCTCATTCTACTCCTCATCAAATTCTACAGTTAGCATTCCCCAAAGGTAAATTTGCTGTACGAGCTTCCGTTTCCGAGATATTTGACAAAAACCGTACAGATTTGAAAAATGATGTGTCAAATGTCCTTGAAATCGGACAAAAACCGTACAGATATGAAAAATTATGTGGTTCAATCGGCTACATTTTGAATCGAAAGTCGTAGAGCCTCGCAGATGGGCTCATTCGATTCCTCATCAAATTCTACAGTTAGCATTCCCCGAAGGTAAATTTGCTGTACGAGCTTCCGTTTCCGAGATATTTGACAAAAACCGTACAGATATGAAAAATTATGTGGTTCAAACGGCTATAAGTTTTGAATCGAAAGTCGTAGAGCCTCGCAGATGGGCTCATTCTACTCCTCATCAAATTCTACAGTTAGCATTCCCCAAAGGTAAATTTGCTGTACGAGCTTCCCTTTCCGAGATATTTGACAAAAACCGTACAGATTTGAAAAATGATGTGTCAAATGTCCTTGAAATCGGACAAAAACCGTACAGATATGAAAAATTATGTGGTTCAATCGGCTACATTTTGAATCGAAAGTCGTAGAGCCTCGCAGATGGGCTCATTCGATTCCTCATCAAATTCTACAGTTAGCATTCCCCGAAGGTAAATTTGCTGTACGAGCTTCCGTTTCCGAGATATTTGACAAAAACCGTACAGATATGAAAAATTATGTGGTTCAAACGGCTATAAGTTTTGAATCGAAAGTCGTAGAACCTCGCAGATGGGCTCATTCTACTCCTCATCAAATTCTACAGTTAGCATTCCCCAAAGGTAAATTTGCTGTACGAGCTTCCGTTTCCGAGATATTTGACAAAAACCGTACAGATTTGAAAAATGATGTGTCAAATGTCCTTGAAATCGGACAAAAACCGTACAGATATGAAAAATTATGTGGTTCAATCGGCTACATTTTGAATCGAAAGTCGTAGAGCCTCGCAGATGGGCTCATTCGATTCCTCATCAAATTCTACAGTTAGCATTCCCCGAAGGTAAATTTGCTGTACGAGCTTCCGTTTCCGAGATATTTGACAAAAAACGTACAGATTTGAAAAATTATGTGGTTCAAACGGCTATAAGTTTTGAATCGAAAGTCGTAGAGCCTCGCAGATGGGCTCATTCTACTCCTCATCAAATTCTACAGTTAGCATTCCCCAAAGGTAAATTTGCTGTACGAGCTTCCGTTTCCGAGATATTTGACAAAAACCGTACAGATTTGAAAAATGATGTGTCAAATGTCCTTGAAATCGGACAAAAACCGTACAGATATGAAAAATTATGTGGTTCAATCGGCTACATTTTGAATCGAAAGTCGTAGAGCCTCGCAGATGGGCTCATTCGATTCCTCATCAAATTCTACAGTTAGCATTCCCCAAAGGTAAATTTGCTGTACGAGCTTCCGTTTCCGAGATATTTGACAAAAAACGTACAGATTTGAAAAATGATGTGTCAAATGTCCTTGAAATCGGACAAAAACCGTACAGATATGAAAAATTATGTGGTTCAAACGGCTATAAATTTTGAATCGAAAGTCGTAGAGCCTCGCAGATGGGCTCATTCTACTCCTCATCAAATTCTACAGTTAGCATTCCCCAAAGGTAAATTTGCTGTACGAGCTTCCGTTTCCGAGATATTTGACAAAAACCGTACAGATATGAAAAATTATGTGGTTCAAACGGCTATAAGTTTTGAATCGAAAGTCGTAGAGCCTCGCAGATGGGCTCATTCTACTCCTCATCAAATTCTACAGTTAGCATTCCCCAAAGGTAAATTTGCTGTACGAGCTTCCGTTTCCGAGATATTTGACAAAAACCGTACAGATTTGAAAAATGATGTGTCAAATGTCCTTGAAATCGGACAAAAACCGTACAGATATGAAAAATTATGTGGTTCAATCGGCTACATTTTGAATCGAAAGTCGTAGAGCCTCGCAGATGGGCTCATTCGATTCCTCATCAAATTCTACAGTTAGCATTCCCCGAAGGTAAATTTGCTGTACGAGCTTCCGTTTCCGAGATATTTGACAAAAACCGTACAGATATGAAAAATTATGTGGTTCAAACGGCTATAAGTTTTGAATCGAAAGTCGTAGAGCCTCGCAGATGGGCTCATTCTACTCCTCATCAAATTCTACAGTTAGCATTCCCCAAAGGTAAATTTGCTGTACGAGCTTCCGTTTCCGAGATATTTGACAAAAACCGTACAGATTTGAAAAATGATGTGTCAAATGTCCTTGAAATCGGACAAAAACCGTACAGATATGAAAAATTATGTGGTTCAATCGGCTACATTTTGAATCGAAAGTCGTAGAGCCTCGCAGATGGGCTCATTCGATTCCTCATCAAATTCTACAGTTAGCATTCCCCGAAGGTAAATTTGCTGTACGAGCTTCCGTTTCCGAGATATTTGACAAAAACCGTACAGATATGAAAAATTATGTGGTTCAAACGGCTATAAGTTTTGAATCGAAAGTCGTAGAACCTCGCAGATGGGCTCATTCTACTCCTCATCAAATTCTACAGTTAGCATTCCCCAAAGGTAAATTTGCTGTACGAGCTTCCGTTTCCGAGATATTTGACAAAAACCGTACAGATTTGAAAAATGATGTGTCAAATGTCCTTGAAATCGGACAAAAACCGTACAGATATGAAAAATTATGTGGTTCAATCGGCTACATTTTGAATCGAAAGTCGTAGAGCCTCGCAGATGGGCTCATTCGATTCCTCATCAAATTCTACAGTTAGCATTCCCCGAAGGTAAATTTGCTGTACGAGCTTCCGTTTCCGAGATATTTGACAAAAACCGTACAGATATGAAAAATTATGTGGTTCAAACGGCTATAAGTTTTGAATCGAAAGTCGTAGAGCCTCGCAGATGGGCTCATTCTACTCCTCATCAAATTCTACAGTTAGCATTCCCCAAAGGTAAATTTGCTGTACGAGCTTCCCTTTCCGAGATATTTGACAAAAACCGTACAGATTTGAAAAATGATGTGTCAAATGTCCTTGAAATCGGACAAAAACCGTACAGATATGAAAAATTATGTGGTTCAATCGGCTACATTTTGAATCGAAAGTCGTAGAGCCTCGCAGATGGGCTCATTCGATTCCTCATCAAATTCTACAGTTAGCATTCCCCGAAGGTAAATTTGCTGTACGAACTTCCGTTTCCGAGATATTTGACAAAAACCGTACAGATATGAAAAATTATGTGGTTCAAACGGCTATAAGTTTTGAATCGAAAGTCGTAGAACCTCGCAGATGGGCTCATTCTACTCCTCATCAAATTCTACAGTTAGCATTCCCCAAAGGTAAATTTGCTGTACGAGCTTCCGTTTCCGAGATATTTGACAAAAACCGTACAGATTTGAAAAATGATGTGTCAAATGTCCTTGAAATCGGACAAAAACCGTACAGATATGAAAAATTATGTGGTTCAATCGGCTACATTTTGAATCGAAAGTCGTAGAGCCTCGCAGATGGGCTCATTCGATTCCTCATCAAATTCTACAGTTAGCATTCCCCGAAGGTAAATTTGCTGTACGAGCTTCCGTTTCCGAGATATTTGACAAAAAACGTACAGATTTGAAAAATTATGTGGTTCAAACGGCTATAAGTTTTGAATCGAAAGTCGTAGAGCCTCGCAGATGGGCTCATTCTACTCCTCATCAAATTCTACAGTTAGCATTCCCCAAAGGTAAATTTGCTGTACGAGCTTCCGTTTCCGAGATATTTGACAAAAACCGTACAGATTTGAAAAATGATGTGTCAAATGTCCTTGAAATCGGACAAAAACCGTACAGATATGAAAAATTATGTGGTTCAATCGGCTACATTTTGAATCGAAAGTCGTAGAGCCTCGCAGATGGGCTCATTCGATTCCTCATCAAATTCTACAGTTAGCATTCCCCAAAGGTAAATTTGCTGTACGAGCTTCCGTTTCCGAGATATTTGACAAAAAACGTACAGATTTGAAAAATGATGTGTCAAATGTCCTTGAAATCGGACAAAAACCGTACAGATATGAAAAATTATGTGGTTCAAACGGCTATAAATTTTGAATCGAAAGTCGTAGAGCCTCGCAGATGGGCTCATTCTACTCCTCATCAAATTCTACAGTTAGCATTCCCCAAAGGTAAATTTGCTGTACGAGCTTCCGTTTCCGAGATATTTGACAAAAACCGTACAGATATGAAAAATTATGTGGTTCAAACGGCTATAAGTTTTGAATCGAAAGTCGTAGAGCCTCGCAGATGGGCTCATTCTACTCCTCATCAAATTCTACAGTTAGCATTCCCCAAAGGTAAATTTGCTGTACGAGCTTCCGTTTCCGAGATATTTGACAAAAACCGTACAGATTTGAAAAATGATGTGTCAAATGTCCTTGAAATCGGACAAAAACCGTACAGATATGAAAAATTATGTGGTTCAATCGGCTACATTTTGAATCGAAAGTCGTAGAGCCTCGCAGATGGGCTCATTCGATTCCTCATCAAATTCTACAGTTAGCATTCCCCGAAGGTAAATTTGCTGTACGAGCTTCCGTTTCCGAGATATTTGACAAAAACCGTACAGATATGAAAAATTATGTGGTTCAAACGGCTATAAGTTTTGAATCGAAAGTCGTAGAGCCTCGCAGATGGGCTCATTCTACTCCTCATCAAATTCTACAGTTAGCATTCCCCAAAGGTAAATTTGCTGTACGAGCTTCCGTTTCCGAGATATTTGACAAAAACCGTACAGATTTGAAAAATGATGTGTCAAATGTCCTTGAAATCGGACAAAAACCGTACAGATATGAAAAATTATGTGGTTCAATCGGCTACATTTTGAATCGAAAGTCGTAGAGCCTCGCAGATGGGCTCATTCGATTCCTCATCAAATTCTACAGTTAGCATTCCCCGAAGGTAAATTTGCTGTACGAGCTTCCGTTTCCGAGATATTTGACAAAAACCGTACAGATATGAAAAATTATGTGGTTCAAACGGCTATAAGTTTTGAATCGAAAGTCGTAGAGCCTCGCAGATGGGCTCATTCTACTCCTCATCAAATTCTACAGTTAGCATTCCCCAAAGGTAAATTTGCTGTACGAGCTTCCGTTTCCGAGATATTTGACAAAAACCGTACAGATTTGAAAAATGATGTGTCAAATGTCCTTGAAATCGGACAAAAACCGTACAGATATGAAAAATTATGTGGTTCAATCGGCTACATTTTGAATCGAAAGTCGTAGAGCCTCGCAGATGGGCTCATTCGATTCCTCATCAAATTCTACAGTTAGCATTCCCCGAAGGTAAATTTGCTGTACGAGCTTCCGTTTCCGAGATATTTGACAAAAACCGTACAGATATGAAAAATTATGTGGTTCAAACGGCTATAAGTTTTGAATCGAAAGTCGTAGAGCCTCGCAGATGGGCTCATTCTACTCCTCATCAAATTCTACAGTTAGCATTCCCCAAAGGTAAATTTGCCATACGAGCTTCCGTTTCCGAGATATTTGACAAAAACCGTACAGATTTGAAAAATGATGTGTCAAATGTCCTTGAAATCGGACAAAAACCGTACAGATATGAAAAATTATGTGGTTCAATCGGCTACATTTTGAATCGAAAGTCGTAGAGCCTCGCAGATGGGCTCATTCGATTCCTCATCAAATTCTACAGTTAGCATTCCCCAAAGGTAAATTTGCTGTACGAGCTTCCGTTTCCGAGATATTTGACAAAAACCGTACAGATATGAAAAATTATGTGGTTCAAACGGCTATAACTTTTGAATCGAAAGTCGTAGAGCTTCGCAGATGGGCTCATTCGATTCCTCATCAAATTCTACAGTTAGCATTCCCCAAAGGTAAATTTGCTGTACGAGCTTCCGTTTCCGAGATTTTTGACAAAAACCGTACAGATATGAAAAATTATGTGGTTCAAACGGCTATAACTTTTGAATCGAAAGTCGTAGAGCCTCGCAGATGGGCTCATTCTACTCCTCATCAAATTCTACAGTTAGCATTCCCCTGTGCAGGTAAATTTGCTGTACGAGCTTCCGTTTCCGAGATATTTGACAAAAACCGTACAGATTTGAAAAATGATGTGTCAAATGTCCTTGAAATCGGACAAAAACCGTACAGATATGAAAAATGATGTGGTTCAATCGGCTACATTTTGAATCGAAAGTCGTAGAGCCTCGCAGATGGGCTCATTCTACTCCTCATCAAATTCTACAGTTAGCATTCCCCAAAGGTAAATTTGCTGTACAAGCTTCCGTTTCCGAGATATTTGACAAAAACCGTACAGATTTGAAAAATGATGTGTGAAATGTCCTTGAAATCGGACAAAAACCGTACAGATATGAAAAATGATGTGGTTCAATCGGCTACATTTTGAATCGAAAGTCGTAGAGCCTCGCAGATGGGCTCATTCGATTCCTCATCAAATTCTACAGTTAGCATTCCCCAAAGGTAAATTTGCTGTACGAGCTTCCGTTTCCGAGATATTTGACAAAAACCGTACAGATATGAAAAATTATGTGGTTCAAACGGCTATTACTTTTGAATCGAAAGTCGTAGAGCCTCGCAGATGGGCTCATTCGATTCCTCATCAAATTCTACAGTTAGCATTCCCCAAAGGTAAATTTGCTGTACGAGCTTCCGTTTCCGAGATTTTTGACAAAAACCGTACAGATATGAAAAATTATGTGGTTCAAACGGCTATAACTTTTGAATCGAAAGTCGTAGAGCCTCGCAGATGGGCTCATTCTACTCCTCATCAAATTCTACAGTTAGCATTCCCCAAAGGTAAATTTGCTGTACGAGCTTCCGTTTCCGAGATATTTGACAAAAACCGTACAGATTTGAAAAATGATGTGTCAAATGTCCTTGAAATCGGACAAAAACCGTACAGATATGAAAAATTATGTGGTTCAATCGGCTACATTTTGAATCGAAAGTCGTAGAGCCTCGCAGATGGGCTCATTCGATTCCTCATCAAATTCTACAGTTAGCATTCCCCAAAGGTAAATTTGCTGTACGAGCTTCCGTTTCCGAGATATTTGACAAAAACCGTACAGATATGAAAAATTATGTGGTTCAAACGGCTATAAGTTTTGAATCGAAAGTCGTAGAGCCTCGCAGATGGGCTCATTCTACTCCTCATCAAATTCTACAGTTAGCATTCCCCTATGCAGGTAAATTTGCTGTACGAGCTTCCGTTTCCGAGATATTTGACAAAAACCGTACAGATTTGAAAAATGATGTGTCAAATGTCCTTGAAATCGGACAAAAACCGTACAGATATGAAAAATGATGTGGTTCAATCGGCTACATTTTGAATCGAAAGTCGTAGAGCCTCGCAGATGGGCTCATTCTACTCCTCATCAAATTCTACAATTAGCATTCCCCTATGCAGGTAAATTTGCTGTACGAGCTTCCGTTTCCGAGATATTTGACAAAAACCGTACAGATATGAAAAATGATGTGGTTCAAACGGCTATAACTTTTGAATTGAAAGTCGTAGAGCCTCGCAGATGGGCTCATTCTACTCCTCATCAAATTCTACAGTTAGCATTCCCCTATGCAGGTAAATTTGCTGTACGAGCTTCCGTTTCCGAGATATTTGACAAAAACCGTACAGATTTGAAAAATGATGTGTCAAATGTCCTTGAAATCGGACAAAAACCGTACAGATATGAAAAATTATGTGGTTCAATCGGCTACATTTTGAATCGAAAGTCGTAGAGCCTCGCAGATGGGCTCATTCGATTCCTCATCAAATTCTACAGTTAGCATTCCCCAAAGGTAAATTTGCTGTACGAGCTTCCGTTTCCGAGATTTTTGACAAAAACCGTACAGATATGAAAAATTATGTGGTTCAAACGGCTATAACTTTTGAATCGAAAGTCGTAGAGCCTCGCAGATGGGCTCATTCTACTCCTCATCAAATTCTACAGTTAGCATTCCCCTGTGCAGGTAAATTTGCTGTACGAGCTTCCGTTTCCGAGATATTTGACAAAAACCGTACAGATTTGAAAAATGATGTGTCAAATGTCCTTGAAATCGGACAAAAACCGTACAGATATGAAAAATTATGTGGTTCAAACGGCTATAACTTTTGAATCGAAAGTCGTAGAGCCTCGCAGATGGGCTCATTCTACTCCTCATCAAATTCTACAGTTAGCATTCCCCTGTGCAGGTAAATTTGCTGTACGAGCTTCCGTTTCCGAGATATTTGACAAAAACCGTACAGATTTGAAAAATGATGTGTCAAATGTCCTTGAAATCGGACAAAAACCGTACAGATATGAAAAATTATGTGGTTCAATCGGCTACATTTTGAATCGAAAGTCGTAGAGCCTCGCAGATGGGCTCATTCGATTCCTCATCAAATTCTACAGTTAGCATTCCCCAAAGGTAAATTTGCTGTACGAGCTTCCGTTTCCGAGATATTTGACAAAAACCGTACAGATATGAAAAATTATGTGGTTCAAACGGCTATAACTTTTGAATCGAAAGTCGTAGAGCCTCGCAGATGGGCTCATTCGATTCCTCATCAAATTCTACAGTTAGCATTCCCCAAAGGTAAATTTGCTGTACGAGCTTCCGTTTCCGAGATTTTTGACAAAAACCGTACAGATATGAAAAATTATGTGGTTCAAACGGCTATAACTTTTGAATCGAAAGTCGTAGAGCCTCGCAGATGGGCTCATTCTACTCCTCATCAAATTCTACAGTTAGCATTCCCCTGTGCAGGTAAATTTGCTGTACGAGCTTCCGTTTCCGAGATATTTGACAAAAACCGTACAGATTTGAAAAATGATGTGTCAAATGTCCTTGAAATCGGACAAAAACCGTACAGATATGAAAAATTATGTGGTTCAATCGGCTACATTTTGAATCGAAAGTCGTAGAGCCTCGCAGATGGGCTCATTCGATTCCTCATCAAATTCTACAGTTAGCATTCCCCAAAGGTAAATTTGCTGTACGAGCTTCCGTTTCCGAGATATTTGACAAAAACCGTACAGATATGAAAAATTATGTGGTTCAAACGGCTATAAGTTTTGAATCGAAAGTCGTAGAGCCTCGCAGATGGGCTCATTCTACTCCTCATCAAATTCTACAGTTAGCATTCCCCTATGCAGGTAAATTTGCTGTACGAGCTTCCGTTTCCGAGATATTTGACAAAAACCGTACAGATTTGAAAAATGATGTGTCAAATGTCCTTGAAATCGGACAAAAACCGTACAGATATGAAAAATGATGTGGTTCAATCGGCTACATTTTGAATCGAAAGTCGTAGAGCCTCGCAGATGGGCTCATTCTACTCCTCATCAAATTCTACAGTTAGCATTCCCCAAAGGTAAATTTGCTGTACGAGCTTCCGTTTCCGAGATATTTCACAAAAACCGTACAGATTTGAAAAATGATGTGTGAAATGTCCTTGAAATCGGACAAAAACCGTACAGATATGAAAAATGATGTGGTTCAATCGGCTACATTTTGAATCGAAAGTCGTAGAGCCTCACAGATGGGCTCATTCGATTCCTCATCAAATTCTACAGTTAGCATTCCCCGAAGGTAAATTTGCTGTACGAGCTTCCGTTTCCGAGATATTTGACAAAAACCGTACAGATTTGAAAAATGATGTCAAATGTCCTTGAAATCGGACAAAAACCGTACAGATATGAAAAATTATGTGGTTCAATCGGCTACATTTTGAATCGAAAGTCGTAGAGCCTCGCAGATGGGCTCATTCGATTCCTCATCAAATTCTACAGTTAGCATTCCCCTGTGCAGGTAAATTTGCTGTACGAGCTTCCGTTTCCGAGATATTTGACAAAAACCGTACAGATTTGAAAAATGATGTGTCAAATGTCCTTGAAATCGGACAAAAACCGTACAGATATGAAAAATTATGTGGTTCAATCGGCTACATTTTGAATCGAAAGTCGTAGAGCCTCGCAGATGGGCTCATTCGATTCCTCATCAAATTCTACAGTTAGCATTCCCCAAAGGTAAATTTGCTGTACGAGCTTCCGTTTCCGAGATATTTGACAAAAACCGTACAGATATGAAAAATTATGTGGTTCAAACGGCTATAAGTTTTGAATCGAAAGTCGTAGAGCCTCGCAGATGGGCTCATTGTACTCCTCATCAAATTCTACAGTTAGCATTACCCTATGCAGGTAAATTTGCTGTACGAGCTTCCGTTTCCGAGATATTTGACAAAAACTGTACAGATTTGAAAAATGATGTGTCAAATGTCCTTGAAATCGGACAAAAACCGTACAGATATGAAAAATGATGTGGTTCAATCGGCTACATTTTGAATCGAAAGTAGAGCCTCGCAGATGGGCTCATTCTACTCCTCATCAAATTCTACAGTTAGCATTCCCCAAAGGTAAATTTGCTGTACGAGCTTCCGTTTCCGAGATATTTGACAAAAACCGTACAGATTTGAAAAATGATGTGTGAAATGTCCTTGAAATCGGACAAAAACTGTACAGATATGAAAAATGATGTGGTTCAATCGGCTACATTTTGAATCGAAAGTCGTAGAGCCTCGCAGATGGGCTCATTCGATTCCTCATCAAATTCTACAGTTAGCATTCCCCGAAGGTAAATTTGCTGTACGAGCTTCCGTTTCCGAGATATTTGACAAAAACCGTACAGATTTGAAAAATGATGTGTCAAATGTCCTTGAAATCGGACAAAAACCGTACAGATATGAAAAATTATATGGTTCAAACGGCTATAACTTTTGAATCGAAAGTCGTAGAGCCTCGCAGATTGGCTCATTCTACTCCTCATCAAATTCTACAGTTAGCATTCCCCAAAGGTAAATTTGCTGTACGAGCTTCCGTTTCCGAGATATTTGACAAAAACCGTACAGATTTGAAAAAATGATGTGTCAAATGTCCTTGAAATCGGACAAAAACCGTACAGATATGAGAAATTATGTGGTTCAAACGGCTACATTTTGAATCGAAAGTCGTAGAGCCTCGCAGATGGGCTCATTCTACTCCTCATCAAATTCTACAGTTAGCATTCCCCTATGCAGGTAAATTTGCTGTACGAGCTTCCGTTTCCGAGATATTTGACAAAAACCGTACAGATATGAAAAATGATGTGGTTTAAACGGCTATAACTTTTGAATTGAAAGTCGTAGAGCCTCGCAGATGGGCTCATTCTACTCCTCATCAAATTCTACAGTTAGCATTCCCCTATGCAGGTAAATTTGCTGTACGAGCTTCCGTTTCCGAGATATTTGACAAAAACCGTACAGATTTGAAAAATGATGTGTCAAATGTCCTTGAAATCGGACAAAAACCGTACAGATATGAAAAATTATGTGGTTCAATCGGCTACATTTTGAATCGAAAGTCGTAGAGCCTCGCAGATGGGCTCATTCTACTCCTCATCAAATTCTACAGTTAGCATTCCCCTATGCAGGTAAATTTGCTGTACGAGCTTCCGTTTCCGAGATATTTGACAAAAACCGTACAGATATGAAAAATGATGTGGTTCAAACGGCTATAACTTTTGAATTGAAAGTCGTAGAGCCTCGCAGATGGGCTCATTCTACTCCTCATCAAATTCTACAGTTAGCATTCCCCTATGCAGGTAAATTTGCTGTACGAGCTTCCGTTTCCGAGATATTTGACAAAAACCGTACAGATTTGAAAAATGATGTGTCAAATGTCCTTGAAATCGGACAAAAACCGTACAGATATGAAAAATTATGTGGTTCAAACGGCTATAAGTTTTGAATCGAAAGTCGTAGAGCCTCGCAGATGGGCTCATTCTACTCCTCATCAAATTCTACAGTTAGCATTCCCCTATGCAGGTAAATTTGCTGTACGAGCTTCCGTTTCCGAGATATTTGACAAAAACCGTACAGATTTGAAAAATGATGTGTCAAATGTCCTTGAAATCGGACAAAAACCGTACAGATATGAAAAATGATGTGGTTCAATCGGCTACATTTTGAATCGAAAGTCGTAGAGCCTCGCAGATGGGCTCATTCTACTCCTCATCAAATTCTACAGTTAGCATTCCCCAAAGGTAAATTTGCTGTACGAGCTTCCGTTTCCGAGATATTTCACAAAAACCGTACAGATTTGAAAAATGATGTGTGAAATGTCCTTGAAATCGGACAAAAACCGTACAGATATGAAAAATGATGTGGTTCAATCGGCTACATTTTGAATCGAAAGTCGTAGAGCCTCACAGATGGGCTCATTCGATTCCTCATCAAATTCTACAGTTAGCATTCCCCGAAGGTAAATTTGCTGTACGAGCTTCCGTTTCCGAGATATTTGACAAAAACCGTACAGATTTGAAAAATGATGTCAAATGTCCTTGAAATCGGACAAAAACCGTACAGATATGAAAAATTATGTGGTTCAATCGGCTACATTTTGAATCGAAAGTCGTAGAGCCTCGCAGATGGGCTCATTCGATTCCTCATCAAATTCTACAGTTAGCATTCCCCTGTGCAGGTAAATTTGCTGTACGAGCTTCCGTTTCCGAGATATTTGACAAAAACCGTACAGATTTGAAAAATGATGTGTCAAATGTCCTTGAAATCGGACAAAAACCGTACAGATATGAAAAATTATGTGGTTCAATCGGCTACATTTTGAATCGAAAGTCGTAGAGCCTCGCAGATGGGCTCATTCGATTCCTCATCAAATTCTACAGTTAGCATTCCCCAAAGGTAAATTTGCTGTACGAGCTTCCGTTTCCGAGATATTTGACAAAAACCGTACAGATATGAAAAATTATGTGGTTCAAACGGCTATAAGTTTTGAATCGAAAGTCGTAGAGCCTCGCAGATGGGCTCATTGTACTCCTCATCAAATTCTACAGTTAGCATTACCCTATGCAGGTAAATTTGCTGTACGAGCTTCCGTTTCCGAGATATTTGACAAAAACTGTACAGATTTGAAAAATGATGTGTCAAATGTCCTTGAAATCGGACAAAAACCGTACAGATATGAAAAATGATGTGGTTCAATCGGCTACATTTTGAATCGAAAGTAGAGCCTCGCAGATGGGCTCATTCTACTCCTCATCAAATTCTACAGTTAGCATTCCCCAAAGGTAAATTTGCTGTACGAGCTTCCGTTTCCGAGATATTTGACAAAAACCGTACAGATTTGAAAAATGATGTGTGAAATGTCCTTGAAATCGGACAAAAACTGTACAGATATGAAAAATGATGTGGTTCAATCGGCTACATTTTGAATCGAAAGTCGTAGAGCCTCGCAGATGGGCTCATTCGATTCCTCATCAAATTCTACAGTTAGCATTCCCCGAAGGTAAATTTGCTGTACGAGCTTCCGTTTCCGAGATATTTGACAAAAACCGTACAGATTTGAAAAATGATGTGTCAAATGTCCTTGAAATCGGACAAAAACCGTACAGATATGAAAAATTATATGGTTCAAACGGCTATAACTTTTGAATCGAAAGTCGTAGAGCCTCGCAGATTGGCTCATTCTACTCCTCATCAAATTCTACAGTTAGCATTCCCCAAAGGTAAATTTGCTGTACGAGCTTCCGTTTCCGAGATATTTGACAAAAACCGTACAGATTTGAAAAAATGATGTGTCAAATGTCCTTGAAATCGGACAAAAACCGTACAGATATGAGAAATTATGTGGTTCAAACGGCTACATTTTGAATCGAAAGTCGTAGAGCCTCGCAGATGGGCTCATTCTACTCCTCATCAAATTCTACAGTTAGCATTCCCCTATGCAGGTAAATTTGCTGTACGAGCTTCCGTTTCCGAGATATTTGACAAAAACCGTACAGATATGAAAAATGATGTGGTTTAAACGGCTATAACTTTTGAATTGAAAGTCGTAGAGCCTCGCAGATGGGCTCATTCTACTCCTCATCAAATTCTACAGTTAGCATTCCCCTATGCAGGTAAATTTGCTGTACGAGCTTCCGTTTCCGAGATATTTGACAAAAACCGTACAGATTTGAAAAATGATGTGTCAAATGTCCTTGAAATCGGACAAAAACCGTACAGATATGAAAAATTATGTGGTTCAATCGGCTACATTTTGAATCGAAAGTCGTAGAGCCTCGCAGATGGGCTCATTCTACTCCTCATCAAATTCTACAGTTAGCATTCCCCTATGCAGGTAAATTTGCTGTACGAGCTTCCGTTTCCGAGATATTTGACAAAAACCGTACAGATATGAAAAATGATGTGGTTCAAACGGCTATAACTTTTGAATTGAAAGTCGTAGAGCCTCGCAGATGGGCTCATTCTACTCCTCATCAAATTCTACAGTTAGCATTCCCCTATGCAGGTAAATTTGCTGTACGAGCTTCCGTTTCCGAGATATTTGACAAAAACCGTACAGATTTGAAAAATGATGTGTCAAATGTCCTTGAAATCGGACAAAAACCGTACAGATATGAAAAATTATGTGGTTCAATCGGCTACATTTTGAATCGAAAGTCGTAGAGCCTCGCAGATGGGCTCATTCGATTCCTCATCAAATTCTACAGTTAGCATTCCCCGAAGGTAAATTTGCTGTACGAGCTTCCGTTTCCGAGATATTTGACAAAAACCGTACAGATTTGAAAAATGATGTGTGAAATGTCCTTGAAATCGGACAAAAACCGTACAGATATGAAAAATGATGTGGTTCAATCGGCTACATTTTGAATCGAAAGTCGTAGAGCCTCGCAGATGGGCTCATTCGATTCCTCATCAAATTCTACAGTTAGCATTCCCCAAAGGTAAATTTGCTGTACGAGCTTCCGTTTCCGAGATATTTGACAAAAACCGTACAGATATGAAAAATTATGTGGTTCAAACGGCTATAAGTTTTGAATCGAAAGTCGTAGAGCCTCGCAGATGGGCTCATTCTACTCCTCATCAAATTCTACAGTTAGCATTCCCCTATGCAGGTAAATTTGCTGTACGAGCTTCCGTTTCCGAGATATTTGACAAAAACCGTACAGATTTGAAAAATGATGTGTCAAATGTCCTTGAAATCGGACAAAAACCGTACAGATATGAAAAATGATGTGGTTTAATCGGCTACATTTTGAATCGAAAGTCGTAGAGCCTCGCAGATGGGCTCATTCTACTCCTCATCAAATTCTACAGTTAGCATTCCCCAAAGGTAAATTTGCTGTACGAGCTTCCGTTTCCGAGATATTTGACAAAAACCGTACAGATTTGAAAAATGATGTGTGAAATGTCCTTGAAATCGGACAAAAACCGTACAGATATGAAAAATGATGTGGTTCAATCGGCAACATTTTGAATCGAAAGTCGTAGAGCCTCGCAGATGGGCTCATTCGATTCCTCATCAAATTCTACAGTTAGCATTCCCCTGTGCAGGTAAATTTGCTGTACGAGCTTCCGTTTCCGAGATATTTGACAAAAACCGTACAGATTTGAAAAATGATGTGTCAAATGTCCTTGAAATCGGACAAAAACCGTACAGATATGAAAAATTATGTGGGTCAATCGGCTACATTTTGAATCGAAAGTCGTAGAGCCTCGCAGATGGGCTCATTCTACTCCTCATCAAATTCTACAGTTAGCATTCCCCAAAGGTAAATTTGCTGTACGAGCTTCCGTTTCCGAGATATTTGACAAAAACCGTACAGATATGAAAAATTATGTGGTTCAAACGGCTATAACTTTTGAATCGAAAGTCGTAGAGCCTCGCAGATGGGCTCATTCTACTCTTCATCAAATTCTACAGTTAGCATTCCCCTATGCAGGTAAATTTGCTGTACGAGCTTCCGTTTCCGAGATATTTGACAAAAACCGTACAGATTTGAAAAATGATGTGTCAAATGTCCTTGAAATCGGACAAAAACCGTACAGATATGAAAAATTATGTGGTTCAATCGGCTACATTTTGAATCGAAAGTCGTAGAGCCTCGCAGATGGGCTCATTCTACTCCTCATCAAATTCTACAGTTAGCATTCCCCTATGCAGGTAAATTTGCTGTACGAGCTTCCGTTTCCGAGATATTTGACAAAAACCGTACAGATATGAAAAATGATGTGGTTCAAACGGCTATAACTTTTGAATTGAAAGTCGTAGAGCCTCGCAGATGGGCTCATTCTACTCCTCATCAAATTCTACAGTTAGCATTCCCCTATGCAGGTAAATTTGCTGTACGAGCTTCCGTTTCCGAGATATTTGACAAAAACCGTACAGATTTGAAAAATGATGTGTCAAATGTCCTTGAAATCGGACAAAAACCGTACAGATATGAAAAATTATGTGGTTCAATCGGCTACATTTTGAATCGAAAGTCGTAGAGCCTCGCAGATGGGCTCATTCGATTCCTCATCAAATTCTACAGTTAGCATTCCCCGAAGGTAAATTTGCTGTACGAGCTTCCGTTTCCGAGATATTTGACAAAAACCGTACAGATTTGAAAAATGATGTGTGAAATGTCCTTGAAATCGGACAAAAACCGTACAGATATGAAAAATGATGTGGTTCAATCGGCTACATTTTGAATCGAAAGTCGTAGAGCCTCGCAGATGGGCTCATTCGATTCCTCATCAAATTCTACAGTTAGCATTCCCCAAAGGTAAATTTGCTGTACGAGCTTCCGTTTCCGAGATATTTGACAAAAACCGTACAGATATGAAAAATTATGTGGTTCAAACGGCTATAAGTTTTGAATCGAAAGTCGTAGAGCCTCGCAGATGGGCTCATTCGATTCCTCATCAAATTCTACAGTTAGCATTCCCCAAAGGTAAATTTGCTGTACGAGCTTCCGTTTCCGAGATATTTGACAAAAACCGTACAGATTTGAAAAATGATGTGTGAAATGTCCTTGAAATCGGACAAAAACCGTACAGATATGAAAAATGATGTGGTTCAATCGGCTACATTTTGAATCGAAAGTCGTAGAGCCTCGCAGATGGGCTCATTCGATTCCTCATCAAATTCTACAGTTAGCATTCCCCTGTGCAGGTAAATTTGCTGTACGAGCTTCCGTTTCCGAGATATTTGACAAAAACCGTACAGATTTGAAAAATGATGTGTCAAATGTCCTTGAAATCGGACAAAAACCGTACAGATATGAAAAATGATGTGGGTCAATCGGCTACATTTTGAATCGAAAGTCGTAGAGCCTCGCAGATGGGCTCATTCTACTCCTCATCAAATTCTACAGTTAGCATTCCCCAAAGGTAAATTTGCTGTACGAGCTTCCGTTTCCGAGATATTTGACAAAAACCGTACAGATATGAAAAATTATGTGGTTCAAACGGCTATAACTTTTGAATCGAAAGTCGTAGAGCCTCGCAGATGGGCTCATTCTACTCTTCATCAAATTCTACAGTTAGCATTCCCCTATGCAGGTAAATTTGCTGTACGAGCTTCCGTTTCCGAGATATTTGACAAAAACCGTACAGATTTGAAAAATGATGTGTCAAATGTCCTTGAAATCGGACAAAAACCGTACAGATATGAAAAATTAGGTGGTTCAATCGGCTACATTTTGAATCGAAAGTCGTAGAGCCTCGCAGATGGGCTCATTCTACTCCTCATCAAATTCTACAGTTAGCATTCCCCAAAGGTAAATTTGCTGTACGAGCTTCCGTTTCCGAGATATTTGACAAAAACCGTACAGATATGAAAAATTATGTGGTTCAAACGGCTATAACTTTTGAATCGAAAGTCGTAGAGCCTCGCAGATGGGCTCATTCGATTCCTCATCAAATTCTACAGTTAGCATTCCCCAAAGGTAAATTTGCTGTACGAGCTTCCGTTTCCGAGATTTTTGACAAAAACCGTATTGATATGAAAAATTATGTGGTTCAAACGGCTATAACTTTTGAATCGAAAGTCGTAGAGCCTCGCAGATGGGCTCATTCTACTCCTAATCAAATTCTACAGTTAGCATTCCCCTGTGCAGGTAAATTTGCTGTACGAGCTTCCGTTTCCGAGATATTTGACAAAAACCGTACAGATTTGAAAAATGATGTGTCAAATGTCCTTGAAATCGGACAAAAACCGTACAGATTTGAAAAATGATGTGTCAAATGTCCTTGAAATCGGACAAAAACCGTACAGATATGAAAAATGATGTGGTTCAAACGGCTATAACTTTTGAATTGAAAGTCGTAGAGCCTCGCAGATGGGCTCATTCTACTCCTCATCAAATTCTACAGTTAGCATTCCCCTATGCAGGTAAATTTGCTGTACGAGCTTCCGTTTCCGAGATATTTGACAAAAACCGTACAGATTTGAAAAATGATGTCAAATGTCCTTGAAATCGGACAAAAACCGTACAGATATGAAAAATTATGTGGTTCAATCGGCTACATTTTGAATCGAAAGTCGTAGAGCCTCGCAGATGGGCTCATTCGATTCCTCATCAAATTCTACAGTTAGCATTCCCCAAAGGTAAATTTGCTGTACGAGCTTCCGTTTCCGAGATATTTGACAAAAACCGTACAGATTTGAAAAATGATGTGTGAAATGTCCTTGAAATCGGACAAAAACCGTACAGATATGAAAAATGATGTGGTTCAATCGGCTACATTTTGAATCGAAAGTCGTAGAGCCTCGCAGATGGGCTCATTCGATTCCTCATCAAATTCTACAGTTAGCATTCCCCTGTGCAGGTAAATTTGCTGTACGAGCTTCCGTTTCCGAGATATTTGACAAAAACCGTACAGATTTGAAAAATGATGTGTCAAATGTCCTTGAAATCGGACAAAAACCGTACAGATATGAAAAATTATGTGGGTCAATCGGCTACATTTTGAATCGAAAGTCGTAGAGCCTCGCAGATGGGCTCATTCTACTCCTCATCAAATTCTACAGTTAGCATTCCCCAAAGGTAAATTTGCTGTACGAGCTTCCGTTTCCGAGATATTTGACAAAAACCGTACAGATATGAAAAATTATGTGGTTCAAACGGCTATAACTTTTGAATCGAAAGTCGTAGAGCCTCGCAGATGGGCTCATTCTACTCTTCATCAAATTCTACAGTTAGCATTCCCCTATGCAGGTAAATTTGCTGTACGAGCTTCCGTTTCCGAGATATTTGACAAAAACCGTACAGATTTGAAAAATGATGTGTCAAATGTCCTTGAAATCGGACAAAAACCGTACAGATATGAAAAATTATGTGGTTCAATCGGCTACATTTTGAATCGAAAGTCGTAGAGCCTCGCAGATGGGCTCATTCTACTCCTCATCAAATTCTACAGTTAGCATTCCCCAAAGGTAAATTTGCTGTACGAGCTTCCGTTTCCGAGATATTTGACAAAAACCGTACAGATATGAAAAATTATGTGGTTCAAACGGCTATAACTTTTGAATCGAAAGTCGTAGAGCCTCGCAGATGGGCTCATTCGATTCCTCATCAAATTCTACAGTTAGCATTCCCCAAAGGTAAATTTGCTGTACGAGCTTCCGTTTCCGAGATTTTTGACAAAAACCGTATTGATATGAAAAATTATGTGGTTCAAACGGCTATAAGTTTTGAATCGAAAGTCGTAGAGCCTCGCAGATGGGCTCATTCTACTCCTCATCAAATTCTACAGTTAGCATTCCCCTGTGCAGGTAAATTTGCTGTACGAGCTTCCGTTTCCGAGATTTTTGACAAAAAACGTACAGATATGAAAAATTATGTGGTTCAAACGGCTATAAGTTTTGAATCGAAAGTCGTAGAGCCTCGCAGATGGGCTCATTCTACTCCTCATCAAATTCTACAGTTAGCATTCCCCTGTGCAGGTAAATTTGCTGTACGAGCTTCCGTTTCCGAGATATTTGACAAAAACCGTACAGATTTGAAAAATGATGTGTCAAATGTCCTTGAAATCGGACAAAAACCGTACAGATATGAAAAATTATGTGGGTCAATCGGCTACATTTTGAATCGAAAGTCGTAGAGCCTCGCAGATGGGCTCATTCTACTCCTCATCAAATTCTACAGTTAGCATTCCCCAAAGGTAAATTTGCTGTACGAGCTTCCGTTTCCGAGATATTTGACAAAAACCGTACAGATATGAAAAATTATGTGGTTCAAACGGCTATAACTTTTGAATCGAAAGTCGTAGAGCCTCGCAGATGGGCTCATTCTACTCTTCATCAAATTCTACAGTTAGCATTCCCCTATGCAGGTAAATTTGCTGTACGAGCTTCCGTTTCCGAGATATTTGACAAAAACCGTACAGATTTGAAAAATGATGTGTCAAATGTCCTTGAAATCGGACAAAAACCGTACAGATATGAAAAATTATGTGGTTCAATCGGCTACATTTTGAATCGAAAGTCGTAGAGCCTCGCAGATGGGCTCATTCTACTCCTCATCAAATTCTACAGTTAGCATTCCCCAAAGGTAAATTTGCTGTACGAGCTTCCGTTTCCGAGATATTTGACAAAAACCGTACAGATATGAAAAATTATGTGGTTCAAACGGCTATAACTTTTGAATCGAAAGTCGTAGAGCCTCGCAGATGGGCTCATTCGATTCCTCATCAAATTCTACAGTTAGCATTCCCCAAAGGTAAATTTGCTGTACGAGCTTCCGTTTCCGAGATTTTTGACAAAAACCGTATTGATATGAAAAATTATGTGGTTCAAACGGCTATAAGTTTTGAATCGAAAGTCGTAGAGCCTCGCAGATGGGCTCATTCTACTCCTCATCAAATTCTACAGTTAGCATTCCCCTGTGCAGGTAAATTTGCTGTACGAGCTTCCGTTTCCGAGATTTTTGACAAAAAACGTACAGATATGAAAAATTATGTGGTTCAAACGGCTATAAGTTTTGAATCGAAAGTCGTAGAGCCTCGCAGATGGGCTCATTCTACTCCTCATCAAATTCTACAGTTAGCATTCCCCTGTGCAGGTAAATTTGCTGTACGAGCTTCCGTTTCCGAGATATTTGACAAAAACCGTACAGATTTGAAAAATGATGTGTCAAATGTCCTTGAAATCGGACAAAAACCGTACAGATATGAAAAATTATGTGGGTCAATCGGCTACATTTTGAATCGAAAGTCGTAGAGCCTCGCAGATGGGCTCATTCTACTCCTCATCAAATTCTACAGTTAGCATTCCCCAAAGGTAAATTTGCTGTACGAGCTTCCGTTTCCGAGATATTTGACAAAAACCGTACAGATATGAAAAATTATGTGGTTCAAACGGCTATAACTTTTGAATCGAAAGTCGTAGAGCCTCGCAGATGGGCTCATTCTACTCTTCATCAAATTCTACAGTTAGCATTCCCCTATGCAGGTAAATTTGCTGTACGAGCTTCCGTTTCCGAGATATTTGACAAAAACCGTACAGATTTGAAAAATGATGTGTCAAATGTCCTTGAAATCGGACAAAAACCGTACAGATATGAAAAATTATGTGGTTCAATCGGCTACATTTTGAATCGAAAGTCGTAGAGCCTCGCAGATGGGCTCATTCTACTCCTCATCAAATTCTACAGTTAGCATTCCCCAAAGGTAAATTTGCTGTACGAGCTTCCGTTTCTGAGATATTTGACAAAAACCGTACAGATATGAAAAATTATGTGGTTCAAACGGCTATAACTTTTGAATCGAAAGTCGTAGAGCCTCGCAGATGGGCTCATTCGATTCCTCATCAAATTCTACAGTTAGCATTCCCCAAAGGTAAATTTGCTGTACGAGCTTCCGTTTCCGAGATTTTTGACAAAAACCGTACAGATATGAAAAATTATGTGGTTCAAACGGCTATAACTTTTGAATCGAAAGTCGTAGAGCCTCGCAGATGGGCTCATTCTACTCCTCATCAAATTCTACAGTTAGCATTCCACTGTGCAGGTAAATTTGCTGTACGAGCTTCCGTTTCCGAGATATTTGACAAAAACCGTACAGATTTGAAAAATGATGTGTCAAATGTCCTTGAAATCGGACAAAAACCGTACAGATATGAAAAATGATGTGGTTCAAACGGCTATAACTTTTGAATTGAAAGTCGTAGAGCCTCGCAGATGGGCTCATTCTACTCCTCATCAAATTCTACAGTTAGCATTCCCCTATGCAGGTAAATTTGCTGTACGAGCTTCCGTTTCCGAGATATTTGACAAAAACCGTACAGATTTGAAAAATGATGTGTCAAATGTCCTTGAAATCGGACAAAAACCGTACAGATATGAAAAATTATGTGGTTCAATCGGCTACATTTTGAATCGAAAGTCGTAGAGCCTCGCAGATGGGCTCATTCGATTCCTCATCAAATTCTACAGTTAGCATTCCCCGAAGGTAAATTTGCTGTACGAGCTTCCGTTTCCGAGATATTTGACAAAAACCGTACAGATTTGAAAAATGATGTGTGAAATGTCCTTGAAATCGGACAAAAACCGTACAGATATGAAAAATGATGTGGTTCAATCGGCTACATTTTGAATCGAAAGTCGTAGAGCCTCGCAGATGGGCTCATTCGATTCCTCATCAAATTCTACAGTTAGCATTCCCCAAAGGTAAATTTGCTGTACGAGCTTCCGTTTCCGAGATATTTGACAAAAACCGTACAGATATGAAAAATTATGTGGTTCAAACGGCTATAACTTTTGAATCGAAAGTCGTAGAGCCTCGCAGATGGGCTCATTCGATTCCTCATCAAATTCTACAGTTAGCATTCCCCAAAGGTAAATTTGCTGTACGAGCTTCCGTTTCCGAGATTTTTGACAAAAACCGTACAGATATGAAAAATTATGTGGTTCAAACGGCTATAAGTTTTGAATCGAAAGTCGTAGAGCCTCGCAGATGGGCTCATTCTACTCCTCATCAAATTCTACAGTTAGCATTCCCCTATGCAGGTAAATTTGCTGTACGAGCTTCCGTTTCCGAGATATTTGACAAAAACCGTACAGATTTGAAAAATGATGTGTCAAATGTCCTTGAAATCGGACAAAAACCGTACAGATATGAAAAATGATGTGGTTTAATCGGCTACATTTTGAATCGAAAGTCGTAGAGCCTCGCAGATGGGCTCATTCTACTCCTCATCAAATTCTACAGTTAGCATTCCCCAAAGGTAAATTTGCTGTACGAGCTTCCGTTTCCGAGATATTTGACAAAAACCGTACAGATTTGAAAAATGATGTGTGAAATGTCCTTGAAATCGGACAAAAACCGTACAGATATGAAAAATGATGTGGTTCAATCGGCTACATTTTGAATCGAAAGTCGTAGAGCCTCGCAGATGGGCTCATTCGATTCCTCATCAAATTCTACAGTTAGCATTCCCCTGTGCAGGTAAATTTGCTGTACGAGCTTCCGTTTCCGAGATATTTGACAAAAACCGTACAGATTTGAAAAATGATGTGTCAAATGTCCTTGAAATCGGACAAAAACCGTACAGATATGAAAAATTATGTGGGTCAATCGGCTACATTTTGAATCGAAAGTCGTAGAGCCTCGCAGATGGGCTCATTCTACTCCTCATCAAATTCTACAGTTAGCATTCCCCAAAGGTAAATTTGCTGTACGAGCTTCCGTTTCCGAGATATTTGACAAAAACCGTACAGATATGAAAAATTATGTGGTTCAAACGGCTATAACTTTTGAATCGAAAGTCGTAGAGCCTCGCAGATGGGCTCATTCTACTCTTCATCAAATTCTACAGTTAGCATTCCCCTATGCAGGTAAATTTGCTGTACGAGCTTCCGTTTCCGAGATATTTGACAAAAACCGTACAGATTTGAAAAATGATGTGTCAAATGTCCTTGAAATCGGACAAAAACCGTACAGATATGAAAAATTATGTGGTTCAATCGGCTACATTTTGAATCGAAAGTCGTAGAGCCTCGCAGATGGGCTCATTCTACTCCTCATCAAATTCTACAGTTAGCATTCCCCAAAGGTAAATTTGCTGTACGAGCTTCCGTTTCCGAGATATTTGACAAAAACCGTACAGATATGAAAAATTATGTGGTTCAAACGGCTATAACTTTTGAATCGAAAGTCGTAGAGCCTCGCAGATGGGCTCATTCGATTCCTCATCAAATTCTACAGTTAGCATTCCCCAAAGGTAAATTTGCTGTACGAGCTTCCATTTCCGAGATTTTTGACAAAAACCGTACAGATATGAAAAATTATGTGGTTCAAACGGCTATAACTTTTGAATCGAAAGTCGTAGAGCCTCGCAGATGGGCTCATTCTACTCCTCATCAAATTCCACAGTTAGCATTCCCCTGTGCAGGTAAATTTGCTGTACGAGCTTCCGTTTCCGAGATATTTGACAAAAACCGTACAGATTTGAAAAATGATGTGGTTCAATAGGCTACATTTTGAATCGAAAGTCGTAGAGCCTCGCAGATGGGCTCATTCTACTCCTCATCAAATTCTACAGTTAGCATTCCCCAAAGGTAAATTTGCTGTACGAGCTTCCGTTTCCGAGATATTTGACAAAAACCGTACAGATTTGAAAAATGATGTGTGAAATGTCCTTGAAATCGGACAAAAACCGTACAGATATGAAAAATGATGTGGTTCAATCGGCTACATTTTGAATCGAAAGTCGTAGAGCCTCGCAGATGGGCTCATTCTACTCCTCATCAAATTCTACAGTTAGCATTCCCCAAAGGTAAATTTGCTGTACGAGCTTCCGTTTCCGAGATATTTGACAAAAACCGTACAGATTTGAAAAATGATGTGTGAAATGTCCTTGAAATCGGACAAAAACCGTACAGATATGAAAAATGATGTGGTTCAATCGGCTACATTTTGAATCGAAAGTCGTAGAGCCTCGCAGATGGGCTCATTCGATTCCTCATCAAATTCTACAGTTAGCATTCCCCGAAGGTAAATTTGCTGTACGAGCTTCCGTTTCCGAGATATTTGACAAAAACCGTACAGATTTGAAAAATGATGTGTGAAATGTCCTTGAAATCGGACAAAAACCGTACAGATATGAAAAATGATGTGGTTCAATCGGCTACATTTTGAATCGAAAGTCGTAGAGCCTCGCAGATGGGCTCATTCGATTCCTCATCAAATTCTACAGTTAGCATTCCCCAAAGGTAAATTTGCTGTACGAGCTTCCGTTTCCGAGATATTTGACAAAAACCGTACAGATATGAAAAATTATGTGGTTCAAACGGCTATAACTTTTGAATCGAAAGTCGTAGAGCCTCGCAGATGGGCTCATTCGATTCCTCATCAAATTCTACAGTTAGCATTCCCCAAAGGTAAATTTGCTGTACGAGCTTCCGTTTCCGAGATTTTTGACAAAAACCGTACAGATATGAAAAATTATGTGGTTCAAACGGCTATAAGTTTTGAATCGAAAGTCGTAGAGCCTCGCAGATGGGCTCATTCTACTCCTCATCAAATTCTACAGTTAGCATTCCCCTATGCAGGTAAATTTGCTGTACGAGCTTCCGTTTCCGAGATATTTGACAAAAACCGTACAGATTTGAAAAATGATGTGTCAAATGTCCTTGAAATCGGACAAAAACCGTACAGATATGAAAAATGATGTGGTTTAATCGGCTACATTTTGAATCGAAAGTCGTAGAGCCTCGCAGATGGGCTCATTCTACTCCTCATCAAATTCTACAGTTAGCATTCCCCAAAGGTAAATTTGCTGTACGAGCTTCCGTTTCCGAGATATTTGACAAAAACCGTACAGATTTGAAAAATGATGTGTGAAATGTCCTTGAAATCGGACAAAAACCGTACAGATATGAAAAATGATGTGGTTCAATCGGCTACATTTTGAATCGAAAGTCGTAGAGCCTCGCAGATGGGCTCATTCGATTCCTCATCAAATTCTACAGTTAGCATTCCCCTGTGCAGGTAAATTTGCTGTACGAGCTTCCGTTTCCGAGATATTTGACAAAAACCGTACAGATTTGAAAAATGATGTGTCAAATGTCCTTGAAATCGGACAAAAACCGTACAGATATGAAAAATTATGTGGGTCAATCGGCTACATTTTGAATCGAAAGTCGTAGAGCCTCGCAGATGGGCTCATTCTACTCCTCATCAAATTCTACAGTTAGCATTCCCCAAAGGTAAATTTGCTGTACGAGCTTCCGTTTCCGAGATATTTGACAAAAACCGTACAGATATGAAAAATTATGTGGTTCAAACGGCTATAACTTTTGAATCGAAAGTCGTAGAGCCTCGCAGATGGGCTCATTCTACTCTTCATCAAATTCTACAGTTAGCATTCCCCTATGCAGGTAAATTTGCTGTACGAGCTTCCGTTTCCGAGATATTTGACAAAAACCGTACAGATTTGAAAAATGATGTGTCAAATGTCCTTGAAATCGGACAAAAACCGTACAGATATGAAAAATTATGTGGTTCAATCGGCTACATTTTGAATCGAAAGTCGTAGAGCCTCGCAGATGGGCTCATTCTACTCCTCATCAAATTCTACAGTTAGCATTCCCCAAAGGTAAATTTGCTGTACGAGCTTCCGTTTCCGAGATATTTGACAAAAACCGTACAGATATGAAAAATTATGTGGTTCAAACGGCTATAACTTTTGAATCGAAAGTCGTAGAGCCTCGCAGATGGGCTCATTCGATTCCTCATCAAATTCTACAGTTAGCATTCCCCTGTGCAGGTAAATTTGCTGTACGAGCTTCCGTTTCCGAGATATTTGACAAAAACCGTACAGATTTGAAAAATGATGTGGTTCAATAGGCTACATTTTGAATCGAAAGTCGTAGAGCCTCGCAGATGGGCTCATTCTACTCCTCATCAAATTCTACAGTTAGCATTCCCCAAAGGTAAATTTGCTGTACGAGCTTCCGTTTCCGAGATATTTGACAAAAACCGTACAGATTTGAAAAATGATGTGTGAAATGTCCTTGAAATCGGACAAAAACCGTACAGATATGAAAAATGATGTGGTTCAATCGGCTACATTTTGAATCGAAAGTCGTAGAGCCTCGCAGATGGGCTCATTCTACTCCTCATCAAATTCTACAGTTAGCATTCCCCAAAGGTAAATTTGCTGTACGAGCTTCCGTTTCCGAGATATTTGACAAAAACCGTACAGATTTGAAAAATGATGTGTGAAATGTCCTTGAAATCGGACAAAAACCGTACAGATATGAAAAATGATGTGGTTCAATCGGCTACATTTTGAATCGAAAGTCGTAGAGCCTCGCAGATGGGCTCATTCGATTCCTCATCAAATTCTACAGTTAGCATTCCCCGAAGGTAAATTTGCTGTACGAGCTTCCGTTTCCGAGATATTTGACAAAAACCGTACAGATTTGAAAAATGATGTGTCAAATGTCCTTGAAATCGGACAAAAACCGTACAGATATGAAAAATTATGTGGTTCAATCGGCTACATTTTGAATCGAAAGTCGTAGAGCCTCGCAGATGGGCTCATTCGATTCCTCATCAAATTCTACAGTTAGCATTCCCCGAAGGTAAATTTGCTGTACGAGCTTCCGTTTCCGAGATATTTGACAAAAACCGTACAGATATGAAAAATTATGTGGTTCAAACGGCTATAAGTTTTGAATCGAAAGTCGTAGAGCCTCGCAGATGGGCTCATTCTACTCCTCATCAAATTCTACAGTTAGCATTCCCCAAAGGTAAATTTGCTGTACGAGCTTCCGTTTCCGAGATATTTGACAAAAACCGTACAGATTTGAAAAATGATGTGTCAAATGTCCTTGAAATCGGACAAAAACCGTACAGATATGAAAAATTATGTGGTTCAATCGGCTACATTTTGAATCGAAAGTCGTAGAGCCTCGCAGATGGGCTCATTCGATTCCTCATCAAATTCTACAGTTAGCATTCCCCAAAGGTAAATTTGCTGTACGAGCTTCCGTTTCCGAGATATTTGACAAAAACCGTACAGATATGAAAAATTATGTGGTTCAAACGGCTATAACTTTTGAATCGAAAGTCGTAGAGCCTCGCAGATGGGCTCATTCGATTCCTCATCAAATTCTACAGTTAGCATTCCCCAAAGGTAAATTTGCTGTACGAGCTTCCGTTTCCGAGATTTTTGACAAAAACCGTACAGATATGAAAAATTATGTGGTTCAAACGGCTATAACTTTTGAATCGAAAGTCGTAGAGCCTCGCAGATGGGCTCATTCTACTCCTCATCAAATTCTACAGTTAGCATTCCCCTGTGCAGGTAAATTTGCTGTACGAGCTTCCGTTTCCGAGATATTTGACAAAAACCGTACAGATTTGAAAAATGATGTGTCAAATGTCCTTGAAATCGGACAAAAACCGTACAGATATGAAAAATTATGTGGTTCAATCGGCTACATTTTGAATCGAAAGTCGTAGAGCCTCGCAGATGGGCTCATTCTACTCCTCATCAAATTCTACAGTTAGCATTCCCCAAAGGTAAATTTGCTGTACAAGCTTCCGTTTCCGAGATATTTGACAAAAACCGTACAGATTTGAAAAATGATGTGTGAAATGTCCTTGAAATCGGACAAAAACCGTACAGATATGAAAAATGATGTGGTTCAATCGGCTACATTTTGAATCGAAAGTCGTAGAGCCTCGCAGATGGGCTCATTCGATTCCTCATCAAATTCTACAGTTAGCATTCCCCAAAGGTAAATTTGCTGTACGAGCTTCCGTTTCCGAGATATTTGACAAAAACCGTACAGATATGAAAAATTATGTGGTTCAAACGGCTATAAGTTTTGAATCGAAAGTCGTAGAGCCTCGCAGATGGGCTCATTCTACTCCTCATCAAATTCTACAGTTAGCATTCCCCTATGCAGGTAAATTTGCTGTACGAGCTTCCGTTTCCGAGATATTTGACAAAAACCGTACAGATTTGAAAAATTATGTGGTTCAAACGGCTATAAGTTTTGAATCGAAAGTCGTAGAGCCTCGCAGATGGGCTCATTCTACTCCTCATCAAATTCTACAGTTAGCATTCCCCAAAGGTAAATTTGCTGTACGAGCTTCCGTTTCCGAGATATTTGACAAAAAACGTACAGATTTGAAAAATGATGTGTCAAATGTCCTTGAAATCGGACAAAAACCGTACAGATATGAAAAATTATGTGGTTCAATCGGCTACATTTTGAATCGAAAGTCGTAGAGCCTCGCAGATGGGCTCATTCGATTCCTCATCAAATTCTACAGTTAGCATTCCCCAAAGGTAAATTTGCTGTACGAGCTTCCGTTTCCGAGATATTTGACAAAAACCGTACAGATATGAAAAATTATGTGGTTCAAACGGCTATAACTTTTGAATCGAAAGTCGTAGAGCCTCGCAGATGGGCTCATTCGATTCCTCATCAAATTCTACAGTTAGCATTCCCCAAAGGTAAATTTGCTGTACGAGCTTCCGTTTCCGAGATTTTTGACAAAAACCGTACAGATATGAAAAATTATGTGGTTCAAACGGCTATAACTTTTGAATCGAAAGTCGTAGAGCCTCGCAGATGGGCTCATTCTACTCCTCATCAAATTCTACAGTTAGCATTCCCCTGTGCAGGTAAATTTGCTGTACGAGCTTCCGTTTCCGAGATATTTGACAAAAACCGTACAGATTTGAAAAATGATGTGTCAAATGTCCTTGAAATCGGACAAAAACCGTACAGATATGAAAAATTATGTGGTTCAATCGGCTACATTTTGAATCGAAAGTCGTAGAGCCTCGCAGATGGGCTCATTCTACTCCTCATCAAATTCTACAGTTAGCATTCCCCAAAGGTAAATTTGCTGTACAAGCTTCCGTTTCCGAGATATTTGACAAAAACCGTACAGATTTGAAAAATGATGTGTGAAATGTCCTTGAAATCGGACAAAAACCGTACAGATATGAAAAATGATGTGGTTCAATCGGCTACATTTTGAATCGAAAGTCGTAGAGCCTCGCAGATGGGCTCATTCGATTCCTCATCAAATTCTACAGTTAGCATTCCCCAAAGGTAAATTTGCTGTACGAGCTTCCGTTTCCGAGATATTTGACAAAAACCGTACAGATATGAAAAATTATGTGGTTCAAACGGCTATAAGTTTTGAATCGAAAGTCGTAGAGCCTCGCAGATGGGCTCATTCTACTCCTCATCAAATTCTACAGTTAGCATTCCCCTATGCAGGTAAATTTGCTGTACGAGCTTCCGTTTCCGAGATATTTGACAAAAACCGTACAGATTTGAAAAATGATGTGTCAAATGTCCTTGAAATCGGACAAAAACCGTACAGATATGAAAAATTATGTGGTTCAATCGGCTACATTTTGAATCGAAAGTCGTAGAGCCTCGCAGATGGGCTCATTCGATTCCTCATCAAATTCTACAGTTAGCATTCCCCGAAGGTAAATTTGCTGTACGAGCTTCCGTTTCCGAGATATTTGACAAAAACCGTACAGATTTGAAAAATGATGTGTCAAATGTCCTTGAAATCGGACAAAAACCGTACAGATATGAAAAATTATGTGGTTCAATCGGCTACATTTTGAATCGAAAGTCGTAGAGCCTCGCAGATGGGCTCATTCGATTCCTCATCAAATTCTACAGTTAGCATTCCCCGAAGGTAAATTTGCTGTACGAGCTTCCGTTTCCGAGATATTTGACAAAAACCGTACAGATATGAAAAATTATGTGGTTCAAACGGCTATAAGTTTTGAATCGAAAGTCGTAGAGCCTCGCAGATGGGCTCATTCTACTCCTCATCAAATTCTACAGTTAGCATTCCCCAAAGGTAAATTTGCTGTACGAGCTTCCGTTTCCGAGATATTTGACAAAAACCGTACAGATTTGAAAAATGATGTGTCAAATGTCCTTGAAATCGGACAAAAACCGTACAGATATGAAAAATTATGTGGTTCAATCGGCTACATTTTGAATCGAAAGTCGTAGAGCCTCGCAGATGGGCTCATTCGATTCCTCATCAAATTCTACAGTTAGCATTCCCCGAAGGTAAATTTGCTGTACGAGCTTCCGTTACCGAGATATTTGACAAAAACCGTACAGATATGAAAAATTATGTGGTTCAATCGGCTACATTTTGAATCGAAAGTCGTAGAGCCTCGCAGATGGGCTCATTCGATTCCTCATCAAATTCTACAGTTAGCATTCCCCGAAGGTAAATTTGCTGTACGAGCTTCCGTTTCCGAGATATTTGACAAAAACCGTACAGATTTGAAAAATGATGTGTCAAATGTCCTTGAAATCGGACAAAAACCGTACAGATATGAAAAATTATGTGGTTCAATCGGCTACATTTTGAATCGAAAGTCGTAGAGCCTCGCAGATGGGCTCATTCGATTCCTCATCAAATTCTACAGTTAGCATTCCCCGAAGGTAAATTTGCTGTACGAGCTTCCGTTTCCGAGATATTTGACAAAAACCGTACAGATATGAAAAATTATGTGGTTCAAACGGCTATAAGTTTTGAATCGAAAGTCGTAGAGCCTCGCAGATGGGCTCATTCTACTCCTCATCAAATTCTACAGTTAGCATTCCCCAAAGGTAAATTTGCTGTACGAGCTTCCGTTTCCGAGATATTTGACAAAAACCGTACAGATTTGAAAAATGATGTGTCAAATGTCCTTGAAATCGGACAAAAACCGTACAGATATGAAAAATTATGTGGTTCAATCGGCTACATTTTGAATCGAAAGTCGTAGAGCCTCGCAGATGGGCTCATTCGATTCCTCATCAAATTCTACAGTTAGCATTCCCCGAAGGTAAATTTGCTGTACGAGCTTCCGTTTCCGAGATATTTGACAAAAACCGTACAGATATGAAAAATTATGTGGTTCAAACGGCTATAAGTTTTGAATCGAAAGTCGTAGAGCCTCGCAGATGGGCTCATTCTACTCCTCATCAAATTCTACAGTTAGCATTCCCCAAAGGTAAATTTGCTGTACGAGCTTCCGTTTCCGAGATATTTGACAAAAACCGTACAGATTTGAAAAATGATGTGTCAAATGTCCTTGAAATCGGACAAAAACCGTACAGATATGAAAAATTATGTGGTTCAATCGGCTACATTTTGAATCGAAAGTCGTAGAGCCTCGCAGATGGGCTCATTCGATTCCTCATCAAATTCTACAGTTAGCATTCCCCAAAGGTAAATTTGCTGTACGAGCTTCCGTTTCCGAGATATTTGACAAAAACCGTACAGATATGAAAAATTATGTGGTTCAAACGGCTATAACTTTTGAATCGAAAGTCGTAGAGCCTCGCAGATGGGCTCATTCGATTCCTCATCAAATTCTACAGTTAGCATTCCCCAAAGGTAAATTTGCTGTACGAGCTTCCGTTTCCGAGATTTTTGACAAAAACCGTACAGATATGAAAAATTATGTGGTTCAAACGGCTATAACTTTTGAATCGAAAGTCGTAGAGCCTCGCAGATGGGCTCATTCTACTCCTCATCAAATTCTACAGTTAGCATTCCCCTGTGCAGGTAAATTTGCTGTACGAGCTTCCGTTTCCGAGATATTTGACAAAAACCGTACAGATTTGAAAAATGATGTGTCAAATGTCCTTGAAATCGGACAAAAACCGTACAGATATGAAAAATTATGTGGTTCAATCGGCTACATTTTGAATCGAAAGTCGTAGAGCCTCGCAGATGGGCTCATTCTACTCCTCATCAAATTCTACAGTTAGCATTCCCCAAAGGTAAATTTGCTGTACAAGCTTCCGTTTCCGAGATATTTGACAAAAACCGTACAGATTTGAAAAATGATGTGTGAAATGTCCTTGAAATCGGACAAAAACCGTACAGATATGAAAAATGATGTGGTTCAATCGGCTACATTTTGAATCGAAAGTCGTAGAGCCTCGCAGATGGGCTCATTCGATTCCTCATCAAATTCTACAGTTAGCATTCCCCAAAGGTAAATTTGCTGTACGAGCTTCCGTTTCCGAGATATTTGACAAAAACCGTACAGATATGAAAAATTATGTGGTTCAAACGGCTATAAGTTTTGAATCGAAAGTCGTAGAGCCTCGCAGATGGGCTCATTCTACTCCTCATCAAATTCTACAGTTAGCATTCCCCTATGCAGGTAAATTTGCTGTACGAGCTTCCGTTTCCGAGATATTTGACAAAAACCGTACAGATTTGAAAAATGATGTGTCAAATGTCCTTGAAATCGGACAAAAACCGTACAGATATGAAAAATTATGTGGTTCAATCGGCTACATTTTGAATCGAAAGTCGTAGAGCCTCGCAGATGGGCTCATTCGATTCCTCATCAAATTCTACAGTTAGCATTCCCCGAAGGTAAATTTGCTGTACGAGCTTCCGTTTCCGAGATATTTGACAAAAACCGTACAGATTTGAAAAATGATGTGTCAAATGTCCTTGAAATCGGACAAAAACCGTACAGATATGAAAAATTATGTGGTTCAATCGGCTACATTTTGAATCGAAAGTCGTAGAGCCTCGCAGATGGGCTCATTCGATTCCTCATCAAATTCTACAGTTAGCATTCCCCGAAGGTAAATTTGCTGTACGAGCTTCCGTTTCCGAGATATTTGACAAAAACCGTACAGATATGAAAAATTATGTGGTTCAAACGGCTATAAGTTTTGAATCGAAAGTCGTAGAGCCTCGCAGATGGGCTCATTCTACTCCTCATCAAATTCTACAGTTAGCATTCCCCAAAGGTAAATTTGCTGTACGAGCTTCCGTTTCCGAGATATTTGACAAAAACCGTACAGATTTGAAAAATGATGTGTCAAATGTCCTTGAAATCGGACAAAAACCGTACAGATATGAAAAATTATGTGGTTCAATCGGCTACATTTTGAATCGAAAGTCGTAGAGCCTCGCAGATGGGCTCATTCGATTCCTCATCAAATTCTACAGTTAGCATTCCCCGAAGGTAAATTTGCTGTACGAGCTTCCGTTTCCGAGATATTTGACAAAAACCGTACAGATATGAAAAATTATGTGGTTCAAACGGCTATAAGTTTTGAATCGAAAGTCGTAGAGCCTCGCAGATGGGCTCATTCTACTCCTCATCAAATTCTACAGTTAGCATTCCCCAAAGGTAAATTTGCTGTACGAGCTTCCGTTTCCGAGATATTTGACAAAAACCGTACAGATTTGAAAAATGATGTGTCAAATGTCCTTGAAATCGGACAAAAACCGTACAGATATGAAAAATTATGTGGTTCAATCGGCTACATTTTGAATCGAAAGTCGTAGAGCCTCGCAGATGGGCTCATTCGATTCCTCATCAAATTCTACAGTTAGCATTCCCCAAAGGTAAATTTGCTGTACGAGCTTCCGTTTCCGAGATATTTGACAAAAACCGTACAGATATGAAAAATTATGTGGTTCAAACGGCTATAACTTTTGAATCGAAAGTCGTAGAGCCTCGCAGATGGGCTCATTCGATTCCTCATCAAATTCTACAGTTAGCATTCCCCAAAGGTAAATTTGCTGTACGAGCTTCCGTTTCCGAGATTTTTGACAAAAACCGTACAGATATGAAAAATTATGTGGTTCAAACGGCTATAACTTTTGAATCGAAAGTCGTAGAGCCTCGCAGATGGGCTCATTCTACTCCTCATCAAATTCTACAGTTAGCATTCCCCTATGCAGGTAAATTTGCTGTACGAGCTTCCGTTTCCGAGATATTTGACAAAAACCGTACAGATATGAAAAATGATGTGGTTCAAACGGCTATAACTTTTGAATTGAAAGTCGTAGAGCCTCGCAGATGGGCTCATTCTACTCCTCATCAAATTCTACAGTTAGCATTCCCCTATGCAGGTAAATTTGCTGTACGAGCTTCCGTTTCCGAGATATTTGACAAAAACCGTACAGATTTGAAAAATGATGTGTCAAATGTCCTTGAAATCGGACAAAAACCGTACAGATATGAAAAATTATGTGGTTCAATCGGCTACATTTTGAATCGAAAGTC
The DNA here is from genome assembly GCF_949987555.1 of Borostomias antarcticus. Lineage (NCBI taxonomy): Eukaryota > Metazoa > Chordata > Actinopteri > Stomiiformes > Stomiidae > Borostomias > Borostomias antarcticus. Next base: position 1,521,167 of record NW_028176821.1, read on the forward strand.
GTAGAGCCTCGCAGATGGGCTCATTCGATTCCTCATCAAATTCTACAGTTAGCATTCCCCGAAGGTAAATTTGCTGTACGAGCTTCCGTTTCCGAGATATTTGACAAAAACCGTACAGATTTGAAAAATGATGTGTGAAATGTCCTTGAAATCGGACAAAAACCGTACAGATATGAAAAATTATGTGGTTCAATCGGCTACATTTTTAATCGAAAGTCGTAGAGCCTCGCAGATGGGCTCATTCGATTCCTCATCAAATTCTACAGTTAGCATTCCCCAAAGGTAAATTTGCTGTACGAGCTTCCGTTTCCGAGATTTTTGACAAAAACCGTACAGATATGAAAAATTATGTGGTTCAAACGGCTATAACTTTTGAATCGAAAGTCGTAGAGCCTCGCAGATGGGCTCATTCTACTCCTCATCAAATTCTACAGTTAGCATTCCCCTATGCAGGTAAATTTGCTGTACGAGCTTCCGTTTCCGAGATATTTGACAAAAACCGTACAGATTTGAAAAATGATGTGTCAAATGTCCTTGAAATCGGACAAAAACCGTACAGATATGAAAAATGATGTGGTTCAATCGGCTACATTTTGAATCGAAAGTCGTAGAGCCTCGCAGATGGGCTCATTCGATTCCTCATCAAATTCTACAGTTAGCATTCCCCAAAGGTAAATTTGCTGTACGAGCTTCCGTTTCCGAGATATTTGACAAAAACCGTACAGATATGAAAAATTATGTGGTTCAAACGGCTATAAGTTTTGAATCGAAAGTCGTAGAGCCTCGCAGATGGGCTCATTCTACTCCTCATCAAATTCTACAGTTAGCATTCCCCTATGCAGGTAAATTTGCTGTACGAGCTTCCGTTTCCGAGATATTTGACAAAAACCGTACAGATTTGAAAAATGATGTGTCAAATGTCCTTGAAATCGGACAAAAACCGTACAGATATGAAAAATGATGTGGTTCAATCGGCTACATTTTGAATCAAAAGTCGTAGAGCCTCGCAGATGGGCTCATTCTACTCCTCATCAAATTCTACAGTTAGCATTCCCCTATGCAGGTAAATTTGCTGTACGAGCTTCCGTTTCCGAGATATTTGACAAAAACCGTACAGATATGAAAAATGATGTGGTTCAAACGGCTATAACTTTTGAATTGAAAGTCGTAGAGCCTCGCAGATGGGCTCATTCTACTCCTCATCAAATTCTACAGTTAGCATTCCCCTATGCAGGTAAATTTGCTGTACGAGCTTCCGTTTCCGAGATATTTGACAAAAACCGTACAGATTTGAAAAATGATGTGTCAAATGTCCTTGAAATCGGACAAAAACCGTACAGATATGAAAAATTATGTGGTTCAATCGGCTACATTTTTAATCGAAAGTCGTAGAGCCTCGCAGATGGGCTCATTCGATTCCTCATCAAATTCTACAGTTAGCATTCCCCAAAGGTAAATTTGCTGTACGAGCTTCCGTTTCCGAGATTTTTGACAAAAACCGTACAGATATGAAAAATTATGTGGTTCAAACGGCTATAACTTTTGAATCGAAAGTCGTAGAGCCTCGCAGATGGGCTCATTCTACTCCTCATCAAATTCTACAGTTAGCATTCCCCTGTGCAGGTAAATTTGCTGTACGAGCTTCCGTTTCCGAGATATTTGACAAAAACCGTACAGATATGAAAAATTATGTGGTTCAAACGGCTATAAGTTTTGAATCGAAAGTCGTAGAGCCTCGCAGATGGGCTCATTCTACTCCTCATCAAATTCTACAGTTAGCATTCCCCTATGCAGGTAAATTTGCTGTACGAGCTTCCGTTTCCGAGATATTTGACAAAAACCGTACAGATTTGAAAAATGATGTGTCAAATGTCCTTGAAATCGGACAAAAACCGTACAGATATGAAAAATGATGTGGTTCAATCGGCTACATTTTGAATCGAAAGTCGTAGAGCCTCGCAGATGGGCTCATTCTACTCCTCATCAAATTCTACAGTTAGCATTCCCCAAAGGTAAATTTGCTGTACGAGCTTCCGTTTCCGAGATATTTGACAAAAACCGTACAGATTTGAAAAATGATGTGTGAAATGTCCTTGAAATCGGACAAAAACCGTACAGATATGAAAAATGATGTGGTTCAATCGGCTACATTTTGAATCGAAAGTCGTAGAGCCTCGCAGATGGGCTCATTCGATTCCTCATCAAATTCTACAGTTAGCATTCCCCGAAGGTAAATTTGCTGTACGAGCTTCCGTTTCCGAGATATTTGACAAAAACCGTACAGATTTGAAAAATGATGTCAAATGTCCTTGAAATCGGACAAAAACCGTACAGATATGAAAAATTATGTGGTTCAATCGGCTACATTTTGAATCGAAAGTCGTAGAGCCTCGCAGATGGGCTCATTCGATTCCTCATCAAATTCTACAGTTAGCATTCCCCTGTGCAGGTAAATTTGCTGTACGAGCTTCCGTTTCCGAGATATTTGACAAAAACCGTACAGATTTGAAAAATGATGTGTCAAATGTCCTTGAAATCGGACAAAAACCGTACAGATATGAAAAATTATGTGGTTCAATCGGCTACATTTTGAATCGAAAGTCGTAGAGCCTCGCAGATGGGCTCATTCGATTCCTCATCAAATTCTACAGTTAGCATTCCCCAAAGGTAAATTTGCTGTACGAGCTTCCGTTTCCGAGATATTTGACAAAAACCGTACAGATATGAAAAATTATGTGGTTCAAACGGCTATAAGTTTTGAATCGAAAGTCGTAGAGCCTCGCAGATGGGCTCATTGTACTCCTCATCAAATTCTACAGTTAGCATTCCCCTATGCAGGTAAATTTGCTGTACGAGCTTCCGTTTCCGAGATATTTGACAAAAACCGTACAGATTTGAAAAATGATGTGTCAAATGTCCTTGAAATCGGACAAAAACCGTACAGATATGAAAAATGATGTGGTTCAATCGGCTACATTTTGAATCGAAAGTAGAGCCTCGCAGATGGGCTCATTCTACTCCTCATCAAATTCTACAGTTAGCATTCCCCAAAGGTAAATTTGCTGTACGAGCTTCCGTTTCCGAGATATTTGACAAAAACCGTACAGATTTGAAAAATGATGTGTGAAATGTCCTTGAAATCGGACAAAAACTGTACAGATATGAAAAATGATGTGGTTCAATCGGCTACATTTTGAATCGAAAGTCGTAGAGCCTCGCAGATGGGCTCATTCGATTCCTCATCAAATTCTACAGTTAGCATTCCCCGAAGGTAAATTTGCTGTACGAGCTTCCGTTTCCGAGATATTTGACAAAAACCGTACAGATTTGAAAAATGATGTCAAATGTCCTTGAAATCGGACAAAAACCGTACAGATATGAAAAATTATGTGGTTCAATCGGCTACATTTTGAATCGAAAGTCGTAGAGCCTCGCAGATGGGCTCATTCGATTCCTCATCAAATTCTACAGTTAGCATTCCCCGAAGGTAAATTTGCTGTACGAGCTTCCGTTTCCGAGATATTTGACAAAAACCGTACAGATTTGAAAAATGATGTGTCAAATGTCCTTGAAATCGGACAAAAACCGTACAGATATGAAAAATTATGTGGTTCAATCGGCTACATTTTGAATCGAAAGTCGTAGAGCCTCGCAGATGGGCTCATTCGATTCCTCATCAAATTCTACAGTTAGCATTCCCCGAAGGTAAATTTGCTGTACGAGCTTCCGTTTCCGAGATATTTGACAAAAACCGTACAGATTTGAAAAATGATGTGTCAAATGTCCTTGAAATCGGACAAAAACCGTACAGATATGAAAAATTATGTGGTTCAATCGGCTACATTTTGAATCGAAAGTCGTAGAGCCTCGCAGATGGGCTCATTCTACTCCTCATCAAATTCTACAGTTAGCATTCCCCTATGCAGGTAAATTTGCTGTACGAGCTTCCGTTTCCGAGATATTTGACAAAAACCGTACAGATATGAAAAATGATGTGGTTCAAACGGCTATAACTTTTGAATTGAAAGTCGTAGAGCCTCGCAGATGGGCTCATTCTACTCCTCATCAAATTCTACAGTTAGCATTCCCCTATGCAGGTAAATTTGCTGTACGAGCTTCCGTTTCCGAGATATTTGACAAAAACCGTACAGATTTGAAAAATGATGTGTCAAATGTCCTTGAAATCGGACAAAAACCGTACAGATATGAAAAATTATGTGGTTCAATCGGCTACATTTTGAATCGAAAGTCGTAGAGCCTCGCAGATGGGCTCATTCGATTCCTCATCAAATTCTACAGTTAGCATTCCCCGAAGGTAAATTTGCTGTACGAGCTTCCGTTTCCGAGATATTTGACAAAAACCGTACAGATTTGAAAAATGATGTGTGAAATGTCCTTGAAATCGGACAAAAACCGTACAGATATGAAAAATGATGTGGTTCAATCGGCTACATTTTGAATCGAAAGTCGTAGAGCCTCGCAGATGGGCTCATTCGATTCCTCATCAAATTCTACAGTTAGCATTCCCCAAAGGTAAATTTGCTGTACGAGCTTCCGTTTCCGAGATATTTGACAAAAACCGTACAGATATGAAAAATTATGTGGTTCAAACGGCTATAACTTTTGAATCGAAAGTTGTAGAGCCTCGCAGATGGGCTCATTCGATTCCTCATCAAATTCTACAGTTAGCATTCCCCAAAGGTAAATTTGCTGTACGAGCTTCCGTTTCCGAGATATTTGACAAAAACCGTACAGATATGAAAAATTATGTGGTTCAAACGGCTATAAGTTTTGAATCGAAAGTCGTAGAGCCTCGCAGATGGGCTCATTCTACTCCTCATCAAATTCTACAGTTAGCATTCCCCTATGCAGGTAAATTTGCTGTACGAGCTTCCGTTTCCGAGATATTTGACAAAAACCGTACAGATTTGAAAAATGATGTGTCAAATGTCCTTGAAATCGGACAAAAACCGTACAGATATGAAAAATTATGTGGTTCAATCGGCTACATTTTGAATCGAAAGTCGTAGAGCCTCGCAGATGGGCTCATTCGATTCCTCATCAAATTCTACAGTTAGCATTCCCCGAAGGTAAATTTGCTGTACGAGCTTCCGTTTCCGAGATATTTGACAAAAACCGTACAGATTTGAAAAATGATGTGTGAAATGTCCTTGAAATCGGACAAAAACCGTACAGATATGAAAAATGATGTGGTTCAATCGGCTACATTTTGAATCGAAAGTCGTAGAGCCTCGCAGATGGGCTCATTCGATTCCTCATCAAATTCTACAGTTAGCATTCCCCAAAGGTAAATTTGCTGTACGAGCTTCCGTTTCCGAGATATTTGACAAAAACCGTACAGATATGAAAAATTATGTGGTTCAAACGGCTATAACTTTTGAATCGAAAGTCGTAGAGCCTCGCAGATGGGCTCATTCGATTCCTCATCAAATTCTACAGTTAGCATTCCCCAAAGGTAAATTTGCTGTACGAGCTTCCGTTTCCGAGATATTTGACAAAAACCGTACAGATATGAAAAATTATGTGGTTCAAACGGCTATAAGTTTTGAATCGAAAGTCGTAGAGCCTCGCAGATGGGCTCATTCTACTCCTCATCAAATTCTACAGTTAGCATTCCCCTATGCAGGTAAATTTGCTGTACGAGCTTCCGTTTCCGAGATATTTGACAAAAACCGTACAGATTTGAAAAATGATGTGTCAAATGTCCTTGAAATCGGACAAAAACCGTACAGATATGAAAAATGATGTGGTTTAATCGGCTACATTTTGAATCGAAAGTCGTAGAGCCTCGCAGATGGGCTCATTCTACTCCTCATCAAATTCTACAGTTAGCATTCCCCAAAGGTAAATTTGCTGTACGAGCTTCCGTTTTCGAGATATTTGACAAAAACCGTACAGATTTGAAAAATGATGTGTGAAATGTCCTTGAAATCGGACAAAAACCGTACAGATATGAAAAATGATGTGGTTCAATCGGCTACATTTTGAATCGAAAGTCGTAGAGCCTCGCAGATGGGCTCATTCGATTCCTCATCAAATTCTACAGTTAGCATTCCCCTGTGCAGGTAAATTTGCTGTACGAGCTTCCGTTTCCGAGATATTTGACAAAAACCGTACAGATTTGAAAAATGATGTGTCAAATGTCCTTGAAATCGGACAAAAACCGTACAGATATGAAAAATTATGTGGGTCAATCGGCTACATTTTGAATCGAAAGTCGTAGAGCCTCGCAGATGGGCTCATTCTACTCCTCATCAAATTCTACAGTTAGCATTCCCCAAAGGTAAATTTGCTGTACGAGCTTCCGTTTCCGAGATATTTGACAAAAACCGTACAGATATGAAAAATTATGTGGTTCAAACGGCTATAACTTTTGAATCGAAAGTCGTAGAGCCTCGCAGATGGGCTCATTCTACTCTTCATCAAATTCTACAGTTAGCATTCCCCTATGCAGGTAAATTTGCTGTACGAGCTTCCGTTTCCGAGATATTTGACAAAAACCGTACAGATTTGAAAAATGATGTGTCAAATGTCCTTGAAATCGGACAAAAACAGTACAGATATGAAAAATTATGTGGTTCAATCGGCTACATTTTGAATCGAAAGTCGTAGAGCCTCGCAGATGGGCTCATTCTACTCCTCATCAAATTCTACAGTTAGCATTCCCCTATGCAGGTAAATTTGCTGTACGAGCTTCCGTTTCCGAGATATTTGACAAAAACCGTACAGATATGAAAAATGATGTGGTTCAAACGGCTATAACTTTTGAATTGAAAGTCGTAGAGCCTCGCAGATGGGCTCATTCTACTCCTCATCAAATTCTACAGTTAGCATTCCCCTATGCAGGTAAATTTGCTGTACGAGCTTCCGTTTCCGAGATATTTGACAAAAACCGTACAGATTTGAAAAATGATGTGTCAAATGTCCTTGAAATCGGACAAAAACCGTACAGATATGAAAAATTATGTGGTTTAATCGGCTACATTTTGAATCGAAAGTCGTAGAGCCTCGCAGATGGGCTCATTCGATTCCTCATCAAATTCTACAGTTAGCATTCCCCGAAGGTAAATTTGCTGTACGAGCTTCCGTTTCCGAGATATTTGACAAAAACCGTACAGATTTGAAAAATGATGTGTGAAATGTCCTTGAAATCGGACAAAAACCGTACAGATATGAAAAATGATGTGGTTCAATCGGCTACATTTTGAATCGAAAGTCGTAGAGCCTCGCAGATGGGCCCATTCGATTCCTCATCAAATTCTACAGTTAGCATTCCCCAAAGGTAAATTTGCTGTACGAGCTTCCGTTTCCGAGATATTTGACAAAAACCGTACAGATATGAAAAATTATGTGGTTCAAACGGCTATAACTTTTGAATCGAAAGTCGTAGAGCCTCGCAGATGGGCTCATTCGATTCCTCATCAAATTCTACAGTTAGCATTCCCCAAAGGTAAATTTGCTGTACGAGCTTCCGTTTCCGAGATTTTTGACAAAAACCGTACAGATATGAAAAATTATGTGGTTCAAACGGCTATAAGTTTTGAATCGAAAGTCGTAGAGCCTCGCAGATGGGCTCATTCTACTCCTCATCAAATTCTACAGTTAGCATTCCCCTATGCAGGTAAATTTGCTGTACGAGCTTCCGTTTCCGAGATATTTGACAAAAACCGTACAGATTTGAAAAATGATGTGTCAAATGTCCTTGAAATCGGACAAAAACCGTACAGATATGAAAAATGATGTGGTTTAATCGGCTACATTTTGAATCGAAAGTCGTAGAGCCTCGCAGATGGGCTCATTCTACTCCTCATCAAATTCTACAGTTAGCATTCCCCAAAGGTAAATTTGCTGTACGAGCTTCCGTTTCCGAGATATTTGACAAAAACCGTACAGATTTGAAAAATGATGTGTGAAATGTCCTTGAAATCGGACAAAAACCGTACAGATATGAAAAATGATGTGGTTCAATCGGCTACATTTTGAATCGAAAGTCGTAGAGCCTCGCAGATGGGCTCATTCGATTCCTCATCAAATTCTACAGTTAGCATTCCCCTGTGCAGGTAAATTTGCTGTACGAGCTTCCGTTTCCGAGATATTTGACAAAAACCGTACAGATTTGAAAAATGATGTGTCAAATGTCCTTGAAATCGGACAAAAACCGTACAGATATGAAAAATTATGTGGGTCAATCGGCTACATTTTGAATCGAAAGTCGTAGAGCCTCGCAGATGGGCTCATTCTACTCCTCATCAAATTCTACAGTTAGCATTCCCCAAAGGTAAATTTGCTGTACGAGCTTCCGTTTCCGAGATATTTGACAAAAACCGTACAGATATGAAAAATTATGTGGTTCAAACGGCTATAACTTTTGAATCGAAAGTCGTAGAGCCTCGCAGATGGGCTCATTCTACTCTTCATCAAATTCTACAGTTAGCATTCCCCTATGCAGGTAAATTTGCTGTACGAGCTTCCGTTTCCGAGATATTTGACAAAAACCGTACAGATTTGAAAAATGATGTGTCAAATGTCCTTGAAATCGGACAAAAACCGTACAGATATGAAAAATTATGTGGTTCAATCGGCTACATTTTGAATCGAAAGTCGTAGAGCCTCGCAGATGGGCTCATTCTACTCCTCATCAAATTCTACAGTTAGCATTCCCCAAAGGTAAATTTGCTGTACGAGCTTCCGTTTCCGAGATATTTGACAAAAACCGTACAGATATGAAAAATTATGTGGTTCAAACGGCTATAACTTTTGAATCGAAAGTCGCAGAGCCTCGCAGATGGGCTCATTCGATTCCTCATCAAATTCTACAGTTAGCATTCCCCAAAGGTAAATTTGCTGTACGAGCTTCCGTTTCCGAGATTTTTGACAAAAACCGTACAGATATGAAAAATTATGTGGTTCAAACGGCTATAACTTTTGAATCGAAAGTCGTAGAGCCTCGCAGATGGGCTCATTCTACTCCTCATCAAATTCTACAGTTAGCATTCCCCTGTGCAGGTAAATTTGCTGTACGAGCTTCCGTTTCCGAGATATTTGACAAAAACCGTACAGATTTGAAAAATGATGTGTGAAATGTCCTTGAAATCGGACAAAAACCGTACAGATATGAAAAATGATGTGGTTCAATCGGCTACATTTTGAATCGAAAGTCGTAGAGCCTCGCAGATGGGCTCATTCTACTCCTCATCAAATTCTACAGTTAGCATTCCCCAAAGGTAAATTTGCTGTACGAGCTTCCGTTTCCGAGATATTTGACAAAAACCGTACAGATTTGAAAAATGATGTGTGAAATGTCCTTGAAATCGGACAAAAACCGTACAGATATGAAAAATGATGTGGTTCAATCGGCTACATTTTGAATCGAAAGTCGTAGAGCCTCGCAGATGGGCTCATTCGATTCCTCATCAAATTCTACAGTTAGCATTCCCCGAAGGTAAATTTGCTGTATGAGCTTCCGTTTCCGAGATATTTGACAAAAAACGTACAGATTTGAAAAATGATGTGTCAAATGTCCTTGAAATCGGACAAAAACCGTACAGATATGAAAAATTATGTGGTTCAAACGGCTATAAATTTTGAATCGAAAGTCGTAGAGCCTCGCAGATGGGCTCATTCTACTCCTCATCAAATTCTACAGTTAGCATTCCCCTGTGTAGGTAAATTTGCTGTACGAACTTCCGTTTCCGAGATATTTGACAAAAACCGTACAGATTTGAAAAATGATGTCAAATGTCCTTGAAATCGGACAAAAACCGTACAGATATGAAAAATTATGTGGTTCAATCGGCTACATTTTGAATCGAAAGTCGTAGAGCCTCGCAGATGGGCTCATTCGATTCCTCATCAAATTCTACAGTTAGCATTCCCCGAAGGTAAATTTGCTGTACGAGCTTCCGTTTCCGAGATATTTGACAAAAACCGTACAGATTTGAAAAATGATGTGTCAAATGTCCTTGAAATCGGACAAAAACCGTACAGATATGAAAAATTATGTGGTTCAATCGGCTACATTTTGAATCGAAAGTCGTAGAGCCTCGCAGATGGGCTCATTCGATTCCTCATCAAATTCTACAGTTAGCATTCCCCGAAGGTAAATTTGCTGTACGAGCTTCCGTTTCCGAGATATTTGACAAAAACCGTACAGATATGAAAAATTATGTGGTTCAAACGGCTATAAGTTTTGAATCGAAAGTCGTAGAGCCTCGCAGATGGGCTCATTCTACTCCTCATCAAATTCTACAGTTAGCATTCCCCAAAGGTAAATTTGCTGTACGAGCTTCCGTTTCCGAGATATTTGACAAAAACCGTACAGATTTGAAAAATGATGTGTCAAATGTCCTTGAAATCGGACAAAAACCGTACAGATATGAAAAATTATGTGGTTCAATCGGCTACATTTTGAATCGAAAGTCGTAGAGCCTCGCAGATGGGCTCATTCGATTCCTCATCAAATTCTACAGTTAGCATTCCCCGAAGGTAAATTTGCTGTACGAGCTTCCGTTTCCGAGATATTTGACAAAAACCGTACAGATATGAAAAATTATGTGGTTCAAACGGCTATAAGTTTTGAATCGAAAGTCGTAGAGCCTCGCAGATGGGCTCATTCTACTCCTCATCAAATTCTACAGTTAGCATTCCCCAAAGGTAAATTTGCTGTACGAGCTTCCGTTTCCGAGATATTTGACAAAAACCGTACAGATTTGAAAAATTATGTGTCAAATGTCCTTGAAATCGGACAAAAACCGTACAGATATGAAAAATTATGTGGTTCAATCGGCTACATTTTGAATCGAAAGTCGTAGAGCCTCGCAGATGGGCTCATTCGATTCCTCATCAAATTCTACAGTTAGCATTCCCCAAAGGTAAATTTGCTGTACGAGCTTCCGTTTCCGAGATATTTGACAAAAACCGTACAGATATGAAAAATTATGTGGTTCAAACGGCTATAACTTTTGAATCGAAAGTCGTAGAGCCTCGCAGATGGGCTCATTCGATTCCTCATCAAATTCTACAGTTAGCATTCCCCAAAGGTAAATTTGCTGTACGAGCTTCCGTTTCCGAGATATTTGACAAAAACCGTACAGATATGAAAAATTATGTGGTTCAAACGGCTATAAGTTTTGAATCGAAAGTCGTAGAGCCTCGCAGATGGGCTCATTCTACTCCTCATCAAATTCTACAGTTAGCATTCCCCTATGCAGGTAAATTTGCTGTACGAGCTTCCGTTTCCGAGATATTTGACAAAAACCGTACAGATTTGAAAAATGATGTGTCAAATGTCCTTGAAATCGGACAAAAACCGTACAGATATGAAAAATGATGTGGTTCAATCGGCTACATTTTGAATCGAAAGTCGTAGAGCCTCGCAGATGGGCTCATTCTACTCCTCATCAAATTCTACAGTTAGCATTCCCCTATGCAGGTAAATTTGCTGTACGAGCTTCCGTTTCCGAGATATTTGACAAAAACCGTACAGATATGAAAAATGATGTGGTTCAAACGGCTATAACTTTTGAATTGAAAGTCGTAGAGCCTCGCAGATGGGCTCATTCTACTCCTCATCAAATTCTACAGTTAGCATTCCCCTATGCAGGTAAATTTGCTGTACGAGCTTCCGTTTCCGAGATATTTGACAAAAACCGTACAGATTTGAAAAATGATGTGTCAAATGTCCTTGAAATCGGACAAAAACCGTACAGATATGAAAAATTATGTGGTTCAATCGGCTACATTTTGAATCGAAAGTCGTAGAGCCTCGCAGATGGGCTCATTCGATTCCTCATCAAATTCTACAGTTAGCATTCCCCGAAGGTAAATTTGCTGTACGAGCTTCCGTTTCCGAGATATTTGACAAAAACCGTACAGATTTGAAAAATGATGTGTGAAATGTCCTTGAAATCGGACAAAAACCGTACAGGTATGAAAAATGATGTGGTTCAATCGGCTACATTTTGAATCGAAAGTCGTAGAGCCTCGCAGATGGGCTCATTCGATTCCTCATCAAATTCTACAGTTAGCATTCCCCAAAGGTAAATTTGCTGTACGAGCTTCCGTTTCCGAGATATTTGACAAAAACCGTACAGATATGAAAAATTATGTGGTTCAAACGGCTATAACTTTTGAATCGAAAGTCGTAGAGCCTCGCAGATGGGCTCATTCGATTCCTCATCAAATTCTACAGTTAGCATTCCCCAAAGGTAAATTTGCTGTACGAGCTTCCGTTTCCGAGATTTTTGACAAAAACCGTACAGATATGAAAAATTATGTGGTTCAAACGGCTATAACTTTTGAATCGAAAGTCGTAGAGCCTCGCAGATGGGCTCATTCTACTCCTCATCAAATTCTACAGTTAGCATTCCCCTGTGCAGGTAAATTTGCTGTACGAGCTTCCGTTTCCGAGATATTTGACAAAAACCGTACAGATTTGAAAAATGATGTGTCAAATGTCCTTGAAATCGGACAAAAACCGTACAGATATGAAAAATGATGTGGTTCAATCGGCTACATTTTGAATCGAAAGTCGTAGAGCCTCGCAGATGGGCTCATTCTACTCCTCATCAAATTCTACAGTTAGCATTCCCCAAAGGTAAATTTGCTGTACGAGCTTCCGTTTCCGAGATATTTGACAAAAACCGTACAGATTTGAAAAATGATGTGTGAAATGTCCTTGAAATCGGACAAAAACCGTACAGATATGAAAAATGATGTGGTTCAATCGGCTACATTTTGAATCGAAAGTCGTAGAGCCTCGCAGATGGGCTCATTCGATTCCTCATCAAATTCTACAGTTAGCATTCCCCTGTGCAGGTAAATTTGCTGTACGAGCTTCCGTTTCCGAGATATTTGACAAAAACCGTACAGATTTGAAAAATGATGTGTCAAATGTCCTTGAAATCGGACAAAAACCGTACAGATATGAAAAATTATGTGGGTCAATCGGCTACATTTTGAATCGAAAGTCGTAGAGCCTCGCAGATGGGCTCATTCTACTCCTCATCAAATTCTACAGTTAGCATTCCCCAAAGGTAAATTTGCTGTACGAGCTTCCGTTTCCGAGATATTTGACAAAAACCGTACAGATATGAAAAATTATGTGGTTCAAACGGCTATAACTTTTGAATCGAAAGTCGTAGAGCCTCGCAGATGGGCTCATTCTACTCTTCATCAAATTCTACAGTTAGCATTCCCCTATGCAGGTAAATTTGCTGTACGAGCTTCCGTTTCCGAGATATTTGACAAAAACCGTACAGATTTGAAAAATGATGTGTCAAATGTCCTTGAAATCGGACAAAAACCGTACAGATATGAAAAATTATGTGGTTCAATCGGCTACATTTTGAATCGAAAGTCGTAGAGCCTCGCAGATGGGCTCATTCTACTCCTCATCAAATTCTACAGTTAGCATTCCCCAAAGGTAAATTTGCTGTACGAGCTTCCGTTTCCGAGATATTTGACAAAAACCGTACAGATTTGAAAAATGATGTGTGAAATGTCCTTGAAATCGGACAAAAACCGTACAGATATGAAAAATGATGTGGTTCAATCGGCTACATTTTGAATCGAAAGTCGTAGAGCCTCGCAGATGGGCTCATTCGATTCCTCATCAAATTCTACAGTTAGCATTCCCCGAAGGTAAATTTGCTGTACGAGCTTCCGTTTCCGAGATATTTGACAAAAAACGTACAGATTTGAAAAATGATGTGTCAAATGTCCTTGAAATCGGACAAAAACTGTACAGATATGAAAAATTATGTGGTTCAAACGGCTATAAATTTTGAATCGAAAGTCGTAGAGCCTCGCAGATGGGCTCATTCTACTCCTCATCAAATTCTACAGTTAGCATTCCCCTGTGTAGGTAAATTTGCTGTACGAACCTTCGTTTCCGAGATATTTGACAAAAACCGTACAGATTTGAAAAATGATGTGTCAAATGTCCTTGAAATCGGACAAAAACCGTACAGATATGAAAAATTATGTGGTTTAATCGGCTACATTTTTAATCGAAAGTCGTAGAGCCTCGCAGATGGGCTCATTCGATTCCTCATCAAATTCTACAGTTAGCATTCCCCGAAGGTAAATTTGCTGTACGAGCTTCCGTTTCCGAGATATTTGACAAAAACCGTACAGATTTGAAAAATGATGTGTCAAATGTCCTTGAAATCGGACAAAAACCGTACAGATATGAAAAATTATGTGGTTCAATCGGCTACATTTTGAATCGAAAGTCGTAGAGCCTCGCAGATGGGCTCATTCGATTCCTCATCAAATTCTACAGTTAGCATTCCCCGAAGGTAAATTTGCTGTACGAGCTTCCGTTTCCGAGATATTTGACAAAAACCGTACAGATTTGAAAAATGATGTGTCAAATGTCCTTGAAATCGGACAAAAACCGTACAGATATGAAAAATTATGTGGTTCAAACGGCTATAACTTTTGAATCGAAAGTCGTAGAGCCTCGCAGATTGGCTCATTCTACTCCTCATCAAATTCTACAGTTAGCATTCCCCAAAGGTAAATTTGCTGTACGAGCTTCCGTTTCCGAGATATTTGACAAAAACCGTACAGATTTGAAAAAATGATGTGTCAAATGTCCTTGAAATCGGACAAAAACCGTACAGATATGAAAAATTATGTGGTTCAAACGGCTACATTTTGAATCGAAAGTCGTAGAGCCTCGCAGATGGGCTCATTCTACTCCTCATCAAATTCTACAGTTAGCATTCCCCTATGCAGGTAAATTTGCTGTACGAGCTTCCGTTTCCGAGATATTTGACAAAAACCGTACAGATTTGAAAAATGATGTGTCAAATGTCCTTGAAATCGGACAAAAACCGTACAGATATGAAAAATGATGTGGTTTAATCGGCTACATTTTGAATCGAAAGTCGTAGAGCCTCGCAGATGGGCTCATTCTACTCCTCATCAAATTCTACAGTTAGCATTCCCCAAAGGTAAATTTGCTGTACGAGCTTCCGTTTCCGAGATATTTGACAAAAACCGTACAGATTTGAAAAATGATGTGTGAAATGTCCTTGAAATCGGACAAAAACCGTACAGATATGAAAAATGATGTGGTTCAATCGGCTACATTTTGAATCGAAAGTCGTAGAGCCTCGCAGATGGGCTCATTCGATTCCTCATCAAATTCTACAGTTAGCATTCCCCTGTGCAGGTAAATTTGCTGTACGAGCTTCCGTTTCCGAGATATTTGACAAAAACCGTACAGATTTGAAAAATGATGTGTCAAATGTCCTTGAAATCGGACAAAAACCGTACAGATATGAAAAATTATGTGGGTCAATCGGCTACATTTTGAATCGAAAGTCGTAGAGCCTCGCAGATGGGCTCATTCTACTCCTCATCAAATTCTACAGTTAGCATTCCCCAAAGGTAAATTTGCTGTACGAGCTTCCGTTTCCGAGATATTTGACAAAAACCGTACAGATATGAAAAATTATGTGGTTCAAACGGCTATAACTTTTGAATCGAAAGTCGTAGAGCCTCGCAGATGGGCTCATTCTACTCTTCATCAAATTCTACAGTTAGCATTCCCCTATGCAGGTAAATTTGCTGTACGAGCTTCCGTTTCCGAGATATTTGACAAAAACCGTACAGATTTGAAAAATGATGTGTCAAATGTCCTTGAAATCGGACAAAAACCGTACAGATATGAAAAATTATGTGGTTCAATCGGCTACATTTTGAATCGAAAGTCGTAGAGCCTCGCAGATGGGCTCATTCTACTCCTCATCAAATTCTACAGTTAGCATTCCCCAAAGGTAAATTTGCTGTACGAGCTTCCGTTTCCGAGATATTTGACAAAAACCGTACAGATATGAAAAATTATGTGGTTCAAACGGCTATAACTTTTGAATCGAAAGTCGCAGAGCCTCGCAGATGGGCTCATTCGATTCCTCATCAAATTCTACAGTTAGCATTCCCCAAAGGTAAATTTGCTGTACGAGCTTCCGTTTCCGAGATTTTTGACAAAAACCGTACAGATATGAAAAATTATGTGGTTCAAACGGCTATAACTTTTGAATCGAAAGTCGTAGAGCCTCGCAGATGGGCTCATTCTACTCCTCATCAAATTCTACAGTTAGCATTCCCCTGTGCAGGTAAATTTGCTGTACGAGCTTCCGTTTCCGAGATATTTGACAAAAACCGTACAGATTTGAAAAATGATGTGTGAAATGTCCTTGAAATCGGACAAAAACCGTACAGATATGAAAAATGATGTGGTTCAATCGGCTACATTTTGAATCGAAAGTCGTAGAGCCTCGCAGATGGGCTCATTCTACTCCTCATCAAATTCTACAGTTAGCATTCCCCAAAGGTAAATTTGCTGTACGAGCTTCCGTTTCCGAGATATTTGACAAAAACCGTACAGATTTGAAAAATGATGTGTGAAATGTCCTTGAAATCGGACAAAAACCGTACAGATATGAAAAATGATGTGGTTCAATCGGCTACATTTTGAATCGAAAGTCGTAGAGCCTCGCAGATGGGCTCATTCGATTCCTCATCAAATTCTACAGTTAGCATTCCCCGAAGGTAAATTTGCTGTATGAGCTTCCGTTTCCGAGATATTTGACAAAAAACGTACAGATTTGAAAAATGATGTGTCAAATGTCCTTGAAATCGGACAAAAACCGTACAGATATGAAAAATTATGTGGTTCAAACGGCTATAAATTTTGAATCGAAAGTCGTAGAGCCTCGCAGATGGGCTCATTCTACTCCTCATCAAATTCTACAGTTAGCATTCCCCTGTGTAGGTAAATTTGCTGTACGAACTTCCGTTTCCGAGATATTTGACAAAAACCGTACAGATTTGAAAAATGATGTCAAATGTCCTTGAAATCGGACAAAAACCGTACAGATATGAAAAATTATGTGGTTCAATCGGCTACATTTTGAATCGAAAGTCGTAGAGCCTCGCAGATGGGCTCATTCGATTCCTCATCAAATTCTACAGTTAGCATTCCCCGAAGGTAAATTTGCTGTACGAGCTTCCGTTTCCGAGATATTTGACAAAAACCGTACAGATTTGAAAAATGATGTGTCAAATGTCCTTGAAATCGGACAAAAACCGTACAGATATGAAAAATTATGTGGTTCAATCGGCTACATTTTGAATCGAAAGTCGTAGAGCCTCGCAGATGGGCTCATTCGATTCCTCATCAAATTCTACAGTTAGCATTCCCCGAAGGTAAATTTGCTGTACGAGCTTCCGTTTCCGAGATATTTGACAAAAACCGTACAGATATGAAAAATTATGTGGTTCAAACGGCTATAAGTTTTGAATCGAAAGTCGTAGAGCCTCGCAGATGGGCTCATTCTACTCCTCATCAAATTCTACAGTTAGCATTCCCCAAAGGTAAATTTGCTGTACGAGCTTCCGTTTCCGAGATATTTGACAAAAACCGTACAGATTTGAAAAATGATGTGTCAAATGTCCTTGAAATCGGACAAAAACCGTACAGATATGAAAAATTATGTGGTTCAATCGGCTACATTTTGAATCGAAAGTCGTAGAGCCTCGCAGATGGGCTCATTCGATTCCTCATCAAATTCTACAGTTAGCATTCCCCGAAGGTAAATTTGCTGTACGAGCTTCCGTTTCCGAGATATTTGACAAAAACCGTACAGATATGAAAAATTATGTGGTTCAAACGGCTATAAGTTTTGAATCGAAAGTCGTAGAGCCTCGCAGATGGGCTCATTCTACTCCTCATCAAATTCTACAGTTAGCATTCCCCAAAGGTAAATTTGCTGTACGAGCTTCCGTTTCCGAGATATTTGACAAAAACCGTACAGATTTGAAAAATTATGTGTCAAATGTCCTTGAAATCGGACAAAAACCGTACAGATATGAAAAATTATGTGGTTCAATCGGCTACATTTTGAATCGAAAGTCGTAGAGCCTCGCAGATGGGCTCATTCGATTCCTCATCAAATTCTACAGTTAGCATTCCCCAAAGGTAAATTTGCTGTACGAGCTTCCGTTTCCGAGATATTTGACAAAAACCGTACAGATATGAAAAATTATGTGGTTCAAACGGCTATAACTTTTGAATCGAAAGTCGTAGAGCCTCGCAGATGGGCTCATTCGATTCCTCATCAAATTCTACAGTTAGCATTCCCCAAAGGTAAATTTGCTGTACGAGCTTCCGTTTCCGAGATATTTGACAAAAACCGTACAGATATGAAAAATTATGTGGTTCAAACGGCTATAAGTTTTGAATCGAAAGTCGTAGAGCCTCGCAGATGGGCTCATTCTACTCCTCATCAAATTCTACAGTTAGCATTCCCCTATGCAGGTAAATTTGCTGTACGAGCTTCCGTTTCCGAGATATTTGACAAAAACCGTACAGATTTGAAAAATGATGTGTCAAATGTCCTTGAAATCGGACAAAAACCGTACAGATATGAAAAATGATGTGGTTCAATCGGCTACATTTTGAATCGAAAGTCGTAGAGCCTCGCAGATGGGCTCATTCTACTCCTCATCAAATTCTACAGTTAGCATTCCCCTATGCAGGTAAATTTGCTGTACGAGCTTCCGTTTCCGAGATATTTGACAAAAACCGTACAGATATGAAAAATGATGTGGTTCAAACGGCTATAACTTTTGAATTGAAAGTCGTAGAGCCTCGCAGATGGGCTCATTCTACTCCTCATCAAATTCTACAGTTAGCATTCCCCTATGCAGGTAAATTTGCTGTACGAGCTTCCGTTTCCGAGATATTTGACAAAAACCGTACAGATTTGAAAAATGATGTGTCAAATGTCCTTGAAATCGGACAAAAACCGTACAGATATGAAAAATTATGTGGTTCAATCGGCTACATTTTGAATCGAAAGTCGTAGAGCCTCGCAGATGGGCTCATTCGATTCCTCATCAAATTCTACAGTTAGCATTCCCCGAAGGTAAATTTGCTGTACGAGCTTCCGTTTCCGAGATATTTGACAAAAACCGTACAGATTTGAAAAATGATGTGTGAAATGTCCTTGAAATCGGACAAAAACCGTACAGGTATGAAAAATGATGTGGTTCAATCGGCTACATTTTGAATCGAAAGTCGTAGAGCCTCGCAGATGGGCTCATTCGATTCCTCATCAAATTCTACAGTTAGCATTCCCCAAAGGTAAATTTGCTGTACGAGCTTCCGTTTCCGAGATATTTGACAAAAACCGTACAGATATGAAAAATTATGTGGTTCAAACGGCTATAACTTTTGAATCGAAAGTCGTAGAGCCTCGCAGATGGGCTCATTCGATTCCTCATCAAATTCTACAGTTAGCATTCCCCAAAGGTAAATTTGCTGTACGAGCTTCCGTTTCCGAGATTTTTGACAAAAACCGTACAGATATGAAAAATTATGTGGTTCAAACGGCTATAACTTTTGAATCGAAAGTCGTAGAGCCTCGCAGATGGGCTCATTCTACTCCTCATCAAATTCTACAGTTAGCATTCCCCTGTGCAGGTAAATTTGCTGTACGAGCTTCCGTTTCCGAGATATTTGACAAAAACCGTACAGATTTGAAAAATGATGTGTCAAATGTCCTTGAAATCGGACAAAAACCGTACAGATATGAAAAATGATGTGGTTCAATCGGCTACATTTTGAATCGAAAGTCGTAGAGCCTCGCAGATGGGCTCATTCTACTCCTCATCAAATTCTACAGTTAGCATTCCCCAAAGGTAAATTTGCTGTACGAGCTTCCGTTTCCGAGATATTTGACAAAAACCGTACAGATTTGAAAAATGATGTGTGAAATGTCCTTGAAATCGGACAAAAACCGTACAGATATGAAAAATGATGTGGTTCAATCGGCTACATTTTGAATCGAAAGTCGTAGAGCCTCGCAGATGGGCTCATTCGATTCCTCATCAAATTCTACAGTTAGCATTCCCCTGTGCAGGTAAATTTGCTGTACGAGCTTCCGTTTCCGAGATATTTGACAAAAACCGTACAGATTTGAAAAATGATGTGTCAAATGTCCTTGAAATCGGACAAAAACCGTACAGATATGAAAAATTATGTGGGTCAATCGGCTACATTTTGAATCGAAAGTCGTAGAGCCTCGCAGATGGGCTCATTCTACTCCTCATCAAATTCTACAGTTAGCATTCCCCAAAGGTAAATTTGCTGTACGAGCTTCCGTTTCCGAGATATTTGACAAAAACCGTACAGATATGAAAAATTATGTGGTTCAAACGGCTATAACTTTTGAATCGAAAGTCGTAGAGCCTCGCAGATGGGCTCATTCTACTCTTCATCAAATTCTACAGTTAGCATTCCCCTATGCAGGTAAATTTGCTGTACGAGCTTCCGTTTCCGAGATATTTGACAAAAACCGTACAGATTTGAAAAATGATGTGTCAAATGTCCTTGAAATCGGACAAAAACCGTACAGATATGAAAAATTATGTGGTTCAATCGGCTACATTTTGAATCGAAAGTCGTAGAGCCTCGCAGATGGGCTCATTCTACTCCTCATCAAATTCTACAGTTAGCATTCCCCAAAGGTAAATTTGCTGTACGAGCTTCCGTTTCCGAGATATTTGACAAAAACCGTACAGATTTGAAAAATGATGTGTGAAATGTCCTTGAAATCGGACAAAAACCGTACAGATATGAAAAATGATGTGGTTCAATCGGCTACATTTTGAATCGAAAGTCGTAGAGCCTCGCAGATGGGCTCATTCGATTCCTCATCAAATTCTACAGTTAGCATTCCCCGAAGGTAAATTTGCTGTACGAGCTTCCGTTTCCGAGATATTTGACAAAAAACGTACAGATTTGAAAAATGATGTGTCAAATGTCCTTGAAATCGGACAAAAACTGTACAGATATGAAAAATTATGTGGTTCAAACGGCTATAAATTTTGAATCGAAAGTCGTAGAGCCTCGCAGATGGGCTCATTCTACTCCTCATCAAATTCTACAGTTAGCATTCCCCTGTGTAGGTAAATTTGCTGTACGAACCTTCGTTTCCGAGATATTTGACAAAAACCGTACAGATTTGAAAAATGATGTGTCAAATGTCCTTGAAATCGGACAAAAACCGTACAGATATGAAAAATTATGTGGTTTAATCGGCTACATTTTTAATCGAAAGTCGTAGAGCCTCGCAGATGGGCTCATTCGATTCCTCATCAAATTCTACAGTTAGCATTCCCCGAAGGTAAATTTGCTGTACGAGCTTCCGTTTCCGAGATATTTGACAAAAACCGTACAGATTTGAAAAATGATGTGTCAAATGTCCTTGAAATCGGACAAAAACCGTACAGATATGAAAAATTATGTGGTTCAATCGGCTACATTTTGAATCGAAAGTCGTAGAGCCTCGCAGATGGGCTCATTCGATTCCTCATCAAATTCTACAGTTAGCATTCCCCGAAGGTAAATTTGCTGTACGAGCTTCCGTTTCCGAGATATTTGACAAAAACCGTACAGATTTGAAAAATGATGTGTCAAATGTCCTTGAAATCGGACAAAAACCGTACAGATATGAAAAATTATGTGGTTCAAACGGCTATAACTTTTGAATCGAAAGTCGTAGAGCCTCGCAGATTGGCTCATTCTACTCCTCATCAAATTCTACAGTTAGCATTCCCCAAAGGTAAATTTGCTGTACGAGCTTCCGTTTCCGAGATATTTGACAAAAACCGTACAGATTTGAAAAAATGATGTGTCAAATGTCCTTGAAATCGGACAAAAACCGTACAGATATGAAAAATTATGTGGTTCAAACGGCTACATTTTGAATCGAAAGTCGTAGAGCCTCGCAGATGGGCTCATTCTACTCCTCATCAAATTCTACAGTTAGCATTCCCCTATGCAGGTAAATTTGCTGTACGAGCTTCCGTTTCCGAGATATTTGACAAAAACCGTACAGATTTGAAAAATGATGTGTCAAATGTCCTTGAAATCGGACAAAAACCGTACAGATATGAAAAATTATGTGGTTCAATCGGCTACATTTTGAATCGAAAGTCGTAGAGCCTCGCAGATGGGCTCATTCGATTCCTCATCAAATTCTACAGTTAGCATTCCCCGAAGGTAAATTTGCTGTACGAGCTTCCGTTTCCGAGATATTTGACAAAAACCGTACAGATTTGAAAAATGATGTGTCAAATGTCCTTGAAATCGGACAAAAACCATACAGATATGAAAAATGATGTGGTTCAATCGGCTACATTTTGAATCGAAAGTCGTAGAGCCTCGCAGATGGGCTCATTCTACTCCTCATCAAATTCTACAGTTAGCATTCCCCAAAGGTAAATTTGCTGTACGAGCTTCCGTTTCCGAGATATTTGACAAAAAACGTACAGATTTGAAAAATGATGTGTCAAATGTCCTTGAAATCGGACAAAAAACGTACAGATATGAAAAATTATGTGGTTCAATCGGCTACATTTTGAATCGAAAGTCGTAGAGCCTCGCAGATGGGCTCATTCGATTCCTCATCAAATTCTACAGTTAGCATTCCCCAAAGGTAAATTTGCTGTACGAGCTTCCGTTTCCGAGATATTTGACAAAAACCGTACAGATATGAAAAATTATGTGGTTCAATCGGCTACATTTTGAATCGAAAGTCGTAGAGCCTCGCAGATGGGCTCATTCGATTCCTCATCAAATTCTACAGTTAGCATTCCCCGAAGGTAAATTTGCTGTACGAGCTTCCGTTTCCGAGATATTTGACAAAAACCGTACAGATATGAAAAATTATGTGGTTCAAACGGCTATAACTTTTGAATCGAAAGTCGTAGAGCCTCGCAGATTGGCTCATTCTACTCCTCATCAAATTCTACAGTTAGCATTCCCCAAAGGTAAATTTGCTGTACGAGCTTCCGTTTCCGAGATATTTGACAAAAACCGTACAGATTTGAAAAATGATGTGTCAAATGTCCTTGAAATCGGACAAAAAACGTACAGATATGAAAAATTATGTGGTTCAATCGGCTACATTTTGAATCGATAGTCGTAGAGCCTCGCAGATGGGCTCATTCGATTCCTCATCAAATTCTACAGTTAGCATTCCCCAAAGGTAAATTTGCTGTACGAGCTTCCGTTTCCGAGATATTTGACAAAAACCGTACAGATATGAAAAATTATGTGGTTCAAACGGCTATAACTTTTGAATCGAAAGTCGTAGAGCCTCGCAGATGGGCTCATTCGATTCCTCATCAAATTCTACAGTTAGCATTCCCCAAAGGTAAATTTGCTGTACGAGCTTCCGTTTCCGAGATTTTTGACAAAAACCGTACAGATATGAAAAATTATGTGGTTCAAACGGCTATAACTTTTGAATCGAAAGTCGTAGAGCCTCGCAGATGGGCTCATTCTACTCCTCATCAAATTCTACAGTTAGCATTCCCCTGTGCAGGTAAATTTGCTGTACGAGCTTCCGTTTCCGAGATATTTGACAAAAACCGTACAGATTTGAAAAATGATGTGTCAAATGTCCTTGAAATCGGACAAAAACCGTACAGATATGAAAAATGATGTGGTTCAATCGGCTACATTTTGAATCGAAAGTCGTAGAGCCTCGCAGATGGGCTCATTCTACTCCTCATCAAATTCTACAGTTAGCATTCCCCAAAGGTAAATTTGCTGTACGAGCTTCCGTTTCCGAGATATTTGACAAAAACCGTACAGATTTGAAAAATGATGTGTGAAATGTCCTTGAAATCGGACAAAAACCGTACAGATATGAAAAATGATGTGGTTCAATCGGCTACATTTTGAATCGAAAGTCGTAGAGCCTCGCAGATGGGCTCATTCGATTCCTCATCAAATTCTACAGTTAGCATTCCCCTGTGCAGGTAAATTTGCTGTACGAGCTTCCGTTTCCGAGATATTTGACAAAAACCGTACAGATTTGAAAAATGATGTGTCAAATGTCCTTGAAATCGGACAAAAACCGTACAGATATGAAAAATTATGTGGGTCAATCGGCTACATTTTGAATCGAAAGTCGTAGAGCCTCGCAGATGGGCTCATTCTACTCCTCATCAAATTCTACAGTTAGCATTCCCCAAAGGTAAATTTGCTGTACGAGCTTCCGTTTCCGAGATATTTGACAAAAACCGTACAGATATGAAAAATTATGTGGTTCAAACGGCTATAACTTTTGAATCGAAAGTCGTAGAGCCTCGCAGATGGGCTCATTCTACTCTTCATCAAATTCTACAGTTAGCATTCCCCTATGCAGGTAAATTTGCTGTACGAGCTTCCGTTTCCGAGATATTTGACAAAAACCGTACAGATTTGAAAAATGATGTGTCAAATGTCCTTGAAATCGGACAAAAACCGTACAGATATGAAAAATTATGTGGTTCAATCGGCTACATTTTGAATCGAAAGTCGTAGAGCCTCGCAGATGGGCTCATTCTACTCCTCATCAAATTCTACAGTTAGCATTCCCCAAAGGTAAATTTGCTGTACGAGCTTCCGTTTCCGAGATATTTGACAAAAACCGTACAGATTTGAAAAATGATGTGTGAAATGTCCTTGAAATCGGACAAAAACCGTACAGATATGAAAAATGATGTGGTTCAATCGGCTACATTTTGAATCGAAAGTCGTAGAGCCTCGCAGATGGGCTCATTCGATTCCTCATCAAATTCTACAGTTAGCATTCCCCGAAGGTAAATTTGCTGTACGAGCTTCCGTTTCCGAGATATTTGACAAAAAACGTACAGATTTGAAAAATGATGTGTCAAATGTCCTTGAAATCGGACAAAAACTGTACAGATATGAAAAATTATGTGGTTCAAACGGCTATAAATTTTGAATCGAAAGTCGTAGAGCCTCGCAGATGGGCTCATTCTACTCCTCATCAAATTCTACAGTTAGCATTCCCCTGTGTAGGTAAATTTGCTGTACGAACCTTCGTTTCCGAGATATTTGACAAAAACCGTACAGATTTGAAAAATGATGTGTCAAATGTCCTTGAAATCGGACAAAAACCGTACAGATATGAAAAATTATGTGGTTCAAACGGCTATAACTTTTGAATCGAAAGTCGTAGAGCCTCGCAGATTGGCTCATTCTACTCCTCATCAAATTCTACAGTTAGCATTCCCCAAAGGTAAATTTGCTGTACGAGCTTCCGTTTCCGAGATATTTGACAAAAACCGTACAGATTTGAAAAAATGATGTGTCAAATGTCCTTGAAATCGGACAAAAACCGTACAGATATGAGAAATTATGTGGTTCAAACGGCTACATTTTGAATCGAAAGTCGTAGAGCCTCGCAGATGGGCTCATTCTACTCCTCATCAAATTCTACAGTTAGCATTCCCCTATGCAGGTAAATTTGCTGTACGAGCTTCCGTTTCCGAGATATTTGACAAAAACCGTACAGATTTGAAAAATGATGTGTCAAATGTCCTTGAAATCGGACAAAAACCGTACAGATATGAAAAATTATGTGGTTCAATCGGCTACATTTTGAATCGAAAGTCGTAGAGCCTCGCAGATGGGCTCATTCGATTCCTCATCAAATTCTACAGTTAGCATTCCCCGAAGGTAAATTTGCTGTACGAGCTTCCGTTTCCGAGATATTTGACAAAAACCGTACAGATTTGAAAAATGATGTGTCAAATGTCCTTGAAATCGGACAAAAACCATACAGATATGAAAAATGATGTGGTTCAATCGGCTACATTTTGAATCGAAAGTCGTAGAGCCTCGCAGATGGGCTCATTCTACTCCTCATCAAATTCTACAGTTAGCATTCCCCAAAGGTAAATTTGCTGTACGAGCTTCCGTTTCCGAGATATTTGACAAAAAACGTACAGATTTGAAAAATGATGTGTCAAATGTCCTTGAAATCGGACAAAAAACGTACAGATATGAAAAATTATGTGGTTCAATCGGCTACATTTTGAATCGAAAGTCGTAGAGCCTCGCAGATGGGCTCATTCGATTCCTCATCAAATTCTACAGTTAGCATTCCCCAAAGGTAAATTTGCTGTACGAGCTTCCGTTTCCGAGATATTTGACAAAAACCGTACAGATATGAAAAATTATGTGGTTCAATCGGCTACATTTTGAATCGAAAGTCGTAGAGCCTCGCAGATGGGCTCATTCGATTCCTCATCAAATTCTACAGTTAGCATTCCCCGAAGGTAAATTTGCTGTACGAGCTTCCGTTTCCGAGATATTTGACAAAAACCGTACAGATATGAAAAATTATGTGGTTCAAACGGCTATAACTTTTGAATCGAAAGTCGTAGAGCCTCGCAGATTGGCTCATTCTACTCCTCATCAAATTCTACAGTTAGCATTCCCCAAAGGTAAATTTGCTGTACGAGCTTCCGTTTCCGAGATATTTGACAAAAACCGTACAGATTTGAAAAATGATGTGTCAAATGTCCTTGAAATCGGACAAAAAACGTACAGATATGAAAAATTATGTGGTTCAATCGGCTACATTTTGAATCGATAGTCGTAGAGCCTCGCAGATGGGCTCATTCGATTCCTCATCAAATTCTACAGTTAGCATTCCCCAAAGGTAAATTTGCTGTACGAGCTTCCGTTTCCGAGATATTTGACAAAAACCGTACAGATATGAAAAATTATGTGGTTCAAACGGCTATAACTTTTGAATCGAAAGTCGTAGAGCCTCGCAGATGGGCTCATTCGATTCCTCATCAAATTCTACAGTTAGCATTCCCCAAAGGTAAATTTGCTGTACGAGCTTCCGTTTCCGAGATTTTTGACAAAAACCGTACAGATATGAAAAATTATGTGGTTCAAACGGCTATAACTTTTGAATCGAAAGTCGTAGAGCCTCGCAGATGGGCTCATTCTACTCCTCATCAAATTCTACAGTTAGCATTCCCCTGTGCAGGTAAATTTGCTGTACGAGCTTCCGTTTCCGAGATATTTGACAAAAACCGTACAGATTTGAAAAATGATGTGTCAAATGTCCTTGAAATCGGACAAAAACCGTACAGATATGAAAAATGATGTGGTTCAATCGGCTACATTTTGAATCGAAAGTCGTAGAGCCTCGCAGATGGGCTCATTCTACTCCTCATCAAATTCTACAGTTAGCATTCCCCAAAGGTAAATTTGCTGTACGAGCTTCCGTTTCCGAGATATTTGACAAAAACCGTACAGATTTGAAAAATGATGTGTGAAATGTCCTTGAAATCGGACAAAAACCGTACAGATATGAAAAATGATGTGGTTCAATCGGCTACATTTTGAATCGAAAGTCGTAGAGCCTCGCAGATGGGCTCATTCGATTCCTCATCAAATTCTACAGTTAGCATTCCCCTGTGCAGGTAAATTTGCTGTACGAGCTTCCGTTTCCGAGATATTTGACAAAAACCGTACAGATTTGAAAAATGATGTGTCAAATGTCCTTGAAATCGGACAAAAACCGTACAGATATGAAAAATTATGTGGGTCAATCGGCTACATTTTGAATCGAAAGTCGTAGAGCCTCGCAGATGGGCTCATTCTACTCCTCATCAAATTCTACAGTTAGCATTCCCCAAAGGTAAATTTGCTGTACGAGCTTCCGTTTCCGAGATATTTGACAAAAACCGTACAGATATGAAAAATTATGTGGTTCAAACGGCTATAACTTTTGAATCGAAAGTCGTAGAGCCTCGCAGATGGGCTCATTCTACTCTTCATCAAATTCTACAGTTAGCATTCCCCTATGCAGGTAAATTTGCTGTACGAGCTTCCGTTTCCGAGATATTTGACAAAAACCGTACAGATTTGAAAAATGATGTGTCAAATGTCCTTGAAATCGGACAAAAACCGTACAGATATGAAAAATTATGTGGTTCAATCGGCTACATTTTGAATCGAAAGTCGTAGAGCCTCGCAGATGGGCTCATTCTACTCCTCATCAAATTCTACAGTTAGCATTCCCCAAAGGTAAATTTGCTGTACGAGCTTCCGTTTCCGAGATATTTGACAAAAACCGTACAGATTTGAAAAATGATGTGTGAAATGTCCTTGAAATCGGACAAAAACCGTACAGATATGAAAAATGATGTGGTTCAATCGGCTACATTTTGAATCGAAAGTCGTAGAGCCTCGCAGATGGGCTCATTCGATTCCTCATCAAATTCTACAGTTAGCATTCCCCGAAGGTAAATTTGCTGTACGAGCTTCCGTTTCCGAGATATTTGACAAAAAACGTACAGATTTGAAAAATGATGTGTCAAATGTCCTTGAAATCGGACAAAAACTGTACAGATATGAAAAATTATGTGGTTCAAACGGCTATAAATTTTGAATCGAAAGTCGTAGAGCCTCGCAGATGGGCTCATTCTACTCCTCATCAAATTCTACAGTTAGCATTCCCCTGTGTAGGTAAATTTGCTGTACGAACCTTCGTTTCCGAGATATTTGACAAAAACCGTACAGATTTGAAAAATGATGTGTCAAATGTCCTTGAAATCGGACAAAAACCGTACAGATATGAAAAATTATGTGGTTTAATCGGCTACATTTTTAATCGAAAGTCGTAGAGCCTCGCAGATGGGCTCATTCGATTCCTCATCAAATTCTACAGTTAGCATTCCCCGAAGGTAAATTTGCTGTACGAGCTTCCGTTTCCGAGATATTTGACAAAAACCGTACAGATTTGAAAAATGATGTGTCAAATGTCCTTGAAATCGGACAAAAACCGTACAGATATGAAAAATTATGTGGTTCAATCGGCTACATTTTGAATCGAAAGTCGTAGAGCCTCGCAGATGGGCTCATTCGATTCCTCATCAAATTCTACAGTTAGCATTCCCCGAAGGTAAATTTGCTGTACGAGCTTCCGTTTCCGAGATATTTGACAAAAACCGTACAGATTTGAAAAATGATGTGTCAAATGTCCTTGAAATCGGACAAAAACCGTACAGATATGAAAAATTATGTGGTTCAAACGGCTATAACTTTTGAATCGAAAGTCGTAGAGCCTCGCAGATTGGCTCATTCTACTCCTCATCAAATTCTACAGTTAGCATTCCCCAAAGGTAAATTTGCTGTACGAGCTTCCGTTTCCGAGATATTTGACAAAAACCGTACAGATTTGAAAAAATGATGTGTCAAATGTCCTTGAAATCGGACAAAAACCGTACAGATATGAGAAATTATGTGGTTCAAACGGCTACATTTTGAATCGAAAGTCGTAGAGCCTCGCAGATGGGCTCATTCTACTCCTCATCAAATTCTACAGTTAGCATTCCCCTATGCAGGTAAATTTGCTGTACGAGCTTCCGTTTCCGAGATATTTGACAAAAACCGTACAGATTTGAAAAATTATGTGTCAAATGTCCTTGAAATCGGACAAAAACCGTACAGATATGAAAAATTATGTGGTTCAAACGGCTATAACTTTTGAATCGAAAGTCGTAGAGCCTCGCAGATTGGCTCATTCTACTCCTCATCAAATTCTACAGTTAGCATTCCCCAAAGGTAAATTTGCTGTACGAGCTTCCGTTTCCGAGATATTTGACAAAAACCGTACAGATTTGAAAAAATGATGTGTCAAATGTCCTTGAAATCGGACAAAAACCGTACAGATATGAGAAATTATGTGGTTCAAACGGCTACATTTTGAATCGAAAGTCGTAGAGCCTCGCAGATGGGCTCATTCTACTCCTTATCAAATTCTACAGTTAGCATTCCCCTATGCAGGTAAATTTGCTGTACGAGCTTCCGTTTCCGAGATATTTGACAAAAACCGTACAGATTTGAAAAATGATGTGTCAAATGTCCTTGAAATCGGACAAAAACCGTACAGATATGAAAAATTATGTGGTTCAATCGGCTACATTTTGAATCGAAAGTCGTAGAGCCTCGCAGATGGGCTCATTCGATTCCTCATCAAATTCTACAGTTAGCATTCCCCGAAGGTAAATTTGCTGTACGAGCTTCCGTTTCCGAGATATTTGACAAAAACCGTACAGATTTGAAAAATGATGTGTCAAATGTCCTTGAAATCGGACAAAAACCATACAGATATGAAAAATGATGTGGTTCAATCGGCTACATTTTGAATCGAAAGTCGTAGAGCCTCGCAGATGGGCTCATTCTACTCCTCATCAAATTCTACAGTTAGCATTCCCCAAAGGTAAATTTGCTGTACGAGCTTCCGTTTCCGAGATATTTGACAAAAAACGTACAGATTTGAAAAATGATGTGTCAAATGTCCTTGAAATCGGACAAAAAACGTACAGATATGAAAAATTATGTGGTTCAATCGGCTACATTTTGAATCGAAAGTCGTAGAGCCTCGCAGATGGGCTCATTCGATTCCTCATCAAATTCTACAGTTAGCATTCCCCAAAGGTAAATTTGCTGTACGAGCTTCCGTTTCCGAGATATTTGACAAAAACCGTACAGATATGAAAAATTATGTGGTTCAATCGGCTACATTTTGAATCGAAAGTCGTAGAGCCTCGCAGATGGGCTCATTCGATTCCTCATCAAATTCTACAGTTAGCATTCCCCGAAGGTAAATTTGCTGTACGAGCTTCCGTTTCCGAGATATTTGACAAAAACCGTACAGATATGAAAAATTATGTGGTTCAAACGGCTATAACTTTTGAATCGAAAGTCGTAGAGCCTCGCAGATTGGCTCATTCTACTCCTCATCAAATTCTACAGTTAGCATTCCCCAAAGGTAAATTTGCTGTACGAGCTTCCGTTTCCGAGATATTTGACAAAAACCGTACAGATTT
The DNA here is from genome assembly GCF_949987555.1 of Borostomias antarcticus. Taxonomy (NCBI): domain Eukaryota; kingdom Metazoa; phylum Chordata; class Actinopteri; order Stomiiformes; family Stomiidae; genus Borostomias; species Borostomias antarcticus. Next base: position 1,551,923 of record NW_028176821.1, read on the forward strand.
GAAAAATGATGTGTCAAATGTCCTTGAAATCGGACAAAAAACGTACAGATATGAAAAATTATGTGGTTCAATCGGCTACATTTTGAATCGAAAGTCGTAGAGCCTCGCAGATGGGCTCATTCGATTCCTCATCAAATTCTACAGTTAGCATTCCCCAAAGGTAAATTTGCTGTACGAGCTTCCGTTTCCGAGATATTTGACAAAAACCGTACAGATATGAAAAATTATGTGGTTCAATCGGCTACATTTTGAATCGAAAGTCGTAGAGCCTCGCAGATGGGCTCATTCGATTCCTCATCAAAATCTACAGTTAGCATTCCCCGAAGGTAAATTTGCTGTACGAGCTTCCGTTTCCGAGATATTTGACAAAAACCGTACAGATATGAAAAATTATGTGGTTCAAACGGCTATAACTTTTGAATCGAAAGTCGTAGAGCCTCGCAGATTGGCTCATTCTACTCCTCATCAAATTCTACAGTTAGCATTCCCCAAAGGTAAATTTGCTGTACGAGCTTCGGTTTCCGAGATATTTGACAAAAACCGTACAGATTTGAAAAATGATGTGTCAAATGTCCTTGAAATCGGACAAAAACCGTACAGATATGAAAAATGATGTGGTTCAATCGGCTACATTTTGAATCGAAAGTCGTAGAGCCTCGCAGATGGGCTCATTCTACTCCTCATCAAATTCTACAGTTAGCATTCCCCAAAGGTAAATTTGCTGTACGAGCTTCCGTTTCCGAGATATTTGACAAAAACCGTACAGATTTGAAAAATGATGTGTCAAATGTCCTTGAAATCGGACAAAAACCGTACAGATATGAAAAATTATGTGGTTCAATCGGCTACATTTTGAATCGAAAGTCGTAGAGCCTCGCAGATGGGCTCATTCGATTCCTCATCAAATTCTACAGTTAGCATTCCCCGAAGGTAAATTTGCTGTACGAGCTTCCGTTTCCGAGATATTTGACAAAAACCGTACAGATTTGAAAAATGATGTGTCAAATGTCCTTGAAATCGGACAAAAACCGTACAGATATGAAAAATTATGTGGTTCAAACGGCTATAACTTTTGAATCGAAAGTCGTAGAGCCTCGCAGATGGGCTCATTCTACTCCTCATCAAATTCTACAGTTAGCATTCCCCTGTGCAGGTAAATTTGCTGTACGAGCTTCCGTTTCCGAGATATTTGACAAAAACCGTACAGATTTGAAAAATGATGTGTCAAATGTCCTTGAAATCGGACAAAAACCGTACAGATATGAAAAATGATGTGGTTCAATCGGCTACATTTTGAATCGAAAGTCGTAGAGCCTCGCAGATGGGCTCATTCTACTCCTCATCAAATTCTACAGTTAGCATTCCCCAAAGGTAAATTTGCTGTACGAGCTTCCGTTTCCGAGATATTTGACAAAAACCGTACAGATTTGAAAAATGATGTGTGAAATGTCCTTGAAATCGGACAAAAACCGTACAGATATGAAAAATGATGTGGTTCAATCGGCTACATTTTGAATCGAAAGTCGTAGAGCCTCGCAGATGGGCTCATTCGATTCCTCATCAAATTCTACAGTTAGCATTCCCCTGTGCAGGTAAATTTGCTGTACGAGCTTCCGTTTCCGAGATATTTGACAAAAACCGTACAGATTTGAAAAATGATGTGTCAAATGTCCTTGAAATCGGACAAAAACCGTACAGATATGAAAAATTATGTGGGTCAATCGGCTACATTTTGAATCGAAAGTCGTAGAGCCTCGCAGATGGGCTCATTCTACTCCTCATCAAATTCTACAGTTAGCATTCCCCAAAGGTAAATTTGCTGTACGAGCTTCCGTTTCCGAGATATTTGACAAAAACCGTACAGATATGAAAAATTATGTGGTTCAAACGGCTATAACTTTTGAATCGAAAGTCGTAGAGCCTCGCAGATGGGCTCATTCTACTCTTCATCAAATTCTACAGTTAGCATTCCCCTATGCAGGTAAATTTGCTGTACGAGCTTCCGTTTCCGAGATATTTGACAAAAACCGTACAGATTTGAAAAATGATGTGTCAAATGTCCTTGAAATCGGACAAAAACCGTACAGATATGAAAAATGATGTGGTTCAATCGGCTACATTTTGAATCGAAAGTCGTAGAGCCTCGCAGATGGGCTCATTCTACTCCTCATCAAATTCTACAGTTAGCATTCCCCAAAGGTAAATTTGCTGTACGAGCTTCCGTTTCCGAGATATTTGACAAAAACCGTACAGATTTGAAAAATGATGTGTGAAATGTCCTTGAAATCGGACAAAAACCGTACAGATATGAAAAATTATGTGGTTCAATCGGCTACATTTTGAATCGAAAGTCGTAGAGCCTCGCAGATGGGTTCATTCGATTCCTCATCAAATTCTACAGTTAGCATTCCCCGAAGGTAAATTTGCTGTACGAGCTTCCGTTTCCGAGATATTTGACAAAAAACGTACAGATTTGAAAAATGATGTGTCAAATGTCCTTGAAATCGGACAAAAACTGTACAGATATGAAAAATTATGTGGTTCAAACGGCTATACATTTTGAATCGAAAGTCGTAGAGCCTCGCAGATGGGCTCATTCTACTCCTCATCAAATTCTACAGTTAGCATTCCCCTTTGTAGGTAAATTTGCTGTACGAACCTCCGTTTCCGAGATATTTGACAAAAACCGTACAGATTTGAAAAATGATGTGTCAAATGTCCTTGAAATCGGACAAAAACCGTACAGATATGAAAAATTATGTGGTTTAATCGGCTACATTTTTAATCGAAAGTCGTAGAGCCTCGCAGATGGGCTCATTCGATTCCTCATCAAATTCTACAGTTAGCATTCCCCGAAGGTAAATTTGCTGTACGAGCTTCCGTTTCCGAGATATTTGACAAAAACCGTACAGATTTGAAAAATGATGTGTCAAATGTCCTTGAAATCGGACAAAAACCGTACAGATATGAAAAATTATGTGGTTCAATCGGCTACATTTTGAATCGAAAGTCGTAGAGCCTCGCAGATGGGCTCATTCGATTCCTCATCAAATTCTACAGTTAGCATTCCCCGAAGGTAAATTTGCTGTACGAGCTTCCGTTTCCGAGATATTTGACAAAAACCGTACAGATTTGAAAAATGATGTGTCAAATGTCCTTGAAATCGGACAAAAACCGTACAGATATGAAAAATTATGTGGTTCAAACGGCTATAACTTTTGAATCGAAAGTCGTAGAGCCTCGCAGATTGGCTCATTCTACTCCTCATCAAATTCTACAGTTAGCATTCCCCAAAGGTAAATTTGCTGTACGAGCTTCCGTTTCCGAGATATTTGACAAAAACCGTACAGATTTGAAAAAATGATGTGTCAAATGTCCTTGAAATCGGACAAAAACCGTACAGATATGAGAAATTATGTGGTTCAAACGGCTACATTTTGAATCGAAAGTCGTAGAGCCTCGCAGATGGGCTCATTCTACTCCTCATCAAATTCTACAGTTAGCATTCCCCTATGCAGGTAAATTTGCTGTACGAGCTTCCGTTTCCGAGATATTTGACAAAAACCGTACAGATTTGAAAAATGATGTGTCAAATGTCCTTGAAATCGGACAAAAACCGTACAGATATGAAAAATTATGTGGTTCAATCGGCTACATTTTGAATCGAAAGTCGTAGAGCCTCGCAGATGGGCTCATTCGATTCCTCATCAAATTCTACAGTTAGCATTCCCCGAAGGTAAATTTGCTGTACGAGCTTCCGTTTCCGAGATATTTGACAAAAACCGTACAGATTTGAAAAATGATGTGTCAAATGTCCTTGAAATCGGACAAAAACCATACAGATATGAAAAATGATGTGGTTCAATCGGCTACATTTTGAATCGAAAGTCGTAGAGCCTCGCAGATGGGCTCATTCTACTCCTCATCAAATTCTACAGTTAGCATTCCCCAAAGGTAAATTTGCTGTACGAGCTTCCGTTTCCGAGATATTTGACAAAAAACGTACAGATTTGAAAAATGATGTGTCAAATGTCCTTGAAATCGGACAAAAAACGTACAGATATGAAAAATTATGTGGTTCAATCGGCTACATTTTGAATCGAAAGTCGTAGAGCCTCGCAGATGGGCTCATTCGATTCCTCATCAAATTCTACAGTTAGCATTCCCCAAAGGTAAATTTGCTGTACGAGCTTCCGTTTCCGAGATATTTGACAAAAACCGTACAGATATGAAAAATTATGTGGTTCAAACGGCTATAACTTTTGAATCGAAAGTCGTAGAGCCTCGCAGATGGGCTCATTCTACTCTTCATCAAATTCTACAGTTAGCATTCCCCTATGCAGGTAAATTTGCTGTACGAGCTTCCGTTTCCGAGATATTTGACAAAAACCGTACAGATTTGAAAAATGATGTGTCAAATGTCCTTGAAATCGGACAAAAACCGTACAGATATGAAAAATGATGTGGTTCAATCGGCTACATTTTGAATCGAAAGTCGTAGAGCCTCGCAGATGGGCTCATTCTACTCCTCATCAAATTCTACAGTTAGCATTCCCCAAAGGTAAATTTGCTGTACGAGCTTCCGTTTCCGAGATATTTGACAAAAACCGTACAGATTTGAAAAATGATGTGTGAAATGTCCTTGAAATCGGACAAAAACCGTACAGATATGAAAAATGATGTGGTTCAATCGGCTACATTTTGAATCGAAAGTCGTAGAGCCTCGCAGATGGGCTCATTCGATTCCTCATCAAATTCTACAGTTAGCATTCCCCGAAGGTAAATTTGCTGTACGAGCTTCGGTTTCCGAGATATTTGACAAAAACCGTACAGATTTGAAAAATGATGTGTCAAATGTCCTTGAAATCGGACAAAAACCGTACAGATATGAAAAATGATGTGGTTCAATCGGCTACATTTTGAATCGAAAGTCGTAGAGCCTCGCAGATGGGCTCATTCTACTCCTCATCAAATTCTACAGTTAGCATTCCCCAAAGGTAAATTTGCTGTACGAGCTTCCGTTTCCGAGATATTTGACAAAAACCGTACAGATTTGAAAAATGATGTGTCAAATGTCCTTGAAATCGGACAAAAACCGTACAGATATGAAAAATTATGTGGTTCAATCGGCTACATTTTGAATCGAAAGTCGTAGAGCCTCGCAGATGGGCTCATTCGATTCCTCATCAAATTCTACAGTTAGCATTCCCCGAAGGTAAATTTGCTGTACGAGCTTCCGTTTCCGAGATATTTGACAAAAACCGTACAGATTTGAAAAATGATGTGTCAAATGTCCTTGAAATCGGACAAAAACCGTACAGATATGAAAAATTATGTGGTTCAAACGGCTATAACTTTTGAATCGAAAGTCGTAGAGCCTCGCAGATGGGCTCATTCTACTCCTCATCAAATTCTACAGTTAGCATTCCCCTGTGCAGGTAAATTTGCTGTACGAGCTTCCGTTTCCGAGATATTTGACAAAAACCGTACAGATTTGAAAAATGATGTGTCAAATGTCCTTGAAATCGGACAAAAACCGTACAGATATGAAAAATGATGTGGTTCAATCGGCTACATTTTGAATCGAAAGTCGTAGAGCCTCGCAGATGGGCTCATTCTACTCCTCATCAAATTCTACAGTTAGCATTCCCCAAAGGTAAATTTGCTGTACGAGCTTCCGTTTCCGAGATATTTGACAAAAACCGTACAGATTTGAAAAATGATGTGTGAAATGTCCTTGAAATCGGACAAAAACCGTACAGATATGAAAAATGATGTGGTTCAATCGGCTACATTTTGAATCGAAAGTCGTAGAGCCTCGCAGATGGGCTCATTCGATTCCTCATCAAATTCTACAGTTAGCATTCCCCTGTGCAGGTAAATTTGCTGTACGAGCTTCCGTTTCCGAGATATTTGACAAAAACCGTACAGATTTGAAAAATGATGTGTCAAATGTCCTTGAAATCGGACAAAAACCGTACAGATATGAAAAATTATGTGGGTCAATCGGCTACATTTTGAATCGAAAGTCGTAGAGCCTCGCAGATGGGCTCATTCTACTCCTCATCAAATTCTACAGTTAGCATTCCCCAAAGGTAAATTTGCTGTACGAGCTTCCGTTTCCGAGATATTTGACAAAAACCGTACAGATATGAAAAATTATGTGGTTCAAACGGCTATAACTTTTGAATCGAAAGTCGTAGAGCCTCGCAGATGGGCTCATTCTACTCTTCATCAAATTCTACAGTTAGCATTCCCCTATGCAGGTAAATTTGCTGTACGAGCTTCCGTTTCCGAGATATTTGACAAAAACCGTACAGATTTGAAAAATGATGTGTCAAATGTCCTTGAAATCGGACAAAAACCGTACAGATATGAAAAATGATGTGGTTCAATCGGCTACATTTTGAATCGAAAGTCGTAGAGCCTCGCAGATGGGCTCATTCTACTCCTCATCAAATTCTACAGTTAGCATTCCCCAAAGGTAAATTTGCTGTACGAGCTTCCGTTTCCGAGATATTTGACAAAAACCGTACAGATTTGAAAAATGATGTGTGAAATGTCCTTGAAATCGGACAAAAACCGTACAGATATGAAAAATTATGTGGTTCAATCGGCTACATTTTGAATCGAAAGTCGTAGAGCCTCGCAGATGGGTTCATTCGATTCCTCATCAAATTCTACAGTTAGCATTCCCCGAAGGTAAATTTGCTGTACGAGCTTCCGTTTCCGAGATATTTGACAAAAAACGTACAGATTTGAAAAATGATGTGTCAAATGTCCTTGAAATCGGACAAAAACTGTACAGATATGAAAAATTATGTGGTTCAAACGGCTATACATTTTGAATCGAAAGTCGTAGAGCCTCGCAGATGGGCTCATTCTACTCCTCATCAAATTCTACAGTTAGCATTCCCCTTTGTAGGTAAATTTGCTGTACGAACCTCCGTTTCCGAGATATTTGACAAAAACCGTACAGATTTGAAAAATGATGTGTCAAATGTCCTTGAAATCGGACAAAAACCGTACAGATATGAAAAATTATGTGGTTTAATCGGCTACATTTTTAATCGAAAGTCGTAGAGCCTCGCAGATGGGCTCATTCGATTCCTCATCAAATTCTACAGTTAGCATTCCCCGAAGGTAAATTTGCTGTACGAGCTTCCGTTTCCGAGATATTTGACAAAAACCGTACAGATTTGAAAAATGATGTGTCAAATGTCCTTGAAATCGGACAAAAACCGTACAGATATGAAAAATTATGTGGTTCAATCGGCTACATTTTGAATCGAAAGTCGTAGAGCCTCGCAGATGGGCTCATTCGATTCCTCATCAAATTCTACAGTTAGCATTCCCCGAAGGTAAATTTGCTGTACGAGCTTCCGTTTCCGAGATATTTGACAAAAACCGTACAGATTTGAAAAATGATGTGTCAAATGTCCTTGAAATCGGACAAAAACCGTACAGATATGAAAAATTATGTGGTTCAAACGGCTATAACTTTTGAATCGAAAGTCGTAGAGCCTCGCAGATTGGCTCATTCTACTCCTCATCAAATTCTACAGTTAGCATTCCCCAAAGGTAAATTTGCTGTACGAGCTTCCGTTTCCGAGATATTTGACAAAAACCGTACAGATTTGAAAAAATGATGTGTCAAATGTCCTTGAAATCGGACAAAAACCGTACAGATATGAGAAATTATGTGGTTCAAACGGCTACATTTTGAATCGAAAGTCGTAGAGCCTCGCAGATGGGCTCATTCTACTCCTCATCAAATTCTACAGTTAGCATTCCCCTATGCAGGTAAATTTGCTGTACGAGCTTCCGTTTCCGAGATATTTGACAAAAACCGTACAGATTTGAAAAATGATGTGTCAAATGTCCTTGAAATCGGACAAAAACCGTACAGATATGAAAAATTATGTGGTTCAATCGGCTACATTTTGAATCGAAAGTCGTAGAGCCTCGCAGATGGGCTCATTCGATTCCTCATCAAATTCTACAGTTAGCATTCCCCGAAGGTAAATTTGCTGTACGAGCTTCCGTTTCCGAGATATTTGACAAAAACCGTACAGATTTGAAAAATGATGTGTCAAATGTCCTTGAAATCGGACAAAAACCATACAGATATGAAAAATGATGTGGTTCAATCGGCTACATTTTGAATCGAAAGTCGTAGAGCCTCGCAGATGGGCTCATTCTACTCCTCATCAAATTCTACAGTTAGCATTCCCCAAAGGTAAATTTGCTGTACGAGCTTCCGTTTCCGAGATATTTGACAAAAAACGTACAGATTTGAAAAATGATGTGTCAAATGTCCTTGAAATCGGACAAAAAACGTACAGATATGAAAAATTATGTGGTTCAATCGGCTACATTTTGAATCGAAAGTCGTAGAGCCTCGCAGATGGGCTCATTCGATTCCTCATCAAATTCTACAGTTAGCATTCCCCAAAGGTAAATTTGCTGTACGAGCTTCCGTTTCCGAGATATTTGACAAAAACCGTACAGATATGAAAAATTATGTGGTTCAAACGGCTATAACTTTTGAATCGAAAGTCGTAGAGCCTCGCAGATGGGCTCATTCTACTCTTCATCAAATTCTACAGTTAGCATTCCCCTATGCAGGTAAATTTGCTGTACGAGCTTCCGTTTCCGAGATATTTGACAAAAACCGTACAGATTTGAAAAATGATGTGTCAAATGTCCTTGAAATCGGACAAAAACCGTACAGATATGAAAAATGATGTGGTTCAATCGGCTACATTTTGAATCGAAAGTCGTAGAGCCTCGCAGATGGGCTCATTCTACTCCTCATCAAATTCTACAGTTAGCATTCCCCAAAGGTAAATTTGCTGTACGAGCTTCCGTTTCCGAGATATTTGACAAAAACCGTACAGATTTGAAAAATGATGTGTGAAATGTCCTTGAAATCGGACAAAAACCGTACAGATATGAAAAATGATGTGGTTCAATCGGCTACATTTTGAATCGAAAGTCGTAGAGCCTCGCAGATGGGCTCATTCGATTCCTCATCAAATTCTACAGTTAGCATTCCCCGAAGGTAAATTTGCTGTACGAGCTTCCGTTTCCGAGATATTTGACAAAAAACGTACAGATTTGAAAAATGATGTGTCAAATGTCCTTGAAATCGGACAAAAACTGTACAGATATGAAAAATTATGTGGTTCAAACGGCTATAAATTTTGAATCGAAAGTCGTAGAGCCTCGCAGATGGGCTCATTCTACTCCTCATCAAATTCTACAGTTAGCATTCCCCTTTGTAGGTAAATTTGCTGTACGAACCTCCGTTTCCGAGATATTTGACAAAAACCGTACAGATTTGAAAAATGATGTGTCAAATGTCCTTGAAATCGGACAAAAACCGTACAGATATGAAAAATTATGTGGTTTAATCGGCTACATTTTTAATCGAAAGTCGTAGAGCCTCGCAGATGGGCTCATTCGATTCCTCATCAAATTCTACAGTTAGCATTCCCCGAAGGTAAATTTGCTGTACGAGCTTCCGTTTCCGAGATATTTGACAAAAACCGTACAGATTTGAAAAATGATGTGTCAAATGTCCTTGAAATCGGACAAAAACCGTACAGATATGAAAAATTATGTGGTTCAATCGGCTACATTTTGAATCGAAAGTCGTAGAGCCTCGCAGATGGGCTCATTCGATTCCTCATCAAATTCTACAGTTAGCATTCCCCGAAGGTAAATTTGCTGTACGAGCTTCCGTTTCCGAGATATTTGACAAAAACCGTACAGATTTGAAAAATGATGTGTCAAATGTCCTTGAAATCGGACAAAAACCGTACAGATATGAAAAATTATGTGGTTCAAACGGCTATAACTTTTGAATCGAAAGTCGTAGAGCCTCGCAGATTGGCTCATTCTACTCCTCATCAAATTCTACAGTTAGCATTCCCCAAAGGTAAATTTGCTGTACGAGCTTCCGTTTCCGAGATATTTGACAAAAACCGTACAGATTTGAAAAAATGATGTGTCAAATGTCCTTGAAATCGGACAAAAACCGTACAGATATGAGAAATTATGTGGTTCAAACGGCTACATTTTGAATCGAAAGTCGTAGAGCCTCGCAGATGGGCTCATTCTACTCCTCATCAAATTCTACAGTTAGCATTCCCCTGTGCAGGTAAATTTGCTGTACGAGCTTCCGTTTCCGAGATATTTGACAAAAAACGTACAGATTTGAAAAATGATGTGTCAAATGTCCTTGAAATCGGACAAAAACCGTACAGATATGAAAAATGATGTGGTTCAATCGGCTACATTTTGAATCGAAAGTCGTAGAGCCTCGCAGATGGGCTCATTCTACTCCTCATCAAATTCTACAGTTAGCATTCCCCTGTGCAGGTAAATTTGCTGTACGAGCTTCCGTTTCCGAGATATTTGACAAAAACCGTACAGATTTGAAAAATGATGTGTCAAATGTCCTTGAAATCGGACAAAAACCGTACAGATATGAAAAATGATGTGGTTCAATCGGCTACATTTTGAATCGAAAGTCGTAGAGCCTCGCAGATGGGCTCATTCTACTCCTCATCAAATTCTACAGTTAGCATTCCCCAAAGGTAAATTTGCTGTACGAGCTTCCGTTTCCGAGATATTTGACAAAAACCGTACAGATTTGAAAAATGATGTGTGAAATGTCCTTGAAATCGGACAAAAACCGTACAGATATGAAAAATGATGTTGTTCAATCGGCTACATTTTGAATCGAAAGTCGTAGAGCCTCGCAGATGGGCTCATTCGATTCCTCATCAAATTCTACAGTTAGCATTCCCCTGTGCAGGTAAATTTGCTGTACGAGCTTCCGTTTCCGAGATATTTGACAAAAACCGTACAGATTTGAAAAATGATGTGTCAAATGTCCTTGAAATCGGACAAAAACCGTACAGATATGAAAAATTATGTGGGTCAATCGGCTACATTTTGAATCGAAAGTCGTAGAGCCTCGCAGATGGGCTCATTCTACTCCTCATCAAATTCTACAGTTAGCATTCCCCAAAGGTAAATTTGCTGTACGAGCTTCCGTTTCCGAGATATTTGACAAAAACCGTACAGATATGAAAAATTATGTGGTTCAAACGGCTATAACTTTTGAATCGAAAGTCGTAGAGCCTCGCAGATGGGCTCATTCTACTCTTCATCAAATTCTACAGTTAGCATTCCCCTATGCAGGTAAATTTGCTGTACGAGCTTCCGTTTCCGAGATATTTGACAAAAACCGTACAGATTTGAAAAATGATGTGTCAAATGTCCTTGAAATCGGACAAAAACCGTACAGATATGAAAAATGATGTGGTTCAATCGGCTACATTTTGAATCGAAAGTCGTAGAGCCTCGCAGATGGGCTCATTCTACTCCTCATCAAATTCTACAGTTAGCATTCCCCAAAGGTAAATTTGCTGTACGAGCTTCCGTTTCCGAGATATTTGACAAAAACCGTACAGATTTGAAAAATGATGTGTGAAATGTCCTTGAAATCGGACAAAAACCGTACAGATATGAAAAATGATGTGGTTCAATCGGCTACATTTTGAATCGAAAGTCGTAGAGCCTCGCAGATGGGTTCATTCGATTCCTCATCAAATTCTACAGTTAGCATTCCCCGAAGGTAAATTTGCTGTACGAGCTTCCGTTTCCGAGATATTTGACAAAAAACGTACAGATTTGAAAAATGATGTGTCAAATGTCCTTGAAATCGGACAAAAACTGTACAGATATGAAAAATTATGTGGTTCAAACGGCTATACATTTTGAATCGAAAGTCGTAGAGCCTCGCAGATGGGCTCATTCTACTCCTCATCAAATTCTACAGTTAGCATTCCCCTTTGTAGGTAAATTTGCTGTACGAACCTCCGTTTCCGAGATATTTGACAAAAACCGTACAGATTTGAAAAATGATGTGTCAAATGTCCTTGAAATCGGACAAAAACCGTACAGATATGAAAAATTATGTGGTTTAATTGGCTACATTTTTAATCGAAAGTCGTAGAGCCTCGCAGATGGGCTCATTCGATTCCTCATCAAATTCTACAGTTAGCATTCCCCGAAGGTAAATTTGCTGTACGAGCTTCCGTTTCCGAGATATTTGACAAAAACCGTACAGATTTGAAAAATGATGTGTCAAATGTCCTTGAAATCGGACAAAAACCGTACAGATATGAAAAATTATGTGGTTCAATCGGCTACATTTTGAATCGAAAGTCGTAGAGCCTCGCAGATGGGCTCATTCGATTCCTCATCAAATTCTACAGTTAGCATTCCCCGAAGGTAAATTTGCTGTACGAGCTTCCGTTTCCGAGATATTTGACAAAAACCGTACAGATTTGAAAAATGATGTGTCAAATGTCCTTGAAATCGGACAAAAACCGTACAGATATGAAAAATTATGTGGTTCAAACGGCTATAACTTTTGAATCGAAAGTCGTAGAGCCTCGCAGATTGGCTCATTCTACTCCTCATCAAATTCTACAGTTAGCATTCCCCAAAGGTAAATTTGCTGTACGAGCTTCCGTTTCCGAGATATTTGACAAAAACCGTACAGATTTGAAAAAATGATGTGTCAAATGTCCTTGAAATCGGACAAAAACCGTACAGATATGAGAAATTATGTGGTTCAAACGGCTACATTTTGAATCGAAAGTCGTAGAGCCTCGCAGATGGGCTCATTCTACTCCTCATCAAATTCTACAGTTAGCATTCCCCTATGCAGGTAAATTTGCTGTACGAGCTTCCGTTTCCGAGATATTTGACAAAAACCGTACAGATTTGAAAAATGATGTGTCAAATGTCCTTGAAATCGGACAAAAACCGTACAGATATGAAAAATTATGTGGTTCAATCGGCTACATTTTGAATCGAAAGTCGTAGAGCCTCGCAGATGGGCTCATTCGATTCCTCATCAAATTCTACAGTTAGCATTCCCCGAAGGTAAATTTGCTGTACGAGCTTCCGTTTCCGAGATATTTGACAAAAAAAGTACAGATTTGAAAAATGATGTGTCAAATGTCCTTGAAATCGGACAAAAAACGTACAGATATGAAAAATTATGTGGTTCAATCGGCTACATTTTGAATCGAAAGTCGTAGAGCCTCGCAGATGGGCTCATTCGATTCCTCATCAAATTCTACAGTTAGCATTCCCCAAAGGTAAATTTGCTGTACGAGCTTCCGTTTCCGAGATATTTGACAAAAACCGTACAGATATGAAAAATTATGTGGTTCAAACGGCTATAACTTTTGAATCGAAAGTCGTAGAGCCTCGCAGATGGGCTCATTCTACTCTTCATCAAATTCTACAGTTAGCATTCCCCTATGCAGGTAAATTTGCTGTACGAGCTTCCGTTTCCGAGATATTTGACGAAAACCGTACAGATTTGAAAAATGATGTGTCAAATGTCCTTGAAATCGGACAAAAACCGTACAGATATGAAAAATGATGTGGTTCAATCGGCTACATTTTGAATCGAAAGTCGTAGAGCCTCGCAGATGGGCTCATTCTACTCCTCATCAAATTCTACAGTTAGCATTCCCCAAAGGTAAATTTGCTGTACGAGCTTCCGTTTCCGAGATATTTGACAAAAACCGTACAGATTTGAAAAATGATGTGTGAAATGTCCTTGAAATCGGACAAAAACCGTACAGATATGAAAAATGATGTGGTTCAATCGGCTACATTTTGAATCGAAAGTCGTAGAGCCTCGCAGATGGGCTCATTCGATTCCTCATCAAATTCTACAGTTAGCATTCCCCGAAGGTAAATTTGCTGTACGAGCTTCCGTTTCCGAGATATTTGACAAAAAACGTACAGATTTGAAAAATGATGTGTCAAATGTCCTTGAAATCGGACAAAAACTGTACAGATATGAAAAATTATGTGGTTCAAACGGCTATAAATTTTGAATCGAAAGTCGTAGAGCCTCGCAGATGGGCTCATTCTACTCCTCATCAAATTCTACAGTTAGCATTCCCCTTTGTAGGTAAATTTGCTGTACGAACCTCCGTTTCCGAGATATTTGACAAAAACCGTACAGATTTGAAAAATGATGTGTCAAATGTCCTTGAAATCGGACAAAAACCGTACAGATATGAAAAATTATGTGGTTTAATCGGCTACATTTTTAATCGAAAGTCGTAGAGCCTCGCAGATGGGCTCATTCGATTCCTCATCAAATTCTACAGTTAGCATTCCCCGAAGGTAAATTTGCTGTACGAGCTTCCGTTTCCGAGATATTTGACAAAAACCGTACAGATTTGAAAAATGATGTGTCAAATGTCCTTGAAATCGGACAAAAACCGTACAGATATGAAAAATTATGTGGTTCAATCGGCTACATTTTGAATCGAAAGTCGTAGAGCCTCGCAGATGGGCTCATTCGATTCCTCATCAAATTCTACAGTTAGCATTCCCCGAAGGTAAATTTGCTGTACGAGCTTCCGTTTCCGAGATATTTGACAAAAACCGTACAGATTTGAAAAATGATGTGTCAAATGTCCTTGAAATCGGACAAAAACCGTACAGATATGAAAAATTATGTGGTTCAAACGGCTATAACTTTTGAATCGAAAGTCGTAGAGCCTCGCAGATTGGCTCATTCTACTCCTCATCAAATTCTACAGTTAGCATTCCCCAAAGGTAAATTTGCTGTACGAGCTTCCGTTTCCGAGATATTTGACAAAAACCGTACAGATTTGAAAAAATGATGTGTCAAATGTCCTTGAAATCGGACAAAAACCGTACAGATATGAGAAATTATGTGGTTCAAACGGCTACATTTTGAATCGAAAGTCGTAGAGCCTCGCAGATGGGCTCATTCTACTCCTCATCAAATTCTACAGTTAGCATTCCCCTATGCAGGTAAATTTGCTGTACGAGCTTCCGTTTCCGAGATATTTGACAAAAACCGTACAGATTTGAAAAATGATGTGTCAAATGTCCTTGAAATCGGACAAAAACCGTACAGATATGAAAAATTATGTGGTTCAATCGGCTACATTTTGAATCGAAAGTCGTAGAGCCTCGCAGATGGGCTCATTCGATTCCTCATCAAATTCTACAGTTAGCATTCCCCGAAGGTAAATTTGCTGTACGAGCTTCCGTTTCCGAGATATTTGACAAAAACCGTACAGATTTGAAAAATGATGTGTCAAATGTCCTTGAAATCGGACAAAAACCATACAGATATGAAAAATGATGTGGTTCAATCGGCTACATTTTGAATCGAAAGTCGTAGAGCCTCGCAGATGGGCTCATTCTACTCCTCATCAAATTCTACAGTTAGCATTCCCCAAAGGTAAATTTGCTGTACGAGCTTCCGTTTCCGAGATATTTGACAAAAACCGTACAGATTTGAAAAATGATGTGTCAAATGTCCTTGAAATCGGACAAAAAACGTACAGATATGAAAAATTATGTGGTTCAATCGGCTACATTTTGAATCGAAAGTCGTAGAGCCTCGCAGATGGGCTCATTCGATTCCTCATCAAATTCTACAGTTAGCATTCCCCAAAGGTAAATTTGCTGTACGAGCTTCCGTTTCCGAGATATTTGACAAAAACCGTACAGATATGAAAAATTATGTGGTTCAATCGGCTACATTTTGAATCGAAAGTCGTAGAGCCTCGCAGATGGGCTCATTCGATTCCTCATCAAATTCTACAGTTAGCATTCCCCGAAGGTAAATTTGCTGTACGAGCTTCCGTTTCCGAGATATTTGACAAAAACCGTACAGATATGAAAAATTATGTGGTTCAAACGGCTATAACTTTTGAATCGAAAGTCGTAGAGCCTCGCAGATTGGCTCATTCTACTCCTCATCAAATTCTACAGTTAGCATTCCCCAAAGGTAAATTTGCTGTACGAGCTTCCGTTTCCGAGATATTTGACAAAAACCGTACAGATATGAAAAATTATGTGGTTCAAACGGCTATAAGTTTTGAATCGAAAGTCGTAGAGCCTCGCAGATGGGCTCATTCGATTCCTCATCAAATTCTACAGTTAGCATTCCCCAAAGGTAAATTTGCTGTACGAGCTTCCGTTTCCGAGATATTTGACAAAAACCGTACAGATTTGAAAAATGATGTGTCAAATGTCCTTGAAATCGGACAAAAACCGTACATATATGAAAAATTATGTGGTTCAATCGGCTACATTTTGAATCGAAAGTCGTAGAGCCTCGCAGATGGGCTCATTCGATTCCTCATCAAATTCTACAGTTAGCATTCCCCAAAGGTAAATTTGCTGTACGAGCTTCCGTTTCCGAGATATTTGACAAAAACCGTACAGATTTGAAAAATGATGTGTCAAATGTCCTTGAAATCGGACAAAAACCATACAGATATGAAAAATGATGTGGTTCAATCGGCTACATTTTGAATCGAAAGTCGTAGAGCCTCGCAGATGGGCTCATTCTACTCCTCATCAAATTCTACAGTTAGCATTCCCCAAAGGTAAATTTGCTGTACGAGCTTCCGTTTCCGAGATATTTGACAAAAAACGTACAGATTTGAAAAATGATGTGTCAAATGTCCTTGAAATCGGACAAAAAACGTACAGATATGAAAAATTATGTGGTTCAATCGGCTACATTTTGAATCGAAAGTCGTAGAGCCTCGCAGATGGGCTCATTCGATTCCTCATCAAATTCTACAGTTAGCATTCCCCAAAGGTAAATTTGCTGTACGAGCTTCCGTTTCCGAGATATTTGACAAAAACCGTACAGATATGAAAAATTATGTGGTTCAATCGGCTACATTTTGAATCGAAAGTCGTAGAGCCTCGCAGATGGGCTCATTCGATTCCTCATCAAATTCTACAGTTAGCATTCCCCGAAGGTAAATTTGCTGTACGAGCTTCCGTTTCCGAGATATTTGACAAAAACCGTACAGATATGAAAAATTATGTGGTTCAAACGGCTATAACTTTTGAATCGAAAGTCGTAGAGCCTCGCAGATTGGCTCATTCTACTCCTCATCAAATTCTACAGTTAGCATTCCCCAAAGGTAAATTTGCTGTACGAGCTTCCGTTTCCGAGATATTTGACAAAAACCGTACAGATTTGAAAAATGATGTGTCAAATGTCCTTGAAATCGGACAAAAAACGTACAGATATGAAAAATTATGTGGTTCAATCGGCTACATTTTGAATCGAAAGTCGTAGAGCCTCGCAGATGGGCTCATTCGATTCCTCATCAAATTCTACAGTTAGCATTCCCCAAAGGTAAATTTGCTGTACGAGCTTCCGTTTCCGAGATATTTGACAAAAACCGTACAGATATGAAAAATTATGTGGTTCAATCGGCTACATTTTGAATCGAAAGTCGTAGAGCCTCGCAGATGGGCTCATTCGATTCCTCATCAAAATCTACAGTTAGCATTCCCCGAAGGTAAATTTGCTGTACGAGCTTCCGTTTCCGAGATATTTGACAAAAACCGTACAGATATGAAAAATTATGTGGTTCAAACGGCTATAACTTTTGAATCGAAAGTCGTAGAGCCTCGCAGATTGGCTCATTCTACTCCTCATCAAATTCTACAGTTAGCATTCCCCAAAGGTAAATTTGCTGTACGAGCTTCGGTTTCCGAGATATTTGACAAAAACCGTACAGATTTGAAAAATGATGTGTCAAATGTCCTTGAAATCGGACAAAAACCGTACAGATATGAAAAATGATGTGGTTCAATCGGCTACATTTTGAATCGAAAGTCGTAGAGCCTCGCAGATGGGCTCATTCTACTCCTCATCAAATTCTACAGTTAGCATTCCCCAAAGGTAAATTTGCTGTACGAGCTTCCGTTTCCGAGATATTTGACAAAAACCGTACAGATTTGAAAAATGATGTGTCAAATGTCCTTGAAATCGGACAAAAACCGTACAGATATGAAAAATTATGTGGTTCAAACGGCTATAACTTTTGAATCGAAAGTCGTAGAGCCTCGCAGATTGGCTCATTCTACTCCTCATCAAATTCTACAGTTAGCATTCCCCAAAGGTAAATTTGCTGTACGAGCTTCCGTTTCCGAGATATTTGACAAAAACCGTACAGATTTGAAAAAATGATGTGTCAAATGTCCTTGAAATCGGACAAAAACCGTACAGATATGAGAAATTATGTGGTTCAAACGGCTACATTTTGAATCGAAAGTCGTAGAGCCTCGCAGATGGGCTCATTCTACTCCTCATCAAATTCTACAGTTAGCATTCCCCTATGCAGGTAAATTTGCTGTACGAGCTTCCGTTTCCGAGATATTTGACAAAAACCGTACAGATATGAAAAATGATGTGGTTCAAACGGCTATAACTTTTGAATTGAAAGTCGTAGAGCCTCGCAGATGGGCTCATTCTACTCCTCATCAAATTCTACAGTTAGCATTCCCCTATGCAGGTAAATTTGCTGTACGAGCTTCCGTTTCCGAGATATTTGACAAAAACCGTACAGATTTGAAAAATGATGTGTTAAATGTCCTTGAAATCGGACAAAAACCGTACAGATATGAAAAATTATGTGGTTCAATCGGCTACATTTTGAATCGAAAGTCGTAGAGCCTCGCAGATGGGCTCATTCGATTCCTCATCAAATTCTACAGTTAGCATTCCCCGAAGGTAAATTTGCTGTACGAGCTTCCGTTTCCGAGATATTTGACAAAAACCGTACAGATTTGAAAAATGATGTGTGAAATGTCCTTGAAATCGGACAAAAACCGTACAGATATGAAAAATGATGTGGTTCAATCGGCTACATTTTGAATCGAAAGTCGTAGAGCCTCGCAGATGGGCTCATTCGATTCCTCATCAAATTCTACAGTTAGCATTCCCCAAAGGTAAATTTGCTGTACGAGCTTCCGTTTCCGAGATATTTGACAAAAACCGTACAGATATGAAAAATTATGTGGTTCAAACGGCTATAAGTTTTGAATCGAAAGTCGTAGAGCCTCGCAGATGGGCTCATTCGATTCCTCATCAAATTCTACAGTTAGCATTCCCCAAAGGTAAATTTGCTGTACGAGCTTCCGTTTCCGAGATATTTGACAAAAACCGTACAGATTTGAAAAATGATGTGTCAAATGTCCTTGAAATCGGACAAAAACCGTACATATATGAAAAATTATGTGGTTCAATCGGCTACATTTTGAATCGAAAGTCGTAGAGCCTCGCAGATGGGCTCATTCGATTCCTCATCAAATTCTACAGTTAGCATTCCCCAAAGGTAAATTTGCTGTACGAGCTTCCGTTTCCGAGATATTTGACAAAAACCGTACAGATTTGAAAAATGATGTGTCAAATGTCCTTGAAATCGGACAAAAACCGTACAGATATGAAAAATTATGTGGTTCAAACGGCTATAAGTTTTGAATCGAAAGTCGTAGAGCCTCGCAGATGGGCTCATTCTACTCCTCATCAAATTCTACAGTTAGCATTCCCCAAAGGTAAATTTGCTGTACGAGCTTTCGTTTCCGAGATATTTGACAAAAACCGTACAGATATGAAAAATTATGTGGTTCAAACGGCTATAACTTTTGAATCGAAAGTCGTAGAGCCTCGCAGATGGGCTCATTCGATTCCTCATCAAATTATACAGTTAGCATTCCCCGAAGGTAAATTTGCTGTACGAGCTTCCGTTTCCGAGATATTTGACAAAAACCGTACAGATATGAAAAATTATGTGGTTCAAACGGCTATAACTTTTGAATCGAAAGTCGTAGAGCCTCGCAGATGGGCTCATTCTACTCCTCATCAAATTCTACAGTTAGCATTCCCCGTGCAGGTAAATTTGCTGTACGAGCTTCCGTTTCCGAGATATTTGACAAAAACCGTACAGATTTGAAAAATGATGTGTCAAATGTCCTTGAAATCGGACAAAAACCGTACAGATATGAAAAATTATGTGGTTCAATCGGCTACATTTTGAATCGAAAGTCGTAGAGCCTCGCAGATGGGCTCATTCGATTCCTCATCAAATTCTACAGTTAGCATTCCCCAAAGGTAAATTTGCTGTACGAGCTTCCGTTTCCGAGATATTTGACAAAAACCGTACAGATATGAAAAATTATGTGGTTCAAACGGCTATAAGTTTTGAATCGAAAGTCGTAGAGCCTCGCAGATGGGCTCATTCGATTCCTCATCAAATTCTACAGTTAGCATTCCCCAAAGGTAAATTTGCTGTACGAGCTTTGTCGACCTGGCAGCCAATACCACAGGTTCGCCTGCTTGGGATTCAACCGTTAGTATTCAACCTATGGTCAGAGTTACCAGTAGGGAGACAGGGGTATCAGACGAAGGAAAGAAAAGGTTAGTTAAAGCGGATAAGAAGAAGTTTCATGTCAGGATCCCTACATCAGATTGGAGGAAAATGACTAAGCAAGAGAGGTCAGTCGTTTTGGAGGAAAGGAACAGAGAGGCACAAGCAAGGAGATTGAGTAAGGTAATTAAGACTGAGGCCCAGCCAGAACCAGGGCAAGCTGAGATTAAACAAGAGCCAGAGCAGCCAAACTGGACCTTTGGATCACTTGACCCCCAGTACACCCCCATTGATCCCCACAGCATTGAGGCCGCTCTTCTGAGTTACTCGAATATGGGACAAGACCCTGTCAGTAGAGGTTTTTCCAGAGATCCTTTCGTAGGCCTCACAGGAGAGAGATTCACAGGGCCAAGTATGATCGACCTCCCTGTTGAGATCACTAGGCCTGTTAGCGTAGGCCTCACAGGAGAGGGAAGTACAGAGCAGAGCATGATCGACCTCCCGGCTGCGGCCCCTGGGCCTGCTGGGACAGAAGAGTGCATAACCGCCATACGGAGGTTAACAGATTCTTACGTGTAAACACCTTGATGGACGCGAACCTGATCTGTCGACTGTGCTCATCCGTGCTGAATGCTAATCTGATCTGTTGAAAAGTGCTTGATATGCTGTGCTAACACGCTTACAGTTAAGAATAAGACACACACACAAGCGACGCACACACACGCAGACTCAGAACAATGAAAGAGCAAATATACACATGTTACAAGTACATAAATTATATTTTTAAGATGTAATAGAAATGTGTTTAAGTTTAGTCATAAGAAATGATTTGTTTGAAAGTAATATTGTGAAAGAATTGAAAGATTTTAACTTTAGAAGGAGATTACAGTATGTTTTACATGTGCCCGGGCGGCACACCATGTTGTAACCACTTTTGAGTTTTTGTTTAGAAGCTCGGTGATGAAAGATTGAGAGGAAGTGGGATGTGGAGCAATTGCCTGCTTGGTGCTACGCTACACAGAACACACAGAGGCTGAGGGTGCGTGCGCACTTTTGGCCTCATGACACTGTAGGCCTATGAACTGAACATTCTACAAACTGACTGTTTAAAGGTACAATGAGTGACTTTCAGAGGGATGTTTCTCATGTGAGAGTCCCTCTGGAGGTCTAAGTACTGTTACAAAAGGCATGATACGATCACGTGTACAAGAGGTGGCTTGGGGACTTTCCATTGGCGGCATGCTGAGATGGGACAAAATGGTGGCTTCCAAATATGGTGAGGCTGAAGATTCACCGGTTGATTCGAAGGTTCTCGAAGGCGAGCATGGGGTATATAAGGAAGATTTGACTGTTAGTCAGATGAGATGTCTACACTGCCCGCGAGCCTCGCCCGACCCTCCCGAAGCAGACGTTCCGACTGAAAGACTCTCCCAGTTCTACATCCACGGCGTTCCGACGGGCTGTCTCCGTCTCCTCTTTGCAGAGAAAACCAGACTTTGCAGCAGCCGTTGCGACACGACCAACATCCCCTTCCGTTCCGGAGGGGCCGCGCCTGGGTGAGAATTGTGTTCTGTGGTGAAAGCGAGTACCATGGCCAGGTGTTCTTTGCGCCACTAAACATCCCATTCTTTTACTCTCGATCACGGTATAACGGGTTTTCCATGTTTGCATATTGTTGATTGAATAGAGTTTTAAGGTGAAGTTTATATTACTAATTGTGTGTCATTTAATCATAGGTTCATTGGCAGGATAAATTCTTATTATATATATAGGTCAGGACACATAATTACCATTTAGAATGTATAGGTATACATAAAATTAATATGTTTTGTATTTTGATCATAAGGTTAGTACTGATGTGGTTTATTATTTTCATCAAAGTGTTATTGCTGTGCTCAATTGTGCGCTCTTGGTGGCTGGCAATGTGTAACAAGTAAGACTTGTATGATCAGTTAATCATTAAATTTGTATAACCATTTTAATCATTTAATTCATTAAAATTTCCTCTAAAGGGACTGAGTTTTCATTCATCATTATTATTCCTGTAATGTAAATAATTAAGCTGTCCAGGCATAACATCTCAAGCTCTTTAAAGGTTGATTCTAGACTCAGTGTGATAATACTCCCTTGCAGTAAATAATATTGCTAATCATCCTAACCCGACACGTAACAGCTGTCAATAAGGAACAGAGCGGTCGTGAACCAGAGTGGTATACGAGCGGGTGCCTCTCTCTCTTAAGGTCACAGAGGAGGCGTCCCAGTAAACTGTAATAGGGAGAGCTCTGGGAAGAAGACCGTTAGCAGTCGGGCGCGTCTGTTCGATTTACCGGTCGTAGCGCACACGATTACGCAACTCTCTGTGAGGGGTAAATACCCTGGGAGCGTAAAGCGTGACGGCATCCTTAGAAGATGACCGGTACTGTAATCCCATAACACCGCAGGGATTTCAGGGAGACAGCTTCCGTTTCCGAGATATTTGACAAAAACCGTACAGATTTGAAAAATGATGTGTCAAATGTCCTTGAAATCGGACAAAAACCGTACAGATATGAAAAATTATGTGGTTCAATCGGCTACATTTTGAATCGAAAGTCGTAGAGCCTCGCAGATGGGCTCATTCGATTCCTCATCAAATTCTACAGTTAGCATTCCCCAAAGGTAAATTTGCTGTACGAGCTTCCGTTTCCGAGATATTTGACAAAAACCGTACAGATATGAAAAATTATGTGGTTCAAACGGCTATAAGTTTTGAATCGAAAGTCGTAGAGCCTCGCAGATGGGCTCATTCTACTCCTCATCAAATTCTACAGTTAGCATTCCCCTATGCAGGTAAATTTGCTGTACGAGCTTCCGTTTCCGAGATATTTGACAAAAACCGTACAGATTTGAAAAATGATGTGTCAAATGTCCTTGAAATCGGACAAAAACCGTACAGATATGAAAAATGATGTGGTTCAATCGGCTACATTTTGAATCGAAAGTCGTAGAGCCTCGCAGATGGGCTCATTCTACTCCTCATCAAATTCTACAGTTAGCATTCCCCAAAGGTAAATTTGCTGTACGAGCTTCCGTTTCCGAGATATTTGACAAAAACCGTACAGATTTGAAAAATGATGTGTGAAATGTCCTTGAAATCGGACAAAAACCGTACAGATATGAAAAATGATGTGGTTCAATCGGCTACATTTTGAATCGAAAGTCGTAGAGCCTCGCAGATGGGCTCATTCGATTCCTCATCAAATTCTACAGTTAGCATTCCCCGAAGGTAAATTTGCTGTACGAGCTTCCGTTTCCGAGATATTTGACAAAAAACGTACAGATTTGAAAAATGATGTGTCAAATGTCCTTGAAATCGGACAAAAACCGTACAGATATGAAAAATTATGTGGTTCAAACGGCTATAAATTTTGAATCGAAAGTCGTAGAGCCTCGCAGATGGGCTCATTCTACTCCTCATCAAATTCTACAGTTAGCATTCCCCTGTGTAGGTAAATTTGCTGTACGAACTTCCGTTTCCGAGATATTTGACAAAAACCGTACAGATTTGAAAAATGATGTCAAATGTCCTTGAAATCGGACAAAAACCGTACAGATATGAAAAATTATGTGGTTCAATCGGCTACATTTTGAATCGAAAGTCGTAGAGCCTCGCAGATGGGCTCATTCGATTCCTCATCAAATTCTACAGTTAGCATTCCCCGAAGGTAAATTTGCTGTACGAGCTTCCGTTTCCGAGATATTTGACAAAAACCGTACAGATTTGAAAAATGATGTGTCAAATGTCCTTGAAATCGGACAAAAACCGTACAGATATGAAAAATTATGTGGTTCAATCGGCTACATTTTGAATCGAAAGTCGTAGAGCCTCGCAGATGGGCTCATTCGATTCCTCATCAAATTCTACAGTTAGCATTCCCCGAAGGTAAATTTGCTGTACGAGCTTCCGTTTCCGAGATATTTGACAAAAACCGTACAGATTTGAAAAATGATGTGTCAAATGTCCTTGAAATCGGACAAAAACCGTACAGATATGAGAAATTATGTGGTTCAAACGGCTACATTTTGAATCGAAAGTCGTAGAGCCTCGCAGATGGGCTCATTCTACTCCTCATCAAATTCTACAGTTAGCATTCCCCTATGCAGGTAAATTTGCTGTACGAGCTTCCGTTTCCGAGATATTTGACAAAAACCGTACAGATATGAAAAATGATGTGGTTTAAACGGCTATAACTTTTGAATTGAAAGTCGTAGAGCCTCGCAGATGGGCTCATTCTACTCCTCATCAAATTCTACAGTTAGCATTCCCCTATGCAGGTAAATTTGCTGTACGAGCTTCCGTTTCCGAGATATTTGACAAAAACCGTACAGATTTGAAAAATGATGTGTCAAATGTCCTTGAAATCGGACAAAAACCGTACAGATATGAAAAATTATGTGGTTCAATCGGCTACATTTTGAATCGAAAGTCGTAGAGCCTCGCAGATGGGCTCATTCTACTCCTCATCAAATTCTACAGTTAGCATTCCCCTATGCAGGTAAATTTGCTGTACGAGCTTCCGTTTCCGAGATATTTGACAAAAACCGTACAGATATGAAAAATGATGTGGTTCAAAAGGCTATAACTTTTGAATTGAAAGTCGTAGAGCCTCGCAGATGGGCTCATTCTACTCCTCATCAAATTCTACAGTTAGCATTCCCCTATGCAGGTAAATTTGCTGTACGAGCTTCCGTTTCCGAGATATTTGACAAAAACCGTACAGATTTGAAAAATGATGTGTCAAATGTCCTTGAAATCGGACAAAAACCGTACAGATATGAAAAATTATGTGGTTCAATCGGCTACATTTTGAATCGAAAGTCGTAGAGCCTCGCAGATGAGCTCATTCGATTCCTCATCAAATTCTACAGTTAGCATTCCCCGAAGGTAAATTTGCTGTACGAGCTTCCGTTTCCGAGATATTTGACAAAAAACGTACAGATTTGAAAAATGATGTGTGAAATGTCCTTGAAATCGGACAAAAACCGTACAGATATGAAAAATTATGTGGTTCAATCGGCTACATTTTGAATCGAAAGTCGTAGAGCCTCGCAGATGGGCTCATTCGATTCCTCATCAAATTCTACAGTTAGCATTCCCCAAAGGTAAATTTGCTGTACGAGCTTCCGTTTCCGAGATATTTGACAAAAAACGTACAGATTTGAAAAATGATGTGTCAAATGTCCTTGAAATCGGACAAAAACCGTACAGATATGAAAAATTATGTGGTTCAATCGGCTACATTTTGAATCGAAAGTCGTAGAGCCTCGCAGATGGGCTCATTCGATTCCTCATCAAATTCTACAGTTAGCATTCCCCAAAGGTAAATTTGCTGTACGAGCTTCCGTTTCTGAGATATTTGACAAAAACCGTACAGATTTGAAAAATGATGTGTCAAATGTCCTTGAAATCGGACAAAAACCGTACAGATATGAAAAATTATGTGGTTCAATCGGCTACATTTTGAATCGAAAGTCGTAGAGCCTCGCAGATGGGCTCATTCGATTCCTCATCAAATTCTACAGTTAGCATTCCCCGAAGGTAAATTTGCTGTACGAGCTTCCGTTTCCGAGATATTTGACAAAAACCGTACAGATATGAAAAATGATGTGGTTCAAACGGCTATAACTTTTAAATCGAAAGTCGTAGAGCCTCGCAGATTGGCTCATTCTACTCCTCATCAAATTCTACAGTTAGCATTCCCCAAAGGTAAATTTGCTGTACGAGCTTCCGTTTCCGAGATATTTGACAAAAACCGTACAGATTTGAAAAATGATGTGTCAAATGTCCTTGAAATCGGACAAAAACCATACAGATATGAAAAATGATGTGGTTCAATCGGCTACATTTTGAATCGAAAGTCGTAGAGCCTCGCAGATGGGCTCATTCTACTCCTCATCAAATTCTACAGTTAGCATTCCCCAAAGGTAAATTTGCTGTACGAGCTTCCGTTTCCGAGATATTTGACAAAAACCGTACAGATTTGAAAAATGATGTGTCAAATGTCCTTGAAATCGGACAAAAACCGTACAGATATGAAAAATTATGTGGTTCAATCGGCTACATTTTGAATCGAAAGTCGTAGAGCCTCGCAGATGGGCTCATTCGATTCCTCATCAAATTCTACAGTTAGCATTCCCCAAAGGTAAATTTGCTGTACGAGCTTCCGTTTCTGAGATATTTGACAAAAACCGTACAGATTTGAAAAATGATGTGTCAAATGTCCTTGAAATCGGACAAAAACCGTACAGATATGAAAAATTATGTGGTTCAATCGGCTACATTTTGAATCGAAAGTCGTAGAGCCTCGCAGATGGGCTCATTCGATTCCTCATCAAATTCTACAGTTAGCATTCCCCGAAGGTAAATTTGCTGTACGAGCTTCCGTTTCCGAGATATTTGACAAAAACCGTACAGATATGAAAAATGATGTGGTTCAAACGGCTATAACTTTTAAATCGAAAGTCGTAGAGCCTCGCAGATTGGCTCATTCTACTCCTCATCAAATTCTACAGTTAGCATTCCCCAAAGGTAAATTTGCTGTACGAGCTTCCGTTTCCGAGATATTTGACAAAAACCGTACAGATTTGAAAAATGATGTGTCAAATGTCCTTGAAATCGGACAAAAACCATACAGATATGAAAAATGATGTGGTTCAATCGGCTACATTTTGAATCGAAAGTCGTAGAGCCTCGCAGATGGGCTCATTCTACTCCTCATCAAATTCTACAGTTAGCATTCCCCAAAGGTAAATTTGCTGTACGAGCTTCCGTTTCCGAGATATTTGACAAAAACCGTACAGATTTGAAAAATGATGTGTCAAATGTCCTTGAAATCGGACAAAAACCGTACAGATATGAAAAATTATGTGGTTCAATCGGCTACATTTTGAATCGAAAGTCGTAGAGCCTCGCAGATGGGCTCATTCGATTCCTCATCAAATTCTACAGTTAGCATTCCCCAAAGGTAAATTTGCTGTACGAGCTTCCGTTTCTGAGATATTTGACAAAAACCGTACAGATTTGAAAAATGATGTGTCAAATGTCCTTGAAATCGGACAAAAACCGTACAGATATGAAAAATTATGTGGTTCAATCGGCTACATTTTGAATCGAAAGTCGTAGAGCCTCGCAGATGGGCTCATTCGATTCCTCATCAAATTCTACAGTTAGCATTCCCCGAAGGTAAATTTGCTGTACGAGCTTCCGTTTCCGAGATATTTGACAAAAACCGTACAGATATGAAAAATGATGTGGTTCAAACGGCTATAACTTTTAAATCGAAAGTCGTAGAGCCTCGCAGATTGGCTCATTCTACTCCTCATCAAATTCTACAGTTAGCATTCCCCAAAGGTAAATTTGCTGTACGAGCTTCCGTTTCCGAGATATTTGACAAAAACCGTACAGATTTGAAAAATGATGTGTCAAATGTCCTTGAAATCGGACAAAAACCATACAGATATGAAAAATGATGTGGTTCAATCGGCTACATTTTGAATCGAAAGTCGTAGAGCCTCGCAGATGGGCTCATTCTACTCCTCATCAAATTCTACAGTTAGCATTCCCCAAAGGTAAATTTGCTGTACGAGCTTCCGTTTCCGAGATATTTGACAAAAACCGTACAGATTTGAAAAATGATGTGTCAAATGTCCTTGAAATCGGACAAAAACCGTACAGATATGAAAAATTATGTGGTTCAATCGGCTACATTTTGAATCGAAAGTCGTAGAGCCTCGCAGATGGGCTCATTCGATTCCTCATCAAATTCTACAGTTAGCATTCCCCGAAGGTAAATTTGCTGTACGAGCTTCCGTTTCCGAGATATTTGACAAAAACCGTACAGATATGAAAAATTATGTGGTTCAAACGGCTATAAGTTTTGAATCGAAAGTCGTAGAGCCTCGCAGATGGGCTCATTCTACTCCTCATCAAATTCTACAGTTAGCATTCCCCAAAGGTAAATTTGCTGTACGAGCTTCCGTTTCCGAGATATTTGACAAAAACCGTACAGATATGAAAAATTATGTGGTTCAATCGGCTACATTTTGAATCGAAAGTCGTAGAGCCTCGCAGATGGGCTCATTCGATTCCTCATCAAATTCTACAGTTAGCATTCCCCAAAGGTAAATTTGCTGTACGAGCTTCCGTTTCCGAGATATTTGACAAAAACCGTAAAGATTTGAAAAATGATGTGTCAAATGTCCTTGAAATCGGACAAAAACCGTACAGATATGAAAAATTATGTGGTTCAATCGGCTACATTTTGAATCGAAAGTCGTAGAGCCTCGCAGATGGGCTCATTCGATTCCTCATCAAATTCTACAGTTAGCATTCCCCGAAGGTAAATTTGCTGTACGAGCTTCCGTTTCCGAGATATTTGACAAAAACCGTACAGATATGAAAAATTATGTGGTTCAAACGGCTATAACTTTTGAATCGAAAGTCGTAGAGCCTCGCAGATGGGCTCATTCTACTCCTCATCAAATTCTACAGTTAGCATTCCACTGTGTAGGTATATTTGCTGTACGAGCTTCCGTTTCCGAGATATTTGACAAAAACTGTACAGATTTGAAAAATGATATGTCAAATGTCCTTGAAATCGGACAAAAACCGTACATATATGAAAAATTATGTGGTTCAATCGGCTACATTTTGAATCGAAAGTCGTAGAGCCTCGCAGATGGGCTCATTCGATTCCTCATCAAATTCTACAGTTAGCATTCCCCAAAGGTAAATTTGCTGTACGAGCTTCCGTTTCCGAGATATTTGACAAAAACCGTACAGATTTGAAAAGTGATGTGTCAAATGTCCTTGAAATCGGACAAAAACCGTACAGATATGAAAAATTATGTGGTTCAAACGGCTATAAGTTTTGAATCGAAAGTCGTAGAGCCTCGCAGATGGGCTCATTCTACTCCTCATCAAATTCTACAGTTAGCATTCCCCAAAGGTAAATTTGCTGTACGAGCTTCCGTTTCCGAGATATTTGACAAAAACCGTACAGATTTGAAAAATGATGTGTCAAATGTCCTTGAAATCGGACAAAAACCGTACAGATATGAAAAATTATGTGGTTCAATCGGCTACATTTTGAATCGAAAGTCGTAGAGCCTCGCAGATGGGCTCATTCGATTCCTCATCAAATTCTACAGTTAGCATTCCCCGAAGGTAAATTTGCTGTACGAGCTTCCGTTTCCGAGATATTTGACAAAAACCGTACAGATATGAAAAATTATGTGGTTCAAACGGCTATAAGTTTTGAATCGAAAGTCGTAGAGCCTCGCAGATGGGCTCATTCTACTCCTCATCAAATTCTACAGTTAGCATTCCCCAAAGGTAAATTTGCTGTACGAGCTTCCGTTTCCGAGATATTTGACAAAAACCGTACAGATTTGAAAAATGATGTGTCAAATGTCCTTGAAATCGGACAAAAACCGTACAGATATGAAAAATTATGTGGTTCAATCGGCTACATTTTGAATCGAAAGTCGTAGAGCCTCGCAGATGGGCTCATTCGATTCCTCATCAAATTCTACAGTTAGCATTCCCCAAAGGTAAATTTGCTGTACGAGCTTCCGTTTCCGAGATATTTGACAAAAACCGTACAGATTTGAAAAATGATGTGTCAAATGTCCTTGAAATCGGACAAAAACCGTACAGATATGAAAAATTATGTGGTTCAATCGGCTACATTTTGAATCGAAAGTCGTAGAGCCTCGCAGATGGGCTCATTCGATTCCTCATCAAATTCTACAGTTAGCATTCCCCAAAGGTAAATTTGCTGTACGAGCTTCTGTTTCCGAGATATTTGACAAAAACCGTACAGATATGAAAAATTATGTGGTTCAAACGGCTATAAGTTTTGAATCGAAAGTCGTAGAGCCTCGCAGATGGGCTCATTCTACTCCTCATCAAATTCTACAGTTAGCATTCCCCAAAGGTAAATTTGCTGTACGAGCTTCCGTTTCCGAGATATTTGACAAAAACCGTACAGATTTGAAAAATGATGTGTCAAATGTCCTTGAAATCGGACAAAAACCGTACAGATATGAAAAATTATGTGGTTCAATCGGCTACATTTTGAATCGAAAGTCGTAGAGCCTCGCAGATGGGCTCATTCGATTCCTCATCAAATTCTACAGTTAGCATTCCCCAAAGGTAAATTTGCTGTACGAGCTTCCGTTTCCGAGATATTTGACAAAAACCGTACAGATTTGAAAAATGATGTGTCAAATGTCCTTGAAATCGGACAAAAACCGTACAGATATGAAAAATTATGTGGTTCAATCGGGTACATTTTGAATCGAAAGTCGTAGAGCCTCGCAGATGGGCTCATTCGATTCCTCATCAAATTCTACAGTTAGCATTCCCCGAAGGTAAATTTGCTGTACGAGCTTCCGTTTCCGAGATATTTGACAAAAACCGTACAGATATGAAAAATTATGTGGTTCAAACGGCTATAAGTTTTGAATCGAAAGTCGTAGAGCCTCGCAGATGGGCTCATTCTACTCCTCATCAAATTCTACAGTTAGCATTCCCCAAAGGTAAATTTGCTGTACGAGCTTCCGTTTCCGAGATATTTGACAAAAACCGTACAGATTTGAAAAATGATGTGTCAAATGTCCTTGAAATCGGACAAAAACCGTACAGATATGAAAAATTATGTGGTTCAATCGGCTACATTTTGAATCGAAAGTCGTAGAGCCTCGCAGATGGGCTCATTCTACTCCTCATCAAATTCTACAGTTAGCATTCCCCAAAGGTAAATTTGCTGTACGAGCTTCCGTTTCCGAGATATTTGACAAAAACCGTACAGATTTGAAAAATGATGTGTCAAATGTCCTTGAAATCGGACAAAAACCGTACAGATATGAAAAATTATGTGGTTCAATCGGCTACATTTTGAATCGAAAGTCGTAGAGCCTCGCAGATGGGCTCATTCGATTCCTCATCAAATTCTACAGTTAGCATTCCCCGAAGGTAAATTTGCTGTACGAGCTTCCGTTTCCGAGATATTTGACAAAAACCGTACAGATATGAAAAATTATGTGGTTCAAACGGCTATAAGTTTTGAATCGAAAGTCGTAGAGCCTCGCAGATGGGCTCATTCTACTCCTCATCAAATTCTACAGTTAGCATTCCCCAAAGGTAAATTTGCTGTACGAGCTTCCGTTTCCGAGATATTTGACAAAAACCGTACAGATTTGAAAAATGATGTGTCAAATGTCCTTGAAATCGGACAAAAACCGTACAGATATGAAAAATTATGTGGTTCAATCGGCTACATTTTGAATCGAAAGTCGTAGAGCCTCGCAGATGGGCTCATTCGATTCCTCATCAAATTCTACAGTTAGCATTCCCCAAAGGTAAATTTGCTGTACGAGCTTCCGTTTCCGAGATATTTGACAAAAACCGTACAGATTTGAAAAATGATGTGTCAAATGTCCTTGAAATCGGACAAAAACCGTACAGATATGAAAAATTATGTGGTTCAATCGGCTACATTTTGAATCGAAAGTCGTAGAGCCCGCAGATGGGCTCATTCGATTCCTCATCAAATTCTACAGTTAGCATTCCCCAAAGGTAAATTTGCTGTACGAGCTTCTGTTTCCGAGATATTTGACAAAAACCGTACAGATATGAAAAATTATGTGGTTCAAACGGCTATAAGTTTTGAATCGAAAGTCGTAGAGCCTCGCAGATGGGCTCATTCTACTCCTCATCAAATTCTACAGTTAGCATTCCCCAAAGGTAAATTTGCTGTACGAGCTTCCGTTTCCGAGATATTTGACAAAAACCGTACAGATTTGAAAAATGATGTGTCAAATGTCCTTGAAATCGGACAAAAACCGTACAGATATGAAAAATTATGTGGTTCAATCGGCTACATTTTGAATCGAAAGTCGTAGAGCCTCGCAGATGGGCTCATTCGATTCCTCATCAAATTCTACAGTTAGCATTCCCCAAAGGTAAATTTGCTGTACGAGCTTCCGTTTCCGAGATATTTGACAAAAACCGTACAGATTTGAAAAATGATGTGTCAAATGTCCTTGAAATCGGACAAAAACCGTACAGATATGAAAAATTATGTGGTTCAATCGGGTACATTTTGAATCGAAAGTCGTAGAGCCTCGCAGATGGGCTCATTCGATTCCTCATCAAATTCTACAGTTAGCATTCCCCGAAGGTAAATTTGCTGTACGAGCTTCCGTTTCCGAGATATTTGACAAAAACCGTACAGATATGAAAAATTATGTGGTTCAAACGGCTATAAGTTTTGAATCGAAAGTCGTAGAGCCTCGCAGATGGGCTCATTCTACTCCTCATCAAATTCTACAGTTAGCATTCCCCAAAGGTAAATTTGCTGTACGAGCTTCCGTTTCCGAGATATTTGACAAAAACCGTACAGATTTGAAAAATGATGTGTCAAATGTCCTTGAAATCGGACAAAAACCGTACAGATATGAAAAATTATGTGGTTCAATCGGCTACATTTTGAATCGAAAGTCGTAGAGCCTCGCAGATGGGCTCATTCTACTCCTCATCAAATTCTACAGTTAGCATTCCCCAAAGGTAAATTTGCTGTACGAGCTTCCGTTTCCGAGATATTTGACAAAAACCGTACAGATTTGAAAAATGATGTGTCAAATGTCCTTGAAATCGGACAAAAACCGTACAGATATGAAAAATTATGTGGTTCAATCGGCTACATTTTGAATCGAAAGTCGTAGAGCCTCGCAGATGGGCTCATTCGATTCCTCATCAAATTCTACAGTTAGCATTCCCCGAAGGTAAATTTGCTGTACGAGCTTCCGTTTCCGAGATATTTGACAAAAACCGTACAGATATGAAAAATTATGTGGTTCAAACGGCTATAAGTTTTGAATCGAAAGTCGTAGAGCCTCGCAGATGGGCTCATTCTACTCCTCATCAAATTCTACAGTTAGCATTCCCCAAAGGTAAATTTGCTGTACGAGCTTCCGTTTCCGAGATATTTGACAAAAACCGTACAGATTTGAAAAATGATGTGTCAAATGTCCTTGAAATCGGACAAAAACCGTACAGATATGAAAAATTATGTGGTTCAATCGGCTACATTTTGAATCGAAAGTCGTAGAGCCTCGCAGATGGGCTCATTCGATTCCTCATCAAATTCTACAGTTAGCATTCCCCAAAGGTAAATTTGCTGTACGAGCTTCCGTTTCCGAGATATTTGACAAAAACCGTACAGATTTGAAAAATGATGTGTCAAATGTCCTTGAAATCGGACAAAAACCGTACAGATATGAAAAATTATGTGGTTCAATCGGCTACATTTTGAATCGAAAGTCGTAGAGCCTCGCAGATGGGCTCATTCGATTCCTCATCAAATTCTACAGTTAGCATTCCCCAAAGGTAAATTTGCTGTACGAGCTTCTGTTTCCGAGATATTTGACAAAAACCGTACAGATATGAAAAATTATGTGGTTCAAACGGCTATAAGTTTTGAATCGAAAGTCGTAGAGCCTCGCAGATGGGCTCATTCTACTCCTCATCAAATTCTACAGTTAGCATTCCCCAAAGGTAAATTTGCTGTACGAGCTTCCGTTTCCGAGATATTTGACAAAAACCGTACAGATTTGAAAAATTATGTGTCAAATGTCCTTGAAATCGGACAAAAACCGTACAGATATGAAAATGATGTGGTTCAAACGGCTATAACTTTTGAATCGAAAGTCGTAGAGCCTCGCAGATGGGCTCATTCGATTCCTCATCAAATTCTACAGTTAGCATTCCCCAAAGGTAAATTTGCTGTACGAGCTTCCGTTTCCGAGATATTTGACAAAAACCGTACAGATTTGAAAAATGATGTGTCAAATGTCCTTGAAATCGGACAAAAACCGTACAGATATGAAAAATGATGTGGTTCAATCGGCTACATTTTGAATCGAAAGTCGTAGAGCCTCGCAGATGGGCTCATTCGATTCCTCATCAAATTCTACAGTTAGCATTCCCCAAAGGTAAATTTGCTGTACGAGCTTCCGTTTCCGAGATATTTGACAAAAACCATACAGATATGAAAAATTATGTGGTTCAAACGGCTATAAGTTTTGAATCGAAAGTCGTAGAGCCTCGCAGATGGGCTCATTCGATTCCTCATCAAATTCTACAGTTAGCATTCCCCAAAGGTAAATTTGCTGTACGAGCTTCCGTTTCCGAGATATTTGACAAAAACCGTACAGATTTGAAAAATGATGTGTCAAATGTCCTTGAAATCGGACAAAAACCGTACATATATGAAAAATTATGTGGTTCAATCGGCTACATTTTGAATCGAAAGTCGTAGAGCCTCGCAGATGGGCTCATTCGATTCCTCATCAAATTCTACAGTTAGCATTCCCCAAAGGTAAATTTGCTGTACGAGCTTCCGTTTCCGAGATATTTGACAAAAACCGTACAGATTTGAAAAATGATGTGTCAAATGTCCTTGAAATCGGACAAAAACCGTACAGATATGAAAAATTATGTGGTTCAAACGGCTATAAGTTTTGAATCGAAAGTCGTAGAGCCTCGCAGATGGGCTCATTCTACTCCTCATCAAATTCTACAGTTAGCATTCCCCAAAGGTAAATTTGCTGTACGAGCTTTCGTTTCCGAGATATTTGACAAAAACCGTACAGATATGAAAAATTATGTGGTTCAAACGGCTATAAGTTTTGAATCGAAAGTCGTAGAGCCTCGCAGATGGGCTCATTCTACTCCTCATCAAATTCTACAGTTAGCATTCCCCAAAGGTAAATTTGCTGTACGAGCTTCCGTTTCCGAGATATTTGACAAAAACCGTACAGATTTGAAAAATGATGTGTCAAATGTCCTTGAAATCGGACAAAAACCGTACAGATATGAAAATGATGTGGTTCAAACGGCTATAACTTTTGAATCGAAAGTCGTAGAGCCTCGCAGATGGGCTCATTCGATTCCTCATCAAATTCTACAGTTAGCATTCCCCAAAGGTAAATTTGCTGTACGAGCTTCCGTTTCCGAGATATTTGACAAAAACCGTACAGATATGAAAAATTATGTGGTTCAAACGGCTATAACTTTTGAATCGAAAGTCGTAGAGCCTCGCAGATTGGCTCATTCTACTCCTCATCAAATTCTACAGTTAGCATTCCCCAAAGGTAAATTTGCTGTACGAGCTTCCGTTTCCGAGATATTTGACAAAAACCGTACAGATTTGAAAAATGATGTGTCAAATGTCCTTGAAATCGGACAAAAACCGTACAGATATGAAAAATTATGTGGTTCAATCGGCTACATTTTGAATCGAAAGTCGTAGAGCCTCGCAGATGGGCTCATTCGATTCCTCATCAAATTCTACAGTTAGCATTCCCCGAAGGTAAATTTGCTGTACGAGCTTCCGTTTCCGAGATATTTGACAAAAACCGTACAGATATGAAAAATTATGTGGTTCAAACGGCTATAAGTTTTGAATCGAAAGTCGTAGAGCCTCGCAGATGGGCTCATTCTACTCCTCATCAAATTCTACAGTTAGCATTCCCCAAAGGTAAATTTGCTGTACGAGCTTCCGTTTCCGAGATATTTGACAAAAACCGTACAGATTTGAAAAATGATGTGTCAAATGTCCTTGAAATCGGACAAAAACCGTACAGATATGAAAAATTATGTGGTTCAATCGGCTACATTTTGAATCGAAAGTCGTAGAGCCTCGCAGATGGGCTCATTCGATTCCTCATCAAATTCTACAGTTAGCATTCCCCAAAGGTAAATTTGCTGTACGAGCTTCCGTTTCCGAGATATTTGACAAAAACCGTACAGATTTGAAAAATGATGTGTCAAATGTCCTTGAAATCGGACAAAAACCGTACAGATATGAAAAATTATGTGGTTCAATCGGCTACATTTTGAATCGAAAGTCGTAGAGCCTCGCAGATGGGCTCATTCGATTCCTCATCAAATTCTACAGTTAGCATTCCCCAAAGGTAAATTTGCTGTACGAGCTTCTGTTTCCGAGATATTTGACAAAAACCGTACAGATATGAAAAATTATGTGGTTCAAACGGCTATAAGTTTTGAATCGAAAGTCGTAGAGCCTCGCAGATGGGCTCATTCTACTCCTCATCAAATTCTACAGTTAGCATTCCCCAAAGGTAAATTTGCTGTACGAGCTTCCGTTTCCGAGATATTTGACAAAAACCGTACAGATTTGAAAAATTATGTGTCAAATGTCCTTGAAATCGGACAAAAACCGTACAGATATGAAAATGATGTGGTTCAAACGGCTATAACTTTTGAATCGAAAGTCGTAGAGCCTCGCAGATGGGCTCATTCGATTCCTCATCAAATTCTACAGTTAGCATTCCCCAAAGGTAAATTTGCTGTACGAGCTTCCGTTTCCGAGATATTTGACAAAAACCGTACAGATTTGAAAAATGATGTGTCAAATGTCCTTGAAATCGGACAAAAACCGTACAGATATGAAAAATGATGTGGTTCAATCGGCTACATTTTGAATCGAAAGTCGTAGAGCCTCGCAGATGGGCTCATTCGATTCCTCATCAAATTCTACAGTTAGCATTCCCCAAAGGTAAATTTGCTGTACGAGCTTCCGTTTCCGAGATATTTGACAAAAACCATACAGATATGAAAAATTATGTGGTTCAAACGGCTATAAGTTTTGAATCGAAAGTCGTAGAGCCTCGCAGATGGGCTCATTCGATTCCTCATCAAATTCTACAGTTAGCATTCCCCAAAGGTAAATTTGCTGTACGAGCTTCCGTTTCCGAGATATTTGACAAAAACCGTACAGATTTGAAAAATGATGTGTCAAATGTCCTTGAAATCGGACAAAAACCGTACATATATGAAAAATTATGTGGTTCAATCGGCTACATTTTGAATCGAAAGTCGTAGAGCCTCGCAGATGGGCTCATTCGATTCCTCATCAAATTCTACAGTTAGCATTCCCCAAAGGTAAATTTGCTGTACGAGCTTTCGTTTCCGAGATATTTGACAAAAACCGTACAGATATGAAAAATTATGTGGTTCAAACGGCTATAACTTTTGAATCGAAAGTCGTAGAGCCTCGCAGATGGGCTCATTCGATTCCTCATCAAATTCTACAGTTAGCATTCCCCGAAGGTAAATTTGCTGTACGAGCTTCCGTTTCCGAGATATTTGACAAAAACCGTACAGATATGAAAAATTATGTGGTTCAAACGGCTATAAGTTTTGAATCGAAAGTCGTAGAGCCTCGCAGATGGGCTCATTCTACTCCTCATCAAATTCTACAGTTAGCATTCCCCAAAGGTAAATTTGCTGTACGAGCTTCCGTTTCCGAGATATTTGACAAAAACCGTACAGATTTGAAAAATGATGTGTCAAATGTCCTTGAAATCGGACAAAAACCGTACAGATATGAAAATGATGTGGTTCAAACGGCTATAACTTTTGAATCGAAAGTCGTAGAGCCTCGCAGATGGGCTCATTCGATTCCTCATCAAATTCTACAGTTAGCATTCCCCAAAGGTAAATTTGCTGTACGAGCTTCCGTTTCCGAGATATTTGACAAAAACCGTACAGATATGAAAAATTATGTGGTTCAAACGGCTATAACTTTTGAATCGAAAGTCGTAGAGCCTCGCAGATTGGCTCATTCTACTCCTCATCAAATTCTACAGTTAGCATTCCCCAAAGGTAAATTTGCTGTACGAGCTTCCGTTTCCGAGATATTTGACAAAAACCGTACAGATATGAAAAATGATGTGGTTTAAACGGCTATAACTTTTGAATTGAAAGTCGTAGAGCCTCGCAGATGGGCTCATTCTACTCCTCATCAAATTCTACAGTTAGCATTCCCCTATGCAGGTAAATTTGCTGTACGAGCTTCCGTTTCCGAGATATTTGACAAAAACCGTACAGATTTGAAAAATGATGTGTCAAATGTCCTTGAAATCGGACAAAAACCGTACAGATATGAAAAATTATGTGGTTCAATCGGCTACATTTTGAATCGAAAGTCGTAGAGCCTCGCAGATGGGCTCATTCTACTCCTCATCAAATTCTACAGTTAGCATTCCCCTATGCAGGTAAATTTGCTGTACGAGCTTCCGTTTCCGAGATATTTGACAAAAACCGTACAGATATGAAAAATGATGTGGTTCAAACGGCTATAACTTTTGAATTGAAAGTCGTAGAGCCTCGCAGATGGGCTCATTCTACTCCTCATCAAATTCTACAGTTAGCATTCCCCTATGCAGGTAAATTTGCTGTACGAGCTTCCGTTTCCGAGATATTTGACAAAAACCGTACAGATTTGAAAAATGATGTGTTAAATGTCCTTGAAATCGGACAAAAACCGTACAGATATGAAAAATGATGTGGTTCAATCGGCTACATTTTGAATCGAAAGTCGTAGAGCCTCGCAGATGGGCTCATTCGATTCCTCATCAAATTCTACAGTTAGCATTCCCCGAAGGTAAATTTGCTGTACGAGCTTCCGTTTCCGTGATATTTGACAAAAACCATACAGATTTGAAAAATGATGTGTGAAATGTCCTTGAAATCGGACAAAAACCGTACAGATATGAAAAATGATGTGGTTCAATCGGCTACATTTTGAATCGAAAGTCGTAGAGCCTCGCAGATGGGCTCATTCGATTCCTCATCAAATTCTACAGTTAGCATTCCCCAAAGGTAAATTTGCTGTACGAGCTTCCGTTTCCGAGATATTTGACAAAAACCGTACAGATATGAAAAATTATGTGGTTCAAACGGCTATAACTTTTGAATCGAAAGTCGTAGAGCCTCGCAGATGGGCTCATTCGATTCCTCATCAAATTCTACAGTTAGCATTCCACTGTGTAGGTATATTTGCTGTACGAGCTTCCGTTTCCGAGATATTTGACAAAAACTGTACAGATTTGAAAAATGATGTGTCAAATGTCCTTGAAATCGGACAAAAACCGTACATATATGAAAAATTATGTGGTTCAATCGGCTACATTTTGAATCGAAAGTCGTAGAGCCTCGCAGATGGGCTCATTCGATTCCTCATCAAATTCTACAGTTAGCATTCCCCAAAGGTAAATTTGCTGTACGAGCTTCCGTTTCCGAGATATTTGACAAAAACCGTACAGATTTGAAAAGTGATGTGTCAAATGTCCTTGAAATCGGACAAAAACCGTACAGATATGAAAAATTATGTGGTTCAAACGGCTATAAGTTTTGAATCGAAAGTCGTAGAGCCTCGCAGATGGGCTCATTCTACTCCTCATCAAATTCTACAGTTAGCATTCCCCAAAGGTAAATTTGCTGTACGAGCTTTCGTTTCCGAGATATTTGACAAAAACCGTACAGATATGAAAAATTATGTGGTTCAAACGGCTATAACTTTTGAATCGAAAGTCGTAGAGCCTCGCAGATGGGCTCATTCGATTCCTCATCAAATTCTACAGTTAGCATTCCCCGAAGGTAAATTTGCTGTACGAGCTTCCGTTTCCGAGATATTTGACAAAAACCGTACAGATATGAAAAATTATGTGGTTCAAACGGCTATAAGCTTTGAATCGAAAGTCGTAGAGCCTCGCAGATGGGCTCATTCTACTCCTCATCAAATTCTACAGTTAGCATTCCCCAAAGGTAAATTTGCTGTACGAGCTTCCGTTTCCGAGATATTTGACAAAAACCGTACAGATTTGAAAAATGATGTGTCAAATGTCCTTGAAATCGGACAAAAACCGTACAGATATGAAAAATTATGTGGTTCAATCGGGTACATTTTGAATCGAAAGTCGTAGAGCCTCGCAGATGGGCTCATTCGATTCCTCATCAAATTCTACAGTTAGCATTCCACTGTGTAGGTATATTTGCTGTACGAGCTTCCGTTTCCGAGATATTTGACAAAAACTGTACAGATTTGAAAAATGATGTGTCAAATGTCCTTGAAATCGGACAAAAACCGTACATATATGAAAAATTATGTGGTTCAATCGGCTACATTTTGAATCGAAAGTCGTAGAGCCTCGCAGATGGGCTCATTCGATTCCTCATCAAATTCTACAGTTAGCATTCCCCAAAGGTAAATTTGCTGTACGAGCTTCCGTTTCCGAGATATTTGACAAAAACCGTACAGATTTGAAAAGTGATGTGTCAAATGTCCTTGAAATCGGACAAAAACCGTACAGATATGAAAAATTATGTGGTTCAAACGGCTATAAGTTTTGAATCGAAAGTCGTAGAGCCTCGCAGATGGGCTCATTCTACTCCTCATCAAATTCTACAGTTAGCATTCCCCAAAGGTAAATTTGCTGTACGAGCTTTCGTTTCCGAGATATTTGACAAAAACCGTACAGATATGAAAAATTATGTGGTTCAAACGGCTATAACTTTTGAATCGAAAGTCGTAGAGCCTCGCAGATGGGCTCATTCGATTCCTCATCAAATTCTACAGTTAGCATTCCCCGAAGGTAAATTTGCTGTACGAGCTTCCGTTTCCGAGATATTTGACAAAAACCGTACAGATATGAAAAATTATGTGGTTCAAACGGCTATAAGCTTTGAATCGAAAGTCGTAGAGCCTCGCAGATGGGCTCATTCTACTCCTCATCAAATTCTACAGTTAGCATTCCCCAAAGGTAAATTTGCTGTACGAGCTTCCGTTTCCGAGATATTTGACAAAAACCGTACAGATTTGAAAAATGATGTGTCAAATGTCCTTGAAATCGGACAAAAACCGTACAGATATGAAAAATTATGTGGTTCAATCGGGTACATTTTGAATCGAAAGTCGTAGAGCCTCGCAGATGGGCTCATTCGATTCCTCATCAAATTCTACAGTTAGCATTCCCCGAAGGTAAATTTGCTGTACGAGCTTCCGTTTCCGAGATATTTGACAAAAACCGTACAGATATGAAAAATTATGTGGTTCAAACGGCTATAAGTTTTGAATCGAAAGTCGTAGAGCCTCGCAGATGGGCTCATTCTACTCCTCATCAAATTCTACAGTTAGCATTCCCCTGTGCAGGTAAATTTGCTGTACGAGCTTCCGTTTCCGAGATATTTGACAAAAACCGTACAGATTTGAAAAATGTGTCAAATGTCCTTGAAATCGGACAAAAACCGTACAGATATGAAAAATTATGTGGTTCAATCGGCTACATTTTGAATCGAAAGTCGTAGAGCCTCGCAGATGGGCTCATTCGATTCCTCATCAAATTCTACAGTTAGCATTCCCCGAAGGTAAATTTGCTGTACGAGCTTCCGTTTCCGAGATATTTGACAAAAACCGTACAGATATGAAAAATTATGTGGTTCAAACGGCTATAAGTTTTGAATCGAAAGTCGTAGAGCCTCGCAGATGGGCTCATTCTACTCCTCATCAAATTCTACAGTTAGCATTCCCCAAAGGTAAATTTGCTGTACGAGCTTCCGTTTCCGAGATATTTGACAAAAACCGTACAGATTTGAAAAATGATGTGTCAAATGTCCTTGAAATCGGACAAAAACCGTACAGATATGAAAAATTATGTGGTTCAATCGGCTACATTTTGAATCGAAAGTCGTAGAGCCTCGCAGATGGGCTCATTCGATTCCTCATCAAATTCTACAGTTAGCATTCCCCGAAGGTAAATTTGCTGTACGAGCTTCCGTTTCCGAGATATTTGACAAAAACCGTACAGATATGAAAAATTATGTGGTTCAAACGGCTATAAGTTTTGAATCGAAAGTCGTAGAGCCTCGCAGATGGGCTCATTCTACTCCTCATCAAATTCTACAGTTAGCATTCCCCAAAGGTAAATTTGCTGTACGAGCTTCCGTTTCCGAGATATTTGACAAAAACCGTACAGATTTGAAAAATGATGTGTCAAATGTCCTTGAAATCGGACAAAAACCGTACAGATATGAAAAATTATGTGGTTCAATCGGCTACATTTTGAATCGAAAGTCGTAGAGCCTCGCAGATGGGCTCATTCGATTCCTCATCAAATTCTACAGTTAGCATTCCCCAAAGGTAAATTTGCTGTACGAGCTTCCGTTTCCGAGA
The DNA here is from genome assembly GCF_949987555.1 of Borostomias antarcticus. Classification (NCBI taxonomy): domain Eukaryota; kingdom Metazoa; phylum Chordata; class Actinopteri; order Stomiiformes; family Stomiidae; genus Borostomias; species Borostomias antarcticus. The sequence goes on from NW_028176821.1 coordinate 1,594,281, forward strand.
TATTTGACAAAATCCGTACAGATTTGAAAAATGATGTGTCAAATGTCCTTGAAATCGGACAAAAACCGTACAGATATGAAAAATTATGTGGTTCAATCGGCTACATTTTGAATCGAAAGTCGTAGAGCCTCGCAGATGGGCTCATTCGATTCCTCATCAAATTCTACAGTTAGCATTCCCCAAAGGTAAATTTGCTGTACGAGCTTCTGTTTCCGAGATATTTGACAAAAACCGTACAGATATGAAAAATTATGTGGTTCAAACGGCTATAAGTTTTGAATCGAAAGTCGTAGAGCCTCGCAGATGGGCTCATTCTACTCCTCATCAAATTCTACAGTTAGCATTCCCCAAAGGTAAATTTGCTATACGAGCTTCCGTTTCCGAGATATTTGACAAAAACCGTACAGATTTGAAAAATGATGTGTCAAATGTCCTTGAAATCGGACAAAAACCGTACAGATATGAAAATGATGTGGTTCAAACGGCTATAACTTTTGAATCGAAAGTCGTAGAGCCTCGCAGATGGGCTCATTCGATTCCTCATCAAATTCTACAGTTAGCATTCCCCAAAGGTAAATTTGCTGTACGAGCTTCCGTTTCCGAGATATTTGACAAAAACCGTACAGATTTGAAAAATGATGTGTCAAATGTCCTTGAAATCGGACAAAAACCGTACATATATGAAAAATTATGTGGTTCAATCGGCTACATTTTGAATCGAAAGTCGTAGAGCCTCGCAGATGGGCTCATTCGATTCCTCATCAAATTCTACAGTTAGCATTCCCCAAAGGTAAATTTGCTGTACGAGCTTCCGTTTCCGAGATATTTGACAAAAACCGTACAGATTTGAAAAATGATGTGTCAAATGTCCTTGAAATCGGACAAAAACCGTACAGATATGAAAAATTATGTGGTTCAAACGGCTATAAGTTTTGAATCGAAAGTCGTAGAGCCTCGCAGATGGGCTCATTCTACTCCTCATCAAATTCTACAGTTAGCATTCCCCAAAGGTAAATTTGCTGTACGAGCTTTCGTTTCCGAGATATTTGACAAAAACCGTACAGATATGAAAAATTATGTGGTTCAAACGGCTATAACTTTTGAATCGAAAGTCGTAGAGCCTCGCAGATGGGCTCATTCGATTCCTCATCAAATTCTACAGTTAGCATTCCCCGAAGGTAAATTTGCTGTACGAGCTTCCGTTTCCGAGATATTTGACAAAAACCGTACAGATATGAAAAATTATGTGGTTCAAACGGCTATAAGTTTTGAATCGAAAGTCGTAGAGCCTCGCAGATGGGCTCATTCTACTCCTCATCAAATTCTACAGTTAGCATTCCCCAAAGGTAAATTTGCTGTACGAGCTTCCGTTTCCGAGATATTTGACAAAAACCGTACAGATTTGAAAAATGATGTGTCAAATGTCCTTGAAATCGGACAAAAACCGTACAGATATGAAAAATTATGTGGTTCAATCGGCTACATTTTGAATCGAAAGTCGTAGAGCCTCGCAGATGGGCTCATTCGATTCCTCATCAAATTCTACAGTTAGCATTCCCCGAAGGTAAATTTGCTGTACGAGCTTCCGTTTCCGAGATATTTGACAAAAACCGTACAGATATGAAAAATTATGTGGTTCAAACGGCTATAAGTTTTGAATCGAAAGTCGTAGAGCCTCGCAGATGGGCTCATTCGATTCCTCATCAAATTCTACAGTTAGCATTCCCCAAAGGTAAATTTGCTGTACGAGCTTCCGTTTCCGAGATATTTGACAAAAACCGTACAGATATGAAAAATTATGTGGTTCAAACGGCTATAAGTTTTGAATCGAAAGTCGTAGAGCCTCGCAGATGGGCTCATTCTACTCCTCATCAAATTCTACAGTTAGCATTCCCCAAAGGTAAATTTGCTGTACGAGCTTCCGTTTCCGAGATATTTGACAAAAACCGTACAGATTTGAAAAATGATGTGTCAAATCCTTGAAATCGGACAAAAACCGTACAGATATGAAAATGATGTGGTTCAATCGGCTACATTTTGAATCGAAAGTCGTAGAGCCTCGCAGATGGGCTCATTCGATTCCTCATCAAATTCTACAGTTAGCATTCCCCAAAGGTAAATTTGCTGTACGAGCTTCCGTTTCCGAGATATTTGACAAAAACCGTACAGATTTGAAAAATGATGTGTCAAATGTCCTTGAAATCGGACAAAAACCGTACAGATATGAAAAATTATGTGGTTCAAACGGCTATAAGTTTTGAATCGAAAGTCGTAGAGCCTCGCAGATGGGCTCATTCTACTCCTCATCAAATTCTACAGTTAGCATTCCCCAAAGGTAAATTTGCTGTACGAGCTTTCGTTTCCGAGATATTTGACAAAAACCGTACAGATATGAAAAATTATGTGGTTCAAACGGCTATAACTTTTGAATCGAAAGTCGTAGAGCCTCGCAGATGGGCTCATTCGATTCCTCATCAAATTCTACAGTTAGCATTCCCCGAAGGTAAATTTGCTGTACGAGCTTCCGTTTCCGAGATATTTGACAAAAACCGTACAGATATGAAAAATTATGTGGTTCAAACGGCTATAAGTTTTGAATCGAAAGTCGTAGAGCCTCGCAGATGGGCTCATTCTACTCCTCATCAAATTCTACAGTTAGCATTCCCCAAAGGTAAATTTGCTGTACGAGCTTCCGTTTCCGAGATATTTGACAAAAACCGTACAGATTTGAAAAATGATGTGTCAAATGTCCTTGAAATCGGACAAAAACCGTACATATATGAAAAATTATGTGGTTCAATCGGCTACATTTTGAATCGAAAGTCGTAGAGCCTCGCAGATGGGCTCATTCGATTCCTCATCAAATTCTACAGTTAGCATTCCCCAAAGGTAAATTTGCTGTACGAGCTTCCGTTTCCGAGATATTTGACAAAAACCGTACAGATTTGAAAAATGATGTGTCAAATGTCCTTGAAATCGGACAAAAACCGTACAGATATGAAAAATTATGTGGTTCAAACGGCTATAAGTTTTGAATCGAAAGTCGTAGAGCCTCGCAGATGGGCTCATTCTACTCCTCATCAAATTCTACAGTTAGCATTCCCCAAAGGTAAATTTGCTGTACGAGCTTTCGTTTCCGAGATATTTGACAAAAACCGTACAGATATGAAAAATTATGTGGTTCAAACGGCTATAACTTTTGAATCGAAAGTCGTAGAGCCTCGCAGATGGGCTCATTCGATTCCTCATCAAATTCTACAGTTAGCATTCCCCGAAGGTAAATTTGCTGTACGAGCTTCCGTTTCCGAGATATTTGACAAAAACCGTACAGATATGAAAAATTATGTGGTTCAAACGGCTATAAGTTTTGAATCGAAAGTCGTAGAGCCTCGCAGATGGGCTCATTCTACTCCTCATCAAATTCTACAGTTAGCATTCCCCAAAGGTAAATTTGCTGTACGAGCTTCCGTTTCCGAGATATTTGACAAAAACCGTACAGATTTGAAAAATGATGTGTCAAATGTCCTTGAAATCGGACAAAAACCGTACAGATATGAAAAATTATGTGGTTCAATCGGCTACATTTTGAATCGAAAGTCGTAGAGCCTCGCAGATGGGCTCATTCGATTCCTCATCAAATTCTACAGTTAGCATTCCCCAAAGGTAAATTTGCTGTACGAGCTTCCGTTTCCGAGATATTTGACAAAAACCGTACAGATATGGAAAATTATGTGGTTCAAACGGCTATAAGTTTTGAATCGAAAGTCGTAGAGCCTCGCAGATGGGCTCATTCGATTCCTCATCAAATTCTACAGTTAGCATTCCCCAAAGGTAAATTTGCTGTACGAGCTTCCGTTTCCGAGATATTTGACAAAAACCGTACAGATTTGAAAAATGATGTGTCAAATGTCCTTGAAATCGGACAAAAACCGTACATATATGAAAAATTATGTGGTTCAATCGGCTACATTTTGAATCGAAAGTCGTAGAGCCTCGCAGATGGGCTCATTCGATTCCTCATCAAATTCTACAGTTAGCATTCCCCAAAGGTAAATTTGCTGTACGAGCTTCCGTTTCCGAGATATTTGACAAAAACCGTACAGATTTGAAAAATGATGTGTCAAATGTCCTTGAAATCGGACAAAAACCGTACAGATATGAAAAATTATGTGGTTCAAACGGCTATAAGTTTTGAATCGAAAGTCGTAGAGCCTCGCAGATGGGCTCATTCTACTCCTCATCAAATTCTACAGTTAGCATTCCCCAAAGGTAAATTTGCTGTACGAGCTTTCGTTTCCGAGATATTTGACAAAAACCGTACAGATATGAAAAATTATGTGGTTCAAACGGCTATAACTTTTGAATCGAAAGTCGTAGAGCCTCGCAGATGGGCTCATTCGATTCCTCATCAAATTCTACAGTTAGCATTCCCCGAAGGTAAATTTGCTGTACGAGCTTCCGTTTCCGAGATATTTGACAAAAACCGTACAGATATGAAAAATTATGTGGTTCAAACGGCTATAAGTTTTGAATCGAAAGTCGTAGAGCCTCGCAGATGGGCTCATTCTACTCCTCATCAAATTCTACAGTTAGCATTCCCCAAAGGTAAATTTGCTGTACGAGCTTCCGTTTCCGAGATATTTGACAAAAACCGTACAGATTTGAAAAATGATGTGTCAAATGTCCTTGAAATCGGACAAAAACCGTACATATATGAAAAATTATGTGGTTCAATCGGCTACATTTTGAATCGAAAGTCGTAGAGCCTCGCAGATGGGCTCATTCGATTCCTCATCAAATTCTACAGTTAGCATTCCCCAAAGGTAAATTTGCTGTACGAGCTTCCGTTTCCGAGATATTTGACAAAAACCGTACAGATTTGAAAAATGATGTGTCAAATGTCCTTGAAATCGGACAAAAACCGTACAGATATGAAAAATTATGTGGTTCAAACGGCTATAAGTTTTGAATCGAAAGTCGTAGAGCCTCGCAGATGGGCTCATTCTACTCCTCATCAAATTCTACAGTTAGCATTCCCCAAAGGTAAATTTGCTGTACGAGCTTTCGTTTCCGAGATATTTGACAAAAACCGTACAGATATGAAAAATTATGTGGTTCAAACGGCTATAACTTTTGAATCGAAAGTCGTAGAGCCTCGCAGATGGGCTCATTCGATTCCTCATCAAATTCTACAGTTAGCATTCCCCGAAGGTAAATTTGCTGTACGAGCTTCCGTTTCCGAGATATTTGACAAAAACCGTACAGATATGAAAAATTATGTGGTTCAAACGGCTATAAGTTTTGAATCGAAAGTCGTAGAGCCTCGCAGATGGGCTCATTCTACTCCTCATCAAATTCTACAGTTAGCATTCCCCAAAGGTAAATTTGCTGTACGAGCTTCCGTTTCCGAGATATTTGACAAAAACCGTACAGATTTGAAAAATGATGTGTCAAATGTCCTTGAAATCGGACAAAAACCGTACAGATATGAAAAATTATGTGGTTCAATCGGCTACATTTTGAATCGAAAGTCGTAGAGCCTCGCAGATGGGCTCATTCGATTCCTCATCAAATTCTACAGTTAGCATTCCCCAAAGGTAAATTTGCTGTACGAGCTTCCGTTTCCGAGATATTTGACAAAAACCGTACAGATATGGAAAATTATGTGGTTCAAACGGCTATAAGTTTTGAATCGAAAGTCGTAGAGCCTCGCAGATGGGCTCATTCTACTCCTCATCAAATTCTACAGTTAGCATTCCCCAAAGGTAAATTTGCTGTACGAGCTTCCGTTTCCGAGATATTTGACAAAAACCGTACAGATTTGAAAAATGATGTGTCAAATCCTTGAAATCGGACAAAAACCGTACAGATATGAAAATGATGTGGTTCAAACGGCTATAACTTTTGAATCGAAAGTCGTAGAGCCTCGCAGATGGGCTCATTCGATTCCTCATCAAATTCTACAGTTAGCATTCCCCAAAGGTAAATTTGCTGTACGAGCTTCCGTTTCCGAGATATTTGACAAAAACCGTACAGATTTGAAAAATGATGTGTCAAATGTCCTTGAAATCGGACAAAAACCGTACATATATGAAAAATTATGTGGTTCAATCGGCTACATTTTGAATCGAAAGTCGTAGAGCCTCGCAGATGGGCTCATTCGATTCCTCATCAAATTCTACAGTTAGCATTCCCCAAAGGTAAATTTGCTGTACGAGCTTCCGTTTCCGAGATATTTGACAAAAACCGTACAGATTTGAAAAATGATGTGTCAAATGTCCTTGAAATTGGACAAAAACCGTACAGATATGAAAAATTATGTGGTTCAAACGGCTATAAGTTTTGAATCGAAAGTCGTAGAGCCTCGCAGATGGGCTCATTCTACTCCTCATCAAATTCTACAGTTAGCATTCCCCAAAGGTAAATTTGCTGTACGAGCTTTCGTTTCCGAGATATTTGACAAAAACCGTACAGATATGAAAAATTATGTGGTTCAAACGGCTATAACTTTTGAATCGAAAGTCGTAGAGCCTCGCAGATGGGCTCATTCGATTCCTCATCAAATTCTACAGTTAGCATTCCCCGAAGGTAAATTTGCTGTACGAGCTTCCGTTTCCGAGATATTTGACAAAAACCGTACAGATATGAAAAATTATGTGGTTCAAACGGCTATAAGTTTTGAATCGAAAGTCGTAGAGCCTCGCAGATGGGCTCATTCTACTCCTCATCAAATTCTACAGTTAGCATTCCCCAAAGGTAAATTTGCTGTACGAGCTTCCGTTTCCGAGATATTTGACAAAAACCGTACAGATTTGAAAAATGATGTGTCAAATGTCCTTGAAATCGGACAAAAACCGTACAGATATGAAAAATTATGTGGTTCAATCGGCTACATTTTGAATCGAAAGTCGTAGAGCCTCGCAGATGGGCTCATTCGATTCCTCATCAAATTCTACAGTTAGCATTCCCCAAAGGTAAATTTGCTGTACGAGCTTCCGTTTCCGAGATATTTGACAAAAACCGTACAGATATGAAAAATTATGTGGTTCAAACGGCTATAAGTTTTGAATCGAAAGTCGTAGAGCCTCGCAGATGGGCTCATTCTACTCCTCATCAAATTCTACAGTTAGCATTCCCCAAAGGTAAATTTGCTGTACGAGCTTCCGTTTCCGAGATATTTGACAAAAACCGTACAGATTTGAAAAATGATGTGTCAAATGTCCTTGAAATCGGACAAAAACCGTACAGATATGAAAAATTATGTGGTTCAAACGGCTATAAGTTTTGAATCGAAAGTCGTAGAGACTCGCAGATGGGCTCATTCTACTCCTCATCAAATTCTACAGTTAGCATTCCCCAAAGGTAAATTTGCTGTACGAGCTTTCGTTTCCGAGATATTTGACAAAAACCGTACAGATATGAAAAATTATGTGGTTCAAACGGCTATAACTTTTGAATCGAAAGTCGTAGAGCCTCGCAGATGGGCTCATTCGATTCCTCATCAAATTCTACAGTTAGCATTCCCCGAAGGTAAATTTGCTGTACGAGCTTCCGTTTCCGAGATATTTGACAAAAACCGTACAGATATGAAAAATTATGTGGTTCAAACGGCTATATGTTTTGAATCGAAAGTCGTAGAGCCTCGCAGATGGGCTCATTCTACTCCTCATCAAATTCTACAGTTAGCATTCCCCAAAGGTAAATTTGCTGTACGAGCTTCCGTTTCCGAGATATTTGACAAAAACCGTACAGATTTGAAAAATGATGTGTCAAATGTCCTTGAAATCGGACAAAAACCGTACAGATATGAAAAATTATGTGGTTCAATCGGCTACATTTTGAATCGAAAGTCGTAGAGCCTCGCAGATGGGCTCATTCGATTCCTCATCAAATTCTACAGTTAGCATTCCCCAAAGGTAAATTTGCTGTACGAGCTTCCGTTTCCGAGATATTTGACAAAAACCGTACAGATATGGAAAATTATGTGGTTCAAACGGCTATAAGTTTTGAATCGAAAGTCGTAGAGCCTCGCAGATGGGCTCATTCTACTCCTCATCAAATTCTACAGTTAGCATTCCCCAAAGGTAAATTTGCTGTACGAGCTTCCGTTTCCGAGATATTTGACAAAAACCGTACAGATTTGAAAAATGATGTGTCAAATGTCCTTGAAATCGGACAAAAACCGTACAGATATGAAAATGATGTGGTTCAAACGGCTATAACTTTTGAATCGAAAGTCGTAGAGCCTCGCAGATGGGCTCATTCGATTCCTCATCAAATTCTACAGTTAGCATTCCCCAAAGGTAAATTTGCTGTACGAGCTTCCGTTTCCGAGATATTTGACAAAAACCGTACAGATTTGAAAAATGATGTGTCAAATGTCCTTGAAATCGGACAAAAACCGTACAGATATGAAAAATTATGTGGTTCAATCGGCTACATTTTGAATCGAAAGTCGTAGAGCCTCGCAGATGGGCTCATTCTACTCCTCATCAAATTCTACAGTTAGCATTCCCCAAAGGTAAATTTGCTGTACGAGCTTCCGTTTCCGAGATATTTGACAAAAACCGTACAGATTTGAAAAATGATGTGTCAAATGTCCTTGAAATCGGACAAAAAACGTACAGATATGAAAAATTATGTGGTTCAATCGGCTACATTTTGAATCGAAAGTCGTAGAGCCTCGCAGATGGGCTCATTCGATTCCTCATCAAATTCTACAGTTAGCATTCCCCAAAGGTAAATTTGCTGTACGAGCTTCCGTTTCCGAGATATTTGACAAAAACCGTACAGATATGAAAAATTATGTGGTTCAATCGGCTACATTTTGAATCGAAAGTCGTAGAGCCTCGCAGATGGGCTCATTCGATTCCTCATCAAATTCTACAGTTAGCATTCCCCGAAGGTAAATTTGCTGTACGAGCTTCCGTTTCCGAGATATTTGACAAAAACCGTACAGATATGAAAAATTATGTGGTTCAAACGGCTATAACTTTTGAATCGAAAGTCGTAGAGCCTCGCAGATTGGCTCATTCTACTCCTCATCAAATTCTACAGTTAGCATTCCCCAAAGGTAAATTTGCTGTACGAGCTTCCGTTTCCGAGATATTTGACAAAAACCGTACAGATATGAAAAATGATGTGGTTTAAACGGCTATAACTTTTGAATTGAAAGTCGTAGAGCCTCGCAGATGGGCTCATTCTACTCCTCATCAAATTCTACAGTTAGCATTCCCCTATGCAGGTAAATTTGCTGTACGAGCTTCCGTTTCCGAGATATTTGACAAAAACCGTACAGATTTGAAAAATGATGTGTCAAATGTCCTTGAAATCGGACAAAAACCGTACAGATATGAGAAATTATGTGGTTCAATCGGCTACATTTTGAATCGAAAGTCGTAGAGCCTCGCAGATGGGCTCATTCGATTCCTCATCAAATTCTACAGTTAGCATTCCCCAAAGGTAAATTTGCTGTACGAGCTTCCGTTTCCGAGATATTTGACAAAAACCGTACAGATATGGAAAATTATGTGGTTCAAACGGCTATAAGTTTTGAATCGAAAGTCGTAGAGCCTCGCAGATGGGCTCATTCTACTCCTCATCAAATTCTACAGTTAGCATTCCCCAAAGGTAAATTTGCTGTACGAGCTTCCGTTTCCGAGATATTTGACAAAAACCGTACAGATTTGAAAAATGATGTGTCAAATGTCCTTGAAATCGGACAAAAACCGTACAGATATGAAAATGATGTGGTTCAAACGGCTATAACTTTTGAATCGAAAGTCGTAGAGCCTCGCAGATGGGCTCATTCGATTCCTCATCAAATTCTACAGTTAGCATTCCCCAAAGGTAAATTTGCTGTACGAGCTTCCGTTTCCGAGATATTTGACAAAAACCGTACAGATTTGAAAAATGATGTGTCAAATGTCCTTGAAATCGGACAAAAACCGTACAGATATGAAAAATTATGTGGTTCAATCGGCTACATTTTGAATCGAAAGTCGTAGAGCCTCGCAGATGGGCTCATTCTACTCCTCATCAAATTCTACAGTTAGCATTCCCCAAAGGTAAATTTGCTGTACGAGCTTCCGTTTCCGAGATATTTGACAAAAACCGTACAGATTTGAAAAATGATGTGTCAAATGTCCTTGAAATCGGACAAAAAACGTACAGATATGAAAAATTATGTGGTTCAATCGGCTACATTTTGAATCGAAAGTCGTAGAGCCTCGCAGATGGGCTCATTCGATTCCTCATCAAATTCTACAGTTAGCATTCCCCAAAGGTAAATTTGCTGTACGAGCTTCCGTTTCCGAGATATTTGACAAAAACCGTACAGATATGAAAAATTATGTGGTTCAATCGGCTACATTTTGAATCGAAAGTCGTAGAGCCTCGCAGATGGGCTCATTCGATTCCTCATCAAATTCTACAGTTAGCATTCCCCGAAGGTAAATTTGCTGTACGAGCTTCCGTTTCCGAGATATTTGACAAAAACCGTACAGATATGAAAAATTATGTGGTTCAAACGGCTATAACTTTTGAATCGAAAGTCGTAGAGCCTCGCAGATTGGCTCATTCTACTCCTCATCAAATTCTACAGTTAGCATTCCCCAAAGGTAAATTTGCTGTACGAGCTTCCGTTTCCGAGATATTTGACAAAAACCGTACAGATATGAAAAATGATGTGGTTTAAACGGCTATAACTTTTGAATTGAAAGTCGTAGAGCCTCGCAGATGGGCTCATTCTACTCCTCATCAAATTCTACAATTAGCATTCCCCTATGCAGGTAAATTTGCTGTACGAGCTTCCGTTTCCGAGATATTTGACAAAAACCGTACAGATTTGAAAAATGATGTGTCAAATGTCCTTGAAATCGGACAAAAACCGTACAGATATGAAAAATTATGTGGTTCAATCGGCTACATTTTGAATCGAAAGTCGTAGAGCCTCGCAGATGGGCTCATTCTACTCCTCATCAAATTCTACAGTTAGCATTCCCCTATGCAGGTAAATTTGCTGTACGAGCTTCCGTTTCCGAGATATTTGACAAAAACCGTACAGATATGAAAAATGATGTGGTTCAAACGGCTATAACTTTTGAATTGAAAGTCGTAGAGCCTCGCAGATGGGCTCATTCTACTCCTCATCAAATTCTACAGTTAGCATTCCCCTATGCAGGTAAATTTGCTGTACGAGCTTCCGTTTCCGAGATATTTGACAAAAACCGTACAGATTTGAAAAATGATGTGTCAAATGTCCTTGAAATCGGACAAAAACCGTACAGATATGAAAAATTATGTGGTTCAATCGGCTACATTTTGAATCGAAAGTCGTAGAGCCTCGCAGATGGGCTCATTCGATTCCTCATCAAATTCTACAGTTAGCATTCCCCAAAGGTAAATTTGCTGTACGAGCTTCCGTTTCCGAGATATTTGACAAAAACCGTACAGATATGGAAAATTATGTGGTTCAAACGGCTATAAGTTTTGAATCGAAAGTCGTAGAGCCTCGCAGATGGGCTCATTCTACTCCTCATCAAATTCTACAGTTAGCATTCCCCAAAGGTAAATTTGCTGTACGAGCTTCCGTTTCCGAGATATTTGACAAAAACCGTACAGATTTGAAAAATGATGTGTCAAATGTCCTTGAAATCGGACAAAAACCGTACAGATATGAAAATGATGTGGTTCAAACGGCTATAACTTTTGAATCGAAAGTCGTAGAGCCTCGCAGATGGGCTCATTCGATTCCTCATCAAATTCTACAGTTAGCATTCCCCAAAGGTAAATTTGCTGTACGAGCTTCCGTTTCCGAGATATTTGACAAAAACCGTACAGATTTGAAAAATGATGTGTCAAATGTCCTTGAAATTGGACAAAAACCGTACAGATATGAAAAATTATGTGGTTCAATCGGCTACATTTTGAATCGAAAGTCGTAGAGCCTCGCAGATGGGCTCATTCTACTCCTCATCAAATTCTACAGTTAGCATTCCCCAAAGGTAAATTTGCTGTACGAGCTTCCGTTTCCGAGATATTTGACAAAAACCGTACAGATTTGAAAAATGATGTGTCAAATGTCCTTGAAATCGGACAAAAAACGTACAGATATGAAAAATTATGTGGTTCAATCGGCTACATTTTGAATCGAAAGTCGTAGAGCCTCGCAGATGGGCTCATTCGATTCCTCATCAAATTCTACAGTTAGCATTCCCCAAAGGTAAATTTGCTGTACGAGCTTCCGTTTCCGAGATATTTGACAAAAACCGTACAGATATGAAAAATTATGTGGTTCAATCGGCTACATTTTGAATCGAAAGTCGTAGAGCCTCGCAGATGGGCTCATTCGATTCCTCATCAAATTCTACAGTTAGCATTCCCCGAAGGTAAATTTGCTGTACGAGCTTCCGTTTCCGAGATATTTGACAAAAACCGTACAGATATGAAAAATTATGTGGTTCAAACGGCTATAACTTTTGAATCGAAAGTCGTAGAGCCTCGCAGATTGGCTCATTCTACTCCTCATCAAATTCTACAGTTAGCATTCCCCAAAGGTAAATTTGCTGTACGAGCTTCCGTTTCCGAGATATTTGACAAAAACCGTACAGATATGAAAAATGATGTGGTTTAAACGGCTATAACTTTTGAATTGAAAGTCGTAGAGACTCGCAGATGGGCTCATTCTACTCCTCATCAAATTCTACAGTTAGCATTCCCCTATGCAGGTAAATTTGCTGTACGAGCTTCCGTTTCCGAGATATTTGACAAAAACCGTACAGATTTGAAAAATGATGTGTCAAATGTCCTTGAAATCGGACAAAAACCGTACAGATATGAAAAATTATGTGGTTCAATCGGCTACATTTTGAATCGAAAGTCGTAGAGCCTCGCAGATGGGCTCATTCTACTCCTCATCAAATTCTACAGTTAGCATTCCCCTATGCAGGTAAATTTGCTGTACGAGCTTCCGTTTCCGAGATATTTGACAAAAACCGTACAGATATGAAAAATGATGTGGTTCAAACGGCTATAACTTTTGAATTGAAAGTCGTAGAGCCTCGCAGATGGGCTCATTCTACTCCTCATCAAATTCTACAGTTAGCATTCCCCTATGCAGGTAAATTTGCTGTACGAGCTTCCGTTTCCGAGATATTTGACAAAAACCGTACAGATTTGAAAAATGATGTGTTAAATGTCCTTGAAATCGGACAAAAACCGTACAGATATGAAAAATTATGTGGTTCAATCGGCTACATTTTGAATCGAAAGTCGTAGAGCCTCGCAGATGGGCTCATTCGATTCCTCATCAAATTCTACAGTTAGCATTCCCCAAAGGTAAATTTGCTGTACGAGCTTCCGTTTCCGAGATATTTGACAAAAACCGTACAGATTTGAAAAATGATGTGTCAAATGTCCTTGAAATCGGACAAAAACCGTACAGATATGAAAAATTATGTGGTTCAATCGGCTACATTTTGAATCGAAAGTCGTAGAGCCTCGCAGATGGGCTCATTCTACTCCTCATCAAATTCTACAGTTAGCATTCCCCAAAGGTAAATTTGCTGTACGAGCTTCCGTTTCCGAGATATTTGACAAAAACCGTACAGATTTGAAAAATGATGTGTCAAATGTCCTTGAAATCGGACAAAAAACGTACAGATATGAAAAATTATGTGGTTCAATCGGCTACATTTTGAATCGAAAGTCGTAGAGCCTCGCAGATGGGCTCATTCGATTCCTCATCAAATTCTACAGTTAGCATTCCCCAAAGGTAAATTTGCTGTACGAGCTTCCGTTTCCGAGATATTTGACAAAAACCGTACAGATATGAAAAATTATGTGGTTCAATCGGCTACATTTTGAATCGAAAGTCGTAGAGCCTCGCAGATGGGCTCATTCGATTCCTCATCAAATTCTACAGTTAGCATTCCCCGAAGGTAAATTTGCTGTACGAGCTTCCGTTTCCGAGATATTTGACAAAAACCGTACAGATATGAAAAATTATGTGGTTCAAACGGCTATAACTTTTGAATCGAAAGTCGTAGAGCCTCGCAGATTGGCTCATTCTACTCCTCATCAAATTCTACAGTTAGCATTCCCCAAAGGTAAATTTGCTGTACGAGCTTCCGTTTCCGAGATATTTGACAAAAACCGTACAGATATGAAAAATGATGTGGTTTAAACGGCTATAACTTTTGAATTGAAAGTCGTAGAGCCTCGCAGATGGGCTCATTCTACTCCTCATCAAATTCTACAGTTAGCATTCCCCTATGCAGGTAAATTTGCTGTACGAGCTTCCGTTTCCGAGATATTTGACAAAAACCGTACAGATTTGAAAAATGATGTGTCAAATGTCCTTGAAATCGGACAAAAACCGTACAGATATGAAAAATTATGTGGTTCAATCGGCTACATTTTGAATCGAAAGTCGTAGAGCCTCGCAGATGGGCTCATTCTACTCCTCATCAAATTCTACAGTTAGCATTCCCCTATGCAGGTAAATTTGCTGTACGAGCTTCCGTTTCCGAGATATTTGACAAAAACCGTACAGATATGAAAAATGATGTGGTTCAAACGGCTATAACTTTTGAATTGAAAGTCGTAGAGCCTCGCAGATGGGCTCATTCTACTCCTCATCAAATTCTACAGTTAGCATTCCCCTATGCAGGTAAATTTGCTGTACGAGCTTCCGTTTCCGAGATATTTGACAAAAACCGTACAGATATGAAAAATGATGTGGTTCAAACGGCTATAAGTTTTGAATCGAAAGTCGTAGAGCCTCGCAGATGGGCTCATTCGATTCCTCATCAAATTCTACAGTTAGCATTCCCCAAAGGTAAATTTGCTGTACGAGCTTCCGTTTCCGAGATATTTGACAAAAACCGTACAGATATGGAAAATTATGTGGTTCAAACGGCTATAAGTTTTGAATCGAAAGTCGTAGAGCCTCGCAGATGGGCTCATTCTACTCCTCATCAAATTCTACAGTTAGCATTCCCCAAAGGTAAATTTGCTGTACGAGCTTCCGTTTCCGAGATATTTGACAAAAACCGTACAGATTTGAAAAATGATGTGTCAAATGTCCTTGAAATCGGACAAAAACCGTACAGATATGAAAATGATGTGGTTCAAACGGCTATAACTTTTGAATCGAAAGTCGTAGAGCCTCGCAGATGGGCTCATTCTACTCCTCATCAAATTCTACAGTTAGCATTCCCCTATGCAGGTAAATTTGCTGTACGAGCTTCCGTTTCCGAGATATTTGACAAAAACCGTACAGATTTGAAAAATGATGTGTCAAATGTCCTTGAAATCGGACAAAAACCGTACAGATATGAAAAATTATGTGGTTCAATCGGCTACATTTTGAATCGAAAGTCGTAGAGCCTCGCAGATGGGCTCATTCTACTCCTCATCAAATTCTACAGTTAGCATTCCCCTATGCAGGTAAATTTGCTGTACGAGCTTCCGTTTCCGAGATATTTGACAAAAACCGTACAGATATGAAAAATGATGTGGTTCAAACGGCTATAACTTTTGAATTGAAAGTCGTAGAGCCTCGCAGATGGGCTCATTCTACTCCTCATCAAATTCTACAGTTAGCATTCCCCTATGCAGGTAAATTTGCTGTACGAGCTTCCGTTTCCGAGATATTTGACAAAAACCGTACAGATTTGAAAAATGATGTGTTAAATGTCCTTGAAATCGGACAAAAACCGTACAGATATGAAAAATTATGTGGTTCAATCGGCTACATTTTGAATCGAAAGTCGTAGAGCCTCGCAGATGGGCTCATTCGATTCCTCATCAAATTCTACAGTTAGCATTCCCCAAAGGTAAATTTGCTGTACGAGCTTCCGTTTCCGAGATATTTGACAAAAACCGTACAGATTTGAAAAATGATGTGTCAAATGTCCTTGAAATCGGACAAAAACCGTACAGATATGAAAAATTATGTGGTTCAATCGGCTACATTTTGAATCGAAAGTCGTAGAGCCTCGCAGATGGGCTCATTCTACTCCTCATCAAATTCTACAGTTAGCATTCCCCAAAGGTAAATTTGCTGTACGAGCTTCCGTTTCCGAGATATTTGACAAAAACCGTACAGATTTGAAAAATGATGTGTCAAATGTCCTTGAAATCGGACAAAAAACGTACAGATATGAAAAATTATGTGGTTCAATCGGCTACATTTTGAATCGAAAGTCGTAGAGCCTCGCAGATGGGCTCATTCGATTCCTCATCAAATTCTACAGTTAGCATTCCCCAAAGGTAAATTTGCTGTACGAGCTTCCGTTTCCGAGATATTTGACAAAAACCGTACAGATATGAAAAATTATGTGGTTCAATCGGCTACATTTTGAATCGAAAGTCGTAGAGCCTCGCAGATGGGCTCATTCGATTCCTCATCAAATTCTACAGTTAGCATTCCCCGAAGGTAAATTTGCTGTACGAGCTTCCGTTTCCGAGATATTTGACAAAAACCGTACAGATATGAAAAATTATGTGGTTCAAACGGCTATAACTTTTGAATCGAAAGTCGTAGAGCCTCGCAGATTGGCTCATTCTACTCCTCATCAAATTCTACAGTTAGCATTCCCCAAAGGTAAATTTGCTGTACGAGCTTCCGTTTCCGAGATATTTGACAAAAACCGTACAGATATGAAAAATGATGTGGTTTAAACGGCTATAACTTTTGAATTGAAAGTCGTAGAGACTCGCAGATGGGCTCATTCTACTCCTCATCAAATTCTACAGTTAGCATTCCCCTATGCAGGTAAATTTGCTGTACGAGCTTCCGTTTCCGAGATATTTGACAAAAACCGTACAGATTTGAAAAATGATGTGTCAAATGTCCTTGAAATCGGACAAAAACCGTACAGATATGAAAAATTATGTGGTTCAATCGGCTACATTTTGAATCGAAAGTCGTAGAGCCTCGCAGATGGGCTCATTCTACTCCTCATCAAATTCTACAGTTAGCATTCCCCTATGCAGGTAAATTTGCTGTACGAGCTTCCGTTTCCGAGATATTTGACAAAAACCGTACAGATATGAAAAATGATGTGGTTCAAACGGCTATAACTTTTGAATTGAAAGTCGTAGAGCCTCGCAGATGGGCTCATTCTACTCCTCATCAAATTCTACAGTTAGCATTCCCCTATGCAGGTAAATTTGCTGTACGAGCTTCCGTTTCCGAGATATTTGACAAAAACCGTACAGATTTGAAAAATGATGTGTTAAATGTCCTTGAAATCGGACAAAAACCGTACAGATATGAAAAATTATGTGGTTCAATCGGCTACATTTTGAATCGAAAGTCGTAGAGCCTCGCAGATGGGCTCATTCGATTCCTCATCAAATTCTACAGTTAGCATTCCCCAAAGGTAAATTTGCTGTACGAGCTTCCGTTTCCGAGATATTTGACAAAAACCGTACAGATTTGAAAAATGATGTGTCAAATGTCCTTGAAATCGGACAAAAACCGTACAGATATGAAAAATTATGTGGTTCAATCGGCTACATTTTGAATCGAAAGTCGTAGAGCCTCGCAGATGGGCTCATTCTACTCCTCATCAAATTCTACAGTTAGCATTCCCCAAAGGTAAATTTGCTGTACGAGCTTCCGTTTCCGAGATATTTGACAAAAACCGTACAGATTTGAAAAATGATGTGTCAAATGTCCTTGAAATCGGACAAAAAACGTACAGATATGAAAAATTATGTGGTTCAATCGGCTACATTTTGAATCGAAAGTCGTAGAGCCTCGCAGATGGGCTCATTCGATTCCTCATCAAATTCTACAGTTAGCATTCCCCAAAGGTAAATTTGCTGTACGAGCTTCCGTTTCCGAGATATTTGACAAAAACCGTACAGATATGAAAAATTATGTGGTTCAATCGGCTACATTTTGAATCGAAAGTCGTAGAGCCTCGCAGATGGGCTCATTCGATTCCTCATCAAATTCTACAGTTAGCATTCCCCGAAGGTAAATTTGCTGTACGAGCTTCCGTTTCCGAGATATTTGACAAAAACCGTACAGATATGAAAAATTATGTGGTTCAAACGGCTATAACTTTTGAATCGAAAGTCGTAGAGCCTCGCAGATTGGCTCAATCTACTCCTCATCAAATTCTACAGTTAGCATTCCCCAAAGGTAAATTTGCTGTACGAGCTTCCGTTTCCGAGATATTTGACAAAAACCGTACAGATATGAAAAATGATGTGGTTTAAACGGCTATAACTTTTGAATTGAAAGTCGTAGAGCCTCGCAGATGGGCTCATTCTACTCCTCATCAAATTCTACAGTTAGCATTCCCCTATGCAGGTAAATTTGCTGTACGAGCTTCCGTTTCCGAGATATTTGACAAAAACCGTACAGATTTGAAAAATGATGTGTCAAATGTCCTTGAAATCGGACAAAAACCGTACAGATATGAAAAATTATGTGGTTCAATCGGCTACATTTTGAATCGAAAGTCGTAGAGCCTCGCAGATGGGCTCATTCTACTCCTCATCAAATTCTACAGTTAGCATTCCCCTATGCAGGTAAATTTGCTGTACGAGCTTCCGTTTCCGAGATATTTGACAAAAACCGTACAGATATGAAAAATGATGTGGTTCAAACGGCTATAACTTTTGAATTGAAAGTCGTAGAGCCTCGCAGATGGGCTCATTCTACTCCTCATCAAATTCTACAGTTAGCATTCCCCTATGCAGGTAAATTTGCTGTACGAGCTTCCGTTTCCGAGATATTTGACAAAAACCGTACAGATTTGAAAAATGATGTGTTAAATGTCCTTGAAATCGGACAAAAACCGTACAGATATGAAAAATTATGTGGTTCAATCGGCTACATTTTGAATCGAAAGTCGTAGAGCCTCGCAGATGGGCTCATTCGATTCCTCATCAAATTCTACAGTTAGCATTCCCCAAAGGTAAATTTGCTGTACGAGCTTCCGTTTCCGAGATATTTGACAAAAACCGTACAGATTTGAAAAATGATGTGTGAAATGTCCTTGAAATCGGACAAAAACCGTACAGATATGAAAAATTATGTGGTTCAATCGGCTACATTTTGAATCGAAAGTCGTAGAGCCTCGCAGATGGGCTCATTCGATTCCTCATCAAATTCTACAGTTAGCATTCCCCGAAGGTAAATTTGCTGTACGAGCTTCCGTTTCCGAGATATTTGACAAAAACCGTACAGATATGAAAAATTATGTGGTTCAAACGGCTATAACTTTTGAATCGAAAGTCGTAGAGCCTCGCAGATTGGCTCATTCTACTCCTCATCAAATTCTACAGTTAGCATTCCCCAAAGGTAAATTTGCTGTACGAGCTTCCGTTTCCGAGATATTTGACAAAAACCGTACAGATATGAAAAATGATGTGGTTTAAACGGCTATAACTTTTGAATTGAAAGTCGTAGAGCCTCGCAGATGGGCTCATTCTACTCCTCATCAAATTCTACAGTTAGCATTCCCCTATGCAGGTAAATTTGCTGTACGAGCTTCCGTTTCCGAGATATTTGACAAAAACCGTACAGATTTGAAAAATGATGTGTCAAATGTCCTTGAAATCGGACAAAAACCGTACAGATATGAAAAATTATGTGGTTCAATCGGCTACATTTTGAATCGAAAGTCGTAGAGCCTCGCAGATGGGCTCATTCTACTCCTCATCAAATTCTACAGTTAGCATTCCCCTATGCAGGTAAATTTGCTGTACGAGCTTCCGTTTCCGAGATATTTGACAAAAACCGTACAGATATGAAAAATGATGTGGTTCAAACGGCTATAACTTTTGAATTGAAAGTCGTAGAGCCTCGCAGATGGGCTCATTCTACTCCTCATCAAATTCTACAGTTAGCATTCCCCTATGCAGGTAAATTTGCTGTACGAGCTTCCGTTTCCGAGATATTTGACAAAAACCGTACAGATTTGAAAAATTATGTGTTAAATGTCCTTGAAATCGGACAAAAACCGTACAGATATGAAAAATGATGTGGTTCAATCGGCTACATTTTGAATCGAAAGTCGTAGAGCCTCGCAGATGGGCTCATTCGATTCCTCATCAAATTCTACAGTTAGCATTCCCCAAAGGTAAATTTGCTGTACGAGCTTCCGTTTCCGAGATATTTGACAAAAACCGTACAGATATGAAAAATTATGTGGTTCAAACGGCTATAACTTTTGAATCGAAAGTCGTAGAGCCTCGCAGATGGGCTCATTCGATTCCTCATCAAATTCTACAGTTAGCATTCCCCAAAGGTAAATTTGCTGTACGAGCTTCCGTTTCCGAGATTTTTGACAAAAACCGTACAGATATGAAAAATTATGTGGTTCAAACGGCTATAACTTTTGAATCGAAAGTCGTAGAGCCTCGCAGATGGGCTCATTCTACTCCTCATCAAATTCTACAGTTAGCATTCCCCTGTGCAGGTAAATTTGCTGTACGAGCTTCCGTTTCCGAGATATTTGACAAAAACCGTACAGATTTGAAAAATGATGTGTCAAATGTCCTTGAAATCGGACAAAAACCGTACAGATATGAAAAATTATGTGGTTCAATCGGCTACATTTTGAATCGAAAGTCGTAGAGCCTCGCAGATGGGCTCATTCGATTCCTCATCAAATTCTACAGTTAGCATTCCCCAAAGGTAAATTTGCTGTACGAGCTTCCGTTTCCGAGATATTTGACAAAAACCGTACAGATATGAAAAATTATGTGGTTCAAACGGCTATAACTTTTGAATCGAAAGTCGTAGAGCCTCGCAGATGGGCTCATTCTACTCCTCATCAAATTCTACAGTTAGCATTCCACTGTGTAGGTATATTTGCTGTACGAGCTTCCGTTTCCGAGATATTTGACAAAAACTGTACAGATTTGAAAAATGATGTGTCAAATGTCCTTGAAATCGGACAAAAACCGTACATATATGAAAAATGATGTGGTTCAATCGGCTACATTTTGAATCGAAAGTCGTAGAGCCTCGCAGATGGGCTCATTCGATTCCTCATCAAATTCTACAGTTAGCATTCCCCAAAGGTAAATTTGCTGTACGAGCTTCCGTTTCCGAGATATTTGACAAAAACCGTACAGATTTGAAAAGTGATGTGTCAAATGTCCTTGAAATCGGACAAAAACCGTACAGATATGAAAAATTATGTGGTTCAAACGGCTATAAGTTTTGAATCGAAAGTCGTAGAGCCTCGCAGATGGGCTCATTCTACTCCTCATCAAATTCTACAGTTAGCATTCCCCAAAGGTACATTTGCTGTACGAGCTTCCGTTTCCGAGATATTTGACAAAAACCGTACAGATTTGAAAAATGATGTGTGAAATGTCCTTGAAATCGGACAAAAACCGTACAGATATGAAAAATTATGTGGTTCAATCGGCTACATTTTGAATCGAAAGTCGTAGAGCCTCGCAGATGGGCTCATTCGATTCCTCATCAAATTCTACAGTTAGCATTCCCCGAAGGTAAATTTGCTGTACGAGCTTCCGTTTCCGAGATATTTGACAAAAACCGTACAGATATGAAAAATTATGTGGTTCAAACGGCTATAACTTTTGAATCGAAAGTCGTAGAGCCTCGCAGATTGGCTCATTCTACTCCTCATCAAATTCTACAGTTAGCATTCCCCAAAGGTAAATTTGCTGTACGAGCTTCCGTTTCCGAGATATTTGACAAAAACCGTACAGATATGAAAAATGATGTGGTTTAAACGGCTATAACTTTTGAATTGAAAGTCGTAGAGCCTCGCAGATGGGCTCATTCTACTCCTCATCAAATTCTACAGTTAGCATTCCCCTATGCAGGTAAATTTGCTGTACGAGCTTCCGTTTCCGAGATATTTGACAAAAACCGTACAGATTTGAAAAATGATGTGTCAAATGTCCTTGAAATCGGACAAAAACCGTACAGATATGAAAAATTATGTGGTTCAATCGGCTACATTTTGAATCGAAAGTCGTAGAGCCTCGCAGATGGGCTCATTCTACTCCTCATCAAATTCTACAGTTAGCATTCCCCTATGCAGGTAAATTTGCTGTACGAGCTTCCGTTTCCGAGATATTTGACAAAAACCGTACAGATATGAAAAATGATGTGGTTCAAACGGCTATAACTTTTGAATTGAAAGTCGTAGAGCCTCGCAGATGGGCTCATTCTACTCCTCATCAAATTCTACAGTTAGCATTCCCCTATGCAGGTAAATTTGCTGTACGAGCTTCCGTTTCCGAGATATTTGACAAAAACCGTACAGATTTGAAAAATTATGTGTTAAATGTCCTTGAAATCGGACAAAAACCGTACAGATATGAAAAATGATGTGGTTCAATCGGCTACATTTTGAATCGAAAGTCGTAGAGCCTCGCAGATGGGCTCATTCGATTCCTCATCAAATTCTACAGTTAGCATTCCCCAAAGGTAAATTTGCTGTACGAGCTTCCGTTTCCGAGATATTTGACAAAAACCGTACAGATTTGAAAAATGATGTGTGAAATGTCCTTGAAATCGGACAAAAACCGTACAGATATGAAAAATGATGTGGTTCAATCGGCTACATTTTGAATCGAAAGTCGTAGAGCATCGCAGATGGGCTCATTCGATTCCTCATCAAATTCTACAGTTAGCATTCCCCAAAGGTAAATTTGCTGTACGAGCTTCCGTTTCCGAGATATTTGACAAAAACCGTACAGATATGAAAAATTATGTGGTTCAAACGGCTATAACTTTTGAATCGAAAGTCGTAGAGCCTCGCAGATGGGCTCATTCGATTCCTCATCAAATTCTACAGTTAGCATTCCCCAAAGGTAAATTTGCTGTACGAGCTTCCGTTTCCGAGATTTTTGACAAAAACCGTACAGATATGAAAAATTATGTGGTTCAAACGGCTATAACTTTTGAATCGAAAGTCGTAGAGCCTCGCAGATGGGCTCATTCTACTCCTCATCAAATTCTACAGTTAGCATTCCCCTGTGCAGGTAAATTTGCTGTACGAGCTTCCGTTTCCGAGATATTTGACAAAAACCGTACAGATTTGAAAAATGATGTGTCAAATGTCCTTGAAATCGGACAAAAACCGTACAGATATGAAAAATTATGTGGTTCAATCGGCTACATTTTGAATCGAAAGTCGTAGAGCCTCGCAGATGGGCTCATTCGATTCCTCATCAAATTCTACAGTTAGCATTCCCCAAAGGTAAATTTGCTGTACGAGCTTCCGTTTCCGAGATATTTGACAAAAACCGTACAGATATGAAAAATTATGTGGTTCAAACGGCTATAACTTTTGAATCGAAAGTCGTAGAGCCTCGCAGATGGGCTCATTCTACTCCTCATCAAATTCTACAGTTAGCATTCCACTGTGTAGGTATATTTGCTGTACGAGCTTCCGTTTCCGAGATATTTGACAAAAACTGTACAGATTTGAAAAATGATGTGTCAAATGTCCTTGAAATCGGACAAAAACCGTACATATATGAAAAATGATGTGGTTCAATCGGCTACATTTTGAATCGAAAGTCGTAGAGCCTCGCAGATGGGCTCATTCGATTCCTCATCAAATTCTACAGTTAGCATTCCCCAAAGGTAAATTTGCTGTACGAGCTTCCGTTTCCGAGATATTTGACAAAAACCGTACAGATTTGAAAAGTGATGTGTCAAATGTCCTTGAAATCGGACAAAAACCGTACAGATATGAAAAATTATGTGGTTCAAACGGCTATAAGTTTTGAATCGAAAGTCGTAGAGCCTCGCAGATGGGCTCATTCTACTCCTCATCAAATTCTACAGTTAGCATTCCCCAAAGGTACATTTGCTGTACGAGCTTTCGTTTCCGAGATATTTGACAAAAACCGTACAGATATGAAAAATTATGTGGTTCAAACGGCTATAACTTTTGAATCGAAAGTCGTAGAGCCTCGCAGATGGGCTCATTCGATTCCTCATCAAATTCTACAGTTAGCATTCCCCGAAGGTAAATTTGCTGTACGAGCTTCCGTTTCCGAGATATTTGACAAAAACCGTACAGATATGAAAAATTATGTGGTTCAAACGGCTATAAGCTTTGAATCGAAAGTCGTAGAGCCTCGCAGATGGGCTCATTCGATTCCTCATCAAATTCTACAGTTAGCATTCCCCTATGCAGGTAAATTTGCTGTACGAGCTTCCGTTTCCGAGATATTTGACAAAAACCGTACAGATTTGAAAAATTATGTGTTAAATGTCCTTGAAATCGGACAAAAACCGTACAGATATGAAAAATGATGTGGTTCAATCGGCTACATTTTGAATCGAAAGTCGTAGAGCCTCGCAGATGGGCTCATTCGATTCCTCATCAAATTCTACAGTTAGCATTCCCCAAAGGTAAATTTGCTGTACGAGCTTCCGTTTCCGAGATATTTGACAAAAACCGTACAGATTTGAAAAATGATGTGTGAAATGTCCTTGAAATCGGACAAAAACCGTACAGATATGAAAAATGATGTGGTTCAATCGGCTACATTTTGAATCGAAAGTCGTAGAGCATCGCAGATGGGCTCATTCGATTCCTCATCAAATTCTACAGTTAGCATTCCCCAAAGGTAAATTTGCTGTACGAGCTTCCGTTTCCGAGATATTTGACAAAAACCGTACAGATATGAAAAATTATGTGGTTCAAACGGCTATAACTTTTGAATCGAAAGTCGTAGAGCCTCGCAGATGGGCTCATTCGATTCCTCATCAAATTCTACAGTTAGCATTCCCCAAAGGTAAATTTGCTGTACGAGCTTCCGTTTCCGAGATTTTTGACAAAAACCGTACAGATATGAAAAATTATGTGGTTCAAACGGCTATAACTTTTGAATCGAAAGTCGTAGAGCCTCGCAGATGGGCTCATTCTACTCCTCATCAAATTCTACAGTTAGCATTCCCCTGTGCAGGTAAATTTGCTGTACGAGCTTCCGTTTCCGAGATATTTGACAAAAACCGTACAGATTTGAAAAATGATGTGTCAAATGTCCTTGAAATCGGACAAAAACCGTACAGATATGAAAAATTATGTGGTTCAATCGGCTACATTTTGAATCGAAAGTCGTAGAGCCTCGCAGATGGGCTCATTCGATTCCTCATCAAATTCTACAGTTAGCATTCCCCAAAGGTAAATTTGCTGTACGAGCTTCCGTTTCCGAGATATTTGACAAAAACCGTACAGATATGAAAAATTATGTGGTTCAAACGGCTATAACTTTTGAATCGAAAGTCGTAGAGCCTCGCAGATGGGCTCATTCTACTCCTCATCAAATTCTACAGTTAGCATTCCACTGTGTAGGTATATTTGCTGTACGAGCTTCCGTTTCCGAGATATTTGACAAAAACTGTACAGATTTGAAAAATGATGTGTCAAATGTCCTTGAAATCGGACAAAAACCGTACATATATGAAAAATGATGTGGTTCAATCGGCTACATTTTGAATCGAAAGTCGTAGAGCCTCGCAGATGGGCTCATTCGATTCCTCATCAAATTCTACAGTTAGCATTCCCCAAAGGTAAATTTGCTGTACGAGCTTCCGTTTCCGAGATATTTGACAAAAACCGTACAGATTTGAAAAGTGATGTGTCAAATGTCCTTGAAATCGGACAAAAACCGTACAGATATGAAAAATTATGTGGTTCAAACGGCTATAAGTTTTGAATCGAAAGTCGTAGAGCCTCGCAGATGGGCTCATTCTACTCCTCATCAAATTCTACAGTTAGCATTCCCCAAAGGTACATTTGCTGTACGAGCTTTCGTTTCCGAGATATTTGACAAAAACCGTACAGATATGAAAAATTATGTGGTTCAAACGGCTATAACTTTTGAATCGAAAGTCGTAGAGCCTCGCAGATGGGCTCATTCGATTCCTCATCAAATTCTACAGTTAGCATTCCCCGAAGGTAAATTTGCTGTACGAGCTTCCGTTTCCGAGATATTTGACAAAAACCGTACAGATATGAAAAATTATGTGGTTCAAACGGCTATAAGCTTTGAATCGAAAGTCGTAGAGCCTCGCAGATGGGCTCATTCTACTCCTCATCAAATTCTACAGTTAGCATTCCCCAAAGGTAAATTTGCTGTACGAGCTTCCGTTTCCGAGATATTTGACAAAAACCGTACAGATTTGAAAAATGATGTGTCAAATGTCCTTGAAATCGGACAAAAACCGTACAGATATGAAAAATTATGTGGTTCAATCGGGTACATTTTGAATCGAAAGTCGTAGAGCCTCGCAGATGGGCTCATTCGATTCCTCATCAAATTCTACAGTTAGCATTCCCCGAAGGTAAATTTGCTGTACGAGCTTCCGTTTCCGAGATATTTGACAAAAACCGTACAGATATGAAAAATTATGTGGTTCAAACGGCTATAAGTTTTGAATCGAAAGTCGTAGAGCCTCGCAGATGGGCTCATTCTACTCCTCATCAAATTCTACAGTTAGCATTCCCCAAAGGTAAATTTGCTGTACGAGCTTCCGTTTCCGAGATATTTGACAAAAACCGTACAGATTTGAAAAATGATGTGTCAAATGTCCTTGAAATCGGACAAAAACCGTACAGATATGAAAAATTATGTGGTTCAATCGGCTACATTTTGAATCGAAAGTCGTAGAGCCTCGCAGATGGGCTCATTCGATTCCTCATCAAATTCTACAGTTAGCATTCCCCGAAGGTAAATTTGCTGTACGAGCTTCCGTTTCCGAGATATTTGACAAAAACCGTACAGATTTGAAAAATGATGTGTCAAATCCTTGAAATCGGACAAAAACCGTACAGATATGAAAATGATGTGGTTCAAACGGCTATAACTTTTGAATCGAAAGTCGTAGAGCCTCGCAGATGGGCTCATTCGATTCCTCATCAAATTCTACAGTTAGCATTCCCCGAAGGTAAATTTGCTGTACGAGCTTCCGTTTCCGAGATATTTGACAAAAACCGTACAGATATGAAAAATTATGTGGTTCAAACGGCTATAAGCTTTGAATCGAAAGTCGTAGAGCCTCGCAGATGGGCTCATTCTACTCCTCATCAAATTCTACAGTTAGCATTCCCCAAAGGTAAATTTGCTGTACGAGCTTCCGTTTCCGAGATATTTGACAAAAACCGTACAGATTTGAAAAATGATGTGTCAAATGTCCTTGAAATCGGACAAAAACCGTACAGATATGAAAAATTATGTGGTTCAATCGGGTACATTTTGAATCGAAAGTCGAAGAGCCTCGCAGATGGGCTCATTCGATTCCTCATCAAATTCTACAGTTAGCATTCCCCGAAGGTAAATTTGCTGTACGAGCTTCCGTTTCCGAGATATTTGACAAAAACCGTACAGATATGAAAAATTATGTGGTTCAAACGGCTATAAGTTTTGAATCGAAAGTCGTAGAGCCTCGCAGATGGGCTCATTCTACTCCTCATCAAATTCTACAGTTAGCATTCCCCAAAGGTAAATTTGCTGTACGAGCTTCCGTTTCCGAGATATTTGACAAAAACCGTACAGATTTGAAAAATGATGTGTCAAATCCTTGAAATCGGACAAAAACCGTACAGATATGAAAATGATGTGGTTCAAACGGCTATAACTTTTGAATCGAAAGTCGTAGAGCCTCGCAGATGGGCTCATTCGATTCCTCATCAAATTCTACAGTTAGCATTCCCCAAAGGTAAATTTGCTGTACGAGCTTCCGTTTCCGAGATATTTGACAAAAACCGTACAGATTTGAAAAATGATGTGTCAAATGTCCTTGAAATCGGACAAAAACCGTACATATATGAAAAATTATGTGGTTCAATCGGCTACATTTTGAATCGAAAGTCGTAGAGCCTCGCAGATGGGCTCATTCGATTCCTCATCAAATTCTACAGTTAGCATTCCCCAAAGGTAAATTTGCTGTACGAGCTTCCGTTTCCGAGATATTTGACAAAAACCGTACAGATTTGAAAAATGATGTGTCAAATGTCCTTGAAATCGGACAAAAACCGTACAGATATGAAAAATTATGTGGTTCAAACGGCTATAAGTTTTGAATCGAAAGTCGTAGAGCCTCGCAGATGGGCTCATTCTACTCCTCATCAAATTCTACAGTTAGCATTCCCCAAAGGTAAATTTGCTGTACGAGCTTTCGTTTCCGAGATATTTGACAAAAACCGTACAGATATGAAAAATTATGTGGTTCAAACGGCTATAACTTTTGAATCGAAAGTCGTAGAGCCTCGCAGATGGGCTCATTCGATTCCTCATCAAATTCTACAGTTAGCATTCCCCGAAGGTAAATTTGCTGTACGAGCTTCCGTTTCCGAGATATTTGACAAAAACCGTACAGATATGAAAAATTATGTGGTTCAAACGGCTATAAGTTTTGAATCGAAAGTCGTAGAGCCTCGCAGATGGGCTCATTCTACTCCTCATCAAATTCTACAGTTAGCATTCCCCAAAGGTAAATTTGCTGTACGAGCTTCCGTTTCCGAGATATTTGACAAAAACCGTACAGATTTGAAAAATGATGTGTCAAATGTCCTTGAAATCGGACAAAAACCGTACAGATATGAAAAATTATGTGGTTCAATCGGCTACATTTTGAATCGAAAGTCGTAGAGCCTCGCAGATGGGCTCATTCGATTCCTCATCAAATTCTACAGTTAGCATTCCCCAAAGGTAAATTTGCTGTACGAGCTTCCGTTTCCGAGATATTTGACAAAAACCGTACAGATATGAAAAATTATGTGGTTCAAACGGCTATAAGTTTTGAATCGAAAGTCGTAGAGCCTCGCAGATGGGCTCATTCTACTCCTCATCAAATTCTACAGTTAGCATTCCCCAAAGGTAAATTTGCTGTACGAGCTTCCGTTTCCGAGATATTTGACAAAAACCGTACAGATTTGAAAAATGATGTGTCAAATGTCCTTGAAATCGGACAAAAACCGTACAGATATGAAAATGATGTGGTTCAAACGGCTATAACTTTTGAATCGAAAGTCGTAGAGCCTCGCAGATGGGCTCATTCGATTCCTCATCAAATTCTACAGTTAGCATTCCCCAAAGGTAAATTTGCTGTACGAGCTTCCGTTTCCGAGATATTTGACAAAAACCGTACAGATTTGAAAAATGATGTGTCAAATGTCCTTGAAATCGGACAAAAACCGTACAGATATGAAAAATTATGTGGTTCAATCGGCTACATTTTGAATCGAAAGTCGTAGAGCCTCGCAGATGGGCTCATTCTACTCCTCATCAAATTCTACAGTTAGCATTCCCCAAAGGTAAATTTGCTGTACGAGCTTCCGTTTCCGAGATATTTGACAAAAACCGTACAGATTTGAAAAATGATGTGTCAAATGTCCTTGAAATCGGACAAAAAACGTACAGATATGAAAAATTATGTGGTTCAATCGGCTACATTTTGAATCGAAAGTCGTAGATCTTCGCAGATGGGCTCATTCGATTCCTCATCAAATTCTACAGTTGGCATTCCCCAAAGGTAAATTTGCTGTACGAGCTTCCGTTTCCGAGATATTTGACAAAAACCGTACAGATATGAAAAATTATGTGGTTCAATCGGCTACATTTTGAATCGAAAGTCGTAGAGCCTCGCAGATGGGCTCATTCGATTCCTCATCAAATTCTACAGTTAGCATTCCCCGAAGGTAAATTTGCTGTACGAGCTTCCGTTTCCGAGATATTTGACAAAAACCGTACAGATATGAAAAATTATGTGGTTCAAACGGCTATAACTTTTGAATCGAAAGTCGTAGAGCCTCGCAGATTGGCTCATTCTACTCCTCATCAAATTCTACAGTTAGCATTCCCCAAAGGTAAATTTGCTGTACGAGCTTCCGTTTCCGAGATATTTGACAAAAACCGTACAGATATGAAAAATGATGTGGTTTAAACGGCTATAACTTTTGAATTGAAAGTCGTAGAGCCTCGCAGATGGGCTCATTCTACTCCTCATCAAATTCTACAGTTAGCATTCCCCTATGCAGGTAAATTTGCTGTACGAGCTTCCGTTTCCGAGATATTTGACAAAAACCGTACAGATTTGAAAAATGATGTGTCAAATGTCCTTGAAATCGGACAAAAACCGTACAGATATGAAAAATTATGTGGTTCAATCGGCTACATTTTGAATCGAAAGTCGTAGAGCCTCGCAGATGGGCTCATTCTACTCCTCATCAAATTCTACAGTTAGCATTCCCCTATGCAGGTAAATTTGCTGTACGAGCTTCCGTTTCCGAGATATTTGACAAAAACCGTACAGATATGAAAAATGATGTGGTTCAAACGGCTATAACTTTTGAATTGAAAGTCGTAGAGCCTCGCAGATGGGCTCATTCTACTCCTCATCAAATTCTACAGTTAGCATTCCCCTATGCAGGTAAATTTGCTGTACGAGCTTCCGTTTCCGAGATATTTGACAAAAACCGTACAGATATGAAAAATTATGTGGTTCAAACGGCTATAACTTTTGAATCGAAAGTCGTAGAGCCTCGCAGATGGGCTCATTCGATTCCTCATCAAATTCTACAGTTAGCATTCCCCAAAGGTAAATTTGCTGTACGAGCTTCCGTTTCCGAGATTTTTGACAAAAACCGTACAGATATGAAAAATTATGTGGTTCAAACGGCTATAACTTTTGAATCGAAAGTCGTAGAGCCTCGCAGATGGGCTCATTCTACTCCTCATCAAATTCTACAGTTAGCATTCCCCTGTGCAGGTAAATTTGCTGTACGAGCTTCCGTTTCCGAGATATTTGACAAAAACCGTACAGATTTGAAAAATGATGTGTCAAATGTCCTTGAAATCGGACAAAAACCGTACAGATATGAAAAATTATGTGGTTCAATCGGCTACATTTTGAATCGAAAGTCGTAGAGCCTCGCAGATGGGCTCATTCGATTCCTCATCAAATTCTACAGTTAGCATTCCCCAAAGGTAAATTTGCTGTACGAGCTTCCGTTTCCGAGATTTTTGACAAAAACCGTACAGATATGAAAAATTATGTGGTTCAAACGGCTATAACTTTTGAATCGAAAGTCGTAGAGCCTCGCAGATGGGCTCATTCTACTCCTCATCAAATTCTACAGTTAGCATTCCCCTGTGCAGGTAAATTTGCTGTACGAGCTTCCGTTTCCGAGATATTTGACAAAAACCGTACAGATTTGAAAAATGATGTGTCAAATGTCCTTGAAATCGGACAAAAACCGTACAGATATGAAAAATTATGTGGTTCAATCGGCTACATTTTGAATCGAAAGTCGTAGAGCCTCGCAGATGGGCTCATTCGATTCCTCATCAAATTCTACAGTTAGCATTCCCCAAAGGTAAATTTGCTGTACGAGCTTCCGTTTCCGAGATATTTGACAAAAACCGTACAGATATGAAAAATTATGTGGTTCAAACGGCTATAACTTTTGAATCGAAAGTCGTAGAGCCTCGCAGATGGGCTCATTCTACTCCTCATCAAATTCTACAGTTAGCATTCCACTGTGTAGGTATATTTGCTGTACGAGCTTCCGTTTCCGAGATATTTGACAAAAACCGTACAGATTTGAAAAGTGATGTGTCAAATGTCCTTGAAATCGGACAAAAACCGTACAGATATGAAAAATTATGTGGTTCAAACGGCTATAAGTTTTGAATCGAAAGTCGTAGAGCCTCGCAGATGGGCTCATTCTACTCCTCATCAAATTCTACAGTTAGCATTCCCCAAAGGTACATTTGCTGTACGAGCTTTCGTTTCCGAGATATTTGACAAAAACCGTACAGATATGAAAAATTATGTGGTTCAAACGGCTATAACTTTTGAATCGAAAGTCGTAGAGCCTCGCAGATGGGCTCATTCGATTCCTCATCAAATTCTACAGTTAGCATTCCCCGAAGGTAAATTTGCTGTACGAGCTTCCGTTTCCGAGATATTTGACAAAAACCGTACAGATATGAAAAATTATGTGGTTCAAACGGCTATAAGCTTTGAATCGAAAGTCGTAGAGCCTCGCAGATGGGCTCATTCTACTCCTCATCAAATTCTACAGTTAGCATTCCCCAAAGGTAAATTTGCTGTACGAGCTTCCGTTTCCGAGATATTTGACAAAAACCGTACAGATTTGAAAAATGATGTGTCAAATGTCCTTGAAATCGGACAAAAACCGTACAGATATGAAAAATTATGTGGTTCAATCGGGTACATTTTGAATCGAAAGTCGTAGAGCCTCGCAGATGGGCTCATTCGATTCCTCATCAAATTCTACAGTTAGCATTCCCCGAAGGTAAATTTGCTGTACGAGCTTCCGTTTCCGAGATATTTGACAAAAACCGTACAGATATGAAAAATTATGTGGTTCAAACGGCTATAAGTTTTGAATCGAAAGTCGTAGAGCCTCGCAGATGGGCTCATTCTACTCCTCATCAAATTCTACAGTTAGCATTCCCCAAAGGTAAATTTGCTGTACGAGCTTCCGTTTCCGAGATATTTGACAAAAACCGTACAGATTTGAAAAATGATGTGTCAAATGTCCTTGAAATCGGACAAAAACCGTACAGATATGAAAAATTATGTGGTTCAATCGGCTACATTTTGAATCGAAAGTCGTAGAGCCTCGCAGATGGGCTCATTCGATTCCTCATCAAATTCTACAGTTAGCATTCCCCGAAGGTAAATTTGCTGTACGAGCTTCCGTTTCCGAGATATTTGACAAAAACCGTACAGATTTGAAAAATGATGTGTCAAATCCTTGAAATCGGACAAAAACCGTACAGATATGAAAATGATGTGGTTCAAACGGCTATAACTTTTGAATCGAAAGTCGTAGAGCCTCGCAGATGGGCTCATTCGATTCCTCATCAAATTCTACAGTTAGCATTCCCCAAAGGTAAATTTGCTGTACGAGCTTCCGTTTCCGAGATATTTGACAAAAACCGTACAGATTTGAAAAATGATGTGTCAAATGTCCTTGAAATCGGACAAAAACCGTACATATATGAAAAATTATGTGGTTCAATCGGCTACATTTTGAATCGAAAGTCGTAGAGCCTCGCAGATGGGCTCATTCGATTCCTCATCAAATTCTACAGTTAGCATTCCCCAAAGGTAAATTTGCTGTACGAGCTTCCGTTTCCGAGATATTTGACAAAAACCGTACAGATTTGAAAAATGATGTGTCAAATGTCCTTGAAATCGGACAAAAACCGTACAGATATGAAAAATTATGTGGTTCAAACGGCTATAAGTTTTGAATCGAAAGTCGTAGAGCCTCGCAGATGGGCTCATTCTACTCCTCATCAAATTCTACAGTTAGCATTCCCCAAAGGTAAATTTGCTGTACGAGCTTTCGTTTCCGAGATATTTGACAAAAACCGTACAGATATGAAAAATTATGTGGTTCAAACGGCTATAACTTTTGAATCGAAAGTCGTAGAGCCTCGCAGATGGGCTCATTCGATTCCTCATCAAATTCTACAGTTAGCATTCCCCGAAGGTAAATTTGCTGTACGAGCTTCCGTTTCCGAGATATTTGACAAAAACCGTACAGATATGAAAAATTATGTGGTTCAAACGGCTATAAGTTTTGAATCGAAAGTCGTAGAGCCTCGCAGATGGGCTCATTCTACTCCTCATCAAATTCTACAGTTAGCATTCCCCAAAGGTAAATTTGCTGTACGAGCTTCCGTTTCCGAGATATTTGACAAAAACCGTACAGATTTGAAAAATGATGTGTCAAATGTCCTTGAAATCGGACAAAAACCGTACAGATATGAAAAATTATGTGGTTCAATCGGCTACATTTTGAATCGAAAGTCGTAGAGCCTCGCAGATGGGCTCATTCGATTCCTCATCAAATTCTACAGTTAGCATTCCCCAAAGGTAAATTTGCTGTACGAGCTTCCGTTTCCGAGATATTTGACAAAAACCGTACAGATATGAAAAATTATGTGGTTCAAACGGCTATAAGTTTTGAATCGAAAGTCGTAGAGCCTCGCAGATGGGCTCATTCTACTCCTCATCAAATTCTACAGTTAGCATTCCCCAAAGGTAAATTTGCTGTACGAGCTTCCGTTTCCGAGATATTTGACAAAAACCGTACAGATTTGAAAAATGATGTGTCAAATGTCCTTGAAATCGGACAAAAACCGTACAGATATGAAAATGATGTGGTTCAAACGGCTATAACTTTTGAATCGAAAGTCGTAGAGCCTCGCAGATGGGCTCATTCGATTCCTCATCAAATTCTACAGTTAGCATTCCCCAAAGGTAAATTTGCTGTTACGAGCTTCCGTTTCCGAGATATTTGACAAAAACCGTACAGATTTGAAAAATGATGTGTCAAATGTCCTTGAAATCGGACAAAAACCGTACAGATATGAAAAATTATGTGGTTCAATCGGCTACATTTTGAATCGAAAGTCGTAGAGCCTCGCAGATGGGCTCATTCTACTCCTCATCAAATTCTACAGTTAGCATTCCCCAAAGGTAAATTTGCTGTACGAGCTTCCGTTTCCGAGATATTTGACAAAAACCGTACAGATTTGAAAAATGATGTGTCAAATGTCCTTGAAATCGGACAAAAAACGTACAGATATGAAAAATTATGTGGTTCAATCGGCTACATTTTGAATCGAAAGTCGTAGATCTTCGCAGATGGGCTCATTCGATTCCTCATCAAATTCTACAGTTGGCATTCCCCAAAGGTAAATTTGCTGTACGAGCTTCCGTTTCCGAGATATTTGACAAAAACCGTACAGATATGAAAAATTATGTGGTTCAATCGGCTACATTTTGAATCGAAAGTCGTAGAGCCTCGCAGATGGGCTCATTCGATTCCTCATCAAATTCTACAGTTAGCATTCCCCGAAGGTAAATTTGCTGTACGAGCTTCCGTTTCCGAGATATTTGACAAAAACCGTACAGATATGAAAAATTATGTGGTTCAAACGGCTATAACTTTTGAATCGAAAGTCGTAGAGCCTCGCAGATTGGCTCATTCTACTCCTCATCAAATTCTACAGTTAGCATTCCCCAAAGGTAAATTTGCTGTACGAGCTTCCGTTTCCGAGATATTTGACAAAAACCGTACAGATATGAAAAATGATGTGGTTTAAACGGCTATAACTTTTGAATTGAAAGTCGTAGAGCCTCGCAGATGGGCTCATTCTACTCCTCATCAAATTCTACAGTTAGCATTCCCCTATGCAGGTAAATTTGCTGTACGAGCTTCCGTTTCCGAGATATTTGACAAAAACCGTACAGATTTGAAAAATGATGTGTCAAATGTCCTTGAAATCGGACAAAAACCGTACAGATATGAAAAATTATGTGGTTCAATCGGCTACATTTTGAATCGAAAGTCGTAGAGCCTCGCAGATGGGCTCATTCTACTCCTCATCAAATTCTACAGTTAGCATTCCCCTATGCAGGTAAATTTGCTGTACGAGCTTCCGTTTCCGAGATATTTGACAAAAACCGTACAGATATGAAAAATGATGTGGTTCAAACGGCTATAACTTTTGAATTGAAAGTCGTAGAGCCTCGCAGATGGGCTCATTCTACTCCTCATCAAATTCTACAGTTAGCATTCCCCTATGCAGGTAAATTTGCTGTACGAGCTTCCGTTTCCGAGATATTTGACAAAAACCGTACAGATATGAAAAATTATGTGGTTCAAACGGCTATAACTTTTGAATCGAAAGTCGTAGAGCCTCGCAGATGGGCTCATTCGATTCCTCATCAAATTCTACAGTTAGCATTCCCCAAAGGTAAATTTGCTGTACGAGCTTCCGTTTCCGAGATTTTTGACAAAAACCGTACAGATATGAAAAATTATGTGGTTCAAACGGCTATAACTTTTGAATCGAAAGTCGTAGAGCCTCGCAGATGGGCTCATTCTACTCCTCATCAAATTCTACAGTTAGCATTCCCCTGTGCAGGTAAATTTGCTGTACGAGCTTCCGTTTCCGAGATATTTGACAAAAACCGTACAGATTTGAAAAATGATGTGTCAAATGTCCTTGAAATCGGACAAAAACCGTACAGATATGAAAAATTATGTGGTTCAATCGGCTACATTTTGAATCGAAAGTCGTAGAGCCTCGCAGATGGGCTCATTCGATTCCTCATCAAATTCTACAGTTAGCATTCCCCAAAGGTAAATTTGCTGTACGAGCTTCCGTTTCCGAGATTTTTGACAAAAACCGTACAGATATGAAAAATTATGTGGTTCAAACGGCTATAACTTTTGAATCGAAAGTCGTAGAGCCTCGCAGATGGGCTCATTCTACTCCTCATCAAATTCTACAGTTAGCATTCCCCTGTGCAGGTAAATTTGCTGTACGAGCTTCCGTTTCCGAGATATTTGACAAAAACCGTACAGATTTGAAAAATGATGTGTCAAATGTCCTTGAAATCGGACAAAAACCGTACAGATATGAAAAATTATGTGGTTCAATCGGCTACATTTTGAATCGAAAGTCGTAGAGCCTCGCAGATGGGCTCATTCGATTCCTCATCAAATTCTACAGTTAGCATTCCCCAAAGGTAAATTTGCTGTACGAGCTTCCGTTTCCGAGATATTTGACAAAAACCGTACAGATATGAAAAATTATGTGGTTCAAACGGCTATAACTTTTGAATCGAAAGTCGTAGAGCCTCGCAGATGGGCTCATTCTACTCCTCATCAAATTCTACAGTTAGCATTCCACTGTGTAGGTATATTTGCTGTACGAGCTTCCGTTTCCGAGATATTTGACAAAAACTGTACAGATTTGAAAAATGATGTGTCAAATGTCCTTGAAATCGGACAAAAACCGTACATATATGAAAAATGATGTGGTTCAATCGGCTACATTTTGAATCGAAAGTCGTAGAGCCTCGCAGATGGGCTCATTCGATTCCTCATCAAATTCTACAGTTAGCATTCCCCAAAGGTAAATTTGCTGTACGAGCTTCCGTTTCCGAGATATTTGACAAAAACCGTACAGATTTGAAAAGTGATGTGTCAAATGTCCTTGAAATCGGACAAAAACCGTACAGATATGAAAAATTATGTGGTTCAAACGGCTATAAGTTTTGAATCGAAAGTCGTAGAGCCTCGCAGATGGGCTCATTCTACTCCTCATCAAATTCTACAGTTAGCATTCCCCAAAGGTACATTTGCTGTACGAGCTTTCGTTTCCGAGATATTTGACAAAAACCGTACAGATATGAAAAATTATGTGGTTCAAACGGCTATAACTTTTGAATCGAAAGTCGTAGAGCCTCGCAGATGGGCTCATTCGATTCCTCATCAAATTCTACAGTTAGCATTCCCCGAAGGTAAATTTGCTGTACGAGCTTCCGTTTCCGAGATATTTGACAAAAACCGTACAGATATGAAAAATTATGTGGTTCAAACGGCTATAAGCTTTGAATCGAAAGTCGTAGAGCCTCGCAGATGGGCTCATTCTACTCCTCATCAAATTCTACAGTTAGCATTCCCCAAAGGTAAATTTGCTGTACGAGCTTCCGTTTCCGAGATATTTGACAAAAACCGTACAGATTTGAAAAATGATGTGTCAAATGTCCTTGAAATCGGACAAAAACCGTACAGATATGAAAAATTATGTGGTTCAATCGGGTACATTTTGAATCGAAAGTCGTAGAGCCTCGCAGATGGGCACATTCGATTCCTCATCAAATTCTACAGTTAGCATTCCCCGAAGGTAAATTTGCTGTACGAGCTTCCGTTTCCGAGATATTTGACAAAAACCGTACAGATATGAAAAATTATGTGGTTCAAACGGCTATAAGTTTTGAATCGAAAGTCGTAGAGCCTCGCAGATGGGCTCATTCTACTCCTCATCAAATTCTACAGTTAGCATTCCCCAAAGGTAAATTTGCTGTACGAGCTTCCGTTTCCGAGATATTTGACAAAAACCGTACAGATTTGAAAAATGATGTGTCAAATGTCCTTGAAATCGGACAAAAACCGTACAGATATGAAAAATTATGTGGTTCAATCGGCTACATTTTGAATCGAAAGTCGTAGAGCCTCGCAGATGGGCTCATTCGATTCCTCATCAAATTCTACAGTTAGCATTCCCCGAAGGTAAATTTGCTGTACGAGCTTCCGTTTCCGAGATATTTGACAAAAACCGTACAGATTTGAAAAATGATGTGTCAAATCCTTGAAATCGGACAAAAACCGTACAGATATGAAAATGATGTGGTTCAAACGGCTATAACTTTTGAATCGAAAGTCGTAGAGCCTCGCAGATGGGCTCATTCGATTCCTCATCAAATTCTACAGTTAGCATTCCCCAAAGGTAAATTTGCTGTACGAGCTTCCGTTTCCGAGATATTTGACAAAAACCGTACAGATTTGAAAAATGATGTGTCAAATGTCCTTGAAATCGGACAAAAACCGTACATATATGAAAAATTATGTGGTTCAATCGGCTACATTTTGAATCGAAAGTCGTAGAGCCTCGCAGATGGGCTCATTCGATTCCTCATCAAATTCTACAGTTAGCATTCCCCAAAGGTAAATTTGCTGTACGAGCTTCCGTTTCCGAGATATTTGACAAAAACCGTACAGATTTGAAAAATGATGTGTCAAATGTCCTTGAAATCGGACAAAAACCGTACAGATATGAAAAATTATGTGGTTCAAACGGCTATAAGTTTTGAATCGAAAGTCGTAGAGCCTCGCAGATGGGCTCATTCTACTCCTCATCAAATTCTACAGTTAGCATTCCCCAAAGGTAAATTTGCTGTACGAGCTTTCGTTTCCGAGATATTTGACAAAAACCGTACAGATATGAAAAATTATGTGGTTCAAACGGCTATAAGTTTTGAATCGAAAGTCGTAGAGCCTCGCAGATGGGCTCATTCTACTCCTCATCAAATTCTACAGTTAGCATTCCCCAAAGGTAAATTTGCTGTACGAGCTTCCGTTTCCGAGATATTTGACAAAAACCGTACAGATTTGAAAAATGATGTGTCAAATGTCCTTGAAATCGGACAAAAACCGTACAGATATGAAAAATTATGTGGTTCAATCGGCTACATTTTGAATCGAAAGTCGTAGAGCCTCGCAGATGGGCTCATTCGATTCCTCATCAAATTCTACAGTTAGCATTCCCCAAAGGTAAATTTGCTGTACGAGCTTCCGTTTCCGAGATATTTGACAAAAACCGTACAGATATGAAAAATTATGTGGTTCAAACGGCTATAAGTTTTGAATCGAAAGTCGTAGAGCCTCGCAGATGGGCTCATTCTACTCCTCATCAAATTCTACAGTTAGCATTCCCCAAAGGTAAATTTGCTGTACGAGCTTCCGTTTCCGAGATATTTGACAAAAACCGTACAGATTTGAAAAATGATGTGTCAAATGTCCTTGAAATCGGACAAAAACCGTACAGATATGAAAATGATGTGGTTCAAACGGCTATAACTTTTGAATCGAAAGTCGTAGAGCCTCGCAGATGGGCTCATTCGATTCCTCATCAAATTCTACAGTTAGCATTCCCCAAAGGTAAATTTGCTGTACGAGCTTCCGTTTCCGAGATATTTGACAAAAACCGTACAGATTTGAAAAATGATGTGTCAAATGTCCTTGAAATCGGACAAAAACCGTACAGATATGAAAAATTATGTGGTTCAATCGGCTACATTTTGAATCGAAAGTCGTAGAGCCTCGCAGATGGGCTCATTCTACTCCTCATCAAATTCTACAGTTAGCATTCCCCAAAGGTAAATTTGCTGTACGAGCTTCCGTTTCCGAGATATTTGACAAAAACCGTACAGATTTGAAAAATGATGTGTCAAATGTCCTTGAAATCGGACAAAAAACGTACAGATATGAAAAATTATGTGGTTCAATCGGCTACATTTTGAATCGAAAGTCGTAGATCTTCGCAGATGGGCTCATTCGATTCCTCATCAAATTCTACAGTTGGCATTCCCCAAAGGTAAATTTGCTGTACGAGCTTCCGTTTCCGAGATATTTGACAAAAACCGTACAGATATGAAAAATTATGTGGTTCAATCGGCTACATTTTGAATCGAAAGTCGTAGAGCCTCGCAGATGGGCTCATTCGATTCCTCATCAAATTCTACAGTTAGCATTCCCCGAAGGTAAATTTGCTGTACGAGCTTCCGTTTCCGAGATATTTGACAAAAACCGTACAGATATGAAAAATTATGTGGTTCAAACGGCTATAACTTTTGAATCGAAAGTCGTAGAGCCTCGCAGATTGGCTCATTCTACTCCTCATCAAATTCTACAGTTAGCATTCCCCAAAGGTAAATTTGCTGTACGAGCTTCCGTTTCCGAGATATTTGACAAAAACCGTACAGATATGAAAAATGATGTGGTTTAAACGGCTATAACTTTTGAATTGAAAGTCGTAGAGCCTCGCAGATGGGCTCATTCTACTCCTCATCAAATTCTACAGTTAGCATTCCCCTATGCAGGTAAATTTGCTGTACGAGCTTCCGTTTCCGAGATATTTGACAAAAACCGTACAGATTTGAAAAATGATGTGTCAAATGTCCTTGAAATCGGACAAAAACCGTACAGATATGAAAAATTATGTGGTTCAATCGGCTACATTTTGAATCGAAAGTCGTAGAGCCTCGCAGATGGGCTCATTCTACTCCTCATCAAATTCTACAGTTAGCATTCCCCTATGCAGGTAAATTTGCTGTACGAGCTTCCGTTTCCGAGATATTTGACAAAAACCGTACAGATATGAAAAATGATGTGGTTCAAACGGCTATAACTTTTGAATTGAAAGTCGTAGAGCCTCGCAGATGGGCTCATTCTACTCCTCATCAAATTCTACAGTTAGCATTCCCCTATGCAGGTAAATTTGCTGTACGAGCTTCCGTTTCCGAGATATTTGACAAAAACCGTACAGATATGAAAAATTATGTGGTTCAAACGGCTATAACTTTTGAATCGAAAGTCGTAGAGCCTCGCAGATGGGCTCATTCGATTCCTCATCAAATTCTACAGTTAGCATTCCCCAAAGGTAAATTTGCTGTACGAGCTTCCGTTTCCGAGATTTTTGACAAAAACCGTACAGATATGAAAAATTATGTGGTTCAAACGGCTATAACTTTTGAATCGAAAGTCGTAGAGCCTCGCAGATGGGCTCATTCTACTCCTCATCAAATTCTACAGTTAGCATTCCCCTGTGCAGGTAAATTTGCTGTACGAGCTTCCGTTTCCGAGATATTTGACAAAAACCGTACAGATTTGAAAAATGATGTGTCAAATGTCCTTGAAATCGGACAAAAACCGTACAGATATGAAAAATTATGTGGTTCAATCGGCTACATTTTGAATCGAAAGTCGTAGAGCCTCGCAGATGGGCTCATTCGATTCCTCATCAAATTCTACAGTTAGCATTCCCCAAAGGTAAATTTGCTGTACGAGCTTCCGTTTCCGAGATATTTGACAAAAACCGTACAGATATGAAAAATTATGTGGTTCAAACGGCTATAAGTTTTGAATCGAAAGTCGTAGAGCCTCGCAGATGGGCTCATTCGATTCCTCATCAAATTCTACAGTTAGCATTCCCCAAAGGTAAATTTGCTGTACGAGCTTCCGTTTCCGAGATATTTGACAAAAACCGTACAGATTTGAAAAATGATGTGTCAAATGTCCTTGAAATCGGACAAAAACCGTACATATATGAAAAATTATGTGGTTCAATCGGCTACATTTTGAATCGAAAGTCGTAGAGCCTCGCAGATGGGCTCATTCGATTCCTCATCAAATTCTACAGTTAGCATTCCCCAAAGGTAAATTTGCTGTACGAGCTTCCGTTTCCGAGATATTTGACAAAAACCGTACAGATTTGAAAAATGATGTGTCAAATGTCCTTGAAATCGGACAAAAACCGTACAGATATGAAAAATTATGTGGTTCAATCGGCTACATTTTGAATCGAAAGTCGTAGAGCCTCGCAGATGGGCTCATTCGATTCCTCATCAAATTCTACAGTTAGCATTCCCCAAAGGTAAATTTGCTGTACGAGCTTCCGTTTCCGAGATATTTGACAAAAACCGTACAGATATGAAAAATTATGTGGTTCAAACGGCTATAAGTTTTGAATCGAAAGTCGTAGAGCCTCGCAGATGGGCTCATTCTACTCCTCATCAAATTCTACAGTTAGCATTCCCCAAAGGTAAATTTGCTGTACGAGCTTCCGTTTCCGAGATATTTGACAAAAACCGTACAGATTTGAAAAATGATGTGTGAAATGTCCTTGAAATCGGACAAAAACCGTACAGATATGAAAAATGATGTGGTTCAATCGGCTACATTTTGAATCGAAAGTCGTAGAGCCTCGCAGATGGGCTCATTCGATTCCTCATCAAATTCTACAGTTAGCATTCCCCGAAGGTAAATTTGC
The DNA here is from genome assembly GCF_949987555.1 of Borostomias antarcticus. Taxonomy (NCBI): domain Eukaryota; kingdom Metazoa; phylum Chordata; class Actinopteri; order Stomiiformes; family Stomiidae; genus Borostomias; species Borostomias antarcticus. The sequence goes on from NW_028176821.1 coordinate 1,636,707, forward strand.
TGTACGAGCTTCCGTTTCCGAGATATTTGACAAAAAACGTACAGATTTGAAAAATGATGTGTCAAATGTCCTTGAAATCGGACAAAAACCGTACAGATATGAAAAATTATGTGGTTCAAACGGCTATAAATTTTGAATCGAAAGTCGTAGAGCCTCGCAGATGGGCTCATTCTACTCCTCATCAAATTCTACAGTTAGCATTCCCCTGTGTAGGTAAATTTGCTGTACGAACTTCCGTTTCCGAGATATTTGACAAAAACCGTACAGATTTGAAAAATGATGTCAAATGTCCTTGAAATCGGACAAAAACCGTACAGATATGAAAAATTATGTGGTTCAATCGGCTACATTTTGAATCGAAAGTCGTAGAGCCTCGCAGATGGGCTCATTCGATTCCTCATCAAATTCTACAGTTAGCATTCCCCGAAGGTAAATTTGCTGTACGAGCTTCCGTTTCCGAGATATTTGACAAAAACCGTACAGATTTGAAAAATGATGTGTCAAATGTCCTTGAAATCGGACAAAAACCGTACAGATATGAAAAATTATGTGGTTCAATCGGCTACATTTTGAATCGAAAGTCGTAGAGCCTCGCAGATGGGCTCATTCGATTCCTCATCAAATTCTACAGTTAGCATTCCCCGAAGGTAAATTTGCTGTACGAGCTTCCGTTTCCGAGATATTTGACAAAAACCGTACAGATTTGAAAAATGATGTGTCAAATGTCCTTGAAATCGGACAAAAACCGTACAGATATGAGAAATTATGTGGTTCAAACGGCTACATTTTGAATCGAAAGTCGTAGAGCCTCGCAGATGGGCTCATTCTACTCCTCATCAAATTCTACAGTTAGCATTCCCCTATGCAGGTAAATTTGCTGTACGAGCTTCCGTTTCCGAGATATTTGACAAAAACCGTACAGATATGAAAAATGATGTGGTTTAAACGGCTATAACTTTTGAATTGAAAGTCGTAGAGCCTCGCAGATGGGCTCATTCTACTCCTCATCAAATTCTACAGTTAGCATTCCCCTACGCAGGTAAATTTGCTGTACGAGCTTCCGTTTCCGAGATATTTGACAAAAACCGTACAGATTTGAAAAATGATGTGTCAAATGTCCTTGAAATCGGACAAAAACCGTACAGATATGAAAAATTATATGGTTCAATCGGCTACATTTTGAATCGAAAGTCGTAGAGCCTCGCAGATGGGCTCATTCTACTCCTCATCAAATTCTACAGTTAGCATTCCCCTATGCAGGTAAATTTGCTGTACGAGCTTCCGTTTCCGAGATATTTGACAAAAACCGTACAGATATGAAAAATGATGTGGTTCAAAAGGCTATAACTTTTGAATTGAAAGTCGTAGAGCCTCGCAGATGGGCTCATTCTACTCCTCATCAAATTCTACAGTTAGCATTCCCCTATGCAGGTAAATTTGCTGTACGAGCTTCCGTTTCCGAGATATTTGACAAAAACCGTACAGATTTGAAAAATGATGTGTCAAATGTCCTTGAAATCGGACAAAAACCGTACAGATATGAAAAATTATGTGGTTCAATCGGCTACATTTTGAATCGAAAGTCGTAGAGCCTCGCAGATGGGCTCATTCGATTCCTCATCAAATTCTACAGTTAGCATTCCCCAAAGGTAAATTTGCTGTACGAGCTTCCGTTTCCGAGATATTTGACAAAAACCGTACAGATATGAAAAATTATGTGGTTCAAACGGCTATAACTTTTGAATCGAAAGTCGTAGAGCCTCGCAGATGGGCTCATTCGATTCCTCATCAAATTCTACAGTTAGCATTCCCCAAAGGTAAATTTGCTGTACGAGCTTCCGTTTCCGAGATATTTGACAAAAACCGTACAGATATGAAAAATTATGTGGTTCAAACGGCTATAACTTTTGAATCGAAAGTCGTAGAGCCTCGCAGATGGGCTCATTCTACTCCTCATCAAATTCTACAGTTAGCATTCCCCTGTGCAGGTAAATTTGCTGTACGAGCTTCCGTTTCCGAGATATTTGACAAAAACCGTACAGATTTGAAAAATGATGTGTCAAATGTCCTTGAAATCGGACAAAAACCGTACAGATATGAAAAATTATGTGGTTCAATCGGCTACATTTTGAATCGAAAGTCGTAGAGCCTCGCAGATGGGCTCATTCGATTCCTCATCAAATTCTACAGTTAGCATTCCCCAAAGGTAAATTTGCTGTACGAGCTTCCGTTTCCGAGATATTTGACAAAAACCGTACAGATATGAAAAATTATGTGGTTCAAACGGCTATAACTTTTGAATCGAAAGTCGTAGAGCCTCGCAGATGGGCTCATTCGATTCCTCATCAAATTCTACAGTTAGCATTCCCCAAAGGTAAATTTGCTGTACGAGCTTCCGTTTCCGAGATATTTGACAAAAACCGTACAGATATGAAAAATTATGTGGTTCAAACGGCTATAACTTTTGAATCGAAAGTCGTAGAGCCTCGCAGATGGGCTCATTCTACTCCTCATCAAATTCTACAGTTAGCATTCCCCTGTGCAGGTAAATTTGCTGTACGAGCTTCCGTTTCCGAGATATTTGACAAAAACCGTACAGATTTGAAAAATGATGTGGTTCAATCGGCTACATTTTGAATCGAAAGTCGTAGAGCCTCGCAGATGGGCTCATTCGATTCCTCATCAAATTCTACAGTTAGCATTCCCCGAAGGTAAATTTGCTGTACGAGCTTCCGTTTCCGAGATATTTGACAAAAAACGTACAGATTTGAAAAATGATGTGTCAAATGTCCTTGAAATCGGACAAAAACCGTACAGATATGAAAAATGATGTGGTTCAATCGGCTACATTTTGAATCGAAAGTCGTAGAGCCTCGCAGATGGGCTCATTCGATTCCTCATCAAATTCTACAGTTAGCATTCCCCGAAGGTAAATTTGCTGTACGAGCTTCCGTTTCCGAGATATTTGACAAAAACCGTACAGATTTGAAAAATGATGTGGTTCAATCGGCTACATTTTGAATCGAAAGTCGTAGAGCCTCGCAGATGGGCTCATTCGATTCCTCATCAAATTCTACAGTTAGCATTCCCCGAAGGTAAATTTGCTGTACGAGCTTCCGTTTCCGAGATATTTGACAAAAAACGTACAGATTTGAAAAATGATGTGTCAAATGTCCTTGAAATCGGACAAAAACCGTACAGATATGAAAAATGATGTGGTTCAATCGGCTACATTTTGAATCGAAAGTCGTAGAGCCTCGCAGATGGGCTCATTCGATTCCTCATCAAATTCTACAGTTAGCATTCCCCGAAGGTAAATTTGCTGTACGAGCTTCCGTTTCCGAGATATTTGACAAAAACCGTACAGATTTGAAAAATGATGTGTCAAATGTCCTTGAAATCGGACAAAAACCGTACAGATATGAAAAATTATATGGTTCAATCGGCTACATTTTGAATCGAAAGTCGTAGAGCCTCGCAGATGGGCTCATTCTACTCCTCATCAAATTCTACAGTTAGCATTCCCCTATGCAGGTAAATTTGCTGTACGAGCTTCCGTTTCCGAGATATTTGACAAAAACCGTACAGATATGAAAAATGATGTGGTTCAAAAGGCTATAACTTTTGAATTGAAAGTCGTAGAGCCTCGCAGATGGGCTCATTCTACTCCTCATCAAATTCTACAGTTAGCATTCCCCTATGCAGGTAAATTTGCTGTACGAGCTTCCGTTTCCGAGATATTTGACAAAAACCGTACAGATTTGAAAAATGATGTGTCAAATGTCCTTGAAATCGGACAAAAACCGTACAGATATGAAAAATTATGTGGTTCAATCGGCTACATTTTGAATCGAAAGTCGTAGAGCCTCGCAGATGGGCTCATTCGATTCCTCATCAAATTCTACAGTTAGCATTCCCCAAAGGTAAATTTGCTGTACGAGCTTCCGTTTCCGAGATATTTGACAAAAACCGTACAGATATGAAAAATTATGTGGTTCAAACGGCTATAACTTTTGAATCGAAAGTCGTAGAGCCTCGCAGATGGGCTCATTCGATTCCTCATCAAATTCTACAGTTAGCATTCCCCAAAGGTAAATTTGCTGTACGAGCTTCCGTTTCCGAGATATTTGACAAAAACCGTACAGATATGAAAAATTATGTGGTTCAAACGGCTATAACTTTTGAATCGAAAGTCGTAGAGCCTCGCAGATGGGCTCATTCTACTCCTCATCAAATTCTACAGTTAGCATTCCCCTGTGCAGGTAAATTTGCTGTACGAGCTTCCGTTTCCGAGATATTTGACAAAAACCGTACAGATTTGAAAAATGATGTGTCAAATGTCCTTGAAATCGGACAAAAACCGTACAGATATGAAAAATTATGTGGTTCAATCGGCTACATTTTGAATCGAAAGTCGTAGAGCCTCGCAGATGGGCTCATTCGATTCCTCATCAAATTCTACAGTTAGCATTCCCCAAAGGTAAATTTGCTGTACGAGCTTCCGTTTCCGAGATATTTGACAAAAACCGTACAGATATGAAAAATTATGTGGTTCAAACGGCTATAACTTTTGAATCGAAAGTCGTAGAGCCTCGCAGATGGGCTCATTCGATTCCTCATCAAATTCTACAGTTAGCATTCCCCAAAGGTAAATTTGCTGTACGAGCTTCCGTTTCCGAGATATTTGACAAAAACCGTACAGATATGAAAAATTATGTGGTTCAAACGGCTATAACTTTTGAATCGAAAGTCGTAGAGCCTCGCAGATGGGCTCATTCTACTCCTCATCAAATTCTACAGTTAGCATTCCCCTGTGCAGGTAAATTTGCTGTACGAGCTTCCGTTTCCGAGATATTTGACAAAAACCGTACAGATTTGAAAAATGATGTGGTTCAATCGGCTACATTTTGAATCGAAAGTCGTAGAGCCTCGCAGATGGGCTCATTCGATTCCTCATCAAATTCTACAGTTAGCATTCCCCGAAGGTAAATTTGCTGTACGAGCTTCCGTTTCCGAGATATTTGACAAAAAACGTACAGATTTGAAAAATGATGTGTCAAATGTCCTTGAAATCGGACAAAAACCGTACAGATATGAAAAATGATGTGGTTCAATCGGCTACATTTTGAATCGAAAGTCGTAGAGCCTCGCAGATGGGCTCATTCGATTCCTCATCAAATTCTACAGTTAGCATTCCCCGAAGGTAAATTTGCTGTACGAGCTTCCGTTTCCGAGATATTTGACAAAAAACTTACAGATTTGAAAAATGATGTGTCAAATGTCCTTGAAATCGGACAAAAACCGTACAGATATGAAAAATTATGTGGTTCAAACGGCTATAAATTTTGAATCGAAAGTCGTAGAGCCTCGCAGATGGGCTCATTCTACTCCTCATCAAATTCTACAGTTAGCATTCCCCTGTGTAGGTAAATTTGCTGTACGAACTTCCGTTTCCGAGATATTTGACAAAAACCGTACAGATTTGAAAAATGATGTCAAATGTCCTTGAAATCGGACAAAAACCGTACAGATATGAAAAATTATGTGGTTCAATCGGCTACATTTTGAATCGAAAGTCGTAGAGCCTCGCAGATGGGCTCATTCGATTCCTCATCAAATTCTACAGTTAGCATTCCCCGAAGGTAAATTTGCTGTACGAGCTTCCGTTTCCGAGATATTTGACAAAAACCGTACAGATTTGAAAAATGATGTGTCAAATGTCCTTGAAATCGGACAAAAACCGTACAGATATGAAAAATTATGTGGTTCAATCGGCTACATTTTGAATCGAAAGTCGTAGAGCCTCGCAGATGGGCTCATTCGATTCCTCATCAAATTCTACAGTTAGCATTCCCCGAAGGTAAATTTGCTGTACGAGCTTCCGTTTCCGAGATATTTGACAAAAACCGTACAGATTTGAAAAATGATGTGTCAAATGTCCTTGAAATCGGACAAAAACCGTACAGATATGAGAAATTATGTGGTTCAAACGGCTACATTTTGAATCGAAAGTCGTAGAGCCTCGCAGATGGGCACATTCTACTCCTCATCAAATTCTACAGTTAGCATTCCCCTATGCAGGTAAATTTGCTGTACGAGCTTCCGTTTCCGAGATATTTGACAAAAACCGTACAGATATGAAAAATTATGTGGTTTAAACGGCTATAACTTTTGAATTGAAAGTCGTAGAGCCTCGCAGATGGGCTCATTCTACTCCTCATCAAATTCTACAGTTAGCATTCCCCTATGCAGGTAAATTTGCTGTACGAGCTTCCGTTTCCGAGATATTTGACAAAAACCGTACAGATTTGAAAAATGATGTGTCAAATGTCCTTGAAATCGGACAAAAACCGTACAGATATGAAAAATTATGTGGTTCAATCGGCTACATTTTGAATCGAAAGTCGTAGAGCCTCGCAGATGGGCTCATTCTACTCCTCATCAAATTCTACAGTTAGCATTCCCCTATGCAGGTAAATTTGCTGTACGAGCTTCCGTTTCCGAGATATTTGACAAAAACCGTACAGATTTGAAAAATGATGTGTCAAATGTCCTTGAAATCGGACAAAAACCGTACAGATATGAAAAATGATGTGGTTCAATCGGCTACATTTTGAATCGAAAGTCGTAGAGCCTCGCAGATGGGCTCATTCTACTCCTCATCAAATTCTACAGTTAGCATTCCCCAAAGGTAAATTTGCTGTACGAGCTTCCGTTTCCGAGATATTTGACAAAAACCGTACAGATTTGAAAAATGATGTGTCAAATGTCCTTGAAATCGGACAAAAACCGTACAGATATGAAAAATTATGTGGTTCAATCGGCTACATTTTGAATCGAAAGTCGTAGAGCCTCGCAGATAAGCTCATTCGATTCCTCATCAAATTCTACAGTTAGCATTCCCCGAAGGTAAATTTGCTGTACGAGCTTCCGTTTCCGAGATATTTGACAAAAACCGTACAGATTTGAAAAATGATGTGTGAAATGTCCTTGAAATCGGACAAAAACCGTACAGATATGAAAAATGATGTGGTTCAATCGGCTACATTTTGAATCGAAAGTCGTAGAGCCTCGCAGATGGGCTCATTCGATTCCTCATCAAATTCTACAGTTAGCATTCCCCAAAGGTAAATTTGCTGTACGAGCTTCCGTTTCCGAGATATTTGACAAAAACCGTACAGATATGAAAAATTATGTGGTTCAAACGGCTATAACTTTTGAATCGAAAGTCGTAGAGCCTCGCAGATGGGCTCATTCGATTCCTCATCAAATTCTACAGTTAGCATTCCCCAAAGGTAAATTTGCTGTACGAGCTTCCGTTTCCGAGATTTTTGACAAAAACCGTACAGATATGAAAATTTATGTGGTTCAAACGGCTATAACTTTTGAATCGAAAGTCGTAGAGCCTCGCAGATGGGCTCATTCTACTCCTCATCAAATTCTACAGTTAGCATTCCCCTGTGCAGGTAAATTTGCTGTACGAGCTTCCGTTTCCGAGATATTTGACAAAAACCGTACAGATTTGAAAAATGATGTGTCAAATGTCCTTGAAATCGGACAAAAACCGTACAGATATGAAAAATTATGTGGTTCAATCGGCTACATTTTGAATCGAAAGTCGTAGAGCCTCGCAGATGGGCTCATTCGATTCCTCATCAAATTCTACAGTTAGCATTCCCCAAAGGTAAATTTGCTGTACGAGCTTCCGTTTCCGAGATATTTGACAAAAACCGTACAGATATGAAAAATTATGTGGTTCAAACGGCTATAAGTTTTGAATCGAAAGTCGTAGAGCCTCGCAGATGGGCTCATTCTACTCCTCATCAAATTCTACAGTTAGCATTCCCCTATGCAGGTAAATTTGCTGTACGAGCTTCCGTTTCCGAGATATTTGACAAAAACCGTACAGATTTGAAAAATGATGTGTCAAATGTCCTTGAAATCGGACAAAAACCGTACAGATATGAAAAATGATGTGGTTCAATCGGCTACATTTTGAATCGAAAGTCGTAGAGCCTCGCAGATGGGCTCATTCTACTCCTCATCAAATTCTACAGTTAGCATTCCCCAAAGGTAAATTTGCTGTACGAGCTTCCGTTTCCGAGATATTTGACAAAAACCGTACAGATTTGAAAAATGATGTGTGAAATGTCCTTGAAATCGGACAAAAACCGTACAGATATGAAAAATGATGTGGTTCAATCGGCTACATTTTGAATCGAAAGTCGTAGAGCCTCGCAGATGGGCTCATTCGATTCCTCATCAAATTCTACAGTTAGCATTCCCCTGTGCAGGTAAATTTGCTGTACGAGCTTCCGTTTCCGAGATATTTGACAAAAACCGTACAGATTTGAAAAATGATGTGTCAAATGTCCTTGAAATCGGACAAAAACCGTACAGATATGAAAAATTATGTGGGTCAATCGGCTACATTTTGAATCGAAAGTCGTAGAGCCTCGCAGATGGGCTCATTCTACTCCTCATCAAATTCTACAGTTAGCATTCCCCAAAGGTAAATTTGCTGTACGAGCTTCCGTTTCCGAGATATTTGACAAAAAACGTACAGATTTGAAAAATGATGTGTCAAATGTCCTTGAAATCGGACAAAAACCGTACAGATATGAAAAATTATGTGGTTCAAACGGCTATAAATTTTGAATCGAAAGTCGTAGAGCCTCGCAGATGGGCTCATTCTACTCCTCATCAAATTCTACAGTTAGCATTCCCCTGTGTAGGTAAATTTGCTGTACGAACTTCCGTTTCCGAGATATTTGACAAAAACCGTACAGATTTGAAAAATGATGTCAAATGTCCTTGAAATCGGACAAAAACCGTACAGATATGAAAAATTATGTGGTTCAATCGGCTACATTTTGAATCGAAAGTCGTAGAGCCTCGCAGATGGGCTCATTCGATTCCTCATCAAATTCTACAGTTAGCATTCCCCGAAGGTAAATTTGCTGTACGAGCTTCCGTTTCCGAGATATTTGACAAAAACCGTACAGATTTGAAAAATGATGTGTCAAATGTCCTTGAAATCGGACAAAAACCGTACAGATATGAAAAATTATGTGGTTCAATCGGCTACATTTTGAATCGAAAGTCGTAGAGCCTCGCAGATGGGCTCATTCTACTCCTCATCAAATTCTACAGTTAGCATTCCCCTGTGCAGGTAAATTTGCTGTACGAGCTTCCGTTTCCGAGATATTTGACAAAAACCGTACAGATTTGAAAAATGATGTGTCAAATGTCCTTGAAATCGGACAAAAACCGTACAGATATGAAAAATGATGTGGTTCAATCGGCTACATTTTGAATCGAAAGTCGTAGAGCCTCGCAGATGGGCTCATTCTACTCCTCATCAAATTCTACAGTTAGCATTCCCCAAAGGTAAATTTGCTGTACGAGCTTCCGTTTCCGAGATATTTGACAAAAACCGTACAGATTTGAAAAATGATGTGTCAAATGTCCTTGAAATCGGACAAAAACCGTACAGATATGAAAAATTATGTGGTTCAATCGGCTACATTTTGAATCGAAAGTCGTAGAGCCTCGCAGATAAGCTCATTCGATTCCTCATCAAATTCTACAGTTAGCATTCCCCGAAGGTAAATTTGCTGTACGAGCTTCCGTTTCCGAGATATTTGACAAAAACCGTACAGATATGAAAAATTATGTGGTTCAAACGGCTATAACTTTTGAATCGAAAGTCGTAGAGCCTCGCAGATGGGCTCATTCGATTCCTCATCAAATTCTACAGTTAGCATTCCCCAAAGGTAAATTTGCTGTACGAGCTTCCGTTTCCGAGATTTTTGACAAAAACCGTACAGATATGAAAAATTATGTGGTTCAAACGGCTATAACTTTTGAATCGAAAGTCGTAGAGCCTCGCAGATGGGCTCATTCTACTCCTCATCAAATTCTACAGTTAGCATTCCCCTGTGCAGGTAAATTTGCTGTACGAGCTTCCGTTTCCGAGATATTTGACAAAAACCGTACAGATTTGAAAAATGATGTGTCAAATGTCCTTGAAATCGGACAAAAACCGTACAGATATGAAAAATTATGTGGTTCAATCGGCTACATTTTGAATCGAAAGTCGTAGAGCCTCGCAGATGGGCTCATTCGATTCCTCATCAAATTCTACAGTTAGCATTCCCCAAAGGTAAATTTGCTGTACGAGCTTCCGTTTCCGAGATATTTGACAAAAACCGTACAGATATGAAAAATTATGTGGTTCAAACGGCTATAAGTTTTGAATCGAAAGTCGTAGAGCCTCGCAGATGGGCTCATTCTACTCCTCATCAAATTCTACAGTTAGCATTCCCCTATGCAGGTAAATTTGCTGTACGAGCTTCCGTTTCCGAGATATTTGACAAAAACCGTACAGATTTGAAAAATGATGTGTCAAATGTCCTTGAAATCGGACAAAAACCGTACAGATATGAAAAATGATGTGGTTCAATCGGCTACATTTTGAATCGAAAGTCGTAGAGCCTCGCAGATGGGCTCATTCTACTCCTCATCAAATTCTACAGTTAGCATTCCCCAAAGGTAAATTTGCTGTACGAGCTTCCGTTTCCGAGATATTTGACAAAAACCGTACAGATTTGAAAAATGATGTGTGAAATGTCCTTGAAATCGGACAAAAACCGTACAGATATGAAAAATGATGTGGTTCAATCGGCTACATTTTGAATCGAAAGTCGTAGAGCCTCGCAGATGGGCTCATTCGATTCCTCATCAAATTCTACAGTTAGCATTCCCCTGTGCAGGTAAATTTGCTGTACGAGCTTCCGTTTCCGAGATATTTGACAAAAACCGTACAGATTTGAAAAATGATGTGTCAAATGTCCTTGAAATCGGACAAAAACCGTACAGATATGAAAAATTATGTGGGTCAATCGGCTACATTTTGAATCGAAAGTCGTAGAGCCTCGCAGATGGGCTCATTCTACTCCTCATCAAATTCTACAGTTAGCATTCCCCAAAGGTAAATTTGCTGTACGAGCTTCCGTTTCCGAGATATTTGACAAAAACCGTACAGATATGAAAAATTATGTGGTTCAAACGGCTATAACTTTTGAATCGAAAGTCGTAGAGCCTCGCAGATGGGCTCATTCTACTCTTCATCAAATTCTACAGTTAGCATTCCCCTATGCAGGTAAACTTGCTGTACGAGCTTCCGTTTCCGAGATATTTGACAAAAACCGTACAGATTTGAAAAATGATGTGTCAAATGTCCTTGAAATCGGACAAAAACCGTACAGATATGAAAAATTATGTGGTTCAATCGGCTACATTTTGAATCGAAAGTCGTAGAGCCTCGCAGATGGGCTCATTCTACTCCTCATCAAATTCTACAGTTAGCATTCCCCAAAGGTAAATTTGCTGTACGAGCTTCCGTTTCCGAGATATTTGACAAAAACCGTACAGATTTGAAAAATGATGTGTGAAATGTCCTTGAAATCGGACAAAAACCGTACAGATATGAAAAATGATGTGGTTCAATCGGCTACATTTTGAATCGAAAGTCGTAGAGCCTCGCAGATGGGCTCATTCGATTCCTCATCAAATTCTACAGTTAGCATTCCCCGAAGGTAAATTTGCTGTACGAGCTTCCGTTTCCGAGATATTTGACAAAAAACGTACAGATTTGAAAAATGATGTGTCAAATGTCCTTGAAATCGGACAAAAACCGTACAGATATGAAAAATTATGTGGTTCAAACGGCTATAAATTTTGAATCGAAAGTCGTAGAGCCTCGCAGATGGGCTCATTCTACTCCTCATCAAATTCTACAGTTAGCATTCCCCTGTGTAGGTAAATTTGCTGTACGAACTTCCGTTTCCGAGATATTTGACAAAAACCGTACAGATTTGAAAAATGATGTGTCAAATGTCCTTGAAATCGGACAAAAACCGTACAGATATGAAAAATTATGTGGTTCAATCGGCTACATTTTGAATCGAAAGTCGTAGAGCCTCGCAGATGGGCTCATTCGATTCCTCATCAAATTCTACAGTTAGCATTCCCCGAAGGTAAATTTGCTGTACGAGCTTCCGTTTCCGAGATATTTGACAAAAACCGTACAGATTTGAAAAATGATGTGTCAAATGTCCTTGAAATCGGACAAAAACCGTACAGATATGAAAAATTATGTGGTTCAATCGGCTACATTTTGAATCGAAAGTCGTAGAGCCTCGCAGATGGGCTCATTCGATTCCTCATCAAATTCTACAGTTAGCATTCCCCGAAGGTAAATTTGCTGTACGAGCTTCGGTTTCCGAGATATTTGACAAAAACCGTACAGATTTGAAAAATGATGTGTCAAATGTCCTTGAAATCGGACAAAAACCGTACAGATATGAAAAATTATGTGGTTCAAACGGCTATAACTTTTGAATCGAAAGTCGTAGAGCCTCGCAGATTGGCTCATTCTACTCCTCATCAAATTCTACAGTTAGCATTCCCCAAAGGTAAATTTGCTGTACGAGCTTCCGTTTCCGAGATATTTGACAAAAACCGTACAGATTTGAAAAAATGATGTGTCAAATGTCCTTGAAATCGGACAAAAACCGTACAGATATGAGAAATTATGTGGTTCAAACGGCTACATTTTGAATCGAAAGTCGTAGAGCCTCGCAGATGGGCTCATTCTACTCCTCATCAAATTCTACAGTTAGCATTCCCCTATGCAGGTAAATTTGCTGTACGAGCTTCCGTTTCCGAGATATTTGACAAAAACCGTACAGATTTGAAAAATGATGTGTCAAATGTCCTTGAAATCGGACAAAAACCGTACAGATATGAAAAATTATGTGGTTCAATCGGCTACATTTTGAATCGAAAGTCGTAGAGCCTCGCAGATGGGCTCATTCGATTCCTCATCAAATTCTACAGTTAGCATTCCCCAAAGGTAAATTTGCTGTACGAGCTTCCGTTTCCGAGATATTTGACAAAAACCGTACGATATGAAAAATTATGTGGTTCAAACGGCTATAACTTTTGAATCGAAAGTCGTAGAGCCTCGCAGATGGGCTCATTCTACTCTTCATCAAATTCTACAGTTAGCATTCCCCTATGCAGGTAAACTTGCTGTACGAGCTTCCGTTTCCGAGATATTTGACAAAAACCGTACAGATTTGAAAAATGATGTGTCAAATGTCCTTGAAATCGGACAAAAACCGTACAGATATGAAAAATTATGTGGTTCAATCGGCTACATTTTGAATCGAAAGTCGTAGAGCCTCGCAGATGGGCTCATTCTACTCCTCATCAAATTCTACAGTTAGCATTCCCCAAAGGTAAATTTGCTGTACGAGCTTCCGTTTCCGAGATATTTGACAAAAACCGTACAGATTTGAAAAATGATGTGTGAAATGTCCTTGAAATCGGACAAAAACCGTACAGATATGAAAAATGATGTGGTTCAATCGGCTACATTTTGAATCGAAAGTCGTAGAGCCTCGCAGATGGGCTCATTCGATTCCTCATCAAATTCTACAGTTAGCATTCCCCGAAGGTAAATTTGCTGTACGAGCTTCCGTTTCCGAGATATTTGACAAAAAACGTACAGATTTGAAAAATGATGTGTCAAATGTCCTTGAAATCGGACAAAAACCGTACAGATATGAAAAATTATGTGGTTCAAACGGCTATAAATTTTGAATCGAAAGTCGTAGAGCCTCGCAGATGGGCTCATTCTACTCCTCATCAAATTCTACAGTTAGCATTCCCCTGTGTAGGTAAATTTGCTGTACGAACTTCCGTTTCCGAGATATTTGACAAAAACCGTACAGATTTGAAAAATGATGTGTCAAATGTCCTTGAAATCGGACAAAAACCGTACAGATATGAAAAATTATGTGGTTCAATCGGCTACATTTTGAATCGAAAGTCGTAGAGCCTCGCAGATGGGCTCATTCGATTCCTCATCAAATTCTACAGTTAGCATTCCCCGAAGGTAAATTTGCTGTACGAGCTTCCGTTTCCGAGATATTTGACAAAAACCGTACAGATTTGAAAAATGATGTGTCAAATGTCCTTGAAATCGGACAAAAACCGTACAGATATGAAAAATGATGTGGTTCAATCGGCTACATTTTGAATCGAAAGTCGTAGAGCCTCGCAGATGGGCTCATTCGATTCCTCATCAAATTCTACAGTTAGCATTCCCCGAAGGTAAATTTGCTGTACGAGCTTCGGTTTCCGAGATATTTGACAAAAACCGTACAGATTTGAAAAATGATGTGTCAAATGTCCTTGAAATCGGACAAAAACCGTACAGATATGAAAAATTATGTGGTTCAAACGGCTATAACTTTTGAATCGAAAGTCGTAGAGCCTCGCAGATTGGCTCATTCTACTCCTCATCAAATTCTACAGTTAGCATTCCCCAAAGGTAAATTTGCTGTACGAGCTTCCGTTTCCGAGATATTTGACAAAAACCGTACAGATTTGAAAAAATGATGTGTCAAATGTCCTTGAAATCGGACAAAAACCGTACAGATATGAGAAATTATGTGGTTCAAACGGCTACATTTTGAATCGAAAGTCGTAGAGCCTCGCAGATGGGCTCATTCTACTCCTCATCAAATTCTACAGTTAGCATTCCCCTATGCAGGTAAATTTGCTGTACGAGCTTCCGTTTCCGAGATATTTGACAAAAACCGTACAGATTTGAAAAATGATGTGTCAAATGTCCTTGAAATCGGACAAAAACCGTACAGATATGAAAAATTATGTGGTTCAATCGGCTACATTTTGAATCGAAAGTCGTAGAGCCTCGCAGATGGGCTCATTCGATTCCTCATCAAATTCTACAGTTAGCATTCCCCGAAGGTAAATTTGCTGTACGAGCTTCCGTTTCCGAGATATTTGACAAAAACCGTACAGATTTGAAAAATGATGTGTCAAATGTCCTTGAAATCGGACAAAAACCGTACAGATATGAAAAATTATGTGGTTCAATCGGCTACATTTTGAATCGAAAGTCGTAGAGCCTCGCAGATGGGCTCATTCGATTCCTCATCAAATTCTACAGTTAGCATTCCCCGAAGGTAAATTTGCTGTACGAGCTTCGGTTTCCGAGATATTTGACAAAAACCGTACAGATTTGAAAAATGATGTGTCAAATGTCCTTGAAATCGGACAAAAACCGTACAGATATGAAAAATTATGTGGTTCAAACGGCTATAACTTTTGAATCGAAAGTCGTAGAGCCTCGCAGATTGGCTCATTCTACTCCTCATCAAATTCTACAGTTAGCATTCCCCAAAGGTAAATTTGCTGTACGAGCTTCCGTTTCCGAGATATTTGACAAAAACCGTACAGATTTGAAAAAATGATGTGTCAAATGTCCTTGAAATCGGACAAAAACCGTACAGATATGAGAAATTATGTGGTTCAAACGGCTACATTTTGAATCGAAAGTCGTAGAGCCTCGCAGATGGGCTCATTCTACTCCTCATCAAATTCTACAGTTAGCATTCCCCTATGCAGGTAAATTTGCTGTACGAGCTTCCGTTTCCGAGATATTTGACAAAAACCGTACAGATTTGAAAAATGATGTGTCAAATGTCCTTGAAATCGGACAAAAACCGTACAGATATGAAAAATTATGTGGTTCAATCGGCTACATTTTGAATCGAAAGTCGTAGAGCCTCGCAGATGGGCTCATTCGATTCCTCATCAAATTCTACAGTTAGCATTCCCCGAAGGTAAATTTGCTGTACGAGCTTCCGTTTCCGAGATATTTGACAAAAACCGTACAGATTTGAAAAATGATGTGTCAAATGTCCTTGAAATCGGACAAAAACCATACAGATATGAAAAATTATGTGGTTCAAACGGCTATAAATTTTGAATCGAAAGTCGTAGAGCCTCGCAGATGGGCTCATTCTACTCCTCATCAAATTCTACAGTTAGCATTCCCCAAAGGTAAATTTGCTGTACGAGCTTCCGTTTCCGAGATATTTGACAAAAAACGTACAGATTTGAAAAATGATGTGTCAAATGTCCTTGAAATCGGACAAAAACCGTACAGATATGAAAAAGATGTGGTTCAATCGGCTACATTTTGAATCGAAAGTCGTAGAGCCTCGCAGATGGGCTCATTCTACTCCTCATCAAATTCTACAGTTAGCATTCCCCAAAGGTAAATTTGCTGTACGAGCTTCCGTTTCCGAGATATTTGACAAAAACCGTACAGATTTGAAAAATGATGTGTCAAATGTCCTTGAAATCGGACAAAAAACGTACAGATATGAAAAATTATGTGGTTCAATCGGCTACATTTTGAATCGAAAGTCGTAGAGCCTCGCAGATGGGCTCATTCGATTCCTCATCAAATTCTACAGTTAGCATTCCCCAAAGGTAAATTTGCTGTACGAGCTTCCGTTTCCGAGATATTTGACAAAAACCGTACAGATATGAAAAATTATGTGGTTCAATCGGCTACATTTTGAATCGAAAGTCGTAGAGCCTCGCAGATGGGCTCATTCGATTCCTCATCAAATTCTACAGTTAGCATTCCCCGATGGTAAATTTGCTGTACGAGCTTCCGTTTCCGAGATATTTGACAAAAACCGTACAGATATGAAAAATTATGTGGTTCAAACGGCTATAACTTTTGAATCGAAAGTCGTAGAGCCTCGCAGATTGGCTCATTCTACTCCTCATCAAATTCTACAGTTAGCATTCCCCAAAGGTAAATTTGCTGTACGAGCTTCCGTTTCCGAGATATTTGACAAAAACCGTACAGATTTGAAAAATGATGTGTCAAATGTCCTTGAAATCGGACAAAAACCGTACAGATATGAAAAATGATGTGGTTCAATCGGCTACATTTTGAATCGAAAGTCGTAGAGCCTCGCAGATGGGCTCATTCTACTCCTCATCAAATTCTACAGTTAGCATTCCCCAAAGGTAAATTTGCTGTACGAGCTTCCGTTTCCGAGATATTTGACAAAAACCGTACAGATTTGAAAAATGATGTGTGAAATGTCCTTGAAATCGGACAAAAACCGTACAGATATGAAAAATGATGTGGTTCAATCGGCTACATTTTGAATCGAAAGTCGTAGAGCCTCGCAGATGGGCTCATTCGATTCCTCATCAAATTCTACAGTTAGCATTCCCCTGTGCAGGTAAATTTGCTGTACGAGCTTCCGTTTCCGAGATATTTGACAAAAACCGTACAGATTTGAAAAATGATGTGTCAAATGTCCTTGAAATCGGACAAAAACCGTACAGATATGAAAAATTATGTGGGTCAATCGGCTACATTTTGAATCGAAAGTCGTAGAGCCTCGCAGATGGGCTCATTCTACTCCTCATCAAATTCTACAGTTAGCATTCCCCAAAGGTAAATTTGCTGTACGAGCTTCCGTTTCCGAGATATTTGACAAAAAACGTACAGATTTGAAAAATGATGTGTCAAATGTCCTTGAAATCGGACAAAAACCGTACAGATATGAAAAATTATGTGGTTCAAACGGCTATAAATTTTGAATCGAAAGTCGTAGAGCCTCGCAGATGGGCTCATTCTACTCCTCATCAAATTCTACAGTTAGCATTCCCCTGTGTAGGTAAATTTGCTGTACGAACTTCCGTTTCCGAGATATTTGACAAAAACCGTACAGATTTGAAAAATGATGTCAAATGTCCTTGAAATCGGACAAAAACCGTACAGATATGAAAAATTATGTGGTTCAATCGGCTACATTTTGAATCGAAAGTCGTAGAGCCTCGCAGATGGGCTCATTCGATTCCTCATCAAATTCTACAGTTAGCATTCCCCGAAGGTAAATTTGCTGTACGAGCTTCCGTTTCCGAGATATTTGACAAAAACCGTACAGATTTGAAAAATGATGTGTCAAATGTCCTTGAAATCGGACAAAAACCGTACAGATATGAAAAATTATGTGGTTCAATCGGCTACATTTTGAATCGAAAGTCGTAGAGCCTCGCAGATGGGCTCATTCTACTCCTCATCAAATTCTACAGTTAGCATTCCCCTGTGCAGGTAAATTTGCTGTACGAGCTTCCGTTTCCGAGATATTTGACAAAAACCGTACAGATTTGAAAAATGATGTGTCAAATGTCCTTGAAATCGGACAAAAACCGTACAGATATGAAAAATGATGTGGTTCAATCGGCTACATTTTGAATCGAAAGTCGTAGAGCCTCGCAGATGGGCTCATTCTACTCCTCATCAAATTCTACAGTTAGCATTCCCCAAAGGTAAATTTGCTGTACGAGCTTCCGTTTCCGAGATATTTGACAAAAACCGTACAGATTTGAAAAATGATGTGTCAAATGTCCTTGAAATCGGACAAAAACCGTACAGATATGAAAAATTATGTGGTTCAATCGGCTACATTTTGAATCGAAAGTCGTAGAGCCTCGCAGATAAGCTCATTCGATTCCTCATCAAATTCTACAGTTAGCATTCCCCGAAGGTAAATTTGCTGTACGAGCTTCCGTTTCCGAGATATTTGACAAAAACCGTACAGATATGAAAAATTATGTGGTTCAAACGGCTATAACTTTTGAATCGAAAGTCGTAGAGCCTCGCAGATGGGCTCATTCGATTCCTCATCAAATTCTACAGTTAGCATTCCCCAAAGGTAAATTTGCTGTACGAGCTTCCGTTTCCGAGATTTTTGACAAAAACCGTACAGATATGAAAAATTATGTGGTTCAAACGGCTATAACTTTTGAATCGAAAGTCGTAGAGCCTCGCAGATGGGCTCATTCTACTCCTCATCAAATTCTACAGTTAGCATTCCCCTGTGCAGGTAAATTTGCTGTACGAGCTTCCGTTTCCGAGATATTTGACAAAAACCGTACAGATTTGAAAAATGATGTGTCAAATGTCCTTGAAATCGGACAAAAACCGTACAGATATGAAAAATTATGTGGTTCAATCGGCTACATTTTGAATCGAAAGTCGTAGAGCCTCGCAGATGGGCTCATTCGATTCCTCATCAAATTCTACAGTTAGCATTCCCCAAAGGTAAATTTGCTGTACGAGCTTCCGTTTCCGAGATATTTGACAAAAACCGTACAGATATGAAAAATTATGTGGTTCAAACGGCTATAAGTTTTGAATCGAAAGTCGTAGAGCCTCGCAGATGGGCTCATTCTACTCCTCATCAAATTCTACAGTTAGCATTCCCCTATGCAGGTAAATTTGCTGTACGAGCTTCCGTTTCCGAGATATTTGACAAAAACCGTACAGATTTGAAAAATGATGTGTCAAATGTCCTTGAAATCGGACAAAAACCGTACAGATATGAAAAATGATGTGGTTCAATCGGCTACATTTTGAATCGAAAGTCGTAGAGCCTCGCAGATGGGCTCATTCTACTCCTCATCAAATTCTACAGTTAGCATTCCCCAAAGGTAAATTTGCTGTACGAGCTTCCGTTTCCGAGATATTTGACAAAAACCGTACAGATTTGAAAAATGATGTGTGAAATGTCCTTGAAATCGGACAAAAACCGTACAGATATGAAAAATGATGTGGTTCAATCGGCTACATTTTGAATCGAAAGTCGTAGAGCCTCGCAGATGGGCTCATTCGATTCCTCATCAAATTCTACAGTTAGCATTCCCCTGTGCAGGTAAATTTGCTGTACGAGCTTCCGTTTCCGAGATATTTGACAAAAACCGTACAGATTTGAAAAATGATGTGTCAAATGTCCTTGAAATCGGACAAAAACCGTACAGATATGAAAAATTATGTGGGTCAATCGGCTACATTTTGAATCGAAAGTCGTAGAGCCTCGCAGATGGGCTCATTCTACTCCTCATCAAATTCTACAGTTAGCATTCCCCAAAGGTAAATTTGCTGTACGAGCTTCCGTTTCCGAGATATTTGACAAAAACCGTACAGATATGAAAAATTATGTGGTTCAAACGGCTATAACTTTTGAATCGAAAGTCGTAGAGCCTCGCAGATGGGCTCATTCTACTCTTCATCAAATTCTACAGTTAGCATTCCCCTATGCAGGTAAACTTGCTGTACGAGCTTCCGTTTCCGAGATATTTGACAAAAACCGTACAGATTTGAAAAATGATGTGTCAAATGTCCTTGAAATCGGACAAAAACCGTACAGATATGAAAAATTATGTGGTTCAATCGGCTACATTTTGAATCGAAAGTCGTAGAGCCTCGCAGATGGGCTCATTCTACTCCTCATCAAATTCTACAGTTAGCATTCCCCAAAGGTAAATTTGCTGTACGAGCTTCCGTTTCCGAGATATTTGACAAAAACCGTACAGATTTGAAAAATGATGTGTGAAATGTCCTTGAAATCGGACAAAAACCGTACAGATATGAAAAATGATGTGGTTCAATCGGCTACATTTTGAATCGAAAGTCGTAGAGCCTCGCAGATGGGCTCATTCGATTCCTCATCAAATTCTACAGTTAGCATTCCCCGAAGGTAAATTTGCTGTACGAGCTTCCGTTTCCGAGATATTTGACAAAAAACGTACAGATTTGAAAAATGATGTGTCAAATGTCCTTGAAATCGGACAAAAACCGTACAGATATGAAAAATTATGTGGTTCAAACGGCTATAAATTTTGAATCGAAAGTCGTAGAGCCTCGCAGATGGGCTCATTCTACTCCTCATCAAATTCTACAGTTAGCATTCCCCTGTGTAGGTAAATTTGCTGTACGAACTTCCGTTTCCGAGATATTTGACAAAAACCGTACAGATTTGAAAAATGATGTGTCAAATGTCCTTGAAATCGGACAAAAACCGTACAGATATGAAAAATTATGTGGTTCAATCGGCTACATTTTGAATCGAAAGTCGTAGAGCCTCGCAGATGGGCTCATTCGATTCCTCATCAAATTCTACAGTTAGCATTCCCCGAAGGTAAATTTGCTGTACGAGCTTCCGTTTCCGAGATATTTGACAAAAACCGTACAGATTTGAAAAATGATGTGTCAAATGTCCTTGAAATCGGACAAAAACCGTACAGATATGAAAAATTATGTGGTTCAATCGGCTACATTTTGAATCGAAAGTCGTAGAGCCTCGCAGATGGGCTCATTCGATTCCTCATCAAATTCTACAGTTAGCATTCCCCGAAGGTAAATTTGCTGTACGAGCTTCGGTTTCCGAGATATTTGACAAAAACCGTACAGATTTGAAAAATGATGTGTCAAATGTCCTTGAAATCGGACAAAAACCGTACAGATATGAAAAATTATGTGGTTCAAACGGCTATAACTTTTGAATCGAAAGTCGTAGAGCCTCGCAGATTGGCTCATTCTACTCCTCATCAAATTCTACAGTTAGCATTCCCCAAAGGTAAATTTGCTGTACGAGCTTCCGTTTCCGAGATATTTGACAAAAACCGTACAGATTTGAAAAAATGATGTGTCAAATGTCCTTGAAATCGGACAAAAACCGTACAGATATGAGAAATTATGTGGTTCAAACGGCTACATTTTGAATCGAAAGTCGTAGAGCCTCGCAGATGGGCTCATTCTACTCCTCATCAAATTCTACAGTTAGCATTCCCCTATGCAGGTAAATTTGCTGTACGAGCTTCCGTTTCCGAGATATTTGACAAAAACCGTACAGATTTGAAAAATGATGTGTCAAATGTCCTTGAAATCGGACAAAAACCGTACAGATATGAAAAATTATGTGGTTCAATCGGCTACATTTTGAATCGAAAGTCGTAGAGCCTCGCAGATGGGCTCATTCGATTCCTCATCAAATTCTACAGTTAGCATTCCCCAAAGGTAAATTTGCTGTACGAGCTT
The DNA here is from genome assembly GCF_949987555.1 of Borostomias antarcticus. NCBI lineage: Eukaryota > Metazoa > Chordata > Actinopteri > Stomiiformes > Stomiidae > Borostomias > Borostomias antarcticus. Next base: position 1,658,503 of record NW_028176821.1, read on the forward strand.
CCGTTTCCGAGATATTTGACAAAAACCGTACGATATGAAAAATTATGTGGTTCAAACGGCTATAACTTTTGAATCGAAAGTCGTAGAGCCTCGCAGATGGGCTCATTCTACTCTTCATCAAATTCTACAGTTAGCATTCCCCTATGCAGGTAAACTTGCTGTACGAGCTTCCGTTTCCGAGATATTTGACAAAAACCGTACAGATTTGAAAAATGATGTGTCAAATGTCCTTGAAATCGGACAAAAACCGTACAGATATGAAAAATTATGTGGTTCAATCGGCTACATTTTGAATCGAAAGTCGTAGAGCCTCGCAGATGGGCTCATTCTACTCCTCATCAAATTCTACAGTTAGCATTCCCCAAAGGTAAATTTGCTGTACGAGCTTCCGTTTCCGAGATATTTGACAAAAACCGTACAGATTTGAAAAATGATGTGTGAAATGTCCTTGAAATCGGACAAAAACCGTACAGATATGAAAAATGATGTGGTTCAATCGGCTACATTTTGAATCGAAAGTCGTAGAGCCTCGCAGATGGGCTCATTCGATTCCTCATCAAATTCTACAGTTAGCATTCCCCGAAGGTAAATTTGCTGTACGAGCTTCCGTTTCCGAGATATTTGACAAAAAACGTACAGATTTGAAAAATGATGTGTCAAATGTCCTTGAAATCGGACAAAAACCGTACAGATATGAAAAATTATGTGGTTCAAACGGCTATAAATTTTGAATCGAAAGTCGTAGAGCCTCGCAGATGGGCTCATTCTACTCCTCATCAAATTCTACAGTTAGCATTCCCCTGTGTAGGTAAATTTGCTGTACGAACTTCCGTTTCCGAGATATTTGACAAAAACCGTACAGATTTGAAAAATGATGTGTCAAATGTCCTTGAAATCGGACAAAAACCGTACAGATATGAAAAATTATGTGGTTCAATCGGCTACATTTTGAATCGAAAGTCGTAGAGCCTCGCAGATGGGCTCATTCGATTCCTCATCAAATTCTACAGTTAGCATTCCCCGAAGGTAAATTTGCTGTACGAGCTTCCGTTTCCGAGATATTTGACAAAAACCGTACAGATTTGAAAAATGATGTGTCAAATGTCCTTGAAATCGGACAAAAACCGTACAGATATGAAAAATGATGTGGTTCAATCGGCTACATTTTGAATCGAAAGTCGTAGAGCCTCGCAGATGGGCTCATTCGATTCCTCATCAAATTCTACAGTTAGCATTCCCCGAAGGTAAATTTGCTGTACGAGCTTCGGTTTCCGAGATATTTGACAAAAACCGTACAGATTTGAAAAATGATGTGTCAAATGTCCTTGAAATCGGACAAAAACCGTACAGATATGAAAAATTATGTGGTTCAAACGGCTATAACTTTTGAATCGAAAGTCGTAGAGCCTCGCAGATTGGCTCATTCTACTCCTCATCAAATTCTACAGTTAGCATTCCCCAAAGGTAAATTTGCTGTACGAGCTTCCGTTTCCGAGATATTTGACAAAAACCGTACAGATTTGAAAAAATGATGTGTCAAATGTCCTTGAAATCGGACAAAAACCGTACAGATATGAGAAATTATGTGGTTCAAACGGCTACATTTTGAATCGAAAGTCGTAGAGCCTCGCAGATGGGCTCATTCTACTCCTCATCAAATTCTACAGTTAGCATTCCCCTATGCAGGTAAATTTGCTGTACGAGCTTCCGTTTCCGAGATATTTGACAAAAACCGTACAGATTTGAAAAATGATGTGTCAAATGTCCTTGAAATCGGACAAAAACCGTACAGATATGAAAAATTATGTGGTTCAATCGGCTACATTTTGAATCGAAAGTCGTAGAGCCTCGCAGATGGGCTCATTCGATTCCTCATCAAATTCTACAGTTAGCATTCCCCGAAGGTAAATTTGCTGTACGAGCTTCCGTTTCCGAGATATTTGACAAAAACCGTACAGATTTGAAAAATGATGTGTCAAATGTCCTTGAAATCGGACAAAAACCGTACAGATATGAAAAATTATGTGGTTCAATCGGCTACATTTTGAATCGAAAGTCGTAGAGCCTCGCAGATGGGCTCATTCGATTCCTCATCAAATTCTACAGTTAGCATTCCCCGAAGGTAAATTTGCTGTACGAGCTTCGGTTTCCGAGATATTTGACAAAAACCGTACAGATTTGAAAAATGATGTGTCAAATGTCCTTGAAATCGGACAAAAACCGTACAGATATGAAAAATTATGTGGTTCAAACGGCTATAACTTTTGAATCGAAAGTCGTAGAGCCTCGCAGATTGGCTCATTCTACTCCTCATCAAATTCTACAGTTAGCATTCCCCAAAGGTAAATTTGCTGTACGAGCTTCCGTTTCCGAGATATTTGACAAAAACCGTACAGATTTGAAAAAATGATGTGTCAAATGTCCTTGAAATCGGACAAAAACCGTACAGATATGAGAAATTATGTGGTTCAAACGGCTACATTTTGAATCGAAAGTCGTAGAGCCTCGCAGATGGGCTCATTCTACTCCTCATCAAATTCTACAGTTAGCATTCCCCTATGCAGGTAAATTTGCTGTACGAGCTTCCGTTTCCGAGATATTTGACAAAAACCGTACAGATTTGAAAAATGATGTGTCAAATGTCCTTGAAATCGGACAAAAACCGTACAGATATGAAAAATTATGTGGTTCAATCGGCTACATTTTGAATCGAAAGTCGTAGAGCCTCGCAGATGGGCTCATTCGATTCCTCATCAAATTCTACAGTTAGCATTCCCCGAAGGTAAATTTGCTGTACGAGCTTCCGTTTCCGAGATATTTGACAAAAACCGTACAGATTTGAAAAATGATGTGTCAAATGTCCTTGAAATCGGACAAAAACCATACAGATATGAAAAATTATGTGGTTCAAACGGCTATAAATTTTGAATCGAAAGTCGTAGAGCCTCGCAGATGGGCTCATTCTACTCCTCATCAAATTCTACAGTTAGCATTCCCCAAAGGTAAATTTGCTGTACGAGCTTCCGTTTCCGAGATATTTGACAAAAAACGTACAGATTTGAAAAATGATGTGTCAAATGTCCTTGAAATCGGACAAAAACCGTACAGATATGAAAAAGATGTGGTTCAATCGGCTACATTTTGAATCGAAAGTCGTAGAGCCTCGCAGATGGGCTCATTCTACTCCTCATCAAATTCTACAGTTAGCATTCCCCAAAGGTAAATTTGCTGTACGAGCTTCCGTTTCCGAGATATTTGACAAAAACCGTACAGATTTGAAAAATGATGTGTCAAATGTCCTTGAAATCGGACAAAAAACGTACAGATATGAAAAATTATGTGGTTCAATCGGCTACATTTTGAATCGAAAGTCGTAGAGCCTCGCAGATGGGCTCATTCGATTCCTCATCAAATTCTACAGTTAGCATTCCCCAAAGGTAAATTTGCTGTACGAGCTTCCGTTTCCGAGATATTTGACAAAAACCGTACAGATATGAAAAATTATGTGGTTCAATCGGCTACATTTTGAATCGAAAGTCGTAGAGCCTCGCAGATGGGCTCATTCGATTCCTCATCAAATTCTACAGTTAGCATTCCCCGATGGTAAATTTGCTGTACGAGCTTCCGTTTCCGAGATATTTGACAAAAACCGTACAGATATGAAAAATTATGTGGTTCAAACGGCTATAACTTTTGAATCGAAAGTCGTAGAGCCTCGCAGATTGGCTCATTCTACTCCTCATCAAATTCTACAGTTAGCATTCCCCAAAGGTAAATTTGCTGTACGAGCTTCCGTTTCCGAGATATTTGACAAAAACCGTACAGATTTGAAAAATGATGTGTCAAATGTCCTTCAAATCGGACAAAAACCGTACAGATATGAAAAATTATGTGGTTCAATCGGCTACATTTTGAATCGAAAGTCGTAGAGCCTCGCAGATGGGCTCATTCTACTCCTCATCAAATTCTACAGTTAGCATTCCCCAAAGGTAAATTTGCTGTACGAGCTTCCGTTTCCGAGATATTTGACAAAAAACGTACAGATTTGAAAAATGATGTGTCAAATGTCCTTGAAATCGGACAAAAACCGTACAGATATGAAAAATTATGTGGTTCAAACGGCTATAAATTTTGAATCGAAAGTCGTAGAGCCTCGCAGATGGGCTCATTCTACTCCTCATCAAATTCTACAGTTAGCATTCCCCTGTGTAGGTAAATTTGCTGTACGAACTTCCGTTTCCGAGATATTTGACAAAAACCGTACAGATTTGAAAAATGATGTGTCAAATGTCCTTGAAATCGGACAAAAACCGTACAGATATGAAAAATTATGTGGTTCAATCGGCTACATTTTGAATCGAAAGTCGTAGAGCCTCGCAGATGGGCTCATTCGATTCCTCATCAAATTCTACAGTTAGCATTCCCCGAAGGTAAATTTGCTGTACGAGCTTCCGTTTCCGAGATATTTGACAAAAACCGTACAGATTTGAAAAATGATGTGTCAAATGTCCTTGAAATCGGACAAAAATCGTACAGATATGAAAAATTATGTGGTTCAAACGGCTATAACTTTTGAATCGAAAGTCGTAGAGCCTCGCAGATTGGCTCATTCTACTCCTCATCAAATTCTACAGTTAGCATTCCCCAAAGGTAAATTTGCTGTACGAGCTTCCGTTTCCGAGATATTTGACAAAAACCGTACAGATTTGAAAAAATGATGTGTCAAATGTCCTTGAAATCGGACAAAAACCGTACAGATATGAGAAATTATGTGGTTCAAACGGCTACATTTTGAATCGAAAGTCGTAGAGCCTCGCAGATGGGCTCATTCTACTCCTCATCAAATTCTACAGTTAGCATTCCCCTATGCAGGTAAATTTGCTGTACGAGCTTCCGTTTCCGAGATATTTGACAAAAACCGTACAGATTTGAAAAATGATGTGTCAAATGTCCTTGAAATCGGACAAAAACCGTACAGATATGAAAAATTATGTGGTTCAATCGGCTACATTTTGAATCGAAAGTCGTAGAGCCTCGCAGATGGGCTCATTCGATTCCTCATCAAATTCTACAGTTAGCATTCCCCGAAGGTAAATTTGCTGTACGAGCTTCCGTTTCCGAGATATTTGACAAAAACCGTACAGATTTGAAAAATGATGTGTCAAATGTCCTTGAAATCGGACAAAAACCATACAGATATGAAAAATTATGTGGTTCAAACGGCTATAAATTTTGAATCGAAAGTCGTAGAGCCTCGCAGATGGGCTCATTCTACTCCTCATCAAATTCTACAGTTAGCATTCCCCAAAGGTAAATTTGCTGTACGAGCTTCCGTTTCCGAGATATTTGACAAAAAACGTACAGATTTGAAAAATGATGTGTCAAATGTCCTTGAAATCGGACAAAAACCGTACAGATATGAAAAAGATGTGGTTCAATCGGCTACATTTTGAATCGAAAGTCGTAGAGCCTCGCAGATGGGCTCATTCTACTCCTCATCAAATTCTACAGTTAGCATTCCCCAAAGGTAAATTTGCTGTACGAGCTTCCGTTTCCGAGATATTTGACAAAAACCGTACAGATTTGAAAAATGATGTGTCAAATGTCCTTGAAATCGGACAAAAAACGTACAGATATGAAAAATTATGTGGTTCAATCGGCTACATTTTGAATCGAAAGTCGTAGAGCCTCGCAGATGGGCTCATTCGATTCCTCATCAAATTCTACAGTTAGCATTCCCCAAAGGTAAATTTGCTGTACGAGCTTCCGTTTCCGAGATATTTGACAAAAACCGTACAGATATGAAAAATTATGTGGTTCAATCGGCTACATTTTGAATCGAAAGTCGTAGAGCCTCGCAGATGGGCTCATTCGATTCCTCATCAAATTCTACAGTTAGCATTCCCCGATGGTAAATTTGCTGTACGAGCTTCCGTTTCCGAGATATTTGACAAAAACCGTACAGATATGAAAAATTATGTGGTTCAAACGGCTATAACTTTTGAATCGAAAGTCGTAGAGCCTCGCAGATTGGCTCATTCTACTCCTCATCAAATTCTACAGTTAGCATTCCCCAAAGGTAAATTTGCTGTACGAGCTTCCGTTTCCGAGATATTTGACAAAAACCGTACAGATTTGAAAAATGATGTGTCAAATGTCCTTCAAATCGGACAAAAACCGTACAGATATGAAAAATTATGTGGTTCAATCGGCTACATTTTGAATCGAAAGTCGTAGAGCCTCGCAGATGGGCTCATTCTACTCCTCATCAAATTCTACAGTTAGCATTCCCCAAAGGTAAATTTGCTGTACGAGCTTCCGTTTCCGAGATATTTGACAAAAAACGTACAGATTTGAAAAATGATGTGTCAAATGTCCTTGAAATCGGACAAAAACCGTACAGATATGAAAAATTATGTGGTTCAAACGGCTATAAATTTTGAATCGAAAGTCGTAGAGCCTCGCAGATGGGCTCATTCTACTCCTCATCAAATTCTACAGTTAGCATTCCCCTGTGTAGGTAAATTTGCTGTACGAACTTCCGTTTCCGAGATATTTGACAAAAACCGTACAGATTTGAAAAATGATGTGTCAAATGTCCTTGAAATCGGACAAAAACCGTACAGATATGAAAAATTATGTGGTTCAATCGGCTACATTTTGAATCGAAAGTCGTAGAGCCTCGCAGATGGGCTCATTCGATTCCTCATCAAATTCTACAGTTAGCATTCCCCGAAGGTAAATTTGCTGTACGAGCTTCCGTTTCCGAGATATTTGACAAAAACCGTACAGATTTGAAAAATGATGTGTCAAATGTCCTTCAAATCGGACAAAAACCGTACAGATATGAAAAATTATGTGGTTCAATCGGCTACATTTTGAATCGAAAGTCGTAGAGCCTCGCAGATGGGCTCATTCGATTCCTCATCAAATTCTACAGTTAGCATTCCCCGAAGGTAAATTTGCTGTACGAGCTTCCGTTTCCGAGATATTTGACAAAAACCGTACAGATTTGAAAAATGATGTGTCAAATGTCCTTGAAATCGGACAAAAACCGTACAGATATGAAAAATTATGTGGTTCAAACGGCTATAACTTTTGAATCGAAAGTCGTAGAGCCTCGCAGATTGGCTCATTCTACTCCTCATCAAATTCTACAGTTAGCATTCCCCAAAGGTAAATTTGCTGTACGAGCTTCCGTTTCCGAGATATTTGACAAAAACCGTACAGATTTGAAAAAATGATGTGTCAAATGTCCTTGAAATCGGACAAAAACCGTACAGATATGAAAAATTATGTGGGTCAATCGGCTACATTTTGAATCGAAAGTCGTAGAGCCTCGCAGATGGGCTCATTCGATTCCTCATCAAATTCTACAGTTAGCATTCCCCAAAGGTAAATTTGCTGTACGAGCTTCCGTTTCCGAGATATTTGACAAAAACCGTACAGATATGAAAAATTATGTGGTTCAAACGGCTATAACTTTTGAATCGAAAGTCGTAGAGCCTCGCAGATGGGTTCATTCTACTCTTCATCAAATTCTACAGTTAGCATTCCCCTATGCAGGTAAATTTGCTGTACGAGCTTCCGTTTCCGAGATATTTGAAAAAAACCGTACAGATTTGAAAAATGATGTGTCAAATGTCCTTGAAATCGGACAAAAACCGTACAGATATGAAAAATTATGTGGTTCAATCGGCTACATTTTGAATCGAAAGTCGTAGAGCCTCGCAGATGGGCTCATTCTACTCCTCATCAAATTCTACAGTTAGCATTCCCCAAAGGTAAATTTGCTGTACGAGCTTCCGTTTCCGAGATATTTGACAAAAACCGTACAGATTTGAAAAATGATGTGTGAAATGTCCTTGAAATCGGACAAAAACCGTACAGATATGAAAAATGATGTGGTTCAATCGGCTACATTTTGAATCGAAAGTCGTAGAGCCTCGCAGATGGGCTCATTCGATTCCTCATCAAATTCTACAGTTAGCATTCCCCGAAGGTAAATTTGCTGTACGAGCTTCCGTTTCCGAGATATTTGACAAAAAACGTACAGATTTGAAAGATGATGTGTCAAATGTCCTTGAAATCGGACAAAAACCGTACAGATATGAAAAATTATGTGGTTCAAACGGCTATAAATTTTGAATCGAAAGTCGTAGAGCCTCGCAGATGGGCTCATTCTACTCCTCATCAAATTCTACAGTTAGCATTCCCCTGTGTAGGTAAATTTGCTGTACGAACTTCCGTTTCCGAGATATTTGACAAAAACCGTACAGATTTGAAAAATGATGTGTCAAATGTCCTTGAAATCGGACAAAAACCGTACAGATATGAAAAATTATGTGGTTCAATCGGCTACATTTTGAATCGAAAGTCGTAGAGCCTCGCAGATGGGCTCATTCGATTCCTCATCAAATTCTACAGTTAGCATTCCCCGAAGGTAAATTTGCTGTACGAGCTTCCGTTTCCGAGATATTTGACAAAAACCGTACAGATTTGAAAAATGATGTGTCAAATGTCCTTGAAATCGGACAAAAACCGTACAGATATGAAAAATTATGTGGTTCAAACGGCTATAACTTTTGAATCGAAAGTCGTAGAGCCTCGCAGATTGGCTCATTCTACTCCTCATCAAATTCTACAGTTAGCATTCCCCAAAGGTAAATTTGCTGTACGAGCTTCCGTTTCCGAGATATTTGACAAAAACCGTACAGATTTGAAAAAATGATGTGTCAAATGTCCTTGAAATCGGACAAAAACCGTACAGATATGAGAAATTATGTGGTTCAAACGGCTACATTTTGAATCGAAAGTCGTAGAGCCTCGCAGATGGGCTCATTCTACTCCTCATCAAATTCTACAGTTAGCATTCCCCTATGCAGGTAAATTTGCTGTACGAGCTTCCGTTTCCGAGATATTTGACAAAAACCGTACAGATTTGAAAAATGATGTGTCAAATGTCCTTGAAATCGGACAAAAACCGTACAGATATGAAAAATGATGTGGTTCAATCGGCTACATTTTGAATCGAAAGTCGTAGAGCCTCGCAGATGGGCTCATTCTACTCCTCATCAAATTCTACAGTTAGCATTCCCCAAAGGTAAATTTGCTGTACGAGCTTCCGTTTCCGAGATATTTGACAAAAACCGTACAGATTTGAAAAATGATGTGTGAAATGTCCTTGAAATCGGACAAAAACCGTACAGATATGAAAAATGATGTGGTTCAATCGGCTACATTTTGAATCGAAAGTCGTAGAGCCTCGCAGATGGGCTCATTCGATTCCTCATCAAATTCTACAGTTAGCATTCCCCTGTGCAGGTAAATTTGCTGTACGAGCTTCCGTTTCCGAGATATTTGACAAAAACCGTACAGATTTGAAAAATGATGTGTCAAATGTCCTTGAAATCGGACAAAAACCGTACAGATATGAAAAATTATGTGGGTCAATCGGCTACATTTTGAATCGAAAGTCGTAGAGCCTCGCAGATGGGCTCATTCTACTCCTCATCAAATTCTACAGTTAGCATTCCCCAAAGGTAAATTTGCTGTACGAGCTTCCGTTTCCGAGATATTTGACAAAAACCGTACAGATATGAAAAATTATGTGGTTCAAACGGCTATAACTTTTGAATCGAAAGTCGTAGAGCCTCGCAGATGGGCTCATTCTACTCTTCATCAAATTCTACAGTTAGCATTCCCCTATGCAGGTAAATTTGCTGTACAAGCTTCCGTTTCCGAGATATTTGACAAAAACCGTACAGATTTGAAAAATGATGTGTCAAATGTCCTTGAAATCGGACAAAAACCGTACAGATATGAAAAATTATGTGGTTCAATCGGCTACATTTTGAATCGAAAGTCGTAGAGCCTCGCAGATGGGCTCATTCTACTCCTCATCAAATTCTACAGTTAGCATTCCCCAAAGGTAAATTTGCTGTACGAGCTTCCGTTTCCGAGATATTTGACAAAAAACGTACAGATTTGAAAAATGATGTGTCAAATGTCCTTGAAATCGGACAAAAACCGTACAGATATGAAAAATTATGTGGTTCAAACGGCTATAAATTTTGAATCGAAAGTCGTAGAGCCTCGCAGATGGGCTCATTCTACTCCTCATCAAATTCTACAGTTAGCATTCCCCTATGCAGGTAAATTTGCTGTACGAGCTTCCGTTTCCGAGATATTTGACAAAAACCGTACAGATTTGAAAAATGATGTGTCAAATGTCCTTGAAATCGGACAAAAACCGTACAGATATGAAAAATGATGTGGTTCAATCGGCTACATTTTGAATCGAAAGTCGTAGAGCCTCGCAGATGGGCTCATTCTACTCCTCATCAAATTCTACAGTTAGCATTCCCCAAAGGTAAATTTGCTGTACGAGCTTCCGTTTCCGAGATATTTGACAAAAACCGTACAGATTTGAAAAATGATGTGTGAAATGTCCTTGAAATCGGACAAAAACCGTACAGATATGAAAAATGATGTGGTTCAATCGGCTACATTTTGAATCGAAAGTCGTAGAGCCTCGCAGATGGGCTCATTCGATTCCTCATCAAATTCTACAGTTAGCATTCCCCGAAGGTAAATTTGCTGTACGAGCTTCCGTTTCCGAGATATTTGACAAAAACCGTACAGATTTGAAAAATGATGTGTCAAATGTCCTTGAAATCGGACAAAAACCGTACAGATATGAAAAATTATGTGGTTCAATCGGCTACATTTTGAATCGAAAGTCGTAGAGCCTCGCAGATGGGCTCATTCGATTCCTCATCAAATTCTACAGTTAGCATTCCCCGAAGGTAAATTTGCTGTACGAGCTTCCGTTTCCGAGATATTTGACAAAAACCGTACAGATTTGAAAAATGATGTGTCAAATGTCCTTGAAATCGGACAAAAACCGTACAGATATGAAAAATTATGTGGTTCAAACGGCTATAACTTTTGAATCGAAAGTCGTAGAGCCTCGCAGATTGGCTCATTCTACTCCTCATCAAATTCTACAGTTAGCATTCCCCAAAGGTAAATTTGCTGTACGAGCTTCCGTTTCCGAGATATTTGACAAAAACCGTACAGATTTGAAAAAATGATGTGTCAAATGTCCTTGAAATCGGACAAAAACCGTACAGATATGAGAAATTATGTGGTTCAAACGGCTACATTTTGAATCGAAAGTCGTAGAGCCTCGCAGATGGGCTCATTCTACTCCTCATCAAATTCTACAGTTAGCATTCCCCTATGCAGGTAAATTTGCTGTACGAGCTTCCGTTTCCGAGATATTTGACAAAAACCGTACAGATTTGAAAAATGATGTGTGAAATGTCCTTGAAATCGGACAAAAACCGTACAGATATGAAAAATGATGTGGTTCAATCGGCTACATTTTGAATCGAAAGTCGTAGAGCCTCGCAGATGGGCTCATTCGATTCCTCATCAAATTCTACAGTTAGCATTCCCCTGTGCAGGTAAATTTGCTGTACGAGCTTCCGTTTCCGAGATATTTGACAAAAACCGTACAGATTTGAAAAATGATGTGTCAAATGTCCTTGAAATCGGACAAAAACCGTACAGATATGAAAAATTATGTGGGTCAATCGGCTACATTTTGAATCGAAAGTCGTAGAGCCTCGCAGATGGGCTCATTCTACTCCTCATCAAATTCTACAGTTAGCATTCCCCAAAGGTAAATTTGCTGTACGAGCTTCCGTTTCCGAGATATTTGACAAAAACCGTACAGATATGAAAAATTATGTGGTTCAAACGGCTATAACTTTTGAATCGAAAGTCGTAGAGCCTCGCAGATGGGCTCATTCTACTCTTCATCAAATTCTACAGTTAGCATTCCCCTATGCAGGTAAATTTGCTGTACAAGCTTCCGTTTCCGAGATATTTGACAAAAACCGTACAGATTTGAAAAATGATGTGTCAAATGTCCTTGAAATCGGACAAAAACCGTACAGATATGAAAAATTATGTGGTTCAAACGGCTATAACTTTTGAATCGAAAGTCGTAGAGCCTCGCAGATTGGCTCATTCTACTCCTCATCAAATTCTACAGTTAGCATTCTCCAAAGGTAAATTTGCTGTACGAGCTTCCGTTTCCGAGATATTTGACAAAAACCGTACAGATTTGAAAAAATGATGTGTCAAATGTCCTTGAAATCGGACAAAAACCGTACAGATATGAGAAATTATGTGGTTCAAACGGCTACATTTTGAATCGAAAGTCGTAGAGCCTCGCAGATGGGCTCATTCTACTCCTCATCAAATTCTACAGTTAGCATTCCCCTATGCAGGTAAATTTGCTGTACGAGCTTCCGTTTCCGAGATATTTGACAAAAACCGTACAGATTTGAAAAATGATGTGTCAAATGTCCTTGAAATCGGACAAAAACCGTACAGATATGAAAAATGATGTGGTTCAATCGGCTACATTTTGAATCGAAAGTCGTAGAGCCTCGCAGATGGGCTCATTCTACTCCTCATCAAATTCTACAGTTAGCATTCCCCAAAGGTAAATTTGCTGTACGAGCTTCCGTTTCCGAGATATTTGACAAAAACCGTACAGATTTGAAAAATGATGTGTGAAATGTCCTTGAAATCGGACAAAAACCGTACAGATATGAAAAATGATGTGGTTCAATCGGCTACATTTTGAATCGAAAGTCGTAGAGCCTCGCAGATGGGCTCATTCGATTCCTCATCAAATTCTACAGTTAGCATTCCCCGAAGGTAAATTTGCTGTACGAGCTTCCGTTTCCGAGATATTTGACAAAAACCGTACAGATTTGAAAAATGATGTGTCAAATGTCCTTGAAATCGGACAAAAACCGTACAGATATGAAAAATTATGTGGTTCAATCGGCTACATTTTGAATCGAAAGTCGTAGAGCCTCGCAGATGGGCTCATTCGATTCCTCATCAAATTCTACAGTTAGCATTCCCCGAAGGTAAATTTGCTGTACGAGCTTCCGTTTCCGAGATATTTGACAAAAACCGTACAGATTTGAAAAATGATGTGTCAAATGTCCTTGAAATCGGACAAAAACCGTACAGATATGAAAAATTATGTGGTTCAAACGGCTATAACTTTTGAATCGAAAGTCGTAGAGCCTCGCAGATTGGCTCATTCTACTCCTCATCAAATTCTACAGTTAGCATTCCCCAAAGGTAAATTTGCTGTACGAGCTTCCGTTTCCGAGATATTTGACAAAAACCGTACAGATTTGAAAAAATGATGTGTCAAATGTCCTTGAAATCGGACAAAAACCGTACAGATATGAGAAATTATGTGGTTCAAACGGCTACATTTTGAATCGAAAGTCGTAGAGCCTCGCAGATGGGCTCATTCTACTCCTCATCAAATTCTACAGTTAGCATTCCCCTATGCAGGTAAATTTGCTGTACGAGCTTCCGTTTCCGAGATATTTGACAAAAACCGTACAGATTTGAAAAATGATGTGTGAAATGTCCTTGAAATCGGACAAAAACCGTACAGATATGAAAAATGATGTGGTTCAATCGGCTACATTTTGAATCGAAAGTCGTAGAGCCTCGCAGATGGGCTCATTCGATTCCTCATCAAATTCTACAGTTAGCATTCCCCTGTGCAGGTAAATTTGCTGTACGAGCTTCCGTTTCCGAGATATTTGACAAAAACCGTACAGATTTGAAAAATGATGTGTCAAATGTCCTTGAAATCGGACAAAAACCGTACAGATATGAAAAATTATGTGGGTCAATCGGCTACATTTTGAATCGAAAGTCGTAGAGCCTCGCAGATGGGCTCATTCTACTCCTCATCAAATTCTACAGTTAGCATTCCCCAAAGGTAAATTTGCTGTACGAGCTTCCGTTTCCGAGATATTTGACAAAAACCGTACAGATATGAAAAATTATGTGGTTCAAACGGCTATAACTTTTGAATCGAAAGTCGTAGAGCCTCGCAGATGGGCTCATTCTACTCTTCATCAAATTCTACAGTTAGCATTCCCCTATGCAGGTAAATTTGCTGTACAAGCTTCCGTTTCCGAGATATTTGACAAAAACCGTACAGATTTGAAAAATGATGTGTCAAATGTCCTTGAAATCGGACAAAAACCGTACAGATATGAAAAATTATGTGGTTCAATCGGCTACATTTTGAATCGAAAGTCGTAGAGCCTCGCAGATGGGCTCATTCTACTCCTCATCAAATTCTACAGTTAGCATTCCCCAAAGGTAAATTTGCTGTACGAGCTTCCGTTTCCGAGATATTTGACAAAAAACGTACAGATTTGAAAAATGATGTGTCAAATGTCCTTGAAATCGGACAAAAACCGTACAGATATGAAAAATTATGTGGTTCAAACGGCTATAAATTTTGAATCGAAAGTCGTAGAGCCTCGCAGATGGGCTCATTCTACTCCTCATCAAATTCTACAGTTAGCATTCCCCTATGCAGGTAAATTTGCTGTACGAGCTTCCGTTTCCGAGATATTTGACAAAAACCGTACAGATTTGAAAAATGATGTGTCAAATGTCCTTGAAATCGGACAAAAACCGTACAGATATGAAAAATGATGTGGTTCAATCGGCTACATTTTGAATCGAAAGTCGTAGAGCCTCGCAGATGGGCTCATTCTACTCCTCATCAAATTCTACAGTTAGCATTCCCCAAAGGTAAATTTGCTGTACGAGCTTCCGTTTCCGAGATATTTGACAAAAACCGTACAGATTTGAAAAATGATGTGTGAAATGTCCTTGAAATCGGACAAAAACCGTACAGATATGAAAAATGATGTGGTTCAATCGGCTACATTTTGAATCGAAAGTCGTAGAGCCTCGCAGATGGGCTCATTCGATTCCTCATCAAATTCTACAGTTAGCATTCCCCGAAGGTAAATTTGCTGTACGAGCTTCCGTTTCCGAGATATTTGACAAAAACCGTACAGATTTGAAAAATGATGTGTCAAATGTCCTTGAAATCGGACAAAAACCGTACAGATATGAAAAATTATGTGGTTCAATCGGCTACATTTTGAATCGAAAGTCGTAGAGCCTCGCAGATGGGCTCATTCGATTCCTCATCAAATTCTACAGTTAGCATTCCCCGAAGGTAAATTTGCTGTACGAGCTTCCGTTTCCGAGATATTTGACAAAAACCGTACAGATTTGAAAAATGATGTGTCAAATGTCCTTGAAATCGGACAAAAACCGTACAGATATGAGAAATTATGTGGTTCAAACGGCTACATTTTGAATCGAAAGTCGTAGAGCCTCGCAGATGGGCTCATTCTACTCCTCATCAAATTCTACAGTTAGCATTCCCCTATGCAGGTAAATTTGCTGTACGAGCTTCCGTTTCCGAGATATTTGACAAAAACCGTACAGATTTGAAAAATGATGTGTCAAATGTCCTTGAAATCGGACAAAAACCGTACAGATATGAAAAATGATGTGGTTCAATCGGCTACATTTTGAATCGAAAGTCGTAGAGCCTCGCAGATGGGCTCATTCTACTCCTCATCAAATTCTACAGTTAGCATTCCCCTATGCAGGTAAATTTGCTGTACGAGCTTCCGTTTCCGAGATATTTGACAAAAACCGTACAGATTTGAAAAATGATGTGTGAAATGTCCTTGAAATCGGACAAAAACCGTACAGATATGAAAAATGATGTGGTTCAATCGGCTACATTTTGAATCGAAAGTCGTAGAGCCTCGCAGATGGGCTCATTCGATTCCTCATCAAATTCTACAGTTAGCATTCCCCTGTGCAGGTAAATTTGCTGTACGAGCTTCCGTTTCCGAGATATTTGACAAAAACCGTACAGATTTGAAAAATGATGTGTCAAATGTCCTTGAAATCGGACAAAAACCGTACAGATATGAAAAATTATGTGGGTCAATCGGCTACATTTTGAATCGAAAGTCGTAGAGCCTCGCAGATGGGCTCA
Organism: Borostomias antarcticus; assembly: GCF_949987555.1. Taxonomy (NCBI): domain Eukaryota; kingdom Metazoa; phylum Chordata; class Actinopteri; order Stomiiformes; family Stomiidae; genus Borostomias; species Borostomias antarcticus. Next base: position 1,674,446 of record NW_028176821.1, read on the forward strand.
TTCTACTCCTCATCAAATTCTACAGTTAGCATTCCCCAAAGGTAAATTTGCTGTACGAGCTTCCGTTTCCGAGATATTTGACAAAAACCGTACAGATATGAAAAATTATGTGGTTCAAACGGCTATAACTTTTGAATCGAAAGTCGTAGAGCCTCGCAGATGGGCTCATTCTACTCTTCATCAAATTCTACAGTTAGCATTCCCCTATGCAGGTAAATTTGCTGTACAAGCTTCCGTTTCCGAGATATTTGACAAAAACCGTACAGATTTGAAAAATGATGTGTCAAATGTCCTTGAAATCGGACAAAAACCGTACAGATATGAAAAATTATGTGGTTCAATCGGCTACATTTTGAATCGAAAGTCGTAGAGCCTCGCAGATGGGCTCATTCTACTCCTCATCAAATTCTACAGTTAGCATTCCCCAAAGGTAAATTTGCTGTACGAGCTTCCGTTTCCGAGATATTTGACAAAAACCGTACAGATTTGAAAAATGATGTGTCAAATGTCCTTGAAATCGGACAAAAACCGTACAGATATGAAAAATTATGTGGTTCAATCGGCTACATTTTGAATCGAAAGTCGTAGAGCCTCGCAGATGGGCTCATTCGATTCCTCATCAAATTCTACAGTTAGCATTCCCCGAAGGTAAATTTGCTGTACGAGCTTCCGTTTCCGAGATATTTGACAAAAACCGTACAGATTTGAAAAATGATGTGTCAAATGTCCTTGAAATCGGACAAAAACCGTACAGATATGAAAAATTATGTGGTTCAAACGGCTATAACTTTTGAATCGAAAGTCGTAGAGCCTCGCAGATTGGCTCATTCTACTCCTCATCAAATTCTACAGTTAGCATTCCCCAAAGGTAAATTTGCTGTACGAGCTTCCGTTTCCGAGATATTTGACAAAAACCGTACAGATTTGAAAAATGATGTGTCAAATGTCCTTGAAATCGGACAAAAAACGTACAGATATGAAAAATTATGTGGTTCAATCGGCTACATTTTGAATCGAAAGTCGTAGAGCCTCGCAGATGGGCTCATTCGATTCCTCATCAAATTCTACAGTTAGCATTCCCCGAAGGTAAATTTGCTGTACGAGCTTCCGTTTCCGAGATATTTGACAAAAACCGTACAGATTTGAAAAATGATGTGTCAAATGTCCTTGAAATCGGACAAAAACCGTACAGATATGAAAAATTATGTGGTTCAATCGGCTACATTTTGAATCGAAAGTCGTAGAGCCTCGCAGATGGGCTCATTCGATTCCTCATCAAATTCTACAGTTAGCATTCCCCGAAGGTAAATTTGCTGTACGAGCTTCCGTTTCCGAGATATTTGACAAAAAACGTACAGATTTGAAAAATGATGTGTCAAATGTCCTTGAAATCGGACAAAAACCGTACAGATATGAAAAATTATGTGGTTCAAACGGCTATAACTTTTGAATCGAAAGTCGTAGAGCCTCGCAGATTGGCTCATTCTACTCCTCATCAAATTCTACAGTTAGCATTCCCCAAAGGTAAATTTGCTGTACGAGCTTCCGTTTCCGAGATATTTGACAAAAACCGTACAGATTTGAAAAAATGATGTGTCAAATGTCCTTGAAATCGGACAAAAACCGTACAGATATGAGAAATTATGTGGTTCAAACGGCTACATTTTGAATCGAAAGTCGTAGAGCCTCGCAGATGGGCTCATTCTACTCCTCATCAAATTCTACAGTTAGCATTCCCCTATGCAGGTAAATTTGCTGTACGAGCTTCCGTTTCCGAGATATTTGACAAAAACCGTACAGATTTGAAAAATGATGTGTCAAATGTCCTTGAAATCGGACAAAAACCGTACAGATATGAAAAATGATGTGGTTCAATCGGCTACATTTTGAATCGAAAGTCGTAGAGCCTCGCAGATGGGCTCATTCTACTCCTCATCAAATTCTACAGTTAGCATTCCCCAAAGGTAAATTTGCTGTACGAGCTTCCGTTTCCGAGATATTTGACAAAAACCGTACAGATTTGAAAAATGATGTGTGAAATGTCCTTGAAATCGGACAAAAACCGTACAGATATGAAAAATGATGTGGTTCAATCGGCTACATTTTGAATCGAAAGTCGTAGAGCCTCGCAGATGGGCTCATTCGATTCCTCATCAAATTCTACAGTTAGCATTCCCCTGTGCAGGTAAATTTGCTGTACGAGCTTCCGTTTCCGAGATATTTGACAAAAACCGTACAGATTTGAAAAATGATGTGTCAAATGTCCTTGAAATCGGACAAAAACCGTACAGATATGAAAAATTATGTGGGTCAATCGGCTACATTTTGAATCGAAAGTCGTAGAGCCTCGCAGATGGGCTCATTCTACTCCTCATCAAATTCTACAGTTAGCATTCCCCAAAGGTAAATTTGCTGTACGAGCTTCCGTTTCCGAGATATTTGACAAAAACCGTACAGATATGAAAAATTATGTGGTTCAAACGGCTATAACTTTTGAATCGAAAGTCGTAGAGCCTCGCAGATGGGCTCATTCTACTCTTCATCAAATTCTACAGTTAGCATTCCCCTATGCAGGTAAATTTGCTGTACAAGCTTCCGTTTCCGAGATATTTGACAAAAACCGTACAGATTTGAAAAATGATGTGTCAAATGTCCTTGAAATCGGACAAAAACCGTACAGATATGAAAAATTATGTGGTTCAATCGGCTACATTTTGAATCGAAAGTCGTAGAGCCTCGCAGATGGGCTCATTCTACTCCTCATCAAATTCTACAGTTAGCATTCCCCAAAGGTAAATTTGCTGTACGAGCTTCCGTTTCCGAGATATTTGACAAAAACCGTACAGATTTGAAAAATGATGTGTGAAATGTCCTTGAAATCGGACAAAAACCGTACAGATATGAAAAATGATGTGGTTCAATCGGCTACATTTTGAATCGAAAGTCGTAGAGCCTCGCAGATGGGCTCATTCGATTCCTCATCAAATTCTACAGTTAGCATTCCCCGAAGGTAAATTTGCTGTACGAGCTTCCGTTTCCGAGATATTTGACAAAAACCGTACAGATTTGAAAAATGATGTGTCAAATGTCCTTGAAATCGGACAAAAACCGTACAGATATGAAAAATTATGTGGTTCAAACGGCTATAACTTTTGAATCGAAAGTCGTAGAGCCTCGCAGATTGGCTCATTCTACTCCTCATCAAATTCTACAGTTAGCATTCCCCAAAGGTAAATTTGCTGTACGAGCTTCCGTTTCCGAGATATTTGACAAAAACCGTACAGATTTGAAAAAATGATGTGTCAAATGTCCTTGAAATCGGACAAAAACCGTACAGATATGAGAAATTATGTGGTTCAAACGGCTACATTTTGAATCGAAAGTCGTAGAGCCTCGCAGATGGGCTCATTCTACTCCTCATCAAATTCTACAGTTAGCATTCCCCTATGCAGGTAAATTTGCTGTACGAGCTTCCGTTTCCGAGATATTTGACAAAAACCGTACAGATTTGAAAAATGATGTGTGAAATGTCCTTGAAATCGGACAAAAACCGTACAGATATGAAAAATGATGTGGTTCAATCGGCTACATTTTGAATCGAAAGTCGTAGAGCCTCGCAGATGGGCTCATTCGATTCCTCATCAAATTCTACAGTTAGCATTCCCCTGTGCAGGTAAATTTGCTGTACGAGCTTCCGTTTCCGAGATATTTGACAAAAACCGTACAGATTTGAAAAATGATGTGTCAAATGTCCTTGAAATCGGACAAAAACCGTACAGATATGAAAAATTATGTGGGTCAATCGGCTACATTTTGAATCGAAAGTCGTAGAGCCTCGCAGATGGGCTCATTCTACTCCTCATCAAATTCTACAGTTAGCATTCCCCAAAGGTAAATTTGCTGTACGAGCTTCCGTTTCCGAGATATTTGACAAAAACCGTACAGATATGAAAAATTATGTGGTTCAAACGGCTATAACTTTTGAATCGAAAGTCGTAGAGCCTCGCAGATGGGCTCATTCTACTCTTCATCAAATTCTACAGTTAGCATTCCCCTATGCAGGTAAATTTGCTGTACAAGCTTCCGTTTCCGAGATATTTGACAAAAACCGTACAGATTTGAAAAATGATGTGTCAAATGTCCTTGAAATCGGACAAAAACCGTACAGATATGAAAAATTATGTGGTTCAAACGGCTATAACTTTTGAATCGAAAGTCGTAGAGCCTCGCAGATTGGCTCATTCTACTCCTCATCAAATTCTACAGTTAGCATTCTCCAAAGGTAAATTTGCTGTACGAGCTTCCGTTTCCGAGATATTTGACAAAAACCGTACAGATTTGAAAAAATGATGTGTCAAATGTCCTTGAAATCGGACAAAAACCGTACAGATATGAGAAATTATGTGGTTCAAACGGCTACATTTTGAATCGAAAGTCGTAGAGCCTCGCAGATGGGCTCATTCTACTCCTCATCAAATTCTACAGTTAGCATTCCCCTATGCAGGTAAATTTGCTGTACGAGCTTCCGTTTCCGAGATATTTGACAAAAACCGTACAGATTTGAAAAATGATGTGTCAAATGTCCTTGAAATCGGACAAAAACCGTACAGATATGAAAAATGATGTGGTTCAATCGGCTACATTTTGAATCGAAAGTCGTAGAGCCTCGCAGATGGGCTCATTCTACTCCTCATCAAATTCTACAGTTAGCATTCCCCAAAGGTAAATTTGCTGTACGAGCTTCCGTTTCCGAGATATTTGACAAAAACCGTACAGATTTGAAAAATGATGTGTGAAATGTCCTTGAAATCGGACAAAAACCGTACAGATATGAAAAATGATGTGGTTCAATCGGCTACATTTTGAATCGAAGGTCGTAGAGCCTCGCAGATGGGCTCATTCGATTCCTCATCAAATTCTACAGTTAGCATTCCCCTGTGCAGGTAAATTTGCTGTACGAGCTTCCGTTTCCGAGATATTTGACAAAAACCGTACAGATTTGAAAAATGATGTGTCAAATGTCCTTGAAATCGGACAAAAACCGTACAGATATGAAAAATGATGTGGGTCAATCGGCTACATTTTGAATCGAAAGTCGTAGAGCCTCGCAGATGGGCTCATTCTACTCCTCATCAAATTCTACAGTTAGCATTCCCCAAAGGTAAATTTGCTGTACGAGCTTCCGTTTCCGAGATATTTGACAAAAACCGTACAGATTTGAAAAAATGATGTGTCAAATGTCCTTGAAATCGGACAAAAACCGTACAGATATGAGAAATTATGTGGTTCAAACGGCTACATTTTGAATCGAAAGTCGTAGAGCCTCGCAGATGGGCTCATTCTACTCCTCATCAAATTCTACAGTTAGCATTCCCCTATGGAGGTAAATTTGCTGTACGAGCTTCCGTTTCCGAGATATTTGACAAAAACCGTACAGATTTGAAAAATGATGTGTGAAATGTCCTTGAAATCGGACAAAAACCGTACAGATATGAAAAATGATGTGGTTCAATCGGCTACATTTTGAATCGAAAGTCGTAGAGCCTCGCAGATGGGCTCATTCGATTCCTCATCAAATTCTACAGTTAGCATTCCCCGAAGGTAAATTTGCTGTACGAGCTTCCGTTTCCGAGATATTTGACAAAAAACGTACAGATTTGAAAAATGATATGTCAAATGTCCTTGAAATCGGACAAAAACCGTACAGATATGAAAAATTATGTGGTTCAAACGGCTATAAATTTTGAATCGAAAGTCGTAGAGCCTCGCAGATGGGCTCATTCTACTCCTCATCAAATTCTACAGTTAGCATTCCCCTGTGTGGGTAAATTTGCTGTACGAGCTTCCGTTTCCGAGATATTTGACAAAAACCGTACAGATTTGAAAAATGATGTGTGAAATGTCCTTGAAATCGGACAAAAACCGTACAGATATGAAAAATGATGTGGTTCAATCGGCTACATTTTGAATCGAAAGTCGTAGAGCCTCGCAGATGGGCTCATTCGATTCCTCATCAAATTCTACAGTTAGCATTCCCCAAAGGTAAATTTGCTGTACGAGCTTCCGTTTCCGAGATATTTGACAAAAACCGTACAGATTTGAAAAATGATGTGTGAAATGTCCTTGAAATCGGACAAAAACCGTACAGATATGAAAAATGATGTGGTTCAATCGGCTACATTTTGAATCGAAAGTCGTAGAGCCTCGCAGATGGGCTCATTCGATTCCTCATCAAATTCTACAGTTAGCATTCCCCGAAGGTAAATTTGCTGTACGAGCTTCCGTTTCCGAGATATTTGACAAAAACCGTACAGATTTGAAAAATGATGTGTCAAATGTCCTTGAAATCGGACAAAAACCGTACAGATATGAAAAATTATGTGGTTCAATCGGCTACATTTTGAATCGAAAGTCTAGAGCCTCGCAGATGGGCTCATTCGATTCCTCATCAAATTCTACAGTTAGCATTCCCCGAAGGTAAATTTGCTGTACGAGCTTCCGTTTCCGAGATATTTGACAAAAACCGTACAGATTTGAAAAATGATGTGTCAAATGTCCTTGAAATCGGACAAAAACCGTACAGATATGAAAAATTATGTGGTTCAAACGGCTATAACTTTTGAATCGAAAGTCGTAGAGCCTCGCAGATTGGCTCATTCTACTCCTCATCAAATTCTACAGTTAGCATTCTCCAAAGGTAAATTTGCTGTACGAGCTTCCGTTTCCGAGATATTTGACAAAAACCGTACAGATTTGAAAAAATGATGTGTCAAATGTCCTTGAAATCGGACAAAAACCATACAGATATGAGAAATTATGTGGTTCAAACGGCTACATTTTGAATCGAAAGTCGTAGAGCCTCGCAGATGGGCTCATTCTACTCCTCATCAAATTCTACAGTTAGCATTCCCCTATGCAGGTAAATTTGCTGTACGAGCTTCCGTTTCCGAGATATTTGACAAAAACCGTACAGATTTGAAAAATGATGTGTCAAATGTCCTTGAAATCGGACAAAAACCGTACAGATATGAAAAATGATGTGGTTCAATCGGCTACATTTTGAATCGAAAGTCGTAGAGCCTCGCAGATGGGCTCATTCTACTCCTCATCAAATTCTACAGTTAGCATTCCCCAAAGGTAAATTTGCTGTACGAGCTTCCGTTTCCGAGATATTTGACAAAAACCGTACAGATTTGAAAAATGATGTGTGAAATGTCCTTGAAATCGGACAAAAAACGTACAGATATGAAAAATGATGTGGTTCAATCGGCTACATTTTGAATCGAAAGTCGTAGAGCCTCGCAGATGGGCTCATTCGATTCCTCATCAAATTCTACAGTTAGCATTCCCCTGTGCAGGTAAATTTGCTGTACGAGCTTCCGTTTCCGAGATATTTGACAAAAACCGTACAGATTTGAAAAATGATGTGTCAAATGTCCTTGAAATCGGACAAAAACCGTACAGATATGAAAAATGATGTGGGTCAATCGGCTACATTTTGAATCGAAAGTCGTAGAGCCTCGCAGATGGGCTCATTCTACTCCTCATCAAATTCTACAGTTAGCATTCCCCAAAGGTAAATTTGCTGTACGAGCTTCCGTTTCCGAGATATTTGACAAAAACCGTACAGATTTGAAAAAATGATGTGTCAAATGTCCTTGAAATCGGACAAAAACCGTACAGATATGAGAAATTATGTGGTTCAAACGGCTACATTTTGAATCGAAAGTCGTAGAGCCTCGCAGATGGGCTCATTCTACTCCTCATCAAATTCTACAGTTAGCATTCCCCTATGCAGGTAAATTTGCTGTACGAGCTTCCGTTTCCGAGATATTTGACAAAAACCGTACAGATTTGAAAAATGATGTGTGAAATGTCCTTGAAATCGGACAAAAACCGTACAGATATGAAAAATGATGTGGTTCAATCGGCTACATTTTGAATCGAAAGTCGTAGAGCCTCGCAGATGGGCTCATTCGATTCCTCATCAAATTCTACAGTTAGCATTCCCCGAAGGTAAATTTGCTGTACGAGCTTCCGTTTCCGAGATATTTGACAAAAAACGTACAGATTTGAAAAATGATATGTCAAATGTCCTTGAAATCGGACAAAAACCGTACAGATATGAAAAATTATGTGGTTCAAACGGCTATAAATTTTGAATCGAAAGTCGTAGAGCCTCGCAGATGGGCTCATTCTACTCCTCATCAAATTCTACAGTTAGCATTCCCCTGTGTAGGTAAATTTGCTGTACGAGCTTCCGTTTCCGAGATATTTGACAAAAACCGTACAGATTTGAAAAATGATGTGTGAAATGTCCTTGAAATCGGACAAAAACCGTACAGATATGAAAAATGATGTGGTTCAATCGGCTACATTTTGAATCGAAAGTCGTAGAGCCTCGCAGATGGGCTCATTCGATTCCTCATCAAATTCTACAGTTAGCATTCCCCGAAGGTAAATTTGCTGTACGAGCTTCGGTTTCCGAGATATTTGACAAAAACCGTACAGATTTGAAAAATGATGTGTCAAATGTCCTTGAAATCGGACAAAAACCGTACAGATATGAAAAATGATGTGGTTCAATCGGCTACATTTTGAATCGAAAGTCGTAGAGCCTCGCAGATGGGCTCATTCTACTCCTCATCAAATTCTACAGTTAGCATTCCCCAAAGGTAAATTTGCTGTACGAGCTTCCGTTTCCGAGATATTTGACAAAAACCGTACAGATTTGAAAAATGATGTGTCAAATGTCCTTGAAATCGGACAAAAACCGTACAGATATGAAAAATTATGTGGGTCAATCGGCTACATTTTGAATCGAAAGTCGTAGAGCCTCGCAGATGGGCTCATTCTACTCCTCATCAAATTCTACAGTTAGCATTCCCCAAAGGTAAATTTGCTGTACGAGCTTCCGTTTCCGAGATATTTGACAAAAACCGTACAGATATGAAAAATTATGTGGTTCAAACGGCTATAACTTTTGAATCGAAAGTCGTAGAGCCTCGCAGATGGGCTCATTCTACTCTTCATCAAATTCTACAGTTAGCATTCCCCTATGCAGGTAAATTTGCTGTACAAGCTTCCGTTTCCGAGATATTTGACAAAAACCGTACAGATTTGAAAAATGATGTGTCAAATGTCCTTGAAATCGGACAAAAACCGTACAGATATGAAAAATTATGTGGTTCAATCGGCTACATTTTGAATCGAAAGTCGTAGAGCCTCGCAGATGGGCTCATTCGATTCCTCATCAAATTCTACAGTTAGCATTCCCCGAAGGTAAATTTGCTGTACGAGCTTCCGTTTCCGAGATATTTGACAAAAACCGTACAGATTTGAAAAATGATGTGTCAAATGTCCTTGAAATCGGACAAAAACCGTACAGATATGAAAAATTATGTGGTTCAATCGGCTACATTTTGAATCGAAAGTCGTAGAGCCTCGCAGATGGGCTCATTCGATTCCTCATCAAATTCTACAGTTAGCATTCCCCGAAGGTAAATTTGCTGTACGAGCTTCCGTTTCCGAGATATTTGACAAAAACCGTACAGATTTGAAAAATGATGTGTCAAATGTCCTTGAAATCGGACAAAAACCGTACAGATATGAAAAATTATGTGGTTCAAACGGCTATAACTTTTGAATCGAAAGTCGTAGAGCCTCGCAGATTGGCTCATTCTACTCCTCATCAAATTCTACAGTTAGCATTCCCCAAAGGTAAATTTGCTGTACGAGCTTCCGTTTCCGAGATATTTGACAAAAACCGTACAGATTTGAAAAAATGATGTGTCAAATGTCCTTGAAATCGGACAAAAACCGTACAGATATGAGAAATTATGTGGTTCAAACGGCTACATTTTGAATCGAAAGTCGTAGAGCCTCGCAGATGGGCTCATTCTACTCCTCATCAAATTCTACAGTTAGCATTCCCCTATGCAGGTAAATTTGCTGTACGAGCTTCCGTTTCCGAGATATTTGACAAAAACCGTACAGATTTGAAAAATGATGTGTCAAATGTCCTTGAAATCGGACAAAAACCGTACAGATATGAAAAATGATGTGGTTCAATCGGCTACATTTTGAATCGAAAGTCGTAGAGCCTCGCAGATGGGCTCATTCTACTCCTCATCAAATTCTACAGTTAGCATTCCCCAAAGGTAAATTTGCTGTACGAGCTTCCGTTTCCGAGATATTTGACAAAAACCGTACAGATTTGAAAAATGATGTGTGAAATGTCCTTGAAATCGGACAAAAACCGTACAGATATGAAAAATGATGTGGTTCAATCGGCTACATTTTGAATCGAAAGTCGTAGAGCCTCGCAGATGGGCTCATTCGATTCCTCATCAAATTCTACAGTTAGCATTCCCCTGTGCAGGTAAATTTGCTGTACGAGCTTCCGTTTCCGAGATATTTGACAAAAACCGTACAGATTTGAAAAATGATGTGTCAAATGTCCTTGAAATCGGACAAAAACCGTACAGATATGAAAAATTATGTGGGTCAATCGGCTACATTTTGAATCGAAAGTCGTAGAGCCTCGCAGATGGGCTCATTCTACTCCTCATCAAATTCTACAGTTAGCATTCCCCAAAGGTAAATTTGCTGTACGAGCTTCCGTTTCCGAGATATTTGACAAAAACCGTACAGATATGAAAAATTATGTGGTTCAAACGGCTATAACTTTTGAATCGAAAGTCGTAGAGCCTCGCAGATGGGCTCATTCTACTCTTCATCAAATTCTACAGTTAGCATTCCCCTATGCAGGTAAATTTGCTGTACAAGCTTCCGTTTCCGAGATATTTGACAAAAACCGTACAGATTTGAAAAATGATGTGTCAAATGTCCTTGAAATCGGACAAAAACCGTACAGATATGAAAAATTATGTGGTTCAATCGGCTACATTTTGAATCGAAAGTCGTAGAGCCTCGCAGATGGGCTCATTCTACTCCTCATCAAATTCTACAGTTAGCATTCCCCAAAGGTAAATTTGCTGTACGAGCTTCCGTTTCCGAGATATTTGACAAAAACCGTACAGATTTGAAAAATGATGTGTGAAATGTCCTTGAAATCGGACAAAAACCGTACAGATATGAAAAATGATGTGGTTCAATCGGCTACATTTTGAATCGAAAGTCGTAGAGCCTCGCAGATGGGCTCATTCGATTCCTCATCAAATTCTACAGTTAGCATTCCCCGAAGGTAAATTTGCTGTACGAGCTTCCGTTTCCGAGATATTTGACAAAAACCGTACAGATTTGAAAAATGATGTGTCAAATGTCCTTGAAATCGGACAAAAACCGTACAGATATGAAAGATTATGTGGTTCAAACGGCTATAACTTTTGAATCGAAAGTCGTAGAGCCTCGCAGATTGGCTCATTCTACTCCTCATCAAATTCTACAGTTAGCATTCCCCAAAGGTAAATTTGCTGTACGAGCTTCCGTTTCCGAGATATTTGACAAAAACCGTACAGATTTGAAAAAATGATGTGTCAAATGTCCTTGAAATCGGACAAAAACCGTACAGATATGAGAAATTATGTGGTTCAAACGGCTACATTTTGAATCGAAAGTCGTAGAGCCTCGCAGATGGGCTCATTCTACTCCTCATCAAATTCTACAGTTAGCATTCCCCTATGCAGGTAAATTTGCTGTACGAGCTTCCGTTTCCGAGATATTTGACAAAAACCGTACAGATTTGAAAAATGATGTGTCAAATGTCCTTGAAATCGGACAAAAACCGTACAGATATGAAAAATGATGTGGTTCAATCGGCTACATTTTGAATCGAAAGTCGTAGAGCCTCGCAGATGGGCTCATTCTACTCCTCATCAAATTCTACAGTTAGCATTCCCCAAAGGTAAATTTGCTGTACGAGCTTCCGTTTCCGAGATATTTGACAAAAACCGTACAGATTTGAAAAATGATGTGTGAAATGTCCTTGAAATCGGACAAAAACCGTACAGATATGAAAAATGATGTGGTTCAATCGGCTACATTTTGAATCGAAAGTCGTAGAGCCTCGCAGATGGGCTCATTCGATTCCTCATCAAATTCTACAGTTAGCATTCCCCTGTGCAGGTAAATTTGCTGTACGAGCTTCCGTTTCCGAGATATTTGACAAAAACCGTACAGATTTGAAAAATGATGTGTCAAATGTCCTTGAAATCGGACAAAAACCGTACAGATATGAAAAATTATGTGGGTCAATCGGCTACATTTTGAATCGAAAGTCGTAGAGCCTCGCAGATGGGCTCATTCTACTCCTCATCAAATTCTACAGTTAGCATTCCCCAAAGGTAAATTTGCTGTACGAGCTTCCGTTTCCGAGATATTTGACAAAAACCGTACAGATATGAAAAATTATGTGGTTCAAACGGCTATAACTTTTGAATCGAAAGTCGTAGAGCCTCGCAGATGGGCTCATTCTACTCTTCATCAAATTCTACAGTTAGCATTCCCCTATGCAGGTAAATTTGCTGTACAAGCTTCCGTTTCCGAGATATTTGACAAAAACCGTACAGATTTGAAAAATGATGTGTCAAATGTCCTTGAAATCGGACAAAAACCGTACAGATATGAAAAATTATGTGGTTCAAACGGCTATAACTTTTGAATCGAAAGTCGTAGAGCCTCGCAGATTGGCTCATTCTACTCCTCATCAAATTCTACAGTTAGCATTCTCCAAAGGTAAATTTGCTGTACGAGCTTCCGTTTCCGAGATATTTGACAAAAACCGTACAGATTTGAAAAAATGATGTGTCAAATGTCCTTGAAATCGGACAAAAACCGTACAGATATGAGAAATTATGTGGTTCAAACGGCTACATTTTGAATCGAAAGTCGTAGAGCCTCGCAGATGGGCTCATTCTACTCCTCATCAAATTCTACAGTTAGCATTCCCCTATGCAGGTAAATTTGCTGTACGAGCTTCCGTTTCCGAGATATTTGACAAAAACCGTACAGATTTGAAAAATGATGTGTCAAATGTCCTTGAAATCGGACAAAAACCGTACAGATATGAAAAATGATGTGGTTCAATCGGCTACATTTTGAATCGAAAGTCGTAGAGCCTCGCAGATGGGCTCATTCTACTCCTCATCAAATTCTACAGTTAGCATTCCCCAAAGGTAAATTTGCTGTACGAGCTTCCGTTTCCGAGATATTTGACAAAAACCGTACAGATTTGAAAAATGATGTGTGAAATGTCCTTGAAATCGGACAAAAACCGTACAGATATGAAAAATGATGTGGTTCAATCGGCTACATTTTGAATCGAAAGTCGTAGAGCCTCGCAGATGGGCTCATTCGATTCCTCATCAAATTCTACAGTTAGCATTCCCCTGTGCAGGTAAATTTGCTGTACGAGCTTCCGTTTCCGAGATATTTGACAAAAACCGTACAGATTTGAAAAATGATGTGTCAAATGTCCTTGAAATCGGACAAAAACCGTACAGATATGAAAAATGATGTGGGTCAATCGGCTACATTTTGAATCGAAAGTCGTAGAGCCTCGCAGATGGGCTCATTCTACTCCTCATCAAATTCTACAGTTAGCATTCCCCAAAGGTAAATTTGCTGTACGAGCTTCCGTTTCCGAGATATTTGACAAAAACCGTACAGATTTGAAAAAATGATGTGTCAAATGTCCTTGAAATCGGACAAAAACCGTACAGATATGAGAAATTATGTGGTTCAAACGGCTACATTTTGAATCGAAAGTCGTAGAGCCTCGCAGATGGGCTCATTCTACTCCTCATCAAATTCTACAGTTAGCATTCCCCTATGGAGGTAAATTTGCTGTACGAGCTTCCGTTTCCGAGATATTTGACAAAAACCGTACAGATTTGAAAAATGATGTGTGAAATGTCCTTGAAATCGGACAAAAACCGTACAGATATGAAAAATGATGTGGTTCAATCGGCTACATTTTGAATCGAAAGTCGTAGAGCCTCGCAGATGGGCTCATTCGATTCCTCATCAAATTCTACAGTTAGCATTCCCCGAAGGTAAATTTGCTGTACGAGCTTCCGTTTCCGAGATATTTGACAAAAAACGTACAGATTTGAAAAATGATATGTCAAATGTCCTTGAAATCGGACAAAAACCGTACAGATATGAAAAATTATGTGGTTCAAACGGCTATAAATTTTGAATCGAAAGTCGTAGAGCCTCGCAGATGGGCTCATTCTACTCCTCATCAAATTCTACAGTTAGCATTCCCCTGTGTGGGTAAATTTGCTGTACGAGCTTCCGTTTCCGAGATATTTGACAAAAACCGTACAGATTTGAAAAATGATGTGTGAAATGTCCTTGAAATCGGACAAAAACCGTACAGATATGAAAAATGATGTGGTTCAATCGGCTACATTTTGAATCGAAAGTCGTAGAGCCTCGCAGATGGGCTCATTCGATTCCTCATCAAATTCTACAGTTAGCATTCCCCAAAGGTAAATTTGCTGTACGAGCTTCCGTTTCCGAGATATTTGACAAAAACCGTACAGATTTGAAAAATGATGTGTGAAATGTCCTTGAAATCGGACAAAAACCGTACAGATATGAAAAATGATGTGGTTCAATCGGCTACATTTTGAATCGAAAGTCGTAGAGCCTCGCAGATGGGCTCATTCGATTCCTCATCAAATTCTACAGTTAGCATTCCCCGAAGGTAAATTTGCTGTACGAGCTTCCGTTTCCGAGATATTTGACAAAAACCGTACAGATTTGAAAAATGATGTGTCAAATGTCCTTGAAATCGGACAAAAACCGTACAGATATGAAAAATTATGTGGTTCAATCGGCTACATTTTGAATCGAAAGTCTAGAGCCTCGCAGATGGGCTCATTCGATTCCTCATCAAATTCTACAGTTAGCATTCCCCGAAGGTAAATTTGCTGTACGAGCTTCCGTTTCCGAGATATTTGACAAAAACCGTACAGATTTGAAAAATGATGTGTCAAATGTCCTTGAAATCGGACAAAAACCGTACAGATATGAAAAATTATGTGGTTCAAACGGCTATAACTTTTGAATCGAAAGTCGTAGAGCCTCGCAGATTGGCTCATTCTACTCCTCATCAAATTCTACAGTTAGCATTCTCCAAAGGTAAATTTGCTGTACGAGCTTCCGTTTCCGAGATATTTGACAAAAACCGTACAGATTTGAAAAAATGATGTGTCAAATGTCCTTGAAATCGGACAAAAACCATACAGATATGAGAAATTATGTGGTTCAAACGGCTACATTTTGAATCGAAAGTCGTAGAGCCTCGCAGATGGGCTCATTCTACTCCTCATCAAATTCTACAGTTAGCATTCCCCTATGCAGGTAAATTTGCTGTACGAGCTTCCGTTTCCGAGATATTTGACAAAAACCGTACAGATTTGAAAAATGATGTGTCAAATGTCCTTGAAATCGGACAAAAACCGTACAGATATGAAAAATGATGTGGTTCAATCGGCTACATTTTGAATCGAAAGTCGTAGAGCCTCGCAGATGGGCTCATTCTACTCCTCATCAAATTCTACAGTTAGCATTCCCCAAAGGTAAATTTGCTGTACGAGCTTCCGTTTCCGAGATATTTGACAAAAACCGTACAGATTTGAAAAATGATGTGTGAAATGTCCTTGAAATCGGACAAAAAACGTACAGATATGAAAAATGATGTGGTTCAATCGGCTACATTTTGAATCGAAAGTCGTAGAGCCTCGCAGATGGGCTCATTCGATTCCTCATCAAATTCTACAGTTAGCATTCCCCTGTGCAGGTAAATTTGCTGTACGAGCTTCCGTTTCCGAGATATTTGACAAAAACCGTACAGATTTGAAAAATGATGTGTCAAATGTCCTTGAAATCGGACAAAAACCGTACAGATATGAAAAATGATGTGGGTCAATCGGCTACATTTTGAATCGAAAGTCGTAGAGCCTCGCAGATGGGCTCATTCTACTCCTCATCAAATTCTACAGTTAGCATTCCCCAAAGGTAAATTTGCTGTACGAGCTTCCGTTTCCGAGATATTTGACAAAAACCGTACAGATTTGAAAAAATGATGTGTCAAATGTCCTTGAAATCGGACAAAAACCGTACAGATATGAGAAATTATGTGGTTCAAACGGCTACATTTTGAATCGAAAGTCGTAGAGCCTCGCAGATGGGCTCATTCTACTCCTCATCAAATTCTACAGTTAGCATTCCCCTATGCAGGTAAATTTGCTGTACGAGCTTCCGTTTCCGAGATATTTGACAAAAACCGTACAGATTTGAAAAATGATGTGTGAAATGTCCTTGAAATCGGACAAAAACCGTACAGATATGAAAAATGATGTGGTTCAATCGGCTACATTTTGAATCGAAAGTCGTAGAGCCTCGCAGATGGGCTCATTCGATTCCTCATCAAATTCTACAGTTAGCATTCCCCGAAGGTAAATTTGCTGTACGAGCTTCCGTTTCCGAGATATTTGACAAAAAACGTACAGATTTGAAAAATGATATGTCAAATGTCCTTGAAATCGGACAAAAACCGTACAGATATGAAAAATTATGTGGTTCAAACGGCTATAAATTTTGAATCGAAAGTCGTAGAGCCTCGCAGATGGGCTCATTCTACTCCTCATCAAATTCTACAGTTAGCATTCCCCTGTGTAGGTAAATTTGCTGTACGAGCTTCCGTTTCCGAGATATTTGACAAAAACCGTACAGATTTGAAAAATGATGTGTGAAATGTCCTTGAAATCGGACAAAAACCGTACAGATATGAAAAATGATGTGGTTCAATCGGCTACATTTTGAATCGAAAGTCGTAGAGCCTCGCAGATGGGCTCATTCGATTCCTCATCAAATTCTACAGTTAGCATTCCCCGAAGGTAAATTTGCTGTACGAGCTTCGGTTTCCGAGATATTTGACAAAAACCGTACAGATTTGAAAAATGATGTGTCAAATGTCCTTGAAATCGGACAAAAACCGTACAGATATGAAAAATGATGTGGTTCAATCGGCTACATTTTGAATCGAAAGTCGTAGAGCCTCGCAGATGGGCTCATTCTACTCCTCATCAAATTCTACAGTTAGCATTCCCCAAAGGTAAATTTGCTGTACGAGCTTCCGTTTCCGAGATATTTGACAAAAACCGTACAGATTTGAAAAATGATGTGTCAAATGTCCTTGAAATCGGACAAAAACCGTACAGATATGAAAAATTATGTGGTTCAATCGGCTACATTTTGAATCGAAAGTCGTAGAGCCTCGCAGATGGGCTCATTCGATTCCTCATCAAATTCTACAGTTAGCATTCCCCGAAGGTAAATTTGCTGTACGAGCTTCCGTTTCCGAGATATTTGACAAAAACCGTACAGATTTGAAAAATGATGTGTCAAATGTCCTTGAAATCGGACAAAAACCGTACAGATATGAAAAATTATGTGGTTCAAACGGCTATAACTTTTGAATCGAAAGTCGTAGAGCCTCGCAGATTGGCTC
The DNA here is from genome assembly GCF_949987555.1 of Borostomias antarcticus. Taxonomy (NCBI): domain Eukaryota; kingdom Metazoa; phylum Chordata; class Actinopteri; order Stomiiformes; family Stomiidae; genus Borostomias; species Borostomias antarcticus. The sequence goes on from NW_028176821.1 coordinate 1,691,931, forward strand.
ATTCTACTCCTCATCAAATTCTACAGTTAGCATTCCCCAAAGGTAAATTTGCTGTACGAGCTTCCGTTTCCGAGATATTTGACAAAAACCGTACAGATTTGAAAAATGATGTGTGAAATGTCCTTGAAATCGGACAAAAACCGTACAGATATGAAAAATGATGTGGTTCAATCGGCTACATTTTGAATCGAAAGTCGTAGAGCCTCGCAGATGGGCTCATTCGATTCCTCATCAAATTCTACAGTTAGCATTCCCCTGTGCAGGTAAATTTGCTGTACGAGCTTCCGTTTCCGAGATATTTGACAAAAACCGTACAGATTTGAAAAATGATGTGTCAAATGTCCTTGAAATCGGACAAAAACCGTACAGATATGAAAAATTATGTGGGTCAATCGGCTACATTTTGAATCGAAAGTCGTAGAGCCTCGCAGATGGGCTCATTCTACTCCTCATCAAATTCTACAGTTAGCATTCCCCAAAGGTAAATTTGCTGTACGAGCTTCCGTTTCCGAGATATTTGACAAAAACCGTACAGATATGAAAAATTATGTGGTTCAAACGGCTATAACTTTTGAATCGAAAGTCGTAGAGCCTCGCAGATGGGCTCATTCTACTCTTCATCAAATTCTACAGTTAGCATTCCCCTATGCAGGTAAATTTGCTGTACAAGCTTCCGTTTCCGAGATATTTGACAAAAACCGTACAGATTTGAAAAATGATGTGTCAAATGTCCTTGAAATCGGACAAAAACCGTACAGATATGAAAAATTATGTGGTTCAATCGGCTACATTTTGAATCGAAAGTCGTAGAGCCTCGCACATGGGCTCATTCTACTCCTCATCAAATTCTACAGTTAGCATTCCCCAAGGGTAAATTTGCTGTACGAGCTTCCGTTTCCGAGATATTTGACAAAAAACGTACAGATTTGAAAAATGATGTGTCAAATGTCCTTGAAATCGGACAAAAACCGTACAGATATGAAAAATTATGTGGTTCAAACGGCTATAAATTTTGAATCGAAAGTCGTAGAGCCTCGCAGATGGGCTCATTCTACTCCTCATCAAATTCTACAGTTAGCATTCCCCTATGCAGGTAAATTTGCTGTACGAGCTTCCGTTTCCGAGATATTTGACAAAAACCGTACAGATTTGAAAAATGATGTGTCAAATGTCCTTGAAATCGGACAAAAACCGTACAGATATGAAAAATGATGTGGTTCAATCGGCTACATTTTGAATCGAAAGTCGTAGAGCCTCGCAGATGGGCTCATTCTACTCCTCATCAAATTCTACAGTTAGCATTCCCCAAAGGTAAATTTGCTGTACGAGCTTCCGTTTCCGAGATATTTGACAAAAACCGTACAGATTTGAAAAATGATGTGTGAAATGTCCTTGAAATCGGACAAAAACCGTACAGATATGAAAAATGATGTGGTTCAATCGGCTACATTTTGAATCGAAAGTCGTAGAGCCTCGCAGATGGGCTCATTCGATTCCTCATCAAATTCTACAGTTAGCATTCCCCGAAGGTAAATTTGCTGTACGAGCTTCCGTTTCCGAGATATTTGACAAAAACCGTACAGATTTGAAAAATGATGTGTCAAATGTCCTTGAAATCGGACAAAAACCGTACAGATATGAAAAATTATGTGGTTCAATCGGCTACATTTTGAATCGAAAGTCGTAGAGCCTCGCAGATGGGCTCATTCGATTCCTCATCAAATTCTACAGTTAGCATTCCCCGAAGGTAAATTTGCTGTACGAGCTTCCGTTTCCGAGATATTTGACAAAAACCGTACAGATTTGAAAAATGATGTGTCAAATGTCCTTGAAATCGGACAAAAACCGTACAGATATGAAAAATTATGTGGTTCAAACGGCTATAACTTTTGAATCGAAAGTCGTAGAGCCTCGCAGATTGGCTCATTCTACTCCTCATCAAATTCTACAGTTAGCATTCTCCAAAGGTAAATTTGCTGTACGAGCTTCCGTTTCCGAGATATTTGACAAAAACCGTACAGATTTGAAAAAATGATGTGTCAAATGTCCTTGAAATCGGACAAAAACCGTACAGATATGAGAAATTATGTGGTTCAAACGGCTACATTTTGAATCGAAAGTCGTAGAGCCTCGCAGATGGGCTCATTCTACTCCTCATCAAATTCTACAGTTAGCATTCCCCTGTGTAGGTAAATTTGCTGTACGAGCTTCCGTTTCCGAGATATTTGACAAAAACCGTACAGATTTGAAAAATGATGTGTGAAATGTCCTTGAAATCGGACAAAAACCGTACAGATATGAAAAATGATGTGGTTCAATCGGCTACATTTTGAATCGAAAGTCGTAGAGCCTCGCAGATGGGCTCATTCGATTCCTCATCAAATTCTACAGTTAGCATTCCCCAAAGGTAAATTTGCTGTACGAGCTTCCGTTTCCGAGATATTTGACAAAAACCGTACAGATTTAAAAAATGATGTGTGAAATATTCTTGAAATCGGACAAAAACCGTACAGATATGAAAAATGATGTGGTTCAATCGGCTACATTTTGAATCGAAAGTCGTAGAGCCTCGCAGATGGGCTCATTCGATTCCTCATCAAATTCTACAGTTAGCATTCCCCGAAGGTAAATTTGCTGTACGAGCTTCCGTTTCCGAGATATTTGACAAAAACCGTACAGATTTGAAAAATGATGTGTCAAATGTCCTTGAAATCGGACAAAAACCGTACAGATATGAAAAATTATGTGGTTCAATCGGCTACATTTTGAATCGAAAGTCTAGAGCCTCGCAGATGGGCTCATTCGATTCCTCATCAAATTCTACAGTTAGCATTCCCCGAAGGTAAATTTGCTGTACGAGCTTCCGTTTCCGAGATATTTGACAAAAACCGTACAGATTTGAAAAATGATGTGTCAAATGTCCTTGAAATCGGACAAAAACCGTACAGATATGAAAAATTATGTGGTTCAAACGGCTATAACTTTTGAATCGAAAGTCGTAGAGCCTCGCAGATTGGCTCATTCTACTCCTCATCAAATTCTACAGTTAGCATTCTCCAAAGGTAAATTTGCTGTACGAGCTTCCGTTTCCGAGATATTTGACAAAAACCGTACAGATTTGAAAAATGATGTGTCAAATGTCCTTGAAATCGGACAAAAACCGTACAGATATGAAAAATTATGTGGTTCAATCGGCTACATTTTGAATCGAAAGTCGTAGAGCCTCGCAGATGGGCTCATTCTACTCCTCATCAAATTCTACAGTTAGCATTCCCCAAAGGTAAATTTGCTGTACGAGCTTCCGTTTCTGAGATATTTGACAAAAACCGTACAGATTTGAAAAATGATGTGTGAAATGTCCTTGAAATCGGACAAAAACCGTACAGATATGAAAAATGATGTGGTTCAATCGGCTACATTTTGAATCGAAAGTCGTAGAGCCTCGCAGATGGGCTCATTCGATTCCTCATCAAATTCTACAGTTAGCATTCCCCTGTGCAGGTAAATTTGCTGTACGAGCTTCCGTTTCCGAGATATTTGACAAAAACCGTACAGATTTGAAAAATGATGTGTCAAATGTCCTTGAAATCGGACAAAAACCGTACAGATATGAAAAATGATGTGGGTCAATCGGCTACATTTTGAATCGAAAGTCGTAGAGCCTCGCAGATGGGCTCATTCGATTCCTCATCAAATTCTACAGTTAGCATTCCCCGAAGGTAAATTTGCTGTACGAGCTTCCGTTTCCGAGATATTTGACAAAAACCGTACAGATTTGAAAAATGATGTGTCAAATGTCCTTGAAATCGGACAAAAACCGTACAGATATGAAAAATTATGTGGTTCAAACGGCTATAACTTTTGAATCGAAAGTCGTAGAGCCTCGCAGATTGGCTCATTCTACTCCTCATCAAATTCTACAGTTAGCATTCTCCAAAGGTAAATTTGCTGTACGAGCTTCCGTTTCCGAGATATTTGACAAAAACCGTACAGATTTGAAAAAATGATGTGTCAAATGTCCTTGAAATCGGACAAAAACCGTACAGATATGAGAAATTATGTGGTTCAAACGGCTACATTTTGAATCGAAAGTCGTAGAGCCTCGCAGATGGGCTCATTCTACTCCTCATCAAATTCTACAGTTAGCATTCCCCTATGCAGGTAAATTTGCTGTACGAGCTTCCGTTTCCGAGATATTTGACAAAAACCGTACAGATTTGAAAAATGATGTGTCAAATGTCCTTGAAATCGGACAAAAACCGTACAGATATGAAAAATGATGTGGTTCAATCGGCTACATTTTGAATCGAAAGTCGTAGAGCCTCGCAGATGGGCTCATTCTACTCCTCATCAAATTCTACAGTTAGCATTCCCCAAAGGTAAATTTGCTGTACGAGCTTCCGTTTCCGAGATATTTGACAAAAACCGTACAGATTTGAAAAAATGATGTGTCAAATGTCCTTGAAATCGGACAAAAACCGTACAGATATGAGAAATTATGTGGTTCAAACGGCTACATTTTGAATCGAAAGTCGTAGAGCCTCGCAGATGGGCTCATTCTACTCCTCATCAAATTCTACAGTTAGCATTCCCCTATGCAGGTAAATTTGCTGTACGAGCTTCCGTTTCCGAGATATTTGACAAAAACCGTACAGATTTGAAAAATGATGTGTGAAATGTCCTTGAAATCGGACAAAAACCGTACAGATATGAAAAATGATGTGGTTCAATCGGCTACATTTTGAATCGAAAGTCGTAGAGCCTCGCAGATGGGCTCATTCGATTCCTCATCAAATTCTACAGTTAGCATTCCCCGAAGGTAAATTTGCTGTACGAGCTTCCGTTTCCGAGATATTTGACAAAAAACGTACAGATTTGAAAAATGATATGTCAAATGTCCTTGAAATCGGACAAAAACCGTACAGATATGAAAAATTATGTGGTTCAAACGGCTATAAATTTTGAATCGAAAGTCGTAGAGCCTCGCAGATGGGCTCATTCTACTCCTCATCAAATTCTACAGTTAGCATTCCCCTGTGTAGGTAAATTTGCTGTACGAGCTTCCGTTTCCGAGATATTTGACAAAAACCGTACAGATTTGAAAAATGATGTGTGAAATGTCCTTGAAATCGGACAAAAACCGTACAGATATGAAAAATGATGTGGTTCAATCGGCTACATTTTGAATCGAAAGTCGTAGAGCCTCGCAGATGGGCTCATTCGATTCCTCATCAAATTCTACAGTTAGCATTCCCCAAAGGTAAATTTGCTGTACGAGCTTCCGTTTCCGAGATATTTGACAAAAACCGTACAGATTTGAAAAATGATGTGTGAAATGTCCTTGAAATCGGACAAAAACCGTACAGATATGAAAAATGATGTGGTTCAATCGGCTACATTTTGAATCGAAAGTCGTAGAGCCTCGCAGATGGGCTCATTCGATTCCTCATCAAATTCTACAGTTAGCATTCCCCGAAGGTAAATTTGCTGTACGAGCTTCCGTTTCCGAGATATTTGACAAAAACCGTACAGATTTGAAAAATGATGTGTCAAATGTCCTTGAAATCGGACAAAAACCGTACAGATATGAAAAATTATGTGGTTCAATCGGCTACATTTTGAATCGAAAGTCTAGAGCCTCGCAGATGGGCTCATTCGATTCCTCATCAAATTCTACAGTTAGCATTCCCCTGTGCAGGTAAATTTGCTGTACGAGCTTCCGTTTCCGAGATATTTGACAAAAACCGTACAGATTTGAAAAATGATGTGTCAAATGTCCTTGAAATCGGACAAAAACCGTACAGATATGAAAAATGATGTGGGTCAATCGGCTACATTTTGAATCGAAAGTCGTAGAGCCTCGCAGATGGGCTCATTCTACTCCTCATCAAATTCTACAGTTAGCATTCCCCAAAGGTAAATTTGCTGTACGAGCTTCCGTTTCCGAGATATTTGACAAAAACCGTACAGATTTGAAAAAATGATGTGTCAAATGTCCTTGAAATCGGACAAAAACCGTACAGATATGAGAAATTATGTGGTTCAAACGGCTACATTTTGAATCGAAAGTCGTAGAGCCTCGCAGATGGGCTCATTCTACTCCTCATCAAATTCTACAGTTAGCATTCCCCTATGCAGGTAAATTTGCTGTACGAGCTTCCGTTTCCGAGATATTTGACAAAAACCGTACAGATTTGAAAAATGATGTGTGAAATGTCCTTGAAATCGGACAAAAACCGTACAGATATGAAAAATGATGTGGTTCAATCGGCTACATTTTGAATCGAAAGTCGTAGAGCCTCGCAGATGGGCTCATTCGATTCCTCATCAAATTCTACAGTTAGCATTCCCCGAAGGTAAATTTGCTGTACGAGCTTCCGTTTCCGAGATATTTGACAAAAAACGTACAGATTTGAAAAATGATATGTCAAATGTCCTTGAAATCGGACAAAAACCGTACAGATATGAAAAATTATGTGGTTCAAACGGCTATAAATTTTGAATCGAAAGTCGTAGAGCCTCGCAGATGGGCTCATTCTACTCCTCATCAAATTCTACAGTTAGCATTCCCCTGTGTAGGTAAATTTGCTGTACGAGCTTCCGTTTCCGAGATATTTGACAAAAACCGTACAGATTTGAAAAATGATGTGTGAAATGTCCTTGAAATCGGACAAAAACCGTACAGATATGAAAAATGATGTGGTTCAATCGGCTACATTTTGAATCGAAAGTCGTAGAGCCTCGCAGATGGGCTCATTCTACTCCTCATCAAATTCTACAGTTAGCATTCCCCAAAGGTAAATTTGCTGTACGAGCTTCCGTTTCCGAGATATTTGACAAAAACCGTACAGATTTGAAAAATGATGTGTCAAATGTCCTTGAAATCGGACAAAAAACGTACAGATATGAAAAATGATGTGGTTCAATCGGCTACATTTTGAATCGAAAGTCGTAGAGCCTCGCAGATGGGCTCATTCGATTCCTCATCAAATTCTACAGTTAGCATTCCCCAAAGGTAAATTTGCTGTACGAGCTTCCGTTTCCGAGATATTTGACAAAAACCGTACAGATATGAAAAATTATTTGGTTCAATCGGCTACATTTTGAATCGAAAGTCGTAGAGCCTCGCAGATGGGCTCATTCGATTCCTCATCAAATTCTACAGTTAGCATTCCCCGAAGGTAAATTTGCTGTACGAGCTTCGGTTTCCGAGATATTTGACAAAAACCGTACAGATTTGAAAAATGATGTGTCAAATGTCCTTGAAATCGGACAAAAACCGTACAGATATGAAAAATGATGTGGTTCAATCGGCTACATTTTGAATCGAAAGTCGTAGAGCCTCGCAGATGGGCTCATTCTACTCCTCATCAAATTCTACAGTTAGCATTCCCCAAAGGTAAATTTGCTGTACGAGCTTCCGTTTCCGAGATATTTGACAAAAACCGTACAGATTTGAAAAATGATGTGTCAAATGTCCTTGAAATCGGACAAAAACCGTACAGATATGAAAAATTATGTGGTTCAATCGGCTACATTTTGAATCGAAAGTCGTAGAGCCTCGCAGATGGGCTCATTCGATTCCTCATCAAATTCTACAGTTAGCATTCCCCGAAGGTAAATTTGCTGTACGAGCTTCCGTTTCCGAGATATTTGACAAAAACCGTACAGATTTGAAAAATGATGTGTGAAATGTCCTTGAAATCGGACAAAAACCGTACAGATATGAAAAATGATGTGGTTCAATCGGCTACATTTTGAATCGAAAGTCGTAGAGCCTCGCAGATGGGCTCATTCGATTCCTCATCAAATTCTACAGTTAGCATTCCCCGAAGGTAAATTTGCTGTACGAGCTTCCGTTTCCGAGATATTTGACAAAAAACGTACAGATTTGAAAAATGATATGTCAAATGTCCTTGAAATCGGACAAAAACCGTACAGATATGAAAAATTATGTGGTTCAAACGGCTATAAATTTTGAATCGAAAGTCGTAGAGCCTCGCAGATGGGCTCATTCTACTCCTCATCAAATTCTACAGTTAGCATTCCCCTGTGTAGGTAAATTTGCTGTACGAGCTTCCGTTTCCGAGATATTTGACAAAAACCGTACAGATTTGAAAAATGATGTGTGAAATGTCCTTGAAATCGGACAAAAACCGTACAGATATGAAAAATGATGTGGTTCAATCGGCTACATTTTGAATCGAAAGTCGTAGAGCCTCGCAGATGGGCTCATTCTACTCCTCATCAAATTCTACAGTTAGCATTCCCCAAAGGTAAATTTGCTGTACGAGCTTCCGTTTCCGAGATATTTGACAAAAACCGTACAGATTTGAAAAATGATGTGTCAAATGTCCTTGAAATCGGACAAAAAACGTACAGATATGAAAAATTATGTGGTTCAATCGGCTACATTTTGAATCGAAAGTCGTAGAGCCTCGCAGATGGGCTCATTCGATTCCTCATCAAATTCTACAGTTAGAATTCCCCAAAGGTAAATTTGCTGTACGAGCTTCCGTTTCCGAGATATTTGACAAAAACCGTACAGATATGAAAAATTATTTGGTTCAATCGGCTACATTTTGAATCGAAAGTCGTAGAGCCTCGCAGATGGGCTCATTCGATTCCTCATCAAATTCTACAGTTAGCATTCCCCGAAGGTAAATTTGCTGTACGAGCTTCGGTTTCCGAGATATTTGACAAAAACCGTACAGATTTGAAAAATGATGTGTCAAATGTCCTTGAAATCGGACAAAAACCGTACAGATATGAAAAATGATGTGGTTCAATCGGCTACATTTTGAATCGAAAGTCGTAGAGCCTCGCAGATGGGCTCATTCTACTCCTCATCAAATTCTACAGTTAGCATTCCCCAAAGGTAAATTTGCTGTACGAGCTTCCGTTTCCGAGATATTTGACAAAAACCGTACAGATTTGAAAAATGATGTGTCAAATGTCCTTGAAATCGGACAAAAACCGTACAGATATGAAAAATTATGTGGTTCAATCGGCTACATTTTGAATCGAAAGTCGTAGAGCCTCGCAGATGGGCTCATTCGATTCCTCATCAAATTCTACAGTTAGCATTCCCCAAAGGTAAATTTGCTGTACGAGCTTCCGTTTCCGAGATATTTGACAAAAACCGTACAGATTTGAAAAATGATGTGTCAAATGTCCTTGAAATCGGACAAAAAACGTACAGATATGAAAAATTATGTGGTTCAATCGGCTACATTTTGAATCGAAAGTCGTAGAGCCTCGCAGATGGGCTCATTCGATTCCTCATCAAATTCTACAGTTAGCATTCCCCAAAGGTAAATTTGCTGTACGAGCTTCCGTTTCCGAGATATTTGACAAAAACCGTACAGATATGAAAAATTATTTGGTTCAATCGGCTACATTTTGAATCGAAAGTCGTAGAGCCTCGCAGATGGGCTCATTCGATTCCTCATCAAATTCTACAGTTAGCATTCCCCGAAGGTAAATTTGCTGTACGAGCTTCGGTTTCCGAGATATTTGACAAAAACCGTACAGATTTGAAAAATGATGTGTCAAATGTCCTTGAAATCGGACAAAAACCGTACAGATATGAAAAATGATGTGGTTCAATCGGCTACATTTTGAATCGAAAGTCGTAGAGCCTCGCAGATGGGCTCATTCTACTCCTCATCAAATTCTACAGTTAGCATTCCCCAAAGGTAAATTTGCTGTACGAGCTTCCGTTTCCGAGATATTTGACAAAAACCGTACAGATTTGAAAAATGATGTGTCAAATGTCCTTGAAATCGGACAAAAACCGTACAGATATGAAAAATTATGTGGTTCAATCGGCTACATTTTGAATCGAAAGTCGTAGAGCCTCGCAGATGGGCTCATTCGATTCCTCATCAAATTCTACAGTTAGCATTCCCCGAAGGTAAATTTGCTGTACGAGCTTCCGTTTCCGAGATATTTGACAAAAACCGTACAGATTTGAAAAATGATGTGTGAAATGTCCTTGAAATCGGACAAAAACCGTACAGATATGAAAAATGATGTGGTTCAATCGGCTACATTTTGAATCGAAAGTCGTAGAGCCTCGCAGATGGGCTCATTCGATTCCTCATCAAATTCTACAGTTAGCATTCCCCGAAGGTAAATTTGCTGTACGAGCTTCCGTTTCCGAGATATTTGACAAAAAACGTACAGATTTGAAAAATGATATGTCAAATGTCCTTGAAATCGGACAAAAACCGTACAGATATGAAAAATTATGTGGTTCAAACGGCTATAAATTTTGAATCGAAAGTCGTAGAGCCTCGCAGATGGGCTCATTCTACTCCTCATCAAATTCTACAGTTAGCATTCCCCTGTGTAGGTAAATTTGCTGTACGAGCTTCCGTTTCCGAGATATTTGACAAAAACCGTACAGATTTGAAAAATGATGTGTGAAATGTCCTTGAAATCGGACAAAAACCGTACAGATATGAAAAATGATGTGGTTCAATCGGCTACATTTTGAATCGAAAGTCGTAGAGCCTCGCAGATGGGCTCATTCTACTCCTCATCAAATTCTACAGTTAGCATTCCCCAAAGGTAAATTTGCTGTACGAGCTTCCGTTTCCGAGATATTTGACAAAAACCGTACAGATTTGAAAAATGATGTGTCAAATGTCCTTGAAATCGGACAAAAAACGTACAGATATGAAAAATTATGTGGTTCAATCGGCTACATTTTGAATCGAAAGTCGTAGAGCCTCGCAGATGGGCTCATTCGATTCCTCATCAAATTCTACAGTTAGAATTCCCCAAAGGTAAATTTGCTGTACGAGCTTCCGTTTCCGAGATATTTGACAAAAACCGTACAGATATGAAAAATTATTTGGTTCAATCGGCTACATTTTGAATCGAAAGTCGTAGAGCCTCGCAGATGGGCTCATTCGATTCCTCATCAAATTCTACAGTTAGCATTCCCCGAAGGTAAATTTGCTGTACGAGCTTCGGTTTCCGAGATATTTGACAAAAACCGTACAGATTTGAAAAATGATGTGTCAAATGTCCTTGAAATCGGACAAAAACCGTACAGATATGAAAAATGATGTGGTTCAATCGGCTACATTTTGAATCGAAAGTCGTAGAGCCTCGCAGATGGGCTCATTCTACTCCTCATCAAATTCTACAGTTAGCATTCCCCAAAGGTAAATTTGCTGTACGAGCTTCCGTTTCCGAGATATTTGACAAAAACCGTACAGATTTGAAAAATGATGTGTCAAATGTCCTTGAAATCGGACAAAAACCGTACAGATATGAAAAATTATGTGGTTCAATCGGCTACATTTTGAATCGAAAGTCGTAGAGCCTCGCAGATGGGCTCATTCGATTCCTCATCAAATTCTACAGTTAGCATTCCCCGAAGGTAAATTTGCTGTACGAGCTTCCGTTTCCGAGATATTTGACAAAAACCGTACAGATTTGAAAAATGATGTGTCAAATGTCCTTGAAATCGGACAAAAACCGTACAGATATGAAAAATTATGTGGTTCAAACGGCTATAAATTTTGAATCGAAAGTCGTAGAGCCTCGCAGATGGGCTCATTCTACTCCTCATCAAATTCTACAGTTAGCATTCCCCAAAGGTAAATTTGCTGTACGAGCTTCCGTTTCCGAGATATTTGACAAAAAACGTACAGATTTGAAAAATGATGTGTCAAATGTCCTTGAAATCGGACAAAAACCGTACAGATATGAAAAATTATGTGGTTCAATCGGCTACATTTTGAATCGAAAGTCGTAGAGCCTCGCAGATGGGCTCATTCGATTCCTCATCAAATTCTACAGTTAGCATTCCCCAAAGGTAAATTTGCTGTACGAGCTTCCGTTTCTGAGATATTTGACAAAAACCGTACAGATTTGAAAAATGATGTGTCAAATGTCCTTGAAATCGGACAAAAACCGTACAGATATGAAAAATTATGTGGTTCAATCGGCTACATTTTGAATCGAAAGTCGTAGAGCCTCGCAGATGGGCTCATTCGATTCCTCATCAAATTCTACAGTTAGCATTCCCCGAAGGTAAATTTGCTGTACGAGCTTCCGTTTCCGAGATATTTGACAAAAACCGTACAGATATGAAAAATGATGTGGTTCAAACGGCTATAACTTTTAAATCGAAAGTCGTAGAGCCTCGCAGATGGGCTCATTCTACTCCTCATCAAATTCTACAGTTAGCATTCCCCAAAGGTAAATTTGCTGTACGAGCTTCCGTTTCCGAGATATTTGACAAAAACCGTACAGATTTGAAAAAATGATGTGTCAAATGTCCTTGAAATCGGACAAAAACCGTACAGATATGAGAAATTATGTGGTTCAAACGGCTACATTTTGAATCGAAAGTCGTAGAGACTCGCAGATGGGCTCATTCTACTCCTCATCAAATTGTACAGTTAGCATTCCCCTATGCAGGTAAATTTGCTGTACGAGCTTCCGTTTCCGAGATATTTGACAAAAACCGTACAGATTTGAAAAATGATGTGTCAAATGTCCTTGAAATCGGACAAAAACCGTACAGATATGAAAAATTATGTGGTTCAATCGGCTACATTTTGAATCGAAAGTCGTAGAGCCTCGCAGATGGGCTCATTCGATTCCTCATCAAATTCTACAGTTAGCATTCCCCGAAGGTAAATTTGCTGTACGAGCTTCCGTTTCCGAGATATTTGACAAAAACCGTACAGATTTGAAAAATGATGTGTCAAATGTCCTTGAAATCGGACAAAAACCGTACAGATATGAAAAATTATGTGGTTCAAACGGCTATAAATTTTGAATCGAAAGTCGTAGAGCCTCGCAGATGGGCTCATTCTACTCCTCATCAAATTCTACAGTTAGCATTCCCCAAAGGTAAATTTGCTGTACGAGCTTCCGTTTCCGAGATATTTGACAAAAAACGTACAGATTTGAAAAATGATGTGTCAAATGTCCTTGAAATCGGACAAAAACCGTACAGATATGAAAAATTATGTGGTTCAATCGGCTACATTTTGAATCGAAAGTCGTAGAGCCTCGCAGATGGGCTCATTCGATTCCTCATCAAATTCTACAGTTAGCATTCCCCAAAGGTAAATTTGCTGTACGAGCTTCCGTTTCTGAGATATTTGACAAAAACCGTACAGATTTGAAAAATGATGTGTCAAATGTCCTTGAAATCGGACAAAAACCGTACAGATATGAAAAATTATGTGGTTCAATCGGCTACATTTTGAATCGAAAGTCGTAGAGCCTCGCAGATGGGCTCATTCGATTCCTCATCAAATTCTACAGTTAGCATTCCCCGAAGGTAAATTTGCTGTACGAGCTTCCGTTTCCGAGATATTTGACAAAAACCGTACAGATATGAAAAATGATGTGGTTCAAACGGCTATAACTTTTAAATCGAAAGTCGTAGAGCCTCGCAGATGGGCTCATTCTACTCCTCATCAAATTCTACAGTTAGCATTCCCCAAAGGTAAATTTGCTGTACGAGCTTCCGTTTCCGAGATATTTGACAAAAACCGTACAGATTTGAAAAATGATGTGTCAAATGTCCTTGAAATCGGACAAAAAACGTACAGATATGAAAAATTATGTGGTTCAATCGGCTACATTTTGAATCGAAAGTCGTAGAGCCTCGCAGATGGGCTCATTCGATTCCTCATCAAATTCTACAGTTAGCATTCCCCGAAGGTAAATTTGCTGTACGAGCTTCCGTTTCCGAGATATTTGACAAAAACCGTACAGATTTGAAAAATGATGTGTCAAATGTCCTTGAAATCGGACAAAAACCGTACAGATATGAAAAATTATGTGGTTCAATCGGCTACATTTTGAATCGAAAGTCGTAGAGCCTCGCAGATGGGCTCATTCGATTCCTCATCAAATTCTACAGTTAGCATTCCCCGAAGGTAAATTTGCTGTACGAGCTTCCGTTTCCGAGATATTTGACAAAAACCGTACAGATTTGAAAAATGATGTGTCAAATGTCCTTGAAATCGGACAAAAACCGTACAGATATGAAAAATTATGTGGTTCAAACGGCTATAAATTTTGAATCGAAAGTCGTAGAGCCTCGCAGATGGGCTCATTCGATTCCTCATCAAATTCTACAGTTAGCATTCCCCAAAGGTAAATTTGCTGTACGAGCTTCCGTTTCTGAGATATTTGACAAAAACCGTACAGATTTGAAAAATGATGTGTCAAATGTCCTTGAAATCGGACAAAAACCGTACAGATATGAAAAATTATGTGGTTCAATCGGCTACATTTTGAATCGAAAGTCGTAGAGCCTCGCAGATGGGCTCATTCGATTCCTCATCAAATTCTACAGTTAGCATTCCCCGAAGGTAAATTTGCTGTACGAGCTTCCGTTTCCGAGATATTTGACAAAAACCGTACAGATTTGAAAAATGATGTGTCAAATGTCCTTGAAATCGGACAAAAACCGTACAGATATGAAAAATTATGTGGTTCAAACGGCTATAAATTTTGAATCGAAAGTCGTAGAGCCTCGCAGATGGGCTCATTCTACTCCTCATCAAATTCTACAGTTAGCATTCCCCTATGCAGGTAAATTTGCTGTACGAGCTTCCGTTTCCGAGATATTTGACAAAAACCGTACAGATATGAAAAATTATTTGGTTCAATCGGCTACATTTTGAATCGAAAGTCGTAGAGCCTCGCAGATGGGCTCATTCGATTCCTCATCAAATTCTACAGTTAGCATTCCCCGAAGGTAAATTTGCTGTACGAGCTTCCGTTTCCGAGATATTTGACAAAAACCGTACAGATATGAAAAATTATGTGGTTCAAACGGCTATAACTTTTGAATCGAAAGTCGTAGAGCCTCGCAGATGGGCTCATTCTACTCCTCATCAAATTCTACAGTTAGCATTCCCCGAAGGTAAATTTGCTGTACGAGCTTCCGTTTCCGAGATATTTGACAAAAACCGTACAGATATGAAAAATTATGTGGTTCAAACGGCTATAACTTTTGAATCGAAAGTCGTAGAGCCTCGCAGATTGGCTCATTCTACTCCTCATCAAATTCTACAGTTAGCATTCCCCAAAGGTAAATTTGCTGTACGAGCTTCCGTTTCCGAGATATTTGACAAAAACCGTACAGATTTGAAAAATGATGTGTCAAATGTCCTTGAAATCGGACAAAAACCGTACAGATATGAAAAATTATGTGGTTCAATCGGCTACATTTTGAATCGAAAGTCGTAGAGCCTCGCAGATGGGCTCATTCGATTCCTCATCAAATTCTACAGTTAGCATTCCCCGAAGGTAAATTTGCTGTACGAGCTTCCGTTTCCGAGATATTTGACAAAAACCGTACAGATATGAAAAATGATGTGGTTCAAACGGCTATAACTTTTAAATCGAAAGTCGTAGAGCCTCGCAGATTGGCTCATTCTACTCCTCATCAAATTCTACAGTTAGCATTCCCCAAAGGTAAATTTGCTGTACGAGCTTCCGTTTCCGAGATATTTGACAAAAACCGTACAGATTTGAAAAATGATGTGTCAAATGTCCTTGAAATCGGACAAAAACCGTACAGATATGAAAAATGATGTGGTTCAATCGGCTACATTTTGAATCGAAAGTCGTAGAGCCTCGCAGATGGGCTCATTCTACTCCTCATCAAATTCTACAGTTAGCATTCCCCAAAGGTAAATTTGCTGTACGAGCTTCCGTTTCCGAGACATTTGACAAAAACCGTACAGATTTGAAAAATGATGTGTCAAATGTCCTTGAAATCGGACAAAAACCGTACAGATATGAGAAATTATGTGGTTCAAACGGCTACATTTTGAATCGAAAGTCGTAGAGCCTCGCAGATGGGCTCATTCTACTCCTCATCAAATTCTACAGTTAGCATTCCCCTATGCAGGTAAATTTGCTGTACGAGCTTCCGTTTCCGAGATATTTGACAAAAACCGTACAGATTTGAAAAATGATGTGTCAAATGTCCTTGAAATCGGACAAAAACCGTACAGATATGAAAAATTATGTGGTTCAAACGGCTATAAATTTTGAATCGAAAGTCGTAGAGCCTCGCAGATGGGCTCATTCTACTCCTCATCAAATTCTACAGTTAGCATTCCCCGAAGGTAAATTTGCTGTACGAGCTTCCGTTTCCGAGATATTTGACAAAAACCGTACAGATATGAAAAATTATTTGGTTCAATCGGCTACATTTTGAATCGAAAGTCGTAGAGCCTCGCAGATGGGCTCATTCGATTCCTCATCAAATTCTACAGTTAGCATTCCCCGAAGGTAAATTTGCTGTACGAGCTTCCGTTTCCGAGATATTTGACAAAAACCGTACAGATATGAAAAATTATGTGGTTCAAACGGCTATAACTTTTGAATCGAAAGTCGTAGAGCCTCGCAGATGGGCTCATTCTACTCCTCATCAAATTCTACAGTTAGCATTCCCCGAAGGTAAATTTGCTGTACGAGCTTCCGTTTCCGAGATATTTGACAAAAACCGTACAGATATGAAAAATTATGTGGTTCAAACGGCTATAACTTTTGAATCGAAAGTCGTAGAGCCTCGCAGATTGGCTCATTCTACTCCTCATCAAATTCTACAGTTAGCATTCCCCAAAGGTAAATTTGCTGTACGAGCTTCCGTTTCCGAGATATTTGACAAAAACCGTACAGATTTGAAAAATGATGTGTCAAATGTCCTTGAAATCGGACAAAAACCGTACAGATATGAAAAATTATGTGGTTCAATCGGCTACATTTTGAATCGAAAGTCGTAGAGCCTCGCAGATGGGCTCATTCGATTCCTCATCAAATTCTACAGTTAGCATTCCCCGAAGGTAAATTTGCTGTACGAGCTTCCGTTTCCGAGATATTTGACAAAAACCGTACAGATATGAAAAATGATGTGGTTCAAACGGCTATAACTTTTAAATCGAAAGTCGTAGAGCCTCGCAGATTGGCTCATTCTACTCCTCATCAAATTCTACAGTTAGCATTCCCCAAAGGTAAATTTGCTGTACGAGCTTCCGTTTCCGAGATATTTGACAAAAACCGTACAGATTTGAAAAATGATGTGTCAAATGTCCTTGAAATCGGACAAAAACCGTACAGATATGAAAAATGATGTGGTTCAATCGGCTACATTTTGAATCGAAAGTCGTAGAGCCTCGCAGATGGGCTCATTCTACTCCTCATCAAATTCTACAGTTAGCATTCCCCAAAGGTAAATTTGCTGTACGAGCTTCCGTTTCCGAGATATTTGACAAAAACCGTACAGATTTGAAAAATGATGTGTCAAATGTCCTTGAAATCGGACAAAAACCGTACAGATATGAGAAATTATGTGGTTCAAACGGCTACATTTTGAATCGAAAGTCGTAGAGCCTCGCAGATGGGCTCATTCTACTCCTCATCAAATTCTACAGTTAGCATTCCCCTATGCAGGTAAATTTGCTGTACGAGCTTCCGTTTCCGAGATATTTGACAAAAACCGTACAGATATGAAAAATGATGTGGTTTAAACGGCTATAACTTTTGAATTGAAAGTCGTAGAGCCTCGCAGATGGGCTCATTCTACTCCTCATCAAATTCTACAGTTAGCATTCCCCTATGCAGGTAAATTTGCTGTACGAGCTTCCGTTTCCGAGATATTTGACAAAAACCGTACAGATTTGAAAAATGATGTGTCAAATGTCCTTGAAATCGGACAAAAACCGTACAGATATGAAAAATTATGTGGTTCAATCGGCTACATTTTGAATCGAAAGTCGTAGAGCCTCGCAGATGGGCTCATTCGATTCCTCATCAAATTCTACAGTTAGCATTCCCCGAAGGTAAATTTGCTGTACGAGCTTCCGTTTCCGAGATATTTGACAAAAACCGTACAGATATGAAAAATGATGTGGTTCAAACGGCTATAACTTTTAAATCGAAAGTCGTAGAGCCTCGCAGATTGGCTCATTCTACTCCTCATCAAATTCTACAGTTAGCATTCCCCAAAGGTAAATTTGCTGTACGAGCTTCCGTTTCCGAGATATTTGACAAAAACCGTACAGATTTGAAAAATGATGTGTCAAATGTCCTTGAAATCGGACAAAAACCGTACAGATATGAAAAATGATGTGGTTCAATCGGCTACATTTTGAATCGAAAGTCGTAGAGCCTCGCAGATGGGCTCATTCTACTCCTCATCAAATTCTACAGTTAGCATTCCCCAAAGGTAAATTTGCTGTACGAGCTTCCGTTTCCGAGATATTTGACAAAAACCGTACAGATTTGAAAAATGATGTGTCAAATGTCCTTGAAATCGGACAAAAACCGTACAGATATGAGAAATTATGTGGTTCAAACGGCTACATTTTGAATCGAAAGTCGTAGAGCCTCGCAGATGGGCTCATTCTACTCCTCATCAAATTCTACAGTTAGCATTCCCCTATGCAGGTAAATTTGCTGTACGAGCTTCCGTTTCCGAGATATTTGACAAAAACCGTACAGATATGAAAAATGATGTGGTTTAAACGGCTATAACTTTTGAATTGAAAGTCGTAGAGCCTCGCAGATGGGCTCATTCTACTCCTCATCAAATTCTACAGTTAGCATTCCCCTATGCAGGTAAATTTGCTGTACGAGCTTCCGTTTCCGAGATATTTGACAAAAACCGTACAGATTTGAAAAATGATGTGTCAAATGTCCTTGAAATCGGACAAAAACCGTACGGATATGAAAAATTATGTGGTTCAATCGGCTACATTTTGAATCGAAAGTCGTAGAGCCTCGCAGATGGGCTCATTCTACTCCTCATCAAATTCTACAGTTAGCATTCCCCAAAGGTAAATTTGCTGTACGAGCTTCCGTTTCCGAGATATTTGACAAAAACCGTACAGATTTGAAAAATGATGTGTCAAATGTCCTTGAAATCGGACAAAAAACGTACAGATATGAAAAATTATGTGGTTCAATCGGCTACATTTTGAATCGAAAGTCGTAGAGCCTCGCAGATGGGCTCATTCGATTCCTCATCAAATTCTACAGTTAGCATTCCCCGAAGGTAAATTTGCTGTACGAGCTTCCGTTTCCGAGATATTTGACAAAAACCGTACAGATTTGAAAAATGATGTGTCAAATGTCCTTGAAATCGGACAAAAACCGTACAGATATGAAAAATTATGTGGTTCAATCGGCTACATTTTGAATCGAAAGTCGTAGAGCCTCGCAGATGGGCTCATTCGATTCCTCATCAAATTCTACAGTTAGCATTCCCCGAAGGTAAATTTGCTGTACGAGCTTCCGTTTCCGAGATATTTGACAAAAACCGTACAGATTTGAAAAATGATGTGTCAAATGTCCTTGAAATCGGACAAAAACCGTACAGATATGAAAAATTATGTGGTTCAAACGGCTATAAATTTTGAATCGAAAGTCGTAGAGCCTCGCAGATGGGCTCATTCTACTCCTCATCAAATTCTACAGTTAGCATTCCCCAAAGGTAAATTTGCTGTACGAGCTTCCGTTTCCGAGATATTTGACAAAAAACGTACAGATTTGAAAAATGATGTGTCAAATGTCCTTGAAATCGGACAAAAACCGTACAGATATGAAAAATTATGTGGTTCAATCGGCTACATTTTGAATCGAAAGTCGTAGAGCCTCGCAGATGGGCTCATTCGATTCCTCATCAAATTCTACAGTTAGCATTCCCCAAAGGTAAATTTGCTGTACAAGCTTCCGTTTCTGAGATATTTGACAAAAACCGTACAGATTTGAAAAATGATGTGTCAAATGTCCTTGAAATCGGACAAAAACCGTACAGATATGAAAAATTATGTGGTTCAATCGGCTACATTTTGAATCGAAAGTCGTAGAGCCTCGCAGATGGGCTCATTCGATTCCTCATCAAATTCTACAGTTAGCATTCCCCGAAGGTAAATTTGCTGTACGAGCTTCCGTTTCCGAGATATTTGACAAAAACCGTACAGATATGAAAAATGATGTGGTTCAAACGGCTATAACTTTTAAATCGAAAGTCGTAGAGCCTCGCAGATTTGCTCATTCTACTCCTCATCAAATTCTACAGTTAGCATTCCCCAAAGGTAAATTTGCTGTACGAGCTTCCGTTTCCGAGATATTTGACAAAAACCGTACAGATTTGAAAAATGATGTGTCAAATGTCCTTGAGATCGGACAAAAACCGTACAGATATGAAAAATGATGTGGTTCAATCGGCTACATTTTGAATCGAAAGTCGTAGAGCCTCGCAGATGGGCTCATTCTACTCCTCATCAAATTCTACAGTTAGCATTCCCCAAAGGTAAATTTGCTGTACGAGCTTCCGTTTCCGAGATATTTGACAAAAACCGTACAGATTTGAAAAATGATGTGTCAAATGTCCTTGAAATCGGACAAAAAACGTACAGATATGAAAAATTATGTGGTTCAATCGGCTACATTTTGAATCGAAAGTCGTAGAGCCTCGCAGATGGGCTCATTCGATTCCTCATCAAATTCTACAGTTAGCATTCCCCAAAGGTAAATTTGCTGTACGAGCTTCCGTTTCCGAGATATTTGACAAAAACCGTACAGATATGAAAAATTATGTGGTTCAAACGGCTATAACTTTTGAATCGAAAGTCGTAGAGCCTCGCAGATGGGCTCATTCTACTCCTCATCAAATTCTACAGTTAGCATTCCCCGAAGGTAAATTTGCTGTACGAGCTTCCGTTTCCGAGATATTTGACAAAAACCGTACAGATATGAAAAATTATGTGGTTCAAACGGCTATAACTTTTGAATCGAAAGTCGTAGAGCCTCGCAGATTGGCTCATTCTACTCCTCATCAAATTTTACAGTTAGCATTCCCCAAAGGTAAATTTGCTGTACGAGCTTCCGTTTCCGAGATATTTGACAAAAACCGTACAGATTTGAAAAATGATGTGTCAAATGTCCTTGAAATCGGACAAAAACCGTACAGATATGAAAAATTATGTGGTTCAATCGGCTACATTTTGAATCGAAAGTCGTAGAGCCTCGCAGATGGGCTCATTCGATTCCTCATCAAATTCTACAGTTAGCATTCCCCGAAGGTAAATTTGCTGTACGAGCTTCCGTTTCCGAGATATTTGACAAAAACCGTACAGATATGAAAAATGATGTGGTTCAAACGGCTATAACTTTTAAATCGAAAGTCGTAGAGCCTCGCAGATTGGCTCATTCTACTCCTCATCAAATTCTACAGTTAGCATTCCCCAAAGGTAAATTTGCTGTACGAGCTTCCGTTTCCGAGATATTTGACAAAAACCGTACAGATTTGAAAAATGATGTGTCAAATGTCCTTGAAATCGGACAAAAACCGTACAGATATGAAAAATGATGTGGTTCAATCGGCTACATTTTGAATCGAAAGTCGTAGAGCCTCGCAGATGGGCTCATTCTACTCCTCATCAAATTCTACAGTTAGCATTCCCCAAAGGTAAATTTGCTGTACGAGCTTCCGTTTCCGAGATATTTGACAAAAACCGTACAGATTTGAAAAATGATGTGTCAAATGTCCTTGAAATCGGACAAAAAACGTACAGATATGAAAAATTATGTGGTTCAATCGGCTACATTTTGAATCGAAAGTCGTAGAGCCTCGCAGATGGGCTCATTCGATTCCTCATCAAATTCTACAGTTAGCATTCCCCGAAGGTAAATTTGCTGTACGAGCTTCCGTTTCCGAGATATTTGACAAAAACCGTACAGATATGAAAAATTATGTGGTTCAAACGGCTATAACTTTTGAATCGAAAGTCGTAGAGCCTCGCAGATGGGCTCATTCTACTCCTCATCAAATTCTACAGTTAGCATTCCCCGAAGGTAAATTTGCTGTACGAGCTTCCGTTTCCGAGATATTTGACAAAAACCGTACAGATATGAAAAATTATGTGGTTCAAACGGCTATAACTTTTGAATCGAAAGTCGTAGAGCCTCGCAGATTGGCTCATTCTACTCCTCATCAAATTTTACAGTTAGCATTCCCCAAAGGTAAATTTGCTGTACGAGCTTCCGTTTCCGAGATATTTGACAAAAACCGTACAGATTTGAAAAATGATGTGTCAAATGTCCTTGAAATCGGACAAAAACCGTACAGATATGAAAAATTATGTGGTTCAATCGGCTACATTTTGAATCGAAAGTCGTAGAGCCTCGCAGATGGGCTCATTCGATTCCTCATCAAATTCTACAGTTAGCATTCCCCGAAGGTAAATTTGCTGTACGAGCTTCCGTTTCCGAGATATTTGACAAAAACCGTACAGATATGAAAAATTATGTGGTTCAAACGGCTATAACTTTTAAATCGAAAGTCGTAGAGCCTCGCAGATTGGCTCATTCTACTCCTCATCAAATTCTACAGTTAGCATTCCCCAAAGGTAAATTTGCTGTACGAGCTTCCGTTTCCGAGATATTTGACAAAAACCGTACAGATTTGAAAAATGATGTGTCAAATGTCCTTGAAATCGGACAAAAACCGTACAGATATGAAAAATGATGTGGTTCAATCGGCTACATTTTGAATCGAAAGTCGTAGAGCCTCGCAGATGGGCTCATTCTACTCCTCATCAAATTCTACAGTTAGCATTCCCCAAAGGTAAATTTGCTGTACGAGCTTCCGTTTCCGAGATATTTGACAAAAACCGTACAGATTTGAAAAATGATGTGTCAAATGTCCTTGAAATCGGACAAAAAACGTACAGATATGAAAAATTATGTGGTTCAATCGGCTACATTTTGAATCGAAAGTCGTAGAGCCTCGCAGATGGGCTCATTCGATTCCTCATCAAATTCTACAGTTAGCATTCCCCGAAGGTAAATTTGCTGTACGAGCTTCCGTTTCCGAGATATTTGACAAAAACCGTACAGATTTGAAAAATGATGTGTCAAATGTCCTTGAAATCGGACAAAAACCGTACAGATATGAAAAATTATGTGGTTCAATCGGCTACATTTTGAATCGAAAGTCGTAGAGCCTCGCAGATGGGCTCATTCGATTCCTCATCAAATTCTACAGTTAGCATTCCCCGAAGGTAAATTTGCTGTACGAGCTTCCGTTTCCGAGATATTTGACAAAAACCGTACAGATTTGAAAAATGATGTGTCAAATGTCCTTGAAATCGGACAAAAACCGTACAGATATGAAAAATTATGTGGTTCAAACGGCTATAACTTTTGAATCGAAAGTCGTAGAGCCTCGCAGATTGGCTCATTCTACTCCTCATCAAATTCTACAGTTAGCATTCCCCAAAGGTAAATTTGCTGTACGAGCTTCCGTTTCCGAGATATTTGACAAAAACCGTACAGATTTGAAAAAATTATGTGTCAAATGTCCTTGAAATCGGACAAAAACCGTACAGATATGAGAAATTATGTGGTTCAAACGGCTACATTTTGAATCGAAAGTCGTAGAGCCTCGCAGATGGGCTCATTCTACTCCTCATCAAATTCTACAGTTAGCATTCCCCTATGCAGGTAAATTTGCTGTACGAGCTTCCGTTTCCGAGATATTTGACAAAAACCGTACAGATTTGAAAAATGATGTGTCAAATGTCCTTGAAATCGGACAAAAACCGTACAGATATGAAAAATGATGTGGTTCAATCGGCTACATTTTGAATCGAAAGTCGTAGAGCCTCGCAGATGGGCTCATTCTACTCCTCATCAAATTCTACAGTTAGCATTCCCCAAAGGTAAATTTGCTGTACGAGCTTCCGTTTCCGAGATATTTGACAAAAACCGTACAGATTTGAAAAATGATGTGGTTCAAACGGCTATAACTTTTAAATCGAAAGTCGTAGAGCCTCGCAGATTTGCTCATTCTACTCCTCATCAAATTCTACAGTTAGCATTCCCCAAAGGTAAATTTGCTGTACGAGCTTCCGTTTCCGAGATATTTGACAAAAACCGTACAGATTTGAAAAATGATGTGTCAAATGTCCTTGAGATCGGACAAAAACCGTACAGATATGAAAAATGATGTGGTTCAATCGGCTACATTTTGAATCGAAAGTCGTAGAGCCTCGCAGATGGGCTCATTCTACTCCTCATCAAATTCTACAGTTAGCATTCCCCAAAGGTAAATTTGCTGTACGAGCTTCCGTTTCCGAGATATTTGACAAAAACCGTACAGATTTGAAAAATGATGTGTCAAATGTCCTTGAAATCGGACAAAAAACGTACAGATATGAAAAATTATGTGGTTCAATCGGCTACATTTTGAATCGAAAGTCGTAGAGCCTCGCAGATGGGCTCATTCGATTCCTCATCAAATTCTACAGTTAGCATTCCCCAAAGGTAAATTTGCTGTACGAGCTTCCGTTTCCGAGATATTTGACAAAAACCGTACAGATATGAAAAATTATGTGGTTCAAACGGCTATAACTTTTGAATCGAAAGTCGTAGAGCCTCGCAGATGGGCTCATTCTACTCCTCATCAAATTCTACAGTTAGCATTCCCCGAAGGTAAATTTGCTGTACGAGCTTCCGTTTCCGAGATATTTGACAAAAACCGTACAGATATGAAAAATTATGTGGTTCAAACGGCTATAACTTTTGAATCGAAAGTCGTAGAGCCTCGCAGATTGGCTCATTCTACTCCTCATCAAATTTTACAGTTAGCATTCCCCAAAGGTAAATTTGCTGTACGAGCTTCCGTTTCCGAGATATTTGACAAAAACCGTACAGATTTGAAAAATGATGTGTCAAATGTCCTTGAAATCGGACAAAAACCGTACAGATATGAAAAATTATGTGGTTCAATCGGCTACATTTTGAATCGAAAGTCGTAGAGCCTCGCAGATGGGCTCATTCGATTCCTCATCAAATTCTACAGTTAGCATTCCCCGAAGGTAAATTTGCTGTACGAGCTTCCGTTTCCGAGATATTTGACAAAAACCGTACAGATATGAAAAATGATGTGGTTCAAACGGCTATAACTTTTAAATCGAAAGTCGTAGAGCCTCGCAGATTGGCTCATTCTACTCCTCATCAAATTCTACAGTTAGCATTCCCCAAAGGTAAATTTGCTGTACGAGCTTCCGTTTCCGAGATATTTGACAAAAACCGTACAGATTTGAAAAATGATGTGTCAAATGTCCTTGAAATCGGACAAAAACCGTACAGATATGAAAAATGATGTGGTTCAATCGGCTACATTTTGAATCGAAAGTCGTAGAGCCTCGCAGATGGGCTCATTCTACTCCTCATCAAATTCTACAGTTAGCATTCCCCAAAGGTAAATTTGCTGTACGAGCTTCCGTTTCCGAGATATTTGACAAAAACCGTACAGATTTGAAAAATGATGTGTCAAATGTCCTTGAAATCGGACAAAAAACGTACAGATATGAAAAATTATGTGGTTCAATCGGCTACATTTTGAATCGAAAGTCGTAGAGCCTCGCAGATGGGCTCATTCGATTCCTCATCAAATTCTACAGTTAGCATTCCCCGAAGGTAAATTTGCTGTACGAGCTTCCGTTTCCGAGATATTTGACAAAAACCGTACAGATATGAAAAATTATGTGGTTCAAACGGCTATAACTTTTGAATCGAAAGTCGTAGAGCCTCGCAGATGGGCTCATTCTACTCCTCATCAAATTCTACAGTTAGCATTCCCCGAAGGTAAATTTGCTGTACGAGCTTCCGTTTCCGAGATATTTGACAAAAACCGTACAGATATGAAAAATTATGTGGTTCAAACGGCTATAACTTTTGAATCGAAAGTCGTAGAGCCTCGCAGATTGGCTCATTCTACTCCTCATCAAATTTTACAGTTAGCATTCCCCAAAGGTAAATTTGCTGTACGAGCTTCCGTTTCCGAGATATTTGACAAAAACCGTACAGATTTGAAAAATGATGTGTCAAATGTCCTTGAAATCGGACAAAAACCGTACAGATATGAAAAATTATGTGGTTCAATCGGCTACATTTTGAATCGAAAGTCGTAGAGCCTCGCAGATGGGCTCATTCGATTCCTCATCAAATTCTACAGTTAGCATTCCCCGAAGGTAAATTTGCTGTACGAGCTTCCGTTTCCGAGATATTTGACAAAAACCGTACAGATATGAAAAATGATGTGGTTCAAACGGCTATAACTTTTAAATCGAAAGTCGTAGAGCCTCGCAGATTGGCTCATTCTACTCCTCATCAAATTCTACAGTTAGCATTCCCCAAAGGTAAATTTGCTGTACGAGCTTCCGTTTCCGAGATATTTGACAAAAACCGTACAGATTTGAAAAATGATGTGTCAAATGTCCTTGAAATCGGACAAAAACCGTACAGATATGAAAAATGATGTGGTTCAATCGGCTACATTTTGAATCGAAAGTCGTAGAGCCTCGCAGATGGGCTCATTCTACTCCTCATCAAATTCTACAGTTAGCATTCCCCAAAGGTAAATTTGCTGTACGAGCTTCCGTTTCCGAGATATTTGACAAAAACCGTACAGATTTGAAAAATGATGTGTCAAATGTCCTTGAAATCGGACAAAAAACGTACAGATATGAAAAATTATGTGGTTCAATCGGCTACATTTTGAATCGAAAGTCGTAGAGCCTCGCAGATGGGCTCATTCGATTCCTCATCAAATTCTACAGTTAGCATTCCCCGAAGGTAAATTTGCTGTACGAGCTTCCGTTTCCGAGATATTTGACAAAAACCGTACAGATTTGAAAAATGATGTGTCAAATGTCCTTGAAATCGGACAAAAACCGTACAGATATGAAAAATTATGTGGTTCAATCGGCTACATTTTGAATCGAAAGTCGTAGAGCCTCGCAGATGGGCTCATTCGATTCCTCATCAAATTCTACAGTTAGCATTCCCCGAAGGTAAATTTGCTGTACGAGCTTCCGTTTCCGAGATATTTGACAAAAACCGTACAGATTTGAAAAATGATGTGTCAAATGTCCTTGAAATCGGACAAAAACCGTACAGATATGAAAAATTATGTGGTTCAAACGGCTATAACTTTTGAATCGAAAGTCGTAGAGCCTCGCAGATTGGCTCATTCTACTCCTCATCAAATTCTACAGTTAGCATTCCCCAAAGGTAAATTTGCTGTACGAGCTTCCGTTTCCGAGATATTTGACAAAAACCGTACAGATTTGAAAAAATGATGTGTCAAATGTCCTTGAAATCGGACAAAAACCGTACAGATATGAGAAATTATGTGGTTCAAACGGCTACATTTTGAATCGAAAGTCGTAGAGCCTCGCAGATGGGCTCATTCTACTCCTCATCAAATTCTACAGTTAGCATTCCCCTATGCAGGTAAATTTGCTGTACGAGCTTCCGTTTCCGAGATATTTGACAAAAACCGTACAGATTTGAAAAATGATGTGTCAAATGTCCTTGAAATCGGACAAAAACCGTACAGATATGAAAAATGATGTGGTTCAATCGGCTACATTTTGAATCGAAAGTCGTAGAGCCTCGCAGATGGGCTCATTCTACTCCTCATCAAATTCTACAGTTAGCATTCCCCAAAGGTAAATTTGCTGTACGAGCTTCCGTTTCCGAGATATTTGACAAAAACCGTACAGATTTGAAAAATGATGTGTGAAATGTCCTTGAAATCGGACAAAAACCGTACAGATATGAAAAATGATGTGGTTCAATCGGCTACATTTTGAATCGAAAGTCGTAGAGCCTCGCAGATGGGCTCATTCGATTCCTCATCAAATTCTACAGTTAGCATTCCCCTGTGCAGGTAAATTTGCTGTACGAGCTTCCGTTTCCGAGATATTTGACAAAAACCGTACAGATATGAAAAATTATGTGGTTCAAACGGCTATAACTTTTGAATCGAAAGTCGTAGAGCCTCGCAGATTGGCTCATTCTACTCCTCATCAAATTTTACAGTTAGCATTCCCCAAAGGTAAATTTGCTGTACGAGCTTCCGTTTCCGAGATATTTGACAAAAACCGTACAGATTTGAAAAATGATGTGTCAAATGTCCTTGAAATCGGACAAAAACCGTACAGATATGAAAAATTATGTGGTTCAATCGGCTACATTTTGAATCGAAAGTCGTAGAGCCTCGCAGATGGGCTCATTCGATTCCTCATCAAATTCTACAGTTAGCATTCCCCGAAGGTAAATTTGCTGTACGAGCTTCCGTTTCCGAGATATTTGACAAAAACCGTACAGATATGAAAAATGATGTGGTTCAAACGGCTATAACTTTTAAATCGAAAGTCGTAGAGCCTCGCAGATTGGCTCATTCTACTCCTCATCAAATTCTACAGTTAGCATTCCCCAAAGGTAAATTTGCTGTACGAGCTTCCGTTTCCGAGATATTTGACAAAAACCGTACAGATTTGAAAAATGATGTGTCAAATGTCCTTGAAATCGGACAAAAACCGTACAGATATGAAAAATGATGTGGTTCAATCGGCTACATTTTGAATCGAAAGTCGTAGAGCCTCGCAGATGGGCTCATTCTACTCCTCATCAAATTCTACAGTTAGCATTCCCCAAAGGTAAATTTGCTGTACGAGCTTCCGTTTCCGAGATATTTGACAAAAACCGTACAGATTTGAAAAATGATGTGTCAAATGTCCTTGAAATCGGACAAAAACCGTACAGATATGAAAAATTATGTGGTTCAATCGGCTACATTTTGAATCGAAAGTCGTAGAGCCTCGCAGATGGGCTCATTCGATTCCTCATCAAATTCTACAGTTAGCATTCCCCGAAGGTAAATTTGCTGTACGAGCTTCCGTTTCCGAGATATTTGACAAAAACCGTACAGATATGAAAAATTATGTGGTTCAAACGGCTATAACTTTTGAATCGAAAGTCGTAGAGCCTCGCAGATGGGCTCATTCTACTCCTCATCAAATTCTACAGTTAGCATTCCCCGAAGGTAAATTTGCTGTACGAGCTTCCGTTTCCGAGATATTTGACAAAAACCGTACAGATATGAAAAATTATGTGGTTCAAACGGCTATAACTTTTGAATCGAAAGTCGTAGAGCCTCGCAGATTGGCTCATTCTACTCCTCATCAAATTTTACAGTTAGCATTCCCCAAAGGTAAATTTGCTGTACGAGCTTCCGTTTCCGAGATATTTGACAAAAACCGTACAGATTTGAAAAATGATGTGTCAAATGTCCTTGAAATCGGACAAAAACCGTACAGATATGAAAAATTATGTGGTTCAATCGGCTACATTTTGAATCGAAAGTCGTAGAGCCTCGCAGATGGGCTCATTCGATTCCTCATCAAATTCTACAGTTAGCATTCCCCGAAGGTAAATTTGCTGTACGAGCTTCCGTTTCCGAGATATTTGACAAAAACCGTACAGATATGAAAAATGATGTGGTTCAAACGGCTATAACTTTTAAATCGAAAGTCGTAGAGCCTCGCAGATTGGCTCATTCTACTCCTCATCAAATTCTACAGTTAGCATTCCCCAAAGGTAAATTTGCTGTACGAGCTTCCGTTTCCGAGATATTTGACAAAAACCGTACAGATTTGAAAAATGATGTGTCAAATGTCCTTGAAATCGGACAAAAACCGTACAGATATGAAAAATGATGTGGTTCAATCGGCTACATTTTGAATCGAAAGTCGTAGAGCCTCGCAGATGGGCTCATTCTACTCCTCATCAAATTCTACAGTTAGCATTCCCCAAAGGTAAATTTGCTGTACGAGCTTCCGTTTCCGAGATATTTGACAAAAACCGTACAGATTTGAAAAATGATGTGTCAAATGTCCTTGAAATCGGACAAAAACCGTACAGATATGAAAAATGATGTGGTTCAATCGGCTACATTTTGAATCGAAAGTCGTAGAGCCTCGCAGATGGGCTCATTCTACTCCTCATCAAATTCTACAGTTAGCATTCCCCAAAGGTAAATTTGCTGTACGAGCTTCCGTTTCCGAGATATTTGACAAAAACCGTACAGATTTGAAAAATGATGTGTCAAATGTCCTTGAAATCGGACAAAAAACGTACAGATATGAAAAATTATGTGGTTCAATCGGCTACATTTTGAATCGAAAGTCGTAGAGCCTCGCAGATGGGCTCATTCGATTCCTCATCAAATTCTACAGTTAGCATTCCCCGAAGGTAAATTTGCTGTACGAGCTTCCGTTTCCGAGATATTTGACAAAAACCGTACAGATTTGAAAAATGATGTGTCAAATGTCCTTGAAATCGGACAAAAACCGTACAGATATGAAAAATTATGTGGTTCAATCGGCTACATTTTGAATCGAAAGTCGTAGAGCCTCGCAGATGGGCTCATTCGATTCCTCATCAAATTCTACAGTTAGCATTCCCCGAAGGTAAATTTGCTGTACGAGCTTCCGTTTCCGAGATATTTGACAAAAACCGTACAGATTTGAAAAATGATGTGTCAAATGTCCTTGAAATCGGACAAAAACCGTACAGATATGAAAAATTATGTGGTTCAAACGGCTATAACTTTTGAATCGAAAGTCGTAGAGCCTCGCAGATTGGCTCATTCTACTCCTCATCAAATTCTACAGTTAGCATTCCCCAAAGGTAAATTTGCTGTACGAGCTTCCGTTTCCGAGATATTTGACAAAAACCGTACAGATTTGAAAAAATGATGTGTCAAATGTCCTTGAAATCGGACAAAAACCGTACAGATATGAGAAATTATGTGGTTCAAACGGCTACATTTTGAATCGAAAGTCGTAGAGCCTCGCAGATGGGCTCATTCTACTCCTCATCAAATTCTACAGTTAGCATTCCCCTATGCAGGTAAATTTGCTGTACGAGCTTCCGTTTCCGAGATATTTGACAAAAACCGTACAGATTTGAAAAATGATGTGTCAAATGTCCTTGAAATCGGACAAAAACCGTACAGATATGAAAAATGATGTGGTTCAATCGGCTACATTTTGAATCGAAAGTCGTAGAGCCTCGCAGATGGGCTCATTCTACTCCTCATCAAATTCTACAGTTAGCATTCCCCAAAGGTAAATTTGCTGTACGAGCTTCCGTTTCCGAGATATTTGACAAAAACCGTACAGATTTGAAAAATGATGTGTGAAATGTCCTTGAAATCGGACAAAAACCGTACAGATATGAAAAATGATGTGGTTCAATCGGCTACATTTTGAATCGAAAGTCGTAGAGCCTCGCAGATGGGCTCATTCGATTCCTCATCAAATTCTACAGTTAGCATTCCCCTGTGCAGGTAAATTTGCTGTACGAGCTTCCGTTTCCGAGATATTTGACAAAAACCGTACAGATATGAAAAATTATGTGGTTCAAACGGCTATAACTTTTGAATCGAAAGTCGTAGAGCCTCGCAGATGGGCTCATTCTACTCCTCATCAAATTCTACAGTTAGCATTCCCCGAAGGTAAATTTGCTGTACGAGCTTCCGTTTCCGAGATATTTGACAAAAACTGTACAGATATGAAAAATTATGTGGTTCAAACGGCTATAACTTTTGAATCGAAAGTCGTAGAGCCTCGCAGATTGGCTCATTCTACTCCTCATCAAATTTTACAGTTAGCATTCCCCAAAGGTAAATTTGCTGTACGAGCTTCCGTTTCCGAGATATTTGACAAAAACCGTACAGATTTGAAAAATGATGTGTCAAATGTCCTTGAAATCGGACAAAAACCGTACAGATATGAAAAATTATGTGGTTCAATCGGCTACATTTTGAATCGAAAGTCGTAGAGCCTCGCAGATGGGCTCATTCGATTCCTCATCAAATTCTACAGTTAGCATTCCCCGAAGGTAAATTTGCTGTACGAGCTTCCGTTTCCGAGATATTTGACAAAAACCGTACAGATATGAAAAATGATGTGGTTCAAACGGCTATAACTTTTAAATCGAAAGTCGTAGAGCCTCGCAGATTGGCTCATTCTACTCCTCATCAAATTCTACAGTTAGCATTCCCCAAAGGTAAATTTGCTGTACGAGCTTCCGTTTCCGAGATATTTGACAAAAAACGTACAGATTTGAAAAATGATGTGTCAAATGTCCTTGAAATCGGACAAAAACCGTACAGATATGAAAAATGATGTGGTTCAATCGGCTACATTTTGAATCGAAAGTCGTAGAGCCTCGCAGATGGGCTCATTCTACTCCTCATCAAATTCTACAGTTAGCATTCCCCAAAGGTAAATTTGCTGTACGAGCTTCCGTTTCCGAGATATTTGACAAAAACCATACAGATTTGAAAAATGATGTGTCAATGTCCTTGAAATCGGACAAAAACCGTACAGATATGAAAAATTATGTGGTTCAATCGGCTACATTTTGAATCGAAAGTCGTAGAGCCTCGCAGATGGGCTCATTCGATTCCTCATCAAATTCTACAGTTAGCATTCCCCGAAGGTAAATTTGCTGTACGAGCTTCCGTTTCCGAGATATTTGACAAAAACCGTACAGATTTGAAAAATGATGTGTCAAATGTCCTTGAAATCGGACAAAAACCGTACAGATATGAAAAATTATGTGGTTCAATCGGCTACATTTTGAATCGAAAGTCGTAGAGCCTCGCAGATGGGCTCATTCGATTCCTCATCAAATTCTACAGTTAGCATTCCCCGAAGGTAAATTTGCTGTACGAGCTTCCGTTTCCGAGATATTTGACAAAAACCGTACAGATTTGAAAAATGATGTGTCAAATGTCCTTGAAATCGGACAAAAACCGTACAGATATGAAAAATTATGTGGTTCAATCGGCTACATTTTGAATCGAAAGTCGTAGAGCCTCGCAGATGGGCTCATTCGATTCCTCATCAAATTCTACAGTTAGCATTCCCCGAAGGTAAATTTGCTGTACGAGCTTCCGTTTCCGAGATATTTGACAAAAACCGTACAGATATGAAAAATTATGTGGTTCAAACGGCTATAACTTTTGAATCGAAAGTCGTAGAGCCTCGCAGATGGGCTCATTCTACTCCTCATCAAATTCTACAGTTAGCATTCCCCGAAGGTAAATTTGCTGTACGAGCTTCCGTTTCCGAGATATTTGACAAAAACCGTACAGATATGAAAAATTATGTGGTTCAAACGGCTATAACTTTTGAATCGAAAGTCGTAGAGCCTCGCAGATTGGCTCATTCTACTCCTCATCAAATTTTACAGTTAGCATTCCCCAAAGGTAAATTTGCTGTACGAGCTTCCGTTTCCGAGATATTTGACAAAAACCGTACAGATTTGAAAAATGATGTGTCAAATGTCCTTGAAATCGGACAAAAACCGTACAGATATGAAAAATTATGTGGTTCAATCGGCTACATTTTGAATCGAAAGTCGTAGAGCCTCGCAGATGGGCTCATTCGATTCCTCATCAAATTCTACAGTTAGCATTCCCCGAAGGTAAATTTGCTGTACGAGCTTCCGTTTCCGAGATATTTGACAAAAACCGTACAGATATGAAAAATGATGTGGTTCAAACGGCTATAACTTTTAAATCGAAAGTCGTAGAGCCTCGCAGATTGGCTCATTCTACTCCTCATCAAATTCTACAGTTAGCATTCCCCAAAGGTAAATTTGCTGTACGAGCTTCCGTTTCCGAGATATTTGACAAAAACCGTACAGATTTGAAAAATGATGTGTCAAATGTCCTTGAAATCGGACAAAAACCGTACAGATATGAAAAATGATGTGGTTCAATCGGCTACATTTTGAATCGAAAGTCGTAGAGCCTCGCAGATGGGCTCATTCTACTCCTCATCAAATTCTACAGTTAGCATTCCCCAAAGGTAAATTTGCTGTACGAGCTTCCGTTTCCGAGATATTTGACAAAAACCGTACAGATTTGAAAAATGATGTGTCAAATGTCCTTGAAATCGGACAAAAAACGTACAGATATGAAAAATTATGTGGTTCAATCGGCTACATTTTGAATCGAAAGTCGTAGAGCCTCGCAGATGGGCTCATTCGATTCCTCATCAAATTCTACAGTTAGCATTCCCCGAAGGTAAATTTGCTGTACGAGCTTCCGTTTCCGAGATATTTGACAAAAACCGTACAGATTTGAAAAATGATGTGTCAAATGTCCTTGAAATCGGACAAAAACCGTACAGATATGAAAAATTATGTGGTTCAATCGGCTACATTTTGAATCGAAAGTCGTAGAGCCTCGCAGATGGGCTCATTCGATTCCTCATCAAATTCTACAGTTAGCATTCCCCGAAGGTAAATTTGCTGTACGAGCTTCCGTTTCCGAGATATTTGACAAAAACCGTACAGATTTGAAAAATGATGTGTCAAATGTCCTTGAAATCGGACAAAAACCGTACAGATATGAAAAATTATGTGGTTCAAACGGCTATAACTTTTGAATCGAAAGTCGTAGAGCCTCGCAGATTGGCTCATTCTACTCCTCATCAAATTCTACAGTTAGCATTCCCCAAAGGTAAATTTGCTGTACGAGCTTCCGTTTCCGAGATATTTGACAAAAACCGTACAGATTTGAAAAAATGATGTGTCAAATGTCCTTGAAATCGGACAAAAACCGTACAGATATGAGAAATTATGTGGTTCAAACGGCTACATTTTGAATCGAAAGTCGTAGAGCCTCGCAGATGGGCTCATTCTACTCCTCATCAAATTCTACAGTTAGCATTCCCCTATGCAGGTAAATTTGCTGTACGAGCTTCCGTTTCCGAGATATTTGACAAAAACCGTACAGATTTGAAAAATGATGTGTCAAATGTCCTTGAAATCGGACAAAAACCGTACAGATATGAAAAATTATGTGGTTCAATCGGCTACATTTTGAATCGAAAGTCGTAGAGCCTCGCAGATGGGCTCATTCTACTCCTCATCAAATTCTACAGTTAGCATTCCCCAAAGGTAAATTTGCTGTACGAGCTTCCGTTTCCGAGATATTTGACAAAAACCGTACAGATTTGAAAAATGATGTGTGAAATGTCCTTGAAATCGGACAAAAACCGTACAGATATGAAAAATGATGTGGTTCAATCGGCTACATTTTGAATCGAAAGTCGTAGAGCCTCGCAGATGGGCTCATTCGATTCCTCATCAAATTCTACAGTTAGCATTCCCCTGTGCAGGTAAATTTGCTGTACGAGCTTCCGTTTCCGAGATATTTGACAAAAACCGTACAGATATGAAAAATTATGTGGTTCAAACGGCTATAACTTTTGAATCGAAAGTCGTAGAGCCTCGCAGATGGGCTCATTCTACTCCTCATCAAATTCTACAGTTAGCATTCCCCGAAGGTAAATTTGCTGTACGAGCTTCCGTTTCCGAGATATTTGACAAAAACCGTACAGATATGAAAAATTATGTGGTTCAAACGGCTATAACTTTTGAATCGAAAGTCGTAGAGCCTCGCAGATTGGCTCATTCTACTCCTCATCAAATTTTACAGTTAGCATTCCCCAAAGGTAAATTTGCTGTACGAGCTTCCGTTTCCGAGATATTTGACAAAAACCGTACAGATTTGAAAAATGATGTGTCAAATGTCCTTGAAATCGGACAAAAACCGTACAGATATGAAAAATTATGTGGTTCAATCGGCTACATTTTGAATCGAAAGTCGTAGAGCCTCGCAGATGGGCTCATTCGATTCCTCATCAAATTCTACAGTTAGCATTCCCCGAAGGTAAATTTGCTGTACGAGCTTCCGTTTCCGAGATATTTGACAAAAACCGTACAGATATGAAAAATGATGTGGTTCAAACGGCTATAACTTTTAAATCGAAAGTCGTAGAGCCTCGCAGATTGGCTCATTCTACTCCTCATCAAATTCTACAGTTAGCATTCCCCAAAGGTAAATTTGCTGTACGAGCTTCCGTTTCCGAGATATTTGACAAAAACCGTACAGATTTGAAAAATGATGTGTCAAATGTCCTTGAAATCGGACAAAAACCGTACAGATATGAAAAATGATGTGGTTCAATCGGCTACATTTTGAATCGAAAGTCGTAGAGCCTCGCAGATGGGCTCATTCTACTCCTCATCAAATTCTACAGTTAGCATTCCCCAAAGGTAAATTTGCTGTACGAGCTTCCGTTTCCGAGATATTTGACAAAAACCGTACAGATTTGAAAAATGATGTGTCAAATGTCCTTGAAATCGGACAAAAACCGTACAGATATGAAAAATTATGTGGTTCAATCGGCTACATTTTGAATCGAAAGTCGTAGAGCCTCGCAGATGGGCTCATTCGATTCCTCATCAAATTCTACAGTTAGCATTCCCCGAAGGTAAATTTGCTGTACGAGCTTCCGTTTCCGAGATATTTGACAAAAACCGTACAGATATGAAAAATTATGTGGTTCAAACGGCTATAACTTTTGAATCGAAAGTCGTAGAGCCTCGCAGATGGGCTCATTCTACTCCTCATCAAATTCTACAGTTAGCATTCCCCGAAGGTAAATTTGCTGTACGAGCTTCCGTTTCCGAGATATTTGACAAAACCGTACAGATATGAAAAATTATGTGGTTCAAACGGCTATAACTTTTGAATCGAAAGTCGTAGAGCCTCGCAGATTGGCTCATTCTACTCCTCATCAAATTTTACAGTTAGCATTCCCCAAAGGTAAATTTGCTGTACGAGCTTCCGTTTCCGAGATATTTGACAAAAACCGTACAGATTTGAAAAATGATGTGTCAAATGTCCTTGAAATCGGACAAAAACCGTACAGATATGAAAAATTATGTGGTTCAATCGGCTACATTTTGAATCGAAAGTCGTAGAGCCTCGCAGATGGGCTCATTCGATTCCTCATCAAATTCTACAGTTAGCATTCCCCGAAGGTAAATTTGCTGTACGAGCTTCCGTTTCCGAGATATTTGACAAAAACCGTACAGATATGAAAAATGATGTGGTTCAAACGGCTATAACTTTTAAATCGAAAGTCGTAGAGCCTCGCAGATTGGCTCATTCTACTCCTCATCAAATTCTACAGTTAGCATTCCCCAAAGGTAAATTTGCTGTACGAGCTTCCGTTTCCGAGATATTTGACAAAAACCGTACAGATTTGAAAAATGATGTGTCAAATGTCCTTGAAATCGGACAAAAACCGTACAGATATGAAAAATGATGTGGTTCAATCGGCTACATTTTGAATCGAAAGTCGTAGAGCCTCGCAGATGGGCTCATTCTACTCCTCATCAAATTCTACAGTTAGCATTCCCCAAAGGTAAATTTGCTGTACGAGCTTCCGTTT
The DNA here is from genome assembly GCF_949987555.1 of Borostomias antarcticus. Lineage (NCBI taxonomy): Eukaryota > Metazoa > Chordata > Actinopteri > Stomiiformes > Stomiidae > Borostomias > Borostomias antarcticus. The sequence continues at coordinate 1,729,118 of NW_028176821.1, forward strand.
CCGAGATATTTGACAAAAACCGTACAGATTTGAAAAATGATGTGTCAAATGTCCTTGAAATCGGACAAAAAACGTACAGATATGAAAAATTATGTGGTTCAATCGGCTACATTTTGAATCGAAAGTCGTAGAGCCTCGCAGATGGGCTCATTCGATTCCTCATCAAATTCTACAGTTAGCATTCCCCGAAGGTAAATTTGCTGTACGAGCTTCCGTTTCCGAGATATTTGACAAAAACCGTACAGATTTGAAAAATGATGTGTCAAATGTCCTTGAAATCGGACAAAAACCGTACAGATATGAAAAATTATGTGGTTCAAACGGCTATAACTTTTGAATCGAAAGTCGTAGAGCCTCGCAGATTGGCTCATTCTACTCCTCATCAAATTCTACAGTTAGCATTCCCCAAAGGTAAATTTGCTGTACGAGCTTCCGTTTCCGAGATATTTGACAAAAACCGTACAGATTTGAAAAATGATGTGTGAAATGTCCTTGAAATCGGACAAAAACCGTACAGATATGAAAAATGATGTGGTTCAATCGGCTACATTTTGAATCGAAAGTCGTAGAGCCTCGCAGATGGGCTCATTCGATTCCTCATCAAATTCTACAGTTAGCATTCCCCTGTGCAGGTAAATTTGCTGTACGAGCTTCCGTTTCCGAGATATTTGACAAAAACCGTACAGATATGAAAAATTATGTGGTTCAAACGGCTATAACTTTTGAATCGAAAGTCGTAGAGCCTCGCAGATGGGCTCATTCTACTCCTCATCAAATTCTACAGTTAGCATTCCCCGAAGGTAAATTTGCTGTACGAGCTTCCGTTTCCGAGATATTTGACAAAAACCGTACAGATATGAAAAATTATGTGGTTCAAACGGCTATAACTTTTGAATCGAAAGTCGTAGAGCCTCGCAGATTGGCTCATTCTACTCCTCATCAAATTTTACAGTTAGCATTCCCCAAAGGTAAATTTGCTGTACGAGCTTCCGTTTCCGAGATATTTGACAAAAACCGTACAGATTTGAAAAATGATGTGTCAAATGTCCTTGAAATCGGACAAAAACCGTACAGATATGAAAAATTATGTGGTTCAATCGGCTACATTTTGAATCGAAAGTCGTAGAGCCTCGCAGATGGGCTCATTCGATTCCTCATCAAATTCTACAGTTAGCATTCCCCGAAGGTAAATTTGCTGTACGAGCTTCCGTTTCCGAGATATTTGACAAAAACCGTACAGATATGAAAAATGATGTGGTTCAAACGGCTATAACTTTTAAATCGAAAGTCGTAGAGCCTCGCAGATTGGCTCATTCTACTCCTCATCAAATTCTACAGTTAGCATTCCCCAAAGGTAAATTTGCTGTACGAGCTTCCGTTTCCGAGATATTTGACAAAAACCGTACAGATTTGAAAAATGATGTGTCAAATGTCCTTGAAATCGGACAAAAACCGTACAGATATGAAAAATGATGTGGTTCAATCGGCTACATTTTGAATCGAAAGTCGTAGAGCCTCGCAGATGGGCTCATTCTACTCCTCATCAAATTCTACAGTTAGCATTCCCCAAAGGTAAATTTGCTGTACGAGCTTCCGTTTCCGAGATATTTGACAAAAACCGTACAGATTTGAAAAATGATGTGTCAAATGTCCTTGAAATCGGACAAAAACCGTACAGATATGAAAAATTATGTGGTTCAATCGGCTACATTTTGAATCGAAAGTCGTAGAGCCTCGCAGATGGGCTCATTCGATTCCTCATCAAATTCTACAGTTAGCATTCCCCGAAGGTAAATTTGCTGTACGAGCTTCCGTTTCCGAGATATTTGACAAAAACCGTACAGATATGAAAAATTATGTGGTTCAAACGGCTATAACTTTTGAATCGAAAGTCGTAGAGCCTCGCAGATGGGCTCATTCTACTCCTCATCAAATTCTACAGTTAGCATTCCCCGAAGGTAAATTTGCTGTACGAGCTTCCGTTTCCGAGATATTTGACAAAACCGTACAGATATGAAAAATTATGTGGTTCAAACGGCTATAACTTTTGAATCGAAAGTCGTAGAGCCTCGCAGATTGGCTCATTCTACTCCTCATCAAATTTTACAGTTAGCATTCCCCAAAGGTAAATTTGCTGTACGAGCTTCCGTTTCCGAGATATTTGACAAAAACCGTACAGATTTGAAAAATGATGTGTCAAATGTCCTTGAAATCGGACAAAAACCGTACAGATATGAAAAATTATGTGGTTCAATCGGCTACATTTTGAATCGAAAGTCGTAGAGCCTCGCAGATGGGCTCATTCGATTCCTCATCAAATTCTACAGTTAGCATTCCCCGAAGGTAAATTTGCTGTACGAGCTTCCGTTTCCGAGATATTTGACAAAAACCGTACAGATATGAAAAATGATGTGGTTCAAACGGCTATAACTTTTAAATCGAAAGTCGTAGAGCCTCGCAGATTGGCTCATTCTACTCCTCATCAAATTCTACAGTTAGCATTCCCCAAAGGTAAATTTGCTGTACGAGCTTCCGTTTCCGAGATATTTGACAAAAACCGTACAGATTTGAAAAATGATGTGTCAAATGTCCTTGAAATCGGACAAAAACCGTACAGATATGAAAAATGATGTGGTTCAATCGGCTACATTTTGAATCGAAAGTCGTAGAGCCTCGCAGATGGGCTCATTCTACTCCTCATCAAATTCTACAGTTAGCATTCCCCAAAGGTAAATTTGCTGTACGAGCTTCCGTTTCCGAGATATTTGACAAAAACCGTACAGATTTGAAAAATGATGTGTCAAATGTCCTTGAAATCGGACAAAAAACGTACAGATATGAAAAATTATGTGGTTCAATCGGCTACATTTTGAATCGAAAGTCGTAGAGCCTCGCAGATGGGCTCATTCGATTCCTCATCAAATTCTACAGTTAGCATTCCCCGAAGGTAAATTTGCTGTACGAGCTTCCGTTTCCGAGATATTTGACAAAAACCGTACAGATTTGAAAAATGATGTGTCAAATGTCCTTGAAATCGGACAAAAACCGTACAGATATGAAAAATTATGTGGTTCAAACGGCTATAACTTTTGAATCGAAAGTCGTAGAGCCTCGCAGATTGGCTCATTCTACTCCTCATCAAATTCTACAGTTAGCATTCCCCAAAGGTAAATTTGCTGTACGAGCTTCCGTTTCCGAGATATTTGACAAAAACCGTACAGATTTGAAAAAATGATGTGTCAAATGTCCTTGAAATCGGACAAAAACCGTACAGATATGAGAAATTATGTGGTTCAAACGGCTACATTTTGAATCGAAAGTCGTAGAGCCTCGCAGATGGGCTCATTCTACTCCTCATCAAATTCTACAGTTAGCATTCCCCTATGCAGGTAAATTTGCTGTACGAGCTTCCGTTTCCGAGATATTTGACAAAAACCGTACAGATTTGAAAAATGATGTGTCAAATGTCCTTGAAATCGGACAAAAACCGTACAGATATGAAAAATGATGTGGTTCAATCGGCTACATTTTGAATCGAAAGTCGTAGAGCCTCGCAGATGGGCTCATTCTACTCCTCATCAAATTCTACAGTTAGCATTCCCCAAAGGTAAATTTGCTGTACGAGCTTCCGTTTCCGAGATATTTGACAAAAACCGTACAGATTTGAAAAATGATGTGTGAAATGTCCTTGAAATCGGACAAAAACCGTACAGATATGAAAAATGATGTGGTTCAATCGGCTACATTTTGAATCGAAAGTCGTAGAGCCTCGCAGATGGGCTCATTCGATTCCTCATCAAATTCTACAGTTAGCATTCCCCTGTGCAGGTAAATTTGCTGTACGAGCTTCCGTTTCCGAGATATTTGACAAAAACCGTACAGATATGAAAAATTATGTGGTTCAAACGGCTATAACTTTTGAATCGAAAGTCGTAGAGCCTCGCAGATGGGCTCATTCTACTCCTCATCAAATTCTACAGTTAGCATTCCCCGAAGGTAAATTTGCTGTACGAGCTTCCGTTTCCGAGATATTTGACAAAAACCGTACAGATATGAAAAATTATGTGGTTCAAACGGCTATAACTTTTGAATCGAAAGTCGTAGAGCCTCGCAGATTGGCTCATTCTACTCCTCATCAAATTTTACAGTTAGCATTCCCCAAAGGTAAATTTGCTGTACGAGCTTCCGTTTCCGAGATATTTGACAAAAACCGTACAGATTTGAAAAATGATGTGTCAAATGTCCTTGAAATCGGACAAAAACCGTACAGATATGAAAAATTATGTGGTTCAATCGGCTACATTTTGAATCGAAAGTCGTAGAGCCTCGCAGATGGGCTCATTCGATTCCTCATCAAATTCTACAGTTAGCATTCCCCGAAGGTAAATTTGCTGTACGAGCTTCCGTTTCCGAGATATTTGACAAAAACCGTACAGATATGAAAAATGATGTGGTTCAAACGGCTATAACTTTTAAATCGAAAGTCGTAGAGCCTCGCAGATTGGCTCATTCTACTCCTCATCAAATTCTACAGTTAGCATTCCCCAAAGGTAAATTTGCTGTACGAGCTTCCGTTTCCGAGATATTTGACAAAAACCGTACAGATTTGAAAAATGATGTGTCAAATGTCCTTGAAATCGGACAAAAACCGTACAGATATGAAAAATGATGTGGTTCAATCGGCTACATTTTGAATCGAAAGTCGTAGAGCCTCGCAGATGGGCTCATTCTACTCCTCATCAAATTCTACAGTTAGCATTCCCCAAAGGTAAATTTGCTGTACGAGCTTCCGTTTCCGAGATATTTGACAAAAACCGTACAGATTTGAAAAATGATGTGTCAATGTCCTTGAAATCGGACAAAAAACGTACAGATATGAAAAATTATGTGGTTCAATCGGCTACATTTTGAATCGAAAGTCGTAGAGCCTCGCAGATGGGCTCATTCGATTCCTCATCAAATTCTACAGTTAGCATTCCCCGAAGGTAAATTTGCTGTACGAGCTTCCGTTTCCGAGATATTTGACAAAAACCGTACAGATTTGAAAAATGATGTGTCAAATGTCCTTGAAATCGGACAAAAACCGTACAGATATGAAAAATTATGTGGTTCAATCGGCTACATTTTGAATCGAAAGTCGTAGAGCCTCGCAGATGGGCTCATTCGATTCCTCATCAAATTCTACAGTTAGCATTCCCCGAAGGTAAATTTGCTGTACGAGCTTCCGTTTCCGAGATATTTGACAAAAAACGTACAGATTTGAAAAATGATGTGTCAAATGTCCTTGAAATCGGACAAAAACCGTACAGATATGAAAAATTATGTGGTTCAAACGGCTATAAATTTTGAATCGAAAGTCGTAGAGCCTCGCAGATGGGCTCATTCTACTCCTCATCAAATTCTACAGTTAGCATTCCCCAAAGGTAAATTTGCTGTACGAGCTTCCGTTTCCGAGATATTTGACAAAAAACGTACAGATTTGAAAAATGATGTGTCAAATGTCCTTGAAATCGGACAAAAACCGTACAGATATGAAAAATTATGTGGTTCAATCGGCTACATTTTGAATCGAAAGTCGTAGAGCCTCGCAGATGGGCTCATTCGATTCCTCATCAAATTCTACAGTTAGCATTCCCCAAAGGTAAATTTGCTGTACGAGCTTCCGTTTCCGAGATATTTGACAAAAACCGTACAGATTTGAAAAATGATGTGTCAAATGTCCTTGAAATCGGACAAAAACCGTACAGATATGAAAAATTATGTGGTTCAATCGGCTACATTTTGAATCGAAAGTCGTAGAGCCTCGCAGATGGGCTCATTCGATTCCTCATCAAATTCTACAGTTAGCATTCCCCGAAGGTAAATTTGCTGTACGAGCTTCCGTTTCCGAGATATTTGACAAAAACCGTACAGATATGAAAAATTATGTGGTTCAAACGGCTATAACTTTTGAATCGAAAGTCGTAGAGCCTCGCAGATGGGCTCATTCTACTCCTCATCAAATTCTACAGTTAGCATTCCCCGAAGGTAAATTTGCTGTACGAGCTTCCGTTTCCGAGATATTTGACAAAACCGTACAGATATGAAAAATTATGTGGTTCAAACGGCTATAACTTTTGAATCGAAAGTCGTAGAGCCTCGCAGATTGGCTCATTCTACTCCTCATCAAATTTTACAGTTAGCATTCCCCAAAGGTAAATTTGCTGTACGAGCTTCCGTTTCCGAGATATTTGACAAAAACCGTACAGATTTGAAAAATGATGTGTCAAATGTCCTTGAAATCGGACAAAAACCGTACAGATATGAAAAATTATGTGGTTCAATCGGCTACATTTTGAATCGAAAGTCGTAGAGCCTCGCAGATGGGCTCATTCGATTCCTCATCAAATTCTACAGTTAGCATTCCCCGAAGGTAAATTTGCTGTACGAGCTTCCGTTTCCGAGATATTTGACAAAAACCGTACAGATATGAAAAATGATGTGGTTCAAACGGCTATAACTTTTAAATCGAAAGTCGTAGAGCCTCGCAGATTGGCTCATTCTACTCCTCATCAAATTCTACAGTTAGCATTCCCCAAAGGTAAATTTGCTGTACGAGCTTCCGTTTCCGAGATATTTGACAAAAACCGTACAGATTTGAAAAATGATGTGTCAAATGTCCTTGAAATCGGACAAAAACCGTACAGATATGAAAAATGATGTGGTTCAATCGGCTACATTTTGAATCGAAAGTCGTAGAGCCTCGCAGATGGGCTCATTCTACTCCTCATCAAATTCTACAGTTAGCATTCCCCAAAGGTAAATTTGCTGTACGAGCTTCCGTTTCCGAGATATTTGACAAAAACCGTACAGATTTGAAAAATGATGTGTCAAATGTCCTTGAAATCGGACAAAAAACGTACAGATATGAAAAATTATGTGGTTCAATCGGCTACATTTTGAATCGAAAGTCGTAGAGCCTCGCAGATGGGCTCATTCGATTCCTCATCAAATTCTACAGTTAGCATTCCCCGAAGGTAAATTTGCTGTACGAGCTTCCGTTTCCGAGATATTTGACAAAAACCGTACAGATTTGAAAAATGATGTGTCAAATGTCCTTGAAATCGGACAAAAACCGTACAGATATGAAAAATTATGTGGTTCAAACGGCTATAACTTTTGAATCGAAAGTCGTAGAGCCTCGCAGATTGGCTCATTCTACTCCTCATCAAATTCTACAGTTAGCATTCCCCAAAGGTAAATTTGCTGTACGAGCTTCCGTTTCCGAGATATTTGACAAAAACCGTACAGATTTGAAAAAATGATGTGTCAAATGTCCTTGAAATCGGACAAAAACCGTACAGATATGAGAAATTATGTGGTTCAAACGGCTACATTTTGAATCGAAAGTCGTAGAGCCTCGCAGATGGGCTCATTCTACTCCTCATCAAATTCTACAGTTAGCATTCCCCTATGCAGGTAAATTTGCTGTACGAGCTTCCGTTTCCGAGATATTTGACAAAAACCGTACAGATTTGAAAAATGATGTGTCAAATGTCCTTGAAATCGGACAAAAACCGTACAGATATGAAAAATGATGTGGTTCAATCGGCTACATTTTGAATCGAAAGTCGTAGAGCCTCGCAGATGGGCTCATTCTACTCCTCATCAAATTCTACAGTTAGCATTCCCCAAAGGTAAATTTGCTGTACGAGCTTCCGTTTCCGAGATATTTGACAAAAACCGTACAGATTTGAAAAATGATGTGTGAAATGTCCTTGAAATCGGACAAAAACCGTACAGATATGAAAAATGATGTGGTTCAATCGGCTACATTTTGAATCGAAAGTCGTAGAGCCTCGCAGATGGGCTCATTCGATTCCTCATCAAATTCTACAGTTAGCATTCCCCTGTGCAGGTAAATTTGCTGTACGAGCTTCCGTTTCCGAGATATTTGACAAAAACCGTACAGATATGAAAAATTATGTGGTTCAAACGGCTATAACTTTTGAATCGAAAGTCGTAGAGCCTCGCAGATGGGCTCATTCTACTCCTCATCAAATTCTACAGTTAGCATTCCCCGAAGGTAAATTTGCTGTACGAGCTTCCGTTTCCGAGATATTTGACAAAAACCGTACAGATATGAAAAATTATGTGGTTCAAACGGCTATAACTTTTGAATCGAAAGTCGTAGAGCCTCGCAGATTGGCTCATTCTACTCCTCATCAAATTTTACAGTTAGCATTCCCCAAAGGTAAATTTGCTGTACGAGCTTCCGTTTCCGAGATATTTGACAAAAACCGTACAGATTTGAAAAATGATGTGTCAAATGTCCTTGAAATCGGACAAAAACCGTACAGATATGAAAAATTATGTGGTTCAATCGGCTACATTTTGAATCGAAAGTCGTAGAGCCTCGCAGATGGGCTCATTCGATTCCTCATCAAATTCTACAGTTAGCATTCCCCGAAGGTAAATTTGCTGTACGAGCTTCCGTTTCCGAGATATTTGACAAAAACCGTACAGATATGAAAAATGATGTGGTTCAAACGGCTATAACTTTTAAATCGAAAGTCGTAGAGCCTCGCAGATTGGCTCATTCTACTCCTCATCAAATTCTACAGTTAGCATTCCCCAAAGGTAAATTTGCTGTACGAGCTTCCGTTTCCGAGATATTTGACAAAAACCGTACAGATTTGAAAAATGATGTGTCAAATGTCCTTGAAATCGGACAAAAACCGTACAGATATGAAAAATGATGTGGTTCAATCGGCTACATTTTGAATCGAAAGTCGTAGAGCCTCGCAGATGGGCTCATTCTACTCCTCATCAAATTCTACAGTTAGCATTCCCCAAAGGTAAATTTGCTGTACGAGCTTCCGTTTCCGAGATATTTGACAAAAACCGTACAGATTTGAAAAATGATGTGTCAATGTCCTTGAAATCGGACAAAAAACGTACAGATATGAAAAATTATGTGGTTCAATCGGCTACATTTTGAATCGAAAGTCGTAGAGCCTCGCAGATGGGCTCATTCGATTCCTCATCAAATTCTACAGTTAGCATTCCCCGAAGGTAAATTTGCTGTACGAGCTTCCGTTTCCGAGATATTTGACAAAAACCGTACAGATTTGAAAAATGATGTGTCAAATGTCCTTGAAATCGGACAAAAACCGTACAGATATGAAAAATTATGTGGTTCAATCGGCTACATTTTGAATCGAAAGTCGTAGAGCCTCGCAGATGGGCTCATTCGATTCCTCATCAAATTCTACAGTTAGCATTCCCCGAAGGTAAATTTGCTGTACGAGCTTCCGTTTCCGAGATATTTGACAAAAAACGTACAGATTTGAAAAATGATGTGTCAAATGTCCTTGAAATCGGACAAAAACCGTACAGATATGAAAAATTATGTGGTTCAAACGGCTATAAATTTTGAATCGAAAGTCGTAGAGCCTCGCAGATGGGCTCATTCTACTCCTCATCAAATTCTACAGTTAGCATTCCCCAAAGGTAAATTTGCTGTACGAGCTTCCGTTTCCGAGATATTTGACAAAAAACGTACAGATTTGAAAAATGATGTGTCAAATGTCCTTGAAATCGGACAAAAACCGTACAGATATGAAAAATTATGTGGTTCAATCGGCTACATTTTGAATCGAAAGTCGTAGAGCCTCGCAGATGGGCTCATTCGATTCCTCATCAAATTCTACAGTTAGCATTCCCCAAAGGTAAATTTGCTGTACGAGCTTCCGTTTCCGAGATATTTGACAAAAACCGTACAGATTTGAAAAATGATGTGTCAAATGTCCTTGAAATCGGACAAAAACCGTACAGATATGAAAAATTATGTGGTTCAATCGGCTACATTTTGAATCGAAAGTCGTAGAGCCTCGCAGATGGGCTCATTCGATTCCTCATCAAATTCTACAGTTAGCATTCCCCGAAGGTAAATTTGCTGTACGAGCTTCCGTTTCCGAGATATTTGACAAAAACCGTACAGATATGAAAAATTATGTGGTTCAAACGGCTATAACTTTTGAATCGAAAGTCGTAGAGCCTCGCAGATGGGCTCATTCTACTCCTCATCAAATTCTACAGTTAGCATTCCCCGAAGGTAAATTTGCTGTACGAGCTTCCGTTTCCGAGATATTTGACAAAACCGTACAGATATGAAAAATTATGTGGTTCAAACGGCTATAACTTTTGAATCGAAAGTCGTAGAGCCTCGCAGATTGGCTCATTCTACTCCTCATCAAATTTTACAGTTAGCATTCCCCAAAGGTAAATTTGCTGTACGAGCTTCCGTTTCCGAGATATTTGACAAAAACCGTACAGATTTGAAAAATGATGTGTCAAATGTCCTTGAAATCGGACAAAAACCGTACAGATATGAAAAATTATGTGGTTCAATCGGCTACATTTTGAATCGAAAGTCGTAGAGCCTCGCAGATGGGCTCATTCGATTCCTCATCAAATTCTACAGTTAGCATTCCCCGAAGGTAAATTTGCTGTACGAGCTTCCGTTTCCGAGATATTTGACAAAAACCGTACAGATATGAAAAATGATGTGGTTCAAACGGCTATAACTTTTAAATCGAAAGTCGTAGAGCCTCGCAGATTGGCTCATTCTACTCCTCATCAAATTCTACAGTTAGCATTCCCCAAAGGTAAATTTGCTGTACGAGCTTCCGTTTCCGAGATATTTGACAAAAACCGTACAGATTTGAAAAATGATGTGTCAAATGTCCTTGAAATCGGACAAAAACCGTACAGATATGAAAAATGATGTGGTTCAATCGGCTACATTTTGAATCGAAAGTCGTAGAGCCTCGCAGATGGGCTCATTCTACTCCTCATCAAATTCTACAGTTAGCATTCCCCAAAGGTAAATTTGCTGTACGAGCTTCCGTTTCCGAGATATTTGACAAAAACCGTACAGATTTGAAAAATGATGTGTCAAATGTCCTTGAAATCGGACAAAAAACGTACAGATATGAAAAATTATGTGGTTCAATCGGCTACATTTTGAATCGAAAGTCGTAGAGCCTCGCAGATGGGCTCATTCGATTCCTCATCAAATTCTACAGTTAGCATTCCCCGAAGGTAAATTTGCTGTACGAGCTTCCGTTTCCGAGATATTTGACAAAAACCGTACAGATTTGAAAAATGATGTGTCAAATGTCCTTGAAATCGGACAAAAACCGTACAGATATGAAAAATTATGTGGTTCAAACGGCTATAACTTTTGAATCGAAAGTCGTAGAGCCTCGCAGATTGGCTCATTCTACTCCTCATCAAATTCTACAGTTAGCATTCCCCAAAGGTAAATTTGCTGTACGAGCTTCCGTTTCCGAGATATTTGACAAAAACCGTACAGATTTGAAAAAATGATGTGTCAAATGTCCTTGAAATCGGACAAAAACCGTACAGATATGAGAAATTATGTGGTTCAAACGGCTACATTTTGAATCGAAAGTCGTAGAGCCTCGCAGATGGGCTCATTCTACTCCTCATCAAATTCTACAGTTAGCATTCCCCTATGCAGGTAAATTTGCTGTACGAGCTTCCGTTTCCGAGATATTTGACAAAAACCGTACAGATTTGAAAAATGATGTGTCAAATGTCCTTGAAATCGGACAAAAACCGTACAGATATGAAAAATGATGTGGTTCAATCGGCTACATTTTGAATCGAAAGTCGTAGAGCCTCGCAGATGGGCTCATTCTACTCCTCATCAAATTCTACAGTTAGCATTCCCCAAAGGTAAATTTGCTGTACGAGCTTCCGTTTCCGAGATATTTGACAAAAACCGTACAGATTTGAAAAATGATGTGTGAAATGTCCTTGAAATCGGACAAAAACCGTACAGATATGAAAAATGATGTGGTTCAATCGGCTACATTTTGAATCGAAAGTCGTAGAGCCTCGCAGATGGGCTCATTCGATTCCTCATCAAATTCTACAGTTAGCATTCCCCTGTGCAGGTAAATTTGCTGTACGAGCTTCCGTTTCCGAGATATTTGACAAAAACCGTACAGATATGAAAAATTATGTGGTTCAAACGGCTATAACTTTTGAATCGAAAGTCGTAGAGCCTCGCAGATGGGCTCATTCTACTCCTCATCAAATTCTACAGTTAGCATTCCCCGAAGGTAAATTTGCTGTACGAGCTTCCGTTTCCGAGATATTTGACAAAAACCGTACAGATATGAAAAATTATGTGGTTCAAACGGCTATAACTTTTGAATCGAAAGTCGTAGAGCCTCGCAGATTGGCTCATTCTACTCCTCATCAAATTTTACAGTTAGCATTCCCCAAAGGTAAATTTGCTGTACGAGCTTCCGTTTCCGAGATATTTGACAAAAACCGTACAGATTTGAAAAATGATGTGTCAAATGTCCTTGAAATCGGACAAAAACCGTACAGATATGAAAAATTATGTGGTTCAATCGGCTACATTTTGAATCGAAAGTCGTAGAGCCTCGCAGATGGGCTCATTCGATTCCTCATCAAATTCTACAGTTAGCATTCCCCGAAGGTAAATTTGCTGTACGAGCTTCCGTTTCCGAGATATTTGACAAAAACCGTACAGATATGAAAAATGATGTGGTTCAAACGGCTATAACTTTTAAATCGAAAGTCGTAGAGCCTCGCAGATTGGCTCATTCTACTCCTCATCAAATTCTACAGTTAGCATTCCCCAAAGGTAAATTTGCTGTACGAGCTTCCGTTTCCGAGATATTTGACAAAAACCGTACAGATTTGAAAAATGATGTGTCAAATGTCCTTGAAATCGGACAAAAACCGTACAGATATGAAAAATGATGTGGTTCAATCGGCTACATTTTGAATCGAAAGTCGTAGAGCCTCGCAGATGGGCTCATTCTACTCCTCATCAAATTCTACAGTTAGCATTCCCCAAAGGTAAATTTGCTGTACGAGCTTCCGTTTCCGAGATATTTGACAAAAACCGTACAGATTTGAAAAATGATGTGTCAATGTCCTTGAAATCGGACAAAAAACGTACAGATATGAAAAATTATGTGGTTCAATCGGCTACATTTTGAATCGAAAGTCGTAGAGCCTCGCAGATGGGCTCATTCGATTCCTCATCAAATTCTACAGTTAGCATTCCCCGAAGGTAAATTTGCTGTACGAGCTTCCGTTTCCGAGATATTTGACAAAAACCGTACAGATTTGAAAAATGATGTGTCAAATGTCCTTGAAATCGGACAAAAACCGTACAGATATGAAAAATTATGTGGTTCAATCGGCTACATTTTGAATCGAAAGTCGTAGAGCCTCGCAGATGGGCTCATTCGATTCCTCATCAAATTCTACAGTTAGCATTCCCCGAAGGTAAATTTGCTGTACGAGCTTCCGTTTCCGAGATATTTGACAAAAAACGTACAGATTTGAAAAATGATGTGTCAAATGTCCTTGAAATCGGACAAAAACCGTACAGATATGAAAAATTATGTGGTTCAAACGGCTATAAATTTTGAATCGAAAGTCGTAGAGCCTCGCAGATGGGCTCATTCTACTCCTCATCAAATTCTACAGTTAGCATTCCCCAAAGGTAAATTTGCTGTACGAGCTTCCGTTTCCGAGATATTTGACAAAAAACGTACAGATTTGAAAAATGATGTGTCAAATGTCCTTGAAATCGGACAAAAACCGTACAGATATGAAAAATTATGTGGTTCAATCGGCTACATTTTGAATCGAAAGTCGTAGAGCCTCGCAGATGGGCTCATTCGATTCCTCATCAAATTCTACAGTTAGCATTCCCCAAAGGTAAATTTGCTGTACGAGCTTCCGTTTCCGAGATATTTGACAAAAACCGTACAGATTTGAAAAATGATGTGTCAAATGTCCTTGAAATCGGACAAAAACCGTACAGATATGAAAAATTATGTGGTTCAATCGGCTACATTTTGAATCGAAAGTCGTAGAGCCTCGCAGATGGGCTCATTCGATTCCTCATCAAATTCTACAGTTAGCATTCCCCGAAGGTAAATTTGCTGTACGAGCTTCCGTTTCCGAGATATTTGACAAAAACCGTACAGATATGAAAAATTATGTGGTTCAAACGGCTATAACTTTTGAATCGAAAGTCGTAGAGCCTCGCAGATGGGCTCATTCTACTCCTCATCAAATTCTACAGTTAGCATTCCCCGAAGGTAAATTTGCTGTACGAGCTTCCGTTTCCGAGATATTTGACAAAACCGTACAGATATGAAAAATTATGTGGTTCAAACGGCTATAACTTTTGAATCGAAAGTCGTAGAGCCTCGCAGATTGGCTCATTCTACTCCTCATCAAATTTTACAGTTAGCATTCCCCAAAGGTAAATTTGCTGTACGAGCTTCCGTTTCCGAGATATTTGACAAAAACCGTACAGATTTGAAAAATGATGTGTCAAATGTCCTTGAAATCGGACAAAAACCGTACAGATATGAAAAATTATGTGGTTCAATCGGCTACATTTTGAATCGAAAGTCGTAGAGCCTCGCAGATGGGCTCATTCGATTCCTCATCAAATTCTACAGTTAGCATTCCCCGAAGGTAAATTTGCTGTACGAGCTTCCGTTTCCGAGATATTTGACAAAAACCGTACAGATATGAAAAATGATGTGGTTCAAACGGCTATAACTTTTAAATCGAAAGTCGTAGAGCCTCGCAGATTGGCTCATTCTACTCCTCATCAAATTCTACAGTTAGCATTCCCCAAAGGTAAATTTGCTGTACGAGCTTCCGTTTCCGAGATATTTGACAAAAACCGTACAGATTTGAAAAATGATGTGTCAAATGTCCTTGAAATCGGACAAAAACCGTACAGATATGAAAAATGATGTGGTTCAATCGGCTACATTTTGAATCGAAAGTCGTAGAGCCTCGCAGATGGGCTCATTCTACTCCTCATCAAATTCTACAGTTAGCATTCCCCAAAGGTAAATTTGCTGTACGAGCTTCCGTTTCCGAGATATTTGACAAAAACCGTACAGATTTGAAAAATGATGTGTCAAATGTCCTTGAAATCGGACAAAAAACGTACAGATATGAAAAATTATGTGGTTCAATCGGCTACATTTTGAATCGAAAGTCGTAGAGCCTCGCAGATGGGCTCATTCGATTCCTCATCAAATTCTACAGTTAGCATTCCCCGAAGGTAAATTTGCTGTACGAGCTTCCGTTTCCGAGATATTTGACAAAAACCGTACAGATTTGAAAAATGATGTGTCAAATGTCCTTGAAATCGGACAAAAACCGTACAGATATGAAAAATTATGTGGTTCAAACGGCTATAACTTTTGAATCGAAAGTCGTAGAGCCTCGCAGATTGGCTCATTCTACTCCTCATCAAATTCTACAGTTAGCATTCCCCAAAGGTAAATTTGCTGTACGAGCTTCCGTTTCCGAGATATTTGACAAAAACCGTACAGATTTGAAAAAATGATGTGTCAAATGTCCTTGAAATCGGACAAAAACCGTACAGATATGAGAAATTATGTGGTTCAAACGGCTACATTTTGAATCGAAAGTCGTAGAGCCTCGCAGATGGGCTCATTCTACTCCTCATCAAATTCTACAGTTAGCATTCCCCTATGCAGGTAAATTTGCTGTACGAGCTTCCGTTTCCGAGATATTTGACAAAAACCGTACAGATTTGAAAAATGATGTGTCAAATGTCCTTGAAATCGGACAAAAACCGTACAGATATGAAAAATGATGTGGTTCAATCGGCTACATTTTGAATCGAAAGTCGTAGAGCCTCGCAGATGGGCTCATTCTACTCCTCATCAAATTCTACAGTTAGCATTCCCCAAAGGTAAATTTGCTGTACGAGCTTCCGTTTCCGAGATATTTGACAAAAACCGTACAGATTTGAAAAATGATGTGTGAAATGTCCTTGAAATCGGACAAAAACCGTACAGATATGAAAAATGATGTGGTTCAATCGGCTACATTTTGAATCGAAAGTCGTAGAGCCTCGCAGATGGGCTCATTCGATTCCTCATCAAATTCTACAGTTAGCATTCCCCTGTGCAGGTAAATTTGCTGTACGAGCTTCCGTTTCCGAGATATTTGACAAAAACCGTACAGATATGAAAAATTATGTGGTTCAAACGGCTATAACTTTTGAATCGAAAGTCGTAGAGCCTCGCAGATGGGCTCATTCTACTCCTCATCAAATTCTACAGTTAGCATTCCCCGAAGGTAAATTTGCTGTACGAGCTTCCGTTTCCGAGATATTTGACAAAAACCGTACAGATATGAAAAATTATGTGGTTCAAACGGCTATAACTTTTGAATCGAAAGTCGTAGAGCCTCGCAGATTGGCTCATTCTACTCCTCATCAAATTTTACAGTTAGCATTCCCCAAAGGTAAATTTGCTGTACGAGCTTCCGTTTCCGAGATATTTGACAAAAACCGTACAGATTTGAAAAATGATGTGTCAAATGTCCTTGAAATCGGACAAAAACCGTACAGATATGAAAAATTATGTGGTTCAATCGGCTACATTTTGAATCGAAAGTCGTAGAGCCTCGCAGATGGGCTCATTCGATTCCTCATCAAATTCTACAGTTAGCATTCCCCGAAGGTAAATTTGCTGTACGAGCTTCCGTTTCCGAGATATTTGACAAAAACCGTACAGATATGAAAAATGATGTGGTTCAAACGGCTATAACTTTTAAATCGAAAGTCGTAGAGCCTCGCAGATTGGCTCATTCTACTCCTCATCAAATTCTACAGTTAGCATTCCCCAAAGGTAAATTTGCTGTACGAGCTTCCGTTTCCGAGATATTTGACAAAAACCGTACAGATTTGAAAAATGATGTGTCAAATGTCCTTGAAATCGGACAAAAACCGTACAGATATGAAAAATGATGTGGTTCAATCGGCTACATTTTGAATCGAAAGTCGTAGAGCCTCGCAGATGGGCTCATTCGATTCCTCATCAAATTCTACAGTTAGCATTCCCCGAAGGTAAATTTGCTGTACGAGCTTCCGTTTCCGAGATATTTGACAAAAAACGTACAGATTTGAAAAATGATGTGTCAAATGTCCTTGAAATCGGACAAAAACCGTACAGATATGAAAAATTATGTGGTTCAAACGGCTATAAATTTTGAATCGAAAGTCGTAGAGCCTCGCAGATGGGCTCATTCTACTCCTCATCAAATTCTACAGTTAGCATTCCCCAAAGGTAAATTTGCTGTACGAGCTTCCGTTTCCGAGATATTTGACAAAAAACGTACAGATTTGAAAAATGATGTGTCAAATGTCCTTGAAATCGGACAAAAACCGTACAGATATGAAAAATTATGTGGTTCAATCGGCTACATTTTGAATCGAAAGTCGTAGAGCCTCGCAGATGGGCTCATTCGATTCCTCATCAAATTCTACAGTTAGCATTCCCCAAAGGTAAATTTGCTGTACGAGCTTCCGTTTCCGAGATATTTGACAAAAACCGTACAGATTTGAAAAATGATGTGTCAAATGTCCTTGAAATCGGACAAAAACCGTACAGATATGAAAAATTATGTGGTTCAATCGGCTACATTTTGAATCGAAAGTCGTAGAGCCTCGCAGATGGGCTCATTCGATTCCTCATCAAATTCTACAGTTAGCATTCCCCGAAGGTAAATTTGCTGTACGAGCTTCCGTTTCCGAGATATTTGACAAAAACCGTACAGATATGAAAAATTATGTGGTTCAAACGGCTATAACTTTTGAATCGAAAGTCGTAGAGCCTCGCAGATGGGCTCATTCTACTCCTCATCAAATTCTACAGTTAGCATTCCCCGAAGGTAAATTTGCTGTACGAGCTTCCGTTTCCGAGATATTTGACAAAACCGTACAGATATGAAAAATTATGTGGTTCAAACGGCTATAACTTTTGAATCGAAAGTCGTAGAGCCTCGCAGATTGGCTCATTCTACTCCTCATCAAATTTTACAGTTAGCATTCCCCAAAGGTAAATTTGCTGTACGAGCTTCCGTTTCCGAGATATTTGACAAAAACCGTACAGATTTGAAAAATGATGTGTCAAATGTCCTTGAAATCGGACAAAAACCGTACAGATATGAAAAATTATGTGGTTCAATCGGCTACATTTTGAATCGAAAGTCGTAGAGCCTCGCAGATGGGCTCATTCGATTCCTCATCAAATTCTACAGTTAGCATTCCCCGAAGGTAAATTTGCTGTACGAGCTTCCGTTTCCGAGATATTTGACAAAAACCGTACAGATATGAAAAATGATGTGGTTCAAACGGCTATAACTTTTAAATCGAAAGTCGTAGAGCCTCGCAGATTGGCTCATTCTACTCCTCATCAAATTCTACAGTTAGCATTCCCCAAAGGTAAATTTGCTGTACGAGCTTCCGTTTCCGAGATATTTGACAAAAACCGTACAGATTTGAAAAATGATGTGTCAAATGTCCTTGAAATCGGACAAAAACCGTACAGATATGAAAAATGATGTGGTTCAATCGGCTACATTTTGAATCGAAAGTCGTAGAGCCTCGCAGATGGGCTCATTCTACTCCTCATCAAATTCTACAGTTAGCATTCCCCAAAGGTAAATTTGCTGTACGAGCTTCCGTTTCCGAGATATTTGACAAAAACCGTACAGATTTGAAAAATGATGTGTCAAATGTCCTTGAAATCGGACAAAAAACGTACAGATATGAAAAATTATGTGGTTCAATCGGCTACATTTTGAATCGAAAGTCGTAGAGCCTCGCAGATGGGCTCATTCGATTCCTCATCAAATTCTACAGTTAGCATTCCCCGAAGGTAAATTTGCTGTACGAGCTTCCGTTTCCGAGATATTTGACAAAAACCGTACAGATTTGAAAAATGATGTGTCAAATGTCCTTGAAATCGGACAAAAACCGTACAGATATGAAAAATTATGTGGTTCAAACGGCTATAACTTTTGAATCGAAAGTCGTAGAGCCTCGCAGATTGGCTCATTCTACTCCTCATCAAATTCTACAGTTAGCATTCCCCAAAGGTAAATTTGCTGTACGAGCTTCCGTTTCCGAGATATTTGACAAAAACCGTACAGATTTGAAAAAATGATGTGTCAAATGTCCTTGAAATCGGACAAAAACCGTACAGATATGAGAAATTATGTGGTTCAAACGGCTACATTTTGAATCGAAAGTCGTAGAGCCTCGCAGATGGGCTCATTCTACTCCTCATCAAATTCTACAGTTAGCATTCCCCTATGCAGG
Source organism: Borostomias antarcticus (assembly GCF_949987555.1). Lineage (NCBI taxonomy): Eukaryota > Metazoa > Chordata > Actinopteri > Stomiiformes > Stomiidae > Borostomias > Borostomias antarcticus. The sequence continues at coordinate 1,748,349 of NW_028176821.1, forward strand.
TAAATTTGCTGTACGAGCTTCCGTTTCCGAGATATTTGACAAAAACCGTACAGATTTGAAAAATGATGTGTCAAATGTCCTTGAAATCGGACAAAAACCGTACAGATATGAAAAATGATGTGGTTCAATCGGCTACATTTTGAATCGAAAGTCGTAGAGCCTCGCAGATGGGCTCATTCTACTCCTCATCAAATTCTACAGTTAGCATTCCCCAAAGGTAAATTTGCTGTACGAGCTTCCGTTTCCGAGATATTTGACAAAAACCGTACAGATTTGAAAAATGATGTGTGAAATGTCCTTGAAATCGGACAAAAACCGTACAGATATGAAAAATGATGTGGTTCAATCGGCTACATTTTGAATCGAAAGTCGTAGAGCCTCGCAGATGGGCTCATTCGATTCCTCATCAAATTCTACAGTTAGCATTCCCCTGTGCAGGTAAATTTGCTGTACGAGCTTCCGTTTCCGAGATATTTGACAAAAACCGTACAGATATGAAAAATTATGTGGTTCAAACGGCTATAACTTTTGAATCGAAAGTCGTAGAGCCTCGCAGATGGGCTCATTCTACTCCTCATCAAATTCTACAGTTAGCATTCCCCGAAGGTAAATTTGCTGTACGAGCTTCCGTTTCCGAGATATTTGACAAAAACCGTACAGATATGAAAAATTATGTGGTTCAAACGGCTATAACTTTTGAATCGAAAGTCGTAGAGCCTCGCAGATTGGCTCATTCTACTCCTCATCAAATTTTACAGTTAGCATTCCCCAAAGGTAAATTTGCTGTACGAGCTTCCGTTTCCGAGATATTTGACAAAAACCGTACAGATTTGAAAAATGATGTGTCAAATGTCCTTGAAATCGGACAAAAACCGTACAGATATGAAAAATTATGTGGTTCAATCGGCTACATTTTGAATCGAAAGTCGTAGAGCCTCGCAGATGGGCTCATTCGATTCCTCATCAAATTCTACAGTTAGCATTCCCCGAAGGTAAATTTGCTGTACGAGCTTCCGTTTCCGAGATATTTGACAAAAACCGTACAGATATGAAAAATGATGTGGTTCAAACGGCTATAACTTTTAAATCGAAAGTCGTAGAGCCTCGCAGATTGGCTCATTCTACTCCTCATCAAATTCTACAGTTAGCATTCCCCAAAGGTAAATTTGCTGTACGAGCTTCCGTTTCCGAGATATTTGACAAAAACCGTACAGATTTGAAAAATGATGTGTCAAATGTCCTTGAAATCGGACAAAAACCGTACAGATATGAAAAATGATGTGGTTCAATCGGCTACATTTTGAATCGAAAGTCGTAGAGCCTCGCAGATGGGCTCATTCTACTCCTCATCAAATTCTACAGTTAGCATTCCCCAAAGGTAAATTTGCTGTACGAGCTTCCGTTTCCGAGATATTTGACAAAAACCGTACAGATTTGAAAAATGATGTGTCAATGTCCTTGAAATCGGACAAAAAACGTACAGATATGAAAAATTATGTGGTTCAATCGGCTACATTTTGAATCGAAAGTCGTAGAGCCTCGCAGATGGGCTCATTCGATTCCTCATCAAATTCTACAGTTAGCATTCCCCGAAGGTAAATTTGCTGTACGAGCTTCCGTTTCCGAGATATTTGACAAAAACCGTACAGATTTGAAAAATGATGTGTCAAATGTCCTTGAAATCGGACAAAAACCGTACAGATATGAAAAATTATGTGGTTCAATCGGCTACATTTTGAATCGAAAGTCGTAGAGCCTCGCAGATGGGCTCATTCGATTCCTCATCAAATTCTACAGTTAGCATTCCCCGAAGGTAAATTTGCTGTACGAGCTTCCGTTTCCGAGATATTTGACAAAAAACGTACAGATTTGAAAAATGATGTGTCAAATGTCCTTGAAATCGGACAAAAACCGTACAGATATGAAAAATTATGTGGTTCAAACGGCTATAAATTTTGAATCGAAAGTCGTAGAGCCTCGCAGATGGGCTCATTCTACTCCTCATCAAATTCTACAGTTAGCATTCCCCAAAGGTAAATTTGCTGTACGAGCTTCCGTTTCCGAGATATTTGACAAAAAACGTACAGATTTGAAAAATGATGTGTCAAATGTCCTTGAAATCGGACAAAAACCGTACAGATATGAAAAATTATGTGGTTCAATCGGCTACATTTTGAATCGAAAGTCGTAGAGCCTCGCAGATGGGCTCATTCGATTCCTCATCAAATTCTACAGTTAGCATTCCCCAAAGGTAAATTTGCTGTACGAGCTTCCGTTTCCGAGATATTTGACAAAAACCGTACAGATTTGAAAAATGATGTGTCAAATGTCCTTGAAATCGGACAAAAACCGTACAGATATGAAAAATTATGTGGTTCAATCGGCTACATTTTGAATCGAAAGTCGTAGAGCCTCGCAGATGGGCTCATTCGATTCCTCATCAAATTCTACAGTTAGCATTCCCCGAAGGTAAATTTGCTGTACGAGCTTCCGTTTCCGAGATATTTGACAAAAACCGTACAGATATGAAAAATTATGTGGTTCAAACGGCTATAACTTTTGAATCGAAAGTCGTAGAGCCTCGCAGATGGGCTCATTCTACTCCTCATCAAATTCTACAGTTAGCATTCCCCGAAGGTAAATTTGCTGTACGAGCTTCCGTTTCCGAGATATTTGACAAAACCGTACAGATATGAAAAATTATGTGGTTCAAACGGCTATAACTTTTGAATCGAAAGTCGTAGAGCCTCGCAGATTGGCTCATTCTACTCCTCATCAAATTTTACAGTTAGCATTCCCCAAAGGTAAATTTGCTGTACGAGCTTCCGTTTCCGAGATATTTGACAAAAACCGTACAGATTTGAAAAATGATGTGTCAAATGTCCTTGAAATCGGACAAAAACCGTACAGATATGAAAAATTATGTGGTTCAATCGGCTACATTTTGAATCGAAAGTCGTAGAGCCTCGCAGATGGGCTCATTCGATTCCTCATCAAATTCTACAGTTAGCATTCCCCGAAGGTAAATTTGCTGTACGAGCTTCCGTTTCCGAGATATTTGACAAAAACCGTACAGATATGAAAAATGATGTGGTTCAAACGGCTATAACTTTTAAATCGAAAGTCGTAGAGCCTCGCAGATTGGCTCATTCTACTCCTCATCAAATTCTACAGTTAGCATTCCCCAAAGGTAAATTTGCTGTACGAGCTTCCGTTTCCGAGATATTTGACAAAAACCGTACAGATTTGAAAAATGATGTGTCAAATGTCCTTGAAATCGGACAAAAACCGTACAGATATGAAAAATGATGTGGTTCAATCGGCTACATTTTGAATCGAAAGTCGTAGAGCCTCGCAGATGGGCTCATTCTACTCCTCATCAAATTCTACAGTTAGCATTCCCCAAAGGTAAATTTGCTGTACGAGCTTCCGTTTCCGAGATATTTGACAAAAACCGTACAGATTTGAAAAATGATGTGTCAAATGTCCTTGAAATCGGACAAAAAACGTACAGATATGAAAAATTATGTGGTTCAATCGGCTACATTTTGAATCGAAAGTCGTAGAGCCTCGCAGATGGGCTCATTCGATTCCTCATCAAATTCTACAGTTAGCATTCCCCGAAGGTAAATTTGCTGTACGAGCTTCCGTTTCCGAGATATTTGACAAAAACCGTACAGATTTGAAAAATGATGTGTCAAATGTCCTTGAAATCGGACAAAAACCGTACAGATATGAAAAATTATGTGGTTCAAACGGCTATAACTTTTGAATCGAAAGTCGTAGAGCCTCGCAGATTGGCTCATTCTACTCCTCATCAAATTCTACAGTTAGCATTCCCCAAAGGTAAATTTGCTGTACGAGCTTCCGTTTCCGAGATATTTGACAAAAACCGTACAGATTTGAAAAAATGATGTGTCAAATGTCCTTGAAATCGGACAAAAACCGTACAGATATGAGAAATTATGTGGTTCAAACGGCTACATTTTGAATCGAAAGTCGTAGAGCCTCGCAGATGGGCTCATTCTACTCCTCATCAAATTCTACAGTTAGCATTCCCCTATGCAGGTAAATTTGCTGTACGAGCTTCCGTTTCCGAGATATTTGACAAAAACCGTACAGATTTGAAAAATGATGTGTCAAATGTCCTTGAAATCGGACAAAAACCGTACAGATATGAAAAATGATGTGGTTCAATCGGCTACATTTTGAATCGAAAGTCGTAGAGCCTCGCAGATGGGCTCATTCTACTCCTCATCAAATTCTACAGTTAGCATTCCCCAAAGGTAAATTTGCTGTACGAGCTTCCGTTTCCGAGATATTTGACAAAAACCGTACAGATTTGAAAAATGATGTGTGAAATGTCCTTGAAATCGGACAAAAACCGTACAGATATGAAAAATGATGTGGTTCAATCGGCTACATTTTGAATCGAAAGTCGTAGAGCCTCGCAGATGGGCTCATTCGATTCCTCATCAAATTCTACAGTTAGCATTCCCCTGTGCAGGTAAATTTGCTGTACGAGCTTCCGTTTCCGAGATATTTGACAAAAACCGTACAGATATGAAAAATTATGTGGTTCAAACGGCTATAACTTTTGAATCGAAAGTCGTAGAGCCTCGCAGATGGGCTCATTCTACTCCTCATCAAATTCTACAGTTAGCATTCCCCGAAGGTAAATTTGCTGTACGAGCTTCCGTTTCCGAGATATTTGACAAAAACCGTACAGATATGAAAAATTATGTGGTTCAAACGGCTATAACTTTTGAATCGAAAGTCGTAGAGCCTCGCAGATTGGCTCATTCTACTCCTCATCAAATTTTACAGTTAGCATTCCCCAAAGGTAAATTTGCTGTACGAGCTTCCGTTTCCGAGATATTTGACAAAAACCGTACAGATTTGAAAAATGATGTGTCAAATGTCCTTGAAATCGGACAAAAACCGTACAGATATGAAAAATTATGTGGTTCAATCGGCTACATTTTGAATCGAAAGTCGTAGAGCCTCGCAGATGGGCTCATTCGATTCCTCATCAAATTCTACAGTTAGCATTCCCCGAAGGTAAATTTGCTGTACGAGCTTCCGTTTCCGAGATATTTGACAAAAACCGTACAGATATGAAAAATGATGTGGTTCAAACGGCTATAACTTTTAAATCGAAAGTCGTAGAGCCTCGCAGATTGGCTCATTCTACTCCTCATCAAATTCTACAGTTAGCATTCCCCAAAGGTAAATTTGCTGTACGAGCTTCCGTTTCCGAGATATTTGACAAAAACCGTACAGATTTGAAAAATGATGTGTCAAATGTCCTTGAAATCGGACAAAAACCGTACAGATATGAAAAATGATGTGGTTCAATCGGCTACATTTTGAATCGAAAGTCGTAGAGCCTCGCAGATGGGCTCATTCTACTCCTCATCAAATTCTACAGTTAGCATTCCCCAAAGGTAAATTTGCTGTACGAGCTTCCGTTTCCGAGATATTTGACAAAAACCGTACAGATTTGAAAAATGATGTGTCAATGTCCTTGAAATCGGACAAAAAACGTACAGATATGAAAAATTATGTGGTTCAATCGGCTACATTTTGAATCGAAAGTCGTAGAGCCTCGCAGATGGGCTCATTCGATTCCTCATCAAATTCTACAGTTAGCATTCCCCGAAGGTAAATTTGCTGTACGAGCTTCCGTTTCCGAGATATTTGACAAAAACCGTACAGATTTGAAAAATGATGTGTCAAATGTCCTTGAAATCGGACAAAAACCGTACAGATATGAAAAATTATGTGGTTCAATCGGCTACATTTTGAATCGAAAGTCGTAGAGCCTCGCAGATGGGCTCATTCGATTCCTCATCAAATTCTACAGTTAGCATTCCCCGAAGGTAAATTTGCTGTACGAGCTTCCGTTTCCGAGATATTTGACAAAAAACGTACAGATTTGAAAAATGATGTGTCAAATGTCCTTGAAATCGGACAAAAACCGTACAGATATGAAAAATTATGTGGTTCAAACGGCTATAAATTTTGAATCGAAAGTCGTAGAGCCTCGCAGATGGGCTCATTCTACTCCTCATCAAATTCTACAGTTAGCATTCCCCAAAGGTAAATTTGCTGTACGAGCTTCCGTTTCCGAGATATTTGACAAAAAACGTACAGATTTGAAAAATGATGTGTCAAATGTCCTTGAAATCGGACAAAAACCGTACAGATATGAAAAATTATGTGGTTCAATCGGCTACATTTTGAATCGAAAGTCGTAGAGCCTCGCAGATGGGCTCATTCGATTCCTCATCAAATTCTACAGTTAGCATTCCCCAAAGGTAAATTTGCTGTACGAGCTTCCGTTTCCGAGATATTTGACAAAAACCGTACAGATTTGAAAAATGATGTGTCAAATGTCCTTGAAATCGGACAAAAACCGTACAGATATGAAAAATTATGTGGTTCAATCGGCTACATTTTGAATCGAAAGTCGTAGAGCCTCGCAGATGGGCTCATTCGATTCCTCATCAAATTCTACAGTTAGCATTCCCCGAAGGTAAATTTGCTGTACGAGCTTCCGTTTCCGAGATATTTGACAAAAACCGTACAGATATGAAAAATTATGTGGTTCAAACGGCTATAACTTTTGAATCGAAAGTCGTAGAGCCTCGCAGATGGGCTCATTCTACTCCTCATCAAATTCTACAGTTAGCATTCCCCGAAGGTAAATTTGCTGTACGAGCTTCCGTTTCCGAGATATTTGACAAAACCGTACAGATATGAAAAATTATGTGGTTCAAACGGCTATAACTTTTGAATCGAAAGTCGTAGAGCCTCGCAGATTGGCTCATTCTACTCCTCATCAAATTTTACAGTTAGCATTCCCCAAAGGTAAATTTGCTGTACGAGCTTCCGTTTCCGAGATATTTGACAAAAACCGTACAGATTTGAAAAATGATGTGTCAAATGTCCTTGAAATCGGACAAAAACCGTACAGATATGAAAAATTATGTGGTTCAATCGGCTACATTTTGAATCGAAAGTCGTAGAGCCTCGCAGATGGGCTCATTCGATTCCTCATCAAATTCTACAGTTAGCATTCCCCGAAGGTAAATTTGCTGTACGAGCTTCCGTTTCCGAGATATTTGACAAAAACCGTACAGATATGAAAAATGATGTGGTTCAAACGGCTATAACTTTTAAATCGAAAGTCGTAGAGCCTCGCAGATTGGCTCATTCTACTCCTCATCAAATTCTACAGTTAGCATTCCCCAAAGGTAAATTTGCTGTACGAGCTTCCGTTTCCGAGATATTTGACAAAAACCGTACAGATTTGAAAAATGATGTGTCAAATGTCCTTGAAATCGGACAAAAACCGTACAGATATGAAAAATGATGTGGTTCAATCGGCTACATTTTGAATCGAAAGTCGTAGAGCCTCGCAGATGGGCTCATTCTACTCCTCATCAAATTCTACAGTTAGCATTCCCCAAAGGTAAATTTGCTGTACGAGCTTCCGTTTCCGAGATATTTGACAAAAACCGTACAGATTTGAAAAATGATGTGTCAAATGTCCTTGAAATCGGACAAAAAACGTACAGATATGAAAAATTATGTGGTTCAATCGGCTACATTTTGAATCGAAAGTCGTAGAGCCTCGCAGATGGGCTCATTCGATTCCTCATCAAATTCTACAGTTAGCATTCCCCGAAGGTAAATTTGCTGTACGAGCTTCCGTTTCCGAGATATTTGACAAAAACCGTACAGATTTGAAAAATGATGTGTCAAATGTCCTTGAAATCGGACAAAAACCGTACAGATATGAAAAATTATGTGGTTCAAACGGCTATAACTTTTGAATCGAAAGTCGTAGAGCCTCGCAGATTGGCTCATTCTACTCCTCATCAAATTCTACAGTTAGCATTCCCCAAAGGTAAATTTGCTGTACGAGCTTCCGTTTCCGAGATATTTGACAAAAACCGTACAGATTTGAAAAAATGATGTGTCAAATGTCCTTGAAATCGGACAAAAACCGTACAGATATGAGAAATTATGTGGTTCAAACGGCTACATTTTGAATCGAAAGTCGTAGAGCCTCGCAGATGGGCTCATTCTACTCCTCATCAAATTCTACAGTTAGCATTCCCCTATGCAGGTAAATTTGCTGTACGAGCTTCCGTTTCCGAGATATTTGACAAAAACCGTACAGATTTGAAAAATGATGTGTCAAATGTCCTTGAAATCGGACAAAAAACGTACAGATATGAAAAATTATGTGGTTCAATCGGCTACATTTTGAATCGAAAGTCGTAGAGCCTCGCAGATGGGCTCATTCGATTCCTCATCAAATTCTACAGTTAGCATTCCCCAAAGGTAAATTTGCTGTACGAGCTTCCGTTTCCGAGATATTTGACAAAAACCGTACAGATATGAAAAATTATTTGGTTCAATCGGCTACATTTTGAATCGAAAGTCGTAGAGCCTCGCAGATGGGCTCATTCGATTCCTCATCAAATTCTACAGTTAGCATTCCCCGAAGGTAAATTTGCTGTACGAGCTTCCGTTTCCGAGATATTTGACAAAAACCGTACAGATATGAAAAATTATGTGGTTCAAACGGCTATAACTTTTGAATCGAAAGTCGTAGAGCCTCGCAGATTGGCTCATTCTACTCCTCATCAAATTCTACAGTTAGCATTCCCCAAAGGTAAATTTGCTGTACGAGCTTCCGTTTCCGAGATATTTGACAAAAACCGTACAGATTTGAAAAATGATGTGTCAAATGTCCTTGAAATCGGACAAAAACCATACAGATATGAAAAATTATGTGGTTCAATCGGCTACATTTTGAATCGAAAGTCGTAGAGCCTCGCAGAGGGGCTCATTCGATTCCTCATCAAATTCTACAGTTAGCATTCCCCAAAGGTACATTTGCTGTACGAGCTTCCGTTTCTGAGATATTTGACAAAAACCGTACAGATTTGAAAAATGATGTGTCAAATGTCCTTGAAATCGGACAAAAACCGTACAGATATGAAAAATTATGTGGTTCAATCGGCTACATTTTGAATCGAAAGTCGTAGAGCCTCGCAGATGGGCTCATTCGATTCCTCATCAAATTCTACAGTTAGCATTCCCCGAAGGTAAATTTGCTGTACGAGCTTCCGTTTCCGAGATATTTGACAAAAACCGTACAGATATGAAAAATGATGTGGTTCAATCGGCTACATTTTGAATCGAAAGTCGTAGAGCCTCGCAGATGGGCTCATTCTACTCCTCATCAAATTCTACAGTTAGCATTCCCCAAAGGTAAATTTGCTGTACGAGCTTCCGTTTCCGAGATATTTGACAAAAACCGTACAGATTTGAAAAATGATGTGTCAAATGTCCTTGAAATCGGACAAAAAACGTACAGATATGAAAAATTATGTGGTTCAATCGGCTACATTTTGAATCGAAAGTCGTAGAGCCTCGCAGATGGGCTCATTCGATTCCTCATCAAATTCTACAGTTAGCATTCCCCGAAGGTAAATTTGCTGTACGAGCTTCCGTTTCCGAGATATTTGACAAAAACCGTACAGATTTGAAAAATGATGTGTCAAATGTCCTTGAAATCGGACAAAAACCGTACAGATATGAAAAATTATGTGGTTCAATCGGCTACATTTTGAATCGAAAGTCGTAGAGCCTCGCAGATGGGCTCATTCGATTCCTCATCAAATTCTACAGTTAGCATTCCCCGAAGGTAAATTTGCTGTACGAGCTTCCGTTTCCGAGATATTTGACAAAAACCGTACAGATTTGAAAAATGATGTGTCAAATGTCCTTGAAATCGGACAAAAACCGTACAGATATGAAAAATTATGTGGTTCAAACGGCTATAAATTTTGAATCGAAAGTCGTAGAGCCTCGCAGATGGGCTCATTCTACTCCTCATCAAATTCTACAGTTAGCATTCCCCAAAGGTAAATTTGCTGTACGAGCTTCCGTTTCCGAGATATTTGACAAAAAACGTACAGATTTGAAAAATGATGTGTCAAATGTCCTTGAAATCGGACAAAAACCGTACAGATATGAAAAATTATGTGGTTCAATCGGCTACATTTTGAATCGAAAGTCGTAGAGCCTCGCAGATGGGCTCATTCGATTCCTCATCAAATTCTACAGTTAGCATTCCCCAAAGGTAAATTTGCTGTACGAGCTTCCGTTTCTGAGATATTTGACAAAAACCGTACAGATTTGAAAAATGATGTGTCAAATGTCCTTGAAATCGGACAAAAACCGTACAGATATGAAAAATTATGTGGTTCAATCGGCTACATTTTGAATCGAAAGTCGTAGAGCCTCGCAGATGGGCTCATTCGATTCCTCATCAAATTCTACAGTTAGCATTCCCTGAAGGTAAATTTGCTGTACGAGCTTCCGTTTCCGAGATATTTGACAAAAACCGTACAGATATGAAAAATGATGTGGTTCAAACGGCTATAACTTTTAAATCGAAAGTCGTAGAGCCTCGCAGATTGGCTCATTCTACTCCTCATCAAATTCTACAGTTAGCATTCCCCAAAGGTAAATTTGCTGTACGAGCTTCCGTTTCCGAGATATTTGACAAAAACCGTACAGATTTGAAAAATTATGTGTCAAATGTCCTTGAAATCGGACAAAAACCGTACAGATATGAAAAATGATGTGGTTCAATCGGCTACATTTTGAATCGAAAGTCGTAGAGCCTCGCAGATGGGCTCATTCTACTCCTCATCAAATTCTACAGTTAGCATTCCCCAAAGGTAAATTTGCTGTACGAGCTTCCGTTTCCGAGATATTTGACAAAAACCGTACAGATTTGAAAAATGATGTGTCAAATGTCCTTGAAATCGGACAAAAAACGTACAGATATGAAAAATTATGTGGTTCAATCGGCTACATTTTGAATCGAAAGTCGTAGAGCCTCGCAGATGGGCTCATTCGATTCCTCATCAAATTCTACAGTTAGCATTCCCCAAAGGTAAATTTGCTGTACGAGCTTCCGTTTCCGAGATATTTGACAAAAACCGTACAGATATGAAAAATTATTTGGTTCAATCGGCTACATTTTGAATCGAAAGTCGTAGAGCCTCGCAGATGGGCTCATTCGATTCCTCATCAAATTCTACAGTTAGCATTCCCCGAAGGTAAATTTGCTGTACGAGCTTCCGTTTCCGAGATATTTGACAAAAACCGTACAGATATGAAAAATTATGTGGTTCAAACGGCTATAACTTTTGAATCGAAAGTCGTAGAGCCTCGCAGATTGGCTCATTCTACTCCTCATCAAATTCTACAGTTAGCATTCCCCAAAGGTAAATTTGCTGTACGAGCTTCCGTTTCCGAGATATTTGACAAAAACCGTACAGATTTGAAAAATGATGTGTCAAATGTCCTTGAAATCGGACAAAAACCATACAGATATGAAAAATTATGTGGTTCAATCGGCTACATTTTGAATCGAAAGTCGTAGAGCCTCGCAGAGGGGCTCATTCGATTCCTCATCAAATTCTACAGTTAGCATTCCCCAAAGGTACATTTGCTGTACGAGCTTCCGTTTCTGAGATATTTGACAAAAACCGTACAGATTTGAAAAATGATGTGTCAAATGTCCTTGAAATCGGACAAAAACCGTACAGATATGAAAAATTATGTGGTTCAATCGGCTACATTTTGAATCGAAAGTCGTAGAGCCTCGCAGATGGGCTCATTCGATTCCTCATCAAATTCTACAGTTAGCATTCCCCGAAGGTAAATTTGCTGTACGAGCTTCCGTTTCCGAGATATTTGACAAAAACCGTACAGATATGAAAAATGATGTGGTTCAATCGGCTACATTTTGAATCGAAAGTCGTAGAGCCTCGCAGATGGGCTCATTCTACTCCTCATCAAATTCTACAGTTAGCATTCCCCAAAGGTAAATTTGCTGTACGAGCTTCCGTTTCCGAGATATTTGACAAAAACCGTACAGATTTGAAAAATGATGTGTCAAATGTCCTTGAAATCGGACAAAAAACGTACAGATATGAAAAATTATGTGGTTCAATCGGCTACATTTTGAATCGAAAGTCGTAGAGCCTCGCAGATGGGCTCATTCGATTCCTCATCAAATTCTACAGTTAGCATTCCCCGAAGGTAAATTTGCTGTACGAGCTTCCGTTTCCGAGATATTTGACAAAAACCGTACAGATTTGAAAAATGATGTGTCAAATGTCCTTGAAATCGGACAAAAACCGTACAGATATGAAAAATTATGTGGTTCAATCGGCTACATTTTGAATCGAAAGTCGTAGAGCCTCGCAGATGGGCTCATTCGATTCCTCATCAAATTCTACAGTTAGCATTCCCCGAAGGTAAATTTGCTGTACGAGCTTCCGTTTCCGAGATATTTGACAAAAACCGTACAGATTTGAAAAATGATGTGTCAAATGTCCTTGAAATCGGACAAAAACCGTACAGATATGAAAAATTATGTGGTTCAATCGGCTACATTTTGAATCGAAAGTCGTAGAGCCTCGCAGATGGGCTCATTCGATTCCTCATCAAATTCTACAGTTAGCATTCCCCAAAGGTAAATTTGCTGTACGAGCTTCCGTTTCCGAGATATTTGACAAAAACCGTACAGATATGAAAAATTATTTGGTTCAATCGGCTACATTTTGAATCGAAAGTCGTAGAGCCTCGCAGATGGGCTCATTCGATTCCTCATCAAATTCTACAGTTAGCATTCCCCGAAGGTAAATTTGCTGTACGAGCTTCCGTTTCCGAGATATTTGACAAAAACCGTACAGATATGAAAAATTATGTGGTTCAAACGGCTATAACTTTTGAATCGAAAGTCGTAGAGCCTCGCAGATTGGCTCATTCTACTCCTCATCAAATTCTACAGTTAGCATTCCCCAAAGGTAAATTTGCTGTACGAGCTTCCGTTTCCGAGATATTTGACAAAAACCGTACAGATTTGAAAAATGATGTGTCAAATGTCCTTGAAATCGGACAAAAACCATACAGATATGAAAAATTATGTGGTTCAATCGGCTACATTTTGAATCGAAAGTCGTAGAGCCTCGCAGAGGGGCTCATTCGATTCCTCATCAAATTCTACAGTTAGCATTCCCCAAAGGTACATTTGCTGTACGAGCTTCCGTTTCTGAGATATTTGACAAAAACCGTACAGATTTGAAAAATGATGTGTCAAATGTCCTTGAAATCGGACAAAAACCGTACAGATATGAAAAATTATGTGGTTCAATCGGCTACATTTTGAATCGAAAGTCGTAGAGCCTCGCAGATGGGCTCATTCGATTCCTCATCAAATTCTACAGTTAGCATTCCCCGAAGGTAAATTTGCTGTACGAGCTTCCGTTTCCGAGATATTTGACAAAAACCGTACAGATATGAAAAATGATGTGGTTCAATCGGCTACATTTTGAATCGAAAGTCGTAGAGCCTCGCAGATGGGCTCATTCTACTCCTCATCAAATTCTACAGTTAGCATTCCCCAAAGGTAAATTTGCTGTACGAGCTTCCGTTTCCGAGATATTTGACAAAAACCGTACAGATTTGAAAAATGATGTGTCAAATGTCCTTGAAATCGGACAAAAAACGTACAGATATGAAAAATTATGTGGTTCAATCGGCTACATTTTGAATCGAAAGTCGTAGAGCCTCGCAGATGGGCTCATTCGATTCCTCATCAAATTCTACAGTTAGCATTCCCCGAAGGTAAATTTGCTGTACGAGCTTCCGTTTCCGAGATATTTGACAAAAACCGTACAGATTTGAAAAATGATGTGTCAAATGTCCTTGAAATCGGACAAAAACCGTACAGATATGAAAAATTATGTGGTTCAATCGGCTACATTTTGAATCGAAAGTCGTAGAGCCTCGCAGATGGGCTCATTCGATTCCTCATCAAATTCTACAGTTAGCATTCCCCGAAGGTAAATTTGCTGTACGAGCTTCCGTTTCCGAGATATTTGACAAAAACCGTACAGATTTGAAAAATGATGTGTCAAATGTCCTTGAAATCGGACAAAAACCGTACAGATATGAAAAATTATGTGGTTCAATCGGCTACATTTTGAATCGAAAGTCGTAGAGCCTCGCAGATGGGCTCATTCGATTCCTCATCAAATTCTACAGTTAGCATTCCCCGAAGGTAAATTTGCTGTACGAGCTTCCGTTTCCGAGATATTTGACAAAAACCGTACAGATTTGAAAAATGATGTGTCAAATGTCCTTGAAATCGGACAAAAACCGTACAGATATGAAAAATTATGTGGTTCAATCGGCTACATTTTGAATCGAAAGTCGTAGAGCCTCGCAGATGGGCTCATTCGATTCCTCATCAAATTCTACAGTTAGCATTCCCCAAAGGTAAATTTGCTGTACGAGCTTCCGTTTCCGAGATATTTGACAAAAACCGTACAGATATGAAAAATTATTTGGTTCAATCGGCTACATTTTGAATCGAAAGTCGTAGAGCCTCGCAGATGGGCTCATTCGATTCCTCATCAAATTCTACAGTTAGCATTCCCCGAAGGTAAATTTGCTGTACGAGCTTCCGTTTCCGAGATATTTGACAAAAACCGTACAGATATGAAAAATTATGTGGTTCAAACGGCTATAACTTTTGAATCGAAAGTCGTAGAGCCTCGCAGATTGGCTCATTCTACTCCTCATCAAATTCTACAGTTAGCATTCCCCAAAGGTAAATTTGCTGTACGAGCTTCCGTTTCCGAGATATTTGACAAAAACCGTACAGATTTGAAAAATGATGTGTCAAATGTCCTTGAAATCGGACAAAAACCATACAGATATGAAAAATTATGTGGTTCAATCGGCTACATTTTGAATCGAAAGTCGTAGAGCCTCGCAGAGGGGCTCATTCGATTCCTCATCAAATTCTACAGTTAGCATTCCCCAAAGGTACATTTGCTGTACGAGCTTCCGTTTCTGAGATATTTGACAAAAACCGTACAGATTTGAAAAATGATGTGTCAAATGTCCTTGAAATCGGACAAAAACCGTACAGATATGAAAAATTATGTGGTTCAATCGGCTACATTTTGAATCGAAAGTCGTAGAGCCTCGCAGATGGGCTCATTCGATTCCTCATCAAATTCTACAGTTAGCATTCCCCGAAGGTAAATTTGCTGTACGAGCTTCCGTTTCCGAGATATTTGACAAAAACCGTACAGATATGAAAAATGATGTGGTTCAATCGGCTACATTTTGAATCGAAAGTCGTAGAGCCTCGCAGATGGGCTCATTCTACTCCTCATCAAATTCTACAGTTAGCATTCCCCAAAGGTAAATTTGCTGTACGAGCTTCCGTTTCCGAGATATTTGACAAAAACCG
Source organism: Borostomias antarcticus (assembly GCF_949987555.1). NCBI lineage: Eukaryota > Metazoa > Chordata > Actinopteri > Stomiiformes > Stomiidae > Borostomias > Borostomias antarcticus. The sequence goes on from NW_028176821.1 coordinate 1,763,719, forward strand.
TACAGATTTGAAAAATGATGTGTCAAATGTCCTTGAAATCGGACAAAAAACGTACAGATATGAAAAATTATGTGGTTCAATCGGCTACATTTTGAATCGAAAGTCGTAGAGCCTCGCAGATGGGCTCATTCGATTCCTCATCAAATTCTACAGTTAGCATTCCCCGAAGGTAAATTTGCTGTACGAGCTTCCGTTTCCGAGATATTTGACAAAAACCGTACAGATTTGAAAAATGATGTGTCAAATGTCCTTGAAATCGGACAAAAACCGTACAGATATGAAAAATTATGTGGTTCAATCGGCTACATTTTGAATCGAAAGTCGTAGAGCCTCGCAGATGGGCTCATTCGATTCCTCATCAAATTCTACAGTTAGCATTCCCCGAAGGTAAATTTGCTGTACGAGCTTCCGTTTCCGAGATATTTGACAAAAACCGTACAGATTTGAAAAATGATGTGTCAAATGTCCTTGAAATCGGACAAAAACCGTACAGATATGAAAAATTATGTGGTTCAATCGGCTACATTTTGAATCGAAAGTCGTAGAGCCTCGCAGATGGGCTCATTCGATTCCTCATCAAATTCTACAGTTAGCATTCCCCGAAGGTAAATTTGCTGTACGAGCTTCCGTTTCCGAGATATTTGACAAAAACCGTACAGATTTGAAAAATGATGTGTCAAATGTCCTTGAAATCGGACAAAAACCGTACAGATATGAAAAATTATGTGGTTCAAACGGCTATAAATTTTGAATCGAAAGTCGTAGAGCCTCGCAGATGGGCTCATTCTACTCCTCATCAAATTCTACAGTTAGCATTCCCCAAAGGTAAATTTGCTGTACGAGCTTCCGTTTCCGAGATATTTGACAAAAAACGTACAGATTTGAAAAATGATGTGTCAAATGTCCTTGAAATCGGACAAAAACCGTACAGATATGAAAAATTATGTGGTTCAATCGGCTACATTTTGAATCGAAAGTCGTAGAGCCTCGCAGATGGGCTCATTCGATTCCTCATCAAATTCTACAGTTAGCATTCCCCAAAGGTAAATTTGCTGTACGAGCTTCCGTTTCTGAGATATTTGACAAAAACCGTACAGATTTGAAAAATGATGTGTCAAATGTCCTTGAAATCGGACAAAAACCGTACAGATATGAAAAATTATGTGGTTCAATCGGCTACATTTTGAATCGAAAGTCGTAGAGCCTCGCAGATGGGCTCATTCGATTCCTCATCAAATTCTACAGTTAGCATTCCCTGAAGGTAAATTTGCTGTACGAGCTTCCGTTTCCGAGATATTTGACAAAAACCGTACAGATATGAAAAATGATGTGGTTCAAACGGCTATAACTTTTAAATCGAAAGTCGTAGAGCCTCGCAGATTGGCTCATTCTACTCCTCATCAAATTCTACAGTTAGCATTCCCCAAAGGTAAATTTGCTGTACGAGCTTCCGTTTCCGAGATATTTGACAAAAACCGTACAGATTTGAAAAATTATGTGTCAAATGTCCTTGAAATCGGACAAAAACCGTACAGATATGAAAAATGATGTGGTTCAATCGGCTACATTTTGAATCGAAAGTCGTAGAGCCTCGCAGATGGGCTCATTCTACTCCTCATCAAATTCTACAGTTAGCATTCCCCAAAGGTAAATTTGCTGTACGAGCTTCCGTTTCCGAGATATTTGACAAAAACCGTACAGATTTGAAAAATGATGTGTCAAATGTCCTTGAAATCGGACAAAAAACGTACAGATATGAAAAATTATGTGGTTCAATCGGCTACATTTTGAATCGAAAGTCGTAGAGCCTCGCAGATGGGCTCATTCGATTCCTCATCAAATTCTACAGTTAGCATTCCCCAAAGGTAAATTTGCTGTACGAGCTTCCGTTTCCGAGATATTTGACAAAAACCGTACAGATATGAAAAATTATTTGGTTCAATCGGCTACATTTTGAATCGAAAGTCGTAGAGCCTCGCAGATGGGCTCATTCGATTCCTCATCAAATTCTACAGTTAGCATTCCCCGAAGGTAAATTTGCTGTACGAGCTTCCGTTTCCGAGATATTTGACAAAAACCGTACAGATATGAAAAATTATGTGGTTCAAACGGCTATAACTTTTGAATCGAAAGTCGTAGAGCCTCGCAGATTGGCTCATTCTACTCCTCATCAAATTCTACAGTTAGCATTCCCCAAAGGTAAATTTGCTGTACGAGCTTCCGTTTCCGAGATATTTGACAAAAACCGTACAGATTTGAAAAATGATGTGTCAAATGTCCTTGAAATCGGACAAAAACCATACAGATATGAAAAATTATGTGGTTCAATCGGCTACATTTTGAATCGAAAGTCGTAGAGCCTCGCAGAGGGGCTCATTCGATTCCTCATCAAATTCTACAGTTAGCATTCCCCAAAGGTACATTTGCTGTACGAGCTTCCGTTTCTGAGATATTTGACAAAAACCGTACAGATTTGAAAAATGATGTGTCAAATGTCCTTGAAATCGGACAAAAACCGTACAGATATGAAAAATTATGTGGTTCAATCGGCTACATTTTGAATCGAAAGTCGCAGAGCCTCGCAGATGGGCTCATTCGATTCCTCATCAAATTCTACAGTTAGCATTCCCCGAAGGTAAATTTGCTGTACGAGCTTCCGTTTCCGAGATATTTGACAAAAACCGTACAGATATGAAAAATGATGTGGTTCAAACGGCTATAACTTTTAAATCGAAAGTCGTAGAGCCTCGCAGATTGGCTCATTCTACTCCTCATCAAAATCTACAGTTAGCATTTCCCAAAGGTAAATTTGCTGTACGAGCTTCCGTTTCCGAGATATTTGACAAAAACCGTACAGATTTGAAAAATGATGTGTCAAATGTCCTTGAAATCGGACAAAAACCGTACAGATATGAAAAATGATGTGGTTCAATCGGCTACATTTTGAATCGAAAGTCGTAGAGCCTCGCAGATGGGCTCATTCTACTCCTCATCAAATTCTACAGTTAGCATTCCCCAAAGGTAAATTTGCTGTACGAGCTTCCGTTTCCGAGATATTTGACAAAAACCGTACAGATTTGAAAAATGATGTGTCAAATGTCCTTGAAATCGGACAAAAAACGTACAGATATGAAAAATTATGTGGTTCAATCGGCTACATTTTGAATCGAAAGTCGTAGAGCCTCGCAGATGGGCTCATTCGATTCCTCATCAAATTCTACAGTTAGCATTCCCCGAAGGTAAATTTGCTGTACGAGCTTCCGTTTCCGAGATATTTGACAAAAACCGTACAGATTTGAAAAATGATGTGTCAAATGTCCTTGAAATCGGACAAAAACCGTACAGATATGAAAAATTATGTGGTTCAATCGGCTACATTTTGAATCGAAAGTCGTAGAGCCTCGCAGATGGGCTCATTCGATTCCTCATCAAATTCTACAGTTAGCATTCCCCAAAGGTAAATTTGCTGTACGAGCTTCCGTTTCTGAGATATTTGACAAAAACCGTACAGATTTGAAAAATGATGTGTCAAATGTCCTTGAAATCGGACAAAAACCGTACAGATATGAAAAATTATGTGGTTCAATCGGCTACATTTTGAATCGAAAGTCGTAGAGCCTCGCAGATGGGCTCATTCGATTCCTCATCAAATTCTACAGTTAGCATTCCCTGAAGGTAAATTTGCTGTACGAGCTTCCGTTTCCGAGATATTTGACAAAAACCGTACAGATATGAAAAATGATGTGGTTCAAACGGCTATAACTTTTAAATCGAAAGTCGTAGAGCCTCGCAGATTGGCTCATTCTACTCCTCATCAAATTCTACAGTTAGCATTCCCCAAAGGTAAATTTGCTGTACGAGCTTCCGTTTCCGAGATATTTGACAAAAACCGTACAGATTTGAAAAATTATGTGTCAAATGTCCTTGAAATCGGACAAAAACCGTACAGATATGAAAAATGATGTGGTTCAATCGGCTACATTTTGAATCGAAAGTCGTAGAGCCTCGCAGATGGGCTCATTCTACTCCTCATCAAATTCTACAGTTAGCATTCCCCAAAGGTAAATTTGCTGTACGAGCTTCCGTTTCCGAGATATTTGACAAAAACCGTACAGATTTGAAAAATGATGTGTCAAATGTCCTTGAAATCGGACAAAAAACGTACAGATATGAAAAATTATGTGGTTCAATCGGCTACATTTTGAATCGAAAGTCGTAGAGCCTCGCAGATGGGCTCATTCGATTCCTCATCAAATTCTACAGTTAGCATTCCCCGAAGGTAAATTTGCTGTACGAGCTTCCGTTTCCGAGATATTTGACAAAAACCGTACAGATTTGAAAAATGATGTGTCAAATGTCCTTGAAATCGGACAAAAACCGTACAGATATGAAAAATTATGTGGTTCAATCGGCTACATTTTGAATCGAAAGTCGTAGAGCCTCGCAGATGGGCTCATTCGATTCCTCATCAAATTCTACAGTTAGCATTCCCCGAAGGTAAATTTGCTGTACGAGCTTCCGTTTCCGAGATATTTGACAAAAACCGTACAGATATGAAAAATGATGTGGTTCAAACGGCTATAACTTTTAAATCGAAAGTCGTAGAGCCTCGCAGATTGGCTCATTCTACTCCTCATCAAATTCTACAGTTAGCATTCCCCAAAGGTAAATTTGCTGTACGAGCTTCCGTTTCCGAGATATTTGACAAAAACCGTACAGATTTGAAAAATGATGTGTCAAATGTCCTTGAAATCGGACAAAAACCGTACAGATATGAAAAATTATGTGGTTCAATCGGCTACATTTTGAATCGAAAGTCGTAGAGCCTCGCAGATGGGCTCATTCTACTCCTCATCAAATTCTACAGTTAGCATTCCCCAAAGGTAAATTTGCTGTACGAGCTTCCGTTTCCGAGATATTTGACAAAAACCGTACAGATTTGAAAAATGATGTGTCAAATGTCCTTGAAATCGGACAAAAAACGTACAGATATGAAAAATTATGTGGTTCAATCGGCTACATTTTGAATCGAAAGTCGTAGAGCCTCGCAGATGGGCTCATTCGATTCCTCATCAAATTCTACAGTTAGCATTCCCCGAAGGTAAATTTGCTGTACGAGCTTCCGTTTCCGAGATATTTGACAAAAACCGTACAGATATGAAAAATTATGTGGTTCAAACGGCTATAACTTTTGAATCGAAAGTCGTAGAGCCTCGCAGATTGGCTCATTCTACTCCTCATCAAATTCTACAGTTAGCATTCCCCAAAGGTAAATTTGCTGTACGAGCTTCCGTTTCCGAGATATTTGACAAAAACCGTACAGATTTGAAAAATGATGTGTCAAATGTCCTTGAAATCGGACAAAAACCATACAGATATGAAAAATTATGTGGTTCAATCGGCTACATTTTGAATCGAAAGTCGTAGAGCCTCGCAGAGGGGCTCATTCGATTCCTCATCAAATTCTACAGTTAGCATTCCCCAAAGGTACATTTGCTGTACGAGCTTCCGTTTCTGAGATATTTGACAAAAACCGTACAGATTTGAAAAATGATGTGTCAAATGTCCTTGAAATCGGACAAAAAACGTACAGATATGAAAAATTATGTGGTTCAATCGGCTACATTTTGAATCGAAAGTCGTAGAGCCTCGCAGATGGGCTCATTCGATTCCTCATCAAATTCTACAGTTAGCATTCCCCAAAGGTAAATTTGCTGTACGAGCTTCCGTTTCCGAGATATTTGACAAAAACCGTACAGATATGAAAAATGATGTGGTTCAAACGGCTATAACTTTTAAATCGAAAGTCGTAGAGCCTCGCAGATTGGCTCATTCTACTCCTCATCAAATTCTACAGTTAGCATTCCCCAAAGGTAAATTTGCTGTACGAGCTTCCGTTTCCGAGATATTTGACAAAAACCGTACAGATTTGAAAAATGATGTGTCAAATGTCCTTGAAATCGGACAAAAACCGTACAGATATGAAAAATGATGTGGTTCAATCGGCTACATTTTGAATCGAAAGTCGTAGAGCCTCGCAGATGGGCTCATTCTACTCCTCATCAAATTCTACAGTTAGCATTCCCCAAAGGTAAATTTGCTGTACGAGCTTCCGTTTCCGAGATATTTGACAAAAACCGTACAGATTTGAAAAATGATGTGTCAAATGTCCTTGAAATCGGACAAAAAACGTACAGATATGAAAAATTATGTGGTTCAATCGGCTACATTTTGAATCGAAAGTCGTAGAGCCTCGCAGATGGGCTCATTCGATTCCTCATCAAATTCTACAGTTAGCATTCCCCGAAGGTAAATTTGCTGTACGAGCTTCCGTTTCCGAGATATTTGACAAAAACCGTACAGATTTGAAAAATGATGTGTCAAATGTCCTTGAAATCGGACAAAAACCGTACAGATATGAAAAATTATGTGGTTCAATCGGCTACATTTTGAATCGAAAGTCGTAGAGCCTCGCAGATGGGCTCATTCGATTCCTCATCAAATTCTACAGTTAGCATTCCCCGAAGGTAAATTTGCTGTACGAGCTTCCGTTTCCGAGATATTTGACAAAAACCGTACAGATTTGAAAAATGATGTGTCAAATGTCCTTGAAATCGGACAAAAACCGTACAGATATGAAAAATTATGTGGTTCAAACGGCTATAAATTTTGAATCGAAAGTCGTAGAGCCTCGCAGATGGGCTCATTCTACTCCTCATCAAATTCTACAGTTAGCATTCCCCAAAGGTAAATTTGCTGTACGAGCTTCCGTTTCCGAGATATTTGACAAAAAACGTACAGATTTGAAAAATGATGTGTCAAATGTCCTTGAAATCGGACAAAAACCGTACAGATATGAAAAATTATGTGGTTCAATCGGCTACATTTTGAATCGAAAGTCGTAGAGCCTCGCAGATGGGCTCATTCGATTCCTCATCAAATTCTACAGTTAGCATTCCCCAAAGGTAAATTTGCTGTACGAGCTTCCGTTTCTGAGATATTTGACAAAAACCGTACAGATTTGAAAAATGATGTGTCAAATGTCCTTGAAATCGGACAAAAACCGTACAGATATGAAAAATTATGTGGTTCAATCGGCTACATTTTGAATCGAAAGTCGTAGAGCCTCGCAGATGGGCTCATTCGATTCCTCATCAAATTCTACAGTTAGCATTCCCTGAAGGTAAATTTGCTGTACGAGCTTCCGTTTCCGAGATATTTGACAAAAACCGTACAGATATGAAAAATGATGTGGTTCAAACGGCTATAACTTTTAAATCGAAAGTCGTAGAGCCTCGCAGATTGGCTCATTCTACTCCTCATCAAATTCTACAGTTAGCATTCCCCAAAGGTAAATTTGCTGTACGAGCTTCCGTTTCCGAGATATTTGACAAAAACCGTACAGATTTGAAAAATGATGTGTCAAATGTCCTTGAAATCGGACAAAAACCGTACAGATATGAAAAATGATGTGGTTCAATCGGCTACATTTTGAATCGAAAGTCGTAGAGCCTCGCAGATGGGCTCATTCTACTCCTCATCAAATTCTACAGTTAGCATTCCCCAAAGGTAAATTTGCTGTACGAGCTTCCGTTTCCGAGATATTTGACAAAAACCGTACAGATTTGAAAAATGATGTGTCAAATGTCCTTGAAATCGGACAAAAAACGTACAGATATGAAAAATTATGTGGTTCAATCGGCTACATTTTGAATCGAAAGTCGTAGAGCCTCGCAGATGGGCTCATTCGATTCCTCATCAAATTCTACAGTTAGCATTCCCCGAAGGTAAATTTGCTGTACGAGCTTCCGTTTCCGAGATATTTGACAAAAACCGTACAGATTTGAAAAATGATGTGTCAAATGTCCTTGAAATCGGACAAAAACCGTACAGATATGAAAAATTATGTGGTTCAAACGGCTATAAATTTTGAATCGAAAGTCGTAGAGCCTCGCAGATGGGCTCATTCTACTCCTCATCAAATTCTACAGTTAGCATTCCCCAAAGGTAAATTTGCTGTACGAGCTTCCGTTTCCGAGATATTTGACAAAAAACGTACAGATTTGAAAAATGATGTGTCAAATGTCCTTGAAATCGGACAAAAACCGTACAGATATGAAAAATTATGTGGTTCAATCGGCTACATTTTGAATCGAAAGTCGTAGAGCCTCGCAGATGGGCTCATTCGATTCCTCATCAAATTCTACAGTTAGCATTCCCCAAAGGTAAATTTGCTGTACGAGCTTCCGTTTCTGAGATATTTGACAAAAACCGTACAGATTTGAAAAATGATGTGTCAAATGTCCTTGAAATCGGACAAAAACCGTACAGATATGAAAAATTATGTGGTTCAATCGGCTACATTTTGAATCGAAAGTCGTAGAGCCTCGCAGATGGGCTCATTCGATTCCTCATCAAATTCTACAGTTAGCATTCCCTGAAGGTAAATTTGCTGTACGAGCTTCCGTTTCCGAGATATTTGACAAAAACCGTACAGATATGAAAAATGATGTGGTTCAAACGGCTATAACTTTTAAATCGAAAGTCGTAGAGCCTCGCAGATTGGCTCATTCTACTCCTCATCAAATTCTACAGTTAGCATTCCCCAAAGGTAAATTTGCTGTACGAGCTTCCGTTTCCGAGATATTTGACAAAAACCGTACAGATTTGAAAAATGATGTGTCAAATGTCCTTGAAATCGGACAAAAACCGTACAGATATGAAAAATGATGTGGTTCAATCGGCTACATTTTGAATCGAAAGTCGTAGAGCCTCGCAGATGGGCTCATTCTACTCCTCATCAAATTCTACAGTTAGCATTCCCCAAAGGTAAATTTGCTGTACGAGCTTCCGTTTCCGAGATATTTGACAAAAACCGTACAGATTTGAAAAATGATGTGTCAAATGTCCTTGAAATCGGACAAAAAACGTACAGATATGAAAAATTATGTGGTTCAATCGGCTACATTTTGAATCGAAAGTCGTAGAGCCTCGCAGATGGGCTCATTCGATTCCTCATCAAATTCTACAGTTAGCATTCCCCAAAGGTAAATTTGCTGTACGAGCTTCCGTTTCCGAGATATTTGACAAAAACCGTACAGATATGAAAAATTATTTGGTTCAATCGGCTACATTTTGAATCGAAAGTCGTAGAGCCTCGCAGATGGGCTCATTCGATTCCTCATCAAATTCTACAGTTAGCATTCCCCGAAGGTAAATTTGCTGTACGAGCTTCCGTTTCCGAGATATTTGACAAAAACCGTACAGATATGAAAAATTATGTGGTTCAAACGGCTATAACTTTTGAATCGAAAGTCGTAGAGCCTCGCAGATTGGCTCATTCTACTCCTCATCAAATTCTACAGTTAGCATTCCCCAAAGGTAAATTTGCTGTACGAGCTTCCGTTTCCGAGATATTTGACAAAAACCGTACAGATTTGAAAAATGATGTGTCAAATGTCCTTGAAATCGGACAAAAACCATACAGATATGAAAAATTATGTGGTTCAATCGGCTACATTTTGAATCGAAAGTCGTAGAGCCTCGCAGAGGGGCTCATTCGATTCCTCATCAAATTCTACAGTTAGCATTCCCCAAAGGTACATTTGCTGTACGAGCTTCCGTTTCTGAGATATTTGACAAAAACCGTACAGATTTGAAAAATGATGTGTCAAATGTCCTTGAAATCGGACAAAAACCGTACAGATATGAAAAATTATGTGGTTCAATCGGCTACATTTTGAATCGAAAGTCGCAGAGCCTCGCAGATGGGCTCATTCGATTCCTCATCAAATTCTACAGTTAGCATTCCCCGAAGGTAAATTTGCTGTACGAGCTTCCGTTTCCGAGATATTTGACAAAAACCGTACAGATATGAAAAATGATGTGGTTCAAACGGCTATAACTTTTAAATCGAAAGTCGTAGAGCCTCGCAGATTGGCTCATTCTACTCCTCATCAAAATCTACAGTTAGCATTTCCCAAAGGTAAATTTGCTGTACGAGCTTCCGTTTCCGAGATATTTGACAAAAACCGTACAGATTTGAAAAATGATGTGTCAAATGTCCTTGAAATCGGACAAAAACCGTACAGATATGAAAAATTATGTGGTTCAATCGGCTACATTTTGAATCGAAAGTCGTAGAGCCTCGCAGATGGGCTCATTCTACTCCTCATCAAATTCTACAGTTAGCATTCCCCAAAGGTAAATTTGCTGTACGAGCTTCCGTTTCCGAGATATTTGACAAAAACCGTACAGATTTGAAAAATGATGTGTCAAATGTCCTTGAAATCGGACAAAAAACGTACAGATATGAAAAATTATGTGGTTCAATCGGCTACATTTTGAATCGAAAGTCGTAGAGCCTCGCAGATGGGCTCATTCGATTCCTCATCAAATTCTACAGTTAGCATTCCCCGAAGGTAAATTTGCTGTACGAGCTTCCGTTTCCGAGATATTTGACAAAAACCGTACAGATTTGAAAAATGATGTGTCAAATGTCCTTGAAATCGGACAAAAACCGTACAGATATGAAAAATTATGTGGTTCAATCGGCTACATTTTGAATCGAAAGTCGTAGAGCCTCGCAGATGGGCTCATTCGATTCCTCATCAAATTCTACAGTTAGCATTCCCCAAAGGTAAATTTGCTGTACGAGCTTCCGTTTCTGAGATATTTGACAAAAACCGTACAGATTTGAAAAATGATGTGTCAAATGTCCTTGAAATCGGACAAAAACCGTACAGATATGAAAAATTATGTGGTTCAATCGGCTACATTTTGAATCGAAAGTCGTAGAGCCTCGCAGATGGGCTCATTCGATTCCTCATCAAATTCTACAGTTAGCATTCCCTGAAGGTAAATTTGCTGTACGAGCTTCCGTTTCCGAGATATTTGACAAAAACCGTACAGATATGAAAAATGATGTGGTTCAAACGGCTATAACTTTTAAATCGAAAGTCGTAGAGCCTCGCAGATTGGCTCATTCTACTCCTCATCAAATTCTACAGTTAGCATTCCCCAAAGGTAAATTTGCTGTACGAGCTTCCGTTTCCGAGATATTTGACAAAAACCGTACAGATTTGAAAAATTATGTGTCAAATGTCCTTGAAATCGGACAAAAACCGTACAGATATGAAAAATGATGTGGTTCAATCGGCTACATTTTGAATCGAAAGTCGTAGAGCCTCGCAGATGGGCTCATTCTACTCCTCATCAAATTCTACAGTTAGCATTCCCCAAAGGTAAATTTGCTGTACGAGCTTCCGTTTCCGAGATATTTGACAAAAACCGTACAGATTTGAAAAATGATGTGTCAAATGTCCTTGAAATCGGACAAAAAACGTACAGATATGAAAAATTATGTGGTTCAATCGGCTACATTTTGAATCGAAAGTCGTAGAGCCTCGCAGATGGGCTCATTCGATTCCTCATCAAATTCTACAGTTAGCATTCCCCGAAGGTAAATTTGCTGTACGAGCTTCCGTTTCCGAGATATTTGACAAAAACCGTACAGATTTGAAAAATGATGTGTCAAATGTCCTTGAAATCGGACAAAAACCGTACAGATATGAAAAATTATGTGGTTCAATCGGCTACATTTTGAATCGAAAGTCGTAGAGCCTCGCAGATGGGCTCATTCGATTCCTCATCAAATTCTACAGTTAGCATTCCCCGAAGGTAAATTTGCTGTACGAGCTTCCGTTTCCGAGATATTTGACAAAAACCGTACAGATATGAAAAATGATGTGGTTCAAACGGCTATAACTTTTAAATCGAAAGTCGTAGAGCCTCGCAGATTGGCTCATTCTACTCCTCATCAAATTCTACAGTTAGCATTCCCCAAAGGTAAATTTGCTGTACGAGCTTCCGTTTCCGAGATATTTGACAAAAACCGTACAGATTTGAAAAATGATGTGTCAAATGTCCTTGAAATCGGACAAAAACCGTACAGATATGAAAAATTATGTGGTTCAATCGGCTACATTTTGAATCGAAAGTCGTAGAGCCTCGCAGATGGGCTCATTCTACTCCTCATCAAATTCTACAGTTAGCATTCCCCAAAGGTAAATTTGCTGTACGAGCTTCCGTTTCCGAGATATTTGACAAAAACCGTACAGATTTGAAAAATGATGTGTCAAATGTCCTTGAAATCGGACAAAAAACGTACAGATATGAAAAATTATGTGGTTCAATCGGCTACATTTTGAATCGAAAGTCGTAGAGCCTCGCAGATGGGCTCATTCGATTCCTCATCAAATTCTACAGTTAGCATTCCCCGAAGGTAAATTTGCTGTACGAGCTTCCGTTTCCGAGATATTTGACAAAAACCGTACAGATATGAAAAATTATGTGGTTCAAACGGCTATAACTTTTGAATCGAAAGTCGTAGAGCCTCGCAGATTGGCTCATTCTACTCCTCATCAAATTCTACAGTTAGCATTCCCCAAAGGTAAATTTGCTGTACGAGCTTCCGTTTCCGAGATATTTGACAAAAACCGTACAGATTTGAAAAATGATGTGTCAAATGTCCTTGAAATCGGACAAAAACCATACAGATATGAAAAATTATGTGGTTCAATCGGCTACATTTTGAATCGAAAGTCGTAGAGCCTCGCAGAGGGGCTCATTCGATTCCTCATCAAATTCTACAGTTAGCATTCCCCAAAGGTACATTTGCTGTACGAGCTTCCGTTTCTGAGATATTTGACAAAAACCGTACAGATTTGAAAAATGATGTGTCAAATGTCCTTGAAATCGGACAAAAAACGTACAGATATGAAAAATTATGTGGTTCAATCGGCTACATTTTGAATCGAAAGTCGTAGAGCCTCGCAGATGGGCTCATTCGATTCCTCATCAAATTCTACAGTTAGCATTCCCCAAAGGTAAATTTGCTGTACGAGCTTCCGTTTCCGAGATATTTGACAAAAACCGTACAGATATGAAAAATGATGTGGTTCAAACGGCTATAACTTTTAAATCGAAAGTCGTAGAGCCTCGCAGATTGGCTCATTCTACTCCTCATCAAATTCTACAGTTAGCATTCCCCAAAGGTAAATTTGCTGTACGAGCTTCCGTTTCCGAGATATTTGACAAAAACCGTACAGATTTGAAAAATGATGTGTCAAATGTCCTTGAAATCGGACAAAAACCGTACAGATATGAAAAATGATGTGGTTCAATCGGCTACATTTTGAATCGAAAGTCGTAGAGCCTCGCAGATGGGCTCATTCTACTCCTCATCAAATTCTACAGTTAGCATTCCCCAAAGGTAAATTTGCTGTACGAGCTTCCGTTTCCGAGATATTTGACAAAAACCGTACAGATTAGAAAAATGATGTGTCAAATGTCCTTGAAATCGGACAAAAAACGTACAGATATGAAAAATTATGTGGTTCAATCGGCTACATTTTGAATCGAAAGTCGTAGAGCCTCGCAGATGGGCTCATTCGATTCCTCATCAAATTCTACAGTTAGCATTCCCCGAAGGTAAATTTGCTGTACGAGCTTCCGTTTCCGAGATATTTGACAAAAACCGTACAGATTTGAAAAATGATGTGTCAAATGTCCTTGAAATCGGACAAAAACCGTACAGATATGAAAAATTATGTGGTTCAATCGGCTACATTTTGAATCGAAAGTCGTAGAGCCTCGCAGATGGGCTCATTCGATTCCTCATCAAATTCTACAGTTAGCATTCCCCGAAGGTAAATTTGCTGTACGAGCTTCCGTTTCCGAGATATTTGACAAAAACCGTACAGATTTGAAAAATGATGTGTCAAATGTCCTTGAAATCGGACAAAAACCGTACAGATATGAAAAATTATGTGGTTCAAACGGCTATAAATTTTGAATCGAAAGTCGTAGAGCCTCGCAGATGGGCTCATTCTACTCCTCATCAAATTCTACAGTTAGCATTCCCCAAAGGTAAATTTGCTGTACGAGCTTCCGTTTCCGAGATATTTGACAAAAAACGTACAGATTTGAAAAATGATGTGTCAAATGTCCTTGAAATCGGACAAAAACCGTACAGATATGAAAAATTATGTGGTTCAATCGGCTACATTTTGAATCGAAAGTCGTAGAGCCTCGCAGATGGGCTCATTCGATTCCTCATCAAATTCTACAGTTAGCATTCCCCAAAGGTAAATTTGCTGTACGAGCTTCCGTTTCTGAGATATTTGACAAAAACCGTACAGATTTGAAAAATGATGTGTCAAATGTCCTTGAAATCGGACAAAAACCGTACAGATATGAAAAATTATGTGGTTCAATCGGCTACATTTTGAATCGAAAGTCGTAGAGCCTCGCAGATGGGCTCATTCGATTCCTCATCAAATTCTACAGTTAGCATTCCCTGAAGGTAAATTTGCTGTACGAGCTTCCGTTTCCGAGATATTTGACAAAAACCGTACAGATATGAAAAATGATGTGGTTCAAACGGCTATAACTTTTAAATCGAAAGTCGTAGAGCCTCGCAGATTGGCTCATTCTACTCCTCATCAAATTCTACAGTTAGCATTCCCCAAAGGTAAATTTGCTGTACGAGCTTCCGTTTCCGAGATATTTGACAAAAACCGTACAGATTTGAAAAATGATGTGTCAAATGTCCTTGAAATCGGACAAAAACCGTACAGATATGAAAAATGATGTGGTTCAATCGGCTACATTTTGAATCGAAAGTCGTAGAGCCTCGCAGATGGGCTCATTCTACTCCTCATCAAATTCTACAGTTAGCATTCCCCAAAGGTAAATTTGCTGTACGAGCTTCCGTTTCCGAGATATTTGACAAAAACCGTACAGATTTGAAAAATGATGTGTCAAATGTCCTTGAAATCGGACAAAAAACGTACAGATATGAAAAATTATGTGGTTCAATCGGCTACATTTTGAATCGAAAGTCGTAGAGCCTCGCAGATGGGCTCATTCGATTCCTCATCAAATTCTACAGTTAGCATTCCCCGAAGGTAAATTTGCTGTACGAGCTTCCGTTTCCGAGATATTTGACAAAAACCGTACAGATTTGAAAAATGATGTGTCAAATGTCCTTGAAATCGGACAAAAACCGTACAGATATGAAAAATTATGTGGTTCAAACGGCTATAAATTTTGAATCGAAAGTCGTAGAGCCTCGCAGATGGGCTCATTCTACTCCTCATCAAATTCTACAGTTAGCATTCCCCAAAGGTAAATTTGCTGTACGAGCTTCCGTTTCCGAGATATTTGACAAAAAACGTACAGATTTGAAAAATGATGTGTCAAATGTCCTTGAAATCGGACAAAAACCGTACAGATATGAAAAATTATGTGGTTCAATCGGCTACATTTTGAATCGAAAGTCGTAGAGCCTCGCAGATGGGCTCATTCGATTCCTCATCAAATTCTACAGTTAGCATTCCCCAAAGGTAAATTTGCTGTACGAGCTTCCGTTTCTGAGATATTTGACAAAAACCGTACAGATTTGAAAAATGATGTGTCAAATGTCCTTGAAATCGGACAAAAACCGTACAGATATGAAAAATTATGTGGTTCAATCGGCTACATTTTGAATCGAAAGTCGTAGAGCCTCGCAGATGGGCTCATTCGATTCCTCATCAAATTCTACAGTTAGCATTCCCTGAAGGTAAATTTGCTGTACGAGCTTCCGTTTCCGAGATATTTGACAAAAACCGTACAGATATGAAAAATGATGTGGTTCAAACGGCTATAACTTTTAAATCGAAAGTCGTAGAGCCTCGCAGATTGGCTCATTCTACTCCTCATCAAATTCTACAGTTAGCATTCCCCAAAGGTAAATTTGCTGTACGAGCTTCCGTTTCCGAGATATTTGACAAAAACCGTACAGATTTGAAAAATGATGTGTCAAATGTCCTTGAAATCGGACAAAAACCGTACAGATATGAAAAATGATGTGGTTCAATCGGCTACATTTTGAATCGAAAGTCGTAGAGCCTCGCAGATGGGCTCATTCTACTCCTCATCAAATTCTACAGTTAGCATTCCCCAAAGGTAAATTTGCTGTACGAGCTTCCGTTTCCGAGATATTTGACAAAAACCGTACAGATTTGAAAAATGATGTGTCAAATGTCCTTGAAATCGGACAAAAAACGTACAGATATGAAAAATTATGTGGTTCAATCGGCTACATTTTGAATCGAAAGTCGTAGAGCCTCGCAGATGGGCTCATTCGATTCCTCATCAAATTCTACAGTTAGCATTCCCCAAAGGTAAATTTGCTGTACGAGCTTCCGTTTCTGAGATATTTGACAAAAACCGTACAGATTTGAAAAATGATGTGTCAAATGTCCTTGAAATCGGACAAAAACCGTACAGATATGAAAAATTATGTGGTTCAATCGGCTACATTTTGAATCGAAAGTCGTAGAGCCTCGCAGATGGGCTCATTCGATTCCTCATCAAATTCTACAGTTAGCATTCCCTGAAGGTAAATTTGCTGTACGAGCTTCCGTTTCCGAGATATTTGACAAAAACCGTACAGATATGAAAAATGATGTGGTTCAAACGGCTATAACTTTTAAATCGAAAGTCGTAGAGCCTCGCAGATTGGCTCATTCTACTCCTCATCAAATTCTACAGTTAGCATTCCCCAAAGGTAAATTTGCTGTACGAGCTTCCGTTTCCGAGATATTTGACAAAAACCGTACAGATTTGAAAAATGATGTGTCAAATGTCCTTGAAATCGGACAAAAACCGTACAGATATGAAAAATGATGTGGTTCAATCGGCTACATTTTGAATCGAAAGTCGTAGAGCCTCGCAGATGGGCTCATTCTACTCCTCATCAAATTCTACAGTTAGCATTCCCCAAAGGTAAATTTGCTGTACGAGCTTCCGTTTCCGAGATATTTGACAAAAACCGTACAGATTTGAAAAATGATGTGTCAAATGTCCTTGAAATCGGACAAAAAACGTACAGATATGAAAAATTATGTGGTTCAATCGGCTACATTTTGAATCGAAAGTCGTAGAGCCTCGCAGATGGGCTCATTCGATTCCTCATCAAATTCTACAGTTAGCATTCCCCAAAGGTAAATTTGCTGTACGAGCTTCCGTTTCCGAGATATTTGACAAAAACCGTACAGATATGAAAAATTATTTGGTTCAATCGGCTACATTTTGAATCGAAAGTCGTAGAGCCTCGCAGATGGGCTCATTCGATTCCTCATCAAATTCTACAGTTAGCATTCCCCGAAGGTAAATTTGCTGTACGAGCTTCCGTTTCCGAGATATTTGACAAAAACCGTACAGATATGAAAAATTATGTGGTTCAAACGGCTATAACTTTTGAATCGAAAGTCGTAGAGCCTCGCAGATTGGCTCATTCTACTCCTCATCAAATTCTACAGTTAGCATTCCCCAAAGGTAAATTTGCTGTACGAGCTTCCGTTTCCGAGATATTTGACAAAAACCGTACAGATTTGAAAAATGATGTGTCAAATGTCCTTGAAATCGGACAAAAACCATACAGATATGAAAAATGATGTGGTTCAATCGGCTACATTTTGAATCGAAAGTCGTAGAGCCTCGCAGATGGGCTCATTCTACTCCTCATCAAATTCTACAGTTAGCATTCCCCAAAGGTAAATTTGCTGTACGAGCTTCCGTTTCCGAGATATTTGACAAAAACCGTACAGATTTGAAAAATGATGTGTCAAATGTCCTTGAAATCGGACAAAAAACGTACAGATATGAAAAATTATGTGGTTCAATCGGCTACATTTTGAATCGAAAGTCGTAGAGCCTCGCAGATGGGCTCATTCGATTCCTCATCAAATTCTACAGTTAGCATTCCCCAAAGGTAAATTTGCTGTACGAGCTTCCGTTTCCGAGATATTTGACAAAAACCGTACAGATATGAAAAATTATTTGGTTCAATCGGCTACATTTTGAATCGAAAGTCTTAGAGCCTCGCAGATGGGCTCATTCGATTCCTCATCAAATTCTACAGTTAGCATTCCCCGAAGGTAAATTTGCTGTACGAGCTTCCGTTTCCGAGATATTTGACAAAAACCGTACAGATATGAAAAATTATGTGGTTCAATCGGCTACATTTTGAATCGAAAGTCGTAGAGCCTCGCAGATGGGCTCATTCGATTCCTCATCAAATTCTACAGTTAGCATTCCCCGAAGGTAAATTTGCTGTACGAGCTTCCGTTTCCGAGATATTTGACAAAAACCGTACAGATATGAAAAATGATGTGGTTCAAACGGCTATAACTTTTAAATCGAAAGTCGTAGAGCCTCGCAGATTGGCTCATTCTACTCCTCATCAAATTCTACAGTTAGCATTCCCCAAAGGTAAATTTGCTGTACGAGCTTCCGTTTCCGAGATATTTGACAAAAACCGTACAGATTTGAAAAATGATGTGTCAAATGTCCTTGAAATCGGACAAAAACCGTACAGATATGAAAAATGATGTGGTTCAATCGGCTACATTTTGAATCGAAAGTCGTAGAGCCTCGCAGATGGGCTCATTCT
Organism: Borostomias antarcticus; assembly: GCF_949987555.1. Taxonomy (NCBI): domain Eukaryota; kingdom Metazoa; phylum Chordata; class Actinopteri; order Stomiiformes; family Stomiidae; genus Borostomias; species Borostomias antarcticus. The sequence goes on from NW_028176821.1 coordinate 1,782,221, forward strand.
ACTCCTCATCAAATTCTACAGTTAGCATTCCCCAAAGGTAAATTTGCTGTACGAGCTTCCGTTTCCGAGATATTTGACAAAAACCGTACAGATTTGAAAAATGATGTGTCAAATGTCCTTGAAATCGGACAAAAAACGTACAGATATGAAAAATTATGTGGTTCAATCGGCTACATTTTGAATCGAAAGTCGTAGAGCCTCGCAGATGGGCTCATTCGATTCCTCATCAAATTCTACAGTTAGCATTCCCCAAAGGTAAATTTGCTGTACGAGCTTCCGTTTCCGAGATATTTGACAAAAACCGTACAGATATGAAAAATTATTTGGTTCAATCGGCTACATTTTGAATCGAAAGTCGTAGAGCCTCGCAGATGGGCTCATTCGATTCCTCATCAAATTCTACAGTTAGCATTCCCCGAAGGTAAATTTGCTGTACGAGCTTCCGTTTCCGAGATATTTGACAAAAACCGTACAGATATGAAAAATTATGTGGTTCAAACGGCTATAACTTTTGAATCGAAAGTCGTAGAGCCTCGCAGATTGGCTCATTCTACTCCTCATCAAATTCTACAGTTAGCATTCCCCAAAGGTAAATTTGCTGTACGAGCTTCCGTTTCCGAGATATTTGACAAAAACCGTACAGATTTGAAAAATGATGTGTCAAATGTCCTTGAAATCGGACAAAAACCATACAGATATGAAAAATGATGTGGTTCAATCGGCTACATTTTGAATCGAAAGTCGTAGAGCCTCGCAGATGGGCTCATTCTACTCCTCATCAAATTCTACAGTTAGCATTCCCCAAAGGTAAATTTGCTGTACGAGCTTCCGTTTCCGAGATATTTGACAAAAACCGTACAGATTTGAAAAATGATGTGTCAAATGTCCTTGAAATCGGACAAAAAACGTACAGATATGAAAAATTATGTGGTTCAATCGGCTACATTTTGAATCGAAAGTCGTAGAGCCTCGCAGATGGGCTCATTCGATTCCTCATCAAATTCTACAGTTAGCATTCCCCAAAGGTAAATTTGCTGTACGAGCTTCCGTTTCCGAGATATTTGACAAAAACCGTACAGATATGAAAAATTATTTGGTTCAATCGGCTACATTTTGAATCGAAAGTCTTAGAGCCTCGCAGATGGGCTCATTCGATTCCTCATCAAATTCTACAGTTAGCATTCCCCGAAGGTAAATTTGCTGTACGAGCTTCCGTTTCCGAGATATTTGACAAAAACCGTACAGATATGAAAAATTATGTGGTTCAATCGGCTACATTTTGAATCGAAAGTCGTAGAGCCTCGCAGATGGGCTCATTCGATTCCTCATCAAATTCTACAGTTAGCATTCCCCGAAGGTAAATTTGCTGTACGAGCTTCCGTTTCCGAGATATTTGACAAAAACCGTACAGATTTGAAAAATGATGTGTCAAATGTCCTTGAAATCGGACAAAAACCGTACAGATATGAAAAATTATGTGGTTCAAACGGCTATAAATTTTGAATCGAAAGTCGTAGAGCCTCGCAGATGGGCTCATTCTACTCCTCATCAAATTCTACAGTTAGCATTCCCCAAAGGTAAATTTGCTGTACGAGCTTCCGTTTCCGAGATATTTGACAAAAAACGTACAGATTTGAAAAATGATGTGTCAAATGTCCTTGAAATCGGACAAAAACCGTACAGATATGAAAAATTATGTGGTTCAATCGGCTACATTTTGAATCGAAAGTCGTAGAGCCTCGCAGATGGGCTCATTCTACTCCTCATCAAATTCTACAGTTAGCATTCCCCAAAGGTAAATTTGCTGTACGAGCTTCCGTTTCCGAGATATTTGACAAAAACCGTACAGATTTGAAAAATGATGTGTCAAATGTCCTTGAAATCGGACAAAAAACGTACAGATATGAAAAATTATGTGGTTCAATCGGCTACATTTTGAATCGAAAGTCGTAGAGCCTCGCAGATGGGCTCATTCGATTCCTCATCAAATTCTACAGTTAGCATTCCCCAAAGGTAAATTTGCTGTACGAGCTTCCGTTTCCGAGATATTTGACAAAAACCGTACAGATATGAAAAATTATTTGGTTCAATCGGCTACATTTTGAATCGAAAGTCTTAGAGCCTCGCAGATGGGCTCATTCGATTCCTCATCAAATTCTACAGTTAGCATTCCCCGAAGGTAAATTTGCTGTACGAGCTTCCGTTTCCGAGATATTTGACAAAAACCGTACAGATATGAAAAATTATGTGGTTCAATCGGCTACATTTTGAATCGAAAGTCGTAGAGCCTCGCAGATGGGCTCATTCGATTCCTCATCAAATTCTACAGTTAGCATTCCCCGAAGGTAAATTTGCTGTACGAGCTTCCGTTTCCGAGATATTTGACAAAAACCGTACAGATATGAAAAATGATGTGGTTCAAACGGCTATAACTTTTAAATCGAAAGTCGTAGAGCCTCGCAGATTGGCTCATTCTACTCCTCATCAAATTCTACAGTTAGCATTCCCCAAAGGTAAATTTGCTGTACGAGCTTCCGTTTCCGAGATATTTGACAAAAACCGTACAGATTTGAAAAATGATGTGTCAAATGTCCTTGAAATCGGACAAAAACCGTACAGATATGAAAAATGATGTGGTTCAATCGGCTACATTTTGAATCGAAAGTCGTAGAGCCTCGCAGATGGGCTCATTCTACTCCTCATCAAATTCTACAGTTAGCATTCCCCAAAGGTAAATTTGCTGTACGAGCTTCCGTTTCCGAGATATTTGACAAAAACCGTACAGATTTGAAAAATGATGTGTCAAATGTCCTTGAAATCGGACAAAAAACGTACAGATATGAAAAATTATGTGGTTCAATCGGCTACATTTTGAATCGAAAGTCGTAGAGCCTCGCAGATGGGCTCATTCGATTCCTCATCAAATTCTACAGTTAGCATTCCCCAAAGGTAAATTTGCTGTACGAGCTTCCGTTTCCGAGATATTTGACAAAAACCGTACAGATATGAAAAATTATTTGGTTCAATCGGCTACATTTTGAATCGAAAGTCGTAGAGCCTCGCAGATGGGCTCATTCGATTCCTCATCAAATTCTACAGTTAGCATTCCCCGAAGGTAAATTTGCTGTACGAGCTTCCGTTTCCGAGATATTTGACAAAAACCGTACAGATATGAAAAATTATGTGGTTCAAACGGCTATAACTTTTGAATCGAAAGTCGTAGAGCCTCGCAGATTGGCTCATTCTACTCCTCATCAAATTCTACAGTTAGCATTCCCCAAAGGTAAATTTGCTGTACGAGCTTCCGTTTCCGAGATATTTGACAAAAACCGTACAGATTTGAAAAATGATGTGTCAAATGTCCTTGAAATCGGACAAAAACCATACAGATATGAAAAATGATGTGGTTCAATCGGCTACATTTTGAATCGAAAGTCGTAGAGCCTCGCAGATGGGCTCATTCTACTCCTCATCAAATTCTACAGTTAGCATTCCCCAAAGGTAAATTTGCTGTACGAGCTTCCGTTTCCGAGATATTTGACAAAAACCGTACAGATTTGAAAAATGATGTGTCAAATGTCCTTGAAATCGGACAAAAAACGTACAGATATGAAAAATTATGTGGTTCAATCGGCTACATTTTGAATCGAAAGTCGTAGAGCCTCGCAGATGGGCTCATTCGATTCCTCATCAAATTCTACAGTTAGCATTCCCCAAAGGTAAATTTGCTGTACGAGCTTCCGTTTCCGAGATATTTGACAAAAACCGTACAGATATGAAAAATTATTTGGTTCAATCGGCTACATTTTGAATCGAAAGTCTTAGAGCCTCGCAGATGGGCTCATTCGATTCCTCATCAAATTCTACAGTTAGCATTCCCCGAAGGTAAATTTGCTGTACGAGCTTCCGTTTCCGAGATATTTGACAAAAACCGTACAGATATGAAAAATTATGTGGTTCAATCGGCTACATTTTGAATCGAAAGTCGTAGAGCCTCGCAGATGGGCTCATTCGATTCCTCATCAAATTCTACAGTTAGCATTCCCCGAAGGTAAATTTGCTGTACGAGCTTCCGTTTCCGAGATATTTGACAAAAACCGTACAGATTTGAAAAATGATGTGTCAAATGTCCTTGAAATCGGACAAAAACCGTACAGATATGAAAAATTATGTGGTTCAAACGGCTATAAATTTTGAATCGAAAGTCGTAGAGCCTCGCAGATGGGCTCATTCTACTCCTCATCAAATTCTACAGTTAGCATTCCCCAAAGGTAAATTTGCTGTACGAGCTTCCGTTTCCGAGATATTTGACAAAAAACGTACAGATTTGAAAAATGATGTGTCAAATGTCCTTGAAATCGGACAAAAACCGTACAGATATGAAAAATTATGTGGTTCAATCGGCTACATTTTGAATCGAAAGTCGTAGAGCCTCGCAGATGGGCTCATTCGATTCCTCATCAAATTCTACAGTTAGCATTCCCCAAAGGTAAATTTGCTGTACGAGCTTCCGTTTCTGAGATATTTGACAAAAACCGTACAGATTTGAAAAATGATGTGTCAAATGTCCTTGAAATCGGACAAAAACCGTACAGATATGAAAAATTATGTGGTTCAATCGGCTACATTTTGAATCGAAAGTCGTAGAGCCTCGCAGATGGGCTCATTCGATTCCTCATCAAATTCTACAGTTAGCATTCCCCGAAGGTAAATTTGCTGTACGAGCTTCCGTTTCCGAGATATTTGACAAAAACCGTACAGATATGAAAAATGATGTGGTTCAAACGGCTATAACTTTTAAATCGAAAGTCGTAGAGCCTCGCAGATTGGCTCATTCTACTCCTCATCAAATTCTACAGTTAGCATTCCCCAAAGGTAAATTTGCTGTACGAGCTTCCGTTTCCGAGATATTTGACAAAAACCGTACAGATTTGAAAAATGATGTGTCAAATGTCCTTGAAATCGGACAAAAACCGTACAGATATGAAAAATGATGTGGTTCAATCGGCTACATTTTGAATCGAAAGTCGTAGAGCCTCGCAGATGGGCTCATTCGATTCCTCATCAAATTCTACAGTTAGCATTCCCCAAAGGTAAATTTGCTGTACGAGCTTCCGTTTCTGAGATATTTGACAAAAACCGTACAGATTTGAAAAATGATGTGTCAAATGTCCTTGAAATCGGACAAAAACCGTACAGATATGAAAAATTATGTGGTTCAATCGGCTACATTTTGAATCGAAAGTCGTAGAGCCTCGCAGATGGGCTCATTCGATTCCTCATCAAATTCTACAGTTAGCATTCCCTGAAGGTAAATTTGCTGTACGAGCTTCCGTTTCCGAGATATTTGACAAAAACCGTACAGATATGAAAAATGATGTGGTTCAAACGGCTATAACTTTTAAATCGAAAGTCGTAGAGCCTCGCAGATTGGCTCATTCTACTCCTCATCAAATTCTACAGTTAGCATTCCCCAAAGGTAAATTTGCTGTACGAGCTTCCGTTTCCGAGATATTTGACAAAAACCGTACAGATATGAAAAATTATGTGGTTCAATCGGCTACATTTTGAATCGAAAGTCGTAGAGCCTCGCAGATGGGCTCATTCGATTCCTCATCAAATTCTACAGTTAGCATTCCCCGAAGGTAAATTTGCTGTACGAGCTTCCGTTTCCGAGATATTTGACAAAAACCGTACAGATATGAAAAATGATGTGGTTCAAACGGCTATAACTTTTAAATCGAAAGTCGTAGAGCCTCGCAGATTGGCTCATTCTACTCCTCATCAAATTCTACAGTTAGCATTCCCCAAAGGTAAATTTGCTGTACGAGCTTCCGTTTCCGAGATATTTGACAAAAAACGTACAGATTTGAAAAATGATGTGTCAAATGTCCTTGAAATCGGACAAAAACCGTACAGATATGAAAAATGATGTGGTTCAATCGGCTACATTTTGAATCGAAAGTCGTAGAGCCTCGCAGATGGGCTCATTCTACTCCTCATCAAATTCTACAGTTAGCATTCCCCAAAGGTAAATTTGCTGTACGAGCTTCCGTTTCCGAGATATTTGACAAAAACCGTACAGATTTGAAAAATGATGTGTCAAATGTCCTTGAAATCGGACAAAAAACGTACAGATATGAAAAATTATGTGGTTCAATCGGCTACATTTTGAATCGAAAGTCGTAGAGCCTCGCAGATGGGCTCATTCGATTCCTCATCAAATTCTACAGTTAGCATTCCCCAAAGGTAAATTTGCTGTACGAGCTTCCGTTTCCGAGATATTTGACAAAAACCGTACAGATATGAAAAATTATTTGGTTCAATCGGCTACATTTTGAATCGAAAGTCGTAGAGCCTCGCAGATGGGCTCATTCGATTCCTCATCAAATTCTACAGTTAGCATTCCCCGAAGGTAAATTTGCTGTACGAGCTTCCGTTTCCGAGATATTTGACAAAAACCGTACAGATATGAAAAATTATGTGGTTCAAACGGCTATAACTTTTGAATCGAAAGTCGTAGAGCCTCGCAGATTGGCTCATTCTACTCCTCATCAAATTCTACAGTTAGCATTCCCCAAAGGTAAATTTGCTGTACGAGCTTCCGTTTCCGAGATATTTGACAAAAACCGTACAGATTTGAAAAATGATGTGTCAAATGTCCTTGAAATCGGACAAAAACCATACAGATATGAAAAATGATGTGGTTCAATCGGCTACATTTTGAATCGAAAGTCGTAGAGCCTCGCAGATGGGCTCATTCTACTCCTCATCAAATTCTACAGTTAGCATTCCCCAAAGGTAAATTTGCTGTACGAGCTTCCGTTTCCGAGATATTTGACAAAAACCGTACAGATTTGAAAAATGATGTGTCAAATGTCCTTGAAATCGGACAAAAAACGTACAGATATGAAAAATTATGTGGTTCAATCGGCTACATTTTGAATCGAAAGTCGTAGAGCCTCGCAGATGGGCTCATTCGATTCCTCATCAAATTCTACAGTTAGCATTCCCCAAAGGTAAATTTGCTGTACGAGCTTCCGTTTCCGAGATATTTGACAAAAACCGTACAGATATGAAAAATTATTTGGTTCAATCGGCTACATTTTGAATCGAAAGTCTTAGAGCCTCGCAGATGGGCTCATTCGATTCCTCATCAAATTCTACAGTTAGCATTCCCCGAAGGTAAATTTGCTGTACGAGCTTCCGTTTCCGAGATATTTGACAAAAACCGTACAGATATGAAAAATTATGTGGTTCAATCGGCTACATTTTGAATCGAAAGTCGTAGAGCCTCGCAGATGGGCTCATTCGATTCCTCATCAAATTCTACAGTTAGCATTCCCCGAAGGTAAATTTGCTGTACGAGCTTCCGTTTCCGAGATATTTGACAAAAACCGTACAGATTTGAAAAATGATGTGTCAAATGTCCTTGAAATCGGACAAAAACCGTACAGATATGAAAAATTATGTGGTTCAAACGGCTATAAATTTTGAATCGAAAGTCGTAGAGCCTCGCAGATGGGCTCATTCTACTCCTCATCAAATTCTACAGTTAGCATTCCCCAAAGGTAAATTTGCTGTACGAGCTTCCGTTTCCGAGATATTTGACAAAAAACGTACAGATTTGAAAAATGATGTGTCAAATGTCCTTGAAATCGGACAAAAACCGTACAGATATGAAAAATTATGTGGTTCAATCGGCTACATTTTGAATCGAAAGTCGTAGAGCCTCGCAGATGGGCTCATTCTACTCCTCATCAAATTCTACAGTTAGCATTCCCCAAAGGTAAATTTGCTGTACGAGCTTCCGTTTCCGAGATATTTGACAAAAACCGTACAGATTTGAAAAATGATGTGTCAAATGTCCTTGAAATCGGACAAAAAACGTACAGATATGAAAAATTATGTGGTTCAATCGGCTACATTTTGAATCGAAAGTCGTAGAGCCTCGCAGATGGGCTCATTCGATTCCTCATCAAATTCTACAGTTAGCATTCCCCAAAGGTAAATTTGCTGTACGAGCTTCCGTTTCCGAGATATTTGACAAAAACCGTACAGATATGAAAAATTATTTGGTTCAATCGGCTACATTTTGAATCGAAAGTCTTAGAGCCTCGCAGATGGGCTCATTCGATTCCTCATCAAATTCTACAGTTAGCATTCCCCGAAGGTAAATTTGCTGTACGAGCTTCCGTTTCCGAGATATTTGACAAAAACCGTACAGATATGAAAAATTATGTGGTTCAATCGGCTACATTTTGAATCGAAAGTCGTAGAGCCTCGCAGATGGGCTCATTCGATTCCTCATCAAATTCTACAGTTAGCATTCCCCGAAGGTAAATTTGCTGTACGAGCTTCCGTTTCCGAGATATTTGACAAAAACCGTACAGATATGAAAAATGATGTGGTTCAAACGGCTATAACTTTTAAATCGAAAGTCGTAGAGCCTCGCAGATTGGCTCATTCTACTCCTCATCAAATTCTACAGTTAGCATTCCCCAAAGGTAAATTTGCTGTACGAGCTTCCGTTTCCGAGATATTTGACAAAAACCGTACAGATTTGAAAAATGATGTGTCAAATGTCCTTGAAATCGGACAAAAACCGTACAGATATGAAAAATGATGTGGTTCAATCGGCTACATTTTGAATCGAAAGTCGTAGAGCCTCGCAGATGGGCTCATTCGATTCCTCATCAAATTCTACAGTTAGCATTCCCCAAAGGTAAATTTGCTGTACGAGCTTCCGTTTCCGAGATATTTGACAAAAACCGTACAGATATGAAAAATTATTTGGTTCAATCGGCTACATTTTGAATCGAAAGTCGTAGAGCCTCGCAGATGGGCTCATTCGATTCCTCATCAAATTCTACAGTTAGCATTCCCCGAAGGTAAATTTGCTGTACGAGCTTCCGTTTCCGAGATATTTGACAAAAACCGTACAGATATGAAAAATTATGTGGTTCAAACGGCTATAACTTTTGAATCGAAAGTCGTAGAGCCTCGCAGATTGGCTCATTCTACTCCTCATCAAATTCTACAGTTAGCATTCCCCAAAGGTAAATTTGCTGTACGAGCTTCCGTTTCCGAGATATTTGACAAAAACCGTACAGATTTGAAAAATGATGTGTCAAATGTCCTTGAAATCGGACAAAAACCATACAGATATGAAAAATGATGTGGTTCAATCGGCTACATTTTGAATCGAAAGTCGTAGAGCCTCGCAGATGGGCTCATTCTACTCCTCATCAAATTCTACAGTTAGCATTCCCCAAAGGTAAATTTGCTGTACGAGCTTCCGTTTCCGAGATATTTGACAAAAACCGTACAGATTTGAAAAATGATGTGTCAAATGTCCTTGAAATCGGACAAAAAACGTACAGATATGAAAAATTATGTGGTTCAATCGGCTACATTTTGAATCGAAAGTCGTAGAGCCTCGCAGATGGGCTCATTCGATTCCTCATCAAATTCTACAGTTAGCATTCCCCAAAGGTAAATTTGCTGTACGAGCTTCCGTTTCCGAGATATTTGACAAAAACCGTACAGATATGAAAAATTATTTGGTTCAATCGGCTACATTTTGAATCGAAAGTCTTAGAGCCTCGCAGATGGGCTCATTCGATTCCTCATCAAATTCTACAGTTAGCATTCCCCGAAGGTAAATTTGCTGTACGAGCTTCCGTTTCCGAGATATTTGACAAAAACCGTACAGATATGAAAAATTATGTGGTTCAATCGGCTACATTTTGAATCGAAAGTCGTAGAGCCTCGCAGATGGGCTCATTCGATTCCTCATCAAATTCTACAGTTAGCATTCCCCGAAGGTAAATTTGCTGTACGAGCTTCCGTTTCCGAGATATTTGACAAAAACCGTACAGATTTGAAAAATGATGTGTCAAATGTCCTTGAAATCGGACAAAAACCGTACAGATATGAAAAATTATGTGGTTCAAACGGCTATAAATTTTGAATCGAAAGTCGTAGAGCCTCGCAGATGGGCTCATTCTACTCCTCATCAAATTCTACAGTTAGCATTCCCCAAAGGTAAATTTGCTGTACGAGCTTCCGTTTCCGAGATATTTGACAAAAAACGTACAGATTTGAAAAATGATGTGTCAAATGTCCTTGAAATCGGACAAAAACCGTACAGATATGAAAAATTATGTGGTTCAATCGGCTACATTTTGAATCGAAAGTCGTAGAGCCTCGCAGATGGGCTCATTCGATTCCTCATCAAATTCTACAGTTAGCATTCCCCAAAGGTAAATTTGCTGTACGAGCTTCCGTTTCTGAGATATTTGACAAAAACCGTACAGATTTGAAAAATGATGTGTCAAATGTCCTTGAAATCGGACAAAAACCGTACAGATATGAAAAATTATGTGGTTCAATCGGCTACATTTTGAATCGAAAGTCGTAGAGCCTCGCAGATGGGCTCATTCGATTCCTCATCAAATTCTACAGTTAGCATTCCCCGAAGGTAAATTTGCTGTACGAGCTTCCGTTTCCGAGATATTTGACAAAAACCGTACAGATATGAAAAATGATGTGGTTCAAACGGCTATAACTTTTAAATCGAAAGTCGTAGAGCCTCGCAGATTGGCTCATTCTACTCCTCATCAAATTCTACAGTTAGCATTCCCCAAAGGTAAATTTGCTGTACGAGCTTCCGTTTCCGAGATATTTGACAAAAACCGTACAGATTTGAAAAATGATGTGTCAAATGTCCTTGAAATCGGACAAAAACCGTACAGATATGAAAAATGATGTGGTTCAATCGGCTACATTTTGAATCGAAAGTCGTAGAGCCTCGCAGATGGGCTCATTCGATTCCTCATCAAATTCTACAGTTAGCATTCCCCAAAGGTAAATTTGCTGTACGAGCTTCCGTTTCTGAGATATTTGACAAAAACCGTACAGATTTGAAAAATGATGTGTCAAATGTCCTTGAAATCGGACAAAAACCGTACAGATATGAAAAATTATGTGGTTCAATCGGCTACATTTTGAATCGAAAGTCGTAGAGCCTCGCAGATGGGCTCATTCGATTCCTCATCAAATTCTACAGTTAGCATTCCCTGAAGGTAAATTTGCTGTACGAGCTTCCGTTTCCGAGATATTTGACAAAAACCGTACAGATATGAAAAATGATGTGGTTCAAACGGCTATAACTTTTAAATCGAAAGTCGTAGAGCCTCGCAGATTGGCTCATTCTACTCCTCATCAAATTCTACAGTTAGCATTCCCCAAAGGTAAATTTGCTGTACGAGCTTCCGTTTCCGAGATATTTGACAAAAAACGTACAGATTTGAAAAATGATGTGTCAAATGTCCTTGAAATCGGACAAAAACCGTACAGATATGAAAAATTATGTGGTTCAATCGGCTACATTTTGAATCGAAAGTCGTAGAGCCTCGCAGATGGGCTCATTCGATTCCTCATCAAATTCTACAGTTAGCATTCCCCAAAGGTAAATTTGCTGTACGAGCTTCCGTTTCTGAGATATTTGACAAAAACCGTACAGATTTGAAAAATGATGTGTCAAATGTCCTTGAAATCGGACAAAAACCATACAGATATGAAAAATTATGTGGTTCAATCGGCTTCATTTTGAATCGAAAGTCGTAGAGCCTCGCAGATGGGCTCATTCGATTCCTCATCAAATTCTACAGTTAGCATTCCCCGAAGGTAAATTTGCTGTACGAGCTTCCGTTTCCGAGATATTTGACAAAAACCGTACAGATATGAAAAATGATGTGGTTCAAACGGCTATAACTTTTAAATCGAAAGTCGTAGAGCCTCGCAGATTGGCTCATTCTACTCCTCATCAAATTCTACAGTTAGCATTCCCCAAAGGTAAATTTGCTGTACGAGCTTCCGTTTCCGAGATATTTGACAAAAACCGTACAGATTTGAAAAATGATGTGTCAAATGTCCTTGAAATCGGACAAAAACCGTACAGATATGAAAAATTATGTGGTTCAAACGGCTATAAATTTTGAATCGAAAGTCGTAGAGCCTCGCAGATGGGCTCATTCTACTCCTCATCAAATTCTACAGTTAGCATTCCCCAAAGGTAAATTTGCTGTACGAGCTTCCGTTTCCGAGATATTTGACAAAAAACGTACAGATTTGAAAAATGATGTGTCAAATGTCCTTGAAATCGGACAAAAACCGTACAGATATGAAAAATTATGTGGTTCAATCGGCTACATTTTGAATCGAAAGTCGTAGAGCCTCGCAGATGGGCTCATTCGATTCCTCATCAAATTCTACAGTTAGCATTCCCCAAAGGTAAATTTGCTGTACGAGCTTCCGTTTCCGAGATATTTGACAAAAACCGTACAGATTTGAAAAATGATGTGTCAAATGTCCTTGAAATCGGACAAAAACCGTACAGATATGAAAAATGATGTGGTTCAATCGGCTACATTTTGAATCGAAAGTCGTAGAGCCTCGCAGATGGGCTCATTCTACTCCTCATCAAATTCTACAGTTAGCATTCCCCAAAGGTAAATTTGCTGTACGAGCTTCCGTTTCCGAGATATTTGACAAAAACCGTACAGATTTGAAAAATGATGTGTCAAATGTCCTTGAAATCGGACAAAAAACGTACAGATATGAAAAATTATGTGGTTCAATCGGCTACATTTTGAATCGAAAGTCGTAGAGCCTCGCAGATGGGCTCATTCGATTCCTCATCAAATTCTACAGTTAGCATTCCCCAAAGGTAAATTTGCTGTACGAGCTTCCGTTTCCGAGATATTTGACAAAAAACGTACAGATTTGAAAAATGATGTGTCAAATGTCCTTGAAATCGGACAAAAACCGTACAGATATGAAAAATTATGTGGTTCAATCGGCTACATTTTGAATCGAAAGTCGTAGAGCCTCGCAGATGGGCTCATTCGATTCCTCATCAAATTCTACAGTTAGCATTCCCTGAAGGTAAATTTGCTGTACGAGCTTCCGTTTCCGAGATATTTGACAAAAACCGTACAGATATGAAAAATGATGTGGTTCAAACGGCTATAACTTTTAAATCGAAAGTCGTAGAGCCTCGCAGATTGGCTCATTCTACTCCTCATCAAATTCTACAGTTAGCATTCCCCAAAGGTAAATTTGCTGTACGAGCTTCCGTTTCCGAGATATTTGACAAAAACCGTACAGATTTGAAAAATGATGTGTCAAATGTCCTTGAAATCGGACAAAAACCGTACAGATATGAAAAATGATGTGGTTCAATCGGCTACATTTTGAATTGAAAGTCGTAGAGCCTCGCAGATGGGCTCATTCTACTCCTCATCAAATTCTACAGTTAGCATTCCCCAAAGGTAAATTTGCTGTACGAGCTTCCATTTCCGAGATATTTGACAAAAACCGTACAGATTTGAAAAATGATGTGTCAAATGTCCTTGAAATCGGACAAAAAACGTACAGATATGAAAAATTATGTGGTTCAATCGGCTACATTTTGAATCGAAAGTCGTAGAGCCTCGCAGATGGGCTCATTCGATTCCTCATCAAATTCTACAGTTAGCATTCCCCAAAGGTAAATTTGCTGTACGAGCTTCCGTTTCCGAGATATTTGACAAAAACCGTACAGATATGAAAAATTATTTGGTTCAATCGGCTACATTTTGAATCGAAAGTCGTAGAGCCTCGCAGATGGGCTCATTCGATTCCTCATCAAATTCTACAGTTAGCATTCCCCGAAGGTAAATTTGCTGTACGAGCTTCCGTTTCCGAGATATTTGACAAAAACCGTACAGATATGAAAAATTATGTGGTTCAAACGGCTATAACTTTTGAATCGAAAGTCGTAGAGCCTCGCAGATTGGCTCATTCTACTCCTCATCAAATTCTACAGTTAGCATTCCCCAAAGGTAAATTTGCTGTACGAGCTTCCGTTTCCGAGATATTTGACAAAAACCGTACAGATTTGAAAAATGATGTGTCAAATGTCCTTGAAATCGGACAAAAACCATACAGATATGAAAAATGATGTGGTTCAATCGGCTACATTTTGAATCGAAAGTCGTAGAGCCTCGCAGATGGGCTCATTCTACTCCTCATCAAATTCTACAGTTAGCATTCCCCAAAGGTAAATTTGCTGTACGAGCTTCCGTTTCCGAGATATTTGACAAAAACCGTACAGATTTGAAAAATGATGTGTCAAATGTCCTTGAAATCGGACAAAAAACGTACAGATATGAAAAATGATGTGGTTCAATCGGCTACATTTTGAATCGAAAGTCGTAGAGCCTCGCAGATGGGCTCATTCGATTCCTCATCAAATTCTACAGTTAGCATTCCCCAAAGGTAAATTTGCTGTACGAGCTTCCGTTTCCGAGATATTTGACAAAAACCGTACAGATTTGAAAAATTATGTGGTTCAATCGGCTACATTTTGAATCGAAAGTCTAAGAGCCTCGCAGATGGGCTCATTCGATTCCTCATCAAATTCTACAGTTAGCATTCCCCAAAGGTAAATTTGCTGTACGAGCTTCCGTTTCTGAGATATTTGACAAAAACCATACAGATTTGAAAAATGATGTGTCAAATGTCCTTGAAATCGGACAAAAACCGTACAGATATGAAAAATTATGTGGTTCAATCGGCTACATTTTGAATCGAAAGTCGTAGAGCCTCGCAGATGGGCTCATTCGATTCCTCATCAAATTCTACAGTTAGCATTCCCCAAAGGTAAATTTGCTGTACGAGCTTCCGTTTCCGAGATATTTGACAAAAAACGTACAGATATGAAAAATTATGTGGTTCAATCGGCTACATTTTGAATCGAAAGTCGTAGAGCCTCGCAGATGGGCTCATTCGATTCCTCATCAAATTCTACAGTTAGCATTCCCCGAAGGTAAATTTGCTGTACGAGCTTCCGTTTCCGAGATATTTGACAAAAACCGTACAGATATGAAAAATTATGTGGTTCAAACGGCTATAACTTTTGAATCGAAAGTCGTAGAGCCTCGCAGATTGGCTCATTCTACTCCTCATCAAATTCTACAGTTAGCATTCCCCAAAGGTAAATTTGCTGTACGAGCTTCCGTTTCCGAGATATTTGACAAAAACCGTACAGATTTGAAAAATGATGTGTCAAATGTCCTTGAAATCGGACAAAAACCATACAGATATGAAAAATTATGTGGTTCAATCGGCTACATTTTGAATCGAAAGTCGTAGAGCCTCGCAGAGGGGCTCATTCGATTCCTCATCAAATTCTACAGTTAGCATTCCCCAAAGGTACATTTGCTGTACGAGCTTCCGTTTCTGAGATATTTGACAAAAACCGTACAGATTTGAAAAATGATGTGTCAAATGTCCTTGAAATCGGACAAAAACCGTACAGATATGAAAAATTATGTGGTTCAATCGGCTACATTTTGAATCGAAAGTCGTAGAGCCTCGCAGATGGGCTCATTCGATTCCTCATCAAATTCTACAGTTAGCATTCCCCGAAGGTAAATTTGCTGTACGAGCTTCCGTTTCCGAGATATTTGACAAAAACCGTACAGATATGAAAAATGATGTGGTTCAAACGGCTATAACTTTTAAATCGAAAGTCGTAGAGCCTCGCAGATTGGCTCATTCTACTCCTCATCAAATTCTACAGTTAGCATTCCCCAAAGGTAAATTTGCTGTACGAGCTTCCGTTTCCGAGATATTTGACAAAAACCGTACAGATTTGAAAAATGATGTGTCAAATGTCCTTGAAATCGGACAAAAACCGTACAGATATGAAAAATGATGTGGTTCAATCGGCTACATTTTGAATCGAAAGTCTTAGAGCCTCGCAGATGGGCTCATTCTACTCCTCATCAAATTCTACAGTTAGCATTCCCCAAAGGTAAATTTGCTGTACGAGCTTCCGTTTCTGAGATATTTGACAAAAACCATACAGATTTGAAAAATGATGTGTCAAATGTCCTTGAAATCGGACAAAAACCGTACAGATATGAAAAATTATGTGGTTCAATCGGCTACATTTTGAATCGAAAGTCGTAGAGCCTCGCAGATGGGCTCATTCGATTCCTCATCAAATTCTACAGTTAGCATTCCCCAAAGGTAAATTTGCTGTACGAGCTTCCGTTTCCGAGATATTTGACAAAAAACGTACAGATATGAAAAATTATGTGGTTCAATCGGCTACATTTTGAATCGAAAGTCGTAGAGCCTCGCAGATGGGCTCATTCGATTCCTCATCAAATTCTACAGTTAGCATTCCCCGAAGGTAAATTTGCTGTACGAGCTTCCGTTTCCGAGATATTTGACAAAAACCGTACAGATATGAAAAATTATGTGGTTCAAACGGCTATAACTTTTGAATCGAAAGTCGTAGAGCCTCGCAGATTGGCTCATTCTACTCCTCATCAAATTCTACAGTTAGCATTCCCCAAAGGTAAATTTGCTGTACGAGCTTCCGTTTCCGAGATATTTGACAAAAACCGTACAGATTTGAAAAATGATGTGTCAAATGTCCTTGAAATCGGACAAAAACCATACAGATATGAAAAATTATGTGGTTCAATCGGCTACATTTTGAATCGAAAGTCGTAGAGCCTCGCAGAGGGGCTCATTCGATTCCTCATCAAATTCTACAGTTAGCATTCCCCAAAGGTACATTTGCTGTACGAGCTTCCGTTTCTGAGATATTTGACAAAAACCGTACAGATTTGAAAAATGATGTGTCAAATGTCCTTGAAATCGGACAAAAACCGTACAGATATGAAAAATTATGTGGTTCAATCGGCTACATTTTGAATCGAAAGTCGTAGAGCCTCGCAGATGGGCTCATTCGATTCCTCATCAAATTCTACAGTTAGCATTCCCCGAAGGTAAATTTGCTGTACGAGCTTCCGTTTCCGAGATATTTGACAAAAACCGTACAGATATGAAAAATGATGTGGTTCAAACGGCTATAACTTTTAAATCGAAAGTCGTAGAGCCTCGCAGATTGGCTCATTCTACTCCTCATCAAATTCTACAGTTAGCATTCCCCAAAGGTAAATTTGCTGTACGAGCTTCCGTTTCCGAGATATTTGACAAAAACCGTACAGATTTGAAAAATGATGTGTCAAATGTCCTTGAAATCGGACAAAAACCGTACAGATATGAAAAATGATGTGGTTCAATCGGCTACATTTTGAATCGAAAGTCTTAGAGCCTCGCAGATGGGCTCATTCTACTCCTCATCAAATTCTACAGTTAGCATTCCCCAAAGGTAAATTTGCTGTACGAGCTTCCGTTTCCGAGATATTTGACAAAAACCGTACAGATTTGAAAAATGATGTGTCAAATGTCCTTGAAATCGGACAAAAACCGTACAGATATGAAAAATGATGTGGTTCAATCGGCTACATTTTGAATCGAAAGTCGTAGAGCCTCGCAGATGGGCTCATTCGATTCCTCATCAAATTCTACAGTTAGCATTCCCCAAAGGTAAATTTGCTGTACGAGCTTCCGTTTCCGAGATATTTGACAAAAACCGTACAGATATGAAAAATTATGTGGTTCAAACGGCTATAACTTTTGAATCGAAAGTCGTAGAGCCTCGCAGATTGGCTCATTCTACTCCTCATCAAATTCTACAGTTAGCATTCCCCAAAGGTAAATTTGCTGTACGAGCTTCCGTTTCCGAGATATTTGACAAAAACCGTACAGATTTGAAAAATGATGTGTCAAATGTCCTTGAAATCGGACAAAAACCATACAGATATGAAAAATGATGTGGTTCAATCGGCTACATTTTGAATCGAAAGTCGTAGAGCCTCGCAGATGGGCTCATTCTACTCCTCATCAAATTCTACAGTTAGCATTCCCCAAAGGTAAATTTGCTGTACGAGCTTCCGTTTCCGAGATATTTGACAAAAACCGTACAGATTTGAAAAATGATGTGTCAAATGTCCTTGAAATCGGACAAAAAACGTACAGATATGAAAAATGATGTGGTTCAATCGGCTACATTTTGAATCGAAAGTCGTAGAGCCTCGCAGATGGGCTCATTCGATTCCTCATCAAATTCTACAGTTAGCATTCCCCAAAGGTAAATTTGCTGTACGAGCTTCCGTTTCCGAGATATTTGACAAAAACCGTACAGATTTGAAAAATTATGTGGTTCAATCGGCTACATTTTGAATCGAAAGTCTAAGAGCCTCGCAGATGGGCTCATTCGATTCCTCATCAAATTCTACAGTTAGCATTCCCCAAAGGTAAATTTGCTGTACGAGCTTCCGTTTCTGAGATATTTGACAAAAACCATACAGATTTGAAAAATGATGTGTCAAATGTCCTTGAAATCGGACAAAAACCGTACAGATATGAAAAATTATGTGGTTCAATCGGCTACATTTTGAATCGAAAGTCGTAGAGCCTCGCAGATGGGCTCATTCGATTCCTCATCAAATTCTACAGTTAGCATTCCCCAAAGGTAAATTTGCTGTACGAGCTTCCGTTTCCGAGATATTTGACAAAAAACGTACAGATATGAAAAATTATGTGGTTCAATCGGCTACATTTTGAATCGAAAGTCGTAGAGCCTCGCAGATGGGCTCATTCGATTCCTCATCAAATTCTACAGTTAGCATTCCCCGAAGGTAAATTTGCTGTACGAGCTTCCGTTTCCGAGATATTTGACAAAAACCGTACAGATATGAAAAATTATGTGGTTCAAACGGCTATAACTTTTGAATCGAAAGACGTAGAGCCTCGCAGATTGGCTCATTCTACTCCTCATCAAATTCTACAGTTAGCATTCCCCAAAGGTAAATTTGCTGTACGAGCTTCCGTTTCCGAGATATTTGACAAAAACCGTACAGATTTGAAAAATGATGTGTCAAATGTCCTTGAAATCGGACAAAAACCATACAGATATGAAAAATGATGTGGTTCAATCGGCTACATTTTGAATCGAAAGTCGTAGAGCCTCGCAGATGGGCTCATTCTACTCCTCATCAAATTCTACAGTTAGCATTCCCCAAAGGTAAATTTGCTGTACGAGCTTCCGTTTCCGAGATATTTGACAAAAACCGTACAGATTTGAAAAATGATGTGTCAAATGTCCTTGAAATCGGACAAAAAACGTACAGATATGAAAAATTATGTGGTTCAATCGGCTACATTTTGAATCGAAAGTCGTAGAGCCTCGCAGATGGGCTCATTCGATTCCTCATCAAATTCTACAGTTAGCATTCCCCAAAGGTAAATTTGCTGTACGAGCTTCCGTTTCCGAGATATTTGACAAAAACCGTACAGATATGAAAAATTATGTGGTTCAATCGGCTACATTTTGAATCGAAAGTCGTAGAGCCTCGCAGATGGGCTCATTCGATTCCTCATCCAATTCTACAGTTAGCATTCCCCGAAGGTAAATTTGCTGTACGAGCTTCCGTTTCCGAGATATTTTACAAAAACCGTACAGATATGAAAAATTATGTGGTTCAAACGGCTATAACTTTTGAATCGAAAGTCGTAGAGCCTCGCAGATTGGCTCATTCTACTCCTCATCAAATTCTACAGTTAGCATTCCCCAAAGGTAAATTTGCTGTACGAGCTTCGGTTTCCGAGATATTTGACAAAAACCGTACAGATTTGAAAAATGATGTGTCAAATGTCCTTGAAATCGGACAAAAACCATACAGATATGAAAAATGATGTGGTTCAATCGGCTACATTTTGAATCGAAAGTCGTAGAGCCTCGCAGATGGGCTCATTCTACTCCTCATCAAATTCTACAGTTAGCATTCCCCAAAGGTAAATTTGCTGTACGAGCTTCCGTTTCCGAGATATTTGACAAAAACCGTACAGATTTGAAAAATGATGTGTCAAATGTCCTTGAAATCGGACAAAAACCGTACAGATATGAAAAATTATGTGGTTCAATCGGCTACATTTTGAATCGAAAGTCGTAGACCCTCGCAGATGGGCTCATTCGATTCCTCATCAAATTCTACAGTTAGCATTCCCCGAAGGTAAATTTGCTGTACGAGCTTCCGTTTCCGAGATATTTGACAAAAACCGTACAGATATGAAAAATTATGTGGTTCAAACGGCTATAACTTTTGAATCGAAAGTCGTAGAGCCTCGCAGATTGGCTCATTCTACTCCTCATCAAATTCTACAGTTAGCATTCCCCAAAGGTAAATTTGCTGTACGAGCTTCCGTTTCCGAGATATTTGACAAAAACCGTACAGATTTGAAAAATGATGTGTCAAATGTCCTTGAAATCGGACAAAAACCGTACAGATATGAAAAATGATGTGGTTCAATCGGCTACATTTTGAATCGAAAGTCGTAGAGCCTCGCAGATGGGCTCATTCGATTCCTCATCAAATTCTACAGTTAGCATTCCCCGAAGGTAAATTTGCTGTACGAGCTTCCGTTTCCGAGATATTTGACAAAAACCGTACAGATTTGAAAAATGATGTGTCAAATGTCCTTGAAATCGGACAAAAACCATACAGATATGAAAAATGATGTGGTTCAATCGGCTACATTTTGAATCGAAAGTCGTAGAGCCTCGCAGATGGGCTCATTCTACTCCTCATCAAATTCTACAGTTAGCATTCCCCAAAGGTAAATTTGCTGTACGAGCTTCCGTTTCCGAGATATTTGACAAAAACCGTACAGATTTGAAAAATGATGTGTCAAATGTCCTTGAAATCGGACAAAAAACGTACAGATATGAAAAATTATGTGGTTCAATCGGCTACATTTTGAATCGAAAGTCGTAGAGCCTCGCAGATGGGCTCATTCGATTCCTCATCAAATTCTACAGTTAGCATTCCCCAAAGGTAAATTTGCTGTACGAGCTTCCGTTTCCGAGATATTTGACAAAAACCGTACAGATATGAAAAATTATGTGGTTCAATCGGCTACATTTTGAATCGAAAGTCGTAGAGCCTCGCAGATGGGCTCATTCGATTCCTCATCCAATTCTACAGTTAGCATTCCCCGAAGGTAAATTTGCTGTACGAGCTTCCGTTTCCGAGATATTTTACAAAAACCGTACAGATATGAAAAATTATGTGGTTCAAACGGCTATAACTTTTGAATCGAAAGTCGTAGAGCCTCGCAGATTGGCTCATTCTACTCCTCATCAAATTCTACAGTTAGCATTCCCCAAAGGTAAATTTGCTGTACGAGCTTCCGTTTCCGAGATATTTGACAAAAACCGTACAGATTTGAAAAATGATGTGTCAAATGTCCTTGAAATCGGACAAAAACCGTACAGATATGAAAAATGATGTGGTTCAATCGGCTACATTTTGAATCGAAAGTCGTAGAGCCTCGCAGATGGGCTCATTCGATTCCTCATCAAATTCTACAGTTAGCATTCCCCAAAGGTAAATTTGCTGTACGAGCTTCCGTTTCCGAGATATTTGACAAAAAACGTACAGATATGAAAAATTATGTGGTTCAATCGGCTACATTTTGAATCGAAAGTCGTAGAGCCTCGCAGATGGGCTCATTCGATTCCTCATCAAATTCTACAGTTAGCATTCCCCGAAGGTAAATTTGCTGTACGAGCTTCCGTTTCCGAGATATTTGACAAAAACCGTACAGATATGAAAAATTATGTGGTTCAAACGGCTATAACTTTTGAATCGAAAGACGTAGAGCCTCGCAGATTGGCTCATTCTACTCCTCATCAAATTCTACAGTTAGCATTCCCCAAAGGTAAATTTGCTGTACGAGCTTCCGTTTCCGAGATATTTGACAAAAACCGTACAGATTTGAAAAATGATGTGTCAAATGTCCTTGAAATCGGACAAAAACCATACAGATATGAAAAATGATGTGGTTCAATCGGCTACATTTTGAATCGAAAGTCGTAGAGCCTCGCAGATGGGCTCATTCTACTCCTCATCAAATTCTACAGTTAGCATTCCCCAAAGGTAAATTTGCTGTACGAGCTTCCGTTTCCGAGATATTTGACAAAAACCGTACAGATTTGAAAAATGATGTGTCAAATGTCCTTGAAATCGGACAAAAAACGTACAGATATGAAAAATTATGTGGTTCAATCGGCTACATTTTGAATCGAAAGTCGTAGAGCCTCGCAGATGGGCTCATTCGATTCCTCATCAAATTCTACAGTTAGCATTCCCCAAAGGTAAATTTGCTGTACGAGCTTCCGTTTCCGAGATATTTGACAAAAACCGTACAGATATGAAAAATTATGTGGTTCAATCGGCTACATTTTGAATCGAAAGTCGTAGAGCCTCGCAGATGGGCTCATTCGATTCCTCATCCAATTCTACAGTTAGCATTCCCCGAAGGTAAATTTGCTGTACGAGCTTCCGTTTCCGAGATATTTTACAAAAACCGTACAGATATGAAAAATTATGTGGTTCAAACGGCTATAACTTTTGAATCGAAAGTCGTAGAGCCTCGCAGATTGGCTCATTCTACTCCTCATCAAATTCTACAGTTAGCATTCCCCAAAGGTAAATTTGCTGTACGAGCTTCGGTTTCCGAGATATTTGACAAAAACCGTA
This sequence comes from Borostomias antarcticus, assembly GCF_949987555.1. Classification (NCBI taxonomy): domain Eukaryota; kingdom Metazoa; phylum Chordata; class Actinopteri; order Stomiiformes; family Stomiidae; genus Borostomias; species Borostomias antarcticus. The sequence continues at coordinate 1,804,735 of NW_028176821.1, forward strand.
CAGATTTGAAAAATGATGTGTCAAATGTCCTTGAAATCGGACAAAAACCATACAGATATGAAAAATGATGTGGTTCAATCGGCTACATTTTGAATCGAAAGTCGTAGAGCCTCGCAGATGGGCTCATTCTACTCCTCATCAAATTCTACAGTTAGCATTCCCCAAAGGTAAATTTGCTGTACGAGCTTCCGTTTCCGAGATATTTGACAAAAACCGTACAGATTTGAAAAATGATGTGTCAAATGTCCTTGAAATCGGACAAAAACCGTACAGATATGAAAAATTATGTGGTTCAATCGGCTACATTTTGAATCGAAAGTCGTAGACCCTCGCAGATGGGCTCATTCGATTCCTCATCAAATTCTACAGTTAGCATTCCCCGAAGGTAAATTTGCTGTACGAGCTTCCGTTTCCGAGATATTTGACAAAAACCGTACAGATATGAAAAATTATGTGGTTCAAACGGCTATAACTTTTGAATCGAAAGTCGTAGAGCCTCGCAGATTGGCTCATTCTACTCCTCATCAAATTCTACAGTTAGCATTCCCCAAAGGTAAATTTGCTGTACGAGCTTCCGTTTCCGAGATATTTGACAAAAACCGTACAGATTTGAAAAATGATGTGTCAAATGTCCTTGAAATCGGACAAAAACCGTACAGATATGAAAAATGATGTGGTTCAATCGGCTACATTTTGAATCGAAAGTCGTAGAGCCTCGCAGATGGGCTCATTCGATTCCTCATCAAATTCTACAGTTAGCATTCCCCGAAGGTAAATTTGCTGTACGAGCTTCCGTTTCCGAGATATTTGACAAAAACCGTACAGATTTGAAAAATGATGTGTCAAATGTCCTTGAAATCGGACAAAAACCATACAGATATGAAAAATGATGTGGTTCAATCGGCTACATTTTGAATCGAAAGTCGTAGAGCCTCGCAGATGGGCTCATTCGATTCCTCATCAAATTCTACAGTTAGCATTCCCCAAAGGTAAATTTGCTGTACGAGCTTCCGTTTCCGAGATATTTGACAAAAACCGTACAGATATGAAAAATTATGTGGTTCAATCGGCTACATTTTGAATCGAAAGTCGTAGAGCCTCGCAGATGGGCTCATTCGATTCCTCATCCAATTCTACAGTTAGCATTCCCCGAAGGTAAATTTGCTGTACGAGCTTCCGTTTCCGAGATATTTTACAAAAACCGTACAGATATGAAAAATTATGTGGTTCAAACGGCTATAACTTTTGAATCGAAAGTCGTAGAGCCTCGCAGATTGGCTCATTCTACTCCTCATCAAATTCTACAGTTAGCATTCCCCAAAGGTAAATTTGCTGTACGAGCTTCCGTTTCCGAGATATTTGACAAAAACCGTACAGATTTGAAAAATGATGTGTCAAATGTCCTTGAAATCGGACAAAAACCGTACAGATATGAAAAATGATGTGGTTCAATCGGCTACATTTTGAATCGAAAGTCGTAGAGCCTCGCAGATGGGCTCATTCGATTCCTCATCAAATTCTACAGTTAGCATTCCCCGAAGGTAAATTTGCTGTACGAGCTTCCGTTTCCGAGATATTTGACAAAAACCGTACAGATTTGAAAAATGATGTGTCAAATGTCCTTGAAATCGGACAAAAACCATACAGATATGAAAAATGATGTGGTTCAATCGGCTACATTTTGAATCGAAAGTCGTAGAGCCTCGCAGATGGGCTCATTCTACTCCTCATCAAATTCTACAGTTAGCATTCCCCAAAGGTAAATTTGCTGTACGAGCTTCCGTTTCCGAGATATTTGACAAAAACCGTACAGATTTGAAAAATGATGTGTCAAATGTCCTTGAAATCGGACAAAAAACGTACAGATATGAAAAATTATGTGGTTCAATCGGCTACATTTTGAATCGAAAGTCGTAGAGCCTCGCAGATGGGCTCATTCGATTCCTCATCAAATTCTACAGTTAGCATTCCCCAAAGGTAAATTTGCTGTACGAGCTTCCGTTTCCGAGATATTTGACAAAAACCGTACAGATATGAAAAATTATGTGGTTCAATCGGCTACATTTTGAATCGAAAGTCGTAGAGCCTCGCAGATGGGCTCATTCGATTCCTCATCCAATTCTACAGTTAGCATTCCCCGAAGGTAAATTTGCTGTACGAGCTTCCGTTTCCGAGATATTTTACAAAAACCGTACAGATATGAAAAATTATGTGGTTCAAACGGCTATAACTTTTGAATCGAAAGTCGTAGAGCCTCGCAGATTGGCTCATTCTACTCCTCATCAAATTCTACAGTTAGCATTCCCCAAAGGTAAATTTGCTGTACGAGCTTCGGTTTCCGAGATATTTGACAAAAACCGTACAGATTTGAAAAATGATGTGTCAAATGTCCTTGAAATCGGACAAAAACCGTACAGATATGAAAAATGATGTGGTTCAATCGGCTACATTTTGAATCGAAAGTCGTAGAGCCTCGCAGATGGGCTCATTCTACTCCTCATCAAATTCTACAGTTAGCATTCCCCAAAGGTAAATTTGCTGTACGAGCTTCCGTTTCCGAGATATTTGACAAAAACCGTACAGATTTGAAAAATGATGTGTCAAATGTCCTTGAAATCGGACAAAAACCGTACAGATATGAAAAATTATGTGGTTCAATCGGCTACATTTTGAATCGAAAGTCGTAGACCCTCGCAGATGGGCTCATTCGATTCCTCATCAAATTCTACAGTTAGCATTCCCCGAAGGTAAATTTGCTGTACGAGCTTCCGTTTCCGAGATATTTGACAAAAACCGTACAGATATGAAAAATTATGTGGTTCAAACGGCTATAACTTTTGAATCGAAAGTCGTAGAGCCTCGCAGATTGGCTCATTCTACTCCTCATCAAATTCTACAGTTAGCATTCCCCAAAGGTAAATTTGCTGTACGAGCTTCCGTTTCCGAGATATTTGACAAAAACCGTACAGATTTGAAAAATGATGTGTCAAATGTCCTTGAAATCGGACAAAAACCGTACAGATATGAAAAATGATGTGGTTCAATCGGCTACATTTTGAATCGAAAGTCGTAGAGCCTCGCAGATGGGCTCATTCGATTCCTCATCAAATTCTACAGTTAGCATTCCCCGAAGGTAAATTTGCTGTACGAGCTTCCGTTTCCGAGATATTTGACAAAAACCGTACAGATTTGAAAAATGATGTGTCAAATGTCCTTGAAATCGGACAAAAACCATACAGATATGAAAAATGATGTGGTTCAATCGGCTACATTTTGAATCGAAAGTCGTAGAGCCTCGCAGATGGGCTCATTCTACTCCTCATCAAATTCTACAGTTAGCATTCCCCAAAGGTAAATTTGCTGTACGAGCTTCCGTTTCCGAGATATTTGACAAAAACCGTACAGATTTGAAAAATGATGTGTCAAATGTCCTTGAAATCGGACAAAAAACGTACAGATATGAAAAATTATGTGGTTCAATCGGCTACATTTTGAATCGAAAGTCGTAGAGCCTCGCAGATGGGCTCATTCGATTCCTCATCAAATTCTACAGTTAGCATTCCCCAAAGGTAAATTTGCTGTACGAGCTTCCGTTTCCGAGATATTTGACAAAAACCGTACAGATATGAAAAATTATGTGGTTCAATCGGCTACATTTTGAATCGAAAGTCGTAGAGCCTCGCAGATGGGCTCATTCGATTCCTCATCCAATTCTACAGTTAGCATTCCCCGAAGGTAAATTTGCTGTACGAGCTTCCGTTTCCGAGATATTTTACAAAAACCGTACAGATATGAAAAATTATGTGGTTCAAACGGCTATAACTTTTGAATCGAAAGTCGTAGAGCCTCGCAGATTGGCTCATTCTACTCCTCATCAAATTCTACAGTTAGCATTCCCCAAAGGTAAATTTGCTGTACGAGCTTCGGTTTCCGAGATATTTGACAAAAACCGTACAGATTTGAAAAATGATGTGTCAAATGTCCTTGAAATCGGACAAAAACCGTACAGATATGAAAAATGATGTGGTTCAATCGGCTACATTTTGAATCGAAAGTCGTAGAGCCTCGCAGATGGGCTCATTCTACTCCTCATCAAATTCTACAGTTAGCATTCCCCAAAGGTAAATTTGCTGTACGAGCTTCCGTTTCCGAGATATTTGACAAAAACCGTACAGATTTGAAAAATGATGTGTCAAATGTCCTTGAAATCGGACAAAAACCATACAGATATGAAAAATGATGTGGTTCAATCGGCTACATTTTGAATCGAAAGTCGTAGAGCCTCGCAGATGGGCTCATTCGATTCCTCATCAAATTCTACAGTTAGCATTCCCCAAAGGTAAATTTGCTGTACGAGCTTCCGTTTCCGAGATATTTGACAAAAACCGTACAGATATGAAAAATTATGTGGTTCAAACGGCTATAACTTTTGAATCGAAAGTTGTAGAGCCTCGCAGATTGGCTCATTCTACTCCTCATCAAATTCTACAGTTAGCATTCCCCGAAGGTAAATTTGCTGTACGAGCTTCCGTTTCCGAGATATTTGACAAAAACCGTACAGATTTGAAAAATGATGTGTCAAATGTCCTTGAAATCGGACAAAAACCGTACAGATATGAAAAATGATGTGGTTCAATCGGCTACATTTTGAATCGAAAGTCGTAGACCCTCGCAGATGGGCTCATTCGATTCCTCATCAAATTCTACAGTTAGCATTCCCCGAAGGTAAATTTGCTGTACGAGCTTCCGTTTCCGAGATATTTGACAAAAACCGTACAGATATGAAAAATTATGTGGTTCAAACGGCTATAACTTTTGAATCGAAAGTCGTAGAGCCTCGCAGATTGGCTCATTCTACTCCTCATCAAATTCTACAGTTAGCATTCCCCAAAGGTAAATTTGCTGTACGAGCTTCCGTTTCCGAGATATTTGACAAAAACCGTACAGATTTGAAAAATGATGTGTCAAATGTCCTTGAAATCGGACAAAAACCGTACAGATATGAAAAATGATGTGGTTCAATCGGCTACATTTTGAATCGAAAGTCGTAGAGCCTCGCAGATGGGCTCATTCTACTCCTCATCAAATTCTACAGTTAGCATTCCCCAAAGGTAAATTTGCTGTACGAGCTTCCGTTTCTGAGATATTTGACAAAAACCGTACAGATTTGAAAAATGATGTGTCAAATGTCCTTGAAATCGGACAAAAACCGTACAGATATGAAAAATTATGTGGTTCAATCGGCTACATTTTGAATCGAAAGTCGTAGAGCCTCGCAGATGGGCTCATTCGATTCCTCATCAAATTCTACAGTTAGCATTCCCCGAAGGTAAATTTGCTGTACGAGCTTCCGTTTCCGAGATATTTGACAAAAACCGTACAGATATGAAAAATGATGTGGTTCAAACGGCTATAACTTTTAAATCGAAAGTCGTAGAGCCTCGCAGATGGGCTCATTCTACTCCTCATCAAATTCTACAGTTAGCATTCCCCAAAGGTAAATTTGCTGTACGAGCTTCCGTTTCCGAGATATTTGACAAAAACCGTACAGATTTGAAAAATGATGTGTCAAATGTCCTTGAAATCGGACAAAAAACGTACAGATATGAAAAATTATGTGGTTCAATCGGCTACATTTTGAATTGAAAGTCGTAGAGCCTCGCAGATGGGCTCATTCGATTCCTCATCAAATTCTACAGTTAGCATTCCCCGAAGGTAAATTTGCTGTACGAGCTTCCGTTTCCGAGATATTTGACAAAAACCGTACAGATATGAAAAATGATGTGGTTCAAACGGCTATAACTTTTAAATCGAAAGTCGTAGAGCCTCGCAGATGGGCTCATTCTACTCCTCATCAAATTCTACAGTTAGCATTCCCCAAAGGTAAATTTGCTGTACGAGCTTCCGTTTCCGAGATATTTGACAAAAACCGTACAGATTTGAAAAATGATGTGTCAAATGTCCTTGAAATCGGACAAAAAACGTACAGATATGAAAAATTATGTGGTTCAATCGGCTACATTTTGAATCGAAAGTCGTAGAGCCTCGCAGATGGGCTCATTCGATTCCTCATCAAATTCTACAGTTAGCATTCCCCGAAGGTAAATTTGCTGTACGAGCTTCCGTTTCCGAGATATTTGACAAAAACCGTACAGATTTGAAAAATGATGTGTCAAATGTCCTTGAAATCGGACAAAAACCGTACAGATATGAAAAATTATGTGGTTCAATCGGCTACATTTTGAATCGAAAGTCGTAGAGCCTCGCAGATGGGCTCATTCGATTCCTCATCAAATTCTACAGTTAGCATTCCCCGAAGGTAAATTTGCTGTACGAGCTTCCGTTTCCGAGATATTTGACAAAAACCGTACAGATTTGAAAAATGATGTGTCAAATGTCCTTGAAATCGGACAAAAACCGTACAGATATGAAAAATTATGTGGTTCAAACGGCTATAAATTTTGAATCGAAAGTCGTAGAGCCTCGCAGATGGGCTCATTCTACTCCTCATCAAATTCTACAGTTAGCATTCCCCAAAGGTAAATTTGCTGTACGAGCTTCCGTTTCCGAGATATTTGACAAAAAACGTACAGATTTGAAAAATGATGTGTCAAATGTCCTTGAAATCGGACAAAAACCGTACAGATATGAAAAATTATGTGGTTCAATCGGCTACATTTTGAATCGAAAGTCGTAGAGCCTCGCAGATGGGCTCATTCGATTCCTCATCAAATTCTACAGTTAGCATTCCCCAAAGGTAAATTTGCTGTACGAGCTTCCGTTTCTGAGATATTTGACAAAAACCGTACAGATTTGAAAAATGATGTGTCAAATGTCCTTGAAATCGGACAAAAACCGTACAGATATGAAAAATTATGTGGTTCAATCGGCTACATTTTGAATCGAAAGTCGTAGAGCCTCGCAGATGGGCTCATTCGATTCCTCATCAAATTCTACAGTTAGCATTCCCCGAAGGTAAATTTGCTGTACGAGCTTCCGTTTCCGAGATATTTGACAAAAACCGTACAGATATGAAAAATGATGTGGTTCAAACGGCTATAACTTTTAAATCGAAAGTCGTAGAGCCTCGCAGATTTGCTCATTCTACTCCTCATCAAATTCTACAGTTAGAATTCCCCAAAGGTAAATTTGCTGTACGAGCTTCCATTTCCGAGATATTTGACAAAAACCGTACAGATTTGAAAAATGATGTGTCAAATGTCCTTGAAATCGGACAAAAACCGTACAGATATGAAAAATGATGTGGTTCAATCGGCTACATTTTGAATCGAAAGTCGTAGAGCCTCGCAGATGGGCTCATTCTACTCCTCATCAAATTCTACAGTTAGCATTCCCCAAAGGTAAATTTGCTGTACGAGCTTCCGTTTCCGAGATATTTGACAAAAACCGTACAGATTTGAAAAATGATGTGTCAAATGTCCTTGAAATCGGACAAAAAACGTACAGATATGAAAAATTATGTGGTTCAATCGGCTACATTTTGAATCGAAAGTCGTAGAGCCTCGCAGATGGGCTCATTCGATTCCTCATCAAATTCTACAGTTAGCATTCCCCAAAGGTAAATTTGCTGTACGAGCTTCCGTTTCCGAGATATTTGACAAAAACCGTACAGATATGAAAAATTATTTGGTTCAATCGGCTACATTTTGAATCGAAAGTCGTAGAGCCTCGCAGATGGGCTCATTCGATTCCTCATCAAATTCTACAGTTAGCATTCCCCGAAGGTAAATTTGCTGTACGAGCTTCCGTTTCCGAGATATTTGACAAAAACCGTACAGATATGAAAAATTATGTGGTTCAAACGGCTATAACTTTTGAATCGAAAGTCGTAGAGCCTCGCAGATGGGCTCATTCTACTCCTCATCAAATTCTACAGTTAGCATTCCCCGAAGGTAAATTTGCTGTACGAGCTTCCGTTTCCGAGATATTTGACAAAAACCGTACAGATATGAAAAATTATGTGGTTCAAACGGCTATAACTTTTGAATCGAAAGTTGTAGAGCCTCGCAGATTGGCTCATTCTACTCCTCATCAAATTCTACAGTTAGCATTCCCCAAAGGTAAATTTGCTGTACGAGCTTCCGTTTCCGAGATATTTGACAAAAACCGTACAGATTTGAAAAATGATGTGTCAAATGTCCTTGAAATCGGACAAAAACCGTACAGATATGAAAAATGATGTGGTTCAATCGGCTACATTTTGAATCGAAAGTCGTAGACCCTCGCAGATGGGCTCATTCGATTCCTCATCAAATTCTACAGTTAGCATTCCCCGAAGGTAAATTTGCTGTACGAGCTTCCGTTTCCGAGATATTTGACAAAAACCGTACAGATATGAAAAATTATGTGGTTCAAACGGCTATAACTTTTGAATCGAAAGTCGTAGAGCCTCGCAGATTGGCTCATTCTACTCCTCATCAAATTCTACAGTTAGCATTCCCCAAAGGTAAATTTGCTGTACGAGCTTCCGTTTCCGAGATATTTGACAAAAACCGTACAGATTTGAAAAATGATGTGTCAAATGTCCTTGAAATCGGACAAAAACCGTACAGATATGAAAAATGATGTGGTTCAATCGGCTACATTTTGAATCGAAAGTCGTAGAGCCTCGCAGATGGGCTCATTCTACTCCTCATCAAATTCTACAGTTAGCATTCCCCAAAGGTAAATTTGCTGTACGAGCTTCCGTTTCTGAGATATTTGACAAAAACCGTACAGATTTGAAAAATGATGTGTCAAATGTCCTTGAAATCGGACAAAAACCGTACAGATATGAAAAATTATGTGGTTCAATCGGCTACATTTTGAATCGAAAGTCGTAGAGCCTCGCAGATGGGCTCATTCGATTCCTCATCAAATTCTACAGTTAGCATTCCCCGAAGGTAAATTTGCTGTACGAGCTTCCGTTTCCGAGATATTTGACAAAAACCGTACAGATATGAAAAATGATGTGGTTCAAACGGCTATAACTTTTAAATCGAAAGTCGTAGAGCCTCGCAGATGGGCTCATTCTACTCCTCATCAAATTCTACAGTTAGCATTCCCCAAAGGTAAATTTGCTGTACGAGCTTCCGTTTCCGAGATATTTGACAAAAACCGTACAGATTTGAAAAATGATGTGTCAAATGTCCTTGAAATCGGACAAAAAACGTACAGATATGAAAAATTATGTGGTTCAATCGGCTACATTTTGAATTGAAAGTCGTAGAGCCTCGCAGATGGGCTCATTCGATTCCTCATCAAATTCTACAGTTAGCATTCCCCGAAGGTAAATTTGCTGTACGAGCTTCCGTTTCCGAGATATTTGACAAAAACCGTACAGATATGAAAAATGATGTGGTTCAAACGGCTATAACTTTTAAATCGAAAGTCGTAGAGCCTCGCAGATGGGCTCATTCTACTCCTCATCAAATTCTACAGTTAGCATTCCCCAAAGGTAAATTTGCTGTACGAGCTTCCGTTTCCGAGATATTTGACAAAAACCGTACAGATTTGAAAAATGATGTGTCAAATGTCCTTGAAATCGGACAAAAAACGTACAGATATGAAAAATTATGTGGTTCAATCGGCTACATTTTGAATCGAAAGTCGTAGAGCCTCGCAGATGGGCTCATTCGATTCCTCATCAAATTCTACAGTTAGCATTCCCCGAAGGTAAATTTGCTGTACGAGCTTCCGTTTCCGAGATATTTGACAAAAACCGTACAGATTTGAAAAATGATGTGTCAAATGTCCTTGAAATCGGACAAAAACCGTACAGATATGAAAAATTATGTGGTTCAATCGGCTACATTTTGAATCGAAAGTCGTAGAGCCTCGCAGATGGGCTCATTCGATTCCTCATCAAATTCTACAGTTAGCATTCCCCGAAGGTAAATTTGCTGTACGAGCTTCCGTTTCCGAGATATTTGACAAAAACCGTACAGATTTGAAAAATGATGTGTCAAATGTCCTTGAAATCGGACAAAAACCGTACAGATATGAAAAATTATGTGGTTCAAACGGCTATAAATTTTGAATCGAAAGTCGTAGAGCCTCGCAGATGGGCTCATTCTACTCCTCATCAAATTCTACAGTTAGCATTCCCCAAAGGTAAATTTGCTGTACGAGCTTCCGTTTCCGAGATATTTGACAAAAAACGTACAGATTTGAAAAATGATGTGTCAAATGTCCTTGAAATCGGACAAAAACCGTACAGATATGAAAAATGATGTGGTTCAATCGGCTACATTTTGAATCGAAAGTCGTAGAGCCTCGCAGATGGGCTCATTCGATTCCTCATCAAATTCTACAGTTAGCATTCCCCAAAGGTAAATTTGCTGTACGAGCTTCCGTTTCTGAGATATTTGACAAAAACCGTACAGATTTGAAAAATGATGTGTCAAATGTCCTTGAAATCGGACAAAAACCGTACAGATATGAAAAATTATGTGGTTCAATCGGCTACATTTTGAATCGAAAGTCGTAGAGCCTCGCAGATGGGCTCATTCGATTCCTCATCAAATTCTACAGTTAGCATTCCCCGAAGGTAAATTTGCTGTACGAGCTTCCGTTTCCGAGATATTTGACAAAAACCGTACAGATATGAAAAATGATGTGGTTCAAACGGCTATAACTTTTAAATCGAAAGTCGTAGAGCCTCGCAGATTTGCTCATTCTACTCCTCATCAAATTCTACAGTTAGAATTCCCCAAAGGTAAATTTGCTGTACGAGCTTCCATTTCCGAGATATTTGACAAAAACCGTACAGATTTGAAAAATGATGTGTCAAATGTCCTTGAAATCGGACAAAAACCGTACAGATATGAAAAATGATGTGGTTCAATCGGCTACATTTTGAATCGAAAGTCGTAGAGCCTCGCAGATGGGCTCATTCTACTCCTCATCAAATTCTACAGTTAGCATTCCCCAAAGGTAAATTTGCTGTACGAGCTTCCGTTTCCGAGATATTTGACAAAAACCGTACAGATTTGAAAAATGATGTGTCAAATGTCCTTGAAATCGGACAAAAAACGTACAGATATGAAAAATTATGTGGTTCAATCGGCTACATTTTGAATCGAAAGTCGTAGAGCCTCGCAGATGGGCTCATTCGATTCCTCATCAAATTCTACAGTTAGCATTCCCCAAAGGTAAATTTGCTGTACGAGCTTCCGTTTCCGAGATATTTGACAAAAACCGTACAGATATGAAAAATTATTTGGTTCAATCGGCTACATTTTGAATCGAAAGTCGTAGAGCCTCGCAGATGGGCTCATTCGATTCCTCATCAAATTCTACAGTTAGCATTCCCCGAAGGTAAATTTGCTGTACGAGCTTCCGTTTCCGAGATATTTGACAAAAACCGTACAGATATGAAAAATTATGTGGTTCAAACGGCTATAACTTTTGAATCGAAAGTCGTAGAGCCTCGCAGATGGGCTCATTCTACTCCTCATCAAATTCTACAGTTAGCATTCCCCGAAGGTAAATTTGCTGTACGAGCTTCCGTTTCCGAGATATTTGACAAAAACCGTACAGATATGAAAAATTATGTGGTTCAAACGGCTATAACTTTTGAATCGAAAGTCGTAGAGCCTCGCAGATGGGCTCATTCTACTCCTCATCAAATTCTACAGTTAGCATTCCCCGAAGGTAAATTTGCTGTACGAGCTTCCGTTTCCGAGATATTTGACAAAAACCGTACAGATATGAAAAATTATGTGGTTCAAACGGCTATAACTTTTGAATCGAAAGTCGTAGAGCCTCGCAGATTGGCTCATTCTACTCCTCATCAAATTCTACAGTTAGCATTCCCCAAAGGTAAATTTGCTGTACGAGCTTCCGTTTCCGAGATATTTGACAAAAACCGTACAGATTTGAAAAATGATGTGTCAAATGTCCTTGAAATCGGACAAAAAACGTACAGATATGAAAAATTATGTGGTTCAATCGGCTACATTTTGAATCGAAAGTCGTAGAGCCTCGCAGATGGGCTCATTCGATTCCTCATCAAATTCTACAGTTAGCATTCCCCAAAGGTAAATTTGCTGTACGAGCTTCCGTTTCCGAGATATTTGACAAAAACCGTACAGATATGAAAAATTATGTGGTTCAATCGGCTACATTTTGAATCGAAAGTCGTAGAGCCTCGCAGATGGGCTCATTCGATTCCTCATCCAATTCTACAGTTAGCATTCCCCGAAGGTAAATTTGCTGTACGAGCTTCCGTTTCCGAGATATTTTACAAAAACCGTACAGATATGAAAAATTATGTGGTTCAAACGGCTATAACTTTTGAATCGAAAGTCGTAGAGCCTCGCAGATTGGCTCATTCTACTCCTCATCAAATTCTACAGTTAGCATTCCCCAAAGGTAAATTTGCTGTACGAGCTTCGGTTTCCGAGATATTTGACAAAAACCGTACAGATTTGAAAAATGATGTGTCAAATGTCCTTGAAATCGGACAAAAACCGTACAGATATGAAAAATGATGTGGTTCAATCGGCTACATTTTGAATCGAAAGTCGTAGAGCCTCGCAGATGGGCTCATTCTACTCCTCATCAAATTCTACAGTTAGCATTCCCCAAAGGTAAATTTGCTGTACGAGCTTCCGTTTCCGAGATATTTGACAAAAACCGTACAGATTTGAAAAATGATGTGTCAAATGTCCTTGAAATCGGACAAAAACCATACAGATATGAAAAATGATGTGGTTCAATCGGCTACATTTTGAATCGAAAGTCGTAGAGCCTCGCAGATGGGCTCATTCGATTCCTCATCAAATTCTACAGTTAGCATTCCCCAAAGGTAAATTTGCTGTACGAGCTTCCGTTTCCGAGATATTTGACAAAAACCGTACAGATATGAAAAATTATGTGGTTCAAACGGCTATAACTTTTGAATCGAAAGTTGTAGAGCCTCGCAGATTGGCTCATTCTACTCCTCATCAAATTCTACAGTTAGCATTCCCCAAAGGTAAATTTGCTGTACGAGCTTCCGTTTCCGAGATATTTGACAAAAACCGTACAGATTTGAAAAATGATGTGTCAAATGTCCTTGAAATCGGACAAAAACCGTACAGATATGAAAAATGATGTGGTTCAATCGGCTACATTTTGAATCGAAAGTCGTAGACCCTCGCAGATGGGCTCATTCGATTCCTCATCAAATTCTACAGTTAGCATTCCCCGAAGGTAAATTTGCTGTACGAGCTTCCGTTTCCGAGATATTTGACAAAAACCGTACAGATATGAAAAATTATGTGGTTCAAACGGCTATAACTTTTGAATCGAAAGTCGTAGAGCCTCGCAGATTGGCTCATTCTACTCCTCATCAAATTCTACAGTTAGCATTCCCCAAAGGTAAATTTGCTGTACGAGCTTCCGTTTCCGAGATATTTGACAAAAACCGTACAGATTTGAAAAATGATGTGTCAAATGTCCTTGAAATCGGACAAAAACCGTACAGATATGAAAAATGATGTGGTTCAATCGGCTACATTTTGAATCGAAAGTCGTAGAGCCTCGCAGATGGGCTCATTCTACTCCTCATCAAATTCTACAGTTAGCATTCCCCAAAGGTAAATTTGCTGTACGAGCTTCCGTTTCTGAGATATTTGACAAAAACCGTACAGATTTGAAAAATGATGTGTCAAATGTCCTTGAAATCGGACAAAAACCGTACAGATATGAAAAATTATGTGGTTCAATCGGCTACATTTTGAATCGAAAGTCGTAGAGCCTCGCAGATGGGCTCATTCGATTCCTCATCAAATTCTACAGTTAGCATTCCCCGAAGGTAAATTTGCTGTACGAGCTTCCGTTTCCGAGATATTTGACAAAAACCGTACAGATATGAAAAATGATGTGGTTCAAACGGCTATAACTTTTAAATCGAAAGTCGTAGAGCCTCGCAGATGGGCTCATTCTACTCCTCATCAAATTCTACAGTTAGCATTCCCCAAAGGTAAATTTGCTGTACGAGCTTCCGTTTCCGAGATATTTGACAAAAACCGTACAGATTTGAAAAATGATGTGTCAAATGTCCTTGAAATCGGACAAAAAACGTACAGATATGAAAAATTATGTGGTTCAATCGGCTACATTTTGAATTGAAAGTCGTAGAGCCTCGCAGATGGGCTCATTCGATTCCTCATCAAATTCTACAGTTAGCATTCCCCGAAGGTAAATTTGCTGTACGAGCTTCCGTTTCCGAGATATTTGACAAAAACCGTACAGATATGAAAAATGATGTGGTTCAAACGGCTATAACTTTTAAATCGAAAGTCGTAGAGCCTCGCAGATGGGCTCATTCTACTCCTCATCAAATTCTACAGTTAGCATTCCCCAAAGGTAAATTTGCTGTACGAGCTTCCGTTTCCGAGATATTTGACAAAAACCGTACAGATTTGAAAAATGATGTGTCAAATGTCCTTGAAATCGGACAAAAAACGTACAGATATGAAAAATTATGTGGTTCAATCGGCTACATTTTGAATCGAAAGTCGTAGAGCCTCGCAGATGGGCTCATTCGATTCCTCATCAAATTCTACAGTTAGCATTCCCCGAAGGTAAATTTGCTGTACGAGCTTCCGTTTCCGAGATATTTGACAAAAACCGTACAGATTTGAAAAATGATGTGTCAAATGTCCTTGAAATCGGACAAAAACCGTACAGATATGAAAAATTATGTGGTTCAATCGGCTACATTTTGAATCGAAAGTCGTAGAGCCTCGCAGATGGGCTCATTCGATTCCTCATCAAATTCTACAGTTAGCATTCCCCGAAGGTAAATTTGCTGTACGAGCTTCCGTTTCCGAGATATTTGACAAAAACCGTACAGATTTGAAAAATGATGTGTCAAATGTCCTTGAAATCGGACAAAAACCGTACAGATATGAAAAATTATGTGGTTCAAACGGCTATAAATTTTGAATCGAAAGTCGTAGAGCCTCGCAGATGGGCTCATTCTACTCCTCATCAAATTCTACAGTTAGCATTCCCCAAAGGTAAATTTGCTGTACGAGCTTCCGTTTCCGAGATATTTGACAAAAAACGTACAGATTTGAAAAATGATGTGTCAAATGTCCTTGAAATCGGACAAAAACCGTACAGATATGAAAAATTATGTGGTTCAATCGGCTACATTTTGAATCGAAAGTCGTAGAGCCTCGCAGATGGGCTCATTCGATTCCTCATCAAATTCTACAGTTAGCATTCCCCAAAGGTAAATTTGCTGTACGAGCTTCCGTTTCTGAGATATTTGACAAAAACCGTACAGATTTGAAAAATGATGTGTCAAATGTCCTTGAAATCGGACAAAAACCGTACAGATATGAAAAATTATGTGGTTCAATCGGCTACATTTTGAATCGAAAGTCGTAGAGCCTCGCAGATGGGCTCATTCGATTCCTCATCAAATTCTACAGTTAGCATTCCCCGAAGGTAAATTTGCTGTACGAGCTTCCGTTTCCGAGATATTTGACAAAAACCGTACAGATATGAAAAATGATGTGGTTCAAACGGCTATAACTTTTAAATCGAAAGTCGTAGAGCCTCGCAGATTTGCTCATTCTACTCCTCATCAAATTCTACAGTTAGAATTCCCCAAAGGTAAATTTGCTGTACGAGCTTCCATTTCCGAGATATTTGACAAAAACCGTACAGATTTGAAAAATGATGTGTCAAATGTCCTTGAAATCGGACAAAAACCGTACAGATATGAAAAATGATGTGGTTCAATCGGCTACATTTTGAATCGAAAGTCGTAGAGCCTCGCAGATGGGCTCATTCTACTCCTCATCAAATTCTACAGTTAGCATTCCCCAAAGGTAAATTTGCTGTACGAGCTTCCGTTTCCGAGATATTTGACAAAAACCGTACAGATTTGAAAAATGATGTGTCAAATGTCCTTGAAATCGGACAAAAAACGTACAGATATGAAAAATTATGTGGTTCAATCGGCTACATTTTGAATCGAAAGTCGTAGAGCCTCGCAGATGGGCTCATTCGATTCCTCATCAAATTCTACAGTTAGGATTCCCCAAAGGTAAATTTGCTGTACGAGCTTCCGTTTCCGAGATATTTGACAAAAACCGTACAGATATGAAAAATTATTTGGTTCAATCGGCTACATTTTGAATCGAAAGTCGTAGAGCCTCGCAGATGGGCTCATTCGATTCCTCATCAAATTCTACAGTTAGCATTCCCCGAAGGTAAATTTGCTGTACGAGCTTCCGTTTCCGAGATATTTGACAAAAACCGTACAGATATGAAAAATTATGTGGTTCAAACGGCTATAACTTTTGAATCGAAAGTCGTAGAGCCTCGCAGATGGGCTCATTCTACTCCTCATCAAATTCTACAGTTAGCATTCCCCGAAGGTAAATTTGCTGTACGAGCTTCCGTTTCCGAGATATTTGACAAAAACCGTACAGATATGAAAAATTATGTGGTTCAAACGGCTATAACTTTTGAATCGAAAGTCGTAGAGCCTCGCAGATGGGCTCATTCTACTCCTCATCAAATTCTACAGTTAGCATTCCCCGAAGGTAAATTTGCTGTACGAGCTTCCGTTTCCGAGATATTTGACAAAAACCGTACAGATATGAAAAATTATGTGGTTCAAACGGCTATAACTTTTGAATCGAAAGTCGTAGAGCCTCGCAGATTGGCTCATTCTACTCCTCATCAAATTCTACAGTTAGCATTCCCCAAAGGTAAATTTGCTGTACGAGCTTCCGTTTCCGAGATATTTGACAAAAACCGTACAGATTTGAAAAATGATGTGTCAAATGTCCTTGAAATCGGACAAAAAACGTACAGATATGAAAAATTATGTGGTTCAATCGGCTACATTTTGAATCGAAAGTCGTAGAGCCTCGCAGATGGGCTCATTCTACTCCTCATCAAATTCTACAGTTAGCATTCCCCAAAGGTAAATTTGCTGTACGAGCTTCCGTTTCCGAGATATTTGACAAAAACCGTACAGATATGAAAAATTATTTGGTTCAATCGGCTACATTTTGAATCGAAAGTCGTAGAGCCTCGCAGATGGGCTCATTCGATTCCTCATCAAATTCTACAGTTAGCATTCCCCGAAGGTAAATTTGCTGTACGAGCTTCCGTTTCCGAGATATTTGACAAAAACCGTACAGATATGAAAAATTATGTGGTTCAAACGGCTATAACTTTTGAATCGAAAGTCGTAGAGCCTCGCAGATGGGCTCATTCTACTCCTCATCAAATTCTACAGTTAGCATTCCCCGAAGGTAAATTTGCTGTACGAGCTTCCGTTTCCGAGATATTTGACAAAAACCGTACAGATATGAAAAATTATGTGGTTCAAACGGCTATAACTTTTGAATCGAAAGTCGTAGAGCCTCGCAGATTGGCTCATTCTACTCCTCATCAAATTCTACAGTTAGCATTCCCCAAAGGTAAATTTGCTGTACGAGCTTCCGTTTCCGAGATATTTGACAAAAACCGTACAGATTTGAAAAATGATGTGTCAAATGTCCTTGAAATCGGACAAAAACCGTACAGATATGAAAAATTATGTGGTTCAATCGGCTACATTTTGAATCGAAAGTCGTAGAGCCTCGCAGATGGGCTCATTCGATTCCTCATCAAATTCTACAGTTAGCATTCCCCGAAGGTAAATTTGCTGTACGAGCTTCCGTTTCCGAGATATTTGACAAAAACCGTACGGATATGAAAAATGATGTGGTTCAAACGGCTATAACTTTTAAATCGAAAGTCGTAGAGCCTCGCAGATTGGCTCATTCTACTCCTCATCAAATTCTACAGTTAGCATTCCCCAAAGGTAAATTTGCTGTACGAGCTTCCGTTTCCGAGATATTTGACAAAAACCGTACAGATTTGAAAAATGATGTGTCAAATGTCCTTGAAATCGGACAAAAACCGTACAGATATGAAAAATGATGTGGTTCAATCGGCTACATTTTGAATCGAAAGTCGTAGAGCCTCGCAGATGGGCTCATTCTACTCCTCATCAAATTCTACAGTTAGCATTCCCCAAAGGTAAATTTGCTGTACGAGCTTCCGTTTCCGAGATATTTGACAAAAACCGTACAGATTTGAAAAATGATGTGTCAAATGTCCTTGAAATCGGACAAAAACCGTACAGATATGAGAAATTATGTGGTTCAAACGGCTACATTTTGAATCGAAAGTCGTAGAGCCTCGCAGATGGGCTCATTCTACTCCTCATCAAATTCTACAGTTAGCATTCCCCTATGCAGGTAAATTTGCTGTACGAGCTTCCGTTTCCGAGATATTTGACAAAAACCGTACAGATATGAAAAATGATGTGGTTTAAACGGCTATAACTTTTGAATTGAAAGTCGTAGAGCCTCGCAGATGGGCTCATTCTACTCCTCATCAAATTCTACAGTTAGCATTCCCCTATGCAGGTAAATTTGCTGTACGAGCTTCCGTTTCCGAGATATTTGACAAAAACCGTACAGATTTGAAAAATGATGTGTCAAATGTCCTTGAAATCGGACAAAAACCGTACAGATATGAAAAATTATGTGGTTCAATCGGCTACATTTTGAATCGAAAGTCGTAGAGCCTCGCAGATGGGCTCATTCTACTCCTCATCAAATTCTACAGTTAGCATTCCCCAAAGGTAAATTTGCTGTACGAGCTTCCGTTTCCGAGATATTTGACAAAAACCGTACAGATTTGAAAAATGATGTGTCAAATGTCCTTGAAATCGGACAAAAAACGTACAGATATGAAAAATTATGTGGTTCAATCGGCTACATTTTGAATCGAAAGTCGTAGAGCCTCGCAGATGGGCTCATTCTACTCCTCATCAAATTCTACAGTTAGCATTCCCCAAAGGTAAATTTGCTGTACGAGCTTCCGTTTCCGAGATATTTGACAAAAACCGTACAGATTTGAAAAATGATGTGTCAAATGTCCTTGAAATCGGACAAAAAACGTACAGATATGAAAAATTATGTGGTTCAATCGGCTACATTTTGAATCGAAAGTCGTAGAGCCTCGCAGATGGGCTCATTCGATTCCTCATCAAATTCTACAGTTAGCATTCCCCAAAGGTAAATTTGCTGTACGAGCTTCCGTTTCCGAGATATTTGACAAAAACCGTACAGATATGAAAAATTATTTGGTTCAATCGGCTACATTTTGAATCGAAAGTCGTAGAGCCTCGCAGATGGGCTCATTCGATTCCTCATCAAATTCTACAGTTAGCATTCCCCGAAGGTAAATTTGCTGTACGAGCTTCCGTTTCCGAGATATTTGACAAAAACCGTACAGATATGAAAAATTATGTGGTTCAAACGGCTATAACTTTTGAATCGAAAGTCGTAGAGCCTCGCAGATGGGCTCATTCTACTCCTCATCAAATTCTACAGTTAGCATTCCCCGAAGGTAAATTTGCTGTACGAGCTTCCGTTTCCGAGATATTTGACAAAAACCGTACAGATATGAAAAATTATGTGGTTCAAACGGCTATAACTTTTGAATCGAAAGTCGTAGAGCCTCGCAGATTGGCTCATTCTACTCCTCATCAAATTCTACCGTTAGCATTCCCCAAAGGTAAATTTGCTGTACGAGCTTCCGTTTCCGAGATATTTGACAAAAACCGTACAGATTTGAAAAATGATGTGTCAAATGTCCTTGAAATCGGACAAAAACCGTACAGATATGAAAAATTATGTGGTTCAATCGGCTACATTTTGAATCGAAAGTCGTAGAGCCTCGCAGATGGGCTCATTCGATTCCTCATCAAATTCTACAGTTAGCATTCCCCGAAGGTAAATTTGCTGTACGAGCTTCCGTTTCCGAGATATTTGACAAAAACCGTACAGATATGAAAAATGATGTGGTTCAAACGGCTATAACTTTTAAATCGAAAGTCGTAGAGCCTCGCAGATTGGCTCATTCTACTCCTCATCAAATTCTACAGTTAGCATTCCCCAAAGGTAAATTTGCTGTACGAGCTTCCGTTTCCGAGATATTTGACAAAAACCGTACAGATTTGAAAAATGATGTGTCAAATGTCCTTGAAATCGGACAAAAACCGTACAGATATGAAAAATGATGTGGTTCAATCGGCTACATTTTGAATCGAAAGTCGTAGAGCCTCGCAGATGGGCTCATTCTACTCCTCATCAAATTCTACAGTTAGCATTCCCCAAAGGTAAATTTGCTGTACGAGCTTCCGTTTCCGAGATATTTGACAAAAACCGTACAGATTTGAAAAATGATGTGTCAAATGTCCTTGAAATCGGACAAAAACCGTACAGATATGAGAAATTATGTGGTTCAAACGGCTACATTTTGAATCGAAAGTCGTAGAGCCTCGCAGATGGGCTCATTCTACTCCTCATCAAATTCTACAGTTAGCATTCCCCTATGCAGGTAAATTTGCTGTACGAGCTTCCGTTTCCGAGATATTTGACAAAAACCGTACAGATATGAAAAATGATGTGGTTTAAACGGCTATAACTTTTGAATTGAAAGTCGTAGAGCCTCGCAGATGGGCTCATTCTACTCCTCATCAAATTCTACAGTTAGCATTCCCCTATGCAGGTAAATTTGCTGTACGAGCTTCCGTTTCCGAGATATTTGACAAAAACCGTACAGATTTGAAAAATGATGTGTCAAATGTCCTTGAAATCGGACAAAAACCGTACAGATATGAAAAATTATGTGGTTCAATCGGCTACATTTTGAATCGAAAGTCGTAGAGCCTCGCAGATGGGCTCATTCTACTCCTCATCAAATTCTACAGTTAGCATTCCCCAAAGGTAAATTTGCTGTACGAGCTTCCGTTTCCGAGATATTTGACAAAAACCGTACAGATTTGAAAAATGATGTGTCAAATGTCCTTGAAATCGGACAAAAACCGTACAGATATGAAAAATTATGTGGTTCAATCGGCTACATTTTGAATCGAAAGTCGTAGAGCCTCGCAGATGGGCTCATTCGATTCCTCATCAAATTCTACAGTTAGCATTCCCCGAAGGTAAATTTGCTGTACGAGCTTCCGTTTCCGAGATATTTGACAAAAACCGTACAGATATGAAAAATGATGTGGTTCAAACGGCTATAACTTTTAAATCGAAAGTCGTAGAGCCTCGCAGATTGGCTCATTCTACTCCTCATCAAATTCTACAGTTAGCATTCCCCAAAGGTAAATTTGCTGTACGAGCTTCCGTTTCCGAGATATTTGACAAAAACCGTACAGATTTGAAAAATGATGTGTCAAATGTCCTTGAAATCGGACAAAAACCGTACAGATATGAAAAATGATGTGGTTCAATCGGCTACATTTTGAATCGAAAGTCGTAGAGCCTCGCAGATGGGCTCATTCTACTCCTCATCAAATTCTACAGTTAGCATTCCCCAAAGGTAAATTTGCTGTACGAGCTTCCGTTTCCGAGATATTTGACAAAAACCGTACAGATTTGAAAAATGATGTGTCAAATGTCCTTGAAATCGGACAAAAACCGTACAGATATGAGAAATTATGTGGTTCAAACGGCTACATTTTGAATCGAAAGTCGTAGAGCCTCGCAGATGGGCTCATTCTACTCCTCATCAAATTCTACAGTTAGCATTCCCCTATGCAGGTAAATTTGCTGTACGAGCTTCCGTTTCCGAGATATTTGACAAAAACCGTACAGATATGAAAAATGATGTGGTTTAAACGGCTATAACTTTTGAATTGAAAGTCGTAGAGCCTCGCAGATGGGCTCATTCTACTCCTCATCAAATTCTACAGTTAGCATTCCCCTATGCAGGTAAATTTGCTGTACGAGCTTCCGTTTCCGAGATATTTGACAAAAACCGTACAGATTTGAAAAATGATGTGTCAAATGTCCTTGAAATCGGACAAAAACCGTACAGATATGAAAAATTATGTGGTTCAATCGGCTACATTTTGAATCGAAAGTCGTAGAGCCTCGCAGATGGGCTCATTCTACTCCTCATCAAATTCTACAGTTAGCATTCCCCAAAGGTAAATTTGCTGTACGAGCTTCCGTTTCCGAGATATTTGACAAAAACCGTACAGATTTGAAAAATGATGTGTCAAATGTCCTTGAAATCGGACAAAAACCGTACAGATATGAAAAATTATGTGGTTCAATCGGCTACATTTTGAATCGAAAGTCGTAGAGCCTCGCAGATGGGCTCATTCGATTCCTCATCAAATTCTACAGTTAGCATTCCCCGAAGGTAAATTTGCTGTACGAGCTTCCGTTTCCGAGATATTTGACAAAAACCGTACAGATTTGAAAAATGATGTGTCAAATGTCCTTGAAATCGGACAAAAACCGTACAGATATGAAAAATTATGTGGTTCAATCGGCTACATTTTGAATCGAAAGTCGTAGAGCCTCGCAGATGGGCTCATTCGATTCCTCATCAAATTCTACAGTTAGCATTCCCCGAAGGTAAATTTGCTGTACGAGCTTCCGTTTCCGAGATATTTGACAAAAACCGTACAGATTTGAAAAATGATGTGTCAAATGTCCTTGAAATCGGACAAAAACCGTACAGATATGAAAAATTATGTGGTTCAAACGGCTATAAATTTTGAATCGAAAGTCGTAGAGCCTCGCAGATGGGCTCATTCTACTCCTCATCAAATTCTACAGTTAGCATTCCCCAAAGGTAAATTTGCTGTATGAGCTTCCGTTTCCGAGATATTTGACAAAAAACGTACAGATTTGAAAAATGATGTGTCAAATGTCCTTGAAATCGGACAAAAACCGTACAGATATGAAAAATTATGTGGTTCAATCGGCTACATTTTGAATCGAAAGTCGTAGAGCCTCGCAGATGGGCTCATTCGATTCCTCATCAAATTCTACAGTTAGCATTCCCCAAAGGTAAATTTGCTGTACGAGCTTCCGTTTCTGAGATATTTGACAAAAACCGTACAGATTTGAAAAATGATGTGTCAAATGTCCTTGAAATCGGACAAAAACCGTACAGATATGAAAAATTATGTGGTTCAATCGGCTACATTTTGAATCGAAAGTCGTAGAGCCTCGCAGATGGGCTCATTCGATTCCTCATCAAATTCTACAGTTAGCATTCCCCGAAGGTAAATTTGCTGTACGAGCTTCCGTTTCCGAGATATTTGACAAAAACCGTACAGATATGAAAAATGATGTGGTTCAAACGGCTATAACTTTTAAATCGAAAGTCGTAGAGCCTCGCAGATTTGCTCATTCTACTCCTCATCAAATTCTACAGTTAGCATTCCCCAAAGGTAAATTTGCTGTACGAGCTTCCGTTTCCGAGATATTTGACAAAAACCGTACAGATTTGAAAAATGATGTGTCAAATGTCCTTGAAATCGGACAAAAACCGTACAGATATGAAAAATGATGTGGTTCAATCGGCTACATTTTGAATCGAAAGTCGTAGAGCCTCGCAGATGGGCTCATTCTACTCCTCATCAAATTCTACAGTTAGCATTCCCCAAAGGTAAATTTGCTGTACGAGCTTCCGTTTCCGAGATATTTGACAAAAACCGTACAGATTTGAAAAATGATGTGTCAAATGTCCTTGAAATCGGACAAAAACCGTACAGATATGAGAAATTATGTGGTTCAAACGGCTACATTTTGAATCGAAAGTCGTAGAGCCTCGCAGATGGGCTCATTCTACTCCTCATCAAATTCTACAGTTAGCATTCCCCTATGCAGGTAAATTTGCTGTACGAGCTTCCGTTTCCGAGATATTTGACAAAAACCGTACAGATATGAAAAATGATGTGGTTTAAACGGCTATAACTTTTGAATTGAAAGTCGTAGAGCCTCGCAGATGGGCTCATTCTACTCCTCATCAAATTCTACAGTTAGCATTCCCCTATGCAGGTAAATTTGCTGTACGAGCTTCCGTTTCCGAGATATTTGACAAAAACCGTACAGATTTGAAAAATGATGTGTCAAATGTCCTTGAAATCGGACAAAAACCGTACAGATATGAAAAATTATGTGGTTCAATCGGCTACATTTTGAATCGAAAGTCGTAGAGCCTCGCAGATGGGCTCATTCTACTCCTCATCAAATTCTACAGTTAGCATTCCCCAAAGGTAAATTTGCTGTACGAGCTTCCGTTTCCGAGATATTTGACAAAAACCGTACAGATTTGAAAAATGATGTGTCAAATGTCCTTGAAATCGGACAAAAACCGTACAGATATGAAAAATTATGTGGTTCAATCGGCTACATTTTGAATCGAAAGTCGTAGAGCCTCGCAGATGGGCTCATTCGATTCCTCATCAAATTCTACAGTTAGCATTCCCCGAAGGTAAATTTGCTGTACGAGCTTCCGTTTCCGAGATATTTGACAAAAACCGTACAGATATGAAAAATGATGTGGTTCAAACGGCTATAACTTTTAAATCGAAAGTCGTAGAGCCTCGCAGATTTGCTCATTCTACTCCTCATCAAATTCTACAGTTAGCATTCCCCAAAGGTAAATTTGCTGTACGAGCTTCCGTTTCCGAGATATTTGACAAAAACCGTACAGATTTGAAAAATGATGTGTCAAATGTCCTTGAAATCGGACAAAAACCGTACAGATATGAAAAATGATGTGGTTCAATCGGCTACATTTTGAATCGAAAGTCGTAGAGCCTCGCAGATGGGCTCATTCTACTCCTCATCAAATTCTACAGTTAGCATTCCCCAAAGGTAAATTTGCTGTACGAGCTTCCGTTTCCGAGATATTTGACAAAAACCGTACAGATTTGAAAAATGATGTGTCAAATGTCCTTGAAATCGGACAAAAAACGTACAGATATGAAAAATTATGTGGTTCAATCGGCTACATTTTGAATCGAAAGTCGTAGAGCCTCGCAGATGGGCTCATTCGATTCCTCATCAAATTCTACAGTTAGCATTCCCCAAAGGTAAATTTGCTGTACGAGCTTCCGTTTCCGAGATATTTGACAAAAACCGTACAGATATGAAAAATTATTTGGTTCAATCGGCTACATTTTGAATCGAAAGTCGTAGAGCCTCGCAGATGGGCTCATTCGATTCCTCATCAAATTCTACAGTTAGCATTCCCCGAAGGTAAATTTGCTGTACGAGCTTCCGTTTCCGAGATATTTGACAAAAACCGTACAGATATGAAAAATGATGTGGTTCAAACGGCTATAACTTTTAAATCGAAAGTCGTAGAGCCTCGCAGATTGGCTCATTCTACTCCTCATCAAATTCTACAGTTAGCATTCCCCAAAGGTAAATTTGCTGTACGAGCTTCCGTTTCCGAGATATTTGACAAAAACCGTACAGATTTGAAAAATGATGTGTCAAATGTCCTTGAAATCGGACAAAAACCGTACAGATATGAAAAATGATGTGGTTCAATCGGCTACATTTTGAATCGAAAGTCGTAGAGCCTCGCAGATGGGCTCATTCTACTCCTCATCAAATTCTACAGTTAGCATTCCCCAAAGGTAAATTTGCTGTACGAGCTTCCGTTTCCGAGATATTTGACAAAAACCGTACAGATTTGAAAAATGATGTGTCAAATGTCCTTGAAATCGGACAAAAACCGTACAGATATGAGAAATTATGTGGTTCAAACGGCTACATTTTGAATCGAAAGTCGTAGAGCCTCGCAGATGGGCTCATTCTACTCCTCATCAAATTCTACAGTTAGCATTCCCCTATGCAGGTAAATTTGCTGTACGAGCTTCCGTTTCCGAGATATTTGACAAAAACCGTACAGATATGAAAAATGATGTGGTTTAAACGGCTATAACTTTTGAATTGAAAGTCGTAGAGCCTCGCAGATGGGCTCATTCTACTCCTCATCAAATTCTACAGTTAGCATTCCCCTATGCAGGTAAATTTGCTGTACGAGCTTCCGTTTCCGAGATATTTGACAAAAACCGTACAGATTTGAAAAATGATGTGTCAAATGTCCTTGAAATCGGACAAAAACCGTACAGATATGAAAAATTATGTGGTTCAATCGGCTACATTTTGAATCGAAAGTCGTAGAGCCTCGCAGATGGGCTCATTCTACTCCTCATCAAATTCTACAGTTAGCATTCCCCTATGCAGGTAAATTTGCTGTACGAGCTTCCGTTTCCGAGATATTTGACAAAAACCGTACAGATATGAAAAATGATGTGGTTCAAAAGGCTATAACTTTTGAATTGAAAGTCGTAGAGCCTCGCAGATGGGCTCATTCTACTCCTCATCAAATTCTACAGTTAGCATTCCCCTATGCAGGTAAATTTGCTGTACGAGCTTCCGTTTCCGAGATATTTGACAAAAACCGTACAGATTTGAAAAATGATGTGTCAAATGTCCTTGAAATCGGACAAAAACCATACAGATATGAAAAATGATGTGGTTCAATCGGCTACATTTTGAATCGAAAGTCGTAGAGCCTCGCAGATGGGCTCATTCTACTCCTCATCAAATTCTACAGTTAGCATTCCCCAAAGGTAAATTTGCTGTACGAGCTTCCGTTTCCGAGATATTTGACAAAAACCGTACAGATTTGAAAAATGATGTGTCAAATGTCCTTGAAATCGGACAAAAAACGTACAGATATGAAAAATTATGTGGTTCAATCGGCTACATTTTGAATCGAAAGTCGTAGAGCCTCGCAGATGGGCTCATTCGATTCCTCATCAAATTCTACAGTTAGCATTCCCCAAAGGTAAATTTGCTGTACGAGCTTCCGTTTCCGAGATATTTGACAAAAACCGTACAGATATGAAAAATTATGTGGTTCAAACGGCTATAACTTTTGAATCGAAAGTCGTAGAGCCTCGCAGATGGGCTCATTCTACTCCTCATCAAATTCTACAGTTAGCATTCCCCGAAGGTAAATTTGCTGTACGAGCTTCCGTTTCCGAGATATTTGACAAAAACCGTACAGATATGAAAAATTATGTGGTTCAAACGGCTATAACTTTTGAATCGAAAGTCGTAGAGCCTCGCAGATTGGCTCATTCTACTCCTCATCAAATTTTACAGTTAGCATTCCCCAAAGGTAAATTTGCTGTACGAGCTTCCGTTTCCGAGATATTTGACAAAAACCGTACAGATTTGAAAAATGATGTGTCAAATGTCCTTGAAATCGGACAAAAACCGTACAGATATGAAAAATGATGTGGTTCAATCGGCTACATTTTGAATCGAAAGTCGTAGAGCCTCGCAGATGGGCTCATTCTACTCCTCATCAAATTCTACAGTTAGCATTCCCCAAAGGTAAATTTGCTGTACGAGCTTCCGTTTCCGAGATATTTGACAAAAACCGTACAGATTTGAAAAATGATGTGTCAAATGTCCTTGAAATCGGACAAAAACCGTACAGATATGAGAAATTATGTGGTTCAAACGGCTACATTTTGAATCGAAAGTCGTAGAGCCTCGCAGATGGGCTCATTCTACTCCTCATCAAATTCTACAGTTAGCATTCCCCTATGCAGGTAAATTTGCTGTACGAGCTTCCGTTTCCGAGATATTTGACAAAAACCGTACAGATATGAAAAATGATGTGGTTTAAACGGCTATAACTTTTGAATTGAAAGTCGTAGAGCCTCGCAGATGGGCTCATTCTACTCCTCATCAAATTCTACAGTTAGCATTCCCCTATGCAGGTAAATTTGCTGTACGAGCTTCCGTTTCCGAGATATTTGACAAAAACCGTACAGATTTGAAAAATGATGTGTCAAATGTCCTTGAAATCGGACAAAAACCGTACAGATATGAAAAATTATGTGGTTCAATCGGCTACATTTTGAATCGAAAGTCGTAGAGCCTCGCAGATGGGCTCATTCTACTCCTCATCAAATTCTACAGTTAGCATTCCCCAAAGGTAAATTTGCTGTACGAGCTTCCGTTTCCGAGATATTTGACAAAAACCGTACAGATTTGAAAAATGATGTGTCAAATGTCCTTGAAATCGGACAAAAAACGTACAGATATGAAAAATTATGTGGTTCAATCGGCTACATTTTGAATCGAAAGTCGTAGAGCCTCGCAGATGGGCTCATTCGATTCCTCATCAAATTCTACAGTTAGCATTCCCCGAAGGTAAATTTGCTGTACGAGCTTCCGTTTCCGAGATATTTGACAAAAACCGTACAGATTTGAAAAATGATGTGTCAAATGTCCTTGAAATCGGACAAAAACCGTACAGATATGAAAAATTATGTGGTTCAATCGGCTACATTTTGAATCGAAAGTCGTAGAGCCTCGCAGATGGGCTCATTCGATTCCTCATCAAATTCTACAGTTAGCATTCCCCGAAGGTAAATTTGCTGTACGAGCTTCCGTTTCCGAGATATTTGACAAAAACCGTACAGATTTGAAAAATGATGTGTCAAATGTCCTTGAAATCGGACAAAAACCGTACAGATATGAAAAATTATGTGGTTCAAACGGCTATAAATTTTGAATCGAAAGTCGTAGAGCCTCGCAGATGGGCTCATT
This sequence comes from Borostomias antarcticus, assembly GCF_949987555.1. NCBI lineage: Eukaryota > Metazoa > Chordata > Actinopteri > Stomiiformes > Stomiidae > Borostomias > Borostomias antarcticus. The sequence continues at coordinate 1,833,219 of NW_028176821.1, forward strand.
CTACTCCTCATCAAATTCTACAGTTAGCATTCCCCAAAGGTAAATTTGCTGTATGAGCTTCCGTTTCCGAGATATTTGACAAAAAACGTACAGATTTGAAAAATGATGTGTCAAATGTCCTTGAAATCGGACAAAAACCGTACAGATATGAAAAATTATGTGGTTCAATCGGCTACATTTTGAATCGAAAGTCGTAGAGCCTCGCAGATGGGCTCATTCGATTCCTCATCAAATTCTACAGTTAGCATTCCCCAAAGGTAAATTTGCTGTACGAGCTTCCGTTTCTGAGATATTTGACAAAAACCGTACAGATTTGAAAAATGATGTGTCAAATGTCCTTGAAATCGGACAAAAACCGTACAGATATGAAAAATTATGTGGTTCAATCGGCTACATTTTGAATCGAAAGTCGTAGAGCCTCGCAGATGGGCTCATTCGATTCCTCATCAAATTCTACAGTTAGCATTCCCCGAAGGTAAATTTGCTGTACGAGCTTCCGTTTCCGAGATATTTGACAAAAACCGTACAGATATGAAAAATGATGTGGTTCAAACGGCTATAACTTTTAAATCGAAAGTCGTAGAGCCTCGCAGATTTGCTCATTCTACTCCTCATCAAATTCTACAGTTAGCATTCCCCAAAGGTAAATTTGCTGTACGAGCTTCCGTTTCCGAGATATTTGACAAAAACCGTACAGATTTGAAAAATGATGTGTCAAATGTCCTTGAAATCGGACAAAAACCGTACAGATATGAAAAATGATGTGGTTCAATCGGCTACATTTTGAATCGAAAGTCGTAGAGCCTCGCAGATGGGCTCATTCTACTCCTCATCAAATTCTACAGTTAGCATTCCCCAAAGGTAAATTTGCTGTACGAGCTTCCGTTTCCGAGATATTTGACAAAAACCGTACAGATTTGAAAAATGATGTGTCAAATGTCCTTGAAATCGGACAAAAAACGTACAGATATGAAAAATTATGTGGTTCAATCGGCTACATTTTGAATCGAAAGTCGTAGAGCCTCGCAGATGGGCTCATTCGATTCCTCATCAAATTCTACAGTTAGCATTCCCCAAAGGTAAATTTGCTGTACGAGCTTCCGTTTCCGAGATATTTGACAAAAACCGTACAGATATGAAAAATTATTTGGTTCAATCGGCTACATTTTGAATCGAAAGTCGTAGAGCCTCGCAGATGGGCTCATTCGATTCCTCATCAAATTCTACAGTTAGCATTCCCCGAAGGTAAATTTGCTGTACGAGCTTCCGTTTCCGAGATATTTGACAAAAACCGTACAGATATGAAAAATTATGTGGTTCAAACGGCTATAACTTTTGAATCGAAAGTCGTAGAGCCTCGCAGATGGGCTCATTCTACTCCTCATCAAATTCTACAGTTAGCATTCCCCGAAGGTAAATTTGCTGTACGAGCTTCCGTTTCCGAGATATTTGACAAAAACCGTACAGATATGAAAAATTATGTGGTTCAAACGGCTATAACTTTTGAATCGAAAGTCGTAGAGCCTCGCAGATTGGCTCATTCTACTCCTCATCAAATTCTACAGTTAGCATTCCCCAAAGGTAAATTTGCTGTACGAGCTTCCGTTTCCGAGATATTTGACAAAAACCGTACAGATTTGAAAAATGATGTGTCAAATGTCCTTGAAATCGGACAAAAACCGTACAGATATGAAAAATTATGTGGTTCAATCGGCTACATTTTGAATCGAAAGTCGTAGAGCCTCGCAGATGGGCTCATTCGATTCCTCATCAAATTCTACAGTTAGCATTCCCCGAAGGTAAATTTGCTGTACGAGCTTCCGTTTCCGAGATATTTGACAAAAACCGTACAGATATGAAAAATGATGTGGTTCAAACGGCTATAACTTTTAAATCGAAAGTCGTAGAGCCTCGCAGATTGGCTCATTCTACTCCTCATCAAATTCTACAGTTAGCATTCCCCAAAGGTAAATTTGCTGTACGAGCTTCCGTTTCCGAGATATTTGACAAAAACCGTACAGATTTGAAAAATGATGTGTCAAATGTCCTTGAAATCGGACAAAAACCGTACAGATATGAAAAATGATGTGGTTCAATCGGCTACATTTTGAATCGAAAGTCGTAGAGCCTCGCAGATGGGCTCATTCTACTCCTCATCAAATTCTACAGTTAGCATTCCCCAAAGGTAAATTTGCTGTACGAGCTTCCGTTTCCGAGATATTTGACAAAAACCGTACAGATTTGAAAAATGATGTGTCAAATGTCCTTGAAATCGGACAAAAACCGTACAGATATGAGAAATTATGTGGTTCAAACGGCTACATTTTGAATCGAAAGTCGTAGAGCCTCGCAGATGGGCTCATTCTACTCCTCATCAAATTCTACAGTTAGCATTCCCCTATGCAGGTAAATTTGCTGTACGAGCTTCCGTTTCCGAGATATTTGACAAAAACCGTACAGATTTGAAAAATGATGTGTCAAATGTCCTTGAAATCGGACAAAAACCGTACAGATATGAAAAATTATGTGGTTCAATCGGCTACATTTTGAATCGAAAGTCGTAGAGCCTCGCAGATGGGCTCATTCTACTCCTCATCAAATTCTACAGTTAGCATTCCCCTATGCAGGTAAATTTGCTGTACGAGCTTCCGTTTCCGAGATATTTGACAAAAACCGTACAGATATGAAAAATGATGTGGTTCAAAAGGCTATAACTTTTGAATTGAAAGTCGTAGAGCCTCGCAGATGGGCTCATTCTACTCCTCATCAAATTCTACAGTTAGCATTCCCCTATGCAGGTAAATTTGCTGTACGAGCTTCCGTTTCCGAGATATTTGACAAAAACCGTACAGATTTGAAAAATGATGTGTCAAATGTCCTTGAAATCGGACAAAAACCATACAGATATGAAAAATGATGTGGTTCAATCGGCTACATTTTGAATCGAAAGTCGTAGAGCCTCGCAGATGGGCTCATTCTACTCCTCATCAAATTCTACAGTTAGCATTCCCCAAAGGTAAATTTGCTGTACGAGCTTCCGTTTCCGAGATATTTGACAAAAACCGTACAGATTTGAAAAATGATGTGTCAAATGTCCTTGAAATCGGACAAAAAACGTACAGATATGAAAAATTATGTGGTTCAATCGGCTACATTTTGAATCGAAAGTCGTAGAGCCTCGCAGATGGGCTCATTCGATTCCTCATCAAATTCTACAGATAGCATTCCCCAAAGGTAAATTTGCTGTACGAGCTTCCGTTTCCGAGATATTTGACAAAAACCGTACAGATATGAAAAATTATGTGGTTCAAACGGCTATAACTTTTGAATCGAAAGTCGTAGAGCCTCGCAGATGGGCTCATTCTACTCCTCATCAAATTCTACAGTTAGCATTCCCCGAAGGTAAATTTGCTGTACGAGCTTCCGTTTCCGAGATATTTGACAAAAACCGTACAGATATGAAAAATTATGTGGTTCAAACGGCTATAACTTTTGAATCGAAAGTCGTAGAGCCTCGCAGATTGGCTCATTCTACTCCTCATCAAATTTTACAGTTAGCATTCCCCAAAGGTAAATTTGCTGTACGAGCTTCCGTTTCCGAGATATTTGACAAAAACCGTACAGATTTGAAAAATGATGTGTCAAATGTCCTTGAAATCGGACAAAAACCGTACAGATATGAAAAATGATGTGGTTCAATCGGCTACATTTTGAATCGAAAGTCGTAGAGCCTCGCAGATGGGCTCATTCTACTCCTCATCAAATTCTACAGTTAGCATTCCCCTATGCAGGTAAATTTGCTGTACGAGCTTCCGTTTCCGAGATATTTGACAAAAACCGTACAGATTTGAAAAATGATGTGTCAAATGTCCTTGAAATCGGACAAAAACCGTACAGATATGAAAAATTATGTGGTTCAATCGGCTACATTTTGAATCGAAAGTCGTAGAGCCTCGCAGATGGGCTCATTCTACTCCTCATCAAATTCTACAGTTAGCATTCCCCTATGCAGGTAAATTTGCTGTACGAGCTTCCGTTTCCGAGATATTTGACAAAAACCGTACAGATATGAAAAATGATGTGGTTCAAAAGGCTATAACTTTTGAATTGAAAGTCGTAGAGCCTCGCAGATGGGCTCATTCTACTCCTCATCAAATTCTACAGTTAGCATTCCCCTATGCAGGTAAATTTGCTGTACGAGCTTCCGTTTCCGAGATATTTGACAAAAACCGTACAGATTTGAAAAATGATGTGTCAAATGTCCTTGAAATCGGACAAAAACCATACAGATATGAAAAATGATGTGGTTCAATCGGCTACATTTTGAATCGAAAGTCGTAGAGCCTCGCAGATGGGCTCATTCTACTCCTCATCAAATTCTACAGTTAGCATTCCCCAAAGGTAAATTTGCTGTACGAGCTTCCGTTTCCGAGATATTTGACAAAAACCGTACAGATTTGAAAAATGATGTGTCAAATGTCCTTGAAATCGGACAAAAAACGTACAGATATGAAAAATTATGTGGTTCAATCGGCTACATTTTGAATCGAAAGTCGTAGAGCCTCGCAGATGGGCTCATTCGATTCCTCATCAAATTCTACAGTTAGCATTCCCCAAAGGTAAATTTGCTGTACGAGCTTCCGTTTCCGAGATATTTGACAAAAACCGTACAGATATGAAAAATTATGTGGTTCAAACGGCTATAACTTTTGAATCGAAAGTCGTAGAGCCTCGCAGATGGGCTCATTCTACTCCTCATCAAATTCTACAGTTAGCATTCCCCGAAGGTAAATTTGCTGTACGAGCTTCCGTTTCCGAGATATTTGACAAAAACCGTACAGATATGAAAAATTATGTGGTTCAAACGGCTTTAACTTTTGAATCGAAAGTCGTAGAGCCTCGCAGATTGGCTCATTCTACTCCTCATCAAATTTTACAGTTAGCATTCCCCAAAGGTAAATTTGCTGTACGAGCTTCCGTTTCCGAGATATTTGACAAAAACCGTACAGATTTGAAAAATGATGTGTCAAATGTCCTTGAAATCGGACAAAAACCGTACAGATATGAAAAATGATGTGGTTCAATCGGCTACATTTTGAATCGAAAGTCGTAGAGCCTCGCAGATGGGCTCATTCTACTCCTCATCAAATTCTACAGTTAGCATTCCCCAAAGGTAAATTTGCTGTACGAGCTTCCGTTTCCGAGATATTTGACAAAAACCGTACAGATTTGAAAAATGATGTGTCAAATGTCCTTGAAATCGGACAAAAACCGTACAGATATGAGAAATTATGTGGTTCAAACGGCTACATTTTGAATCGAAAGTCGTAGAGCCTCGCAGATGGGCTCATTCTACTCCTCATCAAATTCTACAGTTAGCATTCCCCTATGCAGGTAAATTTGCTGTACGAGCTTCCGTTTCCGAGATATTTGACAAAAACCGTACAGATATGAAAAATGATGTGGTTTAAACGGCTATAACTTTTGAATTGAAAGTCGTAGAGCCTCGCAGATGGGCTCATTCTACTCCTCATCAAATTCTACAGTTAGCATTCCCCTATGCAGGTAAATTTGCTGTACGAGCTTCCGTTTCCGAGATATTTGACAAAAACCGTACAGATTTGAAAAATGATGTGTCAAATGTCCTTGAAATCGGACAAAAACCGTACAGATATGAAAAATTATGTGGTTCAATCGGCTACATTTTGAATCGAAAGTCGTAGAGCCTCGCAGATGGGCTCATTCTACTCCTCATCAAATTCTACAGTTAGCATTCCCCAAAGGTAAATTTGCTGTACGAGCTTCCGTTTCCGAGATATTTGACAAAAACCGTACAGATTTGAAAAATGATGTGTCAAATGTCCTTGAAATCGGACAAAAAACGTACAGATATGAAAAATTATGTGGTTCAATCGGCTACATTTTGAATCGAAAGTCGTAGAGCCTCGCAGATGGGCTCATTCGATTCCTCATCAAATTCTACAGTTAGCATTCCCCGAAGGTAAATTTGCTGTACGAGCTTCCGTTTCCGAGATATTTGACAAAAACCGTACAGATTTGAAAAATGATGTGTCAAATGTCCTTGAAATCGGACAAAAACCGTACAGATATGAAAAATTATGTGGTTCAATCGGCTACATTTTGAATCGAAAGTCGTAGAGCCTCGCAGATGGGCTCATTCGATTCCTCATCAAATTCTACAGTTAGCATTCCCCGAAGGTAAATTTGCTGTACGAGCTTCCGTTTCCGAGATATTTGACAAAAACCGTACAGATTTGAAAAATGATGTGTCAAATGTCCTTGAAATCGGACAAAAACCGTACAGATATGAAAAATTATGTGGTTCAAACGGCTATAAATTTTGAATCGAAAGTCGTAGAGCCTCGCAGATGGGCTCATTCTACTCCTCATCAAATTCTACAGTTAGCATTCCCCAAAGGTAAATTTGCTGTATGAGCTTCCGTTTCCGAGATATTTGACAAAAAACGTACAGATTTGAAAAATGATGTGTCAAATGTCCTTGAAATCGGACAAAAACCGTACAGATATGAAAAATTATGTGGTTCAATCGGCTACATTTTGAATCGAAAGTCGTAGAGCCTCGCAGATGGGCTCATTCGATTCCTCATCAAATTCTACAGTTAGCATTCCCCAAAGGTAAATTTGCTGTACGAGCTTCCGTTTCTGAGATATTTGACAAAAACCGTACAGATTTGAAAAATGATGTGTCAAATGTCCTTGAAATCGGACAAAAACCGTACAGATATGAAAAATTATGTGGTTCAATCGGCTACATTTTGAATCGAAAGTCGTAGAGCCTCGCAGATGGGCTCATTCGATTCCTCATCAAATTCTACAGTTAGCATTCCCCGAAGGTAAATTTGCTGTACGAGCTTCCGTTTCCGAGATATTTGACAAAAACCGTACAGATATGAAAAATGATGTGGTTCAAACGGCTATAACTTTTAAATCGAAAGTCGTAGAGCCTCGCAGATTTGCTCATTCTACTCCTCATCAAATTCTACAGTTAGCATTCCCCAAAGGTAAATTTGCTGTACGAGCTTCCGTTTCCGAGATATTTGACAAAAACCGTACAGATTTGAAAAATGATGTGTCAAATGTCCTTGAAATCGGACAAAAACCGTACAGATATGAAAAATGATGTGGTTCAATCGGCTACATTTTGAATCGAAAGTCGTAGAGCCTCGCAGATGGGCTCATTCTACTCCTCATCAAATTCTACAGTTAGCATTCCCCAAAGGTAAATTTGCTGTACGAGCTTCCGTTTCCGAGATATTTGACAAAAACCGTACAGATTTGAAAAATGATGTGTCAAATGTCCTTGAAATCGGACAAAAAACGTACAGATATGAAAAATTATGTGGTTCAATCGGCTACATTTTGAATCGAAAGTCGTAGAGCCTCGCAGATGGGCTCATTCGATTCCTCATCAAATTCTACAGTTAGCATTCCCCAAAGGTAAATTTGCTGTACGAGCTTCCGTTTCCGAGATATTTGACAAAAACCGTACAGATATGAAAAATTATTTGGTTCAATCGGCTACATTTTGAATCGAAAGTCGTAGAGCCTCGCAGATGGGCTCATTCGATTCCTCATCAAATTCTACAGTTAGCATTCCCCGAAGGTAAATTTGCTGTACGAGCTTCCGTTTCCGAGATATTTGACAAAAACCGTACAGATATGAAAAATTATGTGGTTCAAACGGCTATAACTTTTGAATCGAAAGTCGTAGAGCCTCGCAGATGGGCTCATTCTACTCCTCATCAAATTCTACAGTTAGCATTCCCCGAAGGTAAATTTGCTGTACGAGCTTCCGTTTCCGAGATATTTGACAAAAACCGTACAGATATGAAAAATTATGTGGTTCAAACGGCTATAACTTTTGAATCGAAAGTCGTAGAGCCTCGCAGATTGGCTCATTCTACTCCTCATCAAATTCTACAGTTAGCATTCCCCAAAGGTAAATTTGCTGTACGAGCTTCCGTTTCCGAGATATTTGACAAAAACCGTACAGATTTGAAAAATGATGTGTCAAATGTCCTTGAAATCGGACAAAAACCGTACAGATATGAAAAATTATGTGGTTCAATCGGCTACATTTTGAATCGAAAGTCGTAGAGCCTCGCAGATGGGCTCATTCGATTCCTCATCAAATTCTACAGTTAGCATTCCCCGAAGGTAAATTTGCTGTACGAGCTTCCGTTTCCGAGATATTTGACAAAAACCGTACAGATATGAAAAATGATGTGGTTCAAACGGCTATAACTTTTAAATCGAAAGTCGTAGAGCCTCGCAGATTGGCTCATTCTACTCCTCATCAAATTCTACAGTTAGCATTCCCCAAAGGTAAATTTGCTGTACGAGCTTCCGTTTCCGAGATATTTGACAAAAACCGTACAGATTTGAAAAATGATGTGTCAAATGTCCTTGAAATCGGACAAAAACCGTACAGATATGAAAAATGATGTGGTTCAATCGGCTACATTTTGAATCGAAAGTCGTAGAGCCTCGCAGATGGGCTCATTCTACTCCTCATCAAATTCTACAGTTAGCATTCCCCAAAGGTAAATTTGCTGTACGAGCTTCCGTTTCCGAGATATTTGACAAAAACCGTACAGATTTGAAAAATGATGTGTCAAATGTCCTTGAAATCGGACAAAAACCGTACAGATATGAGAAATTATGTGGTTCAAACGGCTACATTTTGAATCGAAAGTCGTAGAGCCTCGCAGATGGGCTCATTCTACTCCTCATCAAATTCTACAGTTAGCATTCCCCTATGCAGGTAAATTTGCTGTACGAGCTTCCGTTTCCGAGATATTTGACAAAAACCGTACAGATATGAAAAATGATGTGGTTTAAACGGCTATAACTTTTGAATTGAAAGTCGTAGAGCCTCGCAGATGGGCTCATTCTACTCCTCATCAAATTCTACAGTTAGCATTCCCCTATGCAGGTAAATTTGCTGTACGAGCTTCCGTTTCCGAGATATTTGACAAAAACCGTACAGATTTGAAAAATGATGTGTCAAATGTCCTTGAAATCGGACAAAAACCGTACAGATATGAAAAATTATGTGGTTCAATCGGCTACATTTTGAATCGAAAGTCGTAGAGCCTCGCAGATGGGCTCATTCGATTCCTCATCAAATTCTACAGTTAGCATTCCCCGAAGGTAAATTTGCTGTACGAGCTTCCGTTTCCGAGATATTTGACAAAAACCGTACAGATATGAAAAATGATGTGGTTCAAACGGCTATAACTTTTAAATCGAAAGTCGTAGAGCCTCGCAGATTGGCTCATTCTACTCCTCATCAAATTCTACAGTTAGCATTCCCCAAAGGTAAATTTGCTGTACGAGCTTCCGTTTCCGAGATATTTGACAAAAACCGTACAGATTTGAAAAATGATGTGTCAAATGTCCTTGAAATCGGACAAAAACCGTACAGATATGAGAAATTATGTGGTTCAAACGGCTACATTTTGAATCGAAAGTCGTAGAGCCTCGCAGATGGGCTCATTCTACTCCTCATCAAATTCTACAGTTAGCATTCCCCTATGCAGGTAAATTTGCTGTACGAGCTTCCGTTTCCGAGATATTTGACAAAAACCGTACAGATATGAAAAATGATGTGGTTTAAACGGCTATAACTTTTGAATTGAAAGTCGTAGAGCCTCGCAGATGGGCTCATTCTACTCCTCATCAAATTCTACAGTTAGCATTCCCCTATGCAGGTAAATTTGCTGTACGAGCTTCCGTTTCCGAGATATTTGACAAAAACCGTACAGATTTGAAAAATGATGTGTCAAATGTCCTTGAAATCGGACAAAAACCGTACAGATATGAAAAATTATGTGGTTCAATCGGCTACATTTTGAATCGAAAGTCGTAGAGCCTCGCAGATGGGCTCATTCTACTCCTCATCAAATTCTACAGTTAGCATTCCCCTACGCAGGTAAATTTGCTGTACGAGCTTCCGTTTCCGAGATATTTGACAAAAACCGTACAGATATGAAAAATGATGTGGTTCAAAAGGCTATAACTTTTGAATTGAAAGTCGTAGAGCCTCGCAGATGGGCTCATTCTACTCCTCATCAAATTCTACAGTTAGCATTCCCCTATGCAGGTAAATTTGCTGTACGAGCTTCCGTTTCCGAGATATTTGACAAAAACCGTACAGATTTGAAAAATGATGTGTCAAATGTCCTTGAAATCGGACAAAAACCATACAGATATGAAAAATGATGTGGTTCAATCGGCTACATTTTGAATCGAAAGTCGTAGAGCCTCGCAGATGGGCTCATTCGATTCCTCATCAAATTCTACAGTTAGCATTCCCCGAAGGTAAATTTGCTGTACGAGCTTCCGTTTCCGAGATATTTGACAAAAACCGTACAGATATGAAAAATGATGTGGTTCAAACGGCTATAACTTTTAAATCGAAAGTCGTAGAGCCTCGCAGATTGGCTCATTCTACTCCTCATCAAATTCTACAGTTAGCATTCCCCAAAGGTAAATTTGCTGTACGAGCTTCCGTTTCCGAGATATTTGACAAAAACCGTACAGATTTGAAAAATGATGTGTCAAATGTCCTTGAAATCGGACAAAAACCGTACAGATATGAAAAATGATGTGGTTCAATCGGCTACATTTTGAATCGAAAGTCGTAGAGCCTCGCAGATGGGCTCATTCTACTCCTCATCAAATTCTACAGTTAGCATTCCCCAAAGGTAAATTTGCTGTACGAGCTTCCGTTTCCGAGATATTTGACAAAAACCGTACAGATTTGAAAAATGATGTGTCAAATGTCCTTGAAATCGGACAAAAAACGTACAGATATGAAAAATTATGTGGTTCAATCGGCTACATTTTGAATCGAAAGTCGTAGAGCCTCGCAGATGGGCTCATTCGATTCCTCATCAAATTCTACAGTTAGCATTCCCCGAAGGTAAATTTGCTGTACGAGCTTCCGTTTCCGAGATATTTGACAAAAACCGTACAGATTTGAAAAATGATGTGTCAAATGTCCTTGAAATCGGACAAAAACCGTACAGATATGAAAAATTATGTGGTTCAATCGGCTACATTTTGAATCGAAAGTCGTAGAGCCTCGCAGATGGGCTCATTCGATTCCTCATCAAATTCTACAGTTAGCATTCCCCGAAGGTAAATTTGCTGTACGAGCTTCCGTTTCCGAGATATTTGACAAAAACCGTACAGATTTGAAAAATGATGTGTCAAATGTCCTTGAAATCGGACAAAAACCGTACAGATATGAAAAATTATGTGGTTCAATCGGCTACATTTTGAATCGAAAGTCGTAGAGCCTCGCAGATGGGCTCATTCGATTCCTCATCAAATTCTACAGTTAGCATTCCCCGAAGGTAAATTTGCTGTACGAGCTTCCGTTTCCGAGATATTTGACAAAAACCGTACAGATATGAAAAATGATGTGGTTCAAACGGCTATAACTTTTGAATCGAAAGTCGTAGAGCCTCGCAGATGGGCTCATTCTACTCCTCATCAAATTCTACAGTTAGCATTCCCCTATGCAGGTAAATTTGCTGTACGAGCTTCCGTTTCCGAGATATTTGACAAAAACCGTACAGATATGAAAAATGATGTGGTTCAAAAGGCTATAACTTTTGAATTGAAAGTCGTAGAGCCTCGCAGATGGGCTCATTCTACTCCTCATCAAATTCTACAGTTAGCATTCCCCTATGCAGGTAAATTTGCTGTACGAGCTTCCGTTTCCGAGATATTTGACAAAAACCGTACAGATTTGAAAAATGATGTGTCAAATGTCCTTGAAATCGGACAAAAACCATACAGATATGAAAAATGATGTGGTTCAATCGGCTACATTTTGAATCGAAAGTCGTAGAGCCTCGCAGATGGGCTCATTCGATTCCTCATCAAATTCTACAGTTAGCATTCCCCGAAGGTAAATTTGCTGTACGAGCTTCCGTTTCCGAGATATTTGACAAAAACCGTACAGATATGAAAAATGATGTGGTTCAAACGGCTATAACTTTTAAATCGAAAGTCGTAGAGCCTCGCAGATTGGCTCATTCTACTCCTCATCAAATTCTACAGTTAGCATTCCCCAAAGGTAAATTTGCTGTACGAGCTTCCGTTTCCGAGATATTTGACAAAAACCGTACAGATTTGAAAAATGATGTGTCAAATGTCCTTGAAATCGGACAAAAACCGTACAGATATGAAAAATGATGTGGTTCAATCGGCTACATTTTGAATCGAAAGTCGTAGAGCCTCGCAGATGGGCTCATTCTACTCCTCATCAAATTCTACAGTTAGCATTCCCCAAAGGTAAATTTGCTGTACGAGCTTCCGTTTCCGAGATATTTGACAAAAACCGTACAGATTTGAAAAATGATGTGTCAAATGTCCTTGAAATCGGACAAAAAACGTACAGATATGAAAAATTATGTGGTTCAATCGGCTACATTTTGAATCGAAAGTCGTAGAGCCTCGCAGATGGGCTCATTCGATTCCTCATCAAATTCTACAGTTAGCATTCCCCGAAGGTAAATTTGCTGTACGAGCTTCCGTTTCCGAGATATTTGACAAAAACCGTACAGATTTGAAAAATGATGTGTCAAATGTCCTTGAAATCGGACAAAAACCGTACAGATATGAAAAATTATGTGGTTCAATCGGCTACATTTTGAATCGAAAGTCGTAGAGCCTCGCAGATGGGCTCATTCGATTCCTCATCAAATTCTACAGTTAGCATTCCCCGAAGGTAAATTTGCTGTACGAGCTTCCGTTTCCGAGATATTTGACAAAAACCGTACAGATTTGAAAAATGATGTGTCAAATGTCCTTGAAATCGGACAAAAACCGTACAGATATGAAAAATTATGTGGTTCAATCGGCTACATTTTGAATCGAAAGTCGTAGAGCCTCGCAGATGGGCTCATTCGATTCCTCATCAAATTCTACAGTTAGCATTCCCCGAAGGTAAATTTGCTGTACGAGCTTCCGTTTCCGAGATATTTGACAAAAACCGTACAGATATGAAAAATGATGTGGTTCAAACGGCTATAACTTTTGAATCGAAAGTCGTAGAGCCTCGCAGATGGGCTCATTCTACTCCTCATCAAATTCTACAGTTAGCATTCCCCGAAGGTAAATTTGCTGTACGAGCTTCCGTTTCCGAGATATTTGACAAAAACCGTACAGATATGAAAAATTATGTGGTTCAAACGGCTATAACTTTTGAATCGAAAGTCGTAGAGCCTCGCAGATTGGCTCATTCTACTCCTCATCAAATTTTACAGTTAGCATTCCCCAAAGGTAAATTTGCTGTACGAGCTTCCGTTTCCGAGATATTTGACAAAAACCGTACAGATTTGAAAAATGATGTGTCAAATGTCCTTGAAATCGGACAAAAACCGTACAGATATGAAAAATTATGTGGTTCAATCGGCTACATTTTGAATCGAAAGTCGTAGAGCCTCGCAGATGGGCTCATTCGATTCCTCATCAAATTCTACAGTTAGCATTCCCCGAAGGTAAATTTGCTGTACGAGCTTCCGTTTCCGAGATATTTGACAAAAACCGTACAGATATGAAAAATGATGTGGTTCAAACGGCTATAACTTTTAAATCGAAAGTCGTAGAGCCTCGCAGATTGGCTCATTCTACTCCTCATCAAATTCTACAGTTAGCATTCCCCAAAGGTAAATTTGCTGTACGAGCTTCCGTTTCCGAGATATTTGACAAAAACCGTACAGATTTGAAAAATGATGTGTCAAATGTCCTTGAAATCGGACAAAAACCGTACAGATATGAAAAATGATGTGGTTCAATCGGCTACATTTTGAATCGAAAGTCGTAGAGCCTCGCAGATGGGCTCATTCTACTCCTCATCAAATTCTACAGTTAGCATTCCCCAAAGGTAAATTTGCTGTACGAGCTTCCGTTTCCGAGATATTTGACAAAAACCGTACAGATTTGAAAAATGATGTGTCAAATGTCCTTGAAATCGGACAAAAAACGTACAGATATGAAAAATTATGTGGTTCAATCGGCTACATTTTGAATCGAAAGTCGTAGAGCCTCGCAGATGGGCTCATTCGATTCCTCATCAAATTCTACAGTTAGCATTCCCCGAAGGTAAATTTGCTGTACGAGCTTCCGTTTCCGAGATATTTGACAAAAACCGTACAGATATGAAAAATTATGTGGTTCAAACGGCTATAACTTTTGAATCGAAAGTCGTAGAGCCTCGCAGATGGGCTCATTCTACTCCTCATCAAATTCTACAGTTAGCATTCCCCGAAGGTAAATTTGCTGTACGAGCTTCCGTTTCCGAGATATTTGACAAAAACCGTACAGATATGAAAAATTATGTGGTTCAAACGGCTATAACTTTTGAATCGAAAGTCGTAGAGCCTCGCAGATTGGCTCATTCTACTCCTCATCAAATTTTACAGTTAGCATTCCCCAAAGGTAAATTTGCTGTACGAGCTTCCGTTTCCGAGATATTTGACAAAAACCGTACAGATTTGAAAAATGATGTGTCAAATGTCCTTGAAATCGGACAAAAACCGTACAGATATGAAAAATTATGTGGTTCAATCGGCTACATTTTGAATCGAAAGTCGTAGAGCCTCGCAGATGGGCTCATTCGATTCCTCATCAAATTCTACAGTTAGCATTCCCCGAAGGTAAATTTGCTGTACGAGCTTCCGTTTCCGAGATATTTGACAAAAACCGTACAGATATGAAAAATGATGTGGTTCAAACGGCTATAACTTTTAAATCGAAAGTCGTAGAGCCTCGCAGATTGGCTCATTCTACTCCTCATCAAATTCTACAGTTAGCATTCCCCAAAGGTAAATTTGCTGTACGAGCTTCCGTTTCCGAGATATTTGACAAAAACCGTACAGATTTGAAAAATGATGTGTCAAATGTCCTTGAAATCGGACAAAAACCGTACAGATATGAAAAATGATGTGGTTCAATCGGCTACATTTTGAATCGAAAGTCGTAGAGCCTCGCAGATGGGCTCATTCTACTCCTCATCAAATTCTACAGTTAGCATTCCCCAAAGGTAAATTTGCTGTACGAGCTTCCGTTTCCGAGATATTTGACAAAAACCGTACAGATTTGAAAAATGATGTGTCAAATGTCCTTGAAATCGGACAAAAAACGTACAGATATGAAAAATTATGTGGTTCAATCGGCTACATTTTGAATCGAAAGTCGTAGAGCCTCGCAGATGGGCTCATTCGATTCCTCATCAAATTCTACAGTTAGCATTCCCCGAAGGTAAATTTGCTGTACGAGCTTCCGTTTCCGAGATATTTGACAAAAACCGTACAGATTTGAAAAATGATGTGTCAAATGTCCTTGAAATCGGACAAAAACCGTACAGATATGAAAAATTATGTGGTTCAATCGGCTACATTTTGAATCGAAAGTCGTAGAGCCTCGCAGATGGGCTCATTCGATTCCTCATCAAATTCTACAGTTAGCATTCCCCGAAGGTAAATTTGCTGTACGAGCTTCCGTTTCCGAGATATTTGACAAAAACCGTACAGATTTGAAAAATGATGTGTCAAATGTCCTTGAAATCGGACAAAAACCGTACAGATATGAAAAATTATGTGGTTCAATCGGCTACATTTTGAATCGAAAGTCGTAGAGCCTCGCAGATGGGCTCATTCGATTCCTCATCAAATTCTACAGTTAGCATTCCCCGAAGGTAAATTTGCTGTACGAGCTTCCGTTTCCGAGATATTTGACAAAAACCGTACAGATATGAAAAATGATGTGGTTCAAACGGCTATAACTTTTAAATCGAAAGTCGTAGAGCCTCGCAGATTGGCTCATTCTACTCCTCATCAAATTCTACAGTTAGCATTCCCCAAAGGTAAATTTGCTGTACGAGCTTCCGTTTCCGAGATATTTGACAAAAACCGTACAGATTTGAAAAATGATGTGTCAAATGTCCTTGAAATCGGACAAAAACCGTACAGATATGAAAAATGATGTGGTTCAATCGGCTACATTTTGAATCGAAAGTCGTAGAGCCTCGCAGATGGGCTCATTCTACTCCTCATCAAATTCTACAGTTAGCATTCCCCAAAGGTAAATTTGCTGTACGAGCTTCCGTTTCCGAGATATTTGACAAAAACCGTACAGATTTGAAAAATGATGTGTCAAATGTCCTTGAAATCGGACAAAAAACGTACAGATATGAAAAATTATGTGGTTCAATCGGCTACATTTTGAATCGAAAGTCGTAGAGCCTCGCAGATGGGCTCATTCGATTCCTCATCAAATTCTACAGTTAGCATTCCCCGAAGGTAAATTTGCTGTACGAGCTTCCGTTTCCGAGATATTTGACAAAAACCGTACAGATTTGAAAAATGATGTGTCAAATGTCCTTGAAATCGGACAAAAACCGTACAGATATGAAAAATTATGTGGTTCAATCGGCTACATTTTGAATCGAAAGTCGTAGAGCCTCGCAGATGGGCTCATTCGATTCCTCATCAAATTCTACAGTTAGCATTCCCCGAAGGTAAATTTGCTGTACGAGCTTCCGTTTCCGAGATATTTGACAAAAAACGTACAGATTTGAAAAATGATGTGTCAAATGTCCTTGAAATCGGACAAAAACCGTACAGATATGAAAAATTATGTGGTTCAATCGGCTACATTTTGAATCGAAAGTCGTAGAGCCTCGCAGATGGGCTCATTCGATTCCTCATCAAATTCTACAGTTAGCATTCCCCGAAGGTAAATTTGCTGTACGAGCTTCCGTTTCCGAGATATTTGACAAAAACCGTACAGATATGAAAAATTATGTGGTTCAAACGGCTATAACTTTTGAATCGAAAGTCGTAGAGCCTCGCAGATGGGCTCATTCTACTCCTCATCAAATTCTACAGTTAGCATTCCCCGAAGGTAAATTTGCTGTACGAGCTTCCGTTTCCGAGATATTTGACAAAAACCGTACAGATATGAAAAATTATGTGGTTCAAACGGCTATAACTTTTGAATCGAAATTCGTAGAGCCTCGCAGATTGGCTCATTCTACTCCTCATCAAATTTTACAGTTAGCATTCCCCAAAGGTAAATTTGCTGTACGAGCTTCCGTTTCCGAGATATTTGACAAAAACCGTACAGATTTGAAAAATGATGTGTCAAATGTCCTTGAAATCGGACAAAAACCGTACAGATATGAAAAATTATGTGGTTCAATCGGCTACATTTTGAATCGAAAGTCGTAGAGCCTCGCAGATGGGCTCATTCGATTCCTCATCAAATTCTACAGTTAGCATTCCCCGAAGGTAAATTTGCTGTACGAGCTTCCGTTTCCGAGATATTTGACAAAAACCGTACAGATATGAAAAATGATGTGGTTCAAACGGCTATAACTTTTAAATCGAAAGTCGTAGAGCCTCGCAGATTGGCTCATTCTACTCCTCATCAAATTCTACAGTTAGCATTCCCCAAAGGTAAATTTGCTGCACGAGCTTCCGTTTCCGAGATATTTGACAAAAACCGTACAGATTTGAAAAATGATGTGTCAAATGTCCTTGAAATCGGACAAAAACCGTACAGATATGAAAAATGATGTGGTTCAATCGGCTACATTTTGAATCGAAAGTCGTAGAGCCTCGCAGATGGGCTCATTCTACTCCTCATCAAATTCTACAGTTAGCATTCCCCAAAGGTAAATTTGCTGTACGAGCTTCCGTTTCCGAGATATTTGACAAAAACCGTACAGATTTGAAAAATGATGTGTCAAATGTCCTTGAAATCGGACAAAAAACGTACAGATATGAAAAATTATGTGGTTCAATCGGCTACATTTTGAATCGAAAGTCGTAGAGCCTCGCAGATGGGCTCATTCGATTCCTCATCAAATTCTACAGTTAGCATTCCCCGAAGGTAAATTTGCTGTACGAGCTTCCGTTTCCGAGATATTTGACAAAAACCGTACAGATTTGAAAAATGATGTGTCAAATGTCCTTGAAATCGGACAAAAACCGTACAGATATGAAAAATTATGTGGTTCAATCGGCTACATTTTGAATCGAAAGTCGTAGAGCCTCGCAGATGGGCTCATTCGATTCCTCATCAAATTCTACAGTTAGCATTCCCCGAAGGTAAATTTGCTGTACGAGCTTCCGTTTCCGAGATATTTGACAAAAACCGTACAGATATGAAAAATTATGTGGTTCAAACGGCTATAACTTTTGAATCGAAATTCGTAGAGCCTCGCAGATTGGCTCATTCTACTCCTCATCAAATTTTACAGTTAGCATTCCCCAAAGGTAAATTTGCTGTACGAGCTTCCGTTTCCGAGATATTTGACAAAAACCGTACAGATTTGAAAAATGATGTGTCAAATGTCCTTGAAATCGGACAAAAACCGTACAGATATGAAAAATTATGTGGTTCAATCGGCTACATTTTGAATCGAAAGTCGTAGAGCCTCGCAGATGGGCTCATTCGATTCCTCATCAAATTCTACAGTTAGCATTCCCCGAAGGTAAATTTGCTGTACGAGCTTCCGTTTCCGAGATATTTGACAAAAACCGTACAGATATGAAAAATGATGTGGTTCAAACGGCTATAACTTTTAAATCGAAAGTCGTAGAGCCTCGCAGATTGGCTCATTCTACTCCTCATCAAATTCTACAGTTAGCATTCCCCAAAGGTAAATTTGCTGCACGAGCTTCCGTTTCCGAGATATTTGACAAAAACCGTACAGATTTGAAAAATGATGTGTCAAATGTCCTTGAAATCGGACAAAAACCGTACAGATATGAAAAATGATGTGGTTCAATCGGCTACATTTTGAATCGAAAGTCGTAGAGCCTCGCAGATGGGCTCATTCTACTCCTCATCAAATTCTACAGTTAGCATTCCCCAAAGGTAAATTTGCTGTACGAGCTTCCGTTTCCGAGATATTTGACAAAAACCGTACAGATTTGAAAAATGATGTGTCAAATGTCCTTGAAATCGGACAAAAAACGTACAGATATGAAAAATTATGTGGTTCAATCGGCTACATTTTGAATCGAAAGTCGTAGAGCCTCGCAGATGGGCTCATTCGATTCCTCATCAAATTCTACAGTTAGCATTCCCCGAAGGTAAATTTGCTGTACGAGCTTCCGTTTCCGAGATATTTGACAAAAACCGTACAGATTTGAAAAATGATGTGTCAAATGTCCTTGAAATCGGACAAAAACCGTACAGATATGAAAAATTATGTGGTTCAATCGGCTACATTTTGAATCGAAAGTCGTAGAGCCTCGCAGATGGGCTCATTCGATTCCTCATCAAATTCTACAGTTAGCATTCCCCGAAGGTAAATTTGCTGTACGAGCTTCCGTTTCCGAGATATTTGACAAAAACCGTACAGATTTGAAAAATGATGTGTCAAATGTCCTTGAAATCGGACAAAAACCGTACAGATATGAAAAATTATGTGGTTCAATCGGCTACATTTTGAATCGAAAGTCGTAGAGCCTCGCAGATGGGCTCATTCTACTCCTCATCAAATTCTACAGTTAGCATTCCCCAAAGGTAAATTTGCTGTACGAGCTTCCGTTTCCGAGATATTTGACAAAAACCGTACAGATTTGAAAAATGATGTGTCAAATGTCCTTGAAATCGGACAAAAAACGTACAGATATGAAAAATTATGTGGTTCAATCGGCTACATTTTGAATCGAAAGTCGTAGAGCCTCGCAGATGGGCTCATTCGATTCCTCATCAAATTCTACAGTTAGCATTCCCCAAAGGTAAATTTGCTGTACGAGCTTCCGTTTCCGAGATATTTGACAAAAACCGTACAGATATGAAAAATTATTTGGTTCAATCGGCTACATTTTGAATCGAAAGTCGTAGAGCCTCGCAGATGGGCTCATTCGATTCCTCATCAAATTCTACAGTTAGCATTCCCCGAAGGTAAATTTGCTGTACGAGCTTCCGTTTCCGAGATATTTGACAAAAACCGTACAGATTTGAAAAATGATGTGTCAAATGTCCTTGAAATCGGACAAAAACCATACAGATATGAAAAATTATGTGGTTCAATCGGCTACATTTTGAATCGAAAGTCGTAGAGCCTCGCAGAGGGGCTCATTCGATTCCTCATCAAATTCTACAGTTAGCATTCCCCAAAGGTACATTTGCTGTACGAGCTTCCGTTTCTGAGATATTTGACAAAAACCGTACAGATTTGAAAAATGATGTGTCAAATGTCCTTGAAATCGGACAAAAACCGTACAGATATGAAAAATTATGTGGTTCAATCGGCTACATTTTGAATCGAAAGTCGTAGAGCCTCGCAGATGGGCTCATTCGATTCCTCATCAAATTCTACAGTTAGCATTCCCCGAAGGTAAATTTGCTGTACGAGCTTCCGTTTCCGAGATATTTGACAAAAACCGTACAGATATGAAAAATGATGTGGTTCAAACGGCTATAACTTTTAAATCGAAAGTCGTAGAGCCTCGCAGATTGGCTCATTCTACTCCTCATCAAAATCTACAGTTAGCATTTCCCAAAGGTAAATTTGCTGTACGAGCTTCCGTTTCCGAGATATTTGACAAAAACCGTACAGATTTGAAAAATGATGTGTCAAATGTCCTTGAAATCGGACAAAAACCGTACAGATATGAAAAATGATGTGGTTCAATCGGCTACATTTTGAATCGAAAGTCGTAGAGCCTCGCAGATGGGCTCATTCTACTCCTCATCAAATTCTACAGTTAGCATTCCCCAAAGGTAAATTTGCTGTACGAGCTTCCGTTTCCGAGATATTTGACAAAAACCGTACAGATTTGAAAAATGATGTGTCAAATGTCCTTGAAATCGGACAAAAAACGTACAGATATGAAAAATTATGTGGTTCAATCGGCTACATTTTGAATCGAAAGTCGTAGAGCCTCGCAGATGGGCTCATTCGATTCCTCATCAAATTCTACAGTTAGCATTCCCCGAAGGTAAATTTGCTGTACGAGCTTCCGTTTCCGAGATATTTGACAAAAACCGTACAGATATGAAAAATGATGTGGTTCAAACGGCTATAACTTTTAAATCGAAAGTCGTAGAGCCTCGCAGATGGGCTCATTCTACTCCTCATCAAATTCTACAGTTAGCATTCCCCGAAGGTAAATTTGCTGTACGAGCTTCCGTTTCCGAGATATTTGACAAAAACCGTACAGATTTGAAAAATGATGTGTCAAATGTCCTTGAAATCGGACAAAAACCGTACAGATATGAAAAATTATGTGGTTCAATCGGCTACATTTTGAATCGAAAGTCGTAGAGCCTCGCAGATGGGCTCATTCGATTCCTCATCAAATTCTACAGTTAGCATTCCCCGAAGGTAAATTTGCTGTACGAGCTTCCGTTTCCGAGATATTTGACAAAAACCGTACAGATTTGAAAAATGATGTGTCAAATGTCCTTGAAATCGGACAAAAACCGTACAGATATGAAAAATTATGTGGTTCAATCGGCTACATTTTGAATCGAAAGTCGTAGAGCCTCGCAGATGGGCTCATTCTACTCCTCATCAAATTCTACAGTTAGCATTCCCCAAAGGTAAATTTGCTGTACGAGCTTCCGTTTCCGAGATATTTGACAAAAACCGTACAGATTTGAAAAATGATGTGTCAAATGTCCTTGAAATCGGACAAAAAACGTACAGATATGAAAAATTATGTGGTTCAATCGGCTACATTTTGAATCGAAAGTCGTAGAGCCTCGCAGATGGGCTCATTCGATTCCTCATCAAATTCTACAGTTAGCATTCCCCAAAGGTAAATTTGCTGTACGAGCTTCCGTTTCCGAGATATTTGACAAAAACCGTACAGATATGAAAAATTATTTGGTTCAATCGGCTACATTTTGAATCGAAAGTCGTAGAGCCTCGCAGATGGGCTCATTCGATTCCTCATCAAATTCTACAGTTAGCATTCCCCGAAGGTAAATTTGCTGTACGAGCTTCCGTTTCCGAGATATTTGACAAAAACCGTACAGATATGAAAAATTATGTGGTTCAAACGGCTATAACTTTTGAATCGAAAGTCGTAGAGCCTCGCAGATTGGCTCATTCTACTCCTCATCAAATTCTACAGTTAGCATTCCCCAAAGGTAAATTTGCTGTACGAGCTTCCGTTTCCGAGATATTTGACAAAAACCGTACAGATTTGAAAAATGATGTGTCAAATGTCCTTGAAATCGGACAAAAACCATACAGATATGAAAAATTATGTGGTTCAATCGGCTACATTTTGAATCGAAAGTCGTAGAGCCTCGCAGAGGGGCTCATTCGATTCCTCATCAAATTCTACAGTTAGCATTCCCCAAAGGTACATTTGCTGTACGAGCTTCCGTTTCTGAGATATTTGACAAAAACCGTACAGATTTGAAAAATGATGTGTCAAATGTCCTTGAAATCGGACAAAAACCGTACAGATATGAAAAATTATGTGGTTCAATCGGCTACATTTTGAATCGAAAGTCGTAGAGCCTCGCAGATGGGCTCATTCGATTCCTCATCAAATTCTACAGTTAGCATTCCCCGAAGGTAAATTTGCTGTACGAGCTTCCGTTTCCGAGATATTTGACAAAAACCGTACAGATATGAAAAATGATGTGGTTCAAACGGCTATAACTTTTAAATCGAAAGTCGTAGAGCCTCGCAGATTGGCTCATTCTACTCCTCATCAAAATCTACAGTTAGCATTTCCCTATGCAGGTAAATTTGCTGTACGAGCTTCCGTTTCCGAGATATTTGACAAAAACCGTACAGATTTGAAAAATGATGTGTCAAATGTCCTTGAAATCGGACAAAAACCGTACAGATATGAAAAATGATGTGGTTCAATCGGCTACATTTTGAATCGAAAGTCGTAGAGCCTCGCAGATGGGCTCATTCTACTCCTCATCAAATTCTACAGTTAGCATTCCCCAAAGGTAAATTTGCTGTACGAGCTTCCGTTTCCGAGATATTTGACAAAAACCGTACAGATTTGAAAAATGATGTGTCAAATGTCCTTGAAATCGGACAAAAAACGTACAGATATGAAAAATGATGTGGTTCAATCGGCTACATTTTGAATCGAAAGTCGTAGAGCCTCGCAGATGGGCTCATTCTACTCCTCATCAAATTCTACAGTTAGCATTCCCCAAAGGTAAATTTGCTGTACGAGCTTCCGTTTCCGAGATATTTGACAAAAACCGTACAGATTTGAAAAATGATGTGTCAAATGTCCTTGAAATCGGACAAAAACCGTACAGATATGAAAAATTATGTGGTTCAATCGGCTACATTTTGAATCGAAAGTCGTAGAGCCTCGCAGATGGGCTCATTCGATTCCTCATCAAATTCTACAGTTAGCATTCCCCGAAGGTAAATTTGCTGTACGAGCTTCCGTTTCCGAGATATTTGACAAAAACCGTACAGATATGAAAAATGATGTGGTTCAAACGGCTATAACTTTTAAATCGAAAGTCGTAGAGCCTCGCAGATTGGCTCATTCTACTCCTCATCAAATTCTACAGTTAGCATTCCCCAAAGGTAAATTTGCTGCACGAGCTTCCGTTTCCGAGATATTTGACAAAAACCGTACAGATTTGAAAAATGATGTGTCAAATGTCCTTGAAATCGGACAAAAACCGTACAGATATGAAAAATGATGTGGTTCAATCGGCTACATTTTGAATCGAAAGTCGTAGAGCCTCGCAGATGGGCTCATTCTACTCCTCATCAAATTCTACAGTTAGCATTCCCCAAAGGTAAATTTGCTGTACGAGCTTCCGTTTCCGAGATATTTGACAAAAACCGTACAGATTTGAAAAATGATGTGTCAAATGTCCTTGAAATCGGACAAAAAACGTACAGATATGAAAAATTATGTGGTTCAATCGGCTACATTTTGAATCGAAAGTCGTAGAGCCTCGCAGATGGGCTCATTCGATTCCTCATCAAATTCTACAGTTAGCATTCCCCGAAGGTAAATTTGCTGTACGAGCTTCCGTTTCCGAGATATTTGACAAAAACCGTACAGATTTGAAAAATGATGTGTCAAATGTCCTTGAAATCGGACAAAAACCGTACAGATATGAAAAATTATGTGGTTCAATCGGCTACATTTTGAATCGAAAGTCGTAGAGCCTCGCAGATGGGCTCATTCGATTCCTCATCAAATTCTACAGTTAGCATTCCCCGAAGGTAAATTTGCTGTACGAGCTTCCGTTTCCGAGATATTTGACAAAAACCGTACAGATTTGAAAAATGATGTGTCAAATGTCCTTGAAATCGGACAAAAAACGTACAGATATGAAAAATTATGTGGTTCAATCGGCTACATTTTGAATCGAAAGTCGTAGAGCCTCGCAGATGGGCTCATTCTACTCCTCATCAAATTCTACAGTTAGCATTCCCCAAAGGTAAATTTGCTGTACGAGCTTCCGTTTCCGAGATATTTGACA
The DNA here is from genome assembly GCF_949987555.1 of Borostomias antarcticus. Lineage (NCBI taxonomy): Eukaryota > Metazoa > Chordata > Actinopteri > Stomiiformes > Stomiidae > Borostomias > Borostomias antarcticus. The sequence continues at coordinate 1,857,741 of NW_028176821.1, forward strand.
AAAACCGTACAGATTTGAAAAATGATGTGTCAAATGTCCTTGAAATCGGACAAAAAACGTACAGATATGAAAAATTATGTGGTTCAATCGGCTACATTTTGAATCGAAAGTCGTAGAGCCTCGCAGATGGGCTCATTCGATTCCTCATCAAATTCTACAGTTAGCATTCCCCAAAGGTAAATTTGCTGTACGAGCTTCCGTTTCCGAGATATTTGACAAAAACCGTACAGATATGAAAAATTATTTGGTTCAATCGGCTACATTTTGAATCGAAAGTCGTAGAGCCTCGCAGATGGGCTCATTCGATTCCTCATCAAATTCTACAGTTAGCATTCCCCGAAGGTAAATTTGCTGTACGAGCTTCCGTTTCCGAGATATTTGACAAAAACCGTACAGATATGAAAAATTATGTGGTTCAAACGGCTATAACTTTTGAATCGAAAGTCGTAGAGCCTCGCAGATTGGCTCATTCTACTCCTCATCAAATTCTACAGTTAGCATTCCCCAAAGGTAAATTTGCTGTACGAGCTTCCGTTTCCGAGATATTTGACAAAAACCGTACAGATTTGAAAAATGATGTGTCAAATGTCCTTGAAATCGGACAAAAACCATACAGATATGAAAAATTATGTGGTTCAATCGGCTACATTTTGAATCGAAAGTCGTAGAGCCTCGCAGAGGGGCTCATTCGATTCCTCATCAAATTCTACAGTTAGCATTCCCCAAAGGTACATTTGCTGTACGAGCTTCCGTTTCTGAGATATTTGACAAAAACCGTACAGATTTGAAAAATGATGTGTCAAATGTCCTTGAAATCGGACAAAAACCGTACAGATATGAAAAATTATGTGGTTCAATCGGCTACATTTTGAATCGAAAGTCGTAGAGCCTCGCAGATGGGCTCATTCGATTCCTCATCAAATTCTACAGTTAGCATTCCCCGAAGGTAAATTTGCTGTACGAGCTTCCGTTTCCGAGATATTTGACAAAAACCGTACAGATATGAAAAATGATGTGGTTCAAACGGCTATAACTTTTAAATCGAAAGTCGTAGAGCCTCGCAGATTGGCTCATTCTACTCCTCATCAAAATCTACAGTTAGCATTTCCCAAAGGTAAATTTGCTGTACGAGCTTCCGTTTCCGAGATATTTGACAAAAACCGTACAGATTTGAAAAATGATGTGTCAAATGTCCTTGAAATCGGACAAAAACCGTACAGATATGAAAAATGATGTGGTTCAATCGGCTACATTTTGAATCGAAAGTCGTAGAGCCTCGCAGATGGGCTCATTCTACTCCTCATCAAATTCTACAGTTAGCATTCCCCAAAGGTAAATTTGCTGTACGAGCTTCCGTTTCCGAGATATTTGACAAAAACCGTACAGATTTGAAAAATGATGTGTCAAATGTCCTTGAAATCGGACAAAAAACGTACAGATATGAAAAATTATGTGGTTCAATCGGCTACATTTTGAATCGAAAGTCGTAGAGCCTCGCAGATGGGCTCATTCGATTCCTCATCAAATTCTACAGTTAGCATTCCCCGAAGGTAAATTTGCTGTACGAGCTTCCGTTTCCGAGATATTTGACAAAAACCGTACAGATATGAAAAATGATGTGGTTCAAACGGCTATAACTTTTAAATCGAAAGTCGTAGAGCCTCGCAGATTGGCTCATTCTACTCCTCATCAAATTCTACAGTTAGCATTCCCCAAAGGTAAATTTGCTGCACGAGCTTCCGTTTCCGAGATATTTGACAAAAACCGTACAGATTTGAAAAATGATGTGTCAAATGTCCTTGAAATCGGACAAAAACCGTACAGATATGAAAAATGATGTGGTTCAATCGGCTACATTTTGAATCGAAAGTCGTAGAGCCTCGCAGATGGGCTCATTCTACTCCTCATCAAATTCTACAGTTAGCATTCCCCAAAGGTAAATTTGCTGTACGAGCTTCCGTTTCCGAGATATTTGACAAAAACCGTACAGATTTGAAAAATGATGTGTCAAATGTCCTTGAAATCGGACAAAAAACGTACAGATATGAAAAATGATGTGGTTCAATCGGCTACATTTTGAATCGAAAGTCGTAGAGCCTCGCAGATGGGCTCATTCTACTCCTCATCAAATTCTACAGTTAGCATTCCCCAAAGGTAAATTTGCTGTACGAGCTTCCGTTTCCGAGATATTTGACAAAAACCGTACAGATTTGAAAAATGATGTGTCAAATGTCCTTGAAATCGGACAAAAACCATACAGATATGAAAAATTATGTGGTTCAATCGGCTACATTTTGAATCGAAAGTCGTAGAGCCTCGCAGATGGGCTCATTCTACTCCTCATCAAATTCTACAGTTAGCATTCCCCAAAGGTAAATTTGCTGTACGAGCTTCCGTTTCCGAGATATTTGACAAAAACCGTACAGATTTGAAAAATGATGTGTCAAATGTCCTTGAAATCGGACAAAAAACGTACAGATATGAAAAATTATGTGGTTCAATCGGCTACATTTTGAATCGAAAGTCGTAGAGCCTCGCAGATGGGCTCATTCGATTCCTCATCAAATTCTACAGTTAGCATTCCCCAAAGGTAAATTTGCTGTACGAGCTTCCGTTTCCGAGATATTTGACAAAAACCGTACAGATATGAAAAATTATTTGGTTCAATCGGCTACATTTTGAATCGAAAGTCGTAGAGCCTCGCAGATGGGCTCATTCGATTCCTCATCAAATTCTACAGTTAGCATTCCCCGAAGGTAAATTTGCTGTACGAGCTTCCGTTTCCGAGATATTTGACAAAAACCGTACAGATATGAAAAATGATGTGGTTCAATCGGCTACATTTTGAATCGAAAGTCGTAGAGCCTCGCAGATGGGCTCATTCTACTCCTCATCAAATTCTACAGTTAGCATTCCCCAAAGGTAAATTTGCTGTACGAGCTTCCGTTTCCGAGATATTTGACAAAAACCGTACAGATTTGAAAAATGATGTGTCAAATGTCCTTGAAATCGGACAAAAAACGTACAGATATGAAAAATTATGTGGTTCAATCGGCTACATTTTGAATCGAAAGTCGTAGAGCCTCGCAGATGGGCTCATTCGATTCCTCATCAAATTCTACAGTTAGCATTCCCCGAAGGTAAATTTGCTGTACGAGCTTCCGTTTCCGAGATATTTGACAAAAACCGTACAGATTTGAAAAATGATGTGTCAAATGTCCTTGAAATCGGACAAAAACCGTACAGATATGAAAAATTATGTGGTTCAATCGGCTACATTTTGAATCGAAAGTCGTAGAGCCTCGCAGATGGGCTCATTCGATTCCTCATCAAATTCTACAGTTAGCATTCCCCGAAGGTAAATTTGCTGTACGAGCTTCCGTTTCCGAGATATTTGACAAAAACCGTACAGATTTGAAAAATGATGTGTCAAATGTCCTTGAAATCGGACAAAAACCGTACAGATATGAAAAATTATGTGGTTCAAACGGCTATAAATTTTGAATCGAAAGTCGTAGAGCCTCGCAGATGGGCTCATTCTACTCCTCATCAAATTCTACAGTTAGCATTCCCCAAAGGTAAATTTGCTGTACGAGCTTCCGTTTCCGAGATATTTGACAAAAAACGTACAGATTTGAAAAATGATGTGTCAAATGTCCTTGAAATCGGACAAAAACCGTACAGATATGAAAAATTATGTGGTTCAATCGGCTACATTTTGAATCGAAAGTCGTAGAGCCTCGCAGATGGGCTCATTCGATTCCTCATCAAATTCTACAGTTAGCATTCCCCAAAGGTAAATTTGCTGTACGAGCTTCCGTTTCTGAGATATTTGACAAAAACCGTACAGATTTGAAAAATGATGTGTCAAATGTCCTTGAAATCGGACAAAAACCGTACAGATATGAAAAATTATGTGGTTCAATCGGCTACATTTTGAATCGAAAGTCGTAGAGCCTCGCAGATGGGCTCATTCGATTCCTCATCAAATTCTACAGTTAGCATTCCCTGAAGGTAAATTTGCTGTACGAGCTTCCGTTTCCGAGATATTTGACAAAAACCGTACAGATATGAAAAATGATGTGGTTCAAACGGCTATAACTTTTGAATCGAAAGTCGTAGAGCCTCGCAGATTGGCTCATTCTACTCCTCATCAAATTCTACAGTTAGCATTCCCCAAAGGTAAATTTGCTGTACGAGCTTCCGTTTCCGAGATATTTGACAAAAACCGTACAGATTTGAAAAATGATGTGTCAAATGTCCTTGAAATCGGACAAAAACCATACAGATATGAAAAATTATGTGGTTCAATCGGCTACATTTTGAATCGAAAGTCGTAGAGCCTCGCAGAGGGGCTCATTCGATTCCTCATCAAATTCTACAGTTAGCATTCCCCAAAGGTACATTTGCTGTACGAGCTTCCGTTTCTGAGATATTTGACAAAAACCGTACAGATTTGAAAAATGATGTGTCAAATGTCCTTGAAATCGGACAAAAACCGTACAGATATGAAAAATTATGTGGTTCAATCGGCTACATTTTGAATCGAAAGTCGTAGAGCCTCGCAGATGGGCTCATTCGATTCCTCATCAAATTCTACAGTTAGCATTCCCCGAAGGTAAATTTGCTGTACGAGCTTCCGTTTCCGAGATATTTGACAAAAACCGTACAGATATGAAAAATGATGTGGTTCAAACGGCTATAACTTTTAAATCGAAAGTCGTAGAGCCTCGCAGATTGGCTCATTCTACTCCTCATCAAAATCTACAGTTAGCATTTCCCAAAGGTAAATTTGCTGTACGAGCTTCCGTTTCCGAGATATTTGACAAAAACCGTACAGATTTGAAAAATGATGTGTCAAATGTCCTTGAAATCGGACAAAAACCGTACAGATATGAAAAATGATGTGGTTCAATCGGCTACATTTTGAATCGAAAGTCGTAGAGCCTCGCAGATGGGCTCATTCTACTCCTCATCAAATTCTACAGTTAGCATTCCCCAAAGGTAAATTTGCTGTACGAGCTTCCGTTTCCGAGATATTTGACAAAAACCGTACAGATTTGAAAAATGATGTGTCAAATGTCCTTGAAATCGGACAAAAAACGTACAGATATGAAAAATTATGTGGTTCAATCGGCTACATTTTGAATCGAAAGTCGTAGAGCCTCGCAGATGGGCTCATTCGATTCCTCATCAAATTCTACAGTTAGCATTCCCCGAAGGTAAATTTGCTGTACGAGCTTCCGTTTCCGAGATATTTGACAAAAACCGTACAGATTTGAAAAATGATGTGTCAAATGTCCTTGAAATCGGACAAAAACCGTACAGATATGAAAAATTATGTGGTTCAATCGGCTACATTTTGAATCGAAAGTCGTAGAGCCTCGCAGATGGGCTCATTCGATTCCTCATCAAATTCTACAGTTAGCATTCCCCGAAGGTAAATTTGCTGTACGAGCTTCCGTTTCCGAGATATTTGACAAAAACCGTACAGATTTGAAAAATGATGTGTCAAATGTCCTTGAAATCGGACAAAAACCGTACAGATATGAAAAATTATGTGGTTCAATCGGCTACATTTTGAATCGAAAGTCGTAGAGCCTCGCAGATGGGCTCATTCGATTCCTCATCAAATTCTACAGTTAGCATTCCCCGAAGGTAAATTTGCTGTACGAGCTTCCGTTTCCGAGATATTTGACAAAAACCGTACAGATTTGAAAAATGATGTGTCAAATGTCCTTGAAATCGGACAAAAACCGTACAGATATGAAAAATTATGTGGTTCAAACGGCTATAAATTTTGAATCGAAAGTCGTAGAGCCTCGCAGATGGGCTCATTCTACTCCTCATCAAATTCTACAGTTAGCATTCCCCAAAGGTAAATTTGCTGTACGAGCTTCCGTTTCCGAGATATTTGACAAAAAACGTACAGATTTGAAAAATGATGTGTCAAATGTCCTTGAAATCGGACAAAAACCGTACAGATATGAAAAATTATGTGGTTCAATCGGCTACATTTTGAATCGAAAGTCGTAGAGCCTCGCAGATGGGCTCATTCGATTCCTCATCAAATTCTACAGTTAGCAATCCCCAAAGGTAAATTTGCTGTACGAGCTTCCGTTTCTGAGATATTTGACAAAAACCGTACAGATTTGAAAAATGATGTGTCAAATGTCCTTGAAATCGGACAAAAACCGTACAGATATGAAAAATTATGTGGTTCAATCGGCTACATTTTGAATCGAAAGTCGTAGAGCCTCGCAGATGGGCTCATTCGATTCCTCATCAAATTCTACAGTTAGCATTCCCTGAAGGTAAATTTGCTGTACGAGCTTCCGTTTCCGAGATATTTGACAAAAACCGTACAGATATGAAAAATGATGTGGTTCAAACGGCTATAACTTTTGAATCGAAAGTCGTAGAGCCTCGCAGATTGGCTCATTCTACTCCTCATCAAATTCTACAGTTAGCATTCCCCAAAGGTAAATTTGCTGTACGAGCTTCCGTTTCCGAGATATTTGACAAAAACCGTACAGATTTGAAAAATGATGTGTCAAATGTCCTTGAAATCGGACAAAAACCATACAGATATGAAAAATTATGTGGTTCAATCGGCTACATTTTGAATCGAAAGTCGTAGAGCCTCGCAGAGGGGCTCATTCGATTCCTCATCAAATTCTACAGTTAGCATTCCCCAAAGGTACATTTGCTGTACGAGCTTCCGTTTCTGAGATATTTGACAAAAACCGTACAGATTTGAAAAATGATGTGTCAAATGTCCTTGAAATCGGACAAAAACCGTACAGATATGAAAAATTATGTGGTTCAATCGGCTACATTTTGAATCGAAAGTCGCAGAGCCTCGCAGATGGGCTCATTCGATTCCTCATCAAATTCTACAGTTAGCATTCCCCGAAGGTAAATTTGCTGTACGAGCTTCCGTTTCCGAGATATTTGACAAAAACCGTACAGATATGAAAAATGATGTGGTTCAAACGGCTATAACTTTTAAATCGAAAGTCGTAGAGCCTCGCAGATTGGCTCATTCTACTCCTCATCAAAATCTACAGTTAGCATTTCCCAAAGGTAAATTTGCTGTACGAGCTTCCGTTTCCGAGATATTTGACAAAAACCGTACAGATTTGAAAAATGATGTGTCAAATGTCCTTGAAATCGGACAAAAACCGTACAGATATGAAAAATGATGTGGTTCAATCGGCTACATTTTGAATCGAAAGTCGTAGAGCCTCGCAGATGGGCTCATTCTACTCCTCATCAAATTCTACAGTTAGCATTCCCCAAAGGTAAATTTGCTGTACGAGCTTCCGTTTCCGAGATATTTGACAAAAACCGTACAGATTTGAAAAATGATGTGTCAAATGTCCTTGAAATCGGACAAAAAACGTACAGATATGAAAAATTATGTGGTTCAATCGGCTACATTTTGAATCGAAAGTCGTAGAGCCTCGCAGATGGGCTCATTCGATTCCTCATCAAATTCTACAGTTAGCATTCCCCGAAGGTAAATTTGCTGTACGAGCTTCCGTTTCCGAGATATTTGACAAAAACCGTACAGATTTGAAAAATGATGTGTCAAATGTCCTTGAAATCGGACAAAAACCGTACAGATATGAAAAATTATGTGGTTCAATCGGCTACATTTTGAATCGAAAGTCGTAGAGCCTCGCAGATGGGCTCATTCGATTCCTCATCAAATTCTACAGTTAGCATTCCCCGAAGGTAAATTTGCTGTACGAGCTTCCGTTTCCGAGATATTTGACAAAAACCGTACAGATTTGAAAAATGATGTGTCAAATGTCCTTGAAATCGGACAAAAACCGTACAGATATGAAAAATTATGTGGTTCAAACGGCTATAAATTTTGAATCGAAAGTCGTAGAGCCTCGCAGATGGGCTCATTCTACTCCTCATCAAATTCTACAGTTAGCATTCCCCAAAGGTAAATTTGCTGTACGAGCTTCCGTTTCCGAGATATTTGACAAAAACCGTACAGATTTGAAAAATGATGTGTCAAATGTCCTTGAAATCGGACAAAAACCGTACAGATATGAAAAATGATGTGGTTCAATCGGCTACATTTTGAATCGAAAGTCGTAGAGCCTCGCAGATGGGCTCATTCGATTCCTCATCAAATTCTACAGTTAGCATTCCCCAAAGGTAAATTTGCTGTACGAGCTTCCGTTTCTGAGATATTTGACAAAAACCGTACAGATTTGAAAAATGATGTGTCAAATGTCCTTGAAATCGGACAAAAACCGTACAGATATGAAAAATTATGTGGTTCAATCGGCTACATTTTGAATCGAAAGTCGTAGAGCCTCGCAGATGGGCTCATTCGATTCCTCATCAAATTCTACAGTTAGCATTCCCTGAAGGTAAATTTGCTGTACGAGCTTCCGTTTCCGAGATATTTGACAAAAACCGTACAGATATGAAAAATGATGTGGTTCAAACGGCTATAACTTTTGAATCGAAAGTCGTAGAGCCTCGCAGATTGGCTCATTCTACTCCTCATCAAATTCTACAGTTAGCATTCCCCAAAGGTAAATTTGCTGTACGAGCTTCCGTTTCCGAGATATTTGACAAAAACCGTACAGATTTGAAAAATGATGTGTCAAATGTCCTTGAAATCGGACAAAAACCATACAGATATGAAAAATTATGTGGTTCAATCGGCTACATTTTGAATCGAAAGTCGTAGAGCCTCGCAGAGGGGCTCATTCGATTCCTCATCAAATTCTACAGTTAGCATTCCCCAAAGGTACATTTGCTGTACGAGCTTCCGTTTCTGAGATATTTGACAAAAACCGTACAGATTTGAAAAATGATGTGTCAAATGTCCTTGAAATCGGACAAAAACCGTACAGATATGAAAAATTATGTGGTTCAATCGGCTACATTTTGAATCGAAAGTCGCAGAGCCTCGCAGATGGGCTCATTCGATTCCTCATCAAATTCTACAGTTAGCATTCCCCGAAGGTAAATTTGCTGTACGAGCTTCCGTTTCCGAGATATTTGACAAAAACCGTACAGATATGAAAAATGATGTGGTTCAAACGGCTATAACTTTTAAATCGAAAGTCGTAGAGCCTCGCAGATTGGCTCATTCTACTCCTCATCAAAATCTACAGTTAGCATTTCCCAAAGGTAAATTTGCTGTACGAGCTTCCGTTTCCGAGATATTTGACAAAAACCGTACAGATTTGAAAAATGATGTGTCAAATGTCCTTGAAATCGGACAAAAACCGTACAGATATGAAAAATGATGTGGTTCAATCGGCTACATTTTGAATCGAAAGTCGTAGAGCCTCGCAGATGGGCTCATTCTACTCCTCATCAAATTCTACAGTTAGCATTCCCCAAAGGTAAATTTGCTGTACGAGCTTCCGTTTCCGAGATATTTGACAAAAACCGTACAGATTTGAAAAATGATGTGTCAAATGTCCTTGAAATCGGACAAAAAACGTACAGATATGAAAAATTATGTGGTTCAATCGGCTACATTTTGAATCGAAAGTCGTAGAGCCTCGCAGATGGGCTCATTCGATTCCTCATCAAATTCTACAGTTAGCATTCCCCGAAGGTAAATTTGCTGTACGAGCTTCCGTTTCCGAGATATTTGACAAAAACCGTACAGATTTGAAAAATGATGTGTCAAATGTCCTTGAAATCGGACAAAAACCGTACAGATATGAAAAATTATGTGGTTCAATCGGCTACATTTTGAATCGAAAGTCGTAGAGCCTCGCAGATGGGCTCATTCGATTCCTCATCAAATTCTACAGTTAGCATTCCCCGAAGGTAAATTTGCTGTACGAGCTTCCGTTTCCGAGATATTTGACAAAAACCGTACAGATTTGAAAAATGATGTGTCAAATGTCCTTGAAATCGGACAAAAACCGTACAGATATGAAAAATTATGTGGTTCAAACGGCTATAAATTTTGAATCGAAAGTCGTAGAGCCTCGCAGATGGGCTCATTCTACTCCTCATCAAATTCTACAGTTAGCATTCCCCAAAGGTAAATTTGCTGTACGAGCTTCCGTTTCCGAGATATTTGACAAAAAACGTACAGATTTGAAAAATGATGTGTCAAATGTCCTTGAAATCGGACAAAAACCGTACAGATATGAAAAATTATGTGGTTCAATCGGCTACATTTTGAATCGAAAGTCGTAGAGCCTCGCAGATGGGCTCATTCGATTCCTCATCAAATTCTACAGTTAGCATTCCCCAAAGGTAAATTTGCTGTACGAGCTTCCGTTTCTGAGATATTTGACAAAAACCGTACAGATTTGAAAAATGATGTGTCAAATGTCCTTGAAATCGGACAAAAACCGTACAGATATGAAAAATTATGTGGTTCAATCGGCTACATTTTGAATCGAAAGTCGTAGAGCCTCGCAGATGGGCTCATTCGATTCCTCATCAAATTCTACAGTTAGCATTCCCTGAAGGTAAATTTGCTGTACGAGCTTCCGTTTCCGAGATATTTGACAAAAACCGTACAGATATGAAAAATGATGTGGTTCAAACGGCTATAACTTTTGAATCGAAAGTCGTAGAGCCTCGCAGATTGGCTCATTCTACTCCTCATCAAATTCTACAGTTAGCATTCCCCAAAGGTAAATTTGCTGTACGAGCTTCCGTTTCCGAGATATTTGACAAAAACCGTACAGATTTGAAAAATGATGTGTCAAATGTCCTTGAAATCGGACAAAAACCATACAGATATGAAAAATTATGTGGTTCAATCGGCTACATTTTGAATCGAAAGTCGTAGAGCCTCGCAGAGGGGCTCATTCGATTCCTCATCAAATTCTACAGTTAGCATTCCCCAAAGGTACATTTGCTGTACGAGCTTCCGTTTCTGAGATATTTGACAAAAACCGTACAGATTTGAAAAATGATGTGTCAAATGTCCTTGAAATCGGACAAAAACCGTACAGATATGAAAAATTATGTGGTTCAATCGGCTACATTTTGAATCGAAAGTCGCAGAGCCTCGCAGATGGGCTCATTCGATTCCTCATCAAATTCTACAGTTAGCATTCCCCGAAGGTAAATTTGCTGTACGAGCTTCCGTTTCCGAGATATTTGACAAAAACCGTACAGATATGAAAAATGATGTGGTTCAAACGGCTATAACTTTTAAATCGAAAGTCGTAGAGCCTCGCAGATTGGCTCATTCTACTCCTCATCAAAATCTACAGTTAGCATTTCCCAAAGGTAAATTTGCTGTACGAGCTTCCGTTTCCGAGATATTTGACAAAAACCGTACAGATTTGAAAAATGATGTGTCAAATGTCCTTGAAATCGGACAAAAACCGTACAGATATGAAAAATGATGTGGTTCAATCGGCTACATTTTGAATCGAAAGTCGTAGAGCCTCGCAGATGGGCTCATTCTACTCCTCATCAAATTCTACAGTTAGCATTCCCCAAAGGTAAATTTGCTGTACGAGCTTCCGTTTCCGAGATATTTGACAAAAACCGTACAGATTTGAAAAATGATGTGTCAAATGTCCTTGAAATCGGACAAAAAACGTACAGATATGAAAAATTATGTGGTTCAATCGGCTACATTTTGAATCGAAAGTCGTAGAGCCTCGCAGATGGGCTCATTCGATTCCTCATCAAATTCTACAGTTAGCATTCCCCGAAGGTAAATTTGCTGTACGAGCTTCCGTTTCCGAGATATTTGACAAAAACCGTACAGATTTGAAAAATGATGTGTCAAATGTCCTTGAAATCGGACAAAAACCGTACAGATATGAAAAATTATGTGGTTCAATCGGCTACATTTTGAATCGAAAGTCGTAGAGCCTCGCAGATGGGCTCATTCGATTCCTCATCAAATTCTACAGTTAGCATTCCCCGAAGGTAAATTTGCTGTACGAGCTTCCGTTTCCGAGATATTTGACAAAAACCGTACAGATTTGAAAAATGATGTGTCAAATGTCCTTGAAATCGGACAAAAACCGTACAGATATGAAAAATTATGTGGTTCAATCGGCTACATTTTGAATCGAAAGTCGTAGAGCCTCGCAGATGGGCTCATTCGATTCCTCATCAAATTCTACAGTTAGCATTCCCCGAAGGTAAATTTGCTGTACGAGCTTCCGTTTCCGAGATATTTGACAAAAACCGTACAGATTTGAAAAATGATGTGTCAAATGTCCTTGAAATCGGACAAAAACCGTACAGATATGAAAAATTATGTGGTTCAAACGGCTATAAATTTTGAATCGAAAGTCGTAGAGCCTCGCAGATGGGCTCATTCTACTCCTCATCAAATTCTACAGTTAGCATTCCCCAAAGGTAAATTTGCTGTACGAGCTTCCGTTTCCGAGATATTTGACAAAAAACGTACAGATTTGAAAAATGATGTGTCAAATGTCCTTGAAATCGGACAAAAACCGTACAGATATGAAAAATTATGTGGTTCAATCGGCTACATTTTGAATCGAAAGTCGTAGAGCCTCGCAGATGGGCTCATTCGATTCCTCATCAAATTCTACAGTTAGCATTCCCCAAAGGTAAATTTGCTGTACGAGCTTCCGTTTCTGAGATATTTGACAAAAACCGTACAGATTTGAAAAATGATGTGTCAAATGTCCTTGAAATCGGACAAAAACCGTACAGATATGAAAAATTATGTGGTTCAATCGGCTACATTTTGAATCGAAAGTCGTAGAGCCTCGCAGATGGGCTCATTCGATTCCTCATCAAATTCTACAGTTAGCATTCCCTGAAGGTAAATTTGCTGTACGAGCTTCCGTTTCCGAGATATTTGACAAAAACCGTACAGATATGAAAAATGATGTGGTTCAAACGGCTATAACTTTTGAATCGAAAGTCGTAGAGCCTCGCAGATTGGCTCATTCTACTCCTCATCAAATTCTACAGTTAGCATTCCCCAAAGGTAAATTTGCTGTACGAGCTTCCGTTTCCGAGATATTTGACAAAAACCGTACAGATTTGAAAAATGATGTGTCAAATGTCCTTGAAATCGGACAAAAACCATACAGATATGAAAAATTATGTGGTTCAATCGGCTACATTTTGAATCGAAAGTTGTAGAGCCTCGCAGAGGGGCTCATTCGATTCCTCATCAAATTCTACAGTTAGCATTCCCCAAAGGTACATTTGCTGTACGAGCTTCCGTTTCTGAGATATTTGACAAAAACCGTACAGATTTGAAAAATGATGTGTCAAATGTCCTTGAAATCGGACAAAAACCGTACAGATATGAAAAATTATGTGGTTCAATCGGCTACATTTTGAATCGAAAGTCGTAGAGCCTCGCAGATGGGCTCATTCGATTCCTCATCAAATTCTACAGTTAGCATTCCCCGAAGGTAAATTTGCTGTACGAGCTTCCGTTTCCGAGATATTTGACAAAAACCGTACAGATATGAAAAATGATGTGGTTCAAACGGCTATAACTTTTAAATCGAAAGTCGTAGAGCCTCGCAGATTGGCTCATTCTACTCCTCATCAAAATCTACAGTTAGCATTTCCCAAAGGTAAATTTGCTGTACGAGCTTCCGTTTCCGAGATATTTGACAAAAACCGTACAGATTTGAAAAATGATGTGTCAAATGTCCTTGAAATCGGACAAAAACCGTACAGATATGAAAAATGATGTGGTTCAATCGGCTACATTTTGAATCGAAAGTCGTAGAGCCTCGCAGATGGGCTCATTCTACTCCTCATCAAATTCTACAGTTAGCATTCCCCAAAGGTAAATTTGCTGTACGAGCTTCCGTTTCCGAGATATTTGACAAAAACCGTACAGATTTGAAAAATGATGTGTCAAATGTCCTTGAAATCGGACAAAAAACGTACAGATATGAAAAATTATGTGGTTCAATCGGCTACATTTTGAATCGAAAGTCGTAGAGCCTCGCAGATGGGCTCATTCGATTCCTCATCAAATTCTACAGTTAGCATTCCCCGAAGGTAAATTTGCTGTACGAGCTTCCGTTTCCGAGATATTTGACAAAAACCGTACAGATTTGAAAAATGATGTGTCAAATGTCCTTGAAATCGGACAAAAACCGTACAGATATGAAAAATTATGTGGTTCAATCGGCTACATTTTGAATCGAAAGTCGTAGAGCCTCGCAGATGGGCTCATTCGATTCCTCATCAAATTCTACAGTTAGCATTCCCCGAAGGTAAATTTGCTGTACGAGCTTCCGTTTCCGAGATATTTGACAAAAACCGTACAGATTTGAAAAATGATGTGTCAAATGTCCTTGAAATCGGACAAAAACCGTACAGATATGAAAAATTATGTGGTTCAATCGGCTACATTTTGAATCGAAAGTCGTAGAGCCTCGCAGATGGGCTCATTCGATTCCTCATCAAATTCTACAGTTAGCATTCCCCGAAGGTAAATTTGCTGTACGAGCTTCCGTTTCCGAGATATTTGACAAAAACCGTACAGATTTGAAAAATGATGTGTCAAATGTCCTTGAAATCGGACAAAAACCGTACAGATATGAAAAATTATGTGGTTCAAACGGCTATAAATTTTGAATCGAAAGTCGTAGAGCCTCGCAGATGGGCTCATTCTACTCCTCATCAAATTCTACAGTTAGCATTCCCCAAAGGTAAATTTGCTGTACGAGCTTCCGTTTCCGAGATATTTGACAAAAAACGTACAGATTTGAAAAATGATGTGTCAAATGTCCTTGAAATCGGACAAAAACCGTAGATATGAAAAATTATGTGGTTCAATCGGCTACATTTTGAATCGAAAGTCGTAGAGCCTCGCAGATGGGCTCATTCGATTCCTCATCAAATTCTACAGTTAGCATTCCCCAAAGGTAAATTTGCTGTACGAGCTTCCGTTTCTGAGATATTTGACAAAAACCGTACAGATTTGAAAAATGATGTGTCAAATGTCCTTGAAATCGGACAAAAACCGTACAGATATGAAAAATTATGTGGTTCAATCGGCTACATTTTGAATCGAAAGTCGTAGAGCCTCGCAGATGGGCTCATTCGATTCCTCATCAAATTCTACAGTTAGCATTCCCTGAAGGTAAATTTGCTGTACGAGCTTCCGTTTCCGAGATATTTGACAAAAACAGTACAGATATGAAAAATGATGTGGTTCAAACGGCTATAACTTTTGAATCGAAAGTCGTAGAGCCTCGCAGATTGGCTCATTCTACTCCTCATCAAATTCTACAGTTAGCATTCCCCAAAGGTAAATTTGCTGTACGAGCTTCCGTTTCCGAGATATTTGACAAAAACCGTACAGATTTGAAAAATGATGTGTCAAATGTCCTTGAAATCGGACAAAAACCATACAGATATGAAAAATTATGTGGTTCAATCGGCTACATTTTGAATCGAAAGTTGTAGAGCCTCGCAGAGGGGCTCATTCGATTCCTCATCAAATTCTACAGTTAGCATTCCCCAAAGGTACATTTGCTGTACGAGCTTCCGTTTCTGAGATATTTGACAAAAACCGTACAGATTTGAAAAATGATGTGTCAAATGTCCTTGAAATCGGACAAAAACCGTACAGATATGAAAAATTATGTGGTTCAATCGGCTACATTTTGAATCGAAAGTCGTAGAGCCTCGCAGATGGGCTCATTCGATTCCTCATCAAATTCTACAGTTAGCATTCCCCGAAGGTAAATTTGCTGTACGAGCTTCCGTTTCCGAGATATTTGACAAAAACCGTACAGATATGAAAAATGATGTGGTTCAAACGGCTATAACTTTTAAATCGAAAGTCGTAGAGCCTCGCAGATTGGCTCATTCTACTCCTCATCAAAATCTACAGTTAGCATTTCCCAAAGGTAAATTTGCTGTACGAGCTTCCGTTTCCGAGATATTTGACAAAAACCGTACAGATTTGAAAAATGATGTGTCAAATGTCCTTGAAATCGGACAAAAACCGTACAGATATGAAAAATGATGTGGTTCAATCGGCTACATTTTGAATCGAAAGTCGTAGAGCCTCGCAGATGGGCTCATTCTACTCCTCATCAAATTCTACAGTTAGCATTCCCCAAAGGTAAATTTGCTGTACGAGCTTCCGTTTCCGAGATATTTGACAAAAACCGTACAGATTTGAAAAATGATGTGTCAAATGTCCTTGAAATCGGACAAAAACCGTACAGATATGAAAAATGATGTGGTTCAATCGGCTACATTTTGAATCGAAAGTCGTAGAGCCTCGCAGATGGGCTCATTCTACTCCTCATCAAAATCTACAGTTAGCATTTCCCAAAGGTAAATTTGCTGTACGAGCTTCCGTTTCCGAGATATTTGACAAAAACCGTACAGATTTGAAAAATGATGTGTCAAATGTCCTTGAAATCGGACAAAAACCGTACAGATATGAAAAATGATGTGGTTCAATCGGCTACATTTTGAATCGAAAGTCGTAGAGCCTCGCAGATGGGCTCATTCTACTCCTCATCAAATTCTACAGTTAGCATTCCCCAAAGGTAAATTTGCTGTACGAGCTTCCGTTTCCGAGATATTTGACAAAAACCGTACAGATTTGAAAAATGATGTGTCAAATGTCCTTGAAATCGGACAAAAAACGTACAGATATGAAAAATGATGTGGTTCAATCGGCTACATTTTGAATCGAAAGTCGTAGAGCCTCGCAGATGGGCTCATTCTACTCCTCATCAAAATCTACAGTTAGCATTTCCCAAAGGTAAATTTGCTGTACGAGCTTCCGTTTCCGAGATATTTGACAAAAACCGTACAGATTTGAAAAATGATGTGTCAAATGTCCTTGAAATCGGACAAAAACCGTACAGATATGAAAAATGATGTGGTTCAATCGGCTACATTTTGAATCGAAAGTCGTAGAGCCTCGCAGATGGGCTCATTCTACTCCTCATCAAATTCTACAGTTAGCATTCCCCAAAGGTAAATTTGCTGTACGAGCTTCCGTTTCCGAGATATTTGACAAAAACCGTACAGATTTGAAAAATGATGTGTCAAATGTCCTTGAAATCGGACAAAAAACGTACAGATATGAAAAATTATGTGGTTCAATCGGCTACATTTTGAATCGAAAGTCGTAGAGCCTCGCAGATGGGCTCATTCGATTCCTCATCAAATTCTACAGTTAGCATTCCCCGAAGGTAAATTTGCTGTACGAGCTTCCGTTTCCGAGATATTTGACAAAAACCGTACAGATTTGAAAAATGATGTGTCAAATGTCCTTGAAATCGGACAAAAACCGTACAGATATGAAAAATTATGTGGTTCAATCGGCTACATTTTGAATCGAAAGTCGTAGAGCCTCGCAGATGGGCTCATTCGATTCCTCATCAAATTCTACAGTTAGCATTCCCCGAAGGTAAATTTGCTGTACGAGCTTCCGTTTCCGAGATATTTGACAAAAACCGTACAGATTTGAAAAATGATGTGTCAAATGTCCTTGAAATCGGACAAAAACCGTACAGATATGAAAAATTATGTGGTTCAATCGGCTACATTTTGAATCGAAAGTCGTAGAGCCTCGCAGATGGGCTCATTCGATTCCTCATCAAATTCTACAGTTAGCATTCCCCGAAGGTAAATTTGCTGTACGAGCTTCCGTTTCCGAGATATTTGACAAAAACCGTACAGATTTGAAAAATGATGTGTCAAATGTCCTTGAAATCGGACAAAAACCGTACAGATATGAAAAATTATGTGGTTCAAACGGCTATAAATTTTGAATCGAAAGTCGTAGAGCCTCGCAGATGGGCTCATTCTACTCCTCATCAAATTCTATAGTTAGCATTCCCCAAAGGTAAATTTGCTGTACGAGCTTCCGTTTCCGAGATATTTGACAAAAAACGTACAGATTTGAAAAATGATGTGTCAAATGTCCTTGAAATCGGACAAAAACCGTACAGATATGAAAAATTATGTGGTTCAATCGGCTACATTTTGAATCGAAAGTCGTAGAGCCTCGCAGATGGGCTCATTCGATTCCTCATCAAATTCTACAGTTAGCATTCCCCAAAGGTAAATTTGCTGTACGAGCTTCCGTTTCTGAGATATTTGACAAAAACCGTACAGATTTGAAAAATGATGTGTCAAATGTCCTTGAAATCGGACAAAAACCGTACAGATATGAAAAATTATGTGGTTCAATCGGCTACATTTTGAATCGAAAGTCGTAGAGCCTCGCAGATGGGCTCATTCGATTCCTCATCAAATTCTACAGTTAGCATTCCCTGAAGGTAAATTTGCTGTACGAGCTTCCGTTTCCGAGATATTTGACAAAAACCGTACAGATATGAAAAATGATGTGGTTCAAACGGCTATAACTTTTGAATCGAAAGTCGTAGAGCCTCGCAGATTGGCTCATTCTACTCCTCATCAAATTCTACAGTTAGCATTCCCCAAAGGTAAATTTGCTGTACGAGCTTCCGTTTCCAAGATATTTGACAAAAACCGTACAGATTTGAAAAATGATGTGTCAAATGTCCTTGAAATCGGACAAAAACCATACAGATATGAAAAATTATGTGGTTCAATCGGCTACATTTTGAATCGAAAGTCGTAGAGCCTCGCAGAGGGGCTCATTCGATTCCTCATCAAATTCTACAGTTAGCATTCCCCAAAGGTACATTTGCTGTACGAGCTTCCGTTTCTGAGATATTTGACAAAAACCGTACAGATTTGAAAAATGATGTGTCAAATGTCCTTGAAATCGGACAAAAACCGTACAGATATGAAAAATGATGTGGTTCAATCGGCTACATTTTGAATCGAAAGTCGTAGAGCCTCGCAGATGGGCTCATTCTACTCCTCATCAAATTCTACAGTTAGCATTCCCCAAAGGTAAATTTGCTGTACGAGCTTCCGTTTCCGAGATATTTGACAAAAACCGTACAGATTTGAAAAATGATGTGTCAAATGTCCTTGAAATCGGACAAAAAACGTACAGATATGAAAAATTATGTGGTTCAATCGGCTACATTTTGAATCGAAAGTCGTAGAGCCTCGCAGATGGGCTCATTCGATTCCTCATCAAATTCTACAGTTAGCATTCCCCGAAGGTAAATTTGCTGTACGAGCTTCCGTTTCCGAGATATTTGACAAAAACCGTACAGATTTGAAAAATGATGTGTCAAATGTCCTTGAAATCGGACAAAAACCGTACAGATATGAAAAATTATGTGGTTCAATCGGCTACATTTTGAATCGAAAGTCGTAGAGCCTCGCAGATGGGCTCATTCGATTCCTCATCAAATTCTACAGTTAGCATTCCCCGAAGGTAAATTTGCTGTACGAGCTTCCGTTTCCGAGATATTTGACAAAAACCGTACAGATTTGAAAAATGATGTGTCAAATGTCCTTGAAATCGGACAAAAACCGTACAGATATGAAAAATTATGTGGTTCAATCGGCTACATTTTGAATCGAAAGTCGTAGAGCCTCGCAGATGGGCTCATTCGATTCCTCATCAAATTCTAAAGTTAGCATTCCCCGAAGGTAAATTTGCTGTACGAGCTTCCGTTTCCGAGATATTTGACAAAAACCGTACAGATTTGAAAAATGATGTGTCAAATGTCCTTGAAATCGGACAAAAACCGTACAGATATGAAAAATTATGTGGTTCAAACGGCTATAAATTTTGAATCGAAAGTCGTAGAGCCTCGCAGATGGGCTCATTCTACTCCTCATCAAATTCTACAGTTAGCATTCCCCAAAGGTAAATTTGCTGTACGAGCTTCCGTTTCCGAGATATTTGACAAAAAACGTACAGATTTGAAAAATGATGTGTCAAATGTCCTTGAAATCGGACAAAAACCGTACAGATATGAAAAATTATGTGGTTCAATCGGCTACATTTTGAATCGAAAGTCGTAGAGCCTCGCAGATGGGCTCATTCGATTCCTCATCAAATTCTACAGTTAGCATTCCCCAAAGGTAAATTTGCTGTACGAGCTTCCGTTTCTGAGATATTTGACAAAAACCGTACAGATTTGAAAAATGATGTGTCAAATGTCCTTGAAATCGGACAAAAACCGTACAGATATGAAAAATTATGTGGTTCAATCGGCTACATTTTGAATCGAAAGTCGTAGAGCCTCGCAGATGGGCTCATTCGATTCCTCATCAAATTCTACAGTTAGCATTCCCCGAAGGTAAATTTGCTGTACGAGCTTCCGTTTCCGAGATATTTGACAAAAACCGTACAGATATGAAAAATGATGTGGTTCAAACGGCTATAACTTTTAAATCGAAAGTCGTAGAGCCTCGCAGATTGGCTCATTCTACTCCTCATCAAAATCTACAGTTAGCATTTCCCAAAGGTAAATTTGCTGTACGAGCTTCCGTTTCCGAGATATTTGACAAAAACCGTACAGATTTGAAAAATGATGTGTCAAATGTCCTTGAAATCGGACAAAAACCGTACAGATATGAAAAATGATGTGGTTCAATCGGCTACATTTTGAATCGAAAGTCGTAGAGCCTCGCAGATGGGCTCATTCTACTCCTCATCAAATTCTACAGTTAGCATTCCCCAAAGGTAAATTTGCTGTACGAGCTTCCGTTTCCGAGATATTTGACAAAAACCGTACAGATTTGAAAAATGATGTGTCAAATGTCCTTGAAATCGGACAAAAAACGTACAGATATGAAAAATTATGTGGTTCAATCGGCTACATTTTGAATCGAAAGTCGTAGAGCCTCGCAGATGGGCTCATTCGATTCCTCATCAAATTCTACAGTTAGCATTCCCCGAAGGTAAATTTGCTGTACGAGCTTCCGTTTCCGAGATATTTGACAAAAACCGTACAGATTTGAAAAATGATGTGTCAAATGTCCTTGAAATCGGACAAAAACCGTACAGATATGAAAAATTATGTGGTTCAATCGGCTACATTTTGAATCGAAAGTCGTAGAGCCTCGCAGATGGGCTCATTCGATTCCTCATCAAATTCTACAGTTAGCATTCCCCGAAGGTAAATTTGCTGTACGAGCTTCCGTTTCCGAGATATTTGACAAAAACCGTACAGATTTGAAAAATGATGTGTCAAATGTCCTTGAAATCGGACAAAAACCGTACAGATATGAAAAATTATGTGGTTCAATCGGCTACATTTTGAATCGAAAGTCGTAGAGCCTCGCAGATTGGCTCATTCTACTCCTCATCAAATTCTACAGTTAGCATTCCCCGAAGGTAAATTTGCTGTACGAGCTTCCGTTTCCGAGATATTTGACAAAAACCGTACAGATTTGAAAAATGATGTGTCAAATGTCCTTGAAATCGGACAAAAACCGTACAGATATGAAAAATGCTGTGGTTCAATCGGCTACATTTTGAATCGAAAGTCGTAGAGCCTCGCAGATGGGCTCATTCTACTCCTCATCAAATTCTACAGTTAGCATTCCCCAAAGGTAAATTTGCTGTACGAGCTTCCGTTTCCGAGATATTTGACAAAAACCGTACAGATTTGAAAAATGATGTGTCAAATGTCCTTGAAATCGGACAAAAAACGTACAGATATGAAAAATTATGTGGTTCAATCGGCTACATTTTGAATCGAAAGTCGTAGAGCCTCGCAGATGGGCTCATTCGATTCCTCATCAAATTCTACAGTTAGCATTCCCCAAAGGTAAATTTGCTGTACGAGCTTCCGTTTCCGAGATATTTGACAAAAACCGTACAGATTTGAAAAATGATGTGTCAAATGTCCTTGAAATCGGACAAAAACCGTACAGATATGAAAAATGATGTGGTTCAATCGGCTACATTTTGAATCGAAAGTCGTAGAGCCTCGCAGATGGGCTCATTCTACTCCTCATCAAATTCTACAGTTAGCATTCCCCAAAGGTAAATTTGCTGTACGAGCTTCCGTTTCCGAGATATTTGACAAAAACCGTACAGATTTGAAAAATGATGTGTCAAATGTCCTTGAAATCGGACAAAAAACGTACAGATATGAAAAATGATGTGGTTCAATCGGCTACATTTTGAATCGAAAGTCGTAGAGCCTCGCAGATGGGCTCATTCTACTCCTCATCAAATTCTACAGTTAGCATTCCCCAAAGGTAAATTTGCTGTACGAGCTTCCGTTTCCGAGATATTTGACAAAAACCGTACAGATTTGAAAAATGATGTGTCAAATGTCCTTGAAATCGGACAAAAAACGTACAGATATGAAAAATTATGTGGTTCAATCGGCTACATTTTGAATCGAAAGTCGTAGAGCCTCGCAGATGGGCTCATTCGATTCCTCATCAAATTCTACAGTTAGCATTCCCCGAAGGTAAATTTGCTGTACGAGCTTCCGTTTCCGAGATATTTGACAAAAACCGTACAGATTTGAAAAATGATGTGTCAAATGTCCTTGAAATCGGACAAAAACCGTACAGATATGAAAAATTATGTGGTTCAATCGGCTACATTTTGAATCGAAAGTCGTAGAGCCTCGCAGATGGGCTCATTCGATTCCTCATCAAATTCTACAGTTAGCATTCCCCGAAGGTAAATTTGCTGTACGAGCTTCCGTTTCCGAGATATTTGACAAAAACCGTACAGATTTGAAAAATGATGTGTCAAATGTCCTTGAAATCGGACAAAAACCGTACAGATATGAAAAATTATGTGGTTCAATCGGCTACATTTTGAATCGAAAGTCGTAGAGCCTCGCAGATTGGCTCATTCTACTCCTCATCAAATTCTACAGTTAGCATTCCCCGAAGGTAAATTTGCTGTACGAGCTTCCGTTTCCGAGATATTTGACAAAAACCGTACAGATATGAAAAATGATGTGGTTCAAACGGCTATAACTTTTAAATCGAAAGTCGTAGAGCCTCGCAGATTGGCTCATTCTACTCCTCATCAAAATCTACAGTTAGCATTTCCCAAAGGTAAATTTGCTGTACGAGCTTCCGTTTCCGAGATATTTGACAAAAACCGTACAGATTTGAAAAATGATGTGTCAAATGTCCTTGAAATCGGACAAAAACCGTACAGATATGAAAAATGATGTGGTTCAATCGGCTACATTTTGAATCGAAAGTCGTAGAGCCTCGCAGATGGGCTCATTCTACTCCTCATCAAATTCTACAGTTAGCATTCCCCAAAGGTAAATTTGCTGTACGAGCTTCCGTTTCCGAGATATTTGACAAAAACCGTACAGATTTGAAAAATGATGTGTCAAATGTCCTTGAAATCGGACAAAAAACGTACAGATATGAAAAATTATGTGGTTCAATCGGCTACATTTTGAATCGAAAGTCGTAGAGCCTCGCAGATGGGCTCATTCGATTCCTCATCAAATTCTACAGTTAGCATTCCCCGAAGGTAAATTTGCTGTACGAGCTTCCGTTTCCGAGATATTTGACAAAAACCGTACAGATTTGAAAAATGATGTGTCAAATGTCCTTGAAATCGGACAAAAACCGTACAGATATGAAAAATTATGTGGTTCAATCGGCTACATTTTGAATCGAAAGTCGTAGAGCCTCGCAGATGGGCTCATTCGATTCCTCATCAAATTCTACAGTTAGCATTCCCCGAAGGTAAATTTGCTGTACGAGCTTCCGTTTCCGAGATATTTGACAAAAACCGTACAGATTTGAAAAATGATGTGTCAAATGTCCTTGAAATCGGACAAAAACCGTACAGATATGAAAAATTATGTGGTTCAATCGGCTACATTTTGAATCGAAAGTCGTAGAGCCTCGCAGATTGGCTCATTCTACTCCTCATCAAATTCTACAGTTAGCATTCCCCGAAGGTAAATTTGCTGTACGAGCTTCCGTTTCCGAGATATTTGACAAAAACCGTACAGATTTGAAAAATGATGTGTCAAATGTCCTTGAAATCGGACAAAAACCGTACAGATATGAAAAATGCTGTGGTTCAATCGGCTACATTTTGAATCGAAAGTCGTAGAGCCTCGCAGATGGGCTCATTCTACTCCTCATCAAATTCTACAGTTAGCATTCCCCAAAGGTAAATTTGCTGTACGAGCTTCCGTTTCCGAGATATTTGACAAAAACCGTACAGATTTGAAAAATGATGTGTCAAATGTCCTTGAAATCGGACAAAAAACGTACAGATATGAAAAATTATGTGGTTCAATCGGCTACATTTTGAATCGAAAGTCGTAGAGCCTCGCAGATGGGCTCATTCGATTCCTCATCAAATTCTACAGTTAGCATTCCCCAAAGGTAAATTTGCTGTACGAGCTTCCGTTTCCGAGATATTTGACAAAAACCGTACAGATTTGAAAAATGATGTGTCAAATGTCCTTGAAATCGGACAAAAACCGTACAGATATGAAAAATGATGTGGTTCAATCGGCTACATTTTGAATCGAAAGTCGTAGAGCCTCGCAGATGGGCTCATTCTACTCCTCATCAAATTCTACAGTTAGCATTCCCCAAAGGTAAATTTGCTGTACGAGCTTCCGTTTCCGAGATATTTGACAAAAACCGTACAGATTTGAAAAATGATGTGTCAAATGTCCTTGAAATCGGACAAAAAACGTACAGATATGAAAAATTATGTGGTTCAATCGGCTACATTTTGAATCGAAAGTCGTAGAGCCTCGCAGATGGGCTCATTCGATTCCTCATCAAATTCTACAGTTAGCATTCCCCAAAGGTAAATTTGCTGTACGAGCTTCCGTTTCCGAGATATTTGACAAAAACCGTACAGATATGAAAAATTATTTGGTTCAATCGGCTACATTTTGAATCGAAAGTCGTAGAGCCTCGCAGATGGGCTCATTCGATTCCTCATCAAATTCTACAGTTAGCATTCCCCGAAGGTAAATTTGCTGTACGAGCTTCCGTTTCCGAGATATTTGACAAAAACCGTACAGATATGAAAAATTATGTGGTTCAAACGGCTATAACTTTTGAATCGAAAGTCGTAGAGCCTCGCAGATTGGCTCATTCTACTCCTCATCAAATTCTACAGTTAGCATTCCCCAAAGGTAAATTTGCTGTACGAGCTTCCGTTTCCGAGATATTTGACAAAAACCGTACAGATTTGAAAAATGATGTGTCAAATGTCCTTGAAATCGGACAAAAACCATACAGATATGAAAAATTATGTGGTTCAATCGGCTACATTTTGAATCGAAAGTCGTAGAGCCTCGCAGAGGGGCTCATTCGATTCCTCATCAAATTCTACAGTTAGCATTCCCCAAAGGTACATTTGCTGTACGAGCTTCCGTTTCTGAGATATTTGACAAAAACCGTACAGATTTGAAAAATGATGTGTCAAATGTCCTTGAAATCGGACAAAAACCGTACAGATATGAAAAATTATGTGGTTCAATCGGCTACATTTTGAATCGAAAGTCGTAGAGCCTCGCAGATGGGCTCATTCGATTCCTCATCAAATTCTACAGTTAGCATTCCCCGAAGGTAAATTTGCTGTACGAGCTTCCGTTTCCGAGATATTTGACAAAAACCGTACAGATATGAAAAATGATGTGGTTCAAACGGCTATAACTTTTAAATCGAAAGTCGTAGAGCCTCGCAGATTGGCTCATTCTACTCCTCATCAAATTCTACAGTTAGCATTCCCCAAAGGTAAATTTGCTGTACGAGCTTCCGTTTCCGAGATATTTGACAAAAACCGTACAGATTTGAAAAATGATGTGTCAAATGTCCTTGAAATCGGACAAAAACCGTACAGATATGAAAAATGATGTGGTTCAATCGGCTACATTTTGAATCGAAAGTCGTAGAGCCTCGCAGATGGGCTCATTCTACTCCTCATCAAATTCTACAGTTAGCATTCCCCAAAGGTAAATTTGCTGTACGAGCTTCCGTTTCCGAGATATTTGACAAAAACCGTACAGATTTGAAAAATGATGTGTCAAATGTCCTTGAAATCGGACAAAAAACGTACAGATATGAAAAATTATGTGGTTCAATCGGCTACATTTTGAATCGAAAGTCGTAGAGCCTCGCAGATGGGCTCATTCGATTCCTCATCAAATTCTACAGTTAGCATTCCCCGAAGGTAAATTTGCTGTACGAGCTTCCGTTTCCGAGATATTTGACAAAAACCGTACAGATATGAAAAATTATGTGGTTCAAACGGCTATAACTTTTGAATCGAAAGTCGTAGAGCCTCGCAGATTGGCTCATTCTACTCCTCATCAAATTCTACAGTTAGCATTCCCCAAAGGTAAATTTGCTGTACGAGCTTCCGTTTCCGAGATATTTGACAAAAACCGTACAGATTTGAAAAATGATGTGTCAAATGTCCTTGAAATCGGACAAAAACCATACAGATATGAAAAATTATGTGGTTCAATCGGCTACATTTTGAATCGAAAGTCGTAGAGCCTCGCAGAGGGGCTCATTCGATTCCTCATCAAATTCTACAGTTAGCATTCCCCAAAGGTACATTTGCTGTACGAGCTTCCGTTTCTGAGATATTTGACAAAAACCGTACAGATTTGAAAAATGATGTGTCAAATGTCCTTGAAATCGGACAAAAAACGTACAGATATGAAAAATTATGTGGTTCAATCGGCTACATTTTGAATCGAAAGTCGTAGAGCCTCGCAGATGGGCTCATTCGATTCCTCATCAAATTCTACAGTTAGCATTCCCCAAAGGTAAATTTGCTGTACGAGCTTCCGTTTCCGAGATATTTGACAAAAACCGTACAGATATGAAAAATGATGTGGTTCAAACGGCTATAACTTTTAAATCGAAAGTCGTAGAGCCTCGCAGATTGGCTCATTCTACTCCTCATCAAATTCTACAGTTAGCATTCCCCAAAGGTAAATTTGCTGTACGAGCTTCCGTTTCCGAGATATTTGACAAAAACCGTACAGATTTGAAAAATGATGTGTCAAATGTCCTTGAAATCGGACAAAAACCGTACAGATATGAAAAATGATGTGGTTCAATCGGCTACATTTTGAATCGAAAGTCGTAGAGCCTCGCAGATGGGCTCATTCTACTCCTCATCAAATTCTACAGTTAGCATTCCCCAAAGGTAAATTTGCTGTACGAGCTTCCGTTTCCGAGATATTTGACAAAAACCGTACAGATTTGAAAAATGATGTGTCAAATGTCCTTGAAATCGGACAAAAAACGTACAGATATGAAAAATTATGTGGTTCAATCGGCTACATTTTGAATCGAAAGTCGTAGAGCCTCGCAGATGGGCTCATTCGATTCCTCATCAAATTCTACAGTTAGCATTCCCCGAAGGTAAATTTGCTGTACGAGCTTCCGTTTCCGAGATATTTGACAAAAACCGTACAGATATGAAAAATTATGTGGTTCAAACGGCTATAACTTTTGAATCGAAAGTCGTAGAGCCTCGCAGATTGGCTCATTCTACTCCTCATCAAATTCTACAGTTAGCATTCCCCAAAGGTAAATTTGCTGTACGAGCTTCCGTTTCCGAGATATTTGACAAAAACCGTACAGATTTGAAAAATGATGTGTCAAATGTCCTTGAAATCGGACAAAAACCATACAGATATGAAAAATTATGTGGTTCAATCGGCTACATTTTGAATCGAAAGTCGTAGAGCCTCGCAGAGGGGCTCATTCGATTCCTCATCAAATTCTACAGTTAGCATTCCCCAAAGGTACATTTGCTGTACGAGCTTCCGTTTCTGAGATATTTGACAAAAACCGTACAGATTTGAAAAATGATGTGTCAAATGTCCTTGAAATCGGACAAAAAACGTACAGATATGAAAAATTATGTGGTTCAATCGGCTACATTTTGAATCGAAAGTCGTAGAGCCTCGCAGATGGGCTCATTCGATTCCTCATCAAATTCTACAGTTAGCATTCCCCAAAGGTAAATTTGCTGTACGAGCTTCCGTTTCCGAGATATTTGACAAAAACCGTACAGATATGAAAAATGATGTGGTTCAAACGGCTATAACTTTTAAATCGAAAGTCGTAGAGCCTCGCAGATTGGCTCATTCTACTCCTCATCAAATTCTACAGTTAGCATTCCCCAAAGGTAAATTTGCTGTACGAGCTTCCGTTTCCGAGATATTTGACAAAAACCGTACAGATTTGAAAAATGATGTGTCAAATGTCCTTGAAATCGGACAAAAACCGTACAGATATGAAAAATGATGTGGTTCAATCGGCTACATTTTGAATCGAAAGTCGTAGAGCCTCGCAGATGGGCTCATTCTACTCCTCATCAAATTCTACAGTTAGCATTCCCCAAAGGTAAATTTGCTGTACGAGCTTCCGTTTCCGAGATATTTGACAAAAACCGTACAGATTTGAAAAATTATGTGTCAAATGTCCTTGAAATCGGACAAAAACCGTACAGATATGAAAAATGATGTGGTTCAATCGGCTACATTTTGAATCGAAAGTCGTAGAGCCTCGCAGATGGGCTCATTCTACTCCTCATCAAATTCTACAGTTAGCATTCCCCAAAGGTAAATTTGCTGTACGAGCTTCCGTTTCCGAGATATTTGACAAAAACCGTACAGATTTGAAAAATGATGTGTCAAATGTCCTTGAAATCGGACAAAAAACGTACAGATATGAAAAATTATGTGGTTCAATCGGCTACATTTTGAATCGAAAGTCGTAGAGCCTCGCAGATGGGCTCATTCGATTCCTCATCAAATTCTACAGTTAGCATTCCCCAAAGGTAAATTTGCTGTACGAGCTTCCGTTTCCGAGATATTTGACAAAAACCGTACAGATATGAAAAATTATTTGGTTCAATCGGCTACATTTTGAATCGAAAGTCGTAGAGCCTCGCAGATGGGCTCATTCGATTCCTCATCAAATTCTACAGTTAGCATTCCCCGAAGGTAAATTTGCTGTACGAGCTTCCGTTTCCGAGATATTTGACAAAAACCGTACAGATATGAAAAATTATGTGGTTCAAACGGCTATAACTTTTGAATCGAAAGTCGTAGAGCCTCGCAGATTGGCTCATTCTACTCCTCATCAAATTCTACAGTTAGCATTCCCCAAAGGTAAATTTGCTGTACGAGCTTCCGTTTCCGAGATATTTGACAAAAACCGTACAGATTTGAAAAATGATGTGTCAAATGTCCTTGAAATCGGACAAAAACCATACAGATATGAAAAATTATGTGGTTCAATCGGCTACATTTTGAATCGAAAGTCGTAGAGCCTCGCAGAGGGGCTCATTCGATTCCTCATCAAATTCTACAGTTAGCATTCCCCAAAGGTACATTTGCTGTACGAGCTTCCGTTTCTGAGATATTTGACAAAAACCGTACAGATTTGAAAAATGATGTGTCAAATGTCCTTGAAATCGGACAAAAACCGTACAGATATGAAAAATTATGTGGTTCAATCGGCTACATTTTGAATCGAAAGTCGTAGAGCCTCGCAGATGGGCTCATTCGATTCCTCATCAAATTCTACAGTTAGCATTCCCCGAAGGTAAATTTGCTGTACGAGCTTCCATTTCCGAGATATTTGACAAAAACCGTACAGATATGAAAAATGATGTGGTTCAAACGGCTATAACTTTTAAATCGAAAGTCGTAGAGCCTCGCAGATTGGCTCATTCTACTCCTCATCAAATTCTACAGTTAGCATTCCCCAAAGGTAAATTTGCTGTACGAGCTTCCGTTTCCGAGATATTTGACAAAAACCGTACAGATTTGAAAAATGATGTGTCAAATGTCCTTGAAATCGGACAAAAACCGTACAGATATGAAAAATGATGTGGTTCAATCGGCTACATTTTGAATCGAAAGTCGTAGAGCCTCGCAGATGGGCTCATTCTACTCCTCATCAAATTCTACAGTTAGCATTCCCCAAAGGTAAATTTGCTGTACGAGCTTCCGTTTCCGAGATATTTGACAAAAACCGTACAGATTTGAAAAATGATGTGTCAAATGTCCTTGAAATTGGACAAAAAACGTACAGATATGAAAAATTATGTGGTTCAATCGGCTACATTTTGAATCGAAAGTCGTAGAGCCTCGCAGATGGGCTCATTCGATTCCTCATCAAATTCTACAGTTAGCATTCCCCGAAGGTAAATTTGCTGTACGAGCTTCCGTTTCCGAGATATTTGACAAAAACCGTACAGATATGAAAAATTATGTGGTTCAAACGGCTATAACTTTTGAATCGAAAGTCGTAGAGCCTCGCAGATTGGCTCATTCTACTCCTCATCAAATTCTACAGTTAGCATTCCCCAAAGGTAAATTTGCTGTACGAGCTTCCGTTTCCGAGATATTTGACAAAAACCGTACAGATTTGAAAAATGATGTGTCAAATGTCCTTGAAATCGGACAAAAACCATACAGATATGAAAAATTATGTGGTTCAATCGGCTACATTTTGAATCGAAAGTCGTAGAGCCTCGCAGAGGGGCTCATTCGATTCCTCATCAAATTCTACAGTTAGCATTCCCCAAAGGTACATTTGCTGTACGAGCTTCCGTTTCTGAGATATTTGACAAAAACCGTACAGATTTGAAAAATGATGTGTCAAATGTCCTTGAAATTGGACAAAAAACGTACAGATATGAAAAATTATGTGGTTCAATCGGCTACATTTTGAATCGAAAGTCGTAGAGCCTCGCAGATGGGCTCATTCGATTCCTCATCAAATTCTACAGTTAGCATTCCCCGAAGGTAAATTTGCTGTACGAGCTTCCGTTTCCGAGATATTTGACAAAAACCGTACAGATATGAAAAATTATGTGGTTCAAACGGCTATAACTTTTGAATCGAAAGTCGTAGAGCCTCGCAGATTGGCTCATTCTACTCCTCATCAAATTCTACAGTTAGCATTCCCCAAAGGTAAATTTGCTGTACGAGCTTCCGTTTCCGAGATATTTGACAAAAACCGTACAGATTTGAAAAATGATGTGTCAAATGTCCTTGAAATCGGACAAAAACCATACAGATATGAAAAATTATGTGGTTCAATCGGCTACATTTTGAATCGAAAGTCGTAGAGCCTCGCAGAGGGGCTCATTCGATTCCTCATCAAATTCTACAGTTAGCATTCCCCAAAGGTACATTTGCTGTACGAGCTTCCGTTTCTGAGATATTTGACAAAAACCGTACAGATTTGAAAAATGATGTGTCAAATGTCCTTGAAATCGGACAAAAAACGTACAGATATGAAAAATTATGTGGTTCAATCGGCTACATTTTGAATCGAAAGTCGTAGAGCCTCGCAGATGGGCTCATTCGATTCCTCATCAAATTCTACAGTTAGCATTCCCCAAAGGTAAATTTGCTGTACGAGCTTCCGTTTCCGAGATATTTGACAAAAACCGTACAGATATGAAAAATGATGTGGTTCAAACGGCTATAACTTTTAAATCGAAAGTCGTAGAGCCTCGCAGATTGGCTCATTCTACTCCTCATCAAATTCTACAGTTAGCATTCCCCAAAGGTAAATTTGCTGTACGAGCTTCCGTTTCCGAGATATTTGACAAAAACCGTACAGATTTGAAAAATGATGTGTCAAATGTCCTTGAAATCGGACAAAAACCGTACAGATATGAAAAATGATGTGGTTGAATCGGCTACATTTTGAATCGAAAGTCGTAGAGCCTCGCAGATGGGCTCATTCTACTCCTCATCAAATTCTACAGTTAGCATTCCCCAAAGGTAAATTTGCTGTACGAGCTTCCGTTTCCGAGATATTTGACAAAAACCGTACAGATTTGAAAAATGATGTGTCAAATGTCCTTGAAATCGGACAAAAAACGTACAGATATGAAAAATTATGTGGTTCAATCGGCTACATTTTGAATCGAAAGTCGTAGAGCCTCGCAGATGGGCTCATTCGATTCCTCATCAAATTCTACAGTTAGCATTCCCCAAAGGTAAATTTGCTGTACGAGCTTCCGTTTCCGAGATATTTGACAAAAACCGTACAGATATGAAAAATTATTTGGTTCAATCGGCTACATTTTGAATCGAAAGTCGTAGAGCCTCGCAGATGGGCTCATTCGATTCCTCATCAAATTCTACAGTTAGCATTCCCCGAAGGTAAATTTGCTGTACGAGCTTCCGTTTCCGAGATATTTGACAAAAACCGTACAGATATGAAAAATTATGTGGTTCAAACGGCTATAACTTTTGAATCGAAAGTCGTAGAGCCTCGCAGATTGGCTCATTCTACTCCTCATCAAATTCTACAGTTAGCATTCCACAAAGGTAAATTTGCTGTACGAGCTTCCGTTTCCGAGATATTTGACAAAAACCGTACAGATTTGAAAAATGATGTGTCAAATGTCCTTGAAATCGGACAAAAACCATACAGATATGAAAAATGATGTGGTTCAATCGGCTACATTTTGAATCGAAAGTCGTAGAGCCTCGCAGATGGGCTCATTCTACTCCTCATCAAATTCTACAGTTAGCATTCCCCAAAGGTAAATTTGCTGTACGAGCTTCCGTTTCCGAGATATTTGACAAAAACCGTACAGATTTGAAAAATGATGTGTCAAATGTCCTTGAAATCGGACAAAAAACGTACATATATGAAAAATTATGTGGTTCAATCGGCTACATTTTGAATCGAAAGTCGTAGAGCCTCGCAGATGGGCTCATTCGATTCCTCATCAAATTCTACAGTTAGCATTCCCCAAAGGTAAATTTGCTGTACGAGCTTCCGTTTCCGAGATATTTGACAAAAACCGTACAGATATGAAAAATTATTTGGTTCAATCGGCTACATTTTGAATCGAAAGTCTTAGAGCCTCGCAGATGGGCTCATTCGATTCCTCATCAAATTCTACAGTTAGCATTCCCCGAAGGTAAATTTGCTGTACGAGCTTCCGTTTCCGAGATATTTGACAAAAACCGTACAGATATGAAAAATTATGTGGTTCAATCGGCTACATTTTGAATCGAAAGTCGTAGAGCCTCGCAGATGGGCTCATTCGATTCCTCATCAAATTCTACAGTTAGCATTCCCCGAAGGTAAATTTGCTGTACGAGCTTCCGTTTCCGAGATATTTGACAAAAACCGTACAGATTTGAAAAATGATGTGTCAAATGTCCTTGAAATCGGACAAAAACCGTACAGATATGAAAAATTATGTGGTTCAAACGGCTATAAATTTTGAATCGAAAGTCGTAGAGCCTCGCAGATGGGCTCATTCTACTCCTCATCAAATTCTACAGTTAGCATTCCCCAAAGGTAAATTTGCTGTACGAGCTTCCGTTTCCGAGATATTTGACAAAAACCGTACAGATTTGAAAAATGATGTGTCAAATGTCCTTGAAATCGGACAAAAACCGTACAGATATGAAAAATTATGTGGTTCAAACGGCTATAAATTTTGAATCGAAAGTCGTAGAGCCTCGCAGATGGGCTCATTCTACTCCTCATCAAATTCTACAGTTAGCATTCCCCAAAGGTAAATTTGCTGTACGAGCTTCCGTTTCCGAGATATTTGACAAAAACCGTACAGATTTGAAAAATGATGTGTCAAATGTCCTTGAAATCGGACAAAAAACGTACAGATATGAAAAATTATGTGGTTCAATCGGCTACATTTTGAATCGAAAGTCGTAGAGCCTCACAGATGGGCTCATTCGATTCCTCATCAAATTCTACAGTTAGCATTCCCCAAAGGTAAATTTGCTGTACGAGCTTCCGTTTCTGAGATATTTGACAAAAACCGTACAGATTTGAAAAATTATGTGTCAAATGTCCTTGAAATCGGACAAAAACCGTACAGATATGAAAAATTATGTGGTTCAATCGGCTACATTTTGAATCGAAAGTCGTAGAGCCTCGCAGATGGGCTCATTGGATTCCTCATCAAATTCTACAGTTAGCATTCCCTGAAGGTAAATTTGCTGTACGAGCTTCCGTTTCCGAGATATTTGACAAAAACCGTACAGATATGAAAAATGATGTGGTTCAAACGGCTATAACTTTTAAATCGAAAGTCGTAGAGCCTCGCAGATTGGCTCATTCTACTCCTCATCAAATTCTACAGTTAGCATTCCCCAAAGGTAAATTTGCTGTACGAGCTTCCGTTTCCGAGATATTTGACAAAAACCGTACAGATTTGAAAAATGATGTGTCAAATGTCCTTGAAATCGGACAAAAACCGTACAGATATGAAAAATGATGTGGTTCAATCGGCTACATTTTGAATCGAAAGTCGTAGAGCCTCGCAGATGGGCTCATTCTACTCCTCATCAAATTCTACAGTTAGCATTCCCCAAAGGTAAATTTGCTGTACGAGCTTCCGTTTCCGAGATATTTGACAAAAACCGTACAGATTTGAAAAATGATGTGTCAAATGTCCTTGAAATCGGACAAAAAACGTACAGATATGAAAAATTATGTGGTTCAATCGGCTACATTTTGAATCGAAAGTCGTAGAGCCTCGCAGATGGGCTCATTCGATTCCTCATCAAATTCTACAGTTAGCATTCCCCAAAGGTAAATTTGCTGTACGAGCTTCCGTTTCCGAGATATTTGACAAAAACCGTACAGATATGAAAAATTATTTGGTTCAATCGGCTACATTTTGAATCGAAAGTCGTAGAGCCTCGCAGATGGGCTCATTCGATTCCTCATCAAATTCTACAGTTAGCATTCCCCGAAGGTAAATTTGCTGTACGAGCTTCCGTTTCCGAGATATTTGACAAAAACCGTACAGATATGAAAAATTATGTGGTTCAAACGGCTATAACTTTTGAATCGAAAGTCGTAGAGCCTCGCAGATTGGCTCATTCTACTCCTCATCAAATTCTACAGTTAGCATTCCCCAAAGGTAAATTTGCTGTACGAGCTTCCGTTTCCGAGATATTTGACAAAAACCGTACAGATTTGAAAAATGATGTGTCAAATGTCCTTGAAATCGGACAAAAACCGTACAGATATGAAAAATGATGTGGTTCAATCGGCTACATTTTGAATCGAAAGTCGTAGAGCCTCGCAGATGGGCTCATTCTACTCCTCATCAAATTCTACAGTTAGCATTCCCCAAAGGTAAATTTGCTGTACGAGCTTCCGTTTCCGAGATATTTGACAAAAACCGTACAGATTTGAAAAATGATGTGTCAAATGTCCTTGAAATCGGACAAAAAACGTACAGATATGAAAAATTATGTGGTTCAATCGGCTACATTTTGAATCGAAAGTCGTAGAGCCTCGCAGATGGGCTCATTCGATTCCTCATCAAATTCTACAGTTAGCATTCCCCAAAGGTAAATTTGCTGTACGAGCTTCCGTTTCCGAGATATTTGACAAAAACCGTACAGATATGAAAAATTATTTGGTTCAATCGGCTACATTTTGAATCGAAAGTCGTAGAGCCTCGCAGATGGGCTCATTCGATTCCTCATCAAATTCTACAGTTAGCATTCCCCGAAGGTAAATTTGCTGTACGAGCTTCCGTTTCCGAGATATTTGACAAAAACCGTACAGATATGAAAAATTATGTGGTTCAAACGGCTATAACTTTTGAATCGAAAGTCGTAGAGCCTCGCAGATTGGCTCATTCTACTCCTCATCAAATTCTACAGTTAGCATTCCCCAAAGGTAAATTTGCTGTACGAGCTTCCGTTTCCGAGATATTTGACAAAAACCGTACAGATTTGAAAAATGATGTGTCAAATGTCCTTGAAATCGGACAAAAACCGTACAGATATGAAAAATGATGTGGTTCAATCGGCTACATTTTGAATCGAAAGTCGTAGAGCCTCGCAGATGGGCTCATTCTACTCCTCATCAAATTCTACAGTTAGCATTCCCCAAAGGTAAATTTGCTGTACGAGCTTCCGTTTCCGAGATATTTGACAAAAACCGTACAGATTTGAAAAATGATGTGTCAAATGTCCTTGAAATCGGACAAAAAACGTACAGATATGAAAAATTATGTGGTTCAATCGGCTACATTTTGAATCGAAAGTCGTAGAGCCTCGCAGATGGGCTCATTCGATTCCTCATCAAATTCTACAGTTAGCATTCCCCAAAGGTAAATTTGCTGTACGAGCTTCCGTTTCCGAGATATTTGACAAAAACCGTACAGATATGAAAAATTATTTGGTTCAATCGGCTACATTTTGAATCGAAAGTCGTAGAGCCTCGCAGATGGGCTCATTCGATTCCTCATCAAATTCTACAGTTAGCATTCCCCGAAGGTAAATTTGCTGTACGAGCTTCCGTTTCCGAGATATTTGACAAAAACCGTACAGATATGAAAAATTATGTGGTTCAAACGGCTATAACTTTTGAATCGAAAGTCGTAGAGCCTCGCAGATTGGCTCATTCTACTCCTCATCAAATTCTACAGTTAGCATTCCACAAAGGTAAATTTGCTGTACGAGCTTCCGTTTCCGAGATATTTGACAAAAACCGTACAGATTTGAAAAATGATGTGTCAAATGTCCTTGAAATCGGACAAAAACCATACAGATATGAAAAATGATGTGGTTCAATCGGCTACATTTTGAATCGAAAGTCGTAGAGCCTCGCAGATGGGCTCATTCTACTCCTCATCAAATTCTACAGTTAGCATTCCCCAAAGGTAAATTTGCTGTACGAGCTTCCGTTTCCGAGATATTTGACAAAAACCGTACAGATTTGAAAAATGATGTGTCAAATGTCCTTGAAATCGGACAAAAAACGTACAGATATGAAAAATTATGTGGTTCAATCGGCTACATTTTGAATCGAAAGTCGTAGAGCCTCGCAGATGGGCTCATTCGATTCCTCATCAAATTCTACAGTTAGCATTCCCCAAAGGTAAATTTGCTGTACGAGCTTCCGTTTCCGAGATATTTGACAAAAACCGTACAGATATGAAAAAT
The DNA here is from genome assembly GCF_949987555.1 of Borostomias antarcticus. Lineage (NCBI taxonomy): Eukaryota > Metazoa > Chordata > Actinopteri > Stomiiformes > Stomiidae > Borostomias > Borostomias antarcticus. The sequence goes on from NW_028176821.1 coordinate 1,894,532, forward strand.
TATTTGGTTCAATCGGCTACATTTTGAATCGAAAGTCTTAGAGCCTCGCAGATGGGCTCATTCGATTCCTCATCAAATTCTACAGTTAGCATTCCCCGAAGGTAAATTTGCTGTACGAGCTTCCGTTTCCGAGATATTTGACAAAAACCGTACAGATATGAAAAATGATGTGGTTCAATCGGCTACATTTTGAATCGAAAGTCGTAGAGCCTCGCAGATGGGCTCATTCGATTCCTCATCAAATTCTACAGTTAGCATTCCCCGAAGGTAAATTTGCTGTACGAGCTTCCGTTTCCGAGATATTTGACAAAAACCGTACAGATTTGAAAAATGATGTGTCAAATGTCCTTGAAATCGGACAAAAACCGTACAGATATGAAAAATTATGTGGTTCAAACGGCTATAAATTTTGAATCGAAAGTCGTAGAGCCTCGCAGATGGGCTCATTCTACTCCTCATCAAATTCTACAGTTAGCATTCCCCAAAGGTAAATTTGCTGTACGAGCTTCCGTTTCCGAGATATTTGACAAAAAACGTACAGATTTGAAAAATGATGTGTCAAATGTCCTTGAAATCGGACAAAAAACGTACAGATATGAAAAATTATGTGGTTCAATCGGCTACATTTTGAATCGAAAGTCGTAGAGCCTCGCAGATGGGCTCATTCGATTCCTCATCAAATTCTACAGTTAGCATTCCCCAAAGGTAAATTTGCTGTACGAGCTTCCGTTTCTGAGATATTTGACAAAAACCGTACAGATTTGAAAAATGATGTGTCAAATGTCCTTGAAATCGGACAAAAACCGTACAGATATGAAAAATTATGTGGTTCAATCGGCTACATTTTGAATCGAAAGTCGTAGAGCCTCGCAGATGGGCTCATTCGATTCCTCATCAAATTCTACAGTTAGCATTCCCTGAAGGTAAATTTGCTGTACGAGCTTCCGTTTCCGAGATATTTGACAAAAACCGTACAGATATGAAAAATGATGTGGTTCAAACGGCTATAACTTTTAAATCGAAAGTCGTAGAGCCTCGCAGATTGGCTCATTCTACTCCTCATCAAATTCTACAGTTAGCATTCCCCAAAGGTAAATTTGCTGTACGAGCTTCCGTTTCCGAGATATTTGACAAAAACCGTACAGATTTGAAAAATGATGTGTCAAATGTCCTTGAAATCGGACAAAAACCGTACAGATATGAAAAATGATGTGGTTCAATCGGCTACATTTTGAATCGAAAGTCGTAGAGCCTCGCAGATGGGCTCATTCTACTCCTCATCAAATTCTACAGTTAGCATTCCCCAAAGGTAAATTTGCTGTACGAGCTTCCGTTTCCGAGATATTTGACAAAAACCGTACAGATTTGAAAAATGATGTGTCAAATGTCCTTGAAATCGGACAAAAAACGTACAGATATGAAAAATTATGTGGTTCAATCGGCTACATTTTGAATCGAAAGTCGTAGAGCCTCGCAGATGGGCTCATTCGATTCCTCATCAAATTCTACAGTTAGCATTCCCCAAAGGTAAATTTGCTGTACGAGCTTCCGTTTCCGAGATATTTGACAAAAACCGTACAGATATGAAAAATTATTTGGTTCAATCGGCTACATTTTGAATCGAAAGTCGTAGAGCCTCGCAGATGGGCTCATTCGATTCCTCATCAAATTCTACAGTTAGCATTCCCCGAAGGTAAATTTGCTGTACGAGCTTCCGTTTCCGAGATATTTGACAAAAACCGTACAGATATGAAAAATTATGTGGTTCAAACGGCTATAACTTTTGAATCGAAAGTCGTAGAGCCTCGCAGATTGGCTCATTCTACTCCTCATCAAATTCTACAGTTAGCATTCCCCAAAGGTAAATTTGCTGTACGAGCTTCCGTTTCCGAGATATTTGACAAAAACCGTACAGATTTGAAAAATGATGTGTCAAATGTCCTTGAAATCGGACAAAAACCATACAGATATGAAAAATGATGTGGTTCAATCGGCTACATTTTGAATCGAAAGTCGTAGAGCCTCGCAGATGGGCTCATTCTACTCCTCATCAAATTCTACAGTTAGCATTCCCCAAAGGTAAATTTGCTGTACGAGCTTCCGTTTCCGAGATATTTGACAAAAACCGTACAGATATGAAAAATTATTTGGTTCAATCGGCTACATTTTGAATCGAAAGTCTTAGAGCCTCGCAGATGGGCTCATTCGATTCCTCATCAAATTCTACAGTTAGCATTCCCCGAAGGTAAATTTGCTGTACGAGCTTCCGTTTCCGAGATATTTGACAAAAACCGTACAGATATGAAAAATTATGTGGTTCAATCGGCTACATTTTGAATCGAAAGTCGTAGAGCCTCGCAGATGGGCTCATTCGATTCCTCATCAAATTCTACAGTTAGCATTCCCCGAAGGTAAATTTGCTGTACGAGCTTCCGTTTCCGAGATATTTGACAAAAACCGTACAGATTTGAAAAATGATGTGTCAAATGTCCTTGAAATCGGACAAAAACCGTACAGATATGAAAAATTATGTGGTTTAAACGGCTATAAATTTTGAATCGAAAGTCGTAGAGCCTCGCAGATGGGCTCCTTCTACTCCTCATCAAATTCTACAGTTAGCATTCCCCAAAGGTAAATTTGCTGTACGAGCTTCCGTTTCCGAGATATTTGACAAAAACCGTACAGATTTGAAAAATGATGTGTCAAATGTCCTTGAAATCGGACAAAAACCGTACAGATATGAAAAATTATGTGGTTCAAACGGCTATAAATTTTGAATCGAAAGTCGTAGAGCCTCGCAGATGGGCTCATTCTACTCCTCATCAAATTCTACAGTTAGCATTCCCCAAAGGTAAATTTGCTGTACGAGCTTCCGTTTCCGAGATATTTGACAAAAAACGTACAGATTTGAAAAATGATGTGTCAAATGTCCTTGAAATCGGACAAAAACCGTACAGATATGAAAAATTATGTGGTTCAATCGGCTACATTTTGAATCGAAAGTCGTAGAGCCTCGCAGATGGGCTCATTCGATTCCTCATCAAATTCTACAGTTAGCATTCCCCAAAGGTAAATTTGCTGTACGAGCTTCCGTTTCTGAGATATTTGACAAAAACCGTACAGATTTGAAAAATGATGTGTCAAATGTCCTTGAAATCGGACAAAAACCGTACAGATATGAAAAATTATGTGGTTCAATCGGCTACATTTTGAATCGAAAGTCGTAGAGCCTCGCAGATGGGCTCATTCGATTCCTCATCAAATTCTACAGTTAGCATTCCCCGAAGGTAAATTTGCTGTACGAGCTTCCGTTTCCGAGATATTTGACAAAAACCGTACAGATATGAAAAATGATGTGGTTCAAACGGCTATAACTTTTAAATCGAAAGTCGTAGAGCCTCGCAGATTGGCTCATTCTACTCCTCATCAAATTCTACAGTTAGCATTCCCCAAAGGTAAATTTGCTGTACGAGCTTCCGTTTCCGAGATATTTGACAAAAACCGTACAGATTTGAAAAATGATGTGTCAAATGTCCTTGAAATCGGACAAAAACCGTACAGATATGAAAAATGATGTGGTTCAATCGGCTACATTTTGAATCGAAAGTCGTAGAGCCTCGCAGATGGGCTCATTCGATTCCTCATCAAATTCTACAGTTAGCATTCCCTGAAGGTAAATTTGCTGTACGAGCTTCCGTTTCCGAGATATTTGACAAAAACCGTACAGATTTGAAAAATGATGTGTCAAATGTCCTTGAAATCGGACAAAAACCGTACAGATATGAAAAATTATTTGGTTCAATCGGCTACATTTTGAATCGAAAGTCTTAGAGCCTCGCAGATGGGCTCATTCGATTCCTCATCAAATTCTACAGTTAGCATTCCCCGAAGGTAAATTTGCTGTACGAGCTTCCGTTTCCGAGATATTTGACAAAAACCGTACAGATATGAAAAATTATGTGGTTCAATCGGCTACATTTTGAATCGAAAGTCGTAGAGCCTCGCAGATGGGCTCATTCGATTCCTCATCAAATTCTACAGTTAGCATTCCCCGAAGGTAAATTTGCTGTACGAGCTTCCGTTTCCGAGATATTTGACAAAAACCGTACAGATTTGAAAAATGATGTGTCAAATGTCCTTGAAATCGGACAAAAACCGTACAGATATGAAAAATTATGTGGTTTAAACGGCTATAAATTTTGAATCGAAAGTCGTAGAGCCTCGCAGATGGGCTCCTTCTACTCCTCATCAAATTCTACAGTTAGCATTCCCCAAAGGTAAATTTGCTGTACGAGCTTCCGTTTCCGAGATATTTGACAAAAACCGTACAGATTTGAAAAATGATGTGTCAAATGTCCTTGAAATCGGACAAAAACCGTACAGATATGAAAAATTATGTGGTTCAAACGGCTATAAATTTTGAATCGAAAGTCGTAGAGCCTCGCAGATGGGCTCATTCTACTCCTCATCAAATTCTACAGTTAGCATTCCCCAAAGGTAAATTTGCTGTACGAGCTTCCGTTTCCGAGATATTTGACAAAAAACGTACAGATTTGAAAAATGATGTGTCAAATGTCCTTGAAATCGGACAAAAACCGTACAGATATGAAAAATTATGTGGTTCAATCGGCTACATTTTGAATCGAAAGTCGTAGAGCCTCGCAGATGGGCTCATTCGATTCCTCATCAAATTCTACAGTTAGCATTCCCCAAAGGTAAATTTGCTGTACGAGCTTCCGTTTCTGAGATATTTGACAAAAACCGTACAGATTTGAAAAATGATGTGTCAAATGTCCTTGAAATCGGACAAAAACCGTACAGATATGAAAAATTATGTGGTTCAATCGGCTACATTTTGAATCGAAAGTCGTAGAGCCTCGCAGATGGGCTCATTCGATTCCTCATCAAATTCTACAGTTAGCATTCCCCGAAGGTAAATTTGCTGTACGAGCTTCCGTTTCCGAGATATTTGACAAAAACCGTACAGATATGAAAAATGATGTGGTTCAAACGGCTATAACTTTTAAATCGAAAGTCGTAGAGCCTCGCAGATTGGCTCATTCTACTCCTCATCAAATTCTACAGTTAGCATTCCCCAAAGGTAAATTTGCTGTACGAGCTTCCGTTTCCGAGATATTTGACAAAAACCGTACAGATTTGAAAAATGATGTGTCAAATGTCCTTGAAATCGGACAAAAACCGTACAGATATGAAAAATGATGTGGTTCAATCGGCTACATTTTGAATCGAAAGTCGTAGAGCCTCGCAGATGGGCTCATTCGATTCCTCATCAAATTCTACAGTTAGCATTCCCTGAAGGTAAATTTGCTGTACGAGCTTCCGTTTCCGAGATATTTGACAAAAACCGTACAGATATGAAAAATGATGTGGTTCAAACGGCTATAACTTTTAAATCGAAAGTCGTAGAGCCTCGCAGATTGGCTCATTCTACTCCTCATCAAATTCTACAGTTAGCATTCCCCAAAGGTAAATTTGCTGTACGAGCTTCCGTTTCCGAGATATTTGACAAAAAACGTACAGATTTGAAAAATGATGTGTCAAATGTCCTTGAAATCGGACAAAAACCGTACAGATATGAAAAATTACGTGGTTCAATCGGCTACATTTTGAATCGAAAGTCGTAGAGCCTCGCAGATGGGCTCATTCGATTCCTCATCAAATTCTACAGTTAGCATTCCCCAAAGGTAAATTTGCTGTACGAGCTTCCGTTTCTGAGATATTTGACAAAAACCGTACAGATTTGAAAAATGATGTGTCAAATGTCCTTGAAATCGGACAAAAACCGTACAGATATGAAAAATGATGTGGTTCAATCGGCTACATTTTGAATCGAAAGTCGTAGAGCCTCGCAGATGGGCTCATTCGATTCCTCATCAAATTCTACAGTTAGCATTCCCCGAAGGTAAATTTGCTGTACGAGCTTCCGTTTCCGAGATATTTGACAAAAACCGTACAGATATGAAAAATGATGTGGTTCAAACGGCTATAACTTTTAAATCGAAAGTCGTAGAGCCTCGCAGATTGGCTCATTCTACTCCTCATCAAATTCTACAGTTAGCATTCCCCAAAGGTAAATTTGCTGTACGAGCTTCCGTTTCCGAGATATTTGACAAAAACCGTACAGATTTGAAAAATGATGTGTCAAATGTCCTTGAAATCGGACAAAAACCGTACAGATATGAAAAATTATGTGGTTCAAACGGCTATAAATTTTGAATCGAAAGTCGTAGAGCCTCGCAGATGGGCTCATTCTACTCCTCATCAAATTCTACAGTTAGCATTCCCCAAAGGTAAATTTGCTGTACGAGCTTCCGTTTCCGAGATATTTGACAAAAAACGTACAGATTTGAAAAATGATGTGTCAAATGTCCTTGAAATCGGACAAAAACCGTACAGATATGAAAAATTATGTGGTTCAATCGGCTACATTTTGAATCGAAAGTCGTAGAGCCTCGCAGATGGGCTCATTCGATTCCTCATCAAATTCTACAGTTAGCATTCCCCAAAGGTAAATTTGCTGTACGAGCTTCCGTTTCCGAGATATTTGACAAAAACCGTACAGATTTGAAAAATGATGTGTCAAATGTCCTTGAAATCGGACAAAAACCGTACAGATATGAAAAATGATGTGGTTCAATCGGCTACATTTTGAATCGAAAGTCGTAGAGCCTCGCAGATGGGCTCATTCTACTCCTCATCAAATTCTACAGTTAGCATTCCCCAAAGGTAAATTTGCTGTACGAGCTTCCGTTTCCGAGATATTTGACAAAAACCGTACAGATTTGAAAAATGATGTGTCAAATGTCCTTGAAATCGGACAAAAAACGTACAGATATGAAAAATTATGTGGTTCAATCGGCTACATTTTGAATCGAAAGTCGTAGAGCCTCGCAGATGGGCTCATTCGATTCGTCATCAAATTCTACAGTTAGCATTCCCCAAAGGTAAATTTGCTGTACGAGCTTCCGTTTCCGAGATATTTGACAAAAAACGTACAGATTTGAAAAATGATGTGTCAAATGTCCTTGAAATCGGACAAAAACCGTACAGATATGAAAAATGATGTGGTTCAAACGGCTATAACTTTTAAATCGAAAGTCGTAGAGCCTCGCAGATTGGCTCATTCTACTCCTCATCAAATTCTACAGTTAGCATTCCCCAAAGGTAAATTTGCTGTACGAGCTTCCGTTTCCGAGATATTTGACAAAAACCGTACAGATTTGAAAAATGATGTGTCAAATGTCCTTGAAATCGGACAAAAACCGTACAGATATGAAAAATGATGTGGTTCAATCGGCTACATTTTGAATCGAAAGTCGTAGAGCCTCGCAGATGGGCTCATTCGATTCCTCATCAAATTCTACAGTTAGCATTCCCCGAAGGTAAATTTGCTGTACGAGCTTCCGTTTCCGAGATATTTGACAAAAACCGTACAGATTTGAAAAATGATGTGTCAAATGTCCTTGAAATCGGACAAAAACCGTACAGATATGAAAAATTATGTGGTTCAAACGGCTATAAATTTTGAATCGAAAGTCGTAGAGCCTCGCAGATGGGCTCATTCTACTCCTCATCAAATTCTACAGTTAGCATTCCCCAAAGGTAAATTTGCTGTACGAGCTTCCGTTTCCGAGATATTTGACAAAAAACGTACAGATTTGAAAAATGATGTGTCAAATGTCCTTGAAATCGGACAAAAACCGTACAGATATGAAAAATTATGTGGTTCAATCGGCTACATTTTGAATCGAAAGTCGTAGAGCCTCGCAGATGGGCTCATTCGATTCCTCATCAAATTCTACAGTTAGCATTCCCCAAAGGTAAATTTGCTGTACGAGCTTCCGTTTCTGAGATATTTGACAAAAACCGTACAGATTTGAAAAATGATGTGTCAAATGTCCTTGAAATCGGACAAAAACCGTACAGATATGAAAAATTATGTGGTTCAATCGGCTACATTTTGAATCGAAAGTCGTAGAGCCTCGCAGATGGGCTCATTCGATTCCTCATCAAATTCTACAGTTAGCATTCCCTGAAGGTAAATTTGCTGTACGAGCTTCCGTTTCCGAGATATTTGACAAAAACCGTACAGATATGAAAAATGATGTGGTTCAAACGGCTATAACTTTTAAATCGAAAGTCGTAGAGCCTCGCAGATTGGCTCATTCTACTCCTCATCAAATTCTACAGTTAGCATTCCCCAAAGGTAAATTTGCTGTACGAGCTTCCGTTTCCGAGATATTTGACAAAAAACGTACAGATTTGAAAAATGATGTGTCAAATGTCCTTGAAATCGGACAAAAACCGTACAGATATGAAAAATTACGTGGTTCAATCGGCTACATTTTGAATCGAAAGTCGTAGAGCCTCGCAGATGGGCTCATTCGATTCCTCATCAAATTCTACAGTTAGCATTCCCCAAAGGTAAATTTGCTGTACGAGCTTCTGTTTCTGAGATATTTGACAAAAACCGTACAGATTTGAAAAATGATGTGTCAAATGTCCTTGAAATCGGACAAAAACCGTACAGATATGAAAAATGATGTGGTTCAATCGGCTACATTTTGAATCGAAAGTCGTAGAGCCTCGCAGATGGGCTCATTCGATTCCTCATCAAATTCTACAGTTAGCATTCCCCGAAGGTAAATTTGCTGTACGAGCTTCCGTTTCCGAGATATTTGACAAAAACCGTACAGATATGAAAAATGATGTGGTTCAAACGGCTATAACTTTTAAATCGAAAGTCGTAGAGCCTCGCAGATTGGCTCATTCTACTCCTCATCAAATTCTACAGTTAGCATTCCCCAAAGGTAAATTTGCTGTACGAGCTTCCGTTTCCGAGATATTTGACAAAAACCGTACAGATTTGAAAAATGATGTGTCAAATGTCCTTGAAATCGGACAAAAACCGTACAGATATGAAAAATTATGTGGTTCAAACGGCTATAAATTTTGAATCGAAAGTCGTAGAGCCTCGCAGATGGGCTCATTCTACTCCTCATCAAATTCTACAGTTAGCATTCCCCAAAGGTAAATTTGCTGTACGAGCTTCCGTTTCCGAGATATTTGACAAAAAACGTACAGATTTGAAAAATGATGTGTCAAATGTCCTTGAAATCGGACAAAAACCGTACAGATATGAAAAATTATGTGGTTCAATCGGCTACATTTTGAATCGAAAGTCGTAGAGCCTCGCAGATGGGCTCATTCGATTCCTCATCAAATTCTACAGTTAGCATTCCCCAAAGGTAAATTTGCTGTACGAGCTTCCGTTTCCGAGATATTTGACAAAAACCGTACAGATTTGAAAAATGATGTGTCAAATGTCCTTGAAATCGGACAAAAACCGTACAGATATGAAAAATGATGTGGTTCAATCGGCTACATTTTGAATCGAAAGTCGTAGAGCCTCGCAGATGGGCTCATTCTACTCCTCATCAAATTCTACAGTTAGCATTCCCCAAAGGTAAATTTGCTGTACGAGCTTCCGTTTCCGAGATATTTGACAAAAAACGTACAGATTTGAAAAATGATGTGTCAAATGTCCTTGAAATCGGACAAAAACCGTACAGATATGAAAAATTATGTGGTTCAATCGGCTACATTTTGAATCGAAAGTCGTAGAGCCTCGCAGATGGGCTCATTCGATTCCTCATCAAATTCTACAGTTAGCATTCCCCAAAGGTAAATTTGCTGTACGAGCTTCCGTTTCTGAGATATTTGACAAAAACCGTACAGATTTGAAAAATGATGTGTCAAATGTCCTTGAAATCGGACAAAAACCGTACAGATATGAAAAATTATGTGGTTCAATCGGCTACATTTTGAATCGAAAGTCGTAGAGCCTCGCAGATGGGCTCATTCGATTCCTCATCAAATTCTACAGTTAGCATTCCCTGAAGGTAAATTTGCTGTACGAGCTTCCGTTTCCGAGATATTTGACAAAAACCGTACAGATATGAAAAATGATGTGGTTCAAACGGCTATAACTTTTAAATCGAAAGTCGTAGAGCCTCGCAGATTGGCTCATTCTACTCCTCATCAAATTCTACAGTTAGCATTCCCCAAAGGTAAATTTGCTGTACGAGCTTCCGTTTCCGAGATATTTGACAAAAAACGTACAGATTTGAAAAATGATGTGTCAAATGTCCTTGAAATCGGACAAAAACCGTACAGATATGAAAAATTACGTGGTTCAATCGGCTACATTTTGAATCGAAAGTCGTAGAGCCTCGCAGATGGGCTCATTCGATTCCTCATCAAATTCTACAGTTAGCATTCCCCAAAGGTAAATTTGCTGTACGAGCTTCCGTTTCTGAGATATTTGACAAAAACCGTACAGATTTGAAAAATGATGTGTCAAATGTCCTTGAAATCGGACAAAAACCGTACAGATATGAAAAATGATGTGGTTCAATCGGCTACATTTTGAATCGAAAGTCGTAGAGCCTCGCAGATGGGCTCATTCGATTCCTCATCAAATTCTACAGTTAGCATTCCCCGAAGGTAAATTTGCTGTACGAGCTTCCGTTTCCGAGATATTTGACAAAAACCGTACAGATATGAAAAATGATGTGGTTCAAACGGCTATAACTTTTAAATCGAAAGTCGTAGAGCCTCGCAGATTGGCTCATTCTACTCCTCATCAAATTCTACAGTTAGCATTCCCCAAAGGTAAATTTGCTGTACGAGCTTCCGTTTCCGAGATATTTGACAAAAACCGTACAGATTTGAAAAATGATGTGTCAAATGTCCTTGAAATCGGACAAAAACCGTACAGATATGAAAAATTATGTGGTTCAAACGGCTATAAATTTTGAATCGAAAGTCGTAGAGCCTCGCAGATGGGCTCATTCTACTCCTCATCAAATTCTACAGTTAGCATTCCCCAAAGGTAAATTTGCTGTACGAGCTTCCGTTTCCGAGATATTTGACAAAAAACGTACAGATTTGAAAAATGATGTGTCAAATGTCCTTGAAATCGGACAAAAACCGTACAGATATGAAAAATTATGTGGTTCAATCGGCTACATTTTGAATCGAAAGTCGTAGAGCCTCGCAGATGGGCTCATTCTACTCCTCATCAAATTCTACAGTTAGCATTCCCCAAAGGTAAATTTGCTGTACGAGCTTCCGTTTCCGAGATATTTGACAAAAACCGTACAGATTTGAAAAATGATGTGTCAAATGTCCTTGAAATCGGACAAAAAACGTACAGATATGAAAAATTATGTGGTTCAATCGGCTACATTTTGAATCGAAAGTCGTAGAGCCTCGCAGATGGGCTCATTCGATTCCTCATCAAATTCTACAGTTAGCATTCCCCAAAGGTAAATTTGCTGTACGAGCTTCCGTTTCCGAGATATTTGACAAAAAACGTACAGATTTGAAAAATGATGTGTCAAATGTCCTTGAAATCGGACAAAAACCGTACAGATATGAAAAATTATGTGGTTCAATCGGCTACATTTTGAATCGAAAGTCGTAGAGCCTCGCAGATGGGCTCATTCGATTCCTCATCAAATTCTACAGTTAGCATTCCCCAAAGGTAAATTTGCTGTACGAGCTTCCGTTTCTGAGATATTTGACAAAAACCGTACAGATTTGAAAAATGATGTGTCAAATGTCCTTGAAATCGGACAAAAACCGTACAGATATGAAACATTATGTGGTTCAATCGGCTACATTTTGAATCGAAAGTCGTAGAGCCTCGCAGATGGGCTCATTCGATTCCTCATCAAATTCTACAGTTAGCATTCCCTGAAGGTAAATTTGCTGTACGAGCTTCCGTTTCCGAGATATTTGACAAAAAACGTACAGATATGAAAAATGATGTGGTTCAAACGGCTATAACTTTTAAATCGAAAGTCGTAGAGCCTCGCAGATTGGCTCATTCTACTCCTCATCAAATTCTACAGTTAGCATTCCCCAAAGGTAAATTTGCTGTACGAGCTTCCGTTTCCGAGATATTTGACAAAAACCGTACAGATTTGAAAAATGATGTGTCAAATGTCCTTGAAATCGGACAAAAACCGTACAGATATGAAAAATGATGTGGTTCAATCGGCTACATTTTGAATTGAAAGTCGTAGAGCCTCGCAGATGGGCTCATTCTACTCCTCATCAAATTCTACAGTTAGCATTCCCCAAAGGTAAATTTGCTGTACGAGCTTCCATTTCCGAGATATTTGACAAAAACCGTACAGATTTGAAAAATGATGTGTCAAATGTCCTTGAAATCGGACAAAAAACGTACAGATATGAAAAATTATGTGGTTCAATCGGCTACATTTTGAATCGAAAGTCGTAGAGCCTCGCAGATGGGCTCATTCGATTCCTCATCAAATTCTACAGTTAGCATTCCCCAAAGGTAAATTTGCTGTACGAGCTTCCGTTTCCGAGATATTTGACAAAAACCGTACAGATATGAAAAATTATTTGGTTCAATCGGCTACATTTTGAATCGAAAGTCGTAGAGCCTCGCAGATGGGCTCATTCGATTCCTCATCAAATTCTACAGTTAGCATTCCCCGAAGGTAAATTTGCTGTACGAGCTTCCGTTTCCGAGATATTTGACAAAAACCGTACAGATATGAAAAATTATGTGGTTCAAACGGCTATAACTTTTGAATCGAAAGTCGTAGAGCCTCGCAGATTGGCTCATTCTACTCCTCATCAAATTCTACAGTTAGCATTCCCCAAAGGTAAATTTGCTGTACGAGCTTCCGTTTCCGAGATATTTGACAAAAACCGTACAGATTTGAAAAATGATGTGTCAAATGTCCTTGAAATCGGACAAAAACCATACAGATATGAAAAATGATGTGGTTCAATCGGCTACATTTTGAATCGAAAGTCGTAGAGCCTCGCAGATGGGCTCATTCTACTCCTCATCAAATTCTACAGTTAGCATTCCCCAAAGGTAAATTTGCTGTACGAGCTTCCGTTTCCGAGATATTTGACAAAAACCGTACAGATTTGAAAAATGATGTGTCAAATGTCCTTGAAATCGGACAAAAAACGTACAGATATGAAAAATTATGTGGTTCAATCGGCTACATTTTGAATCGAAAGTCGTAGAGCCTCGCAGATGGGCTCATTCGATTCCTCATCAAATTCTACAGTTAGCATTCCCCAAAGGTAAATTTGCTGTACGAGCTTCCGTTTCCGAGATATTTGACAAAAACCGTACAGATATGAAAAATTATTTGGTTCAATCGGCTACATTTTGAATCGAAAGTCGTAGAGCCTCGCAGATGGGCTCATTCGATTCCTCATCAAATTCTACAGTTAGCATTCCCCGAAGGTAAATTTGCTGTACGAGCTTCCGTTTCCGAGATATTTGACAAAAACCGTACAGATATGAAAAATTATGTGGTTCAAACGGCTATAACTTTTGAATCGAAAGTCGTAGAGCCTCGCAGATTGGCTCATTCTACTCCTCATCAAATTCTACAGTTAGCATTCCCCAAAGGTAAATTTGCTGTACGAGCTTCCGTTTCCGAGATATTTGACAAAAACCGTACAGATTTGAAAAATGATGTGTCAAATGTCCTTGAAATCGGACAAAAACCATACAGATATGAAAAATGATGTGGTTCAATCGGCTACATTTTGAATCGAAAGTCGTAGAGCCTCGCAGATGGGCTCATTCTACTCCTCATCAAATTCTACAGTTAGCATTCCCCAAAGGTAAATTTGCTGTACGAGCTTCCGTTTCCGAGATATTTGACAAAAACCGTACAGATTTGAAAAATGATGTGTCAAATGTCCTTGAAATCGGACAAAAAACGTACAGATATGAAAAATTATGTGGTTCAATCGGCTACATTTTGAATCGAAAGTCGTAGAGCCTCGCAGATGGGCTCATTCGATTCCTCATCAAATTCTACAGTTAGCATTCCCCAAAGGTAAATTTGCTGTACGAGCTTCCGTTTCCGAGATATTTGACAAAAACCGTACAGATATGAAAAATTATTTGGTTCAATCGGCTACATTTTGAATCGAAAGTCGTAGAGCCTCGCAGATGGGCTCATTCGATTCCTCATCAAATTCTACAGTTAGCATTCCCCGAAGGTAAATTTGCTGTACGAGCTTCCGTTTCCGAGATATTTGACAAAAACCGTACAGATATGAAAAATTATGTGGTTCAAACGGCTATAACTTTTGAATCGAAAGTCGTAGAGCCTCGCAGATTGGCTCATTCTACTCCTCATCAAATTCTACAGTTAGCATTCCCCAAAGGTAAATTTGCTGTACGAGCTTCCGTTTCCGAGAAATTTGACAAAAACCGTACAGATTTGAAAAATGATGTGTCAAATGTCCTTGAAATCGGACAAAAACCATACAGATATGAAAAATGATGTGGTTCAATCGGCTACATTTTGAATCGAAAGTCGTAGAGCCTCGCAGATGGGCTCATTCTACTCCTCATCAAATTCTACAGTTAGCATTCCCCAAAGGTAAATTTGCTGTACGAGCTTCCGTTTCCGAGATATTTGACAAAAACCGTACAGATTTGAAAAATGATGTGTCAAATGTCCTTGAAATCGGACAAAAAACGTACAGATATGAAAAATTATGTGGTTCAATCGGCTACATTTTGAATCGAAAGTCGTAGAGCCTCGCAGATGGGCTCATTCGATTCCTCATCAAATTCTACAGTTAGCATTCCCCAAAGGTAAATTTGCTGTACGAGCTTCCGTTTCCGAGATATTTGACAAAAACCGTACAGATATGAAAAATTATGTGGTTCAATCGGCTACATTTTGAATCGAAAGTCGTAGAGCCTCGCAGATGGGCTCATTCGATTCCTCATCAAATTCTACAGTTAGCATTCCCCGAAGGTAAATTTGCTGTACGAGCTTCCGTTTCCGAGATATTTGACAAAAACCGTACAGATTTGAAAAATGATGTGTCAAATGTCCTTGAAATCGGACAAAAACCGTACAGATATGAAAAATTATGTGGTTCAAACGGCTATAAATTTTGAATCGAAAGTCGTAGAGCCTCGCAGATGGGCTCATTCTACTCCTCATCAAATTCTACAGTTAGCATTCCCCAAAGGTAAATTTGCTGTACGAGCTTCCGTTTCCGAGATATTTGACAAAAAACGTACAGATTTGAAAAATGATGTGTCAAATGTCCTTGAAATCGGACAAAAACCGTACAGATATGAAAAATTATGTGGTTCAATCGGCTACATTTTGAATCGAAAGTCGTAGAGCCTCGCAGATGGGCTCATTCGATTCCTCATCAAATTCTACAGTTAGCATTCCCCAAAGGTAAATTTGCTGTACGAGCTTCCGTTTCTGAGATATTTGACAAAAACCGTACAGATTTGAAAAATGATGTGTCAAATGTCCTTGAAATCGGACAAAAACCGTACAGATATGAAAAATTATGTGGTTCAATCGGCTACATTTTGAATCGAAAGTCGTAGAGCCTCGCAGATGGGCTCATTCGATTCCTCATCAAATTCTACAGTTAGCATTCCCTGAAGGTAAATTTGCTGTACGAGCTTCCGTTTCCGAGATATTTGACAAAAACCGTACAGATATGAAAAATGATGTGGTTCAAACGGCTATAACTTTTAAATCGAAAGTCGTAGAGCCTCGCAGATTGGCTCATTCTACTCCTCATCAAATTCTACAGTTAGCATTCCCCAAAGGTAAATTTGCTGTACGAGCTTCCGTTTCCGAGATATTTGACAAAAACCGTACAGATTTGAAAAATGATGTGTCAAATGTCCTTGAAATCGGACAAAAACCGTACAGATATGAAAAATGATGTGGTTCAATCGGCTACATTTTGAATTGAAAGTCGTAGAGCCTCGCAGATGGGCTCATTCTACTCCTCATCAAATTCTACAGTTAGCATTCCCCAAAGGTAAATTTGCTGTACGAGCTTCCATTTCCGAGATATTTGACAAAAACCGTACAGATTTGAAAAATGATGTGTCAAATGTCCTTGAAATCGGACAAAAAACGTACAGATATGAAAAATTATGTGGTTCAATCGGCTACATTTTGAATCGAAAGTCGTAGAGCCTCGCAGATGGGCTCATTCGATTCCTCATCAAATTCTACAGTTAGCATTCCCCAAAGGTAAATTTGCTGTACGAGCTTCCGTTTCCGAGATATTTGACAAAAACCGTACAGATATGAAAAATTATTTGGTTCAATCGGCTACATTTTGAATCGAAAGTCGTAGAGCCTCGCAGATGGGCTCATTCGATTCCTCATCAAATTCTACAGTTAGCATTCCCCGAAGGTAAATTTGCTGTACGAGCTTCCGTTTCCGAGATATTTGACAAAAACCGTACAGATATGAAAAATTATGTGGTTCAAACGGCTATAACTTTTGAATCAAAAGTCGTAGAGCCTCGCAGATTGGCTCATTCTACTCCTCATCAAATTCTACAGTTAGCATTCCCCAAAGGTAAATTTGCTGTACGAGCTTCCGTTTCCGAGATATTTGACAAAAACCGTACAGATTTGAAAAATGATGTGTCAAATGTCCTTGAAATCGGACAAAAACCGTACAGATATGAAAAATGATGTGGTTCAATCGGCTACATTTTGAATCGAAAGTCGTAGAGCCTCGCAGATGGGCTCATTCGATTCCTCATCAAATTCTACAGTTAGCATTCCCCAAAGGTAAATTTGCTGTACGAGCTTCCGTTTCCGAGATATTTGACAAAAACCGTACAGATATGAAAAATTATGTGGTTCAAACGGCTATAACTTTTGAATCGAAAGTCGTAGAGCCTCGCAGATTGGCTCATTCTACTCCTCATCAAATTCTACAGTTAGCATTCCCCAAAGGTAAATTTGCTGTACGAGCTTCCGTTTCCGAGATATTTGACAAAAACCGTACAGATTTGAAAAATGATGTGTCAAATGTCCTTGAAATCGGACAAAAACCATACAGATATGAAAAATTATGTGGTTCAATCGGCTACATTTTGAATCGAAAGTCGTAGAGCCTCGCAGAGGGGCTCATTCGATTCCTCATCAAATTCTACAGTTAGCATTCCCCAAAGGTACATTTGCTGTACGAGCTTCCGTTTCTGAGATATTTGACAAAAACCGTACAGATTTGAAAAATGATGTGTCAAATGTCCTTGAAATCGGACAAAAACCGTACAGATATGAAAAATTATGTGGTTCAATCGGCTACATTTTGAATCGAAAGTCGTAGAGCCTCGCAGATGGGCTCATTCGATTCCTCATCAAATTCTACAGTTAGCATTCCCCGAAGGTAAATTTGCTGTACGAGCTTCCATTTCCGAGATATTTGACAAAAACCGTACAGATATGAAAAATGATGTGGTTCAAACGGCTATAACTTTTAAATCGAAAGTCGTAGAGCCTCGCAGATTGGCTCATTCTACTCCTCATCAAATTCTACAGTTAGCATTCCCCAAAGGTAAATTTGCTGTACGAGCTTCCGTTTCCGAGATATTTGACAAAAACCGTACAGATTTGAAAAATGATGTGTCAAATGTCCTTGAAATCGGACAAAAACCGTACAGATATGAAAAATGATGTGGTTCAATCGGCTACATTTTGAATCGAAAGTCGTAGAGCCTCGCAGATGGGCTCATTCTACTCCTCATCAAATTCTACAGTTAGCATTCCCCAAAGGTAAATTTGCTGTACGAGCTTCCGTTTCCGAGATATTTGACAAAAACCGTACAGATTTGAAAAATGATGTGTCAAATGTCCTTGAAATTGGACAAAAAACGTACAGATATGAAAAATTATGTGGTTCAATCGGCTACATTTTGAATCGAAAGTCGTAGAGCCTCGCAGATGGGCTCATTCGATTCCTCATCAAATTCTACAGTTAGCATTCCCCGAAGGTAAATTTGCTGTACGAGCTTCCGTTTCCGAGATATTTGACAAAAACCGTACAGATATGAAAAATTATGTGGTTCAAACGGCTATAACTTTTGAATCGAAAGTCGTAGAGCCTCGCAGATTGGCTCATTCTACTCCTCATCAAATTCTACAGTTAGCATTCCTCAAAGGTAAATTTGCTGTACGAGCTTCCGTTTCCGAGATATTTGACAAAAACCGTACAGATTTGAAAAATGATGTGTCAAATGTCCTTGAAATCGGACAAAAACCATACAGATATGAAAAATTATGTGGTTCAATCGGCTACATTTTGAATCGAAAGTCGTAGAGCCTCGCAGAGGGGCTCATTCGATTCCTCATCAAATTCTACAGTTAGCATTCCCCAAAGGTACATTTGCTGTACGAGCTTCCGTTTCTGAGATATTTGACAAAAACCGTACAGATTTGAAAAATGATGTGTCAAATGTCCTTGAAATCGGACAAAAAACGTACAGATATGAAAAATTATGTGGTTCAATCGGCTACATTTTGAATCGAAAGTCGTAGAGCCTCGCAGATGGGCTCATTCGATTCCTCATCAAATTCTACAGTTAGCATTCCCCAAAGGTAAATTTGCTGTACGAGCTTCCGTTTCCGAGATATTTGACAAAAACCGTACAGATATGAAAAATTATTTGGTTCAATCGGCTACATTTTGAATCGAAAGTCGTAGAGCCTCGCAGATGGGCTCATTCGATTCCTCATCAAATTCTACAGTTAGCATTCCCCGAAGGTAAATTTGCTGTACGAGCTTCCGTTTCCGAGATATTTGACAAAAACCGTACAGATATGAAAAATTATGTGGTTCAAACGGCTATAACTTTTGAATCAAAAGTCGTAGAGCCTCGCAGATTGGCTCATTCTACTCCTCATCAAATTCTACAGTTAGCATTCCCCAAAGGTAAATTTGCTGTACGAGCTTCCGTTTCCGAGATATTTGACAAAAACCGTACAGATTTGAAAAATGATGTGTCAAATGTCCTTGAAATCGGACAAAAACCGTACAGATATGAAAAATGATGTGGTTCAATCGGCTACATTTTGAATCGAAAGTCGTAGAGCCTCGCAGATGGGCTCATTCGATTCCTCATCAAATTCTACAGTTAGCATTCCCCAAAGGTAAATTTGCTGTACGAGCTTCCGTTTCCGAGATATTTGACAAAAACCGTACAGATATGAAAAATTATGTGGTTCAAACGGCTATAACTTTTGAATCGAAAGTCGTAGAGCCTCGCAGATTGGCTCATTCTACTCCTCATCAAATTCTACAGTTAGCATTCCCCAAAGGTAAATTTGCTGTACGAGCTTCCGTTTCCGAGATATTTGACAAAAACCGTACAGATTTGAAAAATGATGTGTCAAATGTCCTTGAAATCGGACAAAAACCATACAGATATGAAAAATTATGTGGTTCAATCGGCTACATTTTGAATCGAAAGTCGTAGAGCCTCGCAGAGGGGCTCATTCGATTCCTCATCAAATTCTACAGTTAGCATTCCCCAAAGGTACATTTGCTGTACGAGCTTCCGTTTCTGAGATATTTGACAAAAACCGTACAGATTTGAAAAATGATGTGTCAAATGTCCTTGAAATCGGACAAAAACCGTACAGATATGAAAAATTATGTGGTTCAATCGGCTACATTTTGAATCGAAAGTCGTAGAGCCTCGCAGATGGGCTCATTCGATTCCTCATCAAATTCTACAGTTAGCATTCCCCGAAGGTAAATTTGCTGTACGAGCTTCCATTTCCGAGATATTTGACAAAAACCGTACAGATATGAAAAATGATGTGGTTCAAACGGCTATAACTTTTAAATCGAAAGTCGTAGAGCCTCGCAGATTGGCTCATTCTACTCCTCATCAAATTCTACAGTTAGCATTCCCCAAAGGTAAATTTGCTGTACGAGCTTCCGTTTCCGAGATATTTGACAAAAACCGTACAGATTTGAAAAATGATGTGTCAAATGTCCTTGAAATCGGACAAAAACCGTACAGATATGAAAAATGATGTGGTTCAATCGGCTACATTTTGAATCGAAAGTCGTAGAGCCTCGCAGATGGGCTCATTCTACTCCTCATCAAATTCTACAGTTAGCATTCCCCAAAGGTAAATTTGCTGTACGAGCTTCCGTTTCCGAGATATTTGACAAAAACCGTACAGATTTGAAAAATGATGTGTCAAATGTCCTTGAAATTGGACAAAAAACGTACAGATATGAAAAATTATGTGGTTCAATCGGCTACATTTTGAATCGAAAGTCGTAGAGCCTCGCAGATGGGCTCATTCGATTCCTCATCAAATTCTACAGTTAGCATTCCCCGAAGGTAAATTTGCTGTACGAGCTTCCGTTTCCGAGATATTTGACAAAAACCGTACAGATATGAAAAATTATGTGGTTCAAACGGCTATAACTTTTGAATCGAAAGTCGTAGAGCCTCGCAGATTGGCTCATTCTACTCCTCATCAAATTCTACAGTTAGCATTCCCCAAAGGTAAATTTGCTGTACGAGCTTCCGTTTCCGAGATATTTGACAAAAACCGTACAGATTTGAAAAATGATGTGTCAAATGTCCTTGAAATCGGACAAAAACCATACAGATATGAAAAATTATGTGGTTCAATCGGCTACATTTTGAATCGAAAGTCGTAGAGCCTCGCAGAGGGGCTCATTCGATTCCTCATCAAATTCTACAGTTAGCATTCCCCAAAGGTACATTTGCTGTACGAGCTTCCGTTTCTGAGATATTTGACAAAAACCGTACAGATTTGAAAAATGATGTGTCAAATGTCCTTGAAATCGGACAAAAAACGTACAGATATGAAAAATTATGTGGTTCAATCGGCTACATTTTGAATCGAAAGTCGTAGAGCCTCGCAGATGGGCTCATTCGATTCCTCATCAAATTCTACAGTTAGCATTCCCCAAAGGTAAATTTGCTGTACGAGCTTCCGTTTCCGAGATATTTGACAAAAACCGTACAGATATGAAAAATGATGTGGTTCAAACGGCTATAACTTTTAAATCGAAAGTCGTAGAGCCTCGCAGATTGGCTCATTCTACTCCTCATCAAATTCTACAGTTAGCATTCCCCAAAGGTAAATTTGCTGTACGAGCTTCCGTTTCCGAGATATTTGACAAAAACCGTACAGATTTGAAAAATGATGTGTCAAATGTCCTTGAAATCGGACAAAAACCGTACAGATATGAAAAATGATGTGGTTGAATCGGCTACATTTTGAATCGAAAGTCGTAGAGCCTCGCAGATGGGCTCATTCTACTCCTCATCAAATTCTACAGTTAGCATTCCCCAAAGGTAAATTTGCTGTACGAGCTTCCGTTTCCGAGATATTTGACAAAAACCGTACAGATTTGAAAAATGATGTGTCAAATGTCCTTGAAATCGGACAAAAAACGTACAGATATGAAAAATTATGTGGTTCAATCGGCTACATTTTGAATCGAAAGTCGTAGAGCCTCGCAGATGGGCTCATTCGATTCCTCATCAAATTCTACAGTTAGCATTCCCCAAAGGTAAATTTGCTGTACGAGCTTCCGTTTCCGAGATATTTGACAAAAACCGTACAGATATGAAAAATTATTTGGTTCAATCGGCTACATTTTGAATCGAAAGTCGTAGAGCCTCGCAGATGGGCTCATTCGATTCCTCATCAAATTCTACAGTTAGCATTCCCCGAAGGTAAATTTGCTGTACGAGCTTCCGTTTCCGAGATATTTGACAAAAACCGTACAGATATGAAAAATTATGTGGTTCAAACGGCTATAACTTTTGAATCGAAAGTCGTAGAGCCTCGCAGATGGGCTCATTCGATTCCTCATCAAATTCTACAGTTAGCATTCCCCAAAGGTAAATTTGCTGTACGAGCTTCCGTTTCCGAGATATTTGACAAAAACCGTACAGATATGAAAAATGATGTGGTTCAAACGGCTATAACTTTTAAATCGAAAGTCGTAGAGCCTCGCAGATTGGCTCATTCTACTCCTCATCAAATTCTACAGTTAGCATTCCCCAAAGGTAAATTTGCTGTACGAGCTTCCGTTTCCGAGATATTTGACAAAAACCGTACAGATTTGAAAAATGATGTGTCAAATGTCCTTGAAATCGGACAAAAACCGTACAGATATGAAAAATGATGTGGTTGAATCGGCTACATTTTGAATCGAAAGTCGTAGAGCCTCGCAGATGGGCTCATTCTACTCCTCATCAAATTCTACAGTTAGCATTCCCCAAAGGTAAATTTGCTGTACGAGCTTCCGTTTCCGAGATATTTGACAAAAACCGTACAGATTTGAAAAATGATGTGTCAAATGTCCTTGAAATCGGACAAAAAACGTACAGATATGAAAAATTATGTGGTTCAATCGGCTACATTTTGAATCGAAAGTCGTAGAGCCTCGCAGATGGGCTCATTCGATTCCTCATCAAATTCTACAGTTAGCATTCCCCAAAGGTAAATTTGCTGTACGAGCTTCCGTTTCCGAGATATTTGACAAAAACCGTACAGATATGAAAAATTATTTGGTTCAATCGGCTACATTTTGAATCGAAAGTCGTAGAGCCTCGCAGATGGGCTCATTCGATTCCTCATCAAATTCTACAGTTAGCATTCCCCGAAGGTAAATTTGCTGTACGAGCTTCCGTTTCCGAGATATTTGACAAAAACCGTACAGATATGAAAAATTATGTGGTTCAAACGGCTATAACTTTTGAATCGAAAGTCGTAGAGCCTCGCAGATTGGCTCATTCTACTCCTCATCAAATTCTACAGTTAGCATTCCACAAAGGTAAATTTGCTGTACGAGCTTCCGTTTCCGAGATATTTGACAAAAACCGTACAGATTTGAAAAATGATGTGTCAAATGTCCTTGAAATCGGACAAAAACCATACAGATATGAAAAATGATGTGGTTCAATCGGCTACATTTTGAATCGAAAGTCGTAGAGCCTCGCAGATGGGCTCATTCTACTCCTCATCAAATTCTACAGTTAGCATTCCCCAAAGGTAAATTTGCTGTACGAGCTTCCGTTTCCGAGATATTTGACAAAAACCGTACAGATTTGAAAAATGATGTGTCAAATGTCCTTGAAATCGGACAAAAAACGTACAGATATGAAAAATTATGTGGTTCAATCGGCTACATTTTGAATCGAAAGTCGTAGAGCCTCGCAGATGGGCTCATTCGATTCCTCATCAAATTCTACAGTTAGCATTCCCCAAAGGTAAATTTGCTGTACGAGCTTCCGTTTCCGAGATATTTGACAAAAACCGTACAGATATGAAAAATTATTTGGTTCAATCGGCTACATTTTGAATCGAAAGTCTTAGAGCCTCGCAGATGGGCTCATTCGATTCCTCATCAAATTCTACAGTTAGCATTCCCCGAAGGTAAATTTGCTGTACGAGCTTCCGTTTCCGAGATATTTGACAAAAACCGTACAGATATGAAAAATTATGTGGTTCAATCGGCTACATTTTGAATCGAAAGTCGTAGAGCCTCGCAGATGGGCTCATTCGATTCCTCATCAAATTCTACAGTTAGCATTCCCCGAAGGTAAATTTGCTGTACGAGCTTCCGTTTCCGAGATATTTGACAAAAACCGTACAGATTTGAAAAATGATGTGTCAAATGTCCTTGAAATCGGACAAAAACCGTACAGATATGAAAAATTATGTGGTTCAAACGGCTATAAATTTTGAATCGAAAGTCGTAGAGCCTCGCAGATGGGCTCATTCTACTCCTCATCAAATTCTACAGTTAGCATTCCCCAAAGGTAAATTTGCTGTACGAGCTTCCGTTTCCGAGATATTTGACAAAAACCGTACAGATTTGAAAAATGATGTGTCAAATGTCCTTGAAATCGGACAAAAACCGTACAGATATGAAAAATTATGTGGTTCAAACGGCTATAAATTTTGAATCGAAAGTCGTAGAGCCTCGCAGATGGGCTCATTCTACTCCTCATCAAATTCTACAGTTAGCATTCCCCAAAGGTAAATTTGCTGTACGAGCTTCCGTTTCCGAGATATTTGACAAAAACCGTACAGATTTGAAAAATGATGTGTCAAATGTCCTTGAAATCGGACAAAAAACGTACAGATATGAAAAATTATGTGGTTCAATCGGCTACATTTTGAATCGAAAGTCGTAGAGCCTCGCAGATGGGCTCATTCGATTCCTCATCAAATTCTACAGTTAGCATTCCCCAAAGGTAAATTTGCTGTACGAGCTTCCGTTTCTGAGATATTTGACAAAAACCGTACAGATTTGAAAAATGATGTGTCAAATGTCCTTGAAATCGGACAAAAACCGTACAGATATGAAAAATTATGTGGTTCAATCGGCTACATTTTGAATCGAAAGTCGTAGAGCCTCGCAGATGGGCTCATTGGATTCCTCATCAAATTCTACAGTTAGCATTCCCTGAAGGTAAATTTGCTGTACGAGCTTCCGTTTCCGAGATATTTGACAAAAACCGTACAGATATGAAAAATGATGTGGTTCAAACGGCTATAACTTTTAAATCGAAAGTCGTAGAGCCTCGCAGATTGGCTCATTCTACTCCTCATCAAATTCTACAGTTAGCATTCCCCAAAGGTAAATTTGCTGTACGAGCTTCCGTTTCCGAGATATTTGACAAAAACCGTACAGATTTGAAAAATGATGTGTCAAATGTCCTTGAAATCGGACAAAAACCGTACAGATATGAAAAATGATGTGGTTCAATCGGCTACATTTTGAATCGAAAGTCGTAGAGCCTCGCAGATGGGCTCATTCTACTCCTCATCAAATTCTACAGTTAGCATTCCCCAAAGGTAAATTTGCTGTACGAGCTTCCGTTTCCGAGATATTTGACAAAAACCGTACAGATTTGAAAAATGATGTGTCAAATGTCCTTGAAATCGGACAAAAAACGTACAGATATGAAAAATTATGTGGTTCAATCGGCTACATTTTGAATCGAAAGTCGTAGAGCCTCGCAGATGGGCTCATTCGATTCCTCATCAAATTCTACAGTTAGCATTCCCCAAAGGTAAATTTGCTGTACGAGCTTCCGTTTCCGAGATATTTGACAAAAACCGTACAGATATGAAAAATTATTTGGTTCAATCGGCTACATTTTGAATCGAAAGTCGTAGAGCCTCGCAGATGGGCTCATTCGATTCCTCATCAAATTCTACAGTTAGCATTCCCCGAAGGTAAATTTGCTGTACGAGCTTCCGTTTCCGAGATATTTGACAAAAACCGTACAGATATGAAAAATTATGTGGTTCAAACGGCTATAACTTTTGAATCGAAAGTCGTAGAGCCTCGCAGATTGGCTCATTCTACTCCTCATCAAATTCTACAGTTAGCATTCCCCAAAGGTAAATTTGCTGTACGAGCTTCCGTTTCCGAGATATTTGACAAAAACCGTACAGATTTGAAAAATGATGTGTCAAATGTCCTTGAAATCGGACAAAAACCGTACAGATATGAAAAATGATGTGGTTCAATCGGCTACATTTTGAATCGAAAGTCGTAGAGCCTCGCAGATGGGCTCATTCTACTCCTCATCAAATTCTACAGTTAGCATTCCCCAAAGGTAAATTTGCTGTACGAGCTTCCGTTTCCGAGATATTTGACAAAAACCGTACAGATTTGAAAAATGATGTGTCAAATGTCCTTGAAATCGGACAAAAAACGTACAGATATGAAAAATTATGTGGTTCAATCGGCTACATTTTGAATCGAAAGTCGTAGAGCCTCGCAGATGGGCTCATTCGATTCCTCATCAAATTCTACAGTTAGCATTCCCCAAAGGTAAATTTGCTGTACGAGCTTCCGTTTCCGAGATATTTGACAAAAACCGTACAGATATGAAAAATTATTTGGTTCAATCGGCTACATTTTGAATCGAAAGTCGTAGAGCCTCGCAGATGGGCTCATTCGATTCCTCATCAAATTCTACAGTTAGCATTCCCCGAAGGTAAATTTGCTGTACGAGCTTCCGTTTCCGAGATATTTGACAAAAACCGTACAGATATGAAAAATTATGTGGTTCAAACGGCTATAACTTTTGAATCGAAAGTCGTAGAGCCTCGCAGATTGGCTCATTCTACTCCTCATCAAATTCTACAGTTAGCATTCCACAAAGGTAAATTTGCTGTACGAGCTTCCGTTTCCGAGATATTTGACAAAAACCGTACAGATTTGAAAAATGATGTGTCAAATGTCCTTGAAATCGGACAAAAACCATACAGATATGAAAAATGATGTGGTTCAATCGGCTACATTTTGAATCGAAAGTCGTAGAGCCTCGCAGATGGGCTCATTTTACTCCTCATCAAATTCTACAGTTAGCATTCCCCAAAGGTAAATTTGCTGTACGAGCTTCCGTTTCCGAGATATTTGACAAAAACCGTACAGATTTGAAAAATGATGTGTCAAATGTCCTTGAAATCGGACAAAAAACATACAGATATGAAAAATTATGTGGTTCAATCGGCTACATTTTGAATCGAAAGTCGTAGAGCCTCGCAGATGGGCTCATTCGATTCCTCATCAAATTCTACAGTTAGCATTCCCCAAAGGTAAATTTGCTGTACGAGCTTCCGTTTCCGAGATATTTGACAAAAACCGTACAGATATGAAAAATTATTTGGTTCAATCGGCTACATTTTGAATCGAAAGTCTTAGAGCCTCGCAGATGGGCTCATTCGATTCCTCATCAAATTCTACAGTTAGCATTCCCCGAAGGTAAATTTGCTGTACGAGCTTCCGTTTCCGAGATATTTGACAAAAACCGTACAGATATGAAAAATGATGTGGTTCAATCGGCTACATTTTGAATCGAAAGTCGTAGAGCCTCGCAGATGGGCTCATTCGATTCCTCATCAAATTCTACAGTTAGCATTCCCCGAAGGTAAATTTGCTGTACGAGCTTCCGTTTCCGAGATATTTGACAAAAACCGTACAGATTTGAAAAATGATGTGTCAAATGTCCTTGAAATCGGACAAAAACCGTACAGATATGAAAAATTATGTGGTTCAAACGGCTATAAATTTTGAATCGAAAGTCGTAGAGCCTCGCAGATGGGCTCATTCTACTCCTCATCAAATTCTACAGTTAGCATTCCCCAAAGGTAAATTTGCTGTACGAGCTTCCGTTTCCGAGATATTTGACAAAAACCGTACAGATTTGAAAAATGATGTGTCAAATGTCCTTGAAATCGGACAAAAACCGTACAGATATGAAAAATTATGTGGTTCAAACGGCTATAAATTTTGAATCGAAAGTCGTAGAGCCTCGCAGATGGGCTCATTCTACTCCTCATCAAATTCTACAGTTAGCATTCCCCAAAGGTAAATTTGCTGTACGAGCTTCCGTTTCCGAGATATTTGACAAAAAACGTACAGATTTGAAAAATGATGTGTCAAATGTCCTTGAAATCGGACAAAAAACGTACAGATATGAAAAATTATGTGGTTCAATCGGCTACATTTTGAATCGAAAGTCGTAGAGCCTCGCAGATGGGCTCATTCGATTCCTCATCAAATTCTACAGTTAGCATTCCCCAAAGGTAAATTTGCTGTACGAGCTTCCGTTTCTGAGATATTTGACAAAAACCGTACAGATTTGAAAAATGATGTGTCAAATGTCCTTGAAATCGGACAAAAACCGTACAGATATGAAAAATTATGTGGTTCAATCGGCTACATTTTGAATCGAAAGTCGTAGAGCCTCGCAGATGGGCTCATTCGATTCCTCATCAAATTCTACAGTTAGCATTCCCTGAAGGTAAATTTGCTGTACGAGCTTCCGTTTCCGAGATATTTGACAAAAACCGTACAGATATGAAAAATGATGTGGTTCAAACGGCTATAACTTTTAAATCGAAAGTCGTAGAGCCTCGCAGATTGGCTCATTCTACTCCTCATCAAATTCTACAGTTAGCATTCCCCAAAGGTAAATTTGCTGTACGAGCTTCCGTTTCCGAGATATTTGACAAAAACCGTACAGATTTGAAAAATGATGTGTCAAATGTCCTTGAAATCGGACAAAAACCGTACAGATATGAAAAATGATGTGGTTCAATCGGCTACATTTTGAATCGAAAGTCGTAGAGCCTCGCAGATGGGCTCATTCTACTCCTCATCAAATTCTACAGTTAGCATTCCCCAAAGGTAAATTTGCTGTACGAGCTTCCGTTTCCGAGATATTTGACAAAAACCGTACAGATTTGAAAAATGATGTGTCAAATGTCCTTGAAATCGGACAAAAAACGTACAGATATGAAAAATTATGTGGTTCAATCGGCTACATTTTGAATCGAAAGTCGTAGAGCCTCGCAGATGGGCTCATTCGATTCCTCATCAAATTCTACAGTTAGCATTCCCCAAAGGTAAATTTGCTGTACGAGCTTCCGTTTCCGAGATATTTGACAAAAACCGTACAGATATGAAAAATTATTTGGTTCAATCGGCTACATTTTGAATCGAAAGTCGTAGAGCCTCGCAGATGGGCTCATTCGATTCCTCATCAAATTCTACAGTTAGCATTCCCCGAAGGTAAATTTGCTGTACGAGCTTCCGTTTCCGAGATATTTGACAAAAACCGTACAGATATGAAAAATTATGTGGTTCAAACGGCTATAACTTTTGAATCGAAAGTCGTAGAGCCTCGCAGATTGGCTCATTCTACTCCTCATCAAATTCTACAGTTAGCATTCCCCAAAGGTAAATTTGCTGTACGAGCTTCCGTTTCCGAGATATTTGACAAAAACCGTACAGATTTGAAAAATGATGTGTCAAATGTCCTTGAAATCGGACAAAAACCATACAGATATGAAAAATGATGTGGTTCAATCGGCTACATTTTGAATCGAAAGTCGTAGAGCCTCGCAGATGGGCTCATTCTACTCCTCATCAAATTCTACAGTTAGCATTCCCCAAAGGTAAATTTGCTGTACGAGCTTCCGTTTCCGAGATATTTGACAAAAACCGTACAGATATGAAAAATTATTTGGTTCAATCGGCTACATTTTGAATCGAAAGTCTTAGAGCCTCGCAGATGGGCTCATTCGATTCCTCATCAAATTCTACAGTTAGCATTCCCCGAAGGTAAATTTGCTGTACGAGCTTCCGTTTCCGAGATATTTGACAAAAACCGTACAGATATGAAAAATTATGTGGTTCAATCGGCTACATTTTGAATCGAAAGTCGTAGAGCCTCGCAGATGGGCTCCTTCTACTCCTCATCAAATTCTACAGTTAGCATTCCCCAAAGGTAAATTTGCTGTACGAGCTTCCGTTTCCGAGATATTTGACAAAAACCGTACAGATTTGAAAAATGATGTGTCAAATGTCCTTGAAATCGGACAAAAACCGTACAGATATGAAAAATTATGTGGTTCAAACGGCTATAAATTTTGAATCGAAAGTCGTAGAGCCTCGCAGATGGGCTCATTCTACTCCTCATCAAATTCTACAGTTAGCATTCCCCAAAGGTAAATTTGCTGTACGAGCTTCCGTTTCCGAGATATTTGACAAAAAACGTACAGATTTGAAAAATGATGTGTCAAATGTCCTTGAAATCGGACAAAAACCGTACAGATATGAAAAATTATGTGGTTCAATCGGCTACATTTTGAATCGAAAGTCGTAGAGCCTCGCAGATGGGCTCATTCGATTCCTCATCAAATTCTACAGTTAGCATTCCCCAAAGGTAAATTTGCTGTACGAGCTTCCGTTTCTGAGATATTTGACAAAAACCGTACAGATTTGAAAAATGATGTGTCAAATGTCCTTGAAATCGGACAAAAACCGTACAGATATGAAAAATTATGTGGTTCAATCGGCTACATTTTGAATCGAAAGTCGTAGAGCCTCGCAGATGGGCTCATTCGATTCCTCATCAAATTCTACAGTTAGCATTCCCCGAAGGTAAATTTGCTGTACGAGCTTCCGTTTCCGAGATATTTGACAAAAACCGTACAGATATGAAAAATGATGTGGTTCAAACGGCTATAACTTTTAAATCGAAAGTCGTAGAGCCTCGCAGATTGGCTCATTCTACTCCTCATCAAATTCTACAGTTAGCATTCCCCAAAGGTAAATTTGCTGTACGAGCTTCCGTTTCCGAGATATTTGACAAAAAACGTACAGATTTGAAAAATGATGTGTCAAATGTCCTTGAAATCGGACAAAAACCGTACAGATATGAAAAATTACGTGGTTCAATCGGCTACATTTTGAATCGAAAGTCGTAGAGCCTCGCAGATGGGCTCATTCGATTCCTCATCAAATTCTACAGTTAGCATTCCCCAAAGGTAAATTTGCTGTACGAGCTTCCGTTTCTGAGATATTTGACAAAAACCGTACAGATTTGAAAAATGATGTGTCAAATGTCCTTGAAATCGGACAAAAACCGTACAGATATGAAAAATGATGTGGTTCAATCGGCTACATTTTGAATCGAAAGTCGTAGAGCCTCGCAGATGGGCTCATTCGATTCCTCATCAAATTCTACAGTTAGCATTCCCCGAAGGTAAATTTGCTGTACGAGCTTCCGTTTCCGAGATATTTGACAAAAACCGTACAGATATGAAAAATGATGTGGTTCAAACGGCTATAACTTTTAAATCGAAAGTCGTAGAGCCTCGCAGATTGGCTCATTCTACTCCTCATCAAATTCTACAGTTAGCATTCCCCAAAGGTAAATTTGCTGTACGAGCTTCCGTTTCCGAGATATTTGACAAAAACCGTACAGATTTGAAAAATGATGTGTCAAATGTCCTTGAAATCGGACAAAAACCGTACAGATATGAAAAATTATGTGGTTCAAACGGCTATAAATTTTGAATCGAAAGTCGTAGAGCCTCGCAGATGGGCTCATTCTACTCCTCATCAAATTCTACAGTTAGCATTCCCCAAAGGTAAATTTGCTGTACGAGCTTCCGTTTCCGAGATATTTGACAAAAAACGTACAGATTTGAAAAATGATGTGTCAAATGTCCTTGAAATCGGACAAAAACCGTACAGATATGAAAAATTATGTGGTTCAATCGGCTACATTTTGAATCGAAAGTCGTAGAGCCTCGCAGATGGGCTCATTCGATTCCTCATCAAATTCTACAGTTAGCATTCCCCAAAGGTAAATTTGCTGTACGAGCTTCCGTTTCCGAGATATTTGACAAAAACCGTACAGATTTGAAAAATGATGTGTCAAATGTCCTTGAAATCGGACAAAAACCGTACAGATATGAAAAATGATGTGGTTCAATCGGCTACATTTTGAATCGAAAGTCGTAGAGCCTCGCAGATGGGCTCATTCTACTCCTCATCAAATTCTACAGTTAGCATTCCCCAAAGGTAAATTTGCTGTACGAGCTTCCGTTTCCGAGATATTTGACAAAAACCGTACAGATTTGAAAAATGATGTGTCAAATGTCCTTGAAATCGGACAAAAAACGTACAGATATGAAAAATTATGTGGTTCAATCGGCTACATTTTGAATCGAAAGTCGTAGAGCCTCGCAGATGGGCTCATTCGATTCGTCATCAAATTCTACAGTTAGCATTCCCCAAAGGTAAATTTGCTGTACGAGCTTCCGTTTCCGAGATATTTGACAAAAAACGTACAGATTTGAAAAATGATGTGTCAAATGTCCTTGAAATCGGACAAAAACCGTACAGATATGAAAAATGATGTGGTTCAAACGGCTATAACTTTTAAATCGAAAGTCGTAGAGCCTCGCAGATTGGCTCATTCTACTCCTCATCAAATTCTACAGTTAGCATTCCCCAAAGGTAAATTTGCTGTACGAGCTTCCGTTTCCGAGATATTTGACAAAAACCGTACAGATTTGAAAAATGATGTGTCAAATGTCCTTGAAATCGGACAAAAACCGTACAGATA
Organism: Borostomias antarcticus; assembly: GCF_949987555.1. NCBI lineage: Eukaryota > Metazoa > Chordata > Actinopteri > Stomiiformes > Stomiidae > Borostomias > Borostomias antarcticus. Next base: position 1,926,378 of record NW_028176821.1, read on the forward strand.
TGAAAAATGATGTGGTTCAATCGGCTACATTTTGAATCGAAAGAAGTAGAGCCTCGCAGATGGGCTCATTCGATTCCTCATCAAATTCTACAGTTAGCATTCCCCGAAGGTAAATTTGCTGTACGAGCTTCCGTTTCCGAGATATTTGACAAAAAACGTACAGATTTGAAAAATGATGTGTCAAATGTCCTTGAAATCGGACAAAAACCGTACAGATATGAAAAATTATGTGGTTCAATCGGCTACATTTTGAATCGAAAGTCGTAGAGCCTCGCAGATGGGCTCATTCGATTCCTCATCAAATTCTACAGTTAGCATTCCCCAAAGGTAAATTTGCTGTACGAGCTTCCGTTTCTGAGATATTTGACAAAAACCGTACAGATTTGAAAAATGATGTGTCAAATGTCCTTGAAATCGGACAAAAACCGTACAGATATGAAAAATTATGTGGTTCAATCGGCTACATTTTGAATCGAAAGTCGTAGAGCCTCGCAGATGGGCTCATTCGATTCCTCATCAAATTCTACAGTTAGCATTCCCTGAAGGTAAATTTGCTGTACGAGCTTCCGTTTCCGAGATATTTGACAAAAACCGTACAGATATGAAAAATGATGTGGTTCAAACGGCTATAACTTTTAAATCGAAAGTCGTAGAGCCTCGCAGATTGGCTCATTCTACTCCTCATCAAATTCTACAGTTAGCATTCCCCAAAGGTAAATTTGCTGTACGAGCTTCCGTTTCCGAGATATTTGACAAAAAACGTACAGATTTGAAAAATGATGTGTCAAATGTCCTTGAAATCGGACAAAAACCGTACAGATATGAAAAATTACGTGGTTCAATCGGCTACATTTTGAATCGAAAGTCGTAGAGCCTCGCAGATGGGCTCATTCGATTCCTCATCAAATTCTACAGTTAGCATTCCCCGAAGGTAAATTTGCTGTACGAGCTTCCGTTTCCGAGATATTTGACAAACACCGTACAGATATGAAAAATGATGTGGTTCAAACGGCTATAACTTTTAAATCGAAAGTCGTAGAGCCTCGCAGATTGGCTCATTCTACTCCTCATCAAATTCTACAGTTAGCATTCCCCAAAGGTAAATTTGCTGTACGAGCTTCCGTTTCCGAGATATTTGACAAAAACCGTACAGATTTGAAAAATGATGTGTCAAATGTCCTTGAAATCGGACAAAAACCGTACAGATATGAAAAATTATGTGGTTCAAACGGCTATAAATTTTGAATCGAAAGTCGTAGAGCCTCGCAGATGGGCTCATTCTACTCCTCATCAAATTCTACAGTTAGCATTCCCCAAAGGTAAATTTGCTGTACGAGCTTCCGTTTCCGAGATATTTGACAAAAAACGTACAGATTTGAAAAATGATGTGTCAAATGTCCTTGAAATCGGACAAAAACCGTACAGATATGAAAAATTATGTGGTTCAATCGGCTACATTTTGAATCGAAAGTCGTAGAGCCTCGCAGATGGGCTCATTCGATTCCTCATCAAATTCTACAGTTAGCATTCCCCAAAGGTAAATTTGCTGTACGAGCTTCCGTTTCCGAGATATTTGACAAAAACCGTACAGATTTGAAAAATGATGTGTCAAATGTCCTTGAAATCGGACAAAAACCGTACAGATATGAAAAATGATGTGGTTCAATCGGCTACATTTTGAATCGAAAGTCGTAGAGCCTCGCAGATGGGCTCATTCTACTCCTCATCAAATTCTACAGTTAGCATTCCCCAAAGGTAAATTTGCTGTACGAGCTTCCGTTTCCGAGATATTTGACAAAAACCGTACAGATTTGAAAAATGATGTGTCAAATGTCCTTGAAATCGGACAAAAAACGTACAGATATGAAAAATTATGTGGTTCAATCGGCTACATTTTGAATCGAAAGTCGTAGAGCCTCGCAGATGGGCTCATTCGATTCGTCATCAAATTCTACAGTTAGCATTCCCCAAAGGTAAATTTGCTGTACGAGCTTCCGTTTCCGAGATATTTGACAAAAAACGTACAGATTTGAAAAATGATGTGTCAAATGTCCTTGAAATCGGACAAAAACCGTACAGATATGAAAAATGATGTGGTTCAAACGGCTATAACTTTTAAATCGAAAGTCGTAGAGCCTCGCAGATTGGCTCATTCTACTCCTCATCAAATTCTACAGTTAGCATTCCCCAAAGGTAAATTTGCTGTACGAGCTTCCGTTTCCGAGATATTTGACAAAAACCGTACAGATTTGAAAAATGATGTGTCAAATGTCCTTGAAATCGGACAAAAACCGTACAGATATGAAAAATGATGTGGTTCAATCGGCTACATTTTGAATCGAAAGTCGTAGAGCCTCGCAGATGGGCTCATTCGATTCCTCATCAAATTCTACAGTTAGCATTCCCCGAAGGTAAATTTGCTGTACGAGCTTCCGTTTCCGAGATATTTGACAAAAACCGTACAGATTTGAAAAATGATGTGTCAAATGTCCTTGAAATCGGACAAAAACCGTACAGATATGAAAAATTATGTGGTTCAAACGGCTATAAATTTTGAATCGAAAGTCGTAGAGCCTCGCAGATGGGCTCATTCTACTCCTCATCAAATTCTACAGTTAGCATTCCCCAAAGGTAAATTTGCTGTACGAGCTTCCGTTTCCGAGATATTTGACAAAAAACGTACAGATTTGAAAAATGATGTGTCAAATGTCCTTGAAATCGGACAAAAACCGTACAGATATGAAAAATTATGTGGTTCAATCGGCTACATTTTGAATCGAAAGTCGTAGAGCCTCGCAGATGGGCTCATTCGATTCCTCATCAAATTCTACAGTTAGCATTCCCCAAAGGTAAATTTGCTGTACGAGCTTCCGTTTCTGAGATATTTGACAAAAACCGTACAGATTTGAAAAATGATGTGTCAAATGTCCTTGAAATCGGACAAAAACCGTACAGATATGAAAAATTATGTGGTTCAATCGGCTACATTTTGAATCGAAAGTCGTAGAGCCTCGCAGATGGGCTCATTCGATTCCTCATCAAATTCTACAGTTAGCATTCCCTGAAGGTAAATTTGCTGTACGAGCTTCCGTTTCCGAGATATTTGACAAAAACCGTACAGATATGAAAAATGATGTGGTTCAAACGGCTATAACTTTTAAATCGAAAGTCGTAGAGCCTCGCAGATTGGCTCATTCTACTCCTCATCAAATTCTACAGTTAGCATTCCCCAAAGGTAAATTTGCTGTACGAGCTTCCGTTTCCGAGATATTTGACAAAAAACGTACAGATTTGAAAAATGATGTGTCAAATGTCCTTGAAATCGGACAAAAACCGTACAGATATGAAAAATTACGTGGTTCAATCGGCTACATTTTGAATCGAAAGTCGTAGAGCCTCGCAGATGGGCTCATTCGATTCCTCATCAAATTCTACAGTTAGCATTCCCCAAAGGTAAATTTGCTGTACGAGCTTCCGTTTCTGAGATATTTGACAAAAACCGTACAGATTTGAAAAATGATGTGTCAAATGTCCTTGAAATCGGACAAAAACCGTACAGATATGAAAAATGATGTGGTTCAATCGGCTACATTTTGAATCGAAAGTCGTAGAGCCTCGCAGATGGGCTCATTCGATTCCTCATCAAATTCTACAGTTAGCATTCCCCGAAGGTAAATTTGCTGTACGAGCTTCCGTTTCCGAGATATTTGACAAAAACCGTACAGATATGAAAAATGATGTGGTTCAAACGGCTATAACTTTTAAATCGAAAGTCGTAGAGCCTCGCAGATTGGCTCATTCTACTCCTCATCAAATTCTACAGTTAGCATTCCCCAAAGGTAAATTTGCTGTACGAGCTTCCGTTTCCGAGATATTTGACAAAAACCGTACAGATTTGAAAAATGATGTGTCAAATGTCCTTGAAATCGGACAAAAACCGTACAGATATGAAAAATTATGTGGTTCAAACGGCTATAAATTTTGAATCGAAAGTCGTAGAGCCTCGCAGATGGGCTCATTCTACTCCTCATCAAATTCTACAGTTAGCATTCCCCAAAGGTAAATTTGCTGTACGAGCTTCCGTTTCCGAGATATTTGACAAAAAACGTACAGATTTGAAAAATGATGTGTCAAATGTCCTTGAAATCGGACAAAAACCGTACAGATATGAAAAATTATGTGGTTCAATCGGCTACATTTTGAATCGAAAGTCGTAGAGCCTCGCAGATGGGCTCATTCGATTCCTCATCAAATTCTACAGTTAGCATTCCCCAAAGGTAAATTTGCTGTACGAGCTTCCGTTTCCGAGATATTTGACAAAAACCGTACAGATTTGAAAAATGATGTGTCAAATGTCCTTGAAATCGGACAAAAACCGTACAGATATGAAAAATGATGTGGTTCAATCGGCTACATTTTGAATCGAAAGTCGTAGAGCCTCGCAGATGGGCTCATTCTACTCCTCATCAAATTCTACAGTTAGCATTCCCCAAAGGTAAATTTGCTGTACGAGCTTCCGTTTCCGAGATATTTGACAAAAAACGTACAGATTTGAAAAATGATGTGTCAAATGTCCTTGAAATCGGACAAAAACCGTACAGATATGAAAAATTATGTGGTTCAATCGGCTACATTTTGAATCGAAAGTCGTAGAGCCTCGCAGATGGGCTCATTCGATTCCTCATCAAATTCTACAGTTAGCATTCCCCAAAGGTAAATTTGCTGTACGAGCTTCCGTTTCTGAGATATTTGACAAAAACCGTACAGATTTGAAAAATGATGTGTCAAATGTCCTTGAAATCGGACAAAAACCGTACAGATATGAAAAATTATGTGGTTCAATCGGCTACATTTTGAATCGAAAGTCGTAGAGCCTCGCAGATGGGCTCATTCGATTCCTCATCAAATTCTACAGTTAGCATTCCCTGAAGGTAAATTTGCTGTACGAGCTTCCGTTTCCGAGATATTTGACAAAAACCGTACAGATATGAAAAATGATGTGGTTCAAACGGCTATAACTTTTAAATCGAAAGTCGTAGAGCCTCGCAGATTGGCTCATTCTACTCCTCATCAAATTCTACAGTTAGCATTCCCCAAAGGTAAATTTGCTGTACGAGCTTCCGTTTCCGAGATATTTGACAAAAAACGTACAGATTTGAAAAATGATGTGTCAAATGTCCTTGAAATCGGACAAAAACCGTACAGATATGAAAAATTACGTGGTTCAATCGGCTACATTTTGAATCGAAAGTCGTAGAGCCTCGCAGATGGGCTCATTCGATTCCTCATCAAATTCTACAGTTAGCATTCCCCAAAGGTAAATTTGCTGTACGAGCTTCCGTTTCTGAGATATTTGACAAAAACCGTACAGATTTGAAAAATGATGTGTCAAATGTCCTTGAAATCGGACAAAAACCGTACAGATATGAAAAATGATGTGGTTCAATCGGCTACATTTTGAATCGAAAGTCGTAGAGCCTCGCAGATGGGCTCATTCGATTCCTCATCAAATTCTACAGTTAGCATTCCCCGAAGGTAAATTTGCTGTACGAGCTTCCGTTTCCGAGATATTTGACAAAAACCGTACAGATATGAAAAATGATGTGGTTCAAACGGCTATAACTTTTAAATCGAAAGTCGTAGAGCCTCGCAGATTGGCTCATTCTACTCCTCATCAAATTCTACAGTTAGCATTCCCCAAAGGTAAATTTGCTGTACGAGCTTCCGTTTCCGAGATATTTGACAAAAACCGTACAGATTTGAAAAATGATGTGTCAAATGTCCTTGAAATCGGACAAAAACCGTACAGATATGAAAAATTATGTGGTTCAAACGGCTATAAATTTTGAATCGAAAGTCGTAGAGCCTCGCAGATGGGCTCATTCTACTCCTCATCAAATTCTACAGTTAGCATTCCCCAAAGGTAAATTTGCTGTACGAGCTTCCGTTTCCGAGATATTTGACAAAAAACGTACAGATTTGAAAAATGATGTGTCAAATGTCCTTGAAATCGGACAAAAACCGTACAGATATGAAAAATTATGTGGTTCAATCGGCTACATTTTGAATCGAAAGTCGTAGAGCCTCGCAGATGGGCTCATTCTACTCCTCATCAAATTCTACAGTTAGCATTCCCCAAAGGTAAATTTGCTGTACGAGCTTCCGTTTCCGAGATATTTGACAAAAACCGTACAGATTTGAAAAATGATGTGTCAAATGTCCTTGAAATCGGACAAAAAACGTACAGATATGAAAAATTATGTGGTTCAATCGGCTACATTTTGAATCGAAAGTCGTAGAGCCTCGCAGATGGGCTCATTCGATTCCTCATCAAATTCTACAGTTAGCATTCCCCAAAGGTAAATTTGCTGTACGAGCTTCCGTTTCCGAGATATTTGACAAAAAACGTACAGATTTGAAAAATGATGTGTCAAATGTCCTTGAAATCGGACAAAAACCGTACAGATATGAAAAATTATGTGGTTCAATCGGCTACATTTTGAATCGAAAGTCGTAGAGCCTCGCAGATGGGCTCATTCGATTCCTCATCAAATTCTACAGTTAGCATTCCCCAAAGGTAAATTTGCTGTACGAGCTTCCGTTTCTGAGATATTTGACAAAAACCGTACAGATTTGAAAAATGATGTGTCAAATGTCCTTGAAATCGGACAAAAACCGTACAGATATGAAACATTATGTGGTTCAATCGGCTACATTTTGAATCGAAAGTCGTAGAGCCTCGCAGATGGGCTCATTCGATTCCTCATCAAATTCTACAGTTAGCATTCCCTGAAGGTAAATTTGCTGTACGAGCTTCCGTTTCCGAGATATTTGACAAAAAACGTACAGATATGAAAAATGATGTGGTTCAAACGGCTATAACTTTTAAATCGAAAGTCGTAGAGCCTCGCAGATTGGCTCATTCTACTCCTCATCAAATTCTACAGTTAGCATTCCCCAAAGGTAAATTTGCTGTACGAGCTTCCGTTTCCGAGATATTTGACAAAAACCGTACAGATTTGAAAAATGATGTGTCAAATGTCCTTGAAATCGGACAAAAACCGTACAGATATGAAAAATGATGTGGTTCAATCGGCTACATTTTGAATTGAAAGTCGTAGAGCCTCGCAGATGGGCTCATTCTACTCCTCATCAAATTCTACAGTTAGCATTCCCCAAAGGTAAATTTGCTGTACGAGCTTCCATTTCCGAGATATTTGACAAAAACCGTACAGATTTGAAAAATGATGTGTCAAATGTCCTTGAAATCGGACAAAAAACGTACAGATATGAAAAATTATGTGGTTCAATCGGCTACATTTTGAATCGAAAGTCGTAGAGCCTCGCAGATGGGCTCATTCGATTCCTCATCAAATTCTACAGTTAGCATTCCCCAAAGGTAAATTTGCTGTACGAGCTTCCGTTTCCGAGATATTTGACAAAAACCGTACAGATATGAAAAATTATTTGGTTCAATCGGCTACATTTTGAATCGAAAGTCGTAGAGCCTCGCAGATGGGCTCATTCGATTCCTCATCAAATTCTACAGTTAGCATTCCCCGAAGGTAAATTTGCTGTACGAGCTTCCGTTTCCGAGATATTTGACAAAAACCGTACAGATATGAAAAATTATGTGGTTCAAACGGCTATAACTTTTGAATCGAAAGTCGTAGAGCCTCGCAGATTGGCTCATTCTACTCCTCATCAAATTCTACAGTTAGCATTCCCCAAAGGTAAATTTGCTGTACGAGCTTCCGTTTCCGAGATATTTGACAAAAACCGTACAGATTTGAAAAATGATGTGTCAAATGTCCTTGAAATCGGACAAAAACCATACAGATATGAAAAATGATGTGGTTCAATCGGCTACATTTTGAATCGAAAGTCGTAGAGCCTCGCAGATGGGCTCATTCTACTCCTCATCAAATTCTACAGTTAGCATTCCCCAAAGGTAAATTTGCTGTACGAGCTTCCGTTTCCGAGATATTTGACAAAAACCGTACAGATTTGAAAAATGATGTGTCAAATGTCCTTGAAATCGGACAAAAAACGTACAGATATGAAAAATTATGTGGTTCAATCGGCTACATTTTGAATCGAAAGTCGTAGAGCCTCGCAGATGGGCTCATTCGATTCCTCATCAAATTCTACAGTTAGCATTCCCCAAAGGTAAATTTGCTGTACGAGCTTCCGTTTCCGAGATATTTGACAAAAACCGTACAGATATGAAAAATTATTTGGTTCAATCGGCTACATTTTGAATCGAAAGTCGTAGAGCCTCGCAGATGGGCTCATTCGATTCCTCATCAAATTCTACAGTTAGCATTCCCCGAAGGTAAATTTGCTGTACGAGCTTCCGTTTCCGAGATATTTGACAAAAACCGTACAGATATGAAAAATTATGTGGTTCAAACGGCTATAACTTTTGAATCGAAAGTCGTAGAGCCTCGCAGATTGGCTCATTCTACTCCTCATCAAATTCTACAGTTAGCATTCCCCAAAGGTAAATTTGCTGTACGAGCTTCCGTTTCCGAGAAATTTGACAAAAACCGTACAGATTTGAAAAATGATGTGTCAAATGTCCTTGAAATCGGACAAAAACCATACAGATATGAAAAATGATGTGGTTCAATCGGCTACATTTTGAATCGAAAGTCGTAGAGCCTCGCAGATGGGCTCATTCTACTCCTCATCAAATTCTACAGTTAGCATTCCCCAAAGGTAAATTTGCTGTACGAGCTTCCGTTTCCGAGATATTTGACAAAAACCGTACAGATTTGAAAAATGATGTGTCAAATGTCCTTGAAATCGGACAAAAAACGTACAGATATGAAAAATTATGTGGTTCAATCGGCTACATTTTGAATCGAAAGTCGTAGAGCCTCGCAGATGGGCTCATTCGATTCCTCATCAAATTCTACAGTTAGCATTCCCCAAAGGTAAATTTGCTGTACGAGCTTCCGTTTCCGAGATATTTGACAAAAACCGTACAGATATGAAAAATTATGTGGTTCAATCGGCTACATTTTGAATCGAAAGTCGTAGAGCCTCGCAGATGGGCTCATTCGATTCCTCATCAAATTCTACAGTTAGCATTCCCCGAAGGTAAATTTGCTGTACGAGCTTCCGTTTCCGAGATATTTGACAAAAACCGTACAGATTTGAAAAATGATGTGTCAAATGTCCTTGAAATCGGACAAAAACCATACAGATATGAAAAATGATGTGGTTCAATCGGCTACATTTTGAATCGAAAGTCGTAGAGCCTCGCAGATGGGCTCATTCTACTCCTCATCAAATTCTACAGTTAGCATTCCCCAAAGGTAAATTTGCTGTACGAGCTTCCGTTTCCGAGATATTTGACAAAAACCGTACAGATTTGAAAAATGATGTGTCAAATGTCCTTGAAATCGGACAAAAAACGTACAGATATGAAAAATTATGTGGTTCAATCGGCTACATTTTGAATCGAAAGTCGTAGAGCCTCGCAGATGGGCTCATTCGATTCCTCATCAAATTCTACAGTTAGCATTCCCCAAAGGTAAATTTGCTGTACGAGCTTCCGTTTCCGAGATATTTGACAAAAACCGTACAGATATGAAAAATTATGTGGTTCAATCGGCTACATTTTGAATCGAAAGTCGTAGAGCCTCGCAGATGGGCTCATTCGATTCCTCATCAAATTCTACAGTTAGCATTCCCCGAAGGTAAATTTGCTGTACGAGCTTCCGTTTCCGAGATATTTGACAAAAACCGTACAGATTTGAAAAATGATGTGTCAAATGTCCTTGAAATCGGACAAAAACCGTACAGATATGAAAAATTATGTGGTTCAAACGGCTATAAATTTTGAATCGAAAGTCGTAGAGCCTCGCAGATGGGCTCATTCTACTCCTCATCAAATTCTACAGTTAGCATTCCCCAAAGGTAAATTTGCTGTACGAGCTTCCGTTTCCGAGATATTTGACAAAAAACGTACAGATTTGAAAAATGATGTGTCAAATGTCCTTGAAATCGGACAAAAACCGTACAGATATGAAAAATTATGTGGTTCAATCGGCTACATTTTGAATCGAAAGTCGTAGAGCCTCGCAGATGGGCTCATTCGATTCCTCATCAAATTCTACAGTTAGCATTCCCCAAAGGTAAATTTGCTGTACGAGCTTCCGTTTCTGAGATATTTGACAAAAACCGTACAGATTTGAAAAATGATGTGTCAAATGTCCTTGAAATCGGACAAAAACCGTACAGATATGAAAAATTATGTGGTTCAATCGGCTACATTTTGAATCGAAAGTCGTAGAGCCTCGCAGATGGGCTCATTCGATTCCTCATCAAATTCTACAGTTAGCATTCCCTGAAGGTAAATTTGCTGTACGAGCTTCCGTTTCCGAGATATTTGACAAAAACCGTACAGATATGAAAAATGATGTGGTTCAAACGGCTATAACTTTTAAATCGAAAGTCGTAGAGCCTCGCAGATTGGCTCATTCTACTCCTCATCAAATTCTACAGTTAGCATTCCCCAAAGGTAAATTTGCTGTACGAGCTTCCGTTTCCGAGATATTTGACAAAAACCGTACAGATTTGAAAAATGATGTGTCAAATGTCCTTGAAATCGGACAAAAACCGTACAGATATGAAAAATGATGTGGTTCAATCGGCTACATTTTGAATTGAAAGTCGTAGAGCCTCGCAGATGGGCTCATTCTACTCCTCATCAAATTCTACAGTTAGCATTCCCCAAAGGTAAATTTGCTGTACGAGCTTCCATTTCCGAGATATTTGACAAAAACCGTACAGATTTGAAAAATGATGTGTCAAATGTCCTTGAAATCGGACAAAAAACGTACAGATATGAAAAATTATGTGGTTCAATCGGCTACATTTTGAATCGAAAGTCGTAGAGCCTCGCAGATGGGCTCATTCGATTCCTCATCAAATTCTACAGTTAGCATTCCCCAAAGGTAAATTTGCTGTACGAGCTTCCGTTTCCGAGATATTTGACAAAAACCGTACAGATATGAAAAATTATTTGGTTCAATCGGCTACATTTTGAATCGAAAGTCGTAGAGCCTCGCAGATGGGCTCATTCGATTCCTCATCAAATTCTACAGTTAGCATTCCCCGAAGGTAAATTTGCTGTACGAGCTTCCGTTTCCGAGATATTTGACAAAAACCGTACAGATATGAAAAATTATGTGGTTCAAACGGCTATAACTTTTGAATCGAAAGTCGTAGAGCCTCGCAGATTGGCTCATTCTACTCCTCATCAAATTCTACAGTTAGCATTCCCCAAAGGTAAATTTGCTGTACGAGCTTCCGTTTCCGAGATATTTGACAAAAACCGTACAGATTTGAAAAATGATGTGTCAAATGTCCTTGAAATCGGACAAAAACCATACAGATATGAAAAATGATGTGGTTCAATCGGCTACATTTTGAATCGAAAGTCGTAGAGCCTCGCAGATGGGCTCATTCTACTCCTCATCAAATTCTACAGTTAGCATTCCCCAAAGGTAAATTTGCTGTACGAGCTTCCGTTTCCGAGATATTTGACAAAAACCGTACAGATTTGAAAAATGATGTGTCAAATGTCCTTGAAATCGGACAAAAAACGTACAGATATGAAAAATTATGTGGTTCAATCGGCTACATTTTGAATCGAAAGTCGTAGAGCCTCGCAGATGGGCTCATTCGATTCCTCATCAAATTCTACAGTTAGCATTCCCCAAAGGTAAATTTGCTGTACGAGCTTCCGTTTCCGAGATATTTGACAAAAACCGTACAGATATGAAAAATTATTTGGTTCAATCGGCTACATTTTGAATCGAAAGTCGTAGAGCCTCGCAGATGGGCTCATTCGATTCCTCATCAAATTCTACAGTTAGCATTCCCCGAAGGTAAATTTGCTGTACGAGCTTCCGTTTCCGAGATATTTGACAAAAACCGTACAGATATGAAAAATTATGTGGTTCAAACGGCTATAACTTTTGAATCGAAAGTCGTAGAGCCTCGCAGATTGGCTCATTCTACTCCTCATCAAATTCTACAGTTAGCATTCCCCAAAGGTAAATTTGCTGTACGAGCTTCCGTTTCCGAGAAATTTGACAAAAACCGTACAGATTTGAAAAATGATGTGTCAAATGTCCTTGAAATCGGACAAAAACCATACAGATATGAAAAATGATGTGGTTCAATCGGCTACATTTTGAATCGAAAGTCGTAGAGCCTCGCAGATGGGCTCATTCTACTCCTCATCAAATTCTACAGTTAGCATTCCCCAAAGGTAAATTTGCTGTACGAGCTTCCGTTTCCGAGATATTTGACAAAAACCGTACAGATTTGAAAAATGATGTGTCAAATGTCCTTGAAATCGGACAAAAAACGTACAGATATGAAAAATTATGTGGTTCAATCGGCTACATTTTGAATCGAAAGTCGTAGAGCCTCGCAGATGGGCTCATTCGATTCCTCATCAAATTCTACAGTTAGCATTCCCCAAAGGTAAATTTGCTGTACGAGCTTCCGTTTCCGAGATATTTGACAAAAACCGTACAGATATGAAAAATTATGTGGTTCAATCGGCTACATTTTGAATCGAAAGTCGTAGAGCCTCGCAGATGGGCTCATTCGATTCCTCATCAAATTCTACAGTTAGCATTCCCCGAAGGTAAATTTGCTGTACGAGCTTCCGTTTCCGAGATATTTGACAAAAACCGTACAGATTTGAAAAATGATGTGTCAAATGTCCTTGAAATCGGACAAAAACCGTACAGATATGAAAAATTATGTGGTTCAAACGGCTATAAATTTTGAATCGAAAGTCGTAGAGCCTCGCAGATGGGCTCATTCTACTCCTCATCAAATTCTACAGTTAGCATTCCCCAAAGGTAAATTTGCTGTACGAGCTTCCGTTTCCGAGATATTTGACAAAAAACGTACAGATTTGAAAAATGATGTGTCAAATGTCCTTGAAATCGGACAAAAACCGTACAGATATGAAAAATTATGTGGTTCAATCGGCTACATTTTGAATCGAAAGTCGTAGAGCCTCGCAGATGGGCTCATTCGATTCCTCATCAAATTCTACAGTTAGCATTCCCCAAAGGTAAATTTGCTGTACGAGCTTCCGTTTCTGAGATATTTGACAAAAACCGTACAGATTTGAAAAATGATGTGTCAAATGTCCTTGAAATCGGACAAAAACCGTACAGATATGAAAAATTATGTGGTTCAATCGGCTACATTTTGAATCGAAAGTCGTAGAGCCTCGCAGATGGGCTCATTCGATTCCTCATCAAATTCTACATTTAGCATTCCCTGAAGGTAAATTTGCTGTACGAGCTTCCGTTTCCGAGATATTTGACAAAAACCGTACAGATATGAAAAATGATGTGGTTCAAACGGCTATAACTTTTAAATCGAAAGTCGTAGAGCCTCGCAGATTGGCTCATTCTACTCCTCATCAAATTCTACAGTTAGCATTCCCCAAAGGTAAATTTGCTGTACGAGCTTCCGTTTCCGAGATATTTGACAAAAACCGTACAGATTTGAAAAATGATGTGTCAAATGTCCTTGAAATCGGACAAAAACCGTACAGATATGAAAAATGATGTGGTTCAATCGGCTACATTTTGAATTGAAAGTCGTAGAGCCTCGCAGATGGGCTCATTCTACTCCTCATCAAATTCTACAGTTAGCATTCCCCAAAGGTAAATTTGCTGTACGAGCTTCCATTTCCGAGATATTTGACAAAAACCGTACAGATTTGAAAAATGATGTGTCAAATGTCCTTGAAATCGGACAAAAAACGTACAGATATGAAAAATTATGTGGTTCAATCGGCTACATTTTGAATCGAAAGTCGTAGAGCCTCGCAGATGGGCTCATTCGATTCCTCATCAAATTCTACAGTTAGCATTCCCCAAAGGTAAATTTGCTGTACGAGCTTCCGTTTCCGAGATATTTGACAAAAACCGTACAGATATGAAAAATTATTTGGTTCAATCGGCTACATTTTGAATCGAAAGTCGTAGAGCCTCGCAGATGGGCTCATTCGATTCCTCATCAAATTCTACAGTTAGCATTCCCCGAAGGTAAATTTGCTGTACGAGCTTCCGTTTCCGAGATATTTGACAAAAACCGTACAGATATGAAAAATTATGTGGTTCAAACGGCTATAACTTTTGAATCGAAAGTCGTAGAGCCTCGCAGATTGGCTCATTCTACTCCTCATCAAATTCTACAGTTAGCATTCCCCAAAGGTAAATTTGCTGTACGAGCTTCCGTTTCCGAGAAATTTGACAAAAACCGTACAGATTTGAAAAATGATGTGTCAAATGTCCTTGAAATCGGACAAAAACCATACAGATATGAAAAATGATGTGGTTCAATCGGCTACATTTTGAATCGAAAGTCGTAGAGCCTCGCAGATGGGCTCATTCTACTCCTCATCAAATTCTACAGTTAGCATTCCCCAAAGGTAAATTTGCTGTACGAGCTTCCGTTTCCGAGATATTTGACAAAAACCGTACAGATTTGAAAAATGATGTGTCAAATGTCCTTGAAATCGGACAAAAACCATACAGATATGAAAAATTATGTGGTTCAATCGGCTACATTTTGAATCGAAAGTCGTAGAGCCTCGCAGATGGGCTCATTCGATTCCTCATCAAATTCTACAGTTAGCATTCCCCGAAGGTAAATTTGCTGTACGAGCTTCCGTTTCCGAGATATTTGACAAAAACCGTACAGATATGAAAAATTATGTGGTTCAAACGGCTATAACTTTTGAATCGAAAGTCGTAGAGCCTCGCAGATTGGCTCATTCTACTCCTCATCAAATTCTACAGTTAGCATTCCCCAAAGGTAAATTTGCTGTACGAGCTTCCGTTTCCGAGATATTTGACAAAAACCGTACAGATTTGAAAAATGATGTGTCAAATGTCCTTGAAATCGGACAAAAACCATACAGATATGAAAAATGATGTGGTTCAATCGGCTACATTTTGAATCGAAAGTCGTAGAGCCTCGCAGATGGGCTCATTCTACTCCTCATCAAATTCTACAGTTAGCATTCCCCAAAGGTAAATTTGCTGTACGAGCTTCCGTTTCCGAGATATTTGACAAAAAACGTACAGATTTGAAAAATGATGTGTCAAATGTCCTTGAAATCGGACAAAAACCGTACAGATATGAAAAATTATGTGGTTCAATCGGCTACATTTTGAATCGAAAGTCGTAGAGCCTCGCAGATGGGCTCATTCGATTCCTCATCAAATTCTACAGTTAGCATTCCCCAAAGGTAAATTTGCTGTACGAGCTTCCGTTTCCGAGATATTTGACAAAAACCGTACAGATATGAAAAATTATGTGGTTCAATCGGCTACATTTTGAATCGAAAGTCGTAGAGCCTCGCAGATGGGCTCATTCGATTCCTCATCAAATTCTACAGTTAGCATTCCCCGAAGGTAAATTTGCTGTACGAGCTTCCGTTTCCGAGATATTTGACAAAAACCGTACAGATATGAAAAATTATGTGGTTCAAACGGCTATAACTTTTGAATCGAAAGTCGTAGAGCCTCGCAGATTGGCTCATTCTACTCCTCATCAAATTCTACAGTTAGCATTCCCCAAAGGTAAATTTGCTGTACGAGCTTCCGTTTCCGAGATATTTGACAAAAACCGTACAGATTTGAAAAATGATGTGTCAAATGTCCTTGAAATCGGACAAAAAACGTACAGATATGAAAAATTATGTGGTTCAATCGGCTACATTTTGAATCGAAAGTCGTAGAGCCTCGCAGATGGGCTCATTCGATTCCTCATCAAATTCTACAGTTAGCATTCCCCAAAGGTAAATTTGCTGTACGAGCTTCCGTTTCCGAGATATTTGACAAAAACCGTACAGATATGAAAAATTATGTGGTTCAATCGGCTACATTTTGAATCGAAAGTCGTAGAGCCTCGCAGATGGGCTCATTCGATTCCTCATCAAATTCTACAGTTAGCATTCCCCGAAGGTAAATTTGCTGTACGAGCTTCCGTTTCCGAGATATTTGACAAAAACCGTACAGATTTGAAAAATGATGTGTCAAATGTCCTTGAAATCGGACAAAAACCGTACAGATATGAAAAATTATGTGGTTCAAACGGCTATAAATTTTGAATCGAAAGTCGTAGAGCCTCGCAGATGGGCTCATTCTACTCCTCATCAAATTCTACAGTTAGCATTCCCCAAAGGTAAATTTGCTGTACGAGCTTCCGTTTCCGAGATATTTGACAAAAAACGTACAGATTTGAAAAATGATGTGTCAAATGTCCTTGAAATCGGACAAAAACCGTACAGATATGAAAAATTATGTGGTTCAATCGGCTACATTTTGAATCGAAAGTCGTAGAGCCTCGCAGATGGGCTCATTCGATTCCTCATCAAATTCTACAGTTAGCATTCCCCAAAGGTAAATTTGCTGTACGAGCTTCCGTTTCTGAGATATTTGACAAAAACCGTACAGATTTGAAAAATGATGTGTCAAATGTCCTTGAAATCGGACAAAAACCGTACAGATATGAAAAATTATGTGGTTCAATCGGCTACATTTTGAATCGAAAGTCGTAGAGCCTCGCAGATGGGCTCATTCGATTCCTCATCAAATTCTACATTTAGCATTCCCTGAAGGTAAATTTGCTGTACGAGCTTCCGTTTCCGAGATATTTGACAAAAACCGTACAGATATGAAAAATGATGTGGTTCAAACGGCTATAACTTTTAAATCGAAAGTCGTAGAGCCTCGCAGATTGGCTCATTCTACTCCTCATCAAATTCTACAGTTAGCATTCCCCAAAGGTAAATTTGCTGTACGAGCTTCCGTTTCCGAGATATTTGACAAAAACCGTACAGATTTGAAAAATGATGTGTCAAATGTCCTTGAAATCGGACAAAAACCGTACAGATATGAAAAATGATGTGGTTCAATCGGCTACATTTTGAATTGAAAGTCGTAGAGCCTCGCAGATGGGCTCATTCTACTCCTCATCAAATTCTACAGTTAGCATTCCCCAAAGGTAAATTTGCTGTACGAGCTTCCATTTCCGAGATATTTGACAAAAACCGTACAGATTTGAAAAATGATGTGTCAAATGTCCTTGAAATCGGACAAAAAACGTACAGATATGAAAAATTATGTGGTTCAATCGGCTACATTTTGAATCGAAAGTCGTAGAGCCTCGCAGATGGGCTCATTCGATTCCTCATCAAATTCTACAGTTAGCATTCCCCAAAGGTAAATTTGCTGTACGAGCTTCCGTTTCCGAGATATTTGACAAAAACCGTACAGATATGAAAAATTATTTGGTTCAATCGGCTACATTTTGAATCGAAAGTCGTAGAGCCTCGCAGATGGGCTCATTCGATTCCTCATCAAATTCTACAGTTAGCATTCCCCGAAGGTAAATTTGCTGTACGAGCTTCCGTTTCCGAGATATTTGACAAAAACCGTACAGATATGAAAAATTATGTGGTTCAAACGGCTATAACTTTTGAATCGAAAGTCGTAGAGCCTCGCAGATTGGCTCATTCTACTCCTCATCAAATTCTACAGTTAGCATTCCCCAAAGGTAAATTTGCTGTACGAGCTTCCGTTTCCGAGAAATTTGACAAAAACCGTACAGATTTGAAAAATGATGTGTCAAATGTCCTTGAAATCGGACAAAAACCATACAGATATGAAAAATGATGTGGTTCAATCGGCTACATTTTGAATCGAAAGTCGTAGAGCCTCGCAGATGGGCTCATTCTACTCCTCATCAAATTCTACAGTTAGCATTCCCCAAAGGTAAATTTGCTGTACGAGCTTCCGTTTCCGAGATATTTGACAAAAACCGTACAGATTTGAAAAATGATGTGTCAAATGTCCTTGAAATCGGACAAAAACCATACAGATATGAAAAATTATGTGGTTCAATCGGCTACATTTTGAATCGAAAGTCGTAGAGCCTCGCAGATGGGCTCATTCGATTCCTCATCAAATTCTACAGTTAGCATTCCCCGAAGGTAAATTTGCTGTACGAGCTTCCGTTTCCGAGATATTTGACAAAAACCGTACAGATATGAAAAATTATGTGGTTCAAACGGCTATAACTTTTGAATCGAAAGTCGTAGAGCCTCGCAGATTGGCTCATTCTACTCCTCATCAAATTCTACAGTTAGCATTCCCCAAAGGTAAATTTGCTGTACGAGCTTCCGTTTCCGAGATATTTGACAAAAACCGTACAGATTTGAAAAATGATGTGTCAAATGTCCTTGAAATCGGACAAAAACCATACAGATATGAAAAATGATGTGGTTCAATCGGCTACATTTTGAATCGAAAGTCGTAGAGCCTCGCAGATGGGCTCATTCTACTCCTCATCAAATTCTACAGTTAGCATTCCCCAAAGGTAAATTTGCTGTACGAGCTTCCGTTTCCGAGATATTTGACAAAAAACGTACAGATTTGAAAAATGATGTGTCAAATGTCCTTGAAATCGGACAAAAACCGTACAGATATGAAAAATTATGTGGTTCAATCGGCTACATTTTGAATCGAAAGTCGTAGAGCCTCGCAGATGGGCTCATTCGATTCCTCATCAAATTCTACAGTTAGCATTCCCCAAAGGTAAATTTGCTGTACGAGCTTCCGTTTCCGAGATATTTGACAAAAACCGTACAGATATGAAAAATTATGTGGTTCAATCGGCTACATTTTGAATCGAAAGTCGTAGAGCCTCGCAGATGGGCTCATTCGATTCCTCATCAAATTCTACAGTTAGCATTCCCCGAAGGTAAATTTGCTGTACGAGCTTCCGTTTCCGAGATATTTGACAAAAACCGTACAGATATGAAAAATTATGTGGTTCAAACGGCTATAACTTTTGAATCGAAAGTCGTAGAGCCTCGCAGATTGGCTCATTCTACTCCTCATCAAATTCTACAGTTAGCATTCCCCAAAGGTAAATTTGCTGTACGAGCTTCGGTTTCCGAGATATTTGACAAAAACCGTACAGATTTGAAAAATGATGTGTCAAATGTCCTTGAAATCGGACAAAAACCGTACAGATATGAAAAATGATGTGGTTCAATCGGCTACATTTTGAATCGAAAGTCGTAGAGCCTCGCAGATGGGCTCATTCTACTCCTCATCAAATTCTACAGTTAGCATTCCCCAAAGGTAAATTTGCTGTACGAGCTTCCGTTTCCGAGATATTTGACAAAAACCGTACAGATTTGAAAAATGATGTGTCAAATGTCCTTGAAATCGGACAAAAACCGTACAGATATGAAAAATGATGTGGTTCAATCGGCTACATTTTGAATCGAAAGTCGTAGAGCCTCGCAGATGGGCTCATTCTACTCCTCATCAAATTCTACAGTTAGCATTCCCCAAAGGTAAATTTGCTGTACGAGCTTCCGTTTCCGAGATATTTGACAAAAACCGTACAGATTTGAAAAATTATGTGTCAAATGTCCTTGAAATCGGACAAAAACCGTACAGATATGAAAAATTATGTGGTTCAATCGGCTACATTTTGAATCGAAAGTCGTAGACCCTCGCAGATGGGCTCATTCGATTCCTCATCAAATTCTACAGTTAGCATTCCCCGAAGGTAAATTTGCTGTACGAGCTTCCGTTTCCGAGATATTTGACAAAAACCGTACAGATATGAAAAATTATGTGGTTCAAACGGCTATAACTTTTGAATCGAAAGTCGTAGAGCCTCGCAGATTGGCTCATTCTACTCCTCATCAAATTCTACAGTTAGCATTCCCCAAAGGTAAATTTGCTGTACGAGCTTCCGTTTCCGAGATATTTGACAAAAACCGTACAGATTTGAAAAATGATGTGTCAAATGTCCTTGAAATCGGACAAAAACCGTACAGATATGAAAAATGATGTGGTTCAATCGGCTACATTTTGAATCGAAAGTCGTAGAGCCTCGCAGATGGGCTCATTCGATTCCTCATCAAATTCTACAGTTAGCATTCCCCGAAGGTAAATTTGCTGTACGAGCTTCCGTTTCCGAGATATTTGACAAAAACCGTACAGATTTGAAAAATGATGTGTCAAATGTCCTTGAAATCGGACAAAAACCATACAGATATGAAAAATGATGTGGTTCAATCGGCTACATTTTGAATCGAAAGTCGTAGAGCCTCGCAGATGGGCTCATTCTACTCCTCATCAAATTCTACAGTTAGCATTCCCCAAAGGTAAATTTGCTGTACGAGCTTCCGTTTCCGAGATATTTGACAAAAACCGTACAGATTTGAAAAATGATGTGTCAAATGTCCTTGAAATCGGACAAAAAACGTACAGATATGAAAAATTATGTGGTTCAATCGGCTACATTTTGAATCGAAAGTCGTAGAGCCTCGCAGATGGGCTCATTCGATTCCTCATCAAATTCTACAGTTAGCATTCCCCAAAGGTAAATTTGCTGTACGAGCTTCCGTTTCCGAGATATTTGACAAAAACCGTACAGATATGAAAAATTATGTGGTTCAATCGGCTACATTTTGAATCGAAAGTCGTAGAGCCTCGCAGATGGGCTCATTCGATTCCTCATCCAATTCTACAGTTAGCATTCCCCGAAGGTAAATTTGCTGTACGAGCTTCCGTTTCCGAGATATTTTACAAAAACCGTACAGATATGAAAAATTATGTGGTTCAAACGGCTATAACTTTTGAATCGAAAGTCGTAGAGCCTCGCAGATTGGCTCATTCTACTCCTCATCAAATTCTACAGTTAGCATTCCCCTGTGTAGGTAAATTTGCTGTACGAGCTTCCGTTTCCGAGATATTTGACAAAAACCGTACAGATTTGAAAAATGATGTGTGAAATGTCCTTGAAATCGGACAAAAACCGTACAGATATGAAAAATGATGTGGTTCAATCGGCTACATTTTGAATCGAAAGTCGTAGAGCCTCGCAGATGGGCTCATTCTACTCCTCATCAAATTCTACAGTTAGCATTCCCCAAAGGTAAATTTGCTGTACGAGCTTCCGTTTCCGAGATATTTGACAAAAACCGTACAGATTTGAAAAATGATGTGTCAAATGTCCTTGAAATCGGACAAAAACCGTACAGATATGAAAAATTATGTGGTTCAATCGGCTACATTTTGAATCGAAAGTCGTAGAGCCTCGCAGATGGGCTCATTCGATTCCTCATCAAATTCTACAGTTAGCATTCCCCAAAGGTAAATTTGCTGTACGAGCTTCCGTTTCCGAGATATTTGACAAAAACCGTACAGATTTGAAAAATGATGTGTCAAATGTCCTTGAAATCGGACAAAAAACGTACAGATATGAAAAATTATGTGGTTCAATCGGCTACATTTTGAATCGAAAGTCGTAGAGCCTCGCAGATGGGCTCATTCGATTCCTCATCAAATTCTACAGTTAGCATTCCCCAAAGGTAAATTTGCTGTACGAGCTTCCGTTTCCGAGATATTTGACAAAAACCGTACAGATATGAAAAATTATTTGGTTCAATCGGCTACATTTTGAATCGAAAGTCGTAGAGCCTCGCAGATGGGCTCATTCGATTCCTCATCAAATTCTACAGTTAGCATTCCCCGAAGGTAAATTTGCTGTACGAGCTTCCGTTTCCGAGATATTTGACAAAAACCGTACAGATTTGAAAAATGATGTGTGAAATGTCCTTGAAATCGGACAAAAACCGTACAGATATGAAAAATGATGTGGTTCAATCGGCTACATTTTGAATCGAAAGTCGTAGAGCCTCGCAGATGGGCTCATTCGATTCCTCATCAAATTCTACAGTTAGCATTCCCCGAAGGTAAATTTGCTGTACGAGCTTCCGTTTCCGAGATATTTGACAAAAAACGTACAGATTTGAAAAATGATATGTCAAATGTCCTTGAAATCGGACAAAAACCGTACAGATATGAAAAATTATGTGGTTCAAACGGCTATAAATTTTGAATCGAAAGTCGTAGAGCCTCGCAGATGGGCTCATTCTACTCCTCATCAAATTCTACAGTTAGCATTCCCCTGTGTAGGTAAATTTGCTGTACGAGCTTCCGTTTCCGAGATATTTGACAAAAACCGTACAGATTTGAAAAATGATGTGTGAAATGTCCTTGAAATCGGACAAAAACCGTACAGATATGAAAAATGATGTGGTTCAATCGGCTACATTTTGAATCGAAAGTCGTAGAGCCTCGCAGATGGGCTCATTCTACTCCTCATCAAATTCTACAGTTAGCATTCCCCAAAGGTAAATTTGCTGTACGAGCTTCCGTTTCCGAGATATTTGACAAAAACCGTACAGATTTGAAAAATGATGTGTCAAATGTCCTTGAAATCGGACAAAAAACGTACAGATATGAAAAATTATGTGGTTCAATCGGCTACATTTTGAATCGAAAGTCGTAGAGCCTCGCAGATGGGCTCATTCGATTCCTCATCAAATTCTACAGTTAGAATTCCCCAAAGGTAAATTTGCTGTACGAGCTTCCGTTTCCGAGATATTTGACAAAAACCGTACAGATATGAAAAATTATTTGGTTCAATCGGCTACATTTTGAATCGAAAGTCGTAGAGCCTCGCAGATGGGCTCATTCGATTCCTCATCAAATTCTACAGTTAGCATTCCCCGAAGGTAAATTTGCTGTACGAGCTTCGGTTTCCGAGATATTTGACAAAAACCGTACAGATTTGAAAAATGATGTGTCAAATGTCCTTGAAATCGGACAAAAACCGTACAGATATGAAAAATGATGTGGTTCAATCGGCTACATTTTGAATCGAAAGTCGTAGAGCCTCGCAGATGGGCTCATTCTACTCCTCATCAAATTCTACAGTTAGCATTCCCCAAAGGTAAATTTGCTGTACGAGCTTCCGTTTCCGAGATATTTGACAAAAACCGTACAGATTTGAAAAATGATGTGTCAAATGTCCTTGAAATCGGACAAAAACCGTACAGATATGAAAAATTATGTGGTTCAATCGGCTACATTTTGAATCGAAAGTCGTAGAGCCTCGCAGATGGGCTCATTCGATTCCTCATCAAATTCTACAGTTAGCATTCCCCGAAGGTAAATTTGCTGTACGAGCTTCCGTTTCCGAGATATTTGACAAAAACCGTACAGATTTGAAAAATGATGTGTGAAATGTCCTTGAAATCGGACAAAAACCGTACAGATATGAAAAATGATGTGGTTCAATCGGCTACATTTTGAATCGAAAGTCGTAGAGCCTCGCAGATGGGCTCATTCGATTCCTCATCAAATTCTACAGTTAGCATTCCCCGAAGGTAAATTTGCTGTACGAGCTTCCGTTTCCGAGATATTTGACAAAAAACGTACAGATTTGAAAAATGATATGTCAAATGTCCTTGAAATCGGACAAAAACCGTACAGATATGAAAAATTATGTGGTTCAAACGGCTATAAATTTTGAATCGAAAGTCGTAGAGCCTCGCAGATGGGCTCATTCTACTCCTCATCAAATTCTACAGTTAGCATTCCCCTGTGTAGGTAAATTTGCTGTACGAGCTTCCGTTTCCGAGATATTTGACAAAAACCGTACAGATTTGAAAAATGATGTGTGAAATGTCCTTGAAATCGGACAAAAACCGTACAGATATGAAAAATGATGTGGTTCAATCGGCTACATTTTGAATCGAAAGTCGTAGAGCCTCGCAGATGGGCTCATTCTACTCCTCATCAAATTCTACAGTTAGCATTCCCCAAAGGTAAATTTGCTGTACGAGCTTCCGTTTCCGAGATATTTGACAAAAACCGTACAGATTTGAAAAATGATGTGTCAAATGTCCTTGAAATCGGACAAAAAACGTACAGATATGAAAAATTATGTGGTTCAATCGGCTACATTTTGAATCGAAAGTCGTAGAGCCTCGCAGATGGGCTCATTCGATTCCTCATCAAATTCTACAGTTAGAATTCCCCAAAGGTAAATTTGCTGTACGAGCTTCCGTTTCCGAGATATTTGACAAAAACCGTACAGATATGAAAAATTATTTGGTTCAATCGGCTACATTTTGAATCGAAAGTCGTAGAGCCTCGCAGATGGGCTCATTCGATTCCTCATCAAATTCTACAGTTAGCATTCCCCGAAGGTAAATTTGCTGTACGAGCTTCGGTTTCCGAGATATTTGACAAAAACCGTACAGATTTGAAAAATGATGTGTCAAATGTCCTTGAAATCGGACAAAAACCGTACAGATATGAAAAATGATGTGGTTCAATCGGCTACATTTTGAATCGAAAGTCGTAGAGCCTCGCAGATGGGCTCATTCTACTCCTCATCAAATTCTACAGTTAGCATTCCCCAAAGGTAAATTTGCTGTACGAGCTTCCGTTTCCGAGATATTTGACAAAAACCGTACAGATTTGAAAAATGATGTGTCAAATGTCCTTGAAATCGGACAAAAACCGTACAGATATGAAAAATTATGTGGTTCAATCGGCTACATTTTGAATCGAAAGTCGTAGAGCCTCGCAGATGGGCTCATTCGATTCCTCATCAAATTCTACAGTTAGCATTCCCCGAAGGTAAATTTGCTGTACGAGCTTCCGTTTCCGAGATATTTGACAAAAACCGTACAGATTTGAAAAATGATGTGTCAAATGTCCTTGAAATCGGACAAAAACCGTACAGATATGAAAAATTATGTGGTTCAAACGGCTATAAATTTTGAATCGAAAGTCGTAGAGCCTCGCAGATGGGCTCATTCTACTCCTCATCAAATTCTACAGTTAGCATTCCCCAAAGGTAAATTTGCTGTACGAGCTTCCGTTTCCGAGATATTTGACAAAAAACGTACAGATTTGAAAAATGATGTGTCAAATGTCCTTGAAATCGGACAAAAACCGTACAGATATGAAAAATTATGTGGTTCAATCGGCTACATTTTGAATCGAAAGTCGTAGAGCCTCGCAGATGGGCTCATTCGATTCCTCATCAAATTCTACAGTTAGCATTCCCCAAAGGTAAATTTGCTGTACGAGCTTCCGTTTCTGAGATATTTGACAAAAACCGTACAGATTTGAAAAATGATGTGTCAAATGTCCTTGAAATCGGACAAAAACCGTACAGATATGAAAAATTATGTGGTTCAATCGGCTACATTTTGAATCGAAAGTCGTAGAGCCTCGCAGATGGGCTCATTCGATTCCTCATCAAATTCTACAGTTAGCATTCCCCGAAGGTAAATTTGCTGTACGAGCTTCCGTTTCCGAGATATTTGACAAAAACCGTACAGATATGAAAAATGATGTGGTTCAAACGGCTATAACTTTTAAATCGAAAGTCGTAGAGCCTCGCAGATGGGCTCATTCTACTCCTCATCAAATTCTACAGTTAGCATTCCCCAAAGGTAAATTTGCTGTACGAGCTTCCGTTTCCGAGATATTTGACAAAAACCGTACAGATATGAAAAATTATTTGGTTCAATCGGCTACATTTTGAATCGAAAGTCGTAGAGCCTCGCAGATGGGCTCATTCGATTCCTCATCAAATTCTACAGTTAGCATTCCCCGAAGGTAAATTTGCTGTACGAGCTTCCGTTTCCGAGATATTTGACAAAAACCGTACAGATATGAAAAATTATGTGGTTCAAACGGCTATAACTTTTGAATCGAAAGTCGTAGAGCCTCGCAGATTGGCTCATTCTACTCCTCATCAAATTCTACAGTTAGCATTCCCCAAAGGTAAATTTGCTGTACGAGCTTCCGTTTCCGAGAAATTTGACAAAAACCGTACAGATTTGAAAAATGATGTGTCAAATGTCCTTGAAATCGGACAAAAACCATACAGATATGAAAAATGATGTGGTTCAATCGGCTACATTTTGAATCGAAAGTCGTAGAGCCTCGCAGATGGGCTCATTCTACTCCTCATCAAATTCTACAGTTAGCATTCCCCAAAGGTAAATTTGCTGTACGAGCTTCCGTTTCCGAGATATTTGACAAAAACCGTACAGATTTGAAAAATGATGTGTCAAATGTCCTTGAAATCGGACAAAAAACGTACAGATATGAAAAATGATGTGGTTCAATCGGCTACATTTTGAATCGAAAGTCGTAGAGCCTCGCAGATGGGCTCATTCGATTCCTCATCAAATTCTACAGTTAGCATTCCCCAAAGGTAAATTTGCTGTACGAGCTTCCGTTTCCGAGATATTTGACAAAAACCGTACAGATATGAAAAATTATGTGGTTCAATCGGCTACATTTTGAATCGAAAGTCGTAGAGCCTCGCAGATGGGCTCATTCGATTCCTCATCAAATTCTACAGTTAGCATTCCCCGAAGGTAAATTTGCTGTACGAGCTTCCGTTTCCGAGATATTTGACAAAAACCGTACAGATTTGAAAAATGATGTGTCAAATGTCCTTGAAATCGGACAAAAACCGTACAGATATGAAAAATTATGTGGTTCAAACGGCTATAAATTTTGAATCGAAAGTCGTAGAGCCTCGCAGATGGGCTCATTCTACTCCTCATCAAATTCTACAGTTAGCATTCCCCAAAGGTAAATTTGCTGTACGAGCTTCCGTTTCCGAGATATTTGACAAAAAACGTACAGATTTGAAAAATGATGTGTCAAATGTCCTTGAAATCGGACAAAAACCGTACAGATATGAAAAATTATGTGGTTCAATCGGCTACATTTTGAATCGAAAGTCGTAGAGCCTCGCAGATGGGCTCATTCGATTCCTCATCAAATTCTACAGTTAGCATTCCCCGAAGGTAAATTTGCTGTACGAGCTTCCGTTTCCGAGATATTTGACAAAAACCGTACAGATATGAAAAATGATGTGGTTCAAACGGCTATAACTTTTAAATCGAAAGTCGTAGAGCCTCGCAGATTGGCTCATTCTACTCCTCATCAAATTCTACAGTTAGCATTCCCCAAAGGTAAATTTGCTGTACGAGCTTCCGTTTCCGAGATATTTGACAAAAACCGTACAGATTTGAAAAATGATGTGTCAAATGTCCTTGAAATCGGACAAAAACCGTACAGATATGAAAAATTATGTGGTTCAATCGGCTACATTTTGAATCGAAAGTCGTAGAGCCTCGCAGATGGGCTCATTCGATTCCTCATCAAATTCTACAGTTAGCATTCCCCAAAGGTAAATTTGCTGTACGAGCTTCCGTTTCCGAGATATTTGACAAAAACCGTACAGATATGAAAAATTATTTGGTTCAATCGGCTACATTTTGAATCGAAAGTCGTAGAGCCTCGCAGATGGGCTCATTCGATTCCTCATCAAATTCTACAGTTAGCATTCCCCGAAGGTAAATTTGCTGTACGAGCTTCCGTTTCCGAGATATTTGACAAAAACCGTACAGATATGAAAAATTATGTGGTTCAAACGGCTATAACTTTTGAATCGAAAGTCGTAGAGCCTCGCAGATTGGCTCATTCTACTCCTCATCAAATTCTACAGTTAGCATTCCCCAAAGGTAAATTTGCTGTACGAGCTTCCGTTTCCGAGATATTTGACAAAAACCGTACAGATTTGAAAAATGATGTGTCAAATGTCCTTGAAATCGGACAAAAACCATACAGATATGAAAAATTATGTGGTTCAATCGGCTACATTTTGAATCGAAAGTCGTAGAGCCTCGCAGAGGGGCTCATTCGATTCCTCATCAAATTCTACAGTTAGCATTCCCCAAAGGTACATTTGCTGTACGAGCTTCCGTTTCTGAGATATTTGACAAAAACCGTACAGATTTGAAAAATGATGTGTCAAATGTCCTTGAAATCGGACAAAAACCGTACAGATATGAAAAATTATGTGGTTCAATCGGCTACATTTTGAATCGAAAGTCGTAGAGCCTCGCAGATGGGCTCATTCGATTCCTCATCAAATTCTACAGTTAGCATTCCCCGAAGGTAAATTTGCTGTACGAGCTTCCGTTTCCGAGATATTTGACAAAAACCGTACAGATATGAAAAATGATGTGGTTCAAACGGCTATAACTTTTAAATCGAAAGTCGTAGAGCCTCGCAGATTGGCTCATTCTACTCCTCATCAAATTCTACAGTTAGCATTCCCCAAAGGTAAATTTGCTGTACGAGCTTCCGTTTCCGAGATATTTGACAAAAACCGTACAGATTTGAAAAATGATGTGT
Source organism: Borostomias antarcticus (assembly GCF_949987555.1). Classification (NCBI taxonomy): domain Eukaryota; kingdom Metazoa; phylum Chordata; class Actinopteri; order Stomiiformes; family Stomiidae; genus Borostomias; species Borostomias antarcticus. The sequence goes on from NW_028176821.1 coordinate 1,954,556, forward strand.
CAAATGTCCTTGAAATCGGACAAAAACCGTACAGATATGAAAAATGATGTGGTTCAATCGGCTACATTTTGAATCGAAAGTCGTAGAGCCTCGCAGATGGGCTCATTCTACTCCTCATCAAATTCTACAGTTAGCATTCCCCAAAGGTAAATTTGCTGTACGAGCTTCCGTTTCCGAGATATTTGACAAAAACCGTACAGATTTGAAAAATGATGTGTCAAATGTCCTTGAAATCGGACAAAAACCGTACAGATATGAAAAATGATGTGGTTCAATCGGCTACATTTTGAATCGAAAGTCGTAGAGCCTCGCAGATGGGCTCATTCGATTCCTCATCAAATTCTACAGTTAGCATTCCCCAAAGGTAAATTTGCTGTACGAGCTTCCGTTTCCGAGATATTTGACAAAAACCGTACAGATATGAAAAATTATGTGGTTCAAACGGCTATAACTTTTGAATCGAAAGTCGTAGAGCCTCGCAGATTGGCTCATTCTACTCCTCATCAAATTCTACAGTTAGCATTCCCCAAAGGTAAATTTGCTGTACGAGCTTCCGTTTCCGAGATATTTGACAAAAACCGTACAGATTTGAAAAATGATGTGTCAAATGTCCTTGAAATCGGACAAAAACCATACAGATATGAAAAATGATGTGGTTCAATCGGCTACATTTTGAATCGAAAGTCGTAGAGCCTCGCAGATGGGCTCATTCTACTCCTCATCAAATTCTACAGTTAGCATTCCCCAAAGGTAAATTTGCTGTACGAGCTTCCGTTTCCGAGATATTTGACAAAAACCGTACAGATATGAAAAATGATGTGGTTCAATCGGCTACATTTTGAATCGAAAGTCGTAGAGCCTCGCAGATGGGCTCATTCGATTCCTCATCAAATTCTACAGTTGGCATTCCCCGAAGGTAAATTTGCTGTACGAGCTTCCGTTTCCGAGATATTTGACAAAAACCGTACAGATTTGAAAAATGATGTGTCAAATGTCCTTGAAATCGGACAAAAACCGTACAGATATGAAAAATGATGTGGTTCAAACGGCTATAACTTTTAAATCGAAAGTCGTAGAGCCTCGCAGATTGGCTCATTCTACTCCTCATCAAATTCTACAGTTAGCATTCCCCAAAGGTAAATTTGCTGTACGAGCTTCCGTTTCCGAGATATTTGACAAAAACCGTACAGATTTGAAAAATGATGTGTCAAATGTCCTTGAAATCGGACAAAAACCGTACAGATATGAAAAATTATGTGGTTCAATCGGCTACATTTTGAATCGAAAGTCGTAGAGCCTCGCAGATGGGCTCATTCGATTCCTCATCAAATTCTACAGTTAGCATTCCCCAAAGGTAAATTTGCTGTACGAGCTTCCGTTTCCGAGATATTTGACAAAAACCGTACAGATTTGAAAAATGATGTGTCAAATGTCCTTGAAATCGGACAAAAACCATACAGATATGAAAAATGATGTGGTTCAATCGGCTACATTTTGAATCGAAAGTCGTAGAGCCTCGCAGATGGGCTCATTCTACTCCTCATCAAATTCTACAGTTAGCATTCCCCAAAGGTAAATTTGCTGTACGAGCTTCCGTTTCCGAGATATTTGACAAAAACCGTACAGATTTGAAAAATGATGTGTCAAATGTCCTTGAAATCGGACAAAAAACGTACAGATATGAAAAATGATGTGGTTCAATCGGCTACATTTTGAATCGAAAGTCGTAGAGCCTCGCAGATGGGCTCATTCGATTCCTCATCAAATTCTACAGTTAGCATTCCCCAAAGGTAAATTTGCTGTACGAGCTTCCGTTTCCGAGATATTTGACAAAAACCGTACAGATATGAAAAATTATGTGGTTCAAACGGCTATAACTTTTGAATCGAAAGTCGTAGAGCCTCGCAGATTGGCTCATTCTACTCCTCATCAAATTCTACAGTTAGCATTCCCCAAAGGTAAATTTGCTGTACGAGCTTCCGTTTCCGAGATATTTGACAAAAACCGTACAGATTTGAAAAATGATGTGTCAAATGTCCTTGAAATCGGACAAAAACCATACAGATATGAAAAATGATGTGGTTCAATCGGCTACATTTTGAATCGAAAGTCGTAGAGCCTCGCAGATGGGCTCATTCTACTCCTCATCAAATTCTACAGTTAGCATTCCCCAAAGGTAAATTTGCTGTACGAGCTTCCGTTTCCGAGATATTTGACAAAAACCGTACAGATTTGAAAAATGATGTGTCAAATGTCCTTGAAATCGGACAAAAAACGTACAGATATGAAAAATGATGTGGTTCAATCGGCTACATTTTGAATCGAAAGTCGTAGAGCCTCTAGATGGGCTCATTCGATTCCTCATCAAATTCTACAGTTAGCATTCCCCAAAGGTAAATTTGCTGTACGAGCTTCCGTTTCCGAGATATTTGACAAAAACCGTACAGATATGAAAAATTATGTGGTTCAATCGGCTACATTTTGAATCGAAAGTCTAAGAGCCTCGCAGATGGGCTCATTCGATTCCTCATCAAATTCTACAGTTAGCATTCCCCAAAGGTAAATTTGCTGTACGAGCTTCCGTTTCTGAGATATTTGACAAAAACCGTACAGATTTGAAAAATGATGTGTCAAATGTCCTTGAAATCGGACAAAAACCGTACAGATATGAAAAATTATGTGGTTCAATCGGCTACATTTTGAATCGAAAGTCGTAGAGCCTCGCAGATGGGCTCATTCGATTCCTCATCAAATTCTACAGTTAGCATTCCCCGAAGGTAAATTTGCTGTACGAGCTTCCGTTTCCGAGATATTTGACAAAAACCGTACAGATATGAAAAATGATGTGGTTCAAACGGCTATAACTTTTAAATCGAAAGTCGTAGAGCCTCGCAGATTGGCTCATTCTACTCCTCATCAAATTCTACAGTTAGCATTCCCCAAAGGTAAATTTGCTGTACGAGCTTCCGTTTCCGAGATATTTGACAAAAACCGTACAGATTTGAAAAATGATGTGTCAAATGTCCTTGAAATCGGACAAAAACCGTACAGATATGAAAAATGATGTGGTTCAATCGGCTACATTTTGAATCGAAAGTCGTAGAGCCTCGCAGATGGGCTCATTCTACTCCTCATCAAATTCTACAGTTAGCATTCCCCAAAGGTAAATTTGCTGTACGAGCTTCCGTTTCCGAGATATTTGACAAAAACCGTACAGATTTGAAAAATGATGTGTCAAATGTCCTTGAAATCGGACAAAAAACGTACAGATATGAAAAATTATGTGGTTCAATCGGCTACATTTTGAATCGAAAGTCGTAGAGCCTCGCAGATGGGCTCATTCGATTCCTCATCAAATTCTACAGTTAGCATTCCCCAAAGGTAAATTTGCTGTACGAGCTTCCGTTTCCGAGATATTTGACAAAAACCGTACAGATATGAAAAATTATGTGGTTCAAACGGCTATAACTTTTGAATCGAAAGTCGTAGAGCCTCGCAGATTGGCTCATTCTACTCCTCATCAAATTCTACAGTTAGCATTCCCCAAAGGTAAATTTGCTGTACGAGCTTCCGTTTCCGAGATATTTGACAAAAACCGTACAGATTTGAAAAATGATGTGTCAAATGTCCTTGAAATCGGACAAAAACCATACAGATATGAAAAATGATGTGGTTCAATCGGCTACATTTTGAATCGAAAGTCGTAGAGCCTCGCAGATGGGCTCATTCTACTCCTCATCAAATTCTACAGTTAGCATTCCCCAAAGGTAAATTTGCTGTACGAGCTTCCGTTTCCGAGATATTTGACAAAAACCGTACAGATATGAAAAATGATGTGGTTCAATCGGCTACATTTTGAATCGAAAGTCGTAGAGCCTCGCAGATGGGCTCATTCGATTCCTCATCAAATTCTACAGTTGGCATTCCCCGAAGGTAAATTTGCTGTACGAGCTTCCGTTTCCGAGATATTTGACAAAAACCGTACAGATTTGAAAAATGATGTGTCAAATGTCCTTGAAATCGGACAAAAACCGTACAGATATGAAAAATGATGTGGTTCAAACGGCTATAACTTTTAAATCGAAAGTCGTAGAGCCTCGCAGATTGGCTCATTCTACTCCTCATCAAATTCTACAGTTAGCATTCCCCAAAGGTAAATTTGCTGTACGAGCTTCCGTTTCCGAGATATTTGACAAAAACCGTACAGATTTGAAAAATGATGTGTCAAATGTCCTTGAAATCGGACAAAAACCGTACAGATATGAAAAATTATGTGGTTCAATCGGCTACATTTTGAATCGAAAGTCGTAGAGCCTCGCAGATGGGCTCATTCGATTCCTCATCAAATTCTACAGTTAGCATTCCCCAAAGGTAAATTTGCTGTACGAGCTTCCGTTTCCGAGATATTTGACAAAAACCGTACAGATTTGAAAAATGATGTGTCAAATGTCCTTGAAATCGGACAAAAACCATACAGATATGAAAAATGATGTGGTTCAATCGGCTACATTTTGAATCGAAAGTCGTAGAGCCTCGCAGATGGGCTCATTCTACTCCTCATCAAATTCTACAGTTAGCATTCCCCAAAGGTAAATTTGCTGTACGAGCTTCCGTTTCCGAGATATTTGACAAAAACCGTACAGATTTGAAAAATGATGTGTCAAATGTCCTTGAAATCGGACAAAAAACGTACAGATATGAAAAATGATGTGGTTCAATCGGCTACATTTTGAATCGAAAGTCGTAGAGCCTCGCAGATGGGCTCATTCGATTCCTCATCAAATTCTACAGTTAGCATTCCCCAAAGGTAAATTTGCTGTACGAGCTTCCGTTTCCGAGATATTTGACAAAAACCGTACAGATATGAAAAATTATGTGGTTCAAACGGCTATAACTTTTGAATCGAAAGTCGTAGAGCCTCGCAGATTGGCTCATTCTACTCCTCATCAAATTCTACAGTTAGCATTCCCCAAAGGTAAATTTGCTGTACGAGCTTCCGTTTCCGAGATATTTGACAAAAACCGTACAGATTTGAAAAATGATGTGTCAAATGTCCTTGAAATCGGACAAAAACCATACAGATATGAAAAATGATGTGGTTCAATCGGCTACATTTTGAATCGAAAGTCGTAGAGCCTCGCAGATGGGCTCATTCTACTCCTCATCAAATTCTACAGTTAGCATTCCCCAAAGGTAAATTTGCTGTACGAGCTTCCGTTTCCGAGATATTTGACAAAAACCGTACAGATTTGAAAAATGATGTGTCAAATGTCCTTGAAATCGGACAAAAAACGTACAGATATGAAAAATGATGTGGTTCAATCGGCTACATTTTGAATCGAAAGTCGTAGAGCCTCTAGATGGGCTCATTCGATTCCTCATCAAATTCTACAGTTAGCATTCCCCAAAGGTAAATTTGCTGTACGAGCTTCCGTTTCCGAGATATTTGACAAAAACCGTACAGATATGAAAAATTATGTGGTTCAATCGGCTACATTTTGAATCGAAAGTCTAAGAGCCTCGCAGATGGGCTCATTCGATTCCTCATCAAATTCTACAGTTAGCATTCCCCAAAGGTAAATTTGCTGTACGAGCTTCCGTTTCTGAGATATTTGACAAAAACCGTACAGATTTGAAAAATGATGTGTCAAATGTCCTTGAAATCGGACAAAAACCGTACAGATATGAAAAATTATGTGGTTCAATCGGCTACATTTTGAATCGAAAGTCGTAGAGCCTCGCAGATGGGCTCATTCGATTCCTCATCAAATTCTACAGTTAGCATTCCCCGAAGGTAAATTTGCTGTACGAGCTTCCGTTTCCGAGATATTTGACAAAAACCGTACAGATATGAAAAATGATGTGGTTCAAACGGCTATAACTTTTAAATCGAAAGTCGTAGAGCCTCGCAGATTGGCTCATTCTACTCCTCATCAAATTCTACAGTTAGCATTCCCCAAAGGTAAATTTGCTGTACGAGCTTCCGTTTCCGAGATATTTGACAAAAACCGTACAGATTTGAAAAATGATGTGTCAAATGTCCTTGAAATCGGACAAAAACCGTACAGATATGAAAAATGATGTGGTTCAATCGGCTACATTTTGAATCGAAAGTCGTAGAGCCTCGCAGATGGGCTCATTCTACTCCTCATCAAATTCTACAGTTAGCATTCCCCAAAGGTAAATTTGCTGTACGAGCTTCCGTTTCCGAGATATTTGACAAAAACCGTACAGATTTGAAAAATGATGTGTCAAATGTCCTTGAAATCGGACAAAAAACGTACAGATATGAAAAATTATGTGGTTCAATCGGCTACATTTTGAATCGAAAGTCGTAGAGCCTCGCAGATGGGCTCATTCGATTCCTCATCAAATTCTACAGTTAGCATTCCCCAAAGGTAAATTTGCTGTACGAGCTTCCGTTTCCGAGATATTTGACAAAAACCGTACAGATATGAAAAATTATGTGGTTCAATCGGCTACATTTTGAATCGAAAGTCGTAGAGCCTCGCAGATGGGCTCATTCGATTCCTCATCAAATTCTACAGTTAGCATTCCCCGAAGGTAAATTTGCTGTACGAGCTTCCGTTTCCGAGATATTTGACAAAAACCGTACAGATATGAAAAATTATGTGGTTCAAACGGCTATAACTTTTGAATCGAAAGTCGTAGAGCCTCGCAGATTGGCTCATTCTACTCCTCATCAAATTCTACAGTTAGCATTCCCCAAAGGTAAATTTGCTGTACGAGCTTCCGTTTCCGAGATATTTGACAAAAACCGTACAGATATGAAAAATTATGTGGTTCAAACGGCTATAACTTTTGAATCGAAAGTCGTAGAGCCTCGCAGATTGGCTCATTCTACTCCTCATCAAATTCTACAGTTAGCATTCCCCAAAGGTAAATTTGCTGTACGAGCTTCCGTTTCCGAGATATTTGACAAAAACCGTACAGATTTGAAAAATGATGTGTCAAATGTCCTTGAAATCGGACAAAAAACTTACAGATATGAAAAATTATGTGGTTCAATCGGCTACATTTTGAATCGAAAGTCGTAGAGCCTCGCAGATGGGCTCATTCGATTCCTCATCAAATTCTACAGTTAGCATTCCCCAAAGGTAAATTTGCTGTACGAGCTTCCGTTTCCGAGATATTTGACAAAAACCGTACAGATATGAAAAATTATGTGGTTCAATCGGCTACATTTTGAATCGAAAGTCGTAGAGCCTCGCAGATGGGCTCATTCGATTCCTCATCAAATTCTACAGTTAGCATTCCCCGAAGGTAAATTTGCTGTACGAGCTTCCGTTTTCGAGATATTTGACAAAAACCGTACAGATATGAAAAATTATGTGGTTCAAACGGCTATAACTTTTGAATCGAAAGTCGTAGAGCCTCGCAGATTGGCTCATTCTACTCCTCATCAAATTCTACAGTTAGCATTCCCCAAAGGTAAATTTGCTGTACGAGCTTCGGTTTCCGAGATATTTGACAAAAACCGTACAGATTTGAAAAATGATGTGTCAAATGTCCTTGAAATCGGACAAAAACCGTACAGATATGAAAAATGATGTGGTTCAATCGGCTACATTTTGAATCGAAAGTCGTAGAGCCTCGCAGATGGGCTCATTCTACTCCTCATCAAATTCTACAGTTAGCATTCCCCAAAGGTAAATTTGCTGTACGAGCTTCCGTTTCCGAGATATTTGACAAAAACCGTACAGATTTGAAAAATGATGTGTCAAATGTCCTTGAAATCGGACAAAAACCGTACAGATATGAAAAATTATGTGGTTCAATCGGCTACATTTTGAATCGAAAGTCGTAGACCCTCGCAGATGGGCTCATTCGATTCCTCATCAAATTCTACAGTTAGCATTCCCCGAAGGTAAATTTGCTGTACGAGCTTCCGTTTCCGAGATATTTGACAAAAACCGTACAGATATGAAAAATTATGTGGTTCAAACGGCTATAACTTTTGAATCGAAAGTCGTAGAGCCTCGCAGATTGGCTCATTCTACTCCTCATCAAATTCTACAGTTAGCATTCCCCAAAGGTAAATTTGCTGTACGAGCTTCCGTTTCCGAGATATTTGACAAAAACCGTACAGATTTGAAAAATGATGTGTCAAATGTCCTTGAAATCGGACAAAAACCGTACAGATATGAAAAATGATGTGGTTCAATCGGCTACATTTTGAATCGAAAGTCGTAGAGCCTCGCAGATGGGCTCATTCGATTCCTCATCAAATTCTACAGTTAGCATTCCCCGAAGGTAAATTTGCTGTACGAGCTTCCGTTTCCGAGATATTTGACAAAAACCGTACAGATTTGAAAAATGATGTGTCAAATGTCCTTGAAATCGGACAAAAACCATACAGATATGAAAAATGATGTGGTTCAATCGGCTACATTTTGAATCGAAAGTCGTAGAGCCTCGCAGATGGGCTCATTCTACTCCTCATCAAATTCTACAGTTAGCATTCCCCAAAGGTAAATTTGCTGTACGAGCTTCCGTTTCCGAGATATTTGACAAAAACCGTACAGATTTGAAAAATGATGTGTCAAATGTCCTTGAAATCGGACAAAAAACGTACAGATATGAAAAATTATGTGGTTCAATCGGCTACATTTTGAATCGAAAGTCGTAGAGCCTCGCAGATGGGCTCATTCGATTCCTCATCAAATTCTACAGTTAGCATTCCCCAAAGGTAAATTTGCTGTACGAGCTTCCGTTTCCGAGATATTTGACAAAAACCGTACAGATATGAAAAATTATGTGGTTCAATCGGCTACATTTTGAATCGAAAGTCGTAGAGCCTCGCAGATGGGCTCATTCGATTCCTCATCCAATTCTACAGTTAGCATTCCCCGAAGGTAAATTTGCTGTACGAGCTTCCGTTTCCGAGATATTTTACAAAAACCGTACAGATATGAAAAATTATGTGGTTCAAACGGCTATAACTTTTGAATCGAAAGTCGTAGAGCCTCGCAGATTGGCTCATTCTACTCCTCATCAAATTCTACAGTTAGCATTCCCCAAAGGTAAATTTGCTGTACGAGCTTCGGTTTCCGAGATATTTGACAAAAACCGTACAGATTTGAAAAATGATGTGTCAAATGTCCTTGAAATCGGACAAAAACCGTACAGATATGAAAAATGATGTGGTTCAATCGGCTACATTTTGAATCGAAAGTCGTAGAGCCTCGCAGATGGGCTCATTCTACTCCTCATCAAATTCTACAGTTAGCATTCCCCAAAGGTAAATTTGCTGTACGAGCTTCCGTTTCCGAGATATTTGACAAAAACCGTACAGATTTGAAAAATGATGTGTCAAATGTCCTTGAAATCGGACAAAAACCATACAGATATGAAAAATGATGTGGTTCAATCGGCTACATTTTGAATCGAAAGTCGTAGAGCCTCGCAGATGGGCTCATTCGATTCCTCATCAAATTCTACAGTTAGCATTCCCCAAAGGTAAATTTGCTGTACGAGCTTCCGTTTCCGAGATATTTGACAAAAACCGTACAGATATGAAAAATTATGTGGTTCAAACGGCTATAACTTTTGAATCGAAAGTCGTAGAGCCTCGCAGATTGGCTCATTCTACTCCTCATCAAATTCTACAGTTAGCATTCCCCAAAGGTAAATTTGCTGTACGAGCTTCCGTTTCCGAGATATTTGACAAAAACCGTACAGATTTGAAAAATGATGTGTCAAATGTCCTTGAAATCGGACAAAAACCGTACAGATATGAAAAATGATGTGGTTCAATCGGCTACATTTTGAATCGAAAGTCGTAGAGCCTCGCAGATGGGCTCATTCGATTCCTCATCAAATTCTACAGTTAGCATTCCCCGAAGGTAAATTTGCTGTACGAGCTTCCGTTTCCGAGATATTTGACAAAAACCGTACAGATTTGAAAAATGATGTGTCAAATGTCCTTGAAATCGGACAAAAACCATACAGATATGAAAAATGATGTGGTTCAATCGGCTACATTTTGAATCGAAAGTCGTAGAGCCTCGCAGATGGGCTCATTCTACTCCTCATCAAATTCTACAGTTAGCATTCCCCAAAGGTAAATTTGCTGTACGAGCTTCCGTTTCCGAGATATTTGACAAAAACCGTACAGATTTGAAAAATGATGTGTCAAATGTCCTTGAAATCGGACAAAAAACGTACAGATATGAAAAATTATGTGGTTCAATCGGCTACATTTTGAATCGAAAGTCGTAGAGCCTCGCAGATGGGCTCATTCGATTCCTCATCAAATTCTACAGTTAGCATTCCCCAAAGGTAAATTTGCTGTACGAGCTTCCGTTTCCGAGATATTTGACAAAAACCGTACAGATATGAAAAATTATGTGGTTCAATCGGCTACATTTTGAATCGAAAGTCGTAGAGCCTCGCAGATGGGCTCATTCGATTCCTCATCCAATTCTACAGTTAGCATTCCCCGAAGGTAAATTTGCTGTACGAGCTTCCGTTTCCGAGATATTTTACAAAAACCGTACAGATATGAAAAATTATGTGGTTCAAACGGCTATAACTTTTGAATCGAAAGTCGTAGAGCCTCGCAGATTGGCTCATTCTACTCCTCATCAAATTCTACAGTTAGCATTCCCCAAAGGTAAATTTGCTGTACGAGCTTCGGTTTCCGAGATATTTGACAAAAACCGTACAGATTTGAAAAATGATGTGTCAAATGTCCTTGAAATCGGACAAAAACCGTACAGATATGAAAAATGATGTGGTTCAATCGGCTACATTTTGAATCGAAAGTCGTAGAGCCTCGCAGATGGGCTCATTCTACTCCTCATCAAATTCTACAGTTAGCATTCCCCAAAGGTAAATTTGCTGTACGAGCTTCCGTTTCCGAGATATTTGACAAAAACCGTACAGATTTGAAAAATGATGTGTCAAATGTCCTTGAAATCGGACAAAAACCATACAGATATGAAAAATGATGTGGTTCAATCGGCTACATTTTGAATCGAAAGTCGTAGAGCCTCGCAGATGGGCTCATTCGATTCCTCATCAAATTCTACAGTTAGCATTCCCCAAAGGTAAATTTGCTGTACGAGCTTCCGTTTCCGAGATATTTGACAAAAACCGTACAGATATGAAAAATTATGTGGTTCAAACGGCTATAACTTTTGAATCGAAAGTCGTAGAGCCTCGCAGATTGGCTCATTCTACTCCTCATCAAATTCTACAGTTAGCATTCCCCAAAGGTAAATTTGCTGTACGAGCTTCCGTTTCCGAGATATTTGACAAAAACCGTACAGATTTGAAAAATGATGTGTCAAATGTCCTTGAAATCGGACAAAAACCGTACAGATATGAAAAATGATGTGGTTCAATCGGCTACATTTTGAATCGAAAGTCGTAGACCCTCGCAGATGGGCTCATTCGATTCCTCATCAAATTCTACAGTTAGCATTCCCCGAAGGTAAATTTGCTGTACGAGCTTCCGTTTCCGAGATATTTGACAAAAACCGTACAGATATGAAAAATTATGTGGTTCAAACGGCTATAACTTTTGAATCGAAAGTCGTAGAGCCTCGCAGATTGGCTCATTCTACTCCTCATCAAATTCTACAGTTAGCATTCCCCAAAGGTAAATTTGCTGTACGAGCTTCCGTTTCCGAGATATTTGACAAAAACCGTACAGATTTGAAAAATGATGTGTCAAATGTCCTTGAAATCGGACAAAAACCGTACAGATATGAAAAATGATGTGGTTCAATCGGCTACATTTTGAATCGAAAGTCGTAGAGCCTCGCAGATGGGCTCATTCTACTCCTCATCAAATTCTACAGTTAGCATTCCCCAAAGGTAAATTTGCTGTACTAGCTTCCGTTTCCGAGACTTTTGACAAAAACCGTACAGATTTGAAAAATGATGTGTCAAATGTCCTTGAAATCGGACAAAAACCGTACAGATATGAAAAATGATGTGGTTCAATCGGCTACATTTTGAATCGAAAGTCGTAGAGCCTCGCAGATGGGCTCATTCTACTCCTCATCAAATTCTACAGTTAGCTTTCCCCAAAGGTAAATTTGCTGTACGAGCTTCCGTTTCCGAGATATTTGACAAAAAAAGTGTACAGATTTGAAAAATGATGTGTCAAATGTCCTTGAAATCGGACAAAAACCGTACAGATATGAAAAATTATGTGGTTCAATCGGCTACATTTTGAATCGAAAGTCGTAGACCCTCGCAGATGGGCTCATTCGATTCCTCATCAAATTCTACAGTTAGCATTCCCCGAAGGTAAATTTGCTGTACGAGCTTCCGTTTCCGAGATATTTGACAAAAACCGTACAGATATGAAAAATTATGTGGTTCAAACGGCTATAACTTTTGAATCGAAAGTCGTAGAGCCTCGCAGATTGGCTCATTCTACTCCTCATCAAATTCTACAGTTAGCATTCCCCAAAGGTAAATTTGCTGTACGAGCTTCCGTTTCCGAGATATTTGACAAAAACCGTACAGATTTGAAAAATGATGTGTCAAATGTCCTTGAAATCGGACAAAAACCATACAGATATGAAAAATGATGTGGTTCAATCGGCTACATTTTGAATCGAAAGTCGTAGAGCCTCGCAGATGGGCTCATTCTACTCCTCATCAAATTCTACAGTTAGCATTCCCCAAAGGTAAATTTGCTGTACGAGCTTCCGTTTCCGAGATATTTGACAAAAACCGTACAGATTTGAAAAATGATGTGTCAAATGTCCTTGAAATCGGACAAAAAACGTACAGATATGAAAAATTATGTGGTTCAATCGGCTACATTTTGAATCGAAAGTCGTAGAGCCTCGCAGATGGGCTCATTCGATTCCTCATCAAATTCTACAGTTAGCATTCCCCAAAGGTAAATTTGCTGTACGAGCTTCCGTTTCCGAGATATTTGACAAAAACCGTACAGATATGAAAAATTATTTGGTTCAATCGGCTACATTTTGAATCGAAAGTCGTAGAGCCTCGCAGATGGGCTCATTCGATTCCTCATCAAATTCTACAGTTAGCATTCCCCGAAGGTAAATTTGCTGTACGAGCTTCCGTTTCCGAGATATTTGACAAAAACCGTACAGATATGAAAAATTATGTGGTTCAAACGGCTATAACTTTTGAATCGAAAGTCGTAGAGCCTCGCAGATTGGCTCATTCTACTCCTCATCAAATTCTACAGTTAGCATTCCCCAAAGGTAAATTTGCTGTACGAGCTTCCGTTTCCGAGATATTTGACAAAAACCGTACAGATTTGAAAAATGATGTGTCAAATGTCCTTGAAATCGGACAAAAACCGTACAGATATGAAAAATGATGTGGTTCAATCGGCTACATTTTGAATCGAAAGTCGTAGAGCCTCGCAGATGGGCTCATTCTACTCCTCATCAAATTCTACAGTTAGCATTCCCCAAAGGTAAATTTGCTGTACGAGCTTCCGTTTCCGAGATATTTGACAAAAACCGTACAGATTTGAAAAATGATGTGTCAAATGTCCTTGAAATCGGACAAAAAACGTACAGATATGAAAAATTATGTGGTTCAATCGGCTACATTTTGAATCGAAAGTCGTAGAGCCTCGCAGATGGGCTCATTCGATTCCTCATCAAATTCTACAGTTAGCATTCCCCAAAGGTAAATTTGCTGTACGAGCTTCCGTTTCCGAGATATTTGACAAAAACCGTACAGATATGAAAAATTATGTGGTTCAATCGGCTACATTTTGAATCGAAAGTCGTAGAGCCTCGCAGATGGGCTCATTCGATTCCTCATCAAATTCTACAGTTAGCATTCCCCGAAGGTAAATTTGCTGTACGAGCTTCCGTTTCCGAGATATTTGACAAAAACCGTACAGATATGAAAAATTATGTGGTTCAAACGGCTATAACTTTTGAATCGAAAGTCGTAGAGCCTCGCAGATTGGCTCATTCTACTCCTCATCAAATTCTACAGTTAGCATTCCCCAAAGGTAAATTTGCTGTACGAGCTTCCGTTTCCGAGATATTTGACAAAAACCGTACAGATATGAAAAATTATGTGGTTCAAACGGCTATAACTTTTGAATCGAAAGTCGTAGAGCCTCGCAGATTGGCTCATTCTACTCCTCATCAAATTCTACAGTTAGCATTCCCCAAAGGTAAATTTGCTGTACGAGCTTCCGTTTCCGAGATATTTGACAAAAACCGTACAGATTTGAAAAATGATGTGTCAAATGTCCTTGAAATCGGACAAAAAACTTACAGATATGAAAAATTATGTGGTTCAATCGGCTACATTTTGAATCGAAAGTCGTAGAGCCTCGCAGATGGGCTCATTCGATTCCTCATCAAATTCTACAGTTAGCATTCCCCAAAGGTAAATTTGCTGTACGAGCTTCCGTTTCCGAGATATTTGACAAAAACCGTACAGATATGAAAAATTATGTGGTTCAATCGGCTACATTTTGAATCGAAAGTCGTAGAGCCTCGCAGATGGGCTCATTCGATTCCTCATCAAATTCTACAGTTAGCATTCCCCGAAGGTAAATTTGCTGTACGAGCTTCCGTTTTCGAGATATTTGACAAAAACCGTACAGATATGAAAAATTATGTGGTTCAAACGGCTATAACTTTTGAATCGAAAGTCGTAGAGCCTCGCAGATTGGCTCATTCTACTCCTCATCAAATTCTACAGTTAGCATTCCCCAAAGGTAAATTTGCTGTACGAGCTTCGGTTTCCGAGATATTTGACAAAAACCGTACAGATTTGAAAAATGATGTGTCAAATGTCCTTGAAATCGGACAAAAACCGTACAGATATGAAAAATGATGTGGTTCAATCGGCTACATTTTGAATCGAAAGTCGTAGAGCCTCGCAGATGGGCTCATTCTACTCCTCATCAAATTCTACAGTTAGCATTCCCCAAAGGTAAATTTGCTGTACGAGCTTCCGTTTCCGAGATATTTGACAAAAACCGTACAGATTTGAAAAATGATGTGTCAAATGTCCTTGAAATCGGACAAAAACCGTACAGATATGAAAAATTATGTGGTTCAATCGGCTACATTTTGAATCGAAAGTCGTAGACCCTCGCAGATGGGCTCATTCGATTCCTCATCAAATTCTACAGTTAGCATTCCCCGAAGGTAAATTTGCTGTACGAGCTTCCGTTTCCGAGATATTTGACAAAAACCGTACAGATATGAAAAATTATGTGGTTCAAACGGCTATAACTTTTGAATCGAAAGTCGTAGAGCCTCGCAGATTGGCTCATTCTACTCCTCATCAAATTCTACAGTTAGCATTCCCCAAAGGTAAATTTGCTGTACGAGCTTCCGTTTCCGAGATATTTGACAAAAACCGTACAGATTTGAAAAATGATGTGTCAAATGTCCTTGAAATCGGACAAAAACCGTACAGATATGAAAAATGATGTGGTTCAATCGGCTACATTTTGAATCGAAAGTCGTAGAGCCTCGCAGATGGGCTCATTCGATTCCTCATCAAATTCTACAGTTAGCATTCCCCGAAGGTAAATTTGCTGTACGAGCTTCCGTTTCCGAGATATTTGACAAAAACCGTACAGATTTGAAAAATGATGTGTCAAATGTCCTTGAAATCGGACAAAAACCATACAGATATGAAAAATGATGTGGTTCAATCGGCTACATTTTGAATCGAAAGTCGTAGAGCCTCGCAGATGGGCTCATTCTACTCCTCATCAAATTCTACAGTTAGCATTCCCCAAAGGTAAATTTGCTGTACGAGCTTCCGTTTCCGAGATATTTGACAAAAACCGTACAGATTTGAAAAATGATGTGTCAAATGTCCTTGAAATCGGACAAAAAACGTACAGATATGAAAAATTATGTGGTTCAATCGGCTACATTTTGAATCGAAAGTCGTAGAGCCTCGCAGATGGGCTCATTCGATTCCTCATCAAATTCTACAGTTAGCATTCCCCAAAGGTAAATTTGCTGTACGAGCTTCCGTTTCCGAGATATTTGACAAAAACCGTACAGATATGAAAAATTATGTGGTTCAATCGGCTACATTTTGAATCGAAAGTCGTAGAGCCTCGCAGATGGGCTCATTCGATTCCTCATCCAATTCTACAGTTAGCATTCCCCGAAGGTAAATTTGCTGTACGAGCTTCCGTTTCCGAGATATTTTACAAAAACCGTACAGATATGAAAAATTATGTGGTTCAAACGGCTATAACTTTTGAATCGAAAGTCGTAGAGCCTCGCAGATTGGCTCATTCTACTCCTCATCAAATTCTACAGTTAGCATTCCCCAAAGGTAAATTTGCTGTACGAGCTTCGGTTTCCGAGATATTTGACAAAAACCGTACAGATTTGAAAAATGATGTGTCAAATGTCCTTGAAATCGGACAAAAACCGTACAGATATGAAAAATGATGTGGTTCAATCGGCTACATTTTGAATCGAAAGTCGTAGAGCCTCGCAGATGGGCTCATTCTACTCCTCATCAAATTCTACAGTTAGCATTCCCCAAAGGTAAATTTGCTGTACGAGCTTCCGTTTCCGAGATATTTGACAAAAACCGTACAGATTTGAAAAATGATGTGTCAAATGTCCTTGAAATCGGACAAAAACCATACAGATATGAAAAATGATGTGGTTCAATCGGCTACATTTTGAATCGAAAGTCGTAGAGCCTCGCAGATGGGCTCATTCGATTCCTCATCAAATTCTACAGTTAGCATTCCCCAAAGGTAAATTTGCTGTACGAGCTTCCGTTTCCGAGATATTTGACAAAAACCGTACAGATATGAAAAATTATGTGGTTCAAACGGCTATAACTTTTGAATCGAAAGTCGTAGAGCCTCGCAGATTGGCTCATTCTACTCCTCATCAAATTCTACAGTTAGCATTCCCCAAAGGTAAATTTGCTGTACGAGCTTCCGTTTCCGAGATATTTGACAAAAACCGTACAGATTTGAAAAATGATGTGTCAAATGTCCTTGAAATCGGACAAAAACCGTACAGATATGAAAAATGATGTGGTTCAATCGGCTACATTTTGAATCGAAAGTCGTAGACCCTCGCAGATGGGCTCATTCGATTCCTCATCAAATTCTACAGTTAGCATTCCCCGAAGGTAAATTTGCTGTACGAGCTTCCGTTTCCGAGATATTTGACAAAAACCGTACAGATATGAAAAATTATGTGGTTCAAACGGCTATAACTTTTGAATCGAAAGTCGTAGAGCCTCGCAGATTGGCTCATTCTACTCCTCATCAAATTCTACAGTTAGCATTCCCCAAAGGTAAATTTGCTGTACGAGCTTCCGTTTCCGAGATATTTGACAAAAACCGTACAGATTTGAAAAATGATGTGTCAAATGTCCTTGAAATCGGACAAAAACCGTACAGATATGAAAAATGATGTGGTTCAATCGGCTACATTTTGAATCGAAAGTCGTAGAGCCTCGCAGATGGGCTCATTCTACTCCTCATCAAATTCTACAGTTAGCATTCCCCAAAGGTAAATTTGCTGTACGAGCTTCCGTTTCCGAGATATTTGACAAAAACCGTACAGATTTGAAAAATGATGTGTCAAATGTCCTTGAAATCGGACAAAAACCGTACAGATATGAAAAATGATGTGGTTCAATCGGCTACATTTTGAATCGAAAGTCGTAGAGCCTCGCAGATGGGCTCATTCTACTCCTCATCAAATTCTACAGTTAGCATTCCCCAAAGGTAAATTTGCTGTACGAGCTTCCGTTTCCGAGATATTTGACAAAAACCGTACAGATATGAAAAATTATGTGGTTCAAACGGCTATAACTTTTGAATCGAAAGTCGTAGAGCCTCGCAGATTGGCTCATTCTACTCCTCATCAAATTCTACAGTTAGCATTCCCCAAAGGTAAATTTGCTGTACGAGCTTCCGTTTCCGAGATATTTGACAAAAACCGTACAGATTTGAAAAATGATGTGTCAAATGTCCTTGAAATCGGACAAAAACCATACAGATATGAAAAATGATGTGGTTCAATCGGCTACATTTTGAATCGAAAGTCGTAGAGCCTCGCAGATGGGCTCATTCTACTCCTCATCAAATTCTACAGTTAGCATTCCCCAAAGGTAAATTTGCTGTACGAGCTTCCGTTTCCGAGATATTTGACAAAAACCGTACAGATTTGAAAAATGATGTGTCAAATGTCCTTGAAATCGGACAAAAAACGTACAGATATGAAAAATTATGTGGTTCAATCGGCTACATTTTGAATCGAAAGTCGTAGAGCCTCGCAGATGGGCTCATTCGATTCCTCATCAAATTCTACAGTTAGCATTCCCCAAAGGTAAATTTGCTGTACGAGCTTCCGTTTCCGAGATATTTGACAAAAACCGTACAGATATGAAAAATTATTTGGTTCAATCGGCTACATTTTGAATCGAAAGTCGTAGAGCCTCGCAGATGGGCTCATTCGATTCCTCATCAAATTCTACAGTTAGCATTCCCCGAAGGTAAATTTGCTGTACGAGCTTCCGTTTCCGAGATATTTGACAAAAACCGTACAGATATGAAAAATTATGTGGTTCAAACGGCTATAACTTTTGAATCGAAAGTCGTAGAGCCTCGCAGATTGGCTCATTCTACTCCTCATCAAATTCTACAGTTAGCATTCCCCAAAGGTAAATTTGCTGTACGAGCTTCCGTTTCCGAGAAATTTGACAAAAACCGTACAGATTTGAAAAATGATGTGTCAAATGTCCTTGAAATCGGACAAAAACCATACAGATATGAAAAATGATGTGGTTCAATCGGCTACATTTTGAATCGAAAGTCGTAGAGCCTCGCAGATGGGCTCATTCTACTCCTCATCAAATTCTACAGTTAGCATTCCCCAAAGGTAAATTTGCTGTACGAGCTTCCGTTTCCGAGATATTTGACAAAAACCGTACAGATTTGAAAAATGATGTGTCAAATGTCCTTGAAATCGGACAAAAAACGTACAGATATGAAAAATGATGTGGTTCAATCGGCTACATTTTGAATCGAAAGTCGTAGAGCCTCGCAGATGGGCTCATTCGATTCCTCATCAAATTCTACAGTTAGCATTCCCCAAAGGTAAATTTGCTGTACGAGCTTCCGTTTCCGAGATATTTGACAAAAACCGTACAGATATGAAAAATTATGTGGTTCAAACGGCTATAACTTTTGAATCGAAAGTCGTAGAGCCTCGCAGATTGGCTCATTCTACTCCTCATCAAATTCTACAGTTAGCATTCCCCAAAGGTAAATTTGCTGTACGAGCTTCCGTTTCCGAGAAATTTGACAAAAACCGTACAGATTTGAAAAATGATGTGTCAAATGTCCTTGAAATCGGACAAAAACCATACAGATATGAAAAATGATGTGGTTCAATCGGCTACATTTTGAATCGAAAGTCGTAGAGCCTCGCAGATGGGCTCATTCTACTCCTCATCAAATTCTACAGTTAGCATTCCCCAAAGGTAAATTTGCTGTACGAGCTTCCGTTTCCGAGATATTTGACAAAAACCGTACAGATTTGAAAAATGATGTGTCAAATGTCCTTGAAATCGGACAAAAAACGTACAGATATGAAAAATGATGTGGTTCAATCGGCTACATTTTGAATCGAAAGTCGTAGAGCCTCGCAGATGGGCTCATTCGATTCCTCATCAAATTCTACAGTTAGCATTCCCCAAAGGTAAATTTGCTGTACGAGCTTCCGTTTCCGAGATATTTGACAAAAACCGTACAGATATGAAAAATTATGTGGTTCAATCGGCTACATTTTGAATCGAAAGTCGTAGAGCCTCGCAGATGGGCTCATTCGATTCCTCATCAAATTCTACAGTTAGCATTCCCCGAAGGTAAATTTGCTGTACGAGCTTCCGTTTCCGAGATATTTGACAAAAACCGTACAGATTTGAAAAATAATGTGTCAAATGTCCTTGAAATCGGACAAAAACCGTACAGATATGAAAAATTATGTGGTTCAAACGGCTATAAATTTTGAATCGAAAGTCGTAGAGCCTCGCAGATGGGCTCATTCTACTCCTCATCAAATTCTACAGTTAGCATTCCCCAAAGGTAAATTTGCTGTACGAGCTTCCGTTTCCGAGATATTTGACAAAAAACGTACAGATTTAAAAAATGATGTGTCAAATGTCCTTGAAATCGGACAAAAACCGTACAGATATGAAAAATTATGTGGTTCAATCGGCTACATTTTGAATCGAAAGTCGTAGAGCCTCGCAGATGGGCTCATTCGATTCCTCATCAAATTCTACAGTTAGCATTCCCCAAAGGTAAATTTGCTGTACGAGCTTCCGTTTCTGAGATATTTGACAAAAACCGTACAGATTTGAAAAATGATGTGTCAAATGTCCTTGAAATCGGACAAAAACCGTACAGATATGAAAAATTATGTGGTTCAATCGGCTACATTTTGAATCGAAAGTCGTAGAGCCTCGCAGATGGGCTCATTCGATTCCTCATCAAATTCTACAGTTAGCATTCCCCGAAGGTAAATTTGCTGTACGAGCTTCCGTTTCCGAGATATTTGACAAAAACCGTACAGATATGAAAAATGATGTGGTTCAAACGGCTATAACTTTTAAATCGAAAGTCGTAGAGCCTCGCAGATTGGCTCATTCTACTCCTCATCAAATTCTACAGTTAGCATTCCCCAAAGGTAAATTTGCTGTACGAGCTTCCGTTTCCGAGATATTTGACAAAAACCGTACAGATTTGAAAAATGATGTGTCAAATGTCCTTGAAATCGGACAAAAACCGTACAGATATGAAAAATTATGTGGTTCAATCGGCTACATTTTGAATCGAAAGTCGTAGAGCCTCGCAGATGGGCTCATTCGATTCCTCATCAAATTCTACAGTTAGCATTCCCCAAAGGTAAATTTGCTGTACGAGCTTCCGTTTCCGAGATATTTGACAAAAACCGTACAGATATGAAAAATTATTTGGTTCAATCGGCTACATTTTGAATCGAAAGTCGTAGAGCCTCGCAGATGGGCTCATTCGATTCCTCATCAAATTCTACAGTTAGCATTCCCCGAAGGTAAATTTGCTGTACGAGCTTCCGTTTCCGAGATATTTGACAAAAACCGTACAGATATGAAAAATTATGTGGTTCAAACGGCTATAACTTTTGAATCGAAAGTCGTAGAGCCTCGCAGATTGGCTCATTCTACTCCTCATCAAATTCTACAGTTAGCATTCCCCAAAGGTAAATTTGCTGTACGAGCTTCCGTTTCCGAGATATTTGACAAAAACCGTACAGATTTGAAAAATGATGTGTCAAATGTCCTTGAAATCGGACAAAAACCATACAGATATGAAAAATTATGTGGTTCAATCGGCTACATTTTGAATCGAAAGTCGTAGAGCCTCGCAGAGGGGCTCATTCGATTCCTCATCAAATTCTACAGTTAGCATTCCCCAAAGGTACATTTGCTGTACGAGCTTCCGTTTCTGAGATATTTGACAAAAACCGTACAGATTTGAAAAATGATGTGTCAAATGTCCTTGAAATCGGACAAAAACCGTACAGATATGAAAAATTATGTGGTTCAATCGGCTACATTTTGAATCGAAAGTCGTAGACCCTCGCAGATGGGCTCATTCGATTCCTCATCAAATTCTACAGTTAGCATTCCCCGAAGGTAAATTTGCTGTACGAGCTTCCGTTTCCGAGATATTTGACAAAAACCGTACAGATATGAAAAATTATGTGGTTCAAACGGCTATAACTTTTGAATCGAAAGTCGTAGAGCCTCGCAGATTGGCTCATTCTACTCCTCATCAAATTCTACAGTTAGCATTCCCCAAAGGTAAATTTGCTGTACGAGCTTCCGTTTCCGAGATATTTGACAAAAACCGTACAGATTTGAAAAATGATGTGTCAAATGTCCTTGAAATCGGACAAAAACCATACAGATATGAAAAATGATGTGGTTCAATCGGCTACATTTTGAATCGAAAGTCGTAGAGCCTCGCAGATGGGCTCATTCTACTCCTCATCAAATTCTACAGTTAGCATTCCCCAAAGGTAAATTTGCTGTACGAGCTTCCGTTTCCGAGATATTTGACAAAAACCGTACAGATTTGAAAAATGATGTGTCAAATGTCCTTGAAATCGGACAAAAAACGTACAGATATGAAAAATTATGTGGTTCAATCGGCTACATTTTGAATCGAAAGTCGTAGAGCCTCGCAGATGGGCTCATTCGATTCCTCATCAAATTCTACAGTTAGCATTCCCCAAAGGTAAATTTGCTGTACGAGCTTCCGTTTCCGAGATATTTGACAAAAACCGTACAGATATGAAAAATTATTTGGTTCAATCGGCTACATTTTGAATCGAAAGTCGTAGAGCCTCGCAGATGGGCTCATTCGATTCCTCATCAAATTCTACAGTTAGCATTCCCCGAAGGTAAATTTGCTGTACGAGCTTCCGTTTCCGAGATATTTGACAAAAACCGTACAGATATGAAAAATTATGTGGTTCAAACGGCTATAACTTTTGAATCGAAAGTCGTAGAGCCTCGCAGATTGGCTCATTCTACTCCTCATCAAATTCTACAGTTAGCATTCCCCAAAGGTAAATTTGCTGTACGAGCTTCCGTTTCCGAGAAATTTGACAAAAACCGTACAGATTTGAAAAATGATGTGTCAAATGTCCTTGAAATCGGACAAAAACCATACAGATATGAAAAATGATGTGGTTCAATCGGCTACATTTTGAATCGAAAGTCGTAGAGCCTCGCAGATGGGCTCATTCTACTCCTCATCAAATTCTACAGTTAGCATTCCCCAAAGGTAAATTTGCTGTACGAGCTTCCGTTTCCGAGATATTTGACAAAAACCGTACAGATTTGAAAAATGATGTGTCAAATGTCCTTGAAATCGGACAAAAAACGTACAGATATGAAAAATGATGTGGTTCAATCGGCTACATTTTGAATCGAAAGTCGTAGAGCCTCGCAGATGGGCTCATTCGATTCCTCATCAAATTCTACAGTTAGCATTCCCCAAAGGTAAATTTGCTGTACGAGCTTCCGTTTCCGAGATATTTGACAAAAACCGTACAGATATGAAAAATTATGTGGTTCAAACGGCTATAACTTTTGAATCGAAAGTCGTAGAGCCTCGCAGATTGGCTCATTCTACTCCTCATCAAATTCTACAGTTAGCATTCCCCAAAGGTAAATTTGCTGTACGAGCTTCCGTTTCCGAGAAATTTGACAAAAACCGTACAGATTTGAAAAATGATGTGTCAAATGTCCTTGAAATCGGACAAAAACCATACAGATATGAAAAATGATGTGGTTCAATCGGCTACATTTTGAATCGAAAGTCGTAGAGCCTCGCAGATGGGCTCATTCTACTCCTCATCAAATTCTACAGTTAGCATTCCCCAAAGGTAAATTTGCTGTACGAGCTTCCGTTTCC
This sequence comes from Borostomias antarcticus, assembly GCF_949987555.1. Taxonomy (NCBI): domain Eukaryota; kingdom Metazoa; phylum Chordata; class Actinopteri; order Stomiiformes; family Stomiidae; genus Borostomias; species Borostomias antarcticus. The sequence goes on from NW_028176821.1 coordinate 1,978,029, forward strand.
GAGATATTTGACAAAAACCGTACAGATTTGAAAAATGATGTGTCAAATGTCCTTGAAATCGGACAAAAAACGTACAGATATGAAAAATGATGTGGTTCAATCGGCTACATTTTGAATCGAAAGTCGTAGAGCCTCGCAGATGGGCTCATTCGATTCCTCATCAAATTCTACAGTTAGCATTCCCCAAAGGTAAATTTGCTGTACGAGCTTCCGTTTCCGAGATATTTGACAAAAACCGTACAGATATGAAAAATTATGTGGTTCAATCGGCTACATTTTGAATCGAAAGTCGTAGAGCCTCGCAGATGGGCTCATTCGATTCCTCATCAAATTCTACAGTTAGCATTCCCCGAAGGTAAATTTGCTGTACGAGCTTCCGTTTCCGAGATATTTGACAAAAACCGTACAGATTTGAAAAATGATGTGTCAAATGTCCTTGAAATCGGACAAAAACCGTACAGATATGAAAAATTATGTGGTTCAAACGGCTATAAATTTTGAATCGAAAGTCGTAGAGCCTCGCAGATGGGCTCATTCTACTCCTCATCAAATTCTACAGTTAGCATTCCCCAAAGGTAAATTTGCTGTACGAGCTTCCGTTTCCGAGATATTTGACAAAAAACGTACAGATTTGAAAAATGATGTGTCAAATGTCCTTGAAATCGGACAAAAACCGTACAGATATGAAAAATTATGTGGTTCAATCGGCTACATTTTGAATCGAAAGTCGTAGAGCCTCGCAGATGGGCTCATTCGATTCCTCATCAAATTCTACAGTTAGCATTCCCCAAAGGTAAATTTGCTGTACGAGCTTCCGTTTCTGAGATATTTGACAAAAACCGTACAGATTTGAAAAATGATGTGTCAAATGTCCTTGAAATCGGACAAAAACCGTACAGATATGAAAAATTATGTGGTTCAATCGGCTACATTTTGAATCGAAAGTCGTAGAGCCTCGCAGATGGGCTCATTCGATTCCTCATCAAATTCTACAGTTAGCATTCCCCGAAGGTAAATTTGCTGTACGAGCTTCCGTTTCCGAGATATTTGACAAAAACCGTACAGATATGAAAAATGATGTGGTTCAAACGGCTATAACTTTTAAATCGAAAGTCGTAGAGCCTCGCAGATTGGCTCATTCTACTCCTCATCAAATTCTACAGTTAGCATTCCCCAAAGGTAAATTTGCTGTACGAGCTTCCGTTTCCGAGATATTTGACAAAAACCGTACAGATTTGAAAAATGATGTGTCAAATGTCCTTGAAATCGGACAAAAACCGTACAGATATGAAAAATTATGTGGTTCAATCGGCTACATTTTGAATCGAAAGTCGTAGAGCCTCGCAGATGGGCTCATTCGATTCCTCATCAAATTCTACAGTTAGCATTCCCCAAAGGTAAATTTGCTGTACGAGCTTCCGTTTCCGAGATATTTGACAAAAACCGTACAGATATGAAAAATTATTTGGTTCAATCGGCTACATTTTGAATCGAAAGTCGTAGAGCCTCGCAGATGGGCTCATTCGATTCCTCATCAAATTCTACAGTTAGCATTCCCCGAAGGTAAATTTGCTGTACGAGCTTCCGTTTCCGAGATATTTGACAAAAACCGTACAGATATGAAAAATTATGTGGTTCAAACGGCTATAACTTTTGAATCGAAAGTCGTAGAGCCTCGCAGATTGGCTCATTCTACTCCTCATCAAATTCTACAGTTAGCATTCCCCAAAGGTAAATTTGCTGTACGAGCTTCCGTTTCCGAGATATTTGACAAAAACCGTACAGATTTGAAAAATGATGTGTCAAATGTCCTTGAAATCGGACAAAAACCATACAGATATGAAAAATTATGTGGTTCAATCGGCTACATTTTGAATCGAAAGTCGTAGAGCCTCGCAGAGGGGCTCATTCGATTCCTCATCAAATTCTACAGTTAGCATTCCCCAAAGGTACATTTGCTGTACGAGCTTCCGTTTCTGAGATATTTGACAAAAACCGTACAGATTTGAAAAATGATGTGTCAAATGTCCTTGAAATCGGACAAAAACCGTACAGATATGAAAAATTATGTGGTTCAATCGGCTACATTTTGAATCGAAAGTCGTAGAGCCTCGCAGATGGGCTCATTCGATTCCTCATCAAATTCTACAGTTAGCATTCCCCAAAGGTAAATTTGCTGTACGAGCTTCCGTTTCCGAGATATTTGACAAAAAACGTACAGATTTGAAAAATGATGTGTCAAATGTCCTTGAAATCGGACAAAAACCGTACAGATATGAAAAATTATGTGGTTCAATCGGCTACATTTTGAATCGAAAGTCGTAGAGCCTCGCAGATGGGCTCATTCGATTCCTCATCAAATTCTACAGTTAGCATTCCCCAAAGGTAAATTTGCTGTACGAGCTTCCGTTTCTGAGATATTTGACAAAAACCGTACAGATTTGAAAAATGATGTGTCAAATGTCCTTGAAATCGGACAAAAACCGTACAGATATGAAAAATTATGTGGTTCAATCGGCTACATTTTGAATCGAAAGTCGTAGAGCCTCGCAGATGGGCTCATTCGATTCCTCATCAAATTCTACAGTTAGCATTCCCCGAAGGTAAATTTGCTGTACGAGCTTCCGTTTCCGAGATATTTGACAAAAACCGTACAGATATGAAAAATGATGTGGTTCAAACGGCTATAACTTTTAAATCGAAAGTCGTAGAGCCTCGCAGATTGGCTCATTCTACTCCTCATCAAATTCTACAGTTAGCATTCCCCAAAGGTAAATTTGCTGTACGAGCTTCCGTTTCCGAGATATTTGACAAAAACCGTACAGATTTGAAAAATGATGTGTCAAATGTCCTTGAAATCGGACAAAAACCGTACAGATATGAAAAATTATGTGGTTCAATCGGCTACATTTTGAATCGAAAGTCGTAGAGCCTCGCAGATGGGCTCATTCGATTCCTCATCAAATTCTACAGTTAGCATTCCCCAAAGGTAAATTTGCTGTACGAGCTTCCGTTTCCGAGATATTTGACAAAAACCGTACAGATATGAAAAATTATTTGGTTCAATCGGCTACATTTTGAATCGAAAGTCGTAGAGCCTCGCAGATGGGCTCATTCGATTCCTCATCAAATTCTACAGTTAGCATTCCCCGAAGGTAAATTTGCTGTACGAGCTTCCGTTTCCGAGATATTTGACAAAAACCGTACAGATATGAAAAATTATGTGGTTCAAACGGCTATAACTTTTGAATCGAAAGTCGTAGAGCCTCGCAGATTGGCTCATTCTACTCCTCATCAAATTCTACAGTTAGCATTCCCCAAAGGTAAATTTGCTGTACGAGCTTCCGTTTCCGAGATATTTGACAAAAACCGTACAGATTTGAAAAATGATGTGTCAAATGTCCTTGAAATCGGACAAAAACCATACAGATATGAAAAATTATGTGGTTCAATCGGCTACATTTTGAATCGAAAGTCGTAGAGCCTCGCAGAGGGGCTCATTCGATTCCTCATCAAATTCTACAGTTAGCATTCCCCAAAGGTACATTTGCTGTACGAGCTTCCGTTTCTGAGATATTTGACAAAAACCGTACAGATTTGAAAAATGATGTGTCAAATGTCCTTGAAATCGGACAAAAACCGTACAGATATGAAAAATTATGTGGTTCAATCGGCTACATTTTGAATCGAAAGTCGTAGAGCCTCGCAGATGGGCTCATTCGATTCCTCATCAAATTCTACAGTTAGCATTCCCCGAAGGTAAATTTGCTGTACGAGCTTCCGTTTCCGAGATATTTGACAAAAACCGTACAGATATGAAAAATGATGTGGTTCAAACGGCTATAACTTTTAAATCGAAAGTCGTAGAGCCTCGCAGATTGGCTCATTCTACTCCTCATCAAATTCTACAGTTAGCATTCCCCAAAGGTAAATTTGCTGTACGAGCTTCCGTTTCCGAGATATTTGACAAAAACCGTACAGATTTGAAAAATGATGTGTCAAATGTCCTTGAAATCGGACAAAAACCGTACAGATATGAAAAATGATGTGGTTCAATCGGCTACATTTTGAATCGAAAGTCGTAGAGCCTCGCAGATGGGCTCATTCTACTCCTCATCAAATTCTACAGTTAGCATTCCCCAAAGGTAAATTTGCTGTACGAGCTTCCGTTTCCGAGATATTTGACAAAAACCGTACAGATTTGAAAAATGATGTGTCAAATGTCCTTGAAATCGGACAAAAACCGTACAGATATGAAAAATGATGTGGTTCAATCGGCTACATTTTGAATCGAAAGTCGTAGAGCCTCGCAGATGGGCTCATTCGATTCCTCATCAAATTCTACAGTTAGCATTCCCCAAAGGTAAATTTGCTGTACGAGCTTCCGTTTCCGAGATATTTGACAAAAACCGTACAGATATGAAAAATTATGTGGTTCAAACGGCTATAACTTTTGAATCGAAAGTCGTAGAGCCTCGCAGATTGGCTCATTCTACTCCTCATCAAATTCTACAGTTAGCATTCCCCAAAGGTAAATTTGCTGTACGAGCTTCCGTTTCCGAGATATTTGACAAAAACCGTACAGATTTGAAAAATGATGTGTCAAATGTCCTTGAAATCGGACAAAAACCATACAGATATGAAAAATGATGTGGTTCAATCGGCTACATTTTGAATCGAAAGTCGTAGAGCCTCGCAGATGGGCTCATTCTGCTCCTCATCAAATTCTACAGTTAGCATTCCCCAAAGGTAAATTTGCTGTACGAGCTTCCGTTTCCGAGATATTTGACAAAAACCGTACAGATATGAAAAATGATGTGTCAAATGTCCTTGAAATCGGACAAAAAACGTACAGATATGAAAAATGATGTGGTTCAATCGGCTACATTTTGAATCGAAAGTCGTAGAGCCTCGCAGATGGGCTCATTCGATTCCTCATCAAATTCTACAGTTAGCATTCCCCAAAGGTAAATTTGCTGTACGAGCTTCCGTTTCCGAGATATTTGACAAAAACCGTACGGATATGAAAAATTATGTGGTTCAATCGGCTACATTTTGAATCGAAAGTCTAAGAGCCTCGCAGATGGGCTCATTCGATTCCTCATCAAATTCTACAGTTAGCATTCCCCAAAGGTAAATTTGCTGTACGAGCTTCCGTTTCTGAGATATTTGACAAAAACCGTACAGATTTGAAAAATGATGTGTCAAATGTCCTTGAAATCGGACAAAAACCGTACAGATATGAAAAATTATGTGGTTCAATCGGCTACATTTTGAATCGAAAGTCGTAGAGCCTCGCAGATGGGCTCATTCGATTCCTCATCAAATTCTACAGTTAGCATTCCCCGAAGGTAAATTTGCTGTACGAGCTTCCGTTTCCGAGATATTTGACAAAAACCGTACAGATATGAAAAATGATGTGGTTCAAACGGCTATAACTTTTAAATCGAAAGTCGTAGAGCCTCGCAGATTGGCTCATTCTACTCCTCATCAAATTCTACAGTTAGCATTCCCCAAAGGTAAATTTGCTGTACGAGCTTCCGTTTCCGAGATATTTGACAAAAACAGTACAGATTTGAAAAATGATGTGTCAAATGTCCTTGAAATCGGACAAAAACCGTACAGATATGAAAAATGATGTGGTTCAATCGGCTACATTTTGAATCGAAAGTCGTAGAGCCTCGCAGATGGGCTCATTCGATTCCTCATCAAATTCTACAGTTAGCATTCCCCAAAGGTAAATTTGCTGTACGAGCTTCCGTTTCTGAGATATTTGACAAAAACCGTACAGATTTGAAAAATGATGTGTCAAATGTCCTTGAAATCGGACAAAAACCGTACAGATATGAAAAATTATGTGGTTCAATCGGCTACATTTTGAATCGAAAGTCGTAGAGCCTCGCAGATGGGCTCATTCGATTCCTCATCAAATTCTACAGTTAGCATTCCCCGAAGGTAAATTTGCTGTACGAGCTTCCGTTTCCGAGATATTTGACAAAAACCGTACAGATATGAAAAATGATGTGGTTCAAACGGCTATAACTTTTAAATCGAAAGTCGTAGAGCCTCGCAGATTGGCTCATTCTACTCCTCATCAAATTCTACAGTTAGCATTCCCCAAAGGTAAATTTGCTGTACGAGCTTCCGTTTCCGAGATATTTGACAAAAACCGTACAGATTTGAAAAATGATGTGTCAAATGTCCTTGAAATCGGACAAAAACCGTACAGATATGAAAAATTATGTGGTTCAATCGGCTACATTTTGAATCGAAAGTCGTAGAGCCTCGCAGATGGGCTCATTCGATTCCTCATCAAATTCTACAGTTAGCATTCCCCGAAGGTAAATTTGCTGTACGAGCTTCCGTTTCCGAGATATTTGACAAAAACCGTACAGATATGAAAAATTATGTGGTTCAAACGGCTATAACTTTTGAATCGAAAGTCGTAGAGCCTCGCAGATTGGCTCATTCTACTCCTCATCAAATTCTACAGTTAGCATTCCCCAAAGGTAAATTTGCTGTACGAGCTTCCGTTTCCGAGATATTTGACAAAAACCGTACAGATTTGAAAAATGATGTGTCAAATGTCCTTGAAATCGGACAAAAACCATACAGATATGAAAAATTATGTGGTTCAATCGGCTACATTTTGAATCGAAAGTCGTAGAGCCTCGCAGAGGGGCTCATTCGATTCCTCATCAAATTCTACAGTTAGCATTCCCCAAAGGTACATTTGCTGTACGAGCTTCCGTTTCTGAGATATTTGACAAAAACCGTACAGATTTGAAAAATGATGTGTCAAATGTCCTTGAAATCGGACAAAAACCGTACAGATATGAAAAATTATGTGGTTCAATCGGCTACATTTTGAATCGAAAGTCGTAGAGCCTCGCAGATGGGCTCATTCGATTCCTCATCAAATTCTACAGTTAGCATTCCCCGAAGGTAAATTTGCTGTACGAGCTTCCGTTTCCGAGATATTTGACAAAAACCGTACAGATATGAAAAATGATGTGGTTCAAACGGCTATAACTTTTAAATCGAAAGTCGTAGAGCCTCGCAGATTGGCTCATTCTACTCCTCATCAAATTCTACAGTTAGCATTCCCCAAAGGTAAATTTGCTGTACGAGCTTCCGTTTCCGAGATATTTGACAAAAACCGTACAGATTTGAAAAATGATGTGTCAAATGTCCTTGAAATCGGACAAAAACCGTACAGATATGAAAAATGATGTGGTTCAATCGGCTACATTTTGAATCGAAAGTCGTAGAGCCTCGCAGATGGGCTCATTCTACTCCTCATCAAATTCTACAGTTAGCATTCCCCAAAGGTAAATTTGCTGTACGAGCTTCCGTTTCCGAGATATTTGACAAAAACCGTACAGATTTGAAAAATGATGTGTCAAATGTCCTTGAAATCGGACAAAAACCGTACAGATATGAAAAATGATGTGGTTCAATCGGCTACATTTTGAATCGAAAGTCGTAGAGCCTCGCAGATGGGCTCATTCGATTCCTCATCAAATTCTACAGTTAGCATTCCCCAAAGGTAAATTTGCTGTACGAGCTTCCGTTTCCGAGATATTTGACAAAAACCGTACAGATATGAAAAATTATGTGGTTCAAACGGCTATAACTTTTGAATCGAAAGTCGTAGAGCCTCGCAGATTGGCTCATTCTACTCCTCATCAAATTCTACAGTTAGCATTCCCCAAAGGTAAATTTGCTGTACGAGCTTCCGTTTCCGAGATATTTGACAAAAACCGTACAGATTTGAAAAATGATGTGTCAAATGTCCTTGAAATCGGACAAAAACCATACAGATATGAAAAATGATGTGGTTCAATCGGCTACATTTTGAATCGAAAGTCGTAGAGCCTCGCAGATGGGCTCATTCTGCTCCTCATCAAATTCTACAGTTAGCATTCCCCAAAGGTAAATTTGCTGTACGAGCTTCCGTTTCCGAGATATTTGACAAAAACCGTACAGATATGAAAAATGATGTGTCAAATGTCCTTGAAATCGGACAAAAAACGTACAGATATGAAAAATGATGTGGTTCAATCGGCTACATTTTGAATCGAAAGTCGTAGAGCCTCGCAGATGGGCTCATTCGATTCCTCATCAAATTCTACAGTTAGCATTCCCCAAAGGTAAATTTGCTGTACGAGCTTCCGTTTCCGAGATATTTGACAAAAACCGTACGGATATGAAAAATTATGTGGTTCAATCGGCTACATTTTGAATCGAAAGTCTAAGAGCCTCGCAGATGGGCTCATTCGATTCCTCATCAAATTCTACAGTTAGCATTCCCCAAAGGTAAATTTGCTGTACGAGCTTCCGTTTCTGAGATATTTGACAAAAACCGTACAGATTTGAAAAATGATGTGTCAAATGTCCTTGAAATCGGACAAAAACCGTACAGATATGAAAAATTATGTGGTTCAATCGGCTACATTTTGAATCGAAAGTCGTAGAGCCTCGCAGATGGGCTCATTCGATTCCTCATCAAATTCTACAGTTAGCATTCCCCGAAGGTAAATTTGCTGTACGAGCTTCCGTTTCCGAGATATTTGACAAAAACCGTACAGATATGAAAAATGATGTGGTTCAAACGGCTATAACTTTTAAATCGAAAGTCGTAGAGCCTCGCAGATTGGCTCATTCTACTCCTCATCAAATTCTACAGTTAGCATTCCCCAAAGGTAAATTGGCTGTACGAGCTTCCGTTTCCGAGATATTTGACAAAAACAGTACAGATTTGAAAAATGATGTGTCAAATGTCCTTGAAATCGGACAAAAACCGTACAGATATGAAAAATGATGTGGTTCAATCGGCTACATTTTGAATCGAAAGTCGTAGAGCCTCGCAGATGGGCTCATTCTACTCCTCATCAAATTCTACAGTTAGCATTCCCCAAAGGTAAATTTGCTGTACGAGCTTCCGTTTCCGAGATATTTGACAAAAACCGTACAGATTTGAAAAATGATGTGTCAAATGTCCTTGAAATCGGACAAAAAACGTACAGATATGAAAAATTATGTGGTTCAATCGGCTACATTTTGAATCGAAAGTCGTAGAGCCTCGCAGATGGGCTCATTCGATTCCTCATCAAATTCTACAGTTAGCATTCCCCAAAGGTAAATTTGCTGTACGAGCTTCCGTTTCCGAGATATTTGACAAAAACCGTACAGATTTGAAAAATGATGTGTCAAATGTCCTTGAAATCGGACAAAAAACGTACAGATATGAAAAATTATGTGGTTCAATCGGCTACATTTTGAATCGAAAGTCGTAGAGCCTCGCAGATGGGCTCATTCGATTCCTCATCAAATTCTACAGTTAGCATTCCCCAAAGGTAAATTTGCTGTACGAGCTTCCGTTTCCGAGATATTTGACAAAAACCGTACAGATATGAAAAATTATGTGGTTCAATCGGCTACATTTTGAATCGAAAGTCGTAGAGCCTCGCAGATGGGCTCATTCGATTCCTCATCAAATTCTACAGTTAGCATTCCCCGAAGGTAAATTTGCTGTACGAGCTTCCGTTTCCGAGATATTTGACAAAAACCGTACAGATATGAAAAATTATGTGGTTCAAACGGCTATAACTTTTGAATCGAAAGTCGTAGAGCCTCGCAGATTGGCTCATTCTACTCCTCATCAAATTCTACAGTTAGCATTCCCCAAAGGTAAATTTGCTGTACGAGCTTCCGTTTCCGAGATATTTGACAAAAACCGTACAGATTTGAAAAATGATGTGTCAAATGTCCTTGAAATCGGACAAAAACCATACAGATATGAAAAATGATGTGGTTCAATCGGCTACATTTTGAATCGAAAGTCGTAGAGCCTCGCAGATGGGCTCATTCTACTCCTCATCAAATTCTACAGTTAGCATTCCCCAAAGGTAAATTTGCTGTACGAGCTTCCGTTTCCGAGATATTTGACAAAAACCGTACAGATTTGAAAAATGATGTGTCAAATGTCCTTGAAATCGGACAAAAAACGTACAGATATGAAAAATTATGTGGTTCAATCGGCTACATTTTGAATCGAAAGTCGTAGAGCCTCGCAGATGGGCTCATTCGATTCCTCATCAAATTCTACAGTTAGCATTCCCCAAAGGTAAATTTGCTGTACGAGCTTCCGTTTCCGAGATATTTGACAAAAACCGTACAGATATGAAAAATTATGTGGTTCAATCGGCTACATTTTGAATCGAAAGTCGTAGAGCCTCGCAGATGGGCTCATTCGATTCCTCATCAAATTCTACAGTTAGCATTCCCCGAAGGTAAATTTGCTGTACGAGCTTCCGTTTCCGAGATATTTGACAAAAACCGTACAGATATGAAAAATTATGTGGTTCAAACGGCTATAACTTTTGAATCGAAAGTCGTAGAGCCTCGCAGATTGGCTCATTCTACTCCTCATCAAATTCTACAGTTAGCATTCCCCAAAGGTACATTTGCTGTACGAGCTTCCGTTTCTGAGATATTTGACAAAAACCGTACAGATTTGAAAAATGATGTGTCAAATGTCCTTGAAATCGGACAAAAACCATACAGATATGAAAAATTATGTGGTTCAATCGGCTACATTTTGAATCGAAAGTCGTAGAGCCTCGCAGAGGGGCTCATTCGATTCCTCATCAAATTCTACAGTTAGCATTCCCCAAAGGTACATTTGCTGTACGAGCTTCCGTTTCTGAGATATTTGACAAAAACCGTACAGATTTGAAAAATGATGTGTCAAATGTCCTTGAAATCGGACAAAAACCGTACAGATATGAAAAATTATGTGGTTCAATCGGCTACATTTTGAATCGAAAGTCGTAGAGCCTCGCAGATGGGCTCATTCGATTCCTCATCAAATTCTACAGTTAGCATTCCCCGAAGGTAAATTTGCTGTACGAGCTTCCGTTTCCGAGATATTTGACAAAAACCGTACAGATATGAAAAATGATGTGGTTCAAACGGCTATAACTTTTAAATCGAAAGTCGTAGAGCCTCGCAGATTGGCTCATTCTACTCCTCATCAAATTCTACAGTTAGCATTCCCCAAAGGTAAATTTGCTGTACGAGCTTCCGTTTCCGAGATATTTGACAAAAACCGTACAGATTTGAAAAATGATGTGTCAAATGTCCTTGAAATCGGACAAAAACCGTACAGATATGAAAAATGATGTGGTTCAATCGGCTACATTTTGAATCGAAAGTCGTAGAGCCTCGCAGATGGGCTCATTCTACTCCTCATCAAATTCTACAGTTAGCATTCCCCAAAGGTAAATTTGCTGTACGAGCTTCCGTTTCCGAGATATTTGACAAAAACCGTACAGATTTGAAAAATGATGTGTCAAATGTCCTTGAAATCGGACAAAAACCGTACAGATATGAAAAATGATGTGGTTCAATCGGCTACATTTTGAATCGAAAGTCGTAGAGCCTCGCAGATGGGCTCATTCGATTCCTCATCAAATTCTACAGTTAGCATTCCCCAAAGGTAAATTTGCTGTACGAGCTTCCGTTTCCGAGATATTTGACAAAAACCGTACAGATATGAAAAATTATGTGGTTCAAACGGCTATAACTTTTGAATCGAAAGTCGTAGAGCCTCGCAGATTGGCTCATTCTACTCCTCATCAAATTCTACAGTTAGCATTCCCCAAAGGTAAATTTGCTGTACGAGCTTCCGTTTCCGAGATATTTGACAAAAACCGTACAGATTTGAAAAATGATGTGTCAAATGTCCTTGAAATCGGACAAAAACCATACAGATATGAAAAATGATGTGGTTCAATCGGCTACATTTTGAATCGAAAGTCGTAGAGCCTCGCAGATGGGCTCATTCTGCTCCTCATCAAATTCTACAGTTAGCATTCCCCAAAGGTAAATTTGCTGTACGAGCTTCCGTTTCCGAGATATTTGACAAAAACCGTACAGATATGAAAAATGATGTGTCAAATGTCCTTGAAATCGGACAAAAAACGTACAGATATGAAAAATGATGTGGTTCAATCGGCTACATTTTGAATCGAAAGTCGTAGAGCCTCGCAGATGGGCTCATTCGATTCCTCATCAAATTCTACAGTTAGCATTCCCCAAAGGTAAATTTGCTGTACGAGCTTCCGTTTCCGAGATATTTGACAAAAACCGTACGGATATGAAAAATTATGTGGTTCAATCGGCTACATTTTGAATCGAAAGTCTAAGAGCCTCGCAGATGGGCTCATTCGATTCCTCATCAAATTCTACAGTTAGCATTCCCCAAAGGTAAATTTGCTGTACGAGCTTCCGTTTCTGAGATATTTGACAAAAACCGTACAGATTTGAAAAATGATGTCAAATGTCCTTGAAATCGGACAAAAACCGTACAGATATGAAAAATTATGTGGTTCAATCGGCTACATTTTGAATCGAAAGTCGTAGAGCCTCGCAGATGGGCTCATTCGATTCCTCATCAAATTCTACAGTTAGCATTCCCCGAAGGTAAATTTGCTGTACGAGCTTCCGTTTCCGAGATATTTGACAAAAACCGTACAGATATGAAAAATGATGTGGTTCAAACGGCTATAACTTTTAAATCGAAAGTCGTAGAGCCTCGCAGATTGGCTCATTCTACTCCTCATCAAATTCTACAGTTAGCATTCCCCAAAGGTAAATTTGCTGTACGAGCTTCCGTTTCCGAGATATTTGACAAAAACAGTACAGATTTGAAAAATGATGTGTCAAATGTCCTTGAAATCGGACAAAAACCGTACAGATATGAAAAATGATGTGGTTCAATCGGCTACATTTTGAATCGAAAGTCGTAGAGCCTCGCAGATGGGCTCATTCTACTCCTCATCAAATTCTACAGTTAGCATTCCCCAAAGGTAAATTTGCTGTACGAGCTTCCGTTTCCGAGATATTTGACAAAAACCGTACAGATTTGAAAAATGATGTGTCAAATGTCCTTGAAATCGGACAAAAAACGTACAGATATGAAAAATTATGTGGTTCAATCGGCTACATTTTGAATCGAAAGTCGTAGAGCCTCGCAGATGGGCTCATTCGATTCCTCATCAAATTCTACAGTTAGCATTCCCCAAAGGTAAATTTGCTGTACGAGCTTCCGTTTCCGAGATATTTGACAAAAACCGTACAGATATGAAAAATTATGTGGTTCAATCGGCTACATTTTGAATCGAAAGTCGTAGAGCCTCGCAGATGGGCTCATTCGATTCCTCATCAAATTCTACAGTTAGCATTCCCCGAAGGTAAATTTGCTGTACGAGCTTCCGTTTCCGAGATATTTGACAAAAACCGTACAGATATGAAAAATTATGTGGTTCAAACGGCTATAACTTTTGAATCGAAAGTCGTAGAGCCTCGCAGATTGGCTCATTCTACTCCTCATCAAATTCTACAGTTAGCATTCCCCAAAGGTAAATTTGCTGTACGAGCTTCCGTTTCCGAGATATTTGACAAAAACCGTACAGATTTGAAAAATGATGTGTCAAATGTCCTTGAAATCGGACAAAAACCATACAGATATGAAAAATGATGTGGTTCAATCGGCTACATTTTGAATCGAAAGTCGTAGAGCCTCGCAGATGGGCTCATTCTACTCCTCATCAAATTCTACAGTTAGCATTCCCCAAAGGTAAATTTGCTGTACGAGCTTCCGTTTCCGAGATATTTGACAAAAACCGTACAGATTTGAAAAATGATGTGTCAAATGTCCTTGAAATCGGACAAAAAACGTACAGATATGAAAAATTATGTGGTTCAATCGGCTACATTTTGAATCGAAAGTCGTAGAGCCTCGCAGATGGGCTCATTCGATTCCTCATCAAATTCTACAGTTAGCATTCCCCAAAGGTAAATTTGCTGTACGAGCTTCCGTTTCCGAGATATTTGACAAAAACCGTACAGATATGAAAAATTATGTGGTTCAATCGGCTACATTTTGAATCGAAAGTCGTAGAGCCTCGCAGATGGGCTCATTCGATTCCTCATCCAATTCTACAGTTAGCATTCCCCGAAGGTAAATTTGCTGTACGAGCTTCCGTTTCCGAGATATTTTACAAAAACCGTACAGATATGAAAAATTATGTGGTTCAAACGGCTATAACTTTTGAATCGAAAGTCGTAGAGCCTCGCAGATTGGCTCATTCTACTCCTCATCAAATTCTACAGTTAGCATTCCCCAAAGGTAAATTTGCTGTACGAGCTTCGGTTTCCGAGATATTTGACAAAAACCGTACAGATTTGAAAAATGATGTGTCAAATGTCCTTGAAATCGGACAAAAACCGTACAGATATGAAAAATGATGTGGTTCAATCGGCTACATTTTGAATCGAAAGTCGTAGAGCCTCGCAGATGGGCTCATTCTACTCCTCATCAAATTCTACAGTTAGCATTCCCCAAAGGTAAATTTGCTGTACGAGCTTCCGTTTCCGAGATATTTGACAAAAACCGTACAGATTTGAAAAATGATGTGTCAAATGTCCTTGAAATCGGACAAAAACCATACAGATATGAAAAATGATGTGGTTCAATCGGCTACATTTTGAATCGAAAGTCGTAGAGCCTCGCAGATGGGCTCATTCGATTCCTCATCAAATTCTACAGTTAGCATTCCCCAAAGGTAAATTTGCTGTACGAGCTTCCGTTTCCGAGATATTTGACAAAAACCGTACAGATATGAAAAATTATGTGGTTCAAACGGCTATAACTTTTGAATCGAAAGTCGTAGAGCCTCGCAGATTGGCTCATTCTACTCCTCATCAAATTCTACAGTTAGCATTCCCCAAAGGTAAATTTGCTGTACGAGCTTCCGTTTCCGAGATATTTGACAAAAACCGTACAGATTTGAAAAATGATGTGTCAAATGTCCTTGAAATCGGACAAAAACCGTACAGATATGAAAAATGATGTGGTTCAATCGGCTACATTTTGAATCGAAAGTCGTAGACCCTCGCAGATGGGCTCATTCGATTCCTCATCAAATTCTACAGTTAGCATTCCCCGAAGGTAAATTTGCTGTACGAGCTTCCGTTTCCGAGATATTTGACAAAAACCGTACAGATATGAAAAATTATGTGGTTCAAACGGCTATAACTTTTGAATCGAAAGTCGTAGAGCCTCGCAGATTGGCTCATTCTACTCCTCATCAAATTCTACAGTTAGCATTCCCCAAAGGTAAATTTGCTGTACGAGCTTCCGTTTCCGAGATATTTGACAAAAACCGTACAGATTTGAAAAATGATGTGTCAAATGTCCTTGAAATCGGACAAAAACCGTACAGATATGAAAAATGATGTGGTTCAATCGGCTACATTTTGAATCGAAAGTCGTAGAGCCTCGCAGATGGGCTCATTCTACTCCTCATCAAATTCTACAGTTAGCATTCCCCAAAGGTAAATTTGCTGTACTAGCTTCCGTTTCCGAGACTTTTGACAAAAACCGTACAGATTTGAAAAATGATGTGTCAAATGTCCTTGAAATCGGACAAAAACCGTACAGATATGAAAAATGATGTGGTTCAATCGGCTACATTTTGAATCGAAAGTCGTAGAGCCTCGCAGATGGGCTCATTCTACTCCTCATCAAATTCTACAGTTAGCATTCCCCAAAGGTAAATTTGCTGTACGAGCTTCCGTTTCCGAGATATTTGACAAAAAAAGTGTACAGATTTGAAAAATGATGTGTCAAATGTCCTTGAAATCGGACAAAAACCGTACAGATATGAAAAATTATGTGGTTCAATCGGCTACATTTTGAATCGAAAGTCGTAGACCCTCGCAGATGGGCTCATTCGATTCCTCATCAAATTCTACAGTTAGCATTCCCCGAAGGTAAATTTGCTGTACGAGCTTCCGTTTCCGAGATATTTGACAAAAACCGTACAGATATGAAAAATTATGTGGTTCAAACGGCTATAACTTTTGAATCGAAAGTCGTAGAGCCTCGCAGATTGGCTCATTCTACTCCTCATCAAATTCTACAGTTAGCATTCCCCAAAGGTAAATTTGCTGTACGAGCTTCCGTTTCCGAGATATTTGACAAAAACCGTACAGATTTGAAAAATGATGTGTCAAATGTCCTTGAAATCGGACAAAAACCATACAGATATGAAAAATGATGTGGTTCAATCGGCTACATTTTGAATCGAAAGTCGTAGAGCCTCGCAGATGGGCTCATTCTACTCCTCATCAAATTCTACAGTTAGCATTCCCCAAAGGTAAATTTGCTGTACGAGCTTCCGTTTCCGAGATATTTGACAAAAACCGTACAGATTTGAAAAATGATGTGTCAAATGTCCTTGAAATCGGACAAAAAACGTACAGATATGAAAAATTATGTGGTTCAATCGGCTACATTTTGAATCGAAAGTCGTAGAGCCTCGCAGATGGGCTCATTCGATTCCTCATCAAATTCTACAGTTAGCATTCCCCAAAGGTAAATTTGCTGTACGAGCTTCCGTTTCCGAGATATTTGACAAAAACCGTACAGATATGAAAAATTATTTGGTTCAATCGGCTACATTTTGAATCGAAAGTCGTAGAGCCTCGCAGATGGGCTCATTCGATTCCTCATCAAATTCTACAGTTAGCATTCCCCGAAGGTAAATTTGCTGTACGAGCTTCCGTTTCCGAGATATTTGACAAAAACCGTACAGATATGAAAAATTATGTGGTTCAAACGGCTATAACTTTTGAATCGAAAGTCGTAGAGCCTCGCAGATTGGCTCATTCTACTCCTCATCAAATTCTACAGTTAGCATTCCCCAAAGGTAAATTTGCTGTACGAGCTTCCGTTTCCGAGAAATTTGACAAAAACCGTACAGATTTGAAAAATGATGTGTCAAATGTCCTTGAAATCGGACAAAAACCATACAGATATGAAAAATGATGTGGTTCAATCGGCTACATTTTGAATCGAAAGTCGTAGAGCCTCGCAGATGGGCTCATTCTACTCCTCATCAAATTCTACAGTTAGCATTCCCCAAAGGTAAATTTGCTGTACGAGCTTCCGTTTCCGAGATATTTGACAAAAACCGTACAGATTTGAAAAATGATGTGTCAAATGTCCTTGAAATCGGACAAAAAACGTACAGATATGAAAAATGATGTGGTTCAATCGGCTACATTTTGAATCGAAAGTCGTAGAGCCTCGCAGATGGGCTCATTCGATTCCTCATCAAATTCTACAGTTAGCATTCCCCAAAGGTAAATTTGCTGTACGAGCTTCCGTTTCCGAGATATTTGACAAAAACCGTACAGATATGAAAAATTATGTGGTTCAAACGGCTATAACTTTTGAATCGAAAGTCGTAGAGCCTCGCAGATTGGCTCATTCTACTCCTCATCAAATTCTACAGTTAGCATTCCCCAAAGGTAAATTTGCTGTACGAGCTTCCGTTTCCGAGAAATTTGACAAAAACCGTACAGATTTGAAAAATGATGTGTCAAATGTCCTTGAAATCGGACAAAAACCATACAGATATGAAAAATGATGTGGTTCAATCGGCTACATTTTGAATCGAAAGTCGTAGAGCCTCGCAGATGGGCTCATTCTACTCCTCATCAAATTCTACAGTTAGCATTCCCCAAAGGTAAATTTGCTGTACGAGCTTCCGTTTCCGAGATATTTGACAAAAACCGTACAGATTTGAAAAATGATGTGTCAAATGTCCTTGAAATCGGACAAAAAACGTACAGATATGAAAAATGATGTGGTTCAATCGGCTACATTTTGAATCGAAAGTCGTAGAGCCTCGCAGATGGGCTCATTCGATTCCTCATCAAATTCTACAGTTAGCATTCCCCAAAGGTAAATTTGCTGTACGAGCTTCCGTTTCCGAGATATTTGACAAAAACCGTACAGATATGAAAAATTATGTGGTTCAATCGGCTACATTTTGAATCGAAAGTCGTAGAGCCTCGCAGATGGGCTCATTCGATTCCTCATCAAATTCTACAGTTAGCATTCCCCGAAGGTAAATTTGCTGTACGAGCTTCCGTTTCCGAGATATTTGACAAAAACCGTACAGATTTGAAAAATGATGTGTCAAATGTCCTTGAAATCGGACAAAAACCGTACAGATATGAAAAATTATGTGGTTCAAACGGCTATAAATTTTGAATCGAAAGTCGTAGAGCCTCGCAGATGGGCTCATTCTACTCCTCATCAAATTCTACAGTTAGCATTCCCCAAAGGTAAATTTGCTGTACGAGCTTCCGTTTCCGAGATATTTGACAAAAAACGTACAGATTTGAAAAATGATGTGTCAAATGTCCTTGAAATCGGACAAAAACCGTACAGATATGAAAAATTATGTGGTTCAATCGGCTACATTTTGAATCGAAAGTCGTAGAGCCTCGCAGATGGGCTCATTCGATTCCTCATCAAATTCTACAGTTAGCATTCCCCAAAGGTAAATTTGCTGTACGAGCTTCCGTTTCTGAGATATTTGACAAAAACCGTACAGATTTGAAAAATGATGTGTCAAATGTCCTTGAAATCGGACAAAAACCGTACAGATATGAAAAATTATGTGGTTCAATCGGCTACATTTTGAATCGAAAGTCGTAGAGCCTCGCAGATGGGCTCATTCGATTCCTCATCAAATTCTACAGTTAGCATTCCCCGAAGGTAAATTTGCTGTACGAGCTTCCGTTTCCGAGATATTTGACAAAAACCGTACAGATATGAAAAATGATGTGGTTCAAACGGCTATAACTTTTAAATCGAAAGTCGTAGAGCCTCGCAGATTGGCTCATTCTACTCCTCATCAAATTCTACAGTTAGCATTCCCCAAAGGTAAATTTGCTGTACGAGCTTCCGTTTCCGAGATATTTGACAAAAACCGTACAGATTTGAAAAATGATGTGTCAAATGTCCTTGAAATCGGACAAAAACCGTACAGATATGAAAAATTATGTGGTTCAATCGGCTACATTTTGAATCGAAAGTCGTAGAGCCTCGCAGATGGGCTCATTCGATTCCTCATCAAATTCTACAGTTAGCATTCCCCAAAGGTAAATTTGCTGTACGAGCTTCCGTTTCCGAGATATTTGACAAAAACCGTACAGATATGAAAAATTATTTGGTTCAATCGGCTACATTTTGAATCGAAAGTCGTAGAGCCTCGCAGATGGGCTCATTCGATTCCTCATCAAATTCTACAGTTAGCATTCCCCGAAGGTAAATTTGCTGTACGAGCTTCCGTTTCCGAGATATTTGACAAAAACCGTACAGATATGAAAAATTATGTGGTTCAAACGGCTATAACTTTTGAATCGAAAGTCGTAGAGCCTCGCAGATTGGCTCATTCTACTCCTCATCAAATTCTACAGTTAGCATTCCCCAAAGGTAAATTTGCTGTACGAGCTTCCGTTTCCGAGATATTTGACAAAAACCGTACAGATTTGAAAAATGATGTGTCAAATGTCCTTGAAATCGGACAAAAACCATACAGATATGAAAAATTATGTGGTTCAATCGGCTACATTTTGAATCGAAAGTCGTAGAGCCTCGCAGAGGGGCTCATTCGATTCCTCATCAAATTCTACAGTTAGCATTCCCCAAAGGTACATTTGCTGTACGAGCTTCCGTTTCTGAGATATTTGACAAAAACCGTACAGATTTGAAAAATGATGTGTCAAATGTCCTTGAAATCGGACAAAAACCGTACAGATATGAAAAATTATGTGGTTCAATCGGCTACATTTTGAATCGAAAGTCGTAGAGCCTCGCAGATGGGCTCATTCGATTCCTCATCAAATTCTACAGTTAGCATTCCCCGAAGGTAAATTTGCTGTACGAGCTTCCGTTTCCGAGATATTTGACAAAAACCGTACAGATATGAAAAATGATGTGGTTCAAACGGCTATAACTTTTAAATCGAAAGTCGTAGAGCCTCGCAGATTGGCTCATTCTACTCCTCATCAAATTCTACAGTTAGCATTCCCCAAAGGTAAATTTGCTGTACGAGCTTCCGTTTCCGAGATATTTGACAAAAACCGTACAGATTTGAAAAATGATGTGTCAAATGTCCTTGAAATCGGACAAAAACCGTACAGATATGAAAAATGATGTGGTTCAATCGGCTACATTTTGAATCGAAAGTCGTAGAGCCTCGCAGATGGGCTCATTCTACTCCTCATCAAATTCTACAGTTAGCATTCCCCAAAGGTAAATTTGCTGTACTAGCTTCCGTTTCCGAGACTTTTGACAAAAACCGTACAGATTTGAAAAATGATGTGTCAAATGTCCTTGAAATCGGACAAAAACCGTACAGATATGAAAAATGATGTGGTTCAATCGGCTACATTTTGAATCGAAAGTCGTAGAGCCTCGCAGATGGGCTCATTCTACTCCTCATCAAATTCTACAGTTAGCATTCCCCAAAGGTAAATTTGCTGTACGAGCTTCCGTTTCCGAGATATTTGACAAAAAAAGTGTACAGATTTGAAAAATGATGTGTCAAATGTCCTTGAAATCGGACAAAAACCGTACAGATATGAAAAATTATGTGGTTCAATCGGCTACATTTTGAATCGAAAGTCGTAGACCCTCGCAGATGGGCTCATTCGATTCCTCATCAAATTCTACAGTTAGCATTCCCCGAAGGTAAATTTGCTGTACGAGCTTCCGTTTCCGAGATATTTGACAAAAACCGTACAGATATGAAAAATTATGTGGTTCAAACGGCTATAACTTTTGAATCGAAAGTCGTAGAGCCTCGCAGATTGGCTCATTCTACTCCTCATCAAATTCTACAGTTAGCATTCCCCAAAGGTAAATTTGCTGTACGAGCTTCCGTTTCCGAGATATTTGACAAAAACCGTACAGATTTGAAAAATGATGTGTCAAATGTCCTTGAAATCGGACAAAAACCATACAGATATGAAAAATGATGTGGTTCAATCGGCTACATTTTGAATCGAAAGTCGTAGAGCCTCGCAGATGGGCTCATTCTACTCCTCATCAAATTCTACAGTTAGCATTCCCCAAAGGTAAATTTGCTGTACGAGCTTCCGTTTCCGAGATATTTGACAAAAACCGTACAGATTTGAAAAATGATGTGTCAAATGTCCTTGAAATCGGACAAAAAACGTACAGATATGAAAAATTATGTGGTTCAATCGGCTACATTTTGAATCGAAAGTCGTAGAGCCTCGCAGATGGGCTCATTCGATTCCTCATCAAATTCTACAGTTAGCATTCCCCAAAGGTAAATTTGCTGTACGAGCTTCCGTTTCCGAGATATTTGACAAAAACCGTACAGATATGAAAAATTATTTGGTTCAATCGGCTACATTTTGAATCGAAAGTCGTAGAGCCTCGCAGATGGGCTCATTCGATTCCTCATCAAATTCTACAGTTAGCATTCCCCGAAGGTAAATTTGCTGTACGAGCTTCCGTTTCCGAGATATTTGACAAAAACCGTACAGATATGAAAAATTATGTGGTTCAAACGGCTATAACTTTTGAATCGAAAGTCGTAGAGCCTCGCAGATTGGCTCATTCTACTCCTCATCAAATTCTACAGTTAGCATTCCCCAAAGGTAAATTTGCTGTACGAGCTTCCGTTTCCGAGAAATTTGACAAAAACCGTACAGATTTGAAAAATGATGTGTCAAATGTCCTTGAAATCGGACAAAAACCATACAGATATGAAAAATGATGTGGTTCAATCGGCTACATTTTGAATCGAAAGTCGTAGAGCCTCGCAGATGGGCTCATTCTACTCCTCATCAAATTCTACAGTTAGCATTCCCCAAAGGTAAATTTGCTGTACGAGCTTCCGTTTCCGAGATATTTGACAAAAACCGTACAGATTTGAAAAATGATGTGTCAAATGTCCTTGAAATCGGACAAAAAACGTACAGATATGAAAAATGATGTGGTTCAATCGGCTACATTTTGAATCGAAAGTCGTAGAGCCTCGCAGATGGGCTCATTCGATTCCTCATCAAATTCTACAGTTAGCATTCCCCAAAGGTAAATTTGCTGTACGAGCTTCCGTTTCCGAGATATTTGACAAAAACCGTACAGATATGAAAAATTATGTGGTTCAAACGGCTATAACTTTTGAATCGAAAGTCGTAGAGCCTCGCAGATTGGCTCATTCTACTCCTCATCAAATTCTACAGTTAGCATTCCCCAAAGGTAAATTTGCTGTACGAGCTTCCGTTTCCGAGAAATTTGACAAAAACCGTACAGATTTGAAAAATGATGTGTCAAATGTCCTTGAAATCGGACAAAAACCATACAGATATGAAAAATGATGTGGTTCAATCGGCTACATTTTGAATCGAAAGTCGTAGAGCCTCGCAGATGGGCTCATTCTACTCCTCATCAAATTCTACAGTTAGCATTCCCCAAAGGTAAATTTGCTGTACGAGCTTCCGTTTCCGAGATATTTGACAAAAACCGTACAGATTTGAAAAATGATGTGTCAAATGTCCTTGAAATCGGACAAAAAACGTACAGATATGAAAAATGATGTGGTTCAATCGGCTACATTTTGAATCGAAAGTCGTAGAGCCTCGCAGATGGGCTCATTCGATTCCTCATCAAATTCTACAGTTAGCATTCCCCAAAGGTAAATTTGCTGTACGAGCTTCCGTTTCCGAGATATTTGACAAAAACCGTACAGATATGAAAAATTATGTGGTTCAATCGGCTACATTTTGAATCGAAAGTCGTAGAGCCTCGCAGATGGGCTCATTCGATTCCTCATCAAATTCTACAGTTAGCATTCCCCGAAGGTAAATTTGCTGTACGAGCTTCCGTTTCCGAGATATTTGACAAAAACCGTACAGATTTGAAAAATGATGTGTCAAATGTCCTTGAAATCGGACAAAAACCGTACAGATATGAAAAATTATGTGGTTCAAACGGCTATAAATTTTGAATCGAAAGTCGTAGAGCCTCGCAGATGGGCTCATTCTACTCCTCATCAAATTCTACAGTTAGCATTCCCCAAAGGTAAATTTGCTGTACGAGCTTCCGTTTCCGAGATATTTGACAAAAAACGTACAGATTTGAAAAATGATGTGTCAAATGTCCTTGAAATCGGACAAAAACCGTACAGATATGAAAAATTATGTGGTTCAATCGGCTACATTTTGAATCGAAAGTCGTAGAGCCTCGCAGATGGGCTCATTCGATTCCTCATCAAATTCTACAGTTAGCATTCCCCAAAGGTAAATTTGCTGTACGAGCTTCCGTTTCTGAGATATTTGACAAAAACCGTACAGATTTGAAAAATGATGTGTCAAATGTCCTTGAAATCGGACAAAAACCGTACAGATATGAAAAATTATGTGGTTCAATCGGCTACATTTTGAATCGAAAGTCGTAGAGCCTCGCAGATGGGCTCATTCGATTCCTCATCAAATTCTACAGTTAGCATTCCCCGAAGGTAAATTTGCTGTACGAGCTTCCGTTTCCGAGATATTTGACAAAAACCGTACAGATATGAAAAATGATGTGGTTCAAACGGCTATAACTTTTAAATCGAAAGTCGTAGAGCCTCGCAGATTGGCTCATTCTACTCCTCATCAAATTCTACAGTTAGCATTCCCCAAAGGTAAATTTGCTGTACGAGCTTCCGTTTCCGAGATATTTGACAAAAACCGTACAGATTTGAAAAATGATGTGTCAAATGTCCTTGAAATCGGACAAAAACCGTACAGATATGAAAAATTATGTGGTTCAATCGGCTACATTTTGAATCGAAAGTCGTAGAGCCTCGCAGATGGGCTCATTCGATTCCTCATCAAATTCTACAGTTAGCATTCCCCAAAGGTAAATTTGCTGTACGAGCTTCCGTTTCCGAGATATTTGACAAAAACCGTACAGATATGAAAAATTATTTGGTTCAATCGGCTACATTTTGAATCGAAAGTCGTAGAGCCTCGCAGATGGGCTCATTCGATTCCTCATCAAATTCTACAGTTAGCATTCCCCGAAGGTAAATTTGCTGTACGAGCTTCCGTTTCCGAGATATTTGACAAAAACCGTACAGATATGAAAAATTATGTGGTTCAAACGGCTATAACTTTTGAATCGAAAGTCGTAGAGCCTCGCAGATTGGCTCATTCTACTCCTCATCAAATTCTACAGTTAGCATTCCCCAAAGGTAAATTTGCTGTACGAGCTTCCGTTTCCGAGATATTTGACAAAAACCGTACAGATTTGAAAAATGATGTGTCAAATGTCCTTGAAATCGGACAAAAACCATACAGATATGAAAAATTATGTGGTTCAATCGGCTACATTTTGAATCGAAAGTCGTAGAGCCTCGCAGAGGGGCTCATTCGATTCCTCATCAAATTCTACAGTTAGCATTCCCCAAAGGTACATTTGCTGTACGAGCTTCCGTTTCTGAGATATTTGACAAAAACCGTACAGATTTGAAAAATGATGTGTCAAATGTCCTTGAAATCGGACAAAAACCGTACAGATATGAAAAATTATGTGGTTCAATCGGCTACATTTTGAATCGAAAGTCGTAGAGCCTCGCAGATGGGCTCATTCGATTCCTCATCAAATTCTACAGTTAGCATTCCCCGAAGGTAAATTTGCTGTACGAGCTTCCGTTTCCGAGATATTTGACAAAAACCGTACAGATATGAAAAATGATGTGGTTCAAACGGCTATAACTTTTAAATCGAAAGTCGTAGAGCCTCGCAGATTGG
This sequence comes from Borostomias antarcticus, assembly GCF_949987555.1. Classification (NCBI taxonomy): domain Eukaryota; kingdom Metazoa; phylum Chordata; class Actinopteri; order Stomiiformes; family Stomiidae; genus Borostomias; species Borostomias antarcticus. Next base: position 2,002,731 of record NW_028176821.1, read on the forward strand.
CTCATTCTACTCCTCATCAAATTCTACAGTTAGCATTCCCCAAAGGTAAATTTGCTGTACGAGCTTCCGTTTCCGAGATATTTGACAAAAACCGTACAGATTTGAAAAATGATGTGTCAAATGTCCTTGAAATCGGACAAAAACCGTACAGATATGAAAAATGATGTGGTTCAATCGGCTACATTTTGAATCGAAAGTCGTAGAGCCTCGCAGATGGGCTCATTCTACTCCTCATCAAATTCTACAGTTAGCATTCCCCAAAGGTAAATTTGCTGTACGAGCTTCCGTTTCCGAGATATTTGACAAAAACCGTACAGATTTGAAAAATGATGTGTCAAATGTCCTTGAAATCGGACAAAAACCGTACAGATATGAAAAATGATGTGGTTCAATCGGCTACATTTTGAATCGAAAGTCGTAGAGCCTCGCAGATGGGCTCATTCGATTCCTCATCAAATTCTACAGTTAGCATTCCCCAAAGGTAAATTTGCTGTACGAGCTTCCGTTTCCGAGATATTTGACAAAAACCGTACAGATATGAAAAATTATGTGGTTCAAACGGCTATAACTTTTGAATCGAAAGTCGTAGAGCCTCGCAGATTGGCTCATTCTACTCCTCATCAAATTCTACAGTTAGCATTCCCCAAAGGTAAATTTGCTGTACGAGCTTCCGTTTCCGAGATATTTGACAAAAACCGTACAGATTTGAAAAATGATGTGTCAAATGTCCTTGAAATCGGACAAAAACCATACAGATATGAAAAATGATGTGGTTCAATCGGCTACATTTTGAATCGAAAGTCGTAGAGCCTCGCAGATGGGCTCATTCTGCTCCTCATCAAATTCTACAGTTAGCATTCCCCAAAGGTAAATTTGCTGTACGAGCTTCCGTTTCCGAGATATTTGACAAAAACCGTACAGATATGAAAAATGATGTGTCAAATGTCCTTGAAATCGGACAAAAAACGTACAGATATGAAAAATGATGTGGTTCAATCGGCTACATTTTGAATCGAAAGTCGTAGAGCCTCGCAGATGGGCTCATTCGATTCCTCATCAAATTCTACAGTTAGCATTCCCCAAAGGTAAATTTGCTGTACGAGCTTCCGTTTCCGAGATATTTGACAAAAACCGTACGGATATGAAAAATTATGTGGTTCAATCGGCTACATTTTGAATCGAAAGTCTAAGAGCCTCGCAGATGGGCTCATTCGATTCCTCATCAAATTCTACAGTTAGCATTCCCCAAAGGTAAATTTGCTGTACGAGCTTCCGTTTCTGAGATATTTGACAAAAACCGTACAGATTTGAAAAATGATGTGTCAAATGTCCTTGAAATCGGACAAAAACCGTACAGATATGAAAAATTATGTGGTTCAATCGGCTACATTTTGAATCGAAAGTCGTAGAGCCTCGCAGATGGGCTCATTCGATTCCTCATCAAATTCTACAGTTAGCATTCCCCGAAGGTAAATTTGCTGTACGAGCTTCCGTTTCCGAGATATTTGACAAAAACCGTACAGATATGAAAAATGATGTGGTTCAAACGGCTATAACTTTTAAATCGAAAGTCGTAGAGCCTCGCAGATTGGCTCATTCTACTCCTCATCAAATTCTACAGTTAGCATTCCCCAAAGGTAAATTTGCTGTACGAGCTTCCGTTTCCGAGATATTTGACAAAAACAGTACAGATTTGAAAAATGATGTGTCAAATGTCCTTGAAATCGGACAAAAACCGTACAGATATGAAAAATGATGTGGTTCAATCGGCTACATTTTGAATCGAAAGTCGTAGAGCCTCGCAGATGGGCTCATTCTACTCCTCATCAAATTCTACAGTTAGCATTCCCCAAAGGTAAATTTGCTGTACGAGCTTCCGTTTCCGAGATATTTGACAAAAACCGTACAGATATGAAAAATGATGTGGTTCAAACGGCTATAACTTTTAAATCGAAAGTCGTAGAGCCTCGCAGATTGGCTCATTCTACTCCTCATCAAATTCTACAGTTAGCATTCCCCAAAGGTAAATTTGCTGTACGAGCTTCCGTTTCCGAGATATTTGACAAAAACAGTACAGATTTGAAAAATGATGTGTCAAATGTCCTTGAAATCGGACAAAAACCGTACAGATATGAAAAATGATGTGGTTCAATCGGCTACATTTTGAATCGAAAGTCGTAGAGCCTCGCAGATGGGCTCATTCTACTCCTCATCAAATTCTACAGTTAGCATTCCCCAAAGGTAAATTTGCTGTACGAGCTTCCGTTTCCGAGATATTTGACAAAAACCGTACAGATTTGAAAAATGATGTGTCAAATGTCCTTGAAATCGGACAAAAAACGTACAGATATGAAAAATTATGTGGTTCAATCGGCTACATTTTGAATCGAAAGTCGTAGAGCCTCGCAGATGGGCTCATTCGATTCCTCATCAAATTCTACAGTTAGCATTCCCCAAAGGTAAATTTGCTGTACGAGCTTCCGTTTCCGAGATATTTGACAAAAACCGTACAGATTTGAAAAATGATGTGTCAAATGTCCTTGAAATCGGACAAAAACCGTACAGATATGAAAAATTATGTGGTTCAATCGGCTACATTTTGAATCGAAAGTCGTAGAGCCTCGCAGATGGGCTCATTCGATTCCTCATCAAATTCTACAGTTAGCATTCCCCAAAGGTAAATTTGCTGTACGAGCTTCCGTTTCCGAGATATTTGACAAAAACCGTACAGATATGAAAAATTATTTGGTTCAATCGGCTACATTTTGAATCGAAAGTCGTAGAGCCTCGCAGATGGGCTCATTCGATTCCTCATCAAATTCTACAGTTAGCATTCCCCGAAGGTAAATTTGCTGTACGAGCTTCCGTTTCCGAGATATTTGACAAAAACCGTACAGATATGAAAAATTATGTGGTTCAAACGGCTATAACTTTTGAATCGAAAGTCGTAGAGCCTCGCAGATTGGCTCATTCTACTCCTCATCAAATTCTACAGTTAGCATTCCCCAAAGGTAAATTTGCTGTACGAGCTTCCGTTTCCGAGATATTTGACAAAAACCGTACAGATTTGAAAAATGATGTGTCAAATGTCCTTGAAATCGGACAAAAACCATACAGATATGAAAAATTATGTGGTTCAATCGGCTACATTTTGAATCGAAAGTCGTAGAGCCTCGCAGAGGGGCTCATTCGATTCCTCATCAAATTCTACAGTTAGCATTCCCCAAAGGTACATTTGCTGTACGAGCTTCCGTTTCTGAGATATTTGACAAAAACCGTACAGATTTGAAAAATGATGTGTCAAATGTCCTTGAAATCGGACAAAAACCGTACAGATATGAAAAATTATGTGGTTCAATCGGCTACATTTTGAATCGAAAGTCGTAGAGCCTCGCAGATGGGCTCATTCGATTCCTCATCAAATTCTACAGTTAGCATTCCCCGAAGGTAAATTTGCTGTACGAGCTTCCGTTTCCGAGATATTTGACAAAAACCGTACAGATATGAAAAATGATGTGGTTCAAACGGCTATAACTTTTAAATCGAAAGTCGTAGAGCCTCGCAGATTGGCTCATTCTACTCCTCATCAAATTCTACAGTTAGCATTCCCCAAAGGTAAATTTGCTGTACGAGCTTCCGTTTCCGAGATATTTGACAAAAACCGTACAGATTTGAAAAATGATGTGTCAAATGTCCTTGAAATCGGACAAAAACCGTACAGATATGAAAAATGATGTGGTTCAATCGGCTACATTTTGAATCGAAAGTCGTAGAGCCTCGCAGATGGGCTCATTCTACTCCTCATCAAATTCTACAGTTAGCATTCCCCAAAGGTAAATTTGCTGTACGAGCTTCCGTTTCCGAGATATTTGACAAAAACCGTACAGATTTGAAAAATGATGTGTCAAATGTCCTTGAAATCGGACAAAAACCGTACAGATATGAAAAATGATGTGGTTCAATCGGCTACATTTTGAATCGAAAGTCGTAGAGCCTCGCAGATGGGCTCATTCGATTCCTCATCAAATTCTACAGTTAGCATTCCCCAAAGGTAAATTTGCTGTACGAGCTTCCGTTTCCGAGATATTTGACAAAAACCGTACAGATATGAAAAATTATGTGGTTCAAACGGCTATAACTTTTGAATCGAAAGTCGTAGAGCCTCGCAGATTGGCTCATTCTACTCCTCATCAAATTCTACAGTTAGCATTCCCCAAAGGTAAATTTGCTGTACGAGCTTCCGTTTCCGAGATATTTGACAAAAACCGTACAGATTTGAAAAATGATGTGTCAAATGTCCTTGAAATCGGACAAAAACCATACAGATATGAAAAATGATGTGGTTCAATCGGCTACATTTTGAATCGAAAGTCGTAGAGCCTCGCAGATGGGCTCATTCTGCTCCTCATCAAATTCTACAGTTAGCATTCCCCAAAGGTAAATTTGCTGTACGAGCTTCCGTTTCCGAGATATTTGACAAAAACCGTACAGATATGAAAAATGATGTGTCAAATGTCCTTGAAATCGGACAAAAAACGTACAGATATGAAAAATGATGTGGTTCAATCGGCTACATTTTGAATCGAAAGTCGTAGAGCCTCGCAGATGGGCTCATTCGATTCCTCATCAAATTCTACAGTTAGCATTCCCCAAAGGTAAATTTGCTGTACGAGCTTCCGTTTCCGAGATATTTGACAAAAACCGTACGGATATGAAAAATTATGTGGTTCAATCGGCTACATTTTGAATCGAAAGTCTAAGAGCCTCGCAGATGGGCTCATTCGATTCCTCATCAAATTCTACAGTTAGCATTCCCCAAAGGTAAATTTGCTGTACGAGCTTCCGTTTCTGAGATATTTGACAAAAACCGTACAGATTTGAAAAATGATGTGTCAAATGTCCTTGAAATCGGACAAAAACCGTACAGATATGAAAAATTATGTGGTTCAATCGGCTACATTTTGAATCGAAAGTCGTAGAGCCTCGCAGATGGGCTCATTCGATTCCTCATCAAATTCTACAGTTAGCATTCCCCGAAGGTAAATTTGCTGTACGAGCTTCCGTTTCCGAGATATTTGACAAAAACCGTACAGATATGAAAAATGATGTGGTTCAAACGGCTATAACTTTTAAATCGAAAGTCGTAGAGCCTCGCAGATTGGCTCATTCTACTCCTCATCAAATTCTACAGTTAGCATTCCCCAAAGGTAAATTTGCTGTACGAGCTTCCGTTTCCGAGATATTTGACAAAAACAGTACAGATTTGAAAAATGATGTGTCAAATGTCCTTGAAATCGGACAAAAACCGTACAGATATGAAAAATGATGTGGTTCAATCGGCTACATTTTGAATCGAAAGTCGTAGAGCCTCGCAGATGGGCTCATTCTACTCCTCATCAAATTCTACAGTTAGCATTCCCCAAAGGTAAATTTGCTGTACGAGCTTCCGTTTCCGAGATATTTGACAAAAACCGTACAGATTTGAAAAATGATGTGTCAAATGTCCTTGAAATCGGACAAAAAACGTACAGATATGAAAAATTATGTGGTTCAATCGGCTACATTTTGAATCGAAAGTCGTAGAGCCTCGCAGATGGGCTCATTCGATTCCTCATCAAATTCTACAGTTAGCATTCCCCAAAGGTAAATTTGCTGTACGAGCTTCCGTTTCCGAGATATTTGACAAAAACCGTACAGATTTGAAAAATGATGTGTCAAATGTCCTTGAAATCGGACAAAAAACGTACAGATATGAAAAATTATGTGGTTCAATCGGCTACATTTTGAATCGAAAGTCGTAGAGCCTCGCAGATGGGCTCATTCGATTCCTCATCAAATTCTACAGTTAGCATTCCCCAAAGGTAAATTTGCTGTACGAGCTTCCGTTTCCGAGATATTTGACAAAAACCGTACAGATATGAAAAATTATGTGGTTCAATCGGCTACATTTTGAATCGAAAGTCGTAGAGCCTCGCAGATGGGCTCATTCGATTCCTCATCAAATTCTACAGTTAGCATTCCCCGAAGGTAAATTTGCTGTACGAGCTTCCGTTTCCGAGATATTTGACAAAAACCGTACAGATATGAAAAATTATGTGGTTCAAACGGCTATAACTTTTGAATCGAAAGTCGTAGAGCCTCGCAGATTGGCTCATTCTACTCCTCATCAAATTCTACAGTTAGCATTCCCCAAAGGTAAATTTGCTGTACGAGCTTCCGTTTCCGAGATATTTGACAAAAACCGTACAGATTTGAAAAATGATGTGTCAAATGTCCTTGAAATCGGACAAAAACCATACAGATATGAAAAATGATGTGGTTCAATCGGCTACATTTTGAATCGAAAGTCGTAGAGCCTCGCAGATGGGCTCATTCTACTCCTCATCAAATTCTACAGTTAGCATTCCCCAAAGGTAAATTTGCTGTACGAGCTTCCGTTTCCGAGATATTTGACAAAAACCGTACAGATTTGAAAAATGATGTGTCAAATGTCCTTGAAATCGGACAAAAAACGTACAGATATGAAAAATTATGTGGTTCAATCGGCTACATTTTGAATCGAAAGTCGTAGAGCCTCGCAGATGGGCTCATTCGATTCCTCATCAAATTCTACAGTTAGCATTCCCCAAAGGTAAATTTGCTGTACGAGCTTCCGTTTCCGAGATATTTGACAAAAACCGTACAGATATGAAAAATTATGTGGTTCAATCGGCTACATTTTGAATCGAAAGTCGTAGAGCCTCGCAGATGGGCTCATTCGATTCCTCATCAAATTCTACAGTTAGCATTCCCCGAAGGTAAATTTGCTGTACGAGCTTCCGTTTCCGAGATATTTGACAAAAACCGTACAGATATGAAAAATTATGTGGTTCAAACGGCTATAACTTTTGAATCGAAAGTCGTAGAGCCTCGCAGATTGGCTCATTCTACTCCTCATCAAATTCTACAGTTAGCATTCCCCAAAGGTACATTTGCTGTACGAGCTTCCGTTTCTGAGATATTTGACAAAAACCGTACAGATTTGAAAAATGATGTGTCAAATGTCCTTGAAATCGGACAAAAACCATACAGATATGAAAAATTATGTGGTTCAATCGGCTACATTTTGAATCGAAAGTCGTAGAGCCTCGCAGAGGGGCTCATTCGATTCCTCATCAAATTCTACAGTTAGCATTCCCCAAAGGTACATTTGCTGTACGAGCTTCCGTTTCTGAGATATTTGACAAAAACCGTACAGATTTGAAAAATGATGTGTCAAATGTCCTTGAAATCGGACAAAAACCGTACAGATATGAAAAATTATGTGGTTCAATCGGCTACATTTTGAATCGAAAGTCGTAGAGCCTCGCAGATGGGCTCATTCGATTCCTCATCAAATTCTACAGTTAGCATTCCCCGAAGGTAAATTTGCTGTACGAGCTTCCGTTTCCGAGATATTTGACAAAAACCGTACAGATATGAAAAATTATGTGGTTCAATCGGCTACATTTTGAATCGAAAGTCGTAGAGCCTCGCAGATGGGCTCATTCGATTCCTCATCCAATTCTACAGTTAGCATTCCCCGAAGGTAAATTTGCTGTACGAGCTTCCGTTTCCGAGATATTTGACAAAAACCGTACAGATATGAAAAATTATGTGGTTCAAACGGCTATAACTTTTGAATCGAAAGTCGTAGAGCCTCGCAGATTGGCTCATTCTACTCCTCATCAAATTCTACAGTTAGCATTCCCCAAAGGTAAATTTGCTGTACGAGCTTCGGTTTCCGAGATATTTGACAAAAACCGTACAGATTTGAAAAATGATGTGTCAAATGTCCTTGAAATCGGACAAAAACCGTACAGATATGAAAAATGATGTGGTTCAATCGGCTACATTTTGAATCGAAAGTCGTAGAGCCTCGCAGATGGGCTCATTCTACTCCTCATCAAATTCTACAGTTAGCATTCCCCAAAGGTGAATTTGCTGTACGAGCTTCCGTTTCCGAGATATTTGACAAAAACCGTACAGATTTGAAAAATGATGTGTCAAATGTCCTTGAAATCGGACAAAAACCATACAGATATGAAAAATGATGTGGTTCAATCGGCTACATTTTGAATCGAAAGTCGTAGAGCCTCGCAGATGGGCTCATTCGATTCCTCATCAAATTCTACAGTTAGCATTCCCCAAAGGTAAATTTGCTGTACGAGCTTCCGTTTCCGAGATATTTGACAAAAACCGTACAGATATGAAAAATTATGTGGTTCAAACGGCTATAACTTTTGAATCGAAAGTCGTAGAGCCTCGCAGATTGGCTCATTCTACTCCTCATCAAATTCTACAGTTAGCATTCCCCAAAGGTAAATTTGCTGTACGAGCTTCCGTTTCCGAGATATTTGACAAAAACCGTACAGATTTGAAAAATGATGTGTCAAATGTCCTTGAAATCGGACAAAAACCGTACAGATATGAAAAATGATGTGGTTCAATCGGCTACATTTTGAATCGAAAGTCGTAGACCCTCGCAGATGGGCTCATTCGATTCCTCATCAAATTCTACAGTTAGCATTCCCCGAAGGTAAATTTGCTGTACGAGCTTCCGTTTCCGAGATATTTGACAAAAACCGTACAGATATGAAAAATTATGTGGTTCAAACGGCTATAACTTTTGAATCGAAAGTCGTAGAGCCTCGCAGATTGGCTCATTCTACTCCTCATCAAATTCTACAGTTAGCATTCCCCAAAGGTAAATTTTCTGTACGAGCTTCCGTTTCCGAGATATTTGACAAAAACCGTACAGATTTGAAAAATGATGTGTCAAATGTCCTTGAAATCGGACAAAAACCGTACAGATATGAAAAATGATGTGGTTCAATCGGCTACATTTTGAATCGAAAGTCGTAGAGCCTCGCAGATGGGCTCATTCTACTCCTCATCAAATTCTACAGTTAGCATTCCCCAAAGGTAAATTTGCTGTACTAGCTTCCGTTTCCGAGACTTTTGACAAAAACCGTACAGATTTGAAAAATGATGTGTCAAATGTCCTTGAAATCGGACAAAAACCGTACAGATATGAAAAATGATGTGGTTCAATCGGCTACATTTTGAATCGAAAGTCGTAGAGCCTCGCAGATGGGCTCATTCTACTCCTCATCAAATTCTACAGTTAGCATTCCCCAAAGGTAAATTTGCTGTACGAGCTTCCGTTTCCGAGATATTTGACAAAAAAAGTGTACAGATTTGAAAAATGATGTGTCAAATGTCCTTGAAATCGGACAAAAAACGTACAGATATGAAAAATTATGTGGTTCAATCGGCTACATTTTGAATCGAAAGTCGTAGAGCCTCGCAGATGGGCTCATTCGATTCCTCATCAAATTCTACAGTTAGCATTCCCCAAAGGTAAATTTGCTGTACGAGCTTCCGTTTCCGAGATATTTGACAAAAACCGTACAGATTTGAAAAATGATGTGTCAAATGTCCTTGAAATCGGACAAAAAACGTACAGATATGAAAAATTATGAGGTTCAATCGGCTACATTTTGAATCGAAAGTCGTAGAGCCTCGCAGATGGGCTCATTCGATTCCTCATCAAATTCTACAGTTAGCATTCCCCGAAGGTAAATTTGCTGTACGAGCTTCCGTTTCCGAGATATTTGACAAAAACCGTACAGATTTGAAAAATGATGTGTCAAATGTCCTTGAAATCGGACAAAAACCGTACAGATATGAAAAATGATGTGGTTCAATCGGCTACATTTTGAATCGAAAGTCGTAGAGCCTCGCAGATGGGCTCATTCTACTCCTCATCAAATTCTACAGTTAGCATTCCCCAAAGGTAAATTTGCTGTACTAGCTTCCGTTTCCGAGACTTTTGACAAAAACCGTACAGATTTGAAAAATGATGTGTCAAATGTCCTTGAAATCGGACAAAAAACGTACAGATATGAAAAATTATGTGGTTCAATCGGCTACATTTTGAATCGAAAGTCGTAGACCCTCGCAGATGGGCTCATTCGATTCCTCATCAAATTCTACAGTTAGCATTCCCCGAAGGTAAATTTGCTGTACGAGCTTCCGTTTCCGAGATATTTGACAAAAACCGTACAGATATGAAAAATTATGTGGTTCAAACGGCTATAACTTTTGAATCGAAAGTCGTAGAGCCTCGCAGATTGGCTCATTCTACTCCTCATCAAATTCTACAGTTAGCATTCCCCAAAGGTAAATTTGCTGTACGAGCTTCCGTTTCCGAGATATTTGACAAAAACCGTACAGATTTGAAAAATGATGTGTCAAATGTCCTTGAAATCGGACAAAAACCGTACAGATATGAAAAATTATGTGGTTCAATCGGCTACATTTTGAATCGAAAGTCGTAGAGCCTCGCAGATGGGCTCATTCTACTCCTCATCAAATTCTACAGTTAGCATTCCCCAAAGGTAAATTTGCTGTACTAGCTTCCGTTTCCGAGACTTTTGACAAAAACCGTACAGATTTGAAAAATGATGTGTCAAATGTCCTTGAAATCGGACAAAAACCGTACAGATATGAAAAATGATGTGGTTCAATCGGCTACATTTTGAATCGAAAGTCGTAGAGCCTCGCAGATGGGCTCATTCTACTCCTCATCAAATTCTACAGTTAGCATTCCCCAAAGGTAAATTTGCTGTACGAGCTTCCGTTTCCGAGATATTTGACAAAAAAGTGTACAGATTTGAAAAATGATGTGTCAAATGTCCTTGAAATCGGACAAAAACCGTACAGATATGAAAAATTATGTGGTTCAATCGGCTACATTTTGAATCGAAAGTCGTAGACCCTCGCAGATGGGCTCATTCGATTCCTCATCAAATTCTACAGTTAGCATTCCCCGAAGGTAAATTTGCTGTACGAGCTTCCGTTTCCGAGATATTTGACAAAAACCGTACAGATATGAAAAATTATGTGGTTCAAACGGCTATAACTTTTGAATCGAAAGTCGTAGAGCCTCGCAGATTGGCTCATTCTACTCCTCATCAAATTCTACAGTTAGCATTCCCCAAAGGTAAATTTGCTGTACGAGCTTCCGTTTCCGAGATATTTGACAAAAACCGTACAGATTTGAAAAATGATGTGTCAAATGTCCTTGAAATCGGACAAAAACCGTACAGATATGAAAAATGATGTGGTTCAATCGGCTACATTTTGAATCGAAAGTCGTAGAGCCTCGCAGATGGGCTCATTCTACTCCTCATCAAATTCTACAGTTAGCATTCCCCAAAGGTAAATTTGCTGTACTAGCTTCCGTTTCCGAGACTTTTGACAAAAACCGTACAGATTTGAAAAATGATGTGTCAAATGTCCTTGAAATCGGACAAAAACCGTACAGATATGAAAAATGATGTGGTTCAATCGGCTACATTTTGAATCGAAAGTCGTAGAGCCTCGCAGATGGGCTCATTCTACTCCTCATCAAATTCTACAGTTAGCATTCCCCAAAGGTAAATTTGCTGTACGAGCTTCCGTTTCCGAGATATTTGACAAAAACCGTACAGATATGAAAAATTATGTGGTTCAAACGGCTATAACTTTTGAATCGAAAGTCGTAGAGCCTCGCAGATTGGCTCATTCTACTCCTCATCAAATTCTACAGTTAGCATTCCCCAAAGGTAAATTTGCTGTACGAGCTTCCGTTTCCGAGATATTTGACAAAAACCGTACAGATTTGAAAAATGATGTGTCAAATGTCCTTGAAATCGGACAAAAACCGTACAGATATGAAAAATGATGTGGTTCAATCGGCTACATTTTGAATCGAAAGTCGTAGAGCCTCGCAGATGGGCTCATTCTACTCCTCATCAAATTCTACAGTTAGCATTCCCCAAAGGTAAATTTGCTGTACGAGCTTCCGTTTCCGAGATATTTGACAAAAAAAGTGTACAGATTTGAAAAATGATGTGTCAAATGTCCTTGAAATCGGACAAAAAACGTACAGATATGAAAAATTATGTGGTTCAATCGGCTACATTTTGAATCGAAAGTCGTAGAGCCTCGCAGATGGGCTCATTCGATTCCTCATCAAATTCTACAGTTAGCATTCCCCAAAGGTAAATTTGCTGTACGAGCTTCCGTTTCCGAGATATTTGACAAAAACCGTACAGATTTGAAAAATGATGTGTCAAATGTCCTTGAAATCGGACAAAAAACGTACAGATATGAAAAATTATGAGGTTCAATCGGCTACATTTTGAATCGAAAGTCGTAGAGCCTCGCAGATGGGCTCATTCGATTCCTCATCAAATTCTACAGTTAGCATTCCCCGAAGGTAAATTTGCTGTACGAGCTTCCGTTTCCGAGATATTTGACAAAAACCGTACAGATTTGAAAAATGATGTGTCAAATGTCCTTGAAATCGGACAAAAACCGTACAGATATGAAAAATGATGTGGTTCAATCGGCTACATTTTGAATCGAAAGTCGTAGAGCCTCGCAGATGGGCTCATTCTACTCCTCATCAAATTCTACAGTTAGCATTCCCCAAAGGTAAATTTGCTGTACTAGCTTCCGTTTCCGAGACTTTTGACAAAAACCGTACAGATTTGAAAAATGATGTGTCAAATGTCCTTGAAATCGGACAAAAAACGTACAGATATGAAAAATTATGTGGTTCAATCGGCTACATTTTGAATCGAAAGTCGTAGAGCCTCGCAGATGGGCTCATTCTACTCCTCATCAAATTCTACAGTTAGCATTCCCCAAAGGTAAATTTGCTGTACGAGCTTCCGTTTCCGAGATATTTGACAAAAAAAGTGTACAGATTTGAAAAATGATGTGTCAAATGTCCTTGAAATCGGACAAAAACCGTACAGATATGAAAAATTATGTGGTTCAATCGGCTACATTTTGAATCGAAAGTCGTAGACCCTCGCAGATGGGCTCATTCGATTCCTCATCAAATTCTACAGTTAGCATTCCCCGAAGGTAAATTTGCTGTACGAGCTTCCGTTTCCGAGATATTTGACAAAAACCGTACAGATATGAAAAATTATGTGGTTCAAACGGCTATAACTTTTGAATCGAAAGTCGTAGAGCCTCGCAGATTGGCTCATTCTACTCCTCATCAAATTCTACAGTTAGCATTCCCCAAAGGTAAATTTGCTGTACGAGCTTCCGTTTCCGAGATATTTGACAAAAACCGTACAGATTTGAAAAATGATGTGTCAAATGTCCTTGAAATCGGACAAAAACCGTACAGATATGAAAAATTATGTGGTTCAATCGGCTACATTTTGAATCGAAAGTCGTAGAGCCTCGCAGATGGGCTCATTCTACTCCTCATCAAATTCTACAGTTAGCATTCCCCAAAGGTAAATTTGCTGTACTAGCTTCCGTTTCCGAGACTTTTGACAAAAACCGTACAGATTTGAAAAATGATGTGTCAAATGTCCTTGAAATCGGACAAAAACCGTACAGATATGAAAAATTATGTGGTTCAATCGGCTACATTTTGAATCGAAAGTCGTAGAGCCTCGCAGATGGGCTCATTCTACTCCTCATCAAATTCTACAGTTAGCATTCCCCAAAGGTAAATTTGCTGTACGAGCTTCCGTTTCCGAGATATTTGACAAAAAAAGTGTACAGATTTGAAAAATGATGTGTCAAATGTCCTTGAAATCGGACAAAAACCGTACAGATATGAAAAATTATGTGGTTCAATCGGCTACATTTTGAATCGAAAGTCGTAGACCCTCGCAGATGGGCTCATTCGATTCCTCATCAAATTCTACAGTTAGCATTCCCCGAAGGTAAATTTGCTGTACGAGCTTCCGTTTCCGAGATATTTGACAAAAACCGTACAGATATGAAAAATTATGTGGTTCAAACGGCTATAACTTTTGAATCGAAAGTCGTAGAGCCTCGCAGATTGGCTCATTCTACTCCTCATCAAATTCTACAGTTAGCATTCCCCAAAGGTAAATTTGCTGTACGAGCTTCCGTTTCCGAGATATTTGACAAAAACCGTACAGATTTGAAAAATGATGTGTCAAATGTCCTTGAAATCGGACAAAAACCGTACAGATATGAAAAATGATGTGGTTCAATCGGCTACATTTTGAATCGAAAGTCGTAGAGCCTCGCAGATGGGCTCATTCTACTCCTCATCAAATTCTACAGTTAGCATTCCCCAAAGGTAAATTTGCTGTACTAGCTTCCGTTTCCGAGACTTTTGACAAAAACCGTACAGATTTGAAAAATGATGTGTCAAATGTCCTTGAAATCGGACAAAAACCGTACAGATATGAAAAATGATGTGGTTCAATCGGCTACATTTTGAATCGAAAGTCGTAGAGCCTCGCAGATGGGCTCATTCTACTCCTCATCAAATTCTACAGTTAGCATTCCCCAAAGGTAAATTTGCTGTACGAGCTTCCGTTTCCGAGATATTTGACAAAAACCGTACAGATATGAAAAATTATGTGGTTCAAACGGCTATAACTTTTGAATCGAAAGTCGTAGAGCCTCGCAGATTGGCTCATTCTACTCCTCATCAAATTCTACAGTTAGCATTCCCCAAAGGTAAATTTGCTGTACGAGCTTCCGTTTCCGAGATATTTGACAAAAACCGTACAGATTTGAAAAATGATGTGTCAAATGTCCTTGAAATCGGACAAAAACCGTACAGATATGAAAAATGATGTGGTTCAATCGGCTACATTTTGAATCGAAAGTCGTAGACCCTCGCAGATGGGCTCATTCGATTCCTCATCAAATTCTACAGTTAGCATTCCCCGAAGGTAAATTTGCTGTACGAGCTTCCGTTTCCGAGATATTTGACAAAAACCGTACAGATATGAAAAATTATGTGGTTCAAACGGCTATAACTTTTGAATCGAAAGTCGTAGAGCCTCGCAGATTGGCTCATTCTACTCCTCATCAAATTCTACAGTTAGCATTCCCCAAAGGTAAATTTGCTGTACGAGCTTCCGTTTCCGAGATATTTGACAAAAACCGTACAGATTTGAAAAATGATGTGTCAAATGTCCTTGAAATCGGACAAAAACCGTACAGATATGAAAAATGATGTGGTTCAATCGGCTACATTTTGAATCGAAAGTCGTAGAGCCTCGCAGATGGGCTCATTCTACTCCTCATCAAATTCTACAGTTAGCATTCCCCAAAGGTAAATTTGCTGTACTAGCTTCCGTTTCCGAGACTTTTGACAAAAACCGTACAGATTTGAAAAATGATGTGTCAAATGTCCTTGAAATCGGACAAAAAACGTACAGATATGAAAAATTATGTGGTTCAATCGGCTACATTTTGAATCGAAAGTCGTAGAGCCTCGCAGATGGGCTCATTCTACTCCTCATCAAATTCTACAGTTAGCATTCCCCAAAGGTAAATTTGCTGTACGAGCTTCCGTTTCCGAGATATTTGACAAAAAAAGTGTACAGATTTGAAAAATGATGTGTCAAATGTCCTTGAAATCGGACAAAAACCGTACAGATATGAAAAATTATGTGGTTCAATCGGCTACATTTTGAATCGAAAGTCGTAGACCCTCGCAGATGGGCTCATTCGATTCCTCATCAAATTCTACAGTTAGCATTCCCCGAAGGTAAATTTGCTGTACGAGCTTCCGTTTCCGAGATATTTGACAAAAACCGTACAGATATGAAAAATTATGTGGTTCAAACGGCTATAACTTTTGAATCGAAAGTCGTAGAGCCTCGCAGATTGGCTCATTCTACTCCTCATCAAATTCTACAGTTAGCATTCCCCAAAGGTAAATTTGCTGTACGAGCTTCCGTTTCCGAGATATTTGACAAAAACCGTACAGATTTGAAAAATGATGTGTCAAATGTCCTTGAAATCGGACAAAAACCGTACAGATATGAAAAATGATGTGGTTCAATCGGCTACATTTTGAATCGAAAGTCGTAGAGCCTCGCAGATGGGCTCATTCTACTCCTCATCAAATTCTACAGTTAGCATTCCCCAAAGGTAAATTTGCTGTACTAGCTTCCGTTTCCGAGACTTTTGACAAAAACCGTACAGATTTGAAAAATGATGTGTCAAATGTCCTTGAAATCGGACAAAAACCGTACAGATATGAAAAATGATGTGGTTCAATCGGCTACATTTTGAATCGAAAGTCGTAGAGCCTCGCAGATGGGCTCATTCTACTCCTCATCAAATTCTACAGTTAGCATTCCCCAAAGGTAAATTTGCTGTACGAGCTTCCGTTTCCGAGATATTTGACAAAAAAAGTGTACAGATTTGAAAAATGATGTGTCAAATGTCCTTGAAATCGGACAAAAAACGTACAGATATGAAAAATTATGTGGTTCAATCGGCTACATTTTGAATCGAAAGTCGTAGAGCCTCGCAGATGGGCTCATTCGATTCCTCATCAAATTCTACAGTTAGCATTCCCCAAAGGTAAATTTGCTGTACGAGCTTCCGTTTCCGAGATATTTGACAAAAACCGTACAGATTTGAAAAATGATGTGTCAAATGTCCTTGAAATCGGACAAAAAACGTACAGATATGAAAAATTATGAGGTTCAATCGGCTACATTTTGAATCGAAAGTCGTAGAGCCTCGCAGATGGGCTCATTCGATTCCTCATCAAATTCTACAGTTAGCATTCCCCGAAGGTAAATTTGCTGTACGAGCTTCCGTTTCCGAGATATTTGACAAAAAACGTACAGATATGAAAAATTATGTGGTTCAAACGGCTATAACTTTTGAATCGAAAGTCGTAGAGCCTCGCAGATTGGCTCATTCTACTCCTCATCAAATTCTACAGTTAGCATTCCCCAAAGGTAAATTTGCTGTACGAGCTTCCGTTTCCGAGATATTTGACAAAAACCGTACAGATTTGAAAAATGATGTGTCAAATGTCCTTGAAATCGGACAAAAACCGTACAGATATGAAAAATGATGTGGTTCAATCGGCTACATTTTGAATCGAAAGTCGTAGAGCCTCGCAGATGGGCTCATTCTACTCCTCATCAAATTCTACAGTTAGCATTCCCCAAAGGTAAATTTGCTGTACTAGCTTCCGTTTCCGAGACTTTTGACAAAAACCGTACAGATTTGAGAAATGATGTGTCAAATGTCCTTGAAATCGGACAAAAACCGTACAGATATGAAAAATGATGTGGTTCAATCGGCTACATTTTGAATCGAAAGTCGTAGAGCCTCGCAGATGGGCTCATTCTACTCCTCATCAAATTCTACAGTTAGCATTCCCCAAAGGTAAATTTGCTGTACGAGCTTCCGTTTCCGAGATATTTGACAAAAAAAGTGTACAGATTTGAAAAATGATGTGTCAAATGTCCTTGAAATCGGACAAAAACCGTACAGATATGAAAAATTATGTGGTTCAATCGGCTACATTTTGAATCGAAAGTCGTAGACCCTCGCAGATGGGCTCATTCGATTCCTCATCAAATTCTACAGTTAGCATTCCCCGAAGGTAAATTTGCTGTACGAGCTTCCGTTTCCGAGATATTTGACAAAAACCGTACAGATATGAAAAATTATGTGGTTCAAACGGCTATAACTTTTGAATCGAAAGTCGTAGAGCCTCGCAGATTGGCTCATTCTACTCCTCATCAAATTCTACAGTTAGCATTCCCCAAAGGTAAATTTGCTGTACGAGCTTCCGTTTCCGAGATATTTGACAAAAACCGTACAGATTTGAAAAATGATGTGTCAAATGTCCTTGAAATCGGACAAAAACC
Organism: Borostomias antarcticus; assembly: GCF_949987555.1. Lineage (NCBI taxonomy): Eukaryota > Metazoa > Chordata > Actinopteri > Stomiiformes > Stomiidae > Borostomias > Borostomias antarcticus. Next base: position 2,020,445 of record NW_028176821.1, read on the forward strand.
GTACAGATATGAAAAATGATGTGGTTCAATCGGCTACATTTTGAATCGAAAGTCGTAGAGCCTCGCAGATGGGCTCATTCTACTCCTCATCAAATTCTACAGTTAGCATTCCCCAAAGGTAAATTTGCTGTACTAGCTTCCGTTTCCGAGACTTTTGACAAAAACCGTACAGATTTGAAAAATGATGTGTCAAATGTCCTTGAAATCGGACAAAAACCGTACAGATATGAAAAATGATGTGGTTCAATCGGCTACATTTTGAATCGAAAGTCGTAGAGCCTCGCAGATGGGCTCATTCTACTCCTCATCAAATTCTACAGTTAGCATTCCCCAAAGGTAAATTTGCTGTACGAGCTTCCGTTTCCGAGATATTTGACAAAAAAAGTGTACAGATTTGAAAAATGATGTGTCAAATGTCCTTGAAATCGGACAAAAAACGTACAGATATGAAAAATTATGTGGTTCAATCGGCTACATTTTGAATCGAAAGTCGTAGAGCCTCGCAGATGGGCTCATTCGATTCCTCATCAAATTCTACAGTTAGCATTCCCCAAAGGTAAATTTGCTGTACGAGCTTCCGTTTCCGAGATATTTGACAAAAACCGTACAGATTTGAAAAATGATGTGTCAAATGTCCTTGAAATCGGACAAAAAACGTACAGATATGAAAAATTATGAGGTTCAATCGGCTACATTTTGAATCGAAAGTCGTAGAGCCTCGCAGATGGGCTCATTCGATTCCTCATCAAATTCTACAGTTAGCATTCCCCGAAGGTAAATTTGCTGTACGAGCTTCCGTTTCCGAGATATTTGACAAAAACCGTACAGATATGAAAAATTATGTGGTTCAAACGGCTATAACTTTTGAATCGAAAGTCGTAGAGCCTCGCAGATTGGCTCATTCTACTCCTCATCAAATTCTACAGTTAGCATTCCCCAAAGGTAAATTTGCTGTACGAGCTTCCGTTTCCGAGATATTTGACAAAAACCGTACAGATTTGAAAAATGATGTGTCAAATGTCCTTGAAATCGGACAAAAAACGTACAGATATGAAAAATTATGAGGTTCAATCGGCTACATTTTGAATCGAAAGTCGTAGAGCCTCGCAGATGGGCTCATTCGATTCCTCATCAAATTCTACAGTTAGCATTCCCCGAAGGTAAATTTGCTGTACGAGCTTCCGTTTCCGAGATATTTGACAAAAACCGTACAGATATGAAAAATGATGTGTCAAATGTCCTTGAAATCGGACAAAAACCGTACAGATATGAAAAATTATGTGGTTCAAATGGCTATAAATTTTGAATCGAAAGTCGTAGAGCCTCGCAGATTGGCTCATTCGATTCCTCATCAAATTCTACAGTTAGCATTCCCCAAAGGTAAATTTGCTGTACGAGCTTCCGTTTCTGAGATATTTGACAAAAACCGTACAGATTTGAAAAATTATGTGTCAAATGTCCTTGAAATCGGACAAAAACCGTACAGATATGAAAAATTATGTGGTTCAATCGGCTACATTTTGAAACGAAAGTCGTAGAGCCTCGCAGATGGGCTCATTCGATTCCTCATCAAATTCTACAGTTAGCATTCCCCGAAGGTAAATTTGCTGTACGAACTTCCGTTTCCGAGATATTTGACAAAAACCGTACAGATATGAAAAATTATGTGGTTCAAACGGCTATAACTTTTGAATCGAAAGTCGTAGAGCCTCGCAGATTGGCTCATTCTACTCCTCATCAAATTTTACAGTTAGCATTCCCCAAAGGTAAATTTGCTGTACGAGCTTCCGTTTCCGAGATATTTGACAAAAACCGTACAGATTTGAAAAATGATGTGTCAAATGTCCTTGAAATCGGACAAAAACCGTACAGATATGAAAAATTATGTGGTTCAATCGGCTACATTTTGAATCGAAAGTCGTAGAGCCTCGCAGATGGGCTCATTCGATTCCTCATCAAATTCTACAGTTAGCATTCCCCGAAGGTAAATTTGCTGTACGAGCTTCCGTTTCCGAGATATTTGACAAAAACCGTACAGATTTGAAAAATGATGTGTCAAATGTCCTTGAAATCGGACAAAAACCGTACAGATATGAAAAATTATGTGGTTCAATCGGCTACATTTTGAATCGAAAGTCGTAGAGCCTCGCAGATGGGCTCATTCGATTCCTCATCAAATTCTACAGTTAGCATTCCCCGAAGGTAAATTTGCTGTACGAGCTTCCGTTTCCGAGATATTTGACAAAAACCGTACAGATTTGAAAAATGATGTGTCAAATGTCCTTGAAATCGGACAAAAACCGTACAGATATGAAAAATTATGTGGTTCAAACGGCTATAAATTTTGAATCGAAAGTCGTAGAGCCTCGCAGATGGGCTCATTCTACTCCTCATCAAATTCTACAGTTAGCATTCCCCAAAGGTAAATTTGCTGTACGAGCTTCCGTTTCCGAGATATTTGACAAAAAACGTACAGATTTGAAAAATGATGTGTCAAATGTCCTTGAAATCGGACAAAAACCGTACAGATATGAAAAATTATGTGGTTCAATCGGCTACATTTTGAATCGAAAGTCGTAGAGCCTCGCAGATGGGCTCATTCGATTCCTCATCAAATTCTACAGTTAGCATTCCCCAAAGGTAAATTTGCTGTACGAGCTTCCGTTTCTGAGATATTTGACAAAAACCGTACAGATTTGAAAAATGATGTGTCAAATGTCCTTGAAATCGGACAAAAACCGTACAGATATGAAAAATTATGTGGTTCAATCGGCTACATTTTGAATCGAAAGTCGTAGAGCCTCGCAGATGGGCTCATTCGATTCCTCATCAAATTCTACAGTTAGCATTCCCTGAAGGTAAATTTGCTGTACGAGCTTCCGTTTCCGAGATATTTGACAAAAACCGTACAGATATGAAAAATGATGTGGTTCAAACGGCTATAACTTTTAAATCGAAAGTCGTAGAGCCTCGCAGATTGGCTCATTCTACTCCTCATCAAATTCTACAGTTAGCATTCCCCAAAGGTAAATTTGCTGTACGAGCTTCCGTTTCCGAGATATTTGACAAAAACCGTACAGATTTGAAAAATTATGTGTCAAATGTCCTTGAAATCGGACAAAAACCGTACAGATATGAAAAATGATGTGGTTCAATCGGCTACATTTTGAATCGAAAGTCGTAGAGCATCGCAGATGGGCTCATTCTACTCCTCATCAAATTCTACAGTTAGCATTCCCCAAAGGTAAATTTGCTGTACGAGCTTCCGTTTCCGAGATATTTGACAAAAACCGTACAGATTTGAAAAATGATGTGTCAAATGTCCTTGAAATCGGACAAAAAACGTACAGATATGAAAAATTATGTGGTTCAATCGGCTACATTTTGAATCGAAAGTCGTAGAGCCTCGCAGATGGGCTCATTCGATTCCTCATCAAATTCTACAGTTAGCATTCCCCAAAGGTAAATTTGCTGTACGAGCTTCCGTTTCCGAGATATTTGACAAAAACCGTACAGATATGAAAAATTATGTGGTTCAAACGGCTATAACTTTTGAATCGAAAGTCGTAGAGCCTCGCAGATTGGCTCATTCTACTCCTCATCAAATTCTACAGTTAGCATTCCCCAAAGGTAAATTTGCTGTACGAGCTTCCGTTTCCGAGATATTTGACAAAAACCGTACAGATTTGAAAAATGATGTGTCAAATGTCCTTGAAATCGGACAAAAAACGTACAGATATGAAAAATTATGTGGTTCAATCGGCTACATTTTGAATCGAAAGTCGTAGAGCCTCGCAGATGGGCTCATTCGATTCCTCATCAAATTCTACAGTTAGCATTCCCCGAAGGTAAATTTGCTGTACGAGCTTCCGTTTCCGAGATATTTGACAAAAACCGTACAGATTTGAAAAATGATGTGTCAAATGTCCTTGAAATCGGACAAAAACCGTACAGATATGAAAAATTATGTGGTTCAATCGGCTACATTTTGAATCGAAAGTCGTAGAGCCTCGCAGATGGGCTCATTCGATTCCTCATCAAATTCTACAGTTAGCATTCCCCGAAGGTAAATTTGCTGTACGAGCTTCCGTTTCCGAGATATTTGACAAAAACCGTACAGATTTGAAAAATGATGTGTCAAATGTCCTTGAAATCGGACAAAAACCGTACAGATATGAAAAATTATGTGGTTCAATCGGCTACATTTTGAATCGAAAGTCGTAGAGCCTCGCAGATGGGCTCATTCGATTCCTCATCAAATTCTACAGTTAGCATTCCCCGAAGGTAAATTTGCTGTACGAGCTTCCGTTTCCGAGATATTTGACAAAAACCGTACAGATTTGAAAAATGATGTGTCAAATGTCCTTGAAATCGGACAAAAACCGTACAGATATGAAAAATTATGTGGTTCAAACGGCTATAAATTTTGAATCGAAAGTCGTAGAGCCTCGCAGATGGGCTCATTCTACTCCTCATCAAATTCTACAGTTAGCATTCCCCAAAGGTAAATTTGCTGTACGAGCTTCCGTTTCCGAGATATTTGACAAAAAACGTACAGATTTGAAAAATGATGTGTCAAATGTCCTTGAAATCGGACAAAAACCGTACAGATATGAAAAATTATGTGGTTCAATCGGCTACATTTTGAATCGAAAGTCGTAGAGCCTCGCAGATGGGCTCATTCGATTCCTCATCAAATTCTACAGTTAGCATTCCCTGAAGGTAAATTTGCTGTACGAGCTTCCGTTTCTGAGATATTTGACAAAAACCGTACAGATTTGAAAAATGATGTGTCAAATGTCCTTGAAATCGGACAAAAACCGTACAGATATGAAAAATTATGTGGTTCAATCGGCTACATTTTGAATCGAAAGTCGTAGAGCCTCGCAGATGGGCTCATTCGATTCCTCATCAAATTCTACAGTTAGCATTCCCTGAAGGTAAATTTGCTGTACGAGCTTCCGTTTCCGAGATATTTGACAAAAACCGTACAGATATGAAAAATGATGTGGTTCAAACGGCTATAACTTTTAAATCGAAAGTCGTAGAGCCTCGCAGATTGGCTCATTCTACTCCTCATCAAATTCTACAGTTAGCATTCCCCAAAGGTAAATTTGCTGTACGAGCTTCCGTTTCCGAGATATTTGACAAAAACCGTACAGATTTGAAAAATGATGTGTCAAATGTCCTTGAAATCGGACAAAAACCGTACAGATATGAAAAATGATGTGGTTCAATCGGCTACATTTTGAATCGAAAGTCGTAGAGCCTCGCAGATGGGCTCATTCTACTCCTCATCAAATTCTACAGTTAGCATTCCCCAAAGGTAAATTTGCTGTACGAGCTTCCGTTTCCGAGATATTTGACAAAAACCGTACAGATTTGAAAAATGATGTGTCAAATGTCCTTGAAATCGGACAAAAACCATACAGATATGAAAAATTATGTGGTTCAATCGGCTACATTTTGAATCGAAAGTCGTAGAGCCTCGCAGAGGGGCTCATTCGATTCCTCATCAAATTCTACAGTTAGCATTCCCCAAAGGTACATTTGCTGTACGAGCTTCCGTTTCTGAGATATTTGACAAAAACCGTACAGATTTGAAAAATGATGTGTCAAATGTCCTTGAAATCGGACAAAAACCGTACAGATATGAAAAATTATGTGGTTCAATCGGCTACATTTTGAATCGAAAGTCGTAGAGCCTCGCAGATGGGCTCATTCGATTCCTCATCAAATTCTACAGTTAGCATTCCCCGAAGGTAAATTTGCTGTACGAGCTTCCGTTTCCGAGATATTTGACAAAAACCGTACAGATATGAAAAATGATGTGGTTCAAACGGCTATAACTTTTAAATCGAAAGTCGTAGAGCCTCGCAGATTGGCTCATTCTACTCCTCATCAAATTCTACAGTTAGCATTCCCCAAAGGTAAATTTGCTGTACGAGCTTCCGTTTCCGAGATATTTGACAAAAACCGTACAGATTTGAAAAATGATGTGTCAAATGTCCTTGAAATCGGACAAAAACCGTACAGATATGAAAAATGATGTGGTTCAATCGGCTACATTTTGAATCGAAAGTCGTAGAGCCTCGCAGATGGGCTCATTCTACTCCACATCAAATTCTACAGTTAGCATTCCCCAAAGGTAAATTTGCTGTACGAGCTTCCGTTTCCGAGATATTTGACAAAAACCGTACAGATTTGAAAAATGATGTGTCAAATGTCCTTGAAATCGGACAAAAAACGTACAGATATGAAAAATTATGTGGTTCAATCGGCTACATTTTGAATCGAAAGTCGTAGAGCCTCGCAGATGGGCTCATTCGATTCCTCATCAAATTCTACAGTTAGCATTCCCCGAAGGTAAATTTGCTGTACGAGCTTCCGTTTCCGAGATATTTGACAAAAAACTTACAGATATGAAAAATTATGTGGTTCAAACGGCTATAACTTTTGAATCGAAAGTCGTAGAGCCTCGCAGATTGGCTCATTCTACTCCTCATCAAATTCTACAGTTAGCATTCCCCAAAGGTAAATTTGCTGTACGAGCTTCCGTTTCCGAGATATTTGACAAAAACCGTACAGATTTGAAAAATGATGTGTCAAATGTCCTTGAAATCGGACAAAAACCATACAGATATGAAAAATTATGTGGTTCAATCGGCTACATTTTGAATCGAAAGTCGTAGAGCCTCGCAGAGGGGCTCATTCGATTCCTCATCAAATTCTACAGTTAGCATTCCCCAAAGGTACATTTGCTGTACGAGCTTCCGTTTCTGAGATATTTGACAAAAACCGTACAGATTTGAAAAATGATGTGTCAAATGTCCTTGAAATCGGACAAAAAACGTACAGATATGAAAAATTATGTGGTTCAATCGGCTACATTTTGAATCGAAAGTCGTAGAGCCTCGCAGATGGGCTCATTCGATTCCTCATCAAATTCTACAGTTAGCATTCCCCAAAGGTAAATTTGCTGTACGAGCTTCCGTTTCCGAGATATTTGACAAAAAACGTACAGATATGAAAAATGATGTGGTTCAAACGGCTATAACTTTTAAATCGAAAGTCGTAGAGCCTCGCAGATTGGCTCATTCTACTCCTCATCAAATTCTACAGTTAGCATTCCCCAAAGGTAAATTTGCTGTACGAGCTTCCGTTTCCGAGATATTTGACAAAAACCGTACAGATTTGAAAAATGATGTGTCAAATGTCCTTGAAATCGGACAAAAACCGTACAGATATGAAAAATGATGTGGTTCAATCGGCTACATTTTGAATCGAAAGTCGTAGAGCCTCGCAGATGGGCTCATTCTACTCCTCATCAAATTCTACAGTTAGCATTCCCCAAAGGTAAATTTGCTGTACGAGCTTCCGTTTCCGAGATATTTGACAAAAACCGTACAGATTTGAAAAATGATGTGTCAAATGTCCTTGAAATCGGACAAAAAACGTACAGATATGAAAAATTATGTGGTTCAATCGGCTACATTTTGAATCGAAAGTCGTAGAGCCTCGCAGATGGGCTCATTCGATTCCTCATCAAATTCTACAGTTAGCATTCCCCGAAGGTAAATTTGCTGTACGAGCTTCCGTTTCCGAGATATTTGACAAAAACCGTACAGATTTGAAAAATGATGTGTCAAATGTCCTTGAAATCGGACAAAAACCGTACAGATATGAAAAATTATGTGGTTCAATCGGCTACATTTTGAATCGAAAGTCGTAGAGCCTCGCAGATGGGCTCATTCGATTCCTCATCAAATTCTACAGTTAGCATTCCCCGAAGGTAAATTTGCTGTACGAGCTTCCGTTTCCGAGATATTTGACAAAAACCGTACAGATTTGAAAAATGATGTGTCAAATGTCCTTGAAATCGGACAAAAACCGTACAGATATGAAAAATTATGTGGTTCAATCGGCTACATTTTGAATCGAAAGTCGTAGAGCCTCGCAGATGGGCTCATTCGATTCCTCATCAAATTCTACAGTTAGCATTCCCCGAAGGTAAATTTGCTGTACGAGCTTCCGTTTCCGAGATATTTGACAAAAACCGTACAGATTTGAAAAATGATGTGTCAAATGTCCTTGAAATCGGACAAAAACCGTACAGATATGAAAAATTATGTGGTTCAAACGGCTATAAATTTTGAATCGAAAGTCGTAGAGCCTCGCAGATGGGCTCATTCTACTCCTCATCAAATTCTACAGTTAGCATTCCCCAAAGGTAAATTTGCTGTACGAGCTTCCGTTTCCGAGATATTTGACAAAAAACGTACAGATTTGAAAAATGATGTGTCAAATGTCCTTGAAATCGGACAAAAACCGTACAGATATGAAAAATTATGTGGTTCAATCGGCTACATTTTGAATCGAAAGTCGTAGAGCCTCGCAGATGGGCTCATTCGATTCCTCATCAAATTCTACAGTTAGCATTCCCTGAAGGTAAATTTGCTGTACGAGCTTCCGTTTCTGAGATATTTGACAAAAACCGTACAGATTTGAAAAATGATGTGTCAAATGTCCTTGAAATCGGACAAAAACCGTACAGATATGAAAAATTATGTGGTTCAATCGGCTACATTTTGAATCGAAAGTCGTAGAGCCTCGCAGATGGGCTCATTCGATTCCTCATCAAATTCTACAGTTAGCATTCCCTGAAGGTAAATTTGCTGTACGAGCTTCCGTTTCCGAGATATTTGACAAAAACCGTACAGATATGAAAAATGATGTGGTTCAAACGGCTATAACTTTTAAATCGAAAGTCGTAGAGCCTCGCAGATTGGCTCATTCTACTCCTCATCAAATTCTACAGTTAGCATTCCCCAAAGGTAAATTTGCTGTACGAGCTTCCGTTTCCGAGATATTTGACAAAAACCGTACAGATTTGAAAAATGATGTGTCAAATGTCCTTGAAATCGGACAAAAACCGTACAGATATGAAAAATGATGTGGTTCAATCGGCTACATTTTGAATCGAAAGTCGTAGAGCCTCGCAGATGGGCTCATTCTACTCCTCATCAAATTCTACAGTTAGCATTCCCCAAAGGTAAATTTGCTGTACGAGCTTCCGTTTCCGAGATATTTGACAAAAACCGTACAGATTTGAAAAATGATGTGTCAAATGTCCTTGAAATCGGACAAAAAACGTACAGATATGAAAAATTATGTGGTTCAATCGGCTACATTTTGAATCGAAAGTCGTAGAGCCTCGCAGATGGGCTCATTCGATTCCTCATCAAATTCTACAGTTAGCATTCCCCAAAGGTAAATTTGCTGTACGAGCTTCCGTTTCTGAGATATTTGACAAAAACCGTACAGATTTGAAAAATGATGTGTCAAATGTCCTTGAAATCGGACAAAAACCGTACAGATATGAAAAATTATGTGGTTCAATCGGCTACATTTTGAATCGAAAGTCGTAGAGCCTCGCAGATGGGCTCATTCGATTCCTCATCAAATTCTACAGTTAGCATTCCCTGAAGGTAAATTTGCTGTACGAGCTTCCGTTTCCGAGATATTTGACAAAAACCGTACAGATATGAAAAATGATGTGGTTCAAACGGCTATAACTTTTAAATCGAAAGTCGTAGAGCCTCGCAGATTGGCTCATTCTACTCCTCATCAAATTCTACAGTTAGCATTCCCCAAAGGTAAATTTGCTGTACGAGCTTCCGTTTCCGAGATATTTGACAAAAACCGTACAGATTTGAAAAATGATGTGTCAAATGTCCTTGAAATCGGACAAAAACCGTACAGATATGAAAAATGATGTGGTTCAATCGGCTACATTTTGAATCGAAAGTCGTAGAGCCTCGCAGATGGGCTCATTCTACTCCTCATCAAATTCTACAGTTAGCATTCCCCAAAGGTAAATTTGCTGTACGAGCTTCCGTTTCCGAGATATTTGACAAAAACCGTACAGATTTGAAAAATGATGTGTCAAATGTCCTTGAAATCGGACAAAAAACGTACAGATATGAAAAATTATGTGGTTCAATCGGCTACATTTTGAATCGAAAGTCGTAGAGCCTCGCAGATGGGCTCATTCGATTCCTCATCAAATTCTACAGTTAGCATTCCCCAAAGGTAAATTTGCTGTACGAGCTTCCGTTTCCGAGATATTTGACAAAAACCGTACAGATATGAAAAATTATTTGGTTCAATCGGCTACATTTTGAATCGAAAGTCGTAGAGCCTCGCAGATGGGCTCATTCGATTCCTCATCAAATTCTACAGTTAGCATTCCCCGAAGGTAAATTTGCTGTACGAGCTTCCGTTTCCGAGATATTTGACAAAAACCGTACAGATATGAAAAATTATGTGGTTCAAACGGCTATAACTTTTGAATCGAAAGTCGTAGAGCCTCGCAGATTGGCTCATTCTACTCCTCATCAAATTCTACAGTTAGCATTCCCCAAAGGTAAATTTGCTGTACGAGCTTCCGTTTCCGAGATATTTGACAAAAACCGTACAGATTTGAAAAATGATGTGTCAAATGTCCTTGAAATCGGACAAAAACCATACAGATATGAAAAATGATGTGGTTCAATCGGCTACATTTTGAATCGAAAGTCGTAGAGCCTCGCAGATGGGCTCATTCTACTCCTCATCAAATTCTACAGTTAGCATTCCCCAAAGGTAAATTTGCTGTACGAGCTTCCGTTTCCGAGATATTTGACAAAAACCGTACAGATTTGAAAAATGATGTGTCAAATGTCCTTGAAATCGGACAAAAAACGTACAGATATGAAAAATTATGTGGTTCAATCGGCTACATTTTGAATCGAAAGTCGTAGAGCCTCGCAGATGGGCTCATTCGATTCCTCATCAAATTCTACAGTTAGCATTCCCCAAAGGTAAATTTGCTGTACGAGCTTCCGTTTCCGAGATATTTGACAAAAACCGTACAGATATGAAAAATTATTTGGTTCAATCGGCTACATTTTGAATCGAAAGTCTTAGAGCCTCGCAGATGGGCTCATTCGATTCCTCATCAAATTCTACAGTTAGCATTCCCCGAAGGTAAATTTGCTGTACGAGCTTCCGTTTCCGAGATATTTGACAAAAACCGTACAGATATGAAAAATTATGTGGTTCAATCGGCTACATTTTGAATCGAAAGTCGTAGAGCCTCGCAGATGGGCTCATTCGATTCCTCATCAAATTCTACAGTTAGCATTCCCCGAAGGTAAATTTGCTGTACGAGCTTCCGTTTCCGAGATATTTGACAAAAACCGTACAGATATGAAAAATGATGTGGTTCAAACGGCTATAACTTTTAAATCGAAAGTCGTAGAGCCTCGCAGATTGGCTCATTCTACTCCTCATCAAATTCTACAGTTAGCATTCCCCAAAGGTAAATTTGCTGTACGAGCTTCCGTTTCCGAGATATTTGACAAAAACCGTACAGATTTGAAAAATGATGTGTCAAATGTCCTTGAAATCGGACAAAAAACGTACAGATATGAAAAATTATGTGGTTCAATCGGCTACATTTTGAATCGAAAGTCGTAGAGCCTCGCAGATGGGCTCATTCGATTCCTCATCAAATTCTACAGTTAGCATTCCCCAAAGGTAAATTTGCTGTACGAGCTTCCGTTTCTGAGATATTTGACAAAAACCGTACAGATTTGAAAAATGATGTGTCAAATGTCCTTGAAATCGGACAAAAACCGTACAGATATGAAAAATTATGTGGTTCAATCGGCTACATTTTGAATCGAAAGTCGTAGAGCCTCGCAGATGGGCTCATTCGATTCCTCATCAAATTCTACAGTTAGCATTCCCTGAAGGTAAATTTGCTGTACGAGCTTCCGTTTCCGAGATATTTGACAAAAACCGTACAGATATGAAAAATGATGTGGTTCAAACGGCTATAACTTTTAAATCGAAAGTCGTAGAGCCTCGCAGATTGGCTCATTCTACTCCTCATCAAATTCTACAGTTAGCATTCCCCAAAGGTAAATTTGCTGTACGAGCTTCCGTTTCCGAGATATTTGACAAAAACCGTACAGATTTGAAAAATGATGTGTCAAATGTCCTTGAAATCGGACAAAAACCGTACAGATATGAAAAATGATGTGGTTCAATCGGCTACATTTTGAATCGAAAGTCGTAGAGCCTCGCAGATGGGCTCATTCTACTCCTCATCAAATTCTACAGTTAGCATTCCCCAAAGGTAAATTTGCTGTACGAGCTTCCGTTTCCGAGATATTTGACAAAAACCGTACAGATTTGAAAAATGATGTGTCAAATGTCCTTGAAATCGGACAAAAAACGTACAGATATGAAAAATTATGTGGTTCAATCGGCTACATTTTGAATCGAAAGTCGTAGAGCCTCGCAGATGGGCTCATTCGATTCCTCATCAAATTCTACAGTTAGCATTCCCCAAAGGTAAATTTGCTGTACGAGCTTCCGTTTCCGAGATATTTGACAAAAACCGTACAGATATGAAAAATTATTTGGTTCAATCGGCTACATTTTGAATCGAAAGTCGTAGAGCCTCGCAGATGGGCTCATTCGATTCCTCATCAAATTCTACAGTTAGCATTCCCCGAAGGTAAATTTGCTGTACGAGCTTCCGTTTCCGAGATATTTGACAAAAACCGTACAGATATGAAAAATTATGTGGTTCAAACGGCTATAACTTTTGAATCGAAAGTCGTAGAGCCTCGCAGATTGGCTCATTCTACTCCTCATCAAATTCTACAGTTAGCATTCCCCAAAGGTAAATTTGCTGTACGAGCTTCCGTTTCCGAGATATTTGACAAAAACCGTACAGATTTGAAAAATGATGTGTCAAATGTCCTTGAAATCGGACAAAAACCATACAGATATGAAAAATGATGTGGTTCAATCGGCTACATTTTGAATCGAAAGTCGTAGAGCCTCGCAGATGGGCTCATTCTACTCCTCATCAAATTCTACAGTTAGCATTCCCCAAAGGTAAATTTGCTGTACGAGCTTCCGTTTCCGAGATATTTGACAAAAACCGTACAGATTTGAAAAATGATGTGTCAAATGTCCTTGAAATCGGACAAAAAACGTACAGATATGAAAAATTATGTGGTTCAATCGGCTACATTTTGAATCGAAAGTCGTAGAGCCTCGCAGATGGGCTCATTCGATTCCTCATCAAATTCTACAGTTAGCATTCCCCAAAGGTAAATTTGCTGTACGAGCTTCCGTTTCCGAGATATTTGACAAAAACCGTACAGATATGAAAAATTATTTGGTTCAATCGGCTACATTTTGAATCGAAAGTCTTAGAGCCTCGCAGATGGGCTCATTCGATTCCTCATCAAATTCTACAGTTAGCATTCCCCGAAGGTAAATTTGCTGTACGAGCTTCCGTTTCCGAGATATTTGACAAAAACCGTACAGATATGAAAAATTATGTGGTTCAATCGGCTACATTTTGAATCGAAAGTCGTAGAGCCTCGCAGATGGGCTCATTCGATTCCTCATCAAATTCTACAGTTAGCATTCCCCGAAGGTAAATTTGCTGTACGAGCTTCCGTTTCCGAGATATTTGACAAAAACCGTACAGATATGAAAAATGATGTGGTTCAAACGGCTATAACTTTTAAATCGAAAGTCGTAGAGCCTCGCAGATTGGCTCATTCTACTCCTCATCAAATTCTACAGTTAGCATTCCCCAAAGGTAAATTTGCTGTACGAGCTTCCGTTTCCGAGATATTTGACAAAAACCGTACAGATTTGAAAAATGATGTGTCAAATGTCCTTGAAATCGGACAAAAACCGTACAGATATGAAAAATGATGTGGTTCAATCGGCTACATTTTGAATCGAAAGTCGTAGAGCCTCGCAGATGGGCTCATTCGATTCCTCATCAAATTCTACAGTTAGCATTCCCCAAAGGTAAATTTGCTGTACGAGCTTCTGTTTCCGAGATATTTGACAAAAACCGTACAGATTTGAAAAATGATGTGTCAAATGTCCTTGAAATCAGACAAAAACCGTACAGATATGAAAAATGATGTGGTTCAATCGGCTACATTTTGAATCGAAAGTCGTAGAGCCTCGCAGATGGGCTCATTCGATTCCTCATCAAATTCTACAGTTAGCATTCCCCAAAGGTAAATTTGCTGTACGAGCTTCCGTTTCCGAGATATTTGACAAAAACCGTACAGATTTGAAAAATGATGTGTCAAATGTCCTTGAAATCGGACAAAAACCGTACAGATATGAAAAATTATGTGGTTCAATCGGCTACATTTTGAATCGAAAGTCGTAGAGCCTCGCAGATGGGCTCATTCGATTCCTCATCAAATTCTACAGTTAGCATTCCCCAAAGGTAAATTTGCTGTACGAGCTTCCGTTTCCGAGATATTTGACAAAAACCGTACAGATTTGAAAAATGATGTGTCAAATGTCCTTGAAATCGGACAAAAACCGTACAGATATGAAAAAGTATGTGGTTCAATCGGCTACATTTTGAATCGAAAGTCGTAGAGCCTCGCAGATGGGCTCATTCGATTCCTCATCAAATTCTACAGTTAGCATTCCCCAAAGGTAAATTTGCTGTACGAGCTTCCGTTTCCGAGATATTTGACAAAAACCGTACAGATATGAAAAACTATGTGGTTCAAACGGCTATAAGTTTTGAATCGAAAGTCGTAGAGCCTCGCAGATGGGCTCATTCTACTCCTCATCAAATTCTACAGTTAGCATTCCCCAAAGGTAAATTTGCTGTACGAGCTTCCGTTTCCGAGATATTTGACAAAAACCGTACAGATTTGAAAAATGATGTGTCAAATGTCCTTGAAATCGGACAAAAAACGTACAGATATGAAAAATTATGTGGTTCAATCGGCTACATTTTGAATCGAAAGTCGTAGAGCCTCGCAGATGGGCTCATTCGATTCCTCATCAAATTCTACAGTTAGCATTCCCCAAAGGTAAATTTGCTGTACGAGCTTCCGTTTCCGAGATATTTGACAAAAACCGTACAGATAGGAAAAATTATGTGGTTCAATCGGCTACATTTTGAATCGAAAGTCGTAGAGCCTCGCAGATGGGCTCATTCGATTCCTCATCAAATTCTACAGTTGGCATTCCCCGAAGGTAAATTTGCTGTACGAGCTTCCGTTTCCGAGATATTTGACAAAAACCGTACAGATATGAAAAATTATGTGGTTCAAACGGCTATAACTTTTGAATCGAAAGTCGTAGAGCCTCGCAGATTGGCTCATTCTACTCCTCATCAAATTCTACAGTTAGCATTCCCCAAAGGTAAATTTGCTGTACGAGCTTCCGTTTCCGAGATATTTGACAAAAACCGTACAGATTTGAAAAATGATGTGTCAAATGTCCTTGAAATCGGACAAAAACCGTACAGATATGAAAAATGATGTGGTTCAATCGGCTACATTTTGAATCGAAAGTCGTAGAGCCTCGCAGATGGGCTCATTCTACTCCTCATCAAATTCTACAGTTAGCATTCCCCAAAGGTAAATTTGCTGTACTAGCTTCCGTTTCCGAGACTTTTGACAAAAACCGTACAGATTTGAAAAATGATGTGTCAAATGTCCTTGAAATCGGACAAAAACCGTACAGATATGAAAAATTATGTGGTTCAAACGGCTATAACTTTTGAATCGAAAGTCGTAGAGCCTCGCAGATTGGCTCATTCTACTCCTCATCAAATTCTACAGTTAGCATTCCCCAAAGGTAAATTTGCTGTACGAGCTTCCGTTTCCGAGATATTTGACAAAAACCGTACAGATTTGAAAAATGATGTGTCAAATGTCCTTGAAATCGGACAAAAACCGTACAGATATGAAAAATGATGTGGTTCAATCGGCTACATTTTGAATCGAAAGTCGTAGAGCCTCGCAGATGGGCTCATTCTACTCCTCATCAAATTCTACAGTTAGCATTCCCCAAAGGTAAATTTGCTGTACTAGCTTCCGTTTCCGAGACTTTTGACAAAAACCGTACAGATTTGAAAAATGATGTGTCAAATGTCCTTGAAATCGGACAAAAACCGTACAGATATGAAAAATGATGTGGTTCAATCGGCTACATTTTGAATCGAAAGTCGTAGAGCCTCGCAGATGGGCTCATTCTACTCCTCATCAAATTCTACAGTTAGCATTCCCCAAAGGTAAATTTGCTGTACGAGCTTCCGTTTCCGAGATATTTGACAAAAACCGTACAGATTTGAAAAATGATGTGTCAAATGTCCTTGAAATCGGACAAAAAACGTACAGATATGAAAAATTATGTGGTTCAATCGGCTACATTTTGAATCGAAAGTCGTAGAGCCTCGCAGATGGGCTCATTCGATTCCTCATCAAATTCTACAGTTAGCATTCCCCAAAGGTAAATTTGCTGTACGAGCTTCCGTTTCCGAGATATTTGACAAAAACCGTACAGATATGAAAAATTATGTGGTTCAATCGGCTACATTTTGAATCGAAAGTCGTAGGGCCTCGCAGATGGGCTCATTCGATTCCTCATCAAATTCTACAGTTAGCATTCCCCGAAGGTAAATTTGCTGTACGAGCTTCCGTTTCCGACATATTTGACAAAAACCGTACAGATATGAAAAATTATGTGGTTCAAACGGCTATAACTTTTGAATCGAAAGTCGTAGAGCCTCGCAGATTGGCTCATTCTACTCCTCATCAAATTCTACAGTTAGCATTCCCCAAAGGTAAATTTGCTGTACGAGCTTCCGTTTCCGAGATATTTGACAAAAACCGTACAGATTTGAAAAATGATGTGTCAAATGTCCTTGAAATCGGACAAAAACCGTACAGATATGAAAAATGATGTGGTTCAATCGGCTACATTTTGAATCGAAAGTCGTAGAGCCTCGCAGATGGGCTCATTCTACTCCTCATCAAATTCTACAGTTAGCATTCCCCAAAGGTAAATTTGCTGTACGAGCTTCCGTTTCCGAGATATTTGACAAAAACCGTACAGATTTGAAAAATGATGTGTCAAATGTCCTTGAAATCGGACAAAAACCGTACAGAATGAAAAATTATGTGGTTCAAACGGCTATAAATTTTGAATCGAAAGTCGTAGAGCCTCGCAGATGGGCTCATTCTACTCCTCATCAAATTCTACAGTTAGCATTCCCCAAAGGTAAATTTGCTGTACGAGCTTCCGTTTCCGAGATATTTGACAAAAACCGTACAGATATGAAAAATTATGTGGTTCAAACGGCTATAACTTTTGAATCGAAAGTCGTAGAGCCTCGCAGATTGGCTCATTCTACTCCTCATCAAATTCTACAGTTAGCATTCCCCAAAGGTAAATTTGCTGTACGAGCTTCCGTTTCCGAGATATTTGACAAAAACCGTACAGATTTGAAAAATGATGTGTCAAATGTCCTTGAAATCGGACAAAAACCGTACAGATATGAAAAATGATGTGGTTCAATCGGCTACATTTTGAATCGAAAGTCGTAGAGCCTCGCAGATGGGCTCATTCTACTCCTCATCAAATTCTACAGTTAGCATTCCCCAAAGGTAAATTTGCTGTACGAGCTTCCGTTTCCGAGATATTTGACAAAAACCGTACAGATTTGAAAAATGATGTGTCAAATGTCCTTGAAATCGGACAAAAAACGTACAGATATGAAAAATTATGTGGTTCAATCGGCTACATTTTGAATCGAAAGTCGTAGAGCCTCGCAGATGGGCTCATTCGATTCCTCATCAAATTCTACAGTTAGCATTCCCCGAAGGTAAATTTGCTGTACGAGCTTCCGTTTCCGAGATATTTGACAAAAACCGTACAGATATGAAAAATTATGTGGTTCAAACGGCTATAACTTTTGAATCAAAAGTCGTAGAGCCTCGCAGATTGGCTCATTCTACTCCTCATCAAATTCTACAGTTAGCATTCCCCAAAGGTAAATTTGCTGTACGAGCTTCCGTTTCCGAGATATTTGACAAAAACCGTACAGATTTGAAAAATGATGTGTCAAATGTCCTTGAAATCGGACAAAAAACGTACAGATATGAAAAATGATGTGGTTCAATCGGCTACATTTTGAATCGAAAGTCGTAGAGCCTCGCAGATGGGCTCATTCGATTCCTCATCAAATTCTACAGTTAGCATTCCCCAAAGGTAAATTTGCTGTACGAGCTTCCGTTTCCGAGATATTTGACAAAAACCGTACAGATATGAAAAACTATGTGGTTCAAACGGCTATAAGTTTTGAATCGAAAGTCGTAGAGCCTCGCAGATGGGCTCATTCTACTCCTCATCAAATTCTACAGTTAGCATTCCCCAAAGGTAAATTTGCTGTACGAGCTTCCGTTTCCGAGATATTTGACAAAAACCGTACAGATTTGAAAAATGATGTGTCAAATGTCCTTGAAATCGGACAAAAACCGTACAGATATGAAAAATTATGTGGTTCAATCGGCTACATTTTGAATCGAAAGTCGTAGAGCCTCGCAGATGGGCTCATTCGATTCCTCATCAAATTCTACAGTTAGCATTCCCCGAAGGTAAATTTGCTGTACGAGCTTCCGTTTCCGAGATATTTGACAAAAACCGTACAGATATGAAAAATTATGTGGTTCAAACGGCTATAACTTTTGAATCGAAAGTCGTAGAGCCTCGCAGATGGGCTCATTCTACTCCTCATCAAATTCTACAGTTAGCATTCCCCTGTGCAGGTAAATTTGCTGTACGAGCTTCCGTTTCCGAGATATTTGACAAAAACCGTACAGATTTGAAAAATGATGTGTCAAATGTCCTTGAAATCAGACAAAAACCGTACAGATATGAAAAATGATGTGGTTCAATCGGCTACATTTTGAATCGAAAGTCGTAGAGCCTCGCAGATGGGCTCATTCGATTCCTCATCAAATTCTACAGTTAGCATTCCCCAAAGGTAAATTTGCTGTACGAGCTTCCGTTTCCGAGATATTTGACAAAAACCGTACAGATATGAAAAATGATGTGGTTCAAACGGCTATAAGTTTTGAATCGAAAGTCGTAGAGCCTCGCAGATGGGCTCATTCTACTCCTCATCAAATTCTACAGTTAGCATTCCCCAAAGGTAAATTTGCTGTACGAGCTTCCGTTTCCGAGATATTTGACAAAAACCGTACAGATTTGAAAAATGATGTGTCAAATGTCCTTGAAATCGGACAAAAAACGTACAGATATGAAAAATTATGTGGTTCAATCGGCTACATTTTGAATCGAAAGTCGTAGAGCCTCGCAGATGGGCTCATTCGATTCCTCATCAAATTCTACAGTTAGCATTCCCCAAAGGTAAATTTGCTGTACGAGCTTCCGTTTCCGAGATATTTGACAAAAACCGTACAGATTTGAAAAATGATGTGTCAAATGTCCTTGAAATCGGACAAAAACCGTACAGATATGAAAAATTATGTGGTTCAATCGGCTACATTTTGAATCGAAAGTCGTAGAGCCTCGCAGATGGGCTCATTCGATTCCTCATCAAATTCTACAGTTAGCATTCCCCAAAGGTAAATTTGCTGTACGAGCTTCCGTTTCCGAGATATTTGACAAAAACCGTACAGATATGAAAAATTATGTGGTTCAATCGGCTACATTTTGAATCGAAAGTCGTAGAGCCTCGCAGATGGGCTCATTCGATTCCTCATCAAATTCTACAGTTGGCATTCCCCGAAGGTAAATTTGCTGTACGAGCTTCCGTTTCCGAGATATTTGACAAAAACCGTACAGATATGAAAAATTATGTGGTTCAAACGGCTATAACTTTTGAATCGAAAGTCGTAGAGCCTCGCAGATTGGCTCATTCTACTCCTCATCAAATTCTACAGTTAGCATTCCCCAAAGGTAAATTTGCTGTACGAGCTTCCGTTTCCGAGATATTTGACAAAAACCGTACAGATTTGAAAAATGATGTGTCAAATGTCCTTGAAATCGGACAAAAACCGTACAGATATGAAAAATGATGTGGTTCAATCGGCTACATTTTGAATCGAAAGTCGTAGAGCCTCGCAGATGGGCTCATTCTACTCCTCATCAAATTCTACAGTTAGCATTCCCCAAAGGTAAATTTGCTGTACGAGCTTCCGTTTCCGAGATATTTGACAAAAACCGTACAGATTTGAAAAATGATGTGTCAAATGTCCTTGAAATCGGACAAAAACCGTACAGAATGAAAAATTATGTGGTTCAAACGGCTATAAATTTTGAATCGAAAGTCGTAGAGCCTCGCAGATGGGCTCATTCTACTCCTCATCAAATTCTACAGTTAGCATTCCCCAAAGGTAAATTTGCTGTACGAGCTTCCGTTTCCGAGATATTTGACAAAAACCGTACAGATATGAAAAATTATGTGGTTCAAACGGCTATAACTTTTGAATCGAAAGTCGTAGAGCCTCGCAGATTGGCTCATTCTACTCCTCATCAAATTCTACAGTTAGCATTCCCCAAAGGTAAATTTGCTGTACGAGCTTCCGTTTCCGAGATATTTGACAAAAACCGTACAGATTTGAAAAATGATGTGTCAAATGTCCTTGAAATCGGACAAAAACCGTACAGATATGAAAAATGATGTGGTTCAATCGGCTACATTTTGAATCGAAAGTCGTAGAGCCTCGCAGATGGGCTCATTCTACTCCTCATCAAATTCTACAGTTAGCATTCCCCGAAGGTAAATTTGCTGTACGAGCTTCCGTTTCCGAGATATTTGACAAAAACCGTACAGATATGAAAAATTATGTGGTTCAAACGGCTATAACTTTTGAATCAAAAGTCGTAGAGCCTCGCAGATTGGCTCATTCTACTCCTCATCAAATTCTACAGTTAGCATTCCCCAAAGGTAAATTTGCTGTACGAGCTTCCGTTTCCGAGATATTTGACAAAAACCGTACAGATATGAAAAATTATGTGGTTCAAACGGCTATAACTTTTGAATCGAAAGTCGTAGAGCCTCGCAGATTGGCTCATTCTACTCCTCATCAAATTCTACAGTTAGCATTCCCCAAAGGTAAATTTGCTGTACGAGCTTCCGTTTCCGAGATATTTGACAAAAACCGTACAGATTTGAAAAATGATGTGTCAAATGTCCTTGAAATCGGACAAAAACCGTACAGATATGAAAAATGATGTGGTTCAATCGGCTACATTTTGAATCGAAAGTCGTAGAGCCTCGCAGATGGGCTCATTCTACTCCTCATCAAATTCTACAGTTAGCATTCCCCGAAGGTAAATTTGCTGTACGAGCTTCCGTTTCCGAGATATTTGACAAAAACCGTACAGATATGAAAAATTATGTGGTTCAAACGGCTATAACTTTTGAATCAAAAGTCGTAGAGCCTCGCAGATTGGCTCATTCTACTCCTCATCAAATTCTACAGTTAGCATTCCCCAAAGGTAAATTTGCTGTACGAGCTTCCGTTTCCGAGATATTTGACAAAAACCGTACAGATTTGAAAAATGATGTGTCAAATGTCCTTGAAATCGGACAAAAACCGTACAGATATGAAAAATGATGTGGTTCAATCGGCTACCTTTTGAATCGAAAGTCGTAGAGCCTCGCAGATGGACTCATTCGATTCCTCATCAAATTCTACAGTTAGCATTCCCCAAAGGTAAATTTGCTGTACGAGCTTCCGTTTCCGAGATATTTGACAAAAACCGTACAGATATGAAAAACTATGTGGTTCAAACGGCTATAAGTTTTGAATCGAAAGTCGTAGAGCCTCGCAGATGGGCTCATTCTACTCCTCATCAAATTCTACAGTTAGCATTCCCCAAAGGTAAATTTGCTGTACGAGCTTCCGTTTCCGAGATATTTGACAAAAACCGTACAGATTTGAAAAATGATGTGTCAAATGTCCTTGAAATCGGACAAAAACCGTACAGATATGAAAAATTATGTGGTTCAATCGGCTACATTTTGAATCGAAAGTCGTAGAGCCTCGCAGATGGGCTCATTCGATTCCTCATCAAATTCTACAGTTAGCATTCCCCGAAGGTAAATTTGCTGTACGAGCTTCCGTTTCTGAGATATTTGACAAAAACCGTACAGATATGAAAAATTATGTGGTTCAAACGGCTATAACTTTTGAATCAAAAGTCGTAGAGCCTCGCAGATTGGCTCATTCTACTCCTCATCAAATTCTACAGTTAGCATTCCCCAAAGGTAAATTTGCTGTACGAGCTTCCGTTTCCGAGATATTTGACAAAAACCGTACAGATTTGAAAAATGATGTGTCAAATGTCCTTGAAATCGGACAAAAACCGTACAGATATGAAAAATTATGTGGTTCAATCGGCTACATTTTGAATCGAAAGTCGTAGAGCCTCGCAGATGGGCTCATTCGATTCCTCATCAAATTCTACAGTTAGCATTCCCCGAAGGTAAATTTGCTGTACGAGCTTCCGTTTCCGAGATATTTGACAAAAACCGTACAGATATGAAAAATTATGTGGTTCAAACGGCTATAACTTTTGAATCGAAAGTCGTAGAGCCTCGCAGATGGGCTCATTCTACTCCTCATCAAATTCTACAGTTAGCATTCCCCTGTGCAGGTAAATTTGCTGTACGAGCTTCCGTTTCCGAGATATTTGACAAAAACCGTACAGATTTGAAAAATGATGTGTCAAATGTCCTTGAAATCAGACAAAAACCGTACAGATATGAAAAATGATGTGGTTCAATCGGCTACATTTTGAATCGAAAGTCGTAGAGCCTCGCAGATGGGCTCATTCGATTCCTCATCAAATTCTACAGTTAGCATTCCCCAAAGGTAAATTTGCTGTACGAGCTTCCGTTTCCGAGATATTTGACAAAAACCGTACAGATTTGAAAAATGATGTGTCAAATGTCCTTGAAATCGGACAAAAACCGTACAGATATCAAAAATTATGTGGTTCAATCGGCTACATTTTGAATCGAAAGTCGTAGAGCCTCGCAGATGGGCTCATTCGATTCCTCATCAAATTCTACAGTTAGCATTCCCCAAAGGTAAATTTGCTGTACGAGCTTCCGTTTCCGAGATATTTGACAAAAACCGTACAGATTTGAAAAATGATGTGTCAAATGTCCTTGAAATCGGACAAAAACCGTACAGATATGAAAAATTATGTGGTTCAATCGGCTACATTTTGAATCGAAAGTCGTAGAGCCTCGCAGATGGGCTCATTCTACTCCTCATCAAATTCTACAGTTAGCATTCCCCAAAGGTAAATTTGCTGTACGAGCTTCCGTTTCCGAGATATTTGACAAAAACCGTACAGATTTGAAAAATGATGTGTCAAATGTCCTTGAAATCGGACAAAAACCGTACAGATATGAAAAATTATGTGGTTCAAACGGCTATAAATTTTGAATCGAAAGTCGTAGAGCCTCGCAGATGGGCTCATTCTACTCCTCATCAAATTCTACAGTTAGCATTCCCCAAAGGTAAATTTGCTGTACGAGCTTCCGTTTCCGAGATATTTGACAAAAACCGTACAGATATGAAAAATTATGTGGTTCAAACGGCTATAACTTTTGAATCGAAAGTCGTAGAGCCTCGCAGATTGGCTCATTCTACTCCTCATCAAATTCTACAGTTAGCATTCCCCAAAGGTAAATTTGCTGTACGAGCTTCCGTTTCCGAGATATTTGACAAAAACCGTACAGATTTGAAAAATGATGTGTCAAATGTCCTTGAAATCGGACAAAAACCGTACAGATATGAAAAATGATGTGGTTCAATCGGCTACATTTTGAATCGAAAGTCGTAGAGCCTCGCAGATGGGCTCATTCTACTCCTCATCAAATTCTACAGTTAGCATTCCCCAAAGGTAAATTTGCTGTACGAGCTTCCGTTTCCGAGATATTTGACAAAAACCGTACAGATTTGAAAAATGATGTGTCAAATGCCCTTGAAATCGGACAAAAAACGTACAGATATGAAAAATTATGTGGTTCAATCGGCTACATTTTGAATCGAAAGTCGTAGAGCCTCGCAGATGGGCTCATTCGATTCCTCATCAAATTCTACAGTTAGCATTCCCCTGTGCATGTAAATTTGCTGTACGAGCTTCCGTTTCCGAGATATTTGACAAAAACCGTACAGATTTGAAAAATGATGTGTCAAATGTCCTTGAAATCGGACAAAAACCGTACAGATATGAAAAATGATGTGGTTCAATCGGCTACATTTTGAATCGAAAGTCGTAGAGCCTCGCAGATGGGCTCATTCGATTCCTCATCAAATTCTACAGTTAGCATTCCCCGAAGGTAAATTTGCTGTACGAGCTTCCGTTTCCGAGATATTTGACAAAAACCGTACAGATATGAAAAATTATGTGGTTCAAACGGCTATAACTTTTGAATCGAAAGTCGTAGAGCCTCGCAGATGGGCTCATTCTACTCCTCATCAAATTCTACAGTTAGCATTCCCCTGTGCAGGTAAATTTGCTGTACGAGCTTCCGTTTCCGAGATATTTGACAAAAACCGTACAGATTTGAAAAATGATGTGTCAAATGTCCTTGAAATCAGACAAAAACCGTACAGATATGAAAAATGATGTGGTTCAATCGGCTACATTTTGAATCGAAAGTCGTAGAGCCTCGCAGATGGGCTCATTCGATTCCTCATCAAATTCTACAGTTAGCATTCCCCAAAGGTAAATTTGCTGTACGAGCTTCCGTTTCCGAGATATTTGACAAAAACCGTACAGATTTGAAAAATGATGTGTCAAATGTCCTTGAAATCGGACAAAAACCGTACAGATATGAAAAATTATGTGGTTCAATCGGCTACATTTTGAATCGAAAGTCGTAGAGCCTCGCAGATGGGCTCATTCGATTCCTCATCAAATTCTACAGTTAGCATTCCCCGAAGGTAAATTTGCTGTACGAGCTTCCGTTTCCGAGATATTTGACAAAAACCGTACAGATATGAAAAATTATGTGGTTCAAACGGCTATAACTTTTGAATCGAAAGTCGTAGAGCCTCGCAGATGGGCTCATTCTACTCCTCATCAAATTCTACAGTTAGCATTCCCCTGTGCAGGTAAATTTGCTGTACGAGCTTCCGTTTCCGAGATATTTGACAAAAACCGTACAGATTTGAAAAATGATGTGTCAAATGTCCTTGAAATCAGACAAAAACCGTACAGATATGAAAAATGATGTGGTTCAATCGGCTACATTTTGAATCGAAAGTCGTAGAGCCTCGCAGATGGGCTCATTCGATTCCTCATCAAATTCTACAGTTAGCATTCCCCAAAGGTAAATTTGCTGTACGAGCTTCCGTTTCCGAGATATTTGACAAAAACCGTACAGATTTGAAAAATGATGTGTCAAATGTCCTTGAAATCGGACAAAAACCGTACAGATATGAAAAATTATGTGGTTCAATCGGCTACATTTTGAATCGAAAGTCGTAGAGCCTCGCAGATGGGCTCATTCGATTCCTCATCAAATTCTACAGTTAGCATTCCCCAAAGGTAAATTTGCTGTACGAGCTTCCGTTTCCGAGATATTTGACAAAAACCGTACAGATTTGAAAAATGATGTGTCAAATGTCCTTGAAATCGGACAAAAAACGTACAGATATGAAAAATTATGTGGTTCAATCGGCTACATTTTGAATCGAAAGTCGTAGAGCCTCGCAGATGGGCTCATTCGATTCCTCATCAAATTCTACAGTTAGCATTCCCCGAAGGTAAATTTGCTGTACGAGCTTACGTTTCCGAGATATTTGACAAAAACCGTACAGATATGAAAAATTATGTGGTTCAAACGGCTATAACTTTTGAATCAAAAGTCGTAGAGCCTCGCAGATTGGCTCATTCTACTCCTCATCAAATTCTACAGTTAGCATTCCCCAAAGGTAAATTTGCTGTACGAGCTTCCGTTTCCGAGATATTTGACAAAAACCGTACAGATTTGAAAAATGATGTGTCAAATGTCCTTGAAATCGGACAAAAACCGTACAGATATGAAAAATGATGTGGTTCAATCGGCTACCTTTTGAATCGAAAGTCGTAGAGCCTCGCAGATGGACTCATTCGATTCCTCATCAAATTCTACAGTTAGCATTCCCCAAAGGTAAATTTGCTGTACGAGCTTCCGTTTCCGAGATATTTGACAAAAACCGTACAGATATGAAAAACTATGTGGTTCAAACGGCTATAAGTTTTGAATCGAAAGTCGTAGAGCCTCGCAGATGGGCTCATTCTACTCCTCATCAAATTCTACAGTTAGCATTCCCCAAAGGTAAATTTGCTGTACGAGCTTCCGTTTCCGAGATATTTGACAAAAACCGTACAGATTTGAAAAATGATGTGTCAAATGTCCTTGAAATCGGACAAAAACCGTACAGATATGAAAAATTATGTGGTTCAATCGGCTACATTTTGAATCGAAAGTCGTAGAGCCTCGCAGATGGGCTCATTCGATTCCTCATCAAATTCTACAGTTAGCATTCCCCGAAGGTAAATTTGCTGTACGAGCTTCCGTTTCCGAGATATTTGACAAAAACCGTACAGATATGAAAAATTATGTGGTTCAAACGGCTATAACTTTTGAATCGAAAGTCGTAGAGCCTCGCAGATGGGCTCATTCTACTCCTCATCAAATTCTACAGTTAGCATTCCCCTGTGCAGGTAAATTTGCTGTACGAGCTTCCGTTTCCGAGATATTTGACAAAAACCGTACAGATTTGAAAAATGATGTGTCAAATGTCCTTGAAATCAGACAAAAACCGTACAGATATGAAAAATGATGTGGTTCAATCGGCTACATTTTGAATCGAAAGTCGTAGAGCCTCGCAGATGGGCTCATTCGATTCCTCATCAAATTCTACAGTTAGCATTCCCCAAAGGTAAATTTGCTGTACGAGCTTCCGTTTCCGAGATATTTGACAAAAACCGTACAGATTTGAAAAATTATGTGTCAAATGTCCTTGAAATCGGACAAAAACCGTACAGATATGAAAAATTATGTGGTTCAATCGGCTACATTTTGAATCGAAAGTCGTAGAGCCTCGCAGATGGGCTCATTCGATTCCTCATCAAATTCTACAGTTAGCATTTCCCGAAGGTAAATTTGCTGTACGAGCTTCCGTTTCCGAGATATTTGACAAAAACCGTACAGATATGAAAAATTATGTGGTTCAAACGGCTATAACTTTTGAATCGAAAGTCGTAGAGCCTCGCAGATTGGCTCATTCTACTCCTCATCAAATTCTACAGTTAGCATTCCCCAAAGGTAAATTTGCTGTACGAGCTTCCGTTTCCGAGATATTTGACAAAAACCGTACAGATTTGAAAAATGATGTGTCAAATGTCCTTGAAATCGGACAAAAACCGTACAGATATCAAAAATTATGTGGTTCAATCGGCTACATTTTGAATCGAAAGTCGTAGAGCCTCGCAGATGGGCTCATTCGATTCCTCATCAAATTCTACAGTTAGCATTCCCCAAAGGTAAATTTGCTGTACGAGCTTCCGTTTCCGAGATATTTGACAAAAACCGTACAGATTTGAAAAATGATGTGTCAAATGTCCTTGAAATCGGACAAAAACCGTACAGATATGAAAAATTATGTGGTTCAATCGGCTACATTTTGAATCGAAAGTCGTAGAGCCTCGCAGATGGGCTCATTCTACTCCTCATCAAATTCTACAGTTAGCATTCCCCAAAGGTAAATTTGCTGTACGAGCTTCCGTTTCCGAGATATTTGACAAAAACCGTACAGATTTGAAAAATGATGTGTCAAATGTCCTTGAAATCGGACAAAAACCGTACAGATATGAAAAATTATGTGGTTCAAACGGCTATAAATTTTGAATCGAAAGTCGTAGAGCCTCGCAGATGGGCTCATTCTACTCCTCATCAAATTCTACAGTTAGCATTCCCCAAAGGTAAATTTGCTGTACGAGCTTCCGTTTCCGAGATATTTGACAAAAACCGTACAGATATGAAAAATTATGTGGTTCAAACGGCTATAACTTTTGAATCGAAAGTCGTAGAGCCTCGCAGATTGGCTCATTCTACTCCTCATCAAATTCTACAGTTAGCATTCCCCAAAGGTAAATTTGCTGTACGAGCTTCCGTTTCCGAGATATTTGACAAAAACCGTACAGATTTGAAAAATGATGTGTCAAATGTCCTTGAAATCGGACAAAAACCGTACAGATATGAAAAATGATGTGGTTCAATCGGCTACATTTTGAATCGAAAGTCGTAGAGCCTCGCAGATGGGCTCATTCTACTCCTCATCAAATTCTACAGTTAGCATTCCCCAAAGGTAAATTTGCTGTACGAGCTTCCGTTTCCGAGATATTTGACAAAAACCGTACAGATTTGAAAAATGATGTGTCAAATGTCCTTGAAATCAGACAAAAACCGTACAGATATGAAAAATGATGTGGTTCAATCGGCTACATTTTGAATCGAAAGTCGTAGAGCCTCGCAGATGGGCTCATTCGATTCCTCATCAAATTCTACAGTTAGCATTCCCCAAAGGTAAATTTGCTGTACGAGCTTCCGTTTCCGAGATATTTGACAAAAACCGTACAGATTTGAAAAATGATGTGTCAAATGTCCTTGAAATCGGACAAAAACCGTACAGATATCAAAAATTATGTGGTTCAATCGGCTACATTTTGAATCGAAAGTCGTAGAGCCTCGCAGATGGGCTCATTCGATTCCTCATCAAATTCTACAGTTAGCATTCCCCAAAGGTAAATTTGCTGTACGAGCTTCCGTTTCCGAGATATTTGACAAAAACCGTACAGATTTGAAAAATGATGTGTCAAATGTCCTTGAAATCGGACAAAAACCGTACAGATATGAAAAATTATGTGGTTCAATCGGCTACATTTTGAATCGAAAGTCGTAGAGCCTCGCAGATGGGCTCATTCTACTCCTCATCAAATTCTACAGTTAGCATTCCCCAAAGGTAAATTTGCTGTACGAGCTTCCGTTTCCGAGATATTTGACAAAAACCGTACAGATTTGAAAAATGATGTGTCAAATGTCCTTGAAATCGGACAAAAACCGTACAGATATGAAAAATTATGTGGTTCAAACGGCTATAAATTTTGAATCGAAAGTCGTAGAGCCTCGCAGATGGGCTCATTCTACTCCTCATCAAATTCTACAGTTAGCATTCCCCAAAGGTAAATTTGCTGTACGAGCTTCCGTTTCCGAGATATTTGACAAAAACCGTACAGATATGAAAAATTATGTGGTTCAAACGGCTATAACTTTTGAATCGAAAGTCGTAGAGCCTCGCAGATTGGCTCATTCTACTCCTCATCAAATTCTACAGTTAGCATTCCCCAAAGGTAAATTTGCTGTACGAGCTTCCGTTTCCGAGATATTTGACAAAAACCGTACAGATTTGAAAAATGATGTGTCAAATGTCCTTGAAATCGGACAAAAACCGTACAGATATGAAAAATGATGTGGTTCAATCGGCTACATTTTGAATCGAAAGTCGTAGAGCCTCGCAGATGGGCTCATTCTACTCCTCATCAAATTCTACAGTTAGCATTCCCCAAAGGTAAATTTGCTGTACGAGCTTCCGTTTCCGAGATATTTGACAAAAACCGTACAGATTTGAAAAATGATGTGTCAAATGCCCTTGAAATCGGACAAAAAACGTACAGATATGAAAAATTATGTGGTTCAATCGGCTACATTTTGAATCGAAAGTCGTAGAGCCTCGCAGATGGGCTCATTCGATTCCTCATCAAATTCTACAGTTAGCATTCCCCTGTGCAGGTAAATTTGCTGTACGAGCTTCCGTTTCCGAGATATTTGACAAAAACCGTACAGATTTGAAAAATGATGTGTCAAATGTCCTTGAAATCGGACAAAAACCGTACAGATATGAAAAATGATGTGGTTCAATCGGCTACATTTTGAATCGAAAGTCGTAGAGCCTCGCAGATGGGCTCATTCGATTCCTCATCAAATTCTACAGTTAGCATTCCCCGAAGGTAAATTTGCTGTACGAGCTTCCGTTTCCGAGATATTTGACAAAAACCGTACAGATATGAAAAATTATGTGGTTCAAACGGCTATAACTTTTGAATCGAAAGTCGTAGAGCCTCGCAGATGGGCTCATTCTACTCCTCATCAAATTCTACAGTTAGCATTCCCCTGTGCAGGTAAATTTGCTGTACGAGCTTCCGTTTCCGAGATATTTGACAAAAACCGTACAGATTTGAAAAATGATGTGTCAAATGTCCTTGAAATCAGACAAAAACCGTACAGATATGAAAAATGATGTGGTTCAATCGGCTACATTTTGAATCGAAAGTCGTAGAGCCTCGCAGATGGGCTCATTCGATTCCTCATCAAATTCTACAGTTAGCATTCCCCAAAGGTAAATTTGCTGTACGAGCTTCCGTTTCCGAGATATTTGACAAAAACCGTACAGATTTGAAAAATGATGTGTCAAATGTCCTTGAAATCGGACAAAAACCGTACAGATATGAAAAATTATGTGGTTCAATCGGCTACATTTTGAATCGAAAGTCGTAGAGCCTCGCAGATGGGCTCATTCGATTCCTCATCAAATTCTACAGTTAGCATTCCCCAAAGGTAAATTTGCTGTACGAGCTTCCGTTTCCGAGATATTTGACAAAAACCGTACAGATTTGAAAAATGATGTGTCAAATGTCCTTGAAATCGGACAAAAACCGTACAGATATGAAAAATTATGTGGTTCAATCGGCTACATTTTGAATCGAAAGTCGTAGAGCCTCGCAGATGGGCTCATTCGATTCCTCATCAAATTCTACAGTTAGCATTCCCCGAAGGTAAATTTGCTGTACGAGCTTCCGTTTCCGAGATATTTGACAAAAACCGTACAGATATGAAAAATTATGTGGTTCAAACGGCTATAACTTTTGAATCGAAAGTCGTAGAGCCTCGCAGATGGGCTCATTCTACTCCTCATCAAATTCTACAGTTAGCATTCCCCTGTGCAGGTAAATTTGCTGTACGAGCTTCCGTTTCCGAGATATTTGACAAAAACCGTACAGATTTGAAAAATGATGTGTCAAATGTCCTTGAAATCAGACAAAAACCGTACAGATATGAAAAATGATGTGGTTCAATCGGCTACATTTTGAATCGAAAGTCGTAGAGCCTCGCAGATGGGCTCATTCGATTCCTCATCAAATTCTACAGTTAGCATTCCCCAAAGGTAAATTTGCTGTACGAGCTTCCGTTTCCGAGATATTTGACAAAAACCGTACAGATTTGAAAAATGATGTGTCAAATGTCCTTGAAATCGGACAAAAACCGTACAGATATGAAAAATTATGTGGTTCAATCGGCTACATTTTGAATCGAAAGTCGTAGAGCCTCGCAGATGGGCTCATTCGATTCCTCATCAAATTCTACAGTTAGCATTCCCCAAAGGTAAATTTGCTGTACGAGCTTCCGTTTCCGAGATATTTGACAAAAACCGTACAGATTTGAAAAATGATGTGTCAAATGTCCTTGAAATCGGACAAAAAACGTACAGATATGAAAAATTATGTGGTTCAATCGGCTACATTTTGAATCGAAAGTCGTAGAGCCTCGCAGATGGGCTCATTCGATTCCTCATCAAATTCTACAGTTAGCATTCCCCGAAGGTAAATTTGCTGTACGAGCTTACGTTTCCGAGATATTTGACAAAAACCGTACAGATATGAAAAATTATGTGGTTCAAACGGCTATAACTTTTGAATCAAAAGTCGTAGAGCCTCGCAGATTGGCTCATTCTACTCCTCATCAAATTCTACAGTTAGCATTCCCCAAAGGTAAATTTGCTGTACGAGCTTCCGTTTCCGAGATATTTGACAAAAACCGTACAGATTTGAAAAATGATGTGTCAAATGTCCTTGAAATCGGACAAAAACCGTACAGATATGAAAAATGATGTGGTTCAATCGGCTACCTTTTGAATCGAAAGTCGTAGAGCCTCGCAGATGGACTCATTCGATTCCTCATCAAATTCTACAGTTAGCATTCCCCAAAGGTAAATTTGCTGTACGAGCTTCCGTTTCCGAGATATTTGACAAAAACCGTACAGATATGAAAAACTATGTGGTTCAAACGGCTATAAGTTTTGAATCGAAAGTCGTAGAGCCTCGCAGATGGGCTCATTCTACTCCTCATCAAATTCTACAGTTAGCATTCCCCAAAGGTAAATTTGCTGTACGAGCTTCCGTTTCCGAGATATTTGACAAAAACCGTACAGATTTGAAAAATGATGTGTCAAATGTCCTTGAAATCGGACAAAAACCGTACAGATATGAAAAATTATGTGGTTCAATCGGCTACATTTTGAATCGAAAGTCGTAGAGCCTCGCAGATGGGCTCATTCGATTCCTCATCAAATTCTACAGTTAGCATTCCCCGAAGGTAAATTTGCTGTACGAGCTTCCGTTTCCGAGATATTTGACAAAAACCGTACAGATATGAAAAATTATGTGGTTCAAACGGCTATAACTTTTGAATCGAAAGTCGTAGAGCCTCGCAGATGGGCTCATTCTACTCCTCATCAAATTCTACAGTTAGCATTCCCCTGTGCAGGTAAATTTGCTGTACGAGCTTCCGTTTCCGAGATATTTGACAAAAACCGTACAGATTTGAAAAATGATGTGTCAAATGTCCTTGAAATCAGACAAAAACCGTACAGATATGAAAAATGATGTGGTTCAATCGGCTACATTTTGAATCGAAAGTCGTAGAGCCTCGCAGATGGGCTCATTCGATTCCTCATCAAATTCTACAGTTAGCATTCCCCAAAGGTAAATTTGCTGTACGAGCTTCCGTTTCCGAGATATTTGACAAAAACCGTACAGATTTGAAAAATTATGTGTCAAATGTCCTTGAAATCGGACAAAAACCGTACAGATATGAAAAATTATGTGGTTCAATCGGCTACATTTTGAATCGAAAGTCGTAGAGCCTCGCAGATGGGCTCATTCGATTCCTCATCAAATTCTACAGTTAGCATTTCCCGAAGGTAAATTTGCTGTACGAGCTTCCGTTTCCGAGATATTTGACAAAAACCGTACAGATATGAAAAATTATGTGGTTCAAACGGCTATAACTTTTGAATCGAAAGTCGTAGAGCCTCGCAGATTGGCTCATTCTACTCCTCATCAAATTCTACAGTTAGCATTCCCCAAAGGTAAATTTGCTGTACGAGCTTCCGTTTCCGAGATATTTGACAAAAACCGTACAGATTTGAAAAATGATGTGTCAAATGTCCTTGAAATCGGACAAAAACCGTACAGATATGAAAAATGATGTGGTTCAATCGGCTACATTTTGAATCGAAAGTCGTAGAGCCTCGCAGATGGGCTCATTCTACTCCTCATCAAATTCTACAGTTAGCATTCCCCGAAGGTAAATTTGCTGTACGAGCTTCCGTTTCCGAGATATTTGACAAAAACCGTACAGATTTGAAAAATGATGTGTCAAATGTCCTTGAAATCGGACAAAAAACGTACAGATATGAAAAATTATGTGGTTCAATCGGCTACATTTTGAATCGAAAGTCGTAGAGCCTCGCAGATGGGCTCATTCGATTCCTCATCAAATTCTACAGTTAGCATTCCCCGAAGGTAAATTTGCTGTACGAGCTTCCGTTTCCGAGATATTTGACAAAAACCGTACAGATATGAAAAATTATGTGGTTCAAACGGCTATAACTTTTGAATCAAAAGTCGTAGAGCCTCGCAGATTGGCTCATTCTACTCCTCATCAAATTCTACAGTTAGCATTCCCCAAAAGTAAATTTGCTGTACGAGCTTCCGTTTCCGAGATATTTGACAAAAACCGTACAGATTTGAAAAATAATGTGTCAAATGTCCTTGAAATCGGACAAAAACCGTACAGATATGAAAAATGATGTGGTTCAATCGGCTACATTTTGAATCGAAAGTCGTAGAGCCTCGCAGATGGGCTCATTCGATTCCTCATCAAATTCTACAGTTAGCATTCCCCAAAGGTAAATTTGCTGTACGAGCTTCCGTTTCCGAGATATTTGACAAAAACCGTACAGATATGAAAAACTATGTGGTTCAAACGGCTATAAGTTTTGAATCGAAAGTCGTAGAGCCTCGCAGATGGGCTCATTCTACTCCTCATCAAATTCTACAGTTAGCATTCCCCAAAGGTAAATTTGCTGTACGAGCTTCCGTTTCCGAGATATTTGACAAAAACCGTACAGATTTGAAAAATGATGTGTCAAATGTCCTTGAAATCGGACAAAAACCGTACAGATATGAAAAATGATGTGGTTCAATCGGCTACATTTTGAATCGAAAGTCGTAGAGCCTCGCAGATGGGCTCATTCTACTCCTCATCAAATTCTACAGTTAGCATTCCCCGAAGGTAAATTTGCTGTACGAGCTTCCGTTTCCGAGATATTTGACAAAAACCGTACAGATTTGAAAAATGATGTGTCAAATGTCCTTGAAATCGGACAAAAAACGTACAGATATGAAAAATTATGTGGTTCAATCGGCTACATTTTGAATCGAAAGTCGTAGAGCCTCGCAGATGGGCTCATTCGATTCCTCATCAAATTCTACAGTTAGCATTCCCCGAAGGTAAATTTGCTGTACGAGCTTCCGTTTCCGAGATATTTGACAAAAACCGTACAGATATGAAAAATTATGTGGTTCAAACGGCTATAACTTTTGAATCAAAAGTCGTAGAGCCTCGCAGATTGGCTCATTCTACTCCTCATCAAATTCTACAGTTAGCATTCCCCAAAAGTAAATTTGCTGTACGAGCTTCCGTTTCCGAGATATTTGACAAAAACCGTACAGATTTGAAAAATAATGTGTCAAATGTCCTTGAAATCGGACAAAAACCGTACAGATATGAAAAATGATGTGGTTCAATCGGCTACATTTTGAATCGAAAGTCGTAGAGCCTCGCAGATGGGCTCATTCGATTCCTCATCAAATTCTACAGTTAGCATTCCCCAAAGGTAAATTTGCTGTACGAGCTTCCGTTTCCGAGATATTTGACAAAAACCGTACAGATATGAAAAACTATGTGGTTCAAACGGCTATAAGTTTTGAATCGAAAGTCGTAGAGCCTCGCAGATGAGCTCATTCTACTCCTCATCAAATTCTACAGTTAGCATTCCCCAAAGGTAAATTTGCTGTACGAGCTTCCGTTTCCGAGATATTTGACAAAAACCGTACAGATTTGAAAAATGATGTGTCAAATGTCCTTGAAATCGGACAAAAACCGTACAGATATGAAAAATTATGTGGTTCAATCGGCTACATTTTGAATCGAAAGTCGTAGAGCCTCGCAGATGGGCTCATTCGATTCCTCATCAAATTCTACAGTTAGCATTCCCCGAAGGTAAATTTGCTGTACGAGCTTCCGTTTCCGAGATATTTGACAAAAACCGTACAGATATGAAAAATTATGTGGTTCAAACGGCTATAACTTTTGAATCGAAAGATGTAGAGCCTCGCAGATGGGCTCATTCTACTCCTCATCAAATTCTACAGTTAGCATTCCCCTGTGCAGGTAAATTTGCTGTACGAGCTTCCGTTTCCGAGATATTTGACAAAAACCGTACAGATTTGAAAAATGATGTGTCAAATGTCCTTGAAATCGGACAAAAACCGTACAGATATGAAAAATTATGTGGTTCAATCGGCTACATTTTGAATCGAAAGTCGTAGAGCCTCGCAGATGGGCTCATTCGATTCCTCATCAAATTCTACAGTTAGCATTCCCCGAAGGTAAATTTGCTGTACGAGCTTCCGTTTCCGAGATATTTGACAAAAACCGTACAGATATGAAAAATTATGTGGTTCAAACGGCTATAACTTTTGAATCGAAATTCGTAGAGCCTCGCAGATGGGCTCATTCTACTCCTCATCAAATTCTACAGTTAGCATTCCCCTGTGCAGGTAAATTTGCTGTACGAGCTTCCGTTTCCGAGATATTTGACAAAAACCGTACAGATTTGAAAAATGATGTGTCAAATGTCCTTGAAATCGGACAAAAAACGTACAGATATGAAAAATTATGTGGTTCAATCGGCTACATTTTGAATCGAAAGTCGTAGAGCCTCGCAGATGGGCTCATTCGATTCCTCATCAAATTCTACAGTTAGCATTCCCCAAAGGTAAATTTGCTGTACGAGCTTCCGTTTCCGAGATATTTGACAAAAACCGTACAGATATGAAAAATTATGTGGTTCAATCGGCTACATTTTGAATCGAAAGTCGTAGAGCCTCGCAGATGGGCTCATTCGATTCCTCATCAAATTCTACAGTTAGCATTCCCCGAAGGTAAATTTGCTGTACGAGCTTCCGTTTCCGAGATATTTGACAAAAACCGTACAGATATGAAAAATTATGTGGTTCAAACGGCTATAACTTTTGAATCGAAAGTCGTAGAGCCTCGCAGATGGGCTCATTCTACTCCTCATCAAATTCTACAGTTAGCATTCCCCTGTGCAGGTAAATTTGCTGTACGAGCTTCCGTTTCCGAGATATTTGACAAAAACCGTACAGATTTGAAAAATGATGTGTCAAATGTCCTTGAAATCAGACAAAAACCGTACAGATATGAAAAATGATGTGGTTCAATCGGCTACATTTTGAATCGAAAGTCGTAGAGCCTCGCAGATGGGCTCATTCGATTCCTCATCAAATTCTACAGTTAGCATTCCCCAAAGGTAAATTTGCTGTACGAGCTTCCGTTTCCGAGATATTTGACAAAAACCGTACAGATTTGAAAAATGATGTGTCAAATGTCCTTGAAATCGGACAAAAACCGTACAGATATCAAAAATTATGTGGTTCAATCGGCTACATTTTGAATCGAAAGTCGTAGAGCCTCGCAGATGGGCTCATTCGATTCCTCATCAAATTCTACAGTTAGCATTCCCCAAAGGTAAATTTGCTGTACGAGCTTCCGTTTCCGAGATATTTGACAAAAACCGTACAGATTTGAAAAATGATGTGTCAAATGTCCTTGAAATCGGACAAAAACCGTACAGATATGAAAAATTATGTGGTTCAATCGGCTACATTTTGAATCGAAAGTCGTAGAGCCTCGCAGATGGGCTCATTCTACTCCTCATCAAATTCTACAGTTAGCATTCCCCAAAGGTAAATTTGCTGTACGAGCTTCCGTTTCCGAGATATTTGACAAAAACCGTACAGATTTGAAAAATGATGTGTCAAATGTCCTTGAAATCGGACAAAAACCGTACAGATATGAAAAATTATGTGGTTCAAACGGCTATAAATTTTGAATCGAAAGTCGTAGAGCCTCGCAGATGGGCTCATTCTACTCCTCATCAAATTCTACAGTTAGCATTCCCCAAAGGTAAATTTGCTGTACGAGCTTCCGTTTCCGAGATATTTGACAAAAACCGTACAGATATGAAAAATTATGTGGTTCAAACGGCTATAACTTTTGAATCGAAAGTCGTAGAGCCTCGCAGATTGGCTCATTCTACTCCTCATCAAATTCTACAGTTAGCATTCCCCAAAGGTAAATTTGCTGTACGAGCTTCCGTTTCCGAGATATTTGACAAAAACCGTACAGATTTGAAAAATGATGTGTCAAATGTCCTTGAAATCGGACAAAAACCGTACAGATATGAAAAATGATGTGGTTCAATCGGCTACATTTTGAATCGAAAGTCGTAGAGCCTCGCAGATGGGCTCATTCTACTCCTCATCAAATTCTACAGTTAGCATTCCCCAAAGGTAAATTTGCTGTACGAGCTTCCGTTTCCGAGATATTTGACAAAAACCGTACAGATTTGAAAAATGATGTGTCAAATGCCCTTGAAATCGGACAAAAAACGTACAGATATGAAAAATTATGTGGTTCAATCGGCTACATTTTGAATCGAAAGTCGTAGAGCCTCGCAGATGGGCTCATTCGATTCCTCATCAAATTCTACAGTTAGCATTCCCCTGTGCAGGTAAATTTGCTGTACGAGCTTCCGTTTCCGAGATATTTGACAAAAACCGTACAGATTTGAAAAATGATGTGTCAAATGTCCTTGAAATCGGACAAAAACCGTACAGATATGAAAAATTATGTGGGTCAATCGGCTACATTTTGAATCGAAAGTCGTAGAGCCTCGCAGATGGGCTCATTCTACTCCTCATCAAATTCTACAGTTAGCATTCCCCAAAGGTAAATTTGCTGTACGAGCTTCCGTTTCCGAGATATTTGACAAAAACCGTACAGATATGAAAAATTATGTGGTTCAAACGGCTATAACTTTTGAATCGAAAGTCGTAGAGCCTCGCAGATGGGCTCATTCTACTCTTCATCAAATTCTACAGTTAGCATTCCCCTATGCAGGTAAATTTGCTGTACGAGCTTCCGTTTCCGAGATATTTGACAAAAACCGTACAGATTTGAAAAATGATGTGTCAAATGTCCTTGAAATCGGACAAAAACCGTACAGATATGAAAAATGATGTGGTTCAATCGGCTACATTTTGAATCGAAAGTCGTAGAGCCTCGCAGATGGGCTCATTCTACTCCTCATCAAATTCTACAGTTAGCATTCCCCAAAGGTAAATTTGCTGTACGAGCTTCCGTTTCCGAGATATTTGACAAAAACCGTACAGATTTGAAAAATGATGTGTCAAATGCCCTTGAAATCGGACAAAAAACGTACAGATATGAAAAATTATGTGGGTCAATCGGCTACATTTTGAATCGAAAGTCGTAGAGCCTCGCAGATGGGCTCATTCGATTCCTCATCAAATTCTACAGTTAGCATTCCCCTGTGCAGGTAAATTTGCTGTACGAGCTTCCGTTTCCGAGATATTTGACAAAAACCGTACAGATTTGAAAAATGATGTGTCAAATGTCCTTGAAATCAGACAAAAACCGTACAGATATGAAAAATGATGTGGTTCAATCGGCTACATTTTGAATCGAAAGTCGTAGAGCCTCGCAGATGGGCTCATTCGATTCCTCATCAAATTCTACAGTTAGCATTCCCCAAAGGTAAATTTGCTGTACGAGCTTCCGTTTCCGAGATATTTGACAAAAACCGTACAGATTTGAAAAATGATGTGTCAAATGTCCTTGAAATCGGACAAAAACCGTACAGATATCAAAAATTATGTGGTTCAATCGGCTACATTTTGAATCGAAAGTCGTAGAGCCTCGCAGATGGGCTCATTCGATTCCTCATCAAATTCTACAGTTAGCATTCCCCAAAGGTAAATTTGCTGTACGAGCTTCCGTTTCCGAGATATTTGACAAAAACCGTACAGATTTGAAAAATGATGTGTCAAATGTCCTTGAAATCGGACAAAAACCGTACAGATATGAAAAATTATGTGGTTCAATCGGCTACATTTTGAATCGAAAGTCGTAGAGCCTCGCAGATGGGCTCATTCTACTCCTCATCAAATTCTACAGTTAGCATTCCCCAAAGGTAAATTTGCTGTACGAGCTTCCGTTTCCGAGATATTTGACAAAAACCGTACAGATTTGAAAAATGATGTGTCAAATGTCCTTGAAATCGGACAAAAACCGTACAGATATGAAAAATGATGTGGTTCAATCGGCTACATTTTGAATCGAAAGTCGTAGAGCCTCGCAGATGGGCTCATTCGATTCCTCATCAAATTCTACAGTTAGCATTCCCCAAAGGTAAATTTGCTGTACGAGCTTCCGTTTCCGAGATATTTGACAAAAACCGTACAGATTTGAAAAATGATGTGTCAAATGCCCTTGAAATCGGACAAAAAACGTACAGATATGAAAAATTATGTGGTTCAATCGGCTACATTTTGAATCGAAAGTCGTAGAGCCTCGCAGATGGGCTCATTCGATTCCTCATCAAATTCTACAGTTAGCATTCCCCTGTGCAGGTAAATTTGCTGTACGAGCTTCCGTTTCCGAGATATTTGACAAAAACCGTACAGATTTGAAAAATGATGTGTCAAATGTCCTTGAAATCGGACAAAAACCGTACAGATATGAAAAATGATGTGGTTCAATCGGCTACATTTTGAATCGAAAGTCGTAGAGCCTCGCAGATGGGCTCATTCGATTCCTCATCAAATTCTACAGTTAGCATTCCCCGAAGGTAAATTTGCTGTACGAGCTTCCGTTTCCGAGATATTTGACAAAAACCGTACAGATATGAAAAATTATGTGGTTCAAACGGCTATAACTTTTGAATCGAAAGTCGTAGAGCCTCGCAGATGGGCTCATTCTACTCCTCATCAAATTCTACAGTTAGCATTCCCCTGTGCAGGTAAATTTGCTGTACGAGCTTCCGTTTCCGAGATATTTGACAAAAACCGTACAGATTTGAAAAATGATGTGTCAAATGTCCTTGAAATCAGACAAAAACCGTACAGATATGAAAAATGATGTGGTTCAATCGGCTACATTTTGAATCGAAAGTCGTAGAGCCTCGCAGATGGGCTCATTCGATTCCTCATCAAATTCTACAGTTAGCATTCCCCAAAGGTAAATTTGCTGTACGAGCTTCCGTTTCCGAGATATTTGACAAAAACCGTACAGATTTGAAAAATGATGTGTCAAATGTCCTTGAAATCGGACAAAAACCGTACAGATATGAAAAATTATGTGGTTCAATCGGCTACATTTTGAATCGAAAGTCGTAGAGCCTCGCAGATGGGCTCATTCGATTCCTCATCAAATTCTACAGTTAGCATTCCCCAAAGGTAAATTTGCTGTACGAGCTTCCGTTTCCGAGATATTTGACAAAAACCGTACAGATTTGAAAAATGATGTGTCAAATGTCCTTGAAATCGGACAAAAACCGTACAGATATGAAAAATTATGTGGTTCAATCGGCTACATTTTGAATCGAAAGTCGTAGAGCCTCGCAGATGGGCTCATTCGATTCCTCATCAAATTCTACAGTTAGCATTCCCCGAAGGTAAATTTGCTGTACGAGCTTCCGTTTCCGAGATATTTGACAAAAACCGTACAGATATGAAAAATTATGTGGTTCAAACGGCTATAACTTTTGAATCGAAAGTCGTAGAGCCTCGCAGATGGGCTCATTCTACTCCTCATCAAATTCTACAGTTAGCATTCCCCTGTGCAGGTAAATTTGCTGTACGAGCTTCCGTTTCCGAGATATTTGACAAAAACCGTACAGATTTGAAAAATGATGTGTCAAATGTCCTTGAAATCAGACAAAAACCGTACAGATATGAAAAATGATGTGGTTCAATCGGCTACATTTTGAATCGAAAGTCGTAGAGCCTCGCAGATGGGCTCATTCGATTCCTCATCAAATTCTACAGTTAGCATTCCCCAAAGGTAAATTTGCTGTACGAGCTTCCGTTTCCGAGATATTTGACAAAAACCGTACAGATTTGAAAAATGATGTGTCAAATGTCCTTGAAATCGGACAAAAACCGTACAGATATGAAAAATTATGTGGTTCAATCGGCTACATTTTGAATCGAAAGTCGTAGAGCCTCGCAGATGGGCTCATTCGATTCCTCATCAAATTCTACAGTTAGCATTCCCCAAAGGTAAATTTGCTGTACGAGCTTCCGTTTCCGAGATATTTGACAAAAACCGTACAGATTTGAAAAATGATGTGTCAAATGTCCTTGAAATCGGACAAAAAACGTACAGATATGAAAAATTATGTGGTTCAATCGGCTACATTTTGAATCGAAAGTCGTAGAGCCTCGCAGATGGGCTCATTCGATTCCTCATCAAATTCTACAGTTAGCATTCCCCGAAGGTAAATTTGCTGTACGAGCTTCCGTTTCCGAGATATTTGACAAAAAC
This sequence comes from Borostomias antarcticus, assembly GCF_949987555.1. Classification (NCBI taxonomy): domain Eukaryota; kingdom Metazoa; phylum Chordata; class Actinopteri; order Stomiiformes; family Stomiidae; genus Borostomias; species Borostomias antarcticus. The sequence continues at coordinate 2,062,227 of NW_028176821.1, forward strand.
CGTACAGATATGAAAAATTATGTGGTTCAAACGGCTATAACTTTTGAATCAAAAGTCGTAGAGCCTCGCAGATTGGCTCATTCTACTCCTCATCAAATTCTACAGTTAGCATTCCCCAAAGGTAAATTTGCTGTACGAGCTTCCGTTTCCGAGATATTTGACAAAAACCGTACAGATTTGAAAAATGATGTGTCAAATGTCCTTGAAATCGGACAAAAACCGTACAGATATGAAAAATGATGTGGTTCAATCGGCTACCTTTTGAATCGAAAGTCGTAGAGCCTCGCAGATGGACTCATTCGATTCCTCATCAAATTCTACAGTTAGCATTCCCCAAAGGTAAATTTGCTGTACGAGCTTCCGTTTCCGAGATATTTGACAAAAACCGTACAGATATGAAAAACTATGTGGTTCAAACGGCTATAAGTTTTGAATCGAAAGTCGTAGAGCCTCGCAGATGGGCTCATTCTACTCCTCATCAAATTCTACAGTTAGCATTCCCCAAAGGTAAATTTGCTGTACGAGCTTCCGTTTCCGAGATATTTGACAAAAACCGTACAGATTTGAAAAATGATGTGTCAAATGTCCTTGAAATCGGACAAAAACCGTACAGATATGAAAAATTATGTGGTTCAATCGGCTACATTTTGAATCGAAAGTCGTAGAGCCTCGCAGATGGGCTCATTCGATTCCTCATCAAATTCTACAGTTAGCATTCCCCGAAGGTAAATTTGCTGTACGAGCTTCCGTTTCCGAGATATTTGACAAAAACCGTACAGATATGAAAAATTATGTGGTTCAAACGGCTATAACTTTTGAATCGAAAGTCGTAGAGCCTCGCAGATGGGCTCATTCTACTCCTCATCAAATTCTACAGTTAGCATTCCCCTGTGCAGGTAAATTTGCTGTACGAGCTTCCGTTTCCGAGATATTTGACAAAAACCGTACAGATTTGAAAAATGATGTGTCAAATGTCCTTGAAATCAGACAAAAACCGTACAGATATGAAAAATGATGTGGTTCAATCGGCTACATTTTGAATCGAAAGTCGTAGAGCCTCGCAGATGGGCTCATTCGATTCCTCATCAAATTCTACAGTTAGCATTCCCCAAAGGTAAATTTGCTGTACGAGCTTCCGTTTCCGAGATATTTGACAAAAACCGTACAGATTTGAAAAATTATGTGTCAAATGTCCTTGAAATCGGACAAAAACCGTACAGATATGAAAAATTATGTGGTTCAATCGGCTACATTTTGAATCGAAAGTCGTAGAGCCTCGCAGATGGGCTCATTCGATTCCTCATCAAATTCTACAGTTAGCATTTCCCGAAGGTAAATTTGCTGTACGAGCTTCCGTTTCCGAGATATTTGACAAAAACCGTACAGATATGAAAAATTATGTGGTTCAAACGGCTATAACTTTTGAATCGAAAGTCGTAGAGCCTCGCAGATTGGCTCATTCTACTCCTCATCAAATTCTACAGTTAGCATTCCCCAAAGGTAAATTTGCTGTACGAGCTTCCGTTTCCGAGATATTTGACAAAAACCGTACAGATTTGAAAAATGATGTGTCAAATGTCCTTGAAATCGGACAAAAACCGTACAGATATGAAAAATGATGTGGTTCAATCGGCTACATTTTGAATCGAAAGTCGTAGAGCCTCGCAGATGGGCTCATTCTACTCCTCATCAAATTCTACAGTTAGCATTCCCCGAAGGTAAATTTGCTGTACGAGCTTCCGTTTCCGAGATATTTGACAAAAACCGTACAGATTTGAAAAATGATGTGTCAAATGTCCTTGAAATCGGACAAAAAACGTACAGATATGAAAAATTATGTGGTTCAATCGGCTACATTTTGAATCGAAAGTCGTAGAGCCTCGCAGATGGGCTCATTCGATTCCTCATCAAATTCTACAGTTAGCATTCCCCGAAGGTAAATTTGCTGTACGAGCTTCCGTTTCCGAGATATTTGACAAAAACCGTACAGATATGAAAAATTATGTGGTTCAAACGGCTATAACTTTTGAATCAAAAGTCGTAGAGCCTCGCAGATTGGCTCATTCTACTCCTCATCAAATTCTACAGTTAGCATTCCCCAAAAGTAAATTTGCTGTACGAGCTTCCGTTTCCGAGATATTTGACAAAAACCGTACAGATTTGAAAAATAATGTGTCAAATGTCCTCGAAATCGGACAAAAACCGTACAGATATGAAAAATGATGTGGTTCAATCGGCTACATTTTGAATCGAAAGTCGTAGAGCCTCGCAGATGGGCTCATTCGATTCCTCATCAAATTCTACAGTTAGCATTCCCCGAAGGTAAATTTGCTGTACGAGCTTCCGTTTCCGAGATATTTGACAAAAACCGTACAGATATGAAAAATTATGTGGTTCAAACGGCTATAACTTTTGAATCGAAAGTCGTAGAGCCTCGCAGATGGGCTCATTCTACTCCTCATCAAATTCTACAGTTAGCATTCCCCTGTGCAGGTAAATTTGCTGTACGAGCTTCCGTTTCCGAGATATTTGACAAAAACCGTACAGATTTGAAAAATGATGTGTCAAATGTCCTTGAAATCAGACAAAAACCGTACAGATATGAAAAATGATGTGGTTCAATCGGCTACATTTTGAATCGAAAGTCGTAGAGCCTCGCAGATGGGCTCATTCGATTCCTCATCAAATTCTACAGTTAGCATTCCCCAAAGGTAAATTTGCTGTACGAGCTTCCGTTTCCGAGATATTTGACAAAAACCGTACAGATTTGAAAAATTATGTGTCAAATGTCCTTGAAATCGGACAAAAACCGTACAGATATGAAAAATTATGTGGTTCAATCGGCTACATTTTGAATCGAAAGTCGTAGAGCCTCGCAGATGGGCTCATTCGATTCCTCATCAAATTCTACAGTTAGCATTTCCCGAAGGTAAATTTGCTGTACGAGCTTCCGTTTCCGAGATATTTGACAAAAACCGTACAGATATGAAAAATTATGTGGTTCAAACGGCTATAACTTTTGAATCGAAAGTCGTAGAGCCTCGCAGATTGGCTCATTCTACTCCTCATCAAATTCTACAGTTAGCATTCCCCAAAGGTAAATTTGCTGTACGAGCTTCCGTTTCCGAGATATTTGACAAAAACCGTACAGATTTGAAAAATGATGTGTCAAATGTCCTTGAAATCGGACAAAAACCGTACAGATATGAAAAATTATGTGGTTCAATCGGCTACATTTTGAATCGAAAGTCGTAGAGCCTCGCAGATGGGCTCATTCTACTCCTCATCAAATTCTACAGTTAGCATTCCCCGAAGGTAAATTTGCTGTACGAGCTTCCGTTTCCGAGATATTTGACAAAAACCGTACAGATTTGAAAAATGATGTGTCAAATGTCCTTGAAATCGGACAAAAAACGTACAGATATGAAAAATTATGTGGTTCAATCGGCTACATTTTGAATCGAAAGTCGTAGAGCCTCGCAGATGGGCTCATTCGATTCCTCATCAAATTCTACAGTTAGCATTCCCCGAAGGTAAATTTGCTGTACGAGCTTCCGTTTCCGAGATATTTGACAAAAACCGTACAGATATGAAAAATTATGTGGTTCAAACGGCTATAACTTTTGAATCAAAAGTCGTAGAGCCTCGCAGATTGGCTCATTCTACTCCTCATCAAATTCTACAGTTAGCATTCCCCAAAAGTAAATTTGCTGTACGAGCTTCCGTTTCCGAGATATTTGACAAAAACCGTACAGATTTGAAAAATAATGTGTCAAATGTCCTCGAAATCGGACAAAAACCGTACAGATATGAAAAATGATGTGGTTCAATCGGCTACATTTTGAATCGAAAGTCGTAGAGCCTCGCAGATGGGCTCATTCGATTCCTCATCAAATTCTACAGTTAGCATTCCCCAAAGGTAAATTTGCTGTACGAGCTTCCGTTTCCGAGATATTTGACAAAAACCGTACAGATATGAAAAACTATGTGGTTCAAACGGCTATAAGTTTTGAATCGAAAGTCGTAGAGCCTCGCAGATGGGCTCATTCTACTCCTCATCAAATTCTACAGTTAGCATTCCCCAAAGGTAAATTTGCTGTACGAGCTTCCGTTTCCGAGATATTTGACAAAAACCGTACAGATTTGAAAAATGATGTGTCAAATGTCCTTGAAATCGGACAAAAACCGTACAGATATGAAAAATGATGTGGTTCAATCGGCTACATTTTGAATCGAAAGTCGTAGAGCCTCGCAGATGGGCTCATTCTACTCCTCATCAAATTCTACAGTTAGCATTCCCCGAAGGTAAATTTGCTGTACGAGCTTCCGTTTCCGAGATATTTGACAAAAACCGTACAGATTTGAAAAATGATGTGTCAAATGTCCTTGAAATCGGACAAAAAACGTACAGATATGAAAAATTATGTGGTTCAATCGGCTACATTTTGAATCGAAAGTCGTAGAGCCTCGCAGATGGGCTCATTCGATTCCTCATCAAATTCTACAGTTAGCATTCCCCGAAGGTAAATTTGCTGTACGAGCTTCCGTTTCCGAGATATTTGACAAAAACCGTACAGATATGAAAAATTATGTGGTTCAAACGGCTATAACTTTTGAATCAAAAGTCGTAGAGCCTCGCAGATTGGCTCATTCTACTCCTCATCAAATTCTACAGTTAGCATTCCCCAAAAGTAAATTTGCTGTACGAGCTTCCGTTTCCGAGATATTTGACAAAAACCGTACAGATTTGAAAAATAATGTGTCAAATGTCCTTGAAATCGGACAAAAACCGTACAGATATGAAAAATGATGTGGTTCAATCGGCTACATTTTGAATCGAAAGTCGTAGAGCCTCGCAGATGGGCTCATTCGATTCCTCATCAAATTCTACAGTTAGCATTCCCCAAAGGTAAATTTGCTGTACGAGCTTCCGTTTCCGAGATATTTGACAAAAACCGTACAGATATGAAAAACTATGTGGTTCAAACGGCTATAAGTTTTGAATCGAAAGTCGTAGAGCCTCGCAGATGGGCTCATTCTACTCCTCATCAAATTCTACAGTTAGCATTCCCCAAAGGTAAATTTGCTGTACGAGCTTCCGTTTCCGAGATATTTGACAAAAACCGTACAGATTTGAAAAATGATGTGTCAAATGTCCTTGAAATCGGACAAAAACCGTACAGATATGAAAAATTATGTGGTTCAATCGGCTACATTTTGAATCGAAAGTCGTAGAGCCTCGCAGATGGGCTCATTCGATTCCTCATCAAATTCTACAGTTAGCATTCCCCGAAGGTAAATTTGCTGTACGAGCTTCCGTTTCCGAGATATTTGACAAAAACCGTACAGATATGAAAAATTATGTGGTTCAAACGGCTATAACTTTTGAATCGAAATTCGTAGAGCCTCGCAGATGGGCTCATTCTACTCCTCATCAAATTCTACAGTTAGCATTCCCCTGTGCAGGTAAATTTGCTGTACGAGCTTCCGTTTCCGAGATATTTGACAAAAACCGTACAGATTTGAAAAATGATGTGTCAAATGTCCTTGAAATCGGACAAAAAACGTACAGATATGAAAAATTATGTGGTTCAATCGGCTACATTTTGAATCGAAAGTCGTAGAGCCTCGCAGATGGGCTCATTCGATTCCTCATCAAATTCTACAGTTAGCATTCCCCAAAGGTAAATTTGCTGTACGAGCTTCCGTTTCCGAGATATTTGACAAAAACCGTACAGATATGAAAAATTATGTGGTTCAATCGGCTACATTTTGAATCGAAAGTCGTAGAGCCTCGCAGATGGGCTCATTCGATTCCTCATCAAATTCTACAGTTAGCATTCCCCGAAGGTAAATTTGCTGTACGAGCTTCCGTTTCCGAGATATTTGACAAAAACCGTACAGATATGAAAAATTATGTGGTTCAAACGGCTATAACTTTTGAATCGAAAGTCGTAGAGCCTCGCAGATGGGCTCATTCTACTCCTCATCAAATTCTACAGTTAGCATTCCCCTGTGCAGGTAAATTTGCTGTACGAGCTTCCGTTTCCGAGATATTTGACAAAAACCGTACAGATTTGAAAAATGATGTGTCAAATGTCCTTGAAATCAGACAAAAACCGTACAGATATGAAAAATGATGTGGTTCAATCGGCTACATTTTGAATCGAAAGTCGTAGAGCCTCGCAGATGGGCTCATTCGATTCCTCATCAAATTCTACAGTTAGCATTCCCCAAAGGTAAATTTGCTGTACGAGCTTCCGTTTCCGAGATATTTGACAAAAACCGTACAGATTTGAAAAATGATGTGTCAAATGTCCTTGAAATCGGACAAAAACCGTACAGATATCAAAAATTATGTGGTTCAATCGGCTACATTTTGAATCGAAAGTCGTAGAGCCTCGCAGATGGGCTCATTCGATTCCTCATCAAATTCTACAGTTAGCATTCCCCAAAGGTAAATTTGCTGTACGAGCTTCCGTTTCCGAGATATTTGACAAAAACCGTACAGATTTGAAAAATGATGTGTCAAATGTCCTTGAAATCGGACAAAAACCGTACAGATATGAAAAATTATGTGGTTCAAACGGCTATAAATTTTGAATCGAAAGTCGTAGAGCCTCGCAGATGGGCTCATTCTACTCCTCATCAAATTCTACAGTTAGCATTCCCCAAAGGTAAATTTGCTGTACGAGCTTCCGTTTCCGAGATATTTGACAAAAACCGTACAGATATGAAAAATTATGTGGTTCAAACGGCTATAACTTTTGAATCGAAAGTCGTAGAGCCTCGCAGATTGGCTCATTCTACTCCTCATCAAATTCTACAGTTAGCATTCCCCAAAGGTAAATTTGCTGTACGAGCTTCCGTTTCCGAGATATTTGACAAAAACCGTACAGATTTGAAAAATGATGTGTCAAATGTCCTTGAAATCGGACAAAAACCGTACAGATATGAAAAATGATGTGGTTCAATCGGCTACATTTTGAATCGAAAGTCGTAGAGCCTCGCAGATGGGCTCATTCTACTCCTCATCAAATTCTACAGTTAGCATTCCCCAAAGGTAAATTTGCTGTACGAGCTTCCGTTTCCGAGATATTTGACAAAAACCGTACAGATTTGAAAAATGATGTGTCAAATGCCCTTGAAATCGGACAAAAAACGTACAGATATGAAAAATTATGTGGTTCAATCGGCTACATTTTGAATCGAAAGTCGTAGAGCCTCGCAGATGGGCTCATTCGATTCCTCATCAAATTCTACAGTTAGCATTCCCCTGTGCAGGTAAATTTGCTGTACGAGCTTCCGTTTCCGAGATATTTGACAAAAACCGTACAGATTTGAAAAATGATGTGTCAAATGTCCTTGAAATCGGACAAAAACCGTACAGATATGAAAAATTATGTGGGTCAATCGGCTACATTTTGAATCGAAAGTCGTAGAGCCTCGCAGATGGGCTCATTCTACTCCTCATCAAATTCTACAGTTAGCATTCCCCAAAGGTAAATTTGCTGTACGAGCTTCCGTTTCCGAGATATTTGACAAAAACCGTACAGATATGAAAAATTATGTGGTTCAAACGGCTATAACTTTTGAATCGAAAGTCGTAGAGCCTCGCAGATGGGCTCATTCTACTCTTCATCAAATTCTACAGTTAGCATTCCCCTATGCAGGTAAATTTGCTGTACGAGCTTCCGTTTCCGAGATATTTGACAAAAACCGTACAGATTTGAAAAATGATGTGTCAAATGTCCTTGAAATCGGACAAAAACCGTACAGATATGAAAAATTATGTGGTTCAAACGGCTATAAATTTTGAATCGAAAGTCGTAGAGCCTCGCAGATGGGCTCATTCTACTCCTCATCAAATTCTACAGTTAGCATTCCCCAAAGGTAAATTTGCTGTACGAGCTTCCGTTTCCGAGATATTTGACAAAAACCGTACAGATATGAAAAATTATGTGGTTCAAACGGCTATAACTTTTGAATCGAAAGTCGTAGAGCCTCGCAGATTGGCTCATTCTACTCCTCATCAAATTCTACAGTTAGCATTCCCCAAAGGTAAATTTGCTGTACGAGCTTCCGTTTCCGAGATATTTGACAAAAACCGTACAGATTTGAAAAATGATGTGTCAAATGTCCTTGAAATCGGACAAAAACCGTACAGATATGAAAAATTATGTGGTTCAATCGGCTACATTTTGAATCGAAAGTCGTAGAGCCTCGCAGATGGGCTCATTCGATTCCTCATCAAATTCTACAGTTAGCATTCCCCGAAGGTAAATTTGCTGTACGAGCTTCCGTTTCCGAGATATTTGACAAAAACCGTACAGATATGAAAAATTATGTGGTTCAAACGGCTATAACTTTTGAATCGAAAGTTGTAGAGCCTCGCAGATGGGCTCATTCTACTCCTCATCAAATTCTACAGTTAGCATTCCCCTGTGCAGGTAAATTTGCTGTACGAGCTTCCGTTTCCGAGATATTTGACAAAAACCGTACAGATTTGAAAAATGATGTGTCAAATGTCCTTGAAATCGGACAAAAACCGTACAGATATGAAAAATTATGTGGTTCAATCGGCTACATTTTGAATCGAAAGTCGTAGAGCCTCGCAGATGGGCTCATTCGATTCCTCATCAAATTCTACAGTTAGCATTCCCCGAAGGTAAATTTGCTGTACGAGCTTCCGTTTCCGAGATATTTGACAAAAACCGTACAGATATGAAAAATTATGTGGTTCAAACGGCTATAACTTTTGAATCGAAATTCGTAGAGCCTCGCAGATGGGCTCATTCTACTCCTCATCAAATTCTACAGTTAGCATTCCCCTGTGCAGGTAAATTTGCTGTACGAGCTTCCGTTTCCGAGATATTTGACAAAAACCGTACAGATTTGAAAAATGATGTGTCAAATGTCCTTGAAATCGGACAAAAAACGTACAGATATGAAAAATTATGTGGTTCAATCGGCTACATTTTGAATCGAAAGTCGTAGAGCCTCGCAGATGGGCTCATTCGATTCCTCATCAAATTCTACAGTTAGCATTCCCCAAAGGTAAATTTGCTGTACGAGCTTCCGTTTCCGAGATATTTGACAAAAACCGTACAGATATGAAAAATTATGTGGTTCAATCGGCTACATTTTGAATCGAAAGTCGTAGAGCCTCGCAGATGGGCTCATTCGATTCCTCATCAAATTCTACAGTTAGCATTCCCCGAAGGTAAATTTGCTGTACGAGCTTCCGTTTCCGAGATATTTGACAAAAACCGTACAGATATGAAAAATTATGTGGTTCAAACGGCTATAACTTTTGAATCGAAAGTCGTAGAGCCTCGCAGATGGGCTCATTCTACTCCTCATCAAATTCTACAGTTAGCATTCCCCTGTGCAGGTAAATTTGCTGTACGAGCTTCCGTTTCCGAGATATTTGACAAAAACCGTACAGATTTGAAAAATGATGTGTCAAATGTCCTTGAAATCAGACAAAAACCGTACAGATATGAAAAATGATGTGGTTCAATCGGCTACATTTTGAATCGAAAGTCGTAGAGCCTCGCAGATGGGCTCATTCGATTCCTCATCAAATTCTACAGTTAGCATTCCCCAAAGGTAAATTTGCTGTACGAGCTTCCGTTTCCGAGATATTTGACAAAAACCGTACAGATTTGAAAAATGATGTGTCAAATGTCCTTGAAATCGGACAAAAACCGTACAGATATCAAAAATTATGTGGTTCAATCGGCTACATTTTGAATCGAAAGTCGTAGAGCCTCGCAGATGGGCTCATTCGATTCCTCATCAAATTCTACAGTTAGCATTCCCCAAAGGTAAATTTGCTGTACGAGCTTCCGTTTCCGAGATATTTGACAAAAACCGTACAGATTTGAAAAATGATGTGTCAAATGTCCTTGAAATCGGACAAAAACCGTACAGATATGAAAAATTATGTGGTTCAATCGGCTACATTTTGAATCGAAAGTCGTAGAGCCTCGCAGATGGGCTCATTCTACTCCTCATCAAATTCTACAGTTAGCATTCCCCAAAGGTAAATTTGCTGTACGAGCTTCCGTTTCCGAGATATTTGACAAAAACCGTACAGATTTGAAAAATGATGTGTCAAATGTCCTTGAAATCGGACAAAAACCGTACAGATATGAAAAATTATGTGGTTCAAACGGCTATAAATTTTGAATCGAAAGTCGTAGAGCCTCGCAGATGGGCTCATTCTACTCCTCATCAAATTCTACAGTTAGCATTCCCCAAAGGTAAATTTGCTGTACGAGCTTCCGTTTCCGAGATATTTGACAAAAACCGTACAGATATGAAAAATTATGTGGTTCAAACGGCTATAACTTTTGAATCGAAAGTCGTAGAGCCTCGCAGATTGGCTCATTCTACTCCTCATCAAATTCTACAGTTAGCATTCCCCAAAGGTAAATTTGCTGTACGAGCTTCCGTTTCCGAGATATTTGACAAAAACCGTACAGATTTGAAAAATGATGTGTCAAATGTCCTTGAAATCGGACAAAAACCGTACAGATATGAAAAATGATGTGGTTCAATCGGCTACATTTTGAATCGAAAGTCGTAGAGCCTCGCAGATGGGCTCATTCTACTCCTCATCAAATTCTACAGTTAGCATTCCCCAAAGGTAAATTTGCTGTACGAGCTTCCGTTTCCGAGATATTTGACAAAAACCGTACAGATTTGAAAAATGATGTGTCAAATGCCCTTGAAATCGGACAAAAAACGTACAGATATGAAAAATTATGTGGTTCAATCGGCTACATTTTGAATCGAAAGTCGTAGAGCCTCGCAGATGGGCTCATTCGATTCCTCATCAAATTCTACAGTTAGCATTCCCCTGTGCAGGTAAATTTGCTGTACGAGCTTCCGTTTCCGAGATATTTGACAAAAACCGTACAGATTTGAAAAATGATGTGTCAAATGTCCTTGAAATCGGACAAAAACCGTACAGATATGAAAAATTATGTGGGTCAATCGGCTACATTTTGAATCGAAAGTCGTAGAGCCTCGCAGATGGGCTCATTCTACTCCTCATCAAATTCTACAGTTAGCATTCCCCAAAGGTAAATTTGCTGTACGAGCTTCCGTTTCCGAGATATTTGACAAAAACCGTACAGATATGAAAAATTATGTGGTTCAAACGGCTATAACTTTTGAATCGAAAGTCGTAGAGCCTCGCAGATGGGCTCATTCTACTCTTCATCAAATTCTACAGTTAGCATTCCCCTATGCAGGTAAATTTGCTGTACGAGCTTCCGTTTCCGAGATATTTGACAAAAACCGTACAGATTTGAAAAATGATGTGTCAAATGTCCTTGAAATCGGACAAAAACCGTACAGATATGAAAAATTATGTGGTTCAAACGGCTATAAATTTTGAATCGAAAGTCGTAGAGCCTCGCAGATGGGCTCATTCTACTCCTCATCAAATTCTACAGTTAGCATTCCCCAAAGGTAAATTTGCTGTACGAGCTTCCGTTTCCGAGATATTTGACAAAAACCGTACAGATATGAAAAATTATGTGGTTCAAACGGCTATAACTTTTGAATCGAAAGTCGTAGAGCCTCGCAGATTGGCTCATTCTACTCCTCATCAAATTCTACAGTTAGCATTCCCCAAAGGTAAATTTGCTGTACGAGCTTCCGTTTCCGAGATATTTGACAAAAACCGTACAGATTTGAAAAATGATGTGTCAAATGTCCTTGAAATCGGACAAAAACCGTACAGATATGAAAAATGATGTGGTTCAATCGGCTACATTTTGAATCGAAAGTCGTAGAGCCTCGCAGATGGGCTCATTCTACTCCTCATCAAATTCTACAGTTAGCATTCCCCAAAGGTAAATTTGCTGTACGAGCTTCCGTTTCCGAGATATTTGACAAAAACCGTACAGATTTGAAAAATGATGTGTCAAATGCCCTTGAAATCGGACAAAAAACGTACAGATATGAAAAATTATGTGGGTCAATCGGCTACATTTTGAATCGAAAGTCGTAGAGCCTCGCAGATGGGCTCATTCGATTCCTCATCAAATTCTACAGTTAGCATTCCCCTGTGCAGGTAAATTTGCTGTACGAGCTTCCGTTTCCGAGATATTTGACAAAAACCGTACAGATTTGAAAAATGATGTGTCAAATGTCCTTGAAATCGGACAAAAACCGTACAGATATGAAAAATTATGTGGGTCAATCGGCTACATTTTGAATCGAAAGTCGTAGAGCCTCGCAGATGGGCTCATTCTACTCCTCATCAAATTCTACAGTTAGCATTCCCCAAAGGTAAATTTGCTGTACGAGCTTCCGTTTCCGAGATATTTGACAAAAACCGTACAGATATGAAAAATTATGTGGTTAAAACGGCTATAACTTTTGAATCGAAAGTCGTAGAGCCTCGCAGATGGGCTCATTCTACTCTTCATCAAATTCTACAGTTAGCATTCCCCTATGCAGGTAAATTTGCTGTACGAGCTTCCGTTTCCGAGATATTTGACAAAAACCGTACAGATTTGAAAAATGATGTGTCAAATGTCCTTGAAATCGGACAAAAACCGTACAGATATGAAAAATTATGTGGTTCAATCGGCTACATTTTGAATCGAAAGTCGTAGAGCCTCGCAGATGGGCTCATTCTACTCCTCATCAAATTCTACAGTTAGCATTCCCCAAAGGTAAATTTGCTGTACGAGCTTCCGTTTCCGAGATATTTGACAAAAAACGTACAGATTTGAAAAATGATGTGTCAAATGTCCTTGAAATCGGACAAAAACCGTACAGATATGAAAAATTATGTGGTTCAAACGGCTATAAATTTTGAATCGAAAGTCGTAGAGCCTCGCAGATGGGCTCATTCGATTCCTCATCAAATTCTACAGTTAGCATTCCCCTGTGCAGGTAAATTTGCTGTACGAGCTTCCGTTTCCGAGATATTTGACAAAAACCGTACAGATTTGAAAAATGATGTGTCAAATGTCCTTGAAATCGGACAAAAACCGTACAGATATGAAAAATTATGTGGGTCAATCGGCTACATTTTGAATCGAAAGTCGTAGAGCCTCGCAGATGGGCTCATTCTACTCCTCATCAAATTCTACAGTTAGCATTCCCCAAAGGTAAATTTGCTGTACGAGCTTCCGTTTCCGAGATATTTGACAAAAACCGTACAGATATGAAAAATTATGTGGTTCAAACGGCTATAACTTTTGAATCGAAAGTCGTAGAGCCTCGCAGATGGGCTCATTCTACTCTTCATCAAATTCTACAGTTAGCATTCCCCTATGCAGGTAAATTTGCTGTACGAGCTTCCGTTTCCGAGATATTTGACAAAAACCGTACAGATTTGAAAAATGATGTGTCAAATGTCCTTGAAATCGGACAAAAACCGTACAGATATGAAAAATTATGTGGTTCAATCGGCTACATTTTGAATCGAAAGTCGTAGAGCCTCGCAGATGGGCTCATTCTACTCCTCATCAAATTCTACAGTTAGCATTCCCCAAAGGTAAATTTGCTGTACGAGCTTCCGTTTCCGAGATATTTGACAAAAAACGTACAGATTTGAAAAATGATGTGTCAAATGTCCTTGAAATCGGACAAAAACCGTACAGATATGAAAAATTATGTGGTTCAAACGGCTATAAATTTTGAATCGAAAGTCGTAGAGCCTCGCAGATGGGCTCATTCTACTCCTCATCAAATTCTACAGTTAGCATTCCCCTATGCAGGTAAATTTGCTGTACGAGCTTCCGTTTCCGAGATATTTGACAAAAACCGTACAGATTTGAAAAATGATGTGTCAAATGTCCTTGAAATCGGACAAAAACCGTACAGATATGAAAAATTATGTGGTTCAAACGGCTATAAATTTTGAATCGAAAGTCGTAGAGCCTCGCAGATGGGCTCATTCTACTCCTCATCAAATTCTACAGTTAGCATTCCCCTATGCAGGTAAATTTGCTGTACGAGCTTCCGTTTCCGAGATATTTGACAAAAACCGTACAGATTTGAAAAATGATGTGTCAAATGTCCTTGAAATCGGACAAAAACCGTACAGATATGAAAAATGATGTGGTTCAATCGGCTACATTTTGAATCGAAAGTCGTAGAGCTTCGCAGATGGGCTCATTCTACTCCTCATCAAATTCTACAGTTAGCATTCCCCAAAGGTAAATTTGCTGTACGAGCTTCCGTTTCCGAGATATTTGACAAAAACCGTACAGATATGAAAAATTATGTGGTTCAAACGGCTATAACTTTTGAATCGAAAGTCGTAGAGCCTCGCAGATGGGCTCATTCTACTCTTCATCAAATTCTACAGTTAGCATTCCCCTATGCAGGTAAATTTGCTGTACGAGCTTCCGTTTCCGAGATATTTGACAAAAACCGTACAGATTTGAAAAATGATGTGTCAAATGTCCTTGAAATCGGACAAAAACCGTACAGATATGAAAAATTATGTGGTTCAATCGGCTACATTTTGAATCGAAAGTCGTAGAGCCTCGCAGATGGGCTCATTCTACTCCTCATCAAATTCTACAGTTAGCATTCCCCAAAGGTAAATTTGCTGTACGAGCTTCCGTTTCCGAGATATTTGACAAAAAACGTACAGATTTGAAAAATGATGTGTCAAATGTCCTTGAAATCGGACAAAAACCGTACAGATATGAAAAATTATGTGGTTCAAACGGCTATAAATTTTGAATCGAAAGTCGTAGAGCCTCGCAGATGGGCTCATTCTACTCCTCATCAAATTCTACAGTTAGCATTCCCCTATGCAGGTAAATTTGCTGTACGAGCTTCCGTTTCCGAGATATTTGACAAAAACCGTACAGATTTGAAAAATGATGTGTCAAATGTCCTTGAAATCGGACAAAAACCGTACAGATATGAAAAATGATGTGGTTCAATCGGCTACATTTTGAATCGAAAGTCGTAGAGCCTCGCAGATGGGCTCATTCTACTCCTCATCAAATTCTACAGTTAGCATTCCCCAAAGGTAAATTTGCTGTACGAGCTTCCGTTTCCGAGATATTTGACAAAAACCGTACAGATTTGAAAAATGATGTGTGAAATGTCCTTGAAATCGGACAAAAACCGTACAGATATGAAAAATGATGTGGTTCAATCGGCTACATTTTGAATCGAAAGTCGTAGAGCCTCGCAGATGGGCTCATTCGATTCCTCATCAAATTCTACAGTTAGCATTCCCCGAAGGTAAATTTGCTGTACGAGCTTCCGTTTCCGAGATATTTGACAAAAACCGTACAGATTTGAAAAATGATGTGTCAAATGTCCTTGAAATCGGACAAAAACCGTACAGATATGAAAAATTATGTGGTTCAATCGGCTACATTTTGAATCGAAAGTCGTAGAGCCTCGCAGATGGGCTCATTCGATTCCTCATCAAATTCTACAGTTAGCATTCCCCGAAGGTAAATTTGCTGTACGAGCTTCCGTTTCCGAGATATTTGACAAAAACCGTACAGATTTGAAAAATGATGTGTCAAATGTCCTTGAAATCGGACAAAAACCGTACAGATATGAAAAATTATGTGGTTCAAACGGCTATAACTTTTGAATCGAAAGTCGTAGAGCCTCGCAGATTGGCTCATTCTACTCCTCATCAAATTATACAGTTAGCATTCTCCAAAGGTAAATTTGCTGTACGAGCTTCCGTTTCCGAGATATTTGACTAAAACCGTACAGATTTGAAAAAATGATGTGTCAAATGTCCTTGAAATCGGACAAAAACCGTACAGATATGAGAAATTATGTGGTTCAAACGGCTACATTTTGAATCGAAAGTCGTAGAGCCTCGCAGATGGGCTCATTCTACTCCTCATCAAATTCTACAGTTAGCATTCCCCTATGCAGGTAAATTTGCTGTACGAGCTTCCGTTTCCGAGATATTTGACAAAAACCGTACAGATTTGAAAAATGATGTGTCAAATGTCCTTGAAATCGGACAAAAACCGTACAGATATGAAAAATGATGTGGTTCAATCGGCTACATTTTGAATCGAAAGTCGTAGAGCCTCGCAGATGGGCTCATTCTACTCCTCATCAAATTCTACAGTTAGCATTCCCCAAAGGTAAATTTGCTGTACGAGCTTCCGTTTCCGAGATATTTGACAAAAACCGTACAGATTTGAAAAATGATGTGTGAAATGTCCTTGAAATCGGACAAAAACCGTACAGATATGAAAAATGATGTGGTTCAATCGGCTACATTTTGAATCGAAAGTCGTAGAGCCTCGCAGATGGGCTCATTCGATTCCTCATCAAATTCTACAGTTAGCATTCCCCTGTGCAGGTAAATTTGCTGTACGAGCTTCCGTTTCCGAGATATTTGACAAAAACCGTACAGATTTGAAAAATGATGTGTCAAATGTCCTTGAAATCGGACAAAAACCGTACAGATATGAAAAATGATGTGGGTCAATCGGCTACATTTTGAATCGAAAGTCGTAGAGCCTCGCAGATGGGCTCATTCTACTCCTCATCAAATTCTACAGTTAGCATTCCCCAAAGGTAAATTTGCTGTACGAGCTTCCGTTTCCGAGATATTTGACAAAAACCGTACAGATATGAAAAATTATGTCGTTCAAACGGCTATAACTTTTGAATCGAAAGTCGTAGAGCCTCGCAGATGGGCTCATTCTACTCTTCATCAAATTCTACAGTTAGCATTCCCCTATGCAGGTAAATTTGCTGTACGAGCTTCCGTTTCCGAGATATTTGACAAAAACCGTACAGATTTGAAAAATGATGTGTCAAATGTCCTTGAAATCGGACAAAAACCGTACAGATATGAAAAATTATGTGGTTCAATCGGCTACATTTTGAATCGAAAGTCGTAGAGCCTCGCAGATGGGCTCATTCTACTCCTCATCAAATTCTACAGTTAGCATTCGACAAAGGTAAATTTGCTGTACGAGCTTCCGTTTCCGAGATATTTGACAAAAACCGTACAGATTTGAAAAATGATGTGTGAAATGTCCTTGAAATCGGACAAAAACCGTACAGATATGAAAAATGATGTGGTTCAATCGGCTACATTTTGAATCGAAAGTCGTAGAGCCTCGCAGATGGGCTCATTCGATTCCTCATCAAATTCTACAGTTAGCATTCCCCGAAGGTAAATTTGCTGTACGAGCTTCCGTTTCCGAGATATTTGACAAAGAACGTACAGATTTGAAAAATGATATGTCAAATGTCCTTGAAATCGGACAAAAACCGTACAGATATGAAAAATTATGTGGTTCAAACGGCTATAAATTTTGAATCGAAAGTCGTAGAGCCTCGCAGATGGGCTCATTCTACTCCTCATCAAATTCTACAGTTAGCATTCCCCTGTGTAGGTAAATTTGCTGTACGAGCTTCCGTTTCCGAGATATTTGACAAAAACCGTACAGATTTGAAAAATGATGTGTGAAATGTCCTTGAAATCGGACAAAAACCGTACAGATATGAAAAATGATGTGGTTCAATCGGCTACATTTTGAATCGAAAGTCGTAGAGCCTCGCAGATGGGCTCATTCGATTCCTCATCAAATTCTACAGTTAGCATTCCCCGAAGGTAAATTTGCTGTACGAGCTTCGGTTTCCGAGATATTTGACAAAAACCGTACAGATTTGAAAAATGATGTGTCAAATGTCCTTGAAATCGGACAAAAACCGTACAGATATGAAAAATGATGTGGTTCAATCGGCTACATTTTGAATCGAAAGTCGTAGAGCCTCGCAGATGGGCTCATTCTACTCCTCATCAAATTCTACAGTTAGCATTCCCCAAAGGTAAATTTGCTGTACGAGCTTCCGTTTCCGAGATATTTGACAAAAACCGTACAGATTTGAAAAATGATGTGTCAAATGTCCTTGAAATCGGACAAAAACCGTACAGATATGAAAAATTATGTGGTTCAATCGGCTACATTTTGAATCGAAAGTCGTAGAGCCTCGCAGATGGGCTCATTCTACTCCTCATCAAATTCTACAGTTAGCATTCCCCTATGCAGGTAAATTTGCTGTACGAGCTTCCGTTTCCGAGATATTTGACAAAAACCGTACAGATTTGAAAAATGATGTGTCAAATGTCCTTGAAATCGGACAAAAACCGTACAGATATGAAAAATTATGTGGTTCAATCGGCTACATTTTGAATCGAAAGTCGTAGAGCCTCGCAGATGGGCTCATTCGATTCCTCATCAAATTCTACAGTTAGCATTCCCCGAAGGTAAATTTGCTGTACGAGCTTCCGTTTCCGAGATATTTGACAAAAACCGTACAGATTTGAAAAATGATGTGTCAAATGTCCTTGAAATCGGACAAAAACCGTACAGATATGAAAAATTATGTGGTTCAATTGGCTACATTTTGAATCGAAAGTCGTAGAGCCTCGCAGATGGGCTCATTCGATTCCTCATCAAATTCTACAGTTAGCATTCCCCGAAGGTAAATTTGCTGTACGAGCTTCCGTTTCCGAGATATTTGACAAAAACCGTACAGATATGAAAAATGATGTGGTTCAAACGGCTATAACTTTTAAATCGAAAGTCGTAGAGCCTCGCAGATTGGCTCATTCTACTCCTCATCAAATTCTACAGTTAGCATTCCCCAAAGGTAAATTTGCTGTACGAGCTTCCGTTTCCGAGATATTTGACAAAAACCGTACAGATTTGAAAAATGATGTGTCAAATGTCCTTGAAATCGGACAAAAACCATACAGATATGAAAAATGATGTGGTTCAATCGGCTACATTTTGAATCGAAAGTCGTAGAGCCTCGCAGATGGGCTCATTCGATTCCTCATCAAATTCTACAGTTAGCATTCCCCGAAGGTAAATTTGCTGTACGAGCTTCCGTTTCCGAGATATTTGACAAAAACCGTACAGATTTGAAAAATGATGTGTCAAATGTCCTTGAAATCGGACAAAAACCGTACAGATATGAAAAATTATGTGGTTCAATCGGCTACATTTTGAATCGAAAGTCGTAGAGCCTCGCAGATGGGCTCATTCGATTCCTCATCAAATTCTACAGTTAGCATTCCCCGAAGGTAAATTTGCTGTACGAGCTTCCGTTTCCGAGATATTTGACAAAAACCGTACAGATTTGAAAAATGATGTGTCAAATGTCCTTGAAATCGGACAAAAACCGTACAGATATGAAAAATTATGTGGTTCAAACGGCTATAAATTTTGAATCGAAAGTCGTAGAGCCTCGCAGATGGGCTCATTCTACTCCTCATCAAATTCTACAGTTAGCATTCCCCAAAGGTAAATTTGCTGTACGAGCTTCCGTTTCCGAGATATTTGACAAAAAACGTACAGATTTGAAAAATGATGTGTCAAATGTCCTTGAAATCGGACAAAAACCGTACAGATATGAAAAATTATGTGGTTCAATCGGCTACATTTTGAATCGAAAGTCGTAGAGCCTCGCAGATGGGCTCATTCGATTCCTCATCAAATTCTACAGTTAGCATTCCCCAAAGGTAAATTTGCTGTACGAGCTTCCGTTTCTGAGATATTTGACAAAAACCGTACAGATTTGAAAAATTATGTGTCAAATGTCCTTGAAATCGGACAAAAACCGTACAGATATGAAAAATTATGTGGTTCAATCGGCTACATTTTGAATCGAAAGTCGTAGAGCCTCGCAGATGGGCTCATTCGATTCCTCATCAAATTCTACAGTTAGCATTCCCCGAAGGTAAATTTGCTGTACGAGCTTCCGTTTCCGAGATATTTGACAAAAACCGTACAGATATGAAAAATGATGTGGTTCAAACGGCTATAACTTTTAAATCGAAAGTCGTAAGCCTCGCAGATTTGCTCATTCTACTCCTCATCAAATTCTACAGTTAGCATTCCCCAAAGGTAAATTTGCTGTACGAGCTTCCGTTTCCGAGATATTTGACAAAAACCGTACAGATTTGAAAAATGATGTGTCAAATGTCCTTGAAATCGGACAAAAACCGTACAGATATGAAAAATGATGTGGTTCAATCGGCTACATTTTGAATCGAAAGTCGTAGAGCCTCGCAGATGGGCTCATTCTACTCCTCATCAAATTCTACAGTTAGCATTCCCCAAAGGTAAATTTGCTGTACGAGCTTCCGTTTCCGAGATATTTGACAAAAACCGTACAGATTTGAAAAATGATGTGTCAAATGTCCTTGAAATCGGACAAAAAACGTACAGATATGAAAAATTATGTGGTTCAATCGGCTACATTTTGAATCGAAAGTCGTAGAGCCTCGCAGATGGGCTCATTCGATTCCTCATCAAATTCTACAGTTAGCATTCCCCAAAGGTAAATTTGCTGTACGAGCTTCCGTTTCCGAGATATTTGACAAAAACCGTACAGATATGAAAAATTATTTGGTTCAATCGGCTACATTTTGAATCGAAAGTCGTAGAGCCTCGCAGATGGGCTCATTCGATTCCTCATCAAATTCTACAGTTAGCATTCCCCGAAGGTAAATTTGCTGTACGAGCTTCCGTTTCCGAGATATTTGACAAAAACCGTACAGATATGAAAAATTATGTGGTTCAAACGGCTATAACTTTTGAATCGAAAGTCGTAGAGCCTCGCAGATGGGCTCATTCTACTCCTCATCAAATTCTACAGTTAGCATTCCCCGAAGGTAAATTTGCTGTACGAGCTTCCGTTTCCGAGATATTTGACAAAAACCGTACAGATATGAAAAATTATGTGGTTCAAACGGCTATAACTTTTGAATCGAAAGTCGTAGAGCCTCGCAGATTGGCTCATTCTACTCCTCATCAAATTCTACAGTTAGCATTCCCCAAAGGTAAATTTGCTGTACGAGCTTCCGTTTCCGAGATATTTGACAAAAACCGTACAGATTTGAAAAATGATGTGTCAAATGTCCTTGAAATCGGACAAAAACCGTACAGATATGAAAAATTATGTGGTTCAATCGGCTACATTTTGAATCGAAAGTCGTAGAGCCTCGCAGATGGGCTCATTCGATTCCTCATCAAATTCTACAGTTAGCATTCCCCGAAGGTAAATTTGCTGTACGAGCTTCCGTTTCCGAGATATTTGACAAAAACCGTACAGATATGAAAAATGATGTGGTTCAAACGGCTATAACTTTTAAATCGAAAGTCGTAGAGCCTCGCAGATTGGCTCATTCTACTCCTCATCAAATTCTACAGTTAGCATTCCCCAAAGGTAAATTTGCTGTACGAGCTTCCGTTTCCGAGATATTTGACAAAAACCGTACAGATTTGAAAAATGATGTGTCAAATGTCCTTGAAATCGGACAAAAACCGTACAGATATGAAAAATGATGTGGTTCAATCGGCTACATTTTGAATCGAAAGTCGTAGAGCCTCGCAGATGGGCTCATTCTACTCCTCATCAAATTCTACAGTTAGCATTCCCCAAAGGTAAATTTGCTGTACGAGCTTCCGTTTCCGAGATATTTGACAAAAACCGTACAGATTTGAAAAATGATGTGTCAAATGTCCTTGAAATCGGACAAAAACCGTACAGATATGAGAAATTATGTGGTTCAAACGGCTACATTTTGAATCGAAAGTCGTAGAGCCTCGCAGATGGGCTCATTCTACTCCTCATCAAATTCTACAGTTAGCATTCCCCTATGCAGGTAAATTTGCTGTACGAGCTTCCGTTTCCGAGATATTTGACAAAAACCGTACAGATATGAAAAATGATGTGGTTTAAACGGCTATAACTTTTGAATTGAAAGTCGTAGAGCCTCGCAGATGGGCTCATTCTACTCCTCATCAAATTCTACAGTTAGCATTCCCCTATGCAGGTAAATTTGCTGTACGAGCTTCCGTTTCCGAGATATTTGACAAAAACCGTACAGATTTGAAAAATGATGTGTCAAATGTCCTTGAAATCGGACAAAAACCATACAGATATGAAAAATGATGTGGTTCAAACGGCTATAACTTTTGAATCGAAAGTCGTAGAGCCTCGCAGATTGGCTCATTCTACTCCTCATCAAATTCTACAGTTAGCATTCCCCAAAGGTAAATTTGCTGTACGAGCTTCCGTTTCCGAGATATTTGACAAAAACCGTACAGATTTGAAAAATGATGTGTCAAATGTCCTTGAAATCGGACAAAAACCATACAGATATGAAAAATGATGTGGTTCAATCGGCTACATTTTGAATCGAAAGTCGTAGAGCCTCGCAGATGGGCTCATTCTACTCCTCATCAAATTCTACAGTTAGCATTCCCCAAAGGTAAATTTGCTGTACGAGCTTCCGTTTCCGAGATATTTGACAAAAACCATACAGATTTGAAAAATGATGTGTCAAATGTCCTTGAAATCGGACAAAAAACGTACAGATATGAAAAATTATGTGGTTCAATCGGCTACATTTTGAATCGAAAGTCGTAGAGCCTCGCAGATGGGCTCATTCGATTCCTCATCAAATTCTACAGTTAGCATTCCCCAAAGGTAAATTTGCTGTACGAGCTTCCGTTTCCGAGATATTTGACAAAAAACGTACAGATATGAAAAATTATTTGGTTCAATCGGCTACATTTTGAATCGAAAGTCGTAGAGCCTCGCAGATGGGCTCATTCGATTCCTCATCAAATTCTACAGTTAGCATTCCCCGAAGGTAAATTTGCTGTACGAGCTTCCGTTTCCGAGATATTTGACAAAAACCGTACAGATATGAAAAATTATGTGGTTCAAACGGCTATAACTTTTGAATCGAAAGTCGTAGAGCCTCGCAGATTGGCTCATTCTACTCCTCATCAAATTCTACAGTTAGCATTCCCCAAAGGTAAATTTGCTGTACGAGCTTCCGTTTCCGAGATATTTGACAAAAACCGTACAGATTTGAAAAATGATGTGTCAAATGTCCTTGAAATCGGACAAAAACCATACAGATATGAAAAATGATGTGGTTCAATCGGCTACATTTTGAATCGAAAGTCGTAGAGCCTCGCAGATGGGCTCATTCGATTCCTCATCAAATTCTACAGTTAGCATTCCCCGAAGGTAAATTTGCTGTACGAGCTTCCGTTTCCGAGATATTTGACAAAAACCGTACAGATATGAAAAATGATGTGGTTCAAACGGCTATAACTTTTAAATCGAAAGTCGTAGAGCCTCGCAGATTGGCTCATTCTACTCCTCATCAAATTCTACAGTTAGCATTCCCCAAAGGTAAATTTGCTGTACGAGCTTCCGTTTCCGAGATATTTGACAAAAACCGTACAGATTTGAAAAATGATGTGTCAAATGTCCTTGAAATCGGACAAAAACCGTACAGATATGAAAAATGATGTGGTTCAATCGGCTACATTTTGAATCGAAAGTCGTAGAGCCTCGCAGATGGGCTCATTCTACTCCTCATCAAATTCTACAGTTAGCATTCCCCAAAGGTAAATTTGCTGTACGAGCTTCCGTTTCCGAGATATTTGACAAAAACCGTACAGATTTGAAAAATGATGTGTCAAATGTCCTTGAAATCGGACAAAAAACGTACAGATATGAAAAATTATGTGGTTCAATCGGCTACATTTTGAATCGAAAGTCGTAGAGCCTCGCAGATGGGCTCATTCGATTCCTCATCAAATTCTACAGTTAGCATTCCCCAAAGGTAAATTTGCTGTACGAGCTTCCGTTTCCGAGATATTTGACAAAAACCGTACAGATATGAAAAATTATTTGGTTCAATCGGCTACATTTTGAATCGAAAGTCGTAGAGCCTCGCAGATGGGCTCATTCGATTCCTCATCAAATTCTACAGTTAGCATTCCCCGAAGGTAAATTTGCTGTACGAGCTTCCGTTTCCGAGATATTTGACAAAAACCGTACAGATATGAAAAATTATGTGGTTCAAACGGCTATAACTTTTGAATCGAAAGTCGTAGAGCCTCGCAGATGGGCTCATTCTACTCCTCATCAAATTCTACAGTTAGCATTCCCCGAAGGTAAATTTGCTGTACGAGCTTCCGTTTCCGAGATATTTGACAAAAACCGTACAGATATGAAAAATTATGTGGTTCAAACGGCTATAACTTTTGAATCGAAAGTCGTAGAGCCTCGCAGATTGGCTCATTCTACTCCTCATCAAATTCTACAGTTAGCATTCCCCAAAGGTAAATTTGCTGTACGAGCTTCCGTTTCCGAGATATTTGACAAAAACCGTACAGATATGAAAAATGATGTGGTTCAAACGGCTATAACTTTTAAATCGAAAGTCGTAGAGCCTCGCAGATTGGCTCATTCTACTCCTCATCAAATTCTACAGTTAGCATTCCCCAAAGGTAAATTTGCTGTACGAGCTTCCGTTTCCGAGATATTTGACAAAAACCGTACAGATTTGAAAAATGATGTGTCAAATGTCCTTGAAATCGGACAAAAACCGTACAGATATGAAAAATGATGTGGTTCAATCGGCTACATTTTGAATCGAAAGTCGTAGAGCCTCGCAGATGGGCTCATTCTACTCCTCATCAAATTCTACAGTTAGCATTCCCCAAAGGTAAATTTGCTGTACGAGCTTCCGTTTCCGAGATATTTGACAAAAACCGTACAGATTTGAAAAATGATGTGTCAAATGTCCTTGAAATCGGACAAAAACCGTACAGATATGAGAAATTATGTGGTTCAAACGGCTACATTTTGAATCGAAAGTCGTAGAGCCTCGCAGATGGGCTCATTCTACTCCTCATCAAATTCTACAGTTAGCATTCCCCTATGCAGGTAAATTTGCTGTACGAGCTTCCGTTTCCGAGATATTTGACAAAAACCGTACAGATATGAAAAATGATGTGGTTTAAACGGCTATAACTTTTGAATTGAAAGTCGTAGAGCCTCGCAGATGGGCTCATTCTACTCCTCATCAAATTCTACAGTTAGCATTCCCCTATGCAGGTAAATTTGCTGTACGAGCTTCCGTTTCCGAGATATTTGACAAAAACCGTACAGATTTGAAAAATGATGTGTCAAATGTCCTTGAAATCGGACAAAAACCGTACAGATATGAAAAATTATGTGGTTCAATCGGCTACATTTTGAATCGAAAGTCGTAGAGCCTCGCAGATGGGCTCATTCTACTCCTCATCAAATTCTACAGTTAGCATTCCCCTATGCAGGTAAATTTGCTGTACGAGCTTCCGTTTCCGAGATATTTGACAAAAACCGTACAGATATGAAAAATGATGTGGTTCAAAAGGCTATAACTTTTGAATTGAAAGTCGTAGAGCCTCGCAGATGGGCTCATTCTACTCCTCATCAAATTCTACAGTTAGCATTCCCCTATGCAGGTAAATTTGCTGTACGAGCTTCCGTTTCCGAGATATTTGACAAAAACCGTACAGATTTGAAAAATGATGTGTCAAATGTCCTTGAAATCGGACAAAAACCATACAGATATGAAAAATGATGTGGTTCAATCGGCTACATTTTGAATCGAAAGTCGTAGAGCCTCGCAGATGGGCTCATTCTACTCCTCATCAAATTCTACAGTTAGCATTCCCCAAAGGTAAATTTGCTGTACGAGCTTCCGTTTCCGAGATATTTGACAAAAACCGTACAGATTTGAAAAATGATGTGTCAAATGTCCTTGAAATCGGACAAAAAACGTACAGATATGAAAAATTATGTGGTTCAATCGGCTACATTTTGAATCGAAAGTCGTAGAGCCTCGCAGATGGGCTCATTCGATTCCTCATCAAATTCTACAGTTAGCATTCCCCAAAGGTAAATTTGCTGTACGAGCTTCCGTTTCCGAGATATTTGACAAAAAACGTACAGATATGAAAAATTATTTGGTTCAATCGGCTACATTTTGAATCGAAAGTCGTAGAGCCTCGCAGATGGGCTCATTCGATTCCTCATCAAATTCTACAGTTAGCATTCCCCGAAGGTAAATTTGCTGTACGAGCTTCCGTTTCCGAGATATTTGACAAAAACCGTACAGATATGAAAAATTATGTGGTTCAAACGGCTATAACTTTTGAATCGAAAGTCGTAGAGCCTCGCAGATTGGCTCATTCTACTCCTCATCAAATTTTACAGTTAGCATTCCCCAAAGGTAAATTTGCTGTACGAGCTTCCGTTTCCGAGATATTTGACAAAAACCGTACAGATATGAAAAATGATGTGGTTCAAACGGCTATAACTTTTAAATCGAAAGTCGTAGAGCCTCGCAGATTGGCTCATTCTACTCCTCATCAAATTCTACAGTTAGCATTCCCCAAAGGTAAATTTGCTGTACGAGCTTCCGTTTCCGAGATATTTGACAAAAACCGTACAGATTTGAAAAATGATGTGTCAAATGTCCTTGAAATCGGACAAAAACCGTACAGATATGAAAAATGATGTGGTTCAATCGGCTACATTTTGAATCGAAAGTCGTAGAGCCTCGCAGATGGGCTCATTCTACTCCTCATCAAATTCTACAGTTAGCATTCCCCAAAGGTAAATTTGCTGTACGAGCTTCCGTTTCCGAGATATTTGACAAAAACCGTACAGATTTGAAAAATGATGTGTCAAATGTCCTTGAAATCGGACAAAAAACGTACAGATATGAAAAATTATGTGGTTCAATCGGCTACATTTTGAATCGAAAGTCGTAGAGCCTCGCAGATGGGCTCATTCGATTCCTCATCAAATTCTACAGTTAGCATTCCCCGAAGGTAAATTTGCTGTACGAGCTTCCGTTTCCGAGATATTTGACAAAAACCGTACAGATATGAAAAATTATGTGGTTCAAACGGCTATAACTTTTGAATCGAAAGTCGTAGAGCCTCGCAGATGGGCTCATTCTACTCCTCATCAAATTCTACAGTTAGCATTCCCCGAAGGTAAATTTGCTGTACGAGCTTCCGTTTCCGAGATATTTGACAAAAACCGTACAGATTTGAAAAATGATGTGTCAAATGTCCTTGAAATCGGACAAAAACCGTACAGATATGAAAAATTATGTGGTTCAATCGGCTACATTTTGAATCGAAAGTCGTAGAGCCTCGCAGATGGGCTCATTCGATTCCTCATCAAATTCTACCGTTAGCATTCCCCGAAGGTAAATTTGCTGTACGAGCTTCCGTTTCCGAGATATTTGACAAAAACCGTACAGATATGAAAAATGATGTGGTTCAAACGGCTATAACTTTTAAATCGAAAGTCGTAGAGCCTCGCAGATTGGCTCATTCTACTCCTCATCAAATTCTACAGTTAGCATTCCCCAAAGGTAAATTTGCTGTACGAGCTTCCGTTTCTGAGATATTTGACAAAAACCGTACAGATTTGAAAAATGATGTGTCAAATGTCCTTGAAATCGGACAAAAACCGTACAGATATGAAAAATGATGTGGTTCAATCGGCTACATTTTGAATCGAAAGTCGTAGAGCCTCGCAGATGGGCTCATTCTACTCCTCATCAAATTCTACAGTTAGCATTCCCCAAAGGTAAATTTGCTGTACGAGCTTCCGTTTCCGAGATATTTGACAAAAACCGTACAGATTTGAAAAATGATGTGTCAAATGTCCTTGAAATCGGACAAAAAACGTACAGATATGAAAAATTATGTGGTTCAATCGGCTACATTTTGAATCGAAAGTCGTAGAGCCTCGCAGATGGGCTCATTCGATTCCTCATCAAATTCTACAGTTAGCATTCCCCGAAGGTAAATTTGCTGTACGAGCTTCCGTTTCCGAGATATTTGACAAAAACCGTACAGATTTGAAAAATGATGTGTCAAATGTCCTTGAAATCGGACAAAAACCGTACAGATATGAAAAATTATGTGGTTCAAACGGCTATAACTTTTGAATCGAAAGTCGTAGAGCCTCGCAGATGGGCTCATTCTACTCCTCATCAAATTCTACAGTTAGCATTCCCCGAAGGTAAATTTGCTGTACGAGCTTCCGTTTCCGAGATATTTGACAAAAACCGTACAGATATGAAAAATGATGTGGTTCAAACGGCTATAACTTTTGAATCGAAAGTCGTAGAGCCTCGCAGATTGGCTCATTCTACTCCTCATCAAATTTTACAGTTAGCATTCCCCAAAGGTAAATTTGCTGTACGAGCTTCCGTTTCCGAGATATTTGACAAAAACCGTACAGATATGAAAAATGATGTGGTTCAAACGGCTATAACTTTTAAATCGAAAGTCGTAGAGCCTCGCAGATTGGCTCATTCTACTCCTCATCAAATTCTACAGTTAGCATTCCCCAAAGGTAAATTTGCTGTACGAGCTTCCGTTTCCGAGATATTTGACAAAAACCGTACAGATTTGAAAAATGATGTGTCAAATGTCCTTGAAATCGGACAAAAACCGTACAGATATGAAAAATGATGTGGTTCAATCGGCTACATTTTGAATCGAAAGTCGTAGAGCCTCGCAGATGGGCTCATTCTACTCCTCATCAAATTCTACAGTTAGCATTCCCCAAAGGTAAATTTGCTGTACGAGCTTCCGTTTCCGAGATATTTGACAAAAACCGTACAGATTTGAAAAATGATGTGTCAAATGTCCTTGAAATCGGACAAAAAACGTACAGATATGAAAAATTATGTGGTTCAATCGGCTACATTTTGAATCGAAAGTCGTAGAGCCTCGCAGATGGGCTCATTCGATTCCTCATCAAATTCTACAGTTAGCATTCCCCGAAGGTAAATTTGCTGTACGAGCTTCCGTTTCCGAGATATTTGACAAAAACCGTACAGATATGAAAAATTATGTGGTTCAAACGGCTATAACTTTTGAATCGAAAGTCGTAGAGCCTCGCAGATGGGCTCATTCTACTCCTCATCAAATTCTACAGTTAGCATTCCCCGAAGGTAAATTTGCTGTACGAGCTTCCGTTTCCGAGATATTTGACAAAAACCGTACAGATATGAAAAATGATGTGGTTCAAACGGCTATAACTTTTGAATCGAAAGTCGTAGAGCCTCGCAGATTGGCTCATTCTACTCCTCATCAAATTTTACAGTTAGCATTCCCCAAAGGTAAATTTGCTGTACGAGCTTCCGTTTCCGAGATATTTGACAAAAACCGTACAGATTTGAAAAATGATGTGTCAAATGTCCTTGAAATCGGACAAAAACCGTACAGATATGAAAAATTATGTGGTTCAATCGGCTACATTTTGAATCGAAAGTCGTAGAGCCTCGCAGATGGGCTCATTCGATTCCTCATCAAATTCTACCGTTAGCATTCCCCGAAGGTAAATTTGCTGTACGAGCTTCCGTTTCCGAGATATTTGACAAAAACCGTACAGATATGAAAAATGATGTGGTTCAAACGGCTATAACTTTTAAATCGAAAGTCGTAGAGCCTCGCAGATTGGCTCATTCTACTCCTCATCAAATTCTACAGTTAGCATTCCCCAAAGGTAAATTTGCTGTACGAGCTTCCGTTTCCGAGATATTTGACAAAAACCGTACAGATTTGAAAAATGATGTGTCAAATGTCCTTGAAATCGGACAAAAAACGTACAGATATGAAAAATTATGTGGTTCAATCGGCTACATTTTGAATCGAAAGTCGTAGAGCCTCGCAGATGGGCTCATTCTACTCCTCATCAAATTCTACAGTTAGCATTCCCCAAAGGTAAATTTGCTGTACGAGCTTCCGTTTCCGAGATATTTGACAAAAACCGTACAGATTTGAAAAATGATGTGTCAAATGTCCTTGAAATCGGACAAAAAACGTACAGATATGAAAAATTATGTGGTTCAATCGGCTACATTTTGAATCGAAAGTCGTAGAGCCTCGCAGATGGGCTCATTCGATTCCTCATCAAATTCTACAGTTAGCATTCCCCGAAGGTAAATTTGCTGTACGAGCTTCCGTTTCCGAGATATTTGACAAAAACCGTACAGATTTGAAAAATGATGTGTCAAATGTCCTTGAAATCGGACAAAAACCGTACAGATATGAAAAATTATGTGGTTCAATCGGCTACATTTTGAATCGAAAGTCGTAGAGCCTCGCAGATGGGCACATTCGATTCCTCATCAAATTCTACAGTTAGCATTCCCCGAAGGTAAATTTGCTGTACGAGCTTCCGTTTCCGAGATATTTGACAAAAACCGTACAGATTTGAAAAATGATGTGTCAAATGTCCTTGAAATCGGACAAAAACCGTACAGATATGAAAAATTATGTGGTTCAATCGGCTACATTTTGAATCGAAAGTCGTAGAGCCTCGCAGATGGGCTCATTCGATTCCTCATCAAATTCTACAGTTAGCATTCCCCGAAGGTAAATTTGCTGTACGAGCTTCCGTTTCCGAGATATTTGACAAAAACCGTACAGATATGAAAAATGATGTGGTTCAAACGGCTATAACTTTTAAATCGAAAGTCGTAGAGCCTCGCAGATTGGCTCATTCTACTCCTCATCAAATTCTACAGTTAGCATTCCCCAAAGGTAAATTTGCTGTACGAGCTTCCGTTTCCGAGATATTTGACAAAAACCGTACAGATTTGAAAAATGATGTGTCAAATGTCCTTGAAATCGGACAAAAACCGTACAGATATGAAAAATGATGTGGTTCAATCGGCTACATTTTGAATCGAAAGTCGTAGAGCCTCGCAGATGGGCTCATTCTACTCCTCATCAAATTCTACAGTTAGCATTCCCCAAAGGTAAATTTGCTGTACGAGCTTCCGTTTCCGAGATATTTGACAAAAACCGTACAGATTTGAAAAATGATGTGTCAAATGTCCTTGAAATCGGACAAAAACCGTACAGATATGAAAAATTATGTGGTTCAATCGGCTACATTTTGAATCGAAAGTCGTAGAGCCTCGCAGATGGGCTCATTCGATTCCTCATCAAATTCTACAGTTAGCATTCCCCGAAGGTAAATTTGCTGTACGAGCTTCCGTTTCCGAGATATTTGACAAAAACCGTACAGATTTGAAAAATGATGTGTCAAATGTCCTTGAAATCGGACAAAAACCGTACAGATATGAAAAATTATGTGGTTCAAACGGCTATAAATTTTGAATCGAAAGTCGTAGAGCCTCGCAGATGGGCTCATTCTACTCCTCATCAAATTCTACAGTTAGCATTCCCCAAAGGTAAATTTGCTGTACGAGCTTCCGTTTCCGAGATATTTGACAAAAAACGTACAGATTTGAAAAATGATGTGTCAAATGTCCTTGAAATCGGACAAAAACCGTACAGATATGAAAAATTATGTGGTTCAATCGGCTACATTTTGAATCGAAAGTCGTAGAGCCTCGCAGATGGGCTCATTCGATTCCTCATCAAATTCTACAGTTAGCATTCCCCAAAGGTAAATTTGCTGTACGAGCTTCCGTTTCTGAGATATTTGACAAAAACCGTACAGATTTGAAAAATGATGTGTCAAATGTCCTTGAAATCGGACAAAAACCGTACAGATATGAAAAATTATGTGGTTCAATCGGCTACATTTTGAATCGAAAGTCGTAGAGCCTCGCAGATGGGCTCATTCGATTCCTCATCAAATTCTACAGTTAGCATTCCCTGAAGGTAAATTTGCTGTACGAGCTTCCGTTTCCGAGATATTTGACAAAAACCGTACAGATATGAAAAATGATGTGGTTCAAACGGCTATAACTTTTAAATCGAAAGTCGTAGAGCCTCGCAGATTGGCTCATTCTACTCCTCATCAAATTCTACAGTTAGCATTCCCCAAAGGTAAATTTGCTGTACGAGCTTCCGTTTCCGAGATATTTGACAAAAACCGTACAGATTTGAAAAATGATGTGTCAAATGTCCTTGAAATCGGACAAAAACCGTACAGATATGAAAAATGATGTGGTTCAATCGGCTACATTTTGAATCGAAAGTCGTAGAGCCTCGCAGATGGGCTCATTCTACTCCTCATCAAATTCTACAGTTAGCATTCCCCAAAGGTAAATTTGCTGTACGAGCTTCCGTTTCCGAGATATTTGACAAAAACCGTACAGATTTGAAAAATGATGTGTCAAATGTCCTTGAAATCGGACAAAAAACGTACAGATATGAAAAATTATGTGGTTCAATCGGCTACATTTTGAATCGAAAGTCGTAGAGCCTCGCAGATGGGCTCATTCGATTCCTCATCAAATTCTACAGTTAGCATTCCCCAAAGGTAAATTTGCTGTACGAGCTTCCGTTTCCGAGATATTTGACAAAAACCGTACAGATATGAAAAATGATGTGGTTCAATCGGCTACATTTTGAATCGAAAGTCGTAGAGCCTCGCAGATGGGCTCATTCGATTCCTCATCAAATTCTACAGTTAGCATTCCCCGAAGGTAAATTTGCTGTACGAGCTTCCGTTTCCGAGATATTTGACAAAAACCGTACAGATATGAAAAATTATGTGGTTCAAACGGCTATAACTTTTGAATCGAAAGTCGTAGAGCCTCGCAGATTGGCTCATTCTACTCCTCATCAAATTCTACAGTTAGCATTCCCCAAAGGTAAATTTGCTGTACGAGCTTCCGTTTCCGAGATATTTGACAAAAACCGTACAGATTTGAAAAATGATGTGTCAAATGTCCTTGAAATCGGACAAAAACCATACAGATATGAAAAATTATGTGGTTCAATCGGCTACATTTTGAATCGAAAGTCGTAGAGCCTCGCAGAGGGGCTCATTCGATTCCTCATCAAATTCTACAGTTAGCATTCCCCA
This sequence comes from Borostomias antarcticus, assembly GCF_949987555.1. Classification (NCBI taxonomy): domain Eukaryota; kingdom Metazoa; phylum Chordata; class Actinopteri; order Stomiiformes; family Stomiidae; genus Borostomias; species Borostomias antarcticus. Next base: position 2,094,915 of record NW_028176821.1, read on the forward strand.
AAGGTACATTTGCTGTACGAGCTTCCGTTTCTGAGATATTTGACAAAAACCGTACAGATTTGAAAAATGATGTGTCAAATGTCCTTGAAATCGGACAAAAACCGTACAGATATGAAAAATTATGTGGTTCAAACGGCTATAACTTTTAAATCGAAAGTCGTAGAGCCTCGCAGATTGGCTCATTCTACTCCTCATCAAATTCTACAGTTAGCATTCCCCAAAGGTAAATTTGCTGTACGAGCTTCCGTTTCCGAGATATTTGACAAAAACCGTACAGATTTGAAAAATGATGTGACAAATGTCCTTGAAATCGGACAAAAACCGTACAGATATGAAAAATGATGTGGTTCAATCGGCTACATTTTGAATCGAAAGTCGTAGAGCCTCGCAGATGGGCTCATTCTACTCCTCATCAAATTCTACAGTTAGCATTCCCCAAAGGTAAATTTGCTGTACGAGCTTCCGTTTCCGAGATATTTGACAAAAACCGTACAGATTTGAAAAATGATGTGTCAAATGTCCTTGAAATCGGACAAAAAACGTACAGATATGAAAAATTATGTGGTTCAATCGGCTACATTTTGAATCGAAAGTCGTAGAGCCTCGCAGATGGGCTCATTCGATTCCTCATCAAATTCTACAGTTAGCATTCCCCGAAGGTAAATTTGCTGTACGAGCTTCCGTTTCCGAGATATTTGACAAAAACCGTACAGATTTGAAAAATGATGTGTCAAATGTCCTTGAAATCGGACAAAAACCGTACAGATATGAAAAATTATGTGGTTCAATCGGCTACATTTTGAATCGAAAGTCGTAGAGCCTCGCAGATGGGCTCATTCGATTCCTCATCAAATTCTACAGTTAGCATTCCCCGAAGGTAAATTTGCTGTACGAGCTTCCGTTTCCGAGATATTTGACAAAAACCGTACAGATTTGAAAAATGATGTGTCAAATGTCCTTGAAATCGGACAAAAACCGTACAGATATGAAAAATTATGTGGTTCAATCGGCTACATTTTGAATCGAAAGTCGTAGAGCCTCGCAGATGGGCTCATTCGATTCCTCATCAAATTCTACAGTTAGCATTCCCCGAAGGTAAATTTGCTGTACGAGCTTCCGTTTCCGAGATATTTGACAAAAACCGTACAGATTTGAAAAATGATGTGTCAAATGTCCTTGAAATCGGACAAAAACCGTACAGATATGAAAAATTATGTGGTTCAAACGGCTATAAATTTTGAATCGAAAGTCGTAGAGCCTCGCAGATGGGCTCATTCTACTCCTCATCAAATTCTACAGTTAGCATTCCCCAAAGGTAAATTTGCTGTACGAGCTTCCGTTTCCGAGATATTTGACAAAAAACGTACAGATTTGAAAAATGATGTGTCAAATGTCCTTGAAATCGGACAAAAACCGTACAGATATGAAAAATTATGTGGTTCAATCGGCTACATTTTGAATCGAAAGTCGTAGAGCCTCGCAGATGGGCTCATTCGATTCCTCATCAAATTCTACAGTTAGCATTCCCCAAAGGTAAATTTGCTGTACGAGCTTCCGTTTCTGAGATATTTGACAAAAACCGTACAGATTTGAAAAATGATGTGTCAAATGTCCTTGAAATCGGACAAAAACCGTACAGATATGAAAAATTATGTGGTTCAATCGGATACATTTTGAATCGAAAGTCGTAGAGCCTCGCAGATGGGCTCATTCGATTCCTCATCAAATTCTACAGTTAGCATTCCCTGAAGGTAAATTTGCTGTACGAGCTTCCGTTTCCGAGATATTTGACAAAAACCGTACAGATATGAAAAATGATGTGGTTCAAACGGCTATAACTTTTAAATCGAAAGTCGTAGAGCCTCGCAGATTGGCTCATTCTACTCCTCATCAAATTCTACAGTTAGCATTCCCCAAAGGTAAATTTGCTGTACGAGCTTCCGTTTCCGAGATATTTGACAAAAACCGTACAGATTTGAAAAATTATGTGTCAAATGTCCTTGAAATCGGACAAAAACCGTACAGATATGAAAAATGATGTGGTTCAATCGGCTACATTTTGAATCGAAAGTCGTAGAGCCTCGCAGATGGGCTCATTCTACTCCTCATCAAATTCTACAGTTAGCATTCCCCAAAGGTAAATTTGCTGTACGAGCTTCCGTTTCCGAGATATTTGACAAAAACCGTACAGATTTGAAAAATGATGTGTCAAATGTCCTTGAAATCGGACAAAAAACGTACAGATATGAAAAATTATGTGGTTCAATCGGCTACATTTTGAATCGAAAGTCGTAGAGCCTCGCAGATGGGCTCATTCGATTCCTCATCAAATTCTACAGTTAGCATTCCCCAAAGGTAAATTTGCTGTACGAGCTTCCGTTTCCGAGATATTTGACAAAAACCGTACAGATATGAAAAATTATTTGGTTCAATCGGCTACATTTTGAATCGAAAGTCGTAGAGCCTCGCAGAGGGGCTCATTCGATTCCTCATCAAATTCTACAGTTAGCATTCCCCAAAGGTACATTTGCTGTACGAGCTTCCGTTTCTGAGATATTTGACAAAAACCGTACAGATTTGAAAAATGATGTGTCAAATGTCCTTGAAATCGGACAAAAACCGTACAGATATGAAAAATTATGTGGTTCAATCGGCTACATTTTGAATCGAAAGTCGTAGAGCCTCGCAGATGGGCTCATTCGATTCCTCATCAAATTCTACAGTTAGCATTCCCCAAAGGTACATTTGCTGTACGAGCTTCCGTTTCTGAGATATTTGACAAAAAACGTACAGATTTGAAAAATGATGTGTCAAATGTCCTTGAAATCGGACAAAAAACGTACAGATATGAAAAATTATGTGGTTCAATCGGCTACATTTTGAATCGAAAGTCGTAGAGCCTCGCAGATGGGCTCATTCGATTCCTCATCAAATTCTACAGTTAGCATTCCCCGAAGGTAAATTTGCTGTACGAGCTTCCGTTTCCGAGATATTTGACAAAAACCGTACAGATATGAAAAATTATGTGGTTCAAACGGCTATAACTTTTGAATCGAAAGTCGTAGAGCCTCGCAGATTGGCTCATTCTACTCCTCATCAAATTCTACAGTTAGCATTCCCCAAAGGTAAATTTGCTGTACGAGCTTCCGTTTCCGAGATATTTGACAAAAACCGTACAGATTTGAAAAATGATGTGTCAAATGTCCTTGAAATCGGACAAAAACCATACAGATATGAAAAATTATGTGGTTCAATCGGCTACATTTTGAATCGAAAGTCGTAGAGCCTCGCAGAGGGGCTCATTCGATTCCTCATCAAATTCTACAGTTAGCATTCCCCAAAGGTACATTTGCTGTACGAGCTTCCGTTTCTGAGATATTTGACAAAAAACGTACAGATTTGAAAAATGATGTGTCAAATGTCCTTGAAATCGGACAAAAAACGTACAGATATGAAAAATTATGTGGTTCAATCGGCTACATTTTGAATCGAAAGTCGTAGAGCCTCGCAGATGGGCTCATTCGATTCCTCATCAAATTCTACAGTTAGCATTCCCCAAAGGTAAATTTGCTGTACGAGCTTCCGTTTCCGAGATATTTGACAAAAACCGTACAGATATGAAAAATGATGTGGTTCAAACGGCTATAACTTTTAAATCGAAAGTCGTAGAGCCTCGCAGATTGGCTCATTCTACTCCTCATCAAATTCTACAGTTAGCATTCCCCAAAGGTAAATTTGCTGTACGAGCTTCCGTTTCCGAGATATTTGACAAAAACCGTACAGATTTGAAAAATGATGTGTCAAATGTCCTTGAAATCGGACAAAAACCGTACAGATATGAAAAATGATGTGGTTCAATCGGCTACATTTTGAATCGAAAGTCGTAGAGCCTCGCAGATGGGCTCATTCTACTCCTCATCAAATTCTACAGTTAGCATTCCCCAAAGGTAAATTTGCTGTACGAGCTTCCGTTTCCGAGATATTTGACAAAAACCGTACAGATTTGAAAAATGATGTGTCAAATGTCCTTGAAATCGGACAAAAAACGTACAGATATGAAAAATTATGTGGTTCAATCGGCTACATTTTGAATCGAAAGTCGTAGAGCCTCGCAGATGGGCTCATTCGATTCCTCATCAAATTCTACAGTTAGCATTCCCCGAAGGTAAATTTGCTGTACGAGCTTCCGTTTCCGAGATATTTGACAAAAACCGTACAGATTTGAAAAATGATGTGTCAAATGTCCTTGAAATCGGACAAAAACCGTACAGATATGAAAAATTATGTGGTTCAATCGGCTACATTTTGAATCGAAAGTCGTAGAGCCTCGCAGATGGGCTCATTCGATTCCTCATCAAATTCTACAGTTAGCATTCCCCGAAGGTAAATTTGCTGTACGAGCTTCCGTTTCCGAGATATTTGACAAAAACCGTACAGATTTGAAAAATGATGTGTCAAATGTCCTTGAAATCGGACAAAAACCGTACAGATATGAAAAATTATGTGGTTCAAACGGCTATAAATTTTGAATCGAAAGTCGTAGAGCCTCGCAGATGGGCTCATTCTACTCCTCATCAAATTCTACAGTTAGCATTCCCCAAAGGTAAATTTGCTGTACGAGCTTCCGTTTCCGAGATATTTGACAAAAAACGTACAGATTTGAAAAATGATGTGTCAAATGTCCTTGAAATCGGACAAAAACCGTACAGATATGAAAAATTATGTGGTTCAATCGGCTACATTTTGAATCGAAAGTCGTAGAGCCTCGCAGATGGGCTCATTCGATTCCTCATCAAATTCTACAGTTAGCATTCCCTGAAGGTAAATTTGCTGTACGAGCTTCCGTTTCCAAGATATTTGACAAAAACCGTACAGATATGAAAAATGATGTGGTTCAAACGGCTATAACTTTTAAATCGAAAGTCGTAGAGCCTCGCAGATTGGCTCATTCTACTCCTCATCAAATTCTACAGTTAGCATTCCCCAAAGGTAAATTTGCTGTACGAGCTTCCGTTTCCGAGATATTTGACAAAAAACGTACAGATTTGAAAAATGATGTGTCAAATGTCCTTGAAATCGGACAAAAACCGTACAGATATGAAAAATTATGTGGTTCAATCGGCTACATTTTGAATCGAAAGTCGTAGAGCCTCGCAGATGGGCTCATTCGATTCCTCATCAAATTCTACAGTTAGCATTCCCTGAAGGTAAATTTGCTGTACGAGCTTCCGTTTCCAAGATATTTGACAAAAACCGTACAGATATGAAAAATGATGTGGTTCAAACGGCTATAACTTTTAAATCGAAAGTCGTAGAGCCTCGCAGATTGGCTCATTCTACTCCTCATCAAATTCTACAGTTAGCATTCCCCAAAGGTAAATTTGCTGTACGAGCTTCCGTTTCCGAGATATTTGACAAAAACCGTACAGATTTGAAAAATGATGTGTCAAATGTCCTTGAAATCGGACAAAAACCGTACAGATATGAAAAATTATGTGGTTCAATCGGCTACATTTTGAATCGAAAGTCGTAGAGCCTCGCAGATGGGCTCATTCGATTCCTCATCAAATTCTACAGTTAGCATTCCCTGAAGGTAAATTTGCTGTACGAGCTTCCGTTTCCAAGATATTTGACAAAAACCGTACAGATATGAAAAATGATGTGGTTCAAACGGCTATAACTTTTAAATCGAAAGTCGTAGAGCCTCGCAGATTGGCTCATTCTACTCCTCATCAAATTCTACAGTTAGCATTCCCCGAAGGTAAATTTGCTGTACGAGCTTCCGTTTCCGAGATATTTGACAAAAACCGTACAGATTTGAAAAATGATGTGTCAAATGTCCTTGAAATCGGACAAAAACCGTACAGATATGAAAAATTATGTGGTTCAATCGGCTACATTTTGAATCGAAAGTCGTAGAGCCTCGCAGATGGGCTCATTCGATTCCTCATCAAATTCTACAGTTAGCATTCCCCGAAGGTAAATTTGCTGTACGAGCTTCCGTTTCCGAGATATTTGACAAAAACCGTACAGATTTGAAAAATGATGTGTCAAATGTCCTTGAAATCGGACAAAAACCGTACAGATATGAAAAATTATGTGGTTCAAACGGCTATAAATTTTGAATCGAAAGTCGTAGAGCCTCGCAGATGGGCTCATTCTACTCCTCATCAAATTCTACAGTTAGCATTCCCCAAAGGTAAATTTGCTGTACGAGCTTCCGTTTCCGAGATATTTGACAAAAAACGTACAGATTTGAAAAATGATGTGTCAAATGTCCTTGAAATCGGACAAAAACCGTACAGATATGAAAAATTATGTGGTTCAATCGGCTACATTTTGAATCGAAAGTCGTAGAGCCTCGCAGATGGGCTCATTCGATTCCTCATCAAATTCTACAGTTAGCATTCCCCAAAGGTAAATTTGCTGTACGAGCTTCCGTTTCTGAGATATTTGACAAAAACCGTACAGATTTGAAAAATGATGTGTCAAATGTCCTTGAAATCGGACAAAAACCGTACAGATATGAAAAATTATGTGGTTCAATCGGATACATTTTGAATCGAAAGTCGTAGAGCCTCGCAGATGGGCTCATTCGATTCCTCATCAAATTCTACAGTTAGCATTCCCTGAAGGTAAATTTGCTGTACGAGCTTCCGTTTCCGAGATATTTGACAAAAACCGTACAGATATGAAAAATGATGTGGTTCAAACGGCTATAACTTTTAAATCGAAAGTCGTAGAGCCTCGCAGATTGGCTCATTCTACTCCTCATCAAATTCTACAGTTAGCATTCCCCAAAGGTAAATTTGCTGTACGAGCTTCCGTTTCCGAGATATTTGACAAAAACCGTACAGATTTGAAAAATTATGTGTCAAATGTCCTTGAAATCGGACAAAAACCGTACAGATATGAAAAATGATGTGGTTCAATCGGCTACATTTTGAATCGAAAGTCGTAGAGCCTCGCAGATGGGCTCATTCTACTCCTCATCAAATTCTACAGTTAGCATTCCCCAAAGGTAAATTTGCTGTACGAGCTTCCGTTTCCGAGATATTTGACAAAAACCGTACAGATTTGAAAAATGATGTGTCAAATGTCCTTGAAATCGGACAAAAAACGTACAGATATGAAAAATTATGTGGTTCAATCGGCTACATTTTGAATCGAAAGTCGTAGAGCCTCGCAGATGGGCTCATTCGATTCCTCATCAAATTCTACAGTTAGCATTCCCCAAAGGTAAATTTGCTGTACGAGCTTCCGTTTCCGAGATATTTGACAAAAACCGTACAGATATGAAAAATTATTTGGTTCAATCGGCTACATTTTGAATCGAAAGTCGTAGAGCCTCGCAGAGGGGCTCATTCGATTCCTCATCAAATTCTACAGTTAGCATTCCCCAAAGGTACATTTGCTGTACGAGCTTCCGTTTCTGAGATATTTGACAAAAACCGTACAGATTTGAAAAATGATGTGTCAAATGTCCTTGAAATCGGACAAAAACCGTACAGATATGAAAAATTATGTGGTTCAATCGGCTACATTTTGAATCGAAAGTCGTAGAGCCTCGCAGATGGGCTCATTCGATTCCTCATCAAATTCTACAGTTAGCATTCCCCAAAGGTACATTTGCTGTACGAGCTTCGGTTTCTGAGATATTTGACAAAAAACGTACAGATTTGAAAAATGATGTGTCAAATGTCCTTGAAATCGGACAAAAAACGTACAGATATGAAAAATTATGTGGTTCAATCGGCTACATTTTGAATCGAAAGTCGTAGAGCCTCGCAGATGGGCTCATTCGATTCCTCATCAAATTCTACAGTTAGCATTCCCCGAAGGTAAATTTGCTGTACGAGCTTCCGTTTCCGAGATATTTGACAAAAACCGTACAGATATGAAAAATTATGTGGTTCAAACGGCTATAACTTTTGAATCGAAAGTCGTAGAGCCTCGCAGATTGGCTCATTCTACTCCTCATCAAATTCTACAGTTAGCATTCCCCAAAGGTAAATTTGCTGTACGAGCTTCCGTTTCCGAGATATTTGACAAAAACCGTACAGATTTGAAAAATGATGTGTCAAATGTCCTTGAAATCGGACAAAAACCATACAGATATGAAAAATTATGTGGTTCAATCGGCTACATTTTGAATCGAAAGTCGTAGAGCCTCGCAGAGGGGCTCATTCGATTCCTCATCAAATTCTACAGTTAGCATTCCCCAAAGGTACATTTGCTGTACGAGCTTCCGTTTCTGAGATATTTGACAAAAAACGTACAGATTTGAAAAATGATGTGTCAAATGTCCTTGAAATCGGACAAAAAACGTACAGATATGAAAAATTATGTGGTTCAATCGGCTACATTTTGAATCGAAAGTCGTAGAGCCTCGCAGATGGGCTCATTCGATTCCTCATCAAATTCTACAGTTAGCATTCCCCAAAGGTAAATTTGCTGTACGAGCTTCCGTTTCCGAGATATTTGACAAAAACCGTACAGATATGAAAAATGATGTGGTTCAAACGGCTATAACTTTTAAATCGAAAGTCGTAGAGCCTCGCAGATTGGCTCATTCTACTCCTCATCAAATTCTACAGTTAGCATTCCCCAAAGGTAAATTTGCTGTACGAGCTTCCGTTTCCGAGATATTTGACAAAAACCGTACAGATTTGAAAAATGATGTGTCAAATGTCCTTGAAATCGGACAAAAACCGTACAGATATGAAAAATGATGTGGTTCAATCGGCTACATTTTGAATCGAAAGTCGTAGAGCCTCGCAGATGGGCTCATTCTACTCCTCATCAAATTCTACAGTTAGCATTCCCCAAAGGTAAATTTGCTGTACGAGCTTCCGTTTCCGAGATATTTGACAAAAACCGTACAGATTTGAAAAATGATGTGTCAAATGTCCTTGAAATCGGACAAAAAACGTACAGATATGAAAAATTATGTGGTTCAATCGGCTACATTTTGAATCGAAAGTCGTAGAGCCTCGCAGATGGGCTCATTCGATTCCTCATCAAATTCTACAGTTAGCATTCCCCGAAGGTAAATTTGCTGTACGAGCTTCCGTTTCCGAGATATTTGACAAAAACCGTACAGATTTGAAAAATGATGTGTCAAATGTCCTTGAAATCGGACAAAAACCATACAGATATGAAAAATTATGTGGTTCAATCGGCTACATTTTGAATCGAAAGTCGTAGAGCCTCGCAGAGGGGCTCATTCGATTCCTCATCAAATTCTACAGTTAGCATTCCCCAAAGGTACATTTGCTGTACGAGCTTCCGTTTCTGAGATATTTGACAAAAAACGTACAGATTTGAAAAATGATGTGTCAAATGTCCTTGAAATCGGACAAAAAACGTACAGATATGAAAAATTATGTGGTTCAATCGGCTACATTTTGAATCGAAAGTCGTAGAGCCTCGCAGATGGGCTCATTCGATTCCTCATCAAATTCTACAGTTAGCATTCCCCAAAGGTAAATTTGCTGTACGAGCTTCCGTTTCCGAGATATTTGACAAAAACCGTACAGATATGAAAAATGATGTGGTTCAAACGGCTATAACTTTTAAATCGAAAGTCGTAGAGCCTCGCAGATTGGCTCATTCTACTCCTCATCAAATTCTACAGTTAGCATTCCCCAAAGGTAAATTTGCTGTACGAGCTTCCGTTTCCGAGATATTTGACAAAAACCGTACAGATTTGAAAAATGATGTGTCAAATGTCCTTGAAATCGGACAAAAACCGTACAGATATGAAAAATGATGTGGTTCAATCGGCTACATTTTGAATCGAAAGTCGTAGAGCCTCGCAGATGGGCTCATTCTACTCCTCATCAAATTCTACAGTTAGCATTCCCCAAAGGTAAATTTGCTGTACGAGCTTCCGTTTCCGAGATATTTGACAAAAACCGTACAGATTTGAAAAATGATGTGTCAAATGTCCTTGAAATCGGACAAAAAACGTACAGATATGAAAAATTATGTGGTTCAATCGGCTACATTTTGAATCGAAAGTCGTAGAGCCTCGCAGATGGGCTCATTCGATTCCTCATCAAATTCTACAGTTAGCATTCCCCGAAGGTAAATTTGCTGTACGAGCTTCCGTTTCCGAGATATTTGACAAAAACCGTACAGATTTGAAAAATGATGTGTCAAATGTCCTTGAAATCGGACAAAAACCGTACAGATATGAAAAATTATGTGGTTCAATCGGCTACATTTTGAATCGAAAGTCGTAGAGCCTCGCAGATGGGCTCATTCGATTCCTCATCAAATTCTACAGTTAGCATTCCCCGAAGGTAAATTTGCTGTACGAGCTTCCGTTTCCGAGATATTTGACAAAAACCGTACAGATTTGAAAAATGATGTGTCAAATGTCCTTGAAATCGGACAAAAACCGTACAGATATGAAAAATTATGTGGTTCAATCGGCTACATTTTGAATCGAAAGTCGTAGAGCCTCGCAGATGGGCTCATTCGATTCCTCATCAAATTCTACAGTTAGCATTCCCCGAAGGTAAATTTGCTGTACGAGCTTCCGTTTCCGAGATATTTGACAAAAACCGTACAGATTTGAAAAATGATGTGTCAAATGTCCTTGAAATCGGACAAAAACCGTACAGATATGAAAAATTATGTGGTTCAAACGGCTATAAATTTTGAATCGAAAGTCGTAGAGCCTCGCAGATGGGCTCATTCTACTCCTCATCAAATTCTACAGTTAGCATTCCCCAAAGGTAAATTTGCTGTACGAGCTTCCGTTTCCGAGATATTTGACAAAAAACGTACAGATTTGAAAAATGATGTGTCAAATGTCCTTGAAATCGGACAAAAACCGTACAGATATGAAAAATTATGTGGTTCAATCGGCTACATTTTGAATCGAAAGTCGTAGAGCCTCGCAGATGGGCTCATTCGATTCCTCATCAAATTCTACAGTTAGCATTCCCTGAAGGTAAATTTGCTGTACGAGCTTCCGTTTCCAAGATATTTGACAAAAACCGTACAGATATGAAAAATGATGTGGTTCAAACGGCTATAACTTTTAAATCGAAAGTCGTAGAGCCTCGCAGATTGGCTCATTCTACTCCTCATCAAATTCTACAGTTAGCATTCCCCAAAGGTAAATTTGCTGTACGAGCTTCCGTTTCCGAGATATTTGACAAAAAACGTACAGATTTGAAAAATGATGTGTCAAATGTCCTTGAAATCGGACAAAAACCGTACAGATATGAAAAATTATGTGGTTCAATCGGCTACATTTTGAATCGAAAGTCGTAGAGCCTCGCAGATGGGCTCATTCGATTCCTCATCAAATTCTACAGTTAGCATTCCCTGAAGGTAAATTTGCTGTACGAGCTTCCGTTTCCAAGATATTTGACAAAAACCGTACAGATATGAAAAATGATGTGGTTCAAACGGCTATAACTTTTAAATCGAAAGTCGTAGAGCCTCGCAGATTGGCTCATTCTACTCCTCATCAAATTCTACAGTTAGCATTCCCCAAAGGTAAATTTGCTGTACGAGCTTCCGTTTCCGAGATATTTGACAAAAACCGTACAGATTTGAAAAATGATGTGTCAAATGTCCTTGAAATCGGACAAAAACCGTACAGATATGAAAAATGATGTGGTTCAATCGGCTACATTTTGAATCGAAAGTCGTAGAGCCTCGCAGATGGGCTCATTCTACTCCTCATCAAATTCTACAGTTAGCATTCCCCAAAGGTAAATTTGCTGTACGAGCTTCCGTTTCCGAGATATTTGACAAAAACCGTACAGATTTGAAAAATGATGTGTCAAATGTCCTTGAAATCGGACAAAAACCGTACAGATATGAAAAATTATGTGGTTCAATCGGCTACATTTTGAATCGAAAGTCGTAGAGCCTCGCAGATGGGCTCATTCGATTCCTCATCAAATTCTACAGTTAGCATTCCCCGAAGGTAAATTTGCTGTACGAGCTTCCGTTTCCGAGATATTTGACAAAAACCGTACAGATTTGAAAAATGATGTGTCAAATGTCCTTGAAATCGGACAAAAACCGTACAGATATGAAAAATTATGTGGTTCAATCGGCTACATTTTGAATCGAAAGTCGTAGAGCCTCGCAGATGGGCTCATTCGATTCCTCATCAAATTCTACAGTTAGCATTCCCCGAAGGTAAATTTGCTGTTCGAGCTTCCGTTTCCGAGATATTTGACAAAAACCGTACAGATTTGAAAAATGATGTGTCAAATGTCCTTGAAATCGGACAAAAAACGTACAGATATGAAAAATTATGTGGTTCAATCGGCTACATTTTGAATCGAAAGTCGTAGAGCCTCGCAGATGGGCTCATTCGATTCCTCATCAAATTCTACAGTTAGCATTCCCTGAAGGTAAATTTGCTGTACGAGCTTCCGTTTCCAAGATATTTGACAAAAACCGTACAGATATGAAAAATGATGTGGTTCAAACGGCTATAACTTTTAAATCGAAAGTCGTAGAGCCTCGCAGATTGGCTCATTCTACTCCTCATCAAATTCTACAGTTAGCATTCCCCAAAGGTAAATTTGCTGTACGAGCTTCCGTTTCCGAGATATTTGACAAAAAACGTACAGATTTGAAAAATGATGTGTCAAATGTCCTTGAAATCGGACAAAAACCGTACAGATATGAAAAATTATGTGGTTCAATCGGCTACATTTTGAATCGAAAGTCGTAGAGCCTCGCAGATGGGCTCATTCGATTCCTCATCAAATTCTACAGTTAGCATTCCCTGAAGGTAAATTTGCTGTACGAGCTTCCGTTTCCAAGATATTTGACAAAAACCGTACAGATATGAAAAATGATGTGGTTCAAACGGCTATAACTTTTAAATCGAAAGTCGTAGAGCCTCGCAGATTGGCTCATTCTACTCCTCATCAAATTCTACAGTTAGCATTCCCCAAAGGTAAATTTGCTGTACGAGCTTCCGTTTCCGAGATATTTGACAAAAACCGTACAGATTTGAAAAATGATGTGTCAAATGTCCTTGAAATCGGACAAAAACCGTACAGATATGAAAAATTATGTGGTTCAATCGGCTACATTTTGAATCGAAAGTCGTAGAGCCTCGCAGATGGGCTCATTCGATTCCTCATCAAATTCTACAGTTAGCATTCCCTGAAGGTAAATTTGCTGTACGAGCTTCCGTTTCCAAGATATTTGACAAAAACCGTACAGATATGAAAAATGATGTGGTTCAAACGGCTATAACTTTTAAATCGAAAGTCGTAGAGCCTCGCAGATTGGCTCATTCTACTCCTCATCAAATTCTACAGTTAGCATTCCCCAAAGGTAAATTTGCTGTACGAGCTTCCGTTTCCGAGATATTTGACAAAAACCGTACAGATTTGAAAAATGATGTGTCAAATGTCCTTGAAATCGGACAAAAACCGTACAGATATGAAAAATGATGTGGTTCAATCGGCTACATTTTGAATCGAAAGTCGTAGAGCCTCGCAGATGGGCTCATTCTACTCCTCATCAAATTCTACAGTTAGCATTCCCCAAAGGTAAATTTGCTGTACGAGCTTCCGTTTCCGAGATATTTGACAAAAACCGTACAGATTTGAAAAATGATGTGTCAAATGTCCTTGAAATCGGACAAAAACCGTACAGATATGAAAAATTATGTGGTTCAATCGGCTACATTTTGAATCGAAAGTCGTAGAGCCTCGCAGATGGGCTCATTCGATTCCTCATCAAATTCTACAGTTAGCATTCCCCAAAGGTACATTTGCTGTACGAGCTTCCGTTTCTGAGATATTTGACAAAAAACGTACAGATTTGAAAAATGATGTGTCAAATGTCCTTGAAATCGGACAAAAAACGTACAGATATGAAAAATTATGTGGTTCAATCGGCTACATTTTGAATCGAAAGTCGTAGAGCCTCGCAGATGGGCTCATTCGATTCCTCATCAAATTCTACAGTTAGCATTCCCCGAAGGTAAATTTGCTGTACGAGCTTCCGTTTCCGAGATATTTGACAAAAACCGTACAGATATGAAAAATTATGTGGTTCAAACGGCTATAACTTTTGAATCGAAAGTCGTAGAGCCTCGCAGATTGGCTCATTCTACTCCTCATCAAATTCTACAGTTAGCATTCCCCAAAGGTAAATTTGCTGTACGAGCTTCCGTTTCCGAGATATTTGACAAAAACCGTACAGATTTGAAAAATGATGTGTCAAATGTCCTTGAAATCGGACAAAAACCATACAGATATGAAAAATTATGTGGTTCAATCGGCTACATTTTGAATCGAAAGTCGTAGAGCCTCGCAGAGGGGCTCATTCGATTCCTCATCAAATTCTACAGTTAGCATTCCCCAAAGGTACATTTGCTGTACGAGCTTCCGTTTCTGAGATATTTGACAAAAACCGTACAGATTTGAAAAATGATGTGTCAAATGTCCTTGAAATCGGACAAAAACCGTACAGATATGAAAAATTATGTGGTTCAATCGGCTACATTTTGAATCGAAAGTCGTAGAGCCTCGCAGATGGGCTCATTCGATTCCTCATCAAATTCTACAGTTAGCATTCCCCGAAGGTAAATTTGCTGTACGAGCTTCCGTTTCCGAGATATTTGACAAAAACCGTACAGATATGAAAAATGATGTGGTTCAAACGGCTATAACTTTTAAATCGAAAGTCGTAGAGCCTCGCAGATTGGCTCATTCTACTCCTCATCAAATTCTACAGTTAGCATTCCCCAAAGGTAAATTTGCTGTACGAGCTTCCGTTTCCGAGATATTTGACAAAAACCGTACAGATTTGAAAAATGATGTGTCAAATGTCCTTGAAATCGGACAAAAACCGTACAGATATGAAAAATGATGTGGTTCAATCGGCTACATTTTGAATCGAAAGTCGTAGAGCCTCGCAGATGGGCTCATTCTACTCCTCATCAAATTCTACAGTTAGCATTCCCCAAAGGTAAATTTGCTGTACGAGCTTCCGTTTCCGAGATATTTGACAAAAACCGTACAGATTTGAAAAATGATGTGTCAAATGTCCTTGAAATCGGACAAAAAACGTACAGATATGAAAAATTATGTGGTTCAATCGGCTACATTTTGAATCGAAAGTCGTAGAGCCTCGCAGATGGGCTCATTCGATTCCTCATCAAATTCTACAGTTAGCATTCCCCGAAGGTAAATTTGCTGTACGAGCTTCCGTTTCCGAGATATTTGACAAAAACCGTACAGATATGAAAAATTATGTGGTTCAAACGGCTATAACTTTTGAATCGAAAGTCGTAGAGCCTCGCAGATTGGCTCATTCTACTCCTCATCAAATTCTACAGTTAGCATTCCCCAAAGGTAAATTTGCTGTACGAGCTTCCGTTTCCGAGATATTTGACAAAAACCGTACAGATTTGAAAAATGATGTGTCAAATGTCCTTGAAATCGGACAAAAACCATACAGATATGAAAAATTATGTGGTTCAATCGGCTACATTTTGAATCGAAAGTCGTAGAGCCTCGCAGAGGGGCTCATTCGATTCCTCATCAAATTCTACAGTTAGCATTCCCCAAAGGTACATTTGCTGTACGAGCTTCCGTTTCTGAGATATTTGACAAAAAACGTACAGATTTGAAAAATGATGTGTCAAATGTCCTTGAAATCGGACAAAAAACGTACAGATATGAAAAATTATGTGGTTCAATCGGCTACATTTTGAATCGAAAGTCGTAGAGCCTCGCAGATGGGCTCATTCGATTCCTCATCAAATTCTACAGTTAGCATTCCCCAAAGGTAAATTTGCTGTACGAGCTTCCGTTTCCGAGATATTTGACAAAAACCGTACAGATATGAAAAATGATGTGGTTCAAACGGCTATAACTTTTAAATCGAAAGTCGTAGAGCCTCGCAGATTGGCTCATTCTACTCCTCATCAAATTCTACAGTTAGCATTCCCCAAAGGTAAATTTGCTGTACGAGCTTCCGTTTCCGAGATATTTGACAAAAACCGTACAGATTTGAAAAATGATGTGTCAAATGTCCTTGAAATCGGACAAAAACCGTACAGATATGAAAAATGATGTGGTTCAATCGGCTACATTTTGAATCGAAAGTCGTAGAGCCTCGCAGATGGGCTCATTCTACTCCTCATCAAATTCTACAGTTAGCATTCCCCAAAGGTAAATTTGCTGTACGAGCTTCCGTTTCCGAGATATTTGACAAAAACCGTACAGATTTGAAAAATGATGTGTCAAATGTCCTTGAAATCGGACAAAAAACGTACAGATATGAAAAATTATGTGGTTCAATCGGCTACATTTTGAATCGAAAGTCGTAGAGCCTCGCAGATGGGCTCATTCGATTCCTCATCAAATTCTACAGTTAGCATTCCCCGAAGGTAAATTTGCTGTACGAGCTTCCGTTTCCGAGATATTTGACAAAAACCGTACAGATTTGAAAAATGATGTGTCAAATGTCCTTGAAATCGGACAAAAACCGTACAGATATGAAAAATTATGTGGTTCAATCGGCTACATTTTGAATCGAAAGTCGTAGAGCCTCGCAGATGGGCTCATTCGATTCCTCATCAAATTCTACAGTTAGCATTCCCCGAAGGTAAATTTGCTGTACGAGCTTCCGTTTCCGAGATATTTGACAAAAACCGTACAGATTTGAAAAATGATGTGTCAAATGTCCTTGAAATCGGACAAAAACCGTACAGATATGAAAAATTATGTGGTTCAATCGGCTACATTTTGAATCGAAAGTCGTAGAGCCTCGCAGATGGGCTCATTCGATTCCTCATCAAATTCTACAGTTAGCATTCCCCGAAGGTAAATTTGCTGTTCGAGCTTCCGTTTCCGAGATATTTGACAAAAACCGTACAGATTTGAAAAATGATGTGTCAAATGTCCTTGAAATCGGACAAAAACCGTACAGATATGAAAAATTATGTGGTTCAAACGGCTATAAATTTTGAATCGAAAGTCGTAGAGCCTCGCAGATGGGCTCATTCTACTCCTCATCAAATTCTACAGTTAGCATTCCCCAAAGGTAAATTTGCTGTACGAGCTTCCGTTTCCGAGATATTTGACAAAAAACGTACAGATTTGAAAAATGATGTGTCAAATGTCCTTGAAATCGGACAAAAACCGTACAGATATGAAAAATTATGTGGTTTAATCGGCTACATTTTGAATCGAAAGTCGTAGAGCCTCGCAGATGGGCTCATTCGATTCCTCATCAAATTCTACAGTTAGCATTCCCTGAAGGTAAATTTGCTGTACGAGCTTCCTTTTCCAAGATATTTGACAAAAACCGTACAGATATGAAAAATGATGTGGTTCAAACGGCTATAACTTTTAAATCGAAAGTCGTAGAGCCTCGCAGATTGGCTCATTCTACTCCTCATCAAATTCTACAGTTAGCATTCCCCAAAGGTAAATTTGCTGTACGAGCTTCCGTTTCCGAGATATTTGACAAAAACCGTACAGATTTGAAAAATGATGTGTCAAATGTCCTTGAAATCGGACAAAAACCGTACAGATATGAAAAATGATGTGGTTCAATCGGCTACATTTTGAATCGAAAGTCGTAGAGCCTCGCAGATGGGCTCATTCTACTCCTCATCAAATTCTACAGTTAGCATTCCCCAAAGGTAAATTTGCTGTACGAGCTTCCGTTTCCGAGATATTTGACAAAAACCGTACAGATTTGAAAAATGATGTGTCAAATGTCCTTGAAATCGGACAAAAACCGTACAGATATGAAAAATTATGTGGTTCAATCGGCTACATTTTGAATCGAAAGTCGTAGAGCCTCGCAGATGGGCTCATTCGATTCCTCATCAAATTCTACAGTTAGCATTCCCCAAAGGTACATTTGCTGTACGAGCTTCCGTTTCTGAGATATTTGACAAAAAACGTACAGATTTGAAAAATGATGTGTCAAATGTCCTTGAAATCGGACAAAAAACGTACAGATATGAAAAATTATGTGGTTCAATCGGCTACATTTTGAATCGAAAGTCGTAGAGCCTCGCAGATGGGCTCATTCGATTCCTCATCAAATTCTACAGTTAGCATTCCCCAAAGGTAAATTTGCTGTACGAGCTTCCGTTTCCGAGATATTTGACAAAAACCGTACAGATATGAAAAATGATGTGGTTCAAACGGCTATAACTTTTAAATCGAAAGTCGTAGAGCCTCGCAGATTGGCTCATTCTACTCCTCATCAAATTCTACAGTTAGCATTCCCCAAAGGTAAATTTGCTGTACGAGCTTCCGTTTCCGAGATATTTGACAAAAACCGTACAGATTTGAAAAATGATGTGTCAAATGTCCTTGAAATCGGACAAAAACCGTACAGATATGAAAAATGATGTGGTTCAATCGGCTACATTTTGAATCGAAAGTCGTAGAGCCTCGCAGATGGGCTCATTCTACTCCTCATCAAATTCTACAGTTAGCATTCCCCGAAGGTAAATTTGCTGTACGAGCTTCCGTTTCCGAGATATTTGACAAAAACCGTACAGATTTGAAAAATGATGTGTCAAATGTCCTTGAAATCGGACAAAAACCGTACAGATATGAAAAATTATGTGGTTCAATCGGCTACATTTTGAATCGAAAGTCGTAGAGCCTCGCAGATGGGCTCATTCGATTCCTCATCAAATTCTACAGTTAGCATTCCCCGAAGGTAAATTTGCTGTACGAGCTTCCGTTTCCGAGATATTTGACAAAAACCGTACAGATATGAAAAATTATGTGGTTCAAACGGCTATAACTTTTGAATCGAAAGTCGTAGAGCCTCGCAGATTGGCTCATTCTACTCCTCATCAAATTCTACAGTTAGCATTCCCCAAAGGTAAATTTGCTGTACGAGCTTCCGTTTCCGAGATATTTGACAAAAACCGTACAGATTTGAAAAATGATGTGTCAAATGTCCTTGAAATCGGACAAAAACCATACAGATATGAAAAATTATGTGGTTCAATCGGCTACATTTTGAATCGAAAGTCGTAGAGCCTCGCAGAGGGGCTCATTCGATTCCTCATCAAATTCTACAGTTAGCATTCCCCAAAGGTACATTTGCTGTACGAGCTTCCGTTTCCGAGATATTTGACAAAAAACGTACAGATTTGAAAAATGATGTGTCAAATGTCCTTGAAATCGGACAAAAACCGTACAGATATGAAAAATTATGTGGTTTAATCGGCTACATTTTGAATCGAAAGTCGTAGAGCCTCGCAGATGGGCTCATTCGATTCCTCATCAAATTCTACAGTTAGCATTCCCTGAAGGTAAATTTGCTGTACGAGCTTCCGTTTCCAAGATATTTGACAAAAACCGTACAGATATGAAAAATGATGTGGTTCAAACGGCTATAACTTTTAAATCGAAAGTCGTAGAGCCTCGCAGATTGGCTCATTCTACTCCTCATCAAATTCTACAGTTAGCATTCCCCAAAGGTAAATTTGCTGTACGAGCTTCCGTTTCCGAGATATTTGACAAAAACCGTACAGATTTGAAAAATGATGTGTCAAATGTCCTTGAAATCGGACAAAAACCGTACAGATATGAAAAATGATGTGGTTCAATCGGCTACATTTTGAATCGAAAGTCGTAGAGCCTCGCAGATGGGCTCATTCTACTCCTCATCAAATTCTACAGTTAGCATTCCCCAAAGGTAAATTTGCTGTACGAGCTTCCGTTTCCGAGATATTTGACAAAAACCGTACAGATTTGAAAAATGATGTGTCAAATGTCCTTGAAATCGGACAAAAACCGTACAGATATGAAAAATTATGTGGTTCAATCGGCTACATTTTGAATCGAAAGTCGTAGAGCCTCGCAGATGGGCTCATTCGATTCCTCATCAAATTCTACAGTTAGCATTCCCCAAAGGTACATTTGCTGTACGAGCTTCCGTTTCTGAGATATTTGACAAAAAACGTACAGATTTGAAAAATGATGTGTCAAATGTCCTTGAAATCGGACAAAAAACGTACAGATATGAAAAATTATGTGGTTCAATCGGCTACATTTTGAATCGAAAGTCGTAGAGCCTCGCAGATGGGCTCATTCGATTCCTCATCAAATTCTACAGTTAGCATTCCCCAAAGGTAAATTTGCTGTACGAGCTTCCGTTTCCGAGATATTTGACAAAAACCGTACAGATATGAAAAATGATGTGGTTCAAACGGCTATAACTTTTAAATCGAAAGTCGTAGAGCCTCGCAGATTGGCTCATTCTACTCCTCATCAAATTCTACAGTTAGCATTCCCCAAAGGTAAATTTGCTGTACGAGCTTCCGTTTCCGAGATATTTGACAAAAACCGTACAGATTTGAAAAATGATGTGTCAAATGTCCTTGAAATCGGACAAAAACCGTACAGATATGAAAAATGATGTGGTTCAATCGGCTACATTTTGAATCGAAAGTCGTAGAGCCTCGCAGATGGGCTCATTCTACTCCTCATCAAATTCTACAGTTAGCATTCCCCGAAGGTAAATTTGCTGTACGAGCTTCCGTTTCCGAGATATTTGACAAAAACCGTACAGATTTGAAAAATGATGTGTCAAATGTCCTTGAAATCGGACAAAAACCGTACAGATATGAAAAATTATGTGGTTCAATCGGCTACATTTTGAATCGAAAGTCGTAGAGCCTCGCAGATGGGCTCATTCGATTCCTCATCAAATTCTACAGTTAGCATTCCCCGAAGGTAAATTTGCTGTACGAGCTTCCGTTTCCGAGATATTTGACAAAAACCGTACAGATATGAAAAATTATGTGGTTCAAACGGCTATAACTTTTGAATCGAAAGTCGTAGAGCCTCGCAGATTGGCTCATTCTACTCCTCATCAAATTCTACAGTTAGCATTCCCCAAAGGTAAATTTGCTGTACGAGCTTCCGTTTCCGAGATATTTGACAAAAACCGTACAGATTTGAAAAATGATGTGTCAAATGTCCTTGAAATCGGACAAAAACCATACAGATATGAAAAATTATGTGGTTCAATCGGCTACATTTTGAATCGAAAGTCGTAGAGCCTCGCAGAGGGGCTCATTCGATTCCTCATCAAATTCTACAGTTAGCATTCCCCAAAGGTACATTTGCTGTACGAGCTTCCGTTTCTGAGATATTTGACAAAAAACGTACAGATTTGAAAAATGATGTGTCAAATGTCCTTGAAATCGGACAAAAAACGTACAGATATGAAAAATTATGTGGTTCAATCGGCTACATTTTGAATCGAAAGTCGTAGAGCCTCGCAGATGGGCTCATTCGATTCCTCATCAAATTCTACAGTTAGCATTCCCCAAAGGTAAATTTGCTGTACGAGCTTCCGTTTCCGAGATATTTGACAAAAACCGTACAGATATGAAAAATGATGTGGTTCAAACGGCTATAACTTTTAAATCGAAAGTCGTAGAGCCTCGCAGATTGGCTCATTCTACTCCTCATCAAATTCTACAGTTAGCATTCCCCAAAGGTAAATTTGCTGTACGAGCTTCCGTTTCCGAGATATTTGACAAAAACCGTACAGATTTGAAAAATGATGTGTCAAATGTCCTTGAAATCGGACAAAAACCGTACAGATATGAAAAATGATGTGGTTCAATCGGCTACATTTTGAATCGAAAGTCGTAGAGCCTCGCAGATGGGCTCATTCTACTCCTCATCAAATTCTACAGTTAGCATTCCCCAAAGGTAAATTTGCTGTACGAGCTTCCGTTTCCGAGATATTTGACAAAAAACGTACAGATTTGAAAAATGATGTGTCAAATGTCCTTGAAATCGGACAAAAAACGTACAGATATGAAAAATTATGTGGTTCAATCGGCTACATTTTGAATCGAAAGTCGTAGAGCCTCGCAGATGGGCTCATTCGATTCCTCATCAAATTCTACAGTTAGCATTCCCCGAAGGTAAATTTGCTGTACGAGCTTCCGTTTCCGAGATATTTGACAAAAACCGTACAGATTTGAAAAATGATGTGTCAAATGTCCTTGAAATCGGACAAAAACCGTACAGATATGAAAAATTATGTGGTTCAATCGGCTACATTTTGAATCGAAAGTCGTAGAGCCTCGCAGATGGGCTCATTCGATTCCTCATCAAATTCTACAGTTAGCATTCCCCGAAGGTAAATTTGCTGTTCGAGCTTCCGTTTCCGAGATATTTGACAAAAACCGTACAGATTTGAAAAATGATGTGTCAAATGTCCTTGAAATCGGACAAAAACCGTACAGATATGAAAAATTATGTGGTTCAAACGGCTATAAATTTTGAATCGAAAGTCGTAGAGCCTCGCAGATGGGCTCATTCTACTCCTCATCAAATTCTACAGTTAGCATTCCCCAAAGGTAAATTTGCTGTACGAGCTTCCGTTTCCGAGATATTTGACAAAAAACGTACAGATTTGAAAAATGATGTGTCAAATGTCCTTGAAATCGGACAAAAACCGTACAGATATGAAAAATTATGTGGTTTAATCGGCTACATTTTGAATCGAAAGTCGTAGAGCCTCGCAGATGGGCTCATTCGATTCCTCATCAAATTCTACAGTTAGCATTCCCTGAAGGTAAATTTGCTGTACGAGCTTCCGTTTCCAAGATATTTGACAAAAACCGTACAGATATGAAAAATGATGTGGTTCAAACGGCTATAACTTTTAAATCGAAAGTCGTAGAGCCTCGCAGATTGGCTCATTCTACTCCTCATCAAATTCTACAGTTAGCATTCCCCAAAGGTAAATTTGCTGTACGAGCTTCCGTTTCCGAGATATTTGACAAAAACCGTACAGATTTGAAAAATGATGTGTCAAATGTCCTTGAAATCGGACAAAAACCGTACAGATATGAAAAATTATGTGGTTCAATCGGCTACATTTTGAATCGAAAGTCGTAGAGCCTCGCAGATGGGCTCATTCGATTCCTCATCAAATTCTACAGTTAGCATTCCCTGAAGGTAAATTTGCTGTACGAGCTTCCGTTTCCAAGATATTTGACAAAAACCGTACAGATATGAAAAATGATGTGGTTCAAACGGCTATAACTTTTAAATCGAAAGTCGTAGAGCCTCGCAGATTGGCTCATTCTACTCCTCATCAAATTCTACAGTTAGCATTCCCCAAAGGTAAATTTGCTGTACGAGCTTCCGTTTCCGAGATATTTGACAAAAACCGTACAGATTTGAAAAATGATGTGTCAAATGTCCTTGAAATCGGACAAAAACCGTACAGATATGAAAAATGATGTGGTTCAATCGGCTACATTTTGAATCGAAAGTCGTAGAGCCTCGCAGATGGGCTCATTCTACTCCTCATCAAATTCTACAGTTAGCATTCCCCAAAGGTAAATTTGCTGTACGAGCTTCCGTTTCCGAGATATTTGACAAAAACCGTACAGATTTGAAAAATGATGTGTCAAATGTCCTTGAAATCGGACAAAAACCGTACAGATATGAAAAATTATGTGGTTCAATCGGCTACATTTTGAATCGAAAGTCGTAGAGCCTCGCAGATGGGCTCATTCGATTCCTCATCAAATTCTACAGTTAGCATTCCCCAAAGGTACATTTGCTGTACGAGCTTCCGTTTCTGAGATATTTGACAAAAAACGTACAGATTTGAAAAATGATGTGTCAAATGTCCTTGAAATCGTACAAAAAACGTACAGATATGAAAAATTATGTGGTTCAATCGGCTACATTTTGAATCGAAAGTCGTAGAGCCTCGCAGATGGGCTCATTCGATTCCTCATCAAATTCTACAGTTAGCATTCCCCGAAGGTAAATTTGCTGTACGAGCTTCCGTTTCCGAGATATTTGACAAAAACCGTACAGATATGAAAAATTATGTGGTTCAAACGGCTATAACTTTTGAATCGAAAGTCGTAGAGCCTCGCAGATTGGCTCATTCTACTCCTCATCAAATTCTACAGTTAGCATTCCCCAAAGGTAAATTTGCTGTACGAGCTTCCGTTTCCGAGATATTTGACAAAAACCGTACAGATTTGAAAAATGATGTGTCAAATGTCCTTGAAATCGGACAAAAACCATACAGATATGAAAAATTATGTGGTTCAATCGGCTACATTTTGAATCGAAAGTCGTAGAGCCTCGCAGAGGGGCTCATTCGATTCCTCATCAAATTCTACAGTTAGCATTCCCCAAAGGTACATTTGCTGTACGAGCTTCCGTTTCTGAGATATTTGACAAAAACCGTACAGATTTGAAAAATGATGTGTCAAATGTCCTTGAAATCGGACAAAAACCGTACAGATATGAAAAATTATGTGGTTCAATCGGCTACATTTTGAATCGAAAGTCGTAGAGCCTCGCAGATGGGCTCATTCGATTCCTCATCAAATTCTACAGTTAGCATTCCCCGAAGGTAAATTTGCTGTACGAGCTTCCGTTTCCGAGATATTTGACAAAAACCGTACAGATATGAAAAATGATGTGGTTCAAACGGCTATAACTTTTAAATCGAAAGTCGTAGAGCCTCGCAGATTGGCTCATTCTACTCCTCATCAAATTCTACAGTTAGCATTCCCCAAAGGTAAATTTGCTGTACGAGCTTCCGTTTCCGAGATATTTGACAAAAACCGTACAGATTTGAAAAATGATGTGTCAAATGTCCTTGAAATCGGACAAAAACCGTACAGATATGAAAAATGATGTGGTTCAATCGGCTACATTTTGAATCGAAAGTCGTAGAGCCTCGCAGATGGGCTCATTCTACTCCTCATCAAATTCTACAGTTAGCATTCCCCAAAGGTAAATTTGCTGTACGAGCTTCCGTTTCCGAGATATTTGACAAAAACCGTACAGATTTGAAAAATGATGTGTCAAATGTCCTTGAAATCGGACAAAAAACGTACAGATATGAAAAATTATGTGGTTCAATCGGCTACATTTTGAATCGAAAGTCGTAGAGCCTCGCAGATGGGCTCATTCGATTCCTCATCAAATTCTACAGTTAGCATTCCCCGAAGGTAAATTTGCTGTACGAGCTTCCGTTTCCGAGATATTTGACAAAAACCGTACAGATATGAAAAATTATGTGGTTCAAACGGCTATAACTTTTGAATCGAAAGTCGTAGAGCCTCGCAGATTGGCTCATTCTACTCCTCATCAAATTCTACAGTTAGCATTCCCCAAAGGTAAATTTGCTGTACGAGCTTCCGTTTCCGAGATATTTGACAAAAACCGTACAGATTTGAAAAATGATGTGTCAAATGTCCTTGAAATCGGACAAAAACCATACAGATATGAAAAATTATGTGGTTCAATCGGCTACATTTTGAATCGAAAGTCGTAGAGCCTCGCAGAGGGGCTCATTCGATTCCTCATCAAATTCTACAGTTAGCATTCCCCAAAGGTACATTTGCTGTACGAGCTTCCGTTTCTGAGATATTTGACAAAAAACGTACAGATTTGAAAAATGATGTGTCAAATGTCCTTGAAATCGGACAAAAAACGTACAGATATGAAAAATTATGTGGTTCAATCGGCTACATTTTGAATCGAAAGTCGTAGAGCCTCGCAGATGGGCTCATTCGATTCCTCATCAAATTCTACAGTTAGCATTCCCCAAAGGTAAATTTGCTGTACGAGCTTCCGTTTCCGAGATATTTGACAAAAACCGTACAGATATGAAAAATGATGTGGTTCAAACGGCTATAACTTTTAAATCGAAAGTCGTAGAGCCTCGCAGATTGGCTCATTCTACTCCTCATCAAATTCTACAGTTAGCATTCCCCAAAGGTAAATTTGCTGTACGAGCTTCCGTTTCCGAGATATTTGACAAAAACCGTACAGATTTGAAAAATGATGTGTCAAATGACCTTGAAATCGGACAAAAACCGTACAGATATGAAAAATGATGTGGTTCAATCGGCTACATTTTGAATCGAAAGTCGTAGAGCCTCGCAGATGGGCTCATTCTACTCCTCATCAAATTCTACAGTTAGCATTCCCCAAAGGTAAATTTGCTGTACGAGCTTCCGTTTCCGAGATATTTGACAAAAACCGTACAGATTTGAAAAATGATGTGTCAAATGTCCTTGAAATCGGACAAAAAACGTACAGATATGAAAAATTATGTGGTTCAATCGGCTACATTTTGAATCGAAAGTCGTAGAGCCTCGCAGATGGGCTCATTCGATTCCTCATCAAATTCTACAGTTAGCATTCCCCGAAGGTAAATTTGCTGTACGAGCTTCCGTTTCCGAGATATTTGACAAAAACCGTACAGATTTGAAAAATGATGTGTCAAATGTCCTTGAAATCGGACAAAAACCGTACAGATATGAAAAATTATGTGGTTCAATCGGCTACATTTTGAATCGAAAGTCGTAGAGCCTCGCAGATGGGCTCATTCGATTCCTCATCAAATTCTACAGTTAGCATTCCCCGAAGGTAAATTTGCTGTACGAGCTTCCGTTTCCGAGATATTTGACAAAAACCGTACAGATTTGAAAAATGATGTGTCAAATGTCCTTGAAATCGGACAAAAACCGTACAGATATGAAAAATTATGTGGTTCAATCGGCTACATTTTGAATCGAAAGTCGTAGAGCCTCGCAGATGGGCTCATTCGATTCCTCATCAAATTCTACAGTTAGCATTCCCCGAAGGTAAATTTGCTGTTCGAGCTTCCGTTTCCGAGATATTTGACAAAAACCGTACAGATTTGAAAAATGATGTGTCAAATGTCCTTGAAATCGGACAAAAACCGTACAGATATGAAAAATTATGTGGTTCAAACGGCTATAAATTTTTAATCGAAAGTCGTAGAGCCTCGCAGATGGGCTCATTCTACTCCTCATCAAATTCTACAGTTAGCATTCCCCAAAGGTAAATTTGCTGTACGAGCTTCCGTTTCCGAGATATTTGACAAAAAACGTACAGATTTGAAAAATGATGTGTCAAATGTCCTTGAAATCGGACAAAAACCGTACAGATATGAAAAATTATGTGGTTTAATCGGCTACATTTTGAATCGAAAGTCGTAGAGCCTCGCAGATGGGCTCATTCGATTCCTCATCAAATTCTACAGTTAGCATTCCCTGAAGGTAAATTTGCTGTACGAGCTTCCGTTTCCAAGATATTTGACAAAAACCGTACAGATATGAAAAATGATGTGGTTCAAACGGCTATAACTTTTAAATCGAAAGTCGTAGAGCCTCGCAGATTGGCTCATTCTACTCCTCATCAAATTCTACAGTTAGCATTCCCCAAAGGTAAATTTGCTGTACGAGCTTCCGTTTCCGAGATATTTGACAAAAACCGTACAGATTTGAAAAATGATGTGTCAAATGTCCTTGAAATCGGACAAAAACCGTACAGATATGAAAAATGATGTGGTTCAATCGGCTACATTTTGAATCGAAAGTCGTAGAGCCTCGCAGATGGGCTCATTCTACTCCTCATCAAATTCTACAGTTAGCATTCCCCAAAGGTAAATTTGCTGTACGAGCTTCCGTTTCCGAGATATTTGACAAAAACCGTACAGATTTGAAAAATGATGTGTCAAATGTCCTTGAAATCGGACAAAAACCGTACAGATATGAAAAATTATGTGGTTCAATCGGCTACATTTTGAATCGAAAGTCGTAGAGCCTCGCAGATGGGCTCATTCGATTCCTCATCAAATTCTACAGTTAGCATTCCCCAAAGGTACATTTGCTGTACGAGCTTCCGTTTCTGAGATATTTGACAAAAAACGTACAGATTTGAAAAATGATGTGTCAAATGTCCTTGAAATCGGACAAAAAACGTACAGATATGAAAAATTATGTGGTTCAATCGGCTACATTTTGAATCGAAAGTCGTAGAGCCTCGCAGATGGGCTCATTCGATTCCTCATCAAATTCTACAGTTAGCATTCCCCAAAGGTAAATTTGCTGTACGAGCTTCCGTTTCCGAGATATTTGACAAAAACCGTACAGATATGAAAAATGATGTGGTTCAAACGGCTATAACTTTTAAATCGAAAGTCGTAGAGCCTCGCAGATTGGCTCATTCTACTCCTCATCAAATTCTACAGTTAGCATTCCCCAAAGGTAAATTTGCTGTACGAGCTTCCGTTTCCGAGATATTTGACAAAAACCGTACAGATTTGAAAAATGATGTGTCAAATGTCCTTGAAATCGGACAAAAACCGTACAGATATGAAAAATGATGTGGTTCAATCGGCTACATTTTGAATCGAAAGTCGTAGAGCCTCGCAGATGGGCTCATTCTACTCCTCATCAAATTCTACAGTTAGCATTCCCCGAAGGTAAATTTGCTGTACGAGCTTCCGTTTCCGAGATATTTGACAAAAACCGTACAGATTTGAAAAATGATGTGTCAAATGTCCTTGAAATCGGACAAAAACCGTACAGATATGAAAAATTATGTGGTTCAATCGGCTACATTTTGAATCGAAAGTCGTAGAGCCTCGCAGATGGGCTCATTCGATTCCTCATCAAATTCTACAGTTAGCATTCCCCGAAGGTAAATTTGCTGTACGAGCTTCCGTTTCCGAGATATTTGACAAAAACCGTACAGATATGAAAAATTATGTGGTTCAAACGGCTATAACTTTTGAATCGAAAGTCGTAGAGCCTCGCAGATTGGCTCATTCTACTCCTCATCAAATTCTACAGTTAGCATTCCCCAAAGGTAAATTTGCTGTACGAGCTTCCGTTTCCGAGATATTTGACAAAAACCGTACAGATTTGAAAAATGATGTGTCAAATGTCCTTGAAATCGGACAAAAACCATACAGATATGAAAAATTATGTGGTTCAATCGGCTACATTTTGAATCGAAAGTCGTAGAGCCTCGCAGAGGGGCTCATTCGATTCCTCATCAAATTCTACAGTTAGCATTCCCCAAAGGTACATTTGCTGTACGAGCTTCCGTTTCTGAGATATTTGACAAAAAACGTACAGATTTGAAAAATGATGTGTCAAATGTCCTTGAAATCGGACAAAAACCGTACAGATATGAAAAATTATGTGGTTCAATCGGCTACATTTTGAATCGAAAGTCGTAGAGCCTCGCAGATGGGCTCATTCGATTCCTCATCAAATTCTACAGTTAGCATTCCCCGAAGGTAAATTTGCTGTACGAGCTTCCGTTTCCGAGATATTTGACAAAAACCGTACAGATTTGAAAAATGATGTGTCAAATGTCCTTGAAATCGGACAAAAACCGTACAGATATGAAAAATTATGTGGTTCAATCGGCTACATTTTGAATCGAAAGTCGTAGAGCCTCGCAGATGGGCTCATTCGATTCCTCATCAAATTCTACAGTTAGCATTCCCCGAAGGTAAATTTGCTGTTCGAGCTTCCGTTTCCGAGATATTTGACAAAAACCGTACAGATTTGAAAAATGATGTGTCAAATGTCCTTGAAATCGGACAAAAACCGTACAGATATGAAAAATTATGTGGTTCAAACGGCTATAAATTTTTAATCGAAAGTCGTAGAGCCTCGCAGATGGGCTCATTCTACTCCTCATCAAATTCTACAGTTAGCATTCCCCAAAGGTAAATTTGCTGTACGAGCTTCCGTTTCCGAGATATTTGACAAAAAACGTACAGATTTGAAAAATGATGTGTCAAATGTCCTTGAAATCGGACAAAAACCGTACAGATATGAAAAATTATGTGGTTTAATCGGCTACATTTTGAATCGAAAGTCGTAGAGCCTCGCAGATGGGCTCATTCGATTCCTCATCAAATTCTACAGTTAGCATTCCCTGAAGG
Source organism: Borostomias antarcticus (assembly GCF_949987555.1). Taxonomy (NCBI): domain Eukaryota; kingdom Metazoa; phylum Chordata; class Actinopteri; order Stomiiformes; family Stomiidae; genus Borostomias; species Borostomias antarcticus. Next base: position 2,124,693 of record NW_028176821.1, read on the forward strand.
TAAATTTGCTGTACGAGCTTCCGTTTCCAAGATATTTGACAAAAACCGTACAGATATGAAAAATGATGTGGTTCAAACGGCTATAACTTTTAAATCGAAAGTCGTAGAGCCTCGCAGATTGGCTCATTCTACTCCTCATCAAATTCTACAGTTAGCATTCCCCAAAGGTAAATTTGCTGTACGAGCTTCCGTTTCCGAGATATTTGACAAAAACCGTACAGATTTGAAAAATGATGTGTCAAATGTCCTTGAAATCGGACAAAAACCGTACAGATATGAAAAATGATGTGGTTCAATCGGCTACATTTTGAATCGAAAGTCGTAGAGCCTCGCAGATGGGCTCATTCTACTCCTCATCAAATTCTACAGTTAGCATTCCCCAAAGGTAAATTTGCTGTACGAGCTTCCGTTTCCGAGATATTTGACAAAAACCGTACAGATTTGAAAAATGATGTGTCAAATGTCCTTGAAATCGGACAAAAACCGTACAGATATGAAAAATTATGTGGTTCAATCGGCTACATTTTGAATCGAAAGTCGTAGAGCCTCGCAGATGGGCTCATTCGATTCCTCATCAAATTCTACAGTTAGCATTCCCCAAAGGTACATTTGCTGTACGAGCTTCCGTTTCTGAGATATTTGACAAAAAACGTACAGATTTGAAAAATGATGTGTCAAATGTCCTTGAAATCGGACAAAAAACGTACAGATATGAAAAATTATGTGGTTCAATCGGCTACATTTTGAATCGAAAGTCGTAGAGCCTCGCAGATGGGCTCATTCGATTCCTCATCAAATTCTACAGTTAGCATTCCCCAAAGGTAAATTTGCTGTACGAGCTTCCGTTTCCGAGATATTTGACAAAAACCGTACAGATATGAAAAATGATGTGGTTCAAACGGCTATAACTTTTAAATCGAAAGTCGTAGAGCCTCGCAGATTGGCTCATTCTACTCCTCATCAAATTCTACAGTTAGCATTCCCCAAAGGTAAATTTGCTGTACGAGCTTCCGTTTCCGAGATATTTGACAAAAACCGTACAGATTTGAAAAATGATGTGTCAAATGTCCTTGAAATCGGACAAAAACCGTACAGATATGAAAAATGATGTGGTTCAATCGGCTACATTTTGAATCGAAAGTCGTAGAGCCTCGCAGATGGGCTCATTCTACTCCTCATCAAATTCTACAGTTAGCATTCCCCGAAGGTAAATTTGCTGTACGAGCTTCCGTTTCCGAGATATTTGACAAAAACCGTACAGATTTGAAAAATGATGTGTCAAATGTCCTTGAAATCGGACAAAAACCGTACAGATATGAAAAATTATGTGGTTCAATCGGCTACATTTTGAATCGAAAGTCGTAGAGCCTCGCAGATGGGCTCATTCGATTCCTCATCAAATTCTACAGTTAGCATTCCCCGAAGGTAAATTTGCTGTACGAGCTTCCGTTTCCGAGATATTTGACAAAAACCGTACAGATATGAAAAATTATGTGGTTCAAACGGCTATAACTTTTGAATCGAAAGTCGTAGAGCCTCGCAGATTGGCTCATTCTACTCCTCATCAAATTCTACAGTTAGCATTCCCCAAAGGTAAATTTGCTGTACGAGCTTCCGTTTCCGAGATATTTGACAAAAACCGTACAGATTTGAAAAATGATGTGTCAAATGTCCTTGAAATCGGACAAAAACCATACAGATATGAAAAATTATGTGGTTCAATCGGCTACATTTTGAATCGAAAGTCGTAGAGCCTCGCAGAGGGGCTCATTCGATTCCTCATCAAATTCTACAGTTAGCATTCCCCAAAGGTACATTTGCTGTACGAGCTTCCGTTTCTGAGATATTTGACAAAAAACGTACAGATTTGAAAAATGATGTGTCAAATGTCCTTGAAATCGGACAAAAAACGTACAGATATGAAAAATTATGTGGTTCAATCGGCTACATTTTGAATCGAAAGTCGTAGAGCCTCGCAGATGGGCTCATTCGATTCCTCATCAAATTCTACAGTTAGCATTCCCCAAAGGTAAATTTGCTGTACGAGCTTCCGTTTCCGAGATATTTGACAAAAACCGTACAGATATGAAAAATGATGTGGTTCAAACGGCTATAACTTTTAAATCGAAAGTCGTAGAGCCTCGCAGATTGGCTCATTCTACTCCTCATCAAATTCTACAGTTAGCATTCCCCAAAGGTAAATTTGCTGTACGAGCTTCCGTTTCCGAGATATTTGACAAAAACCGTACAGATTTGAAAAATGATGTGTCAAATGTCCTTGAAATCGGACAAAAACCGTACAGATATGAAAAATGATGTGGTTCAATCGGCTACATTTTGAATCGAAAGTCGTAGAGCCTCGCAGATGGGCTCATTCTACTCCTCATCAAATTCTACAGTTAGCATTCCCCAAAGGTAAATTTGCTGTACGAGCTTCCGTTTCCGAGATATTTGACAAAAAACGTACAGATTTGAAAAATGATGTGTCAAATGTCCTTGAAATCGGACAAAAAACGTACAGATATGAAAAATTATGTGGTTCAATCGGCTACATTTTGAATCGAAAGTCGTAGAGCCTCGCAGATGGGCTCATTCGATTCCTCATCAAATTCTACAGTTAGCATTCCCCGAAGGTAAATTTGCTGTACGAGCTTCCGTTTCCGAGATATTTGACAAAAACCGTACAGATTTGAAAAATGATGTGTCAAATGTCCTTGAAATCGGACAAAAACCGTACAGATATGAAAAATTATGTGGTTCAATCGGCTACATTTTGAATCGAAAGTCGTAGAGCCTCGCAGATGGGCTCATTCGATTCCTCATCAAATTCTACAGTTAGCATTCCCCGAAGGTAAATTTGCTGTTCGAGCTTCCGTTTCCGAGATATTTGACAAAAACCGTACAGATTTGAAAAATGATGTGTCAAATGTCCTTGAAATCGGACAAAAACCGTACAGATATGAAAAATTATGTGGTTCAAACGGCTATAAATTTTGAATCGAAAGTCGTAGAGCCTCGCAGATGGGCTCATTCTACTCCTCATCAAATTCTACAGTTAGCATTCCCCAAAGGTAAATTTGCTGTACGAGCTTCCGTTTCCGAGATATTTGACAAAAAACGTACAGATTTGAAAAATGATGTGTCAAATGTCCTTGAAATCGGACAAAAACCGTACAGATATGAAAAATTATGTGGTTTAATCGGCTACATTTTGAATCGAAAGTCGTAGAGCCTCGCAGATGGGCTCATTCGATTCCTCATCAAATTCTACAGTTAGCATTCCCTGAAGGTAAATTTGCTGTACGAGCTTCCGTTTCCAAGATATTTGACAAAAACCGTACAGATATGAAAAATGATGTGGTTCAAACGGCTATAACTTTTAAATCGAAAGTCGTAGAGCCTCGCAGATTGGCTCATTCTACTCCTCATCAAATTCTACAGTTAGCATTCCCCAAAGGTAAATTTGCTGTACGAGCTTCCGTTTCCGAGATATTTGACAAAAACCGTACAGATTTGAAAAATGATGTGTCAAATGTCCTTGAAATCGGACAAAAACCGTACAGATATGAAAAATGATGTGGTTCAATCGGCTACATTTTGAATCGAAAGTCGTAGAGCCTCGCAGATGGGCTCATTCTACTCCTCATCAAATTCTACAGTTAGCATTCCCCAAAGGTAAATTTGCTGTACGAGCTTCCGTTTCCGAGATATTTGACAAAAACCGTACAGATTTGAAAAATGATGTGTCAAATGTCCTTGAAATCGGACAAAAACCGTACAGATATGAAAAATTATGTGGTTCAATCGGCTACATTTTGAATCGAAAGTCGTAGAGCCTCGCAGATGGGCTCATTCGATTCCTCATCAAATTCTACAGTTAGCATTCCCCAAAGGTACATTTGCTGTACGAGCTTCCGTTTCTGAGATATTTGACAAAAAACGTACAGATTTGAAAAATGATGTGTCAAATGTCCTTGAAATCGGACAAAAAACGTACAGATATGAAAAATTATGTGGTTCAATCGGCTACATTTTGAATCGAAAGTCGTAGAGCCTCGCAGATGGGCTCATTCGATTCCTCATCAAATTCTACAGTTAGCATTCCCCAAAGGTAAATTTGCTGTACGAGCTTCCGTTTCCGAGATATTTGACAAAAACCGTACAGATATGAAAAATGATGTGGTTCAAACGGCTATAACTTTTAAATCGAAAGTCGTAGAGCCTCGCAGATTGGCTCATTCTACTCCTCATCAAATTCTACAGTTAGCATTCCCCAAAGGTAAATTTGCTGTACGAGCTTCCGTTTCCGAGATATTTGACAAAAACCGTACAGATTTGAAAAATGATGTGTCAAATGTCCTTGAAATCGGACAAAAACCGTACAGATATGAAAAATGATGTGGTTCAATCGGCTACATTTTGAATCGAAAGTCGTAGAGCCTCGCAGATGGGCTCATTCTACTCCTCATCAAATTCTACAGTTAGCATTCCCCGAAGGTAAATTTGCTGTACGAGCTTCCGTTTCCGAGATATTTGACAAAAACCGTACAGATTTGAAAAATGATGTGTCAAATGTCCTTGAAATCGGACAAAAACCGTACAGATATGAAAAATTATGTGGTTCAATCGGCTACATTTTGAATCGAAAGTCGTAGAGCCTCGCAGATGGGCTCATTCGATTCCTCATCAAATTCTACAGTTAGCATTCCCCGAAGGTAAATTTGCTGTACGAGCTTCCGTTTCCGAGATATTTGACAAAAACCGTACAGATTTGAAAAATGATGTGTCAAATGTCCTTGAAATCGGACAAAAACCGTACAGATATGAAAAATTATGTGGTTCAATCGGCTACATTTTGAATCGAAAGTCGTAGAGCCTCGCAGATGGGCTCATTCGATTCCTCATCAAATTCTACAGTTAGCATTCCCCGAAGGTAAATTTGCTGTACGAGCTTCCGTTTCCGAGATATTTGACAAAAACCGTACAGATTTGAAAAATGATGTGTCAAATGTCCTTGAAATCGGACAAAAACCGTACAGATATGAAAAATTATGTGGTTCAAACGGCTATAAATTTTGAATCGAAAGTCGTAGAGCCTCGCAGATGGGCTCATTCTACTCCTCATCAAATTCTACAGTTAGCATTCCCCAAAGGTAAATTTGCTGTACGAGCTTCCGTTTCCGAGATATTTGACAAAAAACGTACAGATTTGAAAAATGATGTGTCAAATGTCCTTGAAATCGGACAAAAACCGTACAGATATGAAAAATTATGTGGTTCAATCGGCTACATTTTGAATCGAAAGTCGTAGAGCCTCGCAGATGGGCTCATTCGATTCCTCATCAAATTCTACAGTTAGCATTCCCTGAAGGTAAATTTGCTGTACGAGCTTCCGTTTCCAAGATATTTGACAAAAACCGTACAGATATGAAAAATGATGTGGTTCAAACGGCTATAACTTTTAAATCGAAAGTCGTAGAGCCTCGCAGATTGGCTCATTCTACTCCTCATCAAATTCTACAGTTAGCATTCCCCAAAGGTAAATTTGCTGTACGAGCTTCCGTTTCCGAGATATTTGACAAAAACCGTACAGATTTGAAAAATGATGTGTCAAATGTCCTTGAAATCGGACAAAAACCGTACAGATATGAAAAATGATGTGGTTCAATCGGCTACATTTTGAATCGAAAGTCGTAGAGCCTCGCAGATGGGCTCATTCTACTCCTCATCAAATTCTACAGTTAGCATTCCCCAAAGGTAAATTTGCTGTACGAGCTTCCGTTTCCGAGATATTTGACAAAAACCGTACAGATTTGAAAAATGATGTGTCAAATGTCCTTGAAATCGGACAAAAACCGTACAGATATGAAAAATTATGTGGTTCAATCGGCTACATTTTGAATCGAAAGTCGTAGAGCCTCGCAGATGGGCTCATTCGATTCCTCATCAAATTCTACAGTTAGCATTCCCCAAAGGTACATTTGCTGTACGAGCTTCCGTTTCTGAGATATTTGACAAAAAACGTACAGATTTGAAAAATGATGTGTCAAATGTCCTTGAAATCGGACAAAAAACGTACAGATATGAAAAATTATGTGGTTCAATCGGCTACATTTTGAATCGAAAGTCGTAGAGCCTCGCAGATGGGCTCATTCGATTCCTCATCAAATTCTACAGTTAGCATTCCCCGAAGGTAAATTTGCTGTACGAGCTTCCGTTTCCGAGATATTTGACAAAAACCGTACAGATATGAAAAATTATGTGGTTCAAACGGCTATAACTTTTGAATCGAAAGTCGTAGAGCCTCGCAGATTGGCTCATTCTACTCCTCATCAAATTCTACAGTTAGCATTCCCCAAAGGTAAATTTGCTGTACGAGCTTCCGTTTCCGAGATATTTGACAAAAACCGTACAGATTTGAAAAATGATGTGTCAAATGTCCTTGAAATCGGACAAAAACCATACAGATATGAAAAATTATGTGGTTCAATCGGCTACATTTTGAATCGAAAGTCGTAGAGCCTCGCAGAGGGGCTCATTCGATTCCTCATCAAATTCTACAGTTAGCATTCCCCAAAGGTACATTTGCTGTACGAGCTTCCGTTTCTGAGATATTTGACAAAAACCGTACAGATTTGAAAAATGATGTGTCAAATGTCCTTGAAATCGGACAAAAACCGTACAGATATGAAAAATTATGTGGTTCAATCGGCTACATTTTGAATCGAAAGTCGTAGAGCCTCGCAGATGGGCTCATTCGATTCCTCATCAAATTCTACAGTTAGCATTCCCCGAAGGTAAATTTGCTGTACGAGCTTCCGTTTCCGAGATATTTGACAAAAACCGTACAGATATGAAAAATGATGTGGTTCAAACGGCTATAACTTTTAAATCGAAAGTCGTAGAGCCTCGCAGATTGGCTCATTCTACTCCTCATCAAATTCTACAGTTAGCATTCCCCAAAGGTAAATTTGCTGTACGAGCTTCCGTTTCCGAGATATTTGACAAAAACCGTACAGATTTGAAAAATGATGTGTCAAATGTCCTTGAAATCGGACAAAAACCGTACAGATATGAAAAATGATGTGGTTCAATCGGCTACATTTTGAATCGAAAGTCGTAGAGCCTCGCAGATGGGCTCATTCTACTCCTCATCAAATTCTACAGTTAGCATTCCCCAAAGGTAAATTTGCTGTACGAGCTTCCGTTTCCGAGATATTTGACAAAAACCGTACAGATTTGAAAAATGATGTGTCAAATGTCCTTGAAATCGGACAAAAAACGTACAGATATGAAAAATTATGTGGTTCAATCGGCTACATTTTGAATCGAAAGTCGTAGAGCCTCGCAGATGGGCTCATTCGATTCCTCATCAAATTCTACAGTTAGCATTCCCCGAAGGTAAATTTGCTGTACGAGCTTCCGTTTCCGAGATATTTGACAAAAACCGTACAGATATGAAAAATTATGTGGTTCAAACGGCTATAACTTTTGAATCGAAAGTCGTAGAGCCTCGCAGATTGGCTCATTCTACTCCTCATCAAATTCTACAGTTAGCATTCCCCAAAGGTAAATTTGCTGTACGAGCTTCCGTTTCCGAGATATTTGACAAAAACCGTACAGATTTGAAAAATGATGTGTCAAATGTCCTTGAAATCGGACAAAAACCATACAGATATGAAAAATTATGTGGTTCAATCGGCTACATTTTGAATCGAAAGTCGTAGAGCCTCGCAGAGGGGCTCATTCGATTCCTCATCAAATTCTACAGTTAGCATTCCCCAAAGGTACATTTGCTGTACGAGCTTCCGTTTCTGAGATATTTGACAAAAAACGTACAGATTTGAAAAATGATGTGTCAAATGTCCTTGAAATCGGACAAAAAACGTACAGATATGAAAAATTATGTGGTTCAATCGGCTACATTTTGAATCGAAAGTCGTAGAGCCTCGCAGATGGGCTCATTCGATTCCTCATCAAATTCTACAGTTAGCATTCCCCAAAGGTAAATTTGCTGTACGAGCTTCCGTTTCCGAGATATTTGACAAAAACCGTACAGATATGAAAAATGATGTGGTTCAAACGGCTATAACTTTTAAATCGAAAGTCGTAGAGCCTCGCAGATTGGCTCATTCTACTCCTCATCAAATTCTACAGTTAGCATTCCCCAAAGGTAAATTTGCTGTACGAGCTTCCGTTTCCGAGATATTTGACAAAAACCGTACAGATATGAAAAATTATGTGGTTCAAACGGCTATAACTTTTGAATCGAAAGTCGTAGAGCCTCGCAGATTGGCTCATTCTACTCCTCATCAAATTCTACAGTTAGCATTCCCCAAAGGTAAATTTGCTGTACGAGCTTCCGTTTCCGAGATATTTGACAAAAACCGTACAGATTTGAAAAATGATGTGTCAAATGTCCTTGAAATCGGACAAAAACCATACAGATATGAAAAATTATGTGGTTCAATCGGCTACATTTTGAATCGAAAGTCGTAGAGCCTCGCAGAGGGGCTCATTCGATTCCTCATCAAATTCTACAGTTAGCATTCCCCAAAGGTACATTTGCTGTACGAGCTTCCGTTTCTGAGATATTTGACAAAAAACGTACAGATTTGAAAAATGATGTGTCAAATGTCCTTGAAATCGGACAAAAAACGTACAGATATGAAAAATTATGTGGTTCAATCGGCTACATTTTGAATCGAAAGTCGTAGAGCCTCGCAGATGGGCTCATTCGATTCCTCATCAAATTCTACAGTTAGCATTCCCCAAAGGTAAATTTGCTGTACGAGCTTCCGTTTCCGAGATATTTGACAAAAACCGTACAGATATGAAAAATGATGTGGTTCAAACGGCTATAACTTTTAAATCGAAAGTCGTAGAGCCTCGCAGATTGGCTCATTCTACTCCTCATCAAATTCTACAGTTAGCATTCCCCAAAGGTAAATTTGCTGTACGAGCTTCCGTTTCCGAGATATTTGACAAAAACCGTACAGATATGAAAAATTATGTGGTTCAAACGGCTATAACTTTTGAATCGAAAGTCGTAGAGCCTCGCAGATTGGCTCATTCTACTCCTCATCAAATTCTACAGTTAGCATTCCCCAAAGGTAAATTTGCTGTACGAGCTTCCGTTTCCGAGATATTTGACAAAAACCGTACAGATTTGAAAAATGATGTGTCAAATGTCCTTGAAATCGGACAAAAACCATACAGATATGAAAAATTATGTGGTTCAATCGGCTACATTTTGAATCGAAAGTCGTAGAGCCTCGCAGAGGGGCTCATTCGATTCCTCATCAAATTCTACAGTTAGCATTCCCCAAAGGTACATTTGCTGTACGAGCTTCCGTTTCTGAGATATTTGACAAAAACCGTACAGATTTGAAAAATGATGTGTCAAATGTCCTTGAAATCGGACAAAAACCGTACAGATATGAAAAATTATGTGGTTCAATCGGCTACATTTTGAATCGAAAGTCGTAGAGCCTCGCAGATGGGCTCATTCGATTCCTCATCAAATTCTACAGTTAGCATTCCCCGAAGGTAAATTTGCTGTACGAGCTTCCGTTTCCGAGATATTTGACAAAAACCGTACAGATATGAAAAATGATGTGGTTCAAACGGCTATAACTTTTAAATCGAAAGTCGTAGAGCCTCGCAGATTGGCTCATTCTACTCCTCATCAAATTCTACAGTTAGCATTCCCCAAAGGTAAATTTGCTGTACGAGCTTCCGTTTCCGAGATATTTGACAAAAACCGTACAGATTTGAAAAATGATGTGTCAAATGTCCTTGAAATCGGACAAAAACCATACAGATATGAAAAATTATGTGGTTCAATCGGCTACATTTTGAATCGAAAGTCGTAGAGCCTCGCAGAGGGGCTCATTCGATTCCTCATCAAATTCTACAGTTAGCATTCCCCAAAGGTACATTTGCTGTACGAGCTTCCGTTTCTGAGATATTTGACAAAAAACGTACAGATTTGAAAAATGATGTGTCAAATGTCCTTGAAATCGGACAAAAAACGTACAGATATGAAAAATTATGTGGTTCAATCGGCTACATTTTGAATCGAAAGTCGTAGAGCCTCGCAGATGGGCTCATTCGATTCCTCATCAAATTCTACAGTTAGCATTCCCCAAAGGTAAATTTGCTGTACGAGCTTCCGTTTCCGAGATATTTGACAAAAACCGTACAGATATGAAAAATGATGTGGTTCAAACGGCTATAACTTTTAAATCGAAAGTCGTAGAGCCTCGCAGATTGGCTCATTCTACTCCTCATCAAATTCTACAGTTAGCATTCCCCAAAGGTAAATTTGCTGTACGAGCTTCCGTTTCCGAGATATTTGACAAAAACCGTACAGATATGAAAAATTATGTGGTTCAAACGGCTATAACTTTTGAATCGAAAGTCGTAGAGCCTCGCAGATTGGCTCATTCTACTCCTCATCAAATTCTACAGTTAGCATTCCCCAAAGGTAAATTTGCTGTACGAGCTTCCGTTTCCGAGATATTTGACAAAAACCGTACAGATTTGAAAAATGATGTGTCAAATGTCCTTGAAATCGGACAAAAACCATACAGATATGAAAAATTATGTGGTTCAATCGGCTACATTTTGAATCGAAAGTCGTAGAGCCTCGCAGAGGGGCTCATTCGATTCCTCATCAAATTCTACAGTTAGCATTCCCCAAAGGTACATTTGCTGTACGAGCTTCCGTTTCTGAGATATTTGACAAAAAACGTACAGATTTGAAAAATGATGTGTCAAATGTCCTTGAAATCGGACAAAAAACGTACAGATATGAAAAATTATGTGGTTCAATCGGCTACATTTTGAATCGAAAGTCGTAGAGCCTCGCAGATGGGCTCATTCGATTCCTCATCAAATTCTACAGTTAGCATTCCCCAAAGGTAAATTTGCTGTACGAGCTTCCGTTTCCGAGATATTTGACAAAAACCGTACAGATATGAAAAATGATGTGGTTCAAACGGCTATAACTTTTAAATCGAAAGTCGTAGAGCCTCGCAGATTGGCTCATTCTACTCCTCATCAAATTCTACAGTTAGCATTCCCCAAAGGTAAATTTGCTGTACGAGCTTCCGTTTCCGAGATATTTGACAAAAACCGTACAGATTTGAAAAATGATGTGTCAAATGTCCTTGAAATCGGACAAAAACCGTACAGATATGAAAAATGATGTGGTTCAATCGGCTACATTTTGAATCGAAAGTCGTAGAGCCTCGCAGATGGGCTCATTCTACTCCTCATCAAATTCTACAGTTAGCATTCCCCAAAGGTAAATTTGCTGTACGAGCTTCCGTTTCCGAGATATTTGACAAAAAACGTACAGATTTGAAAAATGATGTGTCAAATGTCCTTGAAATCGGACAAAAAACGTACAGATATGAAAAATTATGTGGTTCAATCGGCTACATTTTGAATCGAAAGTCGTAGAGCCTCGCAGATGGGCTCATTCGATTCCTCATCAAATTCTACAGTTAGCATTCCCCGAAGGTAAATTTGCTGTACGAGCTTCCGTTTCCGAGATATTTGACAAAAACCGTACAGATTTGAAAAATGATGTGTCAAATGTCCTTGAAATCGGACAAAAACCGTACAGATATGAAAAATTATGTGGTTCAATCGGCTACATTTTGAATCGAAAGTCGTAGAGCCTCGCAGATGGGCTCATTCGATTCCTCATCAAATTCTACAGTTAGCATTCCCCGAAGGTAAATTTGCTGTACGAGCTTCCGTTTCCGAGATATTTGACAAAAACCGTACAGATTTGAAAAATGATGTGTCAAATGTCCTTGAAATCGGACAAAAACCGTACAGATATGAAAAATTATGTGGTTCAATCGGCTACATTTTGAATCGAAAGTCGTAGAGCCTCGCAGATGGGCTCATTCGATTCCTCATCAAATTCTACAGTTAGCATTCCCCGAAGGTAAATTTGCTGTTCGAGCTTCCGTTTCCGAGATATTTGACAAAAACCGTACAGATTTGAAAAATGATGTGTCAAATGTCCTTGAAATCGGACAAAAACCGTACAGATATGAAAAATTATGTGGTTCAAACGGCTATAAATTTTGAATCGAAAGTCGTAGAGCCTCGCAGATGGGCTCATTCTACTCCTCATCAAATTCTACAGTTAGCATTCCCCAAAGGTAAATTTGCTGTACGAGCTTCCGTTTCCGAGATATTTGACAAAAAACGTACAGATTTGAAAAATGATGTGTCAAATGTCCTTGAAATCGGACAAAAACCGTACAGATATGAAAAATTATGTGGTTTAATCGGCTACATTTTGAATCGAAAGTCGTAGAGCCTCGCAGATGGGCTCATTCGATTCCTCATCAAATTCTACAGTTAGCATTCCCTGAAGGTAAATTTGCTGTACGAGCTTCCGTTTCCAAGATATTTGACAAAAACCGTACAGATATGAAAAATGATGTGGTTCAAACGGCTATAACTTTTAAATCGAAAGTCGTAGAGCCTCGCAGATTGGCTCATTCTACTCCTCATCAAATTCTACAGTTAGCATTCCCCAAAGGTAAATTTGCTGTACGAGCTTCCGTTTCCGAGATATTTGACAAAAACCGTACAGATTTGAAAAATGATGTGTCAAATGTCCTTGAAATCGGACAAAAACCGTACAGATATGAAAAATGATGTGGTTCAATCGGCTACATTTTGAATCGAAAGTCGTAGAGCCTCGCAGATGGGCTCATTCTACTCCTCATCAAATTCTACAGTTAGCATTCCCCAAAGGTAAATTTGCTGTACGAGCTTCCGTTTCCGAGATATTTGACAAAAACCGTACAGATTTGAAAAATGATGTGTCAAATGTCCTTGAAATCGGACAAAAACCGTACAGATATGAAAAATTATGTGGTTCAATCGGCTACATTTTGAATCGAAAGTCGTAGAGCCTCGCAGATGGGCTCATTCGATTCCTCATCAAATTCTACAGTTAGCATTCCCCAAAGGTACATTTGCTGTACGAGCTTCCGTTTCTGAGATATTTGACAAAAAACGTACAGATTTGAAAAATGATGTGTCAAATGTCCTTGAAATCGGACAAAAAACGTACAGATATGAAAAATTATGTGGTTCAATCGGCTACATTTTGAATCGAAAGTCGTAGAGCCTCGCAGATGGGCTCATTCGATTCCTCATCAAATTCTACAGTTAGCATTCCCCAAAGGTAAATTTGCTGTACGAGCTTCCGTTTCCGAGATATTTGACAAAAACCGTACAGATATGAAAAATGATGTGGTTCAAACGGCTATAACTTTTAAATCGAAAGTCGTAGAGCCTCGCAGATTGGCTCATTCTACTCCTCATCAAATTCTACAGTTAGCATTCCCCAAAGGTAAATTTGCTGTACGAGCTTCCGTTTCCGAGATATTTGACAAAAACCGTACAGATTTGAAAAATGATGTGTCAAATGTCCTTGAAATCGGACAAAAACCGTACAGATATGAAAAATGATGTGGTTCAATCGGCTACATTTTGAATCGAAAGTCGTAGAGCCTCGCAGATGGGCTCATTCTACTCCTCATCAAATTCTACAGTTAGCATTCCCCGAAGGTAAATTTGCTGTACGAGCTTCCGTTTCCGAGATATTTGACAAAAACCGTACAGATTTGAAAAATGATGTGTCAAATGTCCTTGAAATCGGACAAAAACCGTACAGATATGAAAAATTATGTGGTTCAATCGGCTACATTTTGAATCGAAAGTCGTAGAGCCTCGCAGATGGGCTCATTCGATTCCTCATCAAATTCTACAGTTAGCATTCCCCGAAGGTAAATTTGCTGTACGAGCTTCCGTTTCCGAGATATTTGACAAAAACCGTACAGATTTGAAAAATGATGTGTCAAATGTCCTTGAAATCGGACAAAAACCGTACAGATATGAAAAATTATGTGGTTCAATCGGCTACATTTTGAATCGAAAGTCGTAGAGCCTCGCAGATGGGCTCATTCGATTCCTCATCAAATTCTACAGTTAGCATTCCCCGAAGGTAAATTTGCTGTACGAGCTTCCGTTTCCGAGATATTTGACAAAAACCGTACAGATTTGAAAAATGATGTGTCAAATGTCCTTGAAATCGGACAAAAACCGTACAGATATGAAAAATTATGTGGTTCAAACGGCTATAAATTTTGAATCGAAAGTCGTAGAGCCTCGCAGATGGGCTCATTCTACTCCTCATCAAATTCTACAGTTAGCATTCCCCAAAGGTAAATTTGCTGTACGAGCTTCCGTTTCCGAGATATTTGACAAAAAACGTACAGATTTGAAAAATGATGTGTCAAATGTCCTTGAAATCGGACAAAAACCGTACAGATATGAAAAATTATGTGGTTCAATCGGCTACATTTTGAATCGAAAGTCGTAGAGCCTCGCAGATGGGCTCATTCGATTCCTCATCAAATTCTACAGTTAGCATTCCCTGAAGGTAAATTTGCTGTACGAGCTTCCGTTTCCAAGATATTTGACAAAAACCGTACAGATATGAAAAATGATGTGGTTCAAACGGCTATAACTTTTAAATCGAAAGTCGTAGAGCCTCGCAGATTGGCTCATTCTACTCCTCATCAAATTCTACAGTTAGCATTCCCCAAAGGTAAATTTGCTGTACGAGCTTCCGTTTCCGAGATATTTGACAAAAACCGTACAGATTTGAAAAATGATGTGTCAAATGTCCTTGAAATCGGACAAAAACCGTACAGATATGAAAAATGATGTGGTTCAATCGGCTACATTTTGAATCGAAAGTCGTAGAGCCTCGCAGATGGGCTCATTCTACTCCTCATCAAATTCTACAGTTAGCATTCCCCAAAGGTAAATTTGCTGTACGAGCTTCCGTTTCCGAGATATTTGACAAAAACCGTACAGATTTGAAAAATGATGTGTCAAATGTCCTTGAAATCGGACAAAAAACGTACAGATATGAAAAATTATGTGGTTCAATCGGCTACATTTTGAATCGAAAGTCGTAGAGCCTCGCAGATGGGCTCATTCGATTCCTCATCAAATTCTACAGTTAGCATTCCCCAAAGGTAAATTTGCTGTACGAGCTTCCGTTTCCGAGATATTTGACAAAAAACGTACAGATTTGAAAAATGATGTGTCAAATGTCCTTGAAATCGGACAAAAACCGTACAGATATGAAAAATTATGTGGTTCAATCGGCTACATTTTGAATCGAAAGTCGTAGAGCCTCGCAGATGGGCTCATTCGATTCCTCATCAAATTCTACAGTTAGCATTCCCCAAAGGTAAATTTGCTGTACGAGCTTCCGTTTCTGAGATATTTGACAAAAACCGTACAGATTTGAAAAATGATGTGTCAAATGTCCTTGAAATCGGACAAAAACCGTACAGATATGAAAAATTATGTGGTTCAATCGGCTACATTTTGAATCGAAAGTCGTAGAGCCTCGCAGATGGGCTCATTCGATTCCTCATCAAATTCTACAGTTAGCATTCCCTGAAGGTAAATTTGCTGTACGAGCTTCCGTTTCCGAGATATTTGACAAAAACCGTACAGATATGAAAAATGATGTGGTTCAAACGGCTATAACTTTTAAATCGAAAGTCGTAGAGCCTCGCAGATTGGCTCATTCTACTCCTCATCAAATTCTACAGTTAGCATTCCCCAAAGGTAAATTTGCTGTACGAGCTTCCGTTTCCGAGATATTTGACAAAAACCGTACAGATTTGAAAAATGATGTGTCAAATGTCCTTGAAATCGGACAAAAACCGTACAGATATGAAAAATGATGTGGTTCAATCGGCTACATTTTGAATCGAAAGTCGTAGAGCCTCGCAGATGGGCTCATTCTACTCCTCATCAAATTCTACAGTTAGCATTCCCCAAAGGTAAATTTGCTGTACGAGCTTCCGTTTCCGAGATATTTGACAAAAACCGTACAGATTTGAAAAATGATGTGTCAAATGTCCTTGAAATCGGACAAAAAACGTACAGATATGAAAAATTATGTGGTTCAATCGGCTACATTTTGAATCGAAAGTCGTAGAGCCTCGCAGATGGGCTCATTCGATTCCTCATCAAATTCTACAGTTAGCATTCCCCAAAGGTAAATTTGCTGTACGAGCTTCCGTTTCCGAGATATTTGACAAAAACCGTACAGATATGAAAAATTATTTGGTTCAATCGGCTACATTTTGAATCGAAAGTCGTAGAGCCTCGCAGATGGGCTCATTCGATTCCTCATCAAATTCTACAGTTAGCATTCCCCGAAGGTAAATTTGCTGTACGAGCTTCCGTTTCCGAGATATTTGACAAAAACCGTACAGATATGAAAAATTATGTGGTTCAAACGGCTATAACTTTTGAATCGAAAGTCGTAGAGCCTCGCAGATTGGCTCATTCTACTCCTCATCAAATTCTACAGTTAGCATTCCCCAAAGGTAAATTTGCTGTACGAGCTTCCGTTTCCGAGATATTTGACAAAAACCGTACAGATTTGAAAAATGATGTGTCAAATGTCCTTGAAATCGGACAAAAACCATACAGATATGAAAAATTATGTGGTTCAATCGGCTACATTTTGAATCGAAAGTCGTAGAGCCTCGCAGATGGGCTCATTCTACTCCTCATCAAATTCTACAGTTAGCATTCCCCAAAGGTAAATTTGCTGTACGAGCTTCCGTTTCCGAGATATTTGACAAAAACCGTACAGATTTGAAAAATGATGTGTCAAATGTCCTTGAAATCGGACAAAAAACGTACAGATATGAAAAATTATGTGGTTCAATCGGCTACATTTTGAATCGAAAGTCGTAGAGCCTCGCAGATGGGCTCATTCGATTCCTCATCAAATTCTACAGTTAGCATTCCCCAAAGGTAAATTTGCTGTACGAGCTTCCGTTTCCGAGATATTTGACAAAAACCGTACAGATATGAAAAATTATTTGGTTCAATCGGCTACATTTTGAATCGAAAGTCTTAGAGCCTCGCAGATGGGCTCATTCGATTCCTCATCAAATTCTACAGTTAGCATTCCCCGAAGGTAAATTTGCTGTACGAGCTTCCGTTTCCGAGATATTTGACAAAAAACGTACAGATATGAAAAATTATGTGGTTCAATCGGCTACATTTTGAATCGAAAGTCGTAGAGCCTCGCAGATGGGCTCATTCGATTCCTCATCAAATTCTACAGTTAGCATTCCCCGAAGGTAAATTTGCTGTACGAGCTTCCGTTTCCGAGATATTTGACAAAAACCGTACAGATTTGAAAAATGATGTGTCAAATGTCCTTGAAATCGGACAAAAACCGTACAGATATGAAAAATTATGTGGTTCAAACGGCTATAAATTTTGAATCGAAAGTCGTAGAGCCTCGCAGATGGGCTCATTCTACTCCTCATCAAATTCTACAGTTAGCATTCCCCAAAGGTAAATTTGCTGTACGAGCTTCCGTTTCCGAGATATTTGACAAAAACCGTACAGATTTGAAAAATGATGTGTCAAATGTCCTTGAAATCGGACAAAAAACGTACAGATATGAAAAATTATGTGGTTCAAACGGCTATAAATTTTGAATCGAAAGTCGTAGAGCCTCGCAGATGGGCTCATTCTACTCCTCATCAAATTCTACAGTTAGCATTCCCCAAAGGTAAATTTGCTGTACGAGCTTCCGTTTCCGAGATATTTGACAAAAAACGTACAGATTTGAAAAATGATGTGTCAAATGTCCTTGAAATCGGACAAAAACCGTACAGATATGAAAAATTATGTGGTTCAATCGGCTACATTTTGAATCGAAAGTCGTAGAGCCTCGCAGATGGGCTCATTCGATTCCTCATCAAATTCTACAGTTAGCATTCCCCAAAGGTAAATTTGCTGTACGAGCTTCCGTTTCTGAGATATTTGACAAAAACCGTACAGATTTGAAAAATGATGTGTCAAATGTCCTTGAAATCGGACAAAAACCGTACAGATATGAAAAATTATGTGGTTCAATCGGCTACATTTTGAATCGAAAGTCGTAGAGCCTCGCAGATGGGCTCATTCGATTCCTCATCAAATTCTACAGTTAGCATTCCCCGAAGGTAAATTTGCTGTACGAGCTTCCGTTTCCGAGATATTTGACAAAAACCGTACAGATATGAAAAATGATGTGGTTCAAACGGCTATAACTTTTAAATCGAAAGTCGTAGAGCCTCGCAGATTGGCTCATTCTACTCCTCATCAAATTCTACAGTTAGCATTCCCCAAAGGTAAATTTGCTGTACGAGCTTCCGTTTCCGAGATATTTGACAAAAACCGTACAGATTTGAAAAATGATGTGTCAAATGTCCTTGAAATCGGACAAAAACCGTACAGATATGAAAAATGATGTGGTTCAATCGGCTACATTTTGAATCGAAAGTCGTAGAGCCTCGCAGATGGGCTCATTCGATTCCTCATCAAATTCTACAGTTAGCATTCCCCGAAGGTAAATTTGCTGTACGAGCTTCCGTTTCCGAGATATTTGACAAAAACCGTACAGATTTGAAAAATGATGTGTCAAATGTCCTTGAAATCGGACAAAAACCGTACAGATATGAAAAATTATGTGGTTCAAACGGCTATAAATTTTGAATCGAAAGTCGTAGAGCCTCGCAGATGGGCTCATTCTACTCCTCATCAAATTCTACAGTTAGCATTCCCCAAAGGTAAATTTGCTGTACGAGCTTCCGTTTCCGAGATATTTGACAAAAAACGTACAGATTTGAAAAATGATGTGTCAAATGTCCTTGAAATCGGACAAAAACCGTACAGATATGAAAAATTATGTGGTTCAATCGGCTACATTTTGAATCGAAAGTCGTAGAGCCTCGCAGATGGGCTCATTCGATTCCTCATCAAATTCTACAGTTAGCATTCCCCAAAGGTAAATTTGCTGTACGAGCTTCCGTTTCTGAGATATTTGACAAAAACCGTACAGATATGAAAAATTATTTGGTTCAATCGGCTACATTTTGAATCGAAAGTCTTAGAGCCTCGCAGATGGGCTCATTCGATTCCTCATCAAATTCTACAGTTAGCATTCCCCGAAGGTAAATTTGCTGTACGAGCTTCCGTTTCCGAGATATTTGACAAAAAACGTACAGATATGAAAAATTATGTGGTTCAATCGGCTACATTTTGAATCGAAAGTCGTAGAGCCTCGCAGATGGGCTCATTCGATTCCTCATCAAATTCTACAGTTAGCATTCCCCGAAGGTAAATTTGCTGTACGAGCTTCCGTTTCCGAGATATTTGACAAAAACCGTACAGATTTGAAAAATGATGTGTCAAATGTCCTTGAAATCGGACAAAAACCGTACAGATATGAAAAATTATGTGGTTCAAACGGCTATAAATTTTGAATCGAAAGTCGTAGAGCCTCGCAGATGGGCTCATTCTACTCCTCATCAAATTCTACAGTTAGCATTCCCCAAAGGTAAATTTGCTGTACGAGCTTCCGTTTCCGAGATATTTGACAAAAAACGTACAGATATGAAAAATTATGTGGTTCAATCGGCTACATTTTGAATCGAAAGTCGTAGAGCCTCGCAGATGGGCTCATTCGATTCCTCATCAAATTCTACAGTTAGCATTCCCCGAAGGTAAATTTGCTGTACGAGCTTCCGTTTCCGAGATATTTGACAAAAACCGTACAGATTTGAAAAATGATGTGTCAAATGTCCTTGAAATCGGACAAAAACCGTACAGATATGAAAAATTATGTGGTTCAATCGGCTACATTTTGAATCGAAAGTCGTAGAGCCTCGCAGATGGGCTCATTCGATTCCTCATCAAATTCTACAGTTAGCATTCCCTGAAGGTAAATTTGCTGTACGAGCTTCCGTTTCCGAGATATTTGACAAAAACCGTCCAGATATGAAAAATGATGTGGTTCAAACGGCTATAACTTTTAAATCGAAAGTCGTAGAGCCTCGCAGATTGGCTCATTCTACTCCTCATCAAATTCTACAGTTAGCATTCCCCAAAGGTAAATTTGCTGTACGAGCTTCCGTTTCCGAGATATTTGACAAAAACCGTACAGATTTGAAAAATGATGTGTCAAATGTCCTTGAAATCGGACAAAAACCGTACAGATATGAAAAATGATGTGGTTCAATCGGCTACATTTTGAATCGAAAGTCGTAGAGCCTCGCAGATGGGCTCATTCTACTCCTCATCAAATTCTACAGTTAGCATTCCCCAAAGGTAAATTTGCTGTACGAGCTTCCGTTTCCGAGATATTTGACAAAAACCGTACAGATTTGAAAAATGATGTGTCAAATGTCCTTGAAATCGGACAAAAAACGTACAGATATGAAAAATTATGTGGTTCAATCGGCTACATTTTGAATCGAAAGTCGTAGAGCCTCGCAGATGGGCTCATTCGATTCCTCATCAAATTCTACAGTTAGCATTCCCCGAAGGTAAATTTGCTGTACGAGCTTCCGTTTCCGAGATATTTGACAAAAACCGTACAGATATGAAAAATTATGTGGTTCAAACGGCTATAACTTTTGAATCGAAAGTCGTAGAGCCTCGCAGATGGGCTCATTCTACTCCTCATCAAATTCTACAGTTAGCATTCCCCAAAGGTAAATTTGCTGTACGAGCTTCCGTTTCCGAGATATTTGACAAAAACCGTACAGATTTGAAAAATGATGTGTCAAATGTCCTTGAAATCGGACAAAAACCGTACAGATATGAAAAATGATGTGGTTCAATCGGCTACATTTTGAATTGAAAGTCGTAGAGCCTCGCAGATGGGCTCATTCTACTCCTCATCAAATTCTACAGTTAGCATTCCCCAAAGGTAAATTTGCTGTACGAGCTTCCATTTCCGAGATATTTGACAAAAACCGTACAGATTTGAAAAATGATGTGTCAAATGTCCTTGAAATCGGACAAAAAACGTACAGATATGAAAAATTATGTGGTTCAATCGGCTACATTTTGAATCGAAAGTCGTAGAGCCTCGCAGATGGGCTCATTCGATTCCTCATCAAATTCTACAGTTAGCATTCCCCAAAGGTAAATTTGCTGTACGAGCTTCCGTTTCCGAGATATTTGACAAAAACCGTACAGATATGAAAAATTATTTGGTTCAATCGGCTACATTTTGAATCGAAAGTCGTAGAGCCTCGCAGATGGGCTCATTCGATTCCTCATCAAATTCTACAGTTAGCATTCCCCGAAGGTAAATTTGCTGTACGAGCTTCCGTTTCCGAGATATTTGACAAAAACCGTACAGATATGAAAAATTATGTGGTTCAAACGGCTATAACTTTTGAATCGAAAGTCGTAGAGCCTCGCAGATTGGCTCATTCTACTCCTCATCAAATTCTACAGTTAGCATTCCCCAAAGGTAAATTTGCTGTACGAGCTTCCGTTTCCGAGATATTTGACAAAAACCGTACAGATTTGAAAAATGATGTGTCAAATGTCCTTGAAATCGGACAAAAACCATACAGATATGAAAAATGATGTGGTTCAATCGGCTACATTTTGAATCGAAAGTCGTAGAGCCTCGCAGATGGGCTCATTCTACTCCTCATCAAATTCTACAGTTAGCATTCCCCAAAGGTAAATTTGCTGTACGAGCTTCCGTTTCCGAGATATTTGACAAAAACCGTACAGATTTGAAAAATGATGTGTCAAATGTCCTTGAAATCGGACAAAAAACGTACAGATATGAAAAATTATGTGGTTCAATCGGCTACATTTTGAATCGAAAGTCGTAGAGCCTCGCAGATGGGCTCATTCGATTCCTCATCAAATTCTACAGTTAGCATTCCCCAAAGGTAAATTTGCTGTACGAGCTTCCGTTTCCGAGATATTTGACAAAAACCGTACAGATATGAAAAATTATTTGGTTCAATCGGCTACATTTTGAATCGAAAGTCGTAGAGCCTCGCAGATGGGCTCATTCGATTCCTCATCAAATTCTACAGTTAGCATTCCCCAAAGGTAAATTTGCTGTACGAGCTTCCGTTTCCGAGATATTTGACAAAAACCGTACAGATATGAAAAATTATTTGGTTCAATCGGCTACATTTTGAATCGAAAGTCGTAGAGCCTCGCAGATGGGCTCATTCGATTCCTCATCAAATTCTACAGTTAGCATTCCCCGAAGGTAAATTTGCTGTACGAGCTTCCGTTTCCGAGATATTTGACAAAAACCGTACAGATATGAAAAATTATGTGGTTCAAACGGCTATAACTTTTGAATCGAAAGTCGTAGAGCCTCGCAGATTGGCTCATTCTACTCCTCATCAAATTCTACAGTTAGCATTCCCAAAAGGTAAATTTGCTGTACGAGCTTCCGTTTCCGAGATATTTGACAAAAACCGTACAGATTTGAAAAATGATGTGTCAAATGTCCTTGAAATCGGACAAAAACCATACAGATATGAAAAATGATGTGGTTCAATCGGCTACATTTTGAATCGAAAGTCGTAGAGCCTCGCAGATGGGCTCATTCTACTCCTCATCAAATTCTACAGTTAGCATTCCCCAAAGGTAAATTTGCTGTACGAGCTTCCGTTTCCGAGATATTTGACAAAAACCGTACAGATTTGAAAAATGATGTGTCAAATGTCCTTGAAATCGGACAAAAAACGTACAGATATGAAAAATTATGTGGTTCAATCGGCTACATTTTGAATCGAAAGTCGTAGAGCCTCGCAGATGGGCTCATTCGATTCCTCATCAAATTCTACAGTTAGCATTCCCCAAAGGTAAATTTGCTGTACGAGCTTCCGTTTCCGAGATATTTGACAAAAACCGTACAGATATGAAAAATTATTTGGTTCAATCGGCTACATTTTGAATCGAAAGTCGTAGAGCCTCGCAGATGGGCTCATTCGATTCCTCATCAAATTCTACAGTTAGCATTCCCCGAAGGTAAATTTGCTGTACGAGCTTCCGTTTCCGAGATATTTGACAAAAACCGTACAGATATGAAAAATTATGTGGTTCAAACGGCTATAACTTTTGAATCGAAAGTCGTAGAGCCTCGCAGATTGGCTCATTCTACTCCTCATCAAATTCTACAGTTAGCATTCCCAAAAGGTAAATTTGCTGTACGAGCTTCCGTTTCCGAGATATTTGACAAAAACCGTACAGATTTGAAAAATTATGTGTCAAATGTCCTTGAAATCGGACAAAAACCATACAGATATGAAAAATGATGTGGTTCAATCGGCTACATTTTGAATCGAAAGTCGTAGAGCCTCGCAGATGGGCTCATTCTACTCCTCATCAAATTCTACAGTTAGCATTCCCCAAAGGTAAATTTGCTGTACGAGCTTCCGTTTCCGAGATATTTGACAAAAACCGTACAGATTTGAAAAATGATGTGTCAAATGTCCTTGAAATCGGACAAAAAACGTACAGATATGAAAAATTATGTGGTTCAATCGGCTACATTTTGAATCGAAAGTCGTAGAGCCTCGCAGATGGGCTCATTCGATTCCTCATCAAATTCTACAGTTAGCATTCCCCAAAGGTAAATTTGCTGTACGAGCTTCCGTTTCCGAGATATTTGACAAAAACCGTACAGATATGAAAAATTATGTGGTTCAATCGGCTACATTTTGAATCGAAAGTCGTAGAGCCTCGCAGATGGGCTCATTCGATTCCTCATCAAATTCTACAGTTAGCATTCCCCGAAGGTAAATTTGCTGTACGAGCTTCCGTTTCCGAGATATTTGACAAAAACCGTACAGATTTGAAAAATTATGTGTCAAATGTCCTTGAAATCGGACAAAAAACGTACAGATATGAAAAATTATGTGGTTCAATCGGCTACATTTTGAATCGAAAGTCGTAGAGCCTCGCAGATGGGCTCATTCGATTCCACATCAAATTCTACAGTTAGCATTCCCCAAAGGTAAATTTGCTGTACGAGCTTCCGTTTCCGAGATATTTGACAAAAACCGTACAGATATGAAAAATTATTTGGTTCAATCGGCTACATTTTGAATCGAAAGTCGTAGAGCCTCGCAGATGGGCTCATTCGATTCCTCATCAAATTCTACAGTTAGCATTCCCCGAAGGTAAATTTGCTGTACGAGCTTCCGTTTCCGAGATATTTGACAAAAACCGTACAGATTTGAAAAATGATGTGTCAAATGTCCTTGAAATCGGACAAAAACCGTACAGATATGAAAAATTATGTGGTTCAATCGGCTACATTTTGAATCGAAAGTCGTAGAGCCTCGCAGATGGGCTCATTCTACTCCTCATCAAATTCTACAGTTAGCATTCCCCAAAGGTAAATTTGCTGTACGAGCTTCCGTTTCCGAGATATTTGACAAAAACCGTACAGATATGAAAAATGATGTGGTTCAAACGGCTATAACTTTTAAATCGAAAGTCGTAGAGCCTCGCAGATTGGCTCATTCTACTCCTCATCAAATTCTACAGTTAGCATTCCCCAAAGGTAAATTTGCTGTACGAGCTTCCGTTTCCGAGATATTTGACAAAAACCGTACAGATTTGAAAAATGATGTGTCAAATGTCCTTGAAATCGGACAAAAACCGTACAGATATGAAAAATTATGTGGTTCAATCGGCTACATTTTGAATCGAAAGTCGTAGAGCCTCGCAGATGGGCTCATTCGATTCCTCATCAAATTCTACAGTTAGCATTCCCCAAAGGTAAATTTGCTGTACGAGCTTCCGTTTCCGAGATATTTGACAAAAACCGTACAGATATGAAAAATTATGTGGTTCAATCGGCTACATTTTGAATCGAAAGTCGTAGAGCCTCGCAGATGGGCTCATTCGATTCCTCATCAAATTCTACAGTTAGCATTCCCCGAAGGTAAATTTGCTGTACGAGCTTCCGTTTCCGAGATATTTGACAAAAACCGTACAGATTTGAAAAATTATGTGTCAAATGTCCTTGAAATCGGACAAAAAACGTACAGATATGAAAAATTATGTGGTTCAATCGGCTACATTTTGAATCGAAAGTCGTAGAGCCTCGCAGATGGGCTCATTCGATTCCACATCAAATTCTACAGTTAGCATTCCCCAAAGGTAAATTTGCTGTACGAGCTTCCGTTTCCGAGATATTTGACAAAAACCGTACAGATATGAAAAATTATTTGGTTCAATCGGCTACATTTTGAATCGAAAGTCGTAGAGCCTCGCAGATGGGCTCATTCGATTCCTCATCAAATTCTACAGTTAGCATTCCCCGAAGGTAAATTTGCTGTACGAGCTTCCGTTTCCGAGATATTTGACAAAAACCGTACAGATTTGAAAAATGATGTGTCAAATGTCCTTGAAATCGGACAAAAACCGTACAGATATGAAAAATTATGTGGTTCAATCGGCTACATTTTGAATCGAAAGTCGTAGAGCCTCGCAGATGGGCTCATTCTACTCCTCATCAAATTCTACAGTTAGCATTCCCCAAAGGTAAATTTGCTGTACGAGCTTCCGTTTCCGAGATATTTGACAAAAACCGTACAGATATGAAAAATGATGTGGTTCAAACGGCTATAACTTTTAAATCGAAAGTCGTAGAGCCTCGCAGATTGGCTCATTCTACTCCTCATCAAATTCTACAGTTAGCATTCCCCAAAGGTAAATTTGCTGTACGAGCTTCCGTTTCCGAGATATTTGACAAAAACCGTACAGATTTGAAAAATGATGTGTCAAATGTCCTTGAAATCGGACAAAAACCGTACAGATATGAAAAATTATGTGGTTCAATCGGCTACATTTTGAATCGAAAGTCGTAGAGCCTCGCAGATGGGCTCATTCGATTCCTCATCAAATTCTACAGTTAGCATTCCCCAAAGGTAAATTTGCTGTACGAGCTTCCGTTTCCGAGATATTTGACAAAAACCGTACAGATATGAAAAATTATTTGGTTCAATCGGCTACATTTTGAATCGAAAGTCGTAGAGCCTCGCAGATTGGCTCATTCTACTCCTCATCAAATTCTACAGTTAGCATTCCCCAAAGGTAAATTTGCTGTACGAGCTTCCGTTTCCGAGATATTTGACAAAAACCGTACAGATTTGAAAAATGATGTGTCAAATGTCCTTGAAATCGGACAAAAACCATACAGATATGAAAAATGATGTGGTTCAATCGGCTACATTTTGAATCGAAAGTCGTAGAGCCTCGCAGATGGGCTCATTCTACTCCTCATCAAATTCTACAGTTAGCATTCCCCAAAGGTAAATTTGCTGTACGAGCTTCCGTTTCCGAGATATTTGACAAAAACCGTACAGATTTGAAAAATGATGTGTCAAATGTCCTTGAAATCGGACAAAAAACGTACAGATATGAAAAATGATGTGGTTCAATCGGCTACATTTTGAATCGAAAGTCGTAGAGCCTCGCAGATGGGCTCATTCGATTCCTCATCAAATTCTACAGTTAGCATTCCCCAAAGGTAAATTTGCTGTACGAGCTTCCGTTTCCGAGATATTTGACAAAAACCGTACAGATATGAAAAATTATGTGGTTCAATCGGCTACATTTTGAATCGAAAGTCTAAGAGCCTCGCAGATGGGCTCATTCGATTCCTCATCAAATTCTACAGTTAGCATTCCCCAAAGGTAAATTTGCTGTACGAGCTTCCGTTTCTGAGATATTTGACAAAAACCGTACAGATTTGAAAAATGATGTGTCAAATGTCCTTGAAATCGGACAAAAACCGTACGGATATGAAAAATTATGTGGTTCAATCGGCTACATTTTGAATCGAAAGTCGTAGAGCCTCGCAGATGGGCTCATTCGATTCCTCATCAAATTCTACAGTTAGCATTCCCCGAAGGTAAATTTGCTGTACGAGCTTCCGTTTCCGAGATATTTGACAAAAACCGTACAGATATGAAAAATGATGTGGTTCAAACGGCTATAACTTTTAAATCGAAAGTCGTAGAGCCTCGCAGATTGGCTCATTCTACTCCTCATCAAATTCTACAGTTAGCATTCCCCAAAGGTAAATTTGCTGTACGAGCTTCCGTTTCCGAGATATTTGACAAAAACCGTACAGATTTGAAAAATGATGTGTCAAATGTCCTTGAAATCGGACAAAAACCGTACAGATATGAAAAATGATGTGGTTCAATCGGCTACATTTTGAATCGAAAGTCGTAGAGCCTCGCAGATGGGCTCATTCTACTCCTCATCAAATTCTACAGTTAGCATTCCCCAAAGGTAAATTTGCTGTACGAGCTTCCGTTTCCGAGATATTTGACAAAAACCGTACAGATTTGAAAAATGATGTGTCAAATGTCCTTGAAATCGGACAAAAAACGTACAGATATGAAAAATTATGTGGTTCAATCGGCTACATTTTGAATCGAAAGTCGTAGAGCCTCGCAGATGGGCTCATTCGATTCCTCATCAAATTCTACAGTTAGCATTCCCCAAAGGTAAATTTGCTGTACGAGCTTCCGTTTCCGAGATATTTGACAAAAACCGTACAGATATGAAAAATTATGTGGTTCAATCGGCTACATTTTGAATCGAAAGTCGTAGAGCCTCGCAGATGGGCTCATTCTACTCCTCATCAAATTCTACAGTTAGCATTCCCCAAAGGTAAATTTGCTGTACGAGCTTCCGTTTCTGAGATATTTGACAAAAACCGTACAGATTTGAAAAATGATGTGTCAAATGTCCTTGAAATCGGACAAAAACCGTACGGATATGAAAAATTATGTGGTTCAATCGGCTACATTTTGAATCGAAAGTCGTAGAGCCTCGCAGATGGGCTCATTCGATTCCTCATCAAATTCTACAGTTAGCATTCCCCGAAGGTAAATTTGCTGTACGAGCTTCCGTTTCCGAGATATTTGACAAAAACCGTACAGATATGAAAAATGATGTGGTTCAAACGGCTATAACTTTTAAATCGAAAGTCGTAGAGCCTCGCAGATTGGCTCATTCTACTCCTCATCAAATTCTACAGTTAGCATTCCCCAAAGGTAAATTTGCTGTACGAGCTTCCGTTTCCGAGATATTTGACAAAAACCGTACAGATTTGAAAAATGATGTGTCAAATGTCCTTGAAATCGGACAAAAACCGTACAGATATGAAAAATGATGTGGTTCAATCGGCTACATTTTGAATCGAAAGTCGTAGAGCCTCGCAGATGGGCTCATTCTACTCCTCATCAAATTCTACAGTTAGCATTCCCCAAAGGTAAATTTGCTGTACGAGCTTCCGTTTCCGAGATATTTGACAAAAACCGTACAGATTTGAAAAATGATGTGTCAAATGTCCTTGAAATCGGACAAAAAACGTACAGATATGAAAAATTATGTGGTTCAATCGGCTACATTTTGAATCGAAAGTCGTAGAGCCTCGCAGATGGGCTCATTCGATTCCTCATCAAATTCTACAGTTAGCATTCCCCAAAGGTAAATTTGCTGTACGAGCTTCCGTTTCCGAGATATTTGACAAAAACCGTACAGATATGAAAAATTATGTGGTTCAATCGGCTACATTTTGAATCGAAAGTCGTAGAGCCTCGCAGATGGGCTCATTCGATTCCTCATCAAATTCTACAGTTAGCATTCCCCGAAGGTAAATTTGCTGTACGAGCTTCCGTTTCCGAGATATTTGACAAAAACCGTACAGATATGAAAAATTATGTGGTTCAAACGGCTATAACTTTTGAATCGAAAGTCGTAGAGCCTCGCAGATTGGCTCATTCTACTCCTCATCAAATTCTACAGTTAGCATTCCCCAAAGGTAAATTTGCTGTACGAGCTTCCGTTTCCGAGATATTTGACAAAAACCGTACAGATTTGAAAAATGATGTGTCAAATGTCCTTGAAATCGGACAAAAACCGTACAGATATGAAAAATGATGTGGTTCAATCGGCTACATTTTGAATCGAAAGTCGTAGAGCCTCGCAGATGGGCTCATTCGATTCCTCATCAAATTCTACAGTTAGCATTCCCCGAAGGTAAATTTGCTGTACGAGCTTCCGTTTCCGAGATATTTGACAAAAACCGTACAGTTTTTAAAAAATGATGTGTCAAATGTCCTTGAAATCGGACAAAAACCATACAGATATGAAAAATGATGTGGTTCAATCGGCTACATTTTGAATCGAAAGTCGTAGAGCCTCGCAGATGGGCTCATTCTACTCCTCATCAAATTCTACAGTTAGCATTCCCCAAAGGTAAATTTGCTGTACGAGCTTCCGTTTCCGAGATATTTGACAAAAACCGTACAGATTTGAAAAATGATGTGTCAAATGTCCTTGAAATCGGACAAAAAACGTACAGATATGAAAAATTATGTGGTTCAATCGGCTACATTTTGAATCGAAAGTCGTAGAGCCTCGCAGATGGGCTCATTCGATTCCTCATCCAATTCTACAGTTAGCATTCCCCGAAGGTAAATTTGCTGTACGAGTTTCCGTTTCCGAGATATTTTACAAAAACCGTACAGATATGAAAAATGATGTGGTTCAAACGGCTATAACTTTTGAATCGAAAGTCGTAGAGCCTCGCAGATTGGCTCATTCTACTCCTCATCAAATTCTACAGTTAGCATTCCCCAAAGGTAAATTTGCTGTACGAGCTTCGGTTTCCGAGATATTTGACAAAAACCGTACAGATTTGAAAAATGATGTGTCAAATGTCCTTGAAATCGGACAAAAACCGTACAGATATGAAAAATGATGTGGTTCAATCGGCTACATTTTGAATCGAAAGTCGTAGACCCTCGCAGATGGGCTCATTCGATTCCTCATCAAATTCTACAGTTAGCATTCCCCGAAGGTAAATTTGCTGTACGAGCTTCCGTTTCCGAGATATTTGACAAAAACCGTACAGATATGAAAAATTATGTGGTTCAAACGGCTATAACTTTTGAATCGAAAGTCGTAGAGCCTCGCAGATTGGCTCATTCTACTCCTCATCAAATTCTACAGTTAGCATTCCCCAAAGGTAAATTTGCTGTACGAGCTTCCGTTTCCGAGATATTTGACAAAAACCGTACAGATTTGAAAAATGATGTGTCAAATGTCCTTGAAATCGGACAAAAACCATACAGATATGAAAAATGATGTGGTTCAATCGGCTACATTTTGAATCGAAAGTCGTAGAGCCTCGCAGATGGGCTCATTCTACTCCTCATCAAATTCTACAGTTAGCATTCCCCAAAGGTAAATTTGCTGTACTAGCTTCCGTTTCCGAGACTTTTGACAAAAACCGTACAGATTTGAAAAATGATGTGTCAAATGTCCTTGAAATCGGACAAAAACCGTACAGATATGAAAAATGATGTGGTTCAATCGGCTACATTTTGAATCGAAAGTCGTAGAGCCTCGCAGATGGGCTCATTCTACTCCTCATCAAATTCTACAGTTAGCATTCCCCAAAGGTAAATTTGCTGTACGAGCTTCCGTTTCCGAGATATTTGACAAAAAAAGTGTACAGATTTGAAAAATGATGTGTCAAATGTGATTGAAATCGGACAAAAACCGTACAGATATGAAAAATTATGTGGTTCAATCGGCTACATTTTGAATCGAAAGTCGTAGACCCTCGCAGATGGGCTCATTCGATTCCTCATCAAATTCTACAGTTAGCATTCCCCGAAGGTAAATTTGCTGTACGAGCTTCCGTTTCCGAGATATTTGACAAAAACCGTACAGATATGAAAAATTATGTGGTTCAAACGGCTATAACTTTTGAATCGAAAGTCGTAGAGCCTCGCAGATTGGCTCATTCTACTCCTCATCAAATTCTACAGTTAGCATTCCCCAAAGGTAAATTTGCTGTACGAGCTTCCGTTTCCGAGATATTTGACAAAAACCGTACAGATTTGAAAAATGATGTGTCAAATGTCCTTGAAATCGGACAAAAACCGTACAGATATGAAAAATGATGTGGTTCAATCGGCTACATTTTGAATCGAAAGTCGTAGAGCCTCGCAGATGGGCTCATTCTACTCCTCATCAAATTCTACAGTTAGCATTCCCCAAAGGTAAATTTGCTGTACTAGCTTCCGTTTCCGAGACTTTTGACAAAAACCGTACAGATTTGAAAAATGATGTGTCAAATGTCCTTGAAATCGGACAAAAACCGTACAGATATGAAAAATGATGTGGTTCAATCGGCTACATTTTGAATCGAAAGTCGTAGAGCCTCGCAGATGGGCTCATTCTACTCCTCATCAAATTCTACAGTTAGCATTCCCCAAAGGTAAATTTGCTGTACGAGCTTCGGTTTCCGAGATATTTGACAAAAACCGTACAGATTTGAAAAATGATGTGTCAAATGTCCTTGAAATCGGACAAAAACCGTACAGATATGAAAAATGATGTGGTTCAATCGGCTACATTTTGAATCGAAAGTCGTAGAGCCTCGCAGATGGGCTCATTCTACTCCTCATCAAATTCTACAGTTAGCATTCCCCAAAGGTAAATTTGCTGTACGAGCTTCCGTTTCCGAGATATTTGACAAAAACCGTACAGATATGAAAAATTATGTGGTTCAAACGGCTATAACTTTTGAATCGAAAGTCGTAGAGCCTCGCAGATTGGCTCATTCTACTCCTCATCAAATTCTACAGTTAGCATTCCCCAAAGGTAAATTTGCTGTACGAGCTTCCGTTTCCGAGATATTTGACAAAAACCGTACAGATTTGAAAAATGATGTGTCAAATGTCCTTGAAATCGGACAAAAACCGTACAGATATGAAAAATGATGTGGTTCAATCGGCTACATTTTGAATCGAAAGTCGTAGACCCTCGCAGATGGGCTCATTCGATTCCTCATCAAATTCTACAGTTAGCATTCCCCGAAGGTAAATTTGCTGTACGAGCTTCCGTTTCCGAGATATTTGACAAAAACCGTACAGATATGAAAAATTATGTGGTTCAAACGGCTATAACTTTTGAATCGAAAGTCGTAGAGCCTCGCAGATTGGCTCATTCTACTCCTCATCAAATTCTACAGTTAGCATTCCCCAAAGGTAAATTTGCTGTACGAGCTTCCGTTTCCGAGATATTTGACAAAAACCGTACAGATTTGAAAAATGATGTGTCAAATGTCCTTGAAATCGGACAAAAACCGTACAGATATGAAAAATGATGTGGTTCAATCGGCTACATTTTGAATCGAAAGTCGTAGAGCCTCGCAGATGGGCTCATTCTACTCCTCATCAAATTCTACAGTTAGCATTCCCCAAAGGTAAATTTGCTGTACTAGCTTCCGTTTCCGAGACTTTTGACAAAAACCGTACAGATTTGAAAAATGATGTGTCAAATGTCCTTGAAATCGGACAAAAACCGTACAGATATGAAAAATGATGTGGTTCAATCGGCTACATTTTGAATCGAAAGTCGTAGAGCCTCGCAGATGGGCTCATTCTACTCCTCATCAAATTCTACAGTTAGCATTCCCCAAAGGTAAATTTGCTGTACGAGCTTCCGTTTCCGAGATATTTGACAAAAAAAGTGTACAGATTTGAAAAATGATGTGTCAAATGTGATTGAAATCGGACAAAAACCGTACAGATATGAAAAATTATGTGGTTCAATCGGCTACATTTTGAATCGAAAGTCGTAGACCCTCGCAGATGGACTCATTCGATTCCTCATCAAATTCTACAGTTAGCATTCCCCGAAGGTAAATTTGCTGTACGAGCTTCCGTTTCCGAGATATTTGACAAAAACCGTACAGATATGAAAAATTATGTGGTTCAAACGGCTATAACTTTTGAATCGAAAGTCGTAGAGCCTCGCAGATTGGCTCATTCTACTCCTCATCAAATTCTACAGTTAGCATTCCCCAAAGGTAAATTTGCTGTACGAGCTTCCGTTTCCGAGATATTTGACAAAAACCGTACAGATTTGAAAAATGATGTGTCAAATGTCCTTGAAATCGGACAAAAACCGTACAGATATGAAAAATGATGTGGTTCAATCGGCTACATTTTGAATCGAAAGTCGTAGAGCCTCGCAGATGGGCTCATTCTACTCCTCATCAAATTCTACAGTTAGCATTCCCCAAAGGTAAATTTGCTGTACTAGCTTCCGTTTCCGAGACTTTTGACAAAAACCGTACAGATTTGAAAAATGATGTGTCAAATGTCCTTGAAATCGGACAAAAACCGTACAGATATGAAAAATGATGTGGTTCAATCGGCTACATTTTGAATCGAAAGTCGTAGAGCCTCGCAGATGGGCTCATTCTACTCCTCATCAAATTCTACAGTTAGCATTCCCCAAAGGTAAATTTGCTGTACGAGCTTCCGTTTCCGAGATATTTGACAAAAAAAGTGTACAGATTTGAAAAATGATGTGTCAAATGTCCTTGAAATCGGACAAAAACCGTACAGATATGAAAAATTATGTGGTTCAATCGGCTACATTTTGAATCGAAAGTCGTAGACCCTCGCAGATGGGCTCATTCGATTCCTCATCAAATTCTACAGTTAGCATTCCCCAAAGGTAAATTTGCTGTACGAGCTTCCGTTTCCGAGATATTTGACAAAAACCGTACAGATTTGAAAAATGATGTGTCAAATGTCCTTGAAATCGGACAAAAAACGTACAGATATGAAAAATTATGAGGTTCAATCGGCTACATTTTGAATCGAAAGTCGTAGAGCCTCGCAGATGGGCTCATTCGATTCCTCATCAAATTCTACAGTTAGCATTCCCCGAAGGTAAATTTGCTGTACGAGCTTCCGTTTCCGAGATATTTGACAAAAACCGTACAGATATGAAAAATGATGTGTCAAATGTCCTTGAAATCGGACAAAAACCGTACAGATATGAAAAATTATGTGGTTCAAATGGCTATAAATTTTGAATCGAAAGTCGTAGAGCCTCGCAGATTGGCTCATTCGATTCCTCATCAAATTCTACAGTTAGCATTCCCCAAAGGTAAATTTGCTGTACGAGCTTCCGTTTCTGAGATATTTGACAAAAACCGTACAGATTTGAAAAATTATGTGTCAAATGTCCTTGAAATCGGACAAAAACCGTACAGATATGAAAAATTATGTGGTTCAATCGGCTACATTTTGAATCGAAAGTCGTAGAGCCTCGCAGATGGGCTCATTCGATTCCTCATCAAATTCTACAGTTAGCATTCCCCGAAGGTAAATTTGCTGTACGAGCTTCCGTTTCCGAGATATTTGACAAAAACCGTACAGATATGAAAAATTATGTGGTTCAAACGGCTATAACTTTTGAATCGAAAGTCGTAGAGCCTCACAGATGGGCTCATTCTACTCCTCATCAAATTCTACAGTTAGCATTCCCCAAAGGTAAATTTGCTGTACGAGCTTCCGTTTCCGAGATATTTGACAAAAACCGTACAGATTTGAAAAATGATGTATCAAATGTCCTTGAAATCGGACAAAAACCGTACAGATATGAAAAATTATGTGGTTCAATCGGCTACATTTTGAATCGAAAGTCGTAGAGCCTCGCAGATGGGCTCATTCGATTCCTCATCAAATTCTACAGTTAGCATTCCCCAAAGGTAAATTTGCTGTACGAGCTTCCGTTTCCGAGATATTTGACAAAAACCGTACAGATATGAAAAATTATGTGTCAAATGTCCTTGAAATCGGACAAAAACCGTACAGATATGAAAAATTATGTGGTTCAATCGGCTACATTTTGAATCGAAAGTCGTAGAGCCTCGCAGATGGGCTCATTCGATTCCTCATCAAATTCTACAGTTAGCATTCCCCGAAGGTAAATTTGCTGTACGAGCTTCCGTTTCCGAGATATTTGACAAAAACCGTACAGATATGAAAAATGATGTGGTTCAAACGGCTATAAGTTTTGAATCGAAAGTCGTAGAGCCTCGCAGATGGGCTCATTCTACTCCTCATCAAATTCTACAGTTAGCATTCCCCAAAGGTAAATTTGCTGTACGAGCTTCCGTTTCCGAGATATTTGACAAAAACCGTACAGATTTGAAAAATGATGTGTCAAATGTCCTTGAAATCGGACAAAAAACGTACAGATATGAAAAATTATGTGGTTCAATCGGCTACATTTTGAATCGAAAGTCGTAGAGCCTCGCAGATGGGCTCATTCGATTCCTCATCAAATTCTACAGTTAGCATTCCCCAAAGGTAAATTTGCTGTACGAGCTTCCGTTTCCGAGATATTTGACAAAAACCGTACAGATATGAAAAATTATGTGGTTCAATCGGCTACATTTTGAATCGAAAGTCGTAGAGCCTCGCAGATGGGCTCATTCGATTCCTCATCAAATTCTACAGTTGGCATTCCCCGAAGGTAAATTTGCTGTACGAGCTTCCGTTTCCGAGATATTTGACAAAAACCGTACAGATATGAAAAATTATGTGGTTCAAACGGCTATAACTTTTGAATCGAAAGTCGTAGAGCCTCGCAGATTGGCTCATTCTACTCCTCATCAAATTCTACAGTTAGCATTCCCCAAAGGTAAATTTGCTGTACGAGCTTCCGTTTCCGAGATATTTGACAAAAACCGTACAGATTTGAAAAATGATGTGTCAAATGTCCTTGAAATCGGACAAAAACCGTACAGATATGAAAAATGATGTGGTTCAATCGGCTACATTTTGAATCGAAAGTCGTAGAGCCTCGCAGATGGGCTCATTCTACTCCTCATCAAATTCTACAGTTAGCATTCCCCAAAGGTAAATTTGCTGTACGAGCTTCCGTTTCCGAGATATTTGACAAAAACCGTACAGATTTGAAAAATGATGTGTCAAATGTCCTTGAAATCGGACAAAAAACGTACAGATATGAAAAATGATGTGGTTCAATCGGCTACATTTTGAATCGAAAGTCGTAGAGCCTCGCAGATGGGCTCATTCTACTCCTCATCAAATTCTACAGTTAGCATTCCCCAAAGGTAAATTTGCTGTACGAGCTTCCGTTTCCGAGATATTTGACAAAAACCGTACAGATTTGAAAAATGATGTGTCAAATGTCCTTGAAATCGGACAAAAACCGTACAGAATGAAAAATTATGTGGTTCAAACGGCTATAAATTTTGAATCGAAAGTCGTAGAGCCTCGCAGATGGGCTCATTCTACTCCTCATCAAATTCTACAGTTAGCATTCCCCAAAGGTAAATTTGCTGTACGAGCTTCCGTTTCCGAGATATTTGACAAAAACCGTACAGATATGAAAAATTATGTGGTTCAAACGGCTATAACTTTTGAATCGAAAGTCGTAGAGCCTCGCAGATTGGCTCATTCTACTCCTCATCAAATTCTACAGTTAGCATTCCCCAAAGGTAAATTTGCTGTACGAGCTTCCGTTTCCGAGATATTTGACAAAAACCGTACAGATTTGAAAAATGATGTGTCAAATGTCCTTGAAATCGGACAAAAACCGTACAGATATGAAAAATGATGTGGTTCAATCGGCTACATTTTGAATCGAAAGTCGTAGAGCCTCGCAGATGGGCTCATTCTACTCCTCATCAAATTCTACAGTTAGCATTCCCCAAAGGTAAATTTGCTGTACGAGCTTCCGTTTCCGAGATATTTGACAAAAACCGTACAGATTTGAAAAATGATGTGTCAAATGTCCTTGAAATCGGACAAAAAACGTACAGATATGAAAAATTATGTGGTTCAATCGGCTACATTTTGAATCGAAAGTCGTAGAGCCTCGCAGATGGGCTCATTCGATTCCTCATCAAATTCTACAGTTAGCATTCCCCGAAGGTAAATTTGCTGTACGAGCTTCCGTTTCCGAGATATTTGACAAAAACCGTACAGATATGAAAAATTATGTGGTTCAAACGGCTATAACTTTTGAATCAAAAGTCGTAGAGCCTCGCAGATTGGCTCATTCTACTCCTCATCAAATTCTACAGTTAGCATTCCCCAAAGGTAAATTTGCTGTACGAGCTTCCGTTTCCGAGATATTTGACAAAAACCGTACAGATTTGAAAAATGATGTGTCAAATGTCCTTGAAATCGGACAAAAACCGTACAGATATGAAAAATGATGTGGTTCAATCGGCTACATTTTGAATCGAAAGTCGTAGAGCCTCGCAGATGGGCTCATTCTACTCCTCATCAAATTCTACAGTTAGCATTCCCCAAAGGTAAATTTGCTGTACGAGCTTCCGTTTCCGAGATATTTGACAAAAACCGTACAGATTTGAAAAATGATGTGTCAAATGTCCTTGAAATCGGACAAAAAACGTACAGATATGAAAAATTATGTGGTTCAATCGGCTACATTTTGAATCGAAAGTCGTAGAGCCTCGCAGATGGGCTCATTCGATTCCTCATCAAATTCTACAGTTAGCATTCCCCGAAGGTAAATTTGCTGTACGAGCTTCCGTTTCCGAGATATTTGACAAAAACCGTACAGATATGAAAAATTATGTGGTTCAAACGGCTATAACTTTTGAATCAAAAGTCGTAGAGCCTCGCAGATTGGCTCATTCTACTCCTCATCAAATTCTACAGTTAGCATTCCCCAAAGGTAAATTTGCTGTACGAGCTTCCGTTTCCGAGATATTTGACAAAAACCGTACAGATTTGAAAAATGATGTGTCAAATGTCCTTGAAATCGGACAAAAACCGTACAGATATGAAAAATGATGTGGTTCAATCGGCTACATTTTGAATCGAAAGTCGTAGAGCCTCGCAGATGGGCTCATTCGATTCCTCATCAAATTCTACAGTTAGCATTCCCCAAAGGTAAATTTGCTGTACGAGCTTCCGTTTCCGAGATATTTGACAAAAACCGTACAGATATGAAAAACTATGTGGTTCAAACGGCTATAAGTTTTGAATCGAAAGTCGTAGAGCCTCGCAGATGGGCTCATTCTACTCCTCATCAAATTCTACAGTTAGCATTCCCCAAAGGTAAATTTGCTGTACGAGCTTCCGTTTCCGAGATATTTGACAAAAACCGTACAGATTTGAAAAATGATGTGTCAAATGTCCTTGAAATCGGACAAAAACCGTACAGATATGAAAAATTATGTGGTTCAATCGGCTACATTTTGAATCGAAAGTCGTAGAGCCTCGCAGATGGGCTCATTCGATTCCTCATCAAATTCTACAGTTAGCATTCCCCGAAGGTAAATTTGCTGTACGAGCTTCCGTTTCCGAGATATTTGACAAAAACCGTACAGATATGAAAAATTATGTGGTTCAAACGGCTATAACTTTTGAATCGAAAGTCGTAGAGCCTCGCAGATGGGCTCATTCTACTCCTCATCAAATTCTACAGTTAGCATTCCCCTGTGCAGGTAAATTTGCTGTACGAGCTTCCGTTTCCGAGATATTTGACAAAAACCGTACAGATTTGAAAAATGATGTGTCAAATGTCCTTGAAATCAGACAAAAACCGTACAGATATGAAAAATGATGTGGTTCAATCGGCTACATTTTGAATCGAAAGTCGTAGAGCCTCGCAGATGGGCTCATTCGATTCCTCATCAAATTCTACAGTTAGCATTCCCCAAAGGTAAATTTGCTGTACGAGCTTCCGTTTCCGAGATATTTGACAAAAACCGTACAGATATGAAAAATGATGTGGTTCAAACGGCTATAAGTTTTGAATCGAAAGTCGTAGAGCCTCGCAGATGGGCTCATTCTACTCCTCATCAAATTCTACAGTTAGCATTCCCCAAAGGTAAATTTGCTGTACGAGCTTCCGTTTCCGAGATATTTGACAAAAACCGTACAGATTTGAAAAATGATGTGTCAAATGTCCTTGAAATCGGACAAAAAACGTACAGATATGAAAAATTATGTGGTTCAATCGGCTACATTTTGAATCGAAAGTCGTAGAGCCTCGCAGATGGGCTCATTCGATTCCTCATCAAATTCTACAGTTAGCATTCCCCAAAGGTAAATTTGCTGTACGAGCTTCTGTTTCCGAGATATTTGACAAAAACCGTACAGATTTGAAAAATGATGTGTCAAATGTCCTTGAAATCAGACAAAAACCGTACAGATATGAAAAATGATGTGGTTCAATCGGCTACATTTTGAATCGAAAGTCGTAGAGCCTCGCAGATGGGCTCATTCGATTCCTCATCAAATTCTACAGTTAGCATTCCCCAAAGGTAAATTTGCTGTACGAGCTTCCGTTTCCGAGATATTTGACAAAAACCGTACAGATTTGAAAAATGATGTGTCAAATGTCCTTGAAATCGGACAAAAACCGTACACATATGAAAAATTATGTGGTTCAATCGGCTACATTTTGAATCGAAAGTCGTAGAGCCTCGCAGATGGGCTCATTCGATTCCTCATCAAATTCTACAGTTAGCATTCCCCAAAGGTAAATTTGCTGTACGAGCTTCCGTTTCCGAGATATTTGACAAAAACCGTACAGATATGAAAAACTATGTGGTTCAAACGGCTATAAGTTTTGAATCGAAAGTCGTAGAGCCTCGCAGATGGGCTCATTCTACTCCTCATCAAATTCTACAGTTAGCATTCCCCAAAGGTAAATTTGCTGTACGAGCTTCCGTTTCCGAGATATTTGACAAAAACCGTACAGATTTGAAAAATGATGTGTCAAATGTCCTTGAAATCGGACAAAAAACGTACAGATATGAAAAATTATGTGGTTCAATCGGCTACATTTTGAATCGAAAGTCGTAGAGCCTCGCAGATGGGCTCATTCGATTCCTCATCAAATTCTACAGTTAGCATTCCCCAAAGGTAAATTTGCTGTACGAGCTTCCGTTTCCGAGATATTTGACAAAAACCGTACAGATAGGAAAAATTATGTGGTTCAATCGGCTACATTTTGAATCGAAAGTCGTAGAGCCTCGCAGATGGGCTCATTCGATTCCTCATCAAATTCTACAGTTGGCATTCCCCGAAGGTAAATTTGCTGTACGAGCTTCCGTTTCCGAGATATTTGACAAAAACCGTACAGATATGAAAAATTATGTGGTTCAAACGGCTATAACTTTTGAATCGAAAGTCGTAGAGCCTCGCAGATTGGCTCATTCTACTCCTCATCAAATTCTACAGTTAGCATTCCCCAAAGGTAAATTTGCTGTACGAGCTTCCGTTTCCGAGATATTTGACAAAAACCGTACAGATTTGAAAAATGATGTGTCAAATGTCCTTGAAATCGGACAAAAACCGTACAGATATGAAAAATGATGTGGTTCAATCGGCTACATTTTGAATCGAAAGTCGTAGAGCCTCGCAGATGGGCTCATTCTACTCCTCATCAAATTCTACAGTAAGCATTCCCCAAAGGTAAATTTGCTGTACGAGCTTCCGTTTCCGAGATATTTGACAAAAACCGTACAGATTTGAAAAATGATGTGTCAAATGTCCTTGAAATCGGACAAAAACCGTACAGATATGAAAAATGATGTGGTTCAATCGGCTACATTTTGAATCGAAAGTCGTAGAGCCTCGCAGATGGGCTCATTCTACTCCTCATCAAATTCTACAGTTAGCATTCCCCAAAGGTAAATTTGCTGTACGAGCTTCCGTTTCCGAGATATTTGACAAAAACCGTACAGATATGAAAAACTATGTGGTTCAAACGGCTATAAGTTTTGAATCAAAAGTCGTAGAGCCTCGCAGATGGGCTCATTCTACTCCTCATCAAATTCTACAGTTAGCATTCCCCAAAGGTAAATTTGCTGTACGAGCTTCCGTTTCCGAGATATTTGACAAAAACCGTACAGATTTGAAAAATGATGTGTCAAATGTCCTTGAAATCGGACAAAAACCGTACAGATATGAAAAATTATGTGGTTCAATCGGCTACATTTTGAATCGAAAGTCGTAGAGCCTCGCAGATGGGCTCATTCGATTCCTCATCAAATTCTACAGTTAGCATTCCCCGAAGGTAAATTTGCTGTACGAGCTTCCGTTTCCGAGATATTTGACAAAAACCGTACAGATATGAAAAATTATGTGGTTCAAACGGCTATAACTTTTGAATCGAAAGTCGTAGAGCCTCGCAGATGGGCTCATTCTACTCCTCATCAAATTCTACAGTTAGCATTCCCCTGTGCAGGTAAATTTGCTGTACGAGCTTCCGTTTCCGAGATATTTGACAAAAACC
Source organism: Borostomias antarcticus (assembly GCF_949987555.1). Classification (NCBI taxonomy): domain Eukaryota; kingdom Metazoa; phylum Chordata; class Actinopteri; order Stomiiformes; family Stomiidae; genus Borostomias; species Borostomias antarcticus. The sequence continues at coordinate 2,165,772 of NW_028176821.1, forward strand.
GTACAGATTTGAAAAATGATGTGTCAAATGTCCTTGAAATCAGACAAAAACCGTACAGATATGAAAAATGATGTGGTTCAATCGGCTACATTTTGAATCGAAAGTCGTAGAGCCTCGCAGATGGGCTCATTCGATTCCTCATCAAATTCTACAGTTAGCATTCCCCAAAGGTAAATTTGCTGTACGAGCTTCCGTTTCCGAGATATTTGACAAAAACCGTACAGATATGAAAAATTATGTGGTTCAATCGGCTACATTTTGAATCGAAAGTCGTAGAGCCTCGCAGATGGGCTCATTCTACTCCTCATCAAATTCTACAGTTAGCATTCCCCAAAGGTAAATTTGCTGTACGAGCTTCCGTTTCCGAGATATTTGACAAAAACCGTACAGATTTGAAAAATGATGTGTCAAATGTCCTTGAAATCGGACAAAAAACGTACAGATATGAAAAATTATGTGGTTCAATCGGCTACATTTTGAATCGAAAGTCGTAGAGCCTCGCAGATGGGCTCATTCGATTCCTCATCAAATTCTACAGTTAGCATTCCCCAAAGGTAAATTTGCTGTACGAGCTTCCGTTTCCGAGATATTTGACAAAAACCGTACAGATATGAAAAATTATGTGGTTCAATCGGCTACATTTTGAATCGAAAGTCGTAGGGCCTCGCAGATGGGCTCATTCGATTCCTCATCAAATTCTACAGTTAGCATTCCCCGAAGGTAAATTTGCTGTACGAGCTTCCGTTTCCGAGATATTTGACAAAAACCGTACAGATATGAAAAATTATGTGGTTCAAACGGCTATAACTTTTGAATCGAAAGTCGTAGAGCCTCGCAGATTGGCTCATTCTACTCCTCATCAAATTCTACAGTTAGCATTCCCCAAAGGTAAATTTGCTGTACGAGCTTCCGTTTCCGAGATATTTGACAAAAACCGTACAGATTTGAAAAATGATGTGTCAAATGTCCTTGAAATCGGACAAAAACCGTACAGATATGAAAAATGATGTGGTTCAATCGGCTACATTTTGAATCGAAAGTCGTAGAGCCTCGCAGATGGGCTCATTCTACTCCTCATCAAATTCTACAGTTAGCATTCCCCAAAGGTAAATTTGCTGTACGAGCTTCCGTTTCCGAGATATTTGACAAAAAACGTACAGATTTGAAAAATGATGTGTCAAATGTCCTTGAAATCGGACAAAAACCGTACAGATATGAAAAATTATGTGGTTCAAACGGCTATAAATTTTGAATCGAAAGTCGTAGAGCCTCGCAGATGGGCTCATTCTACTCCTCATCAAATTCTACAGTTAGCATTCCCTAAAGGTAAATTTGCTGTACGAGCTTCCGTTTCCGAGATATTTGACAAAAACCGTACAGATATGAAAAATTATGTGGTTCAAACGGCTATAACTTTTGAATCGAAAGTCGTAAAGCCTCGCAGATTGGCTCATTCTACTCCTCATCAAATTCTACAGTTAGCATTCCCCAAAGGTAAATTTGCTGTACGAGCTTCCGTTTCCGAGATATTTGACAAAAACCGTACAGATTTGAAAAATGATGTGTCAAATGTCCTTGAAATCGGACAAAAACCGTACAGATATGAAAAATGATGTGGTTCAATCGGCTACATTTTGAATCGAAAGTCGTAGAGCCTCGCAGATGGGCTCATTCTACTCCTCATCAAATTCTACAGTTAGCATTCCCCAAAGGTAAATTTGCTGTACGAGCTTCCGTTTCCGAGATATTTGACAAAAACCGTACAGATTTGAAAAATGATGTGTCAAATGTCCTTGAAATCGGACAAAAAACGTACAGATATGAAAAATTATGTGGTTCAATCGGCTACATTTTGAATCGAAAGTCGTAGAGCCTCGCAGATGGGCTCATTCGATTCCTCATCAAATTCTACAGTTAGCATTCCCCGAAGGTAAATTTGCTGTACGAGCTTCCGTTTCCGAGATATTTGACAAAAACCGTACAGATATGAAAAATTATGTGGTTCAAACGGCTATAACTTTTGAATCAAAAGTCGTAGAGCCTCGCAGATTGGCTCATTCTACTCCTCATCAAATTCTACAGTTAGCATTCCCCAAAGGTAAATTTGCTGTACGAGCTTCCGTTTCCGAGATATTTGACAAAAACCGTACAGATATGAAAAACTATGTGGTTCAAACGGCTATAAGTTTTGAATCGAAAGTCGTAGAGCCTCGCAGATGGGCTCATTCTACTCCTCATCAAATTCTACAGTTAGCATTCCCCAAAGGTAAATTTGCTGTACGAGCTTCCGTTTCCGAGATATTTGACAAAAACCGTACAGATTTGAAAAATGATGTGTCAAATGTCCTTGAAATCGGACAAAAACCGTACAGATATGAAAAATGATGTGGTTCAATCGGCTACATTTTGAATCGAAAGTCGTAGAGCCTCGCAGATGGGCTCATTCTACTCCTCATCAAATTCTACAGTTAGCATTCCCCAAAGGTAAATTTGCTGTACGAGCTTCCGTTTCCGAGATATTTGACAAAAACCGTACAGATTTGAAAAATGATGTGTCAAATGTCCTTGAAATCGGACAAAAAACGTACAGATATGAAAAATTATGTGGTTCAATCGGCTACATTTTGAATCGAAAGTCGTAGAGCCTCGCAGATGGGCTCATTCGATTCCTCATCAAATTCTACAGTTAGCATTCCCCGAAGGTAAATTTGCTGTACGAGCTTCCGTTTCCGAGATATTTGACAAAAACCGTACAGATATGAAAAATTATGTGGTTCAAACGGCTATAACTTTTGAATCAAAAGTCGTAGAGCCTCGCAGATTGGCTCATTCTACTCCTCATCAAATTCTACAGTTAGCATTCCCCAAAGGTAAATTTGCTGTACGAGCTTCCGTTTCCGAGATATTTGACAAAAACCGTACAGATATGAAAAACTATGTGGTTCAAACGGCTATAAGTTTTGAATCGAAAGTCGTAGAGCCTCGCAGATGGGCTCATTCTACTCCTCATCAAATTCTACAGTTAGCATTCCCCAAAGGTAAATTTGCTGTACGAGCTTCCGTTTCCGAGATATTTGACAAAAACCGTACAGATTTGAAAAATGATGTGTCAAATGTCCTTGAAATCGGACAAAAACCGTACAGATATGAAAAATTATGTGGTTCAATCGGCTACATTTTGAATCGAAAGTCGTAGAGCCTCGCAGATGGGCTCTTCGATTCCTCATCAAATTCTACAGTTAGCATTCCCCGAAGGTAAATTTGCTGTACGAGCTTCCGTTTCCGAGATATTTGACAAAAACCGTACAGATATGAAAAATTATGTGGTTCAAACGGCTATAACTTTTGAATCGAAAGTCGTAGAGCCTCGCAGATGGGCTCATTCTACTCCTCATCAAATTCTACAGTTAGCATTCCCCTGTGCAGGTAAATTTGCTGTACGAGCTTCCGTTTCCGAGATATTTGACAAAAACCGTACAGATTTGAAAAATGATGTGTCAAATGTCCTTGAAATCAGACAAAAACCGTACAGATATGAAAAATGATGTGGTTCAATCGGCTACATTTTGAATCGAAAGTCGTAGAGCCTCGCAGATGGGCTCATTCGATTCCTCATCAAATTCTACAGTTAGCATTCCCCAAAGGTAAATTTGCTGTACGAGCTTCCGTTTCCGAGATATTTGACAAAAACCGTACAGATTTGAAAAATGATGTGTCAAATGTCCTTGAAATCGGACAAAAAACGTACAGATATGAAAAATTATGTGGTTCAATCGGCTACATTTTGAATCGAAAGTCGTAGAGCCTCGCAGATGGGCTCATTCGATTCCTCATCAAATTCTACAGTTAGCATTCCCCAAAGGTAAATTTGCTGTACGAGCTTCCGTTTCCGAGATATTTGACAAAAACCGTACAGATATGAAAAACTATGTGGTTCAAACGGCTATAAGTTTTGAATCGAAAGTCGTAGAGCCTCGCAGATGGGCTCATTCTACTCCTCATCAAATTCTACAGTTAGCATTCCCCAAAGGTAAATTTGCTGTACGAGCTTCCGTTTCCGAGATATTTGACAAAAACCGTACAGATTTGAAAAATGATGTGTCAAATGTCCTTGAAATCGGACAAAAAACGTACAGATATGAAAAATTATGTGGTTCAATCGGCTACATTTTGAATCGAAAGTCGTAGAGCCTCGCAGATGGGCTCATTCGATTCCTCATCAAATTCTACAGTTAGCATTCCCCGAAGGTAAATTTGCTGTACGAGCTTCCGTTTCCGAGATATTTGACAAAAACCGTACAGATTTGAAAAATGATGTGTCAAATGTCCTTGAAATCGGACAAAAACCGTACAGATATGAAAAATTATGTGGTTCAATCGGCTACATTTTGAATCGAAAGTCGTAGAGCCTCGCAGATGGGCTCATTCGATTCCTCATCAAATTCTACAGTTAGCATTCCCCAAAGGTAAATTTGCTGTACGAGCTTCCGTTTCCGAGATATTTGACAAAAACCGTACAGATATGAAAAATTATGTGGTTCAAACGGCTATAACTTTTGAATCAAAAGTCGTAGAGCCTCGCAGATTGGCTCATTCTACTCCTCATCAAATTCTACAGTTAGCATTCCCCAAAGGTAAATTTGCTGTACGAGCTTCCGTTTCCGAGATATTTGACAAAAACCGTACAGATTTGAAAAATGATGTGTCAAATGTCCTTGAAATCAGACAAAAACCGTACAGATATGAAAAATGATGTGGTTCAATCGGCTACATTTTGAATCGAAAGTCGTAGAGCCTCGCAGATGGGCTCATTCGATTCCTCATCAAATTCTACAGTTAGCATTCCCCAAAGGTAAATTTGCTGTACGAGCTTCCGTTTCCGAGATATTTGACAAAAACCGTACAGATTTGAAAAATGATGTGTCAAATGTCCTTGAAATCGGACAAAAAACGTACAGATATGAAAAATTATGTGGTTCAATCGGCTACATTTTGAATCGAAAGTCGTAGAGCCTCGCAGATGGGCTCATTCGATTCCTCATCAAATTCTACAGTTAGCATTCCCCAAAGGTAAATTTGCTGTACGAGCTTCCGTTTCCGAGATATTTGACAAAAACCGTACAGATATGAAAAACTATGTGGTTCAAACGGCTATAAGTTTTGAATCGAAAGTCGTAGAGCCTCGCAGATGGGCTCATTCTACTCCTCATCAAATTCTACAGTTAGCATTCCCCAAAGGTAAATTTGCTGTACGAGCTTCCGTTTCCGAGATATTTGACAAAAACCGTACAGATTTGAAAAATGATGTGTCAAATGTCCTTGAAATCGGACAAAAAACGTACAGATATGAAAAATTATGTGGTTCAATCGGCTACATTTTGAATCGAAAGTCGTAGAGCCTCGCAGATGGGCTCATTCGATTCCTCATCAAATTCTACAGTTAGCATTCCCCGAAGGTAAATTTGCTGTACGAGCTTCCGTTTCCGAGATATTTGACAAAAACCGTACAGATTTGAAAAATGATGTGTCAAATGTCCTTGAAATCGGACAAAAACCGTACAGATATGAAAAATTATGTGGTTCAATCGGCTACATTTTGAATCGAAAGTCGTAGAGCCTCGCAGATGGGCTCATTCGATTCCTCATCAAATTCTACAGTTAGCATTCCCCAAAGGTAAATTTGCTGTACGAGCTTCCGTTTCCGAGATATTTGACAAAAACCGTACAGATATGAAAAATTATGTGGTTCAAACGGCTATAACTTTTGAATCAAAAGTCGTAGAGCCTCGCAGATTGGCTCATTCTACTCCTCATCAAATTCTACAGTTAGCATTCCCCAAAGGTAAATTTGCTGTACGAGCTTCCATTTCCGAGATATTTGACAAAAACCGTACAGATTTGAAAAATGATGTGTCAAATGTCCTTGAAATCGGACAAAAACCGTACAGATATGAAAAATGATGTGGTTCAATCGGCTACATTTTGAATCGAAAGTCGTAGAGCCTCGCAGATGGGCTCATTCGATTCCTCATCAAATTCTACAGTTAGCATTCCCCAAAGGTAAATTTGCTGTACGAGCTTCCGTTTCCGAGATATTTGACAAAAACCGTACAGATACAGATGTGGGAACATAAGAATGTAACTTGACCCGCGGTATTCTAACAGGCGCTTTACGTCATTCCGCACCACCGCTCGCCTGCCCATAGGGGCGCAGTAATACCACTCATTGACCCATTGCTGGCTCGCACATTAGATTAGCCTACCGTTCTCAAACTCCTTGTTGTCTGTCTGGTTGTAATTTAATTATTACGAACAAAGCCTATCTATTTATAGTTTCTATCTCTGTAAATGTCGCCGGGTCTATATCTGTTAACTGTCGGGACAAGTAGAAGTTTAAAACATTAGGCTGAGTGTTCTCATATGGAACATGGCATCAGGACGAGTAAGATGGCTAACGGAGATGACCAGAGATGTGTTTGAAATGGTTCACTCACTCCCTATTCCCTATTACCATGGATGTATTGAGTGTGACTCATAGTGAACTACATGGGGAATGATTTAACAGTTTTGGGACACTACATGGAATATAACTGCGTAAGATATTCATGACTCAAACAAGCAGACGCGCCGATCACTGATGGCAGCAGGTTGAAATATCAGGTAGTATTCAGGTTCCATGTTTAGTTGAATGATAAATCCCATATAAATGGTTGGAATTCTAATGATGTGCAAGTGTGATTTTGTCAACTTAATGCTGTCTGCTAATAGCAGGCTGTGAAGCTGCACAATAAGACCGTGATAGCACGTTAGCTCACGACAGCAGCTTCCATAATATTAACGGTAGCTGTCGGTGGCTAAAAAGCAGATAGCTAACTTTACAACGTTGATTCCTGTAGCTATTTTGATGCTATAAGTTCAACTTCTGTTTCTCGGGCAGGAACGGAGACGAACTCGCATTAGCAGCAAAGCAGCTAGAGGAATGATCGCGCGGTCTCTTTAGCCCTGAGACCATCAGGCAGGCAGCAGGAGGTCGTTGAAGGCTTTATATATTATTATGATATTATGTCTAATAATACATTCGTTGAAAGTACACAGGCTGATCTACTATACGGAATTGGACCGAGGAGTGTTCTCATATGGAACTAGGCTGCGCGCCCGCCCGCGACAAGAGCTGAATTGTAGTCAGCTTGCCCCGCTGCGCGCAGGACGCGTGCGTCCCCCGCTGATCCGAGCGAGAACGCAGGCGGAATGTCGCTCCCCGTCTGAAACGGCCTTGACTCCTGGAATCCCAAGGTCTTTCATATTGAAATTATCTTGATGGTCTCGGGAGTTGAGACGTGTTAAGGGAGTGCATCAGTCGTGAGCCTCGACAGTAGGCTACCAGCCTGCGCTGCGCTCAGAACAAAGTTGGATGAATGGATGGACTTTTTGGAATCCTGTAAAATGTTTATTGCGCTCTAAAATCATGAAAGCATAAATGTAAAAATGCAGCAACAGAAGTAGTCTAGATGAGATGGTGGTTTAAATGAATGGCAACACATAAATTGAGACATAAATTGAGACTGGTGATAATGCTGATAATCTACAGTAGGGCCTACCTATGGCTTAGTTCATGCTTAGCCATTCATCTCTTACACATGGGCCTATACAATACTTGCACAATCTACTTTGGACGTTAATCCATCCATCTATCAATCAAACTAGCGAATTCAATGGCCAGTCATGGCAAAGCACCCGCTAACGCAGGCTACCCCCCTCCCACGATCCAGGGCTAGGAAACCGGTTCATCCAGTTTATTTGAATATAAAAGAATTTGGGGGGGGGGGGGGGTTACAATAGTCTAGTCCAGGTTCGCTGGAGGACCTGTATTTTCAGTGTTTGCTGGTAGCGGACTGCATCGATGAATGCAATGACTCTCCATGTTTTTCAGTTTTATCATTTTCATCAATAAAACATCATTTTTACAACCATGTCTCATTGATTGGGAAGCCATTTAGAGCTGCCGGTCTATTAGCCTACATTCGGACTCAGAGGATGACATAACTGTTTATTGAGAAACAATTGGCTATATAAAGAAATACCACAATGCATGTAGTCTAGATATATTACATTATGGTTATACACTTTATGGTAGACTGCCCTCTCGCTCGCTAAGCAGGCTACATTGTGGCTGTTTTGTTCATCGCCTATAGGCTACACATTAGAAAAATGTTTTTTTTTATATAGACCTAGAAGGAATCAGAATATGTGGAAATTTAATTTTAGCCTATTTTAATACAATTCAAATTCTGCTTAGAGGGAATTATTTTCAACGGACATTATGACCTGAGCATAATTAATAATTATCTAAGTTAATAGGCCTATGAGAACGCAACGCTTTTTACGATAGCTAGGCCTATGCGTCTTGTGATTGTACTGTAGCCTAGGCTACAACTTAAGGCTTGCCCTATTGAATTCATTTTATAGCCTACTAGGCTACTCATTATTATCGAATTATCTAGTTGATATATGAATAAAACAATAAGCCGTTTTAATGGCTATGGGCTACTAGTTGTAGCTATATGATGCGCTCTGCTCTTACGCACGGTTGAGGCGGCAGCTCAAATACACTTCGCACATCCTCTGCTATAGCATCTCACAGACAGCTAGGTGCACTTCATGCATTGGTAGACAGTTCTGTTCTTGCTGCAGCTTGTGTTCACCATGCAAGTATTTTTTGGGAGGTATTCTTCTGTGGACACTGCGAGGGGCGCTGCAGGAGCGCGCAGCTCTTCAGCCAACTGGAGATGTCGCGTCTGGGGAGGCTCTGCGTCTCTCCACCAGTCCCCAGCGAGTCCAAGCTCAATCAATGAATAATACTAATTTATAATAGCCTACATAGCGCGAAACTGTGCATATAATAGGCTGTAGCCAGCGCGAAACTGCGCATAGCCGTTCATTGAACAGCTGGCGGCCGGTTCTGCAACAGAACACAATTTTAGGGAAAGTCATTGACAGGCGGACTTCAATGTTTTATTAAAATATATTTATGTGCAAATGAAAACCCACAATCGTCCTATGGACCTTACCCCGATTTTGGAAATCAGATAAAGGCGTTCACAAGACCATTTCAATAATCGCATTATTACAATTATCGGTTGATGTCTCACTGTCAAACCTGCCGCTATGCACAAGATAGTTAATGTCCGGATATGATTGGCAATGAGTGATCTTTACTCATGGCGACTATTTCAATTTTGTATGGATCCACACCTCCGATCAAGCTTATTTTGTCTTTGTATCGTGCTGAAGCCATATAGCCTACTGCGCTCAGACTTGGCTACATTAGCTGGTGCCCTGTCGTCAAATTTACTTCTGGGGTTTACGAGTAGCCTACCAGTTGAATGCGTTCCAGAAACAAAACGCAAAACCCTCACGTTCACCACATCTTTACTAACAAATATATTTACAATACTGTTATTTTGCGCATTTGACTTAACAGACACCACGTCTTGACCCGACGTCAGTTGCCGAGATAGATAGGCTACTGTAGGCCTAGATATATTATAGGTGTTCGTAATAATTAAATTACATCGAGATGGATAAAACATGTGTTTGAGAACAAGGTAATAATAACCATTAAACGTTATTTGTATAGCCCCTTTCATACAGATACCTTCAGCTCAAAGTGCTTTACAACAGAGCATTTAAATTAAAGAATTTGAAATTTAATGATGCTTCATTCGTAGACTATAGGAGAAAAACACAGAGCCCAGCCTGCTAAATCTACTCAAAGACGCCACCTGGCGGTGGTGCATCACTAAAACGAAATAACACCCGTCTGAAATCCCACGAGATTTCCAACGGGATTTCCCTGCCAAATACCGCGACGTGAAATGCTGCAGCAAGTTACATTTCTAACTTCCCACATCTGTATGAAAAACTATGTGGTTCAAACGGCTATAAGTTTTGAATCGAAAGTCGTAGAGCCTCGCAGATGGGCTCATTCTACTCCTCATCAAATTCTACAGTTAGCATTCCCCAAAGGTAAATTTGCTGTACGAGCTTCCGTTTCCGAGATATTTGACAAAAACCGTACAGATTTGAAAAATGATGTGTCAAATGTCCTTGAAATCGGACAAAAACCGTACAGATATGAAAAATTATGTGGTTCAATCGGCTACATTTTGAATCGAAAGTCGTAGAGCCTCGCAGATGGGCTCATTCGATTCCTCATCAAATTCTACAGTTAGCATTCCCCGAAGGTAAATTTGCTGTACGAGCTTCCGTTTCCGAGATATTTGACAAAAACCGTACAGATATGAAAAATTATGTGGTTCAAACGGCTATAACTTTTGAATCAAAAGTCGTAGAGCCTCGCAGATTGGCTCATTCTACTCCTCATCAAATTCTACAGTTAGCATTCCCCAAAGGTAAATTTGCTGTACGAGCTTCCATTTCCGAGATATTTGACAAAAACCGTACAGATTTGAAAAATGATGTGTCAAATGTCCTTGAAATCGGACAAAAACCGTACAGATATGAAAAATGATGTGGTTCAATCGGCTACATTTTGAATCGAAAGTCGTAGAGCCTCGCAGATGGGCTCATTCGATTCCTCATCAAATTCTACAGTTAGCATTCCCCAAAGGTAAATTTGCTGTACGAGCTTCCGTTTCCGAGATATTTGACAAAAACCGTACAGATACAGATGTGGGAACATAAGAATGTAACTTGACCCGCGGTATTCTAACAGGCGCTTTACGTCATTCCGCACCACCGCTCGCCTGCCCATAGGGGCGCAGTAATACCACTCATTGACCCATTGCTGGCTCGCACATTAGATTAGCCTACCGTTCTCAAACTCCTTGTTGTCTGTCTGGTTGTAATTTAATTATTACGAACAAAGCCTATCTATTTATAGTTTCTATCTCTGTAAATGTCGCCGGGTCTATATCTGTTAACTGTCGGGACAAGTAGAAGTTTAAAACATTAGGCTGAGTGTTCTCATATGGAACATGGCATCAGGACGAGTAAGATGGCTAACGGAGATGACCAGAGATGTGTTTGAAATGGTTCACTCACTCCCTATTCCCTATTACCATGGATGTATTGAGTGTGACTCATAGTGAACTACATGGGGAATGATTTAACAGTTTTGGGACACTACATGGAATATAACTGCGTAAGATATTCATGACTCAAACAAGCAGACGCGCCGATCACTGATGGCAGCAGGTTGAAATATCAGGTAGTATTCAGGTTCCATGTTTAGTTGAATGATAAATCCCATATAAATGGTTGGAATTCTAATGATGTGCAAGTGTGATTTTGTCAACTTAATGCTGTCTGCTAATAGCAGGCTGTGAAGCTGCACAATAAGACCGTGATAGCACGTTAGCTCACGACAGCAGCTTCCATAATATTAACGGTAGCTGTCGGTGGCTAAAAAGCAGATAGCTAACTTTACAACGTTGATTCCTGTAGCTATTTTGATGCTATAAGTTCAACTTCTGTTTCTCGGGCAGGAACGGAGACGAACTCGCATTAGCAGCAAAGCAGCTAGAGGAATGATCGCGCGGTCTCTTTAGCCCTGAGACCATCAGGCAGGCAGCAGGAGGTCGTTGAAGGCTTTATATATTATTATGATATTATGTCTAATAATACATTCGTTGAAAGTACACAGGCTGATCTACTATACGGAATTGGACCGAGGAGTGTTCTCATATGGAACTAGGCTGCGCGCCCGCCCGCGACAAGAGCTGAATTGTAGTCAGCTTGCCCCGCTGCGCGCAGGACGCGTGCGTCCCCCGCTGATCCGAGCGAGAACGCAGGCGGAATGTCGCTCCCCGTCTGAAACGGCCTTGACTCCTGGAATCCCAAGGTCTTTCATATTGAAATTATCTTGATGGTCTCGGGAGTTGAGACGTGTTAAGGGAGTGCATCAGTCGTGAGCCTCGACAGTAGGCTACCAGCCTGCGCTGCGCTCAGAACAAAGTTGGATGAATGGATGGACTTTTTGGAATCCTGTAAAATGTTTATTGCGCTCTAAAATCATGAAAGCATAAATGTAAAAATGCAGCAACAGAAGTAGTCTAGATGAGATGGTGGTTTAAATGAATGGCAACACATAAATTGAGACATAAATTGAGACTGGTGATAATGCTGATAATCTACAGTAGGGCCTACCTATGGCTTAGTTCATGCTTAGCCATTCATCTCTTACACATGGGCCTATACAATACTTGCACAATCTACTTTGGACGTTAATCCATCCATCTATCAATCAAACTAGCGAATTCAATGGCCAGTCATGGCAAAGCACCCGCTAACGCAGGCTACCCCCCTCCCACGATCCAGGGCTAGGAAACCGGTTCATCCAGTTTATTTGAATATAAAAGAATTTGGGGGGGGGGGGGGGTTACAATAGTCTAGTCCAGGTTCGCTGGAGGACCTGTATTTTCAGTGTTTGCTGGTAGCGGACTGCATCGATGAATGCAATGACTCTCCATGTTTTTCAGTTTTATCATTTTCATCAATAAAACATCATTTTTACAACCATGTCTCATTGATTGGGAAGCCATTTAGAGCTGCCGGTCTATTAGCCTACATTCGGACTCAGAGGATGACATAACTGTTTATTGAGAAACAATTGGCTATATAAAGAAATACCACAATGCATGTAGTCTAGATATATTACATTATGGTTATACACTTTATGGTAGACTGCCCTCTCGCTCGCTAAGCAGGCTACATTGTGGCTGTTTTGTTCATCGCCTATAGGCTACACATTAGAAAAATGTTTTTTTTTATATAGACCTAGAAGGAATCAGAATATGTGGAAATTTAATTTTAGCCTATTTTAATACAATTCAAATTCTGCTTAGAGGGAATTATTTTCAACGGACATTATGACCTGAGCATAATTAATAATTATCTAAGTTAATAGGCCTATGAGAACGCAACGCTTTTTACGATAGCTAGGCCTATGCGTCTTGTGATTGTACTGTAGCCTAGGCTACAACTTAAGGCTTGCCCTATTGAATTCATTTTATAGCCTACTAGGCTACTCATTATTATCGAATTATCTAGTTGATATATGAATAAAACAATAAGCCGTTTTAATGGCTATGGGCTACTAGTTGTAGCTATATGATGCGCTCTGCTCTTACGCACGGTTGAGGCGGCAGCTCAAATACACTTCGCACATCCTCTGCTATAGCATCTCACAGACAGCTAGGTGCACTTCATGCATTGGTAGACAGTTCTGTTCTTGCTGCAGCTTGTGTTCACCATGCAAGTATTTTTTGGGAGGTATTCTTCTGTGGACACTGCGAGGGGCGCTGCAGGAGCGCGCAGCTCTTCAGCCAACTGGAGATGTCGCGTCTGGGGAGGCTCTGCGTCTCTCCACCAGTCCCCAGCGAGTCCAAGCTCAATCAATGAATAATACTAATTTATAATAGCCTACATAGCGCGAAACTGTGCATATAATAGGCTGTAGCCAGCGCGAAACTGCGCATAGCCGTTCATTGAACAGCTGGCGGCCGGTTCTGCAACAGAACACAATTTTAGGGAAAGTCATTGACAGGCGGACTTCAATGTTTTATTAAAATATATTTATGTGCAAATGAAAACCCACAATCGTCCTATGGACCTTACCCCGATTTTGGAAATCAGATAAAGGCGTTCACAAGACCATTTCAATAATCGCATTATTACAATTATCGGTTGATGTCTCACTGTCAAACCTGCCGCTATGCACAAGATAGTTAATGTCCGGATATGATTGGCAATGAGTGATCTTTACTCATGGCGACTATTTCAATTTTGTATGGATCCACACCTCCGATCAAGCTTATTTTGTCTTTGTATCGTGCTGAAGCCATATAGCCTACTGCGCTCAGACTTGGCTACATTAGCTGGTGCCCTGTCGTCAAATTTACTTCTGGGGTTTACGAGTAGCCTACCAGTTGAATGCGTTCCAGAAACAAAACGCAAAACCCTCACGTTCACCACATCTTTACTAACAAATATATTTACAATACTGTTATTTTGCGCATTTGACTTAACAGACACCACGTCTTGACCCGACGTCAGTTGCCGAGATAGATAGGCTACTGTAGGCCTAGATATATTATAGGTGTTCGTAATAATTAAATTACATCGAGATGGATAAAACATGTGTTTGAGAACAAGGTAATAATAACCATTAAACGTTATTTGTATAGCCCCTTTCATACAGATACCTTCAGCTCAAAGTGCTTTACAACAGAGCATTTAAATTAAAGAATTTGAAATTTAATGATGCTTCATTCGTAGACTATAGGAGAAAAACACAGAGCCCAGCCTGCTAAATCTACTCAAAGACGCCACCTGGCGGTGGTGCATCACTAAAACGAAATAACACCCGTCTGAAATCCCACGAGATTTCCAACGGGATTTCCCTGCCAAATACCGCGACGTGAAATGCTGCAGCAAGTTACATTTCTAACTTCCCACATCTGTATGAAAAACTATGTGGTTCAAACGGCTATAAGTTTTGAATCGAAAGTCGTAGAGCCTCGCAGATGGGCTCATTCTACTCCTCATCAAATTCTACAGTTAGCATTCCCCAAAGGTAAATTTGCTGTACGAGCTTCCGTTTCCGAGATATTTGACAAAAACCGTACAGATTTGAAAAATGATGTGTCAAATGTCCTTGAAATCGGACAAAAACCGTACAGATATGAAAAATTATGTGGTTCAATCGGCTACATTTTGAATCGAAAGTCGTAGAGCCTCGCAGATGGGCTCATTCGATTCCTCATCAAATTCTACAGTTAGCATTCCCCGAAGGTAAATTTGCTGTACGAGCTTCCGTTTCCGAGATATTTGACAAAAACCGTACAGATATGAAAAATTATGTGGTTCAAACGGCTATAACTTTTGAATCGAAAGTCGTAGAGCCTCGCAGATGGGCTCATTCTACTCCTCATCAAATTCTACAGTTAGCATTCCCCTGTGCAGGTAAATTTGCTGTACGAGCTTCCGTTTCCGAGATATTTGACAAAAACCGTACAGATTTGAAAAATGATGTGTCAAATGTCCTTGAAATCAGACAAAAACCGTACAGATATGAAAAATGATGTGGTTCAATCGGCTACATTTTGAATCGAAAGTCGTAGAGCCTCGCAGATGGGCTCATTCGATTCCTCATCAAATTCTACAGTTAGCATTCCCCAAAGGTAAATTTGCTGTACGAGCTTCCGTTTCCGAGATATTTGACAAAAACCGTACAGATTTGAAAAATGATGTGTCAAATGTCCTTGAAATCGGACAAAAACCGTACAGATATGAAAAATTATGTGGTTCAATCGGCTACATTTTGAATCGAAAGTCGTAGAGCCTCGCAGATGGGCTCATTCGATTCCTCATCAAATTCTACAGTTAGCATTCCCCGAAGGTAAATTTGCTGTACGAGCTTCCGTTTCCGAGATATTTGACAAAAACCGTACAGATATGAAAAATTATGTGGTTCAAACGGCTATAACTTTTGAATCGAAAGTCGTAGAGCCTCGCAGATGGGCTCATTCTACTCCTCATCAAATTCTACAGTTAGCATTCCCCTGTGCAGGTAAATTTGCTGTACGAGCTTCCGTTTCCGAGATATTTGACAAAAACCGTACAGATTTGAAAAATGATGTGTCAAATGTCCTTGAAATCAGACAAAAACCGTACAGATATGAAAAATGATGTGGTTCAATCGGCTACATTTTGAATCGAAAGTCGTAGAGCCTCGCAGATGGGCTCATTCGATTCCTCATCAAATTCTACAGTTAGCATTCCCCAAAGGTAAATTTGCTGTACGAGCTTCCGTTTCCGAGATATTTGACAAAAACCGTACAGATTTGAAAAATTATGTGTCAAATGTCCTTGAAATCGGACAAAAACCGTACAGATATGAAAAATTATGTGGTTCAATCGGCTACATTTTGAATCGAAAGTCGTAGAGCCTCGCAGATGGGCTCATTCGATTCCTCATCAAATTCTACAGTTAGCATTCCCCAAAGGTAAATTTGCTGTACGAGCTTCCGTTTCCGAGATATTTGACAAAAACCGTACAGATTTGAAAAATGATGTGTCAAATGTCCTTGAAATCGGACAAAAACCGTACAGATATGAAAAATTATGTGGTTCAATCGGCTACATTTTGAATCGAAAGTCGTAGAGCCTCGCAGATGGGCTCATTCGATTCCTCATCAAATTCTACAGTTAGCATTTCCCGAAGGTAAATTTGCTGTACGAGCTTCCGTTTCCGAGATATTTGACAAAAACCGTACAGATATGAAAAATTATGTGGTTCAAACGGCTATAACTTTTGAATCGAAAGTCGTAGAGCCTCGCAGATGGGCTCATTCTACTCCTCATCAAATTCTACAGTTAGCATTCCCCTGTGGAGGTAAATTTGCTGTACGAGCTTCCGTTTCCGAGATATTTGACAAAAACCGTACAGATTTGAAAAATGATGTGTCAAATGTCCTTGAAATCGGACAAAAACCGTACAGATATGAAAAATGATGTGGTTCAATCGGCTACATTTTGAATCGAAAGTCGTAGAGCCTCGCAGATGGGCTCATTCTACTCCTCATCAAATTCTACAGTTAGCATTCCCCAAAGGTAAATTTGCTGTACGAGCTTCCGTTTCCGAGATATTTGACAAAAACCGTACAGATTTGAAAAATGATGTGTCAAATGTCCTTGAAATCGGACAAAAAACATACAGATATGAAAAATTATGTGGTTCAATCGGCTACATTTTGAATCGAAAGTCGTAGAGCCTCGCAGATGGGCTCATTCGATTCCTCATCAAATTCTACAGTTAGCATTCCCCAAAGGTAAATTTGCTGTACGAGCTTCCGTTTCCGAGATATTTGACAAAAACCGTACAGATATGAAAAATTATGTGGTTCAAACGGCTATAACTTTTGAATCGAAAGTCGTAGAGCCTCGCAGATGGGCTCATTCTACTCCTCATCAAATTCTACAGTTAGCATTCCCCTGTGCAGGTAAATTTGCTGTACGAGCTTCCGTTTCCGAGATATTTGACAAAAACCGTACAGATTTGAAAAATGATGTGTCCAATGTCCTTGAAATCAGACAAAAACCGTACAGATATGAAAAATGATGTGGTTCAATCGGCTACATTTTGAATCGAAAGTCGTAGAGCCTCGCAGATGGGCTCATTCGATTCCTCATCAAATTCTACAGTTAGCATTCCCCAAAGGTAAATTTGCTGTACGAGCTTCCGTTTCCGAGATATTTGACAAAAACCGTACAGATTTGAAAAATGATGTGTCAAATGTCCTTGAAATCGGACAAAAACCGTACAGATATGAAAAATTATGTGGTTCAATCGGCTACATTTTGAATCGAAAGTCGTAGAGCCTCGCAGATGGGCTCATTCGATTCCTCATCAAATTCTACAGTTAGCATTCCCCAAAGGTAAATTTGCTGTACGAGCTTCCGTTTCCGAGATATTTGACAAAAACCGTACAGATTTGAAAAATGATGTGTCAAATGTCCTTGAAATCGGACAAAAACCGTACAGATATGAAAAATTATGTGGTTCAATCGGCTACATTTTGAATCGAAAGTCGTAGAGCCTCGCAGATGGGCTCATTCGATTCCTCATCAAATTCTACAGTTAGCATTCCCCAAAGGTAAATTTGCTGTACGAGCTTCCGTTTCCGAGATATTTGACAAAAACCGTACAGATTTGAAAAATGATGTGTCAAATGTCCTTGAAATCGGACAAAAACCGTACAGATATGAAAAATTATGTGGTTCAATCGGCTACATTTTGAATCGAAAGTCGTAGAGCCTCGCAGATGGGCTCATTCGATTCCTCATCAAATTCTACAGTTAGCATTTCCCGAAGGTAAATTTGCTGTACGAGCTTCCGTTTCCGAGATATTTGACAAAAACCGTACAGATATGAAAAATTATGTGGTTCAAACGGCTATAACTTTTGAATCGAAAGTCGTAGAGCCTCGCAGATGGGCTCATTCTACTCCTCATCAAATTCTACAGTTAGCATTCCCCTGTGGAGGTAAATTTGCTGTACGAGCTTCCGTTTCCGAGATATTTGACAAAAACCGTACAGATTTGAAAAATGATGTGTCAAATGTCCTTGAAATCGGACAAAAACCGTACAGATATGAAAAATGATGTGGTTCAATCGGCTACATTTTGAATCGAAAGTCGTAGAGCCTCGCAGATGGGCTCATTCTACTCCTCATCAAATTCTACAGTTAGCATTCCCCAAAGGTAAATTTGCTGTACGAGCTTCCGTTTCCGAGATATTTGACAAAAACCGTACAGATTTGAAAAATGATGTGTCAAATGTCCTTGAAATCGGACAAAAAACGTACAGATATGAAAAATTATGTGGTTCAATCGGCTACATTTTGAATCGAAAGTCGTAGAGCCTCGCAGATGGGCTCATTCGATTCCTCATCAAATTCTACAGTTAGCATTCCCCAAAGGTAAATTTGCTGTACGAGCTTCCGTTTCCGAGATATTTGACAAAAACCGTACAGATATGAAAAATTATGTGGTTCAATCGGCTACATTTTGAATCGAAAGTCGTAGGGCCTCGCAGATGGGCTCATTCGATTCCTCATCAAATTCTACAGTTAGCATTCCCCGAAGGTAAATTTGCTGTACGAGCTTCCGTTTCCGAGATATTTGACAAAAACCGTACAGATATGAAAAATTATGTGGTTCAAACGGCTATAACTTTTGAATCGAAAGTCGTAGAGCCTCGCAGATGGGCTCATTCTACTCCTCATCAAATTCTACAGTTAGCATTCCCCAAAGGTAAATTTGCTGTACGAGCTTCCGTTTCCGAGATATTTGACAAAAACCGTACAGATTTGAAAAATGATGTGTCAAATGTCCTTGAAATCGGACAAAAACCGTACAGATATGAAAAATGATGTGGTTCAATCGGCTACATTTTGAATCGAAAGTCGTAGAGCCTCGCAGATGGGCTCATTCTACTCCTCATCAAATTCTACAGTTAGCATTCCCCAAAGGTAAATTTGCTGTACGAGCTTCCGTTTCCGAGATATTTGACAAAAACCGTACAGATTTGAAAAATGATGTGTCAAATGTCCTTGAAATCGGACAAAAACCGTACAGATATGAAAAATTATGTGGTTCAAACGGCTATAAATTTTGAATCGAAAGTCGTAGAGCCTCGCAGATGGGCTCATTCTACTCCTCATCAAATTCTACAGTTAGCATTCCCCAAAGGTAAATTTGCTGTACGAGCTTCCGTTTCCGAGATATTTGACAAAAACCGTACAGATATGAAAAATTATGTGGTTCAAACGGCTATAACTTTTGAATCGAAAGTCGTAGAGCCTCGCAGATTGGCTCATTCTACTCCTCATCAAATTCTACAGTTAGCATTCCCCAAAGGTAAATTTGCTGTACGAGCTTCCGTTTCCGAGATATTTGACAAAAACTGTACAGATTTGAAAAATGATGTGTCAAATGTCCTTGAAATCGGACAAAAACCGTACAGATATGAAAAATGATGTGGTTCAATCGGCTACATTTTGAATCGAAAGTCGTAGAGCCTCGCAGATGGGCTCATTCTACTCCTCATCAAATTCTACAGTTAGCATTCCCCAAAGGTAAATTTGCTGTACGAGCTTCCGTTTCCGAGATATTTGACAAAAACCGTACAGATTTGAAAAATGATGTGTCAAATGTCCTTGAAATCGGACAAAAAACGTACAGATATGAAAAATTATGTGGTTCAATCGGCTACATTTTGAATCGAAAGTCGTAGAGCCTCGCAGATGGGCTCATTCGATTCCTCATCAAATTCTACAGTTAGCATTCCCCGAAGGTAAATTTGCTGTACGAGCTTCCGTTTCCGAGATATTTGACAAAAACCGTACAGATATGAAAAATTATGTGGTTCAAACGGCTATAACTTTTGAATCAAAAGTCGTAGAGCCTCGCAGATTGGCTCATTCTACTCCTCATCAAATTCTACAGTTAGCATTCCCCAAAGGTAAATTTGCTGTACGAGCTTCCGTTTCCGAGATATTTGACAAAAACCGTACAGATTTGAAAAATAATGTGTCAAATGTCCTTGAAATCGGACAAAAACCGTACAGATATGAAAAATGATGTGGTTCAATCGGCTACATTTTGAATTGAAAGTCGTAGAGCCTCGCAGATGGGCTCATTCGATTCCTCATCAAATTCTACAGTTAGCATTCCCCAAAGGTAAATTTGCTGTACGAGCTTCCGTTTCCGAGATATTTGACAAAAACCGTACAGATATGAAAAACTATGTGGTTCAAACGGCTATAAGTTTTGAATCGAAAGTCGTAGAGCCTCGCAGATGGGCTCATTCTACTCCTCATCAAATTCTACAGTTAGCATTCCCCAAAGGTAAATTTGCTGTACGAGCTTCCGTTTCCGAGATATTTGACAAAAACCGTACAGATTTGAAAAATGATGTGTCAAATGTCCTTGAAATCGGACAAAAACCGTACAGATATGAAAAATTATGTGGTTCAATCGGCTACATTTTGAATCGAAAGTCGTAGAGCCTCGCAGATGGGCTCATTCGATTCCTCATCAAATTCTACAGTTAGCATTCCCCGAAGGTAAATTTGCTGTACGAGCTTCCGTTTCCGAGATATTTGACAAAAACCGTACAGATATGAAAAATTATGTGGTTCAAACGGCTATAACTTTTGAATCGAAAGTTGTAGAGCCTCGCAGATGGGCTCATTCTACTCCTCATCAAATTCTACAGTTAGCATTCCCCTGTGCAGGTAAATTTGCTGTACGAGCTTCCGTTTCCGAGATATTTGACAAAAACCGTACAGATTTGAAAAATGATGTGTCAAATGTCCTTGAAATCGGACAAAAACCGTACAGATATGAAAAATTATGTGGTTCAATCGGCTACATTTTGAATCGAAAGTCGTAGAGCCTCGCAGATGGGCTCATTCGATTCCTCATCAAATTCTACAGTTAGCATTCCCCGAAGGTAAATTTGCTGTACGAGCTTCCGTTTCCGAGATATTTGACAAAAACCGTACAGATATGAAAAATTATGTGGTTCAAACGGCTATAACTTTTGAATCGAAAGTCGTAGAGCCTCGCAGATGGGCTCATTCTACTCCTCATCAAATTCTACAGTTAGCATTCCCCTGTGCAGGTAAATTTGCTGTACGAGCTTCCGTTTCCGAGATATTTGACAAAAACCGTACAGATTTGAAAAATGATGTGTCAAATGTCCTTGAAATCGGACAAAAAACGTACAGATATGAAAAATTATGTGGTTCAATCGGCTACATTTTGAATCGAAAGTCGTAGAGCCTCGCAGATGGGCTCATTCGATTCCTCATCAAATTCTACAGTTAGCATTCCCCGAAGGTAAATTTGCTGTACGAGCTTCCGTTTCCGAGATATTTGACAAAAACCGTACAGATATGAAAAATTATGTGGTTCAAACGGCTATAACTTTTGAATCGAAAGTTGTAGAGCCTCGCAGATGGGCTCATTCTACTCCTCATCAAATTCTACAGTTAGCATTCCCCTGTGCAGGTAAATTTGCTGTACGAGCTTCCGTTTCCGAGATATTTGACAAAAACCGTACAGATTTGAAAAATGATGTGTCAAATGTCCTTGAAATCGGACAAAAAACGTACAGATATGAAAAATTATGTGGTTCAATCGGCTACATTTTGAATCGAAAGTCGTAGAGCCTCGCAGATGGGCTCATTCGATTCCTCATCAAATTCTACAGTTAGCATTCCCCAAAGGTAAATTTGCTGTACGAGCTTCCGTTTCCGAGATATTTGACAAAAACCGTACAGATATGAAAAATTATGTGGTTCAATCGGCTACATTTTGAATCGAAAGTCGTAGAGCCTCGCAGATGGGCTCATTCGATTCCTCATCAAATTCTACAGTTAGCATTCCCCGAAGGTAAATTTGCTGTACGAGCTTCCGTTTCCGAGATATTTGACAAAAACCGTACAGATATGAAAAATTATGTGGTTCAAACGGCTATAAGTTTTGAATCGAAAGTCGTAGAGCCTCGCAGATGGGCTCATTCTACTCCTCATCAAATTCTACAGTTAGCATTCCCCTGTGCAGGTAAATTTGCTGTACGAGCTTCCGTTTCCGAGATATTTGACAAAAACCGTACAGATTTGAAAAATGATGTGTCCAATGTCCTTGAAATCAGACAAAAACCGTACAGATATGAAAAATGATGTGGTTCAATCGGCTACATTTTGAATCGAAAGTCGTAGAGCCTCGCAGATGGGCTCATTCGATTCCTCATCAAATTCTACAGTTAGCATTCCCCAAAGGTAAATTTGCTGTACGAGCTTCCGTTTCCGAGATATTTGACAAAAACCGTACAGATTTGAAAAATGATGTGTCAAATGTCCTTGAAATCGGACAAAAACCGTACAGATATGAAAAATTATGTGGTTCAATCGGCTACATTTTGAATCGAAAGTCGTAGAGCCTCGCAGATGGGCTCATTCGATTCCTCATCAAATTCTACAGTTAGCATTCCCCAAAGGTAAATTTGCTGTACGAGCTTCCGTTTCCGAGATATTTGACAAAAACCGTACAGATTTGAAAAATGATGTGTCAAATGTCCTTGAAATCGGACAAAAACCGTACAGATATGAAAAATTATGTGGTTCAATCGGCTACATTTTGAATCGAAAGTCGTAGAGCCTCGCAGATGGGCTCATTCGATTCCTCATCAAATTCTACAGTTAGCATTCCCCGAAGGTAAATTTGCTGTACGAGCTTCCGTTTCCGAGATATTTGACAAAAAACGTACAGATATGAAAAATTATGTGGTTCAATCGGCTACATTTTGAATCGAAAGTCGTAGAGCCTCGCAGATGGGCTCATTCTACTCCTCATCAAATTCTACAGTTAGCATTCCCCAAAGGTAAATTTGCTGTACGAGCTTCCGTTTCCGAGATATTTGACAAAAACCGTACAGATTTGAAAAATGATGTGTCAAATGTCCTTGAAATCGGACAAAAACCGTACAGATATGAAAAATGATGTGGTTCAATCGGCTACATTTTGAATCAAAAGTCGTAGAGCCTCGCAGATGGGCTCATTCTACTAATCATCAAATTCTACAGTTAGCATTCCCCAAAGGTAAATTTGCTGTACGAGCTTCCGTTTCCGAGATATTTGACAAAAACCGTACAGATATGAAAAATTATGTGGTTCAATCGGCTACATTTTGAATCGAAAGTCGTAGAGCCTCGCAGATGGGCTCATTCGATTCCTCATCAAATTCTACAGTTAGCATTCCCCAAAGGTAAATTTGCTGTACGAGCTTCCGTTTCCGAGATATTTGACAAAAACTGTACAGATATGAAAAATTATGTGGTTCAAACGGCTATAAATTTTGAATCGAAAGTCGTAGAGCCTCGCAGATGGGCTCATTCTACTCCTCATCAAATTCTACAGTTAGCATTCCCCAAAGGTAAATTTGCTGTACGAGCTTCCGTTTCCGAGATATTTGACAAAAACCGTACAGATATGAAAAATTATGTGGTTCAAACGGCTATAAATTTTGAATCGAAAGTCGTAGAGCCTCGCAGATGGGCTCATTCTACTCCTCATCAAATTCTACAGTTAGCATTCCCCAAAGGTAAATTTGCTGTACGAGCTTCCGTTTCCGAGATATTTGACAAAAAACGTACAGATTTGAAAAATGATGTGTCAAATGTCCTTGAAATCGGACAAAAACCGTACAGATATGAAAAATTATGTTGTTCAATCGGCTACATTTTGAATCGAAAGTCGTAGAGCCTCGCAGATGGGCTCATTCGATTCTTTATCAAATTCTACAGTTAGCATTCCCCAAAGGTAAATTTGCTGTACGAGCTTCCGTTTCCGAGATATTTGACAAAAACCGTACAGATATGAAAAATTATGTGGTTCAATCGGCTACATTTTGAATCGAAAGTCGTAGGGCCTCGCAGATGGGCTCATTCGATTCCTCATCAAATTCTACAGTTAGCATTCCCCGAAGGTAAATTTGCTGTACGAGCTTCCGTTTCCGAGATATTTGACAAAAACCGTACAGATATGAAAAATTATGTGGTTCAAACGGCTATAACTTTTGAATCGAAAGTCGTAGAGCCTCGCAGATTGGCTCATTCTACTCCTCATCAAATTCTACAGTTAGCATTCCCCAAAGGTAAATTTGCTGTACGAGCTTCCGTTTCCGAGATATTTGACAAAAACCGTACAGATTTGAAAAATGATGTGTCAAATGTCCTTGAAATCGGACAAAAACCGTACAGATATGAAAAATGATGTGGTTCAATCGGCTACATTTTGAATTGAAAGTCGTAGAGCCTCGCAGATGGGCTCATTCTACTCCTCATCAAATTCTACAGTTAGCATTCCCCAAAGGTAAATTTGCTGTACGAGCTTCCGTTTCCGAGATATTTGACAAAAACCGTACAGATTTGAAAAATGATGTGTCAAATGTCCTTGAAATCGGACAAAAACCGTACAGATATGAAAAATTATGTGGTTCAAACGGCTATAAATTTTGAATCGAAAGTCGTAGAGCCTCGCAGATTGGCTCATTCTACTCCTCATCAAATTCTACAGTTAGCATTCCCCAAAGGTAAATTTGCTGTACGAGCTTCCGTTTCCGAGATATTTGACAAAAACCGTACAGATATGAAAAATTATGTGGTTCAAACGGCTATAACTTTTGAATCGAAAGTCGTAGAGCCTCGCAGATTGGCTCATTCTACTCCTCATCAAATTCTACAGTTAGCATTCCCCAAAGGTAAATTTGCTGTACGAGCTTCCGTTTCCGAGATATTTGACAAAAACCGTACAGATTTGAAAAATGATGTGTCAAATGTCCTTGAAATCGGACAAAAACCGTACAGATATGAAAAATGATGTGGTTCAATCGGCTACATTTTGAATCGAAAGTCGTAGAGCCTCGCAGATGGGCTCATTCTACTCCTCATCAAATTCTACAGTTAGCATTCCCCAAAGGTAAATTTGCTGTACGAGCTTCCGTTTCCGAGATATTTGACAAAAAACGTACAGATTTGAAAAATGATGTGTCAAATGCCCTTGAAATCGGACAAAAAACGTACAGATATGAAAAATTATGTGGTTCAATCGGCTACATTTTGAATCGAAAGTCGTAGAGCCTCGCAGATGGGCTCATTCTACTCCTCATCAAATTCTACAGTTAGCATTCCCCAAAGGTAAATTTGCTGTACGAGCTTCCGTTTCCGAGATATTTGACAAAAACCGTACAGATATGAAAAATTATGTGGTTCAAACGGCTATAACTTTTGAATCGAAAGTCGTAGAGCCTCGCAGATTGGCTCATTCTACTCCTCATCAAATTCTACAGTTAGCATTCCCCAAAGGTAAATTTGCTGTACGAGCTTCCGTTTCCAAGATATTTGACAAAAACCGTACAGATTTGAAAAATGATGTGTCAAATGTCCTTGAAATCGGACAAAAACCGTACAGATATGAAAAATGATGTGGTTCAATCGGCTACATTTTGAATCGAAAGTCGTAGAGCCTCGCAGATGGGCTCATTCTACTCCTAATCAAATTCTACAGTTAGCATTCCCCAAAGGTAAATTTGCTGTACGAGCTTCCGTTTCCGAGATATTTGACAAAAACCGTACAGATTTGAAAAATGATGTGTCAAATGTCCTTGAAATCGGACAAAAAACGTACAGATATGAAAAATTATGTGGTTCAATCGGCTACATTTTGAATCGAAAGTCGTAGAGCCTCGCAGATGGGCTCATTCGATTCTTTATCAAATTCTACAGTTAGCATTCCCCAAAGGTAAATTTGCTGTACGAGCTTCCGTTTCCGAGATATTTGACAAAAACCGTACAGATATGAAAAATTATGTGGTTCAATCGGCTACATTTTGAATCGAAAGTCGTAGGGCCTCGCAGATGGGCTCATTCGATTCCTCATCAAATTCTACAGTTAGCATTCCCCGAAGGTAAATTTGCTGTACGAGCTTCCGTTTCCGAGATATTTGACAAAAACCGTACTGATATGAAAAATTATGTGGTTCAAACGGCTATAACTTTTGAATCGAAAGTCGTAGAGCCTCGCAGATTGGCTCATTCTACTCCTCATCAAATTCTACAGTTAGCATTCCCCAAAGGTAAATTTGCTGTACGAGCTTCCGTTTCCGAGATATTTGACAAAAACCGTACAGATTTGAAAAATGATGTGTCAAATGTCCTTGAAATCGGACAAAAACCGTACAGATATGAAAAATGATGTGGTTCAATCGGCTACATTTTGAATCGAAAGTCGTAGAGCCTCGCAGATGGGCTCATTCTACTCCTCATCAAATTCTACAGTTAGCATTCCCCAAAGGTAAATTTGCTGTACGAGCTTCCGTTTCCGAGATATTTGACAAAAACCGTACAGATTTGAAAAATGATGTGTCAAATGTCCTTGAAATCGGACAAAAACCGTACAGATATGAAAAATTATGTGGTTCAAACGGCTATAAATTTTGAATCGAAAGTCGTAGAGCCTCGCAGATGGGCTCATTCTACTCCTCATCAAATTCTACAGTTAGCATTCCCCAAAGGTAAATTTGCTGTACGAGCTTCCGTTTCCGAGATATTTGACAAAAACCGTACAGATATGAAAAATTATGTGGTTCAAACGGCTATAACTTTTGAATCGAAAGTCGTAGAGCCTCGCAGATTGGCTCATTCTACTCCTCATCAAATTCTACAGTTAGCATTCCCCAAAGGTAAATTTGCTGTACGAGCTTCCGTTTCCGAGATATTTGACAAAAACCGTACAGATTTGAAAAATGATGTGTCAAATGTCCTTGAAATCGGACAAAAACCGTACAGATATGAAAAATGATGTGGTTCAATCGGCTACATTTTGAATCGAAAGTCGTAGAGCCTCGCAGATGGGCTCATTCTACTCCTCATCAAATTCTACAGTTAGCATTCCCCAAAGGTAAATTTGCTGTACGAGCTTCCGTTTCCGAGATATTTGACAAAAACCGTACAGATTTGAAAAATGATGTGTCAAATGCCCTTGAAATCGGACAAAAAACGTACAGATATGAAAAATTATGTGGTTCAATCGGCTACATTTTGAATCGAAAGTCGTAGAGCCTCGCAGATGTGCTCATTCGATTCCTCATCAAATTCTACAGTTAGCATTCCCCGAAGGTAAATTTGCTGTACGAGCTTCCGTTTCCGAGATATTTGACAAAAACCGTACAGATATGAAAAATTATGTGGTTCAAACGGCTATAACTTTTGAATCGAAAGTCGTAGAGCCTCGCAGATTGGCTTATTCTACTCCTCATCAAATTCTACAGTTAGCATTCCCCAAAGGTAAATTTGCTGTACGAGCTTCCGTTTCCGAGATATTTGACAAAAACCGTACAGATTTGAAAAATGATGTGTCAAATGTCCTTGAAATCGGACAAAAACCGTACAGATATGAAAAATGATGTGGTTCAATCGGCTACATTTTGAATCGAAAGTCGTAGAGCCTCGCAGATGGGCTCATTCTACTCCTCATCAAATTCTACAGTTAGCATTCCCCAAAGGTAAATTTGCTGTACGAGCTTCCGTTTCCGAGATATTTGACAAAAACCGTACAGATTTGAAAAATGATGTGTCAAATGTCCTTGAAATCGGACAAAAAACGTACAGATATGAAAAATTATGTGGTTCAATCGGCTACATTTTGAATCGAAAGTCGTAGAGCCTCGCAGATGGGCTCATTCGATTCTTTATCAAATTCTACAGTTAGCATTCCCCAAAGGTAAATTTGCTGTACGAGCTTCCGTTTCCGAGATATTTGACAAAAACCGTACAGATATGAAAAATTATGTGGTTCAATCGGCTACATTTTGAATCGAAAGTCGTAGGGCCTCGCAGATGGGCTCATTCGATTCCTCATCAAATTCTACAGTTAGCATTCCCCGAAGGTAAATTTGCTGTACGAGCTTCCGTTTCCGAGATATTTGACAAAAACCGTACAGATATGAAAAATTATGTGGTTCAAACGGCTATAACTTTTGAATCGAAAGTCGTAGAGCCTCGCAGATTGGCTCATTCTACTCCTCATCAAATTCTACAGTTAGCATTCCCCAAAGGTAAATTTGCTGTACGAGCTTCCGTTTCCGAGATATTTGACAAAAACCGTACAGATTTGAAAAATGATGTGTCAAATGTCCTTGAAATCGGACAAAAACCGTACAGATATGAAAAATGATGTGGTTCAATCGGCTACATTTTGAATCGAAAGTCGTAGAGCCTCGCAGATGGGCTCATTCTACTCCTCATCAAATTCTACAGTTAGCATTCCCCAAAGGTAAATTTGCTGTACGAGCTTCCGTTTCCGAGATATTTGACAAAAACCGTACAGATTTGAAAAATGATGTGTCAAATGTCCTTGAAATCGGACAAAAACCGTACAGATATGAAAAATTATGTGGTTCAAACGGCTATAAATTTTGAATCGAAAGTCGTAGAGCCTCGCAGATGGGCTCATTCTACTCCTCATCAAATTCTACAGTTAGCATTCCCCAAAGGTAAATTTGCTGTACGAGCTTCCGTTTCCGAGATATTTGACAAAAACCGTACAGATATGAAAAATTATGTGGTTCAAACGGCTATAACTTTTGAATCGAAAGTCGTAGAGCCTCGCAGATTGGCTCATTCTACTCCTCATCAAATTCTACAGTTAGCATTCCCCAAAGGTAAATTTGCTGTACGAGCTTCCGTTTCCGAGATATTTGACAAAAACCGTACAGATTTGAAAAATGATGTGTCAAATGTCCTTGAAATCGGACAAAAACCGTACAGATATGAAAAATGATGTGGTTCAATCGGCTACATTTTGAATCGAAAGTCGTAGAGCCTCGCAGATGGGCTCATTCTACTCCTCATCAAATTCTACAGTTAGCATTCCCCAAAGGTAAATTTGCTGTACGAGCTTCCGTTTCCGAGATATTTGACAAAAAACGTACAGATTTGAAAAATGATGTGTCAAATGCCCTTGAAATCGGACAAAAAACGTACAGATATGAAAAATTATGTGGTTCAATCGGCTACATTTTGAATCGAAAGTCGTAGAGCCTCGCAGATGGGCTCATTCGATTCCTCATCAAATTCTACAGTTAGCATTCCCCGAAGGTAAATTTGCTGTACGAGCTTCCGTTTCCGAGATATTTGACAAAAACCGTACAGATATGAAAAATTATGTGGTTCAAACGGCTATAACTTTTGAATCAAAAGTCGTAGAGCCTCGCAGATTGGCTCATTCTACTCCTCATCAGATTCTACAGTTAGCATTCCCCAAAGGTAAATTTGCTGTACGAGCTTCCGTTTCCGAGATATTTGACAAAAACCGTACAGATTTGAAAAATAATGTGTCAAATGTCCTTGAAATCGGACAAAAACCGTACAGATATGAAAAATGATGTGGTTCAATCGGCTACATTTTGAATCGAAAGTCGTAGAGCCTCGCAGATGGGCTCATTCGATTCCTCATCAAATTCTACAGTTAGCATTCCCCAAAGGTAAATTTGCTGTACGAGCTTCCGTTTCCGAGATATTTGACAAAAACCGTACAGATATGAAAAACTATGTGGTTCAAACGGCTATAAGTTTTGAATCGAAAGTCGTAGAGCCTCGCAGATGGGCTCATTCTACTCCTCATCAAATTCTACAGTTAGCATTCCCCAAAGGTAAATTTGCTGTACGAGCTTCCGTTTCCGAGATATTTGACAAAAAACGTACAGATTTGAAAAATGATGTGTCAAATGTCCTTGAAATCGGACAAAAACCGTACAGATATGAAAAATTATGTGGTTCAAACGGCTATAAATTTTGAATCGAAAGTCGTAGAGCCTCGCAGATGGGCTCATTCTACTCCTCATCAAATTCTACAGTTAGCATTCCCCAAAGGTAAATTTGCTGTACGAGCTTCCGTTTCCGAGATATTTGACAAAAACCGTACAGATATGAAAAATTATGTGGTTCAAACGGCTATAACTTTTGAATCGAAAGTCGTAGAGCCTCGCAGATTGGCTCATTCTACTCCTCATCAAATTCTACAGTTAGCATTCCCCAAAGGTAAATTTGCTGTACGAGCTTCCGTTTCCGAGATATTTGACAAAAACCGTACAGATTTGAAAAATGATGTGTCAAATGTCCTTGAAATCGGACAAAAACCGTACAGATATGAAAAATGATGTGGTTCAATCGGCTACATTTTGAATCGAAAGTCGTAGAGCCTCGCAGATGGGCTCATTCTACTCCTAATCAAATTCTACAGTTAGCATTCCCCAAAGGTAAATTTGCTGTACGAGCTTCCGTTTCCGAGATATTTGACAAAAACCGTACAGATTTGAAAAATGATGTGTCAAATGTCCTTGAAATCGGACAAAAAACGTACAGATATGAAAAATTATGTGGTTCAATCGGCTACATTTTGAATCGAAAGTCGTAGAGCCTCGCAGATGGGCTCATTCGATTCTTTATCAAATTCTACAGTTAGCATTCCCCAAAGGTAAATTTGCTGTACGAGCTTCCGTTTCCGAGATATTTGACAAAAACCGTACAGATATGAAAAATTATGTGGTTCAATCGGCTACATTTTGAATCGAAAGTCGTAGGGCCTCGCAGATGGGCTCATTCGATTCCTCATCAAATTCTACAGTTAGCATTCCCCGAAGGTAAATTTGCTGTACGAGCTTCCGTTTCCGAGATATTTGACAAAAACCGTACAGATATGAAAAATTATGTGGTTCAATCGGCTACATTTTGAATCGAAAGTCGTAGGGCCTCGCAGATGGGCTCATTCGATTCCTCATCAAATTCTACAGTTAGCATTCCCCGAAGGTAAATTTGCTGTACGAGCTTCCGTTTCCGAGATATTTGACAAAAACCGTACAGATATGAAAAATTATGTGGTTCAAACGGCTATAACTTTTGAATCGAAAGTCGTAGAGCCTCGCAGATTGGCTCATTCTACTCCTCATCAAATTCTACAGTTAGCATTCCCCAAAGGTAAATTTGCTGTACGAGCTTCCGTTTCCGAGATATTTGACAAAAACCGTACAGATTTGAAAAATGATGTGTCAAATGTCCTTGAAATCGGACAAAAACCGTACAGATATGAAAAATGATGTGGTTCAATCGGCTACATTTTGAATCGAAAGTCGTAGAGCCTCGCAGATGGGCTCATTCTACTCCTCATCAAAT
The DNA here is from genome assembly GCF_949987555.1 of Borostomias antarcticus. Taxonomy (NCBI): domain Eukaryota; kingdom Metazoa; phylum Chordata; class Actinopteri; order Stomiiformes; family Stomiidae; genus Borostomias; species Borostomias antarcticus. The sequence continues at coordinate 2,197,094 of NW_028176821.1, forward strand.
TCTACAGTTAGCATTCCCCAAAGGTAAATTTGCTGTACGAGCTTCCGTTTCCGAGATATTTGACAAAAACCGTACAGATTTGAAAAATGATGTGTCAAATGTCCTTGAAATCGGACAAAAAACGTACAGATATGAAAAATTATGTGGTTCAATCGGCTACATTTTGAATCGAAAGTCGTAGAGCCTCGCAGATGGGCTCATTCGATTCTTTATCAAATTCTACAGTTAGCATTCCCCAAAGGTAAATTTGCTGTACGAGCTTCCGTTTCCGAGATATTTGACAAAAACCGTACAGATATGAAAAATTATGTGGTTCAATCGGCTACATTTTGAATCGAAAGTCGTAGGGCCTCGCAGATGGGCTCATTCGATTCCTCATCAAATTCTACAGTTAGCATTCCCCGAAGGTAAATTTGCTGTACGAGCTTCCGTTTCCGAGATATTTGACAAAAACCGTACAGATATGAAAAATTATGTGGTTCAATCGGCTACATTTTGAATCGAAAGTCGTAGGGCCTCGCAGATGGGCTCATTCGATTCCTCATCAAATTCTACAGTTAGCATTCCCCAAAGGTAAATTTGCTGTACGAGCTTCCGTTTCCGAGATATTTGACAAAAACCGTACAGATTTGAAAAATGATGTGTCAAATGTCCTTGAAATCGGACAAAAACCGTACAGATATGAAAAATGATGTGGTTCAATCGGCTACATTTTGAATCGAAAGTCGTAGAGCCTCGCAGATGGGCTCATTCTACTCCTCATCAAATTCTACAGTTAGCATTCCCCAAAGGTAAATTTGCTGTACGAGCTTCCGTTTCCGAGATATTTGACAAAAAACGTACAGATTTGAAAAATGATGTGTCAAATGTCCTTGAAATCGGACAAAAACCGTACAGATATGAAAAATTATGTGGTTCAAACGGCTATAAATTTTTAATCGAAAGTCGTAGAGCCTCGCAGATGGGCTCATTCTACTCCTCATCAAATTCTACAGTTAGCATTCCCCAAAGGTAAATTTGCTGTACGAGCTTCCGTTTCCGAGATATTTGACAAAAACCGTACAGATATGAAAAATTATGTGGTTCAAACGGCTATAACTTTTGAATCGAAAGTCGTAGAGCCTCGCAGATTGGCTCATTCTACTCCTCATCAAATTCTACAGTTAGCATTCCCCAAAGGTAAATTTGCTGTACGAGCTTCCGTTTCCGAGATATTTGACAAAAACCGTACAGATTTGAAAAATGATGTGTCAAATGTCCTTGAAATCGGACAAAAACCGTACAGATATGAAAAATGATGTGGTTCAATCGGCTACATTTTGAATCGAAAGTCGTAGAGCCTCGCAGATGGGCTCATTCTACTCCTAATCAAATTCTACAGTTAGCATTCCCCAAAGGTAAATTTGCTGTACGAGCTTCCGTTTCCGAGATATTTGACAAAAACCGTACAGATTTGAAAAATGATGTGTCAAATGTCCTTGAAATCGGACAAAAAACGTACAGATATGAAAAATTATGTGGTTCAATCGGCTACATTTTGAATCGAAAGTCGTAGAGCCTCGCAGATGGGCTCATTCGATTCTTTATCAAATTCTACAGTTAGCATTCCCCAAAGGTAAATTTGCTGTACGAGCTTCCGTTTCCGAGATATTTGACAAAAACCGTACAGATATGAAAAATTATGTGGTTCAATCGGCTACATTTTGAATCGAAAGTCGTAGGGCCTCGCAGATGGGCTCATTCGATTCCTCATCAAATTCTACAGTTAGCATTCCCCGAAGGTAAATTTGCTGTACGAGCTTCCGTTTCCGAGATATTTGACAAAAACCGTACAGATATGAAAAATTATGTGGTTCAATCGGCTACATTTTGAATCGAAAGTCGTAGGGCCTCGCAGATGGGCTCATTCGATTCCTCATCAAATTCTACAGTTAGCATTCCCCGAAGGTAAATTTGCTGTACGAGCTTCCGTTTCCGAGATATTTGACAAAAACCGTACAGATATGAAAAATTATGTGGTTCAAACGGCTATAACTTTTGAATCGAAAGTCGTAGAGCCTCGCAGATTGGCTCATTCTACTCCTCATCAAATTCTACAGTTAGCATTCCCCAAAGGTAAATTTGCTGTACGAGCTTCCGTTTCCGAGATATTTGACAAAAACCGTACAGATTTGAAAAATGATGTGTCAAATGTCCTTGAAATCGGACAAAAACCGTACAGATATGAAAAATGATGTGGTTCAATCGGCTACATTTTGAATCGAAAGTCGTAGAGCCTCGCAGATGGGCTCATTCTACTCCTCATCAAATTCTACAGTTAGCATTCCCCAAAGGTAAATTTGCTGTACGAGCTTCCGTTTCCGAGATATTTGACAAAAACCGTACAGATTTGAAAAATGATGTGTCAAATGCCCTTGAAATCGGACAAAAAACGTACAGATATGAAAAATTATGTGGTTCAATCGGCTACATTTTGAATCGAAAGTCGTAGAGCCTCGCAGATGGGCTCATTCGATTCCTCATCAAATTCTACAGTTAGCATTCCCCGAAGGTAAATTTGCTGTACGAGCTTCCGTTTCCGAGATATTTGACAAAAACCGTACAGATATGAAAAATTATGTGGTTCAAACGGCTATAACTTTTGAATCAAAAGTCGTAGAGCCTCGCAGATTGGCTCATTCTACTCCTCATCAAATTCTACAGTTAGCATTCCCCAAAGGTAAATTTGCTGTACGAGCTTCCGTTTCCGAGATATTTGACAAAAACCGTACAGATTTGAAAAATAATGTGTCAAATGTCCTTGAAATCGGACAAAAACCGTACAGATATGAAAAATGATGTGGTTCAATCGGCTACATTTTGAATCGAAAGTCGTAGAGCCTCGCAGATGGGCTCATTCGATTCCTCATCAAATTCTACAGTTAGCATTCCCCAAAGGTAAATTTGCTGTACGAGCTTCCGTTTCCGAGATATTTGACAAAAACCGTACAGATATGAAAAACTATGTGGTTCAAACGGCTATAAGTTTTGAATCGAAAGTCGTAGAGCCTCGCAGATGGGCTCATTCTACTCCTCATCAAATTCTACAGTTAGCATTCCCCAAAGGTAAATTTGCTGTACGAGCTTCCGTTTCCGAGATATTTGACAAAAAACGTACAGATTTGAAAAATGATGTGTCAAATGTCCTTGAAATCGGACAAAAACCGTACAGATATGAAAAATTATGTGGTTCAAACGGCTATAAATTTTTAATCGAAAGTCGTAGAGCCTCGCAGATGGGCTCATTCTACTCCTCATCAAATTCTACAGTTAACATTCCCCAAAGGTAAATTTGCTGTACGAGCTTCCGTTTCCGAGATATTTGACAAAAACCGTACAGATATGAAAAATTATGTGGTTCAAACGGCTATAACTTTTGAATCGAAAGTCGTAGAGCCTCGCAGATTGGCTCATTCTACTCCTCATCAAATTCTACAGTTAGCATTCCCCAAAGGTAAATTTGCTGTACGAGCTTCCGTTTCCGAGATATTTGACAAAAACCGTACAGATTTGAAAAATGATGTGTCAAATGTCCTTGAAATCGGACAAAAACCGTACAGATATGAAAAATGATGTGGTTCAATCGGCTACATTTTGAATCGAAAGTCGTAGAGCCTCGCAGATGGGCTCATTCTACTCCTCATCAAATTCTACAGTTAGCATTCCCCAAAGGTAAATTTGCTGTACGAGCTTCCGTTTCCGAGATATTTGACAAAAACCGTACAGATTTGAAAAATGATGTGTCAAATGTCCTTGAAATCGGACAAAAAACGTACAGATATGAAAAATTATGTGGTTCAATCGGCTACATTTTGAATCGAAAGTCGTAGAGCCTCGCAGATGGGCTCATTCTACTCCTCATCAAATTCTACAGTTAGCATTCCCCAAAGGTAAATTTGCTGTACGAGCTTCCGTTTCCGAGATATTTGACAAAAACCGTACAGATTTGAAAAATGATGTGTCAAATGTCCTTGAAATCGGACAAAAACCGTACAGATATGAAAAATTATGTGGTTCAAACGGCTATAAATTTTGAATCGAAAGTCGTAGAGCCTCGCAGATGGGCTCATTCTACTCCTCATCAAATTCTACAGTTAGCATTCCCCAAAGGTAAATTTGCTGTACGAGCTTCCGTTTCCGAGATATTTGACAAAAACCGTACAGATATGAAAAATTATGTGGTTCAAACGGCTATAACTTTTGAATCGAAAGTCGTAGAGCCTCGCAGATTGGCTCATTCTACTCCTCATCAAATTCTACAGTTAGCATTCCCCAAAGGTAAATTTGCTGTACGAGCTTCCGTTTCCGAGATATTTGACAAAAACCGTACAGATATGAAAAATTATGTGGTTCAAACGGCTATAACTTTTGAATCGAAAGTCGTAGAGCCTCGCAGATTGGCTCATTCTACTCCTCATCAAATTCTACAGTTAGCATTCCCCAAAGGTAAATTTGCTGTACGAGCTTCCGTTTCCGAGATATTTGACAAAAACCGTACAGATTTGAAAAATGATGTGTCAAATGTCCTTGAAATCGGACAAAAACCGTACAGATATGAAAAATGATGTGGTTCAATCGGCTACATTTTGAATCGAAAGTCGTAGAGCCTCGCAGATGGGCTCATTCTACTCCTAATCAAATTCTACAGTTAGCATTCCCCAAAGGTAAATTTGCTGTACGAGCTTCCGTTTCCGAGATATTTGACAAAAACCGTACAGATTTGAAAAATGATGTGTCAAATGTCCTTGAAATCGGACAAAAAACGTACAGATATGAAAAATTATGTGGTTCAATCGGCTACATTTTGAATCGAAAGTCGTAGAGCCTCGCAGATGGGCTCATTCGATTCTTTATCAAATTCTACAGTTAGCATTCCCCAAAGGTAAATTTGCTGTACGAGCTTCCGTTTCCGAGATATTTGACAAAAACCGTACAGATATGAAAAATTATGTGGTTCAATCGGCTACATTTTGAATCGAAAGTCGTAGGGCCTCGCAGATGGGCTCATTCGATTCCTCATCAAATTCTACAGTTAGCATTCCCCGAAGGTAAATTTGCTGTACGAGCTTCCGTTTCCGAGATATTTGACAAAAACCGTACAGATATGAAAAATTATGTGGTTCAATCGGCTACATTTTGAATCGAAAGTCGTAGGGCCTCGCAGATGGGCTCATTCGATTCCTCATCAAATTCTACAGTTAGCATTCCCCGAAGGTAAATTTGCTGTACGAGCTTCCGTTTCCGAGATATTTGACAAAAACCGTACAGATATGAAAAATTATGTGGTTCAAACGGCTATAACTTTTGAATCGAAAGTCGTAGAGCCTCGCAGATTGGCTCATTCTACTCCTCATCAAATTCTACAGTTAGCATTCCCCAAAGGTAAATTTGCTGTACGAGCTTCCGTTTCCGAGATATTTGACAAAAACCGTACAGATTTGAAAAATGATGTGTCAAATGTCCTTGAAATCGGACAAAAACCGTACAGATATGAAAAATGATGTGTTTCAATCGGCTACATTTTGAATCGAAAGTCGTAGAGCCTCGCAGATGGGCTCATTCTACTCCTCATCAAATTCTACAGTTAGCATTCCCCAAAGGTAAATTTGCTGTACGAGCTTCCGTTTCCGAGATATTTGACAAAAACCGTACAGATTTGAAAAATGATGTGTCAAATGTCCTTGAAATCGGACAAAAAACGTACAGATATGAAAAATTATGTGGTTCAATCGGCTACATTTTGAATCGAAAGTCGTAGAGCCTCGCAGATGGGCTCATTCGATTCTTTATCAAATTCTACAGTTAGCATTCCCCAAAGGTAAATTTGCTGTACGAGCTTCCGTTTCCGAGATATTTGACAAAAACCGTACAGATATGAAAAATTATGTGGTTCAATCGGCTACATTTTGAATCGAAAGTCGTAGGGCCTCGCAGATGGGCTCATTCGATTCCTCATCAAATTCTACAGTTAGCATTCCCCGAAGGTAAATTTGCTGTACGAGCTTCCGTTTCCGAGATATTTGACAAAAACCGTACAGATATGAAAAATTATGTGGTTCAATCGGCTACATTTTGAATCGAAAGTCGTAGGGCCTCGCAGATGGGCTCATTCGATTCCTCATCAAATTCTACAGTTAGCATTCCCCGAAGGTAAATTTGCTGTACGAGCTTCCGTTTCCGAGATATTTGACAAAAACCGTACAGATATGAAAAATTATGTGGTTCAAACGGCTATAACTTTTGAATCGAAAGTCGTAGAGCCTCGCAGATTGGCTCATTCTACTCCTCATCAAATTCTACAGTTAGCATTCCCCAAAGGTAAATTTGCTGTACGAGCTTCCGTTTCCGAGATATTTGACAAAAACCGTACAGATTTGAAAAATGATGTGTCAAATGTCCTTGAAATCGGACAAAAACCGTACAGATATGAAAAATGATGTGGTTCAATCGGCTACATTTTGAATCGAAAGTCGTAGAGCCTCGCAGATGGGCTCATTCTACTCCTCATCAAATTCTACAGTTAGCATTCCCCAAAGGTAAATTTGCTGTACGAGCTTCCGTTTCCGAGATATTTGACAAAAACCGTACAGATTTGAAAAATGATGTGTCAAATGCCCTTGAAATCGGACAAAAAACGTACAGATATGAAAAATTATGTGGTTCAATCGGCTACATTTTGAATCGAAAGTCGTAGAGCCTCGCAGATGGGCTCATTCGATTCCTCATCAAATTCTACAGTTAGCATTCCCCGAAGGTAAATTTGCTGTACGAGCTTCCGTTTCCGAGATATTTGACAAAAACCGTACAGATATGAAAAATTATGTGGTTCAAACGGCTATAACTTTTGAATCAAAAGTCGTAGAGCCTCGCAGATTGGCTCATTCTACTCCTCATCAAATTCTACAGTTAGCATTCCCCAAAGGTAAATTTGCTGTACGAGCTTCCGTTTCCGAGATATTTGACAAAAACCGTACAGATTTGAAAAATAATGTGTCAAATGTCCTTGAAATCGGACAAAAACCGTACAGATATGAAAAATGATGTGGTTCAATCGGCTACATTTTGAATCGAAAGTCGTAGGGCCTCGCAGATGGGCTCATTCGATTCCTCATCAAATTCTACAGTTAGCATTCCCCGAAGGTAAATTTGCTGTACGAGCTTCCGTTTCCGAGATATTTGACAAAAACCGTACAGATATGAAAAATTATGTGGTTCAAACGGCTATAACTTTTGAATCGAAAGTCGTAGAGCCTCGCAGATTGGCTCATTCTACTCCTCATCAAATTCTACAGTTAGCATTCCCCAAAGGTAAATTTGCTGTACGAGCTTCCGTTTCCGAGATATTTGACAAAAACCGTACAGATTTGAAAAATGATGTGTCAAATGTCCTTGAAATCGGACAAAAACCGTACAGATATGAAAAATGATGTGGTTCAATCGGCTACATTTTGAATCGAAAGTCGTAGAGCCTCGCAGATGGGCTCATTCTACTCCTCATCAAATTCTACAGTTAGCATTCCCCAAAGGTAAATTTGCTGTACGAGCTTCCGTTTCCGAGATATTTGACAAAAACCGTACAGATTTGAAAAATGATGTGTCAAATGTCCTTGAAATCGGACAAAAAACGTACAGATATGAAAAATTATGTGGTTCAATCGGCTACATTTTGAATCGAAAGTCGTAGAGCCTCGCAGATGGGCTCATTCGATTCCTCATCAAATTCTACAGTTAGCATTCCCCGAAGGTAAATTTGCTGTACGAGCTTCCGTTTCCGAGATATTTGACAAAAACCGTACAGATATGAAAAATTATGTGGTTCAAACGGCTATAACTTTTGAATCAAAAGTCGTAGAGCCTCGCAGATTGGCTCATTCTACTCCTCATCAAATTCTACAGTTAGCATTCCCCAAAGGTAAATTTGCTGTACGAGCTTCCGTTTCCGAGATATTTGACAAAAACCGTACAGATTTGAAAAATAATGTGTCAAATGTCCTTGAAATCGGACAAAAACCGTACAGATATGAAAAATGATGTGGTTCAATCGGCTACATTTTGAATCGAAAGTCGTAGGGCCTCGCAGATGGGCTCATTCGATTCCTCATCAAATTCTACAGTTAGCATTCCCCGAAGGTAAATTTGCTGTACGAGCTTCCGTTTCCGAGATATTTGACAAAAACCGTACAGATATGAAAAATTATGTGGTTCAAACGGCTATAACTTTTGAATCGAAAGTCGTAGAGCCTCGCAGATTGGCTCATTCTACTCCTCATCAAATTCTACAGTTAGCATTCCCCAAAGGTAAATTTGCTGTACGAGCTTCCGTTTCCGAGATATTTGACAAAAACCGTACAGATTTGAAAAATGATGTGTCAAATGTCCTTGAAATCGGACAAAAACCGTACAGATATGAAAAATGATGTGGTTCAATCGGCTACATTTTGAATCGAAAGTCGTAGAGCCTCGCAGATGGGCTCATTCTACTCCTCATCAAATTCTACAGTTAGCATTCCCCAAAGGTAAATTTGCTGTACGAGCTTCCGTTTCCGAGATATTTGACAAAAACCGTACAGATTTGAAAAATGATGTGTCAAATGCCCTTGAAATCGGACAAAAAACGTACAGATATGAAAAATTATGTGGTTCAATCGGCTACATTTTGAATCGAAAGTCGTAGAGCCTCGCAGATGGGCTCATTCGATTCCTCATCAAATTCTACAGTTAGCATTCCCCGAAGGTAAATTTGCTGTACGAGCTTCCGTTTCCGAGATATTTGACAAAAACCGTACAGATATGAAAAATTATGTGGTTCAAACGGCTATAACTTTTGAATCAAAAGTCGTAGAGCCTCGCAGATTGGCTCATTCTACTCCTCATCAAATTCTACAGTTAGCATTCCCCAAAGGTAAATTTGCTGTACGAGCTTCCGTTTCCGAGATATTTGACAAAAACCGTACAGATTTGAAAAATAATGTGTCAAATGTCCTTGAAATCGGACAAAAACCGTACAGATATGAAAAATGATGTGGTTCAATCGGCTACATTTTGAATCGAAAGTCGTAGAGCCTCGCAGATGGGCTCATTCGATTCCTCATCAAATTCTACAGTTAGCATTCCCCAAAGGTAAATTTGCTGTACGAGCTTCCGTTTCCGAGATATTTGACAAAAACCGTACAGATATGAAAAACTATGTGGTTCAAACGGCTATAAGTTTTGAATCGAAAGTCGTAGAGCCTCGCAGATGGGCTCATTCTACTCCTCATCAAATTCTACAGTTAGCATTCCCCAAAGGTAAATTTGCTGTACGAGCTTCCGTTTCCGAGATATTTGACAAAAAACGTACAGATTTGAAAAATGATGTGTCAAATGTCCTTGAAATCGGACAAAAACCGTACAGATATGAAAAATTATGTGGTTCAAACGGCTATAAATTTTTAATCGAAAGTCGTAGAGCCTCGCAGATGGGCTCATTCTACTCCTCATCAAATTCTACAGTTAGCATTCCCCAAAGGTAAATTTGCTGTACGAGCTTCCGTTTCCGAGATATTTGACAAAAACCGTACAGATTTGAAAAATGATGTGTCAAATGTCCTTGAAATCGGACAAAAACCGTACAGATATGAAATATGATGTGGTTCAATCGGCTACATTTTGAATCGAAAGTCGTAGAGCCTCGCAGATGGGCTCATTCTACTCCTCATCAAATTCTACAGTTAGCATTCCCCAAAGGTAAATTTGCTGTACGAGCTTCCGTTTCCGAGATATTTGACAAAAACCGTACAGATTTGAAAAATGATGTGTCAAATGCCCTTGAAATCGGACAAAAAACGTACAGATATGAAAAATTATGTGGTTCAATCGGCTACATTTTGAATCGAAAGTCGTAGAGCCTCGCAGATGGGCTCATTCGATTCCTCATCAAATTCTACAGTTAGCATTCCCCGAAGGTAAATTTGCTGTACGAGCTTCCGTTTCCGAGATATTTGACAAAAACCGTACAGATATGAAAAATTATGTGGTTCAAACGGCTATAACTTTTGAATCAAAAGTCGTAGAGCCTCGCAGATTGGCTCATTCTACTCCTCATCAAATTCTACAGTTAGCATTCCCCAAAGGTAAATTTGCTGTACGAGCTTCCGTTTCCGAGATATTTGACAAAAACCGTACAGATTTGAAAAATAATGTGTCAAATGTCCTTGAAATCGGACAAAAACCGTACAGATATGAAAAATGATGTGGTTCAATCGGCTACATTTTGAATCGAAAGTCGTAGGGCCTCGCAGATGGGCTCATTCGATTCCTCATCAAATTCTACAGTTAGCATTCCCCGAAGGTAAATTTGCTGTACGAGCTTCCGTTTCCGAGATATTTGACAAAAACCGTACAGATATGAAAAATTATGTGGTTCAAACGGCTATAACTTTTGAATCGAAAGTCGTAGAGCCTCGCAGATTGGCTCATTCTACTCCTCATCAAATTCTACAGTTAGCATTCCCCAAAGGTAAATTTGCTGTACGAGCTTCCGTTTCCGAGATATTTGACAAAAACCGTACAGATTTGAAAAATGATGTGTCAAATGTCCTTGAAATCGGACAAAAACCGTACAGATATGAAAAATGATGTGGTTCAATCGGCTACATTTTGAATCGAAAGTCGTAGAGCCTCGCAGATGGGCTCATTCTACTCCTCATCAAATTCTACAGTTAGCATTCCCCAAAGGTAAATTTGCTGTACGAGCTTCCGTTTCCGAGATATTTGACAAAAACCGTACAGATTTGAAAAATGATGTGTCAAATGTCCTTGAAATCGGACAAAAAACGTACAGATATGAAAAATTATGTGGTTCAATCGGCTACATTTTGAATCGAAAGTCGTAGAGCCTCGCAGATGGGCTCATTCGATTCCTCATCAAATTCTACAGTTAGCATTCCCCGAAGGTAAATTTGCTGTACGAGCTTCCGTTTCCGAGATATTTGACAAAAACCGTACAGATATGAAAAATTATGTGGTTCAAACGGCTATAACTTTTGAATCAAAAGTCGTAGAGCCTCGCAGATTGGCTCATTCTACTCCTCATCAAATTCTACAGTTAGCATTCCCCAAAGGTAAATTTGCTGTACGAGCTTCCGTTTCCGAGATATTTGACAAAAACCGTACAGATTTGAAAAATAATGTGTCAAATGTCCTTGAAATCGGACAAAAACCGTACAGATATGAAAAATGATGTGGTTCAATCGGCTACATTTTGAATCGAAAGTCGTAGGGCCTCGCAGATGGGCTCATTCGATTCCTCATCAAATTCTACAGTTAGCATTCCCCGAAGGTAAATTTGCTGTACGAGCTTCCGTTTCCGAGATATTTGACAAAAACCGTACAGATATGAAAAATTATGTGGTTCAAACGGCTATAACTTTTGAATCGAAAGTCGTAGAGCCTCGCAGATTGGCTCATTCTACTCCTCATCAAATTCTACAGTTAGCATTCCCCAAAGGTAAATTTGCTGTACGAGCTTCCGTTTCCGAGATATTTGACAAAAACCGTACAGATTTGAAAAATGATGTGTCAAATGTCCTTGAAATCGGACAAAAACCGTACAGATATGAAAAATGATGTGGTTCAATCGGCTACATTTTGAATCGAAAGTCGTAGAGCCTCGCAGATGGGCTCATTCTACTCCTCATCAAATTCTACAGTTAGCATTCCCCAAAGGTAAATTTGCTGTACGAGCTTCCGTTTCCGAGATATTTGACAAAAACCGTACAGATTTGAAAAATGATGTGTCAAATGCCCTTGAAATCGGACAAAAAACGTACAGATATGAAAAATTATGTGGTTCAATCGGCTACATTTTGAATCGAAAGTCGTAGAGCCTCGCAGATGGGCTCATTCGATTCCTCATCAAATTCTACAGTTAGCATTCCCCGAAGGTAAATTTGCTGTACGAGCTTCCGTTTCCGAGATATTTGACAAAAACCGTACAGATATGAAAAATTATGTGGTTCAAACGGCTATAACTTTTGAATCAAAAGTCGTAGAGCCTCGCAGATTGGCTCATTCTACTCCTCATCAAATTCTACAGTTAGCATTCCCCAAAGGTAAATTTGCTGTACGAGCTTCCGTTTCCGAGATATTTGACAAAAACCGTACAGATTTGAAAAATAATGTGTCAAATGTCCTTGAAATCGGACAAAAACCGTACAGATATGAAAAATGATGTGGTTCAATCGGCTACATTTTGAATCGAAAGTCGTAGAGCCTCGCAGATGGGCTCATTCGATTCCTCATCAAATTCTACAGTTAGCATTCCCCAAAGGTAAATTTGCTGTACGAGCTTCCGTTTCCGAGATATTTGACAAAAACCGTACAGATATGAAAAACTATGTGGTTCAAACGGCTATAAGTTTTGAATCGAAAGTCGTAGAGCCTCGCAGATGGGCTCATTCTACTCCTCATCAAATTCTACAGTTAGCATTCCCCAAAGGTAAATTTGCTGTACGAGCTTCCGTTTCCGAGATATTTGACAAAAAACGTACAGATTTGAAAAATGATGTGTCAAATGTCCTTGAAATCGGACAAAAACCGTACAGATATGAAAAATTATGTGGTTCAAACGGCTATAAATTTTTAATCGAAAGTCGTAGAGCCTCGCAGATGGGCTCATTCTACTCCTCATCAAATTCTACAGTTAGCATTCCCCAAAGGTAAATTTGCTGTACGAGCTTCCGTTTCCGAGATATTTGACAAAAACCGTACAGATATGAAAAATTATGTGGTTCAAACGGCTATAACTTTTGAATCGAAAGTCGTAGAGCCTCGCAGATTGGCTCATTCTACTCCTCATCAAATTCTACAGTTAGCATTCCCCAAAGGTAAATTTGCTGTACGAGCTTCCGTTTCCGAGATATTTGACAAAAACCGTACAGATTTGAAAAATGATGTGTCAAATGTCCTTGAAATCGGACAAAAACCGTACAGATATGAAAAATGATGTGGTTCAATCGGCTACATTTTGAATCGAAAGTCGTAGAGCCTCGCAGATGGGCTCATTCTACTCCTCATCAAATTCTACAGTTAGCATTCCCCAAAGGTAAATTTGCTGTACGAGCTTCCGTTTCCGAGATATTTGACAAAAACCGTACAGATTTGAAAAATGATGTGTCAAATGTCCTTGAAATCGGACAAAAAACGTACAGATATGAAAAATTATGTGGTTCAATCGGCTACATTTTGAATCGAAAGTCGTAGAGCCTCGCAGATGGGCTCATTCTACTCCTCATCAAATTCTACAGTTAGCATTCCCCAAAGGTAAATTTGCTGTACGAGCTTCCGTTTCCGAGATATTTGACAAAAACCGTACAGATTTGAAAAATGATGTGTCAAATGTCCTTGAAATCGGACAAAAACCGTACAGATATGAAAAATTATGTGGTTCAAACGGCTATAAATTTTGAATCGAAAGTCGTAGAGCCTCGCAGATGGGCTCATTCTACTCCTCATCAAATTCTACAGTTAGCATTCCCCAAAGGTAAATTTGCTGTACGAGCTTCCGTTTCCGAGATATTTGACAAAAACCGTACAGATATGAAAAATTATGTGGTTCAAACGGCTATAACTTTTGAATCGAAAGTCGTAGAGCCTCGCAGATTGGCTCATTCTACTCCTCATCAAATTCTACAGTTAGCATTCCCCAAAGGTAAATTTGCTGTACGAGCTTCCGTTTCCGAGATATTTGACAAAAACCGTACAGATATGAAAAATTATGTGGTTCAAACGGCTATAACTTTTGAATCGAAAGTCGTAGAGCCTCGCAGATTGGCTCATTCTACTCCTCATCAAATTCTACAGTTAGCATTCCCCAAAGGTAAATTTGCTGTACGAGCTTCCGTTTCCGAGATATTTGACAAAAACCGTACAGATTTGAAAAATGATGTGTCAAATGTCCTTGAAATCGGACAAAAACCGTACAGATATGAAAAATGATGTGGTTCAATCGGCTACATTTTGAATCGAAAGTCGTAGAGCCTCGCAGATGGGCTCATTCTACTCCTAATCAAATTCTACAGTTAGCATTCCCCAAAGGTAAATTTGCTGTACGAGCTTCCGTTTCCGAGATATTTGACAAAAACCGTACAGATTTGAAAAATGATGTGTCAAATGTCCTTGAAATCGGACAAAAAACGTACAGATATGAAAAATTATGTGGTTCAATCGGCTACATTTTGAATCGAAAGTCGTAGAGCCTCGCAGATGGGCTCATTCGATTCTTTATCAAATTCTACAGTTAGCATTCCCCAAAGGTAAATTTGCTGTACGAGCTTCCGTTTCCGAGATATTTGACAAAAACCGTACAGATATGAAAAATTATGTGGTTCAATCGGCTACATTTTGAATCGAAAGTCGTAGGGCCTCGCAGATGGGCTCATTCGATTCCTCATCAAATTCTACAGTTAGCATTCCCCGAAGGTAAATTTGCTGTACGAGCTTCCGTTTCCGAGATATTTGACAAAAACCGTACAGATATGAAAAATTATGTGGTTCAATCGGCTACATTTTGAATCGAAAGTCGTAGGGCCTCGCAGATGGGCTCATTCGATTCCTCATCAAATTCTACAGTTAGCATTCCCCGAAGGTAAATTTGCTGTACGAGCTTCCGTTTCCGAGATATTTGACAAAAACCGTACAGATATGAAAAATTATGTGGTTCAAACGGCTATAACTTTTGAATCGAAAGTCGTAGAGCCTCGCAGATTGGCTCATTCTACTCCTCATCAAATTCTACAGTTAGCATTCCCCAAAGGTAAATTTGCTGTACGAGCTTCCGTTTCCGAGATATTTGACAAAAACCGTACAGATTTGAAAAATGATGTGTCAAATGTCCTTGAAATCGGACAAAAACCGTACAGATATGAAAAATGATGTGGTTCAATCGGCTACATTTTGAATCGAAAGTCGTAGAGCCTCGCAGATGGGCTCATTCTACTCCTCATCAAATTCTACAGTTAGCATTCCCCAAAGGTAAATTTGCTGTACGAGCTTCCGTTTCCGAGATATTTGACAAAAACCGTACAGATTTGAAAAATGATGTGTCAAATGTCCTTGAAATCGGACAAAAAACGTACAGATATGAAAAATTATGTGGTTCAATCGGCTACATTTTGAATCGAAAGTCGTAGAGCCTCGCAGATGGGCTCATTCGATTCTTTATCAAATTCTACAGTTAGCATTCCCCAAAGGTAAATTTGCTGTACGAGCTTCCGTTTCCGAGATATTTGACAAAAACCGTACAGATATGAAAAATTATGTGGTTCAATCGGCTACATTTTGAATCGAAAGTCGTAGGGCCTCGCAGATGGGCTCATTCGATTCCTCATCAAATTCTACAGTTAGCATTCCCCGAAGGTAAATTTGCTGTACGAGCTTCCGTTTCCGAGATATTTGACAAAAACCGTACAGATATGAAAAATTATGTGTCAAATGTCCTTGAAATCGGACAAAAACCGTACAGATATGAAAAATGATGTGGTTCAATCGGCTACATTTTGAATCGAAAGTCGTAGAGCCTCGCAGATGGGCTCATTCTACTCCTCATCAAATTCTACAGTTAGCATTCCCCAAAGGTAAATTTGCTGTACGAGCTTCCGTTTCCGAGATATTTGACAAAAACCGTACAGATTTGAAAAATGATGTGTCAAATGTCCTTGAAATCGGACAAAAACCGTACAGATATGAAAAATTATGTGGTTCAAACGGCTATAAATTTTGAATCGAAAGTCGTAGAGCCTCGCAGATGGGCTCATTCTACTCCTCATCAAATTCTACAGTTAGCATTCCCCAAAGGTAAATTTGCTGTACGAGCTTCCGTTTCCGAGATATTTGACAAAAACCGTACAGATATGAAAAATTATGTGGTTCAAACGGCTATAACTTTTGAATCGAAAGTCGTAGAGCCTCGCAGATTGGCTCATTCTACTCCTCATCAAATTCTACAGTTAGCATTCCCCAAAGGTAAATTTGCTGTACGAGCTTCCGTTTCCGAGATATTTGACAAAAACCGTACAGATATGAAAAATTATGTGGTTCAAACGGCTATAACTTTTGAATCGAAAGTCGTAGAGCCTCGCAGATTGGCTCATTCTACTCCTCATCAAATTCTACAGTTAGCATTCCCCAAAGGTAAATTTGCTGTACGAGCTTCCGTTTCCGAGATATTTGACAAAAACCGTACAGATTTGAAAAATGATGTGTCAAATGTCCTTGAAATCGGACAAAAACCGTACAGATATGAAAAATGATGTGGTTCAATCGGCTACATTTTGAATCGAAAGTCGTAGAGCCTCGCAGATGGGCTCATTCGATTCTTTATCAAATTCTACAGTTAGCATTCCCCAAAGGTAAATTTGCTGTACGAGCTTCCGTTTCCGAGATATTTGACAAAAACCGTACAGATATGAAAAATTATGTGGTTCAATCGGCTACATTTTGAATCGAAAGTCGTAGGGCCTCGCAGATGGGCTCATTCGATTCCTCATCAAATTCTACAGTTAGCATTCCCCGAAGGTAAATTTGCTGTACGAGCTTCCGTTTCCGAGATATTTGACAAAAACCGTACAGATATGAAAAATTATGTGGTTCAATCGGCTACATTTTGAATCGAAAGTCGTAGGGCCTCGCAGATGGGCTCATTCGATTCCTCATCAAATTCTACAGTTAGCATTCCCCGAAGGTAAATTTGCTGTACGAGCTTCCGTTTCCGAGATATTTGACAAAAACCGTACAGATATGAAAAATTATGTGGTTCAAACGGCTATAACTTTTGAATCGAAAGTCGTAGAGCCTCGCAGATTGGCTCATTCTACTCCTCATCAAATTCTACAGTTAGCATTCCCCAAAGGTAAATTTGCTGTACGAGCTTCCGTTTCCGAGATATTTGACAAAAACCGTACAGATTTGAAAAATGATGTGTCAAATGTCCTTGAAATCGGACAAAAACCGTACAGATATGAAAAATGATGTGGTTCAATCGGCTACATTTTGAATCGAAAGTCGTAGAGCCTCGCAGATGGGCTCATTCTACTCCTCATCAAATTCTACAGTTAGCATTCCCCAAAGGTAAATTTGCTGTACGAGCTTCCGTTTCCGAGATATTTGACAAAAACCGTACAGATTTGAAAAATGATGTGTCAAATGCCCTTGAAATCGGACAAAAAACGTACAGATATGAAAAATGATGTGGTTCAATCGGCTACATTTTGAATCGAAAGTCGTAGAGCCTCGCAGATGGGCTCATTCGATTCCTCATCAAATTCTACAGTTAGCATTCCCCAAAGGTAAATTTGCTGTACGAGCTTCCGTTTCCGAGATATTTGACAAAAACCGTACAGATATGAAAAACTATGTGGTTCAAACGGCTATAAGTTTTGAATCGAAAGTCGTAGAGCCTCGCAGATGGGCTCATTCTACTCCTCATCAAATTCTACAGTTAGCATTCCCCAAAGGTAAATTTGCTGTACGAGCTTCCGTTTCCGAGATATTTGACAAAAAACGTACAGATTTGAAAAATGATGTGTCAAATGTCCTTGAAATCGGACAAAAACCGTACAGATATGAAAAATTATGTGGTTCAAACGGCTATAAATTTTTAATCGAAAGTCGTAGAGCCTCGCAGATGGGCTCATTCTACTCCTCATCAAATTCTACAGTTAGCATTCCCCAAAGGTAAATTTGCTGTACGAGCTTCCGTTTCCGAGATATTTGACAAAAACCGTACAGATTTGAAAAATGATGTGTCAAATGTCCTTGAAATCGGACAAAAACCGTACAGATATGAAAAATTATGTGGTTCAAACGGCTATAAATTTTGAATCGAAAGTCGTAGAGCCTCGCAGATGGGCTCATTCTACTCCTCATCAAATTCTACAGTTAGCATTCCCCAAAGGTAAATTTGCTGTACGAGCTTCCGTTTCCGAGATATTTGACAAAAACCGTACAGATATGAAAAATTATGTGGTTCAAACGGCTATAACTTTTGAATCGAAAGTCGTAGAGCCTCGCAGATTGGCTCATTCTACTCCTCATCAAATTCTACAGTTAGCATTCCCCAAAGGTAAATTTGCTGTACGAGCTTCCGTTTCCGAGATATTTGACAAAAACCGTACAGATATGAAAAATTATGTGGTTCAAACGGCTATAACTTTTGAATCGAAAGTCGTAGAGCCTCGCAGATTGGCTCATTCTACTCCTCATCAAATTCTACAGTTAGCATTCCCCAAAGGTAAATTTGCTGTACGAGCTTCCGTTTCCGAGATATTTGACAAAAACCGTACAGATTTGAAAAATGATGTGTCAAATGTCCTTGAAATCGGACAAAAACCGTACAGATATGAAAAATGATGTGGTTCAATCGGCTACATTTTGAATCGAAAGTCGTAGAGCCTCGCAGATGGGCTCATTCTACTCCTAATCAAATTCTACAGTTAGCATTCCCCAAAGGTAAATTTGCTGTACGAGCTTCCGTTTCCGAGATATTTGACAAAAACCGTACAGATTTGAAAAATGATGTGTCAAATGTCCTTGAAATCGGACAAAAAACGTACAGATATGAAAAATTATGTGGTTCAATCGGCTACATTTTGAATCGAAAGTCGTAGAGCCTCGCAGATGGGCTCATTCGATTCTTTATCAAATTCTACAGTTAGCATTCCCCAAAGGTAAATTTGCTGTACGAGCTTCCGTTTCCGAGATATTTGACAAAAACCGTACAGATATGAAAAATTATGTGGTTCAATCGGCTACATTTTGAATCGAAAGTCGTAGGGCCTCGCAGATGGGCTCATTCGATTCCTCATCAAATTCTACAGTTAGCATTCCCCGAAGGTAAATTTGCTGTACGAGCTTCCGTTTCCGAGATATTTGACAAAAACCGTACAGATATGAAAAATTATGTGGTTCAATCGGCTACATTTTGAATCGAAAGTCGTAGGGCCTCGCAGATGGGCTCATTCGATTCCTCATCAAATTCTACAGTTAGCATTCCCCGAAGGTAAATTTGCTGTACGAGCTTCCGTTTCCGAGATATTTGACAAAAACCGTACAGATATGAAAAATTATGTGGTTCAAACGGCTATAACTTTTGAATCGAAAGTCGTAGAGCCTCGCAGATTGGCTCATTCTACTCCTCATCAAATTCTACAGTTAGCATTCCCCAAAGGTAAATTTGCTGTACGAGCTTCCGTTTCCGAGATATTTGACAAAAACCGTACAGATTTGAAAAATGATGTGTCAAATGTCCTTGAAATCGGACAAAAACCGTACAGATATGAAAAATGATGTGGTTCAATCGGCTACATTTTGAATCGAAAGTCGTAGAGCCTCGCAGATGGGCTCATTCTACTCCTCATCAAATTCTACAGTTAGCATTCCCCAAAGGTAAATTTGCTGTACGAGCTTCCGTTTCCGAGATATTTGACAAAAACCGTACAGATTTGAAAAATGATGTGTCAAATGTCCTTGAAATCGGACAAAAAACGTACAGATATGAAAAATTATGTGGTTCAATCGGCTACATTTTGAATCGAAAGTCGTAGAGCCTCGCAGATGGGCTCATTCGATTCTTTATCAAATTCTACAGTTAGCATTCCCCAAAGGTAAATTTGCTGTACGAGCTTCCGTTTCCGAGATATTTGACAAAAACCGTACAGATATGAAAAATTATGTGGTTCAATCGGCTACATTTTGAATCGAAAGTCGTAGGGCCTCGCAGATGGGCTCATTCGATTCCTCATCAAATTCTACAGTTAGCATTCCCCGAAGGTAAATTTGCTGTACGAGCTTCCGTTTCCGAGATATTTGACAAAAACCGTACAGATATGAAAAATTATGTGGTTCAATCGGCTACATTTTGAATCGAAAGTCGTAGGGCCTCGCAGATGGGCTCATTCGATTCCTCATCAAATTCTACAGTTAGCATTCCCCGAAGGTAAATTTGCTGTACGAGCTTCCGTTTCCGAGATATTTGACAAAAACCGTACAGATATGAAAAATTATGTGGTTCAAACGGCTATAACTTTTGAATCGAAAGTCGTAGAGCCTCGCAGATTGGCTCATTCTACTCCTCATCAAATTCTACAGTTAGCATTCCCCAAAGGTAAATTTGCTGTACGAGCTTCCGTTTCCGAGATATTTGACAAAAACCGTACAGATTTGAAAAATGATGTGTCAAATGTCCTTGAAATCGGACAAAAACCGTACAGATATGAAAAATGATGTGGTTCAATCGGCTACATTTTGAATCGAAAGTCGTAGAGCCTCGCAGATGGGCTCATTCTACTCCTCATCAAATTCTACAGTTAGCATTCCCCAAAGGTAAATTTGCTGTACGAGCTTCCGTTTCCGAGATATTTGACAAAAACCGTACAGATTTGAAAAATGATGTGTCAAATGCCCTTGAAATCGGACAAAAAACGTACAGATATGAAAAATTATGTGGTTCAATCGGCTACATTTTGAATCGAAAGTCGTAGAGCCTCGCAGATGGGCTCATTCGATTCCTCATCAAATTCTACAGTTAGCATTCCCCGAAGGTAAATTTGCTGTACGAGCTTCCGTTTCCGAGATATTTGACAAAAACCGTACAGATATGAAAAATTATGTGGTTCAAACGGCTATAACTTTTGAATCAAAAGTCGTAGAGCCTCGCAGATTGGCTCATTCTACTCCTCATCAAATTCTACAGTTAGCATTCCCCAAAGGTAAATTTGCTGTACGAGCTTCCGTTTCCGAGATATTTGACAAAAACCGTACAGATTTGAAAAATAATGTGTCAAATGTCCTTGAAATCGGACAAAAACCGTACAGATATGAAAAATGATGTGGTTCAATCGGCTACATTTTGAATCGAAAGTCGTAGGGCCTCGCAGATGGGCTCATTCGATTCCTCATCAAATTCTACAGTTAGCATTCCCCGAAGGTAAATTTGCTGTACGAGCTTCCGTTTCCGAGATATTTGACAAAAACCGTACAGATATGAAAAATTATGTGGTTCAAACGGCTATAACTTTTGAATCGAAAGTCGTAGAGCCTCGCAGATTGGCTCATTCTACTCCTCATCAAATTCTACAGTTAGCATTCCCCAAAGGTAAATTTGCTGTACGAGCTTCCGTTTCCGAGATATTTGACAAAAACCGTACAGATTTGAAAAATGATGTGTCAAATGTCCTTGAAATCGGACAAAAACCGTACAGATATGAAAAATGATGTGGTTCAATCGGCTACATTTTGAATCGAAAGTCGTAGAGCCTCGCAGATGGGCTCATTCTACTCCTCATCAAATTCTACAGTTAGCATTCCCCAAAGGTAAATTTGCTGTACGAGCTTCCGTTTCCGAGATATTTGACAAAAACCGTACAGATTTGAAAAATGATGTGTCAAATGTCCTTGAAATCGGACAAAAAACGTACAGATATGAAAAATTATGTGGTTCAATCGGCTACATTTTGAATCGAAAGTCGTAGAGCCTCGCAGATGGGCTCATTCGATTCCTCATCAAATTCTACAGTTAGCATTCCCCGAAGGTAAATTTGCTGTACGAGCTTCCGTTTCCGAGATATTTGACAAAAACCGTACAGATATGAAAAATTATGTGGTTCAAACGGCTATAACTTTTGAATCAAAAGTCGTAGAGCCTCGCAGATTGGCTCATTCTACTCCTCATCAAATTCTACAGTTAGCATTCCCCAAAGGTAAATTTGCTGTACGAGCTTCCGTTTCCGAGATATTTGACAAAAACCGTACAGATTTGAAAAATAATGTGTCAAATGTCCTTGAAATCGGACAAAAACCGTACAGATATGAAAAATGATGTGGTTCAATCGGCTACATTTTGAATCGAAAGTCGTAGGGCCTCGCAGATGGGCTCATTCGATTCCTCATCAAATTCTACAGTTAGCATTCCCCGAAGGTAAATTTGCTGTACGAGCTTCCGTTTCCGAGATATTTGACAAAAACCGTACAGATATGAAAAATTATGTGGTTCAAACGGCTATAACTTTTGAATCGAAAGTCGTAGAGCCTCGCAGATTGGCTCATTCTACTCCTCATCAAATTCTACAGTTAGCATTCCCCAAAGGTAAATTTGCTGTACGAGCTTCCGTTTCCGAGATATTTGACAAAAACCGTACAGATTTGAAAAATGATGTGTCAAATGTCCTTGAAATCGGACAAAAACCGTACAGATATGAAAAATGATGTGGTTCAATCGGCTACATTTTGAATCGAAAGTCGTAGAGCCTCGCAGATGGGCTCATTCTACTCCTCATCAAATTCTACAGTTAGCATTCCCCAAAGGTAAATTTGCTGTACGAGCTTCCGTTTCCGAGATATTTGACAAAAACCGTACAGATTTGAAAAATGATGTGTCAAATGCCCTTGAAATCGGACAAAAAACGTACAGATATGAAAAATTATGTGGTTCAATCGGCTACATTTTGAATCGAAAGTCGTAGAGCCTCGCAGATGGGCTCATTCGATTCCTCATCAAATTCTACAGTTAGCATTCCCCGAAGGTAAATTTGCTGTACGAGCTTCCGTTTCCGAGATATTTGACAAAAACCGTACAGATATGAAAAATTATGTGGTTCAAACGGCTATAACTTTTGAATCAAAAGTCGTAGAGCCTCGCAGATTGGCTCATTCTACTCCTCATCAAATTCTACAGTTAGCATTCCCCAAAGGTAAATTTGCTGTACGAGCTTCCGTTTCCGAGATATTTGACAAAAACCGTACAGATTTGAAAAATAATGTGTCAAATGTCCTTGAAATCGGACAAAAACCGTACAGATATGAAAAATGATGTGGTTCAATCGGCTACATTTTGAATCGAAAGTCGTAGAGCCTCGCAGATGGGCTCATTCGATTCCTCATCAAATTCTACAGTTAGCATTCCCCAAAGGTAAATTTGCTGTACGAGCTTCCGTTTCCGAGATATTTGACAAAAACCGTACAGATATGAAAAACTATGTGGTTCAAACGGCTATAAGTTTTGAATCGAAAGTCGTAGAGCCTCGCAGATGGGCTCATTCTACTCCTCATCAAATTCTACAGTTAGCATTCCCCAAAGGTAAATTTGCTGTACGAGCTTCCGTTTCCGAGATATTTGACAAAAAACGTACAGATTTGAAAAATGATGTGTCAAATGTCCTTGAAATCGGACAAAAACCGTACAGATATGAAAAATTATGTGGTTCAAACGGCTATAAATTTTTAATCGAAAGTCGTAGAGCCTCGCAGATGGGCTCATTCTACTCCTCATCAAATTCTACAGTTAGCATTCCCCAAAGGTAAATTTGCTGTACGAGCTTCCGTTTCCGAGATATTTGACAAAAACCGTACAGATATGAAAAATTATGTGGTTCAAACGGCTATAACTTTTGAATCGAAAGTCGTAGAGCCTCGCAGATTGGCTCATTCTACTCCTCATCAAATTCTACAGTTAGCATTCCCCAAAGGTAAATTTGCTGTACGAGCTTCCGTTTCCGAGATATTTGACAAAAACCGTACAGATTTGAAAAATGATGTGTCAAATGTCCTTGAAATCGGACAAAAACCGTACAGATATGAAAAATGATGTGGTTCAATCGGCTACATTTTGAATCGAAAGTCGTAGAGCCTCGCAGATGGGCTCATTCTACTCCTCATCAAATTCTACAGTTAGCATTCCCCAAAGGTAAATTTGCTGTACGAGCTTCCGTTTCCGAGATATTTGACAAAAACCGTACAGATTTGAAAAATGATGTGTCAAATGTCCTTGAAATCGGACAAAAAACGTACAGATATGAAAAATTATGTGGTTCAATCGGCTACATTTTGAATCGAAAGTCGTAGAGCCTCGCAGATGGGCTCATTCTACTCCTCATCAAATTCTACAGTTAGCATTCCCCAAAGGTAAATTTGCTGTACGAGCTTCCGTTTCCGAGATATTTGACAAAAACCGTACAGATTTGAAAAATGATGTGTCAAATGTCCTTGAAATCGGACAAAAACCGTACAGATATGAAAAATTATGTGGTTCAAACGGCTATAAATTTTGAATCGAAAGTCGTAGAGCCTCGCAGATGGGCTCATTCTACTCCTCATCAAATTCTACAGTTAGCATTCCCCAAAGGTAAATTTGCTGTACGAGCTTCCGTTTCCGAGATATTTGACAAAAACCGTACAGATATGAAAAATTATGTGGTTCAAACGGCTATAACTTTTGAATCGAAAGTCGTAGAGCCTCGCAGATTGGCTCATTCTACTCCTCATCAAATTCTACAGTTAGCATTCCCCAAAGGTAAATTTGCTGTACGAGCTTCCGTTTCCGAGATATTTGACAAAAACCGTACAGATATGAAAAATTATGTGGTTCAAACGGCTATAACTTTTGAATCGAAAGTCGTAGAGCCTCGCAGATTGGCTCATTCTACTCCTCATCAAATTCTACAGTTAGCATTCCCCAAAGGTAAATTTGCTGTACGACCTTCCGTTTCCGAGATATTTGACAAAAACCGTACAGATTTGAAAAATGATGTGTCAAATGTCCTTGAAATCGGACAAAAACCGTACAGATATGAAAAATGATGTGGTTCAATCGGCTACATTTTGAATCGAAAGTCGTAGAGCCTCGCAGATGGGCTCATTCTACTCCTAATCAAATTCTACAGTTAGCATTCCCCAAAGGTAAATTTGCTGTACGAGCTTCCGTTTCCGAGATATTTGACAAAAACCGTACAGATTTGAAAAATGATGTGTCAAATGTCCTTGAAATCGGACAAAAAACGTACAGATATGAAAAATTATGTGGTTCAATCGGCTACATTTTGAATCGAAAGTCGTAGAGCCTCGCAGATGGGCTCATTCGATTCTTTATCAAATTCTACAGTTAGCATTCCCCAAAGGTAAATTTGCTGTACGAGCTTCCGTTTCCGAGATATTTGACAAAAACCGTACAGATATGAAAAATTATGTGGTTCAATCGGCTACATTTTGAATCGAAAGTCGTAGGGCCTCGCAGATGGGCTCATTCGATTCCTCATCAAATTCTACAGTTAGCATTCCCCGAAGGTAAATTTGCTGTACGAGCTTCCGTTTCCGAGATATTTGACAAAAACCGTACAGATATGAAAAATTATGTGGTTCAATCGGCTACATTTTGAATCGAAAGTCGTAGGGCCTCGCAGATGGGCTCATTCGATTCCTCATCAAATTCTACAGTTAGCATTCCCCGAAGGTAAATTTGCTGTACGAGCTTCCGTTTCCGAGATATTTGACAAAAACCGTACAGATATGAAAAATTATGTGGTTCAAACGGCTATAACTTTTGAATCGAAAGTCGTAGAGCCTCGCAGATTGGCTCATTCTACTCCTCATCAAATTCTACAGTTAGCATTCCCCAAAGGTAAATTTGCTGTACGAGCTTCCGTTTCCGAGATATTTGACAAAAACCGTACAGATTTGAAAAATGATGTGTCAAATGTCCTTGAAATCGGACAAAAACCGTACAGATATGAAAAATGATGTGGTTCAATCGGCTACATTTTGAATCGAAAGTCGTAGAGCCTCGCAGATGGGCTCATTCTACTCCTCATCAAATTCTACAGTTAGCATTCCCCAAAGGTAAATTTGCTGTACGAGCTTCCGTTTCCGAGATATTTGACAAAAACCGTACAGATTTGAAAAATGATGTGTCAAATGTCCTTGAAATCGGACAAAAAACGTACAGATATGAAAAATTATGTGGTTCAATCGGCTACATTTTGAATCGAAAGTCGTAGAGCCTCGCAGATGGGCTCATTCGATTCTTTATCAAATTCTACAGTTAGCATTCCCCAAAGGTAAATTTGCTGTACGAGCTTCCGTTTCCGAGATATTTGACAAAAACCGTACAGATATGAAAAATTATGTGGTTCAATCGGCTACATTTTGAATCGAAAGTCGTAGGGCCTCGCAGATGGGCTCATTCGATTCCTCATCAAATTCTACAGTTAGCATTCCCCGAAGGTAAATTTGCTGTACGAGCTTCCGTTTCCGAGATATTTGACAAAAACCGTACAGATATGAAAAATTATGTGGTTCAATCGGCTACATTTTGAATCGAAAGTCGTAGGGCCTCGCAGATGGGCTCATTCGATTCCTCATCAAATTCTACAGTTAGCATTCCCCGAAGGTAAATTTGCTGTACGAGCTTCCGTTTCCGAGATATTTGACAAAAACCGTACAGATTTGAAAAATGATGTGTCAAATGTCCTTGAAATCGGACAAAAACCGTACAGATATGAAAAATGATGTGGTTCAATCGGCTACATTTTGAATCGAAAGTCGTAGAGCCTCGCAGATGGGCTCATTCTACTCCTCATCAAATTCTACAGTTAGCATTCCCCAAAGGTAAATTTGCTGTACGAGCTTCCGTTTCCGAGATATTTGACAAAAAACGTACAGATTTGAAAAATGATGTGTCAAATGTCCTTGAAATCGGACAAAAACCGTACAGATATGAAAAATTATGTGGTTCAAACGGCTATAAATTTTTAATCGAAAGTCGTAGAGCCTCGCAGATGGGCTCATTCTACTCCTCATCAAATTCTACAGTTAGCATTCCCCAAAGGTAAATTTGCTGTACGAGCTTCCGTTTCCGAGATATTTGACAAAAACCGTACAGATATGAAAAATTATGTGGTTCAAACGGCTATAACTTTTGAATCGAAAGTCGTAGAGCCTCGCAGATTGGCTCATTCTACTCCTCATCAAATTCTACAGTTAGCATTCCCCAAAGGTAAATTTGCTGTACGAGCTTCCGTTTCCGAGATATTTGACAAAAACCGTACAGATTTGAAAAATGATGTGTCAAATGTCCTTGAAATCGGACAAAAACCGTACAGATATGAAAAATGATGTGGTTCAATCGGCTACATTTTGAATCGAAAGTCGTAGAGCCTCGCAGATGGGCTCATTCTACTCCTAATCAAATTCTACAGTTAGCATTCCCCAAAGGTAAATTTGCTGTACGAGCTTCCGTTTCCGAGATATTTGACAAAAACCGTACAGATTTGAAAAATGATGTGTCAAATGTCCTTGAAATCGGACAAAAAACGTACAGATATGAAAAATTATGTGGTTCAATCGGCTACATTTTGAATCGAAAGTCGTAGAGCCTCGCAGATGGGCTCATTCGATTCTTTATCAAATTCTACAGTTAGCATTCCCCAAAGGTAAATTTGCTGTACGAGCTTCCGTTTCCGAGATATTTGACAAAAACCGTACAGATATGAAAAATTATGTGGTTCAATCGGCTACATTTTGAATCGAAAGTCGTAGGGCCTCGCAGATGGGCTCATTCGATTCCTCATCAAATTCTACAGTTAGCATTCCCCGAAGGTAAATTTGCTGTACGAGCTTCCGTTTCCGAGATATTTGACAAAAACCGTACAGATATGAAAAATTATGTGGTTCAATCGGCTACATTTTGAATCGAAAGTCGTAGGGCCTCGCAGATGGGCTCATTCGATTCCTCATCAAATTCTACAGTTAGCATTCCCCGAAGGTAAATTTGCTGTACGAGCTTCCGTTTCCGAGATATTTGACAAAAACCGTACAGATATGAAAAATTATGTGGTTCAAACGGCTATAACTTTTGAATCGAAAGTCGTAGAGCCTCGCAGATTGGCTCATTCTACTCCTCATCAAATTCTACAGTTAGCATTCCCCAAAGGTAAATTTGCTGTACGAGCTTCCGTTTCCGAGATATTTGACAAAAACCGTACAGATTTGAAAAATGATGTGTCAAATGTCCTTGAAATCGGACAAAAACCGTAGATATGAAAAATGATGTGGTTCAATCGGCTACATTTTGAATCGAAAGTCGTAGAGCCTCGCAGATGGGCTCATTCTACTCCTCATCAAATTCTACAGTTAGCATTCCCCAAAGGTAAATTTGCTGTACGAGCTTCCGTTTCCGAGATATTTGACAAAAACCGTACAGATTTGAAAAATGATGTGTCAAATGCCCTTGAAATCGGACAAAAAACGTACAGATATGAAAAATTATGTGGTTCAATCGGCTACATTTTGAATCGAAAGTCGTAGAGCCTCGCAGATGGGCTCATTCGATTCCTCATCAAATTCTACAGTTAGCATTCCCCGAAGGTAAATTTGCTGTACGAGCTTCCGTTTCCGAGATATTTGACAAAAACCGTACAGATATGAAAAATTATGTGGTTCAAACGGCTATAACTTTTGAATCAAAAGTCGTAGAGCCTCGCAGATTGGCTCATTCTACTCCTCATCAAATTCTACAGTTAGCATTCCCCAAAGGTAAATTTGCTGTACGAGCTTCCGTTTCCGAGATATTTGACAAAAACCGTACAGATTTGAAAAATAATGTGTCAAATGTCCTTGAAATCGGACAAAAACCGTACAGATATGAAAAATGATGTGGTTCAATCGGCTACATTTTGAATCGAAAGTCGTAGAGCCTCGCAGATGGGCTCATTCGATTCCTCATCAAATTCTACAGTTAGCATTCCCCAAAGGTAAATTTGCTGTACGAGCTTCCGTTTCCGAGATATTTGACAAAAACCGTACAGATATGAAAAACTATGTGGTTCAAACGGCTATAAGTTTTGAATCGAAAGTCGTAGAGCCTCGCAGATGGGCTCATTCTACTCCTCATCAAATTCTACAGTTAGCATTCCCCAAAGGTAAATTTGCTGTACGAGCTTCCGTTTCCGAGATATTTGACAAAAAACGTACAGATTTGAAAAATGATGTGTCAAATGTCCTTGAAATCGGACAAAAACCGTACAGATATGAAAAATTATGTGGTTCAAACGGCTATAAATTTTTAATCGAAAGTCGTAGAGCCTCGCAGATGGGCTCATTCTACTCCTCATCAAATTCTACAGTTAGCATTCCCCAAAGGTAAATTTGCTGTACGAGCTTCCGTTTCCGAGATATTTGACAAAAACCGTACAGATATGAAAAATTATGTGGTTCAAACGGCTATAACTTTTGAATCGAAAGTCGTAGAGCCTCGCAGATTGGCTCATTCTACTCCTTATCAAATTCTACAGTTAGCATTCCCCAAAGGTAAATTTGCTGTACGAGCTTCCGTTTCCGAGATATTTGACAAAAACCGTACAGATTTGAAAAATGATGTGTCAAATGTCCTTGAAATCGGACAAAAACCGTACAGATATGAAAAATGATGTGGTTCAATCGGCTACATTTTGAATCGAAAGTCGTAGAGCCTCGCAGATGGGCTCATTCTACTCCTCATCAAATTCTACAGTTAGCATTCCCCAAAGGTAAATTTGCTGTACGAGCTTCCGTTTCCGAGATATTTGACAAAAACCGTACAGATTTGAAAAATGATGTGTCAAATGTCCTTGAAATCGGACAAAAAACGTACAGATATGAAAAATTATGTGGTTCAATCGGCTACATTTTGAATCGAAAGTCGTAGAGCCTCGCAGATGGGCTCATTCTACTCCTCATCAAATTCTACAGTTAGCATTCCCCAAAGGTAAATTTGCTGTACGAGCTTCCGTTTCCGAGATATTTGACAAAAACCGTACAGATTTGAAAAATGATGTGTCAAATGTCCTTGAAATCGGACAAAAACCGTACAGATATGAAAAATTATGTGGTTCAAACGGCTATAAATTTTGAATCGAAAGTCGTAGAGCCTCGCAGATGGGCTCATTCTACTCCTCATCAAATTCTACAGTTAGCATTCCCCAAAGGTAAATTTGCTGTACGAGCTTCCGTTTCCGAGATATTTGACAAAAACCGTACAGATATGAAAAATTATGTGGTTCAAACGGCTATAACTTTTGAATCGAAAGTCGTAGAGCCTCGCAGATTGGCTCATTCTACTCCTCATCAAATTCTACAGTTAGCATTCCCCAAAGGTAAATTTGCTGTACGAGCTTCCGTTTCCGAGATATTTGACAAAAACCGTACAGATTTGAAAAATGATGTGTCAAATGTCCTTGAAATCGGACAAAAACCGTACAGATATGAAAAATGATGTGGTTCAATCGGCTACATTTTGAATCGAAAGTCGTAGAGCCTCGCAGATGGGCTCATTCTACTCCTCATCAAATTCTACAGTTAGCATTCCCCAAAGGTAAATTTGCTGTACGAGCTTCCGTTTCCGAGATATTTGACAAAAACCGTACAGATTTGAAAAATGATGTGTCAAATGCCCTTGAAATCGGACAAAAAACGTACAGATATGAAAAATTATGTGGTTCAATCGGCTACATTTTGAATCGAAAGTCGTAGAGCCTCGCAGATGGGCTCATTCGATTCCTCATCAAATTCTACAGTTAGCATTCCCCGAAGGTAAATTTGCTGTACGAGCTTCCGTTTCCGAGATATTTGACAAAAACCGTACAGATATGAAAAATTATGTGGTTCAAACGGCTATAACTTTTGAATCAAAAGTCGTAGAGCCTCGCAGATTGGCTCATTCTACTCCTCATCAAATTCTACAGTTAGCATTCCCCAAAGGTAAATTTGCTGTACGAGCTTCCGTTTCCGAGATATTTGACAAAAACCGTACAGATTTGAAAAATAATGTGTCAAATGTCCTTGAAATCGGACAAAAACCGTACAGATATGAAAAATGATGTGGTTCAATCGGCTACATTTTGAATCGAAAGTCGTAGAGCCTCGCAGATGGGCTCATTCGATTCCTCATCAAATTCTACAGTTAGCATTCCCCAAAGGTAAATTTGCTGTACGAGCTTCCGTTTCCGAGATATTTGACAAAAACCGTACAGATATGAAAAACTATGTGGTTCAAACGGCTATAAGTTTTGAATCGAAAGTCGTAGAGCCTCGCAGATGGGCTCATTCTACTCCTCATCAAATTCTACAGTTAGCATTCCCCAAAGGTAAATTTGCTGTACGAGCTTCCGTTTCCGAGATATTTGACAAAAAACGTACAGATTTGAAAAATGATGTGTCAAATGTCCTTGAAATCGGACAAAAACCGTACAGATATGAAAAATTATGTGGTTCAAACGGCTATAAATTTTTAATCGAAAGTCGTAGAGCCTCGCAGATGGGCTCATTCTACTCCTCATCAAATTCTACAGTTAGCATTCCCCAAAGGTAAATTTGCTGTACGAGCTTCCGTTTCCGAGATATTTGACAAAAACCGTACAGATATGAAAAATTATGTGGTTCAAACGGCTATAACTTTTGAATCGAAAGTCGTAGAGCCTCGCAGATGGGCTGATTCTACTCCTCATCAAATTCTACAGTTAGCATTCCCCAAAGGTAAATTTGCTGTACGAGCTTCCGTTTCCGAGATATTTGACAAAAACCGTACAGATTTGAAAAATGATGTGTCAAATGTCCTTGAAATCGGACAAAAACCGTACAGATATGAAAAATGATGTGGTTCAATCGGCTACATTTTGAATCGAAAGTCGTAGAGCCTCGCAGATGGGCTCATTCTACTCCTCATCAAATTCTACAGTTAGCATTCCCCAAAGGTAAATTTGCTGTACGAGCTTCCGTTTCCGAGATATTTGACAAAAACCGTACAGATTTGAAAAATGATGTGTCAAATGTCCTTGAAATCGGACAAAAAACGTACAGATATGAAAAATTATGTGGTTCAATCGGCTACATTTTGAATCGAAAGTCGTAGAGCCTCGCAGATGGGCTCATTCGATTCCTCATCAAATTCTACAGTTAGCATTCCCCAAAGGTAAATTTGCTGTACGAGCTTCCGTTTCCGAGATATTTGACAAAAACCGTACAGATATGAAAAATTATGTGGTTCAATCGGCTACATTTTGAATCGAAAGTCGTAGAGCCTCGCAGATGGGCTCATTCGATTCCTCATCAAATTCTACAGTTAGCATTCCCCGAAGGTAAATTTGCTGTACGAGCTTCCGTTTCCGAGATATTTGACAAAAACCGTACAGATATGAAAAATTATGTGGTTCAAACGGCTATAACTTTTGAATCGAAAGTCGTAGAGCCTCGCAGATGGGCTCATTCTACTCCTCATCAAATTCTACAGTTAGCATTCCCCTGTGCAGGTAAATTTGCTGTACGAGCTTCCGTTTCCGAGATATTTGACAAAAACCGTACAGATTTGAAAAATGATGTGTCAAATGTCCTTGAAATCAGACAAAAACCGTACAGATATGAAAAATGATGGGGTTCAATCGGCTACATTTTGAATCGAAAGTCGTAGAGCCTCGCAGATGGGCTCATTCGATTCCTCATCAAATTCTACAGTTAGCATTCCCCAAAGGTAAATTTGCTGTACGAGCTTCCGTTTCCGAGATATTTGACAAAAACCGTACAGATATGAAAAATTATGTGGTTCAATCGGCTACATTTTGAATCGAAAGTCGTAGAGCCTCGCAGATGGGCTCATTCGATTCCTCATCAAATTCTACAGTTAGCATTCCCCGAAGGTAAATTTGCTGTACGAGCTTCCGTTTCCGAGATATTTGACAAAAACCGTACAGATATGAAAAATTATGTGGTTCAAACGGCTATAACTTTTGAATCGAAAGTCGTAGAGCCTCGCAGATGGGCTCATTCTACTCCTCATCAAATTCTACAGTTAGCATTCCCCTGTGCAGGTAAATTTGCTGTACGAGCTTCCGTTTCCGAGATATTTGACAAAAACCGTACAGATTTGAAAAATGATGTGTCAAATGTCCTTGAAATCAGACAAAAACCGTACAGATATGAAAAATGATGGGGTTCAATCGGCTACATTTTGAATCGAAAGTCGTAGAGCCTCGCAGATGGGCTCATTCGATTCCTCATCAAATTCTACAGTTAGCATTCCCCAAAGGTAAATTTGCTGTACGAGCTTCCGTTTCCGAGATATTTGACAAAAACCGTACAGATTTGAAAAATGATGTGTCAAATGTCCTTGAAATCGGACAAAAACCGTACAGATATGAAAAATTATGTGGTTCAATCGGCTACATTTTGAATCGAAAGTCGTAGAGCCTCGCAGATGGGCTCATTCGATTCCTCATCAAATTCTACAGTTAGCATTCCCCAAAGGTAAATTTGCTGTACGAGCTTCCGTTTCCGAGATATTTGACAAAAACCGTACAGATTTGAAAAATGATGTGTCAAATGTCCTTGAAATCGGACAAAAACCGTACAGATATGAAAAATTATGTGGTTCAATCGGCTACATTTTGAATCGAAAGTCGTAGAGCCTCGCAGATGGGCTCATTCGATTCCTCATCAAATTCTACAGTTAGCATTCCCCGAAGGTAAATTTGCTGTACGAGCTTCCGTTTCCGAGATATTTGACAAAAACCGTACAGATATGAAAAATTATGTGGTTCAAACGGCTATAACTTTTGAATCGAAAGTCGTAGAGCCTCGCAGATTGGCTCATTCTACTCCTCATCAAATTCTACAGTTAGCATTCCCCAAAGGTAAATTTGCTGTACGAGCTTCCGTTTCCGAGATATTTGACAAAAACCGTACAGATATGAAAAATTATGTGGTTCAAACGGCTATAACTTTTGAATCGAAAGTCGTAGAGCCTCGCAGATTGGCTCATTCTACTCCTCATCAAATTCTACAGTTAGCATTCCCCAAAGGTAAATTTGCTGTACGAGCTTCCGTTTCCGAGATATTTGACAAAAAACGTACAGATTTGAAAAATGATGTGTCAAATGTCCTTGAAATCGGACAAAAACCGTACAGATATGAAAAATGATGTGGTTCAATCGGCTACATTTTGAATCGAAAGTCGTAGAGCCTCGCAGATGGGCTCATTCGATTCCTCATCAAATTCTACAGTTAGCATTCCCCGAAGGTTAATTTGCTGTACGAGCTTCCGTTTCCGAGATATTTGACAAAAACCGTACAGATATGAAAAATTATGTGGTTCAAACGGCTATAACTTTTGAATCGAAAGTCGTAGAGCCTCGCAGATTGGCTCATTCTACTCCTCATCAAATTCTACAGTTAGCATTCCCCAAAGGTAAATTTGCTGTACGAGCTTCCGTTTCCGAGATATTTGACAAAAACCGTACAGATTTGAAAAATGATGTGTCAAATGTCCTTGAAATCGGACAAAAACCGTACAGATATGAAAAATGATGTGGTTCAATCGGCTACATTTTGAATCGAAAGTCGTAGAGCCTCGCAGATGGGCTCATTCTACTCCTCATCAAATTCTACAGTTAGCATTCCCCAAAGGTAAATTTGCTGTACGAGCTTCCGTTTCCGAGATATTTGACAAAAACCGTACAGATTTGAAAAATGATGTGTCAAATGTCCTTGAAATCGGACAAAAAACGTACAGATATGAAAAATTATGTGGTTCAATCGGCTACATTTTGAATCGAAAGTCGTAGAGCCTCGCAGATGGGCTCATTCGATTCCTCATCAAATTCTACAGTTAGCATTCCCCAAAGGTAAATTTGCTGTACGAGCTTCCGTTTCCGAGATATTTGACAAAAACCGTACAGATATGAAAAATTATGTGGTTCAAACGGCTATAACTTTTGAATCGAAAGTCGTAGAGCCTCGCAGATTGGCTCATTCTACTCCTCATCAAATTCTACAGTTAGCATTCCCCAAAGGTAAATTTGCTGTACGAGCTTCCGTTTCCGAGATATTTGACAAAAACCGTACAGATTTGAAAAATGATGTGTCAAATGTCCTTGAAATCGGACAAAAACCGTACAGATATGAAAAATGATGTGGTTCAATCGGCTACATTTTGAATCGAAAGTCGTAGAGCCTCGCAGATGGGCTCATTCTACTCCTCATCAAATTCTACAGTTAGCATTCCCCAAAGGTAAATTTGCTGTACGAGCTTCCGTTTCCGAGATATTTGACAAAAACCGTACAGATTTGAAAAATGATGTGTCAAATGTCCTTGAAATCGGACAAAAAACGTACAGATATGAAAAATTATGTGGTTCAATCGGCTACATTTTGAATCGAAAGTCGTAGAGCCTCGCAGATGGGCTCATTCGATTCTTTATCAAATTCTACAGTTAGCATTCCCAAAAGGTAAATTTGCTGTACGAGCTTCCGTTTCCGAGATATTTGACAAAAACCGTACAGATATGAAAAATTATGTGGTTCAATCGGCTACATTTTGAATCGAAAGTCGTAGGGCCTCGCAGATGGGCTCATTCGATTCCTCATCAAATTCTACAGTTAGCATTCCCCAAAGGTAAATTTGCTGTACGAGCTTCCGTTTCCGAGATATTTGACAAAAACCGTACAGATTTGAAAAATGATGTGTCAAATGCCCTTGAAATCGGACAAAAACCGTACAGATATGAAAAATGATGTGGTTCAATCGGCTACATTTTGAATCGAAAGTCGTAGAGCCTCGCAGATGGGCTCATTCGATTCCTCATCAAATTCTACAGTTAGCATTCCCCAAAGGTAAATTTGCTGTACGAGCTTCCGTTTCCGAGATATTTGACAAAAACCGTACAGATATGAAAAACTATGTGGTTCAAACGGCTATAAGTTTTGAATCGAAAGTCGTAGAGCCTCGCAGATGGGCTCATTCTACTCCTCATCAAATTCTACAGTTAGCATTCCCCAAAGGTAAATTTGCTGTACGAGCTTCCGTTTCCGAGATATTTGACAAAAACCGTACAGATTTGAAAAATGATGTGTCAAATGTCCTTGAAATCGGACAAAAACCGTACAGATATGAAAAATTATGTGGTTCAATCGGCTACATTTTGAATCGAAAGTCGTAGAGCCTCGCAGATGGGCTCATTCGATTCCTCATCAAATTCTACAGTTAGCATTTCCCAAAGGTAAATTTGCTGTACGAGCTTCCGTTTCCGAGATATTTGACAAAAACCGTACAGATTTGAAAAATGATGTGTCAAATGTCCTTGAAATCGGACAAAAACCGTACAGATATGAAAAATGATGTGGTTCAATCGGCTACATTTTGAATCGAAAGTCGTAGAGCCTCGCAGATGGGCTCATTCTACTCCTCATCAAATTCTACAGTTAGCATTCCCCAAAGGTAAATTTGCTGTACGAGCTTCCGTTTCCGAGATATTTGACAAAAACCGTACAGATTTGAAAAATGATGTGTCAAATGTCCTTGAAATCGGACAAAAAACGTACAGATATGAAAAATTATGTGGTTCAATCGGCTACATTTTGAATCGAAAGTCGTAGAGCCTCGCAGATGGGCTCATTCGATTCTTTATCAAATTCTACAGTTAGCATTCCCCAAAGGTAAATTTGCTGTACGAGCTTCCGTTTCCGAGATATTTGACAAAAACCGTACAGATATGAAAAATTATGTGGTTCAATCGGCTACATTTTGAATCGAAAGTCGTAGGGCCTCGCAGATGGGCTCATTCGATTCCTCATCAAATTCTACAGTTAGCATTCCCCGAAGGTAAATTTGCTGTACGAGCTTCCGTTTCCGAGATATTTGACAAAAACCGTACAGATATGAAAAATTATGTGGTTCAAACGGCTATAACTTTTGAATCGAAAGTCGTAGAGCCTCGCAGATGGGCTCATTCTACTCCTCATCAAATTCTACAGTTAGCATTCCCCTGTGCAGGTAAATTTGCTGTACGAGCTTCCGTTTCCGAGATATTTGACAAAAACCGTACAGATTTGAAAAATGATGTGTCAAATGTCCTTGAAATCAGACAAAAACCGTACAGATATGAAAAATGATGTGGTTCAATCGGCTACATTTTGAATCGAAAGTCGTAGAGCCTCGCAGATGGGCTCATTCGATTCCTCATCAAATTCTACAGTTAGCATTCCCCAAAGGTAAATTTGCTGTACGAGCTTCCGTTTCCGAGATATTTGACAAAAACCGTACAGATTTGAAAAATGATGTGTCAAATGTCCTTGAAATCGGACAAAAACCGTACAGATATGAAAAATGATGTGGTTCAATCGGCTACATTTTGAATCGAAAGTCGTAGAGCCTCGCAGATGGGCTCATTCGATTCCTCATCAAATTCTACAGTTAGCATTCCCCAAAGGTAAATTTGCTGTACGAGCTTCCGTTTCCGAGATATTTGACAAAAACCGTACAGATTTGAAAAATGATGTGTCAAATGTCCTTGAAATCGGACAAAAACCGTACAGATATGAAAAATGATGTGGTTCAATCGGCTACATTTTGAATCGAAAGTCGTAGAGCCTCGCAGATGGGCTCATTCGATTCCTCATCAAATTCTACAGTTAGCATTCCCCAAAGGTAAATTTGCTGTACGAGCTTCCGTTTCCGAGATATTTGACAAAAACCGTACAGATTTGAAAAATGATGTGTCAAATGTCCTTGAAATCGGACAAAAACCGTACAGATATGAAAAATGATGTGGTTCAATCGGCTACATTTTGAATCGAAAGTCGTAGAGCCTCGCAGATGGGCTCATTCGATTCCTCATCAAATTCTACAGTTAGCATTCCCCAAAGGTAAATTTGCTGTACGAGCTTCCGTTTCCGAGATATTTGACAAAAACCGTACAGATATGAAAAACTATGTGGTTCAAACGGCTATAAGTTTTGAATCGAAAGTCGTAGAGCCTCGCAGATGGGCTCATTCTACTCCTCATCAAATTCTACAGTTAGCATTCCCCAAAGGTAAATTTGCTGTACGAGCTTCCGTTTCCGAGATATTTGACAAAAACCGTACAGATTTGAAAAATGATGTGTCAAATGTCCTTGAAATCGGACAAAAACCGTACAGATATGAAAAATTATGTGGTTCAATCGGCTACATTTTGAATCGAAAGTCGTAGAGCCTCGCAGATGGGCTCATTCGATTCCTCATCAAATTCTACAGTTAGCATTCCCCAAAGGTAAATTTGCTGTACGAGCTTCCGTTTCCGAGATATTTGACAAAAACCGTACAGATTTGAAAAATGATGTGTCAAATGTCCTTGAAATCGGACAAAAACCGTACAGATATGAAAAATGATGTGGTTCAATCGGCTACATTTTGAATCGAAAGTCGTAGAGCCTCGCAGATGGGCTCATTCTACTCCTCATCAAATTCTACAGTTAGCATTCCCCAAAGGTAAATTTGCTGTACGAGCTTCCGTTTCCGAGATATTTGACAAAAACCGTACAGATTTGAAAAATGATGTGTCAAATGTCCTTGAAATCGGACAAAAAACGTACAGATATGAAAAATTATGTGGTTCAATCGGCTACATTTTGAATCGAAAGTCGTAGAGCCTCGCAGATGGGCTCATTCGATTCTTTATCAAATTCTACAGTTAGCATTCCCCAAAGGTAAATTTGCTGTACGAGCTTCCGTTTCCGAGATATTTGACAAAAACCGTACAGATATGAAAAATTATGTGGTTCAATCGGCTACATTTTGAATCGAAAGTCGTAGGGCCTCGCAGATGGGCTCATTCGATTCCTCATCAAATTCTACAGTTAGCATTCCCCGAAGGTAAATTTGCTGTACGAGCTTCCGTTTCCGAGATATTTGACAAAAACCGTACAGATATGAAAAATTATGTGGTTCAAACGGCTATAACTTTTGAATCGAAAGTCGTAGAGCCTCGCAGATGGGCTCATTCTACTCCTCATCAAATTCTACAGTTAGCATTCCCCTGTGCAGGTAAATTTGCTGTACGAGCTTCCGTTTCCGAGATATTTGACAAAAACCGTACAGATTTGAAAAATGATGTGTGAAATGTCCTTGAAATCAGACAAAAACCGTACAGATATGAAAAATGATGTGGTTCAATCGGCTACATTTTGAATCGAAAGTCGTAGAGCCTCGCAGATGGGCTCATTCGATTCCTCATCAAATTCTACAGTTAGCATTCCCCAAAGGTAAATTTGCTGTACGAGCTTCCGTTTCCGAGATATTTGACAAAAACCGTACAGATTTGAAAAATGATGTGTCAAATGTCCTTGAAATCGGACAAAAACCGTACAGATATGAAAAATGATGTGGTTCAATCGGCTACATTTTGAATCGAAAGTCGTAGAGCCTCGCAGATGGGCTCATTCGATTCCTCATCAAATTCTACAGTTAGCATTCCCCAAAGGTAAATTTGCTGTACGAGCTTCCGTTTCCGAGATATTTGACAAAAACCGTACAGATTTGAAAAATGATGTGTCAAATGTCCTTGAAATCGGACAAAAACCGTACAGATATGAAAAATGATGTGGTTCAATCGGCTACATTTTGAATCGAAAGTCGTAGAGCCTCGCAGATGGGCTCATTCTACTCCTCATCAAATTCTACAGTTAGCATTCCCCAAAGGTAAATTTGCTGTACGAGCTTCCGTTTCCGAGATATTTGACAAAAACCGTACAGATTTGAAAAATGATGTGTCAAATGTCCTTGAAATCGGACAAAAAACGTACAGATATGAAAAATTATGTGGTTCAATCGGCTACATTTTGAATCGAAAGTCGTAGAGCCTCGCAGATGGGCTCATTCGATTCTTTATCAAATTCTACAGTTAGCATTCCCCAAAGGTAAATTTGCTGTACGAGCTTCCGTTTCCGAGATATTTGACAAAAACCGTACAGATATGAAAAATTATGTGGTTCAATCGGCTACATTTTGAATCGAAAGTCGTAGGGCCTCGCAGATGGGCTCATTCGATTCCTCATCAAATTCTACAGTTAGCATTCCCCGAAGGTAAATTTGCTGTACGAGCTTCCGTTTCCGAGATATTTGACAAAAACCGTACAGATATGAAAAATTATGTGGTTCAAACGGCTATAACTTTTGAATCGAAAGTCGTAGAGCCTCGCAGATTGGCTCATTCTACTCCTCATCAAATTCTACAGTTAGCATTCCCCAAAGGTAAATTTGCTGTACGAGCTTCCGTTTCCGAGATATTTGACAAAAACCGTACAGATTTGAAAAATGATGTGTCAAATGTCCTTGAAATCGGACAAAAACCGTACAGATATGAAAAATGATGTGGTTCAATCGGCTACATTTTGAATCGAAAGTCGTAGAGCCTCGCAGATGGGCTCATTCTACTCCTCATCAAATTCTACAGTTAGCATTCCCCAAAGGTAAATTTGCTGTACGAGCTTCCGTTTCCGAGATATTTGACAAAAACCGTACAGATATGAAAAATTATGTGGTTCAAACGGCTATAACTTTTGAATCGAAAGTCGTAGAGCCTCGCAGATTGGCTCATTCTACTCCTCATCAAATTCTACAGTTAGCATTCCCCAAAGGTAAATTTGCTGTACGAGCTTCCGTTTCCGAGATATTTGACAAAAACCGTACAGATTTGAAAAATGATGTGTCAAATGTCCTTGAAATCGGACAAAAACCGTACAGATATGAAAAATGATGTGGTTCAATCGGCTACATTTTGAATCGAAAGTCGTAGAGCCTCGCAGATGGGCTCATTCTACTCCTCATCAAATTCTACAGTTAGCATTCCCCAAAGGTAAATTTGCTGTACGAGCTTCCGTTTCCGAGATATTTGACAAAAACCGTACAGATTTGAAAAATGATGTGTCAAATGCCCTTGAAATCGGACAAAAAACGTACAGATATGAAAAATTATGTGGTTCAATCGGCTACATTTTGAATCGAAAGTCGTAGAGCCTCGCAGATGGGCTCATTCGATTCCTCATCAAATTCTACAGTTAGCATTCCCCGAAGGTAAATTTGCTGTACGAGCTTCCGTTTCCGAGATATTTGACAAAAACCGTACAGATATGAAAAATGATGTGGTTCAAACGGCTATAACTTTTGAATCAAAAGTCGTAGAGCCTCGCAGATTGGCTCATTCTACTCCTCATCAAATTCTACAGTTAGCATTCCCCAAAGGTAAATTTGCTGTACGAGCTTCCGTTTCCGAGATATTTGACAAAAACCGTACAGATATGAAAAACTATGTGGTTCAAACGGCTATAAGTTTTGAATCGAAAGTCGTAGAGCCTCGCAGATGGGCTCATTCTACTCCTCATCAAATTCTACAGTTAGCATTCCCCAAAGGTAAATTTGCTGTACGAGCTTCCGTTTCCGAGATATTTGACAAAAACCGTACAGATTTGAAAAATGATGTGTCAAATGTCCTTGAAATCGGACAAAAACCGTACAGATATGAAAAATTATGTGGTTCAATCGGCTACATTTTGAATCGAAAGTCGTAGAGCCTCGCAGATGGGCTCATTCGATTCCTCATCAAATTCTACAGTTAGCATTCCCCAAAGGTAAATTTGCTGTACGAGCTTCCGTTTCCGAGATATTTGACAAAAACCGTACAGATTTGAAAAATGATGTGTCAAATGTCCTTGAAATCGGACAAAAACCGTACAGATATGAAAAATGATGTGGTTCAATCGGCTACATTTTGAATCGAAAGTCGTAGAGCCTCGCAGATGGGCTCATTCTACTCCTCATCAAATTCTACAGTTAGCATTCCCCAAAGGTAAATTTGCTGTACGAGCTTCCGTTTCCGAGATATTTGACAAAAACCGTACAGATTTGAAAAATGATGTGTCAAATGTCCTTGAAATCGGACAAAAAACGTACAGATATGAAAAATTATGTGGTTCAATCGGCTACATTTTGAATCGAAAGTCGTAGAGCCTCGCAGATGGGCTCATTCGATTCTTTATCAAATTCTACAGTTAGCATTCCCCAAAGGTAAATTTGCTGTACGAGCTTCCGTTTCCGAGATATTTGACAAAAACCGTACAGATATGAAAAATTATGTGGTTCAATCGGCTACATTTTGAATCGAAAGTCGTAGGGCCTCGCAGATGGGCTCATTCGATTCCTCATCAAATTCTACAGTTAGCATTCCCCGAAGGTAAATTTGCTGTACGAGCTTCCGTTTCCGAGATATTTGACAAAAACCGTACAGATATGAAAAATTATGTGGTTCAAACGGCTATAACTTTTGAATCGAAAGTCGTAGAGCCTCGCAGATGGGCTCATTCTACTCCTCATCAAATTCTACAGTTAGCATTCCCCTGTGCAGGTAAATTTGCTGTACGAGCTTCCGTTTCCGAGATATTTGACAAAAACCGTACAGATTTGAAAAATGATGTGTCAAATGTCCTTGAAATCAGACAAAAACCGTACAGATATGAAAAATGATGTGGTTCAATCGGCTACATTTTGAATCGAAAGTCGTAGAGCCTCGCAGATGGGCTCATTCGATTCCTCATCAAATTCTACAGTTAGCATTCCCCAAAGGTAAATTTGCTGTACGAGCTTCCGTTTCCGAGATATTTGACAAAAACTGTACAGATTTGAAAAATGATGTGTCAAATGTCCTTGAAATCGGACAAAAACCGTACAGATATGAAAAATGATGTGGTTCAATCGGCTACATTTTGAATCGAAAGTCGTAGAGCCTCGCAGATGGGCTCATTCGATTCCTCATCAAATTCTACAGTTAGCATTCCCCAAAGGTAAATTTGCTGTACGAGCTTCCGTTTCCGAGATATTTGACAAAAACCGTACAGATTTGAAAAATGATGTGTCAAATGTCCTTGAAATCGGACAAAAACCGTACAGATATGAAAAATGATGTGGTTCAATCGGCTACATTTTGAATCGAAAGTCGTAGAGCCTCGCAGATGGGCTCATTCTACTCCTCATCAAATTCTACAGTTAGCATTCCCCAAAGGTAAATTTGCTGTACGAGCTTCCGTTTCCGAGATATTTGACAAAAACCGTACAGATTTGAAAAATGATGTGTCAAATGTCCTTGAAATCGGACAAAAAACGTACAGATATGAAAAATTATGTGGTTCAATCGGCTACATTTTGAATCGAAAGTCGTAGAGCCTCGCAGATGGGCTCATTCGATTCTTTATCAAATTCTACAGTTAGCATTCCCCAAAGGTAAATTTGCTGTACGAGCTTCCGTTTCCGAGATATTTGACAAAAACCGTACAGATATGAAAAATTATGTGGTTCAATCGGCTACATTTTGAATCGAAAGTCGTAGGGCCTCGCAGATGGGCTCATTCGATTCCTCATCAAATTCTACAGTTAGCATTCCCCGAAGGTAAATTTGCTGTACGAGCTTCCGTTTCCGAGATATTTGACAAAAACCGTACAGATATGAAAAATTATGTGGTTCAAACGGCTATAACTTTTGAATCGAAAGTCGTAGAGCCTCGCAGATTGGCTCATTCTACTCCTCATCAAATTCTACAGTTAGCATTCCCTAAAGGTAAATTTGCTGTACGAGCTTCCGTTTCCGAGATATTTGACAAAAACCGTACAGATTTGAAAAATGATGTGTCAAATGTCCTTGAAATCGGACAAAAACCGTACAGATATGAAAAATGATGTGGTTCAATCGGCTACATTTTGAATCGAAAGTCGTAGAGCCTCGCAGATGGGCTCATTCTACTCCTCATCAAATTCTACAGTTAGCATTCCCCAAAGGTAAATTTGCTGTACGAGCTTCCGTTTCCGAGATATTTGACAAAAACCGTACAGATATGAAAAATTATGTGGTTCAAACGGCTATAACTTTTGAATCGAAAGTCGTAGAGCCTCGCAGATTGGCTCATTCTACTCCTCATCAAATTCTACAGTTAGCATTCCCCAAAGGTAAATTTGCTGTACGAGCTTCCGTTTCCGAGATATTTGACAAAAACCGTACAGATTTGAAAAATGATGTGTCAAATGTCCTTGAAATCGGACAAAAACCGTACAGATATGAAAAATGATGTGGTTCAATCGGCTACATTTTGAATCGAAAGTCGTAGAGCCTCGCAGATGGGCTCATTCTACTCCTCATCAAATTCTACAGTTAGCATTCCCCAAAGGTAAATTTGCTGTACGAGCTTCCGTTTCCGAGATATTTGACAAAAACCGTACAGATTTGAAAAATGATGTGTCAAATGCCCTTGAAATCGGACAAAAAACGTACAGATATGAAAAATTATGTGGTTCAATCGGCTACATTTTGAATCGAAAGTCGTAGAGCCTCGCAGATGGGCTCATTCGATTCCTCATCAAATTCTACAGTTAGCATTCCCCGAAGGTAAATTTGCTGTACGAGCTTCCGTTTCCGAGATATTTGACAAAAACCGTACAGATATGAAAAATTATGTGGTTCAAACGGCTATAACTTTTGAATCAAAAGTCGTAGAGCCTCGCAGATTGGCTCATTCTACTCCTCATCAAATTCTACAGTTAGCATTCCCCAAAGGTAAATTTGCTGTACGAGCTTCCGTTTCCGAGATATTTGACA
The DNA here is from genome assembly GCF_949987555.1 of Borostomias antarcticus. Taxonomy (NCBI): domain Eukaryota; kingdom Metazoa; phylum Chordata; class Actinopteri; order Stomiiformes; family Stomiidae; genus Borostomias; species Borostomias antarcticus. Next base: position 2,241,358 of record NW_028176821.1, read on the forward strand.
AAAACCGTACAGATTTGAAAAATGATGTGTCAAATGTCCTTGAAATCGGACAAAAACCGTACAGATATGAAAAATGATGTGGTTCAATCGGCTACATTTTGAATCGAAAGTCGTAGAGCCTCGCAGATGGGCTCATTCGATTCCTCATCAAATTCTACAGTTAGCATTCCCCAAAGGTAAATTTGCTGTACGAGCTTCCGTTTCCGAGATATTTGACAAAAACCGTACAGATATGAAAAACTATGTGGTTCAAACGGCTATAAGTTTTGAATCGAAAGTCGTAGAGCCTCGCAGATGGGCTCATTCTACTCCTCATCAAATTCTACAGTTAGCATTCCCCAAAGGTAAATTTGCTGTACGAGCTTCCGTTTCCGAGATATTTGACAAAAAACGTACAGATTTGAAAAATGATGTGTCAAATGTCCTTGAAATCGGACAAAAACCGTACAGATATGAAAAATTATGTGGTTCAATCGGCTACATTTTGAATCGAAAGTCGTAGAGCCTCGCAGATGGGCTCATTCTACTCCTCATCAAATTCTACAGTTAGCATTCCCCAAAGGTAAATTTGCTGTACGAGCTTCCGTTTCCGAGATATTTGACAAAAAACGTACAGATTTGAAAAATGATGTGTCAAATGCCCTTGAAATCGGACAAAAAACGTACAGATATGAAAAATTATGTGGTTCAATCGGCTACATTTTGAATCGAAAGTCGTAGAGCCTCGCAGATGGGCTCATTCGATTCCTCATCAAATTCTACAGTTAGCATTCCCCGAAGGTAAATTTGCTGTACGAGCTTCCGTTTCCGAGATATTTGACAAAAACCGTACAGATATGAAAAATTATGTGGTTCAAACGGCTATAACTTTTGAATCAAAAGTCGTAGAGCCTCGCAGATTGGCTCATTCTACTCCTCATCAAATTCTACAGTTAGCATTCCCCAAAGGTAAATTTGCTGTACGAGCTTCCGTTTCCGAGATATTTGACAAAAACCGTACAGATTTGAAAAATGATGTGTCAAATGTCCTTGAAATCGGACAAAAACCGTACAGATATGAAAAATGATGTGGTTCAATCGGCTACATTTTGAATCGAAAGTCGTAGAGCCTCGCAGATGGGCTCATTCGATTCCTCATCAAATTCTACAGTTAGCATTCCCCAAAGGTAAATTTGCTGTACGAGCTTCCGTTTCCGAGATATTTGACAAAAACCGTACAGATATGAAAAACTATGTGGTTCAAACGGCTATAAGTTTTGAATCGAAAGTCGTAGAGCCTCGCAGATGGGCTCATTCTACTCCTCATCAAATTCTACAGTTAGCATTTCCCTATGGAGGTAAATTTGCTGTACGAGCTTCCGTTTCCGAGATATTTGACAAAAACCGTACAGATATGAAAAATGATGTGGTTCAAACGGCTATAACTTTTGAATTGAAAGTCGTAGAGCCTCGCAGATGGGCTGATTCTACTCCTCATCAAATTCTACAGTTAGCATTCCCCTATGCAGGTAAATTTGCTGTACGAGCTTCCGTTTCCGAGATATTTGACAAAAACCGTACAGATATGAAAAATGATGTGGTTCAAACGGCTATAACTTTTGAATTGAAAGTCGTAGAGCCTCGCAGATGGGCTCATTCTACTCCTCATCAAATTCTACAGTTAGCATTCCCCAAAGGTAAATTTGCTGTACGAGCTTCCGTTTCCGAGATATTTGACAAAAACCGTACAGATTTGAAAAATGATGTGTCAAATGTCCTTGAAATCGGACAAAAAACGTACAGATATGAAAAATTATGTGGTTCAATCGGCTACATTTTGAATCGAAAGTCGTAGAGCCTCGCAGATGGGCTCATTCGATTCTTTATCAAATTCTACAGTTAGCATTCCCCAAAGGTAAATTTGCTGTACGAGCTTCCGTTTCCGAGATATTTGACAAAAACCGTACAGATATGAAAAATTATGTGGTTCAATCGGCTACATTTTGAATCGAAAGTCGTAGGGCCTCGCAGATGGGCTCATTCGATTCCTCATCAAATTCTACAGTTAGCATTCCCCGAAGGTAAATTTGCTGTACGAGCTTCCGTTTCCGAGATATTTGACAAAAACCGTACAGATATGAAAAATTATATGGTTCAAACGGCTATAACTTTTGAATCGAAAGTCGTAGAGCCTCGCAGATGGGCTCATTCTACTCCTCATCAAATTCTACAGTTAGCATTCCCCTGTGCAGGTAAATTTGCTGTACGAGCTTCCGTTTCCGAGATATTTGACAAAAAACGTACAGATTTGAAAAATGATGTGTCAAATGTCCTTGAAATCAGACAAAAACCGTACAGATATGAAAAATGATGTGGTTCAATCGGCTACATTTTGAATCGAAAGTCGTAGAGCCTCGCAGATGGGCTCATTCGATTCCTCATCAAATTCTACAGTTAGCATTCCCCAAAGGTAAATTTGCTGTACGAGCTTCCGTTTCCGAGATATTTGACAAAAACCGTACAGATTTGAAAAATGATGTGTCAAATGTCCTTGAAATCGGACAAAAACCGTACAGATATGAAAAATGATGTGGTTCAATCGGCTACATTTTGAATCGAAAGTCGTAGAGCCTCGCAGATGGGCTCATTCGATTCCTCATCAAATTCTACAGTTAGCATTCCCCAAAGGTAAATTTGCTGTACGAGCTTCCGTTTCCGAGATATTTGACAAAAACCGTACAGATTTGAAAAATGATGTGTCAAATGTCCTTGAAATCGGACAAAAACCGTACAGATATGAAAAATGATGTGGTTCAATCGGCTACATTTTGAATCGAAAGTCGTAGAGCCTCGCAGATGGGCTCATTCGATTCCTCATCAAATTCTACAGTTAGCATTCCCTGAAGGTAAATTTGCTGTACGAGCTTCCGTTTCCGAGATATTTGACAAAAACCGTACAGATATGAAAAATTATGTGGTTCAAACGGCTATAACTTTTAAATCGAAAGTCGTAGAGCCTCGCAGATTGGCTCATTCTACTCCTCATCAAATTCTACAGTTAGCATTCCCCAAAGGTAAATTTGCTGTACGAGCTTCCGTTTCCGAGATATTTGACAAAAACCGTACAGATTTGAAAAATGATGTGTCAAATGTCCTTGAAATCGGACAAAAACCGTACAGATATGAAAAATGATGTGGTTCAATCGGCTACATTTTGAATTGAAAGTCGTAGAGCCTCGCAGATGGGCTCATTCTACTCCTCATCAAATTCTACAGTTAGCATTCCCCAAAGGTAAATTTGCTGTACGAGCTTCCGTTTCCGAGATATTTGACAAAAACCGTACAGATTTGAAAAATGATGTGTCAAATGTCCTTGAAATCGGACAAAAACCGTACAGATATGAAAAATGATGTGGTTCAATCGGCTACATTTTGAATCGAAAGTCGTAGAGCCTCGCAGATGGGCTCATTCGATTCCTCATCAAATTCTACAGTCAGCATTCCCCAAAGGTAAATTTGCTGTACGAGCTTCCGTTTCCGAGATATTTGACAAAAACCGTACAGATTTGAAAAATGATGTGTCAAATGTCCTTGAAATCGGACAAAAACCGTACAGATATGAAAAATGATGTGGTTCAATCGGCTACATTTTGAATCGAAAGTCGTAGAGCCTCGCAGATGGGCTCATTCTACTCCTCATCAAATTCTACAGTTAGCATTCCCCAAAGGTAAATTTGCTGTACGAGCTTCCGTTTCCGAGATATTTGACAAAAACCGTACAGATATGAAAAATTATGTGGTTCAAACGGCTATAACTTTTGAATCGAAAGTCGTAGAGCCTCGCAGATTGGCTCATTCTACTCCTCATCAAATTCTACAGTTAGCATTCCCCAAAGGTAAATTTGCTGTACGAGCTTCCGTTTCCGAGATATTTGACAAAAACCGTACAGATTTGAAAAATGATGTGTCAAATGTCCTTGAAATCGGACAAAAACCGTACAGATATGAAAAATGATGTGGTTCAATCGGCTACATTTTGAATCGAAAGTCGTAGAGCCTCGCAGATGGGCTCATTCTACTCCTCATCAAATTCTACAGTTAGCATTCCCCAAAGGTAAATTTGCTGTACGAGCTTCCGTTTCCGAGATATTTGACAAAAACCGTACAGATTTGAAAAATGATGTGTCAAATGCCCTTGAAATCGGACAAAAAACGTACAGATATGAAAAATTATGTGGTTCAATCGGCTACATTTTGAATCGAAAGTCGTAGAGCCTCGCAGATGGGCTCATTCGATTCCTCATCAAATTCTACAGTTAGCATTCCCCGAAGGTAAATTTGCTGTACGAGCTTCCGTTTCCGAGATATTTGACAAAAACCGTACAGATATGAAAAATTATGTGGTTCAAACGGCTATAACTTTTGAATCAAAAGTCGTAGAGCCTCGCAGATTGGCTCATTCTACTCCTCATCAAATTCTACAGTTAGCATTCCCCAAAGGTAAATTTGCTGTACGAGCTTCCGTTTCCGAGATATTTGACAAAAACCGTACAGATTTGAAAAATGATGTGTCAAATGTCCTTGAAATCGGACAAAAACCGTACAGATATGAAAAATGATGTGGTTCAATCGGCTACATTTTGAATCGAAAGTCGTAGAGCCTCGCAGATGGGCTCATTCGATTCCTCATCAAATTCTACAGTTAGCATTCCCCAAAGGTAAATTTGCTGTACGAGCTTCCGTTTCCGAGATATTTGACAAAAACCGTACAGATATGAAAAACTATGTGGTTCAAACGGCTATAAGTTTTGAATCGAAAGTCGTAGAGCCTCGCAGATGGGCTCATTCTACTCCTCATCAAATTCTACAGTTAGCATTCCCCAAAGGTAAATTTGCTGTACGAGCTTCCGTTTCCGAGATATTTGACAAAAACCGTACAGATTTGAAAAATGATGTGTCAAATGTCCTTGAAATCGGACAAAAACCGTACAGATATGAAAAATTATGTGGTTCAATCGGCTACATTTTGAATCGAAAGTCGTAGAGCCTCGCAGATGGGCTCATTCTACTCCTCATCAAATTCTACAGTTAGCATTCCCCAAAGGTAAATTTGCTGTACGAGCTTCCGTTTCCGAGATATTTGACAAAAAACGTACAGATTTGAAAAATGATGTGTCAAATGCCCTTGAAATCGGACAAAAAACGTACAGATATGAAAAATTATGTGGTTCAATCGGCTACATTTTGAATCGAAAGTCGTAGAGCCTCGCAGATGGGCTCATTCGATTCCTCATCAAATTCTACAGTTAGCATTCCCCGAAGGTAAATTTGCTGTACGAGCTTCCGTTTCCGAGATATTTGACAAAAACCGTACAGATTTGAAAAATGATGTGTCAAATGTCCTTGAAATCGGACAAAAACCGTACAGATATGAAAAATTATGTGGTTCAATCGGCTACATTTTGAATCGAAAGTCGTAGAGCCTCGCAGATGGGCTCATTCTACTCCTCATCAAATTCTACAGTTAGCATTCCCCAAAGGTAAATTTGCTGTACGAGCTTCCGTTTCCGAGATATTTGACAAAAACCGTACAGATTTGAAAAATGATGTGTCAAATGCCCTTGAAATCGGACAAAAAACGTACAGATATGAAAAATTATGTGGTTCAATCGGCTACATTTTGAATCGAAAGTCGTAGAGCCTCGCAGATGGGCTCATTCGATTCCTCATCAAATTCTACAGTTAGCATTCCCCGAAGGTAAATTTGCTGTACGAGCTTCCGTTTCCGAGATATTTGACAAAAACCGTACAGATATGAAAAATTATGTGGTTCAAACGGCTATAACTTTTGAATCAAAAGTCGTAGAGCCTCGCAGATTGGCTCATTCTACTCCTCATCAAATTCTACAGTTAGCATTCCCCAAAGGTAAATTTGCTGTACGAGCTTCCGTTTCCGAGATATTTGACAAAAACCGTACAGATTTGAAAAATGATGTGTCAAATGTCCTTGAAATCGGACAAAAACCGTACAGATATGAAAAATGATGTGGTTCAATCGGCTACATTTTGAATCGAAAGTCGTAGAGCCTTGCAGATGGGCTCATTCGATTCCTCATCAAATTCTACAGTTAGCATTCCCCAAAGGTAAATTTGCTGTACGAGCTTCCGTTTCCGAGATATTTGACAAAAACCGTACAGATATGAAAAACTATGTGGTTCAAACGGCTATAAGTTTTGAATCGAAAGTCGTAGAGCCTCGCAGATGGGCTCATTCTACTCCTCATCAAATTCTACAGTTAGCATTCCCCAAAGGTAAATTTGCTGTACGAGCTTCCGTTTCCGAGATATTTGACAAAAACCGTACAGATTTGAAAAATGATGTGTCAAATGTCCTTGAAATCGGACAAAAACCATACAGATATGAAAAATTATGTGGTTCAAACGGCTATAAATTTTGAATCGAAAGTCGTAGAGCCTCGCAGATGGGCTCATTCTACTCCTCATCAAATTCTACAGTTAGCATTCCCCAAAGGTAAATTTGCTGTACGAGCTTCCGTTTCCGAGATATTTGACAAAAACCGTACAGATATGAAAAATTATGTGGTTCAAACGGCTATAACTTTTGAATCGAAAGTCGTAGAGCCTCGCAGATTGGCTCATTCTACTCCTCATCAAATTCTACAGTTAGCATTCCCCAAAGGTAAATTTGCTGTACGAGCTTCCGTTTCCGAGATATTTGACAAAAACCGTACAGATTTGAAAAATGATGTGTCAAATGTCCTTGAAATCGGACAAAAACCGTACAGATATGAAAAATGATGTGGTTCAATCGGCTACATTTTGAATCGAAAGTCGTAGAGCCTCGCAGATGGGCTCATTCGATTCCTCATCAAATTCTACAGTTAGCATTCCCCGAAGGTAAATTTGCTGTACGAGCTTCCGTTTCCGAGATATTTGACAAAAACCGTACAGATATGAAAAACTATGTGGTTCAAACGGCTATAAGTTTTGAATCGAAAGTCGTAGAGCCTCGCAGATGGGCTCATTCTACTCCTCATCAAATTCTACAGTTAGCATTCCCCAAAGGTAAATTTGCTGTACGAGCTTCCGTTTCCGAGATATTTGACAAAAACCGTACAGATTTGAAAAATGATGTGTCAAATGTCCTTGAAATCGGACAAAAACCGTACAGATATGAAAAATTATGTGGTTCAATCGGCTACATTTTGAATCGAAAGTCGTAGAGCCTCGCAGATGGGCTCATTCGATTCCTCATCAAATTCTACAGTTAGCATTCCCCGAAGGTAAATTTGCTGTACGAGCTTCCGTTTCCGAGATATTTGACAAAAACCGTACAGATATGAAAAATTATGTGGTTCAAACGGCTATAACTTTTGAATCGAAAGTCGTAGAGCCTCGCAGATGGGCTCATTCTACTCCTCATCAAATTCTACAGTTAGCATTCCCCTGTGCAGGTAAATTTGCTGTACGAGCTTCCGTTTCCGAGATATTTGACAAAAACCGTACAGATTTGAAAAATGATGTGGTTCAATCGGCTACATTTTGAATCGAAAGTCGTAGAGCCTCGCAGATGGGCTCATTCGATTCCTCATCAAATTCTACAGTTAGCATTCCCCAAAGGTAAATTTGCTGTACGAGCTTCCGTTTCCGAGATATTTGACAAAAACCGTACAGATTTGAAAAATGATGTGTCAAATGTCCTTGAAATCGGACAAAAACCGTACAGATATGAAAAATTATGTGGTATAATCGGCTACATTTTGAATCGAAAGTCGTAGAGCCTCGCAGATGGGCTCATTCGATTCCTCATCAAATTCTACAGTTAGCATTCCCCGAAGGTAAATTTGCTGTACGAGCTTCCGTTTCCGAGATATTTGACAAAAACCGTACAGATATGAAAAATTATGTGGTTCAAACGGCTATAACTTTTGAATCGAAAGTCGTAGAGCCTCGCAGATGGGCTCATTCTACTCCTCATCAAATTCTACAGTTAGCATTCCCCTGTGCAGGTAAATTTGCTGTACGAGCTTCCGTTTCCGAGATATTTGACAAAAACCGTACAGATTTGAAAAATGATGTGTCAAATGTCCTTGAAATCGGACAAAAACCGTACAGATATGAAAAATGATGTGGTTCAATCGGCTACATTTTGAATCGAAAGTCGTAGAGCCTCGCAGATGGGCTCATTCTACTCCTCATCAAATTCTACAGTTAGCATTCCCCAAAGGTAAATTTGCTGTACGAGCTTCCGTTTCCGAGATATTTGACAAAAACCGTACAGATTTGAAAAATGATGTGTCAAATGTCCTTGAAATCGGACAAAAACCATACAGATATGAAAAATTATGTGGTTCAAACGGCTATAAATTTTGAATCGAAAGTCGTAGAGCCTCGCAGATGGGCTCATTCTACTCCTCATCAAATTCTACAGTTAGCATTCCCCAAAGGTAAATTTGCTGTACGAGCTTCCGTTTCCGAGATATTTGACAAAAACCGTACAGATATGAAAAATTATGTGGTTCAAACGGCTATAACTTTTGAATCGAAAGTCGTAGAGCCTCGCAGATTGGCTCATTCTACTCCTCATCAAATTCTACAGTTAGCATTCCCCAAAGGTAAATTTGCTGTACGAGCTTCCGTTTCCGAGATATTTGACAAAAACCGTACAGATTTGAAAAATGATGTGTCAAATGTCCTTGAAATCGGACAAAAACCGTACAGATATGAAAAATGATGTGGTTCAATCGGCTACATTTTGAATCGAAAGTCGTAGAGCCTCGCAGATGGGCTCATTCGATTCCTCATCAAATTCTACAGTTAGCATTCCCCGAAGGTAAATTTGCTGTACGAGCTTCCGTTTCCGAGATATTTGACAAAAACCGTACAGATATGAAAAACTATGTGGTTCAAACGGCTATAAGTTTTGAATCGAAAGTCGTAGAGCCTCGCAGATGGGCTCATTCTACTCCTCATCAAATTCTACAGTTAGCATTCCCCAAAGGTAAATTTGCTGTACGAGCTTCCGTTTCCGAGATATTTGACAAAAACCGTACAGATTTGAAAAATGATGTGTCAAATGTCCTTGAAATCGGACAAAAACCGTACAGATATGAAAAATTATGTGGTTCAATCGGCTACATTTTGAATCGAAAGTCGTAGAGCCTCGCAGATGGGCTCATTCGATTCCTCATCAAATTCTACAGTTAGCATTCCCCGAAGGTAAATTTGCTGTACGAGCTTCCGTTTCCGAGATATTTGACAAAAACCGTACAGATATGAAAAATTATGTGGTTCAAACGGCTATAACTTTTGAATCGAAAGTCGTAGAGCCTCGCAGATGGGCTCATTCTACTCCTCATCAAATTCTACAGTTAGCATTCCCCTGTGCAGGTAAATTTGCTGTACGAGCTTCCGTTTCCGAGATATTTGACAAAAACCGTACAGATTTGAAAAATGATGTGTCAAATGTCCTTGAAATCAGACAAAAACCGTACAGATATGAAAAATGATGTGGTTCAATCGGCTACATTTTGAATCGAAAGTCGTAGAGCCTCGCAGATGGGCTCATTCGATTCCTCATCAAATTCTACAGTTAGCATTCCCCAAAGGTAAATTTGCTGTACGAGCTTCCGTTTCCGAGATATTTGACAAAAACCGTACAGATTTGAAAAATGATGTGTCAAATGTCCTTGAAATCGGACAAAAACCGTACAGATATGAAAAATTATGTGGTATAATCGGCTACATTTTGAATCGAAAGTCGTAGAGCCTCGCAGATGGGCTCATTCGATTCCTCATCAAATTCTACCGTTAGCATTCCCCGAAGGTAAATTTGCTGTACGAGCTTCCGTTTCCGAGATATTTGACAAAAACCGTACAGATATGAAAAATTATGTGGTTCAAACGGCTATAACTTTTGAATCGAAAGTCGTAGAGCCTCGCAGATGGGCTCATTCTACTCCTCATCAAATTCTACAGTTAGCATTCCCCTGTGCAGGTAAATTTGCTGTACGAGCTTCCGTTTCCGAGATGTTTGACAAAAACCGTACAGATTTGAAAAATGATGTGTCAAATGTCCTTGAAATCGGACAAAAAACGTACAGATATGAAAAATTATGTGGTTCAATCGGCTACATTTTGAATCGAAAGTCGTAGAGCCTCGCAGATGGGCTCATTCGATTCCTCATCAAATTCTACAGTTAGCATTCCCCGAAGGTAAATTTGCTGTACGAGCTTCCGTTTCCGAGATATTTGACAAAAAACGTACAGATTTGAAAAATGATGTGTCAAATGTCCTTGAAATCGGACAAAAACCGTACAGATATGAAAAATGATGTGGTTCAATCGGCAACATTTTGAATCGAAAGTCGTAGAGCCTCGCAGATGGGCTCATTCTACTCCTCATCAAATTCTACAGTTAGCATTCCCCGAAGGTAAATTTGCTGTACGAGCTTCCGTTTCCGAGATATTTGACAAAAACCGTACAGATATGAAAAATTATGTGGTTCAAACGGCTATAACTTTTGAATCGAAAGTCGTAGAGCCTCGCAGATGGGCTCATTCTACTCCTCATCAAATTCTACAGTTAGCATTCCCCTGTGCAGGTAAATTTGCTGTACGAGCTTCCGTTTCCGAGATATTTGACAAAAACCGTACAGATTTGAAAAATGATGTGTCAAATGTCCTTGAAATCGGACAAAAACCGTACAGATATGAAAAATTATGTGGTATAATCGGCTACATTTTGAATCGAAAGTCGTAGAGCCTCGCAGATGGGCTCATTCGATTCCTCATCAAATTCTACAGTTAGCATTCCCCGAAGGTAAATTTGCTGTACGAGCTTCCGTTTCCGAGATATTTGACAAAAACCGTACAGATTTGAAAAATGATGTGTCAAATGTCCTTGAAATCGGACAAAAACCGTACAGATATGAAAAATTATGTGGTTCAATCGGCTACATTTTGAATCGAAAGTCGTAGAGCCTCGCAGATGGGCTCATTCGATTCCTCATCAAATTCTACAGTTAGCATTCCCCGAAGGTAAATTTGCTGTACGAGCTTCCGTTTCCGAGATATTTGACAAAAACCGTACAGATATGAAAAATTATGTGGTTCAAACGGCTATAACTTTTGAATCGAAAGTCGTAGAGCCTCGCAGATGGGCTCATTCTACTCCTCATCAAATTCTACAGTTAGCATTCCCCTGTGCAGGTAAATTTGCTGTACGAGCTTCCGTTTCCGAGATGTTTGACAAAAACCGTACAGATTTGAAAAATGATGTGTCAAATGTCCTTGAAATCGGACAAAAAACGTACAGATATGAAAAATTATGTGGTTCAATCGGCTACATTTTGAATCGAAAGTCGTAGAGCCTCGCAGATGGGCTCATTCGATTCCTCATCAAATTCTACAGTTAGCATTCCCCAAAGGTAAATTTGCTGTACGAGCTTCCGTTTCCGAGATATTTGACAAAAACCGTACAGATATGAAAAATGATGTGGTTCAATCGGCTACATTTTGAATCGAAAGTCGTAGAGCCTCGCAGATGGGCTCATTCTACTCCTCATCAAATTCTACAGTTAGCATTCCCCGAAGGTAAATTTGCTGTACGAGCTTCCGTTTCCGAGATATTTGACAAAAACCGTACAGATATGAAAAATTATGTGGTTCAATCGGCTACATTTTGAATCGAAAGTCGTAGAGCCTCGCAGATGGGCTCATTCGATTCCTCATCAAATTCTACAGTTGGCATTCCCCGAAGGTAAATTTGCTGTACGAGCTTCCGTTTCCGAGATATTTGACAAAAACCGTACAGATATGAAAAATTATGTGGTTCAAACGGCTATAACTTTTGAATCGAAAGTCGTAGAGCCTCGCAGATTGGCTCATTCTACTCCTCATCAAATTCTACAGTTAGCATTCCCCAAAGGTAAATTTGCTGTACGAGCTTCCGTTTCCGAGATATTTGACAAAAACCGTACAGATTTGAAAAATGATGTGTCAAATGTCCTTGAAATCGGACAAAAACCGTACAGATATGAAAAATGATGTGGTTCAATCGGCTACATTTTGAATCGAAAGTCGTAGAGCCTCGCAGATGGGCTCATTCTACTCCTCATCAAATTCTACAGTTAGCATTCCCCAAAGGTAAATTTGCTGTACGAGCTTCCGTTTCCGAGATATTTGACAAAAACCGTACAGATTTGAAAAATGATGTGTCAAATGTCCTTGAAATCGGACAAAAAACGTACAGATATGAAAAATTATGTGGTTCAATCGGCTACATTTTGAATCGAAAGTCGTAGAGCCTCGCAGATGGGCTCATTCGATTCCTCATCAAATTCTACAGTTAGCATTCCCCAAAGGTAAATTTGCTGTACGAGCTTCCGTTTCCGAGATATTTGACAAAAACCGTACAGATATGAAAAATTATGTGGTTCAAACGGCTATAACTTTTGAATCAAAAGTCGTAGAGCCTCGCAGATTGGCTCATTCTACTCCTCATCAAATTCTACAGTTAGCATTCCCCAAAGGTAAATTTGCTGTACGAGCTTCCGTTTCCGAGATATTTGACAAAAACCGTACAGATTTGAAAAATGATGTGTCAAATGTCCTTGAAATCGGACAAAAACCGTACAGATATAAAAAATGGTGTGGTTCAATCGGCTACATTTTGAATCGAAAGTCGTAGAGCCTCGCAGATGGGCTCATTCTACTCCTCATCAAATTCTACAGTTAGCATTCCCCAAAGGTAAATTTGCTGTACGAGCTTCCGTTTCCGAGATATTTGACAAAAAACGTACAGATTTGAAAAATGATGTGTCAAATGTCCTTGAAATCGGACAAAAACCGTACAGATATGAAAAATTATGTGGTTCAATCGGCTACATTTTGAATCGAAAGTCGTAGAGCCTCGCAGATGGGCTCATTCGATTCCTCATCAAATTCTACAGTTAGCATTCCCCGAAGGTAAATTTGCTGTACGAGCTTCCGTTTCCGAGATATTTGACAAAAACCGTACAGATATGAAAAATTATGTGGTTCAAACGGCTATAACTTTTGAATCGAAAGTCGTAGAGCCTCGCAGATGGGCTCATTCTACTCCTAATCAAATTCTACAGTTAGCATTCCCCTGTGCAGGTAAATTTGCTGTACGAGCTTCCGTTTCCGAGATGTTTGACAAAAACCGTACAGATTTGAAAAATGATGTGTCAAATGTCCTTGAAATCGGACAAAAAACGTACAGATATGAAAAATTATGTGGTTCAATCGGCTACATTTTGAATCGAAAGTCGTAGAGCCTCGCAGATGGGCTCATTCGATTCCTCATCAAATTCTACAGTTAGCATTCCCCAAAGGTAAATTTGCTGTACGAGCTTCCGTTTCCGAGATATTTGACAAAAACCGTACAGATATGAAAAATTATGTGGTTCAATCGGCTACATTTTGAATCGAAAGTCGTAGAGCCTCGCAGATGGGCTCATTCGATTCCTCATCAAATTCTACAGTTAGCATTCCCCGAAGGTAAATTTGCTGTACGAGCTTCCGTTTCCGAGATATTTGACAAAAACCGTACAGATATGAAAAATTATGTGGTTCAAACGGCTATAACTTTTGAATCGAAAGTCGTAGAGCCTCGCAGATTGGCTCATTCTACTCCTCATCAAATTCTACAGTTAGCATTCCCCAAAGGTAAATTTGCTGTACGAGCTTCCGTTTCCGAGATATTTGACAAAAACCGTACAGATTTGAAAAATGATGTGTCAAATGTCCTTGAAATCGGACAAAAACCGTACAGATATGAAAAATTATGTGGTTCAATCGGCTACATTTTGAATCGAAAGTCGTAGAGCCTCGCAGATGGGCTCATTCGATTCCTCATCAAATTCTACAGTTAGCATTCCCCGAAGGTAAATTTGCTGTACGAGCTTCCGTTTCCGAGATATTTGACAAAAACCGTACAGATATGAAAAATTATGTGGTTCAAACGGCTATAACTTTTGAATCGAAAGTCGTAGAGCCTCGCAGATGGGCTCATTCTACTCCTCATCAAATTCTACAGTTAGCATTCCCCTGTGCAGGTAAATTTGCTGTACGAGCTTCCGTTTCCGAGATGTTTGACAAAAACCGTACAGATTTGAAAAATGATGTGTCAAATGTCCTTGAAATCGGACAAAAAACGTACAGATATGAAAAATTATGTGGTTCAATCGGCTACATTTTGAATCGAAAGTCGTAGAGCCTCGCAGATGGGCTCATTCGATTCCTCATCAAATTCTACAGTTAGCATTCCCCAAAGGTAAATTTGCTGTACGAGCTTCCGTTTCCGAGATATTTGACAAAAACCGTACAGATATGAAAAATTATGTGGTTCAATCGGCTACATTTTGAATCGAAAGTCGTAGAGCCTCGCAGATGGGCTCATTCGATTCCTCATCAAATTCTACAGTTAGCATTCCCCGAAGGTAAATTTGCTGTACGAGCTTCCGTTTCCGAGATATTTGACAAAAACCGTACAGATATGAAAAATTATGTGGTTCAAACGGCTATAACTTTTGAATCGAAAGTCGTAGAGCCTCGCAGATTGGCTCATTCTACTCCTCATCAAATTCTACAGTTAGCATTCCCCAAAGGTAAATTTGCTGTACGAGCTTCCGTTTCCGAGATATTTGACAAAAACCGTACAGATTTGAAAAATGATGTGTCAAATGTCCTTGAAATCGGACAAAAAACGTACAGATATGAAAAATGATGTGGTTCAATCGGCTACATTTTGAATCGAAAGTCGTAGAGCCTCGCAGATGGGCTCATTCTACTCCTCATCAAATTCTACAGTTAGCATTCCCCAAAGGTAAATTTGCTGTACGAGCTTCCGTTTCCGAGATATTTGACAAAAACCGTACAGATTTGAAAAATGATGTGTCAAATGTCCTTGAAATCGGACAAAAACCGTACAGATATGAAAAATGATGTGGTTCAATTGGCTACATTTTGAATCGAAAGTCGTAGAGCCTCGCAGATGGGCTCATTCTACTCCTCATCAAATTCTACAGTTAGCATTCCCCAAAGGTAAATTTGCTGTACGAGCTTCCGTTTCCGAGATATTTGACAAAAACCATACAGATTTGAAAAATGATGTGTCAAATGTCCTTGAAATCGGACAAAAACCGTACAGATATGAAAAATGATGTGGTTCAATCGGCTACATTTTGAATCGAAAGTCGTAGAGCCTCGCAGATGGGCTCATTCTACTCCTCATCAAATTCTACAGTTAGCATTCACCGAAGGTAAATTTGCTGTACGAGCTTCCGTTTCCGAGATATTTGACAAAAACCGTACAGATATGAAAAATTATGTGGTTCAATCGGCTACATTTTGAATCGAAAGTCGTAGAGCCTCGCAGATGGGCTCATTCTACTCCTCATCAAATTCTACAGTTAGCATTCCCCAAAGGTAAATTTGCTGTACGAGCTTCCGTTTCCGAGATATTTGACAAAAACCGTACAGATTTGAAAAATGATGTGTCAAATGTCCTTGAAATCGGACAAAAAACGTACAGATATGAAAAATTATGTGGTTCAATCGGCTACATTTTGAATCGAAAGTCGTAGAGCCTCGCAGATGGGCTCATTCGATTCCTCATCAAATTCTACAGTTAGCATTCCCCAAAGGTAAATTTGCTGTACGAGCTTCCGTTTCCGAGATATTTGACAAAAACCGTACAGATATGAAAAATTATGTGGTTCAAACGGCTATAACTTTTGAATCAAAAGTCGTAGAGCCTCGCAGATTGGCTCATTCTACTCCTCATCAAATTCTACAGTTAGCATTCCCCAAAGGTAAATTTGCTGTACGAGCTTCCGTTTCCGAGATATTTGACAAAAACCGTACAGATTTGAAAAATGATGTGTCAAATGTCCTTGAAATCGGACAAAAACCGTACAGATATAAAAAATGGTGTGGTTCAATCGGCTACATTTTGAATCGAAAGTCGTAGAGCCTCGCAGATGGGCTCATTCTACTCCTCATCAAATTCTACAGTTAGCATTCCCCAAAGGTAAATTTGCTGTACGAGCTTCCGTTTCCGAGATATTTGACAAAAAACGTACAGATTTGAAAAATGATGTGTCAAATGTCCTTGAAATCGGACAAAAACCGTACAGATATGAAAAATTATGTGGTTCAATCGGCTACATTTTGAATCGAAAGTCGTAGAGCCTCGCAGATGGGCTCATTCGATTCCTCATCAAATTCTACAGTTAGCATTCCCCGAAGGTAAATTTGCTGTACGAGCTTCCGTTTCCGAGATATTTGACAAAAACCGTACAGATATGAAAAATTATGTGGTTCAAACGGCTATAACTTTTGAATCGAAAGTCGTAGAGCCTCGCAGATGGGCTCATTCTACTCCTAATCAAATTCTACAGTTAGCATTCCCCTGTGCAGGTAAATTTGCTGTACGAGCTTCCGTTTCCGAGATGTTTGACAAAAACCATACAGATTTGAAAAATGATGTGTCAAATGTCCTTGAAATCGGACAAAAAACGTACAGATATGAAAAATTATGTGGTTCAATCGGCTACATTTTGAATCGAAAGTCGTAGAGCCTCGCAGATGGGCTCATTCGATTCCTCATCAAATTCTACAGTTAGCATTCCCCAAAGGTAAATTTGCTGTACGAGCTTCCGTTTCCGAGATATTTGACAAAAACCGTACAGATATGAAAAATTATGTGGTTCAATCGGCTACATTTTGAATCGAAAGTCGTAGAGCCTCGCAGATGGGCTCATTCGATTCCTCATCAAATTCTACAGTTAGCATTCCCCGAAGGTAAATTTGCTGTACGAGCTTCCGTTTCCGAGATATTTGACAAAAACCGTACAGATATGAAAAATTATGTGGTTCAAACGGCTATAACTTTTGAATCGAAAGTCGTAGAGCCTCGCAGATTGGCTCATTCTACTCCTCATCAAATTCTACAGTTAGCATTCCCCAAAGGTAAATTTGCTGTACGAGCTTCCGTTTCCGAGATATTTGACAAAAACCGTACAGATTTGAAAAATGATGTGTCAAATGTCCTTGAAATCGGACAAAAACCGTACAGATATGAAAAATGATGTGGTTCAATCGGCTACATTTTGAATCGAAAGTCGTAGAGCCTCGCAGATGGGCTCATTCTACTCCTCATCAAATTCTACAGTTAGCATTCCCCAAAGGTAAATTTGCTGTACGAGCTTCCGTTTCCGAGATATTTGACAAAAACCGTACAGATTTGAAAAATGATGTGTCAAATGTCCTTGAAATCGGACAAAAACCGTACAGATATGAAAAATGATGTGGTTCAATTGGCTACATTTTGAATCGAAAGTCGTAGAGCCTCGCAGATGGGCTCATTCTACTCCTCATCAAATTCTACAGTTAGCATTCCCCAAAGGTAAATTTGCTGTACGAGCTTCCGTTTCCGAGATATTTGACAAAAACCGTACAGATATGAAAAATTATGTGGTTCAAACGGCTATAACTTTTGAATCAAAAGTCGTAGAGCCTCGCAGATTGGCTCATTCTACTCCTCATCAAATTCTACAGTTAGCATTCCCCAAAGGTAAATTTGCTGTACGAGCTTCCGTTTCCGAGATATTTGACAAAAACCATACAGATTTGAAAAATGATGTGTCAAATGTCCTTGAAATCGGACAAAAACCGTACAGATATGAAAAATGATGTGGTTCAATCGGCTACATTTTGAATCGAAAGTCGTAGAGCCTCGCAGATGGGCTCATTCTACTCCTCATCAAATTCTACAGTTAGCATTCCCCGAAGGTAAATTTGCTGTACGAGCTTCCGTTTCCGAGATATTTGACAAAAACCGTACAGATATGAAAAATTATGTGGTTCAATCGGCTACATTTTGAATCGAAAGTCGTAGAGCCTCGCAGATGGGCTCATTCGATTCCTCATCAAATTCTACAGTTGGCATTCCCCGAAGGTAAATTTGCTGTACGAGCTTCCGTTTCCGAGATATTTGACAAAAACCGTACAGATATGAAAAATTATGTGGTTCAAACGGCTACATTTTGAATCGAAAGTCGTAGAGCCTCGCAGATGGGCTCATTCTACTCCTCATCAAATTCTACAGTTAGCATTCCCCTATGCAGGTAAATTTGCTGTACGAGCTTCCGTTTCCGAGATATTTGACAAAAACCGTACAGATATGAAAAATGATGTGGTTCAAACGGCTATAACTTTTGAATTGAAAGTCGTAGAGCCTCGCAGATGGGCTCATTCTACTCCTCATCAAATTCTACAGTTAGCATTCCCCAAAGGTAAATTTGCTGTACGAGCTTCCGTTTCCGAGATATTTGACAAAAACCGTACAGATATGAAAAATTATGTGTCAAATGTCCTTGAAATCGGACAAAAACCGTACAGATATGAAAAATTATGTGGTTCAATCGGCTACATTTTGAATCGAAAGTCGTAGAGCCTCGCAGATGGGCTCATTCGATTCCTCATCAAATTCTACAGTTAGCATTCCCCAAAGGTAAATTTGCTGTACGAGCTTCCGTTTCCAAGATATTTGACAAAAACCGTACAGATATGAAAAATTATGTGGTTCAAACGGCTATAAGTTTTGAATCGAAAGTCGTAGAGCCTCGCAGATGGGCTCATTCTACTCCTCATCAAATTCTACAGTTAGCATTCCCCAAAGGTAAATTTGCTGTACGAGCTTCCGTTTCCGAGATATTTGACAAAAACCGTACAGATTTGAAAAATGATGTGTCAAATGTCCTTGAAATCGGACAAAAACCGTACAGATATGAAAAATGATGTGGTTCAATCGGCTACATTTTGAATCGAAAGTCGTAGAGCCTCGCAGATGGGCTTATTCTACTCCTCATCAAATTCTACAGTTAGCATTCCCCAAAGGTAAATTTGCTGTACGAGCTTCCGTTTCCGAGATATTTGACAAAAACCGTACAGATTTGAAAAATGATGTGTCAAATGTCCTTGAAATCGGACAAAAAACGTACAGATATGAAAAATTATGTGGTTCAATCGGCTACATTTTGAATCGAAAGTCGTAGAGCCTCGCAGATGGGCTCATTCGATTCCTCATCAAATTCTACAGTTAGCATTCCCCAAAGGTAAATTTGCTGTACGAGCTTCCGTTTCCGAGATATTTGACAAAAACCGTACAGATATGAAAAATTATGTGGTTCAAACGGCTATAACTTTTGAATCAAAAGTCGTAGAGCCTCGCAGATTGGCTCATTCTACTCCTCATCAAATTCTACAGTTAGCATTCCCCAAAGGTAAATTTGCTGTACGAGCTTCCGTTTCCGAGATATTTGACAAAAACCGTACAGATTTGAAAAATGATGTGTCAAATGTCCTTGAAATCGGACAAAAACCGTACAGATATAAAAAATGGTGTGGTTCAATCGGCTACATTTTGAATCGAAAGTCGTAGAGCCTCGCAGATGGGCTCATTCTACTCCTCATCAAATTCTACAGTTAGCATTCCCCAAAGGTAAATTTGCTGTACGAGCTTCCGTTTCCGAGATATTTGACAAAAAACGTACAGATTTGAAAAATGATGTGTCAAATGTCCTTGAAATCGGACAAAAACCGTACAGATATGAAAAATTATGTGGTTCAATCGGCTACATTTTGAATCGAAAGTCGTAGAGCCTCGCAGATGGGCTCATTCGATTCCTCATCAAATTCTACAGTTAGCATTCCCCGAAGGTAAATTTGCTGTACGAGCTTCCGTTTCCGAGATATTTGACAAAAACCGTACAGATATGAAAAATTATGTGGTTCAAACGGCTATAACTTTTGAATCGAAAGTCGTAGAGCCTCGCAGATGGGCTCATTCTACTCCTAATCAAATTCTACAGTTAGCATTCCCCTGTGCAGGTAAATTTGCTGTACGAGCTTCCGTTTCCGAGATGTTTGACAAAAACCGTACAGATTTGAAAAATGATGTGTCAAATGTCCTTGAAATCGGACAAAAAACGTACAGATATGAAAAATTATGTGGTTCAATCGGCTACATTTTGAATCGAAAGTCGTAGAGCCTCGCAGATGGGCTCATTCGATTCCTCATCAAATTCTACAGTTAGCATTCCCCAAAGGTAAATTTGCTGTACGAGCTTCCGTTTCCGAGATATTTGACAAAAACCGTACAGATATGAAAAATTATGTGGTTCAATCGGCTACATTTTGAATCGAAAGTCGTAGAGCCTCGCAGATGGGCTCATTCGATTCCTCATCAAATTCTACAGTTAGCATTCCCCGAAGGTAAATTTGCTGTACGAGCTTCCGTTTCCGAGATATTTGACAAAAACCGTACAGATATGAAAAATTATGTGGTTCAAACGGCTATAACTTTTGAATCGAAAGTCGTAGAGCCTCGCAGATTGGCTCATTCTACTCCTCATCAAATTCTACAGTTAGCATTCCCCAAAGGTAAATTTGCTGTACGAGCTTCCGTTTCCGAGATATTTGACAAAAACCGTACAGATTTGAAAAATGATGTGTCAAATGTCCTTGAAATCGGACAAAAACCGTACAGATATGAAAAATGATGTGGTTCAATCGGCTACATTTTGAATCGAAAGTCGTAGAGCCTCGCAGATGGGCTCATTCTACTCCTCATCAAATTCTACAGTTAGCATTCCCCAAAGGTAAATTTGCTGTACGAGCTTCCGTTTCCGAGATATTTGACAAAAACCGTACAGATTTGAAAAATGATGTGTCAAATGTCCTTGAAATCGGACAAAAACCGTACAGATATGAAAAATGATGTGGTTCAATTGGCTACATTTTGAATCGAAAGTCGTAGAGCCTCGCAGATGGGCTCATTCTACTCCTCATCAAATTCTACAGTTAGCATTCCCCAAAGGTAAATTTGCTGTACGAGCTTCCGTTTCCGAGATATTTGACAAAAACCGTACAGATATGAAAAATTATGTGGTTCAAACGGCTATAACTTTTGAATCAAAAGTCGTAGAGCCTCGCAGATTGGCTCATTCTACTCCTCATCAAATTCTACAGTTAGCATTCCCCAAAGGTAAATTTGCTGTACGAGCTTCCGTTTCCGAGATATTTGACAAAAACCATACAGATTTGAAAAATGATGTGTCAAATGTCCTTGAAATCGGACAAAAACCGTACAGATATGAAAAATGATGTGGTTCAATCGGCTACATTTTGAATCGAAAGTCGTAGAGCCTCGCAGATGGGCTCATTCTACTCCTCATCAAATTCTACAGTTAGCATTCCCCGAAGGTAAATTTGCTGTACGAGCTTCCGTTTCCGAGATATTTGACAAAAACCGTACAGATATGAAAAATTATGTGGTTCAATCGGCTACATTTTGAATCGAAAGTCGTAGAGCCTCGCAGATGGGCTCATTCGATTCCTCATCAAATTCTACAGTTGGCATTCCCCGAAGGTAAATTTGCTGTACGAGCTTCCGTTTCCGAGATATTTGACAAAAACCGTACAGATATGAAAAATTATGTGGTTCAAACGGCTACATTTTGAATCGAAAGTCGTAGAGCCTCGCAGATGGGCTCATTCTACTCCTCATCAAATTCTACAGTTAGCATTCCCCTATGCAGGTAAATTTGCTGTACGAGCTTCCGTTTCCGAGATATTTGACAAAAACCGTACAGATATGAAAAATGATGTGGTTCAAACGGCTATAACTTTTGAATTGAAAGTCGTAGAGCCTCGCAGATGGGCTCATTCTACTCCTCATCAAATTCTACAGTTAGCATTCCCCAAAGGTAAATTTGCTGTACGAGCTTCCGTTTCCGAGATATTTGACAAAAACCGTACAGATATGAAAAATTATGTGTCAAATGTCCTTGAAATCGGACAAAAACCGTACAGATATGAAAAATTATGTGGTTCAATCGGCTACATTTTGAATCGAAAGTCGTAGAGCCTCGCAGATGGGCTCATTCGATTCCTCATCAAATTCTACAGTTAGCATTCCCCAAAGGTAAATTTGCTGTACGAGCTTCCGTTTCCGAGATATTTGACAAAAACCGTACAGATATGAAAAATTATGTGGTTCAAACGGCTATAAGTTTTGAATCGAAAGTCGTAGAGCCTCGCAGATGGGCTCATTCTACTCCTCATCAAATTCTACAGTTAGCATTCCCCAAAGGTAAATTTGCTGTACGAGCTTCCGTTTCCGAGATATTTGACAAAAACCGTACAGATTTGAAAAATGATGTGTCAAATGTCCTTGAAATCGGACAAAAACCGTACAGATATGAAAAATGATGTGGTTCAATCGGCTACATTTTGAATCGAAAGTCGTAGAGCCTCGCAGATGGGCTTATTCTACTCCTCATCAAATTCTACAGTTAGCATTCCCCAAAGGTAAATTTGCTGTACGAGCTTCCGTTTCCGAGATATTTGACAAAAACCGTACAGATTTGAAAAATGATGTGTCAAATGTCCTTGAAATCGGACAAAAACCGTACAGATTTGAAAAATGATGTGTCAAATGTCCTTGAAATCGGACAAAAACCGTACAGATATGAAAAATTATGTGGTTCAATCGGCTACATTTTGAATCGAAAGTCGTAGAGCCTTGCAGATGGGCTCATTCGATTCCTCATCAAATTCTACAGTTAGCATTCCCCAAAGGTAAATTTGCTGTACGAGCTTCCGTTTCCGAGATATTTGACAAAAACCGTACAGATATGAAAAATTATGTGTCAAATGTCCTTGAAATCGGACAAAAACCGTAAAGATATGAACAATTATGTGGTTCAATCGGCTACATTTTGAATCGAAAGTCGTAGAGCCTCGCAGATGGGCTCATTCGATTCCTCATCAAATTCTACAGTTAGCATTCCCCAAAGGTAAATTTGCTGTACGAGCTTCCGTTTCCGAGATATTTGACAAAAACCGTACAGATATGAAAAATTATGTGGTTCAAACGGCTATAAGTTTTGAATCGAAAGTCGTAGAGCCCCGCAGATGGGCTCATTCGATTCCTCATCAAATTCTACAGTTAGCATTCCCCAAAGGTAAATTTGCTGTACGAGCTTCCGTTTCCGAGATATTTGACAAAAACCGTACAGATTTGAAAAATGATGTGTCAAATGTCCTTGAAATCGGACAAAAACCGTACAGATATGAAAAATTATGTAATTCAATCGGCTACATTTTGAATCGAAAGTCGTAGAGCCTCGCAGATGGGCTCATTCGATTCCTCATCAAATTCTACAGTTAGCATTCCCCAAAGGTAAATTTGCTGTACGAGCTTCCGTTTCCGAGATATTTGACAAAAACCGTACAGATATGAAAAATGATGTGGTTCAAACGGCTATAAGTTTTGAATCGAAAGTCGTAGAGCCTCGCAGATGGGCTCATTCTACTCCTCATCAAATTCTACAGTTAGCATTCCCCAAAGGTAAATTTGCTGTACGAGCTTCCGTTTCCGAGATATTTGACAAAAACCGTACAGATTTGAAAAATGATGTATCAAATGTCCTTGAAATCGGACAAAAACCGTACAGATATGAAAAATTATGTGGTTCAATCGGCTACATTTTGAATCGAAAGTCGTAGAGCCTCGCAGATGGGCTCATTCGATTCCTCATCAAATTCTACAGTTAGCATTCCCCAAAGGTAAATTTGCTGTACGAGCTTCCGTTTCCGAGATATTTGACAAAAACCGTACAGATATGAAAAATTATGTGTCAAATGTCCTTGAAATCGGACAAAAACCATACAGATATGAAAAATTATGTGGTTCAATCGGCTACATTTTGAATCGAAAGTCGTAGAGCCTCGCAGATGGGCTCATTCGATTCCTCATCAAATTCTACAGTTAGCATTCCCCAAAGGTAAATTTGCTGTACGAGCTTCCGTTTCCGAGATATTTGACAAAAACCGTACAGATATGAAAAATTATGTGTCAAATGTCCTTGAAATCGGACAAAAACCATACAGATATGAAAAATTATGTGGTTCAATCGGCTACATTTTGAATCGAAAGTCGTAGAGCCTCGCAGATGGGCTCATTCGATTCCTCATCAAATTCTACAGTTAGCATTCCCCGAAGGTAAATTTGCTGTACGAGCTTCCGTTTCCGAGATATTTGACAAAAACCGTACAGATATGAAAAATGATGTGGTTCAAACGGCTATAAGTTTTGAATCGAAAGTCGTAGAGCCTCGCAGATGGGCTCATTCTACTCCTCATCAAATTCTACAGTTAGCATTCCCCTATGCAGGTAAATTTGCTGTACGAGCTTCCGTTTCCGAGATATTTGACAAAAACCGTACAGATTTGAAAAATGATGTGTCAAATGTCCTTGAAATCGGACAAAAACCGTACAGATATGAAAAATTATGTGGTTCAATCGGCTACATTTTGAATCGAAAGTCGTAGAGCCTCGCAGATGGGCTCATTCGATTCCTCATCAAATTCTACAGTTAGCATTCCCCAAAGGTAAATTTGCTGTACGAGCTTCCGTTTCCGAGATATTTGACAAAAACCGAACAGATATGAAAAATTATGTGTCAAATGTCCTTGAAATCGGACAAAAACCGTAAAGATATGAACAATTATGTGGTTCAATCGGCTACATTTTGAATCGAAAGTCGTAGAGCCTCGCAGATGGGCTCATTCGATTCCTCATCAAATTCTACAGTTAGCATTTCCCAAAGGTAAATTTGCTGTACGAGCTTCCGTTTCCGAGATATTTGACAAAAACCGTACAGATATGAAAAACTATGTGGTTCAAACGGCTATAAGTTTTGAATCGAAAGTCGTAGAGCCTCGCAGATGGGCTCATTCTACTCCTCATCAAATTCTACAGTTAGCATTCCCCAAAGGTAAATTTGCTGTACGAGCTTCCGTTTCCGAGATATTTGACAAAAACCGTACAGATTTGAAAAATGATGTGTCAAATGTCCTTGAAATCGGACAAAAACCGTACAGATATGAAAAATTATGTGGTTCAATCGGCTACATTTTGAATCGAAAGTCGTAGAGCCTCGCAGATGGGCTCATTCGATTCCTCATCAAATTCTACAGTTAGCATTCCCCGAAGGTAAATTTGCTGTACGAGCTTCCGTTTCCGAGATATTTGACAAAAACCGTACAGATATGAAAAATTATGTGGTTCAAACGGCTATAACTTTTGAATCGAAAGTCGTAGAGCCTCGCAGATGGGCTCATTCTACTCCTCATCAAATTCTACAGTTAGCATTCCCCAAAGGTAAATTTGCTGTACGAGCTTCCGTTTCCGAGATATTTGACAAAAACCGTACAGATTTGAAAAATGATGTGTCAAATGTCCTTGAAATCGGACAAAAACCGTACAGATATGAAAAATTATGTGGTTCAATCGGCTACATTTTGAATCGAATGTCGTAGAGCCTCGCAGATGGGCTCATTCGATTCCTCATCAAATTCTACAGTTAGCATTCCCCGAAGGTAAATTTGCTGTACGAGCTTCCGTTTCCGAGATATTTGACAAAAACCGTACAGATATGAAAAATTATGTGGTTCAAACGGCTATAACTTTTGAATCGAAAGTCGTAGAGCCTCGCAGATGGGCTCATTCTACTCCTCATCAAATTCTACAGTTAGCATTCCCCTGTGCAGGTAAATTTGCTGTACGAGCTTCCGTTTCCGAGATATTTGACAAAAACCGTACAGATTTGAAAAATGATGTGTCAAATGTCCTTGAAATCGGACAAAAAACGTACAGATATGAAAAATTATGTGGTTCAATCGGCTATAAGTTTTGAATCGAAAGTCGTAGAGCCTCGCAGATGGGCTCATTCTACTCCTCATCAAATTCTACAGTTAGCATACCCCAAAGGTAAATTTGCTGTACGAGCTTCCGTTTCCGAGATATTTGACAAAAACCGTACAGATATGAAAAATTATGTGGTTCAATCGGCTACATTTTGAATCGAAAGTCGTAGAGCCTCGCAGATGGGCTCATTCGATTCCTCATCAAATTCTACAGTTAGCATTCCCCGAAGGTAAATTTGCTGTACGAGCTTCCGTTTCCGAGATATTTGACAAAAACCGTACAGATATGAAAAATTATGTGGTTCAAACGGCTATAACTTTTGAATCGAAAGTCGTAGAGCCTCGCAGATTGGCTCATTCTACTCCTCATCAAATTCTACAGTTAGCATTCCCCAAAGGTAAATTTGCTGTACGAGCTTCCGTTTCCGAGATATTTGACAAAAACCGTACAGATTTGAAAAATGATGTGTCAAATGTCCTTGAAATCGGACAAAAACCGTACAGATATGAAAAATGATGTGGTTCAATCGGCTACATTTTGAATCGAAAGTCGTAGAGCCTCGCAGATGGGCTCATTCTACTCCTCATCAAATTCTACAGTTAGCATTCCCCAAAGGTAAATTTGCTGTACGAGCTTCCGTTTCCTAGATATTTGACAAAAACCGTACAGATTTGAAAAATGATGTGTCAAATGTCCTTGAAATCGGACAAAAAACGTACAGATATGAAAAATTATGTGGTTCAATCGGCTACATTTTGAATCGAAAGTCGTAGAGCCTCGCAGATGGGCTCATTCGATTCCTCATCAAATTCTACAGTTAGCATTCCCCGAAGGTAAATTTGCTGTACGAGCTTCCGTTTCCGAGATATTTGACAAAAACCGTACAGATATGAAAAATTATGTGGTTCAAACGGCTATAACTTTTGAATCAAAAGTCGTAGAGCCTCGCAGATTGGCTCATTCTACTCCTCATCAAATTCTACAGTTAGCATTCCCCAAAGGTAAATTTGCTGTACGAGCTTCCGTTTCCGAGATATTTGACAAAAACCGTACAGATATGAAAAATTATGTGGTTCAAACGGCTACATTTTGAATCGAAAGTCGTAGAGCCTCGCAGATGGGCTCATTCTACTCCTCATCAAATTCTACAGTTAGCATTCCCCTATGCAGGTAAATTTGCTGTACGAGCTTCCGTTTCCGAGATATTTGACAAAAACCGTACAGATATGAAAAATGATGTGGTTCAAACGGCTATAACTTTTGAATTGAAAGTCGTAGAGCCTCGCAGATGGGCTCATTCTACTCCTCATCAAATTCTACAGTTAGCATTCCCCTATGCAGGTAAATTTGCTGTACGAGCTTCCGTTTCCGAGATATTTGACAAAAACCGTACAGATATGAAAAATGATGTGGTTCAAACGGCTATAACTTTTGAATTGAAAGTCGTAGAGCCTCGCAGATGGGCTCATTCTACTCCTCATCAAATTCTACAGTTAGCATTCCCCAAAGGTAAATTTGCTGTACGAGCTTCCGTTTCCGAGATATTTGACAAAAACCGTACAGATTTGAAAAATGATGTGTCAAATGTCCTTGAAATCGGACAAAAAACGTACAGATATGAAAAATTATGTGGTTCAATCGGCTACATTTTGAATCGAAAGTCGTAGAGCCTCGCAGATGGGCTCATTCGATTCCTCATCAAATTCTACAGTTAGCATTCCCCAAAGGTAAATTTGCTGTACGAGCTTCCGTTTCCGAGATATTTGACAAAAACCGTACAGATATGAAAAATTATGTGGTTCAATCGGCTACTTTTTGAATCGAAAGTCGTAGAGCCTCGCAGATGGGCTCATTCGATTCCTCATCAAATTCTACAGTTAGCATTCCCCGAAGGTAAATTTGCTGTACGAGCTTCCGTTTCCGAGATATTTGACAAAAACCGTACAGATATGAAAAATTATGTGGTTCAATCGGCTACATTTTGAATCGAAAGTCGTAGAGCCTCGCAGATGGGCTCATTCGATTCCTCATCAAATTCTACAGTTAGCATTCCCCAAAGGTAAATTTGCTGTACGAGCTTCCGTTTCCGAGATATTTGACAAAAACCGTACAGATATGAAAAATTATGTGGTTCAAACGGCTATAACTTTTGAATCGAAAGTCGTAGAGCCTCGCAGATTGGCTCATTCTACTCCTCATCAAATTCTACAGTTAGCATTCCCCAAAGGTAAATTTGCTGTACGAGCTTCCGTTTCCGAGATATTTGACAAAAACCGTACAGATTTGAAAAATGATGTGTCAAATGTCCTTGAAATCGGACAAAAACCGTACAGATATGAAAAATGATGTGGTTCAATCGGCAACATTTTGAATCGAAAGTCGTAGAGCCTCGCAGATGGGCTCATTCTACTCCTCATCAAATTCTACAGTTAGCATTCCCCAAAGGTAAATTTGCTGTACGAGCTTCCGTTTCCGAGATATTTGACAAAAACCGTACAGATTTGAAAAATGATGTGTCAAATGTCCTTGAAATCGGACAAAAAACGTACAGATATGAAAAATTATGTGGTTCAATCGGCTACATTTTGAATCGAAAGTCGTAGAGCCTCGCAGATGGGCTCATTCGATTCCTCATCAAATTCTACAGTTAGCATTCCCCAAAGGTAAATTTGCTGTACGAGCTTCCGTTTCCGAGATATTTGACAAAAACCGTACAGATTTGAAAAATGATGTGTCAAATGTCCTTGAAATCGGACAAAAAACGTACAGATATGAAAAATTATGTGGTTCAATCGGCTACATTTTGAATCGAAAGTCGTAGAGCCTCGCAGATGGGCTCATTCGATTCCTCATCAAATTCTACAGTTAGCATTCCCCGAAGGTAAATTTGCTGTACGAGCTTCCGTTTCCGAGATATTTGACAAAAACCGTACAGATATGAAAAATTATGTGGTTCAAACGGCTATAACTTTTGAATCGAAAGCCGTAGAGCCTCGCAGATGGGCTCATTCTACTCCTCATCAAATTCTACAGTTAGCATTCCCCTGTGCAGGTAAATTTGCTGTACGAGCTTCCGTTTCCGAGATATTTGACAAAAACCGTACAGATTTGAAAAATGATGTGTCAAATGTCCTTGAAATCAGACAAAAACCGTACAGATATGAAAAATGATGTGGTTCAATCGGCTACATTTTGAATCGAAAGTCGTAGAGCCTCGCAGATGGGCTCATTCTACTCCTCATCAAATTCTACAGTTAGCATTCCCCAAAGGTAAATTTGCTGTACGAGCTTCCGTTTCCGAGATATTTGACAAAAACCGTACAGATTTGAAAAATGATGTGTCAAATGTCCTTGAAATCGGACAAAAACCGTACAGATATGAAAAATTATGTGGTTCAATCGGCTACATTTTGAATCGAAAGTCGTAGAGCCTCGCAGATGGGCTCATTCGATTCCTCATCAAATTCTACAGTTAGCATTCCCCGAAGGTAAATTTGCTGTACGAGCTTCCGTTTCCGAGATATTTGACAAAAACCGTACAGATATGAAAAATTATGTGGTTCAAACGGCTATAACTTTTGAATCGAAAGTCGTAGAGCCTCGCAGATTGGCTCATTCTACTCCTCATCAAATTCTACAGTTAGCATTCCCCAAAGGTAAATTTGCTGTACGAGCTTCCGTTTCCGAGATATTTGACAAAAACCGTACAGATTTGAAAAATGATGTGTCAAATGTCCTTGAAATCGGACAAAAACCGTACAGATATGAAAAATGATGTGGTTCAATCGGCTACATTTTGAATCGAAAGTCGTAGAGCCTCGCAGATGGGCTCATTCTACTCCTCATCAAATTCTACAGTTAGCATTCCCCAAAGGTAAATTTGCTGTACGAGCTTCCGTTTCCGAGATATTTGACAAAAACCGTACAGATTTGAAAAATGATGTGTCAAATGTCCTTGAAATCTGACAAAAAACGTACAGATATGAAAAATTATGTGGTTCAATCGGCTACATTTTGAATCGAAAGTCGTAGATCCTCGCAGATGGGCTCATTCGATTCCTCATCAAATTCTACAGTTAGCATTCCCCAAAGGTAAATTTGCTGTACGAGCTTCCGTTTCCGAGATATTTGACAAAAACCGTACAGATTTGAAAAATGATGTGTCAAATGTCCTTGAAATCGGACAAAAAACGTACAGATATGAAAAATTATGTGGTTCAATCGGCTACATTTTGAATCGAAAGTCGTAGAGCCTCGCAGATGGGCTCATTCGATTCCTCATCAAATTCTACAGTTAGCATTCCCCAAAGGTAAATTTGCTGTACGAGCTTCCGTTTCCGAGATATTTGACAAAAACCGTACAGATATGAAAAATTATGTGGTTCAATCGGCTACATTTTGAATCGAAAGTCGTAGAGCCTCGCAGATGGGCTCATTCGATTCCTCATCAAATTCTACAGTTAGCATTCCCCGAAGGTAAATTTGCTGTACGAGCTTCCGTTTCCGAGATATTTGACAAAAACCGTACAGATATGAAAAATTATGTGGTTCAATCGGCTACATTTTGAATCGAAAGTCGTAGAGCCTCGCAGATTGGCTCATTCTACTCCTCATCAAATTCTACAGTTAGCATTCCCCAAAGGTAAATTTGCTGTACGAGCTTCCGTTTCCGAGATATTTGACAAAAACCGTACAGATTTGAAAAATGATGTGTCAAATGTCCTTGAAATCGGACAAAAACCGTACAGATATGAAAAATGATGTGGTTCAATCGGCAACATTTTGAATCGAAAGTCGTAGAGCCTCGCAGATGGGCTCATTCTACTCCTCATCAAATTCTACAGTTAGCATTCCCCAAAGGTAAATTTGCTGTACGAGCTTCCGTTTCCGAGATATTTGACAAAAACCGTACAGATTTGAAAAATGATGTGTCAAATGTCCTTGAAATCGGACAAAAAACGTACAGATATGAAAAATTATGTGGTTCAATCGGCTACATTTTGAATCGAAAGTCGTAGAGCCTCGCAGATGGGCTCATTCGATTCCTCATCAAATTCTACAGTTAGCATTCCCCAAAGGTAAATTTGCTGTACGAGCTTCCGTTTCCGAGATATTTGACAAAAACCGTACAGATTTGAAAAATGATGTGTCAAATGTCCTTGAAATCGGACAAAAAACGTACAGATATGAAAAATTATGTGGTTCAATCGGCTACATTTTGAATCGAAAGTCGTAGAGCCTCGCAGATGGGCTCATTCGATTCCTCATCAAATTCTACAGTTAGCATTCCCCGAAGGTAAATTTGCTGTACGAGCTTCCGTTTCCGAGATATTTGACAAAAACCGTACAGATTTGAAAAATGATGTGTCAAATGTCCTTGAAATCGGACAAAAACCGTACAGATATGAAAAATGATGTGGTTCAATCGGCAACATTTTGAATCGAAAGTCGTAGAGCCTCGCAGATGGGCTCATTCTACTCCTCATCAAATTCTACAGTTAGCATTCCCCAAAGGTAAATTTGCTGTACGAGCTTCCGTTTCCGAGATATTTGACAAAAACCGTACAGATTTGAAAAATGATGTGTCAAATGTCCTTGAAATCGGACAAAAAACGTACAGATATGAAAAATTATGTGGTTCAATCGGCTACATTTTGAATCGAAAGTCGTAGAGCCTCGCAGATGGGCTCATTCGATTCCTCATCAAATTCTACAGTTAGCATTCCCCAAAGGTAAATTTGCTGTACGAGCTTCCGTTTCCGAGATATTTGACAAAAACCGTACAGATTTGAAAAATGATGTGTCAAATGTCCTTGAAATCGGACAAAAAACGTACAGATATGAAAAATTATGTGGTTCAATCGGCTACATTTTGAATCGAAAGTCGTAGAGCCTCGCAGATGGGCTCATTCGATTCCTCATCAAATTCTACAGTTAGCATTCCCCGAAGGTAAATTTGCTGTACGAGCTTCCGTTTCCGAGATATTTGACAAAAACCGTACAGATATGAAAAATTATGTGGTTCAAACGGCTATAACTTTTGAATCGAAAGTCGTAGAGCCTCGCAGATTGGCTCATTCTACTCCTCATCAAATTCTACAGTTAGCATTCCCCAAAGGTAAATTTGCTGTACGAGCTTCCGTTTCCGAGATATTTGACAAAAACCGTACAGATTTGAAAAATGATGTGTCAAATGTCCTTGAAATCGGACAAAAACCGTACAGATATGAAAAATGATGTGGTTCAATCGGCTACATTTTGAATCGAAAGTCGTAGAGCCTCGCAGATGGGCTCATTCTACTCCTCATCAAATTCTACAGTTAGCATTCCCCAAAGGTAAATTTGCTGTACGAGCTTCCGTTTCCGAGATATTTGACAAAAACCGTACAGATTTGAAAAATGATGTGTCAAATGTCCTTGAAATCTGACAAAAAACGTACAGATATGAAAAATTATGTGGTTCAATCGGCTACATTTTGAATCGAAAGTCGTAGATCCTCGCAGATGGGCTCATTCGATTCCTCATCAAATTCTACAGTTAGCATTCCCCAAAGGTAAATTTGCTGTACGAGCTTCCGTTTCCGAGATATTTGACAAAAACCGTACAGATTTGAAAAATGATGTGTCAAATGTCCTTGAAATCGGACAAAAAACGTACAGATATGAAAAATTATGTGGTTCAATCGGCTACATTTTGAATCGAAAGTCGTAGAGCCTCGCAGATGGGCTCATTCGATTCCTCATCAAATTCTACAGTTAGCATTCCCCAAAGGTAAATTTGCTGTACGAGCTTCCGTTTCCGAGATATTTGACAAAAACCGTACAGATATGAAAAATTATGTGGTTCAATCGGCTACATTTTGAATCGAAAGTCGTAGAGCCTCGCAGATGGGCTCATTCGATTCCTCATCAAATTCTACAGTTAGCATTCCCCGAAGGTAAATTTGCTGTACGAGCTTCCGTTTCCGAGATATTTGACAAAAACCGTACAGATATGAAAAATTATGTGGTTCAATCGGCTACATTTTGAATCGAAAGTCGTAGAGCCTCGCAGATGGGCTCATTCGATTCCTCATCAAATTCTACAGTTAGCATTCCCCAAAGGTAAATTTGCTGTACGAGCTTCCGTTTCCGAGATATTTGACAAAAACCGTACAGATTTGAAAAATGATGTGTCAAATGTCCTTGAAATCGGACAAAAAACGTACAGATATGAAAAATTATGTGGTTCAATCGGCTAAATTTTGAATCGAAAGTCGTAGAGCCTCGCAGATGGGCTCATTCGATTCCTCATCAAATTCTACAGTTAGCATTCCCCAAAGGTAAATTTGCTGTACGAGCTTCCGTTTCCGAGATATTTGACAAAAACCGTACAGATTTGAAAAATGATGTGTCAAATGTCCTTGAAATCGGACAAAAAACGTACAGATATGAAAAATTATGTGGTTCAATCGGCTACATTTTGAATCGAAAGTCGTAGAGCCTCGCAGATGGGCTCATTCGATTCCTCATCAAATTCTACAGTTAGCATTCCCCAAAGGTAAATTTGCTGTACGAGCTTCCGTTTCCGAGATATTTGACAAAAACCGTACAGATATGAAAAATGATGTGGTTCAAACGGCTATAACTTTTGAATTGAAAGTCGTAGAGCCTCGCAGATGGGCTCATTCTACTCCTCATCAAATTCTACAGTTAGCATTCCCCTATGCAGGTAAATTTGCTGTACGAGCTTCCGTTTCCGAGATATTTGACAAAAACCGTACAGATATGAAAAATGATGTGGTTCAAACGGCTATAACTTTTGAATTGAAAGTCGTAGAGCCTCGCAGATGGGCTCATTCTACTCCTCATCAAATTCTACAGTTAGCATTCCCCAAAGGTAAATTTGCTGTACGAGCTTCCGTTTCCGAGATATTTGACAAAAACCGTACAGATTTGAAAAATGATGTGTCAAATGTCCTTGAAATCGGACAAAAAACGTACAGATATGAAAAATTATGTGGTTCAATCGGCTACATTTTGAATCGAAAGTCGTAGAGCCTCGCAGATGGGCTCATTCGATTCCTCATCAAATTCTACAGTTAGCATTCCCCAAAGGTAAATTTGCTGTACGAGCTTCCGTTTCCGAGATATTTGACAAAAACCGTACAGATTTGAAAAATGATGTGTCAAATGTCCTTGAAATCGGACAAAAAACGTACAGATATAAAAAATTATGTGGTTCAATCGGCTACATTTTGAATCGAAAGTCGTAGAGCCTCGCAGATGGGCTCATTCGATTCCTCATCAAATTCTACAGTTAGCATTCCCCGAAGGTAAATTTGCTGTACGAGCTTCCGTTTCCGAGATATTTGACAAAAACCGTACAGATTTGAAAAATGATGTGTCAAATGTCCTTGAAATCGGACAAAAACCGTACAGATATGAAAAATGATGTGGTTCAATCGGCAACATTTTGAATCGAAAGTCGTAGAGCCTCGCAGATGGGCTCATTCTACTCCTCATCAAATTCTACAGTTAGCATTCCCCAAAGGTAAATTTGCTGTACGAGCTTCCGTTTCCGAGATATTTGACAAAAACCGTACAGATTTGAAAAATGATGTGTCAAATGTCCTTGAAATCGGACAAAAAACGTACAGATATGAAAAATTATGTGGTTCAATCGGCTACATTTTGAATCGAAAGTCGTAGAGCCTCGCAGATGGGCTCATTCGATTCCTCATCAAATTCTACAGTTAGCATTCCCCAAAGGTAAATTTGCTGTACGAGCTTCCGTTTCCGAGATATTTGACAAAAACCGTACAGATTTGAAAAATGATGTGTCAAATGTCCTTGAAATCGGACAAAAAACGTACAGATATGAAAAATTATGTGGTTCAATCGGCTACATTTTGAATCGAAAGTCGTAGAGCCTCGCAGATGGGCTCATTCGATTCCTCATCAAATTCTACAGTTAGCATTCCCCGAAGGTAAATTTGCTGTACGAGCTTCCGTTTCCGAGATATTTGACAAAAACCGTACAGATATGAAAAATTATGTGGTTCAAACGGCTATAACTTTTGAATCGAAAGTCGTAGAGCCTCGCAGATTGGCTCATTCTACTCCTCATCAAATTCTACAGTTAGCATTCCCCAAAGGTAAATTTGCTGTACGAGCTTCCGTTTCCGAGATATTTGACAAAAACCGTACAGATTTGAAAAATGATGTGTCAAATGTCCTTGAAATCGGACAAAAACCGTACAGATATGAAAAATGATGTGGTTCAATCGGCTACATTTTGAATCGAAAGTCGTAGAGCCTCGCAGATGGGCTCATTCTACTCCTCATCAAATTCTACAGTTAGCATTCCCCAAAGGTAAATTTGCTGTACGAGCTTCCGTTTCCGAGATATTTGACAAAAACCGTACAGATTTGAAAAATGATGTGTCAAATGTCCTTGAAATCTGACAAAAAACGTACAGATATGAAAAATTATGTGGTTCAATCGGCTACATTTTGAATCGAAAGTCGTAGATCCTCGCAGATGGGCTCATTCGATTCCTCATCAAATTCTACAGTTAGCATTCCCCAAAGGTAAATTTGCTGTACGAGCTTCCGTTTCCGAGATATTTGACAAAAACCGTACAGATTTGAAAAATGATGTGTCAAATGTCCTTGAAATCGGACAAAAAACGTACAGATATGAAAAATTATGTGGTTCAATCGGCTACATTTTGAATCGAAAGTCGTAGAGCCTCGCAGATGGGCTCATTCGATTCCTCATCAAATTCTACAGTTAGCATTCCCCAAAGGTAAATTTGCTGTACGAGCTTCCGTTTCCGAGATATTTGACAAAAACCGTACAGATATGAAAAATTATGTGGTTCAATCGGCTACATTTTGAATCGAAAGTCGTAGAGCCTCGCAGATGGGCTCATTCGATTCCTCATCAAATTCTACAGTTAGCATTCCCCGAAGGTAAATTTGCTGTACGAGCTTCCGTTTCCGAGATATTTGACAAAAACCGTACAGATATGAAAAATTATGTGGTTCAATCGGCTACATTTTGAATCGAAAGTCGTAGAGCCTCGCAGATGGGCTCATTCGATTCCTCATCAAATTCTACAGTTAGCATTCCCCAAAGGTAAATTTGCTGTACGAGCTTCCGTTTCCGAGATATTTGACAAAAACCGTACAGATTTGAAAAATGATGTGTCAAATGTCCTTGAAATCGGACAAAAAACGTACAGATATGAAAAATTATGTGGTTCAATCGGCTAAATTTTGAATCGAAAGTCGTAGAGCCTCGCAGATGGGCTCATTCGATTCCTCATCAAATTCTACAGTTAGCATTCCCCAAAGGTAAATTTGC
Source organism: Borostomias antarcticus (assembly GCF_949987555.1). Lineage (NCBI taxonomy): Eukaryota > Metazoa > Chordata > Actinopteri > Stomiiformes > Stomiidae > Borostomias > Borostomias antarcticus. The sequence goes on from NW_028176821.1 coordinate 2,277,513, forward strand.
TGTACGAGCTTCCGTTTCCGAGATATTTGACAAAAACCGTACAGATTTGAAAAATGATGTGTCAAATGTCCTTGAAATCGGACAAAAAACGTACAGATATGAAAAATTATGTGGTTCAATCGGCTACATTTTGAATCGAAAGTCGTAGAGCCTCGCAGATGGGCTCATTCGATTCCTCATCAAATTCTACAGTTAGCATTCCCCAAAGGTAAATTTGCTGTACGAGCTTCCGTTTCCGAGATATTTGACAAAAACCGTACAGATATGAAAAATGATGTGGTTCAAACGGCTATAACTTTTGAATTGAAAGTCGTAGAGCCTCGCAGATGGGCTCATTCTACTCCTCATCAAATTCTACAGTTAGCATTCCCCTATGCAGGTAAATTTGCTGTACGAGCTTCCGTTTCCGAGATATTTGACAAAAACCGTACAGATATGAAAAATGATGTGGTTCAAACGGCTATAACTTTTGAATTGAAAGTCGTAGAGCCTCGCAGATGGGCTCATTCTACTCCTCATCAAATTCTACAGTTAGCATTCCCCAAAGGTAAATTTGCTGTACGAGCTTCCGTTTCCGAGATATTTGACAAAAACCGTACAGATTTGAAAAATGATGTGTCAAATGTCCTTGAAATCGGACAAAAACCGTACAGATATGAAAAATGATGTGGTTCAATCGGCTACATTTTGAATCGAAAGTCGTAGAGCCTCGCAGATGGGCTCATTCTACTCCTCATCAAATTCTACAGTTAGCATTCCCCAAAGGTAAATTTGCTGTACGAGCTTCCGTTTCCGAGATATTTGACAAAAACCGTACAGATTTGAAAAATGATGTGTCAAATGTCCTTGAAATCGGACAAAAACCGTACAGATATGAAAAATTATGTGGTTCAAACGGCTATAAATTTTGAATCGAAAGTCGTAGAGCCTCGCAGATGGGCTCATTCTACTCCTCATCAAATTCTACAGTTAGCATTCCCCAAAGGTAAATTTGCTGTACGAGCTTCCGTTTCCGAGATATTTGACAAAAACCGTACAGATTTGAAAAATGATGTGTCAAATGTCCTTGAAATCGGACAAAAAACGTACAGATATGAAAAATTATGTGGTTCAATCGGCTACATTTTGAATCGAAAGTCGTAGAGCCTCGCAGATGGGCTCATTCGATTCCTCATCAAATTCTACAGTTAGCATTCCCCAAAGGTAAATTTGCTGTACGAGCTTCCGTTTCCGAGATATTTGACAAAAACCGTACAGATATGAAAAATGATGTGGTTCAAACGGCTATAACTTTTGAATTGAAAGTCGTAGAGCCTCGCAGATGGGCTCATTCTACTCCTCATCAAATTCTACAGTTAGCATTCCCCTATGCAGGTAAATTTGCTGTACGAGCTTCCGTTTCCGAGATATTTGACAAAAACCGTACAGATATGAAAAATGATGTGGTTCAAACGGCTATAACTTTTGAATTGAAAGTCGTAGAGCCTCGCAGATGGGCTCATTCTACTCCTCATCAAATTCTACAGTTAGCATTCCCCAAAGGTAAATTTGCTGTACGAGCTTCCGTTTCCGAGATATTTGACAAAAACCGTACAGATTTGAAAAATGATGTGTCAAATGTCCTTGAAATCGGACAAAAACCGTACAGATATGAAAAATGATGTGGTTCAATCGGCTACATTTTGAATCGAAAGTCGTAGAGCCTCGCAGATGGGCTCATTCTACTCCTCATCAAATTCTACAGTTAGCATTCCCCAAAGGTAAATTTGCTGTACGAGCTTCCGTTTCCGAGATATTTGACAAAAAACGTACAGATTTGAAAAATGATGTGTCAAATGTCCTTGAAATCGGACAAAAACCGTACAGATATGAAAAATTATGTGGTTCAAACGGCTATAAATTTTGAATCGAAAGTCGTAGAGCCTCGCAGATGGGCTCATTCTACTCCTCATCAAATTCTACAGTTAGCATTCCCCAAAGGTAAATTTGCTGTACGAGCTTCCGTTTCCGAGATATTTGACAAAAACCGTACAGATATGAAAAATTATGTGGTTCAAACGGCTATAACTTTTGAATCGAAAGTCGTAGAGCCTCGCAGATTGGCTCATTCTACTCCTCATCAAATTCTACAGTTAGCATTCCCCAAAGGTAAATTTGCTGTACGAGCTTCCGTTTCCGAGATATTTGACAAAAACCGTACAGATTTGAAAAATGATGTGTCAAATGTCCTTGAAATCGGACAAAAACCGTACAGATATGAAAAATGATGTGGTTCAATCGGCTACATTTTGAATCGAAAGTCGTAGAGCCTCGCAGATGGGCTCATTCTACTCCTCATCAAATTCTACAGTTAGCATTCCCCAAAGGTAAATTTGCTGTACGAGCTTCCGTTTCCGAGATATTTGACAAAAACCGTACAGATTTGAAAAATGATGTGTCAAATGTCCTTGAAATCGGACAAAAACCGTACAGATATGAAAAATGATGTGGTTCAATCGGCTACATTTTGAATCGAAAGTCGTAGAGCCTCGCAGATGGGCTCATTCTACTCCTCATCAAATTCTACAGTTAGCATTCCCCAAAGGTAAATTTGCTGTACGAGCTTCCGTTTCCGAGATATTTGACAAAAACCGTACAGATTTGAAAAATGATGTGTCAAATGTCCTTGAAATCGGACAAAAACCGTACAGATATGAAAAATGATGTGGTTCAATCGGCTACATTTTGAATCGAAAGTCGTAGAGCCTCGCAGATGGGCTCATTCTACTCCTCATCAAATTCTACAGTTAGCATTCCCCAAAGGTAAATTTGCTGTACGAGCTTCCGTTTCCGAGATATTTGACAAAAACCGTACAGATTTGAAAAATGATGTGTCAAATGTCCTTGAAATCGGACAAAAACCGTACAGATATGAAAAATTATGTGGTTCAAACGGCTATAAATTTTGAATCGAAAGTCGTAGAGCCTCGCAGATGGGCTCATTCTACTCCTCATCAAATTCTACAGTTAGCATTCCCCAAAGGTAAATTTGCTGTACGAGCTTCCGTTTCCGAGATATTTGACAAAAACCGTACAGATATGAAAAATTATGTGGTTCAAACGGCTATAACTTTTGAATCGAAAGTCGTAGAGCCTCGCAGATTGGCTCATTCTACTCCTCATCAAATTCTACAGTTAGCATTCCCCAAAGGTAAATTTGCTGTACGAGCTTCCGTTTCCGAGATATTTGACAAAAACCGTACAGATTTGAAAAATGATGTGTCAAATGTCCTTGAAATCGGACAAAAAACGTACAGATATGAAAAATTATGTGGTTCAATCGGCTAAATTTTGAATCGAAAGTCGTAGAGCCTCGCAGATGGGCTCATTCGATTCCTCATCAAATTCTACAGTTAGCATTCCCCAAAGGTAAATTTGCTGTACGAGCTTCCGTTTCCGAGATATTTGACAAAAACCGTACAGATTTGAAAAATGATGTGTCAAATGTCCTTGAAATCGGACAAAAAACGTACAGATATGAAAAATTATGTGGTTCAATCGGCTACATTTTGAATCGAAAGTCGTAGAGCCTCGCAGATGGGCTCATTCGATTCCTCATCAAATTCTACAGTTAGCATTCCCCAAAGGTAAATTTGCTGTACGAGCTTCCGTTTCCGAGATATTTGACAAAAACCGTACAGATATGAAAAATTATGTGGTTCAATCGGCTACATTTTGAATCGAAAGTCGTAGAGCCTCGCAGATGGGCTCATTCGATTCCTCATCAAATTCTACAGTTAGCATTCCCCGAAGGTAAATTTGCTGTACGAGCTTCCGTTTCCGAGATATTTGACAAAAACCGTACAGATATGAAAAATTATGTGGTTCAAACGGCTATAACTTTTGAATCGAAAGTCGTAGAGCCTCGCAGATTGGCTCATTCTACTCCTCATCAAATTCTACAGTTAGCATTCCCCAAAGGTAAATTTGCTGTACGAGCTTCCGTTTCCGAGATATTTGACAAAAACCGTACAGATTTGAAAAATGATGTGTCAAATGTCCTTGAAATCGGACAAAAACCGTACAGATATGAAAAATGATGTGGTTCAATCGGCTACATTTTGAATCGAAAGTCGTAGAGCCTCGCAGATGGGCTCATTCTACTCCTCATCAAATTCTACAGTTAGCATTCCCCAAAGGTAAATTTGCTGTACGAGCTTCCGTTTCCGAGATATTTGACAAAAACCGTACAGATTTGAAAAATGATGTGTCAAATGTCCTTGAAATCGGACAAAAAACGTACAGATATGAAAAATTATGTGGTTCAATCGGCTACATTTTGAATCGAAAGTCGTAGAGCCTCGCAGATGGGCTCATTCGATTCCTCATCAAATTCTACAGTTAGCATTCCCCAAAGGTAAATTTGCTGTACGAGCTTCCGTTTCCGAGATATTTGACAAAAACCGTACAGATATGAAAAATGATGTGGTTCAAACGGCTATAACTTTTGAATTGAAAGTCGTAGAGCCTCGCAGATGGGCTCATTCTACTCCTCATCAAATTCTACAGTTAGCATTCCCCTATGCAGGTAAATTTGCTGTACGAGCTTCCGTTTCCGAGATATTTGACAAAAACCGTACAGATATGAAAAATGATGTGGTTCAAACGGCTATAACTTTTGAATTGAAAGTCGTAGAGCCTCGCAGATGGGCTCATTCTACTCCTCATCAAATTCTACAGTTAGCATTCCCCAAAGGTAAATTTGCTGTACGAGCTTCCGTTTCCGAGATATTTGACAAAAACCGTACAGATTTGAAAAATGATGTGTCAAATGTCCTTGAAATCGGACAAAAACGTACAGATATGAAAAATGATGTGGTTCAATCGGCTACATTTTGAATCGAAAGTCGTAGAGCCTCGCAGATGGGCTCATTCGATTCCTCATCAAATTCTACAGTAAGCATTCCCCGAAGGTAAATTTGCTGTACGAGCTTCCGTTTCCGAGATATTTGACAAAAACCGTACAGATTTGAAAAATGATGTGTCAAATGTCCTTGAAATCGGACAAAAACCGTACAGATATGAAAAATTATGTGGTTCAATCGGCTACATTTTGAATCGAAAGTCGTAGAGCCTCGCAGATGGGCTCATTCGATTCCTCAACAAATTCTACAGTTAGCATTCCCCGAAGGTAAATTTGCTGTACGAGCTTCCGTTTCCGAGATATTTGACAAAAACCGTACAGATATGAAAAATTATGTGGTTCAAACGGCTACATTTTGAATCGAAAGTCGTAGAGCCTCGCAGATGGGCTCATTCTACTCCTCATCAAATTCTACAGTTAGCATTTCCCTATGGAGGTAAATTTGCTGTACGAGCTTCCGTTTCCGAGATATTTGACAAAAACCGTACAGATATGAAAAATGATGTGGTTCAAACGGCTATAACTTTTGAATTGAAAGTCGTAGAGCCTCGCAGATGGGCTGATTCTACTCCTCATCAAATTCTACAGTTAGCATTCCCCTATGCAGGTAAATTTGCTGTACGAGCTTCCGTTTCCGAGATATTTGACAAAAACCGTACAGATATGAAAAATGATGTGGTTCAAACGGCTATAACTTTTGAATTGAAAGTCGTAGAGCCTCGCAGATGGGCTCATTCTACTCCTCATCAAATTCTACAGTTAGCATTCCCCAAAGGTAAATTTGCTGTACGAGCTTCCGTTTCCGAGATATTTGACAAAAACCGTACAGATTTGAAAAATGATGTGTCAAATGTCCTTGAAATCGGACAAAAAACGTACAGATATGAAAAATTATGTGGTTCAATCGGCTACATTTTGAATCGAAAGTCGTAGAGCCTCGCAGATGGGCTCATTCGATTCCTCATCAAATTCTACAGTTAGCATTCCCAAAAGGTAAATTTGCTGTACGAGCTTCCGTTTCCGAGATATTTGACAAAAACCGTACAGATATGAAAAATGATGTGGTTCAAACGGCTATAACTTTTGAATTGAAAGTCGTAGAGCCTCGCAGATGGGCTCATTCTACTCCTCATCAAATTCTACAGTTAGCATTCCCCAAAGGTAAATTTGCTGTACGAGCTTCCGTTTCCGAGATATTTGACAAAAACCGTACAGATTTGAAAAATGATGTGTCAAATGTCCTTGAAATCGGACAAAAAACGTACAGATATGAAAAATTATGTGGTTCAATCGGCTACATTTTGAATCGAAAGTCGTAGAGCCTCGCAGATGGGCTCATTCGATTCCTCATCAAATTCTACAGTTAGCATTCCCCGAAGGTAAATTTGCTGTACGAGCTTCCGTTTCCGAGATATTTGACAAAAACCGTACAGAACCAGTGGTCCCTGGTTAATCTGAAACTCTATTGACCCCAAGATTGGAATATTGACATGAAAGTGAGCGCCCAGGATTTTTTGGGAACTTGGAGTCCATGTGAAGCGTTCCTGAGTTGAGAGGACCTTTGGTCATATTTTAAGTGGTCCGATGACCTAGATAGTATACTGCAAAGTATTGCTGTGTACCCTAAAGTAAACCAAACAATCCTGCACAAAGTATACCACAAAGTACAGCAAAGTACCCCAAAGCATACTGCAAAGTACCTCCATATACCACAAAGTACCACAAATTACCACACATTACTGCAAAGTATGGGTAAGTATCTCAATGTTTACCACAAAGTACTACAATGTACCCCAAAGTATAATGCAAAGTATACTGCAAAGTACTGCAGAGTATAGAAGCTGGTTGCCCTGAAACAGGCATGTTCTGTTCTGCTGTGTTCTGCTGCATGCGGATAACATAAATCAAGACAAATAAATAATAGAACACAATAAGCAATTAACTTTAACTTTATTAACAAAATAACTCAATATCCATCCATCCATCCAACTCAATAACTCAAAAAGAAACTGCAAATTTCAAATTAAACAATGTTGCAGCAACTGCTGTGAGCCTGGAGGGAAAATAAAAGAGAAAAATCTTAAGCTTCAAACTCACAAAAGTGAATAAAAGCTTTACAGTCAGATAACACTTGTCTTAAAAGCAGTGCCAAGCTTATTATAGTAGATACTCTATTCCCCATACAGTATAATCAATATATAGAGACTTTGGAAGTGACTAAACACTCATGATTTCCAATATATGGCCAAATAGCATGATGAAAATAATTATTCCAAGATGAAGTGTATCTTATCTTATACCTGCACAAAGTAACTTACTTGGCGGAGACGTGGGAATGGAGATGGGGTTGGAGGTCGAGATTCCCCATCGGGCTCCGCAGGGTTTGGAGGTTTCGACTCCCCCTCAAGATCCTCTCGTTCCACATCCTAAATAGAGGTGCCAAAAACGTTCACCAGCCAGCTAAAACGTATCTAACCTTTATCAATAAATGTGAAGGGCATTTGTATGCATTAACACAATATAAACACATTATTAATTACTGAGGAAATTGACAGAGGCACTTACCGTCATTTTCTTCCTGCGGCACAGCATCTTCAATTCTGAGAATGAACGAGGGGCTGTGACTCTGGAGTGTAGTGGAGGTGTTGTCTCTGTGTCTATGGTAAATGGACTGCACTTATATAGCGCTTTTATCCAAAGCGCTTTACAATGGCCTCTCATTCACCCATTCACACACCAATGGCGGCAGCTGCCATGCAAGGTGCTAACCTGCTCATTGGGAGCAATTTGGGGTTCAGTGTCTTGCCCAAGGACACTTCGACATGTGGACAGGAGGAGGCAGGATTCGAACCGCCGACCCTTCGATCATTGGACGACCCGCTCTACCACTGAGCCACAGCCGCCAGCCTACCCTTTAGAATCAAAGTAAAATTGCAATCTGGCTTGCTGAACTGTCCCATTCAATCCACTAGCTTGAAAAGTTGTCAAATTCAATAAAAAACACAATAACACAGACATGCAATTAGGTTATCTGAATGCCAACCTGATAAAGATGCTCCTTGTTCTGCTGTCAAAGATGCACTGAACTAATTCAGTGAGACTAACACATACGGTTGACGTAATCATATTGCTTCCCTAAAATGTCTACCATTGCGAATCAAAGTAAAATTGCAATCTGGCTTGCTAAACTGTCCAATTCAATCCACTAGCTTGAAAAGTTGTCAAATTCAGTCCAGAAATCTAAGACGTTATAGCCCTTTTTTTAAATCTTCAAAAATTGATCAAAAGAGGGAATTAATCCGATTTGGGGGACATCAATCCGTTTTCGCTATACTTTCTGCACAATTCTGCACAATTCTGAGATGTCACTGTATAATATTCAATGGCATGGTCCTGGGAGTACGTGACCAGCATTTGGTAGATTCCAATGAAAGAGGAATGTGTGGTGGCCCACAAGGTCTTCTCTCTACTGTAGAGGCCTTTTGCAAGGAGTGTGGGTGGTGAGGGTATTTCTTGGGTACCTAGCTGAATGCCTCCTGTACAATGTCCACCGGCACTGTCTTTGGATACACTGACCCGCATTCGGATTGATTCTACCAGTAAATGTACGTTTGACAGGTCAAAAGGTCACTTTTGTACTGATCCGTTTTCAAGGACACTCTGATCCGATTTCAAGGACAGTGTCCTCGAAATCGGATCAAGGTGTAATTAATATGTTATAAACAATGACATAATTTATAACACATCAACTAGGGATGAATCAATGGGATCGAATACATTGTTTATGACATATTAATTACATTGCATGCACTAGAATTGTGTCCAGGAAATGTACTTTCTAGTTTATTTGTATTTATTCTTAATAATTAATTAAATTATTAGTTAAAAACAATTGCAGAGCATGCAATGCAATTAATATGTAATAATTAATTTTAGCCCACAGATTCATCACTAGTTGATGTGTTATAAATAAATTATTTTAGTAAATAAAAACAAAAATTCAGCAAAAAGGGTCATTACAAAGGTATTACAGCCTTTAAAAATATAACAGTATTTATGTATATTAATTTTGATAAAGTTGGAAAACATTTGCAGTCATTTCCTGACTGAGTAATATTGTTATGCAAGTGCTGTATCCCGGTCAGTTGGCATCTGGACTCCAAAGAAGAAGGCAGTCTCTCTAGCTAGCTAGCCAGCTCTCTAGCTAGCCAGTTCGCCAGCTAGCTAGCTAGCTAGCCAGCTCTCTATCTAGCCAGTTCGCCAGCTAGCTAGCTAGCTAACCAGCTCTCTAGCTAGCCAGTTCGCCAGCTAGCTAGCTAGCTAGCCATCTCTCTAGCTAGCCAGTTCGCCAGCTAGCTAGCTAGCTAGCCAGCTCTCTAGCTAGCCAGTTCGCCAGCTAGCTAGCTAGCCAGTTCTCTAGCTAGCCAGTTCGCCAGCTAGCTAGCTAACTAGCCAGCTCTCTAGCTAGCCAGTTCGCCAGCTAGCTAGCTAGCTAGCCATCTCTCTATCTAGCCAGTTCGCCAGCTAGCCAGTTCGCCAGCTAGCTAGCTAGGTTTGACCATGTGCTAGTGGCTAACTAGCTCAGTTGAGGTTGAGAGTATCCACCATGTGCTTAGCTAGCTTACCGCTGTTGATTCCAACAACCATGTGACTAGCTAGTTTACCGCCGTTGATCGCTGAAAACCACGAGGCTCTCAAAGTATGCTCTCAAAGTCCCTCCCCTAAATAGCTATTGAACTATAATATGATAATAATATGGTTATTAATATTATTAGCTGATGGATGGATTATAATTATAATAATTATAATAATAATAATAATAATTATTACCTGCGCATGATCAATATATTTGAGTGACTCTGTATGCCTAACTTCATGCTGTCTACCTGCATGTGTCTTCATAATGAAAAATTCATTAATCAAATTTTATCATCTAATCAAGTCTGTTTGTATGTCTGTTTGCCTTCTTATTTGCCCGCTTAAAGGAAAATGCTCGTTTTTGACAACCTGGACCTTATTTACGACATATTATAAGAAGTTTGACTCACCCAGATCACTTTTGTGTTGTTCGGAGGCCTGTAGAAGAAATTTAAAATCCAGCGCGAGCCAGTATATCCATGTAATGGCGGCGCACGGGGCATAGGGAATGCAGTTTATCAAAATCCATTTTCGGCCGCTAAACGGTTGTTTTCATCAATCACATTGCATGAATCGACAGTTGATATTCCTCTACGCGAGCCATTCTTTCGGTTTTCAAATACGTGGTCTGTAGCCACTGTAATATGATCTTTACAAGCCTCTCCCCCACTTGCTCCAGCACGCATGCGCACAGGCCAGCGCGCAGCCTGCTATTCTCCGGCTCACATTCTCTGCGCTACGATCGTAGTTGGTGCCGAGAATATTGTCGTCGTCATTCGTCAGCAACAATCCGATCGTAGCGCAGAGAATGTGAGCCGGAGAATAGCAGGCTGCGCGCTGGCCTGTGCGCATGCGTGCTGGAGCAAGTGGGGGAGAGGCTTGTAAAGATCATATTACAGTGGCTACAGACCACGTATTTGAAAACCGAAAGAATGGCTCGCGTAGAGGAATATCAACTGTCGATTCATGCAATGTGATTGATGAAAACAACCGTTTAGCGGCCGAAAATGGATTTTGATAAACTGCATTCCCTATGCCCCGTGCGCCGCCATTACATGGATATACTGGCTCGCGCTGGATTTTAAATTTCTTCTACAGGCCTCCGAACAACACAAAAGTGATCTGGGTGAGTCAAACTTCTTATAATATGTCGTAAATAAGGTCCAGGTTGTCAAAAACGAGCATTTTCCTTTAACAGTCTACCTTGTCTGTCTCTCTCTCTCTCTAGCAATGGACAAGCAAATCATTTGCCCCATCTGCCTTAAAGAATTCAAATGCATCCGGAAACACCTAAACCGGTTCCATGGGATCCGGGAGAAGTCAGAGGAGCAAAACATCCTGTGTAAAATGGAGGCTGGCAGGATTTTGCTGGGGCCCATGAGGTGTCCCCAACCGGGATGCAACCTCTTGGTCAAGGAGGTTGCGAAACACCTCAAGGTACAGCACCCTGAGCTGGGTGATGACCAGAGAGAGAACGAGCTCCAGAGGCTAAAAAGCCAGATGGCCCTGGAGCAGCTCAAGATGTTGCGGGCAAAGGGGGAGGTGCTTATTAGTAGCCTGGACCTTGCCGACGCCTCAGACATAGAGGAACTCACTGAGATTAATGACCCTGATGACCCAGACGAGGCAACACTCTGTCCGGCCCCAGACTGTTTAAAAGTCCGCCAGAACAACGCCACTCTCAGGTCCATGGTGAAAGACTTGAGAGACAAGCTGGACAAAGCAAATAAGGTAAGACACGAGAGAGAAGCTGGGGCCTAGAGTACAGTAGAGTACTTAACAGTGACATCGGGACATTACAGATATTTACCTGGATTGTTGTTTCTTTCTGCAGAAAATCAGTGACCTGCAGGGTTCAGGGGCCGCGGGATCCTCGGGTACTGCCAAAAAAGCGGGGGCTTCTCCAGAGGTGGTGGAGATCTCCTCAGATGAGGTGAGAGAATACCACAGACTGAAATGGTTGATTACCACACATCATCATCATCAGACTGTCCACATTCCAAGGAATGTTGTAACCCATATTTTGCTATAACTCTGCGCTGCTTTGTATTCCCGGTGTTTGTTTTTCAGGACGAGGAGGCTCGTCCCTCGACGAGCTTGACCCTAACCTTAGGAGCCAGATGGGCTAGTGGGGGAAAGCCGGTGGCCATGGCCCTCTTCCAGGCCCTGCAGGCCAGTGAGGAAGGCCTAGCAGAAAGTGGAAATGAAAGCTCTAGCGATGGTAAGATAAACTAGCACTTTAATCTAATAAAATGTCGATAGTCCCTTCTCAAACTACAGTAACACCACTCTCTTTTGACTTTCAGAGTGGCAACCCATGGAGGGGTCTTCACCTCACAGTGGAGAGGAAGAGCAAGTGAGGCCAAGTGTGAGTGACACACACACATACACAGACACACACGTACACATACAAACACACGCACACACACATACTCATCTTGTCCTGTCGTCTCTGATATACACACACACACACATACACAACCACACACTCACCTTGTCCTCTCGTTCTTCTCTTCAGCCATCCACGAAGAGGCAGCCGGACGTCCCATCCACATCTAGGGTTGTGGTTTCGGCTGTGGTGCACACCACTCCTGCTTTGGCTGCGGCCTCTGCTGTGAGTAGACTCTCTCCCTCTCTCTCACACACACAGAACACACAGACCAAGTCAAAGCAAAGGTCAAAGCAAAGCTCTGATATACACACACACATACACAACCACACACTCACCTTGTCCTCTCTTTCTTCTCTTCAGCCATCCACGAAGAGGCAGCCGGACGCCCCATCCACATCTGGGCCTCTGGTTTCGGCTGTGGTGCACACCACTCCTTCTGGGTAAGTCCGCATCATTGATCTAATCTTATTTTTTTGTAAGTCTCTTTTGATGAAAGTGTCTGCTATATTACTGTATTATAATGTAATTTAATGCCTCTATGGATGGCTCAAAATCTCTCTGCCTAACCCTCCCGCTTCAACCTTCACTCTTGTTTTCCTCCTTCTCATCTATTATCTTTCTGGATGTGTTTTCCAGAACAAATCGAGAACGATGAGGCACCAAGGAACCGTAGTGCCAGAGAGTGGAAGGCTATCTGGGATTTCTACGGCTACCTTGGTGCCTACATCTTTTGCCTTTACGGCAAAAGGACAGGGACCCTGACCCTCCTCACTGCCAAGGAGGTGAAGGAGGCTATTGGGGATGAAAAGTCGGGCTATCTGATCAACGTAAGTTTCAGAATAATGTAAATGTGATTACTAACACACACAATTAAAACACACACATACTCTCTCTCCCTGTCTCTCTCTTCTAGTCTGTCCAGGTGGATCACATACACACACATACAGACACAGAAACACAGACACACAAAGACACACACACAAACCGACAATTTGCGTACAGTGTGTCTATGATGAATCTCAAGAAAAGTCACCCCTACACCAGGGTAACACACATACACTGATTCTACCAGTATATGGACGTTTGGTAGGTGAAAAGGTCACTCTTTTACTCATCCATTTTCAAGGATATTTTAATGGATCTGATTTCAGGGACATCCTGATCCATTTTCAAGTACATTCCATTCATTTTCAAGGACAGTGTATGGCAGAAAATGTCTCTTATTTCGGATTGACCAAATGGTCAATATGTAATAATAATACAATATATATAGAATAAACATGTCTGTTGCAGGTGGCTGAGAGCAAAACGAAAGAATTGTGCGGCTATGACCAGATCTACCTCATGGCCAAAGAATACGCATGGCTTCTACTTCCTGCTTTCAGACAGTGCAGACGCTTCTGCTGCTTGCTCTCGCCTTTGTTTGCATTTTCTGCATTTTTCAGCTGATATTGTTGCTTTTCTTCCATAAGAAACTGTGAGCAGTGGCTCCTGGATACTTTAAAGACTCTAATATATATTTTATTTTTTTGAAGATTTAGTTGCCATATTTCAACGTCTTTATCATCTCCTCACGATAACGTGAGCACGGCAGCAAGATGCCCCCTTTAACTGCAGATGACTTCCACAAACTTCTGCAGAAGATTACAGTGCTGGAAACAAAAATGAACCGGTTAGAGATGAGTGTGGACGTCAATGGACTAACTGGGAACGACACCACCTTACCATGGATTCAAAACAGTACCAGACAAGAGCTAATTAGCACCAAGGAGACTACCAAGAAACAGGAGAGCCATGTACTGGGCACTAAACCTACAAACCCTCCCTGGAACTCTCTTGGTGCAAAGCCTAAGAGAATTTCACCTCCCAGGGAAAAGGGAGAACAAGGCAGAGACCCGTCCCTGGAGAACTATGAGACTGACTGGCCTGCATTATCATCCAGGCAGAGTGCTCTTCACCCCCTGTCCCTAGAAGGACACCGCCGTGGACAACCGCAAAAGGGAGAACCAGAAACAGATCTCGCCGACAATCAACCATACAACTGGAGAACAAATTTGCCCCACTGTCTGATGACCTGGATCACATCTCTTCTTCACACAGCAGGGTAAGGACTGAGAGTAAACCAGAAAGTAAAAGGCTACCGACTGGGCCTCAAACTCTGATTGTGGGTGACTTTACTGTAAAAGATGTGAGAAGCATGTGCAGTGAAAGCACCAAAATACTCTGCTTTCCCAAGGATACGGTTGCTGACATGACAAAAAAAATCTTGCATATCGGGGTTACACATCCAACTGTGGAAAACATCATTGTGCACGTGGGGACAAATGACGTTGCGCAACAGCAGTCGGAAGTTCTTAAACGAGACTTTATTGATCTGCTGAACACAGTCAGGTCTCTGAAAGCGGAGGTGTTTATCAGCGGCCCTCTACCACCAGTCAGAAGAGGGGTTGAGAGATTCAGCAGACTGTTGGCACTGAACACATGGCTCTCAACTGCCTGTACCACTCACTCAGTGCGCTACATTGACAATTTTCCATTTTTTTGGGAACGATACCATCTTTTTCAGAGAAATGGACTCTGCCTTAACAGGTCAGGAGTAAAACTGTTTATCTCCAATCTGTTCTATTCTCTGCGTCATCCATCTGCTCCCTCTGCCATGGTCAAGGACAAGAGACAAGAAATACCAAAACAGAAGGAAGACATATCACAACATGGCAGAAACCTTGAAGAGCTGTTGCTTCAACAAAGCTCTGATTATGGGAGACACCCGCGCCAGGAAGAAGAATCTTCACACCACCCCCCATCGACAACAACCCAACGATGCCCCTCCCCTCCTCCACCCCGCTCACCAATCAAGGGCCTCATCAAAGCTGCCACACTGAAGCTCAGCCAAATTGATGAGCTACTGCAAGAGGGGAAGTCTCTCACTCCCCCCCTCCCACTAGCACTCACCAGCGAGGATCCAACCCCCCAAGAGCGGGAGTCTCTCACTCCCCCCCTCCCACTAGCACTCACCAGTGAGGATCCACCCCCTCCACCCCCCCAAGAGGGGGAGTCTCTCACTCCCTCCCCTCCCACTAGCACTCACCAGCGATGATCCACCCCCCCAAGAGGGGGAGTCTCTCACTTGCTTCCTCTAACCGGCATCCAGCAGCAAGCATTTTCACGCGCTGTATTACGCGCTCCCAACCGCCCTTACCCCCTGCCGGGCCAATACAGCAAGCTCTAACTGATATGTACTGGGTCCAGGCTACAAGGCTAATGGCACTCATGACCCCTTCCAGGACAAGCCAGGACCCAACGTGATGGTATCTTCCTCAATTCCTGTCTTGATAGGTAATAGAAAAACAATGGTGAATCTGCTAAGTAACAGGAAACACTCAACCGGCTCTACAAATACAAATTTAGTATCTATTCCTCGTCAGCCTCAAACTATCACAGAGAAATGTGCAGATAATACCCTCAGCACACTAAACTTAGCTTTATTAAATGTCAGATTTAACAGGAAAGACATTTTTAATCAATGATTTTATCACCAACCACAATCTTGATCTTATGTTTTTAACTGAAACTTGGCTAGACCAAGGTAACAGTGCAGCTGTTCTTATTGAGTCAACTCCTCCCAACTTCAGCTTTATGAGCGAGGCTAGAGTGCATAAGAAAGGAGGTGGAGTAGCCATCTTGTTTAATGACTCCCTCCAATGTAAGCAGATGTGTTATGGAAATTTTGGTTCCTTTGAATATGTGGCTCTTCAGTTGAATTCCTTTTCCCGAGCGTTATTTCTAAACATCTACAGGCCACCTAAATACTGTCCAAACTTCTTTGATGACTTTGCTGAACTGTTGTCTACTGTCTGCATTGACTTTGACTGTGTGGTTATTGTTGGTGATTTTAACATCCATGTTGACAACCCTCAGGGCAGAGGGACTAAAGAGCTAGGTTGTGTCCTTGATAACTATGGACTGACTCAGCATGTGACGGAGCCCACACACAACAAGGGGCACACTCTGGACTTAATCATCACCAAAGGTCTGAATATTTCTAAGGTTCAGGTGTCTGATGTTGCACTCTCTGATCATTCCTGTGTTTTCTTTGAGAGTACTATCTCCATGCACACAAATTCTCAATCAGAGGTTCTCAAAACGGCACATCACTGAAAACACCAGTGAGATATTTACTCAGGCTTTCTCGTCCACACCTGCCCTCTATATGGCCTCAGTCAACGAGCTTGTAGATAATTTCAATGTTAAAATTACAAACATTATTGACGCCGTTGCGCCCACTAAGGTGAAGGTGATCTCTGGTAAGAGAAGATCTCCATGGAGAAAGGCCATGCTGGTCAGAATAGAAAAGAGAGAGTGTCGAAAATCTGAACGCAGATGGCGAAAAACAAATCTCCATGTTCATTATGACATCTATAAAGAGAGACTTCGCATTTATAATCTGGAGCTGAGAAATGCACGGCAGACCTTCTTTTCTGACATCATCACCAAAAACCATAACAATGCGCGTGCTTTGTTTGCCACTGTTGATAGGCTGACAAACCCTCCTGTGTCAGTAGCCTCTGAACTTCTATCCACCAGGGCCTGCAATGAATTTGCCTCATTCTTCACTGACAAAATTCAGAAAATTAGACAAGCAGTCAGTGCCTCCATTCCAGGTACAGGACATGTGTCGTCACACTGTCCACTTAAAATCAATAATTGTACCATGACACAATTTAATCCGATCAACCATAAAACCCTGGGGGACACTATACAATATCTGAAATCCTCCACCTGTTGCCTTGATGTTCTACCTACAGACTTCTTCAAAACTGTATCCAACTGCATGGCCTCTGATTTACTACAAATTGTAAACACATCTCTTCTTTCAGGTGTGTTCCCACATACCCTGAAAACTGCAGTCATCAAGCCACTCTTAAAAAAGATTAATCTAGACAGCTCACAAATGAACAATTATAGGCCCATATCAAACCTCCCATTTCTAAGCAAAATAATTGAAAAGGTTGTTTTCCAACAACTGAATAACTTCCTGGCACTAAGTAATGGCTTTGATGTCTTCCAGTCAGGATTTCGACCACATCACAGCACCGAGACTGCTCTAATTAAGGTATTTAATGACATCCATTTAAACACAGATAATGGCAAAATCTCAGTCTTAGTACTACTGGATCTCAGTGCTGCGTTCGACACGGTAGACCACAACATACTACTAGGCCGACTGGAAAATTGGCTGGGAATTTCTGGTACAGTGTTAGATTGGTTTGAATCCTACTTAAAGGACAGGGATTATTTTGTGTCTATAGGCAATTACAAATCTGAGCTGACAAAAATGACCTGTGGAGTTCCCCAAGGCTCCATCCTGGGGCCTCTTCTGTTCAACATTTACATGCTCCCACTAACTCAAATTATGGAAAACAACAAAATATGTTACCATAGCTATGCAGATGACACACAAATTTATATCACTATATCACCAGGAGACTATAATCCCATACAAGCGCTGAGTAAGTGCATTCAACAAATCAATGATTGGATGTGCCAGAACTTTCTCCAACTAAACAAAAATAAAACTGAAGTAATTGTCTTTGGAGCCAAAGAAGAACGATTAAAAGTCAGTGCTCAACTTCAATCAGTAATGCTAAAAACCACAAACGAAGCCAGAAATCTTGGTGTAGTCATGGACTCAGACCTGAATTTCAACAGCCACATTAAGTCAATTACAAAGTCAGCCTACTATCACCTGAAGAATATATCAAGGATCAAAGGATTTATGTCCCAGAAGGATTTGGAAAAACTTGTCCATGCGTTTATCTTCAGTAGACTAGACTACTGTAACGGCATGTATACAGGTCTCTCTAAAAAATCGATCAGACAGCTGCAGCTGATTCAGAACGCTGCTGCTCGAGTCCTCACTAAGACTAAGAAAGTGGAGCATATCACACCAGTACTAAGGTCTTTACACTGGCTTCCTGTCTGTCAAAGAATTGACTTTAAAATACTGCTGTTGGTTTATAAAGCACTGAATGGCCTAGGGCCAAAATATATTTCTGATCTGCTCATATGCTATGAACCATCCAGACCCCTCAGGTCGTCTGGCACAGGTCTACTTTCTGTCCCCAGAGTTAAAACAAAACATGGAGAAGCAGCATTCAGTTTTTATGCTCCACATATCTGGAACAAACTTCCAGAAAACTGCAGGTCTGCTGCAACTCTTGGTTCTTTTAAAACAAGCCTGAAGACTTTTCTTTTTGCCACTGCTTTCTAAGAGGAGCTATGTTTATCAGTATACTGCACTGTAACTTTTATTCCTGTATTCTATTTGTCCTGCCTTTTGTTTAAATATCTATAATGACTTGCTTTTTGTTTTAATGCTTTTAATTTGTCCTGCCTTTTGTTTTAAATGTCTATAATGTCTTGCTTTTTGTTTTAATGCTTTTAATGTCTCATGTTAAGCACCTTGAATTGCCCTGTGGCTGAAATGTGCTATATAAATAAACTTGCCTTGCCTTGCCTAAAGAAATGGCTCAGCCTCCGCCAGAGGAGAGTTCCCCTCACCCAGCGGTTCATGGTCACCGCTGGGTATGGCCCTGCTAAAAACCTCCCCAGGTATACTGATTATGTTTTTGTTTTTCTGTTGAATCAAAACGTGTATTGTTGGTGTTGCTAGTACATAATATTGTAGCTTGAAACCGGCAGCCAACATTGTGCTCTACATCATATCTGTTACGATTATGAAAGTAACACAAATCTGACTTTCAGATATGTGAGGAAGGCCTGGCGAGAGATGGGGCTGCCGGGGACACAAAACAGTGTCAGGGGCTATGCATTCTCACAATGTCTGTCACAATATAACCATACAGTTGTCCAATGTATATTCACCCACGGTGATGTCGCTAAGAAGGGCCTTGTATCACGACCATTTCTCCCATTTTATCTCAAATAAATCCTCTTGAAGTCATTACCTGTGAGTAAGTTTCTCCATCTTATAGATCTCCTGCACAATCTGTTCTACTGTTTTCAGAACTACAATCTAACGCCGACATGACTCAAAGAAAAGGTCGCCAAGTTCATGAATCACAGCCTGTACAGCCATAAAAAGTAAGACACACTGGTAGACAATACTCAATTATTGTGATACCTGTACTTGTACTGGTTGTATATGGAAAAATAAATGCTCTAGCTGTTATCTCTTTACAGGTCATCACATATGCTCTGTTCAACAATGCACCCTGTCTCACAAATTATGTTTTTTTTAACATTGATTTCTTAATATGTTCTCTATTCTAAGATTCTATGCCATGTACAAAACCGTGGAGCGGGCGGCCGAAATTCGCCAGGTCCACCAGGACATCTGTGCCCGCCAGGGGCGGAAGGAGGGCCAGGGCGAGGACAGCACAACATCACACCAGCCCGTGGAGGAAGAGAGGCCCTCCCCCACACCAGCCAGGCCTGAGGCCACCCCCGCTGGGGAAACGCCCCACCCAGCCCTGTCCCGCCCCTGCCCCTCAAGGGCCCGGTCTGTGTCTCCACAGTGGAGCAGGGACTGGCCGGAGACACAGGAGGCAAGGAGGAGGCCTTACTCCCCCTCCCTGGACCCTCGCCAGGTAAGAACTGTCATGCCTCAGTGTGGAGTGTGTACCCATACTACATTCACAACACTCAATATGTCTTCTTTTTGTGCTTACTAAAGACCAGAAGTCTGAGCACCCGCCGCCACCGGAGGGCAGAGCAGCAGAATGTGTCCCCTGGACCCAGCCGCCCCCAGCAACAGCCAGCTGCCCGGCGACGCGAGCTAAAGCGGGCTAGGCCTGGTCCCGACCACTGTACTGTAAGTCAATTCATAAAGGTTGTAGCTCAGTTGGTCGCACAGGTTGTTCATTGCCTGAAGGGTCTGTGTTTCAAATCCCAGCTAAGTAATTAATTTATAAATAACAATGCCTTGCTGTATAATAAGCTTGCCCAAACCACATTTATACCAATGTATGTGTCTGTCTTCTTTTTTTGCTTATGACAGACGCCTCAGAAGTACTTCAGGTCGGCGAACCGTTGGCTGGCTGGTGGCTCCCCCACAGCCGCAAAGAAGGTGGCTGAGTCACTGAGGGTGAAACTGGGCCTGTCCCCAAAAAAGGTGCCTAAAAAGCCGGTGGTCATGCTCCGGCGGCTGGCCAGGGGACTGTTCGGTCCCACACCCTCCCAGCCCAGCCTCCACCCTCAACCCACCCTGCACTCCCACCCCATCCACCACCCTCCTCCCACCCTGCCAACCCACCCTGTCCTCCACCCCACCTCCCTCGGGTGCCGCTACCCCTTTTAAGATAAATTCCCCCACAAACCCATTCCCCCTTACTTTTTTTATAGCTCTTATATATGTAAATGTAAATATATTTATTTAATATTTATCTTCTCTTAAGTAAAAAAAACCCTGCTGTTGCAGAGCCCAAAAAAACAAATAAAAAACCCTGCTGTTGCAGAGCAAAATTTTTTTTTTTTATCTTCTTTTCAGTTAAATTCTCCCTTCCATTGTTGTTTTTACATACACAAACACACAGACACACACATATACACACACAGACACACACAGACACACACTAAGCACTAAGCACACAAACCCCTTCCCCCTTACTTTTTTTGTACAGCTCTTATATATATGTTAATATATTTATTTAATATTTATTTTCTCAGTAAAAAAAAAAAAAAAAACTGCAGTTGCAGACCCCCCAAAAAAACAAAAAAACCTGCTGTTGCAGAGCCAAAAAAAAAAAAAAATTCTCCCACAATGGACAATGCCTTGACGTGGCGTGGGGGCTTATGGTCTGTGTGATCATAGAGGTTCTCTCAAATCTTTAGAGACTCTGGGATCACATAGGCTAACCAAATTGTCCAAAATCAATACTTTCTCTTTCAGGGGTTAACAGACACACACCACACCACAGACCGGATTTGACGTCACCATCTGCCTGTCTGTCTTTCTCTCTATATGTCCATCTGTCTGTCTGTCTGTCTGTCCTGACACATTGTGACGGAGAGGCCGTCACTGGAAGCAGGCCGTGGCTGAACATACACACACACACACACACACTTCACTTGCTTTTATTATTATAAACCGGCAGTAGTGCTTTTAACAGTCTGTTGGATGTTATGGCTGCAGATTCACATTCTACCAACCTGGAGACTGAGACATGACTTCATCCTGGAGACCTGAGGAGACGAGACACACAGGGAAGAGATGAGCATCAACAAGACTCTCTCTCTCTCTCTCTCTCTGTCTCTCTCTCTCCCTCTCTGTCTGTCTCTCTCTTTCTCTCTCTCTCTGTCTCTCTCTCTCTCTCTCCCTCTCTCTGTCTATCTCTGTCTGTCTCTCTCTCGCTCTCTCTCTCTCCCTTTCTCTCTCTCTCTCCTCTCTCTCTTTCTCTCTGTCTGTCTCTATCTCTGTCTGTCTCTCTCTCTCTCTCCCTTTCTCTCTTTCTCTCTCTCTCTCCTCTCTCTCTTTCTCTCTCTATCTCTCTCCCTCTCTCTCTCTCTCTCTCCCTCTCTCTCTCCTCTCTCTGTCTGTCTGACCTCATTAAAGCGGAGACTCTCACTTCCCCTAGTCTGCGTTCCCGGCTGGGGGAGGCAGGCTGTTTTAAACTGGGGCATCTTTTGAGGACGCCTGTGGATCAGCTGGGGGAGACTACGGCGATTCAATTGGTACGTCTGCTGGGGAAAGTGGTGGCGGAGGTGACTGGGCCTTCCCCTCACTCTTAGTCTCTCCTGTTGTTGGGGAGTGGGAGGAGGAGAGAGGGAGTCTTTTGACATTCCGGACCCCTGAGCTGAGAAGATTTGCAGCAGGCAGCAAGAAGGCGGCTGAGAAGATTTGCAGCCGGCAGCAAGAAGGCGGTTAACATCACTTGTGTGGAAGTTGCACACTTGCGGGCTTTGGCCACAATGAGGGACTCGAGGTGGGCAGGTTTTTTGGGTCGGGACTTTTCCCCGAAAGACTGCTGGCGGTCCCTGTACAAGCCACCCACTGATAAGAGAACGGGGGATCTCCAGTGGAGGGTCTTGCATGGGGCAATAGCTACGAACAGGTATCTGGCGCACATCGATCCTGTAACTGGGGAGGGCTGTCCGTTCTGTGGGCAGGGGGAGCGGGTGGAACATCTATTTGTTACCTGTATTAAGCTGGGGGGGCTTTTTGAGCTTCTTCAGGGTTGGTGTCAGGGGCTGGGGGTGACCTTTTCATTTGAGGTGTTCATTTCGGGGCCGCGGTACTCTGTGCGGAGGAAGGGGGTGCATGTTTTGCTGAACATGTTTTTTGGCGTGGCAAAGCTGTCCATCTGGAAGACGAGGAGGAATTGTATTGCGGGTGGCGGCTCAGGTGATCCAGTGGCAATGTGCAAAGGGCTGATGACCGCGCACCTGGTGATTTCTAGAGGGCTGTAGTAGAGTTATGGACGAGGCCTTACCTAGCCTAACCCTAACACAATATTAATTAACCTGAATTGCAAAAGGTTTTTATCTACAGTATGTAGATATATCAGACCTTACTGCATACGCTATCTGTGCATTAGTAAATGTAGTGAAATCTATGCACACTCACACACACCACAAATGTTTTCTTTTTAATGATCATAGTTAATTTTCAATCCCAATCTGAATTATGTAGCCTATATATATTTTTGTAAAGAGTTGGTAAAAAGTTATTTGACGGTTGTTGTTCAAATAAAACAAACAAAATAAGCTTAAGTCTTGTGTGTGTGTTTGTGGTATGATGGGCTGGGCTGGGCTGGTCTGGTCTGGGCTGGAGATTTGAGGCTTACTTCTCACACCTGTGTGTGTGTGTGTGTGGGGGGGGTGGTATGATGAGGTAATTATAGGTATGCTAATATTATAATAGATTATCACAACCTATGTGCTGTCTTAGAAATTACACCGTTATGTTTGTATTGCATGTAGACAGCCAAAATATATCAAAAATAATCATAAAATGGACAGCCCCCACCCGGTTACACATTGCTTTAAAGAAGTCTCTTGCGCCATCTCCTGACGGCCTCTCCACACTGCATGCTGTAGTTGCTTGAAAAATGAGAGTACTTGCCAAAGCTTGGGTTCGCTCAAAATATGTTCAGTCAGGTTTATTAAGAAACAATACGGTTGCAAACGGACTTCAAATAGTAAAAACACAGCGTGATTCTATCAGAGAAGAAGTGAAAGTCAGATCGCCAGACTGCCCCTTATATTGCTTCAAAACCAACGAGGTAGTAGGTGTCATTTGATTGGCTGAGTCGGATATCACCCAGTGGGCGGGGGATGAAAACTTACTTTGAATATACTTTGAATATAGACAAAGGTCTGAGTCAGGGCAGGAAGGACAAGGTGTGGCCTGTCTGACTTGGACAAAAGAGCGAAACAGAGGAGTCTGTTTACAATTACAAAAAGGGAGGGTTGGGTGTTTAGAATCATAAAGGGAGATTGAAACCTAGGGGTTTTCAGGGGACTTGATGAATAGAAAGGATATGCATCTGAATAGTCTTGAGACTGTGTGTTAAATTCCATGACAACTCCCACATCTGTGGCTGAACAGCCACATAAAAGATATACATCAGATAAAAATAAGCATAATCAAAAAAAATACAACGAAAAAAAAATTAAAGAAGAGAAAAAAAATCAAAAAAAATAATCAATTATAACAGAAATTTCAAAAACTCTATGCTATACATGTGGAAAGGAAGTAATCTCTCCACTAGGTGGAGCAAGAACAAGAATAGATTATTTTCTTTCTACATGCAAATCACACACCAAACTCCTTGTTTCAGAAATTTGACAGAAAACAAGGTCAGCTCATGTTTCAAAACATTATAAATCCTGTAGATAGATATTATGCATTTCGTCGAGATAATTTTCAAAGGGGTCATCTACTTCTCCGCCAGGTATTGAAGTCTGGACCATTAGTGCCTGAGCTGGAATATCCACTAAACACTTTGTAGCACATTTGATAATCACTGAAATGATAATGAACCCAAAAATAATACACACCAGAACAATAATAATAGTCCTAAAAATATTTCCAAAACCTGAAAATGCATTATCAACCTGTCCCCAAATATCCCAGGTATGTAATTGGTTTAAGGTCTCAAGTCCTCTTTTGTTTGCTTCATGAAATTCAGCTAGTGTGACGTTTGGGTCAGAAATGTACGAACAGCATTCACTCCCTACGATTGCACATGTACCTCCTTGAGAGGCTAGGATTGTATCTAATGCAAACCTATTCTGGAGAACAACTTTCTTTATTTCATTTACCTCTTGGCCAAGGGCAGAAATAACTCTATCAGATGCATTTATGTGTTCTTGTAGGACATACGATAAAATTTGTATTTCAGCATTATTCTGAAGAAAACCATAACTAGGAATCATTACTCCTAGTGCCGCATTGAAAATTGCGAGATTCCTACGATGTCTAATAGTAGTTTGTTTGTGGAGTACTGTCATCTCTTCCTGAGTAACTTTCCTGATCATAGGAATTAAATGAGCTAAATAACAACGTCCCATACTATCTTCAGGTAGTTTAGAGTATGCGGTGTTTCCACAGACTAGGAAAATGCCTTCAGGGAGTTCTATTTCCTTGCCTCGATACAGATACTCAAAAACTGGGTCTATACAAGAGCTGGTTCCTAAATCAGTAATGGCTGAGTCTAAATTCTTCCTAAAAACGTCAATACAACCTGTTACCTTCTGGAGAGGGACGATTTTGAATTGATCAGTGTTTGTTTGAACTCTAAGATTAGTTTGATTGAATAGTTTTCTCTGAGACTGGACAAAACAATCAATAATCTGACATTTTAATCCGGAAAATACAATTGAATTTCTCCATTCTACAGTTGTGGATAAGCCAGTACACACTAACTGTGCAGTTAAAGGAACTGTATATATCTGTGTGAAGACAGCTTGAATATTATGAATTAACTGGGGTCCGGGTACTCTGGAAAAATGTATAACTCTAGCTAGTTCTAGTCGAGTAAATTCTGTTGGTTTCTGGTGTTGATTGACCTGCATAGTTAACTCTGTTAAAATGCTATTCTCTATACCGTCGTAGGAATTAATTAATCTATCTACTCCTGCATGAAATTGACAAGATGAGACTTGTTCCCTAGTGGAGAATGTATGGGTTGCTAATCCTTGCCAGTCATATTGTAACCACTCAGCCTTTGTTAAGGGAATAGGATATAGGATAGGTGATGTTGTACTAGAGGGGACCTGTTGACAAATCCAACAATCATCATAATCCATTTTGGATGCAAATTCCCGTACCATACTTATAGCAGTGTTAGGATGGGTCTTCCGATCTGAGTTGGATGACCTGGTTAAATACTGGTTACAATTAACTACCATAGTAGAGGGATAATCTGGGACAGGTTTGCAAATATCAGCACCATAGTTTCTGCTTCGAGCTACATTAATCACATCTCTGCTTAAAACACACCAATATGGCATTCTCCAATCAGCATTGGTCAGAGTCACCAGGGTAGATCCAAGGAACTTCTCATCGTCTTGGATTTTGACATCTGTAGAGTGTAACAGAGTCCAGTCATTCTTGTTCACAGTGTAAATCCAACAGTCATGTAGGTGACACTTCTCTTTTGGGCAATAGAATGTTACTGGGGAATGCAAGGCGTCTTCTCTTCTGGATCGCAACTTCAATGTTGCGTTGTTTGAATCAGTTTTGTTCAATGTTAGTTGCAGTGTGTGCAGGTGTGTGTGCGTGTGTGGTGCATCTTGTGAGGTCAAGGCTGTGGTGTTTCTCCATGTTGCCATCATAACGACCAGTAGAAGGAGGTGACCAGCAAGGTCATTTTTCCTCCGATTTCTCGTCAGAGGAGAGGACAGTGTGATGGCCCATGGTTTTGGCCTTTGAGCCCTCTGGTTCAGCTGCATCCTCCTGGTGTTGGCGATCTCCTGGTGGACCGTCGTCTGCTGCTTTGACCCGTCGGCAATGGCTTGCATGGATCCACGACGTCCTCTCAGCTACTTTGACCGCTGTCTGCGTGGTGAGTAGAACCTGGTACGGCCCAAGCCACCTCGGCGAGTTCCAGCTCTTTCGTCTGTGGTCGCGGACCAGGACCCAATCCCCAGGAGAGATGTGATGCAGGAAACCCTCCTTAGCCTCAGGAATGGCGGTCCTCACTCTGGTGAAGACATTTTTTAGAATGTTATTCAGTGCAAGACAATATTGTATCATATCATCTTCACATGACATGAGACTAATCTTATTTTGGGGAAACGGTGTGTTAGTCATTTTCATAGGTCGACCAGTAAGGACTTCATATGGAGCCAGCCCTGTGGTCTGGTGCGGTCTCCCTCTCATGTACATGAGTGCCAGAGGTAGAACTTTCATCCATGACAGACCTGTCTCTGCCATCAGCTTGGTGAGCTTTACTTTCAGAGTTTGATTAGCTCTCTCCACTATTCCAGCACTTGCTGGATGATAGCTACAATGCGTTCTAAGGTTAATCTGTAGGCTATTGCAGATTTCCTGAATGACACTATTTACAAAATGGCTCCCTCGATCTGAAGAGATTTTGGTTGGCAGGCCCCATCTTGGAATGATCTCTCTCAGGAGACTTTTTGCCACTGACAACGCTGAGGCATGCCTGCAAGGAAATACCTCAGTCCATTTGGAGAAAACATCAGTTAACACTAGGCAATATTTGTACCCCTGGCATGGAGAGAGTTCAATAAAATCCATCATAACATGTTCCCATGGCCCACTTGGCCGAGGATGTGCTGACAGTTCCATTTTTATCCCTTTTCCAACATTGTTTTGCATGCATATGATGCATTTGGCACAGTTTTGTTCTGCAAAAACCGTGAACCCTGGTGCATACCAATACCTGTTAACATCCTCCGCCACCCCTGTTTTTGAAACATGATCTGGCCCGTGGGCTAGTTTGAAAGCATAATGAAAACATGAACGAGGTAGTACAGGTTTGTCATTAGGCCCTAGATACAGGTTAGTTTGGTTGTGGAATGTGCACTTATTCCTCCATTTCTTCTTCTCCGCAGGTGGAGCAGATTCTTGTAGGTCAGAAATGTCTGCCAGGGACAGTGGAGGAGTCTTGTCAGGGTCTGTGGATGGTACAGAGAGCATAGAAAGCACAGGGGAGGAAGCAGAGACAGCCGCAGCTTTTGCAGCGAGGTCAGCAGTCGAGTTACCCACAGAGACAGGATCAGAGCTTTTAACATGAGCTTGGCATTTACACACTGCTAGGCTAGATGGTAAAAGCATAGCTTCTAGAAGGTTGTTGATCAACACATGGTGTGCAATAGGTTTACCAGTTGACGTGAGGAACCCACGGTTTCGCCAAAGGGAGCCGAAGTCATGCACAACTCCAAAAGCATAACTACTGTCTGTGTAAATGGTTGCAGACTTTCCACTTGCTATTATACAAGCTCTGGTCAGAGCGAACAATTCAGCTGCTTGCGCTGAAAGGTGTTGTGGGAGTTTTGCTGATTCTAAAACTCCATCTAATGTTGTGACTGCATATGCGACAAGTGGTTGACCTGTTGTCGACCGCTGGGCTGATCCGTCCACAAAAAGCTCAAAATCAGGGTTAGAGAGAGGAACATCAGTGAGGTCTGAGCGTGGCTTATTGACCTCCTCTACTATAGCCACACAGTCATGCGGTTCCCCGTCTTCTGGAGTCGGAAGCAGAGTTGCTGGGTTAAGTATAGTGCATCTTTGAAGTGTAAGATTAGACATAGTCAACAGTACATTCTGGTAATGCAACAATCTTGCTGGGTGCAGGTGCGATGTCTTTGCCTGTAAAAGAAGAGCAGACACAGCATGCGGTACATGGACTACCAGCGGCCGCAGTGCTACTAGGTCTACAGAACTCAATACAGCCTCAGTAGTAGCTGCCACTGATCTCAAGCAGGACACGAGTCCTCTAACAACAGAGTCAAGTCTTTTGGAGTAATAGGCTACCGGTCTGTACCTATCTCCATGCTTCTGTGCTAATACTGCTGCCATGTAACCTTCCCTCTCGTTCGTGAACAGGTGGAAGGTCTTGTCATAGTCAGGAATACCTAGACAGGGTGCTGTGGACAGTCTTTGTTTAAGTGTCGTTAAAGCCAGTCTGGCTTCGTCAGTCCATGTGATTTTGTCTGAGGGAGCTAATTTCTGTCCATGAGCTAAGTCAGATAGCGGCTGTGTTATCTCTGCAAAGTCAGGAATCCAAGCTCGGCAGTAACCTACAGTCCCAAGCAGTGACATCATCTGTTTTTTGGTTGTGGGCAGGGGAAGTGTAAGAATTACTTTAACACGGTCAGTCCCCAGTGTCTTTCCATCTTTTGTTATTAAGTGACCAAGGTATCTGACCTGCTCACATACTAACTGGATTTTGCTTCTAGACACCTTGTGGCCATTTTCTGCAAGGAAAAACAACAGCGCTCTTGTATCCTCAATACATGACTCCTTGTTTCTACTGGCAAGAAGAAGGTCATCCATGTATTGAATGAGAGTGCTGCCTTTTGGCGGGATGAATCCTTCTAGGTTCCGTGCCAACTCGACATTAAAGATGGTTGGAGAGTCCACATATCCCTGAGGCATTACACACCAGGTATAACTCCGTCCTTGAAAGGTGAACGCGAACCACTCTCTGGAGTCAGGGTGAACAGGGATAGAGAAAAACGCATTACTCAAATCAATAACACTAAAATGTGTAGCTGTGGCAGGTATGGATGACAGAATGGTAACAGGGTTCGGAACAAGGGCTGTTCTAGCATGGACAGCCTCATTAACAATTCTCAAATCTTGAACAAATCTCCATTCACCTGAAGCCTTCCTCACAGGCAGAATAGGGGTGTTGCAAGGTGAGCTGTCAATCTCAACAATAGCACCTCTTTCTAATAAAGAGGCGTGAACCTTAGCAATCCCCTCCTCTGCCTCTGTACTCAGAGGATACTGGGCACGTCTTGGACGGAATGTTCCCTTTGGGCTGACGACTACTGGGTTGACATTCTTAATCCTGCCTATATCAAACTTATCTCTGGCCCACAATGAGTCGGGCACCCCCTGCAACACAGATGGACTTTCTATGTTGTCAGAAGGAATTTGGACAAACGTGGGGTTGAGGCGTTGACCTTCCATTCCACGTACCACAGGTGTCAGCCATCTAAAAGGGAAGCAGCTTACCCCTGTTGTTGGAGAGTATCTTACTTGGTGTGGATCTCCAACCCAGTCAGTAGCTTCCATTGCCGTCTGCAGCCACATGCCTGTCTCCTCCTTGGTAACAAACTCAGAGAGACCCAGTGAAATGTGTGGGACACCTTGTTTTTCATCATACAGCTGTTTCTGTGTCTCTGTCAGACACACAGAGAGAGCTGCATGGTCAGGATCTACATACAGCATAGCACATTCAAGAACCTCACTACTTTGTGGTTGTAACCAGACTTTCTCAAAATCATGATCTTGTTGTAGTGGGGATACATTTGCAGTGCAGTGTAATGAAGTCTGTGGTGTGAGGGGGGTGTCATATGAATAACAGGAGTTAATTTTTGAGAACAGCTTAGAACGTTGGAGTGACATCTGATCATTATTTTCAATGTTCCAGGAATATGTCCAACTTGTCATATGTTCTATAAACATGAGGTCGCGCAGTGGTGTTACCTGTTTAGGCCGGATAATGGTGACCCCATTTGAGTCACAGCACATCTGAAAACCTAGTT
The DNA here is from genome assembly GCF_949987555.1 of Borostomias antarcticus. Classification (NCBI taxonomy): domain Eukaryota; kingdom Metazoa; phylum Chordata; class Actinopteri; order Stomiiformes; family Stomiidae; genus Borostomias; species Borostomias antarcticus. The sequence continues at coordinate 2,307,155 of NW_028176821.1, forward strand.
TGCACAGCAGATCTCTTCCCATTAGGTTGACGGGACAACAATGAGAATAGATAAATTGGTGTTGGAATTCAGCATCATCCAACACAACAGGAAGTGACGTAGTCATTCTCTCAGATTTTTCAATACCTGCTGCACCAATGGTCTTTGCCACTTCATTTGTTAGTTTAGGAACAACATTAATTTTTGAGGAGCTTAGGACTGATGAGTGTGCGCCGGTGTCAGCTAAAAACATGAGTTGCTCTCCATTAACTTCTAAAGTTACTACTGGAAGCTCGGACGGTGTTGTATGCAGATTAAGGTATTGACAAATATGAACAACCTTCTCTTTATCCTGTACAGCTGTACTATCTGACGGTCCCTCAGCAAAACTCTCTGTCTGTTCCTGGCCTAGTCATGACTGTTGCTGTGGGTTGTTCAGGGAAATTCCAGCAGGTGGCGCCGAACCCCAGGTTGCAGGATTCTTTCTCTCCTTTTTCCTGTTGTAAATGTGACAGTCTTTTATCCAGTGACCAATTTTACCACAATGAAAACACGCGTCAGTTCTGTCTCTGTTTTCGTTTCCCTCCCTCGGTTTCCTCCTGTAATCCATTCTGTTACTATGCCTGCTATTTCTGTTCATGTGACGACCCTGTGGTCGTTGTTCCCTCTCTGATCTCTCGGACTGGTTTTCTATCTGTTCCAGTTGAGCGGCTTGTAACTTCGCTGTACCTAACTTAAGTTCTTTCGCCTCCCTTTGTTCAATGTGAACGCGAAGCCGCTCCGCATACCGGAAATGGTCAACAACTTCCTCGAGCGAAGTTGACTCCCAGGTGTGGCAACACATCCTAACTTGGTCAGACAAAGAGGAGAGAGAGTTATTCATCAACTGTTGTTTTAGAATTTTCTTATAATCGGCATTCTCTTTGTCCATGCCACTGTGTGACGCAAAGACTGATTCCAGTCTTTCCCAAAATTTCTCGAACTGCTCATCGGTTTGTTGTTTACAGTATGTGATACGGTCCCAATCCATTTTCTTTGGGAAACGAGTTTTGATTCTGTTCAACAGCGCAGCATTTTGGTCAGCGAAATCGGCATGAGAAAAAGGCAATGTAATGTCAAACGGATGTTTCACATCCACCCATTTGAGCCCAAGGCATTGTCTCATGATCATGGCGATTTCCTCTGCGTGAGGCTCATACATACGAACTAAACTGTTAAAAAGAGTTTCAAACTCGTCAATGTCTTTGGTTGGATCGGGCAACGTTTTAGCAACATCACGAAGTTCGTCTGAACGCCACGGTCTGTACACCCTGATTTCAGGGGTCCAGGCCTCGTGGCCATCTGCATCATCTATCTGAGACGGTCGGGGATTAGGGTTCGGGCATCGTACCATTGGGGCTAGGAGTTGCGGTTCCTCCAGACTATTACTAGCTATTTGTAGTTGTTCCAAATTTAACTTAGCCTCAACTATGGCTCTAGCCAATTCTTTCTTCCTGTCCTGCTCTTGCTTTGTGTGACATCTAGTCGACAGAGCTATAGAATGGACGGGAGAAGAGGGTGGTCCTGGAGGTACGCTCCGGTCGGGGGAAAGGGGCGCATTTAATTCGTATTGCGGAGGCGCCTGCATGTGAGGTGCAGAGGCAATACTGGGAGGGGATACGGCAGAGAGAGAAGGGACGTGGCTAATAATGGCGGGGGCATTGTTAGGAGGTGGGATCACGGCGCAACGAGTCGAGGGACAGAAGTCTAGGTCAGAGTGATTCACTGGGGGAAGCGGCGGAGACGCCGTTGGCTGTATAGTTTCACTGTATCTTTTCTCTGACTTCAAAAACCCTTCCCGTGCTACTGACTCCCAAATTTTAAACGCTGCCCAATCGATAGCATTTCCACTTTTCTTACCCAACTTTGTCTTCTCAAATGCTTGCAGTTGAACTCTAATGTTGGCCAAAGCTTTAACGCTAAGAGTACCAGATGGAGACGGAAAACTGCTATGTTTAGCCCAGAGCTGAATTTGCCAACAGGCACTGGCAGAATATTTTAGCGCAACAATTTTAGCCGGACCAGACAATTTGAGAATATCAAGTGGCGAGCTAGTAACGGCACCCATTTTGCACCAAAATCGCTTACGGAAAAACAAACCAAAAAAAAACACTCTCCTACACTCCTTCGTAACACGGAGATGAACGTCTCTCAGACTACTCACTATAGCAGTTACGATTTACGGCCCTTAAAACCAGTGTCGGCAAAAAATAAACAGTACTGTTACCTGAAAAAAAATGTATATATACAGCGCTTAAACAAACACATACAAGACAGAGCTGAAGTTCAAACAGTAAACACAGCAGACAATCCCGTGCACATACAAGAAAGAAGACAGCAAACTCGCACGAGGACGCAAAAAACAAAGGCCGACCAAAAGACGACCAAAAATGACGTACATACGACTTAACGCAGAACAAAGAACGACCAACAGACAACCAACCGACGACTTAACACACGAAAAACTCAAACTCGAACCGCACCTTACTTGGTCCAGGCTAGACCTTCCGTCTAGATCCTACCGAAGTGTACAGTCCCCTGGTCAAATCTCTACCAGAAAATGCGGATTGCAAAACTCTCAATCACGCCTGTAGCTATATCTCCGTTGAGCAAAAACTCTCTCAACGTGCTCGCGGTTTAAACTCCCGCGACCGGCCAAAAGGAAAGCCTGTTCTGTGCCAAACTCTCACTTGAACAGCTGATACCCTCGTAACGAAACAAGGACGAAGTCAAAAGACAATACGATATAAAATCTATTGCTGTTCACATCTCCTTGGATAGTTACTTACTTATAGTACTAAAATACCCACGCTGGGGTTTCTGTTTTCAATAATCTAGACCAACAAGCTGAACCGAAACCAAGGCAAATAACAAGCATAAAAGGATTTTTCAACGTACCGTGAGTTTAGCCGAGTGAAACCAACGACGGGGCCTCTCCAAAAGCAATGCGCATAGACGCAACGAGAGAAGCTTCCCAAAGCGGCTACCGCTTCCGCACGTCTGCGTCCCTCGGTTCCACTCCAGGCGAATCTCACCGCAGTCGAATCCCGTCCCGAGTCGCCAATTGTAGTTGCTTGAAAAATGAGAGTACTTGCCAAAGCTTGGGTTCGCTCAAAATATGTTCAGTCAGGTTTATTAAGAAACAATACGGTTGCAAACGGACTTCAAATAGTAAAAACACAGCGTGATTCTATCAGAGAAGAAGTGAAAGTCAGATCGCCAGACTGCCCCTTATATTGCTTCAAAACCAACGAGGTAGTAGGTGTCATTTGATTGGCTGAGTCGGATATCACCCAGTGGGCGGGGGATGAAAACTTACTTTGAATATACTTTGAATATAGACAAAGGTCTGAGTCAGGGCAGGAAGGACAAGGTGTGGCCTGTCTGACTTGGACAAAAGAGCGAAACAGAGGAGTCTGTTTACAATTACAAAAAGGGAGGGTTGGGTGTTTAGAATCATAAAGGGAGATTGAAACCTAGGGGTTTTCAGGGGACTTGATGAATAGAAAGGATATGCATCTGAATAGTCTTGAGACTGTGTGTTAAATTCCATGACAATGCCACTCATGTTTTCAGAGTACAGTGACTGAACACATCAACTTTATTCTCACACCTGGGGCCTCATTTATCAAAGAGCGTGTAAATTCAGGTGTAAAAGAGGGCGTACGACGAAAACGCGGAAAATGCGAAATGTAGCGTACGACGAGAATATTTACACGCTTTTCGGATCTATCAAAAAAGTCGTACGCCATTTCCTGCACGAGAAATCCGAGACTGGCGGGGAAGAGAGCGTACGCGCATGCGCCCCGTGTTCCGCCCTCTCCACGCCCAAATCCAACCATATATGGTCAAAACTATGACAGCGCACAACGTGGATACCCTGGAAGGAACCGACATAATATAGCGTGGAGCATTAGGACAGACAAAGACGTTTATGGAAAAACGCGGAAAGAAGATAAACTTTTCGGAGACGGAGGTGCATGTGCTTGTTGGTGAGGTCCACGCGAGGAAAGAAAATCATCTTCGGAAGGTAAGCTATTTGTACGAGCCTACATTTGTCTGATTGCTCCTACAGTTTAGGTAGCCTACTGTACGTTTCGTGCATCCTGTATGTGGCGTAGGCTACACGGACATGCTGTATTATGTGGCTGTGAGGAAAGCAAACATTCCACACATTCTGTGGTAGGCTATGATTGATTTAGGACCAAAAACAGGGAATGATAACACAGATGACCACTTCATAATGTTAGACCACATGAAACATTTTCCCCTCTGGGAAATTTAGACTCTCATCTAAATCACCCGGTAAATCACACTTAAGCATTTATTTGGCTGCCAACAGAAAAACATATCAATTGAATATGGCTACACAATAAAATGTTTAATGCATAATCAAGTTAACAGACAAACTCAAAGAAAATGACTGAAATTGTTTCTCCAGACTCTGACGTGGGGTGGGACTCAGAGGAGGGGGAGTCTGCAGTGGTCCTTGACCTGACGGTCGTGCCCCCGCCGGTTGCAGCCTCTACATCCAGCGCCACGACCTCCAGTGCCTCCACCTCCAGCGCACCGGCCTCCACCTCCAGTGCCATCTCCAGCGCCTCCGTCTCCACCGCCCACGCCTCCACCTCCGGCTGCCAGCGTCCCTGCCTCAAGGGTCCCTGAGGGCTGGGCTTCCTATCAGACGCTGTGCTGGAGGCTCATGACCCTAGAGGCCCAGAGGGAAATGGCAGAAGGGATTGGGGCAGTTGTGGGGCAGTTGTGCAGCAGTTGGTGGAGGTCACCACACTACACCACCAGAGCCAACAGGACATCCTCACTGCACTTCATTCCCTCACACATGCTGTCACGGACCTCACACTGTCACTCACTACCACACTCAAGGACCTCACACAGTCACTCACTACCACACTCACGGACCTCACACATTCACTCACAAACGCACTCACACACCTCACACAGTCACCCACCAACAGACAATAAAATGGTAGAAATGTGAACCTTACTTGTTTGTGTCTTCATAGCTGGCGCATGACCTCAGTGTGGGCCCTTTGGCCCCGCTGGTAAACCTCATGACGGGGAGGGGGCTGAGGGCTTGGGTCCTCATTTTGTGGTGGGGTCTTGACTGGTTCTCATTCTTATCAGCTTTGAATATACATCTTGGCAAACATAACAGAATGATGTACAAGGAGGGGACAGATACCTAGTGAAAGTACTATTGGTTGCTAGTAAAAAGACAATAATGAGGGCTTGGTATAAGGTGGAACCCCCAACCAAGGAGCAGTGGTGGGTGTTGTGGAGGAGATTTATTTATGCATTGAGGATGCAGGAAAGAAAGTTTGAAGGGAGATGGGAAAATGGATGGATTATAGAAGGAAGTGTGATGATACCACTAATATTAAAATTGTCATATTTGAGTAAGAAAAAAAAGCTGCAAGTACCCATAAGCTGTTATTGTAAGTTTTTATGTTTTATTGTATTGTCGTTGTATGGATGGAAAATGCTAATAAAGATTAAAGTAAATAAGACAAAGAATATGTATCTTGGCTATGCACACACCAACAAGCCAGCCGTCACGCGCAGCGCCTGCCTCCAGTCTAGTCCCTACCCTGCTGTGCGCCAGGATGAATGAGTCATGCGTGGAGCCAGGCCACCGTGCCACTACACTTGTGATGAGCATGTCGGCGTCACATATGATTTGGGTATTTATAGTGTGCACATTTTAGCGATTCACATAGACGTATTCATTCACTGATGGTGCCCTTATGTGGGTGCAGTCGCCATCGCCGTCACCTCTTTGGAGTTCTATCTCGGCCAGTAGGCCGAGTAGCGCCGGATTCATTTAGGCTCGCATTACGCACAGGAGGACTGTCATTTATATGCTTACCAAACAGCAAACAGGTCCACATGATCACATATTACTGACAATCTAATTGGTCAATTATTGCCGTTTGATGGCATTAGGTGTGTGACATATAGCGCGGAAAGGTTTGGGACAGCGCATAGGTTCAGTTTGGGGAACAAATCCATATCGGACCATGAATGAGCCGGTTAGAGGACACGTCTAATCTTGCATTGCGATATATGTTGGTGCTGAATTGGGCTATTAGCCTACATGATTGTGCGTTCATGAACTGTCGCTCTTATTCTCTCCGTCAAACATAGTAATTCACCGACGCACCACCTGCGTCGCCAGTTCCCCCTGTGTTCAAAAAGGGCGTAGAACACCGTGTAAATCGGTAGGACAAGTTGAGAGGTGTCCTACAAAAGCGTGTAGAAAGGCGACTAAATTTTCGCCCTTTCGGCTTGATAAATCGCAATGTGGGGGGGGGAAATGGCGTACGCCTGAAATCGCGGAAAAGACCGTGTAAAAGAAGGCGTACCTCAATGATAAATGAGGCCCCTGTGTGTGTGTGTGTGTATGTATGTGTGTGTGTGTGTGTGCGGTGCGTGTGTGTGTGCGTGTGTGTGTCTGTGATATGATGAGGTATGATAGGTATGCTAATATTTTTAACAGATTATCACAACCTATGTAATGGCTTAGAAATGACACCGTTATGATGACATTGTATTGCATGTAGACAACCACACACACACACACAGGTGTGAGAATAAAGCCTCAAATGAGATACTGGACTTTTGTGAGATACTGTACCTTCTGGATTTGGCAATATGGCCTATATGACTTTGAATATATAAATAGCACACAATCACACACCACAAAAACACATTGGCCAAAAAGTACACACATTTTTAGAATGTATTGATAAAAACGCAACGCACAGCACTGTCACACAAGGGGAGCAAAAATAACTAACACACAGGAGCTAGGCTACATCTCTAGGCTACACACACACCAAACACGGCAAACGGCCCAACAAATTGTAACTGGAGTTAGGCGGCCAGAGCCTAATTGCTTTCCTCTGCCAGTTCCCTCAACATTTTGGCAGTCTCCTCGTCGCGTCTTCTACGCAGGAGACGACGAACCCTCTCCCGGATGTAGGATTGAGGACTGCCTTTAATTCCGTCGGGCATCCAATTAGGGGGCCAAAGACCATGCTGGACGCCGAGTTGGACGATAGTGTTGGCTTTCTCGTCGAGGCGAGTGTGGTCTGCAGGGACAGGAGGGTAGTACTAATTGAGCAGATTTCAAAGACTGAATGCATTTTCTGCAGCTGACAGGAATGGGCAAAAGCAAGCGACAAAAACATTTGAGATAGGCCTACTAACCTTTGATCTTGAGTTGGTCAACCATGCAGTGGACAAATCCTGCCTGTAGCACGGTGAGTTTTTCTCTCGGATCTAAAGCTGCCGGCAAGAAGGGCCGTATCTGTGCCGCGAGTTGAGTTTACAGGTCCTCGAGCGATGAAGCAACCAGCCTTGGTTTTTTGGCCGTGCGTGACGGCCTACCCAGCAGCACCAGATGATCAGCAGAAGAGGCAGCTCGCTGACCGGGGATGGTTTCCGATGAGGGGCAGGGTTCTTGGCTTTGCGCTCGGGCAGTGAGCGCGGCTTGCAGGCCAGCGTGTTCCTGCCTCAGCTGGTGAACATCAGTTCTCAACTGCGCAAGGTCCTTTGCCTGCTGATCCAGCGTCACTTTAAAGTCCTTCATTCTCTGTACCACGAATTGCCGTAACACGCTCACTTGGTCCTGCGCGCTCAACGCAGGATGTGGCCCAGGAACTTCTGTGGGGGGGGGGGGGTACAGTGATGGACAGTTTAGTCCATTGCAACAGAATCAATGTCTTGTCTGTCACACTGTCATAATGTCATTGTCTTTTTATTTGCTGCACACGCTCCTCCAAACGCACCCACCCATCATCTCCTCCTCAGATTCGCTGCCGGATCGATTAGCTGTCCCTGGTCCTTCCATGGCCTGTGAGGAAGATGTTCAAAGGTGTTTTTCACCTTCAGTCATAAAATAGCTCATGAGAAGATACGCTGTTTGTCTATTATTATTATTATTATTATTTGTGTATGTCAAATAAACCAAACCAAACAAACTGAAAAGGTTATTCATAAGGCACATCAAAACAACTTATATATTGACTATATATCCTACTGTTTATAAATAGGCTATTGTGTTTTTCATCCAATTTCCTCAAGAACGTGGTCAGGCCTCTGAACATAATTACATTAAATGATGAGCATGCGCAAATGTTGACGTAATCTTTTTCAGGCTGTCGCCATTTTTCCGACCTTCTACATTTGACCACACGACAAAAACCAATGAATGATCAAATGTGACCAAATGTTTCTCACTATTCTGTAGCTCGCTTTACTGTAGTGCTTATGTTAAGTGTTGTTAAATGTTTAGATAAATAAATATGTTATTCTATATTTTACCACAATGGTACCATTTTATATGGCCTTCGGCGCCCCATCTAGGCTTCTTATTTCATTCATCTAGGTCATTTCATTCTTAAAAGCCTATAGCATCAGTCTTTTATTAGCAAGCACTAAGTTAGTTTAAACCAAGTAAACCAAACAATTCATATACTATAGTGCAATACATTTAACTTCGAAGCGATACCTACCTTTATCTTTAGTCCCTTCTCAGTGCTCGTCTTTCTTCGAAGTGCAACTTTCGCGCGCGGGAAGACACGTGACCCACAGCCGTCTGACTTTTGGTTATAACTGAGGTTTATAACCAGCAGTCAGACTGCAGATGGCCACGGGAGGCCACCGTAGGCGATTTATTACTCGTCCGAATATTGGAACTGAATGCTACTAAAAAGGTAAGAATGAATGATGTATTTTCGTGTCCTATAAATTAAATTGCTGATTCCGCCGGCCGCGGAATTTATCTCTATCTTGGATAAATTAGGAGACAGAAACTTTGCGAAAACACATTAGCAGGGGGCAGTTACAGTGAATAGGCCAATTTCGTTGCAACAAAAGAACGATATCGCTCAGTCGAAACTGCCCTTCTAGGCCCGTTCACAGCTTTGGATCCGGGCGTGGCACAATAAGTACCCGAGGGCACTTGGACAACTTATGCTGTAATTCCTATATTTTTTATTCTCATAAGAGACCACACAATGAAATTACGTTACTTGGCTTATAATTGTCCTAATTCAGTCGACACTTCATCCGTATTTTGTATGTCGCTCTTTCTTCCCTTTACTGTATTTTGTAACTGCCTTGTAATGTATTTTGTATGTCGTAATTGCCTTGTATTTTGTATGTATTGTATTTTGTATGTCGCTCTTTCTTCCCTTTTTATGTGTTATTTTTATTGTAAAGCGCTTTGTGCATTCGTGCTGTGAAAGGCGCTATATAAATAAAACTTACTTACTTACTTACTACTTACTTACATCCTAGGTCTACTAAAACAACAATACAAGAAACATACAGTATTGTTTGTTTAGTATAGCCTACAGTAGGCTATCAGTCCAATATTTGCGTCTTCGATCTGCGCCACGCCCCCCGCGGCCATGTACGCCCACTCAACACACAGTTTAAAAGAGCGAGTGTCTGGGAGATCATACAGCAGACGGCGTAAACTGGGCTACTGTACCTGCAGAAACCAACACCAGACTAGACCTAGCTGCTACAGAGATGTAAGTTTGCATTTTCTCCTCACGAATTAAAACTGTTTTCACATCAAGACTGACGTCCTACTATGTCTGTAGGTAGTGTTTTAATGCTGAGAAAATGATTGGGTATTTCTCATAGCACGCTGTAACGCGCTCTGCCCGTTCCCGTTCATGGAGCACGTTCCCGTTTGGGCTCATGAATATGTATACCTGTTAGTCCGGTGTCCGCCTCCTACCAATGGGAAGTAGGTATAGCTAGCCGGGAAATTGAAAGATGGAGTGAGTCGTATGGTAGCGAAAAGGGTGTGCACAGAGCCTTACCTTCGTCTGACGAACGAGAGTCCTAACCCGGAACCCCAGTCGATTGCGCGGTGGATTGTAGCCTCGTGAACGGGAGGAAGCCTACGGAAGGTTTATGTTCCACATACCTCATTGGAATACTATCTTGGAGGATCATTGTTTATTCCTTCGGTGGATTTCGAGGGGGGAGACACTGGCCGTTGCCGGCTCCTCCGGTCTTCCGCATTCGAGGGAAAAAGGGGGGGGGTGACGTCAATCCGCAGCCTAACTTTAAAGTGAGTTTGATCCGTTTATTTCTTTGTGCGGTGACTCTGATTGTAGGATTTACCGTTTTGGGCCGGGATTGATCTCTGCCGCATTTGTGGAATACTCAGGGTGTTTGTGCGTGGGGGAACGGATGGACCCACGAGTAGCGCTGTGCTTGTATTTTTGAACTGTGACTATTCTACTGTTGTTTACCACGCCAGAGTGGACTGGATAAAGGACTTCCGTGTGGTGCGATATTCAAGGACTTGGGGGTGGGGCCACCTGCTGGTGGAATCTTGGGACATTGTTTGCACTGTTGGAATCTTGGGACATTGTTTGCACTGTTGGAATCTTGGGACATTGTTTGCACTGTTGGACTTCTGGGACATTGCCCCTGCTGGTGGGAGTTGGATTGTGTTTCAGTTGTTGCCGGGTGTGGGTCAGAATATATGTATGAAACGTGTGCCATGGTGTTTATGTGTTATTCTTTATAAGCTTGCTGAGGGTTCATGTGAAGTACATACATGCATCCTGTGTAATAGCCTGGGACTCAGACAAACTATAAATATTGCCAGGGTTCCCCTGCCCTGGCTGGCGCCCAACCAATCACGTTTGAGGAACAGACCGTTACAACGCGTATTCTGAAAAATTATATCTCGGTCTACATGGAAAAGTCAGTAGAATGCCTTAAATTCCATATACTTGGAGTTAAACTTTATTGATTGTGGGGATCATAGTTAATTTTCATTCCCAATCTGAATTATGTAGGCTATATATTTTTTGTAAAGAGTTGGTAGCCACTCCGCGGATTCTGGTTCCAGCTCCAGAAGTGTAAATCAACTATAGACCTAGCTGCTACAGAGATGTAAGTTTGCATTTTCTCCTCACAAATTAAAACTGTTTTCACAGGCGTTACGTGTCACAGTCATAGCTAAATATAACAGTGAAAACTGATTTATTTCATCAGCTGTGTCTTTTTACAGGGCTAGTCAGAACGCCATATGTTGCCTTCGGTGCCACAAGGCGTATGCCGTCTTGAAAGTTCACCTCGACGCAGACTGTATGACGGAAAGCACGGAGGACGAGCGGAGGGCAGAGCTAGAACGAGCAAAGCAGTCACATGAAACATGGTTAAACGCGGACCAAGATATGGACTACCAGCAGCAGCTCGCGCCGCTTGTAAAGAACAGAGCTGCCGGTGTCGCTTTGTGCTCCTTGCTCAAGAGCAAGGGGTTTTTAATAAAAAATGGTCCAAAGCAAGAGAGGTAGGCTAAGATCTGGTCTGGTCCCTCAAGGTCTGGTCCCTCATAATTATTTTGTGTGTAGCATATAACTTGGTTCATCTATTCAATTGCTAATTGCGCTTGTATTCCACAGCGATGCCAGTGGGTGGGCAGCGAGAATGCTGTTGTTGAAAGCCAATACAGTGGACACATGCAACGCGCTGAGCCGTGGACAACTAGTAGACAGGAGAAGACAGACCGACCTGCGCTATTATTGTGAGGCAATTATGATGGTGGAGCTCGCTCAGAAAGAACATTGTGTGCTGCAATTTACTGTAAGTAAATTCTTATTCTCTTATAATCTCCTGTTATGCTAATTCTTGCTTAAATCCCCCCCTCCACACACACACACACACACAATATGATCACACTGTATGATTATACTGTACTTTCTTTCTTTATATGCTGTATTTACAGTTTCCCAACTTGTTCCAGGTGCAACAGTGGAACGACAGGAAAACAGTCAGTGACGGTGTACTGATTCAACCATGGGGTTTCACGCTGAATGCAGAGCAGGAAGGAGTAAGTGAACACAACACTAGCTGTAGTCGTCTGTATGTTCCAGACAGAGCTGAATTGATACACCTTGCTAATCTCTCCTGTCGATCATTTATACACACAGTTTATGGACAGCTACTTCAAGCACGTGAGACCAACCTCCTTGCAGAGCACTAATGCAGACGACAAAGGGCGTTTCTTTCTCGGGACTGGAGGCTGTCCTGTCCTAAATGCTAACGGAGACATGCAGCGTTTTTTTAAACGGTAGGCTACACTGACTATTCTCTATGACATGTAGAGTCATGATTGTTTGTCAGGTGAAAATTCACCTAATAATTATCACATTTATATAAGAAATAGACTATTTATTTAAAGGCTCAATTTCTGATCTCATCATGTTCATAAAATGAATTTACAATTCTGTAAGATTTGATATCCTACTCTGCACTATGGATTATTAGGGATTTGATATCCTGTTCCTGTGTGTGTCTGCCTGTCTGCATAATATACTTGTCTCTTTCATGTCTCTCTCTCTCTCTCTCTCACAGATGCACAGTTCACGGAAATTCGAAAACGACCGGTCAGTGCATTCACCCCCTATCCTAACCCTAACCCTACCAAAACCTTATTCCGTTTCGTTAAATCTAGCAGTAGTAGGTAATTGTAGTTTTACTTTTAGCTTTCTTTATTAAATTTTAATTGGATCTCGGTCTTAATATTAGTTTATTTACAACTGAACTAACTGCCAGTTCGACTTCCCGGACCATCCAATGGACGTGGAGATGCCACTGAAGATCCAACCTCTCGTCACACGTGGTGAACCGGGGGCCAGTCATGAGGACCAGAAGACCAGACCAGACCTCTCGTCACACATGGGGACCCAGGAGCAACTCATGAAGACCAGCAGACCAGACCCAGAGATGAGCCCAGACGACCGGCGGACCAGACCCAACCTGCCATCACACATGGAGACCCAGGAGCGACCCATGAAGACCAGCGGATTAGGTTTGTTTCTTTAATATTAGGTATTCAATATTGTTATTGTTTTAGGATTTACTTGTTAATACCCCTTAAAACGTTAGTTTAATCATATGAGTTAATCCCCTTTCAGGTTTCACATCAAAATAGATTAAAACATAACTCTCAATACACCTTTTTAGCCTAATACTGTCTGATTGACCCTGAGGAACACACACTGGGATTTGATCACTCCTGGTGGGCCTGCCCAGGCCGAGGGTGTATAGTTGTTTGGCCGAAACACCCGTTGACGTCTGGGTAACTACTGATGATGTTGTTCCAATATTTAGCTGTTTTAATAACCTTTAGACCTCATTGCCCACAAAATCTATAGCAGGCCATTAATATATTAGTTAGCATAGTCTTAATGTAAGGCTTAGAGGCCAAGTATTTTATATTAATATTTCACCTCAACTTAAACCTTTATTAAAAGAGGCTTCCTGTCTCTGGGTGCCTTGGTGGGGTATTGGGCGTTTGCCTTGGGCATCCTGGGGACTGGGGAGGCAACGCCTTGTCGGGGCTGGCCTTGGTCCCCTCTAATACCTCTGGTAGTGGCTGGGAAGGCAACGCTCAGTCGGGGCTGGTCCTTGACATTACTTGAGGGGAGGCTCTTGGTTCGCGCTGGTGCCCGCCATGGTTCTGGATCCTGGGAGCCTTGGACGTAGTTTTGAACCTAATGTTACAGATTAATGTACCTAACCCTTACTCTAACCCTAAAACACGGATTACTATACCTAAACCTAACCTAGACCCTTGCTCTAACCCTAAAACATAGACTACTATACGTAGCCTAAGTCCTAATCTCTACTGTTACCTTAATATTTTATCCTGAAATTACAGTTAATTACTAACCATAACCTGTTCTCTAAGCTTGTCCTACAGGCTTTATTCCTCTCCTCCCTTCTCTTTCACCCCTATGGGAGTTAGTGCGGACCCGACCGCCCTTGATTTCGAGAGAGCGTGACTTATGTTGCATCACACGTCAGCTACGATTCCTTCATTGGTTTCGTGGTGCACCCTGGTGTTCAAGCTATACAACCGTGGCCACCGTTAGGCTGCTACGGGGCTTGCGCTTCATTAACTACTCCCAAACCTAACCCGCCAGATCCTTGGTCTTGTGGAATTGTCCGGTGGTCCATTGCATCTCCCCCACTCCCTTGAGTGCAGTTTCGTTCCGACCCACTCAGCCTCGATGGGTTTCGGGGGATGTGTTGGGTTGGAATACTTTTATTTTCCCACATTGGACGTCTTCCTCGTTTCTATCGGAAACTGAGCTCTCTTGTGACCCTCTTCTTGGGGGTCTTTCAGGCTTTATCCTCACATTTAACTTTGATGGATTTCGGGGGATATATGTGTGGAATTAGTCTCTTTCTTTTTCACCTACTCTGGTCTTTTCTTTACCCTCTGAGGAAGGGTGATTTGCCATTTTATTTAGACATTTCAAAACCTTATTTAGATTTGATTTATTGTACCTAAACCTAACCCAACCCTTGCTCTGACCCTAAGTTACAGTTTTATAGTTTGGATGACAAGCCATGACCTCTCCTCTCCTAATCCCCTTTTTTTCCCGCATTAGATGTCTTTCTTGTTTCCCACATTGGATGTCTTCCTCGTTTCGTTCCCAAATGGCGTCGATGGATTTCGGGGGACATTGTGGGAGGGAAATTGAGCTCTTTGTGACCCTTTTCTTGGGGTCTTTCAGGCTTTTTCCTCACATTTAGCTTCGATGGATTTCGGGGGATATATGTGTGGAATTAGTCTCTTGTTATTCACCATCTCTGGTCTTTTTTTAACGCTCTGGGGGTTTGGCTTGTTCTATATTCAGACACTTCAAAATTAGTGCCACAGTTTGGAGAATGGAGCTGTTAGTATAAAAGGAACCTCTCACACCTCAAGATGTCCAGAAGACCGGAGGAGCCATGGTGGATGCATGCACAAGAAGACCCAGCCACCTTCACTTGGAAGCTTTCGCTAAAAACCTTATTCCGTTTCGTTAAATCTAGCAGTAGTCGGTAATTGTAGTTTTACTTTTAGCTTTCTTTATTAAATTTTAATTGGATCTCGGTCTTAATATTAGTTCAATCACATCAGTTTTATAGTTTGGATGACAAGCCATGACCTCTCCTCTCCTAATTCCCTTTTTTTCCCCGCATTGGATGTCTTTCTTGTTTCCCACATTGGATGTCTTCCTCGTTTCGTTCCCAAATGGCTTCGATGGATTTCGGGGGACATTGTGGGAGTGAAATTGAGCTCCTTGTGACCCTTTTCTTGGGGTCTTTCAGGCTTTTTTCCTCACATTTAGCTTCGATGGATTTCGGGGGATATATGTGTGGAATTAGTCTCTTGTTATTCACCATCTCTGGTCTTTTCTTAACGCTCTGGGGGTTTGGCTTGTTCTATATTCAGACACTTCAAAACTAGTGCCACAGTTTGGAGAATGGAGCTGTTAGTATAAAAGGAACCTCTCACACCTCAAGATGTCCAGAAGACCGGAGGAGCCATGGTGGATGCATGCACAAGAAGACCCAGCTGCCTTCACTTGGAAGCTTTCGCTAAAAACCTTATTCCGTTTCGTTAAATCTAGCAGTAGTCGGTAATTGTAGTTTTACTTTTAGCTTTCTTTATTAAATTTTAATTGGATCTCGGTCTTAATATTAGTTCATTCACATCAGTTTTATAGTTTGGATGACAAGCCATGACCTCTCCTCTCCTAATTCCCTTTTTTTCCCCGCATTGGATGTCTTTCTTGTTTCCCACATTGGATGACTTCCTCGTTTCGTTCCCAAATGGCTTCGATGGATTTCGGGGGACATTGTGGGAGTGAAATTGAGCTCCTTGTGACCCTTTTCTTGGGGTCTTTCAGGCTTTTTTCCTCACATTTAGCTTCGATTGATTTCGGGGGATATATGTGTGGAATTAGTCTCTTGTTATTCACCATCTCTGGTCTTTTCTTAACGCTCTGGGGGTTTGGCTTGTTCTATATTCAGACACTTCAAAACTAGTGCCACAGTTTGGAGAATGGAGCTGTTAGTATAAAAGGAACCTCTCACACCTCAAGATGTCCAGAAGACCGGAGGAGCCATGGTGGATGCATGCACAAGAAGACCCAGCCACCTTCACTTGGAAGCTTTCGCTAAAAACCTTATTCTGTTTCGTTAAATCTAGCAGTAGTCGGTAATTGTAGTTTTACTTTTAGCTTTCTTTATTAAATTTTAATTGGATCTCGGTCTTAATATTAGTTTATTTACAACTGAAATAACTGCCAGTTCGACTTCCCGGACCATCCAATGGACGTGGAGATGCCACTGAAGATCCAACCTCTCGTCACACGTGGTGAACCGGGGGCCAGTCATGAGGACCAGAAGACCAGACCAGACCTCTCGTCACACATGGGGACCCAGGAGCAACTCATGAAGACCAGCAGACCAGACCCAGAGATGAGCCCAGACGACCGGCGGACCAGACCCAACCTGCCATCACACATGGAGACCCAGGAGCGACCCATGAAGACCAGCGGATTAGGTTTGTTTCTTTAATATTAGGTATTCAATATTGTTATTGTTTTAGGATTTACTTGTTAATACCCCTTAAAACGTTAGTTTAATCATATGAGTTAATCCCCTTTCAGGTTTCACATCAAAATAGATTAAAACATAACTCTCAATACACCTTTTTAGCCTAATACTGTCTGATTGACCCTGAGGAACACACACTGGGATTTGATCACTCCTGGTGGGCCTGCCCAGGCCGAGGGTGTATAGTTGTTTGGCCGAAACACCCGTTGACGTCTGGGTAACTACTGATGATGTTGTTCCAATATTTAGCTGTTTTAATAACCTTTAGACCTCATTGCCCACAAAATCTATAGCAGGCCATTAATATATTAGTTAGCATAGTCTTAATGTAAGGCTTAGAGGCCAAGTCTTTTATATTAATATTTCACCTCAACTTAAACCTTTATTAAAAGAGGCTTCCTGTCTCTGGGTGCCTTGTTGGGGTATTGGGCGTTTGCCTTGGGCATCCTGGGGACTGGGGAGGCAACGCCTTGTCGGGGCTGGCCTTGGTACCCTCTAATACCTCTGGTAGTGGCTGGGAAGGCAACGCTCAGTCGGGGCTGGTCCTTGACATTACTTGAGGGGAGGCTCTTGGTTCGCGCTGGTGCCCGCCGTGGTTCTGGATCCTGGGAGCCTTGGACGTAGTTTTGAACCTAATGTTACAGATTAATGTACCTAACCCTTACTCTAACCCTAAAACACGGATTACTATACCTAAACCTAACCTAGACCCTTGCTCTAACCCTAAAACATAGACTACTATACGTAGCCTAAGTCCTAATCTCTACTGTTACCTTAATATTTTATCCTGAAATTACAGTTAATTACTAACCATAACCTGTTCTCTAAGCTTGTCCTACAGGCTTTATTCCTCTCCTCCCTTCTTTTTCACCCCTATGGAAGTTAGTGCGGACCCGGCCGCCCTTGATTTCGAGAGAGCGTGACTTGTGTTGTTGCATCACACGTCAGCTACGATTTCTTCATTGGTTTCGTGTTGCACCCTGGTGTTCAAGCTATACAACCGTGGCCACCGTTAGGCTGCTACGGGGCTTGCGCTTCATTAACTACTCCCAAACCTAACCCTAACCCTGGGTGGACCAATTCAATTTTCAATTTTTAGAAACTTTATTAATCATTTGCAAGTAAAACACAAAACATATATTTCCATACCAGAATACATACAATAAATACATTACTCATACCCACACCAAAATTCTATTTCATTACAGTCTAGAAAAACTTCATTCCATTTGCCATTTCATCACATTTACACCCACATTGTTACTTTAAAATACATCAATTAGAGCATTTTGATCACCTATCTTCCACCTTTTTTTCAGTTCTGAGTCACTGTATTTCTTTTTCTCCCTTAGGACATAGTCTCTGACCATCGTGAGGCCTACCTTCACTACAGCCTCAGGCTCCAGGTAAAATGTTTTAAATACCACCATGTTTCTTCCCCTCCACAGCCCTTCCTTCATACAGTTAATCACTGCCCACCATCTTTCCCATTTTTTACCTTCCCCTTTCCCCAAATTACCAAACAAGATGTCACTTTCCCCAGGTTCTTTGTACAGCTCCCTTAGCCATGGCCTTAACAGTCCCCACACCCTTTGTGCATAGAAGCAAGACCAGAAAAGATGGCCCACACTTTCTTCCCCACTGCAATTGGGTCTGGGGCATTTTGCACTCCTTGAACAACGTCTCTTTTTCAAAAAGGTCTTTGTTGGCAGGCAACTGTGAACTATTTTCCAAGCTAAGTCCTTATTTAGATTGGACAGGAACGGGGAGTTGACATTTTTCCAAACTTGGATGCACATATTTTCTGTCATGGTCCCCACCGGTACCATTCTCTCAGACTGAGGGGACAGGCCTCTTTCCACCATACCCCTATTCACCTGCCCTAGCGGGGGTTCTCCTAGGCTTGTCGCCTCCAAAAGGGACAACGCCTTGTCGTACAGTTTTGGCCTTGTTTCGGCGTGGGGGGTGTTGAGCGGGGGCCTTTTCCCCATTCTGGTCAGGATCTTCCGGCCCACCCAGAACTTGGCAAAATTGTTCCATAGGCTATCATCACTGTCTTTTAAAACCGCATTTAAGATTGGCGTTAAAAACAAGGCATTTAGCTTGGCACTCAACTCTGGTACAGCCTTACCACCCTTCTCTAATGGCTTATACATTATTTCCCTCTTTACATTTTCCTGCTGGGACCCCCATATGAACTGGAAGATGGTTCTCCTCAGTGGTGTCAAAAAAGAGCTGGGGGCTGGCAGGGTGACCGCCAAGAATGTCATAGACGCCAGCACCTCCGCTTTTATAACTAACACCTTCCCTGTGATGGTGAGGTCTCTATCCTTCCACTGGAGTAGTTTCCCTTTAATCATTGGGAGCCTTTTCTCCCAGTTGACTTTCTCCATGTCCTTCCCTATCTCCACGCCTAGGATTCTCAGTCTGTCATTGTTCTCCTTCAGGCCCAGCTCCTGCTTTTGGCTCCTCCAGTTGACGTACAGGATTTCGCTCTTTGACCTGTTGAGCTTGGCCCCCGATGCCCTGGAAAAACAGTCACTCCACCTGAGGGCCTTGACCGCTGAGCTGTTGTCGGTGCAAAGGATAGTCAGGTCATCCATGTACAGGGTCAGCTTTGCCTCCTTCCCACTGCTCCCTGGTACAAGGAGGCCTCGGATGGAGGAGTCCTGGCGTATCGCGCAGGCCAGTGGCTCCATTGCCAGGATAAACAGGACCACAGACAGAGGGCAACCTTGCCTGACCCCCGATTGCACCTTGAAGGTATCTGTGGTGTTTCCATTCACGACCACCCTACTCACACAGTCATTATAGAGCAGGTCTATCCAGGCTCTCATTTTAGGCCCAAAACCAAAACTCTCCATCACTTCTTTTAAATAAGTATGATTGATTCTGTCAAAGGCCTTTTCCAGGTCCAGGCCGGCTATGCAAAGGGGTACACCGCGGTCCACCGCATAGAGGTATGAGTCTCTCACCAGGGCGAGGCTGTCGCCCATGGACCGCCCCGGTACCACACAGGTCTGGTCCTCTCCCACCACCTTCCCAGCCACCCCCTGCAACCTGAAGAACAGGGCCTTTGCCAGGATTTTACGGTCCACCCCCAGCAGTGTAAGTGGCCTCCAGTTCTTAATGTCCTTTTTATCACCTTTTTTAAACAACAGAGAAATAGTGCCTTCTCTCAGGGATGATGGTAGTTTACCCTTGCAGAGACTCTCATTGAACATTTCCAAAAGGGGGCCCTTTAGTTCTGCCCAAAAAGTGATGTAAAATTCTTTAGGCAGACCATCAGCCCCAGGTGCCTTGTTATTCTGCATGCTGTCTACCGCTTTGGTCAGTTCATTCACAGACAGTTCACAGTCCAACATATCATTACAATCATTGACATTTTTGTTTACTTTTGACAGGAGGCTTTCTAAGGATGCTCTGTCCAGGTCTTCACACCTATAGAGGTCTGTATAGAAGGTATGTACACTGGTAAGTATGTCTTTTATTTCTGTCTGTTCATTACCTTGTTTGTCTTTAATTGCTTCCATGATGTTTCTAGGCCGGGCTAGCTTTCTAAAGAAGTACCTAGAACATTTCTCATGCTCCTCCATATGTTGGATTCTGCTGCGTGTTAGTAGTCCACGACTAGCCTCTGTAGACAGACGTAGCATGTCCCTCTTCAACCTTGCTATGTCCTCTGCTGTTTCAAACCCTGCATGAGCCATTGTATACAGACGTTGTAATTGTGCCTGATAGTTTTTACACTTAAAACGTTTGTTCTTGGCTGCTTTCTTCCCAACCTCTATGAAAAAGGTCTTAACTCTACCCTTCACATCCTCCCACCATTCTCCCACAGAGTCAAAGGCAAACTGAAGCAAGGACCACTGAAACAGTTTTTCTTTAAGTCTACTGACCACCTTTCCATCTTGAAGCAGGGAAATATTTAACTTCCATGACCCTTTACCCTTTTCTGTTTTATCTTTCAGAACCAGAGAGCAGTCAATCTTGGCATGGTCCGAAAAGAAAACCGGCGTCACTGAGGCATCGGCAACCTGCAATCCCCCTGAAGTAAGTATAAAGTCAATTCTGGAATGAGTTCTTCCATTTGTCCATGTGTACCCAGGCAGACTAGGGTTTATGGTACGGAATGTGTCTGTCAGTTTAAAGTCTTGTATGATGTTCTTTAATGTCTCAGAGCTGGAGTCCAGCCTCACTGTACTGGTAGTCAATCTGTCTTTTGTGTCTACCAGGCAATTGAAATCGCCACCCAAGACCACCTCCCTGCCACACAACAACAGAGGCTGTATGGCTTTTAAGGTATCTTGGCGTTCTTGTAGTTCTGCTGGGCAGTAGACATTAATTAGTCTCAAGTTGACATTCTTCCATTCCCCATCAACAACTAGAATTCTCCCATCTATTATACGTTGTACCCTCTGAATATTGAATCCCCACCCTTTAAATAACACCGCCACCCCAGATGACCTGTTTTTATTGTCACCTGACCACACTGACTGTCCATGGCTCCATCTATCCTCATAAAGCTTGTAGTTTTCCCTGTAGGGTATGTTGCACTCCTGTAATAGGACGATGTCAGTGCCCTCTGAATTCAAAAATGTAAATGCTGATAAACACTTTACAGGGTCGTTCAGGCTTCTAGTGTTAAGTGATGCAATAGCTATAGGAGCCATAGGGTATACTTGGGGGGGGTCACAATCTATGGGGGGCAGGGGTCAGGGGTCCGGACTATCCTGTCCCCTCCTCCCATTCTTCTTTTTCTTCCTAGGTGGTTTCTGATGCCAAATGCCCTCCCCCTCCGCCTCCTTCATTTGAGTGGCGGAGGAGAAGGCAGTCAGACTCTCAGCATCCAGGAAGGACGCAGACATGGATGTTGGGGAGGGCCATACCTGGGGTCCCAGGAGGAGGGACTCTCCTGACGACTCCTGCTGCTGGCGCTTCTGTGATGAAGTCTGCTGTTCTGACGAGCTGTCCAGGAGCAAGGGCGGGGGCTGGGTTGGTCTCTCTGCCTCCTCCGGTCCGCCCCCCAAGACAGAGGTATCGGGGCCCCCTTCAGGGGTCACTGGTAGGGCAGCCATCATGGTGTCCAGTAGGTCTCTGCAGTCCCTGGCAGAGATGGCGGTGGAGTTTGCTGGGGCCGGATGCTGCACCACTAGCAGGTCCACCTGGGTCTCCTGGCTGTCTACTGCCCATGCTGGACAGTTGGGGGACAGCCTGGAGTTGTCCTTGTCCCCTGAGATGTCTGCTGGGTCATCACTCCAGTCCAGCCGCCCACTCTCGATGTGATGCTCTCCCTCACTGGGCTGCCCGGGCGTCTGGTCCGCTGCTAGCTCAGCTTGCAGGTTTTGCTGGATGTTGGATGTTACACCTTCCTGCTGGGGAGGTTGTTCCTCCTGAGCCTCAGGCCTTGGCTGCACCTCCTCTGGGGCGGGTCGGTCTGCTGCTGCTGGTCCCTCTACCTGGAACGGGTCTGGCTGCCTTGTCCTGTTAGCTGTCCTGTTGGCGTAGGATTGAGGGCAACCTCGGAAGGAGTGGGTGTTATCTCCACAGAGGTTGCACCTCCTTGTCTGATCACAGTCCCTAGTGGCATGGCTGGAACTCTTACAATTCCTGCAGAATGTAATGTTACAGTCGGCAGCTAGGTGTCCCAATGAGCCACACCTCCTACACTCCTTGGGCTGGCCTTGATAGAACACATGGCCTCTCACTGCCCCCAGGTGGATTGTGGAGGGAAGATGACGAAGCTGCCCATTGTTCTCTTCCCGCCTCAGCTTGACATAGAAGCACCGCGCCCCTGTCCGGATGCCATCTTGATCTCTGAGTTCAATGCCTCTCTGCACGGCACAGTAGTGTGAAATCCAGGTTTGTATATCCTCTGTTGTCACTTTTTCTGAATACATGATGACTGTGACTGTTCTAGCATCCCTTTCTGACAGTGGAGTGAATGTAATATTGTCCAGCCTGGGATTGTTCACTTTTTTCCTTCTGAATCTCTCCACACACTGCTCAAAGAAGTCAAACGTTGCAAAAATTACCTCAAATACTTTTCTTCCTGGAAGGGCAAAGATGTAATCAAGCTGGGCAGCTGCAAATCCCAATTCTGTTTGTAGAATCTTCCTTGAAAACTGCAGGCGGTCCATCTCCAGGTTGCCTTGTAATTCAAAACGGACAGCATTCCTCCTCGTCACTGGTGTAGCCATTTTGGATTTCACGTTATGTAGT
The DNA here is from genome assembly GCF_949987555.1 of Borostomias antarcticus. Taxonomy (NCBI): domain Eukaryota; kingdom Metazoa; phylum Chordata; class Actinopteri; order Stomiiformes; family Stomiidae; genus Borostomias; species Borostomias antarcticus. The sequence continues at coordinate 2,329,853 of NW_028176821.1, forward strand.
CAAGATGTGGTCAAGTGTTCAAGGTTCCCCCAGGAGGCGCCCTGGGTGGACCAATTTCAATTTTCAATTTTTAGAAACTTTATTAATCATTTGCAAGTAAAACACAAAACATATATTTCCATACCAGAATACATACAATAAATACATTACTCATACCCACACCAAAATTCTATTTCATTACAGTCTAGAAAAACTTCATTCCATTTGCCATTTCATCACATTTACACCCACATTGTTACTTTAAAATACATCAATTAGAGCATTTTGATCACCTATCTTCCACCTTTTTTTCAGTTCTGAGTCACTGTATTTCTTTTTCTCCCTTAGGACATAGTCTCTGACCATCGTGAGGCCTACCTTCACTACAGCCTCAGGCTCCAGGTAAAATGTTTTAAATACCACCATGTTTCTTCCCCTCCACAGCCCTTCCTTCATACAGTTAATCACTGCCCACCATCTTTCCCATTTTTTACCTTCCCCTTTCCCCAAATTACCAAACAAGATGTCACTTTCCCCAGGTTCTTTGTACAGCTCCCTTAGCCATGGCCTTAACAGTCCCCACACCCTTTGTGCATAGAAGCAAGACCAGAAAAGATGGCCCACACTTTCTTCCCCACTGCAATTGGGTCTGGGGCATTTTGCACTCCTTGAACAACGTCTCTTTTTCAAAAAGGTCTTTGTTGGCAGGCAACTGTGAACTATTTTCCAAGCTAAGTCCTTATTTAGATTGGACAGGAACGGGGAGTTGACATTTTTCCAAACTTGGATGCACATATTGTCTGTCATGGTCCCCACCGGTACCATTCTCTCAGACTGAGGGGACAGGCCTCTTTCCACCATACCCCTATTCACCTGCCCTAGCGGGGGTTCTCCTAGGCTTGTCGCCTTCAAAAGCGACAACGCCTTGTCGTACAGTTTTGGCCTTGTTTCGGCGTGGGGGGTGTCGAGCGGGGGCCTTTTCCCCATTCTGGTCAGGATCTTCCGGCCCACCCAGAACTTGGCAAAATTGTTCCATAGGCTATCATTACTGTCTTTTAAAACCGCATTTAAGATTGGCGTTAAAAACAAGGCATTTAGCTTGGCACTCAACTCTGGTACAGCCTTACCACCCTTCTCTAATGGCTTATACATTATTTCCCTCTTTACATTTTTCTGCTGGGACCCCCATATGAACTGGAAGATGGTTCTCCTCAGTGGTGTCAAAAAAGAGCTGGGGGCTGGCAGGGTGACCGCCAAGAATGTCATAGACGCCAGCACCTCCGCTTTTATAACTAACACCTTCCCTGTGATGGTGAGGTCTCTATCCTTCCACTGGAGTAGTTTCCCTTTAATCATTGGGAGCCTTTTCTCCCAGTTGACTTTCTCCATGTCCTTCCCTATCTCCACGCCTAGGATTCTCAGTCTGTCATTGTTCTCCTTCAGGCCCAGCTCCTGCTTTTGGCTCCTCCAGTTGACGTACAGGATTTCGCTCTTTGACCTGTTGAGCTTGGCCCCCGATGCCCTGGAAAAACAGTCACTCCACCTGAGGGCCTTGACCGCTGAGCTGTTGTCGGTGCAAAGGATAGTCAGGTCATCCATGTACAGGGTCAGCTTTGCCTCCTTCCCACTGCTCCCTGGTACAAGGAGGCCTCGGATGGAGGAGTCCTGGCGTATCGCGCAGGCCAGTGGCTCCATTGCCAGGATAAACAGGACCACAGACAGAGGGCAACCTTGCCTGACCCCCGATTGCACCTTGAAGGTATCTGTGCTGTTTCCATTCACGACCACCCTACTCACACAGTCATTATAGAGCAGGTCTATCCAGGCTCTCATTTTAGGCCCAAAACCAAAACTCTCCATCACTTCTTTTAAATAAGTATGATTGATTCTGTCAAAGGCCTTTTCCAGGTCCAGGCCGGCTATGCAAAGGGGTACACCGCGGTCCACCGCATAGAGGTATGAGTCTCTCACCAGGGCGAGGCTGTCGCCCATGGACCGCCCCGGTACCACACAGGTCTGGTCCTCTCCCACCACCTTCCCAGCCACCCCCTGCAACCTGAAGAACAGGGCCTTTGCCAGGATTTTACGGTCCACCCCCAGCAGTGTAAGTGGCCTCCAGTTCTTAATGTCCTTTTTATCACCTTTTTTAAACAACAGAGAAATAGTGCCTTCTCTCAGGGATGATGGTAGTTTACCCTTGCAGAGACTCTCATTGAACATTTCCAAAAGGGGGCCCTTTAGTTCTGCCCAAAAGGTGATGTAAAATTCTTTAGGCAGACCATCAGCCCCAGGTGCCTTGTTATTCTGCATGCTGTCTACCGCTTTGGTCAGTTCATTCACAGACAGTTCACAGTCCAACATATCATTACAATCATTGACATTTTTGTTTACTTTTGACAGGAGGCTTTCTAAGGATGCTCTGTCCAGGTCTTCACACCTATAGAGGTCTGTATAGAAGGTATGTACACTTGTAAGTATGTCTTTTATTTCTGTCTGTTCATTACCTTGTTTGTCTTTAATTGCTTCCATGATGTTTCTAGGCCGGGCTAGCTTTCTAAAGAAGTACCTAGAACATTTCTCATGCTCCTCCATATGTTGGATTCTGCTGCGTGTTAGTAGTCCACGACTAGCCTCTGTAGACAGACGTAGCATGTCCCTCTTCAACCTTGCTATGTCCTCTGCTGTTTCAAACCCTGCATGAGCCATTGTATACAGACGTTGTAATTGTGCCTGATAGTTTTTACACTTAAAACGTTTGTTCTTGGCTGCTTTCTTCCCAACCTCTATGAAAAAGGTCTTAACTCTACCCTTCACATCCTCCCACCATTCTCCCACAGAGTCAAAGGCAAACTGAAGCGAGGACCACTGAAACAGTTTTTCTTTAAGTCTACTGACCACCTTTCCATCTTGAAGCAGGGAAATATTTAACTTCCATGACCCTTTACCCTTTTCTGTTTTATCTTTCAGAACCAGAGAGCAGTCAATCTTGGCATGGTCCGAAAAGAAAACCGGCGTCACTGAGGCATCGGCAACCTGCAATCCCCCTGAAGTAAGTATAAAGTCAATTCTGGAATGAGTTCTTCCATTTGTCCATGTGTACCCAGGCAGACTAGGGTTTATTGTACGGAATGTGTCTGTCAGTTTAAAGTCTTGTATGATGTTCTTTAATGTCTCAGAGCTGGAGTCCAGCCTCACTGTACTGGTAGTCAATCTGTCTTTTGTGTCTACCAGGCAATTGAAATCGCCACCCAAGACCACCTCCCTGCCACACAACAACAGAGGCTGTATGGCTTTTAAGGTATCTTGGCGTTCTTGTAGTTCTGCTGGGCAGTAGACATTAATTAGTCTCAAGTTGACATTCTTCCATTCCCCATCAACAACTAGAATTCTCCCATCTATTATACGTTGTACCCTCTGAATATTGAATCCCCACCCTTTAAATAACACCGCCACCCCAGATGACCTGTTTTTATTGTCACCTGACCACACTGACTGTCCATGGCTCCATCTATCCTCATAAAGCTTGTAGTTTTCCCTGTAGGGTATGTTGCACTCCTGTAATAGGAAGATGTCACTGCCCTCTGAATTCAAAAATGTAAATGCTGATAAACACTTTACAGGGTCGTTCAGGCCTCTAGTGTTAAGTGATGCAATAGCTATAGGAGCCCTAGGGTATACTTGGGGGGGGTCACAATCTATGGGGGGCAGGGGTCAGGGGTCCGGACTATCCTGTCCCCTCCTCCCATTCTTCTTTTTCTTCCTAGGTGGTTTCTGATGCCAAATGCCCTCCCCCTCCGCCTCCTTCATTTGAGTGGCGGAGGAGAAGGCAGTCAGACTCTCAGCATCCAGGAAGGACGCAGACATGGATGTTGGGGAGGGCCATACCTGGGGTCCCAGGAGGAGGGACTCTCCTGACGACTCCTGCTGCTGGCGCTTCTGTGATAAAGTCTGCTGTTCTGACGAGCTGTCCAGGAGCAAGGGCGGGGGCTGGGTTGGTCTCTCTGCCTCCTCCGGTCCGCCCCCCAAGACAGAGGTATCGGGGCGGCCTTCAGGGGTCGCTGGTAGGGCAGCCATCATGGTGTCCAGTAGGTCTCTGCAGTCCCTGGCAGAGATGGCGGTGGAGTTTGCTGGGGCCGGATGCTGCACCACTAGCAGGTCCACCTGGGTCTCCTGGCTGTCTACTGCCCATGCTGGACAGTTGGGGGACAGCCTGGAGTTGTCCTTGTCCCCTGAGATGTCTGCTGGGTCATCACTCCAGTCCAGCCGCCCACTCTCGATGTGATGCTCTCCCTCACTGGGCTGCCCGGGCGTCTGGTCCGCTGCTAGCTCAGCTTGCAGGTTTTGCTGGATGTTGGATGTTACACCTTCCTGCTGGGGAGGTTGTTCCTCCTGAGCCTCAGGCCTTGGCTGCACCTCCTCTGGGGCGGGTCGGTCTGCTGCTGCTGGTCCCTCTACCTGGAACGGATCTGGCTGCCTTGTCCTGTTAGCTGTCCTGTTGGCGTAGGATTGAGGGCAACCTCGGAAGGAGTGGGTGTTATCTCCACAGAGGTTGCACCTCCTTGTCTGATCACAGTCCCTAGTGGCATGGCTGGAACTCTTACAATTCCTGCAGAATGTAATGTTACAGTCGGCAGCTAGGTGTCCCAATGAGCCACACCTCCTACACTCCTTGGGCTGGCCTTGATAGAACACATGGCCTCTCACTGCCCCCAGGTGGATTGTGGAGGGAAGATGACGAAGCTGCCCATTGTTCTCTTCCCGCCTCAGCTTGACATAGAAGCGCCGCGCCCCTGTCCGGATGCCATCTTGATCTCTGAGTTCAATGCCTCTCTGCACGGCACAGTAGTGTGAAATCCAGGTTTGTACATCCTCTGTTGTCACTTTTTCTGAATACATGATGACTGTGACTGTTCTAGCATCCCTTTCTGAAAGTGGAGTGAATGTTATATTGTCCAGCCTGGGATTGTTCACTTTTTTCCTTCTGAATCTCTCCACACACTGCTCAAAGAAGTCAAACGTTGCAAAAATTACCTCAAATACTTTTCTTCCTGGAAGGGCAAAGATGTAATCAAGCTGGGCAGCTGCAAATCTCAATTCTGTTTGTAGAATCTTCCTTGAAAACTGCAGGCGGTCCATCTCCAGGTTGCCTTGTAATTCAAAACGGACAGCATTCCTCCTCATCACTGGTGTAGCCATTTTGGATTTCACGTTATGTAGTCAAGATGTGGTCAAGTGTTCAAGGTTCCCCCAGGAGGCGCCCTGGGTGGACCTCCTTCATGATCAAGGTGTCTCCCCTGCCAGGTAAGTATGAGTTGGAAATGGCACAAGTCCTCTCACGCCATTGGGAATGGTGTCCCAAACTCTCACGGCGGCTGGGGGAGGGGACAGGATCATACGGCCTCTCCCTCCCCCCGCCCAGCACACCACCCCACTTCACCAAACGCTGAGAAACCCAGAAGCCCTGGCTCAGACAAGAATAAGCAAAAGATTGGGGCTTAGAGATTGAACATTGGGTTATGATATTTATGTTTTAATATATGTTTTGCGTTTGTGTTTTATGCATCTCTGTATTTTGTAAATTCTGCACAATTCAATTAGTAAAAATTGTGAGGCAGAATTATTCAACTCAAAATTAACAGGGGCGCCATATTGAACATTGGGATGGAAACGCGCACAACCAGGAAAAGGAGATCCACCGCGGGACGATATTTTGCTTTCAAACAGGACACGCAGGCTCTGCCGTCAGGCAAAGCCTCCCAAAAATATCTTTAACTCGTCATCGTTCCTCTCCACGGAAGTCTTTAGTAAAAGGCGAAAGGCTTATTCGTGATGAAGAGAAACCAGAGTCTTTGACGCTCGCCCCGCTCCTCCCTCCAGCCCTTTGCCACCTCAGCAGCCGTAGCCACGGGTAGCCGGCCTCGAGGGCGTGGTTAGTACTTGGATAGGAGACTGCCTGGGAATACAATAATCGTCATCATCATTTAGATTTATATTACATAGTGCTTCAAGCTTTTTGTCCCTTGCCCCTGCGACAGAGGGCACTGTCTCCCCAGCCATAGGGAAGAGAGAGAAGAGATACATGCAGAGCCACATCATAATTCTCCCAACTGTAGTTGCGCTTTGTGGTTGCGAGCTGGTGTTTGCTCTTTCACTGCTGAAATAATTTGATACCCTTTCAATCACGAGAGAACCTGCTTTGACAATGTAAACATATGTTTCCCATGCTAGTGAAGCCCTTTCACTTGACAAAAAAGTAAGAAAGATAGAGAGAACGTTAGAAAGAAAGAAAGAGAGAAAGAAAGAAAGAAAGAAAAAGAAAGAAAGAAAGAAAGACAGAAAAAAAACACCAAGTCCAAAAGGGAGAGAGCAGAGCCAGGCAAAGTATAAGAGGCTTACCTCCGTCTTGCTCCTCCGCTTACGGCCATACCACCCTGAACACGCCCGATCTCGTCCGATCTCGGAAGCTAAGCAGGGTCGGGCCTGGTTAGTACTTGGATGGGAGACCGCCTGGGAATACCAGGTGCTGTAAGCTTTTTGGCCCTTGCCTCTGCAATAGGGGGCACTGTTTCCCCAACCAAGGCGCAGAGAGAGCTGAGATAGACACACAGCCGCATCCTCATTAAAAGCTGCCGTAGTTGCGCATCCTCATTAAAAGCTGCCGTAGTTGCGCTTGGGGCTCACGAGCTGTTGTTTACGAGGCACCCACTTTGTCCTATTTTCAGCACTGAAATACCATTAGACAGTTTTAATCAGGGGAGAGCGCGGACGCAGTCCCCCACTACCAGAAATTATGCAGTCGAGATTCCCACATTTGGGGAATTCGCAAGGGTCAGCACAGCCGGAGTGCAATGGCTGAGCCTCGCCCTGGGTGAACCTCCTTCATGATCAAGGTGTCTCCCCTGCCAGGTAAGTATGAGTTGGAAATGGCACAAGTCCTCTCACGCCATTGGGAATGGTGTCCCAAACTCTCACGGCGGCTGGGGGAGGGGACAGGATCATACGGCCTCTCCCTCCCCCCGCCCAGCACACCACCCCACTTCACCAAACGCTGAGAAACCCAGAAGCCCTGGCTCAGACAAGAATAAGCAAAAGATTGGGGCTTAGAGATTGAACATTGGGTTATGATATTTATGTTTTAATATATGTTTTGCGTTTGTGTTTTATGCATCTCTGTATTTTGTAAATTCTGCACAATTCAATTAGTAAAAATTGTGAGGCAGAATTATTCAACTCAAAATTAACAGGGGCGCCATATTGAACATTGGGATGGAAACGCGCACAACCAGGAAAAGGAGATCCACCGCGGGACGATATTTTGCTTTCAAACAGGACACGCAGGCTCTGCCGTCAGGCAAAGCCTCCCAAAAATATCTTTAACTCGTCATCGTTCCTCTCCACGGAAGTCTTTAGTAAAAGGCGAAAGGCTTATTCGTGATGAAGAGAAACCAGAGTCTTTGACGCTCGCCCCGCTCCTCCCTCCAGCCCTTTGCCACCTCAGCAGCCGTAGCCACGGGTAGCCGGCCTCGAGGGCGTGGTTAGTACTTGGATAGGAGACTGCCTGGGAATACAATAATCGTCATCATCATTTAGATTTATATTACATAGTGCTTCAAGCTTTTTGTCCCTTGCCCCTGCGACAGAGGGCACTGTCTCCCCAGCCATAGGGAAGAGAGAGAAGAGATACATACAGAGCCACATCATAATTCTCCCAACTGTAGTTGCGCTTTGTGGTTGCGAGCTGGTGTTTGCTCTTTCACTGCTGAAATAATTTGATACCCTTTCAATCACGAGAGAACCTGCTTTGACAATGTAAACATATGTTTCCCATGCTAGTGAAGCCCTTTCACTTGACAAAAAAGTAAGAAAGATAGAGAGAACGTTAGAAAGAAAGAAAGAGAGAAAGAAAGAAAGAAAGAAAAAGAAAGAAAGAAAGAAAGACAGAAAAAAAACACCAAGTCCAAAAGGGAGAGAGCAGAGCCAGGCAAAGTATAAGAGGCTTACCTCCGTCTTGCTCCTCCGCTTACGGCCATACCACCCTGAACACGCCCGATCTCGTCCGATCTCGGAAGCTAAGCAGGGTCGGGCCTGGTTAGTACTTGGATGGGAGACCGCCTGGGAATACCAGGTGCTGTAAGCTTTTTGGCCCTTGCCTCTGCAATAGGGGGCACTGTTTCCCCAACCAAGGCGCAGAGAGAGCTGAGATAGACACACAGCCGCATCCTCATTAAAAGCTGCCGTAGTTGCGCATCCTCATTAAAAGCTGCCGTAGTTGCGCTTGGGGCTCACGAGCTGTTGTTTACGAGGCACCCACTTTGTCCTATTTTCAGCACTGAAATACCATTAGACAGTTTTAATCAGGGGAGAGCGCGGACGCAGTCCCCCACTACCAGAAATTATGCAGTCGAGATTCCCACATTTGGGGAATTCGCAAGGGTCAGCACAGCCGGAGTGCAATGGCTGAGCCTCGCCCTGGGTGAACCTCCTTCATGATCAAGGTGTCTCCCCTGCCAGGTAAGTATGAGTTGGAAATGGCACAAGTCCTCTCACGCCATTGGGAATGGTGTCCCAAACTCTCACGGCGGCTGGGGGAGGGGACAGGATCATACGGCCTCTCCCTCCCCCCGCCCAGCACACCACCCCACTTCACCAAACGCTGAGAAACCCAGAAGCCCTGGCTCAGACAAGAATAAGCAAAAGATTGGGGCTTAGAGATTGAACATTGGGTTATGATATTTATGTTTTAATATATGTTTTGCGTTTGTGTTTTATGCATCTCTGTATTTTGTAAATTCTGCACAATTCAATTAGTAAAAATTGTGAGGCAGAATTATTCAACTCAAAATTAACAGGGGCGCCATATTGAACATTGGGATGGAAACGCGCACAACCAGGAAAAGGAGATCCACCGCGGGACGATATTTTGCTTTCAAACAGGACACGCAGGCTCTGCCGTCAGGCAAAGCCTCCCAAAAATATCTTTAACTCGTCATCGTTCCTCTCCACGGAACCTTTAGTAAAAGGCGAAAGGCTTATTCGTGATGAAGAGAAACCAGAGTCTTTGACGCTCGCCCCGCTCCTCCCTCCAGCCCTTTGCCACCTCAGCAGCCGTAGCCACGGGTAGCCGGCCTCGAGGGCGTGGTTAGTACTTGGATAGGAGACTGCCTGGGAATACAATAATCGTCATCATCATTTAGATTTATATTACATAGTGCTTCAAGCTTTTTGTCCCTTGCCCCTGCGACAGAGGGCACTGTCTCCCCAGCCATAGGGAAGAGAGAGAAGAGATACATACAGAGCCACATCATAATTCTCCCAACTGTAGTTGCGCTTTGTGGTTGCGAGCTGGTGTTTGCTCTTTCACTGCTGAAATAATTTGATACCCTTTCAATCACGAGAGAACCTGCTTTGACAATGTAAACATATGTTTCCCATGCTAGTGAAGCCCTTTCACTTGACAAAAAAGTAAGAAAGATAGAGAGAACGTTAGAAAGAAAGAAAGAGAGAAAGAAAGAAAGAAAGAAAAAGAAAGAAAGAAAGAAAGACAGAAAAAAAACACCAAGTCCAAAAGGGAGAGAGCAGAGCCAGGCAAAGTATAAGAGGCTTACCTCCGTCTTGCTCCTCCGCTTACGGCCATACCACCCTGAACACGCCCGATCTCGTCCGATCTCGGAAGCTAAGCAGGGTCGGGCCTGGTTAGTACTTGGATGGGAGACCGCCTGGGAATACCAGGTGCTGTAAGCTTTTTGGCCCTTGCCTCTGCAATAGGGGGCACTGTTTCCCCAACCAAGGCGCAGAGAGAGCTGAGATAGACACACAGCCGCATCCTCATTAAAAGCTGCCGTAGTTGCGCATCCTCATTAAAAGCTGCCGTAGTTGCGCTTGGGGCTCACGAGCTGTTGTTTACGAGGCACCCACTTTGTCCTATTTTCAGCACTGAAATACCATTAGACAGTTTTAATCAGGGGAGAGCGCGGACGCAGTCCCCCACTACCAGAAATTATGCAGTCGAGATTCCCACATTTGGGGAATTCGCAAGGGTCAGCACAGCCGGAGTGCAATGGCTGAGCCTCGCCCTGGGTGAACCTCCTTCATGATCAAGGTGTCTCCCCTGCCAGGTAAGTATGAGTTGGAAATGGCACAAGTCCTCTCACGCCATTGGGAATGGTGTCCCAAACTCTCACGGCGGCTGGGGGAGGGGACAGGATCATACGGCCTCTCCCTCCCCCCGCCCAGCACACCACCCCACTTCACCAAACGCTGAGAAACCCAGAAGCCCTGGCTCAGACAAGAATAAGCAAAAGATTGGGGCTTAGAGATTGAACATTGGGTTATGATATTTATGTTTTAATATATGTTTTGCGTTTGTGTTTTATGCATCTCTGTATTTTGTAAATTCTGCACAATTCAATTAGTAAAAATTGTGAGGCAGAATTATTCAACTCAAAATTAACAGGGGCGCCATATTGAACATTGGGATGGAAACGCGCACAACCAGGAAAAGGAGATCCACCGCGGGACGATATTTTGCTTTCAAACAGGACACGCAGGCTCTGCCGTCAGGCAAAGCCTCCCAAAAATATCTTTAACTCGTCATCGTTCCTCTCCACGGAACCTTTAGTAAAAGGCGAAAGGCTTATTCGTGATGAAGAGAAACCAGAGTCTTTGACGCTCGCCCCGCTCCTCCCTCCAGCCCTTTGCCACCTCAGCAGCCGTAGCCACGGGTAGCCGGCCTCGAGGGCGTGGTTAGTACTTGGATAGGAGACTGCCTGGGAATACAATAATCGTCATCATCATTTAGATTTATATTACATAGTGCTTCAAGCTTTTTGTCCCTTGCCCCTGCGACAGAGGGCACTGTCTCCCCAGCCATAGGGAAGAGAGAGAAGAGATACATACAGAGCCACATCATAATTCTCCCAACTGTAGTTGCGCTTTGTGGTTGCGAGCTGGTGTTTGCTCTTTCACTGCTGAAATAATTTGATACCCTTTCAATCACGAGAGAACCTGCTTTGACAATGTAAACATATGTTTCCCATGCTAGTGAAGCCCTTTCACTTGACAAAAAAGTAAGAAAGATAGAGAGAACGTTAGAAAGAAAGAAAGAGAGAAAGAAAGAAAGAAAGAAAAAGAAAGAAAGAAAGAAAGACAGAAAAAAAACACCAAGTCCAAAAGGGAGAGAGCAGAGCCAGGCAAAGTATAAGAGGCTTACCTCCGTCTTGCTCCTCCGCTTACGGCCATACCACCCTGAACACGCCCGATCTCGTCCGATCTCGGAAGCTAAGCAGGGTCGGGCCTGGTTAGTACTTGGATGGGAGACCGCCTGGGAATACCAGGTGCTGTAAGCTTTTTGGCCCTTGCCTCTGCAATAGGGGGCACTGTTTCCCCAACCAAGGCGCAGAGAGAGCTGAGATAGACACACAGCCGCATCCTCATTAAAAGCTGCCGTAGTTGCGCATCCTCATTAAAAGCTGCCGTAGTTGCGCTTGGGGCTCACGAGCTGTTGTTTACGAGGCACCCACTTTGTCCTATTTTCAGCACTGAAATACCATTAGACAGTTTTAATCAGGGGAGAGCGCGGACGCAGTCCCCCACTACCAGAAATTATGCAGTCGAGATTCCCACATTTGGGGAATTCGCAAGGGTCAGCACAGCCGGAGTGCAATGGCTGAGCCTCGCCCTGGGTGAACCTCCTTCATGATCAAGGTGTCTCCCCTGCCAGGTAAGTATGAGTTGGAAATGGCACAAGTCCTCTCACGCCATTGGGAATGGTGTCCCAAACTCTCACGGCGGCTGGGGGAGGGGACAGGATCATACGGCCTCTCCCTCCCCCCGCCCAGCACACCACCCCACTTCACCAAACGCTGAGAAACCCAGAAGCCCTGGCTCAGACAAGAATAAGCAAAAGATTGGGGCTTAGAGATTGAACATTGGGTTATGATATTTATGTTTTAATATATGTTTTGCGTTTGTGTTTTATGCATCTCTGTATTTTGTAAATTCTGCACAATTCAATTAGTAAAAATTGTGAGGCAGAATTATTCAACTCAAAATTAACAGGGGCGCCATATTGAACATTGGGATGGAAACGCGCACAACCAGGAAAAGGAGATCCACCGCGGGACGATATTTTGCTTTCAAACAGGACACGCAGGCTCTGCCGTCAGGCAAAGCCTCCCAAAAATATCTTTAACTCGTCATCGTTCCTCTCCACGGAACCTTTAGTAAAAGGCGAAAGGCTTATTCGTGATGAAGAGAAACCAGAGTCTTTGACGCTCGCCCCGCTCCTCCCTCCAGCCCTTTGCCACCTCAGCAGCCGTAGCCACGGGTAGCCGGCCTCGAGGGCGTGGTTAGTACTTGGATAGGAGACTGCCTGGGAATACAATAATCGTCATCATCATTTAGATTTATATTACATAGTGCTTCAAGCTTTTTGTCCCTTGCCCCTCCGACAGAGGGCACTGTCTCCCCAGCCATAGGGAAGAGAGAGAAGAGATACATGCAGAGCCACATCATAATTCTCCCAACTGTAGTTGCGCTTTGTGGTTGCGAGCTGGTGTTTGCTCTTTCACTGCTGAAATAATTTGATACCCTTTCAATCACGAGAGAACCTGCTTTGACAATGTAAACATATGTTTCCCATGCTAGTGAAGCCCTTTCACTTGACAAAAAAGTAAGAAAGATAGAGAGAACGTTAGAAAGAAAGAAAGAGAGAAAGAAAGAAAGAAAGAAAAAGAAAGAAAGAAAGAAAGAAAGACAGAAAAAAAACACCAAGTCCAAAAGGGAGAGAGCAGAGCCAGGCAAAGTATAAGAGGCTTACCTCCGTCTTGCTCCTCCGCTTACGGCCATACCACCCTGAACACGCCCGATCTCGTCCGATCTCGGAAGCTAAGCAGGGTCGGGCCTGGTTAGTACTTGGATGGGAGACCGCCTGGGAATACCAGGTGCTGTAAGCTTTTTGGCCCTTGCCTCTGCAATAGGGGGCACTGTTTCCCCAACCAAGGCGCAGAGAGAGCTGAGATAGACACACAGCCGCATCCTCATTAAAAGCTGCCGTAGTTGCGCATCCTCATTAAAAGCTGCCGTAGTTGCGCTTGGGGCTCACGAGCTGTTGTTTACGAGGCACCCACTTTGTCCTATTTTCAGCACTGAAATACCATTAGACAGTTTTAATCAGGGGAGAGCGCGGACGCAGTCCCCCACTACCAGAAATTATGCAGTCGAGATTCCCACATTTGGGGAATTCGCAAGGGTCAGCACAGCCGGAGTGCAATGGCTGAGCCTCGCCCTGGGTGAACCAATTCAATTTTCAATTTTTAGAAACTTTATTAATCATTTGCAAGTAAAACACAAAACATATATTTCCATACCAGAATACATACAATAAATACATTACTCATACCCACACCAAAATTCTATTTCATTACAGTCTAGAAAAACTTAATTCCATTTGCCATTTCATCACATTTACACCCACATTGTTACTTTAAAATACATCAATTAGAGCATTTTGATCACCTATCTTCCACCTTTTTTTCAGTTCTGAGTCACTGTATTTCTTTTTCTCCCTTAGGACATAGTCTCTGACCATCGTGAGGCCTACCTTCACTACAGCCTCAGGCTCCAGGTAAAATGTTTTAAATACCACCATGTTTCTTCCCCTCCACAGCCCTTCCTTCATACAGTTAATCACTGCCCACCATCTTTCCCATTTTTTACCTTCCCCTTTCCCCAAATTACCAAACAAGATGTCACTTTCCCCAGGTTCTTTGTACAGCTCCCTTAGCCATGGCCTTAACAGTCCCCACACCCTTTGTGCATAGAAGCAAGACCAGAAAAGATGGCCCACACTTTCTTCCCCACTGCAATTCGGTCTGGGGCATTTTGCACTCCTTGAACAACGTCTCTTTTTCAAAAAGGTCTTTGTTGGCAGGCAACTGTGAACTATTTTCCAAGCTAAGTCCTTATTTAGATTGGACAGGAACGGGGAGTTGACATTTTTCCAAACTTGGATGCACATATTGTCTGTCATGGTCCCCACCAGTACCATTCTCTCAGACTGAGGGGACAGGCCTCTTTCCACCATACCCCTATTCACCTGCCCTAGCGGGGGTTCTCCTAGGCTTGTCGCCTCCAAAAGCGACAACGCCTTGTCGTACAGTTTTGGCCTTGTTTCGGCGTGGGGGGTGTCGAGCGGGGGCCTTTTCCCCATTCTGGTCAGGATCTTCCGGCCCACCCAGAACTTGGCAAAATTGTTCCATAGGCTATCATTACTGTCTTTTAAAACCGCATTTAAGATTGGCGTTAAAAACAAGGCATTTAGCTTGGCACTCAACTCTGGTACAGCCTTACCACCCTTCTCTAATGGCTTATACATTATTTCCCTCTTTACATTTTCCTGCTGGGACCCCCATATGAACTGGAAGATGGTTCTCCTCAGTGGTGTCAAAAAAGAGCTGGGGGCTGGCAGGGTGACCGCCAAGAATGTCATAGACGCCAGCACCTCCGCTTTTATAACTAACACCTTCCCTGTGATGGTGAGGTCTCTATCCTTCCACTGGAGTAGTTTCCCTTTAATCATTGGGAGCCTTTTCTCCCAGTTGACTTTCTCCATGTCCTTCCCTATCTCCACGCCTAGGATTCTCAGTCTGTCATTGTTCTCCTTCAGGCCCAGCTCCTGCTTTTGGCTCCTCCAGTTGACGTACAGGATTTCGCTCTTTGACCTGTTGAGCTTGGCCCCCGATGCCCTGGAAAAACAGTCACTCCACCTGAGGGCCTTGACCGCTGAGCTGTTGTCGGTGCAAAGGATAGTCAGGTCATCCATGTACAGGGTCAGCTTTGCCTCCTTCCCACTGCTCCCTGGTACAAGGAGGCCTCGGATGGAGGAGTCCTGGCGTATCGCGCAGGCCAGTGGCTCCATTGCCAGGATAAACAGGACCACAGACAGAGGGCAACCTTGCCTGACCCCCGATTGCACCTTGAAGGTATCTGTGGTGTTTCCATTCACGACCACCCTACTCACACAGTCATTATAGAGCAGGTCTATCCAGGCTCTCATTTTAGGCCCAAAACCAAAACTCTCCATCACTTCTTTTAAATAAGTATGATTGATTCTGTCAAAGGCCTTTTCCAGGTCCAGGCCGGCTATGCAAAGGGGTACACCGCGGTCCACCGCATAGAGGTATGAGTCTCTCACCAGGGCGAGGCTGTCGCCCATGGACCGCCCCGGTACCACACAGGTCTGGTCCTCTCCCACCACCTTCCCAGCCACCCCCTGCAACCTGAAGAACAGGGCCTTTGCCAGGATTTTACGGTCCACCCCCAGCAGTGTAAGTGGCCTCCAGTTCTTAATGTCCTTTTTATCACCTTTTTTAAACAACAGAGAAATAGTGCCTTCTCTCAGGGATGATGGTAGTTTACCCTTGCAGAGACTCTCATTGAACATTTCCAAAAGGGGGCCCTTTAGTTCTGCCCAAAAGGTGATGTAAAATTCTTTAGGCAGACCATCAGCCCCAGGTGCCTTGTTATTCTGCATGCTGTCTACCGCTTTGGTCAGTTCATTCACAGACAGTTCACAGTCCAACATATCATTACAATCATTGACATTTTTGTTTACTTTTGACAGGAGGCTTTCTAAGGATGCTCTGTCCAGGTCTTCACACCTATAGAGGTCTGTATAGAAGGTATGTACACTGGTAAGTATGTCTTTTATTTCTGTCTGTTCATTACCTTGTTTGTCTTTAATTGCTTCCATGATGTTTCTAGGCCGGGCTAGCTTTCTAAAGAAGTACCTAGAACATTTCTCATGCTCCTCCATATGTTGGATTCTGCTGCGTGTTAGTAGTCCACGACTAGCCTCTGTAGACAGACGTAGCATGTCCCTCTTCAACCTTGCTATGTCCTCTGCTGTTTCAAACCCTGCATGAGCCATTGTATACAGACGTTGTAATTGTGCCTGATAGTTTTTACACTTAAAACGTTTGTTCTTGGCTGCTTTCTTCCCAACCTCTATGAAAAAGGTCTTAACTCTACCCTTCACATCCTCCCACCATTCTCCCACAGAGTCAAAGGCAAACTGAAGCGAGGACCACTGAAACAGTTTTTCTTTAAGTCTACTGACCACCTTTCCATCTTGAAGCAGGGAAATATTTAACTTCCATGACCCTTTACCCTTTTCTGTTTTATCTTTCAGAACCAGAGAGCAGTCAATCTTGGCATGGTCCGAAAAGAAAACCGGCGTCACTGAGGCATCGGCAACCTACAATCCCCCTGAAGTAAGTATAAAGTCAATTCTGGAATGAGTTCTTCCATTTGTCCATGTGTACCCAGGCAGACTAGGGTTTATGGTACGGAATGTGTCTGTCAGTTTAAAGTCTTGTATGATGTTCTTTAATGTCTCAGAGCTGGAGTCCAGCCTCACTGTACTGGTAGTCAATCTGTCTTTTGTGTCTACCAGGCAATTGAAATCGCCACCCAAGACCACCTCCCTGCCACACAACAACAGAGGCTGTATGGCTTTTAAGGTATCTTGGCGTTCTTGTAGTTCTGCTGGGCAGTAGACATTAATTAGTCTCAAGTTGACATTCTTCCATTCCCCATCAACAACTAGAATTCTCCCATCTATTATACGTTGTACCCTCTGAATATTGAATCCCCACCCTTTAAATAACACCGCCACCCCAGATGACCTGTTTTTATTGTCACCTGACCACACTGACTGTCCATGGCTCCATCTATCCTCATAAAGCTTGTAGTTTTCCCTGTAGGGTATGTTGCACTCCTGTAATAGGAAGATGTCAGTGCCCTCTGAATTCAAAAATGTAAATGCTGATAAACACTTTACAGGGTCGTTCAGGCTTCTAGTGTTAAGTGATGCAATAGCTATAGGAGCCATAGGGTATACTTGGGGGGGGTCACAATCTATGGGGGGCAGGGGTCAGGGGTCCGGACTATCCTGTCCCCTCCTCCCATTCTTCTTTTTCTTCCTAGGTGGTTTCTGATGCCAAATGCCCTCCCCCTCCGCCTTCTTCATTTGAGTGGCGGAGGAGAAGGCAGTCAGACTCTCAGCATCCAGGAAGGACGCAGACATGGATGTTGGGGAGGGCCATACCTGGGGTCCCAGGAGGAGGGACTCTCCTGACGACTCCTGCTGCTGGCGCTTCTGTGATGAAGTCTGCTGTTCTGACGAGCTGTCCAGGAGCAAGGGCGGGGGCTGGGTTGGTCTCTCTGCCTCCTCCGGTCCGCCCCCCAAGACAGAGGTATCGGGGCCCCCTTCAGGGGTCACTGGTAGGGCAGCCATCATGGTGTCCAGTAGGTCTCTGCAGTCCCTGGCAGAGATGGCGGTGGAGTTTGCTGGGGCCGGATGCTGCACCACTAGCAGGTCCACCTGGGTCTCCTGGCTGTCTACTGCCCATGCTGGACAGTTGGGGGACAGCCTGGAGTTGTCCTTGTCCCCTGAGATGTCTGCTGGGTCATCACTCCAGTCCAGCCGCCCACTCTCGATGTGATGCTCTCCCTCACTGGGCTGCCCGGGCGTCTGGTCCGCTGCTAGCTCAGCTTGCAGGTTTTGCTGGATGTTGGATGTTACACCTTCCTGCTGGGGAGGTTGTTCCTCCTGAGCCTCAGGCCTTGGCTGCACCTCCTCTGGGGCGGGTCGGTCTGCTGCTGCTGGTCCCTCTACCTGGAACGGGTCTGGCTGCCTTGTCCTGTTAGCTGTCCTGTTGGCGTAGGATTGAGGGCAACCTCGGAAGGAGTGGGTGTTATCTCCACAGAGGTTGCACCTCCTTGTCTGGTCACAGTCCCTAGTGGCATGGCTGGAACTCTTACAATTCCTGCAGAATGTAATGTTACAGTCGGCAGCTAGGTGTCCCAATGAGCCACACCTCCTACACTCCTTGGGCTGGCCTTGATAGAACACATGGCCTCTCACTGCCCCCAGGTGGATTGTGGAGGGAAGATGACGAAGCTGCCCATTGTTCTCTTCCCGCCTCAGCTTGACATAGAAGCGCCGCGCCCCTGTCCGGATGCCATCTTGATCTCTGAGTTCAATGCCTCTCTGCACGGCACAGTAGTGTGAAATCCAGGTTTGTATATCCTCTGTTGTCACTTTTTCTGAATACATGATGACTGTGACTGTTCTAGCATCCCTTTCTGACAGTGGAGTGTATGTAATATTGTCCAGCCTGGGATTGTTCACTTTTTTCCTTCTGAATCTCTCCACACACTGCTCAAAGAAGTCAAACGTTGCAAAAATTACCTCAAATACTTTTCTTCCTGGAAGGGCAAAGATGTAATCAAGCTGGGCAGCTGCAAATCCCAATTCTGTTTGTAGAATCTTCCTTGAAAACTGCAGGCGGTCCATCTCCAGGTTGCCTTGTAATTCAAAACGGACAGCATTCCTCCTCGTCACTGGTGTAGCCATTTTGGATTTCACGTTATGTAGTCAAGATTTGGTCAAGTGTTCAAGGTTCCCCCAGGAGGCCCTGGGTGAACCTCCTTCATGATCAAGGTGTCTCCCCTGCCAGGTAAGTATGAGTTGGAAATGGCACAAGTCCTCTCACGCCATTGGGAATGGTGTCCCAAACTCTCACGGCGGCTGGGGGAGGGGACAGGATCATACGGCCTCTCCCTCCCCCCGCCCAGCACACCACCCCACTTCACCAAACGCTGAGAAACCCAGAAGCCCTGGCTCAGACAAGAATAAGCAAAAGATTGGGGCTTAGAGATTGAACATTGGGTTATGATATTTATGTTTTAATATATGTTTTGCGTTTGTGTTTTATGCATCTCTGTATTTTGTAAATTCTGCACAATTCAATTAGTAAAAATTGTGAGGCAGAATTATTCAACTCAAAATTAACAGGGGCGCCATATTGAACATTGGGATGGAAACGCGCACAACCAGGAAAAGGAGATCCACCGCGGGACGATATTTTGCTTTCAAACAGGACACGCAGGCTCTGCCGTCAGGCAAAGCCTCCCAAAAATATCTTTAACTCGTCATCGTTCCTCTCCACGGAAGTCTTTAGTAAAAGGCGAAAGGCTTATTCGTGATGAAGAGAAACCAGAGTCTTTGACGCTCGCCCCGCTCCTCCCTCCAGCCCTTTGCCACCTCAGCAGCCGTAGCCACGGGTAGCCGGCCTCGAGGGCGTGGTTAGTACTTGGATAGGAGACTGCCTGGGAATACAATAATCGTCATCATCATTTAGATTTATATTACATAGTGCTTCAAGCTTTTTGTCCCTTGCCCCTCCGACAGAGGGCACTGTCTCCCCAGCCATAGGGAAGAGAGAGAAGAGATACATGCAGAGCCACATCATAATTCTCCCAACTGTAGTTGCGCTTTGTGGTTGCGAGCTGGTGTTTGCTCTTTCACTGCTGAAATAATTTGATACCCTTTCAATCACGAGAGAACCTGCTTTGACAATGTAAACATATGTTTCCCATGCTAGTGAAGCCCTTTCACTTGACAAAAAAGTAAGAAAGATAGAGAGAACGTTAGAAAGAAAGAAAGAGAGAAAGAAAGAAAGAAAAAGAAAGAAAGAAAGAAAGACAGAAAAAAAACACCAAGTCCAAAAGGGAGAGAGCAGAGCCAGGCAAAGTATAAGAGGCTTACCTCCGTCTTGCTCCTCCGCTTACGGCCATACCACCCTGAACACGCCCGATCTCGGAAGCTAAGCAGGGTCGGGCCTGGTTAGTACTTGGATGGGAGACCGCCTGGGAATACCAGGTGCTGTAAGCTTTTTGGCCCTTGCCTCTGCAATAGGGGGCACTGTTTCCCCAACCAAGGCGCAGAGAGAGCTGAGATAGACACACAGCCGCATCCTCATTAAAAGCTGCCGTAGTTGCGCTTGGGGCTCACGAGCTGTTGTTTACGAGGCACCCACTTTGTCCTATTTTCAGCACTGAAATACCATTAGACAGTTTTAATCAGGGGAGAGCGCGGACGCAGTCCCCCACTACCAGAAATTATGCAGTCGAGATTCCCACATTTGGGGAATTCGCAAGGGTCAGCACAGCCGGAGTGCAATGGCTGAGCCTCGCCCTGGGTGAACCTCCTTCATGATCAAGGTGTCTCCCCTGCCAGGTAAGTATGAGTTGGAAATGGCACAAGTCCTCTCACGCCATTGGGAATGGTGTCCCAAACTCTCACGGCGGCTGGGGGAGGGGACAGGATCATACGGCCTCTCCCTCCCCCCGCCCAGCACACCACCCCACTTCACCAAACGCTGAGAAACCCAGAAGCCCTGGCTCAGACAAGAATAAGCAAAAGATTGGGGCTTAGAGATTGAACATTGGGTTATGATATTTATGTTTTAATATATGTTTTGCGTTTGTGTTTTATGCATCTCTGTATTTTGTAAATTCTGCACAATTCAATTAGTAAAAATTGTGAGGCAGAATTATTCAACTCAAAATTAACAGGGGCGCCATATTGAACATTGGGATGGAAACGCGCACAACCAGGAAAAGGAGATCCACCGCGGGACGATATTTTGCTTTCAAACAGGACACGCAGGCTCTGCCGTCAGGCAAAGCCTCCCAAAAATATCTTTAACTCGTCATCGTTCCTCTCCACGGAAGTCTTTAGTAAAAGGCGAAAGGCTTATTCGTGATGAAGAGAAACCAGAGTCTTTGACGCTCGCCCCGCTCCTCCCTCCAGCCCTTTGCCACCTCAGCAGCCGTAGCCACGGGTAGCCGGCCTCGAGGGCGTGGTTAGTACTTGGATAGGAGACTGCCTGGGAATACAATAATCGTCATCATCATTTAGATTTATATTACATAGTGCTTCAAGCTTTTTGTCCCTTGCCCCTCCGACAGAGGGCACTGTCTCCCCAGCCATAGGGAAGAGAGAGAAGAGATACATGCAGAGCCACATCATAATTCTCCCAACTGTAGTTGCGCTTTGTGGTTGCGAGCTGGTGTTTGCTCTTTCACTGCTGAAATAATTTGATACCCTTTCAATCACGAGAGAACCTGCTTTGACAATGTAAACATATGTTTCCCATGCTAGTGAAGCCCTTTCACTTGACAAAAAAGTAAGAAAGATAGAGAGAACGTTAGAAAGAAAGAAAGAGAGAAAGAAAGAAAGAAAAAGAAAGAAAGAAAGAAAGACAGAAAAAAAACACCAAGTCCAAAAGGGAGAGAGCAGAGCCAGGCAAAGTATAAGAGGCTTACCTCCGTCTTGCTCCTCCGCTTACGGCCATACCACCCTGAACACGCCCGATCTCGGAAGCTAAGCAGGGTCGGGCCTGGTTAGTACTTGGATGGGAGACCGCCTGGGAATACCAGGTGCTGTAAGCTTTTTGGCCCTTGCCTCTGCAATAGGGGGCACTGTTTCCCCAACCAAGGCGCAGAGAGAGCTGAGATAGACACACAGCCGCATCCTCATTAAAAGCTGCCGTAGTTGCGCTTGGGGCTCACGAGCTGTTGTTTACGAGGCACCCACTTTGTCCTATTTTCAGCACTGAAATACCATTAGACAGTTTTAATCAGGGGAGAGCGCGGACGCAGTCCCCCACTACCAGAAATTATGCAGTCGAGATTCCCACATTTGGGGAATTCGCAAGGGTCAGCACAGCCGGAGTGCAATGGCTGAGCCTCGCCCTGGGTGAACCTCCTTCATGATCAAGGTGTCTCCCCTGCCAGGTAAGTATGAGTTGGAAATGGCACAAGTCCTCTCACGCCATTGGGAATGGTGTCCCAAACTCTCACGGCGGCTGGGGGAGGGGACAGGATCATACGGCCTCTCCCTCCCCCCGCCCAGCACACCACCCCACTTCACCAAACGCTGAGAAACCCAGAAGCCCTGGCTCAGACAAGAATAAGCAAAAGATTGGGGCTTAGAGATTGAACATTGGGTTATGATATTTATGTTTTAATATATGTTTTGCGTTTGTGTTTTATGCATCTCTGTATTTTGTAAATTCTGCACAATTCAATTAGTAAAAATTGTGAGGCAGAATTATTCAACTCAAAATTAACAGGGGCGCCATATTGAACATTGGGATGGAAACGCGCACAACCAGGAAAAGGAGATCCACCGCGGGACGATATTTTGCTTTCAAACAGGACACGCAGGTTCTGCCGTCAGGCAAAGCCTCCCAAAAATATCTTTAACTCGTCATCGTTCCTCTCCACGGAAGTCTTTAGTAAAAGGCGAAAGGCTTATTCGTGATGAAGAGAAACCAGAGTCTTTGACGCTCGCCCCGCTCCTCCCTCCAGCCCTTTGCCACCTCAGCAGCCGTAGCCACGGGTAGCCGGCCTCGAGGGCGTGGTTAGTACTTGGATAGGAGACTGCCTGGGAATACAATAATCGTCATCATCATTTAGATTTATATTACATAGTGCTTCAAGCTTTTTGTCCCTTGCCCCTCCGACAGAGGGCACTGTCTCCCCAGCCATAGGGAAGAGAGAGAAGAGATACATGCAGAGCCACATCATAATTCTCCCAACTGTAGTTGCGCTTTGTGGTTGCGAGCTGGTGTTTGCTCTTTCACTGCTGAAATAATTTGATACCCTTTCAATCACGAGAGAACCTGCTTTGACAATGTAAACATATGTTTCCCATGCTAGTGAAGCCCTTTCACTTGACAAAAAAGTAAGAAAGATAGAGAGAACGTTAGAAAGAAAGAAAGAGAGAAAGAAAGAAAGAAAAAGAAAGAAAGAAAGAAAGACAGAAAAAAAACACCAAGTCCAAAAGGGAGAGAGCAGAGCCAGGCAAAGTATAAGAGGCTTACCTCCGTCTTGCTCCTCCGCTTACGGCCATACCACCCTGAACACGCCCGATCTCGGAAGCTAAGCAGGGTCGGGCCTGGTTAATACTTGGATGGGAGACCGCCTGGGAATACCAGGTGCTGTAAGCTTTTTGGCCCTTGCCTCTGCAATAGGGGGAACTGTTTCCCCAACCAAGGCGCAGAGAGAGCTGAGATAGACACACAGCCGCATCCTCATTAAAAGCTGCCGTAGTTGCGCATCCTCATTAAAAGCTGCCGTAGTTGCGCTTGGGGCTCACGAGCTGTTGTTTACGAGGCACCCACTTTGTCCTATTTTCAGCACTGAAATACCATTAGACAGTTTTAATCAGGGGAGAGCGCGGACGCAGTCCCCCACTACCAGAAATTATGCAGTCGAGATTCCCACATTTGGGGAATTCGCAAGGGTCAGCACAGCCGGAGTGCAATGGCTGAGCCTCGCCCTGGGTGAACCAATTTCAATTCAATTTTTAGAAACTTTATTAATCATTTGCAAGTAAAACACAAAACATATATTTCCATACCAGAATACATACAATAAATACATTACTCATACCCACACCAAAATTCTATTTCATTACAGTCTAGAAAAACTTCATTCCATTTGCCATTTCATCACATTTACACCCACATTGTTACTTTAAAATACATCAATTAGAGCATTTTGATCACCTATCTTCCACCTTTTTTTCAGTTCTGAGTCACTGTATTTCTTTTTCTCCCTTAGGACATAGTCTCTGACCATCGTGAGGCCTACCTTCACTACAGCCTCAGGCTCCAGGTAAAATGTTTTAAATACCACCATGTTTCTTCCCCTCCACAGCCCTTCCTTCATACAGTTAATCACTGCCCACCATCTTTCCCATTTTTTACCTTCCCCTTTCCCCAAATTACCAAACAAGATGTCACTTTCCCCAGGTTCTTTGTACAGCTCCCTTAGCCATGGCCTTAACAGTCCCCACACCCTTTGTGCATAGAAGCAAGACCAGAAAAGATGGCCCACACTTTCTTCCCCACTGCAATTGGGTCTGGGGCATTTTGCACTCCTTGAACAACGTCTCTTTTTCAAAAAGGTCTTTGTTGGCAGGCAACTGTGAACTATTTTCCAAGCTAAGTCCTTATTTAGATTGGACAGGAACGGGGAGTTGACATTTTTCCAAACTTGGATGCACATATTTTCTGTCATGGTCTCCACCGGTACCATTCTCTCAGACTGAGGGGACAGGCCTCTTTCCACCATACCCCTATTCACCTGCCCTAGCGGGGGTTCTCCTAGGCTTGTCGCCTCCAAAAGCGACAACGCCTTGTCGTACAGTTTTGGCCTTGTTTCGGCGTGGGGGGTGTCGAGCGGGGGCCTTTTCCCCATTCTGGTCAGGATCTTCCGGCCCACCCAGAACTTGGCAAAATTGTTCCATAGGCTATCATTACTGTCTTTTAAAACCGCATTTAAGATTGGCGTTAAAAACAAGGCATTTAGCTTGGCACTCAACTCTGGTACAGCCTTACCACCCTTCTCTAATGGCTTATACATTATTTCCCTCTTTACATTTTCCTGCTGGGACCCCCATATGAACTGGAAGATGGTTCTCCTCAGTGGTGTCAAAAAAGAGCTGGGGGCTGGCAGGGTGACCGCCAAGAATGTCATAGACGCCAGCACCTCCGCTTTTATAACTAACACCTTCCCTGTGATGGTGAGGTCTCTATCCTTCCACTGGAGTAGTTTCCCTTTAATCATTGGGAGCCTTTTCTCCCAGTTGACTTTCTCCATGTCCTTCCCTATCTCCACGCCTAGGATTCTCAGTCTGTCATTGTTCTCCTTCAGGCCCAGCTCCTGCTTTTGGCTCCTCCAGTTGACGTACAGGATTTCGCTCTTTGACCTGTTGAGCTTGGCCCCCGATGCCCTGGAAAAACAGTCACTCCACCTGAGGGCCTTGACCGCTGAGCTGTTGTCGGTGCAAAGGATAGTCAGGTCATCCATGTACAGGGTCAGCTTTGCCTCCTTCCCACTGCTCCCTGGTACAAGGAGGCCTCGGATGGAGGAGTCCTGGCGTATCGCGCAGGCCAGTGGCTCCATTGCCAGGATAAACAGGACCACAGACAGAGGGCAACCTTGCCTGACCCCCGATTGCACCTTGAAGGTATCTGTGGTGTTTCCATTCACGACCACCCTACTCACACAGTCATTATAGAGCAGGTCTATCCAGGCTCTCATTTTAGGCCCAAAACCAAAACTCTCCATCACTTCTTTTAAATAAGTATGATTGATTCTGTCAAAGGCCTTTTCCAGGTCCAGGCCGGCTATGCAAAGGGGTACACCGCGGTCCACCGCATAGAGGTATGAGTCTCTCACCAGGGCGAGGCTGTCGCCCATGGACCGCCCCGGTACCACACAGGTCTGGTCCTCTCCCACCACCTTCCCAGCCACCCCCTGCAACCTGAAGAACAGGGCCTTTGCCAGGATTTTACGGTCCACCCCCAGCAGTGTAAGTGGCCTCCAGTTCTTAATGTCCTTTTTATCACCTTTTTTAAACAACAGAGAAATAGTGCCTTCTCTCAGGGATGATGGTAGTTTACCCTTGCAGAGACTCTCATTGAACATTTCCAAAAGGGGGCCCTTTAGTTCTGCCCAAAAGGTGATGTAAAATTCTTTAGGCAGACCATCAGCCCCAGGTGCCTTGTTATTCTGCATGCTGTCTACCGCTTTGGTCAGTTCATTCACAGACAGTTCACAGTCCAACATATCATTACAATCATTGACATTTTTGTTTACTTTTGACAGGAGGCTTTCTAAGGATGCTCTGTCCAGGTCTTCACACCTATAGAGGTCTGTATAGAAGGTATGTACACTGGTAAGTATGTCTTTTATTTCTGTCTGTTCATTACCTTGTTTGTCTTTAATTGCTTCCATGATGTTTCTAGGCCGGGCTAGCTTTCTAAAGAAGTACCTAGAACATTTCTCATGCTCCTCCATATGTTGGATTCTGCTGCGTGTTAGTAGTCCACGACTAGCCTCTGTAGACAGACGTAGCATGTCCCTCTTCAACCTTGCTATGTCCTCTGCTGTTTCAAACCCTGCATGAGCCATTGTATACAGACGTTGTAATTGTGCCTGATAGTTTTTACACTTAAAACGTTTGTTCTTGGCTGCTTTCTTCCCAACCTCTATGAAAAAGGTCTTAACTCTACCCTTCACATCCTCCCACCATTCTCCCACAGAGTCAAAGGCAAACTGAAGCGAGGACCACTGAAACAGTTTTTCTTTAAGTCTACTGACCACCTTTCCATCTTGAAGCAGGGAAATATTTAACTTCCATGACCCTTTACCCTTTTCTGTTTTATCTTTCAGAACCAGAGAGCAGTCAATCTTGGCATGGTCCGAAAAGAAAACCGGCGTCACTGAGGCATCGGCAACCTGCAATCCCCCTGAAGTAAGTATAAAGTCAATTCTGGAATGAGTTCTTCCATTTGTCCATGTGTACCCAGGCAGACTAGGGTTTATGGTACGGAATGTGTCTGTCAGTTTAAAGTCTTGTATGATGTTCTTTAATGTCTCAGAGCTGGAGTCCAGCCTCACTGTACTGGTAGTCAATCTGTCTTTTGTGTCTACCAGGCAATTGAAATCGCCACCCAAGACCACCTCCCTGCCACACAACAACAGAGGCTGTATGGCTTTTAAGGTATCTTGGCGTTCTTGTAGTTCTGCTGGGCAGTAGACATTAATTAGTCTCAAGTTGACATTCTTCCATTCCCCATCAACAACTAGAATTCTCCCATCTATTATACGTTGTACCCTCTGAATATTGAATCCCCACCCTTTAAATAACACCGCCACCCCAGATGACCTGTTTTTATTGTCACCTGACCACACTGACTGTCCATGGCTCCATCTATCCTCATAAAGCTTGTAGTTTTCCCTGTAGGGTATGTTGCACTCCTGTAATAGGAAGATGTCACTGCCCTCTGAATTCAAAAATGTAAATGCTGATAAACACTTTACAGGGTCGTTCAGGCCTCTAGTGTTAAGTGATGCAATAGCTATAGGAGCCATAGGGTATACTTGGGGGGGGGTCACAATCTATGGGGGGCAGGGGTCAGGGGTCCGGACTATCCTGTCCCCTCCTCCCATTCTTCTTTTTCTTCCTAGGTGGTTTCTGATGCCAAATGCCCTCCCCCTCCGCCTCCTTCATTTGAGTGGCGGAGGAGAAGGCAGTCAGACTCTCAGCATCCAGGAAGGACACAGACATGGATGTTGGGGAGGGCCATACCTGGGGTCCCAGGAGGAGGGACTCTCCTGACGACTCCTGCTGCTGGCGCTTCTGTGATGAAGTCTGCTGTTCTGACGAGCTGTCCAGGAGCAAGGGCGGGGGCTGGGTTGGTCTCTCTGCCTCCTCCGGTCCGCCCCCCAAGACAGAGGTATCGGGGCGGCCTTCAGGGGTCGCTGGTAGGGCAGCCATCATGGTGTCCAGTAGGTCTCTGCAGTCCCTGGCAGAGATGGCGGTGGAGTTTGCTGGGGCCGGATGCTGCACCACTAGCAGGTCCACCTGGGTCTCCTGGCTGTCTACTGCCCATGCTGGACAGTTGGGGGACAGCCTGGAGTTGTCCTTGTCCCCTGAGATGTCTGCTGGGTCATCACTCCAGTCCAGCCGCCCACTCTCGATGTGATGCTCTCCCTCACTGGGCTGCCCTGGCGTCTGGTCCGCTGCTAGCTCAGCTTGCAGGTTTTGCTGGATGTTGGATGTTACACCTTCCTGCTGGGGAGGTTGTTCCTCCTGAGCCTCAGGCCTTGGCTGCACCTCCTCTGGGGCGGGTCGGTCTGCTGCTGCTGGTCCCTCTACCTGGAACGGATCTGGCTGCCTTGTCCTGTTAGCTGTCCTGTTGGCGTAGGATTGAGGGCAACCTCGGAAGGAGTGGGTGTTATCTCCACAGAGGTTGCACCTCCTTGTCTGATCACAGTCCCTAGTGGCATGGCTGGAACTCTTACAATTCCTGCAGAATGTAATGTTACAGTCGGCAGCTAGGTGTCCCAATGAGCCACACCTCCTACACTCCTTGGGCTGGCCTTGATAGAACACATGGCCTCTCACTGCCCCCAGGTGGATTGTGGAGGGAAGATGACGAAGCTGCCCATTGTTCTCTTCCCGCCTCAGCTTGACATAGAAGCGCCGCGCCCCTGTCCGGATGCCATCTTGATCTCTGAGTTCAATTCCTCTCTGCACGGCACAGTAGTGTGAAATCCAGGTTTGTATATCCTCTGTTGTCACTTTTTCTGAATACATGATGACTGTGACTGTTCTAGCATCCCTTTCTGACAGTGGAGTGAATGTAATATTGTCCAGCCTGGGATTGTTCACTTTTTTCCTTCTGAATCTCTCCACACACTGCTCAAAGAAGTCAAACGTTGCAAAAATTACCTCAAATACTTTTCTTCCTGGAAGGGCAAAGATGTAATCAAGCTGGGCAGCTGCAAATCCCAATTCTGTTTGTAGAATCTTCCTTGAAAACTGCAGGCGGTCCATCTCCAGGTTGCCTTGTAATTCAAAACGGACAGCATTCCTCCTCGTCACTGGTGTAGCCATTTTGGATTTCACGTTATGTAGTCAAGATGTGGTCAAGTGTTCAAGGTTCCCCCAGGAGGCGCCCTGGGTGAACCAATTTCAATTTTTAGAAACTTTATTAATCATTTGCAAGTAAAACACAAAACATATTTCCATACCAGAATACATACAATAAATACATTACTCATACCCACACCAAAATTCTATTTCATTACAGTCTAGAAAAACTTCATTCCATTTGCCATTTCATCACATTTACACCCACATTGTTACTTTAAAATACATCAATTAGAGCATTTTGATCACCTATCTTCCACCTTTTTTTCAGTTCTGAGTCACTGTATTTCTTTTTCTCCCTTAGGACATAGTCTCTGACCATCGTGAGGCCTACCTTCACTACAGCCTCAGGCTCCAGGTAAAATGTTTTAAATACCACCATGTTTCTTCCCCTCCACAGCCCTTCCTTCATACAGTTAATCACTGCCCACCATCTTTCCCATTTTTTACCTTCCCCTTTCCCCAAATTACCAAACAAGATGTCACTTTCCCCAGGTTCTTTGTACAGCTCCCTTAGCCATGGCCTTAACAGTCCCCACACCCTTTGTGCATAGAAGCAAGACCAGAAAAGATGGCCCACACTTTCTTCCCCACTGCAATTGGGTCTGGGGCATTTTGCACTCCTTGAACAACGTCTCTTTTTCAAAAAGGTCTTTGTTGGCAGGCAACTGTGAACTATTTTCCAAGCTAAGTCCTTATTTAGATTGGACAGGAACGGGGAGTTGACATTTTTCCAAACTTGGATGCACATATTTTCTGACATGGTCCCCACCGGTACCATTCTCTCCGACTGAGGGGACAGGCCTCTTTCCACCATACCCCTATTCACCTGCCCTAGCGGGGGTTCTCCTAGGCTTGTCGCCTCCAAAAGGGACAACGCCTTGTCGTACAGTTTTGGCCTTGTTTCGGCGTGGGGGGTGTCGAGCGGGGGGCCTTTTCCCCATTCTGGTCAGGATCTTCCGGCCCACCCAGAACTTGGCAAAATTGTTCCATAGGCTATCATCACTGTCTTTTAAAACCGCATTTAAGATTGGCGTTAAAAACAAGGCATTTAGCTTGGCACTCAACTCTGGTACAGCCTTACCACCCTTCTCTAATGGCTTATACATTATTTCCCTCTTTACATTTTCCTGCTGGGACCCCCATATGAACTGGAAGATGGTTCTCCTCAGTGGTGTCAAAAAAGAGCTGGGGGCTGGCAGGGTGACCGCCAAGAATGTCATAGACGCCAGCACCTCCGCTTTTATAACTAACACCTTCCCTGTGATGGTGAGGTCTCTATCCTTCCACTGGAGTAGTTTCCCTTTAATCATTGGGAGCCTTTTCTCCCAGTTGACTTTCTCCATGTCCTTCCCTATCTCCACGCCTAGGATTCTCAGTCTGTCATTGTTCTCCTTCAGGCCCAGCTCCTGCTTTTGGCTCCTCCAGTTGACGTACAGGATTTCGCTCTTTGACCTGTTGAGCTTGGCCCCCGATGCCCTGGAAAAACAGTCACTCCACCTGAGGGCCTTGACCGCTGAGCTGTTGTCGGTGCAAAGGATAGTCAGGTCATCCATGTACAGAGTCAGCTTTGCCTCCTTCCCACTGCTCCCTGGTACAAGGAGGCCTCGGATGGAGGAGTCCTGGCGTATCGCGCAGGCCAGTGGCTCCATTGCCAGGATAAACAGGACCACAGACAGAGGGCAACCTTGCCTGACCCCCGATTGCACCTTGAAGGTATCTGTGGTGTTTCCATTCACGACCACCCTACTCACACAGTCATTATAGAGCAGGTCTATCCAGGCTCTCATTTTAGGCCCAAAACCAAAACTCTCCATCACTTCTTTTAAATAAGTATGATTGATTCTGTCAAAGGCCTTTTCCAGGTCCAGGCCGGCTATGCAAAGGGGTACACCGCGGTCCACCGCATAGAGGTATGAGTCTCTCACCAGGGCGAGGCTGTCGCCCATGGACCGCCCCGGAACCACACAGGTCTGGTCCTCTCCCACCACCTTCCCAGCCACCCCCTGCAACCTGAAGAACAGGGCCTTTGCCAGGATTTTACGGTCCACCCCCAGCAGTGTAAGTGGCCTCCAGTTCTTAATGTCCTTTTTATCACCTTTTTTAAACAACAGAGAAATAGTGCCTTCTCTCAGGGATGATGGTAGTTTACCCTTGCAGAGACTCTCATTGAACATTTCCAAAAGGGGGCCCTTTAGTTCTGCCCAAAAGGTGATGTAAAATTCTTTAGGCAGACCATCAGCCCCAGGTGCCTTGTTATTCTGCATGCTGTCTACCGCTTTGGTCAGTTCATTCACAGACAGTTCACAGTCCAACATATCATTACAATCATTGACATTTTTGTTTACTTTTGACAGGAGGCTTTCTAAGGATGCTCTGTCCAGGTCTTCACACCTATAGAGGTCTGTATAGAAGGTATGTACACTGGTAAGTATGTCTTTTATTTCTGTCTGTTCATTACCTTGTTTGTCTTTAATTGCTTCCATGATGTTTCTAGGCCGGGCTAGCTTTCTAAAGAAGTACCTAGAACATTTCTCATGCTCCTCCATATGTTGGATTCTGCTGCGTGTTAGTAGTCCACGACTAGCCTCTGTAGACAGACGTAGCATGTCCCTCTTCAACCTTGCTATGTCCTCTGCTGTTTCAAACCCTGCATGAGCCATTGTATACAGACGTTGTAATTGTGCCTGATAGTTTTTACACTTAAAACGTTTGTTCTTGGCTGCTTTCTTCCCAACCTCTATGAAAAAGGTCTTAACTCTACCCTTCACATCCTCCCACCATTCTCCCACAGAGTCAAAGGCAAACTGAAGCGAGGACCACTGAAACAGTTTTTCTTTAAGTCTACTGACCACCTTTCCATCTTGAAGCAGGGAAATATTTAACTTCCATGACCCTTTACCCTTTTCTGTTTTATCTTTCAGAACCAGAGAGCAGTCAATCTTGGCATGGTCCGAAAAGAAAACCGGCGTCACTGAGGCATCGGCAACCTGCAATCCCCCTGAAGTAAGTATAAAGTCAATTCTGGAATGAGTTCTTCCATTTGTTCTGCCCTTGGTGAACCTCCTTCATGATCAAGGTGTCTCCCCTGCCAGGTAAGTATGAGTTGGAAATGGAACAAGTCCTCTCACGCCATTGGGAATGGTGTCCCACACTCTCACGGCGGCTGGGGGAGGGGACAGGATCATACGGCCTCTCCCTCCCCCCGCCCAGCACACCACCCCACTTCACCAAACGCTGAGAAACCCAGAAGCCCTGGCTCAGACAAGAATAAGCAAAAGATTGGGGCTTAGAGATTGAACATTGGGTTATGATATTTATGTTTTAATATATGTTTTGCGTTTGTGTTTTATGCATCTCTGTATTTTGTAAATTCTGCACAATTCAATTAGTAAAAATTGTGAGGCAGAATTATTCAACTCAAAATTAACAGGGGCGCCATATTGAACATTGGGATGGAAACGCGCACAACCAGGAAAAGGAGATCCACCGCGGGACGATATTTTTGCTTTCAAACAGGACACGCAGGCTCTGCCGTCAGGCAAAGCCTCCCAAAAATATCTTTAACTCGTCATCGTTCCTCTCCACGGAAGTCTTTAGTAAAAGGCGAAAGGCTTATTCGTGATGAAGAGAAACCAGAGTCTTTAACGCTCGCCCCGCTCCTCCCTCCAGCCCTTTGCCACCTCAGCAGCCGTAGCCACGGGTAGCCGGCCTCGAGGGCGTGGTTAGTACTTGGATAGGAGACTGCCTGGGAATACAATAATCGTCATCATCATTTAGATTTATATTACATAGTGCTTCAAGCTTTTTGTCCCTTGCCCCTCCGACAGAGGGCACTGTCTCCCCAGCCATAGGGAAGAGAGAGAAGAGATACATGCAGAGCCACATCATAATTCTCCCAACTGTAGTTGCGCTTTGTGGTTGCGAGCTGGTGTTTGCTCTTTCACTGCTGAAATAATTTGATACCCTTTCAATCACGAGAGAACCTGCTTTGACAATGTAAACATATGTTTCCCATGCTAGTGAAGCCCTTTCACTTGACAAAAAAGTAAGAAAGATAGAGAGAACGTTAGAAAGAAAGAAAGAGAGAAAGAAAGAAAGAAAAAGAAAGAAAGAAAGAAAGACAGAAAAAAAACACCAAGTCCAAAAGGGAGAGAGCAGAGCCAGGCAAAGTATAAGAGGCTTACCTCCGTCTTGCTCCTCCGCTTACGGCCATACCACCCTGAACACGCCCGATCTCGGAAGCTAAGCAGGGTCGGGCCTGGTTAGTACTTGGATGGGAGACCGCCTGGGAATACCAGGTGCTGTAAGCTTTTTGGCCCTTGCCTCTGCAATAGGGGGCACTGTTTCCCCAACCAAGGCGCAGAGAGAGCTGAGATAGACACACAGCCGCATCCTCATTAAAAGCTGCCGTAGTTGCGCATCCTCATTAAAAGCTGCCGTAGTTGCGCTTGGGGCTCACGAGCTGTTGTTTACGAGGCACCCACTTTGTCCTATTTTCAGCACTGAAATACCATTAGACAGTTTTAATCAGGGGAGAGCGCGGACGCAGTCCCCCACTACCAGAAATTATGCAGTCGAGATTCCCACATTTGGGGAATTCGCAAGGGTCAGCACAGCCGGAGTGCAATGGCTGAGCCTCGCCCTGGGTGAACCTCCTTCATGATCAAGGTGTCTCCCCTGCCAGGTAAGTATGAGTTGGAAATGGCACAAGTCCTCTCACGCCATTGGGAATGGTGTCCCAAACTCTCACGGCGGCTGGGGGAGGGGACAGGATCATACGGCCTCTCCCTCCCCCCGCCCAGCACACCACCCCACTTCACCAAACGCTGAGAAACCCAGAAGCCCTGGCTCAGACAAGAATAAGCAAAAGATTGGGGCTTAGAGATTGAACATTGGGTTATGATATTTATGTTTTAATATATGTTTTGCGTTTGTGTTTTATGCATCTCTGTATTTTGTAAATTCTGCACAATTCAATTAGTAAAAATTGTGAGGCAGAATTATTCAACTCAAAATTAACAGGGGCGCCATATTGAACATTGGGATGGAAACGCGCACAACCAGGAAAAGGAGATCCACCGCGGGAGGATATTTTGCTTTCAAACAGGACACGCAGGCTCTGCCGTCAGGCAAAGCCTCCCAAAAATATCTTTAACTCGTCATCGTTCCTCTCCACGGAAGTCTTTAGTAAAAGGCGAAAGGCTTATTCGTGATGAAGAGAAACCAGAGTCTTTGACGCTCGCCCCGCTCCTCCCTCCAGCCCTTTGCCACCTCAGCAGCCGTAGCCACGGGTAGCCGGCCTCGAGGGCGTGGTTAGTACTTGGATAGGAGACTGCCTGGGAATACAATAATCGTCATCATCATTTAGATTTATATTACATAGTGCTTCAAGCTTTTTGTCCCTTGCCCCTCCGACAGAGGGCACTGTCTCCCCAGCCATAGGGAAGAGAGAGAAGAGATACATGCAGAGCCACATCATAATTCTCCCAACTGTAGTTGCGCTTTGTGGTTGCGAGCTGGTGTTTGCTCTTTCACTGCTGAAATAATTTGATACCCTTTCAATCACGAGAGAACCTGCTTTGACAATGTAAACATATGTTTCCCATGCTAGTGAAGCCCTTTCACTTGACAAAAAAGTAAGAAAGATAGAGAGAATGTTAGAAAGAAAGAAAGAGAGAAAGAAAGAAAGAAAAAGAAAGAAAGAAAGAAAGAAAGACAGAAAAAAAACACCAAGTTCAAAAGGGAGAGAGCAGAGCCAGGCAAAGTATAAGAGGCTTACCTCCGTCTTGCTCCTCCGCTTACGGCCATACCACCCTGAACACGCCCGATCTCGTCCGATCTCGGAAGCTAAGCAGGGTCGGGCCTGGTTAGTACTTGGATGGGAGACCGCCTGGGAATACCAGGTGCTGTAAGCTTTTTGGCCCTTGCCTCTGCAATAGGGGGCACTGTTTCCCCAACCAAGGCGCAGAGAGAGCTGAGATAGACACACAGCCGCATCCTCATTAAAAGCTGCCGTAGTTGCGCATCCTCATTAAAAGCTGCCGTAGTTGCGCTTGGGGCTCACGAGCTGTTGTTTACGAGGCACCCACTTTGTCCTATTTTCAGCACTGAAATACCATTAGACAGTTTTAATCAGGGGAGAGCGCGGACGCAGTCCCCCACTACCAGAAATTATGCAGTCGAGATTCCCACATTTGGGGAATTCGCAAGGGTCAGCACAGCCGGAGTGCAATGGCTGAGCCTCGCCCTGGGTGAACCTCCTTCATGATCAAGGTGTCTCCCCTGCCAGGTAAGTATGAGTTGGAAATGGCACAAGTCCTCTCACGCCATTGGGAATGGTGTCCCAAACTCTCACGGCGGCTGGGGGAGGGGACAGGATCATACGGCCTCTCCCTCCCCCCGCCCAGCACACCACCCCACTTCACCAAACGCTGAGAAACCCAGAAGCCCTGGCTCAGACAAGAATAAGCAAAAGATTGGGGCTTAGAGATTGAACATTGGGTTATGATATTTATGTTTTAATATATGTTTTGCGTTTGTGTTTTATGCATCTCTGTATTTTGTAAATTCTGCACAATTCAATTAGTAAAAATTGTGAGGCAGAATTATTCAACTCAAAATTAACAGGGGCGCCATATTGAACATTGGGATGGAAACGCGCACAACCAGGAAAAGGAGATCCACCGCGGGACGATATTTTGCTTTCAAACAGGACACGCAGGCTCTGCCGTCAGGCAAAGCCTCCCAAAAATATCTTTAACTCGTCATCGTTCCTCTCCACGGAAGTCTTTAGTAAAAGGCGAAAGGCTTATTCGTGATGAAGAGAAACCAGAGTCTTTGACGCTCGCCCCGCTCCTCCCTCCAGCCCTTTGCCACCTCAGCAGCCGTAGCCACGGGTAGCCGGCCTCGAGGGCGTGGTTAGTACTTGGATAGGAGACTGCCTGGGAATACAATAATCGTCATCATCATTTAGATTTATATTACATAGTGCTTCAAGCTTTTTGTCCCTTGCCCCTCCGACAGAGGGCACTGTCTCCCCAGCCATAGGGAAGAGAGAGAAGAGATACATGCAGAGCCACATCATAATTCTCCCAACTGTAGTTGCGCTTTGTGGTTGCGAGCTGGTGTTTGCTCTTTCACTGCTGAAATAATTTGATACCCTTTCAATCACGAGAGAACCTGCTTTGACAATGTAAACATATGTTTCCCATGCTAGTGAAGCCCTTTCACTTGACAAAAAAGTAAGAAAGATAGAGAGAATGTTAGAAAGAAAGAAAGAGAGAAAGAAAGAAAGAAAAAGAAAGAAAGAAAGAAAGAAAGACAGAAAAAAAACACCAAGTTCAAAAGGGAGAGAGCAGAGCCAGGCAAAGTATAAGAGGCTTACCTCCGTCTTGCTCCTCCGCTTACGGCCATACCACCCTGAACACGCCCGATCTCGTCCGATCTCGGAAGCTAAGCAGGGTCGGGCCTGGTTAGTACTTGGATGGGAGACCGCCTGGGAATACCAGGTGCTGTAAGCTTTTTGGCCCTTGCCTCTGCAATAGGGGGCACTGTTTCCCCAACCAAGGCGCAGAGAGAGCTGAGATAGACACACAGCCGCATCCTCATTAAAAGCTGCCGTAGTTGCGCATCCTCATTAAAAGCTGCCGTAGTTGCGCTTGGGGCTCACGAGCTGTTGTTTACGAGGCACCCACTTTGTCCTATTTTCAGCACTGAAATACCATTAGACAGTTTTAATCAGGGGAGAGCGCGGACGCAGTCCCCCACTACCAGAAATTATGCAGTCGAGATTCCCACATTTGGGGAATTCGCAAGGGTCAGCACAGCCGGAGTGCAATGGCTGAGCCTCGCCCTGGGTGAACCTCCTTCATGATCAAGGTGTCTCCCCTGCCAGGTAAGTATGAGTTGGAAATGGCACAAGTCCTCTCACGCCATTGGGAATGGTGTCCCAAACTCTCACGGCGGCTGGGGGAGGGGACAGGATCATACGGCCTCTCCCTCCCCCCGCCCAGCACACCACCCCACTTCACCAAACGCTGAGAAACCCAGAAGCCCTGGCTCAGACAAGAATAAGCAAAAGATTGGGGCTTAGAGATTGAACATTGGGTTATGATATTTATGTTTTAATATATGTTTTGCGTTTGTGTTTTATGCATCTCTGTATTTTGTAAATTCTGCACAATTCAATTAGTAAAAATTGTGAGGCAGAATTATTCAACTCAAAATTAACAGGGGCGCCATATTGAACATTGGGATGGAAACGCGCACAACCAGGAAAAGGAGATCCACCGCGGGACGATATTTTGCTTTCAAACAGGACACGCAGGCTCTGCCGTCAGGCAAAGCCTCCCAAAAATATCTTTAACTCGTCATCGTTCCTCTCCACGGAAGTCTTTAGTAAAAGGCGAAAGGCTTATTCGTGATGAAGAGAAACCAGAGTCTTTGACGCTCGCCCCGCTCCTCCCTCCAGCCCTTTGCCACCTCAGCAGCCGTAGCCACGGGTAGCCGGCCTCGAGGGCGTGGTTAGTACTTGGATAGGAGACTGCCTGGGAATACAATAATCGTCATCATCATTTAGATTTATATTACATAGTGCTTCAAGCTTTTTGTCCCTTGCCCCTCCGACAGAGGGCACTGTCTCCCCAGCCATAGGGAAGAGAGAGAAGAGATACATGCAGAGCCACATCATAATTCTCCCAACTGTAGTTGCGCTTTGTGGTTGCGAGCTGGTGTTTGCTCTTTCACTGCTGAAATAATTTGATACCCTTTCAATCACGAGAGAACCTGCTTTGACAATGTAAACATATGTTTCCCATGCTAGTGAAGCCCTTTCACTTGACAAAAAAGTAAGAAAGATAGAGAGAACGTTAGAAAGAAAGAAAGAGAGAAAGAAAGAAAGAAAAAGAAAGAAAGAAAGAAAGACAGAAAAAAAACACCAAGTCCAAAAGGGAGAGAGCAGAGCCAGGCAAAGTATAAGAGGCTTACCTCCGTCTTGCTCCTCCGCTTACGGCCATACCACCCTGAACACGCCCGATCTCGTCTGATCTCGGAAGCTAAGCAGGGTCGGGCCTGGTTAGTACTTGGATGGGAGACCGCCTGGGAATACCAGGTGCTGTAAGCTTTTTGGCCCTTGCCTCTGCAATAGGGGGCACTGTTTCCCCAACCAAGGCCCAGAGAGAGCTGAGATAGACACACAGCCGCATCCTCATTAAAAGCTGCCGTAGTTGCGCATCCTCATTAAAAGCTGCCGTAGTTGCGCTTGGGGCTCACGAGCTGTTGTTTACGAGGCACCCACTTTGTCCTATTTTCAGCACTGATATACCATTAGACAGTTTTAATCAGGGGAGAGCGCGGACGCAGTCCCCCACTACCAGAAATTATGCAGTCGAGATTCCCACATTTGGGGAATTCGCAAGGGTCAGCACAGCCGGAGTGCAATGGCTGAGCCTCGCCCTGGGTGAACCTCCTTCATGATCAAGGTGTCTTCCCTGCCAGGTAAGTATGAGTTGGAAATGGCACAAGTCCTCTCACGCCATTGGGAATGGTGTCCCACACTCTCACGGCGGCTGGGGGAGGGGACAGGATCATACGGCCTCTCCCTCCCCCCGCCCAGCACACCACCCCACTTCACCAAACGCTGAGAAACCCAGAAGCCCTGGCTCAGACAAGAATAAGCAAAAGATTGGGGCTTAGAGATTGAACATTGGGTTATGATATTTATGTTTTAATATATGTTTTGCGTTTGTGTTTTATGCATCTCTGTATTTTGTAAATTCTGCACAATTCAATTAGTAAAAATTGTGAGGCAGAATTATTCAACTCAAAATTAACAGGGGCGCCATATTGAACATTGGGATGGAAACGCGCACAACCAGGAAAAGGAGATCCACCGCGGGACGATATTTTGCTTTCAAACAGGACACGCAGGCTCTGCCGTCAGGCAAAGCCTCCCAAAAATATCTTTAACTCGTCATCGTTCCTCTCCACGGAAGTCTTTAGTAAAAGGCGAAAGGCTTATTCGTGATGAAGAGAAACCAGAGTCTTTGACGCTCGCCCCGCTCCTCCCTCCAGCCCTTTGCCACCTCAGCAGCCGTAGCCACGGGTAGCCGGCCTCGAGGGCGTGGTTAGTACTTGGATAGGAGACTGCCTGGGAATACAATAATCGTCATCATCATTTAGATTTATATTACATAGTGCTTCAAGCTTTTTGTCCCTTGCCCCTCCGACAGAGGGCACTGTCTCCCCAGCCATAGGGAAGAGAGAGAAGAGATACATGCAGAGCCACATCATAATTCTCCCAACTGTAGTTGCGCTTTGTGGTTGCGAGCTGGTGTTTGCTCTTTCACTGCTGAAATAATTTGATACCCTTTCAATCACGAGAGAACCTGCTTTGACAATGTAAACATATGTTTCCCATGCTAGTGAAGCCCTTTCACTTGACAAAAAAGTAAGAAAGATAGAGAGAACGTTAGAAAGAAAGAAAGAGAGAAAGAAAGAAAGAAAAAGAAAGAAAGAAAGAAAGACAGAAAAAAAACACCAAGTCCAAAAGGGAGAGAGCAGAGCCAGGCAAAGTATAAGAGGCTTACCTCCGTCTTGCTCCTCCGCTTACGGCCATACCACCCTGAACACGCCCGATCTCGTCCGATCTCGGAAGCTAAGCAGGGTCGGGCCTGGTTAGTACTTGGATGGGAGACCGCCTGGGAATACCAGGTGCTGTAAGCTTTTTGGCCCTTGCCTCTGCAATAGGGGGCACTGTTTCCCCAACCAAGGCGCAGAGAGAGCTGAGATAGACACACAGCCGCATCCTCATTAAAAGCTGCCGTAGTTGCGCATCCTCATTAAAAGCTGCCATAGTTGCGCTTGGGGCTCACGAGCTGTTGTTTACGAGGCACCCACTTTGTCCTATTTTCAGCACTGAAATACCATTAGACAGTTTTAATCAGGGGAGAGCGCGGACGCAGTCCCCCACTACCAGAAATTATGCAGTCGAGATTCCCACATTTGGGGAATTCGCAAGGGTCAGCACAGCCGGAGTGCAATGGCTGAGCCTCGCCCTGGGTGAACCTCCTTCATGATCAAGGTGTCTCCCCTGCCAGGTAAGTATGAGTTGGAAATGGCACAAGTCCTCTCACGCCATTGGGAATGGTGTCCCAAACTCTCACGGCGGCTGGGGGAGGGGACAGGATCATACGGCCTCTCCCTCCCCCCGCCCAGCACACCACCCCACTTCACCAAACGCTGAGAAACCCAGAAGCCCTGGCTCAGACAAGAATAAGCAAAAGATTGGGGCTTAGAGATTGAACATTGGGTTATGATATTTATGTTTTAATATATGTTTTGCGTTTGTGTTTTATGCATCTCTGTATTTTGTAAATTCTGCACAATTCAATTAGTAAAAATTGTGAGGCAGAATTATTCAACTCAAAATTAACAGGGGCGCCATATTGAACATTGGGATGGAAACGCGCACAACCAGGAAAAGGAGATCCACCGCGGGACGATATTTTGCTTTCAAACAGGACACGCAGGCTCTGCCGTCAGGCAAAGCCTCCCAAAAATATCTTTAACTCGTCATCGTTCCTCTCCACGGAAGTCTTTAGTAAAAGGCGAAAGGCTTATTCGTGATGAAGAGAAACCAGAGTCTTTGACGCTCGCCCCGCTCCTCCCTCCAGCCCTTTGCCACCTCAGCAGCCGTAGCCACGGGTAGCCGGCCTCGAGGGCGTGGTTAGTACTTGGATAGGAGACTGCCTGGGAATACAATAATCGTCATCATCATTTAGATTTATATTACATAGTGCTTCAAGCTTTTTGTCCCTTGCCCCTCCGACAGAGGGCACTGTCTCCCCAGCCATAGGGAAGAGAGAGAAGAGATACATGCAGAGCCACATCATAATTCTCCCAACTGTAGTTGCGCTTTGTGGTTGCGAGCTGGTGTTTGCTCTTTCACTGCTGAAATAATTTGATACCCTTTCAATCACGAGAGAACCTGCTTTGACAATGTAAACATATGTTTCCCATGCTAGTGAAGCCCTTTCACTTGACAAAAAAGTAAGAAAGATAGAGAGAACGTTAGAAAGAAAGAAAGAGAGAAAGAAAGAAAGAAAAAGAAAGAAAGAAAGAAAGAAAGAAAGACAGAAAAAAAACACCAAGTCCAAAAGGGAGAGAGCAGAGCCAGGCAAAGTATAAGAGGCTTACCTCCGTCTTGCTCCTCCGCTTACGGCCATACCACCCTGAACACGCCCGATCTCGTCCGATCTCGGAAGCTAAGCAGGGTCGGGCCTGGTTAGTACTTGGATGGGAGACCGCCTGGGAATACCAGGTGCTGTAAGCTTTTTGGCCCTTGCCTCTGCAATAGGGGGCACTGTTTCCCCAACCAAGGCGCAGAGAGAGCTGAGATAGACACACAGCCGCATCCTCATTAAAAGCTGCCGTAGTTGCGCATCCTCATTAAAAGCTGCCGTAGTTGCGCTTGGGGCTCACGAGCTGTTGTTTACGAGGCACCCACTTTGTCCTATTTTCAGCACTGAAATACCATTAGACAGTTTTAATCAGGGGAGAGCGCGGACGCAGTCCCCCACTACCAGAAATTATGCAGTCGAGATTCCCACATTTGGGGAATTCGCAAGGGTCAGCACAGCCGGAGTGCAATGGCTGAGCCTCGCCCTGGGTGAACCTCCTTCATGATCAAGGTGTCTCCCCTGCCAGGTAAGTATGAGTTGGAAATGGCACAAGTCCTCTCACGCCATTGGGAATGGTGTCCCAAACTCTCACGGCGGCTGGGGGAGGGGACAGGATCATACGGCCTCTCCCTCCCCCCGCCCAGCACACCACCCCACTTCACCAAACGCTGAGAAACCCAGAAGCCCTGGCTCAGACAAGAATAAGCAAAAGATTGGGGCTTAGAGATTGAACATTGGGTTATGATATTTATGTTTTAATATATGTTTTGCGTTTGTGTTTTATGCATCTCTGTATTTTGTAAATTCTGCACAATTCAATTAGTAAAAATTGTGAGGCAGAATTATTCAACTCAAAATTAACAGGGGCGCCATATTGAACATTGGGATGGAAACGCGCACAACCAGGAAAAGGAGATCCACCGCGGGACGATATTTTGCTTTCAAACAGGACACGCAGGCTCTGCCGTCAGGCAAAGCCTCCCAAAAATATCTTTAACTCGTCATCGTTCCTCTCCACGGAAGTCTTTAGTAAAAGGCGAAAGGCTTATTCGTGATGAAGAGAAACCAGAGTCTTTGACGCTCGCCCCGCTCCTCCCTCCAGCCCTTTGCCACCTCAGCAGCCGTAGCCACGGGTAGCCGGCCTCGAGGGCGTGGTTAGTACTTGGATAGGAGACTGCCTGGGAATACAATAATCGTCATCATCATTTAGATTTATATTACATAGTGCTTCAAGCTTTTTGTCCCTTGCCCCTCCGACAGAGGGCACTGTCTCCCCAGCCATAGGGAAGAGAGAGAAGAGATACATGCAGAGCCACATCATAATTCTCCCAACTGTAGTTGCGCTTTGTGGTTGCGAGCTGGTGTTTGCTCTTTCACTGCTGAAATAATTTGATACCCTTTCAATCACGAGAGAACCTGCTTTGACAATGTAAACATATGTTTCCCATGCTAGTGAAGCCCTTTCACTTGACAAAAAAGTAAGAAAGATAGAGAGAACGTTAGAAAGAAAGAAAGAGAGAAAGAAAGAAAGAAAAAGAAAGAAAGAAAGAAAGAAAGAAAGACAGAAAAAAAACACCAAGTCCAAAAGGGAGAGAGCAGAGCCAGGCAAAGTATAAGAGGCTTACCTCCGTCTTGCTCCTCCGCTTACGGCCATACCACCCTGAACACGCCCGATCTCGTCCGATCTCGGAAGCTAAGCAGGGTCGGGCCTGGTTAGTACTTGGATGGGAGACCGCCTGGGAATACCAGGTGCTGTAAGCTTTTTGGCCCTTGCCTCTGCAATAGGGGGCACTGTTTCCCCAACCAAGGCGCAGAGAGA
Organism: Borostomias antarcticus; assembly: GCF_949987555.1. Taxonomy (NCBI): domain Eukaryota; kingdom Metazoa; phylum Chordata; class Actinopteri; order Stomiiformes; family Stomiidae; genus Borostomias; species Borostomias antarcticus. The sequence continues at coordinate 2,372,196 of NW_028176821.1, forward strand.
GCTGAGATAGACACACAGCCGCATCCTCATTAAAAGCTGCCGTAGTTGCGCATCCTCATTAAAAGCTGCCGTAGTTGCGCTTGGGGCTCACGAGCTGTTGTTTACGAGGCACCCACTTTGTCCTATTTTCAGCACTGAAATACCATTAGACAGTTTTAATCAGGGGAGAGCGCGGACGCAGTCCCCCACTACCAGAAATTATGCAGTCGAGATTCCCACATTTGGGGAATTCGCAAGGGTCAGCACAGCCGGAGTGCAATGGCTGAGCCTCGCCCTGGGTGAACCTCCTTCATGATCAAGGTGTCTCCCCTGCCAGGTAAGTATGAGTTGGAAATGGCACAAGTCCTCTCACGCCATTGGGAATGGTGTCCCAAACTCTCACGGCGGCTGGGGGAGGGGACAGGATCATACGGCCTCTCCCTCCCCCCGCCCAGCACACCACCCCACTTCACCAAACGCTGAGAAACCCAGAAGCCCTGGCTCAGACAAGAATAAGCAAAAGATTGGGGCTTAGAGATTGAACATTGGGTTATGATATTTATGTTTTAATATATGTTTTGCGTTTGTGTTTTATGCATCTCTGTATTTTGTAAATTCTGCACAATTCAATTAGTAAAAATTGTGAGGCAGAATTATTCAACTCAAAATTAACAGGGGCGCCATATTGAACATTGGGATGGAAACGCGCACAACCAGGAAAAGGAGATCCACCGCGGGAGGATATTTTGCTTTCAAACAGGACACGCAGGCTCTGCCGTCAGGCAAAGCCTCCCAAAAATATCTTTAACTCGTCATCGTTCCTCTCCACGGAAGTCTTTAGTAAAAGGCGAAAGGCTTATTCGTGATGAAGAGAAACCAGAGTCTTTGACGCTCGCCCCGCTCCTCCCTCCAGCCCTTTGCCACCTCAGCAGCCGTAGCCACGGGTAGCCGGCCTCGAGGGCGTGGTTAGTACTTGGATAGGAGACTGCCTGGGAATACAATAATCGTCATCATCATTTAGATTTATATTACATAGTGCTTCAAGCTTTTTGTCCCTTGCCCCTCCGACAGAGGGCACTGTCTCCCCAGCCATAGGGAAGAGAGAGAAGAGATACATGCAGAGCCACATCATAATTCTCCCAACTGTAGTTGCGCTTTGTGGTTGCGAGCTGGTGTTTGCTCTTTCACTGCTGAAATAATTTGATACCCTTTCAATCACGAGAGAACCTGCTTTGACAATGTAAACATATGTTTCCCATGCTAGTGAAGCCCTTTCACTTGACAAAAAAGTAAGAAAGATAGAGAGAACGTTAGAAAGAAAGAAAGAGAGAAAGAAAGAAAGAAAGAAAAAGAAAGAAAGAAAGAAAGAAAGACAGAAAAAAAACACCAAGTCCAAAAGGGAGAGAGCAGAGCCAGGCAAAGTATAAGAGGCTTACCTCCGTCTTGCTCCTCCGCTTACGGCCATACCACCCTGAACACGCCCGATCTCGTCCGATCTCGGAAGCTAAGCAGGGTCGGGCCTGGTTAGTACTTGGATGGGAGACCGCCTGGGAATACCAGGTGCTGTAAGCTTTTTGGCCCTTGCCTCTGCAATAGGGGGCACTGTTTCCCCAACCAAGGCGCAGAGAGAGCTGAGATAGACACACAGCCGCATCCTCATTAAAAGCTGCCGTAGTTGCGCTTGGGGCTCACGAGCTGTTGTTTACGAGGCACCCACTTTGTCCTATTTTCAGCACTGAAATACCATTAGACAGTTTTAATCAGGGGAGAGCGCGGACGCAGTCCCCCACTACCAGAAATTATGCAGTCGAGATTCCCACATTTGGGGAATTCGCAAGGGTCAGCACAGCCGGAGTGCAATGGCTGAGCCTCGCCCTGGGTGAACCTCCTTCATGATCAAGGTGTCTCCCCTGCCAGGTAAGTATGAGTTGGAAATGGCACAAGTCCTCTCACGCCATTGGGAATGGTGTCCCAAACTCTCACGGCGGCTGGGGGAGGGGACAGGATCATACGGCCTCTCCCTCCCCCCGCCCAGCACACCACCCCACTTCACCAAACGCTGAGAAACCCAGAAGCCCTGGCTCAGACAAGAATAAGCAAAAGATTGGGGCTTAGAGATTGAACATTGGGTTATGATATTTATGTTTTAATATATGTTTTGCGTTTGTGTTTTATGCATCTCTGTATTTTGTAAATTCTGCACAATTCAATTAGTAAAAATTGTGAGGCAGAATTATTCAACTCAAAATTAACAGGGGCGCCATATTGAACATTGGGATGGAAACGCGCACAACCAGGAAAAGGAGATCCACCGCGGGAGGATATTTTGCTTTCAAACAGGACACGCAGGCTCTGCCGTCAGGCAAAGCCTCCCAAAAATATCTTTAACTCGTCATCGTTCCTCTCCACGGAAGTCTTTAGTAAAAGGCGAAAGGCTTATTCGTGATGAAGAGAAACCAGAGTCTTTGACGCTCGCCCCGCTCCTCCCTCCAGCCCTTTGCCACCTCAGCAGCCGTAGCCACGGGTAGCCGGCCTCGAGGGCGTGGTTAGTACTTGGATAGGAGACTGCCTGGGAATACAATAATCGTCATCATCATTTAGATTTATATTACATAGTGCTTCAAGCTTTTTGTCCCTTGCCCCTCCGACAGAGGGCACTGTCTCCCCAGCCATAGGGAAGAGAGAGAAGAGATACATGCAGAGCCACATCATAATTCTCCCAACTGTAGTTGCGCTTTGTGGTTGCGAGCTGGTGTTTGCTCTTTCACTGCTGAAATAATTTGATACCCTTTCAATCACGAGAGAACCTGCTTTGACAATGTAAACATATGTTTCCCATGCTAGTGAAGCCCTTTCACTTGACAAAAAAGTAAGAAAGATAGAGAGAACGTTAGAAAGAAAGAAAGAGAGAAAGAAAGAAAGAAAGAAAAAGAAAGAAAGAAAGAAAGAAAGACAGAAAAAAAACACCAAGTCCAAAAGGGAGAGAGCAGAGCCAGGCAAAGTATAAGAGGCTTACCTCCGTCTTGCTCCTCCGCTTACGGCCATACCACCCTGAACACGCCCGATCTCGTCCGATCTCGGAAGCTAAGCAGGGTCGGGCCTGGTTAGTACTTGGATGGGAGACCGCCTGGGAATACCAGGTGCTGTAAGCTTTTTGGCCCTTGCCTCTGCAATAGGGGGCACTGTTTCCCCAACCAAGGCGCAGAGAGAGCTGAGATAGACACACAGCCGCATCCTCATTAAAAGCTGCCGTAGTTGCGCATCCTCATTAAAAGCTGCCGTAGTTGCGCTTGGGGCTCACGAGCTGTTGTTTACGAGGCACCCACTTTGTCCTATTTTCAGCACTGAAATACCATTAGACAGTTTTAATCAGGGGAGAGCGCGGACGCAGTCCCCCACTACCAGAAATTATGCAGTCGAGATTCCCACATTTGGGGAATTCGCAAGGGTCAGCACAGCCGGAGTGCAATGGCTGAGCCTCGCCCTGGGTGAACCTCCTTCATGATCAAGGTGTCTCCCCTGCCAGGTAAGTATGAGTTGGAAATGGCACAAGTCCTCTCACGCCATTGGGAATGGTGTCCCAAACTCTCACGGCGGCTGGGGGAGGGGACAGGATCATACGGCCTCTCCCTCCCCCCGCCCAGCACACCACCCCACTTCACCAAACGCTGAGAAACCCAGAAGCCCTGGCTCAGACAAGAATAAGCAAAAGATTGGGGCTTAGAGATTGAACATTGGGTTATGATATTTATGTTTTAATATATGTTTTGCGTTTGTGTTTTATGCATCTCTGTATTTTGTAAATTCTGCACAATTCAATTAGTAAAAATTGTGAGGCAGAATTATTCAACTCAAAATTAACAGGGGCGCCATATTGAACATTGGGATGGAAACGCGCACAACCAGGAAAAGGAGATCCACCGCGGGAGGATATTTTGCTTTCAAACAGGACACGCAGGCTCTGCCGTCAGGCAAAGCCTCCCAAAAATATCTTTAACTCGTCATCGTTCCTCTCCACGGAAGTCTTTAGTAAAAGGCGAAAGGCTTATTCGTGATGAAGAGAAACCAGAGTCTTTGACGCTCGCCCCGCTCCTCCCTCCAGCCCTTTGCCACCTCAGCAGCCGTAGCCACGGGTAGCCGGCCTCGAGGGCGTGGTTAGTACTTGGATAGGAGACTGCCTGGGAATACAATAATCGTCATCATCATTTAGATTTATATTACATAGTGCTTCAAGCTTTTTGTCCCTTGCCCCTCCGACAGAGGGCACTGTCTCCCCAGCCATAGGGAAGAGAGAGAAGAGATACATGCAGAGCCACATCATAATTCTCCCAACTGTAGTTGCGCTTTGTGGTTGCGAGCTGGTGTTTGCTCTTTCACTGCTGAAATAATTTGATACCCTTTCAATCACGAGAGAACCTGCTTTGACAATGTAAACATATGTTTCCCATGCTAGTGAAGCCCTTTCACTTGACAAAAAAGTAAGAAAGATAGAGAGAACGTTAGAAAGAAAGAAAGAGAGAAAGAAAGAAAGAAAAAGAAAGAAAGAAAGAAAGAAAGACAGAAAAAAAACACCAAGTCCAAAAGGGAGAGAGCAGAGCCAGGCAAAGTATAAGAGGCTTACCTCCGTCTTGCTCCTCCGCTTACGGCCATACCACCCTGAACACGCCCGATCTCGTCCGATCTCGGAAGCTAAGCAGGGTCGGGCCTGGTTAGTACTTGGATGGGAGACCGCCTGGGAATACCAGGTGCTGTAAGCTTTTTGGCCCTTGCCTCTGCAATAGGGGGCACTGTTTCCCCAACCAAGGCGCAGAGAGAGCTGAGATAGACACACAGCCGCATCCTCATTAAAAGCTGCCGTAGTTGCGCTTGGGGCTCACGAGCTGTTGTTTACGAGGCACCCACTTTGTCCTATTTTCAGCACTGAAATACCATTAGACAGTTTTAATCAGGGGAGAGCGCGGACGCAGTCCGCCACTACCAGAAATTATGCAGTCGAGATTCCCACATTTGGGGAATTCGCAAGGGTCAGCACAGCCGGAGTGCAATGGCTGAGCCTGGCCCTGGGTGAACCTCCTTCATGATCAAGGTGTCTCCCCTGCCAGGTAAGTATGAGTTGGAAATGGCACAAGTCCTCTCACGCCATTGGGAATGGTGTCCCAAACTCTCACGGCGGCTGGGGGAGGGGACAGGATCATACGGCCTCTCCCTCCCCCCGCCCAGCACACCACCCCACTTCACCAAACGCTGAGAAACCCAGAAGCCCTGGCTCAGACAAGAATAAGCAAAAGATTGGGGCTTAGAGATTGAACATTGGGTTATGATATTTATGTTTTAATATATGTTTTGCGTTTGTGTTTTATGCATCTCTGTATTTTGTAAATTCTGCACAATTCAATTAGTAAAAATTGTGAGGCAGAATTATTCAACTCAAAATTAACAGGGGCGCCATATTGAACATTGGGATGGAAACGCGCACAACCAGGAAAAGGAGATCCACCGCGGGAGGATATTTTGCTTTCAAACAGGACACGCAGGCTCTGCCGTCAGGCAAAGCCTCCCAAAAATATCTTTAACTCGTCATCGTTCCTCTCCACGGAAGTCTTTAGTAAAAGGCGAAAGGCTTATTCGTGATGAAGAGAAACCAAAGTCTTTGACGCTCGCCCCGCTCCTCCCTCCAGCCCTTTGCCACCTCAGCAGCCGTAGCCACGGGTAGCCGGCCTCGAGGGCGTGGTTAGTACTTGGATAGGAGACTGCCTGGGAATACAATAATCGTCATCATCATTTAGATTTATATTACATAGTGCTTCAAGCTTTTTGTCCCTTGCCCCTCCGACAGAGGGCACTGTCTCCCCAGCCATAGGGAAGAGAGAGAAGAGATACATGCAGAGCCACATCATAATTCTCCCAACTGTAGTTGCGCTTTGTGGTTGCGAGCTGGTGTTTGCTCTTTCACTGCTGAAATAATTTGATACCCTTTCAATCACGAGAGAACCTGCTTTGACAATGTAAACATATGTTTCCCATGCTAGTGAAGCCCTTTCACTTGACAAAAAAGTAAGAAAGATAGAGAGAACGTTAGAAAGAAAGAAAGAGAGAAAGAAAGAAAGAAAAAGAAAGAAAGAAAGAAAGAAAGAAAGACAGAAAAAAAACACCAAGTCCAAAAGGGAGAGAGCAGAGCCAGGCAAAGTATAAGAGGCTTACCTCCGTCTTGCTCCTCCGCTTACGGCCATACCACCCTGAACACGCCCGATCTCGTCCGATCTCGGAAGCTAAGCAGGGTCGGGCCTGGTTAGTACTTGGATGGGAGACCGCCTGGGAATACCAGGTGCTGTAAGCTTTTTGGCCCTTGCCTCTGCAATAGGGGGCACTGTTTCCCCAACCAAGGCGCAGAGAGAGCTGAGATAGACACACAGCCGCATCCTCATTAAAAGCTGCCGTAGTTGCGCATCCTCATTAAAAGCTGCCGTAGTTGCGCTTGGGGCTCACGAGCTGTTGTTTACGAGGCACCCACTTTGTCCTATTTTCAGCACTGAAATACCATTAGACAGTTTTAATCAGGGGAGAGCGCGGACGCAGTCCCCCACTACCAGAAATTATGCAGTCGAGATTCCCACATTTGGGGAATTCGCAAGGGTCAGCACAGCCGGAGTGCAATGGCTGAGCCTCGCCCTGGGTGAACCTCCTTCATGATCAAGGTGTCTCCCCTGCCAGGTAAGTATGAGTTGGAAATGGCACAAGTCCTCTCACGCCATTGGGAATGGTGTCCCAAACTCTCACGGCGGCTGGGGGAGGGGACAGGATCATACGGCCTCTCCCTCCCCCCGCCCAGCACACCACCCCACTTCACCAAACGCTGAGAAACCCAGAAGCCCTGGCTCAGACAAGAATAAGCAAAAGATTGGGGCTTAGAGATTGAACATTGGGTTATGATATTTATGTTTTAATATATGTTTTGCGTTTGTGTTTTATGCATCTCTGTATTTTGTAAATTCTGCACAATTCAATTAGTAAAAATTGTGAGGCAGAATTATTCAACTCAAAATTAACAGGGGCGCCATATTGAACATTGGGATGGAAACGCGCACAACCAGGAAAAGGAGATCCACCGCGGGAGGATATTTTGCTTTCAAACAGGACACGCAGGCTCTGCCGTCAGGCAAAGCCTCCCAAAAATATCTTTAACTCGTCATCGTTCCTCTCCACGGAAGTCTTTAGTAAAAGGCGAAAGGCTTATTCGTGATGAAGAGAAACCAGAGTCTTTGACGCTCGCCCCGCTCCTCCCTCCAGCCCTTTGCCACCTCAGCAGCCGTAGCCACGGGTAGCCGGCCTCGAGGGCGTGGTTAGTACTTGGATAGGAGACTGCCTGGGAATACAATAATCGTCATCATCATTTAGATTTATATTACATAGTGCTTCAAGCTTTTTGTCCCTTGCCCCTCCGACAGAGGGCACTGTCTCCCCAGCCATAGGGAAGAGAGAGAAGAGATACATGCAGAGCCACATCATAATTCTCCCAACTGTAGTTGCGCTTTGTGGTTGCGAGCTGGTGTTTGCTCTTTCACTGCTGAAATAATTTGATACCCTTTCAATCACGAGAGAACCTGCTTTGACAATGTAAACATATGTTTCCCATGCTAGTGAAGCCCTTTCACTTGACAAAAAAGTAAGAAAGATAGAGAGAACGTTAGAAAGAAAGAAAGAGAGAAAGAAAGAAAGAAAAAGAAAGAAAGAAAGAAAGAAAGAAAGAAAGAAAGACAGAAAAAAAACACCAAGTCCAAAAGGGAGAGAGCAGAGCCAGGCAAAGTATAAGAGGCTTACCTCCGTCTTGCTCCTCCGCTTACGGCCATACCACCCTGAACACGCCCGATCTCGTCCGATCTCGGAAGCTAAGCAGGGTCGGGCCTGGTTAGTACTTGGATGGGAGACCGCCTGGGAATACCAGGTGCTGTAAGCTTTTTGGCCCTTGCCTCTGCAATAGGGGGCACTGTTTCCCCAACCAAGGCGCAGAGAGAGCTGAGATAGACACACAGCCGCATCCTCATTAAAAGCTGCCGTAGTTGCGCTTGGGGCTCACGAGCTGTTGTTTACGAGGCACCCACTTTGTCCTATTTTCAGCACTGAAATACCATTAGACAGTTTTAATCAGGGGAGAGCGCGGACGCAGTCCCCCACTACCAGAAATTATGCAGTCGAGATTCCCACATTTGGGGAATTCGCAAGGGTCAGCACAGCCGGAGTGCAATGGCTGAGCCTCGCCCTGGGTTAACCTCCTTCATGATCAAGGTGTCTCCCCTGCCAGGTAAGTATGAGTTGGAAATGGCACAAGTCCTCTCACGCCATTGGGAATGGTGTCCCAAACTCTCACGGCGGCTGGGGGAGGGGACAGGATCATACGGCCTCTCCCTCCCCCCGCCCAGCACACCACCCCACTTCACCAAACGCTGAGAAACCCAGAAGCCCTGGCTCAGACAAGAATAAGCAAAAGATTGGGGCTTAGAGATTGAACATTGGGTTATGATATTTATGTTTTAATATATGTTTTGCGTTTGTGTTTTATGCATCTCTGTATTTTGTAAATTCTGCACAATTCAATTAGTAAAAATTGTGAGGCAGAATTATTCAACTCAAAATTAACAGGGGCGCCATATTGAACATTGGGATGGAAACGCGCACAACCAGGAAAAGGAGATCCACCGCGGGACGATATTTTGCTTTCAAACAGGACACGCAGGCTCTGCCGTCAGGCAAAGCCTCCCAAAAATATCTTTAACTCGTCATCGTTCCTCTCAACGGAAGTCTTTAGTAAAAGGCGAAAGGCTTATTCGTGATGAAGAGAAACCAGAGTCTTTGACGCTCGCCCCGCTCCTCCCTCCAGCCCTTTGCCACCTCAGCAGCCGTAGCCACGGGTAGCCGGCCTCGAGGGCGTGGTTAGTACTTGGATAAGAGACTGCCTGGGAATACAATAATCGTCATCATCATTTAGATTTATATTACATAGTGCTTCAAGCTTTTTGTCCCTTGCCCCTCCGACAGAGGGCACTGTCTCCCCAGCCATAGGGAAGAGAGAGAAGAGATACATGCAGAGCCACATCATAATTCTCCCAACTGTAGTTGCGCTTTGTGGTTGCGAGCTGGTGTTTGCTCTTTCACTGCTGAAATAATTTGATACCCTTTCAATCATGAGAGAACCTGCTTTGACAATGTAAACATATGTTTCCCATGCTAGTGAAGCTCTTTCACTTGACAAAAAGTAAGAAAGATAGAGAGAACGTTAGAAAGAAAGAAAGAGAGAAAGAAAGAAAAAGAAAGAAAGACAGAAAAAAAACACCAAGTCCAAAAGGGAGAGAGCAGAGCCAGGCAAAGTATAAGAGGCTTACCTCCGTCTTGCTCCTCCGCTTACGGCCATACCACCCTGAACACGCCCGATCTCGTCCGATCTCGGAAGCTAAGCAGGGTCGGGCCTGGTTAGTACTTGGATGGGAGACCGCCTGGGAATACCAGGTGCTGTAAGCTTTTTGGCCCTTGCCTCTGGAATAGGGGGCACTGTTTCCCCAACCAAGGCGCAGAGAGAGCTGAGATAGACACACAGCCGCATCCTCATTAAAAGCTGTCGTAGTTGCGCATCCTCATTAAAAGCTGCCGTAGTTGCGCTTGGGGCTCACGAGCTGTTGTTTACGAGGCGCCCACTTTGTCCTATTTTCAGCACTGAAATACCATTAGACAGTTTTAATCAGGGGAGAGCGCGGACGCAGTCCCCCACTACCAGAAATTATGCAGTCGAGATTCCCACATTTGGGGAATTCGCAAGGGTCAGCACAGCCGGAGTGCAATGGCTGAGCCTCGCCCTGGGTGAACCTCCTTCATGATCAAGGTATCTCCCCTGCCAGGTAAGTATGAGTTGGAAACCGCACAAGTCCTCTCACGCCATTGGGAATGGTGTCCCAAACTCTCACGGCGGCTGGGGGAGGGGACAGGATAATACGGCCTCTCCCTCCCCCCGCCCACCACACCACCCCACTTCACCAAACGCTGAGAAACCCAGAAGCCCTGGCTCAGACAAGAATAAGCAAAAGATTGGGGCTTAGAGATTGAACATTGGGTTATGATATTTATGTTTTAATATATGTTTTGCGTTTGTGTTTTATGCATCTCTGTATTTTGTAAATTCTGCACAATTCAATTAGTAAAAATTGTGAGGCAGAATTATTCAACTCAAAATTAACAGGGGCGCCATATTGAACATTGGGATGGAAACGCGCACAACCAGGAAAAGGAGATCCACCGCGGGACGATATTTTGCTTTCAAACAGGACACGCAGGCTCTGCCGTCAGGCAAAGCCTCCCAAAAATATCTTTAACTCGTCATCGTTCCTCTCCACGGAAGTCTTTAGTAAAAGGCGAAAGGCTTATTCGTGATGAAGAGAAACCAGAGTCTTTGACGCTCGCCCCGCTCCTCCCTCCAGCCCTTTGCCACCTCAGCAGCCGTAGCCACGGGTAGCCGGCCTCGAGGGCGTGGTTAGTACTTGGATAAGAGACTGCCTGGGAATACAATAATCGTCATCATCATTTAGATTTATATTACATAGTGCTTCAAGCTTTTTGTCCCTTGCCCCTCCGACAGAGGGCACTGTCTCCCCAGCCATAGGGAAGAGAGAGAAGAGATACATGCAGAGCCACATCATAATTCTCCCAACTGTAGTTGCGCTTTGTGGTTGCGAGCTGGTGTTTGCTCTTTCACTGCTGAAATAATTTGATACCCTTTCAATCACGAGAGAACCTGCTTTGACAATGTAAACATATGTTTCCCATGCTAGTGAAGCCCTTTCACTTGACAAAAAGTAAGAAAGATAGAGAGAACGTTAGAAAGAAAGAAAGAGAGAAAGAAAGAAAAAGAAAGAAAGACAGAAAAAAAACACCAAGTCCAAAAGGGAGAGAGCAGAGCCAGGCAAAGTATAAGAGGCTTACCTCCGTCTTGCTCCTCCGCTTACGGCCATACCACCCTGAACACGCCCGATCTCGTCCGATCTCGGAAGCTAAGCAGGGTCGGGCCTGGTTAGTACTTGGATGGGAGACCGCCTGGGAATACCAGGTGCTGTAAGCTTTTTGGCCCTTGCCTCTGCAATAGGGGGCACTGTTTCCCCAACCAAGGCGCAGAGAGAGCTGAGATAGACACACAGCCGCATCCTCATTAAAAGCTGTCGTAGTTGCGCATCCTCATTAAAAGCTGCCGTAGTTGCGCTTGGGGCTCACGAGCTGTTGTTTACGAGGCGCCCACATTGTCCTATTTTCAGCACTGAAATACCATTAGACAGTTTTAATCAGGGGAGAGCGCGGACGCAGTCCCCCACTACCAGAAATTATGCAGTCGAGATTCCCACATTTGGGGAATTCGCAAGGGTCAGCACAGCCGGAGTGCAATGGCTGAGCCTCGCCCTGGGTGAACCTCCTTCATGATCAAGGTATCTCCCCTGCCAGGTAAGTATGAGTTGGAAACCGCACAAGTCCTCTCACGCCATTGGGAATGGTGTCCCAAACTCTCACGGCGGCTGGGGGAGGGGACAGGATAATACGGCCTCTCCCTCCCCCCGCCCACCACACCACCCCACTTCACCAAACGCTGAGAAACCCAGAAGCCCTGGCTCAGACAAGAATAAGCAAAAGATTGGGGCTTAGAGATTGAACATTGGGTTATGATATTTATGTTTTAATATATGTTTTGCGTTTGTGTTTTATGCATCTCTGTATTTTGTAAATTCTGCACAATTCAATTAGTAAAAATTGTGAGGCAGAATTATTCAACTCAAAATTAACAGGGGCGCCATATTGAACATTGGGATGGAAACGCGCACAACCAGGAAAAGGAGATCCACCGCGGGACGATATTTTGCTTTCAAACAGGACACGCAGGCTCTGCCGTCAGGCAAAGCCTCCCAAAAATATCTTTAACTCGTCATCGTTCCTCTCCACGGAAGTCTTTAGTAAAAGGCGAAAGGCTTATTCGTGATGAAGAGAAACCAGAGTCTTTGACGCTCGCCCCGCTCCTCCCTCCAGCCCTTTGCCACCTCAGCAGCCGTAGCCACGGGTAGCCGGCCTCGAGGGCGTGGTTAGTACTTGGATAAGAGACTGCCTGGGAATACAATAATCGTCATCATCATTTAGATTTATATTACATAGTGCTTCAAGCTTTTTGTCCCTTGCCCCTCCGACAGAGGGCACTGTCTCCCCAGCCATAGGGAAGAGAGAGAAGAGATACATGCAGAGCCACATCATAATTCTCCCAACTGTAGTTGCGCTTTGTGGTTGCGAGCTGGTGTTTGCTCTTTCACTGCTGAAATAATTTGATACCCTTTCAATCACGAGAGAATCTGCTTTGACAATGTAAACATATGTTTCCCATGCTAGTGAAGCCCTTTCACTTGACAAAAAGTAAGAAAGATAGAGAGAACGTTAGAAAGAAAGAAAGAGAGAAAGAAAGAAAAAGAAAGAAAGACAGAAAAAAAACACCAAGTCCAAAAGGGAGAGAGCAGAGCCAGGCAAAGTATAAGAGGCTTACCTCCGTCTTACTCCTCCGCTTACGGCCATACCACCCTGAACACGCCCGATCTCGTCCGATCTCGGAAGCTAAGCAGGGTCGGGCCTGGTTAGTACTTGGATGGGAGACCGCCTGGGAATACCAGGTGCTGTAAGCTTTTTGGCCCTTGCCTCTGCAATAGGGGGCACTGTTTCCCCAACCAAGGCGCAGAGAGAGCTGAGATAGACACACAGCCGCATCCTCATTAAAAGCTGTCGTAGTTGCGCATCCTCATTAAAAGCTGCCGTAGTTGCGCTTGGGGCTCACGAGCTGTTGTTTACGAGGCGCCCACTTTGTCCTATTTTCAGCACTGAAATACCATTAGACAGTTTTAATCAGGGGAGAGCGCGGACGCAGTCCCCCACTACCAGAAATTATGCAGTCGAGATTCCCACATTTGGGGAATTCGCAAGGGTCAGCACAGCCGGAGTGCAATGGCTGAGCCTCGCCCTGGGTGAACCTCCTTCATGATCAAGGTATCTCCCCTGCCAGGTAAGTATGAGTTGGAAACCGCACAAGTCCTCTCACGCCATTGGGAATGGTGTCCCAAACTCTCACGGCGGCTGGGGGAGGGGACAGGATAATACGGCCTCTCCCTCCCCCCCGCCCACCACACCACCCCACTTCACCAAACGCTGAGAAACCCAGAAGCCCTGGCTCAGACAAGAATAAGCAAAAGATTGGGGCTTAGAGATTGAACATTGGGTTATGATATTTATGTTTTAATATATGTTTTGCGTTTGTGTTTTATGCATCTCTGTATTTTGTAAATTCTGCACAATTCAATTAGTAAAAATTGTGAGGCAGAATTATTCAACTCAAAATTAACAGGGGCGCCATATTGAACATTGGGATGGAAACGCGCACAACCAGGAAAAGGAGATCCACCGCGGGACGATATTTTGCTTTCAAACAGGACACGCAGGCTCTGCCGTCAGGCAAAGCCTCCCAAAAATATCTTTAACTCGTCATCGTTCCTCTCCACGGAAGTCTTTAGTAAAAGGCGAAAGGCTTATTCGTGATGAAGAGAAACCAGAGTCTTTGACGCTCGCCCCGCTCCTCCCTCCAGCCCTTTGCCACCTCAGCAGCCGTAGCCACGGGTAGCCGGCCTCGAGGGCGTGGTTAGTACTTGGATAAGAGACTGCCTGGGAATACAATAATCGTCATCATCATTTAGATTTATATTACATAGTGCTTCAAGCTTTTTGTCCCTTGCCCCTCCGACAGAGGGCACTGTCTCCCCAGCCATAGGGAAGAGAGAGAAGAGATACATGCAGAGCCACATCATAATTCTCCCAACTGTAGTTGCGCTTTGTGGTTGCGAGCTGGTGTTTGCTCTTTCACTGCTGAAATAATTTGATACCCTTTCAATCACGAGAGAACCTGCTTTGACAATGTAAACATATGTTTCCCATGCTAGTGAAGCCCTTTCACTTGACAAAAAGTAAGAAAGATAGAGAGAACGTTAGAAAGAAAGAAAGAGAGAAAGAAAGAAAAAGAAAGAAAGACAGAAAAAAAACACCAAGTCCAAAAGGGAGAGAGCAGAGCCAGGCAAAGTATAAGAGGCTTACCTCCGTCTTGCTCCTCCGCTTACGGCCATACCACCCTGAACACGCCCGATCTCAGAAGCTAAGCAGGGTCGGGCCTGGTTAGTACTTGGATGGGAGACCGCCTGGGAATACCAGGTGCTGTAAGCTTTTTGGCCCTTGCCTCTGGAATAGGGGGCACTGTTTCCCCAACCAAGGCGCAGAGAGAGCTGAGATAGACACACAGCCGCATCCTCATTAAAAGCTGTCGTAGTTGCGCATCCTCATTAAAAGCTGCCGTACTTGCGCTTGGGGCTCACGAGCTGTTGTTTACGAGGCGCCCACTTTGTCCTATTTTCAGCACTGAAATACCATTAGACAGTTTTAATCAGGGGAGAGCGCGGACGCAGTCCCCCACTACCAGAAATTATGCAGTCGAGATTCCCACATTTGGGGAATTCGCAAGGGTCAGCACAGCCGGAGTGCAATGGCTGAGCCTCGCCCTGGGTGAACCTCCTTCATGATCAAGGTATCTCCCCTGCCAGGTAAGTATGAGTTGGAAACCGCACAAGTCCTCTCACGCCATTGGGAATGGTGTCCCAAACTCTCACGGCGGCTGGGGGAGGGGACAGGATAATACGGCCTCTCCCTCCCCCCGCCCACCACACCACCCCACTTCACCAAATGCTGAGAAACCCAGAAGCCCTGGCTCAGACAAGAATAAGCAAAAGATTGGGGCTTAGAGATTGAACATTGGGTTATGATATTTATGTTTTAATATATGTTTTGCGTTTGTGTTTTATGCATCTCTGTATTTTGTAAATTCTGCACAATTCAATTAGTAAAAATTGTGAGGCAGAATTATTCAACTCAAAATTAACAGGGGCGCCATATTGAACATTGGGATGGAAACGCGCACAACCAGGAAAAGGAGATCCACCGCGGGACGATATTTTGCTTTCAAACAGGACACGCAGGCTCTGCCGTCAGGCAAAGCCTCCCAAAAATATCTTTAACTCGTCATCGTTCCTCTCCACGGAAGTCTTTAGTAAAAGGCGAAAGGCTTATTCGTGATGAAGAGAAACCAGAGTCTTTGACGCTCGCCCCGCTCCTCCCTCCAGCCCTTTGCCACCTCAGCAGCCGTAGCCACGGGTAGCCGGCCTCGAGGGCGTGGTTAGTACTTGGATAAGAGACTGCCTGGGAATACAATAATCGTCATCATCATTTAGATTTATATTACATAGTGCTTCAAGCTTTTTGTCCCTTGCCCCTCCGACAGAGGGCACTGTCTCCCCAGCCATAGGGAAGAGAGAGAAGAGATACATGCAGAGCCACATCATAATTCTCCCAACTGTAGTTGCGCTTTGTGGTTGCGAGCTGGTGTTTGCTCTTTCACTGCTGAAATAATTTGATACCCTTTCAATCACGAGAGAACCTGCTTTGACAATGTAAACATATGTTTCCCATGCTAGTGAAGCCCTTTCACTTGACAAAAAGTAAGAAAGATAGAGAGAACGTTAGAAAGAAAGAAAGAGAGAAAGAAAGAAAAAGAAAGAAAGACAGAAAAAAAACACCAAGTCCAAAAGGGAGAGAGCAGAGCCAGGCAAAGTATAAGAGGCTTACCTCCGTCTTGCTCCTCCGCTTACGGCCATACCACCCTGAACACGCCCGATCTCGTCCGATCTCGGAAGCTAAGCAGGGTCGGGCCTGGTTAGTACTTGGATGGGAGACCGCCTGGGAATACCAGGTGCTGTAAGCTTTTTGGCCCTTGCCTCTGGAATAGGGGGCACTGTTTCCCCAACCAAGGCGCAGAGAGAGCTGAGATAGACACACAGCCGCATCCTCATTAAAAGCTGTCGTAGTTGCGCATCCTCATTAAAAGCTGCCGTAGTTGCGCTTGGGGCTCACGAGCTGTTGTTTACGAGGCGCCCACTTTGTCCTATTTTCAGCACTGAAATACCATTAGACAGTTTTAATCAGGGGAGAGCGCGGACGCAGTCCCCCACTACCAGAAATTATGCAGTCGAGATTCCCACATTTGGGGAATTCGCAAGGGTCAGCACAGCCGGAGTGCAATGGCTGAGCCTCGCCCTGGGTGAACCTCCTTCATGATCAAGGTATCTCCCCTGCCAGGTAAGTATGAGTTGGAAACCGCACAAGTCCTCTCACGCCATTGGGAATGGTGTCCCAAACTCTCACGGCGGCTGGGGGAGGGGACAGGATAATACGGCCTCTCCCTCCCCCCGCCCACCACACCACCCCACTTCACCAAACGCTGAGAAACCCAGAAGCCCTGGCTCAGACAAGAATAAGCAAAAGATTGGGGCTTAGAGATTGAACATTGGGTTATGATATTTATGTTTTAATATATGTTTTGCGTTTGTGTTTTATGCATCTCTGTATTTTGTAAATTCTGCACAATTCAATTAGTAAAAATTGTGAGGCAGAATTATTCAACTCAAAATTAACAGGGGCGCCATATTGAACATTGGGATGGAAACGCGCACAACCAGGAAAAGGAGATCCACCGCGGGACGATATTTTGCTTTCAAACAGGACACGCAGGCTCTGCCGTCAGGCAAAGCCTCCCAAAAATATCTTTAACTCGTCATCGTTCCTCTCCACGGAAGTCTTTAGTAAAAGGCGAAAGGCTTATTCGTGATGAAGAGAAACCAGAGTCTTTGACGCTCGCCCCGCTCCTCCCTCCAGCCCTTTGCCACCTCAGCAGCCGTAGCCACGGGTAGCCGGCCTCGAGGGCGTGGTTAGTACTTGGATAAGAGACTGCCTGGGAATACAATAATCGTCATCATCATTTAGATTTATATTACATAGTGCTTCAAGCTTTTTGTCCCTTGCCCCTCCGACAGAGGGCACTGTCTCCCCAGCCATAGGGAAGAGAGAGAAGAGATACATGCAGAGCCACATCATAATTCTCCCAACTGTAGTTGCGCTTTGTGGTTGCGAGCTGGTGTTTGCTCTTTCACTGCTGAAATAATTTGATACCCTTTCAATCACGAGAGAACCTGCTTTGACAATGTAAACATATGTTTCCCATGCTAGTGAAGCCCTTTCACTTGACAAAAAGTAAGAAAGATAGAGAGAACGTTAGAAAGAAAGAAAGAGAGAAAGAAAGAAAAAGAAAGAAAGACAGAAAAAAAACACCAAGTCCAAAAGGGAGAGAGCAGAGCCAGGCAAAGTATAAGAGGCTTACCTCCGTCTTGCTCCTCCGCTTACGGCCATACCACCCTGAACACGCCCGATCTCGTCCGATCTCGGAAGCTAAGCAGGGTCGGGCCTGGTTAGTACTTGGATGGGAGACCGCCTGGGAATACCAGGTGCTGTAAGCTTTTTGGCCCTTGCCTCTGCAATAGGGGGCACTGTTTCCCCAACCAAGGCGCAGAGAGAGCTGAGATAGACACACAGCCGCATCCTCATTAAAAGCTGTCGTAGTTGCGCATCCTCATTAAAAGCTGCCGTAGTTGCGCTTGGGGCTCACGAGCTGTTGTTTACGAGGCGCCCACATTGTCCTATTTTCAGCACTGAAATACCATTAGACAGTTTTAATCAGGGGAGAGCGCGGACGCAGTCCCCCACTACCAGAAATTATGCAGTCGAGATTCCCACATTTGGGGAATTCGCAAGGGTCAGCACAGCCGGAGTGCAATGGCTGAGCCTCGCCCTGGGTGAACCTCCTTCATGATCAAGGTATCTCCCCTGCCAGGTAAGTATGAGTTGGAAACCGCACAAGTCCTCTCACGCCATTGGGAATGGTGTCCCAAACTCTCACGGCGGCTGGGGGAGGGGACAGGATAATACGGCCTCTCCCTCCCCCCGCCCACCACACCACCCCACTTCACCAAACGCTGAGAAACCCAGAAGCCCTGGCTCAGACAAGAATAAGCAAAAGATTGGGGCTTAGAGATTGAACATTGGGTTATGATATTTATGTTTTAATATATGTTTTGCGTTTGTGTTTTATGCATCTCTGTATTTTGTAAATTCTGCACAATTCAATTAGTAAAAATTGTGAGGCAGAATTATTCAACTCAAAATTAACAGGGGCGCCATATTGAACATTGGGATGGAAACGCGCACAACCAGGAAAAGGAGATCCACCGCGGGACGATATTTTGCTTTCAAACAGGACACGCAGGCTCTGCCGTCAGGCAAAGCCTCCCAAAAATATCTTTAACTCGTCATCGTTCCTCTCCACGGAAGTCTTTAGTAAAAGGCGAAAGGCTTATTCGTGATGAAGAGAAACCAGAGTCTTTGACGCTCGCCCCGCTCCTCCCTCCAGCCCTTTGCCACCTCAGCAGCCGTAGCCACGGGTAGCCGGCCTCGAGGGCGTGGTTAGTACTTGGATAAGAGACTGCCTGGGAATACAATAATCGTCATCATCATTTAGATTTATATTACATAGTGCTTCAAGCTTTTTGTCCCTTGCCCCTCCGACAGAGGGCACTGTCTCCCCAGCCATAGGGAAGAGAGAGAAGAGATACATGCAGAGCCACATCATAATTCTCCCAACTGTAGTTGCGCTTTGTGGTTGCGAGCTGGTGTTTGCTCTTTCACTGCTGAAATAATTTGATACCCTTTCAATCACGAGAGAATCTGCTTTGACAATGTAAACATATGTTTCCCATGCTAGTGAAGCCCTTTCACTTGACAAAAAGTAAGAAAGATAGAGAGAACGTTAGAAAGAAAGAAAGAGAGAAAGAAAGAAAAAGAAAGAAAGACAGAAAAAAAACACCAAGTCCAAAAGGGAGAGAGCAGAGCCAGGCAAAGTATAAGAGGCTTACCTCCGTCTTACTCCTCCGCTTACGGCCATACCACCCTGAACACGCCCGATCTCGTCCGATCTCGGAAGCTAAGCAGGGTCGGGCCTGGTTAGTACTTGGATGGGAGACCGCCTGGGAATACCAGGTGCTGTAAGCTTTTTGGCCCTTGCCTCTGCAATAGGGGGCACTGTTTCCCCAACCAAGGCGCAGAGAGAGCTGAGATAGACACACAGCCGCATCCTCATTAAAAGCTGTCGTAGTTGCGCATCCTCATTAAAAGCTGCCGTAGTTGCGCTTGGGGCTCACGAGCTGTTGTTTACGAGGCGCCCACTTTGTCCTATTTTCAGCACTGAAATACCATTAGACAGTTTTAATCAGGGGAGAGCGCGGACGCAGTCCCCCACTACCAGAAATTATGCAGTCGAGATTCCCACATTTGGGGAATTCGCAAGGGTCAGCACAGCCGGAGTGCAATGGCTGAGCCTCGCCCTGGGTGAACCTCCTTCATGATCAAGGTATCTCCCCTGCCAGGTAAGTATGAGTTGGAAACCGCACAAGTCCTCTCACGCCATTGGGAATGGTGTCCCAAACTCTCACGGCGGCTGGGGGAGGGGACAGGATAATACGGCCTCTCCCTCCCCCCCGCCCACCACACCACCCCACTTCACCAAACGCTGAGAAACCCAGAAGCCCTGGCTCAGACAAGAATAAGCAAAAGATTGGGGCTTAGAGATTGAACATTGGGTTATGATATTTATGTTTTAATATATGTTTTGCGTTTGTGTTTTATGCATCTCTGTATTTTGTAAATTCTGCACAATTCAATTAGTAAAAATTGTGAGGCAGAATTATTCAACTCAAAATTAACAGGGGCGCCATATTGAACATTGGGATGGAAACGCGCACAACCAGGAAAAGGAGATCCACCGCGGGACGATATTTTGCTTTCAAACAGGACACGCAGGCTCTGCCGTCAGGCAAAGCCTCCCAAAAATATCTTTAACTCGTCATCGTTCCTCTCCACGGAAGTCTTTAGTAAAAGGCGAAAGGCTTATTCGTGATGAAGAGAAACCGGAGTCTTTGACGCTCGCCCCGCTCCTCCCTCCAGCCCTTTGCCACCTCAGCAGCCGTAGCCACGGGTAGCCGGCCTCGAGGGCGTGGTTAGTACTTGGATAAGAGACTGCCTGGGAATACAATAATCGTCATCATCATTTAGATTTATATTACATAGTGCTTCAAGCTTTTTGTCCCTTGCCCCTCCGACAGAGGGCACTGTCTCCCCAGCCATAGGGAAGAGAGAGAAGAGATACATGCAGAGCCACATCATAATTCTCCCAACTGTAGTTGCGCTTTGTGGTTGCGAGCTGGTGTTTGCTCTTTCACTGCTGAAATAATTTGATACCCTTTCAATCACGAGAGAACCTGCTTTGACAATGTAAACATATGTTTCCCATGCTAGTGAAGCCCTTTCACTTGACAAAAAGTAAGAAAGATAGAGAGAACGTTAGAAAGAAAGAAAGAGAGAAAGAAAGAAAAAGAAAGAAAGACAGAAAAAAAACACCAAGTCCAAAAGGGAGAGAGCAGAGCCAGGCAAAGTATAAGAGGCTTACCTCCGTCTTGCTCCTCCGCTTACGGCCATACCACCCTGAACACGCCCGATCTCAGAAGCTAAGCAGGGTCGGGCCTGGTTAGTACTTGGATGGGAGACCGCCTGGGAATACCAGGTGCTGTAAGCTTTTTGGCCCTTGCCTCTGGAATAGGGGGCACTGTTTCCCCAACCAAGGCGCAGAGAGAGCTGAGATAGACACACAGCCGCATCCTCATTAAAAGCTGTCGTAGTTGCGCATCCTCATTAAAAGCTGCCGTACTTGCGCTTGGGGCTCACGAGCTGTTGTTTACGAGGCGCCCACTTTGTCCTATTTTCAGCACTGAAATACCATTAGACAGTTTTAATCAGGGGAGAGCGCGGACGCAGTCCCCCACTACCAGAAATTATGCAGTCGAGATTCCCACATTTGGGGAATTCGCAAGGGTCAGCACAGCCGGAGTGCAATGGCTGAGCCTCGCCCTGGGTGAACCAATTTCAATTCAATTTTTAGAAACTTTATTAATCATTTGCAAGTAAAACACAAAACATATTTCCATACCAGAATACATACAATAAATACATTACTCATACCCACACCAAAATTCTATTTCATTACAGTCTAGAAAAACTTCATTCCATTTGCCATTTCATCACATTTACACCCACATTGTTACTTTAAAATACATCAATTAGAGCATTTTGATCACCTATCTTCCACCTTTTTTTCAGTTCTGAGTCACTGTATTTCTTTTTCTCCCTTAGGACATAGTCTCTAACCATCGTGAGGCCTACCTTCACTACAGCCTCAGGCTCCAGGTAAAATGTTTTAAATACCACCATGTTTCTTCCCCTCCACAGCCCTTCCTTCATACAGTTAATCACTGCCCACCATCTTTCCCATTTTTTACCTTCCCCTTTCCCCAAATGACCAAACAAGATGTCACTTTCCCCAGGTTCTTTGTACAGCTCCCTTAGCCATGGCCTTAACAGTCCCCACACCCTTTGTGCATAGAAGCAAGACCAGAAAAGATGGCCCACACTTTCTTCCCCACTGCAATTGGGTCTGGGGCATTTTGCACTCCTTGAACAACGTCTCTTTTTCAAAAAGGTCTTTGTTGGCAGGCAACTGTGAACTATTTTCCAAGCTAAGTCCTTATTTAGATTGGACAGGAACGGGGAGTTGACATTTTTCCAAACTTGGATGCACATATTTTCTGTCATAGTCCCCACCGGTACCATTCTCTCAGACTGAGGGGACAGGCCTCTTTCCACCATACCCCTATTCACCTGCCCTAGCGGGGGTTCTCCTAGGCTTGTCGCCTCCAAAAGGGACAACGCCTTGTCGTACAGTTTTGGCCTTGTTTCGGCGTGGGGGGTGTCGAGCGGGGGCCTTTTCCCCATTCTGGTCAGGATCTTCCGGCCCACCCAGAACTTGGCAAAATTGTTCCATAGGCTATCATTACTGTCTTTTAAAACCGCATTTAAGATTGGCGTTAAAAACAAGGCATTTAGCTTGGCACTCAACTCTGGTACAGCCTTACCACCCTTCTCTAATGGCTTATACATAATTTCCCTCTTTACATTTTCCTGCTGGGACCCCCATATGAACTGGAAGATGGTTCTCCTCAGTGGTGTCAAAAAAGAGCTGGGGGCTGGCAGGGTGACCGCCAAGAATGTCATAGACGCCAGCACCTCCGCTTTTATAACTAACACCTTCCCTGTGATGGTGAGGTCTCTATCCTTCCACTGGAGTAGTTTCCCTTTAATCATTGGGAGCCTTTTCTCCCAGTTGACTTTCTCCATGTCCTTCCCTATCTCCACGCCTAGGATTCTCAGTCTGTCATTGTTCTCCTTCAGGCCCAGCTCCTGCTTTTGGCATCTCCAGTTGATGTACAGGATTTCGCTCTTTGACCTGTTGAGCTTGGCCCCCGATGCCCTGGAAAAACAGTCACTCCACCTGAGGGCCTTGACCGCTGAGCTGTTGTCGGTGCAAAGGATAGTCAGGTCATCCATGTACAGAGTCAGCTTTGCCTCCTTCCCACTGCTCCCTGGTACAAGGAGGCCTCGGATGGAGGAGTCCTGGCGTATCGCGCAGGCCAGTGGCTCTATTGCCAGGATAAACAGGACCACAGACAGAGGGCAACCTTGCCTGACCCCCGATTGCACCTTGAAGGTATCTGTGGTGTTTCCATTCACGACCACCCTACTCACACAGTCATTATAGAGCAGGTCTATCCAGGCTCTCATTTTAGGCCCAAAACCAAAACTCTCCATCACTTCTTTTAAATAAGTATGATTGATTCTGTCAAAGGCCTTTTCCAGGTCCAGGCCGGCTATGCAAAGGGGTACACCGCGGTCCACCGCATAGAGGTATGAGTCTCTCACCAGGGCGAGGCTGTCGCCCATGGACCGCCCCGGTACCACACAGGTCTGGTCCTCTCCCACCACCTTCCCAGCCACCCCCTGCAACCTGAAGAACAGGGCCTTTGCCAGGATTTTACGGTCCACCCCCAGCAGTGTAAGTGGCCTCCAGTTCTTAATGTCCTTTTTATCACCTTTTTTAAACAACAGAGAAATAGTGCCTTCTCTCAGGGATGATGGTAGTTTACCCTTGCAGAGACTCTCATTGAACATTTCCAAAAGGGGGCCCTTTAGTTCTGCCCAAAAGGTGATGTAAAATTCTTTAGGCAGACCATCAGCCCCAGGTGCCTTGTTATTCTGCATGCTGTCTACCGCTTTGGTCAGTTCATTCACAGACAGTTCACAGTCCAACATATCATTACAATCATTGACATTTTTGTTTACTTTTGACAGGAGGCTTTCTAAGGATGCTCTGTCCAGGTCTTCACACCTATAGAGGTCTGTATAGAAGGTATGTACACTGGTAAGTATGTCTTTTATTTCTGTCTGTTCATTACCTTGTTTGTCTTTAATTGCTTCCATGATGTTTCTAGGCCGGGCTAGCTTTCTAAAGAAGTACCTAGAACATTTCTCATGCTCCTCCATATGTTGGATTCTGCTGCGTGTTAGTAGTCCACGACTAGCCTCTGTAGACAGACGTAGCATGTCCCTCTTCAACCTTGCTATGTCCTCTGCTGTTTCAAACCCTGCATGAGCCATTGTATACAGACGTTGTAATTGTGCCTGATAGTTTTTACACTTAAAACGTTTGTTCTTGGCTGCTTTCTTCCCAACCTCTATGAAAAAGGTCTTAACTCTACCCTTCACATCCTCCCACCATTCTCCCACAGAGTCAAAGGCAAACTGAAGCGAGGACCACTGAAACAGTTTTTCTTTAAGTCTACTGACCACCTTTCCATCTTGAAGCAGGGAAATATTTAACTTCCATGACCCTTTACCCTTTTCTGTTTTATCTTTCAGAACCAGAGAGCAGTCAATCTTGGCATGGTCCGAAAAGAAAACCGGCGTCACTGAGGCATCGGCAACCTGCAATCCCCCTGAAGTAAGTACAAAGTCAATTCTGGAATGAGTTCTTCCATTTGTCCATGTGTACCCAGGCAGACTAGGGTTTATGGTACGGAATGTGTCTGTCAGTTTAAAGTCTTGTATGATGTTCTTTAATGTCTCAGAGCTGGAGTCCAGCCTCACTGTACTGGTCGTCAATCTGTCTTTTGTGTCTACCAGGCAGTTGAAATCGCCACCCAAGACCACCTCCCTGCCACACAACAACAGAGGCTGTATTGCTTTTAAGGTATCTTGGCGTTCTTGTAGTTCTGCTGGGCAGTAGACATTAATTAGTCTCAAGTTGACATTCTTCCATTCCCCATCAACAACTAGAATTCTCCCATCTATTATACGTTGTACCCTCTGAATATTGAATCCCCACCCTTTAAATAACACCGCCACCCCAGATGACCTGTTTTTATTGTCACCTGACCACACTGACTGTCCATGGCTCCATCTATCCTCATAAAGCTTGTAGTTTTCCCTGTAGGGTATGTTGCACTCCTGTAATAAGAAGATGTCACTGCCCTCTGAATTCAAAAATGTAAATGCTGATAAACACTTTACAGGGTCGTTCAGGCCTCTAGTGTTAAGTGATGCAATAGCTATAGGAGCCATAGGGTATACTTGGGGGGGGTCACAATCTATGGGGGGCAGGGGTCAGGGGTCCGGACTATCCTGTCCCCTCCTCCCATTCTTCTTTTTCTTCCTAGGTGGTTTCTGATGCCAAATGCCCTCCCCCTCCGCCTCCTTCATTTGAGTGGCGGAGGAGAAGGCAGTCAGACTCTCAGCATCCAGGAAGGACGCAGACATGGATGTTGGGGAGGGCCATACCTGGGGTCCCAGGAGGAGGGACTCTCCTGACGACTCCTGCTGCTGGCGCTTCTGTGATGAAGTCTGCTGTTCTGACGAGCTGTCCAGGAGCAAGGGCAGGGGCTGGGTTGGTCTCTCTGCCTCCTCCGGTCCGCCCCCCAAGACAGAGGTATCGGGGCGGTCTTCAGGGGTCGCTGGTAGGGCAGCCATCATGGTGTCCAGTAGGTCTCTGCAGTCCCTGGCAGAGATGGCGGTGGAGTTTGCTGGGGCCGGATGCTGCACCACTAGCAGGTCCACCTGGGTCTCCTGGCTGTCTACTGCCCATGCTGGACAGTTGGGGGACAGCCTGGAGTTGTCCTTGTCCCCTGAGATGTCTGCTGGGTCATCACTCCAGTCCAGCCGCCCACTCTCGATGTGATGCTCTCTCTCACTGGGCTGCCCGGGCGTCTGGTCCGCTGCTAGCTCAGCTTGCAGGTTTTGCTGGATGTTGGATGTTACACCTTCCTGCTGGGGAGGTTGTTCCTCCTGAGCCTCAGGCCTTGGCTGCACCTCCTCTGGGGCGGGTCGGTCTGCTGCTGCTGGTCCCTCTACCTGGAACGGGTCTGGCTGCCTTGTCCTGTTAGCTGTCCTGTTGGCGTAGGATTGAGGGCAACCTCGGAAGGAGTGGGTGTTATCTCCACAGAGGTTGCACCTCCTTGTCTGATCACAGTCCCTAGTGGCATGGCTGGAACTCTTACAATTCCTGCAGAATGTAATGTTACAGTCGGCAGCTAGGTGTCCCAATGAGCCACACTTCCTACACTCCTTGGGCTGGCCTTGATAGAACACATGGCCTCTCACTGCCCCCAGGTGGATTGTGGAGGGAAGATGACGAAGCTGCCCATTGTTCTCTTCCCGCCTCAGCTTGACATAGAAGCGCCGCGCCCCTGTCCGGATGCCATCTTGATCTCTGAGTTCAATGCCTCTCTGCACGGCACAGTAGTGTGAAATCCAGGTTTGTATATCCTCTGTTGTCACTTTTTCTGAATACATGATGACTGTGACTGTTCTAGCATCCCTTTCTGACAGTGGAGTGAATGTAATATTGTCCAGCCTGGGATTGTTCACTTTTTTCCTTCTGAATCTCTCCACACACTGCTCAAAGAAGTCAAACGTTGCAAAAATTACCTCAAATACTTTTCTTCCTGGAAGGGCAAAGATGTAATCAAGCTGGGCAGCTGCAAATCCCAATTCTGTTTGTAGAATCGTCCTTGAAAACTGCAGGCGGTCCATCTCCAGGTTGCCTTGTAATTCAAAACGGACAGCATTCCTCCTCGTCACTGGTGTAGCCATTTTGGATTTCACGTTATGTAGTCAAGATGTGGTCAAGTGTTCAAGGTTCCCCCAGGAGGCCCTGGGTGAACCTCCTTCATGATCAAGGTATCTCCCCTGCCAGGTAAGTATGAGTTGGAAACCGCACAAGTCCTCTCACGCCATTGGGAATGGTGTCCCAAACTCTCACGGCGGCTGGGGGAGGGGACAGGATAATACGGCCTCTCCCTCCCCCCGCCCACCACACCACCCCACTTCACCAAATGCTGAGAAACCCAGAAGCCCTGGCTCAGACAAGAATAAGCAAAAGATTGGGGCTTAGAGATTGAACATTGGGTTATGATATTTATGTTTTAATATATGTTTTGCGTTTGTGTTTTATGCATCTCTGTATTTTGTAAATTCTGCACAATTCAATTAGTAAAAATTGTGAGGCAGAATTATTCAACTCAAAATTAACAGGGGCGCCATATTGAACATTGGGATGGAAACGCGCACAACCAGGAAAAGGAGATCCACCGCGGGACGATATTTTGCTTTCAAACAGGACACGCAGGCTCTGCCGTCAGGCAAAGCCTCCCAAAAATATCTTTAACTCGTCATCGTTCCTCTCCACGGAAGTCTTTAGTAAAAGGCGAAAGGCTTATTCGTGATGAAGAGAAACCAGAGTCTTTGACGCTCGCCCCGCTCCTCCCTCCAGCCCTTTGCCACCTCAGCAGCCGTAGCCACGGGTAGCCGGCCTCGAGGGCGTGGTTAGTACTTGGATAAGAGACTGCCTGGGAATACAATAATCGTCATCATCATTTAGATTTATATTACATAGTGCTTCAAGCTTTTTGTCCCTTGCCCCTCCGACAGAGGGCACTGTCTCCCCAGCCATAGGGAAGAGAGAGAAGAGATACATGCAGAGCCACATCATAATTCTCCCAACTGTAGTTGCGCTTTGTGGTTGCGAGCTGGTGTTTGCTCTTTCACTGCTGAAATAATTTGATACCCTTTCAATCACGAGAGAACCTGCTTTGACAATGTAAACATATGTTTCCCATGCTAGTGAAGCCCTTTCACTTGACAAAAAGTAAGAAAGATAGAGAGAACGTTAGAAAGAAAGAAAGAGAGAAAGAAAGAAAAAGAAAGAAAGACAGAAAAAAAACACCAAGTCCAAAAGGGAGAGAGCAGAGCCAGGCAAAGTATAAGAGGCTTACCTCCGTCTTGCTCCTCCGCTTACGGCCATACCACCCTGAACACGCCCGATCTCAGAAGCTAAGCAGGGTCGGGCCTGGTTAGTACTTGGATGGGAGACCGCCTGGGAATACCAGGTGCTGTAAGCTTTTTGGCCCTTGCCTCTGGAATAGGGGGCACTGTTTCCCCAACCAAGGCGCAGAGAGAGCTGAGATAGACACACAGCCGCATCCTCATTAAAAGCTGTCGTAGTTGCGCATCCTCATTAAAAGCTGCCGTAGTTGCGCTTGGGGCTCACGAGCTGTTGTTTACGAGGCGCCCACTTTGTCCTATTTTCAGCACTGAAATACCATTAGACAGTTTTAATCAGGGGAGAGCGCGGACGCAGTCCCCCACTACCAGAAATTATGCAGTCGAGATTCCCACATTTGGGGAATTCGCAAGGGTCAGCACAGCCGGAGTGCAATGGCTGAGCCTCGCACTGGGTGAACCTCCTTCATGATCAAGGTATCTCCCCTGCCAGGTAAGTATGAGTTGGAAACCGCACAAGTCCTCTCACGCCATTGGGAATGGTGTCCCAAACTCTCACGGCGGCTGGGGGAGGGGACAGGATAATACGGCCTCTCCCTCCCCCCGCCCACCACACCACCCCACTTCACCAAATGCTGAGAAACCCAGAAGCCCTGGCTCAGACAAGAATAAGCAAAAGATTGGGGCTTAGAGATTGAACATTGGGTTATGATATTTATGTTTTAATATATGTTTTGCGTTTGTGTTTTATGCATCTCTGTATTTTGTAAATTCTGCACAATTCAATTAGTAAAAATTGTGAGGCAGAATTATTCAACTCAAAATTAACAGGGGCGCCATATTGAACATTGGGATGGAAACGCGCACAACCAGGAAAAGGAGATCCACCGCGGGACGATATTTTGCTTTCAAACAGGACACGCAGGCTCTGCCGTCAGGCAAAGCCTCCCAAAAATATCTTTAACTCGTCATCGTTCCTCTCCACGGAAGTCTTTAGTAAAAGGCGAAAGGCTTATTCGTGATGAAGAGAAACCAGAGTCTTTGACGCTCGCCCCGCTCCTCCCTCCAGCCCTTTGCCACCTCAGCAGCCGTAGCCACGGGTAGCCGGCCTCGAGGGCGTGGTTAGTACTTGGATAAGAGACTGCCTGGGAATACAATAATCGTCATCATCATTTAGATTTATATTACATAGTGCTTCAAGCTTTTTGTCCCTTGCCCCTCCGACAGAGGGCACTGTCTCCCCAGCCATAGGGAAGAGAGAGAAGAGATACATGCAGAGCCACATCATAATTCTCCCAACTGTAGTTGCGCTTTGTGGTTGCGAGCTGGTGTTTGCTCTTTCACTGCTGAAATAATTTGATACCCTTTCAATCACGAGAGAACCTGCTTTGACAATGTAAACATATGTTTCCCATGCTAGTGAAGCCCTTTCACTTGACAAAAAAGTAAGAAAGATAGAGAGAACGTTAGAAATTAAGAAAGAGAGAAAGAAAGAAAGAAAAAGAAAGAAAGAAAGAAAGAAAGACAGAAAAAAAACACCAAGTCCAAAAGGGAGAGAGCAGAGCCAGGCAAAGTATAAGAGGCTTACCTCCGTCTTGCTCCTCCGCTTACGGCCATACCACCCTGAACACGCCCGATCTCGTCCGATCTCGGAAGCTAAGCAGGGTCGGGCCTGGTTAGTACTTGGATGGGAGACCGCCTGGGAATACCAGGTGCTGTAAGCTTTTTGGCCCTTGCCTCTGGAATAGGGGGCACTGTTTCCCCAACCAAGGCGCAGAGAGAGCTGAGATAGACACACAGCCGCATCCTCATTAAAAGCTGTCGTAGTTGCGCATCCTCATTAAAAGCTGCCGTAGTTGCGCTTGGGGCTCACGAGCTGTTGTTTACGAGGCGCCCACTTTGTCCTATTTTCAGCACTGAAATACCATTAGACAGTTTTAATCAGGGGAGAGCGCGGACGCAGTCCCCCACTACCAGAAATTATGCAGTCGAGATTCCCACATTTGGGGAATTCGCAAGGGTCAGCACAGCCGGAGTGCAATGGCTGAGCCTCGCCCTGGGTGAACCTCCTTCATGATCAAGGTATCTCCCCTGCCAGGTAAGTATGAGTTGGAAACCGCACAAGTCCTCTCACGCCATTGGGAATGGTGTCCCAAACTCTCACGGCGGCTGGGGGAGGGGACAGGATAATACGGCCTCTCCCTCCCCCCGCCCACCACACCACCCCACTTCACCAAATGCTGAGAAACCCAGAAGCCCTGGCTCAGACAAGAATAAGCAAAAGATTGGGGCTTAGAGATTGAACATTGGGTTATGATATTTATGTTTTAATATATGTTTTGCGTTTGTGTTTTATGCATCTCTGTATTTTGTAAATTCTGCACAATTCAATTAGTAAAAATTGTGAGGCAGAATTATTCAACTCAAAATTAACAGGGGCGCCATATTGAACATTGGGATGGAAACGCGCACAACCAGGAAAAGGAGATCCACCGCGGGACGATATTTTGCTTTCAAACAGGACACGCAGGCTCTGCCGTCAGGCAAAGCCTCCCAAAAATATCTTTAACTCGTCATCGTTCCTCTCCACGGAAGTCTTTAGTAAAAGGCGAAAGGCTTATTCGTGATGAAGAGAAACCAGAGTCTTTGACGCTCGCCCCGCTCCTCCCTCCAGCCCTTTGCCACCTCAGCAGCCGTAGCCACGGGTAGCCGGCCTCGAGGGCGTGGTTAGTACTTGGATAAGAGACTGCCTGGGAATACAATAATCGTCATCATCATTTAGATTTATATTACATAGTGCTTCAAGCTTTTTGTCCCTTGCCCCTCCGACAGAGGGCACTGTCTCCCCAGCCATAGGGAAGAGAGAGAAGAGATACATGCAGAGCCACATCATAATTCTCCCAACTGTAGTTGCGCTTTGTGGTTGCGAGCTGGTGTTTGCTCTTTCACTGCTGAAATAATTTGATACCCTTTCAATCACGAGAGAACCTGCTTTGACAATGTAAACATATGTTTCCCATGCTAGTGAAGCCCTTTCACTTGACAAAAAGTAAGAAAGATAGAGAGAACGTTAGAAAGAAAGAAAGAGAGAAAGAAAGAAAAAGAAAGAAAGACAGAAAAAAAACACCAAGTCCAAAAGGGAGAGAGCAGAGCCAGGCAAAGTATAAGAGGCTTACCTCCGTCTTGCTCCTCCGCTTACGGCCATACCACCCTGAACACGCCCGATCTCGTCCGATCTCGGAAGCTAAGCAGGGACGGGCCTGGTTAGTACTTGGATGGGAGACCGCCTGGGAATACCAGGTGCTGTAAGCTTTTTGGCCCTTGCCTCTGGAATAGGGGGCACTGTTTCCCCAACCAAGGCGCAGAGAGAGCTGAGATAGACACACAGCCGCATCCTCATTAAAAGCTGTCGTAGTTGCGCATCCTCATTAAAAGCTGCCGTAGTTGCGCTTGGGGCTCATGAGCTGTTGTTTACGAGGCGCCCACTTTGTCCTATTTTCAGCACTGAAATACCATTAGACAGTTTTAATCAGGGGAGAGCGCTGACGCAGTCCCCCACTACCAGAAATTATGCAGTCGAGATTCCCACATTTGGGGAATTCGCAAGGGTCAGCACAGCCGGAGTGCAATGGCTGAGCCTCGCCCTGGGTGAACCTCCTTCATGATCAAGGTATCTCCCCTGCCAGGTAAGTATGAGTTGGAAACCGCACAAGTCCTCTCACGCCATTGGGAATGGTGTCCCAAACTCTCACGGCGGCTGGGGGAGGGGACAGGATAATACGGCCTCTCCCTCCCCCCGCCCACCACACCACCCCACTTCACCAAACGCTGAGAAACCCAGAAGCCCTGGCTCAGACAAGAATAAGCAAAAGATTGGGGCTTAGAGATTGAACATTGGGTTATGATATTTATGTTTTAATATATGTTTTGCGTTTGTGTTTTATGCATCTCTGTATTTTGTAAATTCTGCACAATTCAATTAGTAAAAATTGTGAGGCAGAATTATTCAACTCAAAATTAACAGGGGCGCCATATTGAACATTGGGATGGAAACGCGCACAACCAGGAAAAAGAGATCCACCGCGGGACGATATTTTGCTTTCAAACAGGACACGCAGGCTCTGCCATCAGGCAAAGCCTCCCAAAAATATCTTTAACTCGTCATCGTTCCTCTCCACGGAAGTCTTTAGTAAAAGGCGAAAGGCTTATTCGTGATGAAGAGAAACCAGTCTTTGACGCCTGCCCCGCTCCTCCCTCTAGCCCTTTGCCACCTCAGCAGCCGTAGCCACGGGTAGCCGGCCTCGAGGGCGTGGTTAGTACTTGGATAAGAGACTGCCTGGGAATACAATAATCGTCATCATCATTTAGATTTATATTACATAGTGCTTCAAGCTTTTTGTCCCTTGCCCCT
Organism: Borostomias antarcticus; assembly: GCF_949987555.1. Classification (NCBI taxonomy): domain Eukaryota; kingdom Metazoa; phylum Chordata; class Actinopteri; order Stomiiformes; family Stomiidae; genus Borostomias; species Borostomias antarcticus. The sequence continues at coordinate 2,403,847 of NW_028176821.1, forward strand.
CCGACAGAGGGCACTGTCTCCCCAGCCATAGGGAAGAGAGAGAAGAGATACATGCAGAGCCACATCATAATTCTCCCAACTGTAGTTGCGCTTTGTGGTTGCGAGCTGGTGTTTGCTCTTTCACTGCTGAAATAATTTGATACCCTTTCAATCACGAGAGAACCTGCTTTGACAATGTAAACATATGTTTCCCATGCTAGTGAAGCCCTTTCACTTGACAAAAAGTAAGAAAGATAGAGAGAACGTTAGAAAGAAAGAAAGAGAGAAAGAAAGAAAAAGAAAGAAAGACAGAAAAAAAACACCAAGTCCAAAAGGGAGAGAGCAGAGCCAGGCAAAGTATAAGAGGCTTACCTCCGTCTTGCTCCTCCGCTTACGGCCATACCACCCTGAACACGCCCGATCTCGTCCGATCTCGGAAGCTAAGCAGGGTCGGGCCTGGTTAGTACTTGGATGGGAGACCGCCTGGGAATACCAGGTGCTGTAAGCTTTTTGGCCCTTGCCTCTGGAATAGGGGGCACTGTTTCCCCAACCAAGGCGCAGAGAGAGCTGAGATAGACACACAGCCGCATCCTCATTAAAAGCTGTCGTAGTTGCGCATCCTCATTAAAAGCTGCCGTAGTTGCGCTTGGGGCTCACGAGCTGTTGTTTACGAGGCGCCCACTTTGTCCTATTTTCAGCACTGAAATACCATTAGACAGTTTTAATCAGGGGAGAGCGCGGACGCAGTCCCCCACTACCAGAAATTATGCAGTCGAGATTCCCACATTTGGGGAATTCGCAAGGGTCAGCACAGCCGGAGTGCAATGGCTGAGCCTCGCACTGGGTGAACCTCCTTCATGATCAAGGTATCTCCCCTGCCAGGTAAGTATGAGTTGGAAACCGCACAAGTCCTCTCACGCCATTGGGAATGGTGTCCCAAACTCTCACGGCGGCTGGGGGAGGGGACAGGATAATACGGCCTCTCCCTCCCCCCGCCCACCACACCACCCCACTTCACCAAATGCTGAGAAACCCAGAAGCCCTGGCTCAGACAAGAATAAGCAAAAGATTGGGGCTTAGAGATTGAACATTGGGTTATGATATTTATGTTTTAATATATGTTTTGCGTTTGTGTTTTATGCATCTCTGTATTTTGTAAATTCTGCACAATTCAATTAGTAAAAATTGTGAGGCAGAATTATTCAACTCAAAATTAACAGGGGCGCCATATTGAACATTGGGATGGAAACGCGCACAACCAGGAAAAGGAGATCCACCGCGGGACGATATTTTGCTTTCAAACAGGACACGCAGGCTCTGCCGTCAGGCAAAGCCTCCCAAAAATATCTTTAACTCGTCATCGTTCCTCTCCACGGAAGTCTTTAGTAAAAGGCGAAAGGCTTATTCGTGATGAAGAGAAACCAGAGTCTTTGACGCTCGCCCCGCTCCTCCCTCCAGCCCTTTGCCACCTCAGCAGCCGTAGCCACGGGTAGCCGGCCTCGAGGGCGTGGTTAGTACTTGGATAAGAGACTGCCTGGGAATACAATAATCGTCATCATCATTTAGATTTATATTACATAGTGCTTCAAGCTTTTTGTCCCTTGCCCCTCCGACAGAGGGCACTGTCTCCCCAGCCATAGGGAAGAGAGAGAAGAGATACATGCAGAGCCACATCATAATTCTCCCAACTGTAGTTGCGCTTTGTGGTTGCGAGCTGGTGTTTGCTCTTTCACTGCTGAAATAATTTGATACCCTTTCAATCACGAGAGAACCTGCTTTGACAATGTAAACATATGTTTCCCATGCTAGTGAAGCCCTTTCACTTGACAAAAAGTAAGAAAGATAGAGAGAACGTTAGAAAGAAAGAAAGAGAGAAAGAAAGAAAAAGAAAGAAAGACAGAAAAAAAACACCAAGTCCAAAAGGGAGAGAGCAGAGCCAGGCAAAGTATAAGAGGCTTACCTCCGTCTTGCTCCTCCGCTTACGGCCATACCACCCTGAACACGCCCGATCTCGTCCGATCTCGGAAGCTAAGCAGGGTCGGGCCTGGTTAGTACTTGGATGGGAGACCGCCTGGGAATACCAGGTGCTGTAAGCTTTTTGGCCCTTGCCTCTGGAATAGGGGGCACTGTTTCCCCAACCAAGGCGCAGAGAGAGCTGAGATAGACACACAGCCGCATCCTCATTAAAAGCTGTCGTAGTTGCGCATCCTCATTAAAAGCTGCCGTAGTTGCGCTTGGGGCTCACGAGCTGTTGTTTACGAGGCGCCCACTTTGTCCTATTTTCAGCACTGAAATACCATTAGACAGTTTTAATCAGGGGAGAGCGCGGACGCAGTCCCCCACTACCAGAAATTATGCAGTCGAGATTCCCACATTTGGGGAATTCGCAAGGGTCAGCACAGCCGGAGTACAATGGCTGAGCCTCGCCCTGGGTGAACCTCCTTCATGATCAAGGTATCTCCCCTGCCAGGTAAGTATGAGTTGGAAACCGCACAAGTCCTCTCACGCCATTGGGAATGGTGTCCCAAACTCTCACGGCGGCTGGGGGAGGGGACAGGATAATACGGCCTCTCCCTCCCCCCGCCCACCACACCACCCCACTTCACCAAACGCTGAGAAACCCAGAAGCCCTGGCTCAGACAAGAATAAGCAAAAGATTGGGGCTTAGAGATTGAACATTGGGTTATGATATTTATGTTTTAATATATGTTTTGCGTTTGTGTTTTATGCATCTCTGTATTTTGTAAATTCTGCACAATTCAATTAGTAAAAATTGTGAGGCAGAATTATTCAACTCAAAATTAACAGGGGCGCCATATTGAACATTGGGATGGAAACGCGCACAACCAGGAAAAAGAGATCCACCGCGGGACGATATTTTGCTTTCAAACAGGACACGCAGGCTCTGCCGTCAGGCAAAGCCTCCCAAAAATATCTTTAACTCGTCATCGTTCCTCTCCACGGAAGTCTTTAGTAAAAGGCGAAAGGCTTATTCGTGATGAAGAGAAACCAGAGTCTTTGACGCTCGCCCCGCTCCTCCCTCCAGCCCTTTGCCACCTCAGCAGCCGTAGCCACGGGTAGCCGGCCTCGAGGGCGTGGTTAGTACTTGGATAAGAGACTGCCTGGGAATACAATAATCGTCATCATCATTTAGATTTATATTACATAGTGCTTCAAGCTTTTTGTCCCTTGCCCCTCCGACAGAGGGCACTGTCTCCCCAGCCATAGGGAAGAGAGAGAAGAGATACATGCAGAGCCACATCATAATTCTCCCAACTGTAGTTGCGCTTTGTGGTTGTGAGCTGGTGTTTGCTCTTTCACTGCTGAAATAATTTGATACCCTTTCAATCACGAGAGAACCTGCTTTGACAATGTAAACATATATTTCCCATGCTAGTGAAGCCCTTTCACTTGACAAAAAAGTAAGAAAGATAGAGAGAACGTTAGAAAGAAAGAAAGAGAGAAAGAAAGAAAGAAAAAGAAAGAAAGAAAGAAAGAAAGAAAGACAGAAAAAAAACACCAAGTCCAAAAGGGAGACTGCAGAGCCAGGCAAAGTATAAGAGGCTTACCTCCGTCTTGCTCCTCCGCTTACGGCCATACCACCCTGAACACGCCCGATCTCGTCCGATCTCGGAAGCTAAGCAGGGTCGGGCCTGGTTAGTACTTGGATGGGGGACCGCCTGGGAATACCAGGTGCTGTAAGCTTTTTGGCCCTTGCCTCTGCAATAGGGGGCACTGTTTCCCCAACCAAGGCGCAGAGAGAGCTGAGATAGACACACAGCCGCATCCTCATTAAAAGCTGTCGTAGTTGCGCATCCTCATTAAAAGCTGCCGTAGTTGCGCTTGGGGCTCACGAGCTGTTGTTAACGAGGCGCCCACTTTGTCCTATTTTCAGCACTGAAATACCATTAGACAGTTTTAATCAGGGGAGAGCGCGGACGCAGTCCCCCACTACCAGAAATTATGCAGTCGAGATTCCCACATTTGGGGAATTCGCAAGGGTCAGCACAGCCGGAGTGCAATGGCTGAGCCTCGCCCTGGGTGAACCAATTCAATTTTCAATTTTTAGAAACTTTATTAATCATTTGCAAGTAAAACACAAAACATATTTCCATACCAGAATACATACAATAAATACATTACTCATACCCACACCAAAATTCTATTTCATTACAGTCTAGAAAAACTTCATTCCATTTGCCATTTCATCACATTTACACCCACATTGTTACTTTAAAATACATCAATTAGAGCATTTTGATCACCTATCTTCCACCTTTTTTTCAGTTCTGAGTCACTGTATTTCTTTTTCTCCCTTAGGACATAGTCTCTGACCATCGTGAGGCCTACCTTCACTACAGCCTCAGGCTCCAGGTAAAATGTTTTAAATACCACCATGTTTCTTCCCCTCCACAGCCCTTCCTTCATACAGTTAATCACTGCCCACCATCTTTCCCATTTTTTACCTTCCCCTTTCCCCAAATTACCAAACAAGATGTCACTTTCCCCAGGTTCTTTGTACAGCTCCCTTAGCCATGGCCTTAACAGTCCCCACACCCTTTGTGCATAGAAGCAAGACCAGAAAAGATGGCCCACACTTTCTTCCCCACTGCAATTGGGTCTGGGGCATTTTGCACTCCTTGAACAACGTCTCTTTTTCAAAAAGGTCTTTGTTGGCAGGCAACTGTGAACTATTTTCCAAGCTAAGTCCTTATTTAGATTGGACAGGAACGGGGAGTTGACATTTTTCCAAACTTGGATGCACATATTTTCTGTCATGGTCCCCACCGGTACCATTCTCTCAGACTGAGGGGACAGGCCTCTTTCCACCATACCCCTATTCACCTGCCCTAGCGGGGGTTCTCCTAGGCTTGTCGCCTCCAAAAGGGACAACGCCTTGTCGTACAGTTTTGGCCTTGTTTCGGCGTGGGGGGTGTCGAGCGGGGGCCTTTTCCCCATTCTGGTCAGGATCTTCCAGCCCACCCAGAACTTGGCAAAATTGTTCCATAGGCTATCATCACTGTCTTTTAAAACCGCATTTAAGATTGGCGTTAAAAACAAGGCATTTAGCTTGGCACTCAACTCTGGTACAGCCTTACCACCCTTCTCTAATGGCTTATACATTATTTCCCTCTTTACATTTTCCTGCTGGGACCCCCATATGAACTGGAAGATGGTTCTCCTCAGTGGTGTCAAAAAAGAGCTGGGGGCTGGCAGGGTGACCGCCAAGAATGTCATAGACGCCAGCACCTCCGCTTTTATAACTAACACCTTCCCTGTGATGGTGAGGTCTCTATCCTTCCACTGGAGTAGTTTCCCTTTAATCATTGGGAGCCTTTTCTCCCAGTTGACTTTCTCCATGTCCTTCCCTATCTCCACGCCTAGGATTCTCAGTCTGTCATTGTTCTCCTTCAGGCCCAGCTCCTGCTTTTGGCTCCTCCAGTTGACGTACAGGATTTCGCTCTTTGACCTGTTGAGCTTGGCCCCCGATGCCCTGGAAAAACAGTCACTCCACCTGAGGGCCTTGACCGCTGAGCTGTTGTCGGTGCAAAGGATAGTCAGGTCATCCATGTACAGAGTCAGCTTTGCCTCCTTCCCACTGCTCCCTGGTACAAGGAGGCCTCGGATGGAGGAGTCCTGGCGTATCGCGCAGGCCAGTGGCTCCATTGCCAGGATAAACAGGACCACAGACAGAGGGCAACCTTGCCTGACCCCCGATTGCACCTTGAAGGTATCTGTGGTGTTTCCATTCACGACCACCCTACTCACACAGTCATTATAGAGCAGGTCTATCCAGGCTCTCATTTTAGGCCCAAAACCAAAACTCTCCATCACTTCTTTTAAATAAGTATGATTGATTCTGTCAAAGGCCTTTTCCAGGTCCAGGCCGGCTATGCAAAGGGGTACACCGCGGTCCACCGCATAGAGGTATGAGTCTCTCACCAGGGCGAGGCTGTCGCCCATGGACCGCCCCGGAACCACACAGGTCTGGTCCTCTCCCACCACCTTCCCAGCCACCCCCTGCAACCTGAAGAACAGGGCCTTTGCCAGGATTTTACGGTCCACCCCCAGCAGTGTAAGTGGCCTCCAGTTCTTAATGTCCTTTTTATCACCTTTTTTAAACAACAGAGAAATAGTGCCTTCTCTCAGGGATGATGGTAGTTTACCCTTGCAGAGACTCTCATTGAACATTTCCAAAAGGGGGCCCTTTAGTTCTGCCCAAAAGGTGATGTAAAATTCTTTAGGCAGACCATCAGCCCCAGGTGCCTTGTTATTCTGCATGCTGTCTACCGCTTTGGTCAGTTCATTCACAGACAGTTCACAGTCCAACATATCATTACAATCATTGACATTTTTGTTTACTTTTGACAGGAGGCTTTCTAAGGATGCTCTGTCCAGGTCTTCACACCTATAGAGGTCTGTATAGAAGGTATGTACACTGGTAAGTATGTCTTTTATTTCTGTCTGTTCATTACCTTGTTTGTCTTTAATTGCTTCCATGATGTTTCTAGGCCGGGCTAGCTTTCTAAAGAAGTACCTAGAACATTTCTCATGCTCCTCCATATGTTGGATTCTGCTGCGTGTTAGTAGTCCACGACTAGCCTCTGTAGACAGACGTAGCATGTCCCTCTTCAACCTTGCTATGTCCTCTGCTGTTTCAAACCCTGCATGAGCCATTGTATACAGACGTTGTAATTGTGCCTGATAGTTTTTACACTTAAAACGTTTGTTCTTGGCTGCTTTCTTCCCAACCTCTATGAAAAAGGTCTTAACTCTACCCTTCACATCCTCCCACCATTCTCCCACAGAGTCAAAGGCAAACTGAAGCGAGGACCACTGAAACAGTTTTTCTTTAAGTCTACTGACCACCTTTCCATCTTGAAGCAGGGAAATATTTAACTTCCATGACCCTTTACCCTTTTCTGTTTTATCTTTCAGAACCAGAGAGCAGTCAATCTTGGCATGGTCCGAAAAGAAAACCGGCGTCACTGAGGCATCGGCAACCTGCAATCCCCCTGAAGTAAGTATAAAGTCAATTCTGGAATGAGTTCTTCCATTTGTCCATGTGTACCCAGGCAGACTAGGGTTTATGGTACGGAATGTGTCTGTCAGTTTAAAGTCTTGTATGATGTTCTTTAATGTCTCAGAGCTGGAGTCCAGCCTCACTGTACTGGTAGTCAATCTGTCTTTTGTGTCTACCAGGCAGTTGAAATCGCCACCCAAGACCACCTCCCTGCCACACAACAACAGAGGCTGTATTGCTTTTAAGGTATCTTGGCGTTCTTGTAGTTCTGCTGGGCAGTAGACATTAATTAGTCTCAAGTTGACATTCTTCCATTCCCCATCAACAACTAGAATTCTCCCATCTATTATACGTTGTACCCTCTGAATATTGAATCCCCACCCTTTAAATAACACCGCCACCCCAGATGACCTGTTTTTATTGTCACCTGACCACACTGACTGTCCATGGCTCCATCTATCCTCATAAAGCTTGTAGTTTTCCCTGTAGGGTATGTTGCACTCCTGTAATAGGAAGATGTCACTGCCCTCTGAATTCAAAAATGTAAATGCTGATAAACACTTTACAGGGTCGTTCAGGCCTCTAGTGTTAAGTGATGCAATAGCTATAGGAGCCATAGGGTATACTTGGGGGGGGTCACAATCTATGGGGGGCAGGGGTCAGGGGTCTGGACTATCCTGTCCCCTCCTCCCATTCTTCTTTTTCTTCCTAGGTGGTTTCTGATGCCAAATGCCCTCCCCCTCCGCCTCCTTCATTTGAGTGGCGGAGGAGAAGGCAGTCAGACTCTCAGCATCCAGGAAGGACGCAGACATGGATGTTGGGGAGGGCCATACCTGGGGTCCCAGGAGGAGGGACTCTCCTGACGACTCCTGCTGCTGGCGCTTCTGTGATGAAGTCTGCTGTTCTGACGAGCTGTCCAGGAGCAAGGGCAGGGGCTGGGTTGGTCTCTCTGCCTCCTCCGGTCCACCCCCCAAGACAGAGGTATCGGGGTGGCCTTCAGGGGTCGCTGGTAGGGCAGCCATCAGGGTGTCCAGTAGGTCTCTGCAGTCCCTGGCAGAGATGGCGGTGGAGTTTGCTGGGGCCGGATGCTGCACCACTAGCAGGTCCACCTGGGTCTCCTGGCTGTCTACTGCCCATGCTGGACAGTTGGGGGACAGCCTGGAGTTGTCCTTGTCCCCTGAGATGTCTGCTGGGTCATCACTCCAGTCCAGCCGCCCACTCTCGATGTGATGCTCTCTCTCACTGGGCTGCCCGGGAGTCTGGTCCGCTGCTAGCTCAGCTTGCAGGTTTTGCTGGATGTTGGATGTTACACCTTCCTGCTGGGGAGGTTGTTCCTCCTGAGCCTCAGGCCTTGGCTGCACCTCCTCTGGGGCGGGTCGGTCTGCTGCTGCTGGTCCCTCTACCTGGAACGGGTCTGGCTGCCTTGTCCTGTTAGCTGTCCTGTTGGCGTAGGATTGAGGGCAACCTCGGAAGGAGTGGGTGTTATCTCCACAGAGGTTGCACCTCCTTGTCTGATCACAGTCCCTAGTGGCATGGCTGGAACTCTTACAATTCCTGCAGAATGTAATGTTACAGTCGGCAGCTAGGTGTCCCAATGAGCCACACCTCCTACACTCCTTGGGCTGGCCTTGATAGAACACATGGCCTCTCACTGCCCCCAGGTGGATTGTGGAGGGAAGATGACGAAGCTGCCCATTGTTCTCTTCCCGCCTCAGCTTGACATAGAAGCGCCGCGCCCCTGTCCGGATGCCATCTTGATCTCTGAGTTCAATGCCTCTCTGCACGGCACAGTAGTGTGAAATCCAGGTTTGTATATCCTCTGTTGTCACTTTTTCTGAATACATGATGACTGTGACTGTTCTAGCATCCCTTTCTGACAGTGGAGTGAATGTAATATTGTCCAGCCTGGGATTGTTCACTTTTTTCCTTCTGAATCTCTCCACACACTGCTCAAAGAAGTCAAACGTTGCAAAAATTACCTCAAATACTTTTCTTCCTGGAAGGGCAAAGATGTAATCAAGCTGGGCAGCTGCAAATCCCAATTCTGTTTGTAGAATCTTCCTTGAAAACTGCAGGCGGTCCATCTCCAGGTTGCCTTGTAATTCAAAACGGACAGCATTCCTCCTCGTCACTGGTGTAGCCATTTTGGATTTCACGTTATGTAGTCAAGATGTGGTCAAGTGTTCAAGGTTCCCCCAGGAGGCCCTGGGTGAACCACTTTTTCACTTTTTAGGTTTTTTATTGTTCAATTGCAGATAAAGATACGATTACAGGCAGACACACAACAATCTTAATTCTTTAGTCAAATCACAAATTAAGTAATTTAAAAACAGTTTACATTCATCAGTATATTGGGGGGAACCTTCCACAAATCTAACTTCATTTTATCGTCTTTAACAGTTTTATCCTTAATAATATAATCTCTAAAAATGGACATCAAATTTTTCATCACATCAGACATTGGGACGCTATGTTTCTTATAGACCCATACATTCCTGGATCTCCAGAGACAGTCCTTTACACAATTTATTATAACCCACCACTTAATTACATTCTCTGGAGATTTACCAAGTAAAAAACCATATGCAATATCGTCAAAGGTTGAAGGGGCTCTATATAGGTTCTGCAACCAAGGGGCTACTAGTGCCCACACCCTCTTAGCATAGGGGCATGACCACAGTAAGTGGGCTACGGTCTCATCACTCCCACAAGTTGTTCTAGGACACATGGGGCTCCTGGTACAGCGTCTCCTCTTAAGGAAGGCTCTAGTGGGTAAACATTGGTGGGCGACCTGCCATGCTAGGTCTTTGTGTATATTGGTCAGGGTGTTGTTGTTTACGTTTGCCCAAACCAGTGTACACTTGTCCTCTGTCAGTGCGCCCACCGGAGCTAGTAATTGTAGCTGTGGGGACAACACTTTCTCTACCTGTACTCTTGCCATCCTCTGTGGTGAGATTACTGCAAGCCCCTGTGGTAACGTCTTCAATACCATGTTGTAGATTGGTGGGCAGCTCTCAGCATGAGGTATATTTAGGGCTGGTCTTTTCCCCCATGTAGTTAAAACATTGCGACCAACCCACAGTCTGGCAAAGTCGGTCCAGATTGGACCCTGTCCCTCACTAAGACAGGCTTTTAGGATTGGGGATACAAACATGGCCTTAAACTTTGTTTCAAATTCTGGAACTGCCCTTCCACCCTTTGCAATCGATTTGTGCATGATGTCTCTCCTCAACTTCTCCTGTTGGCACCCCCAGATGAAATGGAATATAACCTTTCTAAGAGACACCATGGCCTTCTGGGGGATTGGAAAGGTGGCTGCCAGATGTGATAGGGAGGCTAGGACTTCTGCCTTCACTACTAACACCTTCCCAGTAAGGGTGAGCTCCCTGTCCTGCCACTGGATCAGTTTGCTTCTTACTTTAGGTAATTTGGCAGCCCAGTTGCAGGATTCCATGTTTTTACCAATCTGGACGCCCAGCACTTTAATGGTATCTCGTCTTTCCAACAGGCCCAGGTGGTCAATAGGCTCCTGCCAGTTGAGGTGCAGTGTCTCACACTTGTTCTTATTTACTCTAGTGCCAGAGGCCAGTGTGAAGTTGTCACACACTGTTAGGGTCTCTCTGACAGATGCATTGTCCGCTAACAGAAGGGTGAGGTCATCCATGTAAATGGAGAGTTTGGCTTGTCTCCCGCTACTCCCTGGTACCGATATCCCATTGATGTTCCTATGGTTTCTAAGGGCGCATGCCAGGGGTTCAATGGCAAGGACAAAAAGGGCTGCGGAAAGCGGGCAGCCTTGCCGCACGCCTGCTTGTATGTCTACAGGGTCTGTGGTCTCCCCATTTACCATTACTACACTGGTACAATCTGTGTATAGTAACTCAACCCACCTCCTAAAGGTTGAACCAAATTTGAGGTGGGCGAGGACAACTTTTAGATAGTTATGACTAACACTGTCAAAGGCCTTCTCCAAATCTAGGCCCAAAATACATAAAGGGTGATTACGATCCTGACAGTAGAGGTACGTGTCTCTTACAAGTGCTAGACTATCACACATAGACCGTCCTGGGATGCTACAGGTTTGGTCTAAGTGGACAATGCTGCCAACTACTGGTTGGAGTCTGAAATACAGCGCTTTTGCAAGGATTTTAACATCTACTCCTAACAGTGTCAGGGGTCTCCAGTTCTTAAGGTCTTCTTTTGGGCCCTTCTTGTACAACAGGGATATTGAACCTTTTTTCAAAGATAAAGGTAATGTACCCCTGTCCAGACTCTCTTTAAAAACTTCTAATAAAGGATCTTTTAACTGGTCCCAGAATGTAATATAAAATTCCTTGGGTAGACCATCTAAACCTGGAGTTTTATTATTTTCCATGCTCTGTAAGGCCTTTGTTATTTCTACTGTTGTCAAAACTTCCTCCATCTTATCTCTAGTGCTATTATCGACTCCTGTGGTCAATTGGGAAAGAAATGAACTCACTTCATCCTCAGAAATCTGTCTCTCTTGGTAGAGGTCTGAGTAATAGGACTTTACAACCTTTAAAATTTGTTGTGTGTCCTTCACCTCTTCCCCCTCTCGATCTAGCACAGTTTGGATGCGATGTTTTGGCTTAGACAGTCTTCTGAAGAAGTAGCGGGTACATCTTTCATTCTCCTCCAGGTGTTGTATGCGACTTCTTGTGAGGAGGCCTTTACTCTTTTCATTTGTTAGTCTCATCATCTCTTTTTTTAAATTAGAGATGTCCTCTCTAACATCAAACCCTGAGAGGGCAAGGGAGTAACAGCGCTGAAGTCTACCTTGAAGTCTACCCTGGTAGGACCGTTTCATTGCCGCAAGTCTTCTGCCCTCCAGCATGAAGAATGCTTTAGCTCTCTGCTTTGTTTCTTCCCACCAGTCCCCTAACGAATCATACATGCACTGCAAGGTTTTCCACTGTTCCAATTTTCCTTTAAATTTTGATACAGTAGTGACATTTTCCAATAAACTTATGTTTAATTTCCAGGAACCTGGGCGTTGGCGTACTGTATCTTTAATCTCAAAGCAGCAGGTGAGTTTTGCATGATCCGAGTATGGGACTGGTGTTACAGAGCTGGCTACTGGGGTCACTCCTGCAGAGGTGAGGAGCAAATCGATACGGGAAAGGGTTCTACCATTTGACCATGTGAAGCCTGGGGTTTGAGGGTTTGTAAAAAGGAAGGTGTCAGTTAGCCTACAGTCGTCAATCAAGTTGACCAATGCATGAGAACTAGCATCTAATCTGACATCAGCAGTAGATATCGACCTTCTGTCCTTTTTTTCGCAAATACAGTTAAAGTCTCCACCTATGATCACCTCCCACCCACAGAAAACCAGCGGTTGAATAGACTGTATGGTTTCTAGCCGATCTTGGAGTTCAGAGGGACAATAGATATTTATTACTCTGAGTTTTTTACCATTAACCTCAAGGTCAACGCAGAGTAGGCGTCCATCAATAACTCTCTGGACTCTTTTGGTAACAAAGGACTGTCCTCTCAGGAGTATTGCAACTCCAGATGATCTGTTCCTGTTGTCTCCTGACCAGACTGATTCACCATGGGGCCATCTTTTCTGATAACAAGAATAATTGTCCATATATGGGATGTTGCATTCCTGTAATAAAATTATATCACCATTGTCCCCATACAAATCATCAACCACAGACTGACATTTGATGGGGTCATTGAGGCCTCTGGTGTTAATGGTGATAATAGAAAAGGGGGCCATAGAGGATTTTTAATGGGATCGCATTCTAAGGGGTTCAGGGGACTTGCCTCTTCTCTCTATCCTTATCTCTTTTCTTCTTCTTTGGCTCTTTCTGATGCCCGACTTCATCCCTCCTCCCCACCTTCATCTGGGTGGCAGTGGAGAAGACACTCAGGCTTTGAGCGTCCAGGAAGGAGCCGGACCTCGAGGTTAGAGCGGGCCATACCTGGGCGTCTTGTAAGAGTGACTCTTCAGATGAGTCCTGGAGCAGTCGCTTCTGCGATGGGGTTCGGCTCTCGGGGTCTTGGAGGAGTGGCTCTTCTGAAGAGTGGAAGAGGGGCTCTTCTGATGACAGGGACGAGAGCTGTGATGCTCCCTTTTCCACCTCGGAGATGGTAGCGTGGCCTCCAGGGGACGCTCCTAGCCCTGCCATCAGGTTATCCAGGAAGTCTCTGCAGTCCTGGGCTGAGATGGCAGTGGAGTTCACCGGGGCTGTGTCCTGCGCTGCTTGCAGGTCGGCCTGGGTCTCCTGGCTGATAGCTGCCCATTCTGGACGGTTGGGGGGCAGCCTGGAGTCGTCCTCATCCCCGGAGTGCTCTGCACTCCAGTCCAGTCGGTCGCCTTCATCAGCGGGGTCCACAGCCTGTTCCTCTGTTGCCACCAGGGTTCCCTTTGCCCTCGCCTGCTCTGCCTTCTCCGCCGCCGGCGTTCCCTCTGCCGTGGCCGGGTTTCCGTCCGCCTTCGCCGCCGTCTGCTCCACTGTCGCCGGGGTTCCCTCTGCCCTCACCGCTGCCTGCTCCACTGCCGCCGGGTTTCCGTCTGCCCTCGCCGCCGCCTGCTCCACTGCCACCGGGGGTCCCTCTGCCCTCGCCGCATCTCCCCCTGCCCTCGCCGCCGGGGTTCCCTCTGCCGTCGATGCCATCTGCTCCCCCGCTGCTTTTGTTGGAGTTCCCTCTGCCATCACTGCCGGGGGACCGGTGCCGTCTGCCTGGGCGCTGGGTTGTCTGCCATCTGGGGCAGGGTGGTTCTCTGCTGCTGGTTGGGGGGGGGCTTGCTGCCTTGTCCGGTTTGCGTATGACTGAGGGCAGTCTCTGAAGGAATGTGTATTTTCCCCGCAGAGATTGCACCTCATAGGCTGGTTGCAGTCCCTGGTGGCGTGGCTGGAGTTCCTGCAGTTCCTGCAGAAGGTGACGATGCAGTCGGCGGCCAGATGTCCTTCGGCTCCACACTTTCTGCATTCCTTTGGTTGGCCTTGGTAGAATACCTGCCCCCTGACCTGCCCCAGCTGGATCGTTGAGGGCACATGGCTCAGCTGCTCTCTACCATCAAACGCTTGCCTCCGGAGCTTCACATAAAAGCGCCGTGCTCCTGTACGGATGCCATCCTGGTCCCTCAGCTCCATTCCTCTGTTCACCACGCAGTATCTAGACAACCAGGTCTGAATGTCCTCAGTTGTGACTTTCTCAGAATACATGAGAACTGTGATATTTTTAGAGTCCCTTTCTGACAAGGGGGTCAGGACAATGTTTTCCAGTCTGAGATTACTGGCTTTCTTTTGTGTAAATCGTTCAAGACATTGCTCAAAGTAGTAAAATGTTGAGAAGATTACCTCAAACACTTTTTTCCCTGGCAGGGCGAAGATATAATCCAGCTGGGCAGGTGTAAACTCCAGTTCAGCTTGTAAAATCCTTCTTGAGAACTGCAGCCGGTCCATCTCCAGGTTGCTCTGGAGCTCAAACCGGACAGCATTCCGCCTGTTGGTTTGGTTCGACGCTGAGGCCATGTTGCGTTAGCAGTCCGCAGGACCCTGTGGCTGTGCCCCATACACCGCACGACTCCAGCCTACAGAGGATACGTCCCTGGGTGAACCTCCTTCATGATCAAGGTGTCTCCCCTGCCAGGTAAGTATGAGTTGGAAACCGCACAAGTCCTCTCACGCCATTGGGAATGGTGTCCCAAACTCTCACGGCGGCTGGGGGAGGGGACAGGATAATACGGCCTCTCCCTCCCCCCGCCCACCACACCACCCCACTTCACCAAACGCTGAGAAACCCAGAAGCCCTGGCTCAGACAAGAATAAGCAAAAGATTGGGGCTTAGAGATTGAACATTGGGTTATGATATTTATGTTTTAATATATGTTTTGCGTTTGTGTTTTATGCATCTCTGTATTTTGTAAATTCTGCACAATTCAATTAGTAAAAATTGTGAGGCAGAATTATTCAACTCAAAATTAACAGGGGCGCCATATTGAACATTGGGATGGAAACGCGCACAACCAGGAAAAGGAGATCCACCGCGGGACGATATTTTGCTTTCAAACAGGACACGCAGGCTCTGCCGTCAGGCAAAGCCTCCCAAAAATATCTTTAACTCGTCATCGTTCCTCTCCACGGAAGTCTTTAGTAAAAGGCGAAAGGCTTATTCGTGATGAAGAGAAACCAGAGTCTTTGACGCTCGCCCCGCTCCTCCCTCCAGCCCTTTGCCACCTCAGCAGCCGTAGCCACGGGTAGCCGGCCTCGAGGGCGTGGTTAGTACTTGGATAAGAGACTGCCTGGGAATACAATAATCGTCATCATCATTTAGATTTATATTACATAGTGCTTCAAGCTTTTTGTCCCTTGCCCCTCCGACAGAGGGCACTGTCTCCCCAGCCATAGGGAAGAGAGAGAAGAGATACATGCAGAGCCACATCATAATTCTCCCAACTGTAGTTGCGCTTTGTGGTTGCGAGCTGGTGTTTGCTCTTTCACTGCTGAAATAATTTGATACCCTTTCAATCACGAGAGAACCTGCTTTGACAATGTAAACATATGTTTCCCATGCTAGTGAAGCCCTTTCACTTGACAAAAAGTAAGAAAGATAGAGAGAACGTTAGAAAGAAAGAAAGAGAGAAAGAAAGAAAAAGAAAGAAAGACAGAAAAAAAACACCAAGTCCAAAAGGGAGAGAGCAGAGCCAGGCAAAGTATAAGAGGCTTACCTCCGTCTTGCTCCTCCGCTTACGGCCATACCACCCTGAACACGCCCGATCTCGTCCGATCTCGGAAGCTAAGCAGGGTCGGGCCTGGTTAGTACTTGGATGGGAGACCGCCTGGGAATACCAGGTGCTGTAAGCTTTTTGGCCCTTGCCTCTGGAATAGGGGGCACTGTTTCCCCAACCAAGGCGCAGAGAGAGCTGAGATAGACACACAGCCGCATCCTCATTAAAAGCTGTCGTAGTTGCGCATCCTCATTAAAAGCTGCCGTAGTTGCGCTTGGGGCTCACGAGCTGTTGTTTACGAGGCGCCCACTTTGTCCTATTTTCAGCACTGAAATACCATTAGACAGTTTTAATCAGGGGAGAGCGCGGACGCAGTCCCCCACTACCAGAAATTATGCAGTCGAGATTCCCACATTTGGGGAATTCGCAAGGGTCAGCACAGCCGGAGTACAATGGCTGAGCCTCGCCCTGGGTGAACCTCCTTCATGATCAAGGTATCTCCCCTGCCAGGTAAGTATGAGTTGGAAACCGCACAAGTCCTCTCACGCCATTGGGAATGGTGTCCCAAACTCTCACGGCGGCTGGGGGAGGGGACAGGATAATACGGCCTCTCCCTCCCCCCGCCCACCACACCACCCCACTTCACCAAACGCTGAGAAACCCAGAAGCCCTGGCTCAGACAAGAATAAGCAAAAGATTGGGGCTTAGAGATTGAACATTGGGTTATGATATTTATGTTTTAATATATGTTTTGCGTTTGTGTTTTATGCATCTCTGTATTTTGTAAATTCTGCACAATTCAATTAGTAAAAATTGTGAGGCAGAATTATTCAACTCAAAATTAACAGGGGCGCCATATTGAACATTGGGATGGAAACGCGCACAACCAGGAAAAAGAGATCCACCGCGGGACGATATTTTGCTTTCAAACAGGACACGCAGGCTCTGCCATCAGGCAAAGCCTCCCAAAAATATCTTTAACTCGTCATCGTTCCTCTCCACGGAAGTCTTTAGTAAAAGGCGAAAGGCTTATTCGTGATGAAGAGAAACCAGTCTTTGACGCTCGCCCCGCTCCTCCCTCTAGCCCTTTGCCACCTCAGCAGCCGTAGCCACGGGTAGCCGGCCTCGAGGGCGTGGTTAGTACTTGGATAAGAGACTGCCTGGGAATACAATAATCGTCATCATCATTTAGATTTATATTACATAGTGCTTCAAGCTTTTTGTCCCTTGCCCCTCCGACAGAGGGCACTGTCTCCCCAGCCATAGGGAAGAGAGAGAAGAGATACATGCAGAGCCACATCATAATTCTCCCAACTGTAGTTGCGCTTTGTGGTTGCGAGCTGGTGTTTGCTCTTTCACTGCTGAAATAATTTGATACCCTTTCAATCACGAGAGAACCTGCTTTGACAATGTAAACATATGTTTCCCATGCTAGTGAAGCCCTTTCACTTGACAAAAAAGTAAGAAAGATAGAGAGAACGTTAGAAAGAAAGAAAGAGAGAAAGAAAGAAAAAGAAAGAAAGAAAGACAGAAAAAAAACACCAAGTCCAAAAGGGAGAGAGCAGAGCCAGGCAAAGTATAAGAGGCTTACCTCCGTCTTGCTCCTCCGCTTACGGCCATACCACCCTGAACACGCCCGATCTCGTCCGATCTCGGAAGCTAAGCAGGGTCGGGCCTGGTTAGTACTTGGATGGGAGACCGCCTGGGAATACCAGGTGCTGTAAGCTTTTTGGCCCTTGCCTCTGGAATAGGGGGCACTGTTTCCCCAACCAAGGCGCAGAGAGAGCTGAGATAGACACACAGCCGCATCCTCATTAAAAGCTGTCGTAGTTGCGCATCCTCATTAAAAGCTGCCGTAGTTGCGCTTGGGGCTCACGAGCTGTTGTTTACGAGGCGCCCACTTTGTCCTATTTTCAGCACTGAAATACCATTAGACAGTTTTAATCAGGGGAGAGCGCGGACGCAGTCCCCCACTACCAGAAATTATGCAGTCGAGATTCCCACATTTGGGGAATTCGCAAGGGTCAGCACAGCCGGAGTGCAATGGCTGAGCCTCGCCCTGGGTGAACCTCCTTCATGATCAAGGTATCTCCCCTGCCAGGTAAGTATGAGTTGGAAACCGCACAAGTCCTCTCACGCCATTGGGAATGGTGTCCCAAACTCTCACGGCGGCTGGGGGAGGGGACAGGATAATACGGCCTCTCCCTCCCCCCGCCCACCACACCACCCCACTTCACCAAACGCTGAGAAACCCAGAAGCCCTGGCTCAGACAAGAATAAGCAAAAGATTGGGGCTTAGAGATTGAACATTGGGTTATGATATTTATGTTTTAATATATGTTTTGCGTTTGTGTTTTATGCATCTCTGTATTTTGTAAATTCTGCACAATTCAATTAGTAAAAATTGTGAGGCAGAATTATTCAACTCAAAATTAACAGGGGCGCCATATTGAACATTGGGATGGAAACGCGCACAACCAGGAAAAAGAGATCCACCGCGGGACGATATTTTGCTTTCAAACAGGACACGCAGGCTCTGCCATCAGGCAAAGCCTCCCAAAAATATCTTTAACTCGTCATCGTTCCTCTCCACGGAAGTCTTTAGTAAAAGGCGAAAGGCTTATTCGTGATGAAGAGAAACCAGTCTTTGACGCTCGCCCCGCTCCTCCCTCCAGCCCTTTGCCACCTCAGCAGCCGTAGCCACGGGTAGCCGGCCTCGAGGGCGTGGTTAGTACTTGGATAAGAGACTGCCTGGGAATACAATAATCGTCATCATCATTTAGATTTATATTACATAGTGCTTCAAGCTTTTTGTCCCTTGCCCCTCCGACAGAGGGCACTGTCTCCCCAGCCATAGGGAAGAGAGAGAAGAGATACATGCAGAGCCACATCATAATTCTCCCAACTGTAGTTGCGCTTTGTGGTTGCGAGCTGGTGTTTGCTCTTTCACTGCTGAAATAATTTGATACCCTTTCAATCACGAGAGAACCTGCTTTGACAATGTAAACATATGTTTCCCATGCTAGTGAAGCCCTTTCACTTGACAAAAAAGTAAGAAAGATAGAGAGAACGTTAGAAAGAAAGAAAGAAAGAGAGAAAGAAAGAAAAAGAAAGAAAGACAGAAAAAAAACACCAAGTCCAAAAGGGAGAGAGCAGAGCCAGGCAAAGTATAAGAGGCTTACCTCCGTCTTGCTCCTCCGCTTACGGCCATACCACCCTGAACACGCCCGATCTCGTCCGATCTCGGAAGCTAAGCAGGGTCGGGCCTGGTTAGTACTTGGATGGGAGACCGCCTGGGAATACCAGGTGCTGTAAGCTTTTTGGCCCTTGCCTCTGGAATAGGGGGCACTGTTTCCCCAACCAAGGCGCAGAGAGAGCTGAGATAGACACACAGCCGCATCCTCATTAAAAGCTGTCGTAGTTGCGCATCCTCATTAAAAGCTGCCGTAGTTGCGCTTGGGGCTCACGAGCTGTTGTTTACGAGGCGCCCACTTTGTCCTATTTTCAGCACTGAAATACCATTAGACAGTTTTAATCAGGGGAGAGCGCGGACGCAGTCCCCCACTACCAGAAATTATGCAGTCGAGATTCCCACATTTGGGGAATTCGCAAGGGTCAGCACAGCCGGAGTGCAATGGCTGAGCCTCGCCCTGGGTGAACCTCCTTCATGATCAAGGTATCTCCCCTGCCAGGTAAGTATGAGTTGGAAACCGCACAAGTCCTCTCACGCCATTGGGAATGGTGTCCCAAACTCTCACGGCGGCTGGGGGAGGGGACAGGATAATACGGCCTCTCCCTCCCCCCGCCCACCACACCACCCCACTTCACCAAACGCTGAGAAACCCAGAAGCCCTGGCTCAGACAAGAATAAGCAAAAGATTGGGGCTTAGAGATTGAACATTGGGTTATGATATTTATGTTTTAATATATGTTTTGCGTTTGTGTTTTATGCATCTCTGTATTTTGTAAATTCTGCACAATTCAATTAGTAAAAATTGTGAGGCAGAATTATTCAACTCAAAATTAACAGGGGCGCCATATTGAACATTGGGATGGAAACGCGCACAACCAGGAAAAGGAGATCCACCGCGGGACGATATTTTGCTTTCAAACAGGACACGCAGGCTCTGCCGTCAGGCAAAGCCTCCCAAAAATATCTTTAACTCGTCATCGTTCCTCTCAACGGAAGTCTTTAATAAAAGGCGAAAGGCTTATTCGTGATGAAGAGAAACCAGAGTCTTTGACGCTCGCCCCGCTCCTCCCTCCAGCCCTTTGCCACCTCAGCAGCCGTAGCCACGGGTAGCCGGCCTCGAGGGCGTGGTTAGTACTTGGATAAGAGACTGCCTGGGAATACAATAATCGTCATCATCATTTAGATTTATATTACATAGTGCTTCAAGCTTTTTGTCCCTTGCCCCTCCGACAGAGGGCACTGTCTCCCCAGCCATAGGGAAGAGAGAGAAGAGATACATGCAGAGCCACATCATAATTCTCCCAACTGTAGTTGCGCTTTGTGGTTGCGAGCTGGTGTTTGCTCTTTCACTGCTGAAATAATTTGATACCCTTTCAATCACGAGAGAACCTGCTTTGACAATGTAAACATATGTTTCCCATGCTAGTGAAGCCCTTTCACTTGACAAAAAGTAAGAAAGATAGAGAGAACGTTAGAAAGAAAGAAAGAGAGAAAGAAAGAAAAAGAAAGAAAGACAGAAAAAAAACACCAAGTCCAAAAGGGAGAGAGCAGAGCCAGGCAAAGTATAAGAGGCTTACCTCCGTCTTGCTCCTCCGCTTACGGCCATACCACCCTGAACACGCCCGATCTCGTCCGATCTCGGAAGCTAAGCAGGGTCGGGCCTGGTTAGTACTTGGATGGGAGACCGCCTGGGAATACCAGGTGCTGTAAGCTTTTTGGCCCTTGCCTCTGGAATAGGGGGCACTGTTTCCCCAACCAAGGCGCAGAGAGAGCTGAGATAGACACACAGCCGCATCCTCATTAAAAGCTGTCGTAGTTGCGCATCCTCATTAAAAGCTGCCGTAGTTGCGCTTGGGGCTCACGAGCTGTTGTTTACGAGGCGCCCACTTTGTCCTATTTTCAGCACTGAAATACCATTAGACAGTTTTAATCAGGGGAGAGCGCGGACGCAGTCCCCCACTACCAGAAATTATGCAGTCGAGATTCCCACATTTGGGGAATTCGCAAGGGTCAGCACAGCCGGAGTGCAATGGCTGAGCCTCGCCCTGGGTGAACCTCCTTCATGATCAAGGTATCTCCCCTGCCAGGTAAGTATGAGTTGGAAACCGCACAAGTCCTCTCACGCCATTGGGAATGGTGTCCCAAACTCTCACGGCGGCTGGGGGAGGGGACAGGATAATAAGGCCTCTCCCTCCCCCCGCCCACCACACCACCCCACTTCACCAAATGCTGAGAAACCCAGAAGCCCTGGCTCAGACAAGAATAAGCAAAAGATTGGGGCTTAGAGATTGAACATTGGGTTATGATATTTATGTTTTAATATATGTTTTGCGTTTGTGTTTTATGCATCTCTGTATTTTGTAAATTCTGCACAATTCAATTAGTAAAAATTGTGAGGCAGAATTATTCAACTCAAAATTAACAGGGGCGCCATATTGAACATTGGGATGGAAACGCGCACAACCAGGAAAAGGAGATCCACCGCGGGACGATATTTTGCTTTCAAACAGGACACGCAGGCTCTGCCGTCAGGCAAAGCCTCCCAAAAATATCTTTAACTCGTCATCGTTCCTCTCCACGGAAGTCTTTAGTAAAAGGCGAAAGGCTTATTCGTGATGAAGAGAAACCAGAGTCTTTGACGCTCGCCCCGCTCCTCCCTCCAGCCCTTTGCCACCTCAGCAGCCGTAGCCACGGGTAGCCGGCCTCGAGGGCGTGGTTAGTACTTGGATAAGAGACTGCCTGGGAATACAATAATCGTCATCATCATTTAGATTTATATTACATAGTGCTTCAAGCTTTTTGTCCCTTGCCCCTCCGACAGAGGGCACTGTCTCCCCAGCCATAGGGAAGAGAGAGAAGAGATACATGCAGAGCCACATCATAATTCTCCCAACTGTAGTTGCGCTTTGTGGTTGCGAGCTGGTGTTTGCTCTTTCACTGCTGAAATAATTTGATACCCTTTCAATCACGAGAGAACCTGCTTTGACAATGTAAACATATGTTTCCCATGCTAGTGAAGCCCTTTCACTTGACAAAAAAGTAAGAAAGATAGAGAGAACGTTAGAAAGAAAGAAAGAGAGAAAGAAAGAAAAAGAAAGAAAGAAAGACAGAAAAAAAACACCAAGTCCAAAAGGGAGAGAGCAGAGCCAGGCAAAGTATAAGAGGCTTACCTCCGTCTTGCTCCTCCGCTTACGGCCATACCACCCTGAACACGCCCGATCTCGTCCGATCTCGGAAGCTAAGCAGGGTCGGGCCTGGTTAGTACTTGGATGGGAGACCGCCTGGGAATACCAGGTGCTGTAAGCTTTTTGGCCCTTGCCTCTGGAATAGGGGGCACTGTTTCCCCAACCAAGGCGCAGAGAGAGCTGAGATAGACACACAGCCGCATCCTCATTAAAAGCTGTCGTAGTTGCGCATCCTCATTAAAAGCTGCCGTAGTTGCGCTTGGGGCTCACGAGCTGTTGTTTACGAGGCGCCCACTTTGTCCTATTTTCAGCACTGAAATACCATTAGACAGTTTTAATCAGGGGAGAGCGCGGACGCAGTCCCCCACTACCAGAAATTATGCAGTCGAGATTCCCACATTTGGGGAATTCGCAAGGGTCAGCACAGCCGGAGTGCAATGGCTGAGCCTCGCCCTGGGTAAACCTCCTTCATGATCAAGGTATCTCCCCTGCCAGGTAAGTATGAGTTGGAAACCGCACAAGTCCTCTCACGCCATTGGGAATGGTGTCCCAAACTCTCACGGCGGCTGGGGGAGGGGACAGGATAATACGGCCTCTCCCTCCCCCCGCCCACCACACCACCCCACTTCACCAAACGCTGAGAAACCCAGAAGCCCTGGCTCAGACAAGAATAAGCAAAAGATTGGGGCTTAGAGATTGAACATTGGGTTATGATATTTATGTTTTAATATATGTTTTGCGTTTGTGTTTTATGCATCTCTGTATTTTGTAAATTCTGCACAATTCAATTACTAAAAATTGTGAGGCAGAATTATTCAACTCAAAATTAACAGGGGCGCCATATTGAACATTGGGATGGAAACGCGCACAACCAGGAAAAAGAGATCCACCGCGGGACGATATTTTGCTTTCAAACAGGACACGCAGGCTCTGCCGTCAGGCAAAGCCTCCCAAAAATATCTTTAACTCGTCATCGTTCCTCTCCACGGAAGTCTTTAGTAAAAGGCGAAAGGCTTATTCGTGATGAAGAGAAACCAGAGTCTTTGACGCTCGCCCCGCTCCTCCCTCCAGCCCTTTGCCACCTCAGCAGCCGTAGCCACGGGTAGCCGGCCTCGAGGGCGTGGTTAGTACTTGGATAAGAGACTGCCTGGGAATACAATAATCGTCATCATCATTTAGATTTATATTACATAGTGCTTCAAGCTTTTTGTCCCTTGCCCCTCCGACAGAGGACACTGTCTCCCCAGCCATAGGGAAGAGAGAGAAGAGATACATGCAGAGCCACATCATAATTCTCCCAACTGTAGTTGCGCTTTGTGGTTGCGAGCTGGTGTTTGCTCTTTCACTGCTGAAATAATTTGATACCCTTTCAATCACGAGAGAACCTGCTTTGACAATGTAAACATATGTTTCCCATGCTAGTGAAGCCCTTTCACTTGACAAAAAAGTAAGAAAGATAGAGAGAACGTTAGAAAGAAAGAAAGAGAGAAAGAAAGAAAGAAAAAGAAAGAAAGAAAGAAAGAAAGACAGAAAAAAAACACCAAGTCCAAAAGGGAGAGAGCAGAGCCAGGCAAAGTATAAGAGGCTTACCTCCGTCTTGCTCCTCCGCTTACGGCCATACCACCCTGAACACGCCCGATCTCGTCCGATCTCGGAAGCTAAGCAGGGTCCGGCCTGGTTAGTACTTGGATGGGAGACCGCCTGGGAATACCAGGTGCTGTAAGCTTTTTGGCCCTTGCCTCTGGAATAGGGGGCACTGTTTCCCCAACCAAGGCGCAGAGAGAGCTGAGATAGACACACAGCCGCATCCTCATTAAAAGCTGTCGTAGTTGCGCATCCTCATTAAAAGCTGCCGTAGTTGCGCTTGGGGCTCACGAGCTGTTGTTTACGAGGCGCCCACTTTGTCCTATTTTCAGCACTGAAATACCATTAGACAGTTTTAATCAGGGGAGAGCGCGGACGCAGTCCCCCACTACCAGAAATTATGCAGTCGAGATTCCCACATTTGGGGAATTCGCAAGGGTCAGCACAGCCGGAGTGCAATGGCTGAGCCTCGCCCTGGGTGAACCAATTTCAATTTTCAATTTTTAGAAACTTTATTAATCATTTGCAAGTAAAACACAAAACATTTTTCCATTCCAGAATACATATAATAAATACATTACTCATACCCACACCAAAATTCTATTTCATTACAGTCTAGAAAAACTTCATTCCATTTGCCATTTCATCACATTTACACCCACATTGTTACTTTAAAATACATCAATTAGAGCATTTTGATCACCTATCTTCCACCTTTTTTTCAGTTCTGAGTCACTGTATTTCTTTTTCTCCCTTAGGACATAGTCTCTGACCATCGTGAGGCCTACCTTCACTACAGCCTCAGGCTCCAGGTAAAATGTTTTAAATACCACCATGTTTCTTCCCCTCCACATCCCTTCCTTCATACAGTTAATCACTGCCCACCATCTTTCCCATTTTTTACCTTCCCCTTTCCCCAAATTACCAAACAAGATGTCACTTTCCCCAGGTTCTTTGTACAGCTCCCTTAGCCATGGCCTTAACAGTCCCCACACCCTTTGTGCATAGAAGCAAGACCAGAAAAGATGGCCCACACTTTCTTCCCCACTGCAATTGGGTCTGGGGCATTTTGCACTCCTTGAACAACGTCTCTTTTTCAAAAAGGTCTTTGTTGGCAGGCAACTGTGAACTATTTTCCAAGCTAAGTCCTTATTTAGATTGGACAGGAACGGGGAGTTGACATTTTTCCAAACTTGGATGCACATATTTTCTGTCATGGTCCCCACCGGTACCATTCTCTCAGACTGAGGGGACAGGCCTCTTTCCACCATACCCCTATTCACCTGCCCTAGCGGGGGTTCTCCTAGGCTTGTCGCCTCCAAAAGGGACAACGCCTTGTCGTACAGTTTTGGCCTTGTTTCGGCGTGGGGGGTGTCGAGCGGGGGCCTTTTCCCCATTCTGGTCAGGATCTTCCGGCCCACCCAGAACTTGGCAAAATTGTTCCATAGGCTATCATTACTGTCTTTTAAAACCGCATTTAAGATTGGCGTTAAAAACAAGGCATTTAGCTTGGCACTCAACTCTGGTACAGCCTTACCACCCTTCTCTAATGGCTTATACATTATTTCCCTCTTTACATTTTCCTGCTGGGACCCCCATATGAACTGGAAGATGGTTCTCCTCAGTGGTGTCAAAAAAGAGATGGGGGCTGGCAGGGTGACCGCCAAGAATGTCATAGACGCCAGCACCTCCGCTTTTATAACTAACACCTTCCCTGTGATGGTGAGGTCTCTATCCTTCCACTGGAGTAGTTTCCCTTTAATCATTGGGAGCCTTTTCTCCCAGTTGACTTTCTCCATGTCCTTCCCTATCTCCACGCCTAGGATTCTCAGTCTGTCATTGTTCTCCTTCAGGCCCAGCTCCTGCTTTTGGCTCCTCCAGTTGACGTACAGGATTTCGCTCTTTGACCTGTTGAGCTTGGCCCCCGATGCCCTGGAAAAACAGTCACTCCACCTGAGGGCCTTGACCGCTGAGCTGTTGTCGGTGCAAAGGATAGTCAGGTCATCCATGTACAGAGTCAGCTTTGCCTCCTTCCCACTGCTCCCTGGTACAAGGAGGCCTCGGATGGAGGAGTCCTGGCGTATCGCGCAGGCCAGTGGCTCCATTGCCAGGATAAACAGGACCACAGACAGAGGGCAACCTTGCCTGACCCCCGATTGCACCTTGAAGGTATCTGTGGTGTTTCCATTCACGACCACCCTACTCACACAGTCATTATAGAGCAGGTCTATCCAGGCTCTCATTTTAGGCCCAAAACCAAAACTCTCCATCACTTCTTTTAAATAAGTATGATTGATTCTGTCAAAGGCCTTTTCCAGGTCCAGGCCGGCTATGCAAAGGGGTACACCGCGGTCCACCGCATAGAGGTATGAGTCTCTCACCAGGGCGAGGCTGTCGCCCATGGACCGCCCCGGTACCACACAGGTCTGGTCCTCTCCCACCACCTTCCCAGCCACCCTCTGCAACCTGAAGAACAGGGCCTTTGCCAGGATTTTACGGTCCACCCCCAGCAGTGTAAGTGGCCTCCAGTTCTTAATGTCCTTTTTATCACCTTTTTTAAACAACAGAGAAATAGTGCCTTCTCTCAGGGATGATGGTAGTTTACCCTTGCAGAGACTCTCATTGAACATTTCCAAAAGGGGGCCCTTTAGTTCTGCCCAAAAGGTGATGTAAAATTCTTTAGGCAGACCATCAGCCCCAGGTGCCTTGTTATTCTGCATGCTGTCTACCGCTTTGGTCAGTTCATTCACAGACAGTTCACAGTCCAACATATCATTACAATCATTGACATTTTTGTTTACTTTTGACAGGAGGCTTTCTAAGGATGCTCTGTCCAGGTCTTCACACCTATAGAGGTCTGTATAGAAGGTATGTACACTGGTAAGTATGTCTTTTATTTCTGTCTGTTCATTACCTTGTTTGTCTTTAATTGCTTCCATGATGTTTCTAGGACGGGCTAGCTTTCTAAAGAAGTACCTAGAACATTTCTCATGCTCCTCCATATGTTGGATTCTGCTGCGTGTTAGTAGTCCACGACTAGCCTCTGTAGACAGACGTAGCATGTCCCTCTTCAACCTTGCTATGTCCTCTGCTGTTTCAAACCCTGCATGAGCCATTGTATACAGACGTTGTAATTGTGCCTGATAGTTTTTACACTTAAAACGTTTGTTCTTGGCTGCTTTCTTCCCAACCTCTATGAAAAAGGTCTTAACTCTACCCTTCACATCCTCCCACCATTCTCCCACAGAGTCAAAGGCAAACTGAAGCGAGGACCACTGAAACAGTTTTTCTTTAAGTCTACTGACCACCTTTCCATCTTGAAGCAGGGAAATATTTAACTTCCATGACCCTTTACCCTTTTCTGTTTTATCTTTCAGAACCAGAGAGCAGTCAATCTTGGCATGGTCCGAAAAGAAAACCGGCGTCACTGAGGCATCGGCAACCTGCAATCCCCCTGAAGTAAGTATAAAGTCAATTCTAGAATGAGTTCTTCCATTTGTCCATGTGTACCCAGGCAGACTAGGGTTTATGGTACGGAATGTGTCTGTCAGTTTAAAGTCTTGTATGATGTTCTTTAATGTCTCAGAGCTGGAGTCCAGCCTCACTGTACTGGTAGTCAATCTGTCTTTTGTGTCTACCAGGCAATTGAAATCGCCACCCAAGACCACCTCCCTGCCACACAACAACAGAGGCTGTATGGCTTTTAAGGTATCTTGGCGTTCTTGTAGTTCTGCTGGGCAGTAGACATTAATTAGTCTCAAGTTGACATTCTTCCATTCCCCATCAACAACTAGAATTCTCCCATCTATTATACGTTGTACCCTCTGAATATTGAATCCCCACCCTTTAAATAACACCGCCACCCCAGATGACCTGTTTTTATTGTCACCTGACCACACTGACTGTCCATGGCTCCATCTATCCTCATAAAGCTTGTAGTTTTCCCTGTAGGGTATGTTGCACTCCTGTAATAGGAAGATGTCACTGCCCTCTGAATTCAAAAATGTAAATGCTGATAAACACTTTACAGGGTCGTTCAGGCCTCTAGTGTTAAGTGATGCAATAGCTATAGAAGCCATAGGGTATACTTGGGGGGGGTCACAATCTATGGGGGGCAGGGGTCAGGGGTCCGGACTATCCTGTCCCCTCCTCCCATCCTTCTTTTTCTTCCTAGGTGGTTTCTGATGCCAAATGCCCTCCCCCTCCGCCTCCTTCATTTGAGTGGCGGAGGAGAAGGCAGTCAGACTCTCAGCATCCAGGAAGGACGCAGACATGGATGTTGGGGAGGGCCATACCTGGGGTCCCAGGAGGAGGGACTCTCCTGACGACTCCTGCTGCTGGCGCTTCTGTGATGAAGTCTGCTGTTCTGACGAGCTGTCCAGGAGCAAGGGCGGGGGCTGGGTTGGTCTCTCTGCCTCCTCCGGTCCGCCCCCCAAGACAGAGGTATCGGGGCGGTCTTCAGGGGTCGCTGGTAGGGCAGCCATCATGGTGTCCAGTAGGTCTCTGCAGTCCCTGGCAGAGATGGCGGTGGAGTTTGCTGGGGCCGGATGCTGCACCACTAGCAGGTCCACCTGGGTCTCCTGGCTGTCTACTGCCCATGCTGGACAGTTGGGGGACAGCCTGGAGTTGTCCTTGTCCCCTGAGATGTCTGCTGGGTCATCACTCCAGTCCAGCCGCCCACTCTCGATGTGATGCTCTCTCTCACTGGGCTGCCCGGGCGTCTGGTCCGCTGCTAGCTCAGCTTGCAGGTTTTGTTGGATGTTGGATGTTACACCTTCCTGCTGGGGAGGTTGTTCCTCCTGAGCCTCAGGCCTTGGCTGCACCTCCTCTGGGGCGGGTCGGTCTGCTGCTGCTGGTCCCTCTACCTGGAACGGGTCTGGTTGCCTTGTCCTGTTAGCTGTCCTGTTGGCGTAGGATTGAGGGCAACCTCGGAAGGAGTGGGTGTTAT
Source organism: Borostomias antarcticus (assembly GCF_949987555.1). Classification (NCBI taxonomy): domain Eukaryota; kingdom Metazoa; phylum Chordata; class Actinopteri; order Stomiiformes; family Stomiidae; genus Borostomias; species Borostomias antarcticus. The sequence goes on from NW_028176821.1 coordinate 2,432,461, forward strand.
CTCCACAGAGGTTGCACCTTCTTTTCTGATCACAGTCCCTAGTGGCATGGCTGGAACTCTTACAATTCCTGCAGAATGTAATGTTACAGTCGGCAGCTAGGTGTCCCAATGAGCCACACCTCCTACACTCCTTGGGCTGGCCTTGATAGAACACATGGCCTCTCACTGCCCCCAGGTGGATTGTGGAGGGAAGATGACGAAGCTGCCCATTGTTCTCTTCCCGCCTCAGCTTGACATAGAAGCGCCGCGCCCCTGTCCGGATGCCATCTTGATCTCTGAGTTCAATGCCTCTCTGCACGGCACAGTAGTGTGAAATCCAGGTTTGTATATCCTCTGTTGTCACTTTTTCTGAATACATGATGACTGTGACTGTTCTAGCATCCCTTTCTGACAGTGGAGTGAATGTAATATTGTCCAGCCTGGGATTGTTCACTTTTTTCCTTCTGAATCTCTCCACACACTGCTCAAAGAAGTCAAACGTTGCAAAAATTACCTCAAATACTTTTCTTCCTGGAAGGGCAAAGATGTAATCAAGCTGGGCAGCTGCAAATCCCAATTCTGTTTGTAGAATCTTCCTTGAAAACTGCAGGCGGTCCATCTCCAGGTTGCCTTGTAATTCAAAACGGACAGCATTCCTCCTCGTCACTGGTGTAGCCATTTTGGATTTCACGTTATGTAGTCAAGATGTGGTCAAGTGTTCAAGGTTCCCCCAGGAGGCCCTGGGTGAACCTCCTTCATGATCAAGGTATCTCCCCTGCCAGGTAAGTATGAGTTGGAAACCGCACAAGTCCTCTCACGCCATTGGGAATGGTGTCCCAAACTCTCACGGCGGCTGGGGGAGGGGACAGGATAATACGGCCTCTCCCTCCCCCCGCCCACCACACCACCCCACTTCACCAAATGCTGAGAAACCCAGAAGCCCTGGCTCAGACAAGAATAAGCAAAAGATTGGGGCTTAGAGATTGAACATTGGGTTATGATATTTATGTTTTAATATATGTTTTGCGTTTGTGTTTTATGCATCTCTGTATTTTGTAAATTCTGCACAATTCAATTAGTAAAAATTGTGAGGCAGAATTATTCAACTCAAAATTAACAGGGGCGCCATATTGAACATTGGGATGGAAACGCGCACAACCAGGAAAAGGAGATCCACCGCGGGACGATATTTTGCTTTCAAACAGGACACGCAGGCTCTGCCGTCAGGCAAAGCCTCCCAAAAATATCTTTAACTCGTCATCGTTCCTCTCCACGGAAGTCTTTAGTAAAAGGCGAAAGGCTTATTCGTGATGAAGAGAAACCAGAGTCTTTGACGCTCGCCCCGCTCCTCCCTCCAGCCCTTTGCCACCTCAGCAGCCGTAGCCACGGGTAGCCGGCCTCGAGGGCGTGGTTAGTACTTGGATAAGAGACTGCCTGGGAATACAATAATCGTCATCATCATTTAGATTTATATTACATAGTGCTTCAAGCTTTTTGTCCCTTGCCCCTCCGACAGAGGGCACTGTCTCCCCAGCCATAGGGAAGAGAGAGAAGAGATACATGCAGAGCCACATCATAATTCTCCCAACTGTAGTTGCGCTTTGTGGTTGCGAGCTGGTGTTTGCTCTTTCACTGCTGAAATAATTTGATACCCTTTCAATCACGAGAGAACCTGCTTTGACAATGTAAACATATGTTTCCCATGCTAGTGAAGCCCTTTCACTTGACAAAAAAGTAAGAAAGATAGAGAGAACGTTAGAAAGAAAGAAAGAGAGAAAGAAAGAAAAAGAAAGAAAGAAAGACAGAAAAAAAACACCAAGTCCAAAAGGGAGAGAGCAGAGCCAGGCAAAGTATAAGAGGCTTACCTCCGTCTTGCTCCTCCGCTTACGGCCATACCACCCTGAACACGCCCGATCTCGTCCGATCTCGGAAGCTAAGCAGGGTCGGGCCTGGTTAGTACTTGGATGGGAGACCGCCTGGGAATACCAGGTGCTGTAAGCTTTTTGGCCCTTGCCTCTGGAATAGGGGGCACTGTTTCCCCAACCAAGGCGCAGAGAGAGCTGAGATAGACACACAGCCGCATCCTCATTAAAAGCTGTCGTAGTTGCGCATCCTCATTAAAAGCTGCCGTAGTTGCGCTTGGGGCTCACGAGCTGTTGTTTACGAGGCGCCCACTTTGTCCTATTTTCAGCACTGAAATACCATTAGACAGTTTTAATCAGGGGAGAGCGCGGACGCAGTCCCCCACTACCAGAAATTATGCAGTCGAGATTCCCACATTTGGGGAATTCGCAAGGGTCAGCACAGCCGGAGTGCAATGGCTGAGCCTCGCCCTGGGTGAACCTCCTTCATGATCAAGGTATCTCCCCTGCCAGGTAAGTATGGGTTGGAAACCGCACAAGTCCTCTCACGCCATTGGGAATGGTGTCCCAAACTCTCACGGCGGCTGGGGGAGGGGACAGGATAATACGGCCTCTCCCTCCCCCCGCCCACCACACCACCCCACTTCACCAAATGCTGAGAAACCCAGAAGCCCTGGCTCAGACAAGAATAAGCAAAAGATTGGGGCTTAGAGATTGAACATTGGGTTATGATATTTATGTTTTAATATATGTTTTGCGTTTGTGTTTTATGCATCTCTGTATTTTGTAAATTCTGCACAATTCAATTAGTAAAAATTGTGAGGCAGAATTATTCAACTCAAAATTAACAGGGGCGCCATATTGAACATTGGGATGGAAACGCGCACAACCAGGAAAAGGAGATCCACCGCGGGACGATATTTTGCTTTCAAACAGGACACGCAGGCTCTGCCGTCAGGCAAAGCCTCCCAAAAATATCTTTAACTCGTCATCGTTCCTCTCCACGGAAGTCTTTAGTAAAAGGCGAAAGGCTTATTCGTGATGAAGAGAAACCAGAGTCTTTGACGCTCGCCCCGCTCCTCCCTCCAGCCCTTTGCCACCTCAGCAGCCGTAGCCACGGGTAGCCGGCCTCGAGGGCGTGGTTAGTACTTGGATAAGAGACTGCCTGGGAATACAATAATCGTCATCATCATTTAGATTTATATTACATAGTGCTTCAAGCTTTTTGTCCCTTGCCCCTCCGACAGAGGGCACTGTCTCCCCAGCCATAGGGAAGAGAGAGAAGAGATACATGCAGAGCCACATCATAATTCTCCCAACTGTAGTTGCGCTTTGTGGTTGCGAGCTGGTGTTTGCTCTTTCACTGCTGAAATAATTTGATACCCTTTCAATCACGAGAGAACCTGCTTTGACAATGTAAACATATGTTTCCCATGCTAGTGAAGCCCTTTCACTTGACAAAAAAGTAAGAAAGATAGAGAGAACGTTAGAAAGAAAGAAAGAGAGAAAGAAAGAAAGAAAAAGAAAGAAAGAAAGACAGAAAAAAAACACCAAGTCCAAAAGGGAGAGAGCAGAGCCAGGCAAAGTATAAGAGGCTTACCTCCGTCTTGCTCCTCCGCTTACGGCCATACCACCCTGAACACGCCCGATCTCGTCCGATCTCGGAAGCTAAGCAGGGTCGGGCCTGGTTAGTACTTGGATGGGAGACCGCCTGGGAATACCAGGTGCTGTAAGCTTTTTGGCCCTTGCCTCTGGAATAGGGGGCACTGTTTCCCCAACCAAGGCGCAGAGAGAGCTGAGATAGACACACAGCCGCATCCTCATTAAAAGCTGTCGTAGTTGCGCATCCTCATTAAAAGCTGCCGTAGTTGCGCTTGGGGCTCACGAGCTGTTGTTTACGAGGCGCCCACTTTGTCCTATTTTCAGCACTGAAATACCATTAGACAGTTTTAATCAGGGGAGAGCGCGGACGCAGTCCCCCACTACCAGAAATTATGCAGTCGAGATTCCCACATTTGGGGAATTTGCAAGGGTCAGCACAGCCGGAGTGCAATGGCTGAGCCTCGCCCTGGGTGAACCTCCTTCATGATCAAGGTATCTCCCCTGCCAGGTAAGTATGAGTTGGAAACCGCACAAGTCCTCTCAAGCCATTGGGAATGGTGTCCCAAACTCTCACGGCGGCTGGGGGAGGGGACAGGATAATACGGCCTCTCCCTCCCCCCGCCCACCACACCACCCCACTTCACCAAACGCTGAGAAACCCAGAAGCCCTGGCTCAGACAAGAATAAGCAAAAGATTGGGGCTTAGAGATTGAACATTGGGTTATGATATTTATGTTTTAATATATGTTTTGCGTTTGTGTTTTATGCATCTCTGTATTTTGTAAATTCTGCACAATTCAATTAGTAAAAATTGTGAGGCAGAATTATTCAACTCAAAATTAACAGGGGCGCCATATTGAACATTGGGATGGAAACGCGCACAACCAGGAAAAAGAGATCCACCGCGGGACGATATTTTGCTTTCAAACAGGACACGCAGGCTCTGCCGTCAGGCAAAGCCTCCCAAAAATATCTTTAACTCGTCATCGTTCCTCTCCACGGAAGTCTTTAGTAAAAGGCGAAAGGCTTATTCGTGATGAAGAGAAACCAGAGTCTTTGACGCTCGCCCCGCTCCTCCCTCCAGCCCTTTGCCACCTCAGCAGCCGTAGCCACGGGTAGCCGGCCTCGAGGGCGTGGTTAGTACTTGGATAAGAGACTGCCTGGGAATACAATAATCGTCATCATCATTTAGATTTATATTACATAGTGCTTCAAGCTTTTTGTCCCTTGCCCCTCCGACAGAGGGCACTGTCTCCCCAGCCATAGGGAAGAGAGAGAAGAGATACATGCAGAGCCACATCATAATTCTCCCAACTGTAGTTGCGCTTTGTGGTTGTGAGCTGGTGTTTGCTCTTTCACTGCTGAAATAATTTGATACCCTTTCAATCACGAGAGAACCTGCTTTGACAATGTAAACATATGTTTCCCATGCTAGTGAAGCCCTTTCACTTGACAAAAAAGTAAGAAAGATAGAGAGAACGTTAGAAAGAAAGAAAGAGAGAAAGAAAGAAAGAAAAAGAAAGAAAGAAAGAAAGAAAGAAAGACAGAAAAAAAACACCAAGTCCAAAAGGGAGACTGCAGAGCCAGGCAAAGTATAAGAGGCTTACCTCCGTCTTGCTCCTCCGCTTACGGCCATACCACCCTGAACACGCCCGATCTCGGAAGCTAAGCAGGGTCGGGCCTGGTTAGTACTTGGATGGGGGACCGCCTGGGAATACCAGGTGCTGTAAGCTTTTTGGCCCTTGCCTCTGCAATAGGGGGCACTGTTTCCCCAACCAAGGCGCAGAGAGAGCTGAGATAGACACACAGCCGCATCCTCATTAAAAGCTGTCGTAGTTGCGCATCCTCATTAAAAGCTGCCGTAGTTGCGCTTGGGGCTCACGAGCTGTTGTTTACGAGGCGCCCACTTTGTCCTATTTTCAGCACTGAAATACCATTAGACAGTTTTAATCAGGGGAGAGCGCGGACGCAGTCCCCCACTACCAGAAATTATGCAGTCGAGATTCCCACATTTGGGGAATTTGCAAGGGTCAGCACAGCCGGAGTGCAATGGCTGAGCCTCGCCCTGGGTGAACCTCCTTCATGATCAAGGTATCTCCCCTGCCAGGTAAGTATGAGTTGGAAACCGCACAAGTCCTCTCAAGCCATTGGGAATGGTGTCCCAAACTCTCACGGCGGCTGGGGGAGGGGACAGGATAATACGGCCTCTCCCTCCCCCCGCCCACCACACCACCCCACTTCACCAAACGCTGAGAAACCCAGAAGCCCTGGCTCAGACAAGAATAAGCAAAAGATTGGGGCTTAGAGATTGAACATTGGGTTATGATATTTATGTTTTAATATATGTTTTGCGTTTGTGTTTTATGCATCTCTGTATTTTGTAAATTCTGCACAATTCAATTAGTAAAAATTGTGAGGCAGAATTATTCAACTCAAAATTAACAGGGGCGCCATATTGAACATTGGGATGGAAACGCGCACAACCAGGAAAAAGAGATCCACCGCGGGACGATATTTTGCTTTCAAACAGGACACGCAGGCTCTGCCGTCAGGCAAAGCCTCCCAAAAATATCTTTAACTCGTCATCGTTCCTCTCCACGGAAGTCTTTAGTAAAAGGCGAAAGGCTTATTCGTGATGAAGAGAAACCAGAGTCTTTGACGCTCGCCCCGCTCCTCCCTCCAGCCCTTTGCCACCTCAGCAGCCGTAGCCACGGGTAGCCGGCCTCGAGGGCGTGGTTAGTACTTGGATAAGAGACTGCCTGGGAATACAATAATCGTCATCATCATTTAGATTTATATTACATAGTGCTTCAAGCTTTTTGTCCCTTGCCCCTCCGACAGAGGGCACTGTCTCCCCAGCCATAGGGAAGAGAGAGAAGAGATACATGCAGAGCCACATCATAATTCTCCCAACTGTAGTTGCGCTTTGTGGTTGTGAGCTGGTGTTTGCTCTTTCACTGCTGAAATAATTTGATACCCTTTCAATCACGAGAGAACCTGCTTTGACAATGTAAACATATGTTTCCCATGCTAGTGAAGCCCTTTCACTTGACAAAAAAGTAAGAAAGATAGAGAGAACGTTAGAAAGAAAGAAAGAGAGAAAGAAAGAAAGAAAGAAAAAGAAAGAAAGAAAGAAAGAAAGAAAGACAGAAAAAAAACACCAAGTCCAAAAGGGAGACTGCAGAGCCAGGCAAAGTATAAGAGGCTTACCTCCGTCTTGCTCCTCCGCTTACGGCCATACCACCCTGAACACGCCCGATCTCGGAAGCTAAGCAGGGTCGGGCCTGGTTAGTACTTGGATGGGGGACCGCCTGGGAATACCAGGTGCTGTAAGCTTTTTGGCCCTTGCCTCTGCAATAGGGGGCACTGTTTCCCCAACCAAGGCGCAGAGAGAGCTGAGATAGACACACAGCCGCATCCTCATTAAAAGCTGTCGTAGTTGCGCATCCTCATTAAAAGCTGCCGTAGTTGCGCTTGGGGCTCACGAGCTGTTGTTAACGAGGCGCCCACTTTGTCCTATTTTCAGCACTGAAATACCATTAGACAGTTTTAATCAGGGGAGAGCGCGGACGCAGTCCCCCACTACCAGAAATTATGCAGTCGAGATTCCCACATTTGGGGAATTCGCAAGGGTCAGCACAGCCGGAGTGCAATGGCTGAGCCTCGCCCTGGGTGAACCTCCTTCATGATCAAGGTATCTCCCCTGCCAGGTAAGTATGAGTTGGAAACCGCACAAGTCCTCTCACGCCATTGGGAATGGTGTCCCAAACTCTCACGGCGGCTGGGGGAGGGGACAGGATAATACGGCCTCTCCCTCCCCCCGCCCACCACACCACCCCACTTCACCAAACGCTGAGAAACCCAGAAGCCCTGGCTCAGACAAGAATAAGCAAAAGATTGGGGCTTAGAGATTGAACATTGGGTTATGATATTTATGTTTTAATATATGTTTTGCGTTTGTGTTTTATGCATCTCTGTATTTTGTCAATTCTGCACAATTCAATTAGTAAAAATTGTGAGGCAGAATTATTCAACTCAAAATTAACAGGGGCGCCATATTGAACATTGGGATGGAAACGCGCACAACCAGGAAAAAGAGATCCACCGCGGGACGATATTTTGCTTTCAAACAGGACACGCAGGCTCTGCCATCAGGCAAAGCCTCCCAAAAATATCTTTAACTCGTCATCGTTCCTCTCCACGGAAGTCTTTAGTAAAAGGCGAAAGGCTTATTCGTGATGAAGAGAAACCAGTCTTTGACGCTCGCCCCGCTCCTCCCTCTAGCCCTTTGCCACCTCAGCAGCCGTAGCCACGGGTAGCCGGCCTCGAGGGCGTGGTTAGTACTTGGATAAGAGACTGCCTGGGAATACAATAATCGTCATCATCATTTAGATTTATATTACATAGTGCTTCAAGCTTTTTGTCCCTTGCCCCTCCGACAGAGGGCACTGTCTCCCCAGCCATAGGGAAGAGAGAGAAGAGATACATGCAGAGCCACATCATAATTCTCCCAACTGTAGTTGCGCTTTGTGGTTGCGAGCTGGTGTTTGCTCTTTCACTGCTGAAATAATTTGATACCCTTTCAATCACGAGAGAACCTGCTTTGACAATGTAAACATATGTTTCCCATGCTAGTGAAGCCCTTTCACTTGACAAAAAGTAAGAAAGATAGAGAGAACGTTAGAAAGAAAGAAAGAGAGAAAGAAAGAAAAAGAAAGAAAGACAGAAAAAAAACACCAAGTCCAAAAGGGAGAGAGCAGAGCCAGGCAAAGTATAAGAGGCTTACCTCCGTCTTGCTCCTCCGCTTACGGCCATACCACCCTGAACACGCCCGATCTCGTCCGATCTCGGAAGCTAAGCAGGGTCGGGCCTGGTTAGTACTTGGATGGGAGACCGCCTGGGAATACCAGGTGCTGTAAGCTTTTTGGCCCTTGCCTCTGCAATAGGGGGCACTGTTTCCCCAAGCTAAGCAGGGTCGGGCCTGGTTAGTACTTGGATGGGAGACCGCCTGGGAATACCAGGTGCTGTAAGCTTTTTGGCCCTTGCCTCTGCAATAGGGGGCACTGTTTCCCCAACCAAGGCGCAGAGAGAGCTGAGATAGACACACAGCCGCATCCTCATTAAAAGCTGTCGTAGTTGCGCATCCTCATTAAAAGCTGCCGTAGTTGCGCTTGGGGCTCACGAGCTGTTGTTTACGAGGCGCCCACTTTGTCCTATTTTCAGCACTGAAATACCATTAGACAGTTTTAATCAGGGGAGAGCGCGGACGCAGTCCCCCACTACCAGAAATTATGCAGTCGAGATTCCCACATTTGGGGAATTCGCAAGGGTCAGCACAGCCGGAGTGCAATGGCTGAGCCTCGCCCTGGGTGAACCTCCTTCATGATCAAGGTATCTCCCCTGCCAGGTAAGTATGAGTTGGAAACCGCACAAGTCCTCTCACGCCATTGGGAATGGTGTCCCAAACTCTCACGGCGGCTGGGGGAGGGGACAGGATAATACGGCCTCTCCCTCCCCCCGCCCACCACACCACCCCACTTCACCAAATGCTGAGAAACCCAGAAGCCCTGGCTCAGACAAGAATAAGCAAAAGATTGGGGCTTAGAGATTGAACATTGGGTTATGATATTTATGTTTTAATATATGTTTTGCGTTTGTGTTTTATGCATCTCTGTATTTTGTAAATTCTGCACAATTCAATTAGTAAAAATTGTGAGGCAGAATTATTCAACTCAAAATTAACAGGGGCGCCATATTGAACATTGGGATGGAAACGCGCACAACCAGGAAAAGGAGATCCACCGCGGGACGATATTTTGCTTTCAAACAGGACACGCAGGCTCTGCCGTCAGGCAAAGCCTCCCAAAAATATCTTTAACTCGTCATCGTTCCTCTCCACGGAAGTCTTTAGTAAAAGGCGAAAGGCTTATTCGTGATGAAGAGAAACCAGAGTCTTTGACGCTCGCCCCGCTCCTCCCTCCAGCCCTTTGCCACCTCAGCAGCCGTAGCCACGGGTAGCCGGCCTCGAGGGCGTGGTTAGTACTTGGATAAGAGACTGCCTGGGAATACAATAATCGTCATCATCATTTAGATTTATATTACATAGTGCTTCAAGCTTTTTGTCCCTTGCCCCTCCGACAGAGGGCACTGTCTCCCCAGCCATAGGGAAGAGAGAGAAGAGATACATGCAGAGCCACATCATAATTCTCCCAACTGTAGTTGCGCTTTGTGGTTGCGAGCTGGTGTTTGCTCTTTCACTGCTGAAATAATTTGATACCCTTTCAATCACGAGAGAACCTGCTTTGACAATGTAAACATATGTTTCCCATGCTAGTGAAGCCCTTTCACTTGACAAAAAGTAAGAAAGATAGAGAGAACGTTAGAAAGAAAGAAAGAGAGAAAGAAAGAAAAAGAAAGAAAGACAGAAAAAAAACACCAAGTCCAAAAGGGAGAGAGCAGAGCCAGGCAAAGTATAAGAGGCTTACCTCCGTCTTGCTCCTCCGCTTACGGCCATACCACCCTGAACACGCCCGATCTCGTCCGATCTCGGAAGCTAAGCAGGGTCGGGCCTGGTTAGTACTTGGATGGGAGACCGCCTGGGAATACCAGGTGCTGTAAGCTTTTTGGCCCTTGCCTCTGGAATAGGGGGCACTGTTTCCCCAACCAAGGCGCAGAGAGAGCTGAGATAGACACACAGCCGCATCCTCATTAAAAGCTGTCGTAGTTGCGCATCCTCATTAAAAGCTGCCGTAGTTGCGCTTGGGGCTCACGAGCTGTTGTTTACGAGGCGCCCACTTTGTCCTATTTTCAGCACTGAAATACCATTAGACAGTTTTAATCAGGGGAGAGCGCGGACGCAGTCCCCCACTACCAGAAATTATGCAGTCGAGATTCCCACATTTGGGGAATTCGCAAGGGTCAGCACAGCCGGAGTGCAATGGCTGAGCCTCGCCCTGGGTGAACCTCCTTCATGATCAAGGTATCTCCCCTGCCAGGTAAGTATGAGTTGGAAACCGCACAAGTCCTCTCACGCCATTGGGAATGGTGTCCCAAACTCTCACGGCGGCTGGGGGAGGGGACAGGATAATACGGCCTCTCCCTCCCCCCGCCCACCACACCACCCCACTTCACCAAATGCTGAGAAACCCAGAAGCCCTGGCTCAGACAAGAATAAGCAAAAGATTGGGGCTTAGAGATTGAACATTGGGTTATGATATTTATGTTTTAATATATGTTTTGCGTTTGTGTTTTATGCATCTCTGTATTTTGTAAATTCTGCACAATTCAATTAGTAAAAATTGTGAGGCAGAATTATTCAACTCAAAATTAACAGGGGCGCCATATTGAACATTGGGATGGAAACGCGCACAACCAGGAAAAGGAGATCCACCGCGGGACGATATTTTGCTTTCAAACAGGACACGCAGGCTCTGCCGTCAGGCAAAGCCTCCCAAAAATATCTTTAACTCGTCATCGTTCCTCTCCACGGAAGTCTTTAGTAAAAGGCGAAAGGCTTATTCGTGATGAAGAGAAACCAGAGTCTTTGACGCTCGCCCCGCTCCTCCCTCCAGCCCTTTGCCACCTCAGCAGCCGTAGCCACGGGTAGCCGGCCTCGAGGGCGTGGTTAGTACTTGGATAAGAGACTGCCTGGGAATACAATAATCATCATCATCATTTAGATTTATATTACATAGTGCTTCAAGCTTTTTGTCCCTTGCCCCTCCGACAGAGGGCACTGTCTCCCCAGCCATAGGGAAGAGAGAGAAGAGATACATGCAGAGCCACATCATAATTCTCCCAACTGTAGTTGCGCTTTGTGGTTGCGAGCTGGTGTTTGCTCTTTCACTGCTGAAATAATTTGATACCCTTTCAATCACGAGAGAACCTGCTTTGACAATGTAAACATATGTTTCCCATGCTAGTGAAGCCCTTTCACTTGACAAAAAAGTAAGAAAGATAGAGAGAACGTTAGAAAGAAAGAAAGAGAGAAAGAAAGAAAAAGAAAGAAAGAAAGACAGAAAAAAAACACCAAGTCCAAAAGGGAGAGAGCAGAGCCAGGCAAAGTATAAGAGGCTTACCTCCGTCTTGCTCCTCCGCTTACGGCGATACCACCCTGAACACGCCCGATCTCGTCCGATCTCGGAAGCTAAGCAGGGTCGGGCCTGGTTAGTACTTGGATGGGAGACCGCCTGGGAATACCATGTGCTGTAAGCTTTTTGGCCCTTGCCTCTGGAATAGGGGGCACTGTTTCCCCAACCAAGGCGCAGAGAGAGCTGAGATAGACACACAGCCGCATCCTCATTAAAAGCTGTCGTAGTTGCGCATCCTCATTAAAAGCTGCCGTAGTTGCGCTTGGGGCTCACGAGCTGTTGTTTACGAGGCGCCCACTTTGTCCTATTTTCAGCACTGAAATACCATTAGACAGTTTTAATCAGGGGAGAGCGCGGACGCAGTCCCCCACTACCAGAAATTATGCAGTCGAGATTCCCACATTTGGGGAATTCGCAAGGGTCAGCACAGCCGGAGTGCAATGGCTGAGCCTCGCCCTGGGTAAACCTCCTCCATGATCAAGGTATCTCCCCTGCCAGGTAAGTATGAGTTGGAAACCGCACAAGTCCTCTCACGCCATTGGGAATGGTGTCCCAAACTCTCACGGCGGCTGGGGGAGGGGACAGGATAATACGGCCTCTCCCTCCCCCCGCCCACCACACCACCCCACTTCACCAAACGCTGAGAAACCCAGAAGCCCTGGCTCAGACAAGAATAAGCAAAAGATTGGGGCTTAGAGATTGAACATTGGGTTATGATATTTATGTTTTAATATATGTTTTGCGTTTGTGTTTTATGCATCTCTGTATTTTGTAAATTCTGCACAATTCAATTAGTAAAAATTGTGAGGCAGAATTATTCAACTCAAAATTAACAGGGGCGCCATATTGAACATTGGGATGGAAACGCGCACAACCAGGAAAAGGAGATCCACCGCGGGACGATATTTTGCTTTCAAACAGGACACGCAGGCTCTGCCGTCAGGCAAAGCCTCCCAAAAATATCTTTAACTCGTCATCGTTCCTCTCCACGGAAGTCTTTAGTAAAAGGCGAAAGGCTTATTCGTGATGAAGAGAAACCAGAGTCTTTGACGCTCGCCCCGCTCCTCCCTCCAGCCCTTTGCCACCTCAGCAGCCGTAGCCACGGGTAGCCGGCCTCGAGGGCGTGGTTAGTACTTGGATAAGAGACTGCCTGGGAATACAATAATCGTCATCATCATTTAGATTTATATTACATAGTGCTTCAATCTTTTTGTCCCTTGCCCCTCCGACAGAGGGCACTGTCTCCCCAGCCATAGGGAAGAGAGAGAAGAGATACATGCAGAGCCACATCATAATTCTCCCAACTGTAGTTGCGCTTTGTGGTTGCGAGCTGGTGTTTGCTCTTTCACTGCTGAAATAATTTGATACCCTTTCAATCACGAGAGAACCTGCTTTGACAATGTAAACATATGTTTCCCATGCTAGTGAAGCCCTTTCACTTGACAAAAAAGTAAGAAAGATAGAGAGAACGTTAGAAAGAAAGAAAGAGAGAAAGAAAGAAAAAGAAAGAAAGAAAGACAGAAAAAAAACACCAAGTCCAAAAGGGAGAGAGCAGAGCCAGGCAAAGTATAAGAGGCTTACCTCCGTCTTGCTCCTCCGCTTACGGCCATACCACCCTGAACACGCCCGATCTCGTCCGATCTCGGAAGCTAAGCAGGGTCGGGCCTGGTTAGTACTTGGATGGGAGACCGCCTGGGAATACCATGTGCTGTAAGCTTTTTGGCCCTTGCCTCTGGAATAGGGGGCACTGTTTCCCCAACCAAGGCGCAGAGAGAGCTGAGATAGACACACAGCCGCATCCTCATTAAAAGCTGTCGTAGTTGCGCATCCTCATTAAAAGCTGCCGTAGTTGCGCTTGGGGCTCACGAGCTGTTGTTTACGAGGCGCCCACTTTGTCCTATTTTCAGCACTGAAATACCATTAGACAGTTTTAATCAGGGGAGAGCGCGGACGCAGTCCCCCACTACCAGAAATTATGCAGTCGAGATTCCCACATTTGGGGAATTCGCAAGGGTCAGCACAGCCGGAGTGCAATGGCTGAGCCTCGCCCTGGGTGAACCTCCTTCATGATCAAGGTGTCTCCCCTGCCAGGTAAGTATGACGTTTTTAAGAGCTTTATTGATAATTTTAGTACATTACAAAAAATACAATACTTGACAGTTTAACAACAATAATCAGATTAAAAATTCAAAGTGCCATTGTGCAATAGCCAGTTGAATAACAGGCCTACAATTCAATACAATATTACAAAACAATAAACAATTCAAGTCAGGTCAGATCAATTGTGGCCCAGTTAAGTCTCGGGTGTGTCCTGTTTAGATCAATGGTCCTTCTCCTTTTGAGTTCGGTTTTGATCTGTTTGAAAACCATACATGAGCCAATGAAGGTGCCATCAATAGACATTTTGCACCGGGTTTTCCATAGTTTAAAAACAGTGATACAGATACATATATAAAACAGTTTATGGTTGTCGGTGCTGTCAAAATTGGCATACACCATTTTCCATTCACAAGGCACTTTGACTCCTATATCATACATTTTTTTTCCATACATATTTGGCTCTATCACATTCTATTATAAGGTGTTCTATTGTTTCTATTTCTTTACAGGTTGGCATTGGGCACTCCACTGTCCTGACTGAGGGGAGGTAGTTCAGCACCTCTCTGACGGGTAGTTTGCCGTTTACCGTCAGCCACATAGTGTCACGCATGACTCCAGATATATCATCACAGTTTAAATATTTGATTAATTGTTTACTTTGGTCTTCTGTTAAATCTTTATACAATACCATCCCCCCATAGAGGTGGTCACTTATCTGTTGATATATGCTTTTGCTAGTTTGAGAGCACCAATCAATATTTAGACCGGCGTACTTGTCTACGAAGACTGCATATGACACCTTGTGGCCAGGTACGGTTGGTCCACGTCTTGTTCGTTTCCACTGGTCTTTTTCCCCTATCCATGTTGCTTTATTTTGTATTCCTTTTGCTATGTTTTTACAATAAGCTATGTTCAGCTTCAGGCCAACATCTACAGCACCGAGACCACCATGTGCCGTGCTCTTATACATCAGGGCTCTCTTTGCCACTTCCCTGTTGCTTCCCCATATAAAACGAACACACATTTTATTAATCTTTTGCATTGTGGTTGCAGGTGGTGGGAGTATGTTGGCTAAAAAAAAGTAGTTTTGATATAATAAAGGTCTTTACAATCTGTATTTTTGAGTTGTATGTACTTGTCCACTTGTTAGTCTCTTCTTCTATTTCTTTTTATTTTCTCTGCCAATTTTTGTGTATGACATCCTTATTGCTGAATAAAATTCCTAATATTTTCATTTCTTCTTTTACATCTATGAGCAGGTTAGGTTTTTTCTTTTCCTCTCCTATCCAGATGCACTCAGTTTTGCTATCATTTAACTTGGCTCCTGAAGCCTGCTCATACTCATGAAAGTGTTCTCTCACTATGTCGAGTTCCTTCTGATTTTTTATAAAGACAGTCACGTCGTCGGCATAGGCAGCCACCCTCTCTCTTGTCCTATACGGTTTAACTCCTCTGATTCTTTTATCATTCTTTATTCTGTTGAGTAGTGGGCTGATGGCTATAACATAGAGCGCTGCGCTCAGAGGACACCCTTGTTTCAGTCCTTTCTTTAGCTCAATAAAATCAGTAAGACTCCCATTAACCTTGACGGCCACCTGCGACTTCGTATACAATAGTCTAATCATATCGATAAATACTTCGGGGAACCCATATTTTTTTAAGACACACCATACATACTCCCGGTTTATGAGGTCAAAAGCTCTCTTCTGATCAAACCCGACAATGAAGAAGCCCTGATCTGTAGTCCTGTCTGCCATTATCATTTCTCTGATTTTACTCAGGTTGTCCCACATGACGCGACCTTTTATTGCACATGTCTGTTCCTCCTCTATGATTCGTTCTAGGACACTACTTATTCTTAACATTATTATTTTAGCAAATATTTTATAATCTATGTTCGTTAAGGTTATCTGTCTCCAGTTATTAAAATCACTTTCATCACCCTTTTTAAAGATCAGAGAAATAATGCCCTGGTAAAAACTACTGTGCATGTGGTTTGTAGCAATACCTTCATTGAAGGTAAAAGCCAACATTTCTACGAGCTCCCCGGAGAAAGCCTGGTAGAACTCACTTGGGAGGCCGTCAGGACCTGGTGATTTACCTCTGCTCAGAAGTAAGATGGCAGACATGATCTCCTCTCTGGTTATGGGACCCAGCAGCCCTGCAGTTTCACAGACACCTGCCAGCGAAGCCTTCGATAGGAAGTACTCGTGACCCTGTGAGCTGTCATTAACATTCCCATACACTTCCTCGAGGTTGTCTATGATCACTTGAGTGATTTCTTTATCATCATGGACAATATTGCCATCTCTGTTTCTAAGTACTTTGATACATTTATGGTGTACTCTTTCCTTATATTTATGTATGATCGTATGAATGTTTGAAGGGTCATCTGCTTCTACTCCTGCATGCACTTTCACTGTACTTACATTACATTCATTATTAAAAACTGCAAGCTTTGTCTCAACATCTTCAAGCTTCTTTTCATCATGCTCGGTCAAAAGGCATTTCCTTATACATTTAATATCTATATATGTTTTCATTAAATCATTATACTCCTTATTTCGATTTCCATTTAAAAGTTTACATTAAAGAATAAGGTGCCTTTTAAGGCTTCTCTTCATCGCCTCCCATAGCTCTACAGCCGAGCCGGTGAGAACTCTTAATTCTTTCACTCTTCGAATTTCATTTCTCACACTTTGTAACACATCTGTGTTTTTCAGACAGTGCACATTTAATTTCCAGCTGTTCTGCCGGGGGCCTGCTCTTGGGAGGCTGACCGTGGTCCGTACAGCCAAATGGTCAGAGCTGACCCAGGCCTCTGTTCCATACGTTTGTACATTAAACTTGTCGGATACATAAACCCTGTCTATCCTCGTTTTGTACCTAGCTTCAAAACGAGTGAAACCGGTTGCATTTGGGTGGAGAACTCTAAAAACATCTTTCATTTTGAACATTTCACATGTGGTTTTAAGTGTTCTGCTAGCTCGGCTAGGCTTGAAAGGTCTCGCTGGGATACGGTCGTTGATTTCAGTAGTGGTATTGAAATCTCCTGCCAGAATTATATCATGTTGTCCGCACAAAACCTCTTTGACCCTATCAAATAGTTGTACTTTTTCCTTGTCCTTCTGACTTGTATAGACATTGATCAGCCTGAGTTTTTGCTTTTTCATGATACAATCCAAAACTAGCAGGCGACCAGGTATGAGCTCTCGTTTCTTTATTATCTCTACGTCTTTTGTGTTAAAGAAGATTCCTATACCATCTGTTCTATCAGTGCCGATGGTGAATTCAGAGTGTCCATTCAACCAACGTGCTTTTACATCTCTAACATCGTCTGTTGTTTTTAGCCATAGCTCCTGTGCAAAGATGACATCGGCTTTGATGTTTTGAAGGACCGCTAGCTTCTCTCTCCTCGGCTTTGCCGATAAAATACCTCTGAGATTGATGGTAGCAATGTTTAGGCTCATGAGGTATATAGTTGCAGCTAGATATAAGCCAAGTCTACACATCATTCATGATTTTTGTTCTTCTTCTTGTCTTTCTTATTTCTCGTTCTCTTTCTTTCCTGGGTTCTAGTGTCCTCAGGGGACAATCTCCCTCTCTTGCCCACTAGATTGGGGAAGTTTTCTGGTTTCACCTGTAGAGAGGCGCCTTCCTCGCCTTCCGTCCACCCGCACAGCATGGCTAGGGCTTCGTCCAGATCGACGCGCAGGCTGGCTGAGTCAGGTACCACGCTTGCCACCTGGTAACTGGTCAAGCTGTTCTGGCTGATGTCCTGTGATGCCCACGTCCCGACGCCGCTGTTGTCTTCCGGGAGCTGGGTTGATGTGTCTGACTCAGAGTCAGAGTCAGCTGTTGGTGGTGTCGCTGGTGAGGTTGTCGTCACGTCTGTACCGCTCTCCGCCGCTGTTGACGCCGTCGACAGTGCCGCCTCCCTCGCCGATGCCGCCTCCGTCGCTGGTGCCACCTTCGTCGCCGTTGTCACCGCCGTCGCCGCCGCTTCGGTGGATGCTGCCGTCTCTGGAGCTGCTGCCGATGGTGTTGGTGCCGCAGCTGGATCCTCCGTCTCTGCCGGTGCTGCCGATGAAGTCACTGGGGGTAGGGGGTTCTGCGGTGCTGTTCTCTCTGCTGCCGGTGGTGCCTTGAGCTGCTGGCTCTGAGGATGCTGGTAGGTCTCTGGCTCTGCCGCTGTACTTGTCGTGGGTGCTGGTAATGAAACCTCCTGTGCAGATGTTGAGGTTGGTGGAGCTGGGCGCTGCCCACCTGTTGCTCTGGCCCGGTTACTATATGAGGATGGGCAGGTGAAATAACTGTGGCCTTCACCTAGGCACAGGGTGCAGGTCTCGGTGTTGTCACACTGCTTCCCCTTGTGGCCGACTTGTCCACAGCGCCAGCACTTGACCACGTGACAATCTTTAGCTTGGTGGGAAATTGACTGACAGATGTAGCACCGCTGGGTCTGCACCGGGTGAGTGATCTTGCCATTGTATGGGCCGAGGGAGATGGAATTTGGCAGGGATGTGAGCCGCCCCTCGCCGTCACGGTTAAGCTTGACTCGGTAGCACCGCACCCCAAACCACAGCCCAAGGTTGTCCAAAAGTTTCTCCACCGGCCGCAGGATGGTACAGTACCGGCGGAGGTAGTGCTCCACGTCATGGTCAGCGACCCTCGCGGTCCAGAACTTGACAATAATGGACAGGGTGTCAGCTGGGACGGAGGAGTGTGCCTCAAAGTCTTTCCAATCACTGTCTGCTCTATCTGCAAACAAACCCAAGAATTTCCGCAGAGAGCGATCTGTGTGAAAGCTTAGCTCAAAGTCTTTTCTGGAGGGAAGCTCGATAAACGAGAAAACCTCGCTTACCTCAATCCAGGTCGTGCCAAACAAGCGGCGACCAACAGAGTCTCGGGTAGGAGGCTCACCCTGCCCAACAAAACGCAGCCTGACCCAGTGCCGGCCGGCCTGGTCGGCCATGGTTTTTGCAGGAGAGCAAATGTGTTTGTTTTAGAATGTGTTTGTTTTAATGTTCTTCAAACGCATTTGGTATGACTTTTTTTCACGTTCCTGACGCTCACAATAGGGAGACGTGTTTGTGTAATACGTCTGTCGCACTTCTCACGATGATGTCTCGTTGCTTCTCAGGAAAGTAAAAATTGTGAGGTAATTCAATTTTCAGAAACTTTATTAATCATTTGCAAGTAAAACACAAAACATTTTTCCATACCAGAATACATACAATAAATACATTACTCATACCCACACGTAAATTCTATTTCATTACAGTCTAGAAAAACTTCATTCCATTTGCCATTTCATCACATTTACACCCACATTGTTACTTTAAAATACATCAATTAGAGCATTTTGATCACCTATCTTCCACCTTTTTTTCAGTTCTGAGTCACTGTATTTCTTTTTCTCTCTTAGGACATAGTCTCTGACCATCGTGAGGCCTACCTTCACTACAGCCTCAGGCTCCAGGTAAAATGTTTTAAATACCACCATGTTTCTTCCCCTCCACAGCCCTTCCTTCATACAGTTAATCACTGCCCACCATCTTTCCCATTTTTTACCTTCCCCTTTCCCCAAATTACCAAACAAGATGTCACTTTCCCCAGGTTCTTTGTACAGCTCCCTTAGCCATGGCCTTAACAGTCCCCACACCCTTTGTGCATAGAAGCAAGACCAGAAAAGATGGCCCACACTTTCTTCCCCACTGCAATTGGGTCTGGGGCATTTTGCACTCCTTGAACAACGTCTCTTTTTCAAAAAGGTCTTTGTTGGCAGGCAACTGTGAACTATTTTCCAAGCTAAGTCCTTATTTAGATTGGACAGGAACGGGGAGTTGACATTTTTCCAAACTTGGATGCACATATTTTCTGTCATGGTCCCCACCGGTACCATTCTCTCAGACTGAGGGGACAGGCCTCTTTCCACCATACCCCTATTCACCTGCCCTAGCGGGGGTTCTCCTAGGCTTGTCGCCTCCAAAAGGGACAACGCCTTGTCGTACAGTTTTGGCCTTGTTTCGGCGTGGGGGGTGTCGAGCGGGGGCCTTTTCCCCATTCTGGTCAGGATCTTCCGGCCCACCCAGAACTTGGCAAAATTGTTCCATAGGCTATCATTACTGTCTTTTAAAACCGCATTTAAGATTGGCGTTAAAAACAAGGCATTTAGCTTGGCACTCAACTCTGGTACAGCCTTACCACCCTTCTCTAATGGCTTATACATTATTTCCCTCTTTACATTTTCCTGCTGGGACCCCCATATGAACTGGAAGATGGTTCTCCTCAGTGGTGTCAAAAAAGAGCTGGGGGCTGGCAGGGTGACCGCCAAGAATGTCATAGACGCCAGCACCTCCGCTTTTATAACTAACACCTTCCCTGTGATGGTGAGGTCTCTATCCTTCCACTGGAGTAGTTTCCCTTCAATCATTGGGAGCCTTTTCTCCCAGTTGACTTTCTCCATGTCCTTCCCTATCTCCACGCCTAGGATTCTCAGTCTGTCATTGTTCTCCTTCAGGCCCAGCTCCTGCTTTTGGCTCCTCCAGTTGATGTACAGGATTTCGCTCTTTGACCTGTTGAGCTTGGCCCCCGATGCCCTGGAAAAACAGTCACTCCACCTGAGGGCCTTGACCGCTGAGCTGTTGTCCGTGTAAAGGATAGTCAGGTCATCCATGTACAGAGTCAGCTTTGCCTCCTTCCCACTGCTCCCTGGTACAAGGAGGCCTCGGATGGAGGAGTCCTGGCATATCGCGCAGGCCAGTGGCTCCATTGCCAGGATAAACAGGACCACAAACAGAGGGCAACCTTGCCTGACCCCCGATTGCATCTTGAAGGTATCTGTGGTGTTTCCATTCACGACCACCCTACTCACACAGTCATTATAGAGCAGGTCTATCCAGGCTCTCATTTTAGGCCCAAAACCAAAACTCTCCATCACTTCTTTTAAATAAGTATGATTGATTCTGTCAAAGGCCTTTTCCAGGTCCAGGCCGGCTATGCAAAGGGGTACACCGCGGTCCACCGCATAGAGGTATGAGTCTCTCACCAGGGCGAGGCTGTCGCCCATGGACCGCCCCGGTACCACACAGGTCTGGTCCTCTCCCACCACCTTCCCAGCCACCCCCTGCAACCTAAAGAACAGGGCCTTTGCCAGGATTTTACGGTCCACCCCTAGCAGTGTAAGTGGCCTCCAGTTCTTAATGTCCTTTTTATCACCTTTTTTAAACAACAGAGAAATAGTGCCTTCTCTCAGGGATGATGGTAGTTTACCCTTGCAGAGACTCTCATTGAACATTTCCAAAAGGGGGCCCTTTAGTTCTGCCCAAAAGGTGATGTAAAATTCTTTAGGCAGACCATCAGCCCCAGGTGCCTTGTTATTCTGCATGCTGTCTACAGCTTTGGTCAGTTCATTCACAGACAGTTCACAGTCCAACATATCATTACAATCATTGACATTTTTGTTTACTTTTGACAGGAGGCTTTCTAAGGATGCTCTGTCCAGGTCTTCACACCTATAGAGGTCTGTATAGAAGGTATGTACACTGGTAAGTATGTCTTTTATTTCTGTCTGTTCATTACCTTGTTTGTCTTGAATTGCTTCCATGATGTTTCTAGGCCGGGCTAGCTTTCTAAAGAAGTACCTAGAACATTTCTCATGCTCCTCCATATGTTGGATTCTGCTGCGTGTTAGTAGTCCACGACTAGCCTCTGTAGACAGACGTAGCATGTCCCTCTTCAACCTTGCTATGTCCTCTGCTGTTTCAAACCCTGCATGAGCCATTGTATACAGACGTTGTAATTGTGCCTGATAGTTTTTACACTTAAAACGTTTGTTCTTGGCTGCTTTCTTCCCAACCTCTATGAAAAAGGTCTTAACTCTACCCTTCACATCCTCCCACCATTCTCCCACAGAGTCAAAGGCAAACTGAAGCGAGGACCACTGAAACAGTTTTTCTTTAAGTCTACTGACCACCTTTCCATCTTGAAGCAGGGAAATATTTAACTTCCATGACCCTTTACCCTTTTCTGTTTTATCTTTCAGAACCAGAGAGCAGTCAATCTTGGCATGGTCCGAAAAGAAAACCGGCGTCACTGAGGCATCGGCAACCTGCAATCCCCCTGAAGTAAGTATAAAGTCAATTCTGGAATGAGTTCTTCCATTTGTCCATGTGTACCCAGGCAGACTAGGGTTTATGGTACGGAATGTGTCTGTCAGTTTAAAGTCTTGTATGATGTTCTTTAATGTCTCAGAGCTGGAGTCCAGCCTCACTGTACTGGTAGTCAATCTGTCTTTTGTGTCTACCAGGCAGTTGAAATCGCCACCCAAGACCACCTCCCTGCCACACAACAACAGAGGCTGTATGGCTTTTAAGGTATCTTGGTGTTCTTGTAGTTCTGCTGGGCAGTAGACATTAATTAGTCTCAAGTTGACATTCTTCCATTCCCCATCAACAACTAGAATTCTCCCATCTATTATACGTTGTACCCTCTGAATACTGAATCCCCACCCTTTAAATAACACCGCCACCCCAGATGACCTGTTTTTATTGTCACCTGACCACACTGACTGTCCATGGCTCCATCTATCCTCATAAACCTTGTAGTTTTCCCTGTAGGGTATGTTGCACTCCTGTAATAGGAAGATGTCACTGCCCTCTGAATTCAAAAATGTAAATGCTGATAAACATTTTACAGGGTCGTTCAGGCCTCTAGTGTTAAGTGATGCAATAGCTATAGGAGCCATAGGGTATACTTGGGGGGGGGGGGGTCACAATCTATGGGGGGCAGGGGTCAGGGGTCCGGACTATCCTGTCCCCTCCTCCCATTCTTCTTTTTCTTCCTAGGTGGTTTCTGATGCCAAATGCCCTCCCCCTCCCTGGGTGAACCTCCTTCATGATTCTCTGGGAATTGAGACGAGCAAGTCATATGTTTGGTCGAGATGAAAGAAGTGAGAGGCAATGGGGAATTGTGACGGTGAAGCAGGTCTGGCTGGCGGGCTGAAATTTTTAGCTCAAAGACAAACCCTACGCGGCGGAGCACAGTCTAAGGGAACTTTGGTTTTGGACCTAAATTGGTTGATTCCATTGCTTGCTTGATTGAAATTGATCGGACGAATTTCATCTTAAAAACAAGAGAGCTCTGTTTCATCCAAAGATCACCATGCATCAAAACAGGTTAGGATGACACTCACACACAAAGAAAAAAGCCCTCAGGCCCATTGCCATTGCAGGTGAAGAAGACCGGGTCCATCATTTGGAATTGAGTAGCGTTTGTACCAAGCATAGCGTTTGTACCAAGCATAATCCTGGAGCTGACAACACCATTTCAAGCAGGGCTGGACCCTCCAGGGACGTCTAGAAGAGCGCAGAGAGGTGAGGGCGCTGTCGTCGCGTGTTTCGAATCTGGAAGCTGCTAAGATGGGGGAAAGCACGACAGTACCACGGGACCACCAGGCGGGGGAGGGAGGAGGCTGTACGCTCCCGTCCCCTCCCCCATCCGCTGATGATTCCCTAGCCCCTCCCAAGACATGAAAGAATTGGAACCAATGCGGGAATTGGAACATGCCAAGGATCCTCTGCAATCTTCTCTGTGGGGGATGGGAGGACACCCACACCGTCCCCTGGGGACTTTGTCGAGGACGGGCATTATAAAGCCCTACGCGGCGGAGCACAGTCTAAGGGAACTTTGGTTTTGGACCTAAATTGGTTGATTCCATTGCTTGCTTGATTTAAATTGATCAGACGAATTTCATCTTAAAAACAAGAGAGCTCTGTTTCATCCAAAGATCACCATGCATCAAAACAAAACAGGTTAGGATAACACTCACACACAAAGAAAAAAGCCCTCAGGCCCATTGCCATTGCAGGTGAAGAAGACCGGGTACATCATTTGGAATTGAGTAGCGTTTGTACCAAGCATAATCCTGGAGCTGACAACACCATTTCAAGCAGGGCTGGACCCTCCAGGGACGTCTAGAAGAGCGCAGAGAGGTGAGGGCGGTGTCGTCGCGTGTTTCGAATCTGGAAGCTGCTAAGATGGGGGAAAGCACGACAGTACCACGGGACCACCAGGCGGGGGAGGGAGGAGGCTGTACGCTCCCGTCCCCTCCCCCATCCGCTGATGATTCCCTAGCCCCTCCCAAGACATGAAAGAATTGGAACCCCTCTGCAATCTTCTCTGTGGGGGATGGGAGGACACCCACACCGTCCCCTGGGGACTTTGACGAGGACGGGCGTTATAAAGGGGCGAGCGCCCGGTGGGGCTCTTGTGCTTGCCACGGCAGCACATATACTAAAATTGGATCGATACAGAGAAGATTAGCATGGCCCCTGCGAAAGGATGACACGCAAATCCGTGAAGCGCTCCGCTTTTTTGGGGAGTTCCAAAGTCAGTGGGGAATTGGAACGCTGAGACCCAGAAGATTGAGCAGGTCTGGCTCGTCAGGATCCTCTGCAATCTTCTCTGTGGGGGATGGGAGGACACCCACACCGTCCCCTGGGGACTTTGTCGAGGACGGGCATTATAAAGCCCTACGCGGCGGAGCACAGTCTAAGGGAACTTTGGTTTTGGACCTAAATTGGTTGATTCCATTGCTTGCTTGATTGAAATTGATCGGACGAATTTCATCTTAAAAACAAGAGAGCTCTGTTTCATCCAAAGATCACCATGCATCAAAACAGGTTAGGATGACACTCACACACAAAGAAAAAAGCCCTCAGGCCCATTGCCATTGCAGGTGAAGAAGACCGGGTCCATCATTTGGAATTGAGTAGCGTTTGTACCAAGCATAGCGTTAGTACCAAGCATAATCCTGGAGCTGACAACACCATTTCAAGCAGGGCTGGACCCTCCAGGGACGTCTAGAAGAGCGCAGAGAGGTGAGGGCGTTGTCGTCGCGTGTTTCGAATCTGGAAGCTGCTAAGATGGGGGAAAGCACGACAGTACCACGGGACCACCAGGCGGGGGAGGGAGGAGGCTGTACGCTCCCGTCCCCTCCCCCATCCGCTGATGATTCCCTAGCCCCTCCCAAGACATGAAAGAATTGGAACCAATGCGGGAATTGGAACATGCCAAGGATCCTCTGCAATCTTCTCTGTGGGGGATGAGAGGACACCCACACCGTCCCCTGGGGACTTTGTCGAGGACGGGCATTATAAAGCCCTACGCGGCGGAGCACAGTCTAAGGGAACTTTGGTTTTGGACCTAAATTGGTTGATTCCATTGCTTGCTTGATTGAAATTGATCGGACAAATTTCATCTTAAAAACAAGAGAGCTCTGTATCATCCAAAGATCACCATGCATCAAAACAGGTTAGGATGACACTCACACACAAAGAAAAAAGCCCTCAGGCCCATTGCCATTGCAGGTGAAGAAGACCGGGTCCATCATTTGGAATTGAGTAGCGTTTGTACCAAGCATAGCGTTTGTACCAAGCATAATCCTGGAGCTGACAACACCATTTCAAGCAGGGCTGGACCCTCCAGGGACGTCTAGAAGAGCGCAGAGAGGTGAGGGCGGTGTCGTCGCGTGTTTCGAATCTGGAAGCTGCTAAGATGGGGGAAAGCACGACAGTACCACGGGACCACCAGGCGGGGGAGGGAGGAGGCTGTACGCTCCCGTCCCCTCCCCCATCCGCTGATGATTCCCTAGCCCCTCCCAAGACATGAAAGAATTGGAACCAATGCGGGAATTGGAACATGCCAAGGATCCTCTGCAATCTTCTCTGTGGGGGATGGGAGGACACCCACACCGTCCCCTGAGGACTTTGTCGAGGACGGGCATTATAAAGCCCTACGCGGCGGAGCACAGTCTAAGGGAACTTTGGTTTTGGACCTAAATTGGTTGATTCCATTGCTTGCTTGATTTAAATTGATCGGACGAATTTCATCTGAAAAACAAGAGAGCTCTGTTTCATCCAAAGATCACCATGCATCAAAACAGGTTAGGATGACACTCATACACAAAGAAAAAAGCCCTCAGGCCCATTGCCATTGCAGGTGAAGAAGACCGGGTCCATCATTTGGAATTGAGTAGCGTTTGTACCAAGCATAGCGTTAGTACCAAGCATAATCCTGGAGCTGACAACACCATTTCAAGCAGGGCTGGACCCTCCAGGGACGTCTAGAAGAGCGCAGAGAGGTGAGGGCGTTGTCGTCGCGTGTTTCGAATCTGGAAGCTGCTAAGATGGGGGAAAGCACGACAGTACCACGGGACCACCAGGCGGGGGAGGGAGGAGGCTGTACGCTCCCGTCCCGTCCCCCATCCGCTGATGATTCCCTAGCCCCTCCCAAGACATGAAAGAATTGGAACCAATGCGGGAATTGGAACATGCCAAGGATCCTCTGCAATCTTCTCTGTGGGGGATGGGAGGACACCCACACCGTCCCCTGGGGACTTTGTCGAGGACGGGCATTATAAAGCCCTACGCGGCGGAGCACAGTCTAAGGGAACTTTGGTTTTGGACCTAAATTGGTTGATTCCATTGCTTGCTTGATTTAAATTGATCGGACGAATTTCATCTTAAAAACAAGAGAGCTCTGTTTCATCCAAAGATCACCATGCATCAAAACAGGTTAGGATGACACTCACACACAAAGAAAAAAGCCCTCAGGCCCATTGCCATTGCAGGTGAAGAAGACCGGGTCCATCATTTGGAATTGAGTAGCGTTTGTACCAAGCATAGCGTTTGTACCAAGCATAATCCTGGAGCAGACAACAACATTTCAAGCAGGGCTGGACCCTCCAGGGACGTCTAGAAGAGCGCAGAGAGGTGAGGGCGTTGTCGTCGCGTGTTTCGAATCTGGAAGCTGCTAAGATGGGGGAAAGCACGACAGTACCACGGGACCACCAGGCGGGGGAGGGAGGAGGCTGTACGCTCCCATCCCCTCCCCCATCCGCTGATGATTCCCTAGCCCCTCCCAAGACATGAAAGAATTGGAACCAATGCGGGAATTGGAACATGCCAAGGATCCTCTGCAATCTTCTCTGTGGGGGATGGGAGGACACCCACACCGTCCCCTGGGGACTTTGTCGAGGACGGGCATTATAAAGCCCTACGCGGCGGAGCACAGTCTAAGGGAACTTTGGTTTTGGACCTAAATTGGTTGATTCCATTGCTTGCTTGATTGAAATTGATCGGACGAATTTCATCTTAAAAACAAGAGAGCTCTGTTTCATCCAAAGATCACCATGCATCAAAACAAAACAGGTTAGGATGACACTCACACACAAAGAAAAAAGCCCTCAGGCCCATTGCCATTGCAGGTGAAGAAGACCGGGTCCATCATTTGGAATTGAGTAGCGTTTGTACCAAGCATAGCGTTTGTACCAAGCATAATCCTGAAGCTGACAACACCATTTCAAGCAGGGCTGGACCCTCCAGGGACGTCTAGAAGAGCGCAGAGAGGTGAGGACGGTGTCGTCGCGTGTTTCGAATCTGGAAGCTGCTAAGATGGGGGAAAGCACGACAGTACCACGGGACCACCAGGCGGGGGAGGGAGGAGGCTGTACGCTCCCGTCCCCTCCCCCATCCGCTGATGATTCCCTAGCCCCTCCCAAGACATGAAAGAATTGGAACCAATGCGGGAATTGGAACATGCCAAGGATCCTCTGCAATCTTCTCTGTGGGGGATGGGAGGACACCCACACCGTCCCCTGGGGACTTTGTCGAGGACGGGCATTATAAAGCCCTACGCGGCGGAGCACAGTCTAAGGGAACTTTGGTTTTGGACCTAAATTGGTTGATTCCATTGCTTGCTTGATTGAAATTGATCGGACGAATTTCATCTTAAAAACAAGAGAGCTCTGTTTCATCCAAAGATCACCATGCATCAAAACATAACAGGTTAGGATGACACTCACACACAAAGAAAAAAGCCCTCAGGCCCATTGCCATTGCAGGTGAAGAAGACCGGGTCCATCATTTGGAATTGAGTAGCGTTTGTACCAAGCATAGGGTTTGTACCAAGCATAATCCTGGAGCTGACAACACCATTTCAAGCAGGGCTGGACCCTCCAGGAACGTCTAGAAGAGCGCAGAGAGGTGAGGGCGGTGTCGTCGCGTGTTTCGAATCTGGAAGCTGCTAAGATGGGGGAAAGCACGACAGTACCATGGGACCACCAGGCGGGGGAGGGAGGAGGCTGTACGCTCCCGTCCCCTCCCCCATCCGCTGATGATTCCCTAGCCCCTCCCAAGACATGAAAGAATTGGAACCAATGCGGGAATTGGAACATGCCAAGGATCCTCTGCAATCTTCTCTGTGGGGGATGGGAGGACACCCACACCGTCCCCTGGGGACTTTGTCGAGGACGGGCATTATAAAGCCCTACGCGGCGGAGCACAGTCTAAGGGAACTTTGGTTTTGGACCTAAATTGGTTGATTCCATTGCTTGCTTGATTGAAATTGATCGGACGAATTTCATCTTAAAAACAAGAGAGCTCTGTTTCATCCAAAGATCACCATGCATCAAAACAGGTTAGGATGACACTCACACACAAAGATTAAAGCCCTCAGGCCCATTGCCATTGCAGGTGAAGAAGACCGGGTCCATCATTTGGAATTGAGTAGCGTTT
Source organism: Borostomias antarcticus (assembly GCF_949987555.1). NCBI lineage: Eukaryota > Metazoa > Chordata > Actinopteri > Stomiiformes > Stomiidae > Borostomias > Borostomias antarcticus. The sequence goes on from NW_028176821.1 coordinate 2,460,673, forward strand.
GTACCAAGCATAGCGTTTGTACCAAGCATAATCCTGGAGCTGACAACACCATTTCAAGCAGGGCTGGACCCTCCAGGGACATCTAGAAGAGCACAGAGAGGTGAGGGCGGTGTCGCGTGTTTCGAATCTGGAAGCTGCTAAGATGGGGGAAAGCACGACAGTACCACGGGACCACCAGGCGGGGGAGGGAGGAGGCTGTACGCTCCCGTCCCCTCCCCCATCCGCTGATGATTCCCTAGCCCCTCCCAAGACATGAAAGAATTGGAACCAATGCGGGAATTGGAACATGCCAAGGATCCTCTGCAATCTTCTCTGTGGGGGATGGGAGGACACCCACACCGTCCCCTGGGGACTTTGTCGAGGACGGGCATTATAAAGCCCTACGCGGCGGAGCACAGTCTAAGGGAACTTTGGTTTTGGACCTAAATTGGTTGATTCCATTGCTTGCTTGATTTAAATTGATCGGACGAATTTCATCTTAAAAACAAGAGAGCTCTGTTTCATCCAAAGATCACCATGCATCAAAACAGGTTAGGATGACACTCACACACAAAGAAAAAAGCCCTCAGGCCCATTGCCATTGCAGGTGAAGAAGACCGGGTCCATCATTTGGAATTGAGTAGCGTTTGTACCAAGCATAGCGTTTGTACCAAGCATAATCCTGGAGCTGACAACACCATTTCAAGCAGGGCTGGACCCTCCAGGGACATCTAGAAGAGCACAGAGAGGTGAGGGCGGTGTCGTCGCGTGTTTCGAATCTGGAAGCTGCTAAGATGGGGGAAAGCACGACAGTACCACGGGACCACCAGGTGGGGGAGGGAGGAGGCTGTACGCTCCCGTCCCCTCCCCCATCCGCTGATGATTCCCTAGCCCCTCCCAAGACATGAAAGAATTGGAACCAATGCGGGAATTGGAACATGCCAAGGATCCTCTGCAATCTTCTCTGTGGGGGATGGGAGGACACCCACACCGTCCCCTGGGGACTTTGTCGAGGACGGGCATTATAAAGCCCTACGCGGCGGAGCACAGTCTAAGGGAACTTTTGGTTTTGGACCTAAATTGGTTGATTCCATTGCTTGCTTGATTTAAATTGATCGGACGAATTTCATCTTTAAAACAAGAGAGCTCTGTTTCATCCAAAGATCACCATGCATCAAAACAAAACAGGTTAGGATGACACTCATACACAAAGAAAAAAGCCCTCAGGCCCATTGCCATTGCAGGTGAAGAAGACCGGGTCCATCATTTGGAATTGAGTAGCGTTTGTACCAAGCATAGCGTTAGTACCAAGCATAATCCTGGAGCTGACAACACCATTTCAAGCAGGGCTGGACCCTCCAGGGACGTCTAGAAGAGCGCAGAGAGGTGAGGGCGTTGTCGTCGCGTGTTTCGAATCTGGAAGCTGCTAAGATGGGGGAAAGCACGACAGTACCACGGGACCACCAGGCGGGGGAGGGAGGAGGCTGTACGCTCCCGTCCCCTCCCCCATCCGCTGATGATTCCCTAGCCCCTCCCAAGACATGAAAGAATTGGAACCAATGCGGGAATTGGAACATGCCAAGGATCCTCTGCAATCTTCTCTGTGGGGGATGGGAGGACACCCACACCGTCCCCTGGGGACTTTGTCGAGGACGGGCATTATAAAGCCCTACGCGGCGGAGCACAGTCTAAGGGAACTTTGGTTTTGGACCTAAATTGGTTGATTCCATTGCTTGCTTGATTGAAATTGATCGGACGAATTTCATCTTAAAAACAAGAGAGCTCTGTTTCATCCAAAGATCACCATGCATCAAAACAGGTTAGGATGACACTCACACACAAAGAAAAAAGCCCTCAGGCCCATTGCCATTGCAGGTGAAGAAGACCGGGTCCATCATTTGGAATTGAGTAGCGTTTGTACCAAGCATAGCGTTTGTACCAAGCATAATCCTGGAGCTGACAACACCATTTCAAGCAGGGCTGGACCCTCCAGGGACGTCTAGAAGAGCGCAGAGAGGTGAGGGCGTTGTCGTCGCGTGTTTCGAATCTGGAAGCTGCTAAGATGGGGGAAAGCACGACAGTACCACGGGACCACCAGGCGGGGGAGGGAGGAGGCTGTACGCTCCCGTCCCCTCCCCCATCCGCTGATGATTCCCTAGCCCCTCCCAAGACATGAAAGAATTGGAACCAATGCGGGAATTGGAACATGCCAAGGATCCTCTGCAATCTTCTCTGTGGGGGATGGGAGGACACCCACACCGTCCCCTGGGGACTTTGTCGAGGACGGGCATTATAAAGCCCTACACGGCGGAGCACAGTCTAAGGGAACTTTGGTTTTGGACCTAAATTGGTTGATTCCATTGCTTGCTTGATTTAAATTGATCGGACGAATTTCATCTTAAAAACAAGAGAGCTCTGTTTCATCCAAAGATCACCATGCATCAAAACAGGTTAGGATGACACTCACACACAAAGAAAAAAGCCCTCAGGCCCATTGACATTGCAGGTGAAGAAGACCGGGTCCATCATTTGGAATTGAGTAGCGTTTGTACCAAGCATAATCCTGGAGCTGACAACACCATTTCAAGCAGGGCTGGACCCTCCAGGGACGTCTAGAAGAGCGCAGAGAGGTGAGGGCGTTGTCGTCGCGTGTTTCGAATCTGGAAGCTGCTAAGATGGGGGAAAGCACGACAGTACCACGGGACCACCAGGCGGGGGAGGGAGGAGGCTGTACGTTCCCATCCCCTCCCCCATCCGCTGATGATTCCCTAGCCCCTCCCAAGACATGAAAGAATTGGAACCAATGCGGGAATTGGAACATGCCAAGGATCCTCTGCAATCTTCTCTGTGGGGGATGGGAGGACACCCACACCGTCCCCTGGGGACTTTGTCGAGGACGGGCATTATAAAGCCCTACGCGGCGGAGCACAGTCTAAGGGAACTTTGGTTTTGGACCTAAATTGGTTGATTCCATTGCTTGCTTGATTGAAATTGATCGGACGAATTTCATCTTAAAAACAAGAGAGCTCTGTTTCATCCAAAGATCACCATGCATCAAAACATAACAGGTTAGGATGACACTCACACACAAAGAAAAAAGCCCTCAGGCCCATTGCCATTGCAGGTGAAGAAGACCGGGTCCATCATTTGGAATTGAGTAGCGTTTGTACCAAGCATAGGGTTTGTACCAAGCATAATCCTGGAGCTGACAACACCATTTCAAGCAGGGCTGGACCCTCCAGGGACGTCTAGAAGAGCGCAGAGAGGTGAGGGCGGTGTCGTCGCGTGTTTCGAATCTGGAAGCTGCTAAGATGGGGGAAAGCACGACAGTACCATGGGACCACCAGGCGGGGGAGGGAGGAGGCTGTACGCTCCCGTCCCCTCCCCCATCCGCTGATGATTCCCTAGCCCCTCCCAAGACATGAAAGAATTGGAACCAATGCGGGAATTGGAACATGCCAAGGATCCTCTGCAATCTTCTCTGTGGGGGATGGGAGGACACCCACACCGTCCCCTGGGGACTTTGTCGAGGACGGGCATTATAAAGCCCTACGCGGCGGAGCACAGTCTAAGGGAACTTTGGTTTTGGACCTAAATTGGTTGATTCCATTGCTTGCTTGATTGAAATTGATCGGACGAATTTCATCTTAAAAACAAGAGAGCTCTGTTTCATCCAAAGATCACCATGCATCAAAACAGGTTAGGATGACACTCACACACAAAGATTAAAGCCCTCAGGCCCATTGCCATTGCAGGTGAAGAAGACCGGGTCCATCATTTGGAATTGAGTAGCGTTTGTACCAAGCATAGCGTTTGTACCAAGCATAACCCTGGAGCTGACAACACCATTTCAAGCAGGGCTGGACCCTCCAGGGACATCTAGAAGAGCACAGAGAGGTGAGGGCGGTGTCGCGTGTTTCGAATCTGGAAGCTGCTAAGATGGGGGAAAGCACGACAGTACCACGGGACCACCAGGCGGGGGAGGGAGGAGGCTGTACGCTCCCGTCCCCTCCCCCATCCGCTGATGATTCCCTAGCCCCTCCCAAGACATGAAAGAATTGGAACCAATGCGGGAATTGGAACATGCCAAGGATCCTCTGCAATCTTCTCTGTGGGGGATGGGAGGACACCCACACCGTCCCCTGGGGACTTTGTCGAGGACGGGCATTATAAAGCCCTACGCGGCGGAGCACAGTCTAAGGGAACTTTGGTTTTGGACCTAAATTGGTTGATTCCATTGCTTGCTTGATTGAAATTGATCGGACGAATTTCATCTTAAAAACAAGAGAGCTCTGTTTCATCCAAAGATCACCATGCATCAAAACAGGTTAGGATGACACTCACACACAAAGAAAAAAGCCCTCAGGCCCATTGCCATTGCAGGTGAAGAAGACCGGGTCCATCATTTGGAATTGAGTAGCGTTTGTACCAAGCATAGCGTTTGTACCAAGCATAATCCTGGAGCTGACAACACCATTTCAAGCAGGGCTGGACCCTCCAGGGACATCTAGAAGAGCACAGAGAGGTGAGGGCGGTGTCGTCGCGTGTTTCGAATCTGGAAGCTGCTAAGATGGGGGAAAGCACGACAGTACCACGGGACCACCAGGTGGGGGAGGGAGGAGGCTGTACGCTCCCGTCCCCTCCCCCATCCGCTGATGATTCCCTAGCCCCTCCCAAGACATGAAAGAATTGGAACCAATGCGGGAATTGGAACATGCCAAGGATCCTCTGCAATCTTCTCTGTGGGGGATGGGAGGACACCCACACCGTCCCCTGGGGACTTTGTCGAGGACGGGCATTATAAAGCCCTACGCGGCGGAGCACAGTCTAAGGGAACTTTTGGTTTTGGACCTAAATTGGTTGATTCCATTGCTTGCTTGATTTAAATTGATCGGACGAATTTCATCTTAAAAACAAGAGAGCTCTGTTTCATCCAAAGATCACCATGCATCAAAACAAAACAGGTTAGGATGACACTCATACACAAAGAAAAAAGCCCTCAGGCCCATTGCCATTGCAGGTGAAGAAGACCGGGTCCATCATTTGGAATTGAGTAGCGTTTGTACCAAGCATAGCGTTAGTACCAAGCATAATCCTGGAGCTGACAACACCATTTCAAGCAGGGCTGGACCCTCCAGGGACGTCTAGAAGAGCGCAGAGAGGTGAGGGCGTTGTCGTCGCGTGTTTCGAATCTGGAAGCTGCTAAGATGGGGGAAAGCACGACAGTACCACGGGACCACCAGGCGGGGGAGGGAGGAGGCTGTACGCTCCCGTCCCCTCCCCCATCCGCTGATGATTCCCTAGCCCCTCCCAAGACATGAAAGAATTGGAACCAATGCGGGAATTGGAACATGCCAAGGATCCTCTGCAATCTTCTCTGTGGGGGATGGGAGGACACCCACACCGTCCCCTGGGGACTTTGTCGAGGACGGGCATTATAAAGCCCTACGCGGCGGAGCACAGTCTAAGGGAACTTTGGTTTTGGACCTAAATTGGTTGATTCCATTGCTTGCTTGATTGAAATTGATCGGACGAATTTCATCTTAAAAACAAGAGAGCTCTGTTTCATCCAAAGATCACCATGCATCAAAACAGGTTAGGATGACACTCACACACAAAGAAAAAAGCCCTCAGGCCCATTGCCATTGCAGGTGAAGAAGACCGGGTCCATCATTTGGAATTGAGTAGCGTTTGTACCAAGCATAGCGTTTGTACCAAGCATAATCCTGGAGCTGACAACACCATTTCAAGCAGGGCTGGACCCTCCAGGGACGTCTAGAAGAGCGCAGAGAGGTGAGGGCGTTGTCGTCGCGTGTTTCGAATCTGGAAGCTGCTAAGATGGGGGAAAGCACGACAGTACCACGGGACCACCAGGCGGGGGAGGGAGGAGGCTGTACGCTCCCATCCCCTCCCCCATCCGCTGATGATTCCCTAGCCCCTCCCAAGACATGAAAGAATTGGAACCAATGCGGGAATTGGAACATGCCAAGGATCCTCTGCAATCTTCTCTGTGGGGGATGGGAGGACACCCACACCGTCCCCTGGGGACTTTGTCGAGGACGGGCATTATAAAGCCCTACGCGGCGGAGCACAGTCTAAGGGAACTTTGGTTTTGGACCTAAATTGGTTGATTCCATTGCTTGCTTGATTGAAATTGATCGGACGAATTTCATCTTAAAAACAAGAGAGCTCTGTTTCATCCAAAGATCACCATGCATCAAAACAGGTTAGGATGACACTCACACACAAAGAAAAAAGCCCTCAGGCCCATTGCCATTGCAGGTGAAGAAGACCGGGTCCATCATTTGGAATTGAGTAGCGTTTGTACCAAGCATAGCGTTTGTACCAAGCATAATCCTGGAGCTGACAACACCATTTCAAGCAGGGCTGGACCCTCCAGGGACATCTAGAAGAGCACAGAGAGGTGAGGGCGGTGTCGTCGCGTGTTTCGAATCTGGAAGCTGCTAAGATGGGGGAAAGCACGACAGTACCACGGGACCACCAGGTGGGGGAGGGAGGAGGCTGTACGCTCCCGTCCCCTCCCCCATCCGCTGATGATTCCCTAGCCCCTCCCAAGACATGAAAGAATTGGAACCAATGCGGGAATTGGAACATGCCAAGGATCCTCTGCAATCTTCTCTGTGGGGGATGGGAGGACACCCACACCGTCCCCTGGGGACTTTGTCGAGGACGGGCATTATAAAGCCCTACGCGGCGGAGCACAGTCTAAGGGAACTTTTGGTTTTGGACCTAAATTGGTTGATTCCATTGCTTGCTTGATTTAAATTGATCGGACGAATTTCATCTTAAAAACAAGAGAGCTCTGTTTCATCCAAAGATCACCATGCATCAAAACAAAACAGGTTAGGATGACACTCATACACAAAGAAAAAAGCCCTCAGGCCCATTGCCATTGCAGGTGAAGAAGACCGGGTCCATCATTTGGAATTGAGTAGCGTTTGTACCAAGCATAGCGTTAGTACCAAGCATAATCCTGGAGCTGACAACACCATTTCAAGCAGGGCTGGACCCTCCAGGGACGTCTAGAAGAGCGCAGAGAGGTGAGGGCGTTGTCGTCGCGTGTTTCGAATCTGGAAGCTGCTAAGATGGGGGAAAGCACGACAGTACCACGGGACCACCAGGCGGGGGAGGGAGGAGGCTGTACGCTCCCGTCCCCTCCCCCATCCGCTGATGATTCCCTAGCCCCTCCCAAGACATGAAAGAATTGGAACCAATGCGGGAATTGGAACATGCCAAGGATCCTCTGCAATCTTCTCTGTGGGGGATGGGAGGACACCCACACCGTCCCCTGGGGACTTTGTCGAGGACGGGCATTATAAAGCCCTACGCGGCGGAGCACAGTCTAAGGGAACTTTGGTTTTGGACCTAAATTGGTTGATTCCATTGCTTGCTTGATTGAAATTGATCGGACGAATTTCATCTTAAAAACAAGAGAGCTCTGTTTCATCCAAAGATCACCATGCATCAAAACAGGTTAGGATGACACTCACACACAAAGAAAAAAGCCCTCAGGCCCATTGCCATTGCAGGTGAAGAAGACCGGGTCCATCATTTGGAATTGAGTAGCGTTTGTACCAAGCATAGCGTTTGTACCAAGCATAATCCTGGAGCTGACAACACCATTTCAAGCAGGGCTGGACCCTCCAGGGACGTCTAGAAGAGCGCAGAGAGGTGAGGGCGTTGTCGTCGCGTGTTTCGAATCTGGAAGCTGCTAAGATGGGGGAAAGCACGACAGTACCACGGGACCACCAGGCGGGGGAGGGAGGAGGCTGTACGCTCCCGTCCCCTCCCCCATCCGCTGATGATTCCCTAGCCCCTCCCAAGACATGAAAGAATTGGAACCAATGCGGGAATTGGAACATGCCAAGGATCCTCTGCAATCTTCTCTGTGGGGGATGGGAGGACACCCACACCGTCCCCTGGGGACTTTGTCGAGGACGGGCATTATAAAGCCCTACGCGGCGGAGCACAGTCTAAGGGAACTTTGGTTTTGGACCTAAATTGGTTGATTCCATTGCTTGCTTGATTTAAATTGATCGGACGAATTTCATCTTAAAAACAAGAGAGCTCTGTTTCATCCAAAGATCACCATGCATCAAAACAGGTTAGGATGACACTCACACACAAAGAAAAAAGCCCTCAGGCCCATTGCCATTGCAGGTGAAGAAGACCGGGTCCATCATTTGGAATTGAGTAGCGTTTGTACCAAGCATAGCGTTTGTACCAAGCATAATCCTGGAGCTGACAACACCATTTCAAGCAGGGCTGGACCCTCCAGGGACGTCTAGAAGAGCGCAGAGAGGTGAGGGCGTTGTCGTCGCGTGTTTCGAATCTGGAAGCTGCTAAGATGGGGGAAAGCACGACAGTACCACGGGACCACCAGGCGGGAAAGGGAGGAGGCTGTACGCTCCCGTCCCCTCCCCCATCCGCTGATGATTCCCTAGCCCCTCCCAAGACATGAAAGAATTGGAACCCCTCTGCAATCTTCTCTGTGGGGGATGGGAGGACACCCACACCGTCCCCTGGGGACTTTGTCGAGGACGGGCATTATAAAGCCCTACGCGGCGGAGCACAGTCTAAGGGAACTTTGGTTTTGGACCTAAATTGGTTGATTCCATTGCTTGCTTGATTGAAATTGATCGGACGAATTTCATCTTAAAAACAAGAGAGCTCTGTTTCATCCAAAGATCACCATGCATCAAAACAGGTTAGGATGACACTCACACACAAAGAAAAAAGCCCTCAGGCCCATTGCCATTGCAGGTGAAGAAGACCGGGTCCATCATTTGGAATTGAGTAGCGTTTGTACCAAGCATAGCGTTTGTACCAAGCATAATCCTGGAGCTGACAACACCATTTCAAGCAGGGCTGGACCCTCCAGGGACGTCTAGAAGAGCGCAGAGAAGTGTGGGCGTTGTCGTCGCGTGTTTCGAATCTGGAAGCTGCTAAGATGGGGGAAAGCACGACAGTACCACGGGACCACCAGGCAGGGGAGGGAGGAGGCTGTACGCTCCCGTCCCCTCCCCCATCCGCTGATGATTCCCTAGCCCCTCCCAAGACATGAAAGAATTGGAACCAATGCGGGAATTGGAACATGCCAAGGATCCTCTGCAATCTTCTCTGTGGGGGATGGGAGGACACCCACACCGTCCCCTGGGGACTTTGTCGAGGACGGGCATTATAAAGCCCTACGCGGCGGAGCACAGTCTAAGGGAACTTTGGTTTTGGACCTAAATTGGTTGATTCCATTGCTTGCTTGATTGAAATTGATCGGACGAATTTCATCTTAAAAACAAGAGAGCTCTGTTTCATCCAAAGATCACCATGCATCAAAACAGGTTAGGATGACACTCACACACAAAGAAAAAAGCCCTCAGGCCCATTGCCATTGCAGGTGAAGAAGACCGGGTCCATCATTTGGAATTGAGTAGCGTTTGTACCAAGCATAGCGTTTGTACCAAGCATAATCCTGGAGCTGACAACACCATTTCAAGCAGGGCTGGACCCTCCAGGGACGTCTAGAAGAGCGCAGAGAGGTGAGGGCGTTGTCGTCGCGTGTTTCGAATCTGGAAGCTGCTAAGATGGGGGAAAGCACGACAGTACCACGGGACCACCAGGCGGGGGAGGGAGGAGGCTGTACGCTCCCGTCCCCTCCCCCATCCGCTGATGATTCCCTAGCCCCTCCCAAGACATGAAAGAATTGGAACCAATGCGGGAATTGGAACATGCCAAGGATCCTCTGCAATCTTCTCTGTGGGGGATGGGAGGACACCCACACCGTCCCCTGGGGACTTTGTCGAGGACGGGCATTATAAAGCCCTACGCGGCGGAGCACAGTCTAAGGGAACTTTGGTTTTGGACCTAAATTGGTTGATTCCATTGCTTGCTTGATTGAAATTGATCGGACGAATTTCATCTTAAAAACAAGACAGCTCTGTTTCATCCAAAGATCACCATGCATCAAAACAGGTTAGGATGACGCTCACACACAAAGAAAAAAGCCCTCAGGCCCATTGCCATTGCAGGTGAAGAAGACCGGGTCCATCATTTGGAATTGAGTAGCGTTTGTACCAAGCATAGCGTTTGTACCAAGCATAATCCTGGAGCTGACAACACCATTTCAAGCAGGGCTGGACCCTCCAGGGACGTCTAGAAGAGCGCAGAGAGGTGAGGGCGTTGTCGTCGCGTGTTTCGAATCTGGAAGCTGCTAAGATGGGGGAAAGCACGACAGTACCACGGGACCACCAGGCGGGGGAGGGAGGAGGCTGTACGCTCCCGTCCCCTCCCCCATCCGCTGATGATTCCCTAGCCCCTCCCAAGACATGAAAGAATTGGAACCAATGCGGGAATTGGAACATGCCAAGGATCCTCTGCAATCTTCTCTGTGGGGGATGGGAGGACACCCACACCGTCCCCTGGGGACTTTGTCGAGGACGGGCATTATAAAGCCCTACGCGGCGGAGCACAGTCTAAGGGAACTTTGGTTTTGGACCTAAATTGGTTGATTCCATTGCTTGCTTGATTGAAATTGATCGGACGAATTTCATCTTAAAAACAAGAGAGCTCTGTTTCATCCAAAGATCACCATGCATCAAAACAGGTTAGGATGACACTCACACACAAAGAAAAAAGCCCTCAGGCCCATTGCCATTGCAGGTGAAGAAGACCGGGTCCATCATTTGGAATTGAGTAGCGTTTGTACCAAGCATAGCGTTTGTACCAAGCATAATCCTGGAGCTGACAACACCATTTCAAGCAGGGCTGGACCCTCCAGGGACGTCTAGAAGAGCGCAGAGAGGTGAGGGCGTTGTCGTCGCGTGTTTCGAATCTGGAAGCTGCTAAGATGGGGGAAAGCACGACAGTACCACGGGACCACCAGGCGGGGGAGGGAGGAGGCTGTACGCTCCCGTCCCCTCCCCCATCCGCTGATGATTCCCTAGCCCCTCCCAAGACATGAAAGAATTGGAACCAATGCGGGAATTGGAACATGCCAAGGATCCTCTGCAATCTTCTCTGTGGGGGATGGGAGGACACCCACACCGTCCCCTGGGGACTTTGACGAGGACGGGCGTTATAAAACCCTACGCGGCGGAGCACAGTCTAAGGGAACTTTGGTTTTGGACCTAAATTGGTTGATTCCATTGCTTGCTTGATTGAAATTGATCTGACGAATTTCATCTTAAAAACAAGAGAGCTCTGTTTCATCCAAAGATCACCATGCATCAAAACAGGTTAGGATGACACTCACACACAAAGAAAAAAGCCCTCAGGCCCATTGCCATTGCAGGTGAAGAAGACCGGGTCCATCATTTGGAATTGAGTAGCGTTTGTACCAAGCATAGCGTTTGTACCAAGCATAATCCTTGAGCTGACAACACCATTTCAAGCAGGGCTGGACCCTCCAGGGACGTCTAGAAGAGCGCAGAGAGGTGAGGGCGTTGTCGTCGCGTGTTTCGAATCTGGAAGCTGCTAAGATGGGGGAAAGCACGACAGTACCACGGGACCACCAGGCGGGGGAGGGAGGAGGCTGTACGCTCCCGTCCCCTCCCCCATCCGCTGATGATTCCCTAGCCCCTCCCAAGACATGAAAGAATTGGAACCAATGCGGGAATTGGAACATGCCAAGGATCCTCTGCAATCTTCTCTGTGGGGGATGGGAGGACACCCACACCGTCCCCTGGGGACTTTGTCGAGGACGGGCATTATAAAGCCCTACGCGGCGGAGCACAGTCTAAGGGCACTTTGGTTTTGGACCTAAATTGGTTGATTCCATTGCTTGCTTGATTGAAATTGATCGGACGAATTTCATCTTAAAAACAAGAGAGCTCTGTTTCATCCAAAGATCACCATGCATCAAAACAGGTTAGGATGACACTCACACACAAAGAAAAAAGCCCTCAGGCCCATTGCCATTGCAGGTGAAGAAGACCGGGTCCATCATTTGGAATTGAGTAGCGTTTGTACCAAGCATAGCGTTTGTACCAAGCATAATCCTGGAGCTGACAACACCATTTCAAGCAGGGCTGGACCCTCCAGGGACGTCTAGAAGAGCGCAGAGAGGTGAGGGCGGTGTCGTCGCGTGTTTCGAATCTGGAAGCTGCTAAGATGGGGGAAAGCACGACAGTACCACGGGACCACCAGGCGGGGGAGGGAGGAGGCTGTACGCTCCCGTCCCCTCCCCCATCCGCTGATGATTCCCTAGCCCCTCCCAAGACATGAAAGAATTGGAACCAATGCGGGAATTGGAACATGCCAAGGATCCTCTGCAATCTTCTCTGTGGGGGATGGGAGGACACCCACACCGTCCCCTGGGGACTTTGTCGAGGACGGGCATCATAAAGCCCTACGCGGCGGAGCACAGTCTAAGGGAACTTTGGTTTTGGACCTAAATTGGTTGATTCCATTGCTTGCTTGATTGAAATTGATCGGACGAATTTCATCTTAAAAACAAGAGAGCTCTGTTTCATCCAAAGATCACCATGCATCAAAACAGGTTAGGATGACACTCACACACAAAGAAAAAAGCCCTCAGGCCCATTGCCATTGCAGGTGAAGAAGACCGGGTCCATCATTTGGAATTGAGTAGCGTTTGTACCAAGCATAATCCTGGAGCTGACAACACCATTTCAAGCAGGGCTGGACCCTCCAGGGACGTCTAGAAGAGCGCAGAGAGGTGAGGGCGTTGTCGTCGCGGGTTTCGAATCTGGAAGCTGCTAAGATGGGGGAAAGCACGACAGTACCACGGGACCACCAGGCGGGGGAGGGAGGAGGCTGTACGCTCCCGTCCCCTCCCCCATCCGCTGATGATTCCCTAGCCCCTCCCAAGACATGAAAGAATTGGAACCCCTCTGCAATCTTCTCTGTGGGGGATGGGAGGACACCCACACCGTCCCCTGGGGACTTTGACGAGGACGGGCGTTATAAAGGGGCGAGCGCCCGGTGGGGCTCTTGTGCTTGCCACGGCAGCACATATACTAAAATTGGATCGATACAGAGAAGATTAGCATGGCCCCTGCGAAAGGATGACACGCAAATCCGTGAAGCGCTCCGCTTTTTTGGGGAGTTCCAAAGTCAGTGGGGAATTGGAACGCTGAGACCCAGAAGATTGAGCAGGTCTGGCTCGTCAGGATCCTCTGCAATCTTCTCTGTGGGGGATGGGAGGACACCCACACCGTCCCCTGGGGACTTTGTCGAGGACGGGCATTATAAAGCCCTACGCGGCGGAGCACAGTCTAAGGGAACTTTGGTTTTGGACCTACATTGGTTGATTCCATTGCTTGCTTGATTGAAATTGATCGGACGAATTTCATCTTAAAAACAAGAGAGCTCTGTTTCATCCAAAGATCACCATGCATCAAAACAGGTTAGGATGACACTCACACACAAAGAAAAAAGCCCTCAGGCCCATTGCCATTGCAGGTGAAGAAGACCGGGTCCATCATTTGGAATTGAGTAGCGTTTGTACCAAGCATAGCATTTGTACCAAGCATAATCCTGGAGCTGACAAAACCATTTCAAGCAGGGCTGGACCCTCCAGGGACGTCTAGAAGAGCACAGAGAGGTGAGGGCGGTGTCGTCGCGTGTTTCGAATCTGGAAGCTGCTAAGATGGGGGAAAGCACGACAGTACCACGGGACCACCAGGCGGGGGAGGGAGGAGGCTGTACGCTCCCGTCCCCTCCCCCATCCGCTGATGATTCCCTAGCCCCTCCCAAGACATGAAAGAATTGGAACCCCTCTGCAATGTTCTCTGTGGGGGATGGGAGGACACCCACACCGTCCCCTGGGGACTTTGACGAGGACGGGCGTTATAAAGCCCTACGCGGCGGAGCACAGTCTAAGGGAACTTTGGTTTTGGACCTAAATTGGTTGATTCCATTGCTTGCTTGATTGAAATTGATCGGACGAATTTCATCTTAAAAACAAGAGAGCTCTGTTTCATCCAAAGATCACCATGCATCAAAACAGGTTAGGATGACACTCACACACAAAGAAAAAAGCCCTCAGGCCCATTGCCATTGCAGCTGAAGAAGACCGGGTCCATCATTTGGAATTGAGTAGCGTTTGTACCAAGCATAGCGTTTGTACCAAGCATAATCCTGGAGCTGACAACACCATTTCAAGCAGGGCTGGACCCTCCAGGGACGTCTAGAAGAGCGCAGAGAGGTGAGGGCGTTGTCGTCGCGTGTTTCGAATCTGGAAGCTGCTAAGATGGGGGAAAGCACGACAGTACCACGGGACCACCAGGCGGGGGAGGGAAGAGGCTGTACGCTCCCGTCCCCTCCCCCATCCGCTGATGATTCCCTATCCCCTCCCAAGACATGAAAGAATTGGAACCAATGCGGGAATTGGAACATGCCAAGGATCCTCTGCAATCTTCTCTGTGGGGGATGGGAGGACACCCACACCGTCCCCTGGGGACTTTGTCGAGGACGGGCATTATAAAGCCCTACGCGGCGGAGCACAGTCTAAGGGAACTTTGGTTTTGGACCTAAATTGGTTGATTCCATTGCTTGCTTGATTGAAATTGATCGGACGAATTTCATCTTAAAAACAAGAGAGCTCTGTTTCATCCAAAGATCACCATGCATCAAAACAGGTTAGGATGACACTCACACACAAAGAAAAAAGCCCTCAGGCCCATTGCCATTGCAGGTGAAGAAGACCGGGTCCATCATTTGGAATTGAGTAGCGTTTGTACCAAGCATAGCGTTTGTACCAAGCATAGCGTTTGTACCAAGCATAATCCTGGAGCTGACAACACCATTTCAAGCAGGGCTGGACCCTCCAGGGACGTCTAGAAGAGCGCAGAGAGGTGAGGGCGTTGTCGTCGCGTGTTTCGAATCTGGAAGCTGCTAAGATGGGGGAAAGCACGACAGTACCACGGGACCACCAGGCGGGGGAGGGAGGAGGCTGTACGCTCCCGTCCCCTCCCCCATCCGTTGATGATTCCCTAGCCCCTCCCAAGACATGAAAGAATTGGAACCAATGCGGGAATTGGAACATGCCAAGGATCCTCTGCAATCTTCTCTGTGGGGGATGGGAGGACACCCACACCGTCCCCTGGGGACTTTGTCGAGGACGGGCATTATAAAGCCCTACGCGGCGGAGCACAGTCTAAGGGAACTTTGGTTTTGGACCTAAATTGGTTGATTCCATTGCTTGCTTGATTGAAATTGATCGGACGAATTTCATCTTAAAAACAAGAGAGCTCTGTTTCATCCAAAGATCACCATGCATCAAAACAGGTTAGGATGACACTCACACACAAAGAAAAAAGCCCTCAGGCCCATTGCCATTGCAGGTGAAGAAGACCGGGTCCATCATTTGGAATTGAGTAGCGTTTGTACCAAGCATAGCGTTTGTACCAAGCATAATCCTGGAGCTGACAACACCATTTCAAGCAGGGCTGGACCCTCCAGGGACGTCTAGAAGAGCGCAGAGAGGTGAGGGCGTTGTCGTCGCGTGTTTCGAATCTGGAAGCTGCTAAGATGGGGGAAAGCACGACAGTACCACGGGACCACCAGGCGGGGGAGGGAGGAGGCTGTACGCTCCCGTCCCCTCCCCCATCCGCTGATGATTCCCTAGCCCCTCCCAAGACATGAAAGAATTGGAACCAATGCGGGAATTGGAACATGCCAAGGATCCTCTGCAATCTTCTCTGTGGGGGATGGGAGGACACCCACACCGTCCCCTGGGGACTTTGTCGAGGACGGGCATTATAAAGCCCTACGCGGCGGAGCACAGTCTAAGGGAACTTTGGTTTTGGACCTAAATTGGTTGATTCCATTGCTTGCTTGATTGAAATTGATCGGACGAATTTCATCTTAAAAACAAGAGAGCTCTGTTTCATCCAAAGATCACCATGCATCAAAACAAAACAGGTTAGGATAACACTCACACACAAAGAAAAAAGCCCTCAGGCCCATTGCCATTGCAGGTGAAGAAGACCGGGTACATCATTTGGAATTGAGTAGCGTTTGTACCAAGCATAGCGTTTGTACCAAGCATAATCCTGGAGCTGACAACACCATTTCAAGCAGGGCTGGACCCTCCAGGGACATCTAGAAGAGCGCAGAGAGGTGAGGGCGGTGTCGTCGCGTGTTTCGAATCTGGAAGCTGCTAAGATGGGGGAAAGCACGACAGTACCACGGGACCACCAGGCGGGGGAGGGAGGAGGCTGTACGCTCCCGTCCCCTCCCCCATCCGCTGATGATTCCCTAGCCCCTCCCAAGACATGAAAGAATTGGAACCCCTCTGCAATCTTCTCTGTGGGGGATGGGAGGACACCCACACCGTCCCCTGGGGACTTTGACGAGGACGGGCGTTATAAAGGGGCGAGCGCCCGGTGGGGCTCTTGTGCTTGCCACGGCAGCAAATATACTAAAATTGGATGGATACAGAGAAGATTAGCATGGCCCCTGCGAAAGGATGACACGCAAATCCGTGAAGCGCTCCGCTTTTTTGGGGAGTTCCAAAGTCAGTGGGGAATTGGAACGCTGAGACCCAGAAGATTGAGCAGGTCTGGCTCGTCAGGATCCTCTGCAATCTTCTCTGTGGGGGATGGGAGGACACCCACACCGTCCCCTGGAGACTTTGTCGAGGACGGGCATTATAAAGCCCTACGCGGCGGAGCACAGTCTAAGGGAACTTTGGTTTTGGACCTAAATTGGTTGATTCCATTGCTTGCTTGATTGAAATTGATCGGACGAATTTCATCTTAAAAACAAGAGAGCTCTGTTTCATCCAAAGATCACCATGCATCAAAACAGGTTAGGATGACACTCACACACAAAGAAAAAAGCCCTCAGGCCCATTGCCATTGCAGGTGAAGAAGACCGGGTCCATCATTTGGAATTGAGTAGCGTTTGTACCAAGCATAGCGTTTGTACCAAGCATAATCCTGGAGCTGACAAAACCATTTCAAGCAGGGCTGGACCCTCCAGGGACATCTAGAAGAGCGCAGAGAGGTGAGGGCGGTGTCGTCGCGTGTTTCGAATCTGGAAGCTGCTAAGATGGGGGAAAGCACGACAGTACCACGGGACCACCAGGCGGGGGAGGGAGGAGGCTGTACGCTCCCGTCCCCTCCCCCATCCGCTGATGATTCCCTAGCCCCTCCCAAGACATGAAAGAATTGGAACCCCTCTGCAATCTTCTCTGTGGGGGATGGGAGGACACCCACACCGTCCCCTGGGGACTTTGACGAGGACGGGCGTTATAAAGGGGCGAGCGCCCGGTGGGGCTCTTGTGCTTGCCACGGCAGCAAATATACTAAAATTGGATGGATACAGAGAAGATTAGCATGGCCCCTGCGAAAGGATGACACGCAAATCCGTGAAGCGCTCCGCTTTTTTGGGGAGTTCCAAAGTCAGTGGGGAATTGGAACGCTGAGACCCAGAAGATTGAGCAGGTCTGGCTCGTCAGGATCCTCTGCAATCTTCTCTGTGGGGGATGGGAGGACACCCACACCGTCCCCTGGAGACTTTGTCGAGGACGGGCATTATAAAGCCCTACGCGGCGGAGCACAGTCTAAGGGAACTTTGGTTTTGGACCTAAATTGGTTGATTCCATTGCTTGCTTGATTGAAATTGATCGGACGAATTTCATCTTAAAAACAAGAGAGCTCTGTTTCATCCAAAGATCACCATGCATCAAAACAGGTTAGGATGACACTCACACACAAAGAAAAAAGCCCTCAGGCCCATTGCCATTGCAGGTGAAGAAGACCGGGTCCATCATTTGGAATTGAGTAGCGTTTGTACCAAGCATAGCATTTGTACCAAGCATAATCCTGGAGCTGACAACACCATTTCAAGCAGGGCTGGACCCTCCAGGGACGTCTAGAAGAGCGCAGAGAGGTGAGGGCGTTGTCGTCGCGTGTTTCGAATCTGGAAGCTGCTAAGATGGGGGAAAGCACGACAGTACCACGGGACCACCAGGCGGGGGAGGGAGGAGGCTGTACGCTCCCGTCCCCTCCCCCATCCGTGGATGATTCCCTAGCCCCTCCCAAGACATGAAAGAATTGGAACCAATGCGGGAATTGGAACATGCCAAGGATCCTCTGCAATCTTCTCTGTGGGGGATGGGAGGACACCCACACCGTCCCCTGGGGACTTTGTCGAGGACGGGCATTATAAAGCCCTACGCGGCGGAGCACAGTCTAAGGGAACTTTGGTTTTGGACCTAAATTGGTTGATTCCATTGCTTGCTTGATTGAAATTGATCGGACGAATTTCATCTTAAAAACAAGAGAGCTCTGTTTCATCCAAAGATCACCATGCATCAAAACAGGTTAGGATGACACTCACACACAAAGAAAAAAGCCCTCAGGCCCATTGCCATTGCAGGTGAAGAAGACCGGGTCCATCATTTGGAATTGAGTAGCGTTTGTACCAAGCATAGCGTTTGTACCAAGCATAATCCTGGAGCTGACAACACCATTTCAAGCAGGGCTGGACCCTCCAGGGACGTCTAGAAGAGCGCAGAGAGGTGAGGGCGCTGTCGTCGCGTGTTTCGAATCTGGAAGCTGCTAAGATGGGGGAAAGCACGACAGTACCACGGGACCACCAGGCGGGGGAGGGAGGAGGCTGTACGCTCCCGTCCCCTCCCCCATCCGCTGATGATTCCCTAGCCCCTCCCAAGACATGAAAGAATTGGAACCAATGCGGGAATTGGAACATGCCAAGGATCCTCTGCAATCTTCTCTGTGGGGGATGGGAGGACACCCACACCGTCCCCTGGGGACTTTGTCGAGGACGGGCATTATAAAGCCCTACGCGGCGGAGCACAGTCTAAGGGAACTTTGGTTTTGGACCTAAATTGGTTGATTCCATTGCTTGCTTGATTGAAATTGATCGGACGAATTTCATCTTAAAAACAAGAGAGCTCTGTTTCATCCAAAGATCACCATGCATCAAAACAGGTTAGGATAACACTCACACACAAAGAAAAAAGCCCTCAGGCCCATTGCCATTGCAGGTGAAGAAGACCGGGTCCATCATTTGGAATTGAGTAGCGTTTGTACCAAGCATAGCGTTTGTACCAAGCATAATCCTGGAGCTGACAAAACCATTTCAAGCAGGGCTGGACCCTCCAGGGACGTCTAGAAGAGCGCAGAGAGGTGAGGGCGGTGTCGTCGCGTGTTTCGAATCTGGAAGCTGCTAAGATGGGGGAAAGCACGACAGTACCACGGGACCACCAGGCGGGGGAGGGAGGAGGCTGTACGCTCCCGTCCCCTCCCCCATCCGCTGATGATTCCCTAGCCCCTCCCAAGACATGAAAGAATTGGAACCCCTCTGCAATCTTCTCTGTGGGGGATGGGAGGACACCCACACCGTCCCCTGGGGACTTTGACGAGGACGGGCGTTATAAAGCCCTACGCGGCGGAGCACAGTCTAAGGGAACTTTGGTTTTGGACCTAAATTGGTTGATTCCATTGCTTGCTTGATTGAAATTGATCGGACGAATTTCATCTTAAAAACAAGAGAGCTCTGTTTCATCCAAAGATCACCATGCATCAAAACAGGTTAGGATGACACTCACACACAAAGAAAAAAGCCCTCAGGCCCATTGCCATTGCAGGTGAAGAAGACCGGGTCCATCATTTGGAATTGAGTAGCGTTTGTACCAAGCATAGCGTTTGTACCAAGCATAATCCTGGAGCTGACAACACCATTTCAAGCAGGGCTGGACCCTCCAGGGACGTCTAGAAGAGCGCAGAGAGGTGAGGGCGTTGTCGTCGCGTGTTTCGAATCTGGAAGCTGCTAAGATGGGGGAAAGCACGACAGTACCACGGGACCACCAGGCGGGGGAGGGAGGAGGCTGTACGCTCCCGTCCCCTCCCCCATCCGCTGATGATTCCCTAGCCCCTCCCAAGACATGAAAGAATTGGAACCAATGCGGGAATTGGAACATGCCAAGGATCCTCTGCAATCTTCTCTGTGGGGGATGGGAGGACACCCACACCGTCCCCTGGGGACTTTGTCGAGGACGGGCATTATAAAGCCCTACGCGGCGGAGCACAGTCTAAGGGAACTTTGGTTTTGGACCTAAATTGGTTGATTCCATTGCTTGCTTGATTGAAATTGATCGGACGAATTTCATCTTAAAAACAAGAGAGCTCTGTTTCATCCAAAGATCACCATGCATCAAAACAGGTTAGGATGACACTCACACACAAAGAAAAAAGCCCTCAGGCCCATTGCCATTGCAGGTGAAGAAGACCGGGTCCATCATTTGAAATTGAGTAGCGTTTGTACCAAGCATAGCGTTTGTACCAAGCATAATCCTGGAGCTGACAACACCATTTCAAGCAGGGCTGGACCCTCCAGGGACGTCTAGAAGAGCGCAGAGAGGTGAGGGCGTTGTCGTCGCGTGTTTCGAATCTGGAAGCTGCTAAGATGGGGGAAAGCACGACAGTACCACGGGACCACCAGGCGGGGGAGGGAGGAGGCTGTACGCTCCCGTCTCCTCCCCCATCCGCTGATGATTCCCTAGCCCCTCCCAAGACATGAAAGAATTGGAACCAATGCGGGAATTGGAACATGCCAAGGATCCTCTGCAATCTTCTCTGTGGGGGATGGGAGGACACCCACACCGTCCCCTGGGGACTTTGTCGAGGACGGGCATTATAAAGCCCTACGCGGCGGAGCACAGTCTAAGGGAACTTTGGTTTTGGACCTAAATTGGTTGATTCCATTGCTTGCTTGATTGAAATTGATCTGACGAATTTCATCTTAAAAACAAGAGAGCTCTGTTTCATCCAAAGATCACCATGCATCAAAACAAAACAGGTTAGGATAACACTCACACACAAAGAAAAAAGCCCTCAGGCCCATTGCCATTGCAGGTGAAGAAGACCGGGTACATCATTTGGAATTGAGTAGCGTTTGTAGCAAGCATAGCGTTTGTACCAAGCATAATCCTGGAGCTGACAACACCATTTCAAGCAGGGCTGGACCCTCCAGGGACGTCTAGAAGAGCGCAGAGAGGTGAGGGCGGTGTCGTCGCGTGTTTCGAATCTGGAAGCTGCTAAGATGGGGGAAAGCACGACAGTACCACGGGACCACCAGGCGGGGGAGGGAGGAGGCTGTACGCTCCCGTCCCCTCCCCCATCCGCTGATGATTCCCTAGCCCCTCCCAAGACATGAAAGAATTGGAACCCCTCTGCAATCTTCTCTGTGGGGGATGGGAGGACACCCACACCGTCCCCTGGGGACTTTGACGAGGACGGGCGTTATAAAGGGGCGAGCGCCCGGTGGGGCTCTTGTGCTTGCCACGGCAGCACATATACTAAAATTGGATCGATACAGAGAAGATTAGCATGGCCCCTCTCGTCAGGATCCTCTGCAATCTTCTCTGTGGGGGATGGGAGGACACCCACACTGTCCCCTGGGGACTTTGTCGAGGACGGGCATTATAAAGCACTACGCGGCGGAGCACAGTCTAAGGGAACTTTGGTTTTGGACCTAAATTGGTTGATTCCATTGCTTGCTTGATTGAAATTGATCGGACGAATTTCATCTTAAAAACAAGAGAGCTCTGTTTCATCCAAAGATCACCATGCATCAAAACAGGTTAGGATGACACTCACACACAAAGAAAAAAGCCCTCAGGCCCATTGCCATTGCAGGTGAAGAAGACCGGGTCCATCATTTGGAATTGAGTAGCGTTTGTACCAAGCATAGCGTTTGTACCAAGCATAATCCTGGAGCTGACAACACCATTTCAAGCAGGGCTGGACCCTCCAGGGACGTCTAGAAGAGCGCAGAGAGGTGAGGGCGTTGTCGTCGCGTGTTTCGAATCTGGAAGCTGCTAAGATGGGGGAAAGCACGACAGTACCACGGGACCACCAGGCGGGGGAGGGAGGAGGCTGTACGCTCCCGTCTCCTCCCCCATCCGCTGATGATTCCCTAGCCCCTCCCAAGACATGAAAGAATTGGAACCAATGCGGGAATTGGAACATGCCAAGGATCCTCTGCAATCTTCTCTGTGGGGGATGGGAGGACACCCACACCGTCCCCTGGGGACTTTGTCGAGGACGGGCATTATAAAGCCCTACGCGGCGGAGCACAGTCTAAGGGAACTTTGGTTTTGGACCTAAATTGGTTGATTCCATTGCTTGCTTGATTGAAATTGATCTGACGAATTTCATCTTAAAAACAAGAGAGCTCTGTTTCATCCAAAGATCACCATGCATCAAAACAAAACAGGTTAGGATAACACTCACACACAAAGAAAAAAGCCCTCAGGCCCATTGCCATTGCAGGTGAAGAAGACCGGGTACATCATTTGGAATTGAGTAGCGTTTGTAGCAAGCATAGCGTTTGTACCAAGCATAATCCTGGAGCTGACAACACCATTTCAAGCAGGGCTGGACCCTCCAGGGACGTCTAGAAGAGCGCAGAGAGGTGAGGGCGGTGTCGTCGCGTGTTTCGAATCTGGAAGCTGCTAAGATGGGGGAAAGCACGACAGTACCACGGGACCACCAGGCGGGGGAGGGAGGAGGCTGTACGCTCCCGTCCCCTCCCCCATCCGCTGATGATTCCCTAGCCCCTCCCAAGACATGAAAGAATTGGAACCCCTCTGCAATCTTCTCTGTGGGGGATGGGAGGACACCCACACCGTCCCCTGGGGACTTTGACGAGGACGGGCGTTATAAAGGGGCGAGCGCCCGGTGGGGCTCTTGTGCTTGCCACGGCAGCACATATACTAAAATTGGATCGATACAGAGAAGATTAGCATGGCCCCTCTCGTCAGGATCCTCTGCAATCTTCTCTGTGGGGGATGGGAGGACACCCACACTGTCCCCTGGGGACTTTGTCGAGGACGGGCATTATAAAGCACTACGCGGCGGAGCACAGTCTAAGGGAACTTTGGTTTTGGACCTAAATTGGTTGATTCCATTGCTTGCTTGATTGAAATTGATCGGACGAATTTCATCTTAAAAACAAGAGAGCTCTGTTTCATCCAAAGATCACCATGCATCAAAACAGGTTAGGATGACACTCACACACAAAGAAAAAAGCCCTCAGGCCCATTGCCATTGCAGGTGAAGAAGACCGGGTACATCATTTGGAATTGAGTAGCGTTTGTACCAAGCATAGCGTTTGTACCAAGCATAATCCTGGACCTGACAACACCATTTCAAGCAGGGCTGGACCCTCCAGGGACGTCTAGAAGAGCGCAGAGAGGTGAGGGCGTTGTCGTCGCGTGTTTCGAATCTGGAAGCTGCTAAGATGGGGGAAAGCACGACAGTACCACGGGACCACCAGGCGGGGGAGGGAGGAGGCTGTACGCTCCCGTCCCCTCCCCCATCCGCTGATGATTCCCTAGCCCCTCCCAAGACATGAAAGAATTGGAACCAATGCGGGAATTGGAACATGCCAAGGATCCTCTGCAATCTTCTCTGTGGGGGATGGGAGGACACCCACACCGTCCCCTGGGGACTTTGTCGAGGACGGGCATTATAAAGCCCTACGCGGCGGAGCACAGTCTAAGGGAACTTTGGTTTTGGACCTAAATTGGTTGATTCCATTGCTTGCTTGATTGAAATTGATCGGACGAATTTCATCTTAAAAACAAGAGAGCTCTGTTTCATCCAAAGATCACCATGCATCAAAACAGGTTAGGATGACACTCACACACAAAGAAAAAAGCCCTCAGGCCCATTGCCATTGCAGGTGAAGAAGACCGGGTCCATCATTTGGAATTGAGTAGCGTTTGTACCAAGCATAGCGTTTGTACCAAGCATAATCCTTGAGCTGACAACACCATTTCAAGCAGGGCTGGACCCTCCAGGGACGTCTAGAAGAGCGCAGAGAGGTGAGGGCGTTGTCGTCGCGTGTTTCGAATCTGGAAGCTGCTAAGATGGGGGAAAGCACGACAGTACCACGGGACCACCAGGCGGGGGAGGGAGGAGGCTGTACGCTCCCGTCCCCTCCCCCATCCGCTGATGATTCCCTAGCCCCTCCCAAGACATGAAAGAATTGGAACCAATGCGGGAATTGGAACATGCCAAGGATCCTCTGCAATCTTCTCTGTGGGGGATGGGAGGACACCCACACCGTCCCCTGGGGACTTTGTCGAGGACGGGCATTATAAAGCCCTACGCGGCGGAGCACAGTCTAAGGGCACTTTGGTTTTGGACCTAAATTGGTTGATTCCATTGCTTGCTTGATTGAAATTGATCGGACGAATTTCATCTTAAAAACAAGAGAGCTCTGTTTCATCCAAAGATCACCATGCATCAAAACAGGTTAGGATGACACTCACACACAAAGAAAAAAGCCCTCAGGCCCATTGCCATTGCAGGTGAAGAAGACCGGGTCCATCATTTGGAATTGAGTAGCGTTTGTACCAAGCATAGCGTTTGTACCAAGCATAATCCTGGAGCTGACAACACCATTTCAAGCAGGGCTGGACCCTCCAGGGACGTCTAGAAGAGCGCAGAGAGGTGAGGGCGGTGTCGTCGCGTGTTTCGAATCTGGAAGCTGCTAAGATGGGGGAAAGCACGACAGTACCACGGGACCACCAGGCGGGGGAGGGAGGAGGCTGTACGCTCCCGTCCCCTCCCCCATCCGCTGATGATTCCCTAGCCCCTCCCAAGACATGAAAGAATTGGAACCAATGCGGGAATTGGAACATGCCAAGGATCCTCTGCAATCTTCTCTGTGGGGGATGGGAGGACACCCACACCGTCCCCTGGGGACTTTGTCGAGGACGGGCATTATAAAGCCCTACGCGGCGGAGCACAGTCTAAGGGAACTTTGGTTTTGGACCTAAATTGGTTGATTCCATTGCTTGCTTGATTGAAATTGATCGGACGAATTTCATCTTAAAAACAAGAGAGCTCTGTTTCATCCAAAGATCACCATGCATCAAAACAGGTTAGGATGACACTCACACACAAAGAAAAAAGCCCTCAGGCCCATTGCCATTGCAGGTGAAGAAGACCGGGTCCATCATTTGGAATTGAGTAGCGTTTGTACCAAGCATAGCGTTTGTACCAAGCATAATCCTGGAGCTGACAACACCATTTCAAGCAGGGCTGGACCCTCCAGGGACGTCTAGAAGAGCGCAGAGAGGTGAGGGCGGTGTCGTCGCGTGTTTCGAATCTGGAAGCTGCTAAGATGGGGGAAAGCACGACAGTACCACGGGACCACCAGGCGGGGGAGGGAGGAGGCTGTACGCTCCCGTCCCCTCCCCCATCCGCTGATGATTCCCTAGCCCCTCCCAAGACATGAAAGAATTGGAACCCCTCTGCAATCTTCTCTGTGGGGGATGGGAGGACACCCACACCGTCCCCTGGGGACTTTGACGAGGACGGGCGTTATAAAGGGGCGAGCGCCCGGTGGGGCTCTTGTGCTTGCCACGGCAGCACATATACTAAAATTGGATCGATACAGAGAAGATTAGCATGGCCCCTGCGAAAGGATGACACGCAAATCCGTGAAGCGCTCCGCTTTTTTGGGGAGTTCCAAAGTCAGTGGGGAATTGGAACGCTGAGACCCAGAAGATTGAGCAGGTCTGGCTCGTCAGGATCCTCTGCAATCTTCTCTGTGGGGGATGGGAGGACACCCACACCGTCCCCTGGGGACTTTGTCGAGGACGGGCATTATAAAGCCCTACGCGGCGGAGCACAGTCTAAGGGAACTTTGGTTTTGGACCTAAATTGGTTGATTCCATTGCTTGCTTGATTGAAATTGATCGGACGAATTTCATCTTAAAAACAAGAGAGCTCTGTTTCATCCAAAGATCACCATGCATCAAAACAGGTTAGGATGACACTCACACACAAAGAAAAAAGCCCTCAGGCCCATTGCCATTGCAGGTGAAGAAGACCGGGTACATCATTTGGAATTGAGTAGCGTTTGTACCAAGCATAGCGTTTGTACCAAGCATAATCCTGGAGCTGACAACACCATTTCAAGCAGGGCTGGACCCTCCAGGGACATCTAGAAGAGCGCAGAGAGGTGAGGGCGTTGTCGTCGCGTGTTTCGAATCTGGAAGCTGCTAAGATGGGGGAAAGCACGACAGTACCACGGGACCACCAGGCGGGGGAGGGAGGAGGCTGTACGCTCCCGTCCCCTCCCCCATCCGCTGATGATTCCCTAGCCCCTCCCAAGACATGAAAGAATTGGAACCAATGCGGGAATTGGAACATGCCAAGGATCCTCTGCAATCTTCTCTGTGGGGGATGGGAGGACACCCACACCGTCCCCTGGGGACTTTGTCGAGGACGGGCATTATAAAGCCCTACGCGGCGGAGCACAGTCTAAGGGAACTTTGGTTTTGGACCTAAATTGGTTGATTCCATTGCTTGCTTGATTGAAATTGATCGGACGAATTTCATCTTAAAAACAAGAGAGCTCTGTTTCATCCAAAGATCACCATGCATCAAAACAGGTTAGGATGACACTCACACACAAAGAAAAAAGCCCTCAGGCCCATTGCCATTGCAGGTGAAGAAGACCGGGTACATCATTTGGAATTGAGTAGCGTTTGTACCAAGCATAGCGTTTGTACCAAGCATAATCCTGGACCTGACAACACCATTTCAAGCAGGGCTGGACCCTCCAGGGACGTCTAGAAGAGCGCAGAGAGGTGAGGGCGTTGTCGTCGCGTGTTTCGAATCTGGAAGCTGCTAAGATGGGGGAAAGCACGACAGTACCACGGGACCACCAGGCGGGGGAGGGAGGAGGCTGTACGCTCCCGTCCCCTCCCCCATCCGCTGATGATTCCCTAGCCCCTCCCAAGACATGAAAGAATTGGAACCAATGCGGGAATTGGAACATGCCAAGGATCCTCTGCAATCTTCTCTGTGGGGGATGGGAGGACACCCACACCGTCCCCTGGGGACTTTGTCGAGGACGGGCATTATAAAGCCCTACGCGGCGGAGCACAGTCTAAGGGAACTTTGGTTTTGGACCTAAATTGGTTGATTCCATTGCTTGCTTGATTGAAATTGATCGGACGAATTTCATCTTAAAAACAAGAGAGCTCTGTTTCATCCAAAGATCACCATGCATCAAAACAGGTTAGGATGACACTCACACACAAAGAAAAAAGCCCTCAGGCCCATTGCCATTGCAGGTGAAGAAGACCGGGTCCATCATTTGGAATTGAGTAGCGTTTGTACCAAGCATAGCGTTTGTACCAAGCATAATCCTTGAGCTGACAACACCATTTCAAGCAGGGCTGGACCCTCCAGGGACGTCTAGAAGAGCGCAGAGAGGTGAGGGCGTTGTCGTCGCGTGTTTCGAATCTGGAAGCTGCTAAGATGGGGGAAAGCACGACAGTACCACGGGACCACCAGGCGGGGGAGGGAGGAGGCTGTACGCTCCCGTCCCCTCCCCCATCCGCTGATGATTCCCTAGCCCCTCCCAAGACATGAAAGAATTGGAACCAATGCGGGAATTGGAACATGCCAAGGATCCTCTGCAATCTTCTCTGTGGGGGATGGGAGGACACCCACACCGTCCCCTGGGGACTTTGTCGAGGACGGGCATTATAAAGCCCTACGCGGCGGAGCACAGTCTAAGGGCACTTTGGTTTTGGACCTAAATTGGTTGATTCCATTGCTTGCTTGATTGAAATTGATCGGACGAATTTCATCTTAAAAACAAGAGAGCTCTGTTTCATCCAAAGATCACCATGCATCAAAACAGGTTAGGATGACACTCACACACAAAGAAAAAAGCCCTCAGGCCCATTGCCATTGCAGGTGAAGAAGACCGGGTCCATCATTTGGAATTGAGTAGCGTTTGTACCAAGCATAGCGTTTGTACCAAGCATAATCCTGGAGCTGACAACACCATTTCAAGCAGGGCTGGACCCTCCAGGGACGTCTAGAAGAGCGCAGAGAGGTGAGGGCGGTGTCGTCGCGTGTTTCGAATCTGGAAGCTGCTAAGATGGGGGAAAGCACGACAGTACCACGGGACCACCAGGCGGGGGAGGGAGGAGGCTGTACGCTCCCGTCCCCTCCCCCATCCGCTGATGATTCCCTAGCCCCTCCCAAGACATGAAAGAATTGGAACCAATGCGGGAATTGGAACATGCCAAGGATCCTCTGCAATCTTCTCTGTGGGGGATGGGAGGACACCCACACCGTCCCCTGGGGACTTTGTCGAGGACGGGCATTATAAAGCCCTACGCGGCGGAGCACAGTCTAAGGGAACTTTGGTTTTGGACCTAAATTGGTTGATTCCATTGCTTGCTTGATTGAAATTGATCGGACGAATTTCATCTTAAAAACAAGAGAGCTCTGTTTCATCCAAAGATCACCATGCATCAAAACAGGTTAGGATGACACTCACACACAAAGAAAAAAGCCCTCAGGCCCATTGCCATTGCAGGTGAAGAAGACCGGGTCCATCATTTGGAATTGAGTAGCGTTTGTACCAAGCATAGCGTTTGTACCAAGCATAATCCTGGAGCTGACAACACCATTTCAAGCAGGGCTGGACCCTCCAGGGACGTCTAGAAGAGCGCAGAGAGGTGAGGGCGGTGTCGTCGCGTGTTTCGAATCTGGAAGCTGCTAAGATGGGGGAAAGCACGACAGTACCACGGGACCACCAGGCGGGGGAGGGAGGAGGCTGTACGCTCCCGTCCCCTCCCCCATCCGCTGATGATTCCCTAGCCCCTCCCAAGACATGAAAGAATTGGAACCCCTCTGCAATCTTCTCTGTGGGGGATGGGAGGACACCCACACCGTCCCCTGGGGACTTTGACGAGGACGGGCGTTATAAAGGGGCGAGCGCCCGGTGGGGCTCTTGTGCTTGCCACGGCAGCACATATACTAAAATTGGATCGATACAGAGAAGATTAGCATGGCCCCTGCGAAAGGATGACACGCAAATCCGTGAAGCGCTCCGCTTTTTTGGGGAGTTCCAAAGTCAGTGGGGAATTGGAACGCTGAGACCCAGAAGATTGAGCAGGTCTGGCTCGTCAGGATCCTCTGCAATCTTCTCTGTGGGGGATGGGAGGACACCCACACCGTCCCCTGGGGACTTTGTCGAGGACGGGCATTATAAAGCCCTACGCGGCGGAGCACAGTCTAAGGGAACTTTGGTTTTGGACCTAAATTGGTTGATTCCATTGCTTGCTTGATTGAAATTGATCGGACGAATTTCATCTTAAAAACAAGAGAGCTCTGTTTCATCCAAAGATCACCATGCATCAAAACAGGTTAGGATGACACTCACACACAAAGAAAAAAGCCCTCAGGCCCATTGCCATTGCAGGTGAAGAAGACCGGGTACATCATTTGGAATTGAGTAGCGTTTGTACCAAGCATAGCGTTTGTACCAAGCATAATCCTGGAGCTGACAACACCATTTCAAGCAGGGCTGGACCCTCCAGGGACGTCTAGAAGAGCGCAGAGAGGTGAGGGCGTTGTCGTCGCGTGTTTCGAATCTGGAAGCTGCTAAGATGGGGGAAAGCACGACAGTACCACGGGACCACCAGGCGGGGGAGGGAGGAGGCTGTACGCTCCCGTCCCCTCCCCCATCCGCTGATGATTCCCTAGCCCCTCCCAAGACATGAAAGAATTGGAACCCCTCTGCAATCTTCTCTGTGGGGGATGGGAGGACACCCACACCGTCCCCTGGGGACTTTGACGAGGACGGGCGTTATAAAGGGGCGAGCGCCCGGTGGGGCTCTTGTGCTTGCCACGGCAGCACATATACTAAAATTGGATCGATACAGAGAAGATTAGCATGGCCCCTGCGAAAGGATGACACGCAAATCCGTGAAGCGCTCCGCTTTTTTGGGGAGTTCCAAAGTCAGTGGGGAATTGGAACGCTGAGACCCAGAAGATTGAGCAGGTCTGGCTCGTCAGGATCCTCTGCAATCTTCTCTGTGGGGGATGGGAGGACACCCACACCGTCCCCTGGGGACTTTGTCGAGGACGGGCATTATAAAGCCCTACGCGGCGGAGCACAGTCTAAGGGAACTTTGGTTTTGGACCTAAATTGGTTGATTCCATTGCTTGCTTGATTGAAATTGATCGGACGAATTTCATCTTAAAAACAAGAGAGCTCTGTTTCATCCAAAGATCACCATGCATCAAAACAGGTTAGGATGACACTCACACACAAAGAAAAAAGCCCTCAGGCCCATTGCCATTGCAGGTGAAGAAGACCGGGTACATCATTTGGAATTGAGTAGCGTTTGTACCAAGCATAGCGTTTGTACCAAGCATAATCCTGGAGCTGACAACACCATTTCAAGCAGGGCTGGACCCTCCAGGGACGTCTAGAAGAGCGCAGAGAGGTGAGGGCGTTGTCGTCGCGTGTTTCGAATCTGGAAGCTGCTAAGATGGGGGAAAGCACGACAGTACCACGGGACCACCAGGCGGGGGAGGGAGGAGGCTGTACGCTCCCGTCCCCTCCCCCATCCGCTGATGATTCCCTAGCCCCTCCCAAGACATGAAAGAATTGGAACCAATGCGGGAATTGGAACATGCCAAGGATCCTCTGCAATCTTCTCTGTGGGGGATGGGAGGACACCCACACCGTCCCCTGGGGACTTTGTCGAGGACGGGCATTATAAAGCCCTACGCGGCGGAGCACAGTCTAAGGGAACTTTGGTTTTGGACCTAAATTGGTTGATTCCATTGCTTGCTTGATTGAAATTGATCTGACGAATTTCATCTTAAAAACAAGAGAGCTCTGTTTCATCCAAAGATCACCATGCATCAAAACAGGTTAGGATGACACTCACACACAAAGAAAAAAGCCCTCAGGCCCATTGCCATTGCAGGTGAAGAAGACCGGGTCCATCATTTGGAATTGAGTAGCGTTTGTACCAAGCATAGCGTTTGTACCAAGCATAATCCTTGAGCTGACAACACCATTTCAAGCAGGGCTGGACCCTCCAGGGACGTCTAGAAGAGCGCAGAGAGGTGAGGGCGTTGTCGTCGCGTGTTTCGAATCTGGAAGCTGCTAAGATGGGGGAAAGCACGACAGTACCACGGGACCACCAGGCGGGGGAGGGAGGAGGCTGTACGCTCCCGTCCCCTCCCCCATCCGCTGATGATTCCCTAGCCCCTCCCAAGACATGAAAGAATTGGAACCAATGCGGGAATTGGAACATGCCAAGGATCCTCTGCAATCTTCTCTGTGGGGGATGGGAGGACACCCACACCGTCCCCTGGGGACTTTGTCGAGGACGGGCATTATAAAGCCCTACGCGGCGGAGCACAGTCTAAGGGCACTTTGGTTTTGGACCTAAATTGGTTGATTCCATTGCTTGCTTGATTGAAATTGATCGGACGAATTTCATCTTAAAAACAAGAGAGCTCTGTTTCATCCAAAGATCACCATGCATCAAAACAGGTTAGGATGACACTCACACACAAAGAAAAAAGCCCTCAGGCCCATTGCCATTGCAGGTGAAGAAGACCGGGTCCATCATTTGGAATTGAGTAGCGTTTGTACCAAGCATAGCGTTTGTACCAAGCATAATCCTGGAGCTGACAACACCATTTCAAGCAGGGCTGGACCCTCCAGGGACGTCTAGAAGAGCGCAGAGAGGTGAGGGCGGTGTCGTCGCGTGTTTCGAATCTGGAAGCTGCTAAGATGGGGGAAAGCACGACAGTACCACGGGACCACCAGGCGGGGGAGGGAGGAGGCTGTACGCTCCCGTCCCCTCCCCCATCCGCTGATGATTCCCTAGCCCCTCCCAAGACATGAAAGAATTGGAACCCCTCTGCAATCTTCTCTGTGGGGGATGGGAGGACACCCACACCGTCCCCTGGGGACTTTGACGAGGACGGGCGTTATAAAGCCCTACGCGGCGGAGCACAGTCTAAGGGAACTTTGGTTTTGGACCTAAATTGGTTGATTCCATTGCTTGCTTGATTGAAATTGATCGGACGAATTTCATCTTAAAAACAAGAGAGCTCTGTTTCATCCAAAGATCACCATGCATCAAAACAGGTTAGGATGACACTCACACACAAAGAAAAAAGCCCTCAGGCCCATTGCCATTGCAGGTGAAGAAGACCGGGTCCATCATTTGGAATTGAGTAGCGTTTGTACCAAGCATAGCGTTTGTACCAAGCATAATCCTGGAGCTGACAACACCATTTCAAGCAGGGCTGGACCCTCCAGGGACGTCTAGAAGAGCGCAGAGAGGTGAGGGCGTTGTCGTCGCGTGTTTCGAATCTGGAAGCTGCTAAGATGGGGGAAAGCACGACAGTACCACGGGACCACCAGGCGGGGGAGGGAGGAGGCTGTACGCTCCCGTCCCCTCCCCCATCCGCTGATGATTCCCTAGCCCCTCCCAAGACATGAAAGAATTGGAACCAATGCGGGAATTGGAACATGCCAAGGATCCTCTGCAATCTTCTCTGTGGGGGATGGGAGGACACCCACACCGTCCCCTGGGGACTTTGTCGAGGACGGGCATTATAAAGCCCTACGCGGCGGAGCACAGTCTAAGGGAACTTTGGTTTTGGACCTAAATTGGTTGATTCCATTGCTTGCTTGATTGAAATTGATCGGACGAATTTCATCTTAAAAACAAGAGAGCTCTGTTTCATCCAAAGATCACCATGCATCAAAACAGGTTAGGATGACACTCACACACAAAGAAAAAAGCCCTCAGGCCCATTGCCATTGCAGGTGAAGAAGACCGGGTCCATCATTTGGAATTGAGTAGCGTTTGTACCAAGCATAGCGTTTGTACCAAGCATAATCCTGGAGCTGACAACACCATTTCAAGCAGGGCTGGACCCTCCAGGGACGTCTAGAAGAGCGCAGAGAGGTGAGGGCGTTGTCGTCGCGTGTTTCGAATCTGGAAGCTGCTAAGATGGGGGAAAGCACGACAGTACCACGGGACCACCAGGCGGGGGAGGGAGGAGGCTGTACGCTCCCGTCTCCTCCCCCATCCGCTGATGATTCCCTAGCCCCTCCCAAGACATGAAAGAATTGGAACCAATGCGGGAATTGGAACATGCCAAGGATCCTCTGCAATCTTCTCTGTGGGGGATGGGAGGACACCCACACCGTCCCCTGGGGACTTTGTCGAGGACGGGCATTATAAAGCCCTACGCGGCGGAGCACAGTCTAAGGGAACTTTGGTTTTGGACCTAAATTGGTTGATTCCATTGCTTGCTTGATTGAAATTGATCTGACGAATTTCATCTTAAAAACAAGAGAGCTCTGTTTCATCCAAAGATCACCATGCATCAAAACAAAACAGGTTAGGATAACACTCACACACAAAGAAAAAAGCCCTCAGGCCCATTGCCATTGCAGGTGAAGAAGACCGGGTACATCATTTGGAATTGAGTAGCGTTTGTAGCAAGCATAGCGTTTGTACCAAGCATAATCCTGGAGCTGACAACACCATTTCAAGCAGGGCTGGACCCTCCAGGGACGTCTAGAAGAGCGCAGAGAGGTGAGGGCGGTGTCGTCACGTGTTTCGAATCTGGAAGCTGCTAAGATGGGGGAAAGCACGACAGTACCACGGGACCACCAGGCGGGGGAGGGAGGAGGCTGTACGCTCCCGTCCCCTCCCCCATCCGCTGATGATTCCCTAGCCCCTCCCAAGACATGAAAGAATTGGAACCCCTCTGCAATCTTCTCTGTGGGGGATGGGAGGACACCCACACCGTCCCCTGGGGACTTTGACGAGGACGGGCGTTATAAAGGGGCGAGCGCCCGGTGGGGCTCTTGTGCTTGCCACGGCAGCACATATACTAAAATTGGATCGATACAGAGAAGATTAGCATGGCCCCTGCGAAAGGATGACACGCAAATCCGTGAAGCGCTCCGCTTTTTTGGGGAGTTCCAAAGTCAGTGGGGAATTGGAACGCTGAGACCCAGAAGATTGAGCAGGTCTGGCTCGTCAGGATCCTCTGCAATCTTCTCTGTGGGGGATGGGAGGACACCCACACCGTCCCCTGGGGACTTTGTCGAGGACGGGCATTATAAAGCCCTACGCGGCGGAGCACAGTCTAAGGGAACTTTGGTTTTGGACCTAAATTGGTTGATTCCATTGCTTGCTTGATTGAAATTGATCGGACGAATTTCATCTTAAAAACAAGAGAGCTCTGTTTCATCCAAAGATCACCATGCATCAAAACAGGTTAGGATGACACTCACACACAAAGAAAAAAGCCCTCAGGCCCATTGCCATTGCAGGTGAAGAAGACCGGGTACATCATTTGGAATTGAGTAGCGTTTGTACCAAGCATAGCGTTTGTACCAAGCATAATCCTGGACCTGACAACACCATTTCAAGCAGGGCTGGACCCTCCAGGGACGTCTAGAAGAGCGCAGAGAGGTGAGGGCGTTGTCGTCGCGTGTTTCGAATCTGGAAGCTGCTAAGATGGGGGAAAGCACGACAGTACCACGGGACCACCAGGCGGGGGAGGGAGGAGGCTGTACGCTCCCGTCCCCTCCCCCATCCGCTGATGATTCCCTAGCCCCTCCCAAGACATGAAAGAATTGGAACCAATGCGGGAATTGGAACATGCCAAGGATCCTCTGCAATCTTCTCTGTGGGGGATGGGAGGACACCCACACCGTCCCCTGGGGACTTTGACGAGGACGGGCGTTATAAAGCCCTACGCGGCGGAGCACAGTCTAAGGGAACTTTGGTTTTGGACCTAAATTGGTTGATTCCATTGCTTGCTTGATTGAAATTGATCTGACGAATTTCATCTTAAAAACAAGAGAGCTCTGTTTCATCCAAAGATCACCATGCATCAAAACAGGTTAGGATGACACTCACACACAAAGAAAAAAGCCCTCAGGCCCATTGCCATTGCAGGTGAAGAAGACCGGGTCCATCATTTGGAATTGAGTAGCGTTTGTACCAAGCATAGCGTTTGTACCAAGCATAATCCTTGAGCTGACAACACCATTTCAAGCAGGGCTGGACCCTCCAGGGACGTCTAGAAGAGCGCAGAGAGGTGAGGGCGTTGTCGTCGCGTGTTTCGAATCTGGAAGCTGCTAAGATGGGGGAAAGCACGACAGTACCACGGGACCACCAGGCGGGGGAGGGAGGAGGCTGTACGCTCCCGTCCCCTCCCCCATCCGCTGATGATTCCCTAGCCCCTCCCAAGACATGAAAGAATTGGAACCAATGCGGGAATTGGAACATGCCAAGGATCCTCTGCAATCTTCTCTGTGGGGGATGGGAGGACACCCACACCGTCCCCTGGGGACTTTGTCGAGGACGGGCATTATAAAGCCCTACGCGGCGGAGCACAGTCTAAGGGCACTTTGGTTTTGGACCTAAATTGGTTGATTCCATTGCTTGCTTGATTGAAATTGATCGGACGAATTTCATCTTAAAAACAAGAGAGCTCTGTTTCATCCAAAGATCACCATGCATCAAAACAGGTTAGGATGACACTCACACACAAAGAAAAAAGCCCTCAGGCCCATTGCCATTGCAGGTGAAGAAGACCGGGTCCATCATTTGGAATTGAGTAGCGTTTGTACCAAGCATAGCGTTTGTACCAAGCATAATCCTGGAGCTGACAACACCATTTCAAGCAGGGCTGGACCCTCCAGGGACGTCTAGAAGAGCGCAGAGAGGTGAGGGCGGTGTCGTCGCGTGTTTCGAATCTGGAAGCTGCTAAGATGGGGGAAAGCACGACAGTACCACGGGACCACCAGGCGGGGGAGGGAGGAGGCTGTACGCTCCCGTCCCCTCCCCCATCCGCTGATGATTCCCTAGCCCCTCCCAAGACATGAAAGAATTGGAACCCCTCTGCAATCTTCTCTGTGGGGGATGGGAGGACACCCACACCGTCCCCTGGGGACTTTGACGAGGACGGGCGTTATAAAGCCCTACGCGGCGGAGCACAGTCTAAGGGAACTTTGGTTTTGGACCTAAATTGGTTGATTCCATTGCTTGCTTGATTGAAATTGATCGGACGAATTTCATCTTAAAAACAAGAGAGCTCTGTTTCATCCAAAGATCACCATGCATCAAAACAGGTTAGGATGACACTCACACACAAAGAAAAAAGCCCTCAGGCCCATTGCCATTGCAGGTGAAGAAGACCGGGTCCATCATTTGGAATTGAGTAGCGTTTGTACCAAGCATAGCGTTTGTACCAAGCATAATCCTGGAGCTGACAACACCATTTCAAGCAGGGCTGGACCCTCCAGGGACGTCTAGAAGAGCGCAGAGAGGTGAGGGCGTTGTCGTCGCGTGTTTCGAATCTGGAAGCTGCTAAGATGGGGGAAAGCACGACAGTACCACGGGACCACCAGGCGGGGGAGGGAGGAGGCTGTACGCTCCCGTCCCCTCCCCCATCCGCTGATGATTCCCTAGCCCCTCCCAAGACATGAAAGAATTGGAACCAATGCGGGAATTGGAACATGCCAAGGATCCTCTGCAATCTTCTCTGTGGGGGATGGGAGGACACCCACACCGTCCCCTGGGGACTTTGTCGAGGACGGGCATTATAAAGCCCTACGCGGCGGAGCACAGTCTAAGGGAACTTTGGTTTTGGACCTAAATTGGTTGATTCCATTGCTTGCTTGATTGAAATTGATCGGACGAATTTCATCTTAAAAACAAGAGAGCTCTGTTTCATCCAAAGATCACCATGCATCAAAACAGGTTAGGATGACACTCACACACAAAGAAAAAAGCCCTCAGGCCCATTGCCATTGCAGGTGAAGAAGACCGGGTCCATCATTTGGAATTGAGTAGCGTTTGTACCAAGCATAGCGTTTGTACCAAGCATAATCCTGGAGCTGACAACACCATTTCAAGCAGGGCTGGACCCTCCAGGGACGTCTAGAAGAGCGCAGAGAGGTGAGGGCGTTGTCGTCGCGTGTTTCGAATCTGGAAGCTGCTAAGATGGGGGAAAGCACGACAGTACCACGGGACCACCAGGCGGGGGAGGGAGGAGGCTGTACGCTCCCGTCTCCTCCCCCATCCGCTGATGATTCCCTAGCCCCTCCCAAGACATGAAAGAATTGGAACCAATGCGGGAATTGGAACATGCCAAGGATCCTCTGCAATCTTCTCTGTGGGGGATGGGAGGACACCCACACCGTCCCCTGGGGACTTTGTCGAGGACGGGCATTATAAAGCCCTACGCGGCGGAGCACAGTCTAAGGGAACTTTGGTTTTGGACCTAAATTGGTTGATTCCATTGCTTGCTTGATTGAAATTGATCTGACGAATTTCATCTTAAAAACAAGAGAGCTCTGTTTCATCCAAAGATCACCATGCATCAAAACAAAACAGGTTAGGATAACACTCACACACAAAGAAAAAAGCCCTCAGGCCCATTGCCATTGCAGGTGAAGAAGACCGGGTACATCATTTGGAATTGAGTAGCGTTTGTAGCAAGCATAGCGTTTGTACCAAGCATAATCCTGGAGCTGACAACACCATTTCAAGCAGGGCTGGACCCTCCAGGGACGTCTAGAAGAGCGCAGAGAGGTGAGGGCGGTGTCGTCACGTGTTTCGAATCTGGAAGCTGCTAAGATGGGGGAAAGCACGACAGTACCACGGGACCACCAGGCGGGGGAGGGAGGAGGCTGTACGCTCCCGTCCCCTCCCCCATCCGCTGATGATTCCCTAGCCCCTCCCAAGACATGAAAGAATTGGAACCCCTCTGCAATCTTCTCTGTGGGGGATGGGAGGACACCCACACCGTCCCCTGGGGACTTTGACGAGGACGGGCGTTATAAAGGGGCGAGCGCCCGGTGGGGCTCTTGTGCTTGCCACGGCAGCACATATACTAAAATTGGATCGATACAGAGAAGATTAGCATGGCCCCTGCGAAAGGATGACACGCAAATCCGTGAAGCGCTCCGCTTTTTTGGGGAGTTCCAAAGTCAGTGGGGAATTGGAACGCTGAGACCCAGAAGATTGAGCAGGTCTGGCTCGTCAGGATCCTCTGCAATCTTCTCTGTGGGGGATGGGAGGACACCCACACTGTCCCCTGGGGACTTTGTCGAGGACGGGCATTATAAAGCCCTACGCGGCGGAGCACAGTCTAAGGGAACTTTGGTTTTGGACCTAAATTGGTTGATTCCATTGCTTGCTTGATTGAAATTGATCGGACGAATTTCATCTTAAAAACAAGAGAGCTCTGTTTCATCCAAAGATCACCATGCATCAAAACAGGTTAGGATGACACTCACACACAAAGAAAAAAGCCCTCAGGCCCATTGCCATTGCAGGTGAAGAAGACCGGGTACATCATTTGGAATTGAGTAGCGTTTGTACCAAGCATAGCGTTTGTACCAAGCATAATCCTGGACCTGACAACACCATTTCAAGCAGGGCTGGACCCTCCAGGGACGTCTAGAAGAGCGCAGAGAGGTGAGGGCGTTGTCGTCGCGTGTTTCGAATCTGGAAGCTGCTAAGATGGGGGAAAGCACGACAGTACCACGGGACCACCAGGCGGGGGAGGGAGGAGGCTGTACGCTCCCGTCCCCTCCCCCATCCGCTGATGATTCCCTAGCCCCTCCCAAGACATGAAAGAATTGGAACCAATGCGGGAATTGGAACATGCCAAGGATCCTCTGCAATCTTCTCTGTGGGGGATGGGAGGACACCCACACCGTCCCCTGGGGACTTTGACGAGGACGGGCGTTATAAAGCCCTACGCGGCGGAGCACAGTCTAAGGGAACTTTGGTTTTGGACCTAAATTGGTTGATTCCATTGCTTGCTTGATTGAAATTGATCGGACGAATTTCATCTTAAAAACAAGAGAGCTCTGTTTCATCCAAAGATCACCATGCATCAAAACAGGTTAGGATGACACTCACACACAAAGAAAAAAGCCCTCAGGCCCATTGCCATTGCAGGTGAAGAAGACCGGGTCCATCATTTGGAATTGAGTAGCGTTTGTACCAAGCATAGCGTTTGTACCAAGCATAATCCTGGAGCTGACAACACCATTTCAAGCAGGGCTGGACCCTCCAGGGACGTCTAGAAGAGCGCAGAGAGGTGAGGGCGTTGTCGTCGCGTGTTTCGAATCTGGAAGCTGCTAAGATGGGGGAAAGCACGACAGTACCACGGGACCACCAGGCGGGGGAGGGAGGAGGCTGTACGCTCCCGTCCCCTCCCCCATCCGCTGATGATTCCCTAGCCCCTCCCAAGACATGAAAGAATTGGAACCAATGCGGGAATTGGAACATGCCAAGGATCCTCTGCAATCTTCTCTGTGGGGGATGGGAGGACACCCACACCGTCCCCTGGGGACTTTGTCGAGGACGGGCATTATAAAGCCCTACGCGGCGGAGCACAGTCTAAGGGAACTTTGGTTTTGGACCTAAATTGGTTGATTCCATTGCTTGCTTGATTGAAATTGATCGGACGAATTTCATCTTAAAAACAAGAGAGCTCTGTTTCATCCAAAGATCACCATGCATCAAAACAGGTTAGGATGACACTCACACACAAAGAAAAAAGCCCTCAGGCCCATTGCCATTGCAGGTGAAGAAGACCGGGTCCATCATTTGGAATTGAGTAGCGTTTGTACCAAGCATAGCGTTTGTACCAAGCATAATCCTGGAGCTGACAACACCATTTCAAGCAGGGCTGGACCCTCCAGGGACGTCTAGAAGAGCGCAGAGAGGTGAGGGCGTTGTCGTCGCGTGTTTCGAATCTGGAAGCTGCTAAGATGGGGGAAAGCACGACAGTACCACGGGAC
This sequence comes from Borostomias antarcticus, assembly GCF_949987555.1. NCBI lineage: Eukaryota > Metazoa > Chordata > Actinopteri > Stomiiformes > Stomiidae > Borostomias > Borostomias antarcticus. Next base: position 2,500,321 of record NW_028176821.1, read on the forward strand.
CACCAGGCGGGGGAGGGAGGAGGCTGTACGCTCCCGTCTCCTCCCCCATCCGCTGATGATTCCCTAGCCCCTCCCAAGACATGAAAGAATTGGAACCAATGCGGGAATTGGAACATGCCAAGGATCCTCTGCAATCTTCTCTGTGGGGGATGGGAGGACACCCACACCGTCCCCTGGGGACTTTGTCGAGGACGGGCATTATAAAGGCCTACGCGGCGGAGCACAGTCTAAGGGAACTTTGGTTTTGGACCTAAATTGGTTGATTCCATTGCTTGCTTGATTGAAATTGATCTGACGAATTTCATCTTAAAAACAAGAGAGCTCTGTTTCATCCAAAGATCACCATGCATCAAAACAAAACAGGTTAGGATAACACTCACACACAAAGAAAAAAGCCCTCAGGCCCATTGCCATTGCAGGTGAAGAAGACCGGGTACATCATTTGGAATTGAGTAGCGTTTGTAGCAAGCATAGCGTTTGTACCAAGCATAATCCTGGAGCTGACAACACCATTTCAAGCAGGGCTGGACCCTCCAGGGACGTCTAGAAGAGCGCAGAGAGGTGAGGGCGGTGTCGTCACGTGTTTCGAATCTGGAAGCTGCTAAGATGGGGGAAAGCACGACAGTACCACGGGACCACCAGGCGGGGGAGGGAGGAGGCTGTACGCTCCCGTCCCCTCCCCCATCCGCTGATGATTCCCTAGCCCCTCCCAAGACATGAAAGAATTGGAACCCCTCTGCAATCTTCTCTGTGGGGGATGGGAGGACACCCACACCGTCCCCTGGGGACTTTGACGAGGACGGGCGTTATAAAGGGGCGAGCGCCCGGTGGGGCTCTTGTGCTTGCCACGGCAGCACATATACTAAAATTGGATCGATACAGAGAAGATTAGCATGGCCCCTGCGAAAGGATGACACGCAAATCCGTGAAGCGCTCCGCTTTTTTGGGGAGTTCCAAAGTCAGTGGGGAATTGGAACGCTGAGACCCAGAAGATTGAGCAGGTCTGGCTCGTCAGGATCCTCTGCAATCTTCTCTGTGGGGGATGGGAGGACACCCACACCGTCCCCTGGGGACTTTGTCGAGGACGGGCATTATAAAGCCCTACGCGGCGGAGCACAGTCTAAGGGAACTTTGGTTTTGGACCTAAATTGGTTGATTCCATTGCTTGCTTGATTGAAATTGATCGGACGAATTTCATCTTAAAAACAAGAGAGCTCTGTTTCATCCAAAGATCACCATGCATCAAAACAGGTTAGGATGACACTCACACACAAAGAAAAAAGCCCTCAGGCCCATTGCCATTGCAGGTGAAGAAGACCGGGTACATCATTTGGAATTGAGTAGCGTTTGTACCAAGCATAGCGTTTGTACCAAGCATAATCCTGGACCTGACAACACCATTTCAAGCAGGGCTGGACCCTCCAGGGACGTCTAGAAGAGCGCAGAGAGGTGAGGGCGTTGTCGTCGCGTGTTTCGAATCTGGAAGCTGCTAAGATGGGGGAAAGCACGACAGTACCACGGGACCACCAGGCGGGGGAGGGAGGAGGCTGTACGCTCCCGTCCCCTCCCCCATCCGCTGATGATTCCCTAGCCCCTCCCAAGACATGAAAGAATTGGAACCAATGCGGGAATTGGAACATGCCAAGGATCCTCTGCAATCTTCTCTGTGGGGGATGGGAGGACACCCACACCGTCCCCTGGGGACTTTGTCGAGGACGGGCATTATAAAGCCCTACGCGGCGGAGCACAGTCTAAGGGCACTTTGGTTTTGGACCTAAATTGGTTGATTCCATTGCTTGCTTGATTGAAATTGATCGGACGAATTTCATCTTAAAAACAAGAGAGCTCTGTTTCATCCAAAGATCACCATGCATCAAAACAGGTTAGGATGACACTCACACACAAAGAAAAAAGCCCTCAGGCCCATTGCCATTGCAGGTGAAGAAGACCGGGTCCATCATTTGGAATTGAGTAGCGTTTGTACCAAGCATAGCGTTTGTACCAAGCATAATCCTGGAGCTGACAACACCATTTCAAGCAGGGCTGGACCCTCCAGGGACGTCTAGAAGAGCGCAGAGAGGTGAGGGCGGTGTCGTCGCGTGTTTCGAATCTGGAAGCTGCTAAGATGGGGGAAAGCACGACAGTACCACGGGACCACCAGGCGGGGGAGGGAGGAGGCTGTACGCTCCCGTCCCCTCCCCCATCCGCTGATGATTCCCTAGCCCCTCCCAAGACATGAAAGAATTGGAACCAATGCGGGAATTGGAACATGCCAAGGATCCTCTGCAATCTTCTCTGTGGGGGATGGGAGGACACCCACACCGTCCCCTGGGGACTTTGTCGAGGACGGGCATTATAAAGCCCTACGCGGCGGAGCACAGTCTAAGGGAACTTTGGTTTTGGACCTAAATTGGTTGATTCCATTGCTTGCTTGATTGAAATTGATCGGACGAATTTCATCTTAAAAACAAGAGAGCTCTGTTTCATCCAAAGATCACCATGCATCAAAACAGGTTAGGATGACACTCACACACAAAGAAAAAGCCCATTGCCATTGCAGGTGAAGAAGACCGGGTCCATCATTTGGAATTGAGTAGCGTTTGTACCAAGCATAGCGTTTGTACCAAGCATAATCCTGGAGCTGACAACACCATTTCAAGCAGGGCTGGACCCTCCAGGGACGTCTAGAAGAGCGCAGAGAGGTGAGGGCGTTGTCGTCGCGTGTTTCGAATCTGGAAGCTGCTAAGATGGGGGAAAGCACGACAGTACCACGGGACCACCAGGCGGGGGAGGGAGGAGGCTGTACGCTCCCGTCCCCTCCCCCATCCGCTGATGATTCCCTAGCCCATCCCAAGACATGAAAGAATTGGAACCAATGCGGGAATTGGAACATGCCAAGGATCCTCTGCAATCTTCTCTGTGGGGGATGGGAGGACACCCACACCGTCCCCTGGGGACTTTGTCGAGGACGGGCATTATAAAGCCCTACGCGGCGGAGCACAGTCTAAGGGAACTTTGGTTTTGGACCTAAATTGGTTGATTCCATTGCTTGCTTGATTGAAATTGATCGGACGAATTTCATCTTAAAAACAAGAGAGCTCTGTTTCATCCAAAGATCACCATGCATCAAAACAAAACAGGTTAGGATAACACTCACACACAAAGAAAAAAGCCCTCAGGCCCATTGCCATTGCAGGTGAAGAAGACCGGGTCCATCATTTGGAATTGAGTAGCGTTTGTACCAAGCATAGCGTTTGTACCAAGCATAATCCTGGAGCTGACAACACCATTTCAAGCAGGGCTGGACCCTCCAGGGACGTCTAGAAGAGCGCAGAGAGGTGAGGGCGGTGTCGTCGCGTGTTTCGAATCTGGAAGCTGCTAAGATGGGGGAAAGCACGACAGTACCACGGGACCACCAGGCGGGGGAGGGAGGAGGCTGTACGCTCCCGTCCCCTCCCCCATCCGCTGATGATTCCCTAGCCCCTCCCAAGACATGAAAGAATTGGAACCCCTCTGCAATCTTCTCTGTGGGGGATGGGAGGACACCCACACCGTCCCCTGGGGACTTTGACGAGGACGGGCGTTATAAAGGGGCGAGCGCCCGGTGGGGCTCTTGTGCTTGCCACGGCAGCACATATACTAAAATTGGATCGATACAGAGAAGATTAGCATGGCCCCTGCGAAAGGATGACACGCAAATCCGTGAAGCGCTCCGCTTTTTTGGGGAGTTCCAAAGTCAGTGGGGAATTGGAACGCTGAGACCCAGAAGATTGAGCAGGTCTGGCTCGTCAGGATCCTCTGCAATCTTCTCTGTGGGGGATGGGAGGACACCCACACCGTCCCCTGGGGACTTTGTCGAGGACGGGCATTATAAAGCCCTACGCGGCGGAGCACAGTCTAAGGGAACTTTGGTTTTGGACCTAAATTGGTTGATTCCATTGCTTGCTTGATTGAAATTGATCGGACGAATTTCATCTTAAAAACAAGAGAGCTCTGTTTCATCCAAAGATCACCATGCATCAAAACAGGTTAGGATGACACTCACACACAAAGAAAAAAGCCCTCAGGCCCATTGCCATTGCAGGTGAAGAAGACCGGGTACATCATTTGGAATTGAGTAGCGTTTGTACCAAGCATAGCGTTTGTACCAAGCATAATCCTGGAGCTGACAACACCATTTCAAGCAGGGCTGGACCCTCCAGGGACGTCTAGAAGAGCGCAGAGAGGTGAGGGCGTTGTCGTCGCGTGTTTCGAATCTGGAAGCTGCTAAGATGGGGGAAAGCACGACAGTACCACGGGACCACCAGGCGGGGGAGGGAGGAGGCTGTACGCTCCCGTCCCCTCCCCCATCCGCTGATGATTCCCTAGCCCCTCCCAAGACATGAAAGAATTGGAACCAATGCGGGAATTGGAACATGCCAAGGATCCTCTGCAATCTTCTCTGTGGGGGATGGGAGGACACCCACACCGTCCCCTGGGGACTTTGTCGAGGACGGGCATTATAAAGCCCTACGCGGCGGAGCACAGTCTAAGGGAACTTTGGTTTTGGACCTAAATTGGTTGATTCCATTGCTTGCTTGATTGAAATTGATCGGACGAATTTCATCTTAAAAACAAGAGAGCTCTGTTTCATCCAAAGATCACCATGCATCAAAACAGGTTAGGATGACACTCACACACAAAGAAAAAAGCCCTCAGGCCCATTGCCATTGCAGGTGAAGAAGACCGGGTCCATCATTTGGAATTGAGTAGCGTTTGTACCAAGCATAGCGTTTGTACCAAGCATAATCCTTGAGCTGACAACACCATTTCAAGCAGGGCTGGACCCTCCAGGGACGTCTAGAAGAGCGCAGAGAGGTGAGGGCGTTGTCGTCGCGTGTTTCGAATCTGGAAGCTGCTAAGATGGGGGAAAGCACGACAGTACCACGGGACCACCAGGCGGGGGAGGGAGGAGGCTGTACGCTCCCGTCCCCTCCCCCATCCGCTGATGATTCCCTAGCCCCTCCCAAGACATGAAAGAATTGGAACCAATGCGGGAATTGGAACATGCCAAGGATCCTCTGCAATCTTCTCTGTGGGGGATGGGAGGACACCCACACCGTCCCCTGGGGACTTTGTCGAGGACGGGCATTATAAAGCCCTACGCGGCGGAGCACAGTCTAAGGGCACTTTGGTTTTGGACCTAAATTGGTTGATTCCATTGCTTGCTTGATTGAAATTGATCGGACGAATTTCATCTTAAAAACAAGAGAGCTCTGTTTCATCCAAAGATCACCATGCATCAAAACAGGTTAGGATGACACTCACACACAAAGAAAAAAGCCCTCAGGCCCATTGCCATTGCAGGTGAAGAAGACCGGGTCCATCATTTGGAATTGAGTAGCGTTTGTACCAAGCATAGCGTTTGTACCAAGCATAATCCTGGAGCTGACAACACCATTTCAAGCAGGGCTGGACCCTCCAGGGACGTCTAGAAGAGCGCAGAGAGGTGAGGGCGGTGTCGTCGCGTGTTTCGAATCTGGAAGCTGCTAAGATGGGGGAAAGCACGACAGTACCACGGGACCACCAGGCGGGGGAGGGAGGAGGCTGTACGCTCCCGTCCCCTCCCCCATCCGCTGATGATTCCCTAGCCCCTCCCAAGACATGAAAGAATTGGAACCAATGCGGGAATTGGAACATGCCAAGGATCCTCTGCAATCTTCTCTGTGGGGGATGGGAGGACACCCACACCGTCCCCTGGGGACTTTGTCGAGGACGGGCATTATAAAGCCCTACGCGGCGGAGCACAGTCTAAGGGAACTTTGGTTTTGGACCTAAATTGGTTGATTCCATTGCTTGCTTGATTGAAATTGATCGGACGAATTTCATCTTAAAAACAAGAGAGCTCTGTTTCATCCAAAGATCACCATGCATCAAAACAGGTTAGGATGACACTCACACACAAAGAAAAAAGCCCTCAGGCCCATTGCCATTGCAGGTGAAGAAGACCGGGTCCATCATTTGGAATTGAGTAGCGTTTGTACCAAGCATAGCGTTTGTACCAAGCATAATCCTGGAGCTGACAACACCATTTCAAGCAGGGCTGGACCCTCCAGGGACGTCTAGAAGAGCGCAGAGAGGTGAGGGCGGTGTCGTCGCGTGTTTCGAATCTGGAAGCTGCTAAGATGGGGGAAAGCACGACAGTACCACGGGACCACCAGGCGGGGGAGGGAGGAGGCTGTACGCTCCCGTCCCCTCCCCCATCCGCTGATGATTCCCTAGCCCCTCCCAAGACATGAAAGAATTGGAACCCCTCTGCAATCTTCTCTGTGGGGGATGGGAGGACACCCACACCGTCCCCTGGGGACTTTGACGAGGACGGGCGTTATAAAGGGGCGAGCGCCCGGTGGGGCTCTTGTGCTTGCCACGGCAGCACATATACTAAAATTGGATCGATACAGAGAAGATTAGCATGGCCCCTGCGAAAGGATGACACGCAAATCCGTGAAGCGCTCCGCTTTTTTGGGGAGTTCCAAAGTCAGTGGGGAATTGGAACGCTGAGACCCAGAAGATTGAGCAGGTCTGGCTCGTCAGGATCCTCTGCAATCTTCTCTGTGGGGGATGGGAGGACACCCACACCGTCCCCTGGGGACTTTGTCGAGGACGGGCATTATAAAGCCCTACGCGGCGGAGCACAGTCTAAGGGAACTTTGGTTTTGGACCTAAATTGGTTGATTCCATTGCTTGCTTGATTGAAATTGATCGGACGAATTTCATCTTAAAAACAAGAGAGCTCTGTTTCATCCAAAGATCACCATGCATCAAAACAGGTTAGGATGACACTCACACACAAAGAAAAAAGCCCTCAGGCCCATTGCCATTGCAGGTGAAGAAGACCGGGTACATCATTTGGAATTGAGTAGCGTTTGTACCAAGCATAGCGTTTGTACCAAGCATAATCCTGGAGCTGACAACACCATTTCAAGCAGGGCTGGACCCTCCAGGGACGTCTAGAAGAGCGCAGAGAGGTGAGGGCGTTGTCGTCGCGTGTTTCGAATCTGGAAGCTGCTAAGATGGGGGAAAGCACGACAGTACCACGGGACCACCAGGCGGGGGAGGGAGGAGGCTGTACGCTCCCGTCCCCTCCCCCATCCGCTGATGATTCCCTAGCCCCTCCCAAGACATGAAAGAATTGGAACCCCTCTGCAATCTTCTCTGTGGGGGATGGGAGGACACCCACACCGTCCCCTGGGGACTTTGACGAGGACGGGCGTTATAAAGGGGCGAGCGCCCGGTGGGGCTCTTGTGCTTGCCACGGCAGCACATATACTAAAATTGGATCGATACAGAGAAGATTAGCATGGCCCCTGCGAAAGGATGACACGCAAATCCGTGAAGCGCTCCGCTTTTTTGGGGAGTTCCAAAGTCAGTGGGGAATTGGAACGCTGAGACCCAGAAGATTGAGCAGGTCTGGCTCGTCAGGATCCTCTGCAATCTTCTCTGTGGGGGATGGGAGGACACCCACACCGTCCCCTGGGGACTTTGTCGAGGACGGGCATTATAAAGCCCTACGCGGCGGAGCACAGTCTAAGGGAACTTTGGTTTTGGACCTAAATTGGTTGATTCCATTGCTTGCTTGATTGAAATTGATCGGACGAATTTCATCTTAAAAACAAGAGAGCTCTGTTTCATCCAAAGATCACCATGCATCAAAACAGGTTAGGATGACACTCACACACAAAGAAAAAAGCCCTCAGGCCCATTGCCATTGCAGGTGAAGAAGACCGGGTACATCATTTGGAATTGAGTAGCGTTTGTACCAAGCATAGCGTTTGTACCAAGCATAATCCTGGAGCTGACAACACCATTTCAAGCAGGGCTGGACCCTCCAGGGACGTCTAGAAGAGCGCAGAGAGGTGAGGGCGTTGTCGTCGCGTGTTTCGAATCTGGAAGCTGCTAAGATGGGGGAAAGCACGACAGTACCACGGGACCACCAGGCGGGGGAGGGAGGAGGCTGTACGCTCCCGTCCCCTCCCCCATCCGCTGATGATTCCCTAGCCCCTCCCAAGACATGAAAGAATTGGAACCAATGCGGGAATTGGAACATGCCAAGGATCCTCTGCAATCTTCTCTGTGGGGGATGGGAGGACACCCACACCGTCCCCTGGGGACTTTGTCGAGGACGGGCATTATAAAGCCCTACGCGGCGGAGCACAGTCTAAGGGAACTTTGGTTTTGGACCTAAATTGGTTGATTCCATTGCTTGCTTGATTGAAATTGATCTGACGAATTTCATCTTAAAAACAAGAGAGCTCTGTTTCATCCAAAGATCACCATGCATCAAAACAGGTTAGGATGACACTCACACACAAAGAAAAAAGCCCTCAGGCCCATTGCCATTGCAGGTGAAGAAGACCGGGTCCATCATTTGGAATTGAGTAGCGTTTGTACCAAGCATAGCGTTTGTACCAAGCATAATCCTTGAGCTGACAACACCATTTCAAGCAGGGCTGGACCCTCCAGGGACGTCTAGAAGAGCGCAGAGAGGTGAGGGCGTTGTCGTCGCGTGTTTCGAATCTGGAAGCTGCTAAGATGGGGGAAAGCACGACAGTACCACGGGACCACCAGGCGGGGGAGGGAGGAGGCTGTACGCTCCCGTCCCCTCCCCCATCCGCTGATGATTCCCTAGCCCCTCCCAAGACATGAAAGAATTGGAACCAATGCGGGAATTGGAACATGCCAAGGATCCTCTGCAATCTTCTCTGTGGGGGATGGGAGGACACCCACACCGTCCCCTGGGGACTTTGTCGAGGACGGGCATTATAAAGCCCTACGCGGCGGAGCACAGTCTAAGGGCACTTTGGTTTTGGACCTAAATTGGTTGATTCCATTGCTTGCTTGATTGAAATTGATCGGACGAATTTCATCTTAAAAACAAGAGAGCTCTGTTTCATCCAAAGATCACCATGCATCAAAACAGGTTAGGATGACACTCACACACAAAGAAAAAAGCCCTCAGGCCCATTGCCATTGCAGGTGAAGAAGACCGGGTCCATCATTTGGAATTGAGTAGCGTTTGTACCAAGCATAGCGTTTGTACCAAGCATAATCCTGGAGCTGACAACACCATTTCAAGCAGGGCTGGACCCTCCAGGGACGTCTAGAAGAGCGCAGAGAGGTGAGGGCGGTGTCGTCGCGTGTTTCGAATCTGGAAGCTGCTAAGATGGGGGAAAGCACGACAGTACCACGGGACCACCAGGCGGGGGAGGGAGGAGGCTGTACGCTCCCGTCCCCTCCCCCATCCGCTGATGATTCCCTAGCCCCTCCCAAGACATGAAAGAATTGGAACCCCTCTGCAATCTTCTCTGTGGGGGATGGGAGGACACCCACACCGTCCCCTGGGGACTTTGACGAGGACGGGCGTTATAAAGCCCTACGCGGCGGAGCACAGTCTAAGGGAACTTTGGTTTTGGACCTAAATTGGTTGATTCCATTGCTTGCTTGATTGAAATTGATCGGACGAATTTCATCTTAAAAACAAGAGAGCTCTGTTTCATCCAAAGATCACCATGCATCAAAACAGGTTAGGATGACACTCACACACAAAGAAAAAAGCCCTCAGGCCCATTGCCATTGCAGGTGAAGAAGACCGGGTCCATCATTTGGAATTGAGTAGCGTTTGTACCAAGCATAGCGTTTGTACCAAGCATAATCCTGGAGCTGACAACACCATTTCAAGCAGGGCTGGACCCTCCAGGGACGTCTAGAAGAGCGCAGAGAGGTGAGGGCGTTGTCGTCGCGTGTTTCGAATCTGGAAGCTGCTAAGATGGGGGAAAGCACGACAGTACCACGGGACCACCAGGCGGGGGAGGGAGGAGGCTGTACGCTCCCGTCCCCTCCCCCATCCGCTGATGATTCCCTAGCCCCTCCCAAGACATGAAAGAATTGGAACCAATGCGGGAATTGGAACATGCCAAGGATCCTCTGCAATCTTCTCTGTGGGGGATGGGAGGACACCCACACCGTCCCCTGGGGACTTTGTCGAGGACGGGCATTATAAAGCCCTACGCGGCGGAGCACAGTCTAAGGGAACTTTGGTTTTGGACCTAAATTGGTTGATTCCATTGCTTGCTTGATTGAAATTGATCGGACGAATTTCATCTTAAAAACAAGAGAGCTCTGTTTCATCCAAAGATCACCATGCATCAAAACAGGTTAGGATGACACTCACACACAAAGAAAAAAGCCCTCAGGCCCATTGCCATTGCAGGTGAAGAAGACCGGGTCCATCATTTGGAATTGAGTAGCGTTTGTACCAAGCATAGCGTTTGTACCAAGCATAATCCTGGAGCTGACAACACCATTTCAAGCAGGGCTGGACCCTCCAGGGACGTCTAGAAGAGCGCAGAGAGGTGAGGGCGTTGTCGTCGCGTGTTTCGAATCTGGAAGCTGCTAAGATGGGGGAAAGCACGACAGTACCACGGGACCACCAGGCGGGGGAGGGAGGAGGCTGTACGCTCCCGTCTCCTCCCCCATCCGCTGATGATTCCCTAGCCCCTCCCAAGACATGAAAGAATTGGAACCAATGCGGGAATTGGAACATGCCAAGGATCCTCTGCAATCTTCTCTGTGGGGGATGGGAGGACACCCACACCGTCCCCTGGGGACTTTGTCGAGGACGGGCATTATAAAGCCCTACGCGGCGGAGCACAGTCTAAGGGAACTTTGGTTTTGGACCTAAATTGGTTGATTCCATTGCTTGCTTGATTGAAATTGATCTGACGAATTTCATCTTAAAAACAAGAGAGCTCTGTTTCATCCAAAGATCACCATGCATCAAAACAAAACAGGTTAGGATAACACTCACACACAAAGAAAAAAGCCCTCAGGCCCATTGCCATTGCAGGTGAAGAAGACCGGGTACATCATTTGGAATTGAGTAGCGTTTGTAGCAAGCATAGCGTTTGTACCAAGCATAATCCTGGAGCTGACAACACCATTTCAAGCAGGGCTGGACCCTCCAGGGACGTCTAGAAGAGCGCAGAGAGGTGAGGGCGGTGTCGTCACGTGTTTCGAATCTGGAAGCTGCTAAGATGGGGGAAAGCACGACAGTACCACGGGACCACCAGGCGGGGGAGGGAGGAGGCTGTACGCTCCCGTCCCCTCCCCCATCCGCTGATGATTCCCTAGCCCCTCCCAAGACATGAAAGAATTGGAACCCCTCTGCAATCTTCTCTGTGGGGGATGGGAGGACACCCACACCGTCCCCTGGGGACTTTGACGAGGACGGGCGTTATAAAGGGGCGAGCGCCCGGTGGGGCTCTTGTGCTTGCCACGGCAGCACATATACTAAAATTGGATCGATACAGAGAAGATTAGCATGGCCCCTGCGAAAGGATGACACGCAAATCCGTGAAGCGCTCCGCTTTTTTGGGGAGTTCCAAAGTCAGTGGGGAATTGGAACGCTGAGACCCAGAAGATTGAGCAGGTCTGGCTCGTCAGGATCCTCTGCAATCTTCTCTGTGGGGGATGGGAGGACACCCACACTGTCCCCTGGGGACTTTGTCGAGGACGGGCATTATAAAGCCCTACGCGGCGGAGCACAGTCTAAGGGAACTTTGGTTTTGGACCTAAATTGGTTGATTCCATTGCTTGCTTGATTGAAATTGATCGGACGAATTTCATCTTAAAAACAAGAGAGCTCTGTTTCATCCAAAGATCACCATGCATCAAAACAGGTTAGGATGACACTCACACACAAAGAAAAAAGCCCTCAGGCCCATTGCCATTGCAGGTGAAGAAGACCGGGTACATCATTTGGAATTGAGTAGCGTTTGTACCAAGCATAGCGTTTGTACCAAGCATAATCCTGGACCTGACAACACCATTTCAAGCAGGGCTGGACCCTCCAGGGACGTCTAGAAGAGCGCAGAGAGGTGAGGGCGTTGTCGTCGCGTGTTTCGAATCTGGAAGCTGCTAAGATGGGGGAAAGCACGACAGTACCACGGGACCACCAGGCGGGGGAGGGAGGAGGCTGTACGCTCCCGTCCCCTCCCCCATCCGCTGATGATTCCCTAGCCCCTCCCAAGACATGAAAGAATTGGAACCAATGCGGGAATTGGAACATGCCAAGGATCCTCTGCAATCTTCTCTGTGGGGGATGGGAGGACACCCACACCGTCCCCTGGGGACTTTGACGAGGACGGGCGTTATAAAGCCCTACGCGGCGGAGCACAGTCTAAGGGAACTTTGGTTTTGGACCTAAATTGGTTGATTCCATTGCTTGCTTGATTGAAATTGATCGGACGAATTTCATCTTAAAAACAAGAGAGCTCTGTTTCATCCAAAGATCACCATGCATCAAAACAGGTTAGGATGACACTCACACACAAAGAAAAAAGCCCTCAGGCCCATTGCCATTGCAGGTGAAGAAGACCGGGTCCATCATTTGGAATTGAGTAGCGTTTGTACCAAGCATAGCGTTTGTACCAAGCATAATCCTGGAGCTGACAACACCATTTCAAGCAGGGCTGGACCCTCCAGGGACGTCTAGAAGAGCGCAGAGAGGTGAGGGCGTTGTCGTCGCGTGTTTCGAATCTGGAAGCTGCTAAGATGGGGGAAAGCACGACAGTACCACGGGACCACCAGGCGGGGGAGGGAGGAGGCTGTACGCTCCCGTCCCCTCCCCCATCCGCTGATGATTCCCTAGCCCCTCCCAAGACATGAAAGAATTGGAACCAATGCGGGAATTGGAACATGCCAAGGATCCTCTGCAATCTTCTCTGTGGGGGATGGGAGGACACCCACACCGTCCCCTGGGGACTTTGTCGAGGACGGGCATTATAAAGCCCTACGCGGCGGAGCACAGTCTAAGGGAACTTTGGTTTTGGACCTAAATTGGTTGATTCCATTGCTTGCTTGATTGAAATTGATCGGACGAATTTCATCTTAAAAACAAGAGAGCTCTGTTTCATCCAAAGATCACCATGCATCAAAACAGGTTAGGATGACACTCACACACAAAGAAAAAAGCCCTCAGGCCCATTGCCATTGCAGGTGAAGAAGACCGGGTCCATCATTTGGAATTGAGTAGCGTTTGTACCAAGCATAGCGTTTGTACCAAGCATAATCCTGGAGCTGACAACACCATTTCAAGCAGGGCTGGACCCTCCAGGGACGTCTAGAAGAGCGCAGAGAGGTGAGGGCGTTGTCGTCGCGTGTTTCGAATCTGGAAGCTGCTAAGATGGGGGAAAGCACGACAGTACCACGGGACCACCAGGCGGGGGAGGGAGGAGGCTGTACGCTCCCGTCTCCTCCCCCATCCGCTGATGATTCCCTAGCCCCTCCCAAGACATGAAAGAATTGGAACCAATGCGGGAATTGGAACATGCCAAGGATCCTCTGCAATCTTCTCTGTGGGGGATGGGAGGACACCCACACCGTCCCCTGGGGACTTTGTCGAGGACGGGCATTATAAAGCCCTACGCGGCGGAGCACAGTCTAAGGGAACTTTGGTTTTGGACCTAAATTGGTTGATTCCATTGCTTGCTTGATTGAAATTGATCTGACGAATTTCATCTTAAAAACAAGAGAGCTCTGTTTCATCCAAAGATCACCATGCATCAAAACAAAACAGGTTAGGATAACACTCACACACAAAGAAAAAAGCCCTCAGGCCCATTGCCATTGCAGGTGAAGAAGACCGGGTACATCATTTGGAATTGAGTAGCGTTTGTAGCAAGCATAGCGTTTGTACCAAGCATAATCCTGGAGCTGACAACACCATTTCAAGCAGGGCTGGACCCTCCAGGGACGTCTAGAAGAGCGCAGAGAGGTGAGGGCGGTGTCGTCACGTGTTTCGAATCTGGAAGCTGCTAAGATGGGGGAAAGCACGACAGTACCACGGGACCACCAGGCGGGGGAGGGAGGAGGCTGTACGCTCCCGTCCCCTCCCCCATCCGCTGATGATTCCCTAGCCCCTCCCAAGACATGAAAGAATTGGAACCCCTCTGCAATCTTCTCTGTGGGGGATGGGAGGACACCCACACCGTCCCCTGGGGACTTTGACGAGGACGGGCGTTATAAAGGGGCGAGCGCCCGGTGGGGCTCTTGTGCTTGCCACGGCAGCACATATACTAAAATTGGATCGATACAGAGAAGATTAGCATGGCCCCTGCGAAAGGATGACACGCAAATCCGTGAAGCGCTCCGCTTTTTTGGGGAGTTCCAAAGTCAGTGGGGAATTGGAACGCTGAGACCCAGAAGATTGAGCAGGTCTGGCTCGTCAGGATCCTCTGCAATCTTCTCTGTGGGGGATGGGAGGACACCCACACCGTCCCCTGGGGACTTTGTCGAGGACGGGCATTATAAAGCCCTACGCGGCGGAGCACAGTCTAAGGGAACTTTGGTTTTGGACCTAAATTGGTTGATTCCATTGCTTGCTTGATTGAAATTGATCGGACGAATTTCATCTTAAAAACAAGAGAGCTCTGTTTCATCCAAAGATCACCATGCATCAAAACAGGTTAGGATGACACTCACACACAAAGAAAAAAGCCCTCAGGCCCATTGCCATTGCAGGTGAAGAAGACCGGGTACATCATTTGGAATTGAGTAGCGTTTGTACCAAGCATAGCGTTTGTACCAAGCATAATCCTGGACCTGACAACACCATTTCAAGCAGGGCTGGACCCTCCAGGGACGTCTAGAAGAGCGCAGAGAGGTGAGGGCGTTGTCGTCGCGTGTTTCGAATCTGGAAGCTGCTAAGATGGGGGAAAGCACGACAGTACCACGGGACCACCAGGCGGGGGAGGGAGGAGGCTGTACGCTCCCGTCCCCTCCCCCATCCGCTGATGATTCCCTAGCCCCTCCCAAGACATGAAAGAATTGGAACCAATGCGGGAATTGGAACATGCCAAGGATCCTCTGCAATCTTCTCTGTGGGGGATGGGAGGACACCCACACCGTCCCCTGGGGACTTTGTCGAGGACGGGCATTATAAAGCCCTACGCGGCGGAGCACAGTCTAAGGGCACTTTGGTTTTGGACCTAAATTGGTTGATTCCATTGCTTGCTTGATTGAAATTGATCGGACGAATTTCATCTTAAAAACAAGAGAGCTCTGTTTCATCCAAAGATCACCATGCATCAAAACAGGTTAGGATGACACTCACACACAAAGAAAAAAGCCCTCAGGCCCATTGCCATTGCAGGTGAAGAAGACCGGGTCCATCATTTGGAATTGAGTAGCGTTTGTACCAAGCATAGCGTTTGTACCAAGCATAATCCTGGAGCTGACAACACCATTTCAAGCAGGGCTGGACCCTCCAGGGACGTCTAGAAGAGCGCAGAGAGGTGAGGGCGGTGTCGTCGCGTGTTTCGAATCTGGAAGCTGCTAAGATGGGGGAAAGCACGACAGTACCACGGGACCACCAGGCGGGGGAGGGAGGAGGCTGTACGCTCCCGTCCCCTCCCCCATCCGCTGATGATTCCCTAGCCCCTCCCAAGACATGAAAGAATTGGAACCAATGCGGGAATTGGAACATGCCAAGGATCCTCTGCAATCTTCTCTGTGGGGGATGGGAGGACACCCACACCGTCCCCTGGGGACTTTGTCGAGGACGGGCATTATAAAGCCCTACGCGGCGGAGCACAGTCTAAGGGAACTTTGGTTTTGGACCTAAATTGGTTGATTCCATTGCTTGCTTGATTGAAATTGATCGGACGAATTTCATCTTAAAAACAAGAGAGCTCTGTTTCATCCAAAGATCACCATGCATCAAAACAGGTTAGGATGACACTCACACACAAAGAAAAAGCCCTCAGGCCCATTGCCATTGCAGGTGAAGAAGACCGGGTCCATCATTTGGAATTGAGTAGCGTTTGTACCAAGCATAGCGTTTGTACCAAGCATAATCCTGGAGCTGACAACACCATTTCAAGCAGGGCTGGACCCTCCAGGGACGTCTAGAAGAGCGCAGAGAGGTGAGGGCGTTGTCGTCGCGTGTTTCGAATCTGGAAGCTGCTAAGATGGGGGAAAGCACGACAGTACCACGGGACCACCAGGCGGGGGAGGGAGGAGGCTGTACGCTCCCGTCCCCTCCCCCATCCGCTGATGATTCCCTAGCCCATCCCAAGACATGAAAGAATTGGAACCAATGCGGGAATTGGAACATGCCAAGGATCCTCTGCAATCTTCTCTGTGGGGGATGGGAGGACACCCACACCGTCCCCTGGGGACTTTGTCGAGGACGGGCATTATAAAGCCCTACGCGGCGGAGCACAGTCTAAGGGAACTTTGGTTTTGGACCTAAATTGGTTGATTCCATTGCTTGCTTGATTGAAATTGATCGGACGAATTTCATCTTAAAAACAAGAGAGCTCTGTTTCATCCAAAGATCACCATGCATCAAAACAAAACAGGTTAGGATAACACTCACACACAAAGAAAAAAGCCCTCAGGCCCATTGCCATTGCAGGTGAAGAAGACCGGGTCCATCATTTGGAATTGAGTAGCGTTTGTACCAAGCATAGCGTTTGTACCAAGCATAATCCTGGAGCTGACAACACCATTTCAAGCAGGGCTGGACCCTCCAGGGACGTCTAGAAGAGCGCAGAGAGGTGAGGGCGGTGTCGTCGCGTGTTTCGAATCTGGAAGCTGCTAAGATGGGGGAAAGCACGACAGTACCACGGGACCACCAGGCGGGGGAGGGAGGAGGCTGTACGCTCCCGTCCCCTCCCCCATCCGCTGATGATTCCCTAGCCCCTCCCAAGACATGAAAGAATTGGAACCCCTCTGCAATCTTCTCTGTGGGGGATGGGAGGACACCCACACCGTCCCCTGGGGACTTTGACGAGGACGGGCGTTATAAAGGGGCGAGCGCCCGGTGGGGCTCTTGTGCTTGCCACGGCAGCACATATACTAAAATTGGATCGATACAGAGAAGATTAGCATGGCCCCTGCGAAAGGATGACACGCAAATCCGTGAAGCGCTCCGCTTTTTTGGGGAGTTCCAAAGTCAGTGGGGAATTGGAACGCTGAGACCCAGAAGATTGAGCAGGTCTGGCTCGTCAGGATCCTCTGCAATCTTCTCTGTGGGGGATGGGAGGACACCCACACCGTCCCCTGGGGACTTTGTCGAGGACGGGCATTATAAAGCCCTACGCGGCGGAGCACAGTCTAAGGGAACTTTGGTTTTGGACCTAAATTGGTTGATTCCATTGCTTGCTTGATTGAAATTGATCGGACGAATTTCATCTTAAAAACAAGAGAGCTCTGTTTCATCCAAAGATCACCATGCATCAAAACAGGTTAGGATGACACTCACACACAAAGAAAAAAGCCCTCAGGCCCATTGCCATTGCAGGTGAAGAAGACCGGGTACATCATTTGGAATTGAGTAGCGTTTGTACCAAGCATAGCGTTTGTACCAAGCATAATCCTGGACCTGACAACACCATTTCAAGCAGGGCTGGACCCTCCAGGGACGTCTAGAAGAGCGCAGAGAGGTGAGGGCGTTGTCGTCGCGTGTTTCGAATCTGGAAGCTGCTAAGATGGGGGAAAGCACGACAGTACCACGGGACCACCAGGCGGGGGAGGGAGGAGGCTGTACGCTCCCGTCCCCTCCCCCATCCGCTGATGATTCCCTAGCCCCTCCCAAGACATGAAAGAATTGGAACCAATGCGGGAATTGGAACATGCCAAGGATCCTCTGCAATCTTCTCTGTGGGGGATGGGAGGACACCCACACCGTCCCCTGGGGACTTTGTCGAGGACGGGCATTATAAAGCCCTACGCGGCGGAGCACAGTCTAAGGGCACTTTGGTTTTGGACCTAAATTGGTTGATTCCATTGCTTGCTTGATTGAAATTGATCGGACGAATTTCATCTTAAAAACAAGAGAGCTCTGTTTCATCCAAAGATCACCATGCATCAAAACAGGTTAGGATGACACTCACACACAAAGAAAAAAGCCCTCAGGCCCATTGCCATTGCAGGTGAAGAAGACCGGGTCCATCATTTGGAATTGAGTAGCGTTTGTACCAAGCATAGCGTTTGTACCAAGCATAATCCTGGAGCTGACAACACCATTTCAAGCAGGGCTGGACCCTCCAGGGACGTCTAGAAGAGCGCAGAGAGGTGAGGGCGGTGTCGTCGCGTGTTTCGAATCTGGAAGCTGCTAAGATGGGGGAAAGCACGACAGTACCACGGGACCACCAGGCGGGGGAGGGAGGAGGCTGTACGCTCCCGTCCCCTCCCCCATCCGCTGATGATTCCCTAGCCCCTCCCAAGACATGAAAGAATTGGAACCAATGCGGGAATTGGAACATGCCAAGGATCCTCTGCAATCTTCTCTGTGGGGGATGGGAGGACACCCACACCGTCCCCTGGGGACTTTGTCGAGGACGGGCATTATAAAGCCCTACGCGGCGGAGCACAGTCTAAGGGAACTTTGGTTTTGGACCTAAATTGGTTGATTCCATTGCTTGCTTGATTGAAATTGATCGGACGAATTTCATCTTAAAAACAAGAGAGCTCTGTTTCATCCAAAGATCACCATGCATCAAAACAGGTTAGGATGACACTCACACACAAAGAAAAAGCCCTCAGGCCCATTGCCATTGCAGGTGAAGAAGACCGGGTCCATCATTTGGAATTGAGTAGCGTTTGTACCAAGCATAGCGTTTGTACCAAGCATAATCCTGGAGCTGACAACACCATTTCAAGCAGGGCTGGACCCTCCAGGGACGTCTAGAAGAGCGCAGAGAGGTGAGGGCGTTGTCGTCGCGTGTTTCGAATCTGGAAGCTGCTAAGATGGGGGAAAGCACGACAGTACCACGGGACCACCAGGCGGGGGAGGGAGGAGGCTGTACGCTCCCGTCCCCTCCCCCATCCGCTGATGATTCCCTAGCCCATCCCAAGACATGAAAGAATTGGAACCAATGCGGGAATTGGAACATGCCAAGGATCCTCTGCAATCTTCTCTGTGGGGGATGGGAGGACACCCACACCGTCCCCTGGGGACTTTGTCGAGGACGGGCATTATAAAGCCCTACGCGGCGGAGCACAGTCTAAGGGAACTTTGGTTTTGGACCTAAATTGGTTGATTCCATTGCTTGCTTGATTGAAATTGATCGGACGAATTTCATCTTAAAAACAAGAGAGCTCTGTTTCATCCAAAGATCACCATGCATCAAAACAAAACAGGTTAGGATAACACTCACACACAAAGAAAAAAGCCCTCAGGCCCATTGCCATTGCAGGTGAAGAAGACCGGGTCCATCATTTGGAATTGAGTAGCGTTTGTACCAAGCATAGCGTTTGTACCAAGCATAATCCTGGAGCTGACAACACCATTTCAAGCAGGGCTGGACCCTCCAGGGACGTCTAGAAGAGCGCAGAGAGGTGAGGGCGGTGTCGTCGCGTGTTTCGAATCTGGAAGCTGCTAAGATGGGGGAAAGCACGACAGTACCACGGGACCACCAGGCGGGGGAGGGAGGAGGCTGTACGCTCCCGTCCCCTCCCCCATCCGCTGATGATTCCCTAGCCCCTCCCAAGACATGAAAGAATTGGAACCCCTCTGCAATCTTCTCTGTGGGGGATGGGAGGACACCCACACCGTCCCCTGGGGACTTTGACGAGGACGGGCGTTATAAAGGGGCGAGCGCCCGGTGGGGCTCTTGTGCTTGCCACGGCAGCACATATACTAAAATTGGATCGATACAGAGAAGATTAGCATGGCCCCTGCGAAAGGATGACACGCAAATCCGTGAAGCGCTCCGCTTTTTTGGGGAGTTCCAAAGTCAGTGGGGAATTGGAACGCTGAGACCCAGAAGATTGAGCAGGTCTGGCTCGTCAGGATCCTCTGCAATCTTCTCTGTGGGGGATGGGAGGACACCCACACCGTCCCCTGGGGACTTTGTCGAGGACGGGCATTATAAAGCCCTACGCGGCGGAGCACAGTCTAAGGGAACTTTGGTTTTGGACCTAAATTGGTTGATTCCATTGCTTGCTTGATTGAAATTGATCGGACGAATTTCATCTTAAAAACAAGAGAGCTCTGTTTCATCCAAAGATCACCATGCATCAAAACAGGTTAGGATGACACTCACACACAAAGAAAAAAGCCCTCAGGCCCATTGCCATTGCAGGTGAAGAAGACCGGGTACATCATTTGGAATTGAGTAGCGTTTGTACCAAGCATAGCGTTTGTACCAAGCATAATCCTGGAGCTGACAACACCATTTCAAGCAGGGCTGGACCCTCCAGGGACGTCTAGAAGAGCGCAGAGAGGTGAGGGCGTTGTCGTCGCGTGTTTCGAATCTGGAAGCTGCTAAGATGGGGGAAAGCACGACAGTACCACGGGACCACCAGGCGGGGGAGGGAGGAGGCTGTACGCTCCCGTCCCCTCCCCCATCCGCTGATGATTCCCTAGCCCCTCCCAAGACATGAAAGAATTGGAACCAATGCGGGAATTGGAACATGCCAAGGATCCTCTGCAATCTTCTCTGTGGGGGATGGGAGGACACCCACACCGTCCCCTGGGGACTTTGTCGAGGACGGGCATTATAAAGCCCTACGCGGCGGAGCACAGTCTAAGGGAACTTTGGTTTTGGACCTAAATTGGTTGATTCCATTGCTTGCTTGATTGAAATTGATCGGACGAATTTCATCTTAAAAACAAGAGAGCTCTGTTTCATCCAAAGATCACCATGCATCAAAACAGGTTAGGATGACACTCACACACAAAGAAAAAAGCCCTCAGGCCCATTGCCATTGCAGGTGAAGAAGACCGGGTCCATCATTTGGAATTGAGTAGCGTTTGTACCAAGCATAGCGTTTGTACCAAGCATAATCCTTGAGCTGACAACACCATTTCAAGCAGGGCTGGACCCTCCAGGGACGTCTAGAAGAGCGCAGAGAGGTGAGGGCGTTGTCGTCGCGTGTTTCGAATCTGGAAGCTGCTAAGATGGGGGAAAGCACGACAGTACCACGGGACCACCAGGCGGGGGAGGGAGGAGGCTGTACGCTCCCGTCCCCTCCCCCATCCGCTGATGATTCCCTAGCCCCTCCCAAGACATGAAAGAATTGGAACCAATGCGGGAATTGGAACATGCCAAGGATCCTCTGCAATCTTCTCTGTGGGGGATGGGAGGACACCCACACCGTCCCCTGGGGACTTTGTCGAGGACGGGCATTATAAAGCCCTACGCGGCGGAGCACAGTCTAAGGGCACTTTGGTTTTGGACCTAAATTGGTTGATTCCATTGCTTGCTTGATTGAAATTGATCGGACGAATTTCATCTTAAAAACAAGAGAGCTCTGTTTCATCCAAAGATCACCATGCATCAAAACAGGTTAGGATGACACTCACACACAAAGAAAAAAGCCCTCAGGCCCATTGCCATTGCAGGTGAAGAAGACCGGGTCCATCATTTGGAATTGAGTAGCGTTTGTACCAAGCATAGCGTTTGTACCAAGCATAATCCTGGAGCTGACAACACCATTTCAAGCAGGGCTGGACCCTCCAGGGACGTCTAGAAGAGCGCAGAGAGGTGAGGGCGGTGTCGTCGCGTGTTTCGAATCTGGAAGCTGCTAAGATGGGGGAAAGCACGACAGTACCACGGGACCACCAGGCGGGGGAGGGAGGAGGCTGTACGCTCCCGTCCCCTCCCCCATCCGCTGATGATTCCCTAGCCCCTCCCAAGACATGAAAGAATTGGAACCAATGCGGGAATTGGAACATGCCAAGGATCCTCTGCAATCTTCTCTGTGGGGGATGGGAGGACACCCACACCGTCCCCTGGGGACTTTGTCGAGGACGGGCATTATAAAGCCCTACGCGGCGGAGCACAGTCTAAGGGAACTTTGGTTTTGGACCTAAATTGGTTGATTCCATTGCTTGCTTGATTGAAATTGATCGGACGAATTTCATCTTAAAAACAAGAGAGCTCTGTTTCATCCAAAGATCACCATGCATCAAAACAGGTTAGGATGACACTCACACACAAAGAAAAAAGCCCTCAGGCCCATTGCCATTGCAGGTGAAGAAGACCGGGTCCATCATTTGGAATTGAGTAGCGTTTGTACCAAGCATAGCGTTTGTACCAAGCATAATCCTGGAGCTGACAACACCATTTCAAGCAGGGCTGGACCCTCCAGGGACGTCTAGAAGAGCGCAGAGAGGTGAGGGCGTTGTCGTCGCGTGTTTCGAATCTGGAAGCTGCTAAGATGGGGGAAAGCACGACAGTACCACGGGACCACCAGGCGGGGGAGGGAGGAGGCTGTACGCTCCCGTCCCCTCCCCCATCCGCTGATGATTCCCTAGCCCCTCCCAAGACATGAAAGAATTGGAACCAATGCGGGAATTGGAACATGCCAAGGATCCTCTGCAATCTTCTCTGTGGGGGATGGGAGGACACCCACACCGTCCCCTGGGGACTTTGTCGAGGACGGGCATTATAAAGCCCTACGCGGCGGAGCACAGTCTAAGGGAACTTTGGTTTTGGACCTAAATTGGTTGATTCCATTGCTTGCTTGATTGAAATTGATCGGACGAATTTCATCTTAAAAACAAGAGAGCTCTGTTTCATCCAAAGATCACCATGCATCAAAACAGGTTAGGATGACACTCACACACAAAGAAAAAAGCCCTCAGGCCCATTGCCATTGCAGGTGAAGAAGACCGGGTACATCATTTGGAATTGAGTAGCGTTTGTACCAAGCATAGCGTTTGTACCAAGCATAATCCTGGAGCTGACAACACCATTTCAAGCAGGGCTGGACCCTCCAGGGACGTCTAGAAGAGCGCAGAGAGGTGAGGGCGTTGTCGTCGCGTGTTTCGAATCTGGAAGCTGCTAAGATGGGGGAAAGCACGACAGTACCACGGGACCACCAGGCGGGGGAGGGAGGAGGCTGTACGCTCCCGTCCCCTCCCCCATCCGCTGATGATTCCCTAGCCCCTCCCAAGACATGAAAGAATTGGAACCAATGCGGGAATTGGAACATGCCAAGGATCCTCTGCAATCTTCTCTGTGGGGGATGGGAGGACACCCACACCGTCCCCTGGGGACTTTGTCGAGGACGGGCATTATAAAGCCCTACGCGGCGGAGCACAGTCTAAGGGAACTTTGGTTTTGGACCTAAATTGGTTGATTCCATTGCTTGCTTGATTGAAATTGATCGGACGAATTTCATCTTAAAAACAAGAGAGCTCTGTTTCATCCAAAGATCACCATGCATCAAAACAGGTTAGGATGACACTCACACACAAAGAAAAAAGCCCTCAGGCCCATTGCCATTGCAGGTGAAGAAGACCGGGTCCATCATTTGGAATTGAGTAGCGTTTGTACCAAGCATAGCGTTTGTACCAAGCATAATCCTTGAGCTGACAACACCATTTCAAGCAGGGCTGGACCCTCCAGGGACGTCTAGAAGAGCGCAGAGAGGTGAGGGCGTTGTCGTCGCGTGTTTCGAATCTGGAAGCTGCTAAGATGGGGGAAAGCACGACAGTACCACGGGACCACCAGGCGGGGGAGGGAGGAGGCTGTACGCTCCCGTCCCCTCCCCCATCCGCTGATGATTCCCTAGCCCCTCCCAAGACATGAAAGAATTGGAACCAATGCGGGAATTGGAACATGCCAAGGATCCTCTGCAATCTTCTCTGTGGGGGATGGGAGGACACCCACACCGTCCCCTGGGGACTTTGTCGAGGACGGGCATTATAAAGCCCTATGCGGCGGAGCACAGTCTAAGGGAACTTTGGTTTTGGACCTAAATTGGTTGATTCCATTGCTTGCTTGATTGAAATTGATCGGACGAATTTCATCTTAAAAACAAGAGAGCTCTGTTTCATCCAAAGATCACCATGCATCAAAACAAAACAGGTTAGGATAACACTCACACACAAAGAAAAAAGCCCTCAGGCCCATTGCCATTGCAGGTGAAGAAGACCGGGTACATCATTTGGAATTGAGTAGCGTTTGTACCAAGCATAGCGTTTGTACCAAGCATAATCCTGGAGCTGACAACACCATTTCAAGCAGGGCTGGACCCTCCAGGGACGTCTAGAAGAGCGCAGAGAGGTGAGGGCGGTGTCGTCGCGTGTTTCGAATCTGGAAGCTGCTAAGATGGGGGAAAGCACGACAGTACCACGGGACCACCAGGCGGGGGAGGGAGGAGGCTGTACGCTCCCGTCCCCTCCCCCATCCGCTGATGATTCCCTAGCCCCTCCCAAGACATGAAAGAATTGGAACCCCTCTGCAATCTTCTCTGTGGGGGATGGGAGGACACCCACACCGTCCCCTGGGGACTTTGACGAGGACGGGCGTTATAAAGGGGCGAGCGCCCGGTGGGGCTCTTGTGCTTGCCACGGCAGCACATATACTAAAATTGGATCGATACAGAGAAGATTAGCATGGCCCCTGCGAAAGGATGACACGCAAATCCGTGAAGCGCTCCGCTTTTTTGGGGAGTTCCAAAGTCAGTGGGGAATTGGAACGCTGAGACCCAGAAGATTGAGCAGGTCTGGCTCGTCAGGATCCTCTGCAATCTTCTCTGTGGGGGATGGGAGGACACCCACACCGTCCCCTGGGGACTTTGTCGAGGACGGGCATTATAAAGCCCTACGCGGCGGAGCACAGTCTAAGGGAACTTTGGTTTTGGACCTAAATTGGTTGATTCCATTGCTTGCTTGATTGAAATTGATCGGACGAATTTCATCTTAAAAACAAGAGAGCTCTGTTTCATCCAAAGATCACCATGCATCAAAACAGGTTAGGATGACACTCACACACAAAGAAAAAAGCCCTCAGGCCCATTGCCATTGCAGGTGAAGAAGACCGGGTCCATCATTTGGAATTGAGTAGCGTTTGTACCAAGCATAGCGTTTGTACCAAGCATAATCCTGGAGCTGACAACACCATTTCAAGCAGGGCTGGACCCTCCAGGGACGTCTAGAAGAGCGCAGAGAGGTGAGGGCGTTGTCGTCGCGTGTTTCGAATCTGGAAGCTGCTAAGATGGGGGAAAGCACGACAGTACCACGGGACCACCAGGCGGGGGAGGGAGGAGGCTGTACGCTCCCGTCCCCTCCCCCATCCGCTGATGATTCCCTAGCCCCTCCCAAGACATGAAAGAATTGGAACCAATGCGGGAATTGGAACATGCCAAGGATCCTCTGCAATCTTCTCTGTGGGGGATGGGAGGACACCCACACCGTCCCCTGGGGACTTTGTCGAGGACGGGCATTATAAAGCCCTACGCGGCGGAGCACAGTCTAAGGGAACTTTGGTTTTGGACCTAAATTGGTTGATTCCATTGCTTGCTTGATTGAAATTGATCGGACGAATTTCATCTTAAAAACAAGAGAGCTCTGTTTCATCCAAAGATCACCATGCATCAAAACAAAACAGGTTAGGATAACACTCACACACAAAGAAAAAAGCCCTCAGGCCCATTGCCATTGCAGGTGAAGAAGACTGGGTACATCATTTGGAATTGAGTAGCGTTTGTACCAAGCATAGCGTTTGTACCAAGCATAATCCTGGAGCTGACAACACCATTTCAAGCAGGGCTGGACCCTCCAGGGACGTCTAGAAGAGCGCAGAGAGGTGAGGGCGGTTTCGTCGCGTGTTTCGAATCTGGAAGCTGCTAAGATGGGGGAAAGCACGACAGTACCACGGGACCACCAGGCGGGGTAGGGAGGAGGCTGTACGCTCCCGTCCCCTCCCCCATCCGCTGATGATTCCCTAGCCCCTCCCAAGACATGAAAGAATTGGAACCCCTCTGCAATCTTCTCTGTGGGGGATGGGAGGACACCCACACCGTCCCCTGGGGACTTTGTCGAGGACGGGCATTATAAAGCCCTACGCGGCGGAGCACAGTCTAAGGGAACTTTGGTTTTGGACCTAAATTGGTTGATTCCATTGCTTGCTTGATTGAAATTGATCGGACGAATTTCATCTTAAAAACAAGAGAGCTCTGTTTCATCCAAAGATCACCATGCATCAAAACAAAACAGGTTAGGATAACACTCACACACAAAGAAAAAAGCCCTCAGGCCCATTGCCATTGCAGGTGAAGAAGACCGGGTACATCATTTGGAATTGAGTAGCGTTTGTACCAAGCATAGCGTTTGTACCAAGCATAATCCTGGAGCTGACAACATCATTTCAAGCAGGGCTGGACCCTCCAGGGACGTCTAGAAGAGCGCAGAGAGGTGAGGGCGGTTTCGTCGCGTGTTTCGAATCTGGAAGCTGCTAAGATGGGGGAAAGCACGACAGTACCACGGGACCACCAGGCGGGGTAGGGAGGAGGCTGTACGCTCCCGTCCCCTCCCCCATCCGCTGATGATTCCCTAGCCCCTCCCAAGACATGAAAGAATTGGAACCCCTCTGCAATCTTCTCTGTGGGGGATGGGAGGACACCCACACCGTCCCCTGGGGACTTTGACGAGGACGGGCGTTATAAAGGGGCGAGCGCCCGGTGGGGCTCTTGTGCTTGCCACGGCAGCACATATACTAAAATTGGATCGATACAGAGAAGATTAGCATGGCCCCTGCGAAAGGATGACACGCAAATCCGTGAAGCGCTCCGCTTTTTTGGGGAGTTCCAAAGTCAGTGGGGAATTGGAACGCTGAGACCCAGAAGATTGAGCAGGTCTGGCTCGTCAGGATCCTCTGCAATCTTCTCTGTGGGGGATGGGAGGACACCCACACCGTCCCCTGGGGACTTTGTCGAGGACGGGCATTATAAAGCCCTACGCGGCGGAGCACAGTCTAAGGGAACTTTGGTTTTGGACCTAAATTGGTTGATTCCATTGCTTGCTTGATTGAAATTGATCGGACGAATTTCATCTTAAAAACAAGAGAGCTCTGTTTCATCCAAAGATCACCATGCATCAAAACAGGTTAGGATGACACTCACACACAAAGAAAAAAGCCCTCAGGCCCATTGCCATTGCAGGTGAAGAAGACCGGGTCCATCATTTGGAATTGAGTAGCGTTTGTACCAAGCATAGCGTTTGTACCAAGCATAATCCTGGAGCTGACAACACCATTTCAAGCAGGGCTGGACCCTCCAGGGACGTCTAGAAGAGCGCAGAGAGGTGAGGGCGTTGTCGTCGCGTGTTTCGAATCTGGAAGCTGCTAAGATGGGGGAAAGCACGACAGTACCACGGGACCACCAGGCGGGGGAGGGAGGAGGCTGTACGCTCCCGTCCCCTCCCCCATCCGCTGATGATTCCCTAGCCCCTCCCAAGACATGAAAGAATTGGAACCAATGCGGGAATTGGAACATGCCAAGGATCCTCTGCAATCTTCTCTGTGGGGGATGGGAGGACACCCACACCGTCCCCTGGGGACTTTGTCGAGGACGGGCATTATAAAGCCCTACGCGGCGGAGCACAGTCTAAGGGAACTTTGGTTTTGGACCTAAATTGGTTGATTCCATTGCTTGCTTGATTGAAATTGATCGGACGAATTTCATCTTAAAAACAAGAGAGCTCTGTTTCATCCAAAGATCACCATGCATCAAAACAAAACAGGTTAGGATAACACTCACACACAAAGAAAAAAGCCCTCAGGCCCATTGCCATTGCAGGTGAAGAAGACCGGGTACATCATTTGGAATTGAGTAGCGTTTGTACCAAGCATAGCGTTTGTACCAAGCATAATCCTGGAGCTGACAACACCATTTCAAGCAGGGCTGGACCCTCCAGGGACGTCTAGAAGAGCGCAGAGAGGTGAGGGCGGTTTCGTCGCGTGTTTCGAATCTGGAAGCTGCTAAGATGGGGGAAAGCACGACAGTACCACGGGACCACCAGGCGGGGTAGGGAGGAGGCTGTACGCTCCCGTCCCCTCCCCCATCCGCTGATGATTCCCTAGCCCCTCCCAAGACATGAAAGAATTGGAACCCCTCTGCAATCTTCTCTGTGGGGGATGGGAGGACACCCACACCGTCCCCTGGGGACTTTGACGAGGACGGGCGTTATAAAGGGGCGAGCGCCCGGTGGGGCTCTTGTGCTTGCCACGGCAGCACATATACTAAAATTGGATCGATACAGAGAAGATTAGCATGGCCCCTGCGAAAGGATGACACGCAAATCCGTGAAGCGCTCCGCTTTTTTGGGGAGTTCCAAAGTCAGTGGGGAATTGGAACGCTGAGACCCAGAAGATTGAGCAGGTCTGGCTCGTCAGGATCCTCTGCAATCTTCTCTGTGGGGGATGGGAGGACACCCACACCGTCCCCTGGGGACTTTGTCGAGGACGGGCATTATAAAGCCCTACGCGGCGGAGCACAGTCTAAGGGAACTTTGGTTTTGGACCTAAATTGGTTGATTCCATTGCTTGCTTGATTGAAATTGATCGGACGAATTTCATCTTAAAAACAAGAGAGCTCTGTTTCATCCAAAGATCACCATGCATCAAAACAGGTTAGGATGACACTCACACACAAAGAAAAAAGCCCTCAGGCCCATTGCCATTGCAGGTGAAGAAGACCGGGTCCATCATTTGGAATTGAGTAGCGTTTGTACCAAGCATAGCGTTTGTACCAAGCATAATCCTGGAGCTGACAACACCATTTCAAGCAGGGCTGGACCCTCCAGGGACGTCTAGAAGAGCGCAGAGAGGTGAGGGCGTTGTCGTCGCGTGTTTCGAATCTGGAAGCTGCTAAGATGGGGGAAAGCACGACAGTACCACGGGACCACCAGGCGGGGGAGGGAGGAGGCTGTACGCTCCCGTCCCCTCCCCCATCCGCTGATGATTCCCTAGCCCCTCCCAAGACATGAAAGAATTGGAACCAATGCGGGAATTGGAACATGCCAAGGATCCTCTGCAATCTTCTCTGTGGGGGATGGGAGGACACCCACACCGTCCCCTGGGGACTTTGTCGAGGACGGGCATTATAAAGCCCTACGCGGCGGAGCACAGTCTAAGGGAACTTTGGTTTTGGACCTAAATTGGTTGATTCCATTGCTTGCTTGATTGAAATTGATCGGACGAATTTCATCTTAAAAACAAGAGAGCTCTGTTTCATCCAAAGATCACCATGCATCAAAACAAAACAGGTTAGGATAACACTCACACACAAAGAAAAAAGCCCTCAGGCCCATTGCCATTGCAGGTGAAGAAGACCGGGTACATCATTTGGAATTGAGTAGCGTTTGTTCCAAGCATAGCGTTTGTACCAAGCATAATCCTGGAGCTGACAACACCATTTCAAGCAGGGCTGGACCCTCCAGGGACGTCTAGAAGAGCGCAGAGAGGTGAGGGCGGTTTCGTCGCGTGTTTCGAATCTGGAAGCTGCTAAGATGGGGGAAAGCACGACAGTACCACGGGACCACCAGGCGGGGTAGGGAGGAGGCTGTACGCTCCCGTCCCCTCCCCCATCCGCTGATGATTCCCTAGCCCCTCCCAAGACATGAAAGAATTGGAACCCCTCTGCAATCTTCTCTGTGGGGGATGGGAGGACACCCACACCGTCCCCTGGGGACTTTGACGAGGACGGGCGTTATAAAGGGGCGAGCGCCCGGTGGGGCTCTTGTGCTTGCCACGGCAGCACATATACTAAAATTGGATCGATACAGAGAAGATTAGCATGGCCCCTGCGAAAGGATGACACGCAAATCCGTGAAGCGCTCCGCTTTTTTGGGGAGTTCCAAAGTCAGTGGGGAATTAGAACGCTGAGACCCAGAAGATTGAGCAGGTCTGGCTCGTCAGGATCCTCTGCAATCTTCTCTGTGGGGGATGGGAGGACACCCACACCGTCCCCTGGGGACTTTGTCGAGGACGGGCATTATAAAGCCCTACGCGGCGGAGCACAGTCTAAGGGAACTTTGGTTTTGGACCTAAATTGGTTGATTCCATTGCTTGCTTGATTGAAATTGATCGGACGAATTTCATCTTAAAAACAAGAGAGCTCTGTTTCATCCAAAGATCACCATGCATCAAAACAGGTTAGGATGACACTCACACACAAAGAAAAAAGCCCTCAGGCCCATTGCCATTGCAGGTGAAGAAGACCGGGTCCATCATTTGGAATTGAGTAGCGTTTGTACCAAGCATAGCGTTTGTACCAAGCATAATCCTGGAGCTGACAACACCATTTCAAGCAGGGCTGGACCCTCCAGGGACGTCTAGAAGAGCGCAGAGAGGTGAGGGCGTTGTCGTCGCGTGTTTCGAATCTGGAAGCTGCTAAGATGGGGGAAAGCACGACAGTACCACGGGACCACCAGGCGGGGGAGGGAGGAGGCTGTACGCTCCCGTCCCCTCCCCCATCCGCTGATGATTCCCTAGCCCCTCCCAAGACATGAAAGAATTGGAACCAATGCGGGAATTGGAACATGCCAAGGATCCTCTGCAATCTTCTCTGTGGGGGATGGGAGGACACCCACACCGTCCCCTGGGGACTTTGTCGAGGACGGGCATTATAAAGCCCTACGCGGCGGAGCACAGTCTAAGGGAACTTTGGTTTTGGACCTAAATTGGTTGATTCCATTGCTTGCTTGATTGAAATTGATCGGACGAATTTCATCTTAAAAACAAGAGAGCTCTGTTTCATCCAAAGATCACCATGCATCAAAACAAAACAGGTTAGGATAACACTCACACACAAAGAAAAAAGCCCTCAGGCCCATTGCCATTGCAGGTGAAGAAGACCGGGTACATCATTTGGAATTGAGTAGCGTTTGTACCAAGCATAGCGTTTGTACCAAGCATAATCCTGGAGCTGACAACACCATTTCAAGCAGGGCTGGACCCTCCAGGGACGTCTAGAAGAGCGCAGAGAGGTGAGGGCGGTTTCGTCGCGTGTTTCGAATCTGGAAGCTGCTAAGATGGGGGAAAGCACGACAGTACCACGGGACCACCAGGCGGGGTAGGGAGGAGGCTGTACGCTCCCGTCCCCTCCCCCATCCGCTGATGATTCCCTAGCCCCTCCCAAGACATGAAAGAATTGGAACCCCTCTGCAATCTTCTCTGTGGGGGATGGGAGGACACCCACACCGTCCCCTGGGGACTTTGACGAGGACGGGCGTTATAAAGGGGCGAGCGCCCGGTGGGGCTCTTGTGCTTGCCACGGCAGCACATATACTAAAATTGGATCGATACAGAGAAGATTAGCATGGCCCCTGCGAAAGGATGACACGCAAATCCGTGAAGCGCTCCGCTTTTTTGGGGAGTTCCAAAGTCAGTGGGGAATTAGAACGCTGAGACCCAGAAGATTGAGCAGGTCTGGCTCGTCAGGATCCTCTGCAATCTTCTCTGTGGGGGATGGGAGGACACCCACACCGTCCCCTGGGGACTTTGTCGAGGACGGGCATTATAAAGCCCTACGCGGCGGAGCACAGTCTAAGGGAACTTTGGTTTTGGACCTAAATTGGTTGATTCCATTGCTTGCTTGATTGAAATTGATCGGACGAATTTCATCTTAAAAACAAGAGAGCTCTGTTTCATCCAAAGATCACCATGCATCAAAACAGGTTAGGATGACACTCACACACAAAGAAAAAAGCCCTCAGGCCCATTGCCATTGCAGGTGAAGAAGACCGGGTCCATCATTTGGAATTGAGTAGCGTTTGTACCAAGCATAGCGTTTGTACCAAGCATAATCCTGGAGCTGACAACACCATTTCAAGCAGGGCTGGACCCTCCAGGGACGTCTAGAAGAGCGCAGAGAGGTGAGGGCGTTGTCGTCGCGTGTTTCGAATCTGGAAGCTGCTAAGATGGGGGAAAGCACGACAGTACCACGGGACCACCAGGCGGGGGAGGGAGGAGGCTGTACGCTCCCGTCCCCTCCCCCATCCGCTGATGATTCCCTAGCCCCTCCCAAGACATGAAAGAATTGGAACCAATGCGGGAATTGGAACATGCCAAGGATCCTCTGCAATCTTCTCTGTGGGGGATGGGAGGACACCCACACCGTCCCCTGGGGACTTTGTCGAGGACGGGCATTATAAAGCCCTACGCGGCGGAGCACAGTCTAAGGGAACTTTGGTTTTGGACCTAAATTGGTTGATTCCATTGCTTGCTTGATTGAAATTGATCGGACGAATTTCATCTTAAAAACAAGAGAGCTCTGTTTCATCCAAAGATCACCATGCATCAAAACAAAACAGGTTAGGATAACACTCACACACAAAGAAAAAAGCCCTCAGGCCCATTGCCATTGCAGGTGAAGAAGACCGGGTACATCATTTGGAATTGAGTAGCGTTTGTACCAAGCATAGCGTTTGTACCAAGCATAATCCTGGAGCTGACAACACCATTTCAAGCAGGGCTGGACCCTCCAGGGACGTCTAGAAGAGCGCAGAGAGGTGAGGGCGGTTTCGTCGCGTGTTTCGAATCTGGAAGCTGCTAAGATGGGGGAAAGCACGACAGTACCACGGGACCACCAGGCGGGGTAGGGAGGAGGCTGTACGCTCCCGTCCCCTCCCCCATCCGCTGATGATTCCCTAGCCCCTCCCAAGACATGAAAGAATTGGAACCCCTCTGCAATCTTCTCTGTGGGGGATGGGAGGACACCCACACCGTCCCCTGGGGACTTTGACGAGGACGGGCGTTATAAAGGGGCGAGCGCCCGGTGGGGCTCTTGTGCTTGCCACGGCAGCACATATACTAAAATTGGATCGATACAGAGAAGATTAGCATGGCCCCTGCGAAAGGATGACACGCAAATCCGTGAAGCGCTCCGCTTTTTTGGGGAGTTCCAAAGTCAGTGGGGAATTAGAACGCTGAGACCCAGAAGATTGAGCAGGTCTGGCTCGTCAGGATCCTCTGCAATCTTCTCTGTGGGGGATGGGAGGACACCCACACCGTCCCCTGGGGACTTTGTCGAGGACGGGCATTATAAAGCCCTACGCGGCGGAGCACAGTCTAAGGGAACTTTGGTTTTGGACCTAAATTGGTTGATTCCATTGCTTGCTTGATTGAAATTGATCGGACGAATTTCATCTTAAAAACAAGAGAGCTCTGTTTCATCCAAAGATCACCATGCATCAAAACAGGTTAGGATGACACTCACACACAAAGAAAAAAGCCCTCAGGCCCATTGCCATTGCAGGTGAAGAAGACCGGGTCCATCATTTGGAATTGAGTAGCGTTTGTACCAAGCATAGCGTTTGTACCAAGCATAATCCTGGAGCTGACAACACCATTTCAAGCAGGGCTGGACCCTCCAGGGACGTCTAGAAGAGCGCAGAGAGGTGAGGGCGTTGTCGTCGCGTGTTTCGAATCTGGAAGCTGCTAAGATGGGGGAAAGCACGACAGTACCACGGGACCACCAGGCGGGGGAGGGAGGAGGCTGTATGCTCCCGTCCCCTCCCCCATCCGCTGATGATTCCCTAGCCCATCCCAAGACATGAAAGAATTGGAACCAATGCGGGAATTGGAACATGCCAAGGATCCTCTGCAATCTTCTCTGTGGGGGATGGGAGGACACCCACACCGTCCCCTGGGGACTTTGTCGAGGACGGGCATTATAAAGCCCTACGCGGCGGAGCACAGTCTAAGGGAACTTTGGTTTTGGACCTAAATTGGTTGATTCCATTGCTTGCTTGATTGAAATTGATCGGACGAATTTCATCTTAAAAACAAGAGAGCTCTGTTTCATCCAAAGATCACCATGCATCAAAACAAAACAGGTTAGGATAACACTCACACACAAAGAAAAAAGCCCTCAGGCCCATTGCCATTGCAGGTGAAGAAGACCGGGTACATCATTTGGAATTGAGTAGCGTTTGTACCAAGCATAGCGTTTGTACCAAGCATAATCCTGGAGCTGACAACACCATTTCAAGCAGGGCTGGACCCTCCAGGGACGTCTAGAAGAGCGCAGAGAGGTGAGGGCGGTGTCGTCGCGTGTTTCGAATCTGGAAGCTGCTAAGATGGGGGAAAGCACGACAGTACCACGGGACCACCAGGCGGGGGAGGGAGGAGGCTGTACGCTCCCGTCCCCTCCCCCATCCGCTGATGATTCCCTAGCCCCTCCCAAGACATGAAAGAATTGGAACCCCTCTGCAATCTTCTCTGTGGGGGATGGGAGGACACCCACACCGTCCCCTGGGGACTTTGACGAGGACGGGCGTTATAAAGGGGCGAGCGCCCGGTGGGGCTCTTGTGCTTGCCACGGCAGCACATATACTAAAATTGGATCGATACAGAGAAGATTAGCATGGCCCCTGCGAAAGGATGACACGCAAATCCGTGAAGCGCTCCGCTTTTTTGGGGAGTTCCAAAGTCAGTGGGGAATTGGAACGCTGAGACCCAGAAGATTGAGCAGGTCTGGCTCGTCAGGATCCTCTGCAATCTTCTCTGTGGGGGATGGGAGGACACCCACACCGTCCCCTGGGGACTTTGTCGAGGACGGGCATTATAAAGCCCTACGCGGCGGAGCACAGTCTAAGGGAACTTTGGTTTTGGACCTAAATTGGTTGATTCCATTGCTTGCTTGATTGAAATTGATCGGACGAATTTCATCTTAAAAACAAGAGAGCTCTGTTTCATCCAAAGATCACCATGCATCAAAACAGGTTAGGATGACACTCACACACAAAGAAAAAAGCCCTCAGGCCCATTGCCATTGCAGGTGAAGAAGACCGGGTCCATCATTTGGAATTGAGTAGCGTTTGTACCAAGCATAGCGTTTGTACCAAGCATAATCCTGGAGCTGACAACACCATTTCAAGCAGGGCTGGACCCTCCAGGGACGTCTAGAAGAGCGCAGAGAGGTGAGGGCGTTGTCGTCGCGTGTTTCGAATCTGGAAGCTGCTAAGATGGGGGAAAGCACGACAGTACCACGGGACCACCAGGCGGGGGAGGGAGGAGGCTGTACGCTCCCGTCCCCTCCCCCATCCGCTGATGATTCCCTAGCCCCTCCCAAGACATGAAAGAATTGGAACCAATGCGGGAATTGGAACATGCCAAGGATCCTCTGCAATCTTCTCTGTGGGGGATGGGAGGACACCCACACCGTCCCCTGGGGACTTTGTCGAGGACGGGCATTATAAAGCCCTACGCGGCGGAGCACAGTCTAAGGGAACTTTGGTTTTGGACCTAAATTGGTTGATTCCATTGCTTGCTTGATTGAAATTGATCGGACGAATTTCATCTTAAAAACAAGAGAGCTCTGTTTCATCCAAAGATCACCATGCATCAAAACAAAACAGGTTAGGATAACACTCACACACAAAGAAAAAAGCCCTCAGGCCCATTGCCATTGCAGGTGAAGAAGACCGGGTACATCATTTGGAATTGAGTAGCGTTTGTACCAAGCATAGCGTTTGTACCAAGCATAATCCTGGAGCTGACAACACCATTTCAAGCAGGGCTGGACCCTCCAGGGACGTCTAGAAGAGCGCAGAGAGGTGAGGGCGGTTTCGTCGCGTGTTTCGAATCTGGAAGCTGCTAAGATGGGGGAAAGCACGACAGTACCACGGGACCACCAGGCGGGGTAGGGAGGAGGCTGTACGCTCCCGTCCCCTCCCCCATCCGCTGATGATTCCCTAGCCCCTCCCAAGACATGAAAGAATTGGAACCCCTCTGCAATCTTCTCTGTGGGGGATGGGAGGACACCCACACCGTCCCCTGGGGACTTTGACGAGGACGGGCGTTATAAAGGGGCGAGCGCCCGGTGGGGCTCTTGTGCTTCCCACGGCAGCACATATACTAAAATTGGATCGATACAGAGAAGATTAGCATGGCCCCTGCGAAAGGATGACACGCAAATCCGTGAAGCGCTCCGCTTTTTTGGGGAGTTCCAAAGTCAGTGGGGAATTAGAACGCTGAGACCCAGAAGATTGAGCAGGTCTGGCTCGTCAGGATCCTCTGCAATCTTCTCTGTGGGGGATGGGAGGACACCCACACTGTCCCCTGGGGACTTTGTCGAGGACGGGCATTATAAAGCCCTACGCGGCGGAGCACAGTCTAAGGGAACTTTGGTTTTGGACCTAAATTGGTTGATTCCATTGCTTGCTTGATTGAAATTGATCGGACGAATTTCATCTTAAAAACAAGAGAGCTCTGTTTCATCCAAAGATCACCATGCATCAAAACAGGTAAGGATGACACTCACACACAAAGAAAAAAGCCCTCAGGCCCATTGCCATTGCAGGTGAAGAAGACCGGGTCCATCATTTGGAATTGAGTAGCGTTTGTACCAAGCATAGCGTTTGTACCAAGCATAATCCTGGAGCTGACAACACCATTTCAAGCAGGGCTGGACCCTCCAGGGACGTCTAGAAGAGCGCAGAGAGGTGAGGGCGTTGTCGTCGCGTGTTTCGAATCTGGAAGCTGCTAAGATGGGGGAAAGCACGACAGTACCACGGGACCACCAGGCGGGGGAGGGAGGAGGCTGTACGCTCCCGTCCCCTCCCCCATCCGCTGATGATTCCCTAGCCCCTCCCAAGACATGAAAGAATTGGAACCAATGCGGGAATTGGAACATGCCAAGGATCCTCTGCAATCTTCTCTGTGGGGGATGGGAGGACACCCACACCGTCCCCTGGGGACTTTGTCGAGGACGGGCATTATAAAGCCCTACGCGGCGGAGCACAGTCTAAGGGAACTTTGGTTTTGGACCTAAATTGGTTGATTCCATTGCTTGCTTGATTGAAATTGATCGGACGAATTTCATCTTAAAAACAAGAGAGCTCTGTTTCATCCAAAGATCACCATGCATCAAAACAGGTTAGGATGACACTCACACACAAAGAAAAAAGCCCTCAGGCCCATTGCCATTGCAGGTGAAGAAGACCGGGTCCATCATTTGGAATTGAGTAGCGTTTGTACCAAGCATAATCCTGGAGCTGACAACACCATTTCAAGCAGGGCTGGACCCTCCAGGGACGTCTAGAAGAGCGCAGAGAGGTGAGGGCGTTGTCGTCGCGTGTTTCGAATCTGGAAGCTGCTAAGATGGGGGAAAGCACGACAGTACCACGGGACCACCAGGCGGGGGAGGGAGGAGGCTGTACGCTCCCGTCCCCTCCCCCATCCGCTGATGATTCCCTAGCCCCTCCCAAGACATGAAAGAATTGGAACCAATGCGGGAATTGGAACATGCCAAGGATCCTCTGCAATCTTCTCTGTGGGGGATGGGAGGACACCCACACCGTCCCCTGGGGACTTTGTCGAGGACGGGCATTATAAAGCCCTACGCGGCGGAGCACAGTCTAAGGGAACTTTGGTTTTGGACCTAAATTGGTTGATTCCATTGCTAGGGTTAGGGTTAGGGTTAGGTTTAGGGTTAGGGTTAGGGTTAGGGTTAGGTATTTGTGTTGGGTTGGGTTTGAAACGACTGGTGTGTCTGTGGTGCACTGGCCTGCCGCATTATTCCCTCCCCAATTATGTGTTATGTATTTACTATGGTTGACTATGTGTGTGCTCTTTTACAAGATGTGTATGGTGTGCTGTGGTGTCCAAGGATCATATTGTGAGTGAGTAATCAGTTCTGACTATGTGTGTGTATTTATTGTGTTTTACTATGTGTACGTGTGTTCTTTTACAGGTCATGTATGTTGTTCTGTGGTTCCTGGAGGTCATGATGCAGGTGAGTAATCAGTTTTGGCTATGTGTCTGTAATTATTGTGTTAGTCTGTGTATATGTGTGTTCTTTTATAGTGTGTGTATGGTGTGTTATGGTTCCCGGGAGGTCATGAATGGGTGAGTGATGCATTGTGACTATGTGTACGTCTTTATAGCTTTGGGTTATGTGTATGCTTTTATACGAATTTTTATGATGTGTTGGGTACAGGCCCCCGAGGAGGGGGCTGTGACACAGGTCAGTGGTGTAATGTGATGTAGAACTACTGTAGGAGGCTATGGGAAAGGGGGGGCACAGGGGTATAAGTGCTGTCAGGGGTTAGTAGTGGGGGTAAAACCATGCAGGGGGAGATGCCAGATCTCCCAAGTGCTGAGTAAAATAAGTGCTAAAAGTCAATAAGTGCCATAAGAAGATAAAAACATAAGTGCTATAAAATCATAAATACATGCATCCACACAATGATAAAAGGCATAAGAAAACATCACACAGATGAATATAAAAGTATAAAAAACATAAAGGTTAGTGGCCCCAGACAAGGTAAGAGTGTAGGTAAACAGAGGGTTGTTGTTGTATTATGATGAGACCAGTTTGTATTCTTATTTCCCTGTTGTCACTTCCCCTCCCAAGGGGGCCTGTTGTATGTATGATTAAAGTTTTTCATTCAGACCTCCGGGTGTTATTGTTTGTAATGTTTCTATCCATCTGCGTTCCTGCGCCCTCCGTTGCCCCACCGTCCAGGAGGATTGTGCCTGAAGACCACAGATGGTGAGATGTGTGACGGTGTGTTCCTGAAAGTGTGTGATGAGGTGGGTGTCCAGTGTGCCTTTTTTGATATTATACAGGTGTTGTTTGAGACGTGTGCTTATTGAGTGTGATGTTTCCCCTATATAGTGTTTGTGACAGAGTGTGCAGGTGATGATATAAACTACATTGGTTGTGTCCAGAGTGAGGAGGTTCCCTATTGGTGCAGAGGTGTGACTGTGTGGGTTAGTGATGAATTTCCTAGGTCTAAAGTGTTCCTTAAGGGGTGTGGGTGATTTTATAGTGTTCCTGGTGAATTGTGCCTTGATGAGTATATCCTGTAGATTCTTGTTTTTCCGGTATGCTGTGATGAGTCTGTATGATTGGAGTGGTGTGTGTTCCTGCTGTGCTACCGTGAAGTTGTGTCTAAGTGCTGCGTGTAAAGCTGTCCTGCTGTGTGAAAAAGTGGCCACCAGGGGGATAAGTGTGGGCTGCTGGATAGAGGAGGACAATTGGGAAGTGTCTGGGTCCACTGAGGGGTCAGTCAGGTCCGTTGATGTCCCGTGTACTGTCAGGTTCAGGTATGAGTCTGGGTCGTGGTTGCTGAGAGGGGGTGGGGTGGGGCGGGTGGGGGTGTGGCATAGGTAAGGGTCGTGGGGGAGGGGGGGCGGGGCGGGGTAAGGGGAGGAGGAGGGGGAGGGGAAGGGGGCGTGGCTTAGGGTCAGACCGTGGGTGTGTAGTCTGGTCTGGTTGGGGTGGTGAGGGGGGGAGGGGAGGGCATTCTGTGGATGAGGGATGTTGGTGTGTGTGTGTTGTGTCTGTGTGTGTATATGGGTGGTTGGCTGAGAGGGAGAGAGTGACGCCAGCGTGGTGTTTTTTATTGTTCTAAGAAATCTTTTGGAGTAGTGTCTTTTTCTAAGTGCAGTGAAAAGTATGCCTATTGCTTCCTGTAGGTGCTGTTGTGTGGATGAGATTCTATGGTACCGTATGATTTGTGATTTAATGATTCCTCTAAATGTATGCTTTGGGTGGTAACTGTGTTTATGTAGTAGTGCGTGTGTGTCCGTGGGTTTGAAATATACCTTGGTCCTAAGTGTTTTGTGTGTGGGACTATGTGTATGGAAGTAAACTGTAGTGTCTAAAAAATCGATCTCGTGTGTGTGTATGGTGTGTTTGATCTTGATGGATGCATGGTGAGTGTTCAGGGTGTTGATGAAATCTGTAAATAAATCTAAGTGATGGGGCCAGATTCCTATAATGTCATCTAAAAACCGGTAGTACATGGTGGGTAGGTGTGTGCATTTTGCTAGCGCCTCTCTCTCCCACTCAGCCATGTATATGTTTGCGTAAGCGGGTGCGTATCTTTGGCCCATGGCCGTTCCCTGTACCTGTAGATATTGTTTATTGTCAAAAGTAAAGTTATTGCAGGTGAGGCTAATTTCCAGTAGTGTTAGTAGTTCTTTATCCGGTCTGTGAATGTCTGGGTGACGTGAAAATGCTTTCTGTATTGCGGCTAGTCCGGCTTGTGTGTTAATATTAGTGTATAAACTATCGATATCTATAGTGAAGATGTATGCTTGGGAGGACCATGGACCTGATTTTATGTATGAAATCATATGTGTCCTTCAGGTAGCTGGGGTGTCTGCTGGAGAGGGGATTGAGGAAATGGTCTATGTACTGTGAGATGTTGTTAGATTCGCTGCTGCAATCTGAGACTATTGGTCGGCCAGGAGGAACCTGAAAGGGAATGGTCCATGTTGTTGGGTCTTTATGTATTTTTGGAAGTAGGTAAAAGAGTCTCTGTCGGGGTTGGTCTGGTCCCAGTAAGAAGTTATGTTGCTTGTATGTGATGTAACCGTGGCTGTAGATGGTGTGTAGTATTTGTCTGAGTCTGGTCTGTGTCTGTTCTTGTATACTGTTATCTATGTGTTTGTAGTAGGTTGTATTGGAGAGT
The DNA here is from genome assembly GCF_949987555.1 of Borostomias antarcticus. Classification (NCBI taxonomy): domain Eukaryota; kingdom Metazoa; phylum Chordata; class Actinopteri; order Stomiiformes; family Stomiidae; genus Borostomias; species Borostomias antarcticus. The sequence goes on from NW_028176821.1 coordinate 2,540,528, forward strand.
TGCCTGTTGGCCTCTATTAAATACTGATATTTATCCATGATGATGATTTTGGAACCTTTATCTGCCGGTTTGATGACTATGTGTGGGTTGTTTTTAAGTTGGTTGATTGCTTCCCTCTCTATATGTGTGATGTTATCAGTCCGGTCTGGTGTGGGTAGATAGATCTGTAGTGTATGTATGTTGTTGTGTATAAGTCGCCTAATTGGTTTCCCCACCCGGGAGGATGCAGGCTCCCAGGTGGAGGGGTGTATGAATGGTGTGTGGTCGTCGTTCGTGTTGTATTTAAAATAGTCAGTTATTTTAAGTCGTCTGTGGTAATGGTGTATGTCCCTTTGCAGTTCCTCCTGGTCAAATCTGGTGGGTTGTGGGATGAAGCTCAATCCCCTCTCCAGTAGTTGAATTTGGGCAGGGGTGGGGTGGAAGGATTTAGAAAGGTTAAGGATGGTGGAGGGGGCTGTAAGGGAAAAGGGGTTGGGTCTATCGCCCTCCTCTGGTCCAGCAGTAGGTGAACCCAGAGTGGGGGAGGGGGGAGGGGGCGTGGTCCGGGTGGGCGGGGTTAGTGCACACCGTGGGTTAGAATGTATGTGTGGAGGGGTTAGTGGCTAGGGGGAGTGCAATTGTGTCCACCAGTGTCTGAGAATTTTAGATGCCGTTATGCCCGTCCAGTGTATATTGTCACCCTCTGTGAAAAACTGCTCCCGTGGAATGCACGTGAGGTGAGGGAATTTAGTCCGGATGTGCTCATTGAGTGTTTTGAGATTGTGTTTGTCCCGTGTGTCCAGGTGTTGTGAAAAATGTATGAGAGGGATGTATATGGTGGCGTTTGGAAAGATTTCCTGTGATTTTCTGTACATAGATGTGATTTGTTTACGGGTGGTCTTTTCGGCACTTGTATCCTTGTTGTTGAGGCCCACCGAGATGACAAGCAGCTCTACTGTGGGGTCAACGGGTGTTTTGGTGATGATGCCTTCCATGTGCCAGATTTTTGCCCCCGGGTAACTGTCTATTTGTAGTCTGTTGTGAAAGTATAGTGGTATTCTGTGAAGGTTGGAGTCGCCGATGATGAGATATGGTTTGTGAGCCTGAATGTTCCAATCCTGCACTTTTCTGGAGTCCCTTGCCTTGTGATAAACTGGTTTGCTTCCTGTGGGACACTGTAATGTGGGTGCTGTGATTGAAGTAGGAGTGTGTGTGTATGTAGCGTGTGCTGGCATGAGTGTGTGTGTGGGTGTATGTGTGTGTGTGGGCGTGTGTATGGGTGTGTGTGTGTGTGTGGGTGTAGATGTGCGTGTGTCCGTGTGTGTGTTTGTGGTTGTGTGTGCATTTGTATGTGTGTGTGTGGATGGTATGTGTGTGTTGTTATGTGTGGGTGTAGGTGTGTGTGTGTCTATGTGTGTGTTTGTGATTGCATGTGTGTTAGTATGTGGGCGTGTGAGGGGTGTGTGTGTGTTTGTATGTGTATGTGTGGAGAGTATGTGTATGTTTCTATGTGTGGGTGTATTTACCAATGTGTGTGTGTCTGTGTCTGGGGCAGCGTCGGTTGGCAGGGAGAGTCCCCCAGGCAGGTTTTTGTTTGGCTCAGACTGGGCTGTACTGGGAGGTTTCCCTTTAATATGCCCCTTTGTCATCATGATGTTGGTTGCCGTGGTGTTGCTCTGCCTGCTGGGGGAGCTCTCCCCCCTTCCGGCGCCGCCTGTAGATGTAAAAATATGTTGTGTGGTTAGTGGGGTGTGTTGTATGTTGGGTGTATTAAGTACTGATGTGTGCGTTATGTCTGCTGTGTACCTGTTAGTGCTTGATATGTCTGTTGCATTCTCTGTCCTCCGTCCTATAACCACCCGGGCCTCTAGGGGTCTCGGTGTGGGTCTGTGGCTGGGTGGTGATGTGTGTAAGGAGGGGGATGGGGCAGGAGGGGGGGAGGAGGAGGAGCCATCAGGGGAGAAGGACAAGGAGAAATTAGCTGGGGGAATGGATAGGGGGGATAGAGAATGTATTGAAATGTTATGTAAATGTATGTTAGGGTCCAGTGTCTGAGGGGGAGTACCTGTGTTGGAGAATGAGTTGGGTGTGGAGGTTTGTGTGAGTGGTACGCGGGACTTAGGGGAAGAGGGGAATCCTCTCTCCTGCCCTTCTGTTTGGGGGAGAGAAGGTGAAGTGAGAGGGTGTTGTGACGGTGTGTTGGTATGTGCTGTAAGGGGCTGTGGAGTAAGGGAAGGGGTCTGTGAGATCAGTGTAGATGTTGGGTTAGGAGGGGAGGAGAGGAGGGAGGAGGGGAGGGAGGGGGGGAGGGAGGAAGGAGGGGAAGGGGTCAGGGGAACGTTGGGTAAGGTATGGGGGGAAGGGAGAGTAAGGGTCAAGGCCAGGATAGGAGGGGTCAAGTCAGTCAGGTTGGGGTGAGGAGGAAGCTTGGTTGTGGGTGGGTCCTGGGAGGGAGGGAGGAGAGTCAAGGCCGGGTTAGGAGAGGTCAGGTCAGTCTGGGTCGGGTGAAGGAAGGGCTTTACTCTAGGTGGGGTGCAAGGGGCCGGGGAGGTCCGGGTCAAGGCTGGGATGGGAGGGGCTATGTCAGTCTGAGGGGAGTGAGGAGGCGGCGTGACTGTAGGTAGGTCCTGGGGGGGAGGAGAGGGGGTAGGGTTTGGGGTCAGGGTGGGGAGGGGCTGGTGGGGAGGGTCGTTACGTTGGGAGCGGGGTGGGGGAGGTCGGGGTGGGGGGGGCCCACGCCTGCCCTGGTTAGGGTTGGCTGGGTGGGGTAGTGCACCGCCCTGGGTGGGGCTGGTGATGATGTTGGTGGTAGGCCTGCCTCTGTTGGGCAGGCTGAGTCTCCCCCTCCTCTGTAGGGGTGGGAAATCCTCCGTGGAGAAGGACGGGGTGGGATTTGGGTCTGGGTAGTGGGTAGTCAGAGGGGTTAGGATGGGGTGGGGGGCGGGACGAGGATACGGACCCGTGGTAGGGTGAGGGTAAGAGGGGTTGGGATGGAGGAGGGAGAGAGACATAGGTAAGGGCGGTACTGGGTGGGTGGGTGGGGCCAGGGAGGGCAGGGGGACAGGGAGGGGAGGAGAGGGGGGAGGGAGGGGTATTGGGTTAGGGGGGATGAGAGGAGCGGGAAGGGGAAGGGGTTTGGGATGAACAGGAGGGGGAGAAGTGGCTGTGTGTGCATGTGTGTGTGTATGTTGTGCTGCGTGTGTGATGGATGGGAGGATGTGTAGAAGTGTGTTGACCTGGTCTCTTGTGGTGTGGGTGAGTCGTTGGCCGTACCGCTTCTCAGCCCATCCCATTGCAATTTGCAGTGCTATATCATTCCTTATTTGTGGCGGCTGTGTAAGAGAAGTGATTGTGGTTTGATAATGAAGTTGTAGAATACCCATAATGCTGTTTAACCAGGTTTTTGTACACCCAGTGACCTGTATGTATGTGGCTTCTGTGGGTGCTGCAGGTTTGATGAAATCAGTTAATCTATTGACCTGCCTCATCATGCCCAGGGGGTGAATATGTTCCTCCACCGCCCTATCTGCTACCCCCTTGTGGTGAACTGCTTGAATTAATTTAAAGTATGTTTTTGCTTGTTTCCTAGTGTCTGCATCCGGTTCGTGGCCTAGTGGTGGTGCATATGTGATGAGTCTATCCCTAATGTTTGTGTGTCTAGGTGGTGCCTGTTCATGGTTCCTATATGTGGTGTATGCTTGTCTAGGTTGTATATAGTTGTGTGGTGTGTGTCTGGGTGCATCTATTTGGTGTTGTATGTATCCAGTGGTGTAGTGTGGGGGTCTGTAGTGTTGTTGCGGCCTACTATGTGTATATGCATTAAAATGTGTGGGGTGTATGTTTGGTGTGGGTAGGAGTGGGCGTGTGTGTCTGTATGTGTGTGTGTGTGAGATGGGCCCAGTGTTTGGTGCCCGTACATTTGCAACATTCACACTGCGATACATAATGCATAAAATATAATAACAAACAATTGGAGAGATTTGGACAGCAAGTCAAGATGTAGTGTTGGCTTGCTGTCCAAACACGCTCTTACCGCCGTCCTGTAGTCTCCTGTGCTCCCGTGGTCCCTCTGCGCGCAGGCTCTGGACTGTCCCCCACTGGTCTGGATCCGGTGGTGAGGTTGTTCCTTGCGGATGACAAACTGGTGTACTGGTGTAGGTTTAAGAGGATCCAGCCAGGGTAAAATGACAGTTCCAGGACCCCGGGCCCAATGGCCTGAGAGCTTTTTCAGTAATCCAACAGTTAAAAAGCGGCAGAGCCTCTCCAATAAAATCAAAACTTTAATGTTAAAAGTAATAAAATAGCCAAATGGCTAGGATTAAGATCACAGTATAAATCTTGAAAAAGTAAAAAGGCTATCCCTGACGTTTCGCAGTGTTCCTGCTTCATCAGAGGGATCAAGGGTTAGGGTTAGGGTTAGGGTTAGGGTTAGGGTTGGGGTTGGGGTTGGGGTTGGGGTTAGGGTTAGGGTTAGGGTTAGGGTTAGGGTTGGGGTTGGGGTTAGGGTTAGGGTTAGGGTTAGGATAAGGGATGAAAGCTACTTTAGCTATCAGTCAAAACGTGTTTTTTGGGAATAACTTTCCAATGGAAGGTGATAGAGACCTAAATTCTTTTTCCGCCTCCCCATAATCGGGGTCTAGCTTTCGAACGCGACCGGCCGCGAGTCTCTACGACAAACGGAAGTGGGTGAAATTGCAAAAAAACAAAAAGACTGACGTGGTTTTTGGCTAATAACTCCCGAACGGAAGGTTGTAGGTCAAATCTTTCTTTTTCCGCCTGCCCATTTTCGCATACGGCCTTTCCAACGGTACCAGGCTCGACCCTGTACGACCTTCCGTTCAAAAGTTACAGAACTTTCAAAATTTCCAAATTGTGTTTCACCAAGTTCCCGACATCCGATCGACTCCCGGATGGTTCCGTTGGATTCCCCGTATGTAATTTAGTGGGGGTAGACGTTGGTTGTGAGTCGCTGCGACCTTCCGTTAATTTCGCCCATTGACATGCATGTAAGTGAAATTCTGAAACTTTTACCAAGTCCAGACCCCAAAATACTTCCTCTGGAAAGTGTCTAGGAGTGCATTTCAGGTCATTTGGAGTATATTGGAATAGGTTTCACATGAACGTTTTTGGGGTCATGTGTCAAAGTGTTAGGGCTAGGGCTAGGGTTACGTTAGGTTAGGATAGGGGGTGAATGCACTGACCGGTCGTTTTGGGTTTTAATTGCCTTAAGCCTTGGACTATTGCTAGATTTACGGAACGGAATAAGAGTTACGGAACGGAATAAGAGTTAGCGAAGGGTTAGGTGGTTCGGGTTAGGGTTAGGGTTAGGGTTAGGGTTAGGGGTTAGGGTTAGGGTTAGGTTTGTGAATAGTTATTGAAGGGTTAGGGTTAGGGTTAGGGGTTAGGGTTAGGGTTAGGGTTAGGGGTAGGGTTAGGGGTAGGGGTAGGGGTTAGGGTTAGGGTTAGGGTCAGGGTCAGGGTCAGGGTCAGGGTTAGGGTTAGGGTTAGGGTTAGGATAAGGGATGAAAGCTACTTTAGCTATCAGTCAAAACGTGTTTTTTGGGAATAACTTTCCAATGGAAGGTGATAGAGACCTAAATTCTTTTTCCGCCTCCCCATAATCGGGGTCTAGCTTTCGAACGCGACCGGCCGCGAGTCTCTACGACAAACGGAAGTGGGTGAAATTGCAAAAAAACAAAAAGACTGACGTGGTTTTTGGCTAATAACTCCCGAACGGAAGGTTGTAGGTCAAATCTTTCTTTTTCCGCCTGCCCATTTTCGCATACGGCCTTTCCAACGGTACCAGGCTCGACCCTGTACGACCTTCCGTTCAAAAGTTACAGAACTTTCAAAATTTCCAAATTGTGTTTCACCAAGTTCCCGACATCCGATCGACTCCCGGATGGTTCCGTTGGATTCCCCGTATGTAATTTAGTGGGGGTAGACGTTGGTTGTGAGTCGCTGCGACCTTCCGTTAATTTCGCCCATTGACATGCATGTAAGTGAAATTCTGAAACTTTTACCAAGTCCAGACCCCAAAATACTTCCTCTGGAAAGTGTCTAGGAGTGCATTTCAGGTCATTTGGAGTATATTGGAATAGGTTTCACATGAACGTTTTTGGGGTCATGTGTCAAAGTGTTAGGGCTAGGGCTAGGGTTACGTTAGGTTAGGATAGGGGGTGAATGCACTGACCGGTCGTTTTGGGTTTTAATTGCCTTAAGCCTTGGACTATTGCTAGATTTACGGAACGGAATAAGAGTTACGGAACGGAATAAGAGTTAGCGAAGGGTTAGGTGGTTCGGGTTAGGGTTAGGGTTAGGGTTAGGGTTAGGGGTTAGGGTTAGGGTTAGGTTTGTGAATAGTTATTGAAGGGTTAGGGTTAGGGTTAGGGGTTAGGGTTAGGGTTAGGGTTAGGGGTAGGGTTAGGGGTAGGGGTAGGGGTTAGGGTTAGGGTTAGGGTCAGGGTCAGGGTCAGGGTCAGGGTTAGGGTTAGGGTTAGGATAAGGGATGAAAGCTACTTTAGCTATCAGTCAAAACGTGTTTTTTGGGAATAACTTTCCAATGGAAGGTGATAGAGACCTAAATTCTTTTTCCGCCTCCCCATAATCGGGGTCTAGCTTTCGAACGCGACCGGCCGCGAGTCTCTACGACAAACGGAAGTGGGTGAAATTGCAAAAAAACAAAAAGACTGACGTGGTTTTTGGCTAATAACTCCCGAACGGAAGGTTGTAGGTCAAATCTTTCTTTTTCCGCCTGCCCATTTTCGCATACGGCCTTTCCAACGGTACCAGGCTCGACCCTGTACGACCTTCCGTTCAAAAGTTACAGAACTTTCAAAATTTCCAAATTGTGTTTCACCAAGTTCCCGACATCCGATCGACTCCCGGATGGTTCCGTTGGATTCCCCGTATGTAATTTAGTGGGGGTAGACGTTGGTTGTGAGTCGCTGCGACCTTCTGTTAATTTCGCCCATTGACATGCATGTAAGTGAAATTCTGAAACTTTTACCAAGTCCAGACCCCAAAATACTTCCTCTGGAAAGTGTCTAGGAGTGCATTTCAGGTCATTTGGAGTATATTGGAATAGGTTTCACATGAACGTTTTTGGGGTCATGTGTCAAAGTGTTAGGGCTAGGGCTAGGGTTACGTTAGGTTAGGATAGGGGGTGAATGCACTGACCGGTCGTTTTGGGTTTTAATTGCCTTAAGCCTTGGACTATTGCTAGATTTACGGAACGGAATAAGAGTTACGGAACGGAATAAGAGTTAGCGAAGGGTTAGGTGGTTCGGGTTAGGGTTAGAGCTCGAATGGGCGTGGCTCTAACCCGGAAACATGTGCGGGCACGACACGGGCAAGCACGCACCATTTTGAAGGTTTTCGGCAGCAGAAATGCCACGGTGGGGAAAGCCGAAACACGATTACAAGCGCCCGGAGAAAGTTTGTAAGATTTGTGGCGGAAAAGGTATTCGCCGGCTAGACAAACACTTGCGGTCCGCGCACAAAATACTGCCCGGAACTCCGGCGTATATCGACTTCACAGCGGAGTCCGGGCGAAAGAGCATGCCGGCGCAGGTGCTCGACTTAGGGGAGGAACCGGAGCTCAATGCGGGGACCGGACCAGAGCTCGATCTGGGGACCGGACCGGAGCTCGATGCGGGGAGTAAATCGCGGGGCAAGTCGCCCGAGGCAGAACCGGGCACCAGCGGACTTGAAACGCCCGAAGCAGAACCGGGCACAAGCGGCCTTGAAAGGCCCGAAGCAGAACCGGGCACAAGCGGCCTTGAAAGGCCCGAAGCAGAACCGGGCACAAGCGGCCTTGAAACGCCCGAAGCAGAACCGGGCACAAGCGGCCTTGAAACGCCCGAAGCAGAACCGGGCACAAGCGGCCTTGAAACGCCCGAAGCAGAACCGGGCACAAGCGGCCTTGAAACGCCCGAAGCAGAACCGGGCACAAGCGGCCTTGAAAGGCCCGAAGCAGAACCGGGCACAAGCGGCCTTGAAATGCTAGCGGAGCTGGCTACATTGCCCTGCGGCCAGGCGGTTCGATCGACCGACAGTAGCACATCGCCGTTGGGGTCGGACGGAGGGCGAGACGGGCCTATTGAACCGGGGCCTGGAGCCGACAGCTGGTCAGAGCGAGGGGCCACTAGCGAGAGCCAGACAGATGACGAACGGATGGAGCTGCCGTTGAGTCTAAAAGATCCGGCTTTGTCTGAGGTAGCTAGCGGGGTATTAGAGGCATATTGCCGGCACTTATTAGGTGCGTTTCCCTCGGAAAAGCGTCGTCAAAATACCCACTCTAGCCTCCGGCGGGTAATAGAGTTCCTCAAGACCTTACATGGTCCATCCGGTGATGTTGATGAACGGATGTCTGGTCTAAAGAACCATCGGATGACAGATAGGTGGTTAAGGGAACTAAAAGCCCGCCCGATTGCACCGACAACGGTGAACAATTATTGCCTAGATATCTCTGCCTTCCTCCGGCACCTGTCTGAATACAAGCCCCTTGCTTGTGGCCCCAGCGTGCTACGGAGGTTACGCTTGAAATTTGCAAAGATACTACGCGACCAGCGCCGGTGTGTGAGACAGCACCGGGAAAAGGTATACAAATCAGTCCAAGAGACGCTCTTAACGGCGGCCCAATTAACAGAACTCCTCGGTGCGATCCGGAGAACCATACCTGACCTCTTCGATGGCCTGGAATTAGATCCTTGCCACCGAAAATCGAACCGATTGGCGGCGAGTATCGTCATCTATCTGACGGCTCTTAATGGTTGCCGGAGGGGTAAGTTTTATCGACCGGGGAACGGTTCATTTATCGTCCGACCCATTGATCTAATCGGACCATATTATATGCTTGTTCTTCCCCCAGGAACCTGGATCAATCTCAAAGGGGATGACATCGATCGAGCAACCCAGCGAGACGGTCTATTCCTGGTCGGAGTGGCCGAACACAAGACGGCACATTTACACGGGGAAGCAGTCCTCTGTTGTAAGGCAGAAGAATATCAATGGCTGGCCCGGTATCGAACCGCGGCAAAGCGGCTCCCCGGATACAGGTGAGCCAGTGGAATGAACCAGGGACAAGGGGAATAAACCATGTGTCTGTCCCTGAGCAGGTAAACAAGGCTGATCGAGTCTAAAACTAATATTCTGCTCTCTCATTGTCTCCAGGAAAGGCCCATCGACCCTCTTCTTCAGCAGTAGCGGACAGCCGGCGGTGAATCTCTCCGTCAGCGTCAACAGAGTCTTCCAGGCCATGGGCTACCCTGGGATGACATTACACAAATTGCGACACGTTTTAGCTACTTTAAGCTGGGAGAAACTCGAGGCCGGTGACCGCACATTGGTTGCCCAGCACATGTGCCACAGTCTGAACGCCCAAGAATCGTACTATGTCCGCCTCGGCTCGGTCGAGCGGCATGTGAAAGCACGGGGACTGATGGAACGATTGCTGGCACCGTGAAAGTTCAAATAAATGGCCATTCAATGGCGAAATGTGAACAGCAGAGTATGTGTGAATCAATCAACCTTACAACACATACTCAATAATCATAATCAATCCCCCGGAGCCCTGGGGCCCTGAGAGGGGTAGGGCCCCTGTGTCGTCCCCCGGAGCCCTGGGGCCCTGAGAGGGGTAGGGCCCCTGTGTCGTCCCCCGGAGCCCTGGTCCCCTGAGAGGGGTAGGGCCCCTGTGTCGTCCCCCGGAGCCCTGGTCCCCTGAGAGGGGCAGGGCCCCTGTGTCGTCCCCCGGAGCCCTGGGGCCCTGAGAGGGGTAGGGCCCCTGTGTCGTCCCCCGGAGCCCTGGTCCCCTGAGAGGGGCAGGGCCCCTGTGTCGTCCCCCGGAGCCCTGGGGCCCTGAGAGGGGTAGGGCCCCTGTGTCGTCCCCCGGAGCCCTGGGGCCCTGAGAGGGGTAGGGCCCCTGTGTCGTCCCCCGGAGCCCTGGTCCCCTGAGAGGGGTAGGGCCCCTGTGTCGTCCCCCGGAGCCCTGGGGCCCTGAGAGGGGTAGGGCCCCTGTGTCGTCCCCCGGAGCCCTGGGGCCCTGAGAGGGGTAGGGCCCCTGTGTCGTCCCCCGGAGCCCTGGTCCCCTGAGAGGGGTAGGGCCCCTGTGTCGTCCCCCGGAGGTGAGAGCAGGTGAGAGCAGGATAAAGACGTGTGAGAATAATCCTCACTAGTCATTTTTTGGGAAATTCCAAACACGGCCGGAAAAATGGCAAAGTCCAGCCTCGGCCGTCCGAGAAATTTTACAAGTCAGAGGGAGAGGGACCCCACAAAAGGGCATATTGGTGAAACAACCCCACTGAAAATAAAGCACCGCTTTAATCCCCATAGGCGGGGGAGAATCTGCTCCCCGGGAGCTCACCCGGGAATCCCGGGGAGAGGCTCCCCGGGATTTTTTCCGGCTCCGGGTAAATCTGAGAGTCGGTCTGTACTATTTCGAACACGTATCGGCGGGTTGTAAATATGGCAGAGTCCCAATGACTGGGTTCCAATGGGGGGACGGAAGAGGAGGCCGAGGGGCCTTGTCCTCAACCCCGAGATGGTGCGCCGGCTCGGGAACGGAGCCGGGGAGGCCGGATAAGACCCGCCCGGGTCTCATTAGGAGCGAAGACATTTTCAACAGTTTGCCTGGGGAGCGGTCCCTCTGGGGACCGAACGAAGGAGCGGAGACGGTCGGGTGCCGGCGAGCGGTCCCTCTGGGGGCCGAACGAAGGAGCGGAGACGGTCGGTGGGTCTGCCCGCGGCGGTGCGCCATGCCGGACGCGCGCGGCTTCCGACGGCGGAGGAGGGAACGTCCAGTGTAAGGGGACTGTTCTCTCTGCCCGTCTGTCGGATGTCTGCGCGCGGCCCGGGTAGGCGTGCGGCCCGGGGAGACGCTCGGCCCCGGGGCCCGGTTCTCGACCCGGAGCGGGGGACCCCCCCTGGCTCTCGGTCTGCGGGAGAGGGGGAGCGGTCCCCGGGCCCGAACGATGGATCACTCGGCGGGGGAGCGGTCCCCTCTCACTAGTTAGCCGAGGGAGCGGTCCCTCTTTACGCACGGAGCCCGGGGAGCGGTCAACGGGCCCGAACGATGGATCACTCGGCGGGGGAGCGGTCCCCTCTCACTAGTTAGCCGAGGGAGCGGTCCCTCTTTACGCACGGAGCCCGGGGAGCGGTCAACGGGCCCGAACGATGGATCACTCGGCGGGGGAGCGGTCCCCTCTCACTAGTTAGCCGAGGGAGCGGTCCCTCTTTACGCACGGAGCCCGGGGAGCGGTCCCCGGGCCCGAACGATGGATCACTCGGCGGGGGAGCGGTCCCCTCTCACTAGTTAGCCGAGGGAGCGGTCCCTCTTTACGCACGGAGCCCGGGGAGCGGTCAACGGGCCCGAACGATGGATCACTCGGCGGGGGAGCGGTCCCCTCTCACTAGTTAGCCGAGGGAGCGGTCCCTCTTTACGCACGGAGCCCGGGGAGCGGTCAACGGGCCCGAACGATGGATCACTCGGCGGGGGAGCGGTCCCCTCTCACTAGTTAGCCGAGGGAGCGGTCCCTCTTTACGCACGGAGCCCGGGGAGCGGTCCCCGGGCCCGAACGATGGATCACTCGGCGGGGGAGCGGTCCCCTCTCACTAGTTAGCCGAGGGAGCGGTCCCTCTGACGCACGGAGCCGAGGGAGCGGTCCCTCTTTACGCACGGAGCCCGGGGAGCGGTCCCCGGGCCCGAACGATGGATCACTCGGCGGGGGAGCGGTCCCCTCTCACTAGTTAGCCGAGGGAGCGGTCCCTCTTTACGCACGGAGCCCGGGGAGCGGTCCCCGGGCCCGAACGATGGATCACTCGGCGGGGGAGCGGTCCCCTCTCACTAGTTAGCCGAGGGAGCGGTCCCTCTTTACGCACGGAGCCCGGGGAGCGGTCCCCGGGCCCGAACGATGGATCACTCGGCGGGGGAGCGGTCCCCTCTCACTAGTTAGCCGAGGGAGCGGTCCCTCTTTACGCACGGAGCCCGGGGAGCGGTCCCCGGGCCCGAACGATGGATCACTCGGCGGGGGAGCGGTCCCCTCTCACTAGTTAGCCGAGGGAGCGGTCCCTCTGACGCACGGAGCCGAGGGAGCGGTCCCTCTTTACGCACGGAGCCCGGGGAGCGGTCCCCGGGCCCGAACGATGGATCACTCGGCGGGGGAGCGGTCCCCTCTTACTTGGCGGCCGGGGGAGCGGTCCCTCTGGGGGCCGAACGAAGGAGCGGAGACGGTCGGGGGCCGGCGAGCCCCGGCGGTCGGTGTGTCTGCCCGCGGCGGTGCGCCATGCCGGACGCGCGCAGCTTCCGACGGCGGAGGAGGGAACGTCCAGTGTAAGTGGACTGTTCCCTCTGCCCCGGCGTCGGCTGACTGTGCGCGGCCCGGGTAGGCGTGCGGCCCGGGGAGGCCCTCGGCCCCGGGGCCCGGCTCTCGACCCGGAGCGTGGGGCCGGAACATGACCAGGACCGCGGGGCCGGAAGAGAGAGCGGTCCGCGGTCAGCAGGAGGGCAGTCTCGGTCAGTCGGAGCGGTCCGCAGCGGACCGTCCCCGACAACCTTCTTTTTCGCAAAGTCCTGGGCATTACCAGGTACGCATGGTTCCGTTTGGAGAGCCAGGGCCCACTAAGTCCCACTGATTACCAGGGCCACATAGTTCTGGAGGCCGAGGCCCTGGAAGTCTAGTGCCCGAGGGGAGGGTGCTTAAGGGTGGGTACACGGGTTCGAACGGTGCGCGAGGTTACCGGGCTGTCCCGGAGGTCCGGTGCCCGGAAAGGTGGGGTCCTGAGAGGGGTAGGGCCCCTCCGTCGACCCCCGGATCCCTGGTCCCCTGAGAGGGGCAGGGCCCCTCTCTATCCCCCCCCCAGCCCTGGTCCCCTGTGCGGGGTAGGGCCCCTCCGTCGACCCCCGGAGCCCTGGTCCCCTGAGAGGGGTAGGGCCCCTGTGTCGTCCCCCGGAGCCCTGGTCCCCTGAGAGGGGCAGGGCCCCTCTCTATCTCCCCCCCAGCCCTGGTCCCCTGTGCGGGGTAGGGCCACTGTGTGATCCCCCCGGAGCCCCGGCCCCAAAATGCGGGTAAAGGCCCTGACGTGTGAGAATTATCCTCAGTAGTGATTTTTTGGCAAAGTCCAAACTCGGCCGGAAAAATGGCAAAGTCCAGCCTCGGCCGGCCGAGAAATTTTACAAGTCAGAGGGAGAGGGACCCCACAGAACGGCGTATGGGAGGAACCGCACCACCGAAAATAAAGCATCGCTTTAATCCCCATAGGCGGGGGAGAATCTGCTCCCCGGGAGCTCACCCGGGAATCCCGGGGAGAGGCTCCCCGGGATTTTTTTGGGCTCCGGGTAAATCTGGGAGTCGGTCTGTACTATTTCGAACACGTATGGGCGGGTTGTAAATTGGGCAGAGTCCCAATGACTGGGTTCCAATGGGGGGACGGAGGAGGAGGCCGAGGGGCCTTGTCCTCACCCCGAGATGGTGCGCCGGCTCGGGAACGGAGCCGGGGAGGCCGGATAAGACCCGCCCGGGTCTCATTAGGAGCGAAGACATTTTGAAAAGTTTCCCTGGGGAGCGGTCCCTCTGGGGACCGAACGAAGGAGCGGAGACGGTCGGGGGCCGGCGAGCCCCGGCGGTCGGTGGGTCTGCCCGCGGCGGTGCGCCATGCCGGACGCGCGCGGCTTCCGACGGCGGAGGAGGGAACGTCCAGTGTAAGGGGACTGTTCTCTCTGCCCGTCTGTCGGATGTCTGCGCGCGGCCCGGGTAGGCGTGCGGCCCGGGGAGACGCTCGGCCCCGGGGTCCCGGTTCTCGACCCGGAGCGGGGGACCCCCCCTGGCTCTCGGTCTGCGGGAGAGGGGGAGCGGTCCCCCGGCCCGGACGACGGATCACGGCGGGGGAGCGGTCCCTCTTAACACGGCGGGGGAGCGGTCCCTCTTAACACGGACCGAGAAGAGTCTGACGCGCGCGCGAGTCAAAGGGCTTCTCCAAACCCCAAGGCGAAGGCCGGCGCACGCCGGCTGAGGCGGGATCCCGGCCCCTCGGGGCTCCGGGCGCACCGCCGCCCCGTCCCCCTCCCCGCTCTCGGGAAGGGAGGAGGCGCGGAGTGAGAGCGCGCGCGGCAGGACTCCAAAGACGGTCGACTTATGCCCGGAGCTCGGCGGCAGCGTAACGCCCCTGGCTCTCGGATCGCTCGGCGGGGCAGCGGTCCCCGGGCACCCGAACGACGGATCGCTCGGCGGGGGAGCGGTCCCCTCTTACTTGGCGGCCGGGGGAGCGGTCCCCTCTCACTAGTTAGCCGAGGGAGCGGTCCCTCTGACGCACGGAGCCGAGGGAGCGGTCCCTCTTTACGCACGGAGCCCGGGGAGCGGTCCCCATTACTAGTTAGCCGAGGGAGCGGTCCCTCTTTACGCACGGAGCCCGGGGAGCGGTCCCCATTACTAGTTAGCCGAGGGAGCGGTCCCTCTGACGCACGGAGCCGAGGGAGCGGTCCCTCTTTACGCACGGAGCC